>NC_060138.1:416497459-421297459 GCF_021461385.2 Schistocerca piceifrons | reverse complement strand
CAAGAAATTTGGCAGACAGAAAATATCCCAGAGGAGTGGAAGTGTGCACTAATTCACCCATTGCACAAAAAGGGAGAGAGATCAGACGTAAACAACTACAGAGGCATTTCACTTTTAGCAGTTACCTACAAAATTCTATCTGCATGTCTCCTAAAGAGGGCACAAGAACAACTAGAACATACAATTTCAGACTACCAAGCAGGCTTTCGTCCTAATAGATCATGCCCGGAACAGATATTCAACCTTAAAACTATTTTAAAGATTAAAGCAATCAGGTCAAAACCAATAATCTGCACATTCGTTGATTTCAAAAAGGCATACGATTCCATAGACAGACAGTCTCTATGTCACATTCTCGAAGAACGAGGCCTAGACACTAAAACCCGAAAACTAATTGAACAAACACTAACAGAAACCAAATCAAAAATTAAATTCAGAGGGGAAATTTCGGAACCATTCTCAATTAAAACAGGAGTAAGACAAGGAGATGGGATCTCACCACTATTATTCAATATAGTTTTGGACAAAGTTATGAAAGAGTGGGAAGTAACACTAAGGAAACAAAGCTTTTGGAAGCCAATTGAACTAGGAAGAGGTAAAGGAAAATTGAACATCCCTTATTTAGCGTTTGCAGATGACTTGGCAATTATAACTGACAGTGAAGAAACAGCAGTAAAACAAATTGAGACACTTAAAGAATGTGCTGAGAAGGTTGGCCTGCAAATCTCCTTTGAGAAGACAGAATTCATCTGCTCAAAATTAGATATTTCGAAACTAAAAACAAAGTATGGTGAAATAACTAGAGTCAAGCACTTTAAGTATCTCGGTGAAGTTATTGAACCAACAGGACTTGAGAAAATAGCACAAAAAAACCGATTACAGAAAATCAAGAAAGCATTCGGACTTATTCAAAATATATATAACAAGAAATGTCTATCAAAAGGCACTAAAATCAGACACTACAACACAGTCATCAAACCAACAGTCACATATGCAAGTGAAACACTCTCCCTGAATAGAAAATTAGATTTACACGAAATTAAGAAAGTAGAGAGAAAAATTATTAGAAAAATCCTAGGACCACGATACACACAAGATGGATACAGGCTGCAGACTACCGAGACAACCGAAAAAATATCAAACATCGAGGCAGATATCAGGAAGAGGCGGATGAAGTTTTATGGACATATAGACAGATTACCTGGAAACAGGTTAACTAAACGTCTATTGGACTATATGACATCACTTAAGGCAACAATACCCTGGGTAACTGAAGTTAAGAAGGATTTGAAAAAGGCAAAAATTGACGTAACAAACACATCAGACCGGGATACATTCAGAAGAAAAATCGACAAGTGGAAGTTTACTCCAGAGACGGAATCTAAACCTTTCCGACCAAAGTGGACCGAAGAAAGGAAGAAGGCCTTTGGGGAGGCAATGAAGAAATACTGGGAAAATAAGAAGAACATTAAGAAATGTTAATCACCTGCTTATCGTTCTCCCATGGGGACATTCGCTAATAATAATAATAATATATATATATCTATATTACAAAAAACTAATAATCAAAAAAAAATTGCATGGTGCGAGATTCGATCCAGCGACCTTCGGATTTCTAATCCGAGCGCTTACCGCTGCGCCACGTCGCTATAGAAAATTAGTAACCGTAGAGAGTATTTCACCGCAACGGTTTCTTTTAACTATCGATTTTCTCGAAGAAAAAAAAAAAAAAAAAAAAAAAAAAAAAAAAAAAAAAAAAAAAAAAAAACCGGCTGAGATGTGCATCTTGGTGCTTTGCCAGATTACACCTCTGGCCATGAGCTTTTATTATGCGCAGTATGAATCGAATCTGAATTTCACAATTGGCGGCCTCCCCTTGTTAGTGGAGAAAACGTTACCATTTTCTATTCCATGTTTAAAAAACGAGTTAAAAATCGAGTTAAAAATCGAGTTTGGGGAAAGGAGTTCCAAGGTTATTTGAACGAAACATTTGACTCATTTTTCCGTGAATACCAATACTGTCTTGTGCTGCATTTGCAGCTAAATTGTTAGAAAATGACTCAACCAGTAAACAGGGAAATAACAAAACCAAAACAAGCAGAAAACCCATTAAGATAGATGAAGATAAAGTAAGGCGTAACAACTTTACCATAAAAATTGAAGGAAAAAAACATTGAGAATCCTATTGTGAACATATTTAATTAATAATACCTACATGTGTCGTGTAATTTAAATAAAAAAAAGGCCAAGTACGAATAGGCCTCCCGCAACGTTCAATACATAATTATGTATATGATATATACAGTTGATCCATCCTCGGAGTCGCGAATCTCAACGCTTTTTACTCTTATAGATATCGACACTGGCAAGAGATTGGCCCTGGGAATTCCAAGACTGTATCAAAATATCTACAGAAATTCCTCAGACAGCCAGGACATAACATAAAAAGAAGCGGACAGTGGACTTCAGTTTATGTAGGTAGAGAGGGAATATTTTATAAAATACTTTTTATTTTCTTACTAAAACATGGCTAGTACTTATATTTTATGTTTCATGCAATAATGTTAGTCTGTTATGCTTTTGACGGATGTTGAACGTAATATATGAGCAAATAGCTAGAGATATTTTTATTTGATATAATTTCAATTTAACAGGTTTCAGACATTTTACTGTACTTGTAGTGTGAAACCTTGCTTCTTGCCAAATTTCGCGATTCTAGGTCAACGAGAAGCACCCTATAGGTTTTGATGAGTGAGTTTTCGAGTATAAAAATATATGCCATAAATGACAGTATCTTTTGACTGAAGTGATTTGGAAGCTGAAAACGTTTACGCCTCCAAGGGACTGGAGACATTATTATATGACATACATTTGAACTTGATACGCCTAACCGTTTGTGAGAAAAAAGGATTCTTAACAGTCGGACAGACAGACCGACTAACAACAATGCGATCTTAATAAGGGCTCCGTTTTTACACATTGAGGCGCGGAACCCTAATAAATGTAATCCAAATAATGTTGTGAATGGCCCCAAAACGAATGCAGCTGATGCAGCCGTGCCAGTTGTTTATCCCAGAAGATCACGTCTAGAATGCGCTGGTTGTAGCAGCTGCAGCCGTCTACACATTACTTTGTCACCGAAGTCCACTGTTCGATGCCCATCTTCCAGTGCCGATGACATGTGTGCTTAAGATACTAACACGAGCTGTTGGAACATAATAAAGTGATTCTACAGTGATCAAGCGGCTTTTATCTCACGTCCGACTTACTATCTTCCACTAGAGCAGACCAATCGCTCTGCAAGCGGTGTCAGAAATAGGATAGATGGAGGCGCCGCCATCATCGTCATTGCAGTATAGAGTGAATACCAGCATGTTCATACTAATAGGCGACTGATGGCTTGGCTTCTCGGAAATAGTGTTGTCATGGGAATTATGAATAGAAGAGTTCTCCAGGGGTGTATGCTAGCAGGTATGTGGTTTGATGTCCACAGAGCAACTGAGTTGTGTGCACCGTTTCTACATCGCATTCCTCCTGCTCTATACGCTATTCTATTCTCTAGTGAGGTAGACGTACAGCGCTGACGGAATGAAAATAGACGAATGTTGGAACATCGCCATACGGTTGTCCTCTCATCATGCGACACTGACCCATAACAAAGTAGCAAGGCGCTGAGCTACAATGGATCCGAAACTGTTTATTGGCCATGACGTTACAGTTACAACGCTTCTGGTCCCTCGAAACTGATTCGGCATCACAGCAGAATCTGCCTAAGATAGCTGTCAGAATCATTGTAGGGAACAGTGGGAGTCAGAATAGAAGAACAAATGGGGTGTCAGGGAAATATGATGAAGAGAAAACATTATGAAGTAAAAGGAGAATTTTGGAGCACAGGTTGCAGCTGGTAGAGTGCCTGTCTTTAAATAAATCCAGCAGTGGTGCCACAGAGCTCATGCAGCACGATCCGCTGAACGGGTCTCTTGAAGCAATAGTGCTCCAGAGGTTATGGTCGGAATTGCGACTGCAGTGACTGTCAAGGGTTCCTATCTTGTAAATACGAGGGCGTGCTGAAAAGTAATGCCTCCGGATTTTGTATCTGAAAAAGCTTAGAGCTTTTTAAATACAACATACATTATTGACACTCGATATCTAGATTCTTCACGTCTACATATTTACTTCTCTACTTAGTTACTCTGGCGACGAACACATTTTTTCCAACAAGCCACCAATTTGTTGATATCGTCATTTTTAGCAGCAACACCACAACGAACTCAGTTTGGCACAATAAATACTGGCCGTGTGGTCAGGGAGGTCATCGAGTCGGCGAGTCATCGTGTCGACGTGCTTCACAGAGTCGGATTCAGCCAAGAGATGACGAAACAAATATCGGGTGAACAGCCTGGTATGAGTGTGCATGTTGTTGATGTTGTTGTCTTCAGTCCTGAGACTGGTTTGATGCAGCTCTCCATGCTACTCTATCCTGTGCAAGCTTCATCTCTCCGTACTTACTGCAACCTACATCCTTCTGAATCTGCTTAGTGTATTCATCTCTTGGTCTCCCTCTACGATTTTTACCCTCCACGCTGCCCTCCAGTACTAAATTGGTGATCCCTTGATGCCTCAGAACATGTCCTACCAACCGGTCTCTTCTTCTTGTCAAGTTGTGCCACAAACTCCTCTTCTCTCCAATTCTATTCAATACCTTCTCATTAGTTATGTGATCTACCCGTCTTATCTTCAGCATTCTTCTGTAGCACCACATTTCGAAAGCTTCTATTCTCTTCTCGTCCAAACTATTTATCGTCCATGTTTCACTTCCATACATGTCTACACTCCATACAAATACTTTCAGAAACGACTTCCTGACACTTAAATCTATACTCGATGTTAACAAATTTCTCTTCTTCAGAAACGCTTTCCTTGCCATTGCCAGTCTAAATTTTATACCCTCTCTACTTCGACCATTGTCAGTTATTTTGCTCCCCAAATAGCAAAACTCCTTTACTACTTTAAGTGTCTCATCTCCTAATCTAATTCCCTCAGCATCATCCGACTTAATTCGACTACATTCCATTATCCTCGTTTTGCTTTTGTTGATGTTCATCTTATATCCTCCTTTCAAGACACTGTCCATTCCGTTCAACTGCTCTTCCAAGTCCTTTGCTGTCTGACAGAATTACAATGTCATCGGCGAACCTCAACGTTTTTATTTCTTGTCTGTGGACTTTAATACCTACTCCGAATTTTTCTTTTGTTTCCTTTACTGCTTGTTTAATATACAGATTGAGTAACATCGGGGACAGGCTACAACCCTGTCTCACTCCCTTCCCAACCGCTGCTGCCCTTTCATGCCCCTCGACTCTTGTAACTGCCATCTGGTTTCTGTACAAATTGTAAATAGCCTTTCGCTCCCTGTATTTTACCCCTGCCACCTTCAGAATTTGAAAGAGAGTATTCTAGTCAACATTGTCAAAAGCTTTCTCTAAGTATACAAATGCTAGAAATGTAGGTTTGTCTTTCGTTAATCTATTTTATAAGATAAGTCGTAGGGTCAGTATTGCCTCACGTGTTCCAACATTTCTGCGGAATTCAAACTGATCTTCGCCGAGGTCGGCTTCTACCAGTTTTTCCATTCGTCTAAAGAATTCGCGTTAGTATTTTGCAGCTGTGACTTATTAAACTGATAGTTCGGTAATTTTCACATCTGTCAACACCTGCTTTCTTTGGGATTGGAATAATTATATTCTTCTTGAAGTCTGAGGGTATTTCGCCTGTCTCATACATCTTGCTCACCAGATGATAGAGTTTTGTCAGGACTGGCTCTCCCAATGCCGTCAGTAGTTCTAATGGAATGTTGTCTATTCCCGGGGCCTTGTTTCGACTCAGGTCTTTCAGTGCTCTGTCAAACTCTTCACGCAATATAGTATCTCCCATTTCATCTTCATCTACATCCTCTTCCATTTCCATAATACTGTCCTCAAGTACATCGTCCTTGTATAGACCTTCTGCGTGTGCATAGGACACAATATTTCGGCAATCGACCACGTTTCCATCATCAGGTGCGCTGATGTACTGACCGTCGGTGGGCCGCCGCCAGGTAGATATAGGACAGTCCCCCTCCTCCCTCAGCCGCTTCCTATGAGTCGGTGCGGTCCGCGCCCCGCGTGCAGTCCAGGTTCAGCGTCGGTTCTCCCGCCGTCTGGACGCTGCGTCCTAGGTCTTCTCGTTCAGGAGGGTCTGCCGGCACCGCTCTCGTTATTCTTCCCTCCTCCTCCGAAGACGGTACACTCCGGGAAATATCCTTTTTCTTCTTAATCTGGGTGATCGCGGGTTCCCACACCTTGCTAAGGATGTAACCGCTGTCACGATTTAGTTGTGGCTCCCCTACTCTAATCCCTATGGCTTCTTTGATGACACAGTCCCAGTATTTGGAAGTCTGTGTCAAGACTTTGGTTTGGTTATAATCCATACTGTGGAGTTCCGACAGGCAATGCTCAGCGATTGCCGACTTACTGGGCTGTTGCAGTCTAGTGTGCCGTTGATGTTCTCGGCATCGGTCCTCAATGGTACGAATGATCTGACCTATGTATACACTCCCGCATTGGCAAGGTATCTGATAAACCCCTGATTTACGTAGACCAAGGTTGTCCTTGACACTACCAAGAAGGCTCTTGGTTTTGCTTGGAGGATGGAAGATGGTTTTCACTTGGTGTTTACGTAAAATGCGTGCAATTTTTCCGGATAAGGCCTCACAAAACGGAGTAATAGCCAAAGCCGCCTCCTCCTGAGGTTCATCCTCAGTTTCCGCCGGTGCTGCAGGTGTGGGATGTAGAGCCTTCCGAATGTGCCCTTCCTTGTAACCGTTCCTCCGAAACACGGTCTTCAGATGGTCCAATTCTAGTTGGAGACTGTCCCTGCCGGAGATAATGTGAGCTCTGTGTACAAGAGTTTTGAGCACGCCATTCTTTTGTGCCGAGTGGTGGCAGCAATCTGCATGTAAGTACAAATCGGTGTGCGTCTTTTTCCTTTACACACTGTGGCCCAAAGTGCCTTCAGCTCGTCTTCTAATCAAAACATCTAGGAAAGGGAGCATCCCATCCGTTTCGATCTCCATGGTGAACTTAATATTGTCGTGTCTGGAGTTGAGGTGTGTGAGGAAGTCTGCCAGTTTATCTCTTCCATGTGGCCAGATAACGAAGGTATCATCCACATATCTAAAGAAACAGATGGGTTTTAGATGTTCACCCGAGATTTATTTCGTCATAAAATACGCCTGGAAAAATAGAAGAATCACAGCCAAGAGGTGTCTACCACTTCACTGTCATCCTGACAGGACCGCCTACCATGGGCAACATTGATGGGCTGAGGGTCAATCTGAAGCTCTTATAGCCACAGAGCCTCTGGGTGTCCTCCAGTACTGGAGACCACCAGCCACGTGGTTCGCCCACAGGTCATCTACGGTCCCGTCAATCGCCCCAACGGAGCAGGCTGCTGACTCGTCCCGCAGTCTACCTGGTTGTGCAGCAGCTCCCAATGTAGCTCGGCTGGAAATATTTACCACGCAAGGTAGCACCACGCAAGGTCCACTGGGCGCAGCTGCTGCAGATATCTTCACTACAATGCTTTGCCGCCCGTATCCCTGAGTCGAAGCCCACATTCCAGTGCCTGCCTGATATGGGCTTGAGCTACTAATACGAAATGTTGGACAATAATAAAGGGATTCTAGTGTCATCGAGCGGCTTTTGACTCACCCCGACCCGACATCCTACACCATAGCAGTCCTAGACCATCTACACCTGTTTGCGTAGATACAACAAGTAGCCGTAAAACATCGTAGATAAAGTAGAGGTGAACTGCGGCATTCTATTTCTGGCCCTCTTGCGGCGCGCTACGGTACTGGCACGCGGGGATTTCAGCCTGTACTAGGATTCAGCAAGTAGCCAAAAAACTGTAACTTTTTTCCGAAGTGATCTACATCTACATGGATACTCTGCAAATCACATTTAAGTGCCTGGCAGCGAGTTCATCGAACCACCTTCACAATTCTCAATTATTCCAATCTCGTATAGCGCGCGGAAAGATCGGACACCTATATATTTCCGTACGAGCTCTGATTTCCCTTATTTCATCGTGGTGATCGTTTCTCCCTATGTAGGTCGGTGTCAACAAAACATTTTTGCATTTGGAGGAGAAAGTTGGTGATAGGAATTTCGTGAGAAGATTCCGTCACAACGAAAAACGCCTTTCTTTTAATCATGTCCAGCCCAAATCCTGTATCATTTCAATGACACTTTCTCCCATATTTCGCGATAATTCAAAATGTGCTGCCCTTCTTTGAACTTTATCGATGTACTCCGCCGGTCTTATCTGGTAAGGATCCCACACCGCGCAGCAGTATTCTAAAAGAGGACGGACAAGCGTAGTGTAGGCAGTCTCCTTAGTAGGTCTGTTACATTTTCTAAGTCTCCTGTCAATAAAACGCAGTCTTTGGTTAGCCTTCCCCATAACATTTTCTATGTGTTCCTTCCAGTTTAAGTTGTTCATAATTGTAATTCCTAGGTAGTTAGAGAAATTTACGGCCTTTATATTCCACTGATTTATCGTGTAACCGAAGTTTAACAGATTCCTTTTAGCACTCGTGTGGATGACCTCACACTTTTCGTTTTTTAGGGTCAACTACCAATTTTCGCACCATTCAGATATCTTTTGTAAATCGTTTTGCAATTTGTTTTGATCTTCTGATGACTTAATTAGTCGATGAACGACAGCGTCATCTGCAAACAACCTACAACGGCTGCTCAGATTGTCTCCCAAATCGTTAAATAGATATGGAACAGCAAAGGGCCTATAACACTACATTGAGGAACGCCAGAAATCACTTCTGTTTTACTCGATGACTTTCCGTCAATTACTACGAACTGTGACCTCTCTGACAGGAAGTCACCAATTCAGTCACGTAAGTGAGGCGATATCCCATAAGCACGCAATTTCACTATAAGCCGCTTATGTGGTACAGTGTCAAAAGCTTCTGGAAATCCAGAAAAACGAAATAGATCTGAAATCCCTTGTCAATAGCTCTTAACACTTCATGCCAATAATTGAAACATTATGAAATATTATGGCTACACCTCGTATGCCGTCAAATAACTCTTAAAACTGCACTTTTAAGGAAATCTCTTTAGCAAGCTTCACTTCAATCACATTTTCGTGAGATGGCCGATTTCCTGTTCCAAGCTACCTCATTAAATGAAAGTAAAATATTCTGAGTCATTAGGCCAGCTGAGATGAAATTTCTCGTACGTTTGCAAACAATGTGTTTCGTCTGAACGAAGTAGCCCCATGATGTACTTATAATTCGATAATTTTAAGAATTATTTAGTATGCAAAGTACATTATACCATTCCTCTACAAATAACTAAAATAATAATATCATGTTTTTGGCTGGCTCTACAGCATACAGGTCTATTTATTGCACAACGTGCAACAAGATTAAGGGATCGGTCTTTCGAAACCCCGTAATTGCCTCCCATTGCAACACAGAAGCTTGGATTTTGGCTCAAAGGTGCCTACAACGTTCCTCTGTGATGGCGCAAAAGCGTGGCACTCTGCGACTTCAGTCTCCGGCTCCGTGACTCGCCAGACAGCAAGGTGTCGATACACGCGTAAAAAAAGGTCACAGCACAGAAGTTCATGCGAGCTGTAAGGTGGGTTAATGACGTCACATTGACACCAAATTTCACCACAAGTCTATTAAACGCCACCGTGGATGTGACACACGATGGACATGTCGTCACACTCCATACCGTTCCACTTACCCACATATCACACCTTCGACAAAAAAGTTTTCTGGGTATTTTACCACGTCATATTGTATAAAACTACTGCTGGAGAAAACCAACGTTTCGGCCACGGTTGCAGCGACCTTCTTCTGTGTCTATAGTACAGGTCACTGCCACCGGTACCATACCCAGAAAACTTTTATGTCGACAGACCCCGGCCGCTGAAGCCTATGCAGTTATATCACAGCTTTTTTGACACCGCTGAGATGGAGGTCAGAACCGTGACACCCAGCATTTAAATCTCGCGGTTTTCGTTTGGGTTGTTCAAATGGTTCAAATGGCTCTGAGCACTATGGGACTTAACTTCTGAGGTCACCAGTCCCCTAGAACTTAGAACTACTTAAAACTAACTAACCTAAGGGCATCACACACATCCATGCCCGAGGCAGGATTCGAACCTGCGACCGTAGCGGTCGGGCGGTTCCAGACTGTAGCGCCTAGAACCGCTCGGCCACCCCGGCCTGCTCATATGGGTGGCAGAGGAAAACATTTCAGACATGCTGCCGCTCAGAATCGGCACGAAAAGGCCTCTTGGGGGGGGGGGGGGGGGCATAAAGGGCGTCAATGAAACCAGCCCTTGCCTTGGCGCATTGGTTGTCGCATATTTCACTGTCAAAAACGACAGTTCACAGTGCAATGAGCAACAGGTCGGCGTTCTTGACCACCCTGGTCACTGTTACCACCCCCTGGGCATTTCTACCCTACTCTACGGACATTACGGGGCTACTGACCTACTTAACGTGATCGCGCACTTTGGAACGTAGCGTGACAGCAGTGTTTTCTGTGCCATGCAGGGTGCGATCACTAGCAGCCGTTCAAAAAAACTACGAAATTTGAATGTGATCCGAAGCAGAAAAGTATTTTTATGTGTTTTTATCCTCCTTTTTCTCGCCCTCATGTGACGTGGTAACGGGTGGGTTTGACAGTGATACATGCGTGAATAAAATGGCAAAGTGTCCCTCTAAGACCACATAGTTCGACAACACCATTTGTGCGCCCATGCACCTTTATTGAGTACTGAGTGTCGCGGCTTTGATCTCCATCGCAGAGGCGTCAAAAAAAAAAAAAAAAAAAAAAAAAAAAAAAAAAAAAAAAAAAACCTTGTGTCTGAAGCGTCAGTGAGCCCCTGGGAGACGTCGCACCGTTACAGAGGAAAGTTGTAGGCAGCTTTGAGCCAGAATTCAGACTTACGCGCTGCAGTGGGAAACTGTTACGGTGTTCTGCAAAACTGATCGTTTCATTTTGTTGCGCAGTGTATAAAAAATTTCTTTTCTTATATAGTACTGTAAATGGATTAATTACAACTAAGCAGAAGTTAAACTGAAGTGCAGGTCTCAATTCTTCTGTACAGAACACACTTCCACTGTTTAGGAACCTCTTACACAGATCCCCAGAATATCGAAGTTTTCTAATAACCTCTCCGATCCATTGCGTCTCGACTCTCTCTAGTATCCCACTCCGTCCTTCATATCTCGTTGTATCATTACAATAGGACTACAACGTCTATGGAAAATTCTTATTTACAGTGAAGTTAGTGGGATATCCTACTAAAGCATCTAAATACGTGTTCTAAAAAAGTGTTACAAGTAATACGCTGTAGGTGCGAACGGAGACTGAAATATGTAAGACAGGTTATCGAAGAGGTTAGGTGTATCAGTTATAATTATAGAGACGATAAGGTCTGCAGAACATAATGAGGTGTGTACGTTAGTACCGACCCAACAGAAACACTAATGGCTTTAAAAATAGTTAAGTGAAAGTGGGTAACCTAAGGCTGACAACTCAGACAGACTTAGCACAAAATTGTTTCCCGTACCAAGGTACTCTATACAAACAGGCGGCCGACGTATGGGATCCTCTCTTATTCAACTTCTGGCAGCAATGTTCATGGACAACTTTGAACATATTTTCGTGAATAAGGTATTTTTGAGTGCAAATATTGAATTTTGGGCCGTATACATACACGATGTGCTGCGATGTGGCACTATAAGACATCTCATTTTTTCATAACTTAAACTCTTTCAGTGTTCAAAGCTGATCTCAGATCGGAGCTAGACGCAATGTAGTTTATAGCTTCAACCAATGGCTGTTGCCCAGTCTTGACTGACTATGTATTACACAAGAAACAAAAATTGAGAATATTGGACCCCACATCTGTGCTCCGTCAGCTGTTTCCTCAAGGGTTTGCAGAGCGTGGTGTACTATTCCATACTTAGGACAGGTATCACATAGTGATGGGAACAACTGAATGAAAACAATTGTTTCAATCGGTTGTAGTTTTATTTTACATTTGAATTATTCATTCATTCTTTTGGAGAAACCGGTCTATGAGGGCATCAAATAAAAACAATCGCTTCAGTCAGTTGTAGTTTTACGTATTGTTTGGACTATTCATTCATACTTTGAACTAAACTAGTCTGTGGGAGCAGCTGGATGCAAATAGTTGATTCACCACACAGTCCGTTGTAGTTTTGCATTTTGACTGGATTTTCATTGTTTCTGTACAAGTGAAGCTAGTCCTTAGTTTTTCTGTCCGTTGAAACATGCTTTCGTTGTTTCATCTAAAAACACTCTTTACTATTTTAATTAACTCACCTATCCATTCAGTCTTCTAAGCGATATCAGTCTGCAGTACTTTCATTAACCGCACTAAATCAGTAATATGCAACCTGGGTATACATATCCCCGGAGTGTAGCCCTACCCCGGATGATAGGAGAAGAAAACTCAGAAGTTACAGCAAAGTTTGTATAACCATTGTATGTATTCATTTAATTATGTATTGAATAGACTAAGTCTTCTTTTTATCATTTAATACTGATTTATATATTGCTGTGGATTAAGTTGCTCCAGATGCAGTTAACATGTAACTAATTAAGCTGATGTATCATTGGTGATAAAAAAGTCGGATTAAAAGTTTCCTTGGGAGTATGTGAAAAGAAAGGAACATTACGAAATTTTAGTGAATGTTTGCCTTCTCTTTTAAGGAAAAGATGTGATAGTGTCCAATAACTGAAAATCATTTGAATGTAGCACTTAAGCAATTATTCAGCTATTTATTTGTGTAGAAGGTAGATATATTAGGCCGAAAATTATGTTACTTGCTCAGTGGCGTGGGAATGGCAACAACCATCTGACTGGAGAAAATGTTATCCTCAAGATATATTCAATGCGATATACGATATATGGAAGCTTGATTCATTTTCTGAAACTATATTTATTAAAGAAATTCGAAGAAAATTAATGAATGATGACACATATTTGTCGCAAAAATTATTTCCGACGAGTGAATGTATGCGGAGGCGCGATGCGATTCTGCTGCGTATATAGTTCCACTCATCTTGTGGTGAAGCTCTTTTCACATGCACGCATTCTTGAAGTTACTGAAATGCAGTTCAGTCGGAAAAAGCTATAGCGAAAACAGCTGTACAACTCGTAACCACAAGTGGCATTAAACATTGTTTTGTCTGTGGAAGGTTAATGACAGTTAAATGAATGTATTCATGTGCGTAAAATTTCACTCTGTTACGGTAAGCTTGCAACACCAGTTACTACCAATATCTTACTCTAGGCTACACAGAGTCTAGAAAGTCCACTCACACACATCACTCATAACTGCAGCCAGTTTATGGTAATTATTAATTATCCTTCACAAAAGTTTACAAAACGTTGTTTCTTTTATACTAGCTCGCTCAAACGTTTCTATTATCAGTGTCACGTAACAAAATGTTCACGTTCGCAAGTAAGCAACACGCCACACGAAATTTAGTTATTTAAAATACCACAAAAGTTCTGAATTTCATACGTTGCACTAAACCGAACTCTTCCGCACTTCACTCCACCTCTCAGACATTATGGTACCGAAATATCACAATATTAATAATTTTCATCAGAGCATCTATTGAAACCTTCCCGTCTCCTCTATATCTCTTTTGTTACGGAACCTTTCCTTTTATAATAACCTATGAAACCTTCCCTTAGGATTTCTACCTCTTGCTTAATAATAACAAATGAAATCTTCCCTTTGAAATTAATTCTTTTTCTCAATCTTCGCATACAAATTTAAATGCTGCTTATTAAAAGTTATTTTCTGATTATTTCGACGAAATATAGAATGTGTCGTCGTCGCAGCCCTCAGTCGATACCTGCAATAACCCAAAACTGTTCCTTACCTGTTTTACTGTTGCTGGATCACCATCTGACTGCTACATCGAACTGCGACATGAATATACTTACTCTGTTTTACTATACTCTATTAGCTGCTGGTGGGCTGTCATAATAAGTGGCTGTATTTATTACCAAAGCTGACGTTATTTTTAATAGCAAAGCTGACGTTATTCTTTAATAAATTTGACTGAAGTTACGTAATTCATAGTTACACTTTTTCTTGACAACAATAAAATTTTGCGAAGTTTTACGTTAACGGTTTTTGAGATGGATTATGATCAGTAATGCAATATTGCTGGCAAAAATTAATTATATTCTGAATGAAATGATTTTAAAACGTTCAAATGGGACTTGCTTTTTACAATAATCTTACAACTAGCAATGCGCAACTTACCTTCAGTAGTCTTGAGTTTCTCAAAAAATTAGTTCAATAATATTAGTTGCTCTTATGATAATAGTTAGCTGATGTCTCTGTACATCCGTTTATAATCTCTTGTAAATCATAGCTAGTGGCTAGCAGGCACACCGCTCCTCTCAACCTCTCGCTTCAGACCTGCTACCGAATCGCTTCACATCTCGCTTACTACTGACTTCCTACGAACGCTAAAGTTCGGTCTCTCCCGCCAACAATGCTTTCTGGTCCAGACAATCCCTGCTACCATTATAAAATGTATCAGTGCGCGGCCTACCCCCGCCCTTTTCTTAAAATGTATCCATACGCGGTCTCTCCCGCCCTTTTTAAAATTATAGCAATGCGCGGTCCCTCCTGCCAACAATACTTTGGTGCAGACATTCCCTGCTACCACAATTATTTCCAACATGACAAATATTTATTATTCCTACTTAATCCTATTAATAAAATATAAACATCTTTCATAAATTGTGGTTTCACAATAGACAATAGAAATATACGCGTCTTACACTATCAATAGGTCTAATCACTACGAGATCGAAGCCCCAACTCTACTAATCTCTCTAAACAAAAGAAGTCTTTAGTTCCCAAAATAGGTGCAAAATAATGCTAATTTCTGATTGGCAGAGAAACGTCATAGCTAATCGGAATGCAGTATCAAACCCGCTTAATCACGCTCATATATACAGACCCAATCAAAATTTGTCACTGCATCACAACAGTAAATTAGCTTAAATAAATTTTGAAGACTCACAAATATACAATTAACTCTCTCTTGACCAAACTGCTTTACCGAAATCATAATCTCATTTCCCCAGAACCATAAGCTGACGAAATAGTTTATTATAAATTCCCCGGTACGGATGACTAACACACACGTCATTCTCAAATATTCCTCACGAGACCAGTTACTCCAATGTATAGTAAAAAAGCTTTACATAAAACATTATTTCACATTCACACCCTTATTCACTCTCATAACTAAGCACAATTATAATAGTAACTGATAAACAATTAGAAGATTAAACAAACGGAACTGAAAATAAAATGACAGTTTAAAAACAAAACAGTGTCCGTCAACTAGTGATCTCTACCAGATCGCATGGGAACTACATCATTCTAGCATCTGATGCCACCTGTACTGGCCGTGACTCATATCGCACGTCAGTTCACTGCTGTTACGATCTCAACAGGCACGCTGTTCGGCGCTACGCCTCAAGTACACACTTAAAAAGCAAGTGATTAAGTAATGTAACAAATAAAAGAATCTTGTATGTTTTCTGTTCACGTTGAAAGTTCTCTGTTATATGTGCATATTTGACAACGTCCACAGATTCAGTTTGTCCTGTGTCGATTATTGGCGATCAACCTTTCTTTTATCTTGGATCCCACTAATAGACTTTCTCTACGGTTTTGGGCTACGTGGTAGTGTCTTTGATTACTAATTAAAACATCCTCGTTCCGGGTTCGAAATCCGCCACTGCTCAAATTTCGATCAATTATCAGCATTGGCGGCCGAAGACATCCGGCATAAGAAGTCACTCTCATCATGCCGACGGCCTTGACAAAGAGGGCGGAGGAGCGGACAGAGGTTCAGGGCACTCTCTTACCCCTGCGGTGGGAAACTGCCCCTAAATACGGAAGAATCTGAAATTATCAACGGCATGAGGATGCAGAAGGCAATAGAAACCGCTGCATTAAAGACACATATCGTGTACCCACAGGATATGTGGCCTGTAACTAAAAAAAGTATCGTGATGATCTCTTCGTTGGCAAAAGATTCTACAAATAGTCTCCCCTTCGGATCTCCGGAAGGGGACTTCAAGGGGGAAGGTGACTATGAGTAAAAGATTGATTAATCAACGAAAAGATAACGTTCTACGAGTCGGGGCGTGTAATGTCAGAAGCTTGAATGTGATAGAAAGCTAGAAAATCTGAAAAGGGAAATGCAAAGGCTCAATCTAGATATATTAGAGGTCAGTGAAGTGAAATGGAAAGAAGGCAACGATTTCTGCTCAGATGAGTAAGAGTAATATCAACAGCAGCATAAAATGATGTAACGGGAGTAGGATTCGTTATGAATAGAAAGGTAGGACAAAGTGTGTGTTACTGTCAACAGTTCAGTGATAAGGTTGTTCTTGTCAGAATCAACAGCAGACTAACACCGTCAACGATAATTCAGGTGTATATGTCGACGTCGCAAGCTGAAGATGAAGAGATAGAGAAAGTATAGGAGGATTCTGATAGGGTAATACAGAACGTAAAGGGAGTTGAAAATCTTAAAGTCATGGGGATCTGGACCGCAGTTGTAGGGGAAGGAGTAGAAGAAAATGTTACAGGAGAATATGGGCTTGGGACAATGAATGAGGGAGGAGAAAGACTAATTGCGTTCTGTAATAAATTTCAGCTAATACTCTGTTCAAGAATCACAAGAGTAGGAGGTGTACTTGGAAAAGACTTGGTGATACGGGAAGATTTCAGTTAGATTACGTCATGGTCAAACATAAATCCCGAAATCAGATACTGGAATGTAAGGCGTACCCAGGAGCAGATACAGATTCAGATCACAATGTAGTAGTGATGAAGAGTAGGCTGAAGTTAGGAAGAATCAGTACGCAAAGAAGTAGGATACGAAAGCACTAAGGAACGACGAGATACGCTTGAAGTTCTTTAAGGTTGTAGATACAGCAACAAGGAATAGCTCAGTAGGCAGTACAATTGAAGAGGAACAAACATCTCTAAAAAGGGCAATCACAGAAGTCGGAAAGGAAAACATAGTTTCACAGAGGATAACTGTGAAGAAACCATGGGTAACAAAAGAAATACTTCAATTGATCGATGAAAGAATGATGTACAAAAACGTTCAAGGAAATTCAGGAATACAGAAATACAAGTTGCTGAGGAATGAAACAAATAGGAAGCACGGGGAAGCTAAGACGAAATGGCTGTATGAAAAATGTGAAGAAATCGAAAACGAAATGATTGTCGGAGGGAATGACTCATCAAACAGGAAAGTCAAAACAACCTTCGGTGAAATAAAAGCAAGGGTGGTAAGATTAAGAATGCAACGCGAATTCCACTCTTAAATGCATAGGAGAGAGCGGGTAGGTGGAAAGAGTACGTTGAAGGTCTCTGCGAGAGGGAAGATTTGATCTGATAGAAGAAAAAACAGGAGTCGATTTAGTGGAGATTTGGGATCCAGTATTAGAATCAGAAATTAGAACGTTTTGCAGGACTTAAGAACACACCATCTGACTTTCGGTAAAATATCCACACAATTCTGAAGACTGCAAGAGCTGACAAGTGCGAGATTTATCGCAAAATCATCTTAACAGCTCATGCATGCAAGTTGCTGACAAGAATAATATACAGAAGAATGGAAATGAAAATTGAGGTTGTGTTCGATGACGATCAGTTTGGCTTGAGGAAAGGTCGAGGCACGAGAGAGGCAATTTTGACGTTGCAGTTGGTGATGGAAGCAAAACTAAAGAAAAATCAAGACACGTTCATAGGATCTATTGACCTGGAAAAAAGTTCGACAATGTAAAATGGTGTGAGATGTTCGAAATTCTGAGGAAAACAGGGATAAGCTAGGGGGAGATATGTACAAGAGCCAAGAGGGAATAAAAAGAGTGGAAGATAAAGAACCAAGTGCTCGGATTAAAAAGGGTGTAAGACAAGGATGTAGTCTTTTGCCCCTACTGTTCAACCTGAACATCGAAGAGGCAATGATGGAAATAAAAGAAAGTTTCAGGAGTGGAATCAGAATTCAAGGTGAAAGAATATGAAGGATACGATTCACTGATGACATTGCTAGCCTGAGTGAAAGTGAAGGAGAATTACGTGATCTTTTGAGAGGAAGGAACAGTATAATGAGTGCAGAATATGGACTGAGAGCAAATGAAAGAAAGATGAAAGTACTGAGAAGTAACAGAAATGAGAACAGTGAGAAACTTAACATTAGGACTGATGGTCACGAAATAGATGAAGTTAAGGAATTCTGCTACGTAGGCAGTAAAATAACCAATGACGGACGGAGCAAGGACATCAAAAACAGACTAGCAGTGGCAAAAAGGGTATTCCTGGCCAAAAGAAGTCTACGAGTATCAAACGAGAAGAAGTTTCTGAGAATGTACGTTTGGAACACAGCAATGTATAATAGTGGAACATGGACTGTGGGAAAACCGGAACAGAAGAGAATCGAAGCATTTGAGATGTGGTGCTACAGACGAATGTTGAAAATTAAGTGGACTGATAGGGTAAGGAACAAGGAGGTTCTGCGCAGAATCGGAGAGAAAAGAAATATGTGGTAAACTGACAAGGAGAAGGGTCAGAATGATAGTACATCGTGGAATAATGGGAGGAAGCTCTAGAGGGCAAAAACTATACAGGAAGACAGAGATTAGAATACATCCAGAAAATAGTAAAGGCCGTAGGAGAGGATTTCGTGGCAGTCTGAGGCGTGGTATTACAAACTAAACACACTGAAAGATAATCGGAGGCGAGCTAAATGTTGTTAGGAAGATTTATTACGTATTTAATGAAAGGAAAATTGATCAGTAGCCAATATTCAATTATTTCAAGTAACAAATATAACCTCCATTGCCGTAATTAAATATCGACGTCTGTGGACCTTAACTGTGGGTAATCAAATAGGTGTACATTAATTTGGGATTATTCATTTATGTAAGTAGGGTAACTTCTATGGGGGACTTCATCACCAACCAGTGTCACTCCTTATAGTTTTCATCAAACAGACACTACACAATGTCACGACAGAACTTTCTGAAAGAGAGTATCAGTGACGTGTGCAAACCACCAGGAAGAGAGATACAGAGCTAGAATAAATTGAAATAAAAATTGTTCATTTATTTTAAGATAAATTTATAAAGTTGAAACAGTCATTAACTTTTTAAATCCAACAAAAAATTCATGCTTAATCCTCGATGTACGGCAAATTCGTATTTAAATAAATAAGTACATAAATTTTGAAAATACTTCATTATTATAAATACACTTTTTATTCACTTCTCCTTGAACTAAGATATGTTACTTGTCTCTAAAAATGTTGGCAACCTTTGGGATGGTTCTTTTATAAATGAAAAGACTGAAAAGTAAGTAAGTAAAAACAGATATGACAGCGAACCGATAGTTCTGTACTGACAAGTTACTCTGTAACTGCAATATATGATCTGAAGATGGGCAGCTAGCCTGAAACCGGTCACTGAAAATAAAAAATAGCGATCAAAGACTGAAATGTCATATTTTTATTTTAAGTAAAAAAAACAACCATTCCCGGAGACTGAATGACAAAATTCATGTAACTAACATGGCCATCAGAGATGTGTCAGCCTCAAATTAAGTGAACCCATTCAAACCTGGGAAGTGAGTAAAAAACGTTCTTAGAGCTGACGTCGTCGCAGAGACTAGTTTCATTTGGTTGTTTTAAATAAAAATCGACTAGCCAATCGGTTGTTAAAACCTGTCAGTTCCCCCGTTAGTAGGATCGCAGAGTGTAGCCGAAGCACTGACATGCTACAGCTGTATGATTTTCTACTACGTAAGGGAAACCACGGTCTAGGATATTTTATACAACATAAATAAGATCGAATTACTAGCAAACAGTTGTGTTTACAAAATTACTTATCCTGACTGTGGTAAGTTTTATACTGATCAATCAGACTGGAGATGAACGCAACTGCTGGTTGCAGAATTCTGACGCCAAATTTGCTAAGCACGTACTTAGTGAAGGCCACAGCAGCCTCTCACAGTTCCATGTCCTTCATTTATCATGCAAAGGGCAAAAACCTAAACTTCTGGAAGCCCTGGAAATCAGTAAACATCTAGCACGTAGCCCACGTTTAATATTAAACGACCAAACACAGCTCAGTTCTTCCCTCGCCTAAACTTCACTTGTTGTTGATGTTGTGGTCTTCAGTCCTGAGACTGGTTTGATGCAGCTCTCCGTACTACTCTATCCTGTGCAAGCTTCTTCATCTCCCAGTACGTACTGCAACCTTCATCCTTCTGTCTGCTTAGTGTATTTATCTCTTGGTCTCCCTCTACGATTTTTAACCTCCACGCTGCCCTCCAGTACTAAATTGGTGATCCCTTGATGCCTCAGAACATGTCCTACCAACCGATCCCTTCTTCTGGTCAAGTTGTGCCACAAACTCCTCTTCTCCCCAATTCTATTCAATACCTCCTCATTAGTTATGTATTCTACCCATCTAATCTTCAGCATTCTTCTGTAGCACCACATTTCGAAAGCTTCTATTCTCTTCTTGTCTAAACTATTTAACATCCATGTTTCACTTCCATACATGGCTACACTCCATACAAATACTTTCAGAAACAACTTCCTAACATTTAAATCTATACTCGATGTTAACAAATTTCTCTTCTTCAGAAACGCTTTCCTTGCCATTGCCAGTCTACATTTTTCATCCTCTCTACTTTGACCATCATCAGTTATTTTGCTCCCCAAATAGCAAAACTCCTTTACTACTTTAAGTGGCTCATTTCCTAATCTAATTCCCTCAGGATCACCCGACTTAATTCGACTATATTCCATTATCCTTGTTTTGCTTTTGTTGATGTTCATCTTATACCCTCCTTTCAAGACACTGTCCATCCCGTTCAACTGCTCTTCCAAGTCCTTTGCTGTCTCTGACAGAATTACAATATCATCGGCGAACCTCAACGTTTTTATTTCTTCTACATGGATTTTAATACGTACCCAGAACTTTTCTTTTGTTTCTTTTACTGCTTGCTCAATATACAGATTGAATAACATCGGGGAGAAGCTACAACCCCGTCTCACTCCCTTCCCAACCACTGCTTCCCTTTCATGCCCCTCGACTCTTATAACTGCCATCTGCTTTCTGTCCAAATTGTAAATAGCCTTTCGCTCCCTGTATTTTACCCCTGCCACCTTCAGAATTTGAAAGAGAGTATTCCAGTCAACATTGTCAAAAGCTTTCTCTAAGTCTACAAATGCTAGAAACGTAGGTTTGCCTTTCCTTAATCTTTCTTCTAAGATAAGTCTTAAGGTCAGTATTGCCTCACGTGTTCCAACATTTCTACGGAATCCAAACTGATCTTCCCCGAGGTCTGCTTCTACCAGTTTTCCCATTCGTCTGTAAAGAATTCGTGTTAGTACTTTGCAGCCGTGACTTATTAAACTGATAGTTCGGTAATTTTCACATCTGTCAACACCTGCTTTCTTTGGGATTGGAATTATTATATTCTTCTTGAAGTCTGAGGGTATTTCGCCTGTCTCATACATCTTGCTCAGTCAGTAGTTCTAATGCAATGTTGTCTACTCCCGGAGCCTTGTTTCGACTTAGGTCTTTCAGTGCTCTGTCAAACTCTTCACGCAGTATCATATCTCCCATTTTATCTTCATCTACCTCCTCTTCCATTTCCATAATATTGTCCTCAAGAACATCGCCCCTGTATAGACCCTCTATATACTCCTACCACCTTTCTGCTTTCCCTTCTTTACGTAGAACTGGTTTTCCATCTGAGATCTTGATATTCATGCAAGTGGTTCTCTTTTCTCCAAAGGTCTCTTTAATTTTCCTGTAGGCAGTATCTATCTTACCCCTCGTGAGATAACCCTCTACATCATTACATTTGTCCTCTAGCCATCCCTGCTTAGCCATTTCGCACTTCCTGTCGATCTCATTTTTGAGACGTTTGTATTCCTTTTTGCCTGCTTTACTTACTGCATTTTTGTATTTTCTCCTTTCATCAATTAAATTCAATATCTTTTCTGTTACCCAAGGATTTCTATTAGCCCTCTTCTTTTTATCTACTTGATCCTCTGCTGCCTTCACTATTTCATTCCTCAAAGCTACCCATTCTACTTCTGCTGTATTTCTTTCCCCCATTCCTGTCAATTGTTCCCTTATGCTGTCCCTCAAACTCTGTACAACCTCTGGTTCTTTCAGTTTATCCAGGTCCCATCTCCTTATATTCCCACCTTTTTGCAGTTTCTTCAGTTTTAATCTACAGTTCATAACCTATAGATTGTAGTCAGAGTCCACATCTGCCCCTGGAAATGTCTTACAATTTAAAACCTGGTTCCTAAATCCTTGTCTTACCATTATATAATATATCTGAAACCTTCGAGTATCTCCAGACCTCTTCCATGTATACAGCCTTCTTTTATGATTCTTGAACCAAGTGTTAGCTATGATTAAGTTATACTCTGTGCAAAATTCTACCAGGCGGCTTCCTCTTGCATTTCTTAGCCCCAATCCATATTAACATACTACGTGTCCTTCTCTTCCTTTTCCTACTGTCGAATTGCAGTCACCCATGCCTAATAAATTTTCCTTCCCTTCACTACGTGAATAATTTCTTTTATCTCATCATACATTTCATCACTTTCTTCATCATCTGCAGAGGTAGTTGGCATATAAACTTGTACTACTGTAGTAGTCGTGGGCTTCGTGTCTGTCTTGGCCACAATAATGCGTTCACTATGCTGTTTGTAGTAGCTTACCCACACGCCTATCTTTTTATTCATTATTAAATCTAATCCTGCATTCCCCCGTTATGATTTTGTATTTATAACCCTGTATTCGCCTGACCAAAAGTCTTGTTCCTTCTGCCACCGAACTTCACTAATTCCCACTATTTCTAACTTTAACCTATCCATTTCCCTTTTTAAATTTTCTAACCTACCTGTCCGGTTAAGGGATCTGACATTCCACGCTCCGATCCGTAGAACGCCAGTTTTCTTTCTCCTGATAACGACGTCCTCTTGAGTGGTCCCCGCCCGGAGATCCAAATGGGGGACTATTTTACCTCCGGAATATTTTACCCAAGAGGACGCCATCATCATTTAACCATACAGTAAAGCTGCATACCCTCGGGAAAAATTACGGCTGTAGTTTCCCCTTGCTTTCAGCCGTTCGCAGTACCAGCACAGCAAGGCCGTTTTGGTTAGTGTTACAAGGCCAGATCATTCAATGATCCAGACTGTTGCCCCTGCAACTACTGAAATGACTGATGCCCCTCTTCAGGAACCACACGTTTGTCTGGCCTCTCAACAGATACCCCTCCGTTGTGGTTGCACCTACGGTACGGCTATTTGCATCGTTGAGGCACGCAAGCCTCCCCACCAACGGCAAGGTCCATGGTTCATGGGGGGAAACTTCACTTAAGCTCCATATTTCTCCTGTTCTTCCCAAACCATCTGTCCCACCCTATTCCTTTATTTTTTCCGTTTATTTATTTATTTTATTACGATTGTCTTTGTACTAGACATATTTTGTCGTTTTGTCATGTGTACTGTACATCTTCCCCGTCTGGATTAGTAGCTCAGTTGTCAGTGTGTCTGGCTGCTGTGCGGGGGATCCCGGTGCTGGCAGCGGTTTTTCCCTGGTAGGGGGACTGGTACAGGTTGCACTTTACCAATATCATGATGCCAGCTGACGAGCTACGTGAACGAAAAGTAGCGGATTTGAGGTCAGGAAAACCGACAACGGCCGGAAAAGTGGTGTTTAGACTCGACGCCCATTCATATCTCATCGAAAGACGCAATTTGCGTAGGTTGATATGGCGGTCGGTCGGTTCCAAATGGCCCAGCAGGGCCAGAAAGCCGAGTATTACTTGCTTCACATCTTCTCTACAGTAGGAGATAAATCTACGTATCACTGATGTATAATGTAGCTAATGTAATTACTATTTCAATTGTCAGTTCTACCTCTTGGACAGTTTCTGTCTCACTCCCCAAGTGTAATACTCGTTCGCTCTCCAATAAGCATGTTTTGTGTTGATTGTATTTTATTATGATTGTTAATTTGATTCATATGCCTATGTAAGATTATTAGATTGTTTCAGCACATGCACAACTTTTCTTCCGTTGACTGGATTCTTTGTTAATGTTCTTATCCTCCTCCTGCGCTTCAGAATCGCACAGGCATGCACGAGCGCACACACACAAAAAGGTGTTTCCATGTTTAGTCTTATTGTTTTTATAGTTTCATCCCTTTACATCTATTTACTTTTTAACATAAACCTTTTATATTACGTTACCATTGCGCTGTCAAAGACGAAGTTTGCTCTGTGTTTGGATTTCATCTTTCCATATGCAATTGGTGTTCCAAGAGGAATGGTCAGTATCCAGGGATATGACAGGAACGATCATTTGAAGCACAAGAGTGTTGTAAATATGGGCTCTAAAATGCATACCTTCGGAGCTGTAAGCTCTTCTTCATTTTCGATACTGTGAAACACATCTATTTCACTGTAGGCTTTTTTGCTTTCCATGTTTTGGGAAGTGACAGTATGGATCAAAAAGAGATGTCCAGCAAATATGGGCTCTAAAGTGCATACCGTAAGAGCTACGAGCATTTGTTCACCTTGGCTAGCATCCGCAGCTCGTGGTCTAGTGGTTAGCGTTGCTGCCTCTGGATCACGGGGTCCCAGGTTCGGTTCCCGGCCGGCTTGGAGATTTTCTCTGTCCGGGGACTGGGTGTTTGTGTTGTCCTCATCATTTCGTCATCACCATCATCATTCGTGATAGTGGCTAGATTGGACTGTGATAAACACTGAACTGCGCAAAAATTGTGAATTTTTATGGGCGCTGACGACCGCGCATTTGAGCGCCCCACAAACCAGTCACCATCATCACCTTTGCTAGTATGAAACACACCTCTTCTACTGAACAGGTGCTCATAGCTCTTAAGGTTTGCGTTTTAGAGCCCGTGATTACCAGACTTCCCTCCTTCGAATGATCGTCTCATATCTCTGAGCGCTGACCATTTCTCCTGGAACACACCCTGTACTTACAATGCTACGCAGCAGTATTGTATCGTCATTGACAACAAGTCAGTTGAAATCTGATGATGGTCTCGTAAGGCGAAAACCGGTTAAGGAAATAAATTAATACCGTCGAATACCTACAATTTAGAATTTATCATTTACAAAGTTTCTTTATTGACAGTACTGAGACAGAAACAGTTCTATGTAATTACCGTTGTTTGTTGCAGAAGTAAATGAGCCGGGTGTGGCAGAGTGTCAGAGAACCTACAGACAAAGCGCCTCCTCCAGCGCAGCGCGACGTGGGGAGTGGCTCTTCGGCCGTTGTGTGGTGACCGCAGCGGTCGAAGCCGAGGAAGACAAATCCGCCACGTGGCAGGCGGCCATCCATCAGTGTCCGGACACAAGCGCCACCTAATACTGAGCGCCGCAGTCCTTGCGCCGCCCGCCCTGTATACCCACACACCGGCTCTTCTCCAAACACGCAAACAGCGTCCTGTAAACAGCGCGCTGAGTACGCCAGCGTACTGCGTGCCGGCTGCTACCGTTGGCCACCTCAGCTCACCTACCACTCACTGCGTTGCCTGAAGCGCTGACCGCTTTCCTATCACTATACTGCATGTACAAGACTCTCTCTCTCTCTCTCTCTCTCTCTCTCTCTCTCTCTCTCCCCTATCCATTTGTCCATCTGTATATATATTTTTGCAACAGTTTTAGGCCTTTTGTTGCAGCTTAGTAATCTTTCATTAGCTTTTTACTTTCATTTAAATTTTTAGAAAATCGAACCAGGATTAGTTTAAGAAACTTAAATGTTTTTCTTTTTCAAAGTATTGCCCTTTAACATCAATACATTTTTGCAGCCGGCCGCTGTGACCGAGCTGTTCTAGGCGCTTCAGTCTGGAACCGCGCTGCTGCTGCGGTCGCAGGTTCGAATCCTGCCTCGGGCATGGATGTGTGTGATGTCCTTTGGTTAGTTAGGTTTAAGTAGTTCTAAGTCTAGGGGCTGACGACCTCAGATGTTAAGTCTTATAGTGCTTGGAACCATTTGAACCATTTTGAACATTTTTGCATTCGAGGAGAAGGAAGAGGAGGTGGAGGAGGAGGAGATTAGTATTTAACGTCCTGTCAACAATGAGGTCATTAGAGATGAGTGAAGAATTGGGGGAGGAAATCGGCCGTGCGCATTCAAAGGAAAAATCTCGGCATTCGCCTGAAGCGATTGGGAAAATCACGGAAAACTTAAATCAGGGTGACTGGAACTGCATTCGATGAAACCAGTGTTTAAAGCAACGATGTCAGTCTTCCTGAGGGTTCAAAAACCAGGTTTTCTGTAATGCTCTCTCGTTTCATATGACGATGAAAACATGATTCTATGAATTTTGTCTTCATATTTTTGAAACAAAAAGAAGTCACAGGGTGCTAAGTCGAGGGTATATCGTGGATGGTCCATGGTGCTGACCTTAATGGCACTCAGATACTCAGTTGGTACTTTTTCTGCACGTGGCGATACACTGACGTGTTGGAAGCGGTACGTCTCTCTTTTGATGCTTCAGTAACAATATAGGACCGAGCAACGTAGCGCAGTGACTAGAACACTGGACTTGCATTCGGGAGGACGACGGTTCAATCCCGGTCCGGACATCCTGATTTAGGTTTTCCTTGATTTTCCTAAATCGCTCCAGGCAAATGCCGAGATGGTTCGTATGAAAGGGCACGGCTGACTTCCTTCCCCATCCTTCCCTAATCCGATGAGACCGATGAGACCGATCACCTCGCTGTCTGGTCTCCTCCCCAAAGAACAACCCAACGTTAACAATATAGGCCGTTTGAGACACAACTGCACCAATCTTGTTCGTCGCTCAGGTGGACACTACCGACTGTGGTAGAGACTGTTGGCCGTCATGAAGACTAGGCCCTGGCCATCGACCATGGATCAACCAAGAGTCGTCAGATGCTCATAAGTTAGCTGGGAGGCTGGTGTGGAGATATCAGCTTGCAGAGCCCAGATGGCCAGTAGTGGAGTGGGGCTGGCCACACGCTGATCTTCTCACACGAAATGACCCAGTGGACAGAAACGGCAGACCACAGCTGTGACGTGTATCAGCTTGGCTGCATCTCGATGTGAAGTCAGCAAGCAGATGCCATCATCAATCTGCTTGTCGCGGTTTCACTGAAATTCAACAGACTGTCATCATCTCTGGTTCTATCGACACAGACGGAATGATAGCACGACTGTATATCTCCTTGAACTCTGAAAGCCCCGTTATTTAAAGTCCGAGCACATGCCTATGACGTGTGTGACCGCTCAATGTCATTCAAGACGATCACGACGACACCCCTCGATCGACGCTAGCACTCGTGGTGTCACTCGCCTTCATACATGGCAGTGGTCGTTTGAAAATTCGTGACGCTAGCCACGGGGGTGAGGAGAAAGAACACATCCTGGGGGTACCAGCATTATGCGTATTTAGATGTTCGATTAATCGGAATGGTTTGCAATGTTCCAGCGCCGGCTGGTGGGCCCGCGCAGTTCTAGGCGCTTCATTCTGGAACCGCGTGACCACTACGGTCGCAGGTTCGAATCCTGCCTCGGGTATGGATGTGTGTGATGACCCTAGGTTAGTTAGGTTTAAGTAGTTCTAAGTTCTAGGGGACTGATAATGGCGAATCGTCGGTGTCCGAAACATCAAATGAATGGGATAATAAGTTTGTACCAGAATACGACTATCACTTGAAACAAATTTTGATGGAAGTATTAACTGTCGATGCGGAACTGAACGAAATCGCTTTACTGCTTTTAACAGTTCCAAATAATATGAAGATCAAGCTCTCCAGGATGGCCGGCACCCGCTGAATGATGGGAAGATAGAAGGTGCCCTCTCAGTTCTCCTAGCAGAGTTCTGAATCTCGGTCAACCCCAGGGAGGCATCCCGCAGAACCTGGCTGAGACTGCAACACACTACGTCAGGTCACCCGTAACTACTCAACTACTACGTTCGTCCTTCAAGTTACTTAGCACAGACTAAATGTCTGACGCCAAACATGGCGACAACAACAACAAATTTAAAATTCCTTTAGGATAAACGTAAGGGCTTAAAATTCAATAAACAGATAAAAACTCTTTATCCTGTCCTCTTTTAAATAGCACAAGTATTCCCCTTAAGTCCTCTGGTGTTCGATGCCAACGAAAGGGACCGGACAACTTCACCATACTATATGTTTATGCATCACAGAGCTGAAGGGAGGAGGCAATTTAAATACCATGGCTTAATTTTATCTGTCAAACAACAGAAAATGCAGAAGAAACTGAGGTGAAACCTTAGAAACAAAAGTTTTAAATCTTACTGTATTTTAAAAAAGGCTTAGGACTGGCTAAGCTCATAACTACTCCGCTCAAATACAAATAAGTTACTGCTACACGGGCTACAAAGTATGCCCACAGAATCACAAAATGAGCTACAGATGCCGATAAACTTAACCAAAACTGGACGTGACCGCGCAAGCAAGGAAAAACACCGCACAGACGTTAGCACATACGATCCTAGGACGCTGTGCAGAACAAGTCAAATAAGGTAGTGCAACCGTACTCAATCATTACTTACGGTCAAACAAACTTAATCAAAATAAGTAACTACTGTGGTGTACCACTTCACTATTCTACGCGAGTGAAGCGCCATACTTCACGCAAACATGCGCCGTAATCACAACCGCCACAAAAGGCAAAAAACAGCACTATAAAAACCTTTAAAATCAACTCAGCAAAAACAATACCAGTGAGAAGACAACTGATCTCACAGCGTCCTACACTATTTGGAAGAGTCTGACCATGCGACAACACACATAGGGACGCGTCAATGTTCCACACTAAGTTTCAGCATTTTGGAAACCATAGCAAGGCGGCAGCCCACCAGTTCTTCCCTTTTTGATCAGTCCGCTAACAACAACAAGTCAGAGAAAATCGACGCGTATCCCACTGTAGAGACGTGACCAATAACTCGGTAGTAATCGTTCCAGTCACTTTACTACGGCAGTATGCGTTATAACACTTCTTTCCAAATAACATACTCAAACAACCCACGTTGTTACTTTCAGGAATCGACAACAGCAACACCACACAACTTCTTGACGGCGGCGTGCTATATGGAGTTTTCTTCTTATAATCTGAAGTAAACCTTTTCGGGTCGTCTTTCATTGTCTTATGGCAACGTTGACCACTTTGCTGACAACGGTGAAGGAACACACAACAGAGAGCGACCTATCGCTGAAAACCACCAATCTTGACTACAAACTACGCAAGCCTATACCTTGACTGTGGGCAATGCAATAACCAGAAAACAGCGAGCAACAACCTAGGACTCCACACACAACACCAGACCAGAACTTATCACCAGCCTATAGTCGAGCTATCGAAACCCACAACCCTGGCCAACACTAGCTCTGCCTCGTTGCCGTAGTGTCCCTATCCAACGCTGTGCTCGTAAACAAGGGCGGTTAGGAACTGAGAGCTGGCTCTCATCTCGCGACACACTTACTGTATGGTGATGATATAGTGGTCCTAGCAGACAAAGAAGAGGATCTTCAGGAAGAAATGTACTTACTGAAACAAATAATGTGCGAAATTTGACATGGAAATCACAACAGAAAAATCTAAGACAATGGCCACCTCACCGCAACGCGCGCGCAAAGAATGTCAAGCACCCCATGGAATACAAAAGAACTACACAATCTGAGGTGATGGCGCAAATTCCAAATTGCCGGTGGAGGAGACCATCCAGAAACCACTCTAGATCTCAACGGAAAAACGACTAACGAAATACCAACAAACAAGGGAGTACGACAAGGATGCCGTATCTCCCCAGCTTTGTTTAACATTTACATACATGAAATAATGCATATACGGAAAACAAACTTTCAAAAACATATATACTTAGACAGGGATACTTTTATAAATAACTTACTATATGTTGATGATGCAGTGATCCTAGCAGATAAAGAAGAGGACCTTTAGAAAGCAATGTATGTACTGAAACAAATAAGTGCGAAATTTGACACGGAGATCTCAACGGAAAAATCTAAGACAAAGACCTCCACGGGGAAAGAAACCCTTAGAACAAAAATATTGGTAGATCAGAAGATTCTACTGCAAATGAAGAGCTTATTTCAATAGTGGTACAAGTCCGTTTTTGTTCATATTGAGATACAGAGCCCTAAAGTTAAATGAGCGCTGAAAAATCTGCAGTTGAGATACCAGAAATATTCAAGAATGTGGCTTCGTGCTAGAGATGAACCTTTCTTTCTGTTTGTTTGGCACATTAATTTCAGAAGCATTATAGACAAAAAAGTGGAGGTAATGGACTTGTACCACTATAGAAATAAGCCCTTCAAATAAACCACTTCAGTTATCTAAGATGTGGGGTGACATACGGGTACAGTAAATATATAGAAATTAAGCTTAAGAAATTCAGCCAGGTATGTGGAACATAATTATCAAAGACACCCAAATTAAATTCTACAAACAGTTGGAGCCCCCACACTGCTCTTCTGCTCTATGGAAGCGAGACATGGCTGATTATCAAAAAGCAGGAAAGCCGTATTCAAGCTCAAGAAACGAAATTCCTGAGACGAGTTAATCGTTGCACAGTAGAAGACAGATTAAGGAATTAAGATATTGGGCCATATCAACAAGGCTGACTGAACATGAACGCAGCTGGAAATTAAATAAATCAGACACCATCTTTGCTGAACATGTGCTCAAAGAAGGACACAAATATCTAACACACACGGAAGTGCTACATATAGCCAACAAAGGCAGGAAACTCAGCCTACTAGAAGCACTTGAAATTAACAAACACTTAGCCCTAAATCCCCAGCTGGTTCTAAATGAGCAATTGCAACTGAGCACATCACCACTCTTAAACTTTACACAATACAGTAAACCTGCTACAAACCACAAAGTGTCCCAATAGTAAACAAATTCACACCCCATCATAATGTAATATTCCTTATGTGTTTACATTCCTAACTGTAACTCAACTGTAACATTGTAATATTTGGTATATATTAATGCACAATTTTCTAATAAAATGTAACCGCCAAAGAAAACATCACTGTTGTACAAGCAACAATTAATGTCCAGATCAACTGTTCATAACAAATACCAAAAAATTGTAAATTAGTAATAATGAATATTCTAAATAATTCTAATTGTTGCCATACATGGTACTGACAAATCATAAAATGTGACGTATTATGCTAAAGAACAGTTTTACAGAACAAAAAGTCAAAAAACCCGTTTGACAATTCCAAAGACAATACCACAACTAAAGATCGTATGTAAGTGCGTTGTATCTCAGTCCAGAATGTTTGGTTCGTAAGAACACAAGCTCCTTTTGAACAATAGCCAGTAGTTATTGGAAGATGGTCTAATAAGCCGAAAATTAGTTCATATAAATAAAAATCAGTAGAACAAAAAAAAAAAAAACCAAAAACCGCGAAGTGTTATTCAACCCCCAACATTGGAGGAATGCTAAACATTTTTAATGTAAATGATAAAATTCTAGACTGTAGGAGTAAATCGAGCGAATACCTATGTAGAATGTATCGTGACATACTTCCCTTAAAGACTAGAAACTATAATAGCTAAGGAAGAAGAGATAAAGGAAGAGCCTGGCAACGATCGATACCGTAACAAGCAGTTACGCCTAATACCTGAAGAGAAGAAGAAGAAGAAGAAGAAGAAGAAGAAGCCTTTATTGTATTGTATTGTATTGTATGGAACTGGGGACCAGAAAACGATGGAGAGACTTCGTCCCCACCGTAGCCCTCAGCAGTCCACTCACCCCACAGCCGCTCCACACCGAACCCAGGGTTATTGTGCGGTTCGGCCCCCAGTGGACCCCCAACGTCTCACACCAGACGAGTGTAACACCAGTGTTTGCGTGGTAGAGTAATTATGGTGTACGCGTACGTGGAGATAGTGTTTGCGCAGCAATAGCCGATGTAGTGTAACTGTGGTGGAATAAGGAGAACCAGCCCGCATTCGCCGAGTTAGATGAAAAACCGCCATAAAAACCATTCACAGCGTGGCCGGCACACCGTAGCTCGACACTAATCCCGGCCGGAAAGCAGTGCATTAGACCGAATGCTAACCGGGCGGGCAGCCTATGTTACTCATAGCCCCGTCAGCGACTGGAAACTTACATATCACTAGGGCGTGTGAACTGTTTTCAAACACATGTGATACTGAGGCTAGAAGCCTTGGAATGGATCGTGGTATAATACTGGGTGATCAAAAAGTCAGTATAAATTTGAAAACTGAATAAATCACGGAATATACTAGATAGAGAGGTACAAATTGACACACATGCTTGGAATGACATGGGGTTTTATTAGAACAAAAAAAAAAACAAACAACAAAACGTCAGAAATGTCCGACAGATGGCGCTTCATCTAATCAGAATAGAAATAATTAGCATAACAAAGTAAGACAAAGCAAAGATGATGTTCTTTACAAGAAATGCTCAATATGCCCACCATCATTCTTCAACTCTAGCTGTAGTCGAGGAATAATGTTATGAACAGCACTGTAAAACATGTCCGGAGTTATGGTGAAGCATTGGCGTCGGATGTTGTCTTTCAGCATCCCTAGAGGTGTCGGTCGATCACGATACACTTGCGACTTCAGTTAACCCCAAAGCCAATAATCGCACGGACTGAGGTCTGGGGACCTGGGAGGCCAAGCATGACGAAAGTGGCGGCTGAGCACACGATCATCACCAAACGACGCGCGCAAGAGATCTTTCACGCGTCTAGCAATATGGGGTGATTTTTTTGGTTCTAATAAAACCCCATGTCATTCCAAGCATGTGTGTCAATTTTTAGCTCTATCTACGTTATTCCCTGGTTTATTAAGTTTTCAAATTTATACTGACTTTTTGATCACCCTGTAGAATGAAGGACATTTAATTGCATTTTGAGACATTTCTGTTTTTTCCAATCGATTTCAGTAACTAGGAAATCTACAATATTCACGCAAAATGTTTAATTTCATCAGTTTCTTTAGAGCGATCTTCAAAGCATGCGGTACGTTTCTCTTCGAACATAGGCAATACGGGTCACTTCTCTGCGAGAGACACGAATTTCGCCCCACGGGCCTAACCGCCGCAGTACTTTACAAGCGGTCGCCGTCCCATCCTCGCATCCCGCGGCAGTAGCCACAACAAAAGCTGGAGGGTGACCTTGATGCCCGGCCTCTCGTGGGCCAGGAAAAGACGCCGGAGGGCGAGGGAAGCCAGGATACACCGGGCCGGGCCACTCTGCGCACCGATGCGGCGGCTGGGAGCGGCAGGAGGACGGCATAATGAGGTGCCGCCCACAATGGCCGCTGATGGCCCGCACTCTGGCCGCGCGGCTCTTCTGCCTGCCACTGTCTCCGGCACTGCCGCCGCCTGAGCTGCTGGGGTGGCACGCGGCGGCGGGTGGCGTAGCGCGCACTCACTGGCCTGCACTGGATGTTGGCGATGGCAAAAATCGGACCGATTAAAACCCATACCGGTATTGTAGTTCTGAATAACCGGTATTTTGATATTTTTTTTGGTCTCCTTGTAACAGGTGATTTTTCTTTTACATTTCATAATAACAAATCGAAATAACCGAAGTTTCAGTCATAGCAAGAGTGCTAAATTTTTGCGTTTCCAAATAAACATTTTTTTAAAAAGGAGTATTTTTTATTCCTGAAATTTGCATTCATTAGGAAAAATGGTTCAAATGGCTCTGAGCACTATGGGACTTACCTTCTGAGGTCATCAGTCCCCTGGAACTTAGAACTACTTACACCTAACTAACCTAAGGACATCACACACATCCATGCCCGAGGCAGGATTCGAACCTGCGACCGGAGCGGTCACGCGATTCCAGACTGAAGCGCCTAGAACCGCTCGGCCACACTGACGGGCGATTCATTAGAAAAATTGAGTTATTATAGAAAATGGGAAAAGCGATCAGTGCTATTTTGCAACAATACCGACAGAGAGGAGAAATAAAAGCGTGGCATAATAATCGGTACAGCATTCCCGAGAGTATAATGTCCATACTGCCGTGTGCCGTGGCTTAAGGTAGTGTGCAGTGTACAGGAGTTGCTCCCACTTGGTCTATACTTATCTTCGCCATCGACAGATATATGCTGCACTGCAGAATGGCACCTACCGTAGTCTGATAATAATTTTACCAAGCGATATGACAGTGAAGTACAATGGTTCATTTGCTTTGAAAGATTAAAGATTTGTCTGCCATTTCTGTGAGATAAAAAAGAGGAAGGAAATTATGGTTACAGTAATAAATTAAAAACTTAGTATCAGATTTGCTGCCCATGTCTACACAACACGCTTTTATCTGCGTGTAACCCTTGGAAGCAGACACATTAACACGGAAAACACGAGTTCTTCCACCTCAGTTTTCACCCTTTAGCAGCCAATGCTCAAATAGGGTACGATCCCCAACTACATAATTTTTGGACAGTTTCAAAAAAATTACTATCAGTAGGAAAATAGAACTGATTCTTTTGTAGTATTCAGCCACTTATCACTTTTAGAGAATAGCAGCGAACGGTGGATGGAGTAAGTTTTCTTTTATTTGTCTAATTTAGTATTTTGATTCTATGTATGTTGAAATTAAATGCCAAAATATCTCACTCTTTGTTCGATTTTTACGTTTAGTGACGGAAAAAATAGGAATAACAAAGCTGGAAACCGGTTATTTCAAAAACCGGTTATTTTGTGCGGTTTTAACAGTCAGGTTAAACTGGTGTGGAGAAACCGATATACCTGAAAACCGGTGTTTCAGCGACAAGCGCCATGCCTACTACACTTATCCAAGGTTGGAGACCGCTGCTTACTTGGAGAGAGACCTAGGCATCACAATATTCTTTATGTAAGAATTTCAAATACAAGACTCACAACAACTGCAGAATGTTGACTGGAGGAAAAATAGGTCAGATTTAGAAAGGGAAGATCGTCATCTCACGAACATTTTGTTTTACGACAGCTTATTTAAAAACAGAGAGACTTTAACAAAAAGACATTTATTGCATTTATACATTTTTAGGCTTTCGATAAAGTTACGTAAACTGAAGTGGAAGTGATGTAATGCCGCTCCAACCGAATCATCAGTTCGTAAGTTGTTCCGGGAGTTTGAAACCACGGGTTCTGTTTCAAGCGTTAAGAGAACAGGACGACCGCGCTCTGTTCGAACACAAGAAAACATTGCTGTCGTCCGTGACAATGTAACCGTAAACCGCAGAAAATCGGTTCGCAGACAATCTCAACAATTGAATGTATCGCCACTTTCACTGTATGAAACCAATTCAAAAGATCTGAAAATGCATGCGTATAAAATTCAACTTACACAAGAGTTGAAGCCTGCAGGTCATAGAAGGAGACAGCGGTTTGCTCATAATTTCTTGGCTCGACAGGCAAAGAACGAGAACTTCACAAAAAGAATAATTTTCTCAGATGAGGCGCTCTTCCACCTGAGTCGTTACGCCAATAAGAAGAACTGCAGAATTTGGGGTAATGAAAATTTGAATTTGGGGTAACGGAAATCAGCGTGTGACTGCGAAACTCTAGATGCAGTCGCAGCGCGTGACTGGATGTCGTGGGTTCTGGGCAGGAGGAGTGCTCGGCCCGTACTTCTCTGGAAATGATGGGGGAGCTGCGGGCGCTGTGAACGGTGATGCTTTTTGGTTTCAACAAGATGGTGCGATATTTCATACATCCCGTGAAATGATTGTTCCGCTGAATAAAAAGGTTCCTCAAAAATATTTCTTCCCGTGGCAACCAGAAATGACCTGCCAGTTCATGCGATCTTAAGCCTTGTGACTTTTTGAAGTGAAGTGAAGTGTCACACGCAGTTCACACGCATTTCACTAACGGTTGCTGTGGAGCTTTCACTGTTCTCGTAATAACTTATTATAGCTTGGACACGTTGCTCATTTGTCATCTGTTCCATGACGAGAGTAAACATAGAACAACAATGCTCACCACACAAAAGCTATCAGTCTACTAATGGGGGGGGGGGGGGGGCGGTTAGCAGATAACAAACATGAAAAAACCGCGGCTGCCAGCCGTCTTATGATAAAATGGCACAAAATTGAAATTCATGCTTACTTACCAGACACTCGTTAATTAACATCCTAACATTTTAATTGCATGAAACATGGCCACTGGAGGATACACAATAACTGTAAGATCATACCGAACGCTAAAAGGAAAAAAAATCTTGTAACTACTCCTGCTCGCCTGGTCATGGATGAGCCATCATGAATTTAATTAGGTGACGAAAAAAGCATGCCCCACTGCCAGATAATCTCACCATAATCGATGTGAAGGAATGCAAGCTGCAAACGGTTCAGATGGCTACCACTGGCGCTTGTCACAAAACGCACATGCTGTCTCTCAGAGCAGAAGTTCCGCTCGTTGCTGCATCCACGCACTGAAATCTGAAGTCCCTAGCTGTAGCTCTGAACATGTGTAATGCCAAGTGTCTTTTCCTAGAGTCAACCAACAACTTCTTTTCCGAGCTCTGCTCTAAACGGGGTCTGTACCACAAAACAAAATGCTCCAATAAAAAAAAGGGTAGCGCCAAATTCTGCCCAGTAACGTAATCGTTAAGGCAATGTCTACTCTCCCACCAAAGAAATGATGTAAAAAGTTCTCTAAGTAGCTGACTTCCCGACGACGCCATTTCTAGAACACTCTACATCGATTTTCTACGTCACGGATGTCTTGTTTAGTTCACTAGTCCGAGATTTTCCGGCGTATAAAATTTCTTGAATGTCATTCCCTAGTCTCCCACTGTCAAATACTTTTTAAGAACTCCCAATAAGAACATCTCCTGCTTTTTGGTGGAAGAAACCTCCATGCCACAATGGCTGGCATCTGGTTGAAACAACTCGTTTTCGTCGAGAGGCCCGTTAAACAAAGCTGTATAGCGTCGCTTTCTTTGAAAAAGCAGGAGATTTGGATTTTGTTCAAACTGTTTCCCACTCCACCTGCCTTCCGAGAGTACAATTCTTTTTGCGAATCGTTCTTTGTCGACTTACTTCTGGTTGTGAAACGGCTATTTGCTTGCTACCTTTACCCTGTTCATCATTCTCTCGTTTTAGCTGGATCCACGCTCCGTGCACAGATCGCCTGCGGATCAGGGAAAACATTTGCGGGACCGCTGGGACACCGTCCATCAGCAAAATACTGGTTGCCTCGTACCTGAACTCCTGTCGGTATTGTCCTCAGAAGTCAGCCACAGCCCTTAAGACAGTGTCTCAGCAGGGATCTCGGCTCGCAGCCCCTTACTAAGCGATATTCACTATGCCACATGCAAATGTTCCCAATAGGTTAATAGATAGAAATAGATGGATTGACCTTCTCAATCATTGATATAATTGCGATAATTAGCAACCAGTATAAATCGAGCTGTAGAAGCATGACTGTGACTGTGATTAATGCGATTTATAGAATAAGAGAAGATGCGCTGGACCAGAAGGGGCTGACGCCTATCACAGTAACTTCACCAGTGCTTCAGAATATATGGTGTGAAATGCATAATCGCTTCCATGTTGTCTGTGTGACCAAGATATACAGGGCGATTCAGCTGCTCCTACCAATCCATTTTATGCAACCTGCAGTGCCTTCAAACATCACGTGTGAGATTTTCATATTCTACCACTTGCTATGAGTGAACTGTTAGTCCTACAGAAAAAACGAACAGGACTTTTTTGTAGAAAATGTGCTGTAGTTAAATTTTGTACTGGGATGCGTTTTCGCTGGAGGCCAAAGTTTTCGAGTCATTCATGTAAAACGCCTTTGAAAATCACATTGGTACGTTTTTATTGAATAATTGTAAAAGTATGGTCTCCGGCGAAAACATATTCCACTACAGAATATAACTATGTTAAGCAGATTCAGAACGATGTAGGTTGCAGTAGGTACTGGGAGATGAAGAAGCTTGCACAGGATAGAGTAGCATGGAGAGCTGCATCAAATCAGTCTCAGGACTGAAGACCACAACAACAACAACAAACTTCGTACAAAAAGTTCTGCTCATTTTTGCTGTAGGACTGATAATTCGCACGTAGCAAATGAGAAAATGTGAAAATCTTGCACATGGTATTTGAAGGCGTTGCGGGTTGCACATTACTGATCGGTAGGGAAACTGAGTCACCCTCCACAGATACATAAAGAGTAGTTTGAAATTTCTTTTATATTGTTTGTAATCCGTGTAGATGTATCGCTATACATTAAATATTAATAGAACTTTTTAATCGTTGCCCGAGAAAGGCAATGTTCCCGAGTTCGAGGGCGGCCGTTGTGGCCAACAGGTTTTTGGCTCTTCAGTCTGGAACCGCGCGACCGCTACGATCGCAGGTTCGAATCCTGCCTCGGGCATGGATGTGTGTGATGTCCTTAGGTTAGTTAGGTTTTAGTAGTTCTAAGTTCTAGGGGACTGATGACCTCAGATGTTAAGTCCGATAGTGCTCAGAGCCATTTGAACCATTCATATTGAATCGCCTTGTACTTCATCGCCTTTGGACCCGCACATAAAACTCTCCTTCTACAACAATGGAGTCGATTTAAATAAATGAAATGAGATGTAATAAATTACTTAATTGTTGTACTAATACAACAAATTGCGACAGTCACAGCAAAAATCACAGTGGTCCAGGAAAGGTTTTAAGTATGTATTTCAGTTCCGGACTACAATATTTTACAGCAGATAATTAATTTCTGCCTGTGATGACCATCTTCAAGATTCACTACACATATTTCAGCCACACGACTCAACATATTTAATTTATGGTACAATCGGTAGGCAAGAAGCATAAAAAGCTTTGTCGTTTTATGTAAAAATGTAAGTACATTGTACAAACTGTTCGAACTGGCATGTTGCCTTAACAAGGCACCTCCACAAACTCCCGAGGTTGTGCTCAGGTTTCTAAGACGCTCACCACAGACCGAATGTAACTGCTTGTGCAAAATATCGTGATCCGGAATTATTGAAATAATTCCTCAATGTTGTTGTGTACGCAATTGGCTGCACGGCTGTCGCGTTTGAGGAAGAAAAGGTACTGATGGATGCTTATAATGAAGTTAAAATAATAACTTTATCGGTACAGATAACATCAATCTCGAAGTTCTGAAATGTTCTTCCAGTGTGAGATTTGTTTTGACTGTCTGCCACAAAGGAAGACGGTGATTGATCCGCTGCTGATGGAAGAAGCGTCGTGCAGAGTTGCTTTCGAAGGCGGAGAAAAAACGCGCCCACCTGCGTGGGAGGAAGAGTGAGACGGCGTGGCGAGGCGCCTCCCCCACACCCGCAGGTGCGAGCGTCTGAGCTGGGCTGGTCTGGTCTGGTCTGGCCCTGCGCGCCTGAGTGATGGATGGCGGCCGTCCGCGCCACCTGCCGACCCCGAGCCGCGCCCTCCGCCGCCTGTAATTGAAAGCAAACACGCGCACTCCTGCCGTTGCCGTTGCTGTTATCGGCTTCGTGCCGCAGACTCGTCCCATTCACGCGGAAAGCTCTCCAGCATTGGCGAGCTATAGCAATCCCGCTGGCAATTGACTGAATGTTCCGTTATGAGCTCTCGCAGGGGGAAGGCATCAGACACGGCAAACCGATTCGGCTCATACAGTGACAGAAAAAAATAGCAGCACCATAAAATAATTAATATATAGTAATGAAATTTCAGGATTAGTTTAGTCTACGTAACATGTTTAAGTGGTTAAGCCGGCCGCTGTGTCCGAGCGGCTCTGGGCGCTTCAGTCCGTAACCGCGCCATGCCTCGGGCATGGATGTGTGTGATGTTCAAAAAATGGTTCTGAGCACTATGGCACTTAACATCTGTGGCCATCAGTCCCCTAGAACTTACAACTAATTAATCCTAACTAACCTAAGGACATCACACACATCCATGTCTGAGGCAGCATTCGAACCTGCGACCGTAGCGGTCACGCGGTTCCAGACTGAAGCGCCTAGAACCGCACGGCCACACCGGCCAGCTGTGTGTGATGTCCTTAGGTTAATTAGGTTTAAGTAGTTCTAAGTCTAGGGGGACTGATGGTTCAAGAAATGGTTCAAATGGCTCTGAGCACTATGGGACTTAACTTCTAAGGTCATCAGTCCCCTAGAACTTAGAACTACTTAAACCTAACTAACCTAAGGACATCACACACATCCATGTCCTAGGCAGGATTGGAACCTGCGACCGTAGCGCTCGCGCGGCTCCAGACAGTAGCGCCTAGAACCGCTCGGCCACCCCGACCAGCTAGGGGACTGATGACCTCGGATGTTAAGTCCCATAGTACGTAGAGCCATCTGAACCATTTAAGTGGTTAACACTGCCAGATCACAGGTTAATGTAAGCGCAAGGTAATCAATTGCGAATGTGAAATACAGGTACATTAATAACCAACTAGTCTGGGTAGAGTATGCTGGGTTACAACAGCTGCATGTGAGTGAGCGTTACCCAGTTGGAAAACACTCCCTGGAATGCTTTTCATGAATGGTAGCACACCAGGTCGAATCAGCAGACTGACTTACAAATTTTTCAGTCTGGGTGCGTAGGATAACGACGAGAGTGCTCCTCTTGTCTTATGAAATTGCACTTCAGACCATAACTCCAGGTGTAGGTCCAGTGTGTCTAGCACACAGACTGGATGGTTGCAGGTCCTCCTCCTAACCAATACTTGGCTATCACTATCACCGAGGGAGATCCAGATTTCATCAGAAAACACAACAGACCTCCACACTGCCCTCCAGTGATGTCTCGCTGAAATTGCAAGTGGTGGTGGTTTAGGTTCAGTGGAATGTGCGATACAGTTCGCCTGTCTCGAAGCTGTCTGTGAAGTAACTGATTTGTAGAAGCTTACTGTGTCACTGTGGTGCCAACTTTTGATCAACCTGCTGCTGCAGATGCAATGCAATGCGCCAGAGCCATATGTCGAACACATTGGTCTTCCCTCCCGGTAGTGTCTCGTGGCCGGTCTTCTCGTAGCGCCGGGTAGCCGCGCGGCCTGGGGCGCCTTGCCACGGTTCGCGGGGCTCCCCCTGTCGGAGGTTCCAACTCTCCCTTGGGCATGGATGTGTGTGTTGTCCTTAGTGTAAGTTAGTTCAAGTTAGATTAAGTGGTGTGTAAGCCTAGGAATCGATGACCTCAGCAGTTTGGCCCCATGGGAACTTACCACTACCACCGGTCTTCTTGCGACCGTGCATTCCCTTGACCACCGCTGCCAGCAGTCATGTACAGAGGCTACATTCCTGCGAAGTCTTTCTGCAAAATCCCATAAGGGGCACCAAGCTTCTCGTAGGCCTATTACGCGATATCGTTCAAACTTAGTGAGGTGTTGTTAATGGCGGCTTTGCCATTCTCGACTAACATCAACTCACGACGTCCACTCTCAAAGGAAACTAACGTTCACGACCGTTACAGCGTTTATTTAGCAGATCTGATTTGCATTCTCATAGTGGCTCTACTATCGCTACTTTTTTGCGACTGGACCGAACCTTTCTGGTGTAGAAACACGCCTATCAATTTTCGTTTATGTCGCACAACCCCTTCTTGGTGTTGTGGTTTTTTTCAGTTAATGTAGACGGCAAGTCGATTGTGTACAACATAAAATTAATGTATCTAAGATAATTTGGATCAACAAACTCCGTTTTTGAGGAAACTGCCCTGGTATCAAATGCATTTAATAATCATTTCTTAAATATAGTACAAAGCGTAGGAACAAAAAAGCATAGGGGCGAAACATTGAAGAGAAAAATCACAGAAGTATGATGAAAATGTAACTTTTACAAAATTCAATAATATGAATGTATCACCTTCTTCTTCATCTGAAGTTAAAAAATTATACATTTTCTCAAAAATGAAAGCTCATCTGATTTTGGTGGTGTTTCCAATAAAGTACCGAAATTTTTTCCCATGTAATAAGCTCAGTCTTATCCGAAATAAATAATGTCACTAACTCAAGGCATTTTCTGAGAGAGACTGAAATATGCCGCTGTTAAACTCCTCTTTCTTTAAAAAAGGTGATAAGAGAGGTGTCGATAATTACCGATCTGTTTCGTTGCTGACATAGTTATGCAAAATTTTTGAGAAGGTGACTAATTCTGGAATAGTATCTCGTCTTAGCAACAATGATGTCCTTGGCGTACCACAATTTTGGCTACAGAAGGGTTGCTCTGCTGAGAATGAAATTTACATGTTCACTAACCAGATTTTGCAAGCATTAAATAATAAAATAGCAGCGGTTGGTATTTTCTGTGACCACTCTAGGGCATTTGACTGTGTGGATCACAGTGTTCTCCCAGATAAATTAACGTTTTATGGGGTTGATGGTATAGCCAACCAATGGATAATGCAGAAAGTTGTAGTTAGTAATTTTAGCAATATGGTCCAGAAGCGTAACTCTGACCGGGAAGAAATCACATATGGGGTTCCCCGAGGTTCAATCTTAGGTCCACTACTGTTCCGCATATAAGCTAATGGTCTTCCGTCTAGTATACAACAAGCAGAACTGGTTCTTTCTGCAGATGACACTATTATTGTAATCAGTCTACGCATACATACAGAAACAGAAGAAATAGTAAAAAGAGATCTTAAAAATATCATTGACTGGTTCTCTGCAAATGGTCTCACCCTAAATTTTAATTTTAAAAATACCCAACATATTCAGTTCTGCATATCTAGAGGTACTATACCAATCATAAGTGTAACACATGGTGAGGAAATAACAAATAGGGTAGAAACTTCAGAATTTTGAGGGATCCACATTTTGGAAATACTAAAACAGCCACACTTGCACTTACAGTCATTGCAAATCTCTGGGAGAGACAAATCAGTAAGTTGGCTTATTTTGCATATTTTCATTGAATAGTGTCATATAGAATAACGTTCTGGCATTACTTATTGCGCAAAAATATGCTGTGTGAATAATATGTGATGCTCACCGACGATCATCTTGTAAACATCTGTTTACGGAGTTGGGCATTCTGACTACTTCACAGTATACCTCACAGTGTTCTTATTCCTGCACGAAGTTTCTCGTAAATAATCCAATACAGTTCAAGAGGAACAATAAGGTACATAATTAAAATACTAGAAGGAAAAATGATATTCATTATTCCACATTACGGTTGTCTTTAGCACAAAAGGAGTGCACAATGCTTCAACAAAAATTTTTGATCATTTACCCAATGATACAAAATGTCTCACAGGCAGCTAAGCAAAATTTGATAACAAACAGAGAAGGTTTCTCCTTGACAACTCCTTCTATTCCGTTGAAGAATTTCTGTTACTGCAATATCTAAAAGGTGGTGGGTAGCAATTACTAACTCACAACTGTATATGTTCAGAATGCAGCGGTATGTACAAATTAATTTGCGATGTAAATGCACAATGACTCATTCCATACCATTATGATCTATCGTGCAAAAATGATACATGGTACATGTTTATAACGCGCAATCGACTGAATACAGACGGGATCGATAGATAATTGAAAATTGCGTGTTTTTCATCAACACACATGGGGTGCACAAATGCATATTTTCCTAGAAATCGAGGAAAGAAACTTGTTCGACTGACGCTTATGTATCCACAATGTAAACACCTATCAATGAAAGCCCCCCGCCACGCGGGATTAGCCGAGAGGTCTACGCCGCTGCAGCTATGGACTGTGCGGCTCGTCCCGGCGGAGGTTCGAGTCCTCCCTCGGGAGTGTGTGTGTGTGTGTTTGTCCTTAGGATAATTTGGGTTAAGTAGTGTGTAAGCTTAGGGACTGATGACCTTAGCAGTTAAGTCCCATAAGATTTCACACACATTTGAACATTTTTTGAAAGCGGCCCTGGTGGAGCGATGAAGCCGTCTTGCTGGGATGGAGAGCATGTATTCTATTGCCAATAGTGTTCGACAGTTCTTATTTGTATTTTTTTTTTTGATTCGAGCTTTACAGGCGTAGGAGGATTAATAAGGTAAGTAAATCAGTAGGAAATAACAACAATGTAGGCATATACACTTATCAAACGTCTTGGATTAGTAAAGAATTAAAAATTTAACCTTGGTCGATTTACAAGGTCTCTTTTACTCACCCTGCTGCAGGTGCTCAGTTTTCTTCGAACAGCTACACGGTTGGTACCTGCAGACAGACATTCGAGGCAAATATACTCGCGGCAGCAAAAACATTTAACGAATCCAATCTTCCGGTCAACTATATCATTCCTTTCGGAGCAAAAAAACAAAAACAAAAAAGGCTCTGAGCACTATGGAACTTAACTTCTGAGGTCATCAGTCCCCTAGAACTTAGAACTACTTAAACCTTACCAACCTAAGGACATCACACACATCCATGTCCGAGGCGGGATTCGAACCTGCGATCGTAGCGGCCACGCGATCTTTCGGAGCAAAACAAACTCGGTTCACATTTAAAAATATTTCTTTTTCTAGAATTGCTTTTGATGCATAACTCACGTACCGTATCAACGTCTGAAAAATCAGTGCTGAAAGCTGATCGCGAACTACGCTGTGAATCGTTACTGCGTCCACTCAGATCTGCAATTCCCGCTGTGGTCCAGAAGCAAACTGTAATTTTGATAAAGTTTTTCACTTAGCGATAAAAATAAATATCATATGGCCGACACAAAGTCGTACAGTTTGGTGGTATTACTTCTGCCTTGAAAGTCGGTTGGCCATCGTCTTCTATAGATATGCTATCATACAAAACGGTATTACTTCGACCACCCCAGGAATCCAGTATGAGAAAAAAAAACTTGTTATAAGCAACGTATGGTTTCAAAATGTTTTCGAGATATGTCTTTCAGATTTAATTCTTCTGTTTCCCAAACTGAAGCAACTGAAGCAAATATTTTTGAAAAGTCGGTTAAGCGATTGATCTCTTCTTTTCCCCAATGACTTAATCAATCTTTAGTTTCTTATAAACATGGACAGAATTTAGGCAAAAATTTTCCAGACGATGTGATGCAATATTTCGCCTTGTACAAATGCTTTATTTTATGTATACTACCAACTGCGGCAAGGGTTCGTTTTTCTCCCTTATGCGATAAATGCGTCGAACACTCGTCTTCGCAGCAGTCTTATTCAGAATTGTATTTATACAGTGAAGCTTAGAATTTTAATTCTTTACTAAACCAAGCCGTTTCAAATCTATTTGCCGACTTTTTTTATTATTTCTTGATGATTTGCTTACCTTATTAAACTACCTATTCCGACTAGTTCCGATACGGAATAAAATAAGAAAAAAACTGCAGAATGCAACTGGGAATCAAACACAAGTTCTCTGCTTCACAATCGGTTGCCTTGGTCGCTACGCTTTCCTTTATCAGCATGTATCTGATGCATGCAAAGCGCCAATAGAACAATCTTCTTTCCTCCATTTCTAGAAAAATATGCGTTTTCGGATCGCATATATGTTGATGAAAAATGCTTGGTTTTCAATTATCTCTCGATTTCATCAATTCTGAGTGGACTACGTTTCATGAACTTTACGGACATTTTCTGAAAACGGCAGGGTGTTGGGCCAAAATATCTTAGAATCTTTCATTTTAGGTTGTATACAAGGACCTGTCAAACATGAGCCGAAACGGTAGGCTATTTCTGAGGCCTTCCCCTTGTCAGCAGCAAACGGTATCCATCGAGCGTCTGAATGTAAAATAATAGCGTCTGATTCTATACGGGAAACAGAAAAGAACTTCTTTGTAAAACTGCATTAAAGTGCAACTATGTTCGACTTATTGTAACCTTTCTATCCAACCGTCCATCCTATGTAAGCACAAAGAATAATTATTCCCGTTCCTTCCATCCCATTACGAGTGTGCCACAAGGCACTGTCCTTCCTCCACTCTTGTACTATATATCCTCTACACTGCCGATATGTCTTAAACTTTTCTTCCGCTCCACTTCTGCTAACCAATAAGTATAGAAACCCCAGCTGCATGTCAAATAGTTTATCTGCGGGAGCAACCGCTAGACCTTCCAAGACGGAGAGATTAATTGTAGGACGAAGCACTCACAACTTCTGCTACCCGATTTTTGCCCCAGGATTTACGACCGTCCTATACAATTAAATAACACGCTAAAATATCTCTGACTAACCCTCGACCATAAACTGATATGGGAGCAGCATCTCCTAAGCATCTAACAGCCATCTCTGCGACGGGTTGTAAGGGTGGAAGTGGACATGTACCGCCAACAGCGACAATTCATGCGGGCTGCAAGGATAGAAGTAGGGAAAACACCATTGTTGCCTGCCACTGATGATGCCTCGTGGGCCAACTGCAGCGAGCGAACTGTAACGTCCAAAGATTGTCATTAGACTGGTCAGTATGATCATAAAATCAGCTGTTCACTGTAAATTATCGTGGGGGGTACGGTCTGTGTTGTGTGTGTGTGTTAGTTGTCAGCTTCCCTGTGGTAACCGATTGTTTGGCTGTTTCATTGTAGCTGGTGTAGCCAGACAGACTTGCTGTGTGATACAGGGATCCTGTGACCTACTTTTGTGTTTTTCAGTTCCTTCTAGCAAACGGTCATCAGTTTCGTCTGGTAAAGAGTATTCTTGATCTGTTGTGCTGCCACCTAGACTTGTGAAATCCTCCACCGTACTAAACACCTACAATGCCTCAACCAGATCAAACTTCTCTCATGCTAACGTCGCCTGGATTTCCAAGCAAGTGAAATAGCAATAAAGAAACAAATAAAGCTGTGTATCTTGGAAACTGTCATTGACTCATCGAGTGACTTGTATGGGTTACTCGCAGGTTTATTTCCATGTCTGAGTGAAACATCCTCGCTTGTTGTGCCCCATTGGATTTCGTCTTTGAAGCTCTGTTCTTGTGATGGTCTTCGGCACCGCCGCCATCATCTACCATGGTCACAGCTCTCTGAGAGTTTGGTGTCATCGTCGCCAGCGGTCATATCATGGAATCTGTGTCACTTCTTGGCGTCTGTTCAACCCAGACCCACCAACCTCTAATGAACTGTTGCTAATAAACCACATATGGAGCATGGCCAAGTGCAACTGGAAACTGTGATTTCACCAAGCACAGCAAAACTTGGGTATATCTGGCTGTCAGGCTGCTCGCGGCAAATTATGCAGTTCCTAAGCGGCTGTGGTTTCGGCGCTGCCCGCAGTCAGTGCAGATGGGAACATCTACCGTCGCTTTCTAGTGTGCCCCCTGCCGAGCTGCGGAAAGTAACAGTTCCAACGCCTTCTGCAACGTAAACATGGTCCCGTTTTAGCCGTCCAACATCGGTCCTCAATTCCCAAATGGACATGCTCTTCTCTTGCTGCACGTCTCAGTCACAGTTTACTGTTTATCTGTCGACAAAGAAGACCCATCAAGTCTTGCTCAAACTGCAATCAGTTTTATACGGTAGAGTGATTGTGGCAGACGCTGAAAAGCACCAACATATATGACCAAAAAGCATTAGTTGAAAGATACAGAGGCCTCTTTTGCATTAGAAGAGATGAAACTGCGAGGTGAAAGCGATGTATTCTCCATAGTTGGTCTCTTTTTTTCAAATTGTGGTGTACAACACTACGCGACATGCATTCATGCGTTAGGAATTTGAAGTCCAGTTGGCATGAGTGTACAATAAACATTTATGAAGAGGATATGAGGAGGAATATCTTGGTTCAGTCGTAAGCTGTTGAGTCATTTCTACCGGACAATTTGAGGGATACTTTGGAAGATTTCCTACATTCAAGCGACATTATCGTATAAGATACATACATATTATATACACATAAATGACTACACTATTGATGCCCAAAATCGCCCAAAACTTGGCCACTTCCAATGCATTTTCTTCTGTGCAGGAAGCTGGACACAGCCAGCACTCATGCACATGGCTAAAAATGGTTCAAATGGCTCTGAGCACTATGGGACTCAACTGCTGAGGTCATTAGTCCCCTAGAACTTAGAACTAGTTAAACCTAACTAACCTAAGGGCATCACAAACATCCATGCCCGAGGCAGGAATCGAACCTGCGACCGTAGCGGTCTTGCGGTTCCAGACTGCAGCGCCTTTAACCGCACGGCCACTTCGGCCGGCTCATTCATGCACATGTTGAACAGTTTGGACTTATCCACAATCGCACCGAGCATCATGTTGATCAGTGTAGCCTACAGCTCACTAATATTTATGCCATATCATCCTGTCCCTTCCACTCGTCAACGTTTTCCATATTTTCCTTTCTTCACCGATTCTGTGCGAAACCTCAATTCTTATCAACCCACGTAATTTTCAACGTACTTCTATAGCACCACATCCTAAATTTTCGATTCTCTTCTTTTCAGGTTTTCCCATAGTGAGCAATTTACAGCTATATAATACTGTGCTCAATACTTTCATTCTCAGAAAGTTCTCCGTCAAATGAAGGCCTATATTTAATACTAAGAGACGTCTTTGCTTCGTCCGTCAAGCGGTATTTGGCTTCCAAGGTAGCTTAATTCCTTCCCCAATTTTGATGTTAAGTTTGTACCTAATCTCATTTTCTGCTACTACTCGTTACTTTAGTGTTTCTTCGGTTTACTCTCAGTCTGTATTCTGTACTCATCAGACTTTATTCTTCTGAATAGGTCTTGTAATTCCTCTTCACTTTCACTGAAAATCGCAATGTAATCAGCAAATCTTATCACTGGTGTCATTTCATCCTGGATTTTGGTCCCATTCTCCAATATTTCTTTTACTTCCGTCACAGCTTTTTCGCTGTAAAGACTGAGTAGTAGAGGCGAAAGAACGCACCTATGTTTTACACTCTTTTTAATCTAAGAACTTCGATCTTGATCTTCCGTTCTTATTCTTCTCTGTAGGTACAGTACACTATCCGTCTTTCCCTACAACGTACTCCTTTTTTCCTCAGAATTTCGAACATCTTGCACCATTTTATAATGATTAAATCTTTTTCGAGGTCGACACATTTGATGAAAGTGTCTTGCTTCCACTATCATTTGCGTTGTCGTATCTCTGGTGCCTCTTCTTTACCTAAAGCCAAAGTGATCGTCGTCCATATTGCTCCGAACCGACAAGTATGCTAGTTTGAGAGGCTGGCTAATATAGTCTCTGGTGAGCTTTCAACAGCAGCACTAGCCTTGATTGTTTCGCCTAGGGTTGCTAACGGCTGACGGCAAACCTTGCGGACGCCGGGGGTCACAGGCTTTGGTCAATACGGCTCTGAGCCGCGGCGAGACGGCGGCTCCCCAGGGGGATGCGGCCCCTTCCGCCCCCACTGCCAGCCCCCGCCGTCTCAGCCACCCCTCAAGAAATATTATGCATCGAGCTTAAACCCCGGTCCACAAATCCTGCCGCTCCGAGAGATAACGCGCTTTCCCCTTTGCTATTTGGACAGGTAATGCGTAATACTCGAAATCCGAGCAGCCTCGTCCAGTAGGATGAATTCAGGGCCGTAATAGAGGGGTGGTGGCATTTCCTACGCATTATCTTTACTCTGTGGACAGCTTTCATAGTAACCATATGATTCTTGGACCCATCGCCGTAGGTGACTGAAAACTACTGAGTCTATTTTGCCATACATCAAAATGCCGTTGGTAAAACATATTTCGAGCCAGCATCCATGATGTATCAAACCTACCGGTTCCCAGCTTTTAATCCAACAATGTGGTGTCCATATTCAGGTTAATTTGACATCTAAGTTTTTTTTTCTTTTTGCATATCCACGTTGTCAATAAATGAAACTCCAACAAGAAATAGGTTTCGTATAACAAAGTCTTGAAGCCCGAAGAATGTTTTACTGTCCGCAAAACGAGCGTCACATTCCAAGAAACATTTCAGGTACTGGCAGAAGTAAAGCTGTGAGGACGGGGTGTGAGTCGTGCTTGGGTAGCTCAGCTGGTAGAGCACTTTCCCGCGAGAGGCAAAAGTCCCGATTTCGAATCTCGGTCCGGCACACAGTTTTAATCTGCCAGGAAGTTTCATATCAGCGCACACTCCGCTGCAGAGTGAAAAATCTCATTCTGGAAACATTTCAGTTAATTATAACGGTCAAAGTTTGCCTGTTGTTGAGGGATATTCGCACTGTAAACCCACTGCCGGACAAAAAAAGTGAAGTACCCAGCAGAAGCTGTCGGCTTCCAACGAATCTTTGTACACGTAGACGCCATCGGCGGGTGTGTAACTGATTTAGAGTTGCAAATCTCTGGGACAGCTGGAACGGCCAACAGGGTACATTAGTTTTATTTGTGTTTGGTGTTGTTACCATGGCCAATGGTAACAATATGGGGCGCAAATAACGGCATACGTTGAGTGATCACTGTGAAAGACGCGGAGATGTCTGTTTATATCTGAGACAGCGTTATCCAACACAGCTGGAAAGGGACTCATATTGGGTCTCAATTTAGCCTTCTGACTGAATCGCGGAATATGCAGATTCGTTGAGCATTTGGATTTGACAGTGGCCTGATGTTAGATTTCATGGGGACTCGAGGGCAGGCAACTCGTCGTCAGTTTTTAGGTCGACCGGCGAATACACTGTAATCCTTTCACATCCGTTGCTGCCACCACAGAACAAGTGAGGACTTCCTGCAAAATCCTTGGTCATCCTACATCAATGACCGGATGCAATTCATCGTCAGTACCAACACAAACGGCTGCGTTTGGACTGGTGCCGTGACCAGGAAGCATGTACTGCTGATGAATGACGACGCACTGTGTTCAGCAATGAACCACGGTTGTGCATTACCACCGTCGGCGAGTGTGGTGGTGACCTGGCTAGCCGTCGTGATGACTTCATAACACGGATGGAGTGACTGATAGAACTTCGAAGGCACGACGGTACACCACTGACATCATGTGTCCTCATGTCGTACAGCTAATGCGACAGTATCGTGGTGCCATTTTTCAACAGGACAATGCTCGTCCCCATTTGGTACTTGTGTCTGTGAATAGTCTGCGTGATGTTGAGGTACTTCCGTGGCCACGAAGATCCCCATATCTGTCCCCGACAGAAGACGAGTACGTTCAGCTCGGACGTCAGTTCCATCCTCGTTTAAGTATCCAGGCCATCAAGGACGAATCGCGACAGTATTGGGCCAGCTTGCGGCAAATGAGGATGCAACGGCATTATGACACCCTCCCCAATCGAATTAGGGCGGAGGGGAGTAATGTCATACTGATAAATACTTTAGAGATTTGACTCAATTACGTAATCACTGAAATACATCACACGAGCTCTCCATCTGTGAAGTTTCAGTACGTTTCCTCCTCCCCTCCCGCGTGCTTTACTTGTTTTGTCAGGCAGTGCGCATTAAAACTTTTAGAGTAAAGACCTTGATGAACGCTTTTCGTAATTGAAACAAACTTTAATACCCGAGCAGCTGTCTGCATGCTAACATTAGGTAAAAAGATTTACAGCAGGACACCTAAATAAGCTACATTTGATTGTGAGTAAATTCGTTGTGAACCCACTAGAGCAGAGGGAGGAATAACAGAAATGAGATTAGCGACAAACTTAACGTCAAAACTGGGCAGCGCGTAGTAGATGAAGTTAAGAAATTCTGTTGCCTCAAAAATAACAAGTGACAGATGAAGTAAGGAGAACATTAATGGCAGACAGCCACACACAAAGAGAGCATTGCTAGTGAAAAGCAATGTACTAATATCAGTCATAGGTCTTAACGCGACGAAGAAATTTCTGTAAACTTACGTCTGGAACACAGCATTTCATGGAAGTGAATCATGCTCTTTGAGAAAACCGGAAAAGAAGAAAACCGAAGTTTGTGTGGCATGGTACTACAGAAGGATGCCGAAAATTAAGTGGGCAGATAAAACGAAGAATTTCTCCTCAGAATCGCCAAGGAAAGGAATACGTGAAAAATGATGATTAGAGGCAGGGGTAGGATGACAGGACATCCGGGAATAGCGTACATAACGCCCAGTAACAAACGAAGGTTTTGAAAATTGTAACGACAACAAGGAAATTTGTGACTGAAATGAAGTGAACACCGCAGATGGTTAGCAATGCCGACCAACCGTTTCTCTGACAGTTTCCATGAACTGCACGTATGTCGAACGCGCAGATTAGGAGATCAGTGGTGCCTGTCCTTTCTTGAAAAAGGGTTGTCTAACTCTGCGCCACACGTCGTCAGATGCTGTCCTGCATGTGCAGCTGCGTGTAGGAAGGGTAAAATATCGCATCTACAAATTTTCTAACGTAGACATTTCTTCCCTAAATATCCAGTCAGATCTGTCCAAAATTTCAAATTGGGGCAAAGGTAGGTAAATCGTTTCACACGTACAGAAATATAAAATAATGCACTTCTCAAACCTAAAAAGAATATAGTATCTTATCACTACAATATCAATGAGTAACAACTAGATTCAACCTATATAGATAATTGGGTGTAACAATTTGCAGATATGTGAAACTGAATAATCACAAAGTCTCAGTCGTAGGTAAAACGGATGGCAGCGCTTTGGTTATATGGCACGATTCTGTGTAAATACAATCAGTCTACAAAAGGGATTGCTTATCGCAGAACATATTTCTCAAGTGTGTGTGACACATACCAAATAGGGCTAAATGCGATTGTGGAGCGTATACAAAAAAGGGTCGCACGAATGATCATACTTGGTGGACCCGCGGGAGGGCGTCATGCAGATGCTGAAACAACTGAACTAAGATACGCTTGGAGATAGACAGTACATATCTCGTGGAAGCCTATTTACAGCGTTTCAACTACCAGTATTAAGCGAAGAATTTAAGAATTACTACAAGTATCTACGTACCGTGACTAGAAACACAACATTCTTTTCTGTTAAAATGTAACTATCTGTTATTTTCACCACGATGATCCCAGTGATTTCTTACAATGATCTTTTGATATACGCTAACACATAGCACCCTTCCACCTCCTTTTGTATTAGTCATAAGTATTTCGACAAATTCCAATAAACCCTTCGTCTCTCACTACTTTGTACTAATTTTTTAGTTGTTTCTGTATGCTGACTACATACGCCGAAAATTCTCCATAATCTATTTAGCTATTTCATATCATTATCTATCACCTCCGTTTTTGCCATTTACCGAAGCAGATGTCGAATTAAGCTGTATATAGTTCTTGGCCGGCCGCGGTGGCCGAGCGCTTCTAGGCGCTTCAGTCCGGAACCGCGCGACTTCTATGGCCTCAGGTTCGAATCCTGCCTCGGGCATGGATGTGCGTGCTGTCCTTAGATTAGTTAGGTTTAAGTAGTTCTAAGTTCTAAGGGCCTGATGACCTCAGCTGTTAAGTGCCATAGTGCTCAGAGCCATTTTTTATAGTTCTTGTAAATGTTTTCCATAGATCTATTAATCGATGATTCTTTTAGTATCTCTTCCTTCGTTATTTTATGTGTTAATTTGTAATATACTTCTATAGCACCACACTCTCAAATTATACTCTTGTGTTTCTGATTCCACGATTCACATCTACACGATGTTCTGCCTCAATTCGACAATTACCTCATTTAACGTGGTAAGTAGTGTCCAAATCTCCATCCAGGCTCTCATCACCCCGTATCCTTATCGTCCCAGGACAGTTGCGCTAATTTCAACATTTTTTTGCACATCTTTCGGTGTACTTAAACGTAATTTATTTGATTTTTGGGCAATGATTGTTATTCATGTGTTGTTGCAAGAGATATATGGAGGGCCCGCATCCCGTGGTCGTGCGGTAGCGTTCTCGCTTCCCACGCCCGGGTTCCCGGGTTCGATTCCCGGCGGGGTCAGGGGTTTTCTCTGCCTCGTGATGGCTGGGTGTTGTGTGCTGTCCTTAGGTTAGTTAGGTTTATGTAGTTCTAAGTTCTAGGGGACTTATGACCACAGCAGTTGAGTCCCATAGTGCTCAGAGCCATTTGAACCATTTGATATATGGAGGTAGGTGATATGGATATTTCCTCACGTTGTTACGAGGCTCTAGACCTAACCTACAAAAAAGTGAAAAAACCATTTTCAGATTTAGCGACGTAAAGTGGATGACCACATAAAACAAATTGTAGGAAAACTACCTGTCAGACTTGCAACTTAGTGGAAGAGTGTTAAAGAAATGTAATACTGTGATACACCGGAGAAACACTCTTTCGGCTGGGCTTTTAATGCACTCAAAAATAGGGTACAGACAAATAAATGAGTACTACTTCAGAAAAATTGGACAATTTATCCTGGAGAAAGAGCTTCACAAATTTAAGAAGTCAGTAACATGTTGGTCCTCCTCTGGCCTTTATGTAAGGAGTTGTTCGGCTTAGTATTGATTGATTGAGTTGTTGGATGTCCTTCTGAGCGATATCGTGCCAAATTTTATCCAATAGCGCGTAAGATCGTCAGAATTCCCAGCTGATTGGAGGGCCCTGCCCATAATGCTCCAAACGTTCCCAATGGGGGGGAGAGAAACGGCGACTCTGCTGGCTATGTAGGGTTTGGCATTCACGAAGACAAACCGCAGAAACTTTCGCCATGTGCGGACAGGTATTTTCTTGGTGATGTAAACCTAGGATGGCTTGCCATGAACGGCAACTAAACGGGGCACAGAATTTCGTCGACATATCACTGTGCTGTAAGAATTCCGCGGAACACAACCAAAGGGATACTTCTATGAAAATGGCACCCCAAACCACCACTCCTCGGTGGCTGGTCGTATGGCGGGCTGCAGTCAGGTTGGTATCCCACTGCAGTCCAGGGCCTCTCCAGACACATCTCCGCTGTTCATCGGGGCTCAGTTCGAAGTGGAACTCAACACTGAAGAAAATTCTTCTTTAGTTAAGGAGATTCCAGGTCGAAGATGTGTCTGCAGATGTCCCAGATGGTGTTGGGATACCAAACTGAATGTCTCCTGCCATACACTCCGACAACTAGGAGTAGTGATGGTCTTGGGTGCCATTTCTTTTCATAGCAGGACCCCTTTGGTTGTCAGCCGGGCCGCCCTTACAGCACAGCGGTACGTAGACGATATTCCACGGCCAGTTTTGTTGCCATTCATGCCAAGCCATCCTAGATTTATGGCTCTGAGCACTATGCGACTTAACTTCTGAGGTCATCAGTCGCCTAGAACTTAGAACTACTTAAACCTAACTAATCTAAGGACATCACACACATCCATGCCCGAGGCAGGATTCGAACCTGCGACCGTATCCTAGATTTATGTTTCAGCAAGATCAGGCCCAACGCACACGACGAGAGCTCATACCGTTTTTCTTCTTGCTTGCCAAACCATATCTTGGCCATCAAGATTGCCGGATCGCTCCCAGATTGAGAACGTTTGGAGTATTATGGGCAGGACCCTCCAACCAGCTCGATATTATGACGATCTAACGATCCAGTTGGACAGAATTCGGCACGATATCCCTCAGGAGGATATCCAACAATCTATCTATCAATCCCAAGGCGAATAACTGTTTGCATAAGGGCCCTATGTGGACCAACAAGTTATTGACTTGCTCAGTTTGTGAAGATCTTTCTGTTGAATAAATGATCTAATATTTGTGAAACTGTAATCATTTGTTCGTCTAAGCATGTATAGCATATCTACCGACGTCCGTCCTGTTAGGATAATATCTTTGTGATACGTTTTTTAGTCTTCTTTTGTCTTAGAGTGTATTATTCCTGAATATGGCACCCATAGCGCGCTGAATTAACCCAAGAGTGGAGAAGAGCGTTGCGTTCCATCACAGGATCATTTATTCGGCCTTCGAGAAGATACAGTGGTGAACGCTACAATGTTGACTGGAATACTCTCTTTCAAATTCTGAAGGTGGCAGGGGTAAAATATAGGGAGCGAAAGGCTATTTACAATTTGTATAGAAACCAAATGGCAGTTATAAGAGTTGAGGGGCATGAAAGGGAAGCAGTGATTGGGAAGGGAGTGAGACAGGGTTGTAGCCTCTCCCCGATGTTGTTCAATCTGTATATTGAGCAAGCAGTAAAGGAAACAAAAAAAAATTCGGAGTAGGTATTAAAATCCATGGAGAAGAAATAAAAACTTTGAGGTTCGCCGATGACATTGTAATTCTGTCAGAGACACAAAGGACTTGGAAGAGCAGTTGAACGGAATGGATAGTGTCTAGAAGGGAAGATATTAGATGAACATCAACAAAAGCAAAACGAGGATAATGTAGTCGAATTAATTCGGGTGATATTGAGAGTATTAGATTAGGAAATGACACACTTAAAGTAGTAAAGGAGTTTTGCTATTTGGGGAGCAAAATAACTGATGATGGTGGAAGTAGAGAGGATATAAAATGTAGACTGGCAATGGGTAGGAAAGCATTTCTGAAGAAGAGAAATTTGTTAACATCGAGTATAGATTTAAGTGTCAGGAAGTCTTTTCTGAAAGTATTTGTATGGAGTGTAGCCATGTATGGAAGTGAAACATGGACGATAAATAGTTTAGACAAGAAGAGAATAGAAGCTTTCGAAATGTGGTGCTACAGAAGAATGCTGAAGATTAGATGAGTAGATCACATAACTAATGAGGAGGTATTGAATAGAATTGGGGAGAAGAGGAGTTTGTGGCACAACTTGACTAGAAGAAGGTATCGGTTGGTGGGACATGTTCTGAGGCATCAAGGGATCACCAGTTTAGTATTGGAGGGCAGCGTGGAGGGTAAAAATCGTAGAGGGAGACCAAAAGATAAATACACCAAGCAGATTCAGAAGGATGTAGGTTGCAGTAGGTACTGGGAGATGAAGAAGCTTGCACAGGATAGAGTAGCATGGAGAGCTGCATCAAACTAGTCTCAGGTCTGAAGACTACAACAACAACAACAACAACAACAACAACAACCTATGTCTGGGTGTCAGACAGGATTTTCCGCGTTTCGTTCGATACCGAGATACCCTCGGCCATGCCCGGCGCGGTGGTTTGCGGAGAGTACCTGTAGATGCTGAAAACGAGATTTTCTAAGATGATGCACTGGCTTTGTTGGAGAAATAAGACGGAGTTGATTTTTTCGTGGACGTGTTGCTGAAAACACGGCAAATTCGAATCGTGGTAACCGATCCGTAATATGAATCGAGCTCTTCTTGCATAGTATTTTAAGCAATTCGCACACCTTCTTGGAGATTTCATGAACCCTGTAGTATTAACACCAAATACGAGTACATTTTATGGGGAGCTGGCCCGGTTTCCACCAATTTAGAGGATTAATGCATAATGTCACGGGACCGTTCAGGAGCTGTCGTCAGCAGGTGGTGGAGATGGCGGTCGCTGCCGACGGGAAGCCGAGGCGGCACGCAGTCCCAGGCGACAAGTAATCAGAGCCGCCGTATCGACAATCAGCAGCGCAGCCCAGGCCGGCCGCTCCCCCACCCCCGCTTGTAATTACGACCTCCCCTGGTATCTCCCACTCGTTCCTCAGCCTGCTGCACGCTCACAAGAACCGCTGCGTGCACTCCACCGACTGCCACTGCCGCATTTCTTGCAGCAACGCCGTTTAGAACAAGATTATGCACCAGGCCGTCTCTCCCCATAGCCATGAGACTAAATACACAAAAAAAATTAACGGGATGGATTTATTCCATGCGTGACATACGAACATAATGAGAAAATTTTTCAGTCTGATAATAAAAGACGTTGTTATGACATATTTTGAAGAAAACTGTCTAATAAGACGTTACCGGCACTGATTCAGAAAATATCGTTTTTGTGAAACACGACTGGCTCTTTGTTTATATTAAGTAGTGAACGCTGTCTGCAAGTGATCTCACATTTATTCCATATCAGCTGAGTACCCGGCGTTGGCCAGGTATGTATTTATTCAAATCGTTTATTAGTCCATTTCCTTCCCCTTCTTTTTGACCATCTCCACAACCCCGTCCCTCTCTACCCAACATTCTCTGTCCACTGCTATCTGCGCCTTTCTCTTTCTATCTTCTCGTGTCTCTCTCTCTCTCTCTCTCTCTCTCTCTCTCTCTCTGCCAATATGCTCCTCCGCCCTGTATGCACCTGCTCCTTCAGCTTCTGTATCTCCTTGTCTCTCCTCTAATTCCATCTCTTCCTCCCCATTTCTTTTCAAACTCCTACTACCCCCTCTTTCCATCTCCTCCTCCCCCTTGCTCTGTCCATCTCCTCCTACCCCTCCCCCTGTTCATATCCTCACGTTTCCTTCCTGTGTTCAACTACACCTCAGCCCTCTGTCCACCTCCTCCTCCTCCTCCTCCTCCTCCTCTCTTTCCCCGTTAATTTCCTCTTCCCCTTCTTCATCTCCTCCTCCTCTATCTCTCTGGCTGTCTCCCCTCTCCCTAACTCTGTCCATCTTCCCCTCTTTCCTTTCTCTGTCCATATCCTCCTCTCCCTTCTCTCTGTCCATCTCCTCTTCTCCCCTCTCTTTTTCCATTTCCCCCTCCTCTATTTCTGTCCATCTCCTTCCCCTCCTATCTCTACCTATCTGCTCCGTTCCCCTCGCTCTCTGTCCATCTCCTCGTCCTCTCTTCTTTCTTCACGTTACCACTCTCACCTCAACAAGAGGCTGGTGGTTCTTGTACCTATGGTTTTTCTTCCCAGGTTAACTAATATGTGTACCAAATTTAATCGAAATCGTTCTAGTGGTTTAACATGAGCTTTTTACATGTGGCTTTGCTCGCATACGCAGATCTCAAGTATACAGGGTGATTATAATTAAAGTTAAACTTTCAAAACGCTGTAGAAATAACACCACTAGCCAGAATGACGTCAAACTGCAATGGAATATTATCGGAGAAGGGGGAAAACATACGGCAGAAGGAAAAAAATAGTTAAAAAATGTAACAACAGATGGCGCTGTAAGCATCATAATAGTGGTCGACTATAAATGACAAATGAATCATACAACAATGCCTAAGGTGTACGTTTGATGTTAAATAAACTGTACTACTCAGTGTGCATGGGTGTACAGGTGTGACAATGTTAGTTACGTAAGCCCATCCACCACGGCAAGGTCATATCACATCGGATGGGAAGAATCGGTTTTTAATTGTCTGAGGCCAAAAACCGCATAAAAAGCATCAATCAAAATCAAGTCGGATTATTAATTTCCGTGTGTCTAGCGCAAAACATGTTTAATATGCTGTCCACCGTTTTCTGCAACAAGTTGAAATCGAGAAAGAGCTTGTTCCACAACTGGTCGAAGTGTTTCTGGGGCCACGTTCAGAATGTGTTGCGCAACGCGTGCCTTCAGTGCAACTAAGTTTGCAATCAGAACACTTAACACAACGTCTTTCAGATAGCCCCATAGCCAGCAATCACACGGATTAAGATAAGGCGATCGGGGCGGCCGGGCTGTAGGGAAATGGCGGCTGATAATTCTAGCATTTCCGTAATGGCGCTTTAGCAGCTGCTTCACTGGATTTGCAATGTGCGGAGGTAAGCCATCTTGCATAAAAAATGATGTCATCCACAGATCCATGCTGGAATGACGTGGTTGCGCAAAAGACACTCATAGCGCTTACCACAATGACGGTACAGGTAACAGAATCGGAAGCACCTGTCTCTTCGAAAAATGTGGCCCCATGATGAATGATGCCGTAAACCCGCACACAGTGACCTTTTCAAGATGAAGTGGCACTGGTTGACTTGCGTGTGGATTTTCCGTTGCCCATATTCGACAATTCTGTGTATTGACATATCCTGTCAGATAGAAGTGGACTTCGTCTGTCCACAAAATCTTCCACAGCCAATCATTTGTCCACGTCCACGAGAGCAAGAAGTTCTAAAGCAATGGTCTCTCTTGCTAGCAGGTTAACAGGAAGCAACTTGTGCACATAGTAATTTTAAATGGATAGCAAAGAAGGATGTTTTGTAGGATTTTATACACCGTGCTGATGGGTATGTCCAATGTTCGGGCAATTCTCCATGCATTACACATTTGCACACCACCACTCGTCTCCTCCTGCATTGCTGTGGCCACTGCTTCCACTGACGTCGTATCAATTCGTTTCCCCCCTCTACCAGGTTGCACACCGTTTTTTTTCTTTATTGTTATTTTCAAACCAGTACAAACAGGCAGGCTGTCAGCAGCATGTTACGCCGCTCTTCAGCCATAGAGTAGATAAAGAAACAACAGAAAGAATACACAGATGTGACATAACGGTTGGTAATAAAACAGTAGACACATAAAGACAATCGCCGGCCGCGGTGGTCTAGCGGTTCTAGGCGCGCAGTCCGGAACCGCGCGACTGCTACGGTCGCAGGTTCGAATCCTGCCTCGGGCATGGATGTGTGTGATGTCCTTAGGTTAGTTAGGTTTAAGTAGTTCTAAGTTCTAGGGGACTGATGACCACAGTAGTTAAGTCCCATAGTGCTCAGAACCATTTTTTGAACCATAAAGAATCACGGAGCCGTTCACACTCGACGATAATCCACGCTACAAACTGTTGTCACACTGAAGATGGCGATGGCACAGGTGAACGATGGAGTGTGACGGTGAACACTGAACACTAAACATGACGGCACACATGAGACACTGATGGCGATGATCTCCGGTGCGCGAATGTTCACTTAGCATGTGCGAGTCCGGGGACCTGCCAAGAGGGGAAGAAGGGTGAGGTGTGGGAGAGGGGAGAACAAAGATGCCAATGGCTGAGGAGATGGGGGGAGGAGAGGGACAGGGGAGGGGAAGCCCGGCGGAGGAGTGGGGAGGAGGAGGGAAGAGGGAGAGAAGGATGGGAGGGTGCCCAAAGGAGCAAAAACAGGAAGAGGGAGGGAGGATCAAAGTTGGTAGGAGGGGTAGATGGAGGGGAGGAGGGCATCATCAGGGAGAGGGAGCTGGCAGAAGCCACCTTAGGAGAGGGTAAGGAGGGTGGAGAGATAGAGACTAGGTGGGACGTGGGAATACAGGCGCGGCAGCGGGCGGGGGCAGGAGAGGATGGGCGATACAAGCGTGTGAGGAGGATCGAGTTTAAGGGAGGTGTAAGGATCCGTATCCTTTCAAGGAAAAAGAGGAGGTGGGGGAACGGAATGAGATCGTACAGAATCTGCGTGGGGGACAGTGGAGAGCATGGCATTCAAGGATTTGAAGGGATTTATAAAAGGTAGGGGGGGGGGGGCGGAGATCCAGGCCGGGTGGGCGTAACAAAGGATAGGGCGGTTGAGGGATTTATAGGTGTGGAGTATGGTGGAGGGGTCCAGACCCCACGTACAGCCGGAAAGGAGCTTGAGGAGATGGAGTCAGGAGCGTGGTTTGGCTTGGATTGTCTGGAGATGGGGGGTCCAGGAGAGGCGACGATCGAGGGTGACGCCAAGGTACTTAAGGGTGGGGGTGAGGGCGATAGGATGGCCATAGATGGTGAGATAGAAATCAAGGAGACGGAAGGAAGGGGTGGTTTTGCCTACAATGATCGCCTGGATTTTGGAGGGATTGACCTTGAGCAACCACTGGTTGCACCAAGTGGTGAACTTGTGAAGATGGGATTGGAAAAGGTGTTGGGAGCGCTGCAGGGTGGGGGGGCAAGGGCAAGGCAGGCGGTGTCATCGGCAAACTGAAGAAGGTGGACGGGGGGTGACGGCGGCGGCATGTCCGCAGTATATAAAAGGTACAGAAGGGGAGAGAGGACGGAGCCTTGGGGCACACCGGCGGAGGGGAAAAAGGTGTAGGAATCTGTGTTATGGATGGTGACATAGGAAGGACGGTGGGAGAGAAAGGAGCCAACAGATGGACGTAGTTAATGGGAAGGGCGAAGGTTTGGAGCTGGAAGAGGAGACCGGAATGCCATATGCGGTCATAAGCACGTTCGAGGTCCAGGGAGAGGAAGATTGCGGAGCAACGGGAATTAAGCTGTTCGGAAAGGAGATGAGTGAGGTGAAGGAGAAGGTCGTCGGAAGAGAAGGACGGCTGAAAGACACACTGGGTAACGGGAAGGAGGCGCTGCTGGCAGAGATGCTGGTGGATGCGGTGGGTGAGGATAGATTCCAGGACCTTGCTGAAGACTGAGGTAAGGCTGATGGGATGGTAGGAGGAGACGGCAGATGGCGGTTTACCAGGTTTAAGAAATATCAGGATACGGGAGGTTTTCCACAGGTCGGGGTAGTAACCAGTGGACAGGACTACGTTGTAGAGTGTGGCCAGGGTGGAGAGGAAAGTGACAGGAACTTCACAAAGGTGACGGTAGGTGACACGATCGTGACCAGGAGCGGTGTTGCGTTTCGTGCGAAGTGTAGCAATGAGATCCTGTGTAGTGATAGGGGCATTGAGTTCCGTGAGTGCAATGTTGTCCAAGTACTGGAAACGAGGAGCGAGGGGAAGGACAGAGGTGTCAGTTTGATCGTGGGCATCAGGGAAGAGGGAGTAATCGAACTGGGCATCATCGGGGATGGAAAAGACATCGGAGAGGTAAGAGGCAAAGTGATTGGCCTTACAAAGGGTGTCAGGGAAGGGGTGATCATCATGCAGAAGAGGATAGTAGGGGGAGGGTTTAGTTCCGGTAAGGCGACGGAAGGCTGACCAGAACTTGGAAGAGTTTATAGGTAGGGTAGCATTTAAATGGGTGCATGTCTGTCGCCAGTCCTGGCGTTTCTTAGCCGCGAGCAAATTTCGAATGTGTCGCTGGAGTTGCCGGTGGCAGCGGAGTGTGTCCAGGTCACGTGTGTGGAAGAAGCCATGGTAGAGACGGCGGGATTCACGGCGGAGGGGGACGGCCTGTGGTGGTAAGGTAGGATGGTGGGGGTGGATGGCGACAGTAGGGACGTGGGCCTCCACGGCCTCAGACAAGGTCTGCTGGAGAAAGGAGGTGGCATGGGTTATATCGTCAGGGTGGTGGTAGGTGAAGGGGTGGCTACCGACCTGGGTGGAGAGGGTATCCCGGTAGGCATTCCGGTTGGCACGGGAATAGTCATGGGCGTACTTTGGGGGAGGGTAATTACGAGGGTCGGGGAGGGGGAGGAGGCGACAACCATCTGAAACAGTGAGGAGGACAGGGAGATGGTTGCTATCAATAGGCTCCAGGACATCCACCGTTATGCGGCCAAGGAGGTTAGGGGAGGAAAGGATAACATCGGGAGTGGAGTTGGATTCGGGATGGGTGTGCTGGGGATGGGGATGAGGTCGTCTTGAAGGGAGGAGAGGAACCAATGCTACCGCCGTAACTGGGCGGCGGAATGACTATGGATGTTGAGGTCGGCAGCGATCACGTAGGAGGAGAAGGTACGGTCAATGTTGGAGAGGAAGTCGAAGGGAATAGGGACGTTAGGTCAGACATAGATGGTGGCGCAGGTAATGGTAAGGCCGGGGAAGAAGAGACTAAGGATCAGGTGTTCGGTGGGGTCGGGAAGGAGAGGTTGGAGCCGAACTGGGATCTGGCGGTGGTGACCAATGGCAACTCCGCCACGCGCAATCGGGAGGGGATTATTGGAGCAGTGAAGGAGGTAGGGCGATGTGTGGACAGTGTGGTGGGGTTGGAGGAAAGTTTCATTGAGGAGAAAGGCATCCACACGGTGGGTGGCAAGGGTGTGCAGGAAGAGGTTCTTGTTGGCGGGAAGGGAGCAGATGATGTTGAAAAGGATACGGTGCTGTTGCGCCATGACAGTGAATTAGACAAGGGTGTCAAGATGGGAGAAGGTGAAATGGGCCTGGTTGTTGGAGTAGGTGCCATACATTTTTAAGTGGAAAATGGAACTTCCAGTGAGGGAGACCTGTTGGAGGGTGTGAGGCCACTGGAAAGGGTGGACGTTTTGTAGGACAATGGTGAGGAACCTGATGATGACCTCAGCAGTGGGGGGGGAGGACAAAGGGAATTACCAGGAGTGGTGGGGGACGCACAGGGACGCTGAGTTCAGGAGTAGTCGGAGGGGGTCGGGCTTTACATTTTTGGGAGTAGGTGGGATGGGGGAGATTGCAGGTATTGCAGGAGGGAGGGGATTGAAGGTTAGGGCGCTGCTGGAGGAAGTGCGCTTGCCTACAATGCGGGCAGGTGGGGGCCTCGCAGCACTCGGCTGTTGGGTGTGCGTTATAGCGCAGACACCTCTGGCAGCACAGGGATTGAGGAGGGGAATGGGAGGGGTCGACATTATAGCGCTGGTTGAAGAGGAGGGCACCCTCCTTCAGGAGACGGTCAATGGAGGGGGCGTCCTCGGAGAAAACCCGCATAAGGTGGGTGGGGCCGGCCGAGTTGAAAATGCGGCAGACCGCCCGCACCTCCAGCATGGGATGTGCCTTGAGCTCCGCCAACACCTCCACCTCCGTGATCGACGGACTGAGCCGAGTGATCACGGCGGTGAGGGTCGGCAGGCAACATGGGGGTTGGGGTTGGCGGGTAGGAGATGGAGAAGGAGCAGGGGTGAGGGAGGCATTGGGGCCAAAACAGGTGATGGGGAGGCGGGAGAGGATGTCAGTATGGAGGGTTGGGCTGAGGGAGGAGATGAGAACGGAATCCCGTCTGGGAGTGAGGAGAGAGATGGGGGCACCAGGGAAGTGTTGGCGGAGGAGGAGTGAGAGATTCCGGGCCTCGAGAAGGGAAGGATCGGGACGGGAGAGGAGGTATTTGTAGAAAGAGGGGGGGGAAAAGGAGGAGGAGGAGGAGGAGGAGGAGGAGGAGGAGGAGGAGGAGGAGGAGGAGGAGGAGGTGGAAGGAGCAGGGCCAGGCGGGGAGACATCCATGGCATCCTGTGGGGGGAAGGAGGACGGGGTGGAGCCTTTTGGGAGCAGAGGAGGTGGTGGTGCCACTAGGGCGTTTAACGGCGGAAGAAGGGTGGGTGGTGACACGAGGGACGGGAGCTATAGGGAGGTGGCAGGAAGGGGCAGGTCCCGGCGCGGGCGCAGGAGTCGGCGCCAGAGATGGTGACGGTGAAGGTGACGGCGACGGTGGTGGCGAAGGCGATGGGGAGTGTTGGGAATGGGCAGTGGCCCGACGGGCCACCACCCTAGCTGGAGCGGGAGGAAGAAGCTGGAGAGGGGGCAACAAAGAGTGGGGGTGGTGGAAAGAGTGGGGGGGTGGTGGGGTGGGGGGGTGGAAAAAGGGGTGGGTGTTAAAAAGGGGGTGTGTGGAAAGAGGGGGGTGTGGAAAGAGAGGGGTGGGTGGAAAAGGGGGGAGGATGGAAAGAGTGTGGGGGTGAGGGAGTGTGGGGGTGGGGGGTGTGGAAAGAGAGGGGGGGTGGAACAGGGGGGGGATGGAAAGAGTGTGGGGGTGGGGTGTGTGGAAAGAGAGGGGGGGGTGGAACAGGGGGGGGATGGAAAGAGTGTGGGGGTGGGGTGTGTGGAAAGAGAGGGGGGGTGGAAAAGGGGGGGGGGTGGAAAGAGGCGGGGGGGATGGAAAGAGTGTGGGGGTGGGGTGTGTGGAAAGAGGCGGGGGGGGGGATGGAAAGAGGCGGGGGGGGGGATGGAAAGAGGCGGGGGGGGGATGGAAAGAGGCGGGGGGGGGATGGAAAGAGGCGGGGGGGGGGGACGGAAAGAGGCGGGGGGGGGGACGGAAAGAGGCGGGGGGGGGACGGAAAGAGGCGGGGGGGGGGACGGAAAGAGGCGGGGGGGGGACGGAAAGAGGCGGGGGGGGGACGGAAAGAGGCGGGGGGGGGGACGGAAAGAGGCGGGGGGGGGACGGAAAGAGGCGGGAGGGGGACGGAAAGAGGCGGGGGGGGGGACGGAAAGAGGCGGGGGGGGGGACGGAAAGAGGCGGGGGGGGGACGGAAAGAGGCGGGGGGGGGGGACGGAAAGAGGCGGGGGGGGGGACGGAAAGAGGCGGGGGGGGGACGGAAAGAGGCGGGGGGGGGGACGGAAAGAGGCGGGGGGGGGGACGGAAAGAGGCGGGGGGGGGACGGAAAGAGGCGGGGGGGGACGGAAAGAGGCGGGGGGGGGACGGAAAGAGGCGGGGGGGGGGACGGAAAGAGGCGGGGGGGGGACGGAAAGAGGCGGGGGGGGGGACGGAAAGAGGCGGGGGGGGGGACGGAAAGAGGCGGGGGGGGGACGGAAAGAGGCGGGGGGGGGACGGAAAGAGGCGGGGGGGGGACGGAAAGAGGCGGGGGGGGGACGGAAAGAGGCGGGGGGGGACGGAAAGAGGCGGGGGGGGGACGGAAAGAGGCGGGGGGGGGGACGGAAAGAGGCGGGGGGGGGACGGAAAGAGGCGGGGGGGGGGACGGAAAGAGGCGGGGGGGGGACGGAAAGAGGCGGGGGGGGGACGGAAAGAGGCGGGGGGGGGACGGAAAGAGGCGGGGGGGGGACGGAAAGAGGCGGGGGGGGGGACGGAAAGAGGCGGGGGGGGGGACGGAAAGAGGCGGGGGGGGGACGGAAAGAGGCGGGGGGGGGGACGGAAAGAGGCGGGGGGGGACGGAAAGAGCGGGCGGGGGGACGGAAAGAGGCGGGCGGGGGGACGGAAAGAGGCGGGCGGGGGGACGGAAAGAGGCGGGCGGGGGGACGGAAAGAGGCGGGCGGGGGGACGGAAAGAGGCGGGCGGGGGGACGGAAAGAGGCGGGCGGGGGGACGGAAAGAGGCGGGCGGGGGGACGGAAAGAGGCGGGCGGGGGGACGGAAAGAGGCGGGCGGGGGGACGGAAAGAGGCGGGCGGGGGGACGGAAAGAGGCGGGCGGGGGGACGGAAAGAGGCGGGCGGGGGGACGGAAAGAGGCGGGCGGGGGGACGGAAAGAGGCGGGCGGGGGGACGGAAAGAGGCGGGCGGGGGGACGGAAAGAGGCGGGCGGGGGGACGGAAAGAGGCGGGCGGGGGGACGGAAAGAGGCGGGCGGGGGGACGGAAAGAGGCGGGCGGGGGGACGGAAAGAGGCGGGCGGGGGGACGGAAAGAGGCGGGCGGGGGGACGGAAAGAGGCGGGCGGGGGGACGGAAAGAGGCGGGCGGGGGGACGGAAAGAGGCGGGCGGGGGGACGGAAAGAGGCGGGCGGGGGGACGGAAAGAGGCGGGCGGGGGGACGGAAAGAGGCGGGCGGGGGGACGGAAAGAGGCGGGCGGGGGGACGGAAAGAGGCGGGCGGGGGGACGGAAAGAGGCGGGCGGGGGGACGGAAAGAGGCGGGCGGGGGGACGGAAAGAGGCGGGCGGGGGGACGGAAAGAGGCGGGCGGGGGGACGGAAAGAGGCGGGCGGGGGGACGGAAAGAGGCGGGCGGGGGGACGGAAAGAGGCGGGCGGGGGGACGGAAAGAGGCGGGCGGGGGGACGGAAAGAGGCGGGCGGGGGGACGGAAAGAGGCGGGCGGGGGGACGGAAAGAGGCGGGCGGGATGGAAAGAGGCGGGCGGGATGGAAAGAGGCGGGCGGGATGGAAAGAGGCGGGCGGGATGGAAAGAGGCGGGCGGGATGGAAAGAGGCGGGCGGGATGGAAAGAGGCGGGCGGGATGGAAAGAGGCGGGCGGGATGGAAAGAGGCGGGCGGGATGGAAAGAGGCGGGCGGGATGGAAAGAGGCGGGCGGGATGGAAAGAGGCGGGCGGGATGGAAAGAGGCGGGCGGGATGGAAAGAGGCGGGCGGGATGGAAAGAGGCGGGCGGGATTTAAAGAGGCGGGCGGGATGGAAAGAGGCGGGCGGGATGGAAAGAGGCGGGCGGGATGGAAAGAGGCGGGCGGGATGGAAAGAGGCGGGATGGAAAGAGGGGGGTGTGACTGGGCAGACCATGTAATGGTGGTGGTGGCGGCGGCAGAGGGAGAAGTATAAACTATGGCTGTGGTGGTAGTGGTGGTGGGGGCTGACGTTGCACACCAAAAGAACCCGTCTATTCAAATTTCCAGACCCACGGTAGTCATCGGACGAACGCCTTTGTTCAAACCCTTCAGTGTCTGGAACTTCTGCAGAGAGACGTGTGCACAGTCCTCATAGCGCGATCCTTCATTGAGACAGTCATGGCGAACATCACAGACTCGGAAGGAGGGAAAGTCCTGTACCCAGCGTGTTTATACTAACTTCAGTGGGTCGTGCGATTGACAGGTGTTTTCATTTACCTATTCTGACATATACAGCGCCATCTATTGATCAATTTTCACACTATTTTTTTTCTTCTTCCATACGTTTCCCCCCTTCTCCGGTAATATTCCATTGCAACTTGTCATTCTGACCAGTGGTGTTATTTCTACAGCGTTTTGAAAGTTTAATTTCAATTATAATCACCCCGCATTTCACACATATTCAACATATTTCACGCTCATTTGTACAGATATTTCAGCTGTATGTCTAGCAAATTTCGCCCTGCAGTTTCACTTTCACGCTGCCTTATATTTATGACGTTCTATATCCTGAACTATGTGCTGTACAATGGTATAATTTTGCAGGTATATCCAGTGGTGTATGTGTCTAGCGCCTGCGAAATGTGTTGTGAATAGATTTAGTAGTCAAGAAGTAATAAATTAAATCGTCATACTTGATGCGGCAGTTTTTGACTCATCTCAGTGTTTATGACGTATTTCCTGGACTATCAGCCGTAAATTGATATATTTTTACAGTTACAATCAGCGGTGTGTGTGAATTCCGTCTTCAAAATGTGTTGCGGATGCAGTTAGTAGTAAAAAAGAAATAAATTAAAACGTTGTGCTTAATGTGACAATTTTACTGTATGAACAGCGAAAATGAGGCAAGGGACAAATATTTTTCCTTTCATTATTTTTGTGGGGGACATCAGCGAGAAAAGCTTCGCAAAGGTTTGAAATTATGTGTAAAGTTTTTGCAAGCCTCTAGGCGCTCTCATCCTGAAATACTGGGTGACTAAGGTACTTTTCACTCCTTCCCCCACCCGTTTGGTGACTCTTTCCAGACAATAAATGATATGTTTACCAAATTTGGTTGAAATCTGTCCGTTGGGTTAGGAATATACATACATACCTACGTACATGCATACGTGCGCATGTACATTCATTTTTATAGTTTGTATGGATTTCTAAATTTCCAGAACCCTTTTTATATCGTTCCTCATAAGCGACTTCAAACAAAATTGTATGCAATGGAGTAACGTTTCAGCTGTGCGACTGCATTCTTGTTTACCTGCCAGAAAGGTCACAGTTTATAGTAATCAACGGAAGTCATCTAGTGAAAGGGAAATGATGTCTAGGGATCCACAACGAATTATTAAATGCCCTCTTCTGTTCTTAATCTACATAAACGATTTAGGGGACAGTCTGGACAATACACAAATTCTTTGCAGGATGATGACGTCGCGTACCACTTACTAAGCCTTCAGAACATAAAAAAAAAATTGCAAAATTACTAAGACACCATATATACTAAGAAAAAAAGAAAAGGAAAAAACGACGCACCACATAGGAATAATCCGAATAGGAAGGAAATCGGTAGATGTCATGCGCATGAACAGACAGGAAAGTGATTACAATTTCAGAGAAACTGGACTATTTATTCAGTCGAGAGAGAGTCACAAACAGAGCAAGTCAACGGGTTTATCTACCTCGGGCCCTTGTGCAAGCAGTTATTTGACTAGGAATTGATTGATGGATTTGTTGGATGTCCTCCTGACGTATACATACCAAATTATGATCAATTGCTGCGTTAGATCGTCAAAATCTGGAGTCTGTTGGAGGGCCCTGCCCATAATGCTCCAAGCGTTCTCAATCGTGGAGAGATCCTGTGACCTTGCTGGCCAAGGCAGGCTTTGGTAAGCACGAAGACAAGCATAGAAACCCTCGCTGTGTGCGGACGGGTATTATTTTGCTGAAATGTTAGGCGAGGATGGCTTGTCATGAAAGAGAAATAAAACGGAACGTAGAATATCGTCGACGCTGTGCAGTAGAGGTGCCTCGAATGACAACCAAAGGGGTCCTCGTAGGAAACGAAGTGGCACCCTAGACCATTACTCTCTGTTGTCGGACCGTATGGTGGGCGACAGGTTGGCAGCCCATCGCTGTCTGGGGCGTCTGCAGACACATCTTCACTGGTCATAAAGGGTCAGTTGGAAGCGGCATTTATCAATGAAGACAATTCTGCTCCATTCAGTGAGATTCTAGGCCGAATGTGCCCGGCAGCAGTACAAACGGGCTTGTTGGTGTGGAGAGGTCAATGGCAGTCGGCGCAAGATGCGCCGTGATCTCAGTTCCCTTTCCGTGAGCCACCTTTCAATGGTCCTTGTGGTCACTGATTACAATCTTACGGAATTCTCCTAAATAACTGTAGCGTTTGACTGTAATACTTCCAAGTATAGCCCCGATTCGGACTGATCTTAGTTCGGCTACCTACGAACAACGACTAACTGAATATCTCATGGCACAAACCAAGAACCATTTACGATGAAAAAACATAGCTTGATAATTCTTCCTTTTCACGGTAGATGGTTTTTCTTTACTGCTGTCTTTGGTTTCTTGCGGAGGCCAGCTGCGCCGCAAGCTGCAGCTCTGCAGTCGTCCGTGCGTAAGAAAGTGGCTCACTTTGACCGGATTCTGCTGCTCAGATATTTTAAGGCGACAATCTCTACAACATTTTACGAAAACATACATACGAACACTTTCCTTTCATAATAGCTAATTTTTATAATGAGATGAGACGACAACTACTAGTAACGCAGATTTAACACAACACAAATTTTGGCGCGTCACACAGTATCCTGAGTGACTGCTTTGAGTGACCGGAGTTTGCCACCTCCTAACTCCCGCTTTCTTACTGTTCGACCATGAGTTGATAGCGTGTAGAACTACGACTTTCTACACGCTTATCTGATTGCTCGAAGCCTGATATGTCCCTGTATCCAGCAGAATACACCTATTTGCCTTGTTTTCGGATCTGCCGTACAACATTTAGGACATTCTGAATATTTTTTTCTGCTGGATACATTTGTTATACAGATTGCTGGACACTGAGAAAGAGTAGATGAAGAAGTTTCTACTTGGATGGCTACTGCCTGCTCCAGTGGCTTCAGGACTCGGTAGATCACGGTATCATAAGTTGTCAGTTGTTTCCTAGACGAGCTCTGGAGACCCATATCAAGGAAAACAGATGAATAACCGGTGTATTCCGCTGATTATATCCCTTCATATATATATATATATAACAGTAAAATCTTGATACACTCTTAAAATGGAAGAAAACAATTAAAAAAAGCATAGACTGCATTACGAGATTCCTTGCACTCTGCCAAGCTTTAATTGTTTTTGGGTGCCTGAAGACACCAAGGCGACAGTGTATTACATCTCTGGCTGCTTGTCCTGTGGTGAGGCACTTCATATTTATGAAACATTCTTTAGCTCAAATCCCCAATAACTTGACAGCATGTAGGTCGATTCTCGACCATCCGCTCAGTGTTTTGACGGTCCACCTCACTAAATGCCAGCGACGGAAGAAATGCTAATATTTACAGATCATGTCTAGCTATTATAGGTGTTACCATATTCTGACTGGGAATCACCAGACTGTTCACAAATTCAAACCAGTCATTTCCGACAGGCTGCTGTTGATAGCTTGATATCCTCTTGGTGGGTAGCACGTAGCGTCTAGTGCTGATCCATAAACATCGCTGCGACGACTTGGACGAGATTTTACAAATTTTCTGTAAAACTGTACGAGACGGGACCTGTCTGTAGTGTACATAAGCGTCAGGTGGAAGGAATTCAAAAGCTATGTACCCTTTCAATGGAAAACTCGCCTCGTGACTAGACTCATGAGGCATGTGGTAGGTGAACACCACAGCACTTCATTGAATTCCTCCACTGTGAAGAATGGACGGGGTAGTTGTTCCTTAGGAATTTTACCTCATATTCGTCCAGTGGGTCGTGTGGCTGTAGGTGAAAAAACGTAAGAGCCCTATAGATTATCATGCTCCTCATAAAGAAGAAAGGCAATCTGTTACTCTATGAGTCCTCTATCACTCATCGTATGGAGGCAAATGGAATACAGATGCATATTGCCATATTGCAAAGAGAGTATCATTTACACCACCTGTAGAAACCACCTTAGTTGACGTTTCTTACAGTGCTTGGGCCTTTTTTTTTTAAAAAATAGCGCCCATCCGCTCTCGCAAAAGTTATTTCGCTGTTGGCGAATGCCATGTGGACATTAGTCGAATAAAAATGCGTATTGCAAAAAAGAGTATGATTTTTCCATGGTACACCACCTGTAGAAAGCACCATCTTAGCTTCAACGTTTTTTACATTGCTTGGGCCCTTTGCTTTGCGAATGGCGTCCATCCGCTCTCCCCAACTTTATTTCGTAGTTGGCGAGTATGGCTATGAATGGACATGGTTATGATAATACTTAAACTTTGAGGATACACTGGACGATTTTCATCATTCGGAAATCAAAAGATACTGAAAGCAAACTTGGTGAATTCCTATTGTACCTTGCTGCCATGCTTATAGATTAATAAGCAGTTTTCGATATGTAATAATCAAATACCTTGTAAGTAGGCTGTTTAGGTTTTCTTATTGGTAACGCCACGTAGCGCTCTGTATGAAAATCACTGGCTGTGCTGTGTGCAGTCTGTGGCTAGTTTGCATTGTTGTCTGCCATTGTAGTGTTGGGCAGCTGGATGTTAACAGCGCCCCGTTGCTCAGTTGGAGGTGAGCCGCCAGCAGTGATGGATGTGGGAGAGAGATGGCGGAATTCTGAGAGGGGACGATCTGGACGTGTGTCAGAAAGAGTAAATTTATAATATTGGATATCATGGACTGATATATATATTATGACTTTTGAACACTATGAAGGTAAATACATTGCTTGTTCTCTATCAAAATCTTTCATTTGCCAACTATGCCTATCAGTAGTTAGTGCCTTCAGTAGTTTGAATCTTTTATTTAGCTGGCAGTAGTGGCGCTCGCTGTACTGCAGTATTTCGAGTAACGAAGATTTTTGTGAGGTAAGTGATTTGTGAAAGGTATAAGTTAATGTTAGTCAGGGCCATTTTTTTATTATTATTATTGAAAGTCAGATTGCGTTGCGCTAAAAATATTGTGTGTCAGTTTAAGCACAGTCATGTATAATTTTTCTAAGGGGACGTTATTATGTCGACCCTCAGCCGAGGATACCTCACTGGAATCTTCTGATTTTTTTCTTGTAGTTTGTGGAATTAGTGTAGCTTTTGTTTATTGCTAGCACGTAATTGTAGAGAAAATCTCCTTTGTAGTTGCAGTCCTTCATTGTTGTACAGTAAAACAGTTGTGGCATGCATGTAGATTTGCACAAAGTATTTCGCAGCTGCGCTTGCAATTAACTAGATATTATTTTCAGTGCTATGTTAATGTGTTCTCTTATTTTTGCTCTTCAAATTGTGCTTTTCTGTGTTACCGTGTGAAATATTGTGACAATAATGGCATGTGAAAAACGTAACACTAGGCTCCAAAGTAAACTGAGAAATAATAGTGACGACGAGAGTAGCTTATCAGCACCACTGTGTAATGAATTAACTGACATTCAAAGTAGTAATTTGGTAATAGTGCATAGGGAAATGGAGAGGGCGGCAAATAATGGTGTAGACAGTGAAACAAGTAGTGAACAGGGAAGCATTATCGATCGATCGGTCGGCAACAGCTCGCCTCAGGAGTCCGAAATGACAGAACACAATATTGCAAATACTGTAGACTCAGGTTTTGGGTCCTCACCGTTTTCTCAAATGAGTCAAGACATTTTCTGCTTGTCAAAATGTGAATGTTGCCGGTGAAAATGCACTGCCAAAAATCATAGAGAAACAGATTCCAGACACTAATACATTATTATTGCAATTGATGCATCAAATGGAACAAAATCAGAGACAAACACAGCAAAAGCTTCAAAAGTTAGATATAATGGAACAAAATCTTCAAAAGTTAGACACCACACTTGAACAAACACGTGAAGATTTAACTACTGAGTTACATAACATTGAATCGAAATGTCAAAGTCTGTAATGACGTAAAAACACAAATTTGTGAGCATTTTCAACCTATTTTTTCGCGGCATGAAAATGCGTTACAGAGCCACGAAGCAGCCATAAAATAACTGCAAACTATTGTTCATGAAAATCATGAGACCTTGCAAGCTAAAATTGACTCAGTTGCATCTGCCGATTCGGTTACGCAACTTGCAAAAACTCAGGAAAACTTAAAGGACACAGTAGATACTCTGAAAATTGGTTCAGAAAGACATACATAGGAAATTAGTTCATTATCAGATAAAGTAGTTGAACTTTCGGATCAGCTAAATAATTTATCTACGAAGGTAGATGATAATCTGAATGACACAAAATCGGTAGTCTTTAATGACACAGAAGAGTGTGAAAAAATTAGGAAATTCAAACAAAATCAGAATCAAATTAATACGTAACACCAAAGAGAAATCCGGGAAGTACAAGATCAGCAATTCCGCGATGAAAGAAACAATAACTGGACACGACAAGGCTATTCTCACAACACAAATCGTGACCAAAACAGACACCACCTGTATGACAACCGTTGGCAGAGTAGTAATAATTACAGGGAAAGATCACCTCTCCGTGGTAGTGACTATCACAGAGACAATCAGATAAACAGACAATATGGGAACCAAAACAATTATTATCAAGGTAGACCGAATAACTTTAGACGCAACGGTCCAGCACGCAGTTACGATTCAGGGAGAAATTCTCCACCATGTGACCGACAAGAAAGAAACTATGGAATCTACCGACATGACGACAGACGATATGATCATAACGACAGACCTGAATTGCATCAGAACTGGCGGGATTCAAACAGGGCAGGGCCCTCTCGACAAGGTGAATTTGTAGAAGTTAGGTCTCCAAATCCCAATAACGCCGCGCGCCATCAGACAATAGGCAATGACTCATACCGCTGGCAGCCACAAAACGTACTTATGAAACTGACGACGCAGCTACCGTAGCTAGTAATTACGTAAAAATGGAAGACATTAGGGACATCTTACTCCAGGAACACTACGTAAAACATAACATTGCATATCCTGTGATTCACATTACAGTAAATGACGTAAGATTTACGGCAGTACTTGACTCTGGCAGTCCCATTTCAGTAATTAGTGAAACAGCCTGTAGCAAATGCAACAAATCGAACGATTGCCCCACACTTCCGTTACGTAAGATTAAATTACAAGGTGCAATCTTTGGAAAAAGTGTAGATTTACGCCAACAAACCAACTTAGAATTCTTTTGTCAAAGCCACAGCTTCTCTATGAACTTTCCTATTGTTCCATTACTGTCGACGGAAATTATATTGGGAGTAGACTTTTTAATGAATACAAAGCAATCTTAAACTTTCACGATGCTGAAATAATTTTAGAGAAAGAAGGTAAGTCAATAGCTTTGAAATTTGAAGATTGTCTCTCAAACCATGACGAAGAAATTAATCGGCTTTACCTCCTGTTAGGCAACAGTTCGGAATTTTCGACGGAACTTGACACTGACAATCACTCTGCAAGTACTGACAAGGATGATATCGACGGCGCATTTGATACTAAGGAGTTAATTCAGAATAAAATTCAAACAACTGAGAATTGTAATGACACTGATAGGCAAGACCTTTGAGACTTTACAAGCACATTCCACAGTTTTTACTCACAAAACAGGAATAATCAAGGGATTTCAATACCAATTTCGTGTTTGTGAGCATACTAAATTTTGTGTTAGACCATACGTAATTCCGGCACATTATAGGGACGATGTTAGAACAGAAATACAATCTGTGCTTGACGAGGGCATTATTGAGCCTGCAGTAAGCTCATACAACAATCCATTACATGTTGTTGAGAAGAAAAATGGATCGATCAGGCTTGTCGTAGATTCGAGACAAATCAATACTATCATCATTCCTGAAACAGACAGGCCGCAAATGATGGAAGAACTACTTCAAAATTTTAATGGTGTCAAAGTGTTGTCTTCTATTGATCTTAGATCCAGCTTTTATCAGATCAAACTTCATCCAGAATGTAGAAAATACACAGCTTTTATTTGTTTCGGCGTTTGTTATCAATTTCGGAAACTTCCTTTTGGTTTGAACATTTCTACAGCAGCGTTCATTCGCGGGCTAAATTCCATATTACCTGATTTCTTAAAACGTCACATCACCTTATATGTGGAGGATATTCTAATAGCAGAAGCCTCATGGGAACAACATAATCGCATCCTCAACAGTTTGTTACCTGTTTTTGCAGAATCTGGAATTACAGTTAACTTGGAAAAGTCTGACTTCGGTAGGTTTTTGGGACATATTTCTTCTGAAGGCATTCAGCTGGATCCTGAAAAGTTAGAAGCAATCAGAGCCATTCCAGTTCCATCCACAAAAAGACAAGTCCGCAGTTTTCTAGGTCTCGTATATTTTTACCGTCGTTTTCTGAATATGCAAATTCTAGTTACACCAAAACTTTGTTCTCTCACTGGAAAAAATACTATTTGGAACTGGAACGAACAAGCACAGTTGGAATTCAATTCTTTGAAAGAATCGCTACTTAACGCGCCAATACTAGCTCATCCAGATCTCTCCCAAGATTTTTGCCTTAGCATGGATTCTTCTAAAGTAGGTCTTGGTGCCCATTTATTTCGAGAAGCCATAGGAAATGACACTACTGTTCAGAAAACCATTGCTTCTGCTAACCGAGTGCTAACAAAATCTGAAAAAATTATTCCGTTACTGAATTAGAAGCTTTAGCTATCGTTTGGGCATTTAACAAATTCCGTTTCTTTCTTTCTGGTAAGTACGTAAAAGTATACAGTGATCATCGTACATTACAATTTCTTATGTCTTCAAAATTAAATCATGACAGGTTAAAACTTTGGGAATTGTTTCTGCAAGAATTCCACTTCACAATAGTCTACATTCCCGGCAAGGAGAACATTGTTGCGGACTCACTGTCACGCGCACCGGCTGGGCTTGAGAAAAGTAACACAGAAGGCAACCTCGAGAAAAATTTCAGTATTCTTTACATTCAGAAAGTCGCCTTTGAAAACTTCATCATCACATCTTTAAAGGACATTGCTCATGAACAAGATAAAGATCCGATTTGGAAACACATCAAAAGTAAATGGCATGAAAAGCCGCACACTCAGATTTGGCATTATTATCTGGTTAGAAACAACATACTCTTCAAACGCTGTACTGTTGATGACACGCTATGGGTACTTTGCATTCCAGACGATTTTGTTAATAAGTTCATTTGGTACATTCATTTCAGCTACGCACATTTTGGTCCACGAAAATGTTATCATATTCTTCGAACGACTTGTTATTTTAACAATATGGAAAAGAGAATTCGAAGAGTCTTGTCTATTTGTAAACTTTGTCAAAAGGCGAAACCATCTACTATCTCACATCGTGCTCCATTGTTTCCTATCATTCATTCTAAATTAAAAGAATTTGCTGCTGTTGATCTCTTGGGACCTCTTGTCAGAACATCGAATGGATTTTCGTACGTTCTAGTCGCTGTTGAACTTACTTCAAAATTTGTTTCTTTCACTCCGTTACGTAAAGCCACTGGACGGTCTGTATCCAACGCCTTTGTTAAAAATTTCTTACGTGAAGTTGGACACGTTAGTAAAGTCATTTCAGATAATGGACCGCAATTCAGATCTGGTGTTTGGTCACGCATGCTTCGGAACCATAAAATCAAACCTGTTTTTATTTCATTGTACTCACCACATTGCAACCCATCTGAACGGATTATGAAAGAAATCAATAAGCTTTGCAGACTATTGTTACAGAAAGCATCAGCATTTGGACAGATATTCACACTTATTACAAAACGTGCTGAATGGAATGCCTCATGACTGCACTGCTTTACCACCTATTCTTGTACTGAAGAATGAAGAACCACCGAACAGAATCAGAGAGCTTGTACCTTTTCCGAATACACGTAAACTTCGACACAAAGACATAATTGATTTGGCTATTAAAAATATAAATTCTTCAGCAGACAAAAGGAGAAAACTACATGGTAAAGCAAATGCAAAGAAATTATATATTGGTCAGAAAGTTCTCATTAAAGCTCATTCATTGTTACATAAGAAGAAACACTTGAGTCACAAATTCTTTCTGGTTTACAATGGACCTTACAGAATCCGTCGTATACCACATGATACTTGCGTTGAAGTTCAAACTCTGCGTACTAGGAAGAGTAAAGGTTTACACCACATTTCACATGTAAAACCGTTTATTAAAAGATAGTCTGCTTTTTAACTGTCTTTGCCATAAAACTTTTCACTTCACATTGTCACACTTTGAAACTGTTATCGTGCAACAATGTTTTGAAGTTAACTATCCAGTCTAGAACCTAGGGAACATATTTAGACAGTAATTACCACTGCATTGTGATAGTGAACAGAGGACACAGTGTTTCTGTGTGTGTACATTCTTGCTTGTTAGTTGCACGATTACGTAACGACTATATGGCTTACATACTTAGAACATATACTGCTAATGAGATTTTAATGCAACATTTTGGTTTACTTGAAAATACAGTCCTTATTTGAAGCAGTTTTTGTGAGATTAAAGATGACTTGGTATTTGGTTTCTTTGACAGCTATACGATTATATCACGACACTACTAATGTGTGACAATTTACATTGTTGCTTTTGTGCTGTATCTGCTTTATGTCTGCTAAGTTTTTCTGAATTCTTCTGGAAAGTAAAACATGTTTTAGTAGTAACATTTGTTTATAGCTACAATGAGACAGCTTTTTTTTGTAGCACAACAAAACGTTACAGTGTAGTTCTTTCTTGATCACGGTAATGTACGTAATAACTATGATATCTATACGCATAGCATTTCAATTTTGTTTATGATGAGGTAAGTACATTGACTTCTACAGAACTTAGATTGCGGAGGACGATAATTACGACACTTCCACAGGATTATACTACAGCAAGACGCACATTTAGCGCTAAAGGACACGTATTTGAGTGATTAATTTTGTACTTAAAACATTTATTTTTAAAGATATTTGAAGTACAATGATACAAAGGTTTTCCGTGATACATTTCATTCCATTGCTGTAATCTGTAACACCTGAGGGTATAATTACATTAATCCTCAGGGGGTACACGCCTTCATTGTGTACTGTGTGTCTGGCAAGCACAAGGAGCCCTAGCTAATATGGTATTTGCTTATACAACATTACACATCAGTACCATATTTCTCTAACACATAAATTACACAGCTATCTGATTATTTAACAGAGAAACATTTTTTTTATTACGTCTGACATTTTTATGCAGTTGCACAGTTGGATAACTTCACAGTTATGAAATTATATTTTGTCTGCACTTTGTGAACAGTTCGTACATTTTTTCGGAACCATTGTGATACTATGAGAGCTTTGAATGATGTGTTTGGTATGGGATCATGATATTTAAAGTACGTTTGAGGTAGATGACACTATTTAAATGAGCAGAGAATTTTTTTTAGGTTTTGAAATTATTGCAGAAAGCTACCACGTTTTTGAGATTTGACTGAGGTGCTATGATATTATTACGACGACGATGTGTATTATGCTGTTGAAGTATGTTTATGATCAATAAGTTGATGCTATATGAGGAATCTGATTATTCTACATATTTATTGTGATGAAATATTGAAGTGTCGACGCAAGATTGATGTGTCGACGAATATGTATATGTGTAATAAGGTAAGGAATAATGATTAGTGGTTAGGGACTCAGATTTGTGGAAACAGATGTTGGAAACCAAGAATCGTACTTTAAGAGTTATAATATGTGTGTACATGCATGAATGTTTCACAATGCCGACGAAAATGTTTTGGACACTGTTATATTCATAGGATTTTGTTTCTACAGATTTGTAACGCAAATTGTTGACCAGTGAAATTTTTTATTATATGAGACTGTCACTGTAGCGGAAACTGCTGTCGTAAGTATTTCGGTAAGAAAGGTAAATGACCTTAACGCAATGAGTTTTGGGCGCCCAGCTGAGAGATAGTCGTCTGACAAAAGAAAGCCATTAGGTAGAAAAAAAAAAGAGGCCATTATCCTCGCTATTGACATTTCCTTGTCGAAAGCATCGCAAATACGACACGCTCAAACTTTGGAACATATCATTGCACTGTGGATCTCTTAACTTATGATATTTACTAAAATGCCTAATGAAATGATGAGAAACATTTTACATCTATTGTCTTTCTAGTTGAGAGATTTTTTTGCCTTGTGAGACGCCATTTGCCTAGTGAGTGACGTTTCATATGTTGCTTTATATATACATTTGCCTCTTTTGTTTAATATCTAGTTTCTAGCTGCACTGCAGCATTGGTTAAAATTTTATAGATGTACTAATATAGATATTTTATGCCTACAGGTCCTGTCAATAATAACTTTATGATCTAATTAAAAAAAAGGACATTTCCCTTCACAGGAATTGCATACATAATTTTTTTCAATGACTGGTAACTTTTTAGTAGTGTAAGTTAAGGTGATGCATCACTCTAGTGTTAAGGTGTGACATAGGTATTAGACATGGCCATCTTTTCTCTAATATTATTTCTGCTTGAACTTTGTCATGTTTAGGTATAATTTATTGCATTTGCTGCTGCTCATTGCCTGGCATAGTTCTACTGAATTTTACATTGTATTAAGCTAGTTTTACTACTGAGTTATTTTTCTTGTTGCTGCTCATTGCCTCATATTAGTTGTATTTGCTTTGCTAATTTCTATAATGCTGCTTGCTTTGCCAATTTGCATTTTTTGTCATTGCTGTTTGTGTTAATTGTTTTGTGCTGCTACATTGCCTCGTCCCTTAGTTTATGCATCTGAGCTCAGTAGATTTAAGTTAGCTTAAGATGGGGTAGGCTATATAAGAGAACGAATTGTGATGAATTGGAAGAAATGCATTGAGAAGCTATAAGAAAATGGTTTGGCCAAAAAAGTATTTTGAAAGAGGATATGAACAAAAAAGTAGGGCTTAGAGACAAGTTTAGGTAGGATTTTCTTGGAAATAAATGATGAGGTAAGATAATGGAAAATAAATAATGAGGTAAGAAATATGTGAACATATAAATACAGAAAGCATGCTTGGATAGGATGTTTTGGTGGAAACAAATGTTGAAATAAGACGAAAGATCTATGGAATGAAGTTTTGGGTTGGACTGCAGTACCAAATGTTACACTGAAAACATACCCTGCCCTTTCCTCTCGTGTTATCCCACTATGTGTTTGTGTACCCTTCGGTATTTGTGTTCTTCCTGTCTTTATGTGTTTATCTGATGTAGAATTTTTCTGATAATATGTTATTTACTTTGTAAAGATGTTTAGACATTTATTCTGTTTTGTTTTAATGCTCATGTGTGTAGTTGTATGTTTCAAAAGTTATTCTGATCTTTTATGTATTTACTTATGTCATAATTCCTGTAACACTGATGTATATGTTTATTTCTATTCTTTTGTAAAGCCCCTATTACTACAAATGTTATCTGTATTGTTATGTTTTTAATGATGTATTTTGTGCCTTTGTTATTGTATTCTGATGTTATAAAATTGTAATTGACACCAGTTCATCAAATTAAGTAACTTGTAAGCATTCATTTCACTGCACATATTTCTGTTGGTCATAGTATATGCACAATGCGTGAAAAAAAATAGGACTGTTAGTGTTTGGACGTGTGTTAATAATTCAGCAAAGGACTGACTAACAGCATTGCTGGTGCTAAGGACAATTCCAAAAACTTTGTGAGTGGTTTGTGAGTGGTTTATGGACTTGCTATATTCTCTGCAAGACTCTTCGATGGTGATTGTGCACCTGTACAGTCGCAACAGATGGCTGCTGGCCGTCTCTACAAGGACTACAGTGGCTCTGCTCTGTGATGACCTACCTACCAATATTCTTCAACTTCGACTGACTCTGCTGTGGGTTTGCTCTGTTGTGGCCCATTAGCTGTCTGCATGTTGAGAGTCAGCACTGTCTTTCCGTTGGAAGGACAACACTACTTCAAGACTGCGAGGAAATCCACCACTTCCGTGTGCATTCTCTTTTACTGCTCAGACTTCGAGAAAAAAAACCACTCCAATTTTACTGTGATGAATGATCAGGACTGTCTTTATGGACTGTGAGAAAATTAGCTTTTGACCAACATTGTATCAATAAGCGTGTGCATTTGATTTCTTTGTTATTGTAATTGTGAAAAATTTTTAAGAAATATGTATTGGCCAGTGCCCAAAACAAATTGTAAAATTTTTTGAGGGGAACATGGGGGCTATGTAAGTAGGCTGTTTAGGTTCTCTTATTGGTAACGCCACGTAGCGCTCTGTATGAAAATCACTGGCTGTGCTGTGTGCAGTCTGTGGCTAGTTTGCATTGTTGTCTGCCATTGTAATGTTGGGCAGCTGGATGTTAACAGCGCATAGCGTTGCGCAGTTGGAGGTGAGCGGCCAGCAGTGGTGGATGTGGGGAGAGAAATAGCGGAATTCTGAGAGGGGACGATCTGGACGTGTGTCAGAAAGAGTAAATTTATAATATTGGATATCATGGACTGATATATATATTATGACTTTTGCACACTATTAAGGTAAATACATTGCTTGTTCTCTATCAAAATCTTTCATTTGCTAACTATGCCTATCAGTAGTTAGTGCCTTCAGTAGTTTGAATCTTTTATTTAGCTGGCAGTAGTGGCGCTCGCTGTATTGCAGTATTTCGAGTAACGAAGATTTTTGTGAGGTAAGTGATTTGTGAAAGGTATAGGTTAATGTTAGGGCCATTCTTTTGTAGGGATTATTGAAAGTCAGATTGCGTTGCGCTAAAAATATTGTTTGTCAGTTTAAGCACAGTCATGTATAATTTTTCTAAGGGGACATTAAAACCTGTCTGCAATTCGGAAGTTGTTTTCTTTATTATGACCAGTGCTAACATAGTTCTGAAATTTAGAAACCTAAGCCTCTCGCAGGAAGAGTAATTTTCTTATTTGTACTTTAGTTTCATAATTTGTCCACTCTTACGTTCAAAATTATCCGTTACAGTGTACGACTTTTAACTATTTAAAGGTCTTGAAACTATGTAATAATTACAATTTATTTTCAAAGCATAAATGCATTATTGTGTGTTCTGGTTTTGACTCAAAGTGTTTTCCATTCTGAGTAGTTTGCTCTTACTGTAGTTCCGCAGATTATGTCACTCAGTTTTCTTTTCAGTTCGAAATTTAGTACTAAATACATTTATTCGCTTCAATTATCCCGACATCAGAGCTAGTACCAGAATTAATCCTCTATCATTTATTTTCATTTACGAGCTGGTGTCTTAGAACTGATACTGAAAATGTTATTCTTTGTTCATTATTAAGCAAATTACTTTTAGCATTACTCGCGAATTTCTTTGGAGGTCATTATATTCATTCTAGAGGCCAAAGTTATTAAAATTTAATAACATAATCCTCTTTACTTAGCCCGGGGAAAAGGGAGGCTTAAACGAAAATTAATGGTGTGAGACGACGCACGAAGAGCAACTAAAGCAAACTGAAGAAGAAACCTTTTTGTTCCTATCAGGCAACGAGTGAAAACCGTTATTCATTTTGCCACGGGTTCACAGTGGAGTGTATTTTCGATCTATTCAACGATTATGTTCTTATGTCATCTTTGTGATGAAGTTTTGTACAGTGCAGGTGAACAACCTTGGTATTTTAATTCGCGCCTTGGCCTTACCAAATACACGTGGTTTCCATTGAAAAAGTATAGTTCCAGAGAGTATCTCGAACGTGCAACCATTAAACATAGTTCAGTCATCAACAGCCGTAGCTAGCAGTCACTGATTCTTGTACAGTCAATGCTCTCACAAGTTACACGCATATGTCTTCCTTAGAATCAGTTTGAGAGAAGACAGTAGGCTGTTCGTAGATAACATTATTACCTATTAGAAAGTTGCAACTACAGAAAACTGAAGCGAGATGCAGTGGTGATGCTTTGTTCCGAGACGACAGGCCCGTGTGCACACAGCTGGATTAGTTTTGTGAGTACAGGGATGATTTGACACATCTGCCCTCGTCACCAGTCACCAAGTCTCAGTATTATTGAGCCTTTGTGGCCTACTTTGTGGTGATCGCTATCCACCCCCTGAACTTGCCAATATTTCTCACGGAGAATAGTACAAGATTCCCTTGTAAACTACACAGGACCTGTATTTATCCATTCCGAGAGGACGGGAAGGTATTTTGAATGCCAACAGGTTTTCTACCCCATATTAGGTATGGCAATGTGTTGCGTTTCCGATGTTCTCAAATTTTTGTCCAATCCATGCACATGTCACTTGCATTAAAACAGGTACTAAAACATTGCATAAAAATTTAATTATACACTGTTACTGAGTGAGGCCTCACGCAGTGCGAAATTTCCGCTGTATAATGACAGAACGCAATGGTAATATGAAACTTGTTTTGTCTGAGGATTGTAGCATTACTTTGTATTTAGTGTTTACGTTCTTCACGGTTGAGAAGGTTTGTTTTCACAGAAAAAGGGTAATTCGGATTAAAAAGCGAATAAATGAGAATTATGTTATTAAGATGTAGCGACTCAACCGAGAACACAAGTCCATAATTCAAAAATACTCAGAAAATGTCCCTGAACAGCCTTCGAAATTTTGTCGATGGAGTTCGGGTTCACTACGTATCCATTTTAAATTGAAGTGCAGGTAGCCTTTTAATGCAACACAAGTGGATTGGCAGCTGTAAGTTTGAGCACAGTACATGTATGCTGATAGTTGTAAGAGACCCTAGTCGCCAATAAAGGTAAGACAAAAAGAAATTAAATATATTAGCTGCCAGTGTGCATTAATTTATATCAATAGGCCAAGTCGGAAATTTGTGCTGGGCCAGGATTCGAATCCGGGTCTTCTGCTTACTAGACAAATGCGCTGATCACTACGCCATCCAGACAGTACCACCACAACCACACCGATTATGTTAGCACGTCTTCTGTCAGTCTCAGATTCTCAACTTATGCCACACCCTACTGACGTAGTGCCCCTGCTCATTAACGTAACGGCGATGACTGCCAACGATCCCTTCAGGACAGATGCACACCAAGCTAGAACTCTTACGAGAACCGGCGAGATGCCCCGTATAATGAGCTAACGAGTAGGGGCACTACATGAGTACTGTGTGGTATGAGAATTTGGGTCTGACGGGAGGCGTACTAGGGTAGACAGTACTGTTCTGGTGACTCGATGGCATAGTGATCATGGCATCTGCCTAGCAAGCACGAGATCCAGCTTCGAAATCCGGTCCGGCTCCAGATTTCATTTTGTCCTTAACAAGGCCCACTGGTAGCTACTATCTTTCCGTTGTGTCTTGATTCATAGCGGCTGCAGGAAAAAAATGGTGTTTGTTCTTTCGGACATGTCCGGAAAAACGGACACCACATATACACTGAAGTGACAAAACTCATGGTATAGCCATATGCACACATGGTATCACTTACACAAGGTGTAAAAGGGCAGTGCGCTGGCCGAGTTGTCACTTGTAATCGCGTGATTCATGTGAAAGTGTGCCCGACGTGACTAGGGCCACACGTTAGAATTAAATGACATTGAAAGAGGAGTGGTAGTTGGAACTAGACGCATGGGACGAGCCTTTTCGGAAATCATTAGGGAATTTTGTATTCCGCGATCAGCAGTATCAAGAATGTGCCGAGAATACGAAACGTGGGGCATTACTTCTCACCACAGGCTACGCAGTGGCCGACGCCCTTCACTTAATGACCGAGAGCAACGGTGTATGCGCACAGTTGTCAATTCAAAGTGAGAAGCAACACCACTTGAAATAACCGCTGAAATCAATGTGGGATGTACGGCGAACGTATCCATTAGGACAGGGCGGTAAAATTAGATGTTAATAGGCCATAACAGCAGACGACCGACCCGAGTGCCTCTGCTCATAGCGTCACGTCGCCTGCAGAACCTTTCCTGGGCTCGCGAGAATATCGGTTAAACCCTAGACAAATGGTAGCATTCGAGTGTGCAGCAGATCTCATGAAGCCACGGACCCAAGTTGTCAACAAGGCATTGTGCAAGCTGGTGGTCCCTGCGCGATGGTATTGGCTGCGTTTGAATGGAATGGACTGGATCCTGCAGTCCAACTGTACGATCACTGAGTGCAAATGGATATGTTCGGCTACTTGGAGATTGCAGCCATTTACGTTCCAAAACTACGAGCCACAACTATTCGCCATTTTTTTTAAGAGTATTCTGGACATTCGAGCGAATGATACGGCCACGCAGATAGACCGACATTAATCCCATCGAACATTTATGAGACATAAGCGACTGGTCAGTTCATGCAAAAAGTCCTACACTGGGATCACTTGGGCAAATATGGATTACTACAGAGGGAGCATGACTGTATTTCTGCAGAGGACTTTCAACATCTTATTGAGCCCATGCCACGTCGAGCTGCTGCTCTGCGTCGGGAGAAAGGAGGTCCGACGCAATTTTAGGAGGTATCCCATTACTTTTGTCACCTCAGTGTATATAAAAAAGTAAGTACTGAATTTGTCCATTTTGTGGGCGGATCTTTCTTCATCACAGTCACAAATTTTGGGCCTTGGGAACTACTGATAATCAAAATTTTTGGTAACATTTTCGGAAAGTAGCGATCTTGCATTCTGCATAAAATCAGTGAAAAAACAGTCTACATCACGATGGCATTTTACTAAAACGACCGGATTCGGCCTAGACTTAGGCCATCTTCAAACAGCACGATCAGGTGAAATTTACGAGGTGTATAATAGTCGGCTGACCTCAGTCACTGAAACTCAGCGCAGTTTATATAGTAATCATAATGATGACGATAAACTAGGGCTATTGTTTTTCGAAGTCGATCTGTCACGAAATTAAAACCACAGTGAAAAATCCGATGAAACTTTACGCAGAATTGTTGCACAGCGTCTATGCTTGTCGATCTCATCAACTTGCACTTTCTGTGTGGGCAGCGAGCACGAAAAGATGCCTAGAACAATAGAGTCTCCCGCCAAGTGTGCAGTGCGAACTGTCGTCTGATATCTTCACGTTGACAGGTTCCGCCTGATTTCATGAAGCCCATATAAAGTAACTGTCGTAGTTGACAGGAAAGTCCTTTACGACAGTGTTCGGTCGCACACTGCAGCTGCAACACACATGCAACTAGCGTTTTCAATGGGGAATGTTTTTTATCACCTACCATACAGCGTGGAAATAACACCATCTGATTTTCATTTCTTTGTTCACATAAACCGCTGGATATGAGGACATTTCAGCACAGACAGAGAGCTGCAGACCAGCGCAGAGAATTGGCGGAAATCATAGGCGTCTGCCTTCTATGACGAGAGTGCTGGTAAGTTCATACAAGACTTTGAGAAGTGTCTAAGTTGGTGCGGCGACTATGTCGAAATGTAGCTGGAAGACATAGCTAAACGTTGCAAATAAAACGTATTCACTGTGGAATCCATTTCGCGACCAGTCGGACCTCGCCCCCCCTCCCCCCAACCAATTGTTTTAATTTTTAGAAAAAGCCCTCATATTTCGTAAACCAAGCACAGCCTCACCACTACCCCTGGAGAGTCAGCAATACGGCTGAACACACTGACTGTAGGAAGGCTGCGACTGCGGTGATGCCTGAGTGCCGCCCCTGGCCGTTCGCTAGTACGCTGCTTGACGTACAGCGCCTGCCCCTGGGGAGCTGAGGTGCAACTAAGTGCCACTGCCGCGCACCGGCCTATAGGTGTGGCAGCCACACAGATTGTCGAGGGCGAATCTGGCGCTCCTCCAAGGGATCCCCTCCCTTCTCCCTCGCGTCTACTCTTAGGCTGTACACACCACTCTTTGCCCTTCCAGAGATCTGGCGCAAAAACATTCTCCCGTTTGTTTTGTATTGCTTATGCCTCGTCGGACTCCACTCTTCCTAGACCGACAATTTCTCCACCTCCTTCTCGTTCAGGTGTACATCAATTTTTACAACAATCCTAAAAAGTAATAGGGGATCGAAACAGCTATTATAAGTGACGTGGGTGAGAGTATTTTAGCGAAAATAAAATAATCTCAGTTAATTGCAGTAGAGAGAGACAAGTTGCTTTTATAATGATTCTGGCTAACCCGCCAATGCTTCACAATTGCTAAACATGTGTGAGAGTCCGATTTACGTCCTAATGTCCCCCCTACCTCGGTCCATCTCCATCTCCACCCTGTCTTCATCAATTTCCCCTCTCAAGAACTCCTAATCCTCCCTATTTCTGTCCATCTCCTCTTGCCCCCTCTTTCTGATAGCCTTGTTTATTCCCAATGAACCATTTACTGGGAACTGAAGTCACTTGAAGTGTGTGTGTTAACTGGTTGGGATCATTGGTATACGCTGTACGGGATATGAGAGACTTCTTCTACTGTCGGATCTGTGAGCATAGTATCTTCAATTACAGTATTTTGCGAAGTTTTAATCTGCAAACGGCTTGGACTACAAAGTTTCGGACAGTTCAGATTCCATAGTAGTAATCTTAAACATAAGCCGATAAGCCACAATACAACTTTCCTATATTCTGTTAAATTGCGGGGAAGAAAACGAAACAGTATATAGTTGTGTACACAGTTCTTGTTTAAAAATGTATACAAGGAGGAAGAATATTTACGGCAAAAACAGTTTGATGTTTAAAAGCGCTGCTACCGTCGTTAAAACTGACTGCAAGAAAGAAAACGAAACCGCACTTTTTGTCCAGCAGTGCGTGGCACAGCATTTTCAGCCTCACAGTCGGTTTTAACAAATAGCTTGTACAATATTGTTTAAAAATATATAGCTGCCTGAATGATTATTAGACTATCGTGTAACAATTTGAAATAAGTGTCAATATATTTCTAGTTTTTCGTAACTGCTACGAGGAGATTTTTCCGGCAAAAATTGCAGTCAGATCTCGACAGAATATTAGTTTAGTGAAAGGTCTGCCGCTCTTACTGTATGGAAATGTTAAGTTGTGAGGTCACGAAACGTAAAAACGTACTATTCTTTGACTACAGGTTTTAAGAGTCACAATGAGTTTGCGAATAGAAATGTGTAAATACACGAAGAAGAAAGATTACACAGGTGAAGCAAGTGGTAGGCTTTGATTCGTTTATAGTGTAATGGTAAATTGCGGTATATCTACAAACGATATTGCATATAAAATACTTGTACGTACTATGTTAGACTTGTGCTCAAGCGTTTGGAACTCGTGTCAGATCAGACTGACAGGAGACATTAAGCGTATACGTAGAAAGGCAGTGCGAATAGCCACAGACATTTTTGACTGGCGAGAGAGTGTAACAGAAATGTTTAATAATCTTAACTGACAGTCGAAAACGAGGACGTTCATCGCGCAAGAACCAACATAGAAACTGCAAGAACCGTCTTTCAGGGCAAGAAATGGGATTATTCATCAGCGTCTCGCATTTGTATACGCAGAGATTATGCAAACACACTGACACTATCGAGAGACGTTAAGGTGACCACCTGTCGGCAGCCTGAACAACCAACCACCTCTTTCAGCACGAATTGCTGCGAGACGCGCAGGATGTGCAGGTATGCCGACTCCAGCGCCGTGGTCACTTGCGCTAGGTTTCTCAGCTGAGAATCCATGGCGCAAACAGCCAAATCCAGATGGCCCAACAGACTCTCGATTGAGTTTAAATCCTGGGACTTAGGTGGCCAGGAGAGTACGGTAAGTCACCCCGGTGCACTCTGAAGCACACACGTACACTGTGAGCTGTGACACGTTGTATTGTAGTGTTGGTAAATGCCATCGTGCCGAGGAAAAACAAACTGCATCTAGGGGTGGACATGACCCCCAAAGATAGATCTGTACTTGTGTTGACTTATTGTGCCTTCCAGAAAGACTGGATCACCCGGGGAGTGCCATGAAACGTTCCCCAGATTATAACGCTCCATCCTGCAGCCTCGACCCTTCTGACGATTGTTGCAAGGTGTCTGCTTTCGGACGTTTCACTCCGTACATGCCAACGGCCATCTGTCCGATGGAGCGCGGAACGTGATTCATCTGAAAAGGCCACCAATCGCCACTCCAGTTGCGGTATTGGTATGCAAATTATAGCCTTCGTCGACGATGAACATCAGTCAGCAAGGGTACATGAACCAGGTGACTGCTGCAGAGGCCCATATGCTGCAATTTTCGTTGAATCTTCGTTGTAGCGACGCTATTGGTAGTCCCTTAGTTCATCTGAGCGGTAAGTTGCTCAACAGTTGCACGTCTGTTCGCCCGACCTCATCTACTCAGCCGTCGTTCACCCATGTCATCTATTGCCCGTAATGCACCACATTTGCCTCAGCGCCGGTTTTGGAAAGCGTGATTTGCAGTGCACGGTATACTTTAACCACGTCGACGTGCGAACTGTTTACAAACTTAGCGTTTCGGAAATGCTTCCACCCTTGGCCCGAAAACTAATCGTTATGCCCTTTGCGACGTCAGACAAATCGCTCCGTTTCCGCATAACGACTGCACTGTTTTCGTCCCTCGACGTGGAATATAACATCTTGCACAGAGGCATACAAACAACCATTTTTCCATTCCTTTTGTCTAAATGGAACAAGAATTAGTCTTAATATGTAGCATAATACCAAATATTCTCTGCCACGCACTTGAAAGTGCTTCATGGGATAAATAAGTAGATTTAAGTTCTACACAGATTACGCCAAAGAACTGACTCTCAATCTAGAAGGATTTTATCGTAGGTCGCTGCAGCAGTCAACGTGAAATCACGTTGTTTGTAAAACAGCGAATTTCTGAAAGTCAGCTCGCCTTGAACTGATGTCGTTGCTCTCCCGGAAAGTCGAACTAATTTAACGCTTTCTGCTTTCCACCCAGAGAGTACGTCAGAATGGCGCACTATTTCAACAAACTTGCCCGGTTTTAACCAGAGAGCTTTCATATTACCTCAGCTCGCTATGTTCCTCTACGAGATCTAGGATGACGTAAATAGTGTCACCAAAGATCACACAGTGATCCTCGACTTCGGGAAAGCGTTCATAAGGGTATCGCAGGATAGGCGAGGAAATTGATTAATTCTCGATTATATAATGGGTGAGAAATCACAGGGAAGAGTAACTGCAGTAGAACACTTAGTGTAGCCATCCGGAGTGACGTAAAGTGGAATGACCACATAAAACATATTGCAGAAAGAGGGAATAACGAACTGCGATTCACTGGAAGAATGTTACGGCAATGTAATTCATCCACGAAAGAAGTGGCTTACAAAACACTTGCAAGACCGATTCTTGAGTATTGTTCACCACTCTGGGACCTTTGCTATGTCGGAGAAGTAGAAAAGTCGGAGAATATTTAACGAGCAGCGCTGTGTTTCGTCACGGGTTCACTTTGTCTGCACGAGAGTGTTACGGAGACGCCAACAAAATCCAATGGCAGACGTTACGATTGAGGCGTTGTGCATCACGGAGAAATTTCCTGTAGGAATTTAGAGTGCATGCCTTCCGGGAAGACCCAGTGGACGTAGTATGCCTTTCCACAAACAGCACGCGAAATGACAACAACTAGAAAATCAGAGAAACTCGAGCTCATACGGAGGTTTACCGACAGTCATTCTTTCGGAGCGCTATTTGCGAATGGAATAGAGAACTCGGGGAAAAGATAGTGTCACCAGAAGTACCCTCCGCTACTCAATGTTGGCGGCTCGCGGAATCTAGGTGTGGACGTAGATGTAGCTGAAATTAACCAAATACGAGTTTAATCCTCTTTATAGCTAAATTCCACCGCCTGTTCGGGTTTGCTGTCTTGTAGAAATAATTCGTAATCTAATTTTGCGAAATACTGGGCATCTACACCGAAATGCTCTATTTGCAAATCGCCCCCAATACAAAATTAAATGAAATAAATTTATTTCCTACTCAAAAATAAGTTGCGTATCAATTTAAGTAAAAAATTACATAAAAAAAGCTCCTCTACGTCAGCCTCTACGGTGAGGCGAAAAATGTCTTGTATGCTTTCTAGAGGGTGATAGTTATTGAACTATACGAAAAAAACGTAAATTAGTTACAAAATACGGCGTGCACACTCTTTGTTCAACATGTAAACGTCACTACAGATAATCGGATTTAGGTTATGACGTGTTCGATTGCCTACCATCATTGGCGATGATGTGGCGAAGACGAATAGCGAAATTCTGCAAGACCCGCTAAAGTGTCGGAACATCGATGCTGTCGATGACCTCCTGAATGGCTGTTTTCGGCTCAGCAATGGTTTTGGGGTTGTTGCTGTACACCTCGTCTTTAGTAAAGCTCCATAAAAAGGAGTCGCATGTGTTTAGATCCGGAGAATATGGCGGCCAATCGAGGCCCATGCCAGTGGCTTCTGGGTATCCCAGTGCCAGAATGTGGCCCCCAAAGTGCTCCTCCAGGACATCAAACACTTTCCTGCTTCAATGAGGTCTAGCTCCGTCTTGCATGAACCACATCTTGTCGAAATCAGGGTCACTTGGCTAATGGGGGATGGAATCATCTTCCAAAACCTTCAAGAACCGTTCGGTAGTCACCGTGACATCTACATCTACATCCATATTCCGCAAGCCACCTGACGGTGTATGGCGGAGGGTACCATAAGTACCTCTATCGGTTCTCCCTTCTATTCCAGTCTCTTATTGTTCGTGGAAATAAAGATTGTCGGTATGCCTCTGTGTGGGCTCTAATCTCTCTTATTTTATCCTCATGGTCTCTTCGCGAGATATACGTAGGAGGGAGCAATATACTGTTTGACTCCTCGGTGAGGGTATGTTCTCGAAACTTCAACAAAAGCCCGTACCGAGCTACTGAGCGTCTCTCTTGCAGAGTCTTCCACTGGAGTTTATCATCTCCGTAACGCTTTCGCGATTACTAAATGATCCTGTAACGAAGCGCGCTGCTCTCCGTTGGATCTTCTCTATCTCTTCTATCAACCCTAGTAATGATCCCACACCGGTGAGCAGTATTCAAGCAGAGGCCAACAAGTGTACTGTAACCTACTTCCTTTGTTTTCGGATTGCATTTCCTTAGAATTCTTCCAACGAATCTCAGTCTGGCATCTGCTTTACCGACGATTAATTTTATATGGTCATTCCATTTTAAATCACTCCTAATGCCTACTCCCAGATAATTTATGGAATTAACTGCTTGCAGTTGCTGACCTGCTGTATTGTAGCTAAATGATGAGGGATCTTTCTTTCTATGTATTCGCAGCACATTACACTTGTCTACATTGAGATTCAATTGCATTTCCCTGCACCGTGCGTCAATTCGTTGCAGATCCGCCTGCATTTCATTACAATTTTCCATTGTTACAACCTCTAGATATACTACAGCATCATCCGCAAAAAGCCTCAGTGAACTTCCGATGTTATCCACTAGGCCATTTATATGTATTGTGAATAGCAACGATCCTGCGACGCTCCCCTGCGGCACATCTGAAAACCATATCAAGGGATATTGCACAGATTTTTCCGTGACAGGACATTGCACACCACACGGTCGATCGCTGAGGGTGAAGAGACTTCTCGATCGCGAAATGCTGATTCTCAGTCTCCCAAACGCGCCAATTTCGCTTACTGACGAACCCACCCAAATGTAAGTGGGCTTCGTCGCTAAACCAAACTATGCATGCGCACACTAATTCCCTTCATGCCCCGCGGCCAACCGTGCAGTTTGAACGTCCTAACGCAAACCGTTTAGAAGCTATGACGATTCTGTGTGATGTAGTTCAATAATTGTCACCCTGTATGAGCGTCCAGGACTGCTGCGACATGTCCAGAGGGGTAGGAGTCATGACTTCCACATTCCAAGTATAGAGGTCTTGAAGGTCGCCCACTACAGTGGCGAAGAACCTGTCCTTCACGTAGCTCCAGGAAAAAAAATCGAATGGTGAGATGCAAGGAGAACGTCGAGGCCAAGTCACGGGTCCATCATGTCCAGCTCAACATCTTGGAAATGTTCTGTTCAGGATTGTCCGAATATCCAATGACCTTGAGGTGGAGCACCATCTTTTGGAAACCAAAGGTCTAGTTGCAGGTTATACTCTGGGGAAAAGTAAACATTTTCAATACATCTAGGTACCTCGTTCCTGTGAAGGTCTTCTCAGCAAAGAAGAACGTCCAATTATCTTGTTGTCCATGGGGCCACACCAGATGTTCACTTTCGGAATATATCGTACCTTTTTCTTGCTACTGGGTGGACTGTGACACACCCCCCCCCCCCCCCCAATGCGAACGTTACGCTTATTCACAGTTCCAGAGACGTGGAATGTGACCTCATCAGAAAACGTTACACTTGACAGGAAAGCAGAATTTTGGTATATTCGTGTAACCATACCACATGCAAATACATGTCTGTTACTTGTCATCGGGTTTAATGGCTTCTGTTAATACAGACGCAACCACTTTTTGAGGACTTATGCATAGTTGCAAGTGGCATCTTCAGTTTCCCTCAAGTAAGACGAATTGATTAGCGTGGACTTCGCTGGGGCGTTTGGTGGATTTTTAACTTTTTCTTCAGAGGCACGCCGACCACCTGTGTGCCGCTTCAGATTGCTGCCAGTGTCCAGAAACTTGCTTTTATTTTTCTGGCGTCTTGTGCTACTTTTTTGTAAACGGAACGGAACTGCCTTTGTACCTAACAATGAATTTAAACTGCTTGTAAACGGAACGGAACTGACTTTTTATCTAGCAATGGATTTAAACTCTGCGCATCAAAGCAGAGTTTATGCCTTCTCCTGGAGTGACGCCCTGGTGGCTTTAACGGTCAACAATGAAATAGTAAGAACTCGTCAGACGTCGACAAACATTATGCAGAAACTTTGGGCCTTTCTGCATCCAGCGGACAAGTCAGACGTGAAACAACGAAAGACTTACTATTGCTAAACAGCCTCAAAGCTAGGTCGTTTCTGTATAGACATCTTGTACTTACCAGAAAAAATTCTCATGACATCTCCAGAAATCTTGGTATGATTAATATCGAATCTCCAACGAAGTGTTCACCGTACATTTAAGACTTCCACGAGGACGACCCTCCCGGTCGCCTCACTGTCCTGAGGCTACCGATGAAAGATTAACCCGGCTCCCACGCGATTCCGAAGGCGGTCCGCGCACCCCAATCAGTTCGTATTCAGTTACTCTCCGGATTGAAATCCAGATGGAATAATTGGTTCTCTAACAATCATTCCCCACCGACCTAAAAAATATGCTTTATAAAACTAATGCAAAAAGTAGCTGATGAATTGGGGTTATTGAGGACTCAGCAATAAACAAATGAAAGTGAGCGAGAAATAAGAAACAACTGTACAACGATTGCGGATCAATGTATGAAACTCAATATCAAAACGTTTGAAACAATATCTTACGATATGTACCATTAACTATTAACTTGAATTACCAATAAATCATATTATTCATCAAATGCAAGGCTTTTTCTACGATTGTTCAGTCTTCTAGTGTTTCCTCACATTCAGTTTCCTGCGATATTTACATTGACTTAAAAATTGCCGAGAATAGCATCACAAATACCTAAATGTTGCAGTATTTTCATATTCAGTTCTGAGATGATGATGCTTCGTTGTGTCTGCTCATGATGACTTTGTTCATTTGGATGACTGTTTCTGAGACTGGATGCAACGCACCGTAATCAAGGGGAAGATAACTGTTAGATTGCTTTAACTGTTTGTGTGGTGTGGTGTGCTGGTTAGGTGTATGATTCCCTTAAAAAGGTATTAGATACCACCTTAAAACTACAGCCACAGTGGCAAAGATTACCACATTGATGTTAATCTGGTGCACAAATTCTAGCCGAATCTACTTCATCTCTTTATTTGGCGAATTATAATTTTTCGAATCTCGCTACTGGCACATCTCTGACAATTATTAAGTCCTTCGTATTGAAGCTTACCTTTTTGTTTTAAATAAAATCAATTCATCGTCTTATCAAATCTGCGTCTTATCAAATCTGTGATAAAAATAAAGAAAAGAATCTTAATGCATTACTGAGACATACATCGTCTTCTGTTTACAATTTTATAATTTAATGAATGTACAGTGTGACGAAAAAGGCGGTTAACATTTGAAAATTCAGTAATTCATAGAGTAGTGTAGGTACAGCGGCAAAACTTGCTTGGCTCGAGACGACATGAGGTTTTACTGAAATAAAAAGTTGCACGGAATGACCAGCATATGGCGCTACATATGGTGCAAAAGCAATAACTAACATAACAAGTTTCCTTTAATTTATGTCTATGGTCACAAACTTTTTGTTAACAGATTACCGTTTTTGGTCTTTGATGACCATCATTAGATCTGCAGCAAAAATGGGAAAAACATAAATACACTCGCAGACTGTCTACAGCTTAAAAACAATACATAGACCATAATGAAAAGTAATACTGACTAAATTTACATTTGTGCGCTTTAAATATGAAGAGGCATACCTGTTTCATAAAAACAAAGTCCTAATGTACTGCAGCCATAGTGGCATCGTCAAATGTTATAATCGGAATCAGTACCAACATCGTCAAATACATATAAATAACATCACTTCCACAAGTCATGTTGTCAGTAGCACTACTGTTTAAAACAAGCTGCCGTACAGTAGCCACAAGATGTATGTGTTGTAAGTTCACCAGATGTCGCTAATGTCGGCATACACTAGTTTTCAATAATTAATTGAAACAGCGAAAATAAAGGGGGATACAATAGTTGAAAGTCTGTAGTTAGCTTACAACGTATAAAGGCATTACAGTAATAAACAGCAATTAAAAGAAGAACACGACAAAAGTAATATTGTTAAGAGACAGTTAGGAAACAGTGGTTGACATGTGCTCTAGTGCCAAAATTCTAGATAACGACATAAATATTAAACACCGTTGATAGTGCACTGGGTAATATTAAACAACCATAAAACAAATCGCTAAAGGAGCCACAAATGAAAGAAAATATTTTTCCGCGACAATGTCGCAGCTTGTGAATTAACAAAACAATTGATTTTTAGCAAAGATGATGTTCTTTACAACAAATGCTCAACATGTCGCCCTTCGTTCACCAACAATACCCGGATACGAGGGACAATGTCATGAAGAGCGCTGTACAGCATATCAGTAGGTGTGGTGAGAAACTGGCGCCGATGTTGTCTTTTAGCATCCCTAATGAGGTCGGACGATCCCGCTAGACTTGCGAGTTAAAGTTAACGCACAATCAATAATCGCAGCGATTGACGCTGGGAACCTGGGAGGCCAAGTACAACGGAAGTGGCGGTTCATCACGCGATCCTCACCACACTACATGGGCAAGACACCTTTCACACATCAATATGGGGTGGAGCGCCATCCTGCATAAAAGCCATACCTTTCAGCAGCTGTTTATGAGCCAGGTTATGAATTATGCAATTCCGAAACACGTCGGCGTACCCTGCAGCTGTCACGCTAACTGTTTGAAAAGCAACACCTAGCATTTCCTCGAAAAAATGAAAGGGTCCGAACACGATTGTTGTTGTAAATTCACACCACAACGTATTTTCTCGCCGTGCAATGAGGTTCGCACGACGATACAAAGATTTTAGGTAGCTCAAATTCTGCAGTTGTGAGTGCTGAAAGGCCGACAGAGTGTGAAAGGGGCGTCGTCAGTCCACAACACACTGGACAACCAATCGTCACCTTTCGCGTTTCCTCAAGTGCCTAGGTCATAAATGCTCTCCGCATCAGAAAATCGGTTAATCTCCCTCCCACTACAGTTCATTAAATATTTTATACACGGTTCTTTAGCCGAGCGGTCTAAGGCGCTACAGTCATGGACTGTGCGGCTGATCCCGGCGGAGGTTCGAGTCCTCCCTCGGGCATGGGTGTATGTGTTTGTCCTTAGGATAATTTAGGTTAAGTAGTGTGTAAGTGTAGGGACTGATGACCTTAGTGGTTAAGTCCCATAAGATTTCACACATTTGAACATTTTTTACACGGTTCTCATGCGGCGTCACTGACATGTTGACAACTCCGTGAATTAGTGAATTTTCAAATTTTAATGGACTTTTGGATCATCCTGTACTAAGATAAAGATTTCATTTGTACGTTTTATGCATTCCTAGAAATTTTTACAATTTACACACCGCTAACTGTGGCGCTAGCGGTAGTTTCTTCAAACATGAATTGTGCGAAGCAGTTTGACAGCAGCCTTTGAGCAGAAAGTTACAGATCTGACAACGCACAGTGTACCTGTTTCTGGGAGTTTTATTTTTTACTTTTTTATGATACGTTTTTATCTCTTCTTTGTAATGTTCAGCTGGTCAAGATAAACGATGTCTAGTTCAGTTCGAATGTGTCCATTTGTACCTGTTTTGTCACAGACCTATACATGGAGCTTTCTAAACCCGTCATGTAAAGAGTTTAATTAAAATAAAAGAAAATTTTACGATCAAGTCGAAAAATTCACTAATCGCCAAAAAAAAAATACTGTCGCAGGCGTCTACATGGACATTTTAGTCTATATTGTCCATAATCTAGACTGTAACGGAGTATTACTCTCCACTTTCTGGTCGTTGTGTTAGAACGTAGAGGTTACCAGAATATAGGCAGCAGCTCCACTACACCCTCGGAGGGGTCGTAAAGGAAAGTAGCGTCAATTTGGCCTACAAACGATTCGACTTAGCGACTTAGCGTCCGCGCTCCTGAAAGCGAAGCGACCTGCTCCATTATTAATGTCCCGAATAACGAAGTTTCCCGTATCCGCGCCTGGTTCCATGGGACCTGTGGAAGAGGAGGCGGAGGAGGAGGAGGAGCCGCATTAAAATGTAAGGCAGGCGACCCGGCCCACCCACCTCGCGGCGACCGCACCCACCCAGCTACTGGCTCTGACCCACTTTGCTGGGCTACACCCTGGCTTTTCAATTCCGGCGCTGCTGGGACCGTAACCGTTGCTATCAAGGCCAGATGAGAGGCACACGTCCCAAGACTGCAATGGCGCCGAGCAATCGGCGAGTAAGTCCGCCGATGGTTCTACAAAGAGTCTTCGCACAGTACATTTTCATTACTTTTAATTTTTCAGGTTAGTTCCTACCGTGCGGAAGGGAATAATGTAATATAAAAGACTCTAGAGAGGCTGTTTAGATTCAAATGTGCACTATCTGATCAAAAGTCTCGAGACACCTATTAGTGGACATTAATATGGGGTCTGTCCATCCTTAACCTTTACGCCGCCTTTAACTCTTTTGACCCACTTTGGAGTGAGATGTCTGAATATTTGCGGAGGAATGGAACCCAATCTTTCTCAAGATCCGAAACCAGGGAACGTAGTGAAGTCGGACGCTGGAATCCAAAATGAAGTCTAGATTCCAACTTATTCCGAAAGTGTTCTGTCGGGTTTATTTTGGGACTCGGGGCCGTTGATTCGATTTCAGGAATGTTATTATCGCTAAACCATTACTGGTAGGGTTCCTGCACTTAACTTAGGATCCAATTAGCAACTAATAAATACACAAAACCCTCCGTACCCAATTTACCTTTATTGTAATTTTAATTAGCGTGGAAGACATAAAAACACCAAAGATGTGGGCAAAACGTACGCATCTAAAAGCTACTTAAAAAAGGAATAACATCACTTAAATTTGTTTCCACAAGAGGAGAATACAACGCCCCAATTCGGACCTCACTAACACTTACATTTTACTGACATTAAATATAACAAGATAAATAATCATACATGTGACGAGGTCAAATGAATAACACTATCAATCTTTACAGATGAGAATACGACTACATCCACGAAAGTTGGCGCCCTGGCAAGGGAGATACTTAACGTCAACATATAAGGAGATTACAGTAAGCCCTAATTCCATTCGACAAACGTAGGAACGATATAAGCGAGACAAATGTACTGAAGGAGGATAGCCGGATGTGCCGAAGTAAAAAGGGCCACTATCAACCCCGTCAAGACGCGACCCCCGTGAACACGTCAGTTTCAGCTACCTGCAACATACACAGTCATTTGTAGCGTCTTAAAACCAATTAACATGAAAAGGCACAACGCGCAACACACTAATAAAATATAAACGACTACTTCACAGAACTAGCTCCTCTTTAGACAGAGTAAACAGCAGAATACTAATAACACGTAAAATACTTCTAACCTATAACAAACTAAGATACCACGTAATAGAATATCGTCCTGAGCTCATACAATACTCAGTTTGACTTGCCTGTTTACAGGTCTTACAACTCAACGGTGTCAGCTTAAGCAAACACGCAAATACAAAACTCGAAGTATGACAGGAATAATGATCGAAGCCACTGACAATGCTAGGCTGCCACACAGAGGAGACAATAGTAATTTACGGCGCCACACAACCGACCTTACATCCCCAATTTAGTATAATCAGAACAAACAATTTTGTGTATAATAATTACTTACAGTACCATGGCAACCTCCGAATAACACATATTACCCAAGGTAGGTGCTGGTATCGAAAGGCACCTTTAGTAATACAGAGTTCGAGTGTATTGACTTATTGGAAGGGTTTCAACTTTACATCCCTTTCCACATAGCTCTCTGTTTACACACTTCTGTAACTTCTGCAACTAAAGAAGGGCATATAAATGCACATATAACTGACAGGTTTAAGCAGAATAAAACAGTACCTCAGTATGGTGCAAATGGCTTTATTTGCTTTACACGTGGGATATCTTCACCATTCAGTAATTGCGAAATATCTTCAACAACGCGTGAGAGCAAGACGTCGCCGTGGTATCAGCTATTTACTTCACATAATTTCCTGCACAGACACAAGGCAGAGGAAGTGCTTTCACATGCAACAGCGGAGAGCATCACACATTTCCTCCGTCACGCCATAGACACATCTCAATTTCAGTTACCAGTAACAAGAACCTATACATGCCCTCGCAGCAGAAAAGCCCCAAAACACAACAGTGCACCACCGCGATACCAAACCCGAGGTCCCATCAAGTCACTACCGGGATCTGTCGCTGACCCTGCCCATAGCGTACAGGCGTCGTACCACCGGCCTCACGGTAAACGTCAACAAGCCACCTCTGACCCTGCGAATATCCACTTCGCTGTCCCTTTTCCCTCCCCGTTAACCCTTGACCACCGGCCTGAATCACGGAAGGCAAAGATGACGACTCTATAATCGATGGCAGCGATGCCATTCTAAGTGCGAGAACACTGGCACCAGCCGCGCCATGGCTCAATTACCCCACAGATACTGCTTTCTGACAGTGTGCTTCGTCATGCTGATGCAAACAGTCATTGTCTCCGAACTGTTCCTCTGTTACTACTACTACTATTATTATTATTATTATTATTATTATTTGTCACTAGTCCACTGTTGGCACTACCCATCATGGTAGGTAACGCTCTCCAGGTACTCGCTAAACCCACGCCCTTGCACCGAACTTATCAATGTACAGATTGATTCATCATCTAAATTACTTATTCCCAGTCAGCGACGTCGCTGTTTATGTAAACCAATTCAAGTGTCGCTTGACACTGGTTACAGAAATGTGTGGCTTTTGAGGAGTTGTTCGACCATTCTTTTCTACTCCCTACGCACAATTACTGTGGTAAAATTTTGGTACTCAGTAGCGATTCCTTACGCTGATTTAATGCGATTTTTTACAACCACCCTCCGCAATGCTCGATGGTCCCTGTCCGTCAGTACGTGAGGCCTGCCTGGTCTTAGTTTATCTGTGGTTGTTCCGTCGTGTTTTCACTTCACAATGACGTCATCAACAGTTGACATGAGCGGCGTTAGAAGGGTAGCAATTTTCCATATACTTTTATTATCCAGGTGACATGCAATGACTAATCCACGATCGAAGTCACTGAGAGCCCCTGACAGCTTCTAGTGCTTCATTACTGACAGCACAATTGTTCCCCGTCTCTTTTTAAACCGGCGGGTACGTCTCTTGTGCCCTCTAGTGGTCAATTCTTCATTACCAAGGGGTATCTGCGTACTTTTGATCAGATAGTATAGTCTCCATCACGCTGAACGAAATAGCTCAATGGTTACGACGTTAGGGGGGCGGGGGGTAGTTTCAAGCAAATGTCCGACTACGCAGACTCATGTTTCTCTTGGTTCACCTAAATCGTTAAAGTAAAATGCTGGGAAGTTTCTTTGAAAAAGACGTGGACGAGTTTCTCCCCCAACCGTGTCCTAACCTAGGTTGTGCTCTGCCTCTAATGATCTAATCTACGAGCCTAGCAACATTGGTCGTGCTACCATTAATTTACACTGCGCTTGATTTCTTTGTCCAAAGTGCTTATGCTTTTGGGCCGAACTCAATTTCCATAACCTCGGTTCTCTCTATGGCCGGCCGGTGTGGATGAGCGGTTCTAGGCGCTTCAGTCTGGAACGCTACGGTCGCAGGTTCGAATCCTGCCTCGGGCATGGATGTGTGTGATGTCAGGTTAGTTAGGTTTAAGTAGTTCTAAGTTCTAGGGGACTGATGACCTCAGATGTTGAGTCCCATAGTGCTCAGAGAACCCTTTTCTCTTTATAATATAACGTACCTCACAAACTAGAAGGATTTTAAGGAATGAGATTTTTGTATCAAATAGATTTTGCTTTCAACTACAATTATGGAAAAATAAACTGTGAACACCAAGAACGATTTGTGCGACGTAAACGAAAGTTGGTAGACGTGTTTCTACATGGGAAATATGTTATCTATTCAGATTTCGCGCCAGTCGCATAAGAGCGGTGCCACTACCACCGTAATGAGAATGTTTCTTCTGCGATATTGCAAAAAGGCCAGGCAGGAATGTAGTCCTGTACATGATTGCTGGCAGCGGTGGTCTCTGGAACGCACGGTCGTGAAAAGACTGTGCTGCGGCCAGCAACGTGGCACTACCGAGAGGAAAGATCGTTGTGTTCTGACTACAGTCTTGGAGGATCACAGAGCATCTTCAACAGCAATCTGAGCAGCAGTTGGCAACACCGTGACACGACTAACTGTTACAAATCAGTTACTTCAAAGACAGCTCCGAGTCAGACGCCATGTAGCGTATATTCCACTGACCCAAACCACTGACGTTTTCGAGTTCAATTGTGTCAAGCGAGAACTCATCGCAGGGCATGGTGGTGGTCTGTAGTGTTTTTTCTGATTAAAGCTGTTTCGGCCTCGGTGCCAGTGATGGTCATTTGTTGATTACAAGGAGGCCTTCTGTCTACGTGCTGGACACACTGCAGCTACATCTGCAGTTAAGGTTTGGGTGCAATTTCATGTGATAGCAGGAGCACTCTCGTGGATATTCCACGCACCAAGAATGCAAATTTTTACATCAGTCGGGTTATTGGACCTGTTGTGCTCCCATTCATGAACAGCATTCCAGGAGGTGTTTTCCAACAGGATAACGCTCACCCACATAACCCTGTTGTAACCCAACATGCTCTACAGAGTGTCGACATGTTACCCCTGCCTGTACGATCACCAGATCTGTCTCCAATCGAGCATACATGGGACATCATCGGACGACAACGGCAGCGTCATCCACAATCAGCATTAACCGTCCCTATATTGACAGACCAAGTGCATCAGGTATGGAACTTAATCTCACAAATTGACATCCGGCACTTGTACAACACACTACATGCACGTCTGCATGCTTACATTTAACATGCTGGCAGTTACACCACTTATTAATGTACCAGCATTTCACATATGCAATGGCTTATCTCGCACATACATTAACCTGTGATATTGCAAAGTAGATACTTAAATATCTTACCTAGGCAAGTGAGTAAGCGAGGTGGCGCAGTGTTTAGCACACTGGACTCGCGTTCAGGAGCACGAGGGTTCAAACCCGCGTCCGGCCATTATGCTTTAGGTTTCCCGTGATTTCCCTAAATCACTTCAGGCAAATGCCGGGATGGTTGCTTTAAAATGATACGGTCGACTTCCTTCCCCATCCTTCACTAATCCGATGGGACCGATGTCCTCGATATTTGGTCTCCTCCCCCAAATCATCCAACGAACCAATCACCCTAGACAAGTTTATTCCCGAAATTTCATTACTCTATATTAATTGTTTTTGATGTTATGATTTTTACGTTTAGGATTTATTCGTTATTTCATTGTTCATTTTACCGTATAAGCGACTTTGAGGTAATATAATCCCATCCTGAGGCAACTGTCACAAATGGTCTGCATAACATCTCTTTACAACATTAAAATGCCACGAGTTCCACCTGCAAAAGTTGTCTATTGCAGTTTTGATTGATTCAGTTGGACTGCTCAACTTGTTCCTGTAGGTCTATATGCTTTAGGACATTTTTATCAGAGCCCGAAATTCATTGCATTCTATACAGAACAACGTAATAAAGAATTTTGCTAATAAGAAAATGTGTTATAAAAGGAAAGCAAAGCTATTAGCCGGCAAGCTGAAAGATGCCGGCTCGCTCGAAAACAAATCTTTCGCTCGTTTCTGTAATTTGTTCTCGCTAGACCGACCAGGAATCAGATTCCTTCAGAAAGTTCTATAATAGTGACCCCAAGTCGCACAGGACGCAATTAGCAATTCTAAAGACTTGCAGACGCTCGTGCCCCGGGTGGCTACAGTGCACGAAGCGACAAGTTCGTCACAATTGCACGGGGACACATTTTTTTACGGAGAGGAAATATGTTGATATTCGCACGGAGCCCAGCGTGTTCCAGAAGTAGGGTACAATGGCCTGTCCGTCACTACCTGCGGCATTCTCTGCGAAAGGCCGATGACAGTTTCCTGCGCAAAGTTCCCTGTCTCCGCGCCAGTTCGTAGTGTGCGTGGCTTTCTTCCAGAGTTCAGTACTGCAGTTGATCTCTGACTGGCAAGTAGTGTTCCGTGTTTTAGTGCTGAGATAATGGTGTTTACCGAGACCACCAAAGGGAAGCCTTTACTGATTTACAACGGGCGTCAGTGTATAGTGGACTATTCAAATAAACAAGAAGTGTCTTACTGTCGTTGTGTAAACTTCAAAAAGAATGAATGCAAAGGAAGATCATCCAAAAAAAGTAACGCAGGTTTTCGAGAAGGCAGCCATGTTTGTATCCCAGTTGAAGCAGCAAATGAAGTGCGAAAACATTTTGTCAGTGTAAAGAGGCTGGCAAAAGAAATAGACACTACAGTTGCATCACTTTACATTGAAGAAGTAGGGCAGCTCTTCAATCGATGCCACGACTTAGTAACATCGTTACCATCACATAGAAGTGCAAAACAAACATTACATTGTATTAGGCGAAAATTATCAGTAGCATCTTTCGGTGTGCCATACCCACTTATACAGTCCGTATTTCAGATACTTCCCAAACATACTTGTAATGGTCATTAAATTTCTTTTGTAAAAAATTGAAGTTTTTTGGTGGAGTCTCCCCTTAAAGCACACTACTGGCCATTAAAATTGCTACACCAAGAAGAAACGCAGATGATAAACGGGTATTCATTGGACAAATATATTATACTAGAACTGACGTGTGATTACATTTTCACGCACTGTGGGTGCATAGATCCTGAGAAATCAGTACCCAGAACAACCACCTTTGGCCGTAATAACGGCCTTGATACGCCTGGGTATTGAGTCAAACAGAGCTTGGATGGCGTGTACAGGAACAGCTGCCCATACAGCTTCAACACAATATCACAATTCATCAAGAGTAGTGACTGGCGTATTGTGATGAGCCAGTTGCTCGGCCACCATTGACCAGACGTTTTCAATTGGTGATGGATCTGGAGAATGTGCTAACCAGGGCAGCAGTCGAACATTTGCTGTATCCAGAAAGGCCCGTACAGGACCAGGACTTGGACAGGATTTGTGACTGGTGTAAAGAATGGCAGCTAACTCTAAATATAGATAAATGTAAATTAATGCAGATGAAAAGGAAAAAGAATCCTGTAATGTTTGAATACTCCATTAGTAGTGTAGCGCTTGACACAGTCAAGCCGATTAAATATTTGGGCGTAACATTGCACAGCGATATGAAGTGGGACAAGCATGTAATGGCAGTTGTAGGGAAGGCGGATAGTCGTCTTCGGTTCATTGGTAGAATTTTGGGAAGATGTGGTTCATCTGTAAAGGAGACCGCTTATAAAACACTAATACGACCTATTCTTGAGTAGTGGTCGAGCGTTTGGGATCCCTATCAGGTCGGATTGAGGGAGGACATAGAAGCAATTCAGAGGCGGGCTGTTAGATTTGTTACTGGTAGGTTTGATCATCACGCGAGTGTTACGGAAATGCTTCAGGAACTCGGGTGGGAGTCTCTAGAGGAAAGGAGGCGTTCTTTTCGTGAATCGCTACTGAGGAAATTTAGAGAACCAGCATTTGAGTCTGACTGCAGTACAATTTTACTGACGCCAACTTACATTTCGCGGAAAGACCACAAAGATAAGAGAGATTAGGGCTCGTACACAGGCATATAGGCAGTCATTTTTCCCTCGTTCTGTTTGGGAGTGGAACAGGGAGAGAAGACGCTAGTTGTGGTACGAGGTACCCTCCGCCACGAACCGTGTGGTGGATTGCGGAGTATGTATGTAGATGTAGATGTAGACCCTCAACATGCAGTTGTGCATTATCCTGCTGAAATGTAGCGTTTCGCAGGGATCGAATGAAGGGTAGAGCCACAGGTCGTAACACATCTGAAATGTAACGTCCACTGTTCAAAGTGCCGTCAATGCAAACAAGAGGTGACCGAGACGTGTAACCAGTGGCACCCCATACCATCACGCCGGGTGATACGCCAGTATGGCGATGACGAATACACGCTTGCAATGTGTGTTCATCGCCATGTCGCCAAACACGGATGCGACCATCATGATGCTGTAAACAGAACCTGGATTCATCCGAAAAAATGACATTTTGCCATTCGTGCGCACAGGTTTGTCATTGAGTACACTGTCGCAGGCGGTCCTGTCTGTGATACAGCGTCAAGGGTAACCGCAGCCATGGTCTCCGAGCTGATAGTCCATGCTGCTGCAAACGTCGTCGAACTGTTCGTGCAGATGGTTGTTGTCTTGCAAACGTCCCCATCTGATGACTCAGGGATCGAGACGTGGCTGCACGATCCGTTACAGCCATGCGGATAAGATGCCTGTCATCTCGGCTGCTAGTGATACGAGGCCGTTGGGATCCAGCACGGCGTTCCGTATTACCCTCCTGAACCCACCGATTCCGTATTCTGCTAACAGTCATTAGATCTGGACCAACGCGAGCAGCAATTTCGCGATACGATAAACCGCAATCGATTCCGTATTCTGCTAACAGTCATTGGATCTGGACCAACGCGAGCAGCAATTTCGAGATACGATAAACCGCAATCGCGACTGGCTACAGAGTTTTATGAAACATACATAACCCACTGTCTGACACTTTTGAGTGTGTGTATTAAGACTAACTAACTCTGCTATTAGTTCTACAGAAGTGGTTTATTAATACGTGCACACTATCTATTAAGTAAGCAACATTGTGCTATATGTGAATGATCGGCCTCTTAGCCTCTCTGGAATCCTCCCAGAGAGTTGCCCGTCCCTAGCCACGTGGAGGCGGGCCGCTACTATTAGAAGAAACCACTCCATTTATACTACTCATTTATTCCCCTCACCACCATACTGAGTTAACTACAACTACTAGCTACTACAAGTCAAAGACTTAAACAAACATAGTATTTTTACATATTTACAATTGCGTATTAGATCTGAAGCGCTGTTACCCTCTCCCAAGGTAGGCTCGCTGGATCTCCCTTGAGATTTTATTTACCAATTTTGCGAAATTGCTGAACAATTCAGCATTTGTCAGTATTACATTTACATTCCTTGTTTGCAGAAGCTGTCTCTCAACTGAGACAGCCCGTTCGTATATTGGACACTCAAACACTTGAAACGTCCCCTTAGAAAAGTTATATACGTGACTGTGCTTAAACTGACACACAATATTTTTTAGCGCAACGCAATCTGACTTTCATAAATCCCTACAAAAGAATGGCCCTGACTAACATTAACCTATACCTTTCACAAATCACTTACCTCACCAAGAATCTTCGTTACTCGAACTACTACAATACAGCTAGCGCCACTACTGCCAGCTAAATAAAAGATTCAAACTACTGAAGGCACTAACTACTAATAGGCGTAGTTAGCAAATGAAAGATTTTGATAGAGAACAAACAATGTATTTACCTCAATAGTGTTCAAAAGTCATAATGTATATAGCAGTTCATGACATCCAGTATTACAAATTTCAAAACTCCGCCATCTCTCTCCGCACATCCACCACTGCTGGCCGCTCACCTCCAACTGCGCAACGCTACGCGCTGTTAACATCCAGCTGCCCAACACTACAATGGCAGACAACAATGCAAACTAGCCACAGACTGCACACAGCACAGCCAGTGATTTTCATACAGAGCGCTACGTGGCGTTACCAATATAAGAACCTAAACAGCCTACTTACATAGCCCCCATGCTCCCCACAAAAAATTTTACAAATTGTTTTGGGCACTGGCCAATACATATTTGTTAAAATTTTTTCACAATTACAATAACAAAGAATTCAAATGCACACACTTATTGATACAATGTTGGTCAAAAGCTAAAATTTTCTCACAGTCCATAAATACAGTCCTGATCGTTCATCACAGTAAAATTGCAGTGTTTTTCTCGAAGTCTGAGCAGTAAATGAAAATGCACACAGAAGTAGTGGATTTCCATGCAGTCTTGAAGAAGTAGTGTTGTCCTTCCAACGGAAAGACAGTGCTGGCTCTCGACATGCACTCAGGTAATGGGCCACAACAGAGCAAACCCACAGCAGAGTCATTCGAAGCTTTGAAGAATATTGGTAGGTAGGTCATCACAGAGTAGACCCACTGTATTCCTGGCAGAGATTACGGTATTGGTGGGCCACCAGAGGTGCAGACCCACTGCAGTCCTTGTAGAAATAATGGTACTGGTGAGTCAGCAAAGGTGTAGACCCACTGTAGTCCTTGTAGAAATAATGGTATTGGTGGGTCATCAAAGGTGTAGACCCACTGTAGTCCTTGTAGAGATGGCCAGCAGCCATCTGCTGCGACTGTGCAGGTGCACAATCACCATCGAAGAGTCTTGCGGATAATATAGCAAGTCCATAACCACCACTTGTGCACTCACAAAGTTTTTGGAATTGTCCTTAGAACCAGCAATGCTGTTGTCCAGTCCCTTGCTGAATTATTAACACACGTGCAAACACTAACAGTCCCTACTTCTCACATATTGTCCATATACTATGACCAACAGAAACGTGTGCAGTGAAATGGAACTTACAAGTTAATAATATGATGAAATGGTGTCAATTACAATTTTATAACATAAGAATACAATTACAAAGGTACAATATACATCATTAAAGAACATAACAATACAGATAACATTTGTGGTACAGGCTTTTCAAAAGAATAGAAATAAAGATATACATCAGTGTTACAAGAATTATGACATGAGTACATACATAAAAGATCAGAATAACTTTCGAAACATCAACTTCACACATGAGCATTAAAACAAAACAGAACAAATAATGTCTAAACATCTGTACAAAGAAAGTAACATACTATCAGAAAAATTCCACAACATAAATCTTATTAGCTAAACACATTAAGACAGGAAAAACACAAATTCATATAGTGTAATAACACATAAATACAGGACAGGGTTTGTTTTCAGTGTGACACTTGGTACTGCAGTCCACCCCAAAACTTCATTCCATATATCTTTCCTCTTATTTCAACATTTGTTTCCACCAAAAAAATTCTATCCAAGCTTGCTTTCTGTATTCTGTTCACATCCTCTTTCAGAAATAGTTTTTCTCCACTGTACACTACTTTTTTGGCCAAACCATTTTCTTATTGCTTCTCAATTCATCTCTTCCAATTCATCATAACTCATTCTCTTATATAGTCTACCCCCTCTTAAGCTAACTTAAATCTACTGAGCTCAGATGCTAAACCAAGGGACGAGGCAATGCAGCAGCACAAAACAATTAACACAAACAGCAATGACAAAAAAATGGAAATTTGCAAAGCAAGCTACAGTAAATCTAAATTACCAAGCAATGCAACATTACAACTAATATGAGCCAATTTGCAGCAACAAGAAAAATAAATCAGTAGTAAAACTAGCTTAACAGAGTAATACAAAGTGAAATTTAGTAGCACTATGCCTGGCAAACAGCCGCAGCAAATGCAATAACTTATATCTAAACATGAGAAAGCTCAAGCAGAAAAAATATTACAGTAAAAATGGCCATGTTTAATACCTATGTCACATCTTAACACTAGAGTGATGCATCACTGTAACTTTCTCTAGCAGACAAGTTACCAAGTCACTGACAAAAATTATGTATGCAATTCCTGTGAAGTGGAAATGTCTTTTTGTGCTCCCTCACTTTTTTGGAATACACCCATCATAAAGTTATTTTTTACTGGATCTGTAGGCATAAAATATTTATATTAGTACATCTATAAAATTTTATTTTAACCAATGCTGCAGTGCAGCTAGGAACTAGATATTAAACAAAATAGGCAAAGCAAGGCGTGAAACGTCATTCACTAGCCATATGGCATTTCAAAATGCAGTAAACAATCTTTCAACTAGCAAGACATCAGACATGAAATGTTTCTCATAATTTCATTTCAGTAAATATCATAAATTAAGACATCTACAGTGTAATCATGTTTTCAAGTTTGAGGGTGTCATATTTACGATGCTTTCTACAGAGGAATGTCAATAGTGAGGATAATAGCCTCCTTTTTTTTCTTCTCCACCTGTGCCTCTGAAAGGCACACACTAATGGCTTTTTTCCAGGCGTCTGTCACGCAGCTGGGTGCCCATGACTCATTACGTGAAGGTGGTCACTTAACTTTCTTACCGAAATATTTACGACAGCAGTTTCCGCTACAGTGACAGTCTCATATAAAAATATTTCACAGGTCAATATTTCACAGGTCAAGAATTTGCGTTACAAATCTGTAGAAACAAGATCCTATTGATATAACAGTGTCCAAAAAATTTTCGTCAGCATTGTAATACATTCACGCATTTACATACATTTCATAACTCTTAAAGTACGATTCTTGGTTTCCAACAACCTTTTTCACAAACCAGAGTCCCTAACCACTACTCATTATTCCTTACCTTATTTGTCGACACTTCTTCAATATTTCATCATAACAGATACGTAGCATAATCAAATAACTCACATAGCATCAGCTTATTGATCATAAACATACCTCAACAGCATAATACACATTGTCATCGTAATAATAACATCATGAAAACTAAGCCAAATCTCAAAAACGTCGTAGCTTTCTGCAATAATGTCAAACCCTAAAAAAAATTCTCTGCTCATTTCAATAGCGTCATCTACCTCAATCGTACTTTAAAATTAATTATCCCATACCAAATACATCATTCAAAGCTCTCATAATATAACAATGGGTCTGAAAAAATATGAACAGTTCACAAAGTACAGACAAAATACAATTTTGTAAGTGTGAAGTTATCCAACAGTGTAATTACATAAACATCTGTCACTGCCGTAGTAAAAAAGTGTGTCTCTCTCAGTTAAATGATCAGATAGCTGTGTAATTATGTGTTAGAGAAATATGGTACCAATGTGTAAAATTGTGTAAGCAAATACCATATTACCTAGGGCTCCTTGTGCTTGCCAAACACATGACACACAAAGTAAGCGTGTACCCCCCTGAGGATTAATGTAATTATACCCTCAGGTGTTACAGATTACAGCAATGGAATGAAATGTATCACGGAAAACCTTTCTATCATTGTACTTCAAATATCTTTAAAAATAAATGTTTTAAGTACAAAATTAATCACTCAAATACGTGTACTGTAGCGTTAAACTGTGCGTCATGTTGTAAGATAATCTCTGTGGATGTCTCGTAGTTATCGTCCTCCGAAAGCTAAGTTCTAAAGAAGTCAATGTACTTACCTCATGATAAACAAAAGTGAAATGCTTTGCGTATAGATATCTTAGTTATTACAGTTATTGTTGTGATGAAGAAATTACTGTGCTTTAACGTATATGGAAAAGGCTGTCTCCTTGTAGCTATACCACAAAAGTTACTACTAAAACGTTTTACTTTCCAGAATAATACATAAAACTGTACAGACATAAAACAGAATCACCGCAAAAGCAACATTGTACATTGTCACTCATTAGTAGCGACGTGATAAAATCGTGTAGTTGTCACATAAACTAACCACTGTGTCATCTGGTATCTCTCAGAAAGTACTTTAAATCCAGAATGTATTTTCAAGTAAACCAAAATGTTGCATTAAAATCTCATTAGCAGTACTGGTAAATGTCCTAAGTATGTGAGCCTTATAGTCATTATGTAATCGTGCAACTAACAAGCAAGAATGCACACACACAATAACACTGTGTCGTCTGTTTACAATAACAATGCATTCGTAATTTCTGTTTAAATAAGTTCTCTTGGTTCTTGACTGGATACTTAACTTCAAACATTGTTGTATGTTAACAGTTTCTTAAGTCTGACAAAGCATACTAGAAATGTGAAGTGAAAAATTTTATGGCAAAGACTAAGTTAAAAAGCAGATTATCTTTCAATAAACGGTTTTGCATGTGAAATGTGGTGCAATCCTTTACTCTTCCTAGTATGCAGAGTTTCAACTTCTACGCAATTATCATGTGGTATACGTCGGATTCTGTAAGGTCCACTGTAAACTAGAAAGAATTTGTGACTCTAGTGTTCTTCTTATGTGACAATGAATGAGCTTTAATCAGAACTTTCTGATCAATGTATAATTTCTTTGCATTTGCTTTACCGTGTAGTTTCCTCCTTTTGTCTGCTGCAGATTTTATATTTTTAATAGCCAAATCAATTACGTCCTTGTGTCGAGGTTTACGTGTATTCGGGAAAGGTACAAGCTCTCTGATTCTGTTCGGTGGTTCTTCATTCTTCAGTACAAGAGTAGGTGGTAAAGCAGTGGAGTCATGAGGCATTTCATTCAGCACATTTTGAAATAAGTGTAAATATCTGTCCCAATGCTGATGCTTTCAGTGATAATAAAGTCTGCAAAGCTTATTGATTTCTTTCATAATCCGTTCAGATGGGTTACAATGTGGTGAGTACAATGAAATAAAAACAGGTTTGATTTTATGATACCAAAGCATGCATAACCAAACAGCAGATCTGAATTGCGGTCCGTTATCTGAAATGACTTTACTAACGTGTCCAACTTCACGTAAGAAATTTTTAACAAAGGCGTTGGATACAGACCGTCCAGTGGCTGTACGTAACAGAGTAAAAAAACAAATTTTGAAGTAAGTCCAACAGCGACTAGAATGTACGAACATCCATTCGATGTTCTGACAAGGGGTCCCAAGAGATCAACAGCAACAAATTCTTTTATTTAGAAGAAATGATAGGAAACAACGGAGCACGATGTGAGATAGTAGATGGTTTCGCCTTTTGACAAAGTTTACAAATAGACAAGACTCTTCGAATTCTCTTTTCCATATTGTTAAAATAACAAGTCGTTCGAAGAATATGATAACATTTTCGTGGACCAAAATGTGCGTAGCTGAAATGAATGTACCAAATGAGCTTATTAACAAAATCGTCTGGAATGCAAAGTACCCACTGCTTGTCATCAACAGTGCAGCGTTTGAAGAGTATGTTGTTTCTAACCAGATAATAATGCCGAATCTGAGTGTCTGTCTTTTCATGCCATTTACTTTTGATGTGTTTCCAAATCGGATCTTTATCTTGTTCATGAGCAATGTCCTTTAAAGATGTGATGATGAAGTTTTCAAAGGCGACTTTCTGAATGTAAAGAATACTGAAATTTTTATCGAGGTTGCCTTCTGTGTTACTTTTCTCAAGCCCAGCCGGTGCGCGTGACAGTGCGTCCGCAACAATGTTCTCCTTGCCGGGAATGTAGACTATTGTGAAGTGGAATTCTTGCAGAAACAATGCCCAACGTTTTAACCTGTCATGATTTAATTTTGAAGACATAAGAAATTGTAATGCACGATGATCACTGTATTCTTTTACGTGCTTACCATAAAGAAAGAATCGGAATTTGTTAAATGCCCAAACGATAGCTAAAGCTTCTAATTCAGTAACGGAATAACTTTTTTCAGATTTTGTTAGCACTTGGCTAGTAAAAGCAATGGTTTTCTGAACAGTAGTGTCATTTTCTGTGGTTTCTTGAAATAAATGGGCACCAAGACCGACTTTAGAAGAATCCGTGCTAAGGAAGAAATCTTGTGCCAGATCTGGATGAGCTAGTATTGGAGCGTTAAGTAACGCTTCTTTCAAAGAATTGAATTCCAACTGTGCTTGTTCGCCCCAGTTCCAAATAGTATTTTTTCCAGTGAGAGAACAAAGTTTTGGTGTAACTAGAATTTGCATATTCAGAAAACGACGGTAAAAAATTACGAGACCTAGAAAACTGCGGACTTGTCTTTTTGTGGATGGAACTGGAATGGCTCTGATTGCTTCTAACTTTTCAGGATCCAGCTGAACGCCTTCAGAAGAAATAATATGTCCCAAAAACCTCACCTTTGACCTACCGAATTCAGAATTTTCCAAGTTAACTGTAATTCCAGATTCTGCAAAAATACGTAACAAACTGTTGAGGATGCGATTATGTTGTTCCCATGAGGCTTCTGCTATTAGAATATCATCCACATATAAGGTGATGTGATGTTTTAAGAAATCAGGTAATATGGAATTTAGCCCGCGAATGAACGCTGCCGAAGAAATGTTCAAACCAAATGGAAGTTTCCGAAATTGACAACAAACGCCGAAACAAAGAAAAGCTGTGTATTTTCTACATTTTGGATGAATTTCGATCTGATAAAGGCTGGATCTGAGATCAATAGAAGACAACACTTTTACACCATTAAAATTTTGAAGAAGTTCTTCCATAGTCTGCAACCTTCTGTTTCAGGAATGATGATAGTACTGATTTGTCTCGAATCTAAGACAAGCCTGATCGATCCATTTTACTTCTCAACAACATGTAATGGATTGTTGTATGAGCTTACTGCAGGCTCAATAATGCCCTCATTAAGCATAGATTGTATTTCTGTTCTAACACGGTCCCTATAATGCGCCGGAATTACGTATGGTCTAACACAAAATTTAGTATGCTCACGAACATGAAATTGGTATTGAAATCCCTTGATTGTTCCTGTTTTGTGAGTAAAAACTGTGAAATGTGCTTGTAAAATCTCAAAAAGGTCTTGCCTATCAGTGTCATTACAATTCTCAATTATCTGAATTTTATTCTGAATTAACTCATTAGTATCAAATGTGTCGTCGATATCATCCCTGTCAGTACTTGCAGAGTGATTGTTAGTGTCTAGTTCCATAGAAAATTCCGAACTGTTGTCTAACAGAAGGTAAAGCCGATTAATTTCCTCGTCATGGTTTGACAGCCGATCTTCAAATTTCAAAGCTATTGACTTACCTTGTTTTTCTAAACTTATTTCAGCATCATGAAAGTTTAAGATTGCTTTGTATTCATTAAAAAAGTCTACTCCCAATATAATTTCCGTCGACAATAATGGAACAATAAGAAAGTTCATAGAGAAGCTGTGTCTTTGACAACAGACTTCTAAGTTGGTTTGTTGGCGTACATCTACACTTTTTCCAACGATTGCACCTTGTAATTTAATCTTACGTAACGGAAGTGTGGGGCAATCGTTCGATTTGTTGAATTTACTACAGGCTGTTTCACTAATTACTGAAATGGGACTGCCAGAGTCAAGTACTGCCGTAAATCTTACGTCATTTACTGTAATGTGAATCACAGGATATGCAATGTTGTTATGTTTTACGTCGTGTTCCTGGAGTAAGATGTCCCTAATGTCTTCCATTTTTGCGTAATTACTGGCTACGGCAGCTGCGTCGTCAGTTTCATATGTACGTTTTGCGGCTGCCAGTGGTATGAGTCATTGTCTATTGTCTCTTTGTTGGCGCGCGTCGTTATTGCGATTTGGAGACCTAACTTCTACAAATTCACCTTGTCGAGAGGGCCCTGCTCTATTTGAATCCTGCCAGTTCTGATGCAATTCAGGTCTGTCGTTACGATCATATCGTCTGTCGTCATGTCGGTAGATTCCATAGTTTCTTTCTTGTCGGTCACGTGGTGGAGAATTTCTCCCTGAATCGTAACTGCGCGCTGGACCATTGCGTCTAATGTTATTCTGTCTCCCCTGATAATATTTATTTTGGTCCCCACATTTGTCTGTTTCTCTGATTGTCTCTGTGATAGTTATTAGCGTGAAGAGGTGATCTTTCCCTGTAATTATTACTACTCTGCCAACGGTTGTCGTATGGGGGGTGTCTGTTTTGGTCACGATTTGTGTTGTGAGAATAGCCTTGTGGCGTCCAGTTATTATTTCTTTCATCGCGGAATTGGGACGGATGTGACCTGTAATTGTTGTGTTCCTGTTTTCGCGTTCCGCGATTGTCAGTGTCAATTTCCAATTCTTGTAAGAGTCCCTGATAAGCTTCAATGTCGTCTTTGCGACGTCCTGCCAAAATAATATGTCGTAAATGTTCAGGCAATTTGATTAAGCAAATGCGGATGAGTTCTGAGGGGCTGTATGGGTATGACAGGTGCTGATTCTTGTGCAACATGTCTTCAAAATATTTCACATGACTGGAAAATTCAGATTGTTTGAAATGTTTCATCATTATGATGCCATGTTTTACTCCGTCTTGTTTGGCTTGAGACCAATATGCTGAGAGGAAGGCATGGTAAGACTCTCCTTCATTGTGGTAATCGTGAATGAGCGATCGCATTCTTACAGCTGGTTCATTCTCTAAGTAGCCACACATAAATTCTAATCTGTGTTCTAATGACCAGTTGGGAGGAAAACAATGAGAGAATTGATGAATCCACGCTTGTGGATGAATGTCGTTGCCAGAATTCTTAAATGTTTTGAATTTACGTGTAGTAATGAACAGCTTATAGTCAAAATCATCATGTCGGCGAATCGCATGTCGGTCATTGTTACGTCGTTTCGGCGGTTCCATCTCAAAATTCTGTGTACCTTGCCAATTTCTTTCATAATTTCCGAAGTGCCCTGTGTTATTATTTTGTGGCTGTTCCGTATTTCTATGTCCCTCTTCCCGTATTGGAGCGCGAATGTCCTCTGAAATACATAATTCTTGTATTACCTGTGTTAGCTGATCTTGTACTTACCGGATTTCTCTTTGGTGTTGCGTATTAATTTGATTCTGATTTTGTTTGAATTTCCTAATTTGTTCGCACTCTTCTGTGTCATTAAAGACTACCGGTTTTGTGTCATTCAGATTATCATCTAACTTCGTAGATAAATTATTTAGCTGATCCGAAAGTTCAACTACTTTCTCTGATAATGAACTAATTTCCTCCATGTGTCTTCCTGAACCAATTTTCAGAGTATCTACTGTGTCCTTTTAGTTTTCTTGAGTTTTTGCAAGTTGCGTAACCAAATCGGTAGATGCAACTGAGTCAATTTTAGCTTGCAAGGTCTCATGATTTTCATGAACAATAGTTTGCAGTTCTTTTATGGCAGCTTCGTGATTCTGTAATGCATTTTCATGCCGCGAAAAAATAGGTTGAAAATGCTCACAAATCTGTGTTTTTACGTCATTACAGACTTTTTGACATTTCGATTCAATGTTATGTAACTCAGTAGTTAAATCGTCACGTGTTTGTTCAAGTGTGGTGTCTAACTTTTGAAGCTTTTGCTGTGTTTGTCTCTGATTTTGTTCCATCGTGTCTAACTGTTGCTGTGTTTGTCTCTGATTTTGTTCCATTGTGCCTAACTTTTGAAGCTTTTGCTGTGTTTGTCTCTGAATTTGTTCCATTGTGTCTAACTTTTGAAGATTTTCTTCCATTGTGTCTAACTTTTGAAGATTTTGTTCCATTATGTCTAACTTTTGAAGCTTTTGTCCCATTTGTTGCATTAATTGTAATAACAATGCACTGGTGTCTGAAACATCTTCCTCAGTGCTATTCGGCAATGCATTTGAACCGGTAATATTCGCAGTTTGAAAAGCAGAAAATGTGTCTTGACTTATTTGAGAAAACGATGAGGACGTAAAACCTGAATCTACAGTATTTGCAAGACTGTGTCCTGTCATTTCGGATTCCTGAGCAAGCTGTTGCCGACCGATCGATCGATAATGCTTCCCTGTTCACTAATTGTTTCACTGTCCACACCATTGTTTGCAGCCCGCTCCATTTCCCTACGCACAATTACCAAATTACTACTTTGAACATTAGTTAATTCAGTACTCGGTGGCGCTAACACACTGCTCTCGTCTTCACTGTCATTTCTCAGTTTACTTTGGAGCCTAGTATTACGTTTTTCACACGCCATTTTTGTCACAATATTTCACACGATAACACAGAAAAGCACAATTTGAAGAGCAAAAATAAGAGAACACATTAACGTAGCACTGAAAATAATATCTCGTTAATTGCAAGCGCAGCTGCGAAATACTTGCTGCAAATCTACATGCATGCCACAACTGTTTTACTGTACAACAATGAAAAACTACAACCACAAAGTAAATTCTCTCTCTAATTACGCGCTAGCAATAAACAAAAGCTACACTAATTACACAAACTACAAGAAGAAATCAGAAGATTCCAGTGAGGTATCCTCGGCTAAGGGTCGACATATGAAACGTCCCCTTAGAAAAATTATATATGTGACTGTGCTTAAACTGACAAGCAATATTTTTTAGCGCAACGCAATCTGACTTTCAAAAATCCCTACAAAAGAATGGCCCTGATTAACATTAACCCCGCGCCCGCGATCCTGGGTTCGATTCCCGGCGGGGTCAGGGATTTTCTCTGCCTCGTGATGACTGGGTGTTGTGTGATGTCCTTAGGTTAGTTAGGTTTAAGTAGTTCTAAGTTCTAGGGGACTGATGACCACAGATGTTAAGTCCCATGGTGCTGAGAGCCACTAACGTTAACCTATACCTTTCACAAATCACTTACCTCACCAAAAATCTTCGTTACTCGAACTGCAATACAGTGAGCGCCACTACTGCCAGCTAAATAAAAGATTCAAACTACTGAAGGCACTAACTACTGATAGGCATAGTTAGCAAATGAAAGATTTTGATAGAGAACAAACAATGTATTTACCTCAATAGTGTTCAAAAGTCATAATGTATATAGCAGTTCATGACATCGAGTCTTACAAATTTCAAAACTCCGCCATCTCTATCCCCACATCCACCACTGCTGGCGGCTCACCTCCAACTGCGCAACGCCACGCGCTGTTAACATCCAGCTGCCCAACACTACAATGGCAAACAACAATGCAAACTAGCCACAGACTGCACACAGCACAGCCAGTGATTTTCATACAGAGTGCTACGTGGCGTTACCAATATAAGAACCTAAACAGTCTACTTACACACTGTGTGTTCTGGCGATCCTTCGTGGGCACCACAGTCACACTCCGGTGTTGGCCTATTCCCTATTTTATGCAGGTACGTGGGATAGGGCCCGTGACCTAAAAGGAAGTGATGTAGGCCCTGTGAGGGCTTCATTACCTTGTTCTTTAGTCTTTCCCTTACTGTGGCTAGAAACCCGTGGACTCCACGGCCTGTACTGGACACATCCCATTCGTCCTGATAAATGTCAACCATTTTTTCTCGGGAGGCTTTAACGCTTATCAGAGGACTGACCATTATATTTTGCACATTGTCGATGTTCTGTTTGCGCAGAGCATAGAAGGCTGCGTGCTGCCTTATTATCAGGTCTAGAGGACATAGACCCATGATTACCAACAGTGCATCTGTTGGACTTGTGTTGAATGCCCCAATACATCTCAACAAAACATTCCTCTGTATTCGCCTGACAGCAGCGGCAGGCCGCACCAGAGCTAACCTGTGGGCCTACACACTGGATACGTGCCCTACTACTGGTGCCAATATACTGTTATGGTAGATATTTATTGCTTTTCACGGCAAATGAAATCTTCTTTGTCCAATTGATATTATCTTATTGAACAGAGCTAAGGACTTTGTCGTTATTTGCTCAATATGCGGAATGAAACTCCAATTCTCATCTGGATATACCCCCAAGTAATGGGCATATCTCTGTCGCGACACTGTCTGGCCATTAATTCTGACTATTGGGTCCCTATTTAACCTGCCTTTTAAGAGCATATATTGCGATTTTTGTGGCGCAATAGACATTTTAGTCTTCTCACACCAGTCTGTTAACAGACCAATAGCCAGTCGTGAACGATCTTCGATCACATTGCGAGTGTCATCTTCCACTAGAATTACGAGATCATCCGCATAAGCAACGACACCCAGAACTGCAGTATCTCCCTGCAGGACGTTCAACAGTGATTCCATGTTGATATCCCAGAAAATGGGACCACACACCGATCCCTGGGGACAACCACGGGATACTCTTTTAGTTGCGACGGCACCAGGAGCCGTTATTTTAGGAGTTTTTCCATCACAGTAGGACTCCAGATAGCCATATAGCAGCTGCGGGCACCCAATCTCTCTTAGACGAGAGAAGAGTGCCAGCTACCACAGGCTGTCGAAGGCCCCTGAGATGTCTATCATTATGCCAAGAACATACCTTGATGTAGCTGAGTTAACAATCCGGCAAACCTCATTGATCGCATCCTGAGTGGAGCGACCCTTTCGAAATCCGAACTGCCTATCACTCATACCGTGCAGAGTTCAGTGTCTCAAGAGTCGATCAGCTAGCAACTTCTCAAATGCCTTGCCCATCACATCCAGCAGGCAGATAGGCCGATAGGATTCCGGCATCGTTGGATCCTTGTCAGGGCCTTTCCTGATAATTACAGCTTCTGCAGTTTTCCACTTCAGTGGATAATAGCCCTTCTGTAAACAGATGTTGTAAATGCGACTTAGTGCCGGGGCGACCAAGTGTGCGAGTCCCTGTAAGATCTCCACAGGGATCCCATCAGGACCAGGCGCCTTCTTCCTTGCAAAGGTGTAAATGGCTGCTTCTACCTCTTCTGCAGAGAAAGGGTAAACGTTTGTATCGTTAACGTACGGATTCGAGAGCGCCTGACGTATTTCCAGCTGCTCGTGCGAATCCTGTTCTTCGATGTCATCTGGTAGTAGTGTGTCCAACAGCAGTCTTGCTGTTTCTTCCCAATTCTTGGTCGTGCCACCATCCCCAGCACGTAGTGTAGACAACATCATGGGCGATCTAATTTTCTCTCGAACGATTTTGTAAGGAACTCCCCAAGGGTCTATTCCCAACTGATCGTTCACAAATCTTTCCCAGGACTGGCGCCTTATACTATCCAACTGATCCTTGTATCTCTGCTTCAGACGACGATAAATACGCAGGTGGTATTGTCGTTCGTCGTGGGCAAAGCTTCTTTGATAGTTGCTTCGCGCCCTTCTGACCGACCGTTTAAGTGCAGTCAATTCAGGGGTCGACGGGGTGGACTCCCTGCAGATGTATCTCGCTATTCGAGGTACAGCCAGTGTGATAGCTGTTTGTACGGAGCTCACAAGCTCCTCCACAGCTTCATCAATGTTACCTATGTCCTCTCCAAACTCTGGAGGTTTGAACACCTGCACGAGTCGGTCCCAGTCTGTCTGAGCATAATTAAACCGTCCCACCCACTCGCCTGGCACATCCGCGAAGGTTGTCGCTATTTCAAATGTTATACAGTTATGATCACTGACAGTTAAGTGTTTTCTTACTTGTCAGTTATGGACGTGGGGTGCTGCCCTCTCGCTTGCAAGTGTGACATCAATATTTGACGTTGCATCCACCCTCCCTGAGTAGCTCGGGGGGTACCCTGGCAAGTTTAGCACATGCATGTGCATTTCCATTATCCAATCAACAAGCTCCGCACCCCTACCGTCCTGTACATCACTGTGCCAGAGTGGGGACTTAGCATTGGCATCCAGAGCTACAATTATAGCCTGCCCGGCTAAAACTCTTAGTATCCAATGCAAATGTTCAAGATAAATCTTGATGTCATGTCTGAAATGGCAGTAGACGTTGACAACGTACATACTGTATGACAACAAATTGAGTTGTACAACTGTAATATGCTCGGTACCGAATTGACTTAATATCGTAGTTTTTATAGTTTTGTTCAATGTTATAATTGCACTCATGGGGTTCCCACCCGAGGAAACCACTTGTGCTGTTGCGGGAAACCCAGGGACTCGACCCGCACAGGAGTTCGGTTCTTGTATCAGTAGAACATCTATTCGTTCTTGTTCCGCTAGTTTCCTTAGCTCATGTGCAACCATCTGGCTGCGCATTGCGTTGTCTTGTACCATTTTAAACATCGCCGTAATGTGTTCTTTGTATAAGTCTATCTAAAAGCATTTTGTGGGTTGGGCAATCTTTAGGTTCACCACACTTACGGCCTCTTTTTCTGCATGGTACACACACTGCTGCTTTGTTCCTATTAGGACAGTCTTTCTTAGCATGTCCAGACAGGCCACAATGGGCGCATATGATATCGGGTTCCGTACAATACTTATTAGTGTGATTTATATCTTGGTATTTAGTACAACGTGGTACTGCCAGGTAATCCTTAATATTAAGTGCTGAATAGCCGACGTACAACCGGCCACCTCGCGTTAATACTTTCCATAAGTTGGGTGAAACTTCCACAACATGATGTACAGTCAGCTTCTCTCGTGAACCTACTTTAAAGCGTAGCTTGAACTGTTCATCAAATTCTTTTCTAGTCATTAAAACATCAAAATTTTGTATGTATATCGCATCAACCAGGTTGTCTGCTGTCATAAATGTACAGGGTGTCCAGAAAAGGACTCCCTGATTTCAAAATTAAATATCTCGAAAACAAAGATCGACAGAGGAATGCAGTAAACGGTATGTTTATTGTGAAAGCTGTAAGAAGTTTATACAGCAGTTTGAAATAATAGTTACAAAAGCTGCTAACAGATGGCGCTGTAATCGCCATACGTAATGCCTAGTATAAATAGTGATCCGAAGCCCAGAGCGATCAGTTCCACTATTGAAACGTGAAAGGAGGTTAGCGTACCGAAGGAAGAGATTAAAACCATGTACTCCATTGAACAACGCGTTTTTCTGGTGCTAGAGTACCACAGGTTAGAAGAGAGTCCTACGGCAACAAGACGAAGTTTTCAAGCACGATTTAATGTTCCAAAAGGACCCGATGCGAAAACCATTCGTACGCTCTTCGCAAAATTTCAACGAACAGGCAGCGCAACTGATGATCTAGTGGGCCATGTTGGCCGCAAGCAAACCGCAGTTACGCCTGAAAATATCGCCACAGTTTCTGGAATTATTCAGCGAAATCCAATGTCATCCGTCCGTAGAATTGCATCTGAGACTGGTTTGAAGCTTTCCAGCACGCAGAAAATACTGAGAAAGAGCCTACACATGCTTCCATTCAAAATTCAAACGCACCAGGCCATACCCGTACGAGCTGTGCAACAAAGGGTTGCCTTTGCTAATCAGATGCTCACAATGATTGACAGTGAAGGATATGATGTTGGCTGCATCTGGTTTACAGATGAAGCACACTTCCACCTGAATGGATGCGTGGATAAGCAGCACTGGTGATTTTGGGGTTCCGAAAAGCCATATTGGTGTGAAGTGAAACCCCTGTATTCTCCTAAAGTTACTGTGTGGGCTGCAGTATGCAGCAGAGGCATTATTGGCCCTTTTTTCATTCGAGAAACGGTCACTGGTGCACGTTACGTTGCAATTTTGGAACAATTTGTCGCCACACAGCAAGCGTTAGAGGATCGACCAGGTACTGAATGGTTTATGCAAGATGGAGCCCGACCACATCGGACCGAACAAGTGTTTCGCTTTCTTGAGGAATACTTCAGGAATCGAGTCATTGCTTTGGAAGATCCCAAATTTACTGGTGCAGGCATGGATTGGCCTCCATATTCGCCGGATTTGACTCCCTGTGACTTATTTTTGTGGGGCACAGTGAAAGACATGGTCTACCCGAAGCATCGTGCCACGCTGGACGAGCTTGAATCGGCGATCTCTGTGGCATGTGAATCCATTTCGGTTGAGACACTACGAAATGTGATGGCGAATTTCATTCTTCGTTTGCGCCACCTCTGTAGTGCCAATGGTGAACATTTGGAAAACATTGTGATGTGATTGTTTGCAAAAATTGTTTTCATACGATTATTTCCCTTATGTATGCTGATATGAGCAGTACAGCGTACAGCGCCATCTGTTAGCTGCTTTTGTAACTATTATTTCAAACTGCTGTATAAACTTCTTACAGCTTTCACAATAAACATACCGTTTACTGCATTCCTCTATCATCTTTGTTTTCGAGATATTTAATTTTGAAATCAGGGAGCCCTTTTCTGGACACCCTGTAGGTACATCATACAGACACATGAGTGGTCGACGCTTTCGTGGAGGTTCACACCTAACTTTATCACTTAATTGTTGATTGCCTAAGATATTTTGGCTATCTTCTTGTGAGGCCGTCTCGACTATCAGCACGTTCTTTGAAGTACGGACACTGTTGATCCTTATTTTATCTTTCTTTGGATCAACGCACTTTTCGAAAGCTGACTTAGCAGCTTTAATGTCTTCGCCAGGTTTAGGTTTTATAAAAACTGTGGGTGTTACTTTTTTGATATTTTCTTGAATTGTTTCTTTAGCTGTCGGTACCTTGGCCACTGGGGCTCTCGCAACCGCAGCATAAGTCCGAGTAGGTTGATTTCTAATTCTTTGATTTTCTTTTTCTAATTCTGTTATCCTCCCTTTGCCCAATCTGCAACAAAATCTCTAATCTGGTTAATAGCACCATTGCTTATTTTTCCATTTTTTACGCTCGAGTCCAGCAATTTCAAAAACTTCGAGTGTCGCTCAGCAACGGTAAGATTCACCTCGCTTTCCACTTCGGAAGCATTAAGACCATTATCACTCTCTTGATTCTCAGCCATTATAGTGTTCATAGAGAATGAAAAGATGGAGGCCCGTCTCTTGCCCCGGACCGGCCTCTCTGGCATGGGGGGAGACTATATGCAGCTCGCTCACCGGTCCCGCCCCTTGACCAAGAGCTATCAATAACTGAACTGCTAGGTTTAGCACGCCGTGGGTACAGCGCACTAGTCCTCTTCAACAGCCACACCACCACAGTTTTCACCCGCTCCCTTATCGACGGATGCCACCCGCATTCTGGGAGAGCGGATTCACTTTCCGTCCTTCGCCCCCTACTAGGCCAGGTCCCACCAAAGGCCAAGAACCCGGTCCTACTCAGGTGCCGGGCCGGTCCCCCAGACGTTCGGGGGTCTGGACCCATCTAACCTGACCGGGGACATGTCACCACGCCCCGGCTTGGCAGAGCATGCCTCAGAACCCAAGACAAGGCGAGTGGCCTTCGCCGACTTGGGGCAGGATCCCACCACAGCAAATGCAGCCATCAGAACCGGTGTACAGGTTGTTCAGCACACTGTCGCGCCCCTACCCTTCAGTCGCCCGAAGGCTTAACAGCTCCACCTCAAGAAGGCAGGCAAGGGCACTTGAGAAGGAGAGGCTGTTTGAGACGCATCCTTCCCCACACTACCTTTTACCAACCAAGAGCCTGTACAGCTTGCAGGCCCACAGCATGAGACAGCCGGAGCTCGCGATAAGCTACAATCTGACCTTTATCAAAGTCGGAAACATGATGGTACGCATTTTCCTCCTTACACGAGGCATGACAACAACGTTTCACCAGGCAACGCCGGTCAACTGCTGTTTGTGTATGAGAAATCGGTTGAAAACTTTCCTCATGTCAGCACGTTTTAGGTGTCGCCACCGGTGCCAGCCTTGTGTGAATGCTCTGGAAAGCTTATAATTTGCATATCACAGCATCTTGTTTCTGTCGGTTAAATTTCGCGTCTGTAGCACGTCATCTTCGTGGTGTAGCAATTTTAATGGCCAGTAGAGTATAATGATGCTGTTTTTAAAGGGATGAAAAGTAGCATAATGGTCGGGTTAGGTATTTCAAAACAGACACATCAACATCAATGTATCAGTGCAGGATGCCTAGTCTATATGTTTTCTGTATGTGATGGTATTTTGATACGCTTAATATAACAGGAATAGGTATAACAAGAATAGGCATTTGAACTTGCTATGACTGGGAGGTCGCGTATTCTAGAACTTTCGGGCGCAAACCAAAGCAGGACAGAAGGTGCTTTCTAAGAGATTGCCATTGTTTGTAGGACAGTACAAAGTGGTCCAAATATCTGCCCCAGTGAGCTTCCTGATCCAGGCCCTTTCCAAAAGTAAATTAACCAGGACTCATATCAGCCAGCCGAAGATCGCCACTGGGATCCAGGATTCTGGGGAATCCTCTCATACCTTACGGCTCTTGCCTCCGCCGGTTTCAGCTTAAGGGGTGGGTGGGTGGGGTGAGGGGGGTGGGGAGGATTGTGTCAAGCACGCCTGACATCCCTGGCGCTCAGTTATCGATAATATCTGCCTTGTGTATGTCTCTGCCCCATTACTGGGAAATGGGAGGACACCAGCCAGCAAGTGGGCATGGGACCAGCAACGTGTGGGTATATAGGGGTACGCACAGCAAAGGGAAGGATCGGATTGCTCACAGTAGTATGGAGAGTTTAGAGGTCTAGTGTTATCTAGGTTGTGTGAGCGCTCCATTGGGCCGAATGTAGCTGGAAGGCAGCGACTTAGCCTGTGAAGTGTTACTGGCGCCATCACGCCGATTACATTTCAACTGTCACCTACTCGGCTGTTGGAGGAAGCTGTGTGCCTATATTGTTGACTTTTCTGTAATAGGCACATGTTCTTAACTGATTCCTTTCGGATGTAGATGGTATTGTGTATCGTGTATGGAACCCGGGACCTAGAAACGAGGGAGAGACTTCGTCCCGCCGTAGCCCTCAGTGGTACACAACCCCACAACAACACAACACTGTCCACCTACCCCACCGCTGCCCCACATAGAACCCAGGGTTATTGTGCGGTTCGGCCTCCAGTGGAGCCCCCCCCCCCCCCCCCCCCCCCCGATCCCCTCCCTCCCTGGGAACGTCTCATACCAGACGAGTGTATCCCAAATGTTTGCGTAGTACAGTAATTATGGTGTACGCGTACGTGAAGTCGGTGTACGCGTACGTGAAGTCAGTGTTCGCGCAGCGATTGCCGACATAGTGTAACTGAGGCGGTATAAGGGAAACCAGCCCGCATTCGCGGAGGCAGATGGAAAACCGCCTAAAAACCATCCACAGGCTGGCCGGCACACCAGGCCTCGACATTTATCCGCCCGACGGATTCGTGTCGGGGACCGGCACGCCTTCCCACTCGGGAAGCAGCACGTTAGACCGTGCGGCCAGCCGGGCGGGCTTGGATGGTATTAGTTGTCGTTCCTCCTATATTCTGTCATGATCGAAGGCGCACATTCGTATGTTTCTATCAGGCTGTGTTTAACTTATTTTCTGAATACGTATTCACGATTTGGGCCGTACGTGGATTGTAATTTGGATTTTGGTTACTGCTTACCAAGCTACCATGTAGCGTGGCTTGATTGATCGTGTACGCACTTACTGTTAAAATTTTCTGTAAGTTACTTATCTGGCGTATTGTCTATTCAGTGCCTGCCAGCTTTCTTTTACTTTTGGTGTTTTTTATTTTATTAGAATAGAGTTTAATAGCAAATTGTTGATGGCGTACAGCAACAAGCCACAAATTGGTTTCAGGTTACTTTATTCAAAAAGTAGCTTTACCGGTTTCAAATTTTTTACAATTCATTATCAGACATACAATATACACATTTTGCAATGTACGGTATTGTTAAAGATGGTACAATGCAATGATACAAAGACGTGGCATTTGGGACGGGGATGGGGAGAGGAACGTAAATTATTGTTATGTTAGATTGAAATAGTGTTTTACATTAAATCTAGGGCATTAAATTGTGTCTCTACATTGCAGCATCTTTGGCAATCATGTACACTGTATACTGTGTATTTGTTTTCGCATGTAAACATCAAACCATACGGTGCACATTGAAAATTTGTTTTGTGACCGAACGACGGTATACAATGCAGTGCAACGTTTTTGAAAATACAGACATCCTTCAGAATGTATTTCATTGCAAGAAAACTGCTGATACAAATGCTCCAGATTGACATTTCACGTAAGTTGCATTCCAACACAAATATTTAGCACAATCATTTTGGTTACACATTTGTAATTTGTAAATTATTGTTTACCCTAGGCCAATTCTCAGGAAACCTGGGTGTAATCTGTATTGATGAAAGCATGAGAAAACCGTCTGATGATGAACTGTAAATAATTCGAAACCGGTAACGGTACTTTTTGAATAAAGTTACGTGAAACCAGTTTGTGGCTGGTTGCTGTACGCCATCAACAATTCATGTTGTATAACAGCCACGGTCTCCAACATTGTATATGTATGACAAAATTGCATTTGGTTTAACAGCCCTTCTTCGTGTGCGTTACAAGACAGATAAACCACTATTCAATACCTTGTTTATTGAATTCAAGAGTGAAACGAGACAGGGGTCTCACTGTGTGTATAATAATTGTATTGTACTTTGTTTGTTTGCTGTTTCTGCCCGGCGTCCTTAGATAGCTCCTTCTGTACCTTTGATCGGCTACTGCCACGGCGTGCTTCCCTGTAGCCCGCTGAAATTATTTGCCTCACTTTGGCGTTCAATATTTCAGCTGTATGTGATGCCGGCCAAGGGCCTTTATACGTATTTATAACTAGTTTTCCCTATGATTTACTGCAGCTGATTCTTTCTAAATGCCCCATCAGTAAATCTGAGCAATACCCCCTAGAGGCTTCTTTTAATAACAGATTGACTCAGACAATTGCTGTACCCTGCGCGTTCTGGGCAATTTACCGTGAAACCTGGTGTTTTTGATCGATCATTGCGCCGTGAGGCTGTGTTTATAAGCCTAACAGCCAGCCTGCGCTCAGAATACCTTTCAACATAAGCTTAAATTCCTTTAAAATAACTGCTAATGGGCACCTCGTATTCTTAACTAAATTTCGTGTGAATGCTAAAGCACCTTCACCCATAGTAAGACTTATTTTCAATGGCCGCCGGCCATTGATTCTGTTATCCTGTGTATGTCTTGAATGTTACTAGTTTTTTGAGTAGTAAATCCACTTAAGACTGGTCAGAGTTGCCGCAAGTTAGTCTTTAAGGGCGAGCCATCTTATTCCTCAATGAAATTTATGTGTAAAATTTAATTACTTGGAATGGTTTAGCCGTGGTAGACATCTTTGGGCCTCGCGCAGTTTGTGCATTTGCTAAGTATATTTATTTGTTTGATCAACTGAAGTTATTTCCCTGCAATTATCTATTAACGAACAATGTCGGATGGCAGTTAATAATTCTTGCTGCAGCAGCTTAGTATTTAAATTATTTCAATAAGGTAAAGAAGGAGATTTTATTTCGGGTCCGCAAACGTGACGCGATCTTAGTTATTTTTTTTAATTTTTTTTTTAACTAGCACCTGGCACCGACGCACTTTAAGAACTATATTTGTTGGTGTGGTGATCCTTGGATTTAACTGCCTTCTTTACTAGTCACCATAGCTCCCACTATTAAAATACTTATTTTACTAATCTTAAAGTGGTGGAGCATTTTATGATAATAAAATACTGTTTACGTATACTCAGTACATTACCACTCCCCAACCACCTCCCTACCACCTCACTTACACTAGAAATTATTCATGACCTATGGATAGCGACTGATATGCTGAAAGCGACGTAGCTGCCGAAATACTTAATGCTTCTAAATGACTTGAAAGTAGCCTGTTCATTTCGCAATTCCGTTTTACTCCTATATTTTTATAAAATTCGTATTTTACTAATCGTAAAGTGGTGGAGCATTTTATGATAATAAAATACTGTTTACGTAGACTCAGTACATTACCATTCCCCAACCACCTCCCTACTACCTCACTTACACCACAAATTATTCATGACTCATGGAAAGCGACTGATATGCTGAAAGCGCTGTAGCTGTTGAAATACTTAATGCTTCTAAATGACTTGAAAGTAGCCTGTTCATTTCGCAATTCCATTTTACTCCTTTTTTTTGCTTTGTATATATTAGGGCATCATCTTTACTACGCCCTGCGTGTGTATACTGCACTCAGCTTCGGCTGAAAGAAATAGGCTTCTTGAGCGACGTCTTCTTACGCTCGAAGCTTTCGCTATTTGCAAGCTACAAGATGTTCCATGTCTGAATGTATCGTAGTTTCTACAGTGATGGAGAAATCGGCTGAGATCATTTTGTAAGTAGCCTGTTCATATGTTTCTATGTTGGCAGTGCTATAGACTGCATTGATATCACTGACAGCGCTCTGCGCTCTTGCTAAGAGACTCTGTGGTTGGACGGACTCGCAGTTGGCACTTAATAGTTAGTAGTGTTAGCGGTCGGCAGTGTTAAAGAGCGAGCGGACAGTCTGGACATGTGTCCGTCTTGGAGATTTAGTGTTGGTTGGAAATGGATTGTAAAATGATAATTGATGTATCTGCTAATGTTTTGATAATGGAATTATTGATGATTATATAATTTTTGGAACTGGATGTCACATGAATAAGATAAAATAGGCTAAATACGCTGCTTGCTCTGCAACAAAATCTTTCCTTTGTTAACCATATGCCTTTAATAGTTAGAGCCTACAGTAGTCAGATCTTTTTATTCAGCTGGCAGTAGTTGCTGCTTGCTCTATGTGCTGTAGTTTGTGTCATGAAGATTTTCTGTGAGGTAAATGACTTATGAAATGTATGGGTTATTGTTAGGATTTCTTTTAATTCAGGCTATTCTTTTGTGTTAATTACTTGCAGTCAGATTGCGTTGCGTTTGTGTATTATCTACATCTACATCTACAGACACAACTGAACAACGCTTGAACAAACACATGAAGACTTAACCCGTCAGGCACTCAAAATCGAATCGAAATATCAAAAAGTTCCTGAAGATGTAAAAACACAGATTTGTTAGCATTTTCAGCCTATTTTTTCACGACATGACAACGCATTACAGAATCATGAAGCAGCCATAAACGAACTGCAGATCACTGTTCACGAAAATCACGACACCTTGAAGGCTAAAATTGACTCAGTTGAATCTACCGATGGGTCATAAATGAATAGGATAAGTTTGAGTTGTATTTGTCAGGGAAAAATCTGTAGGTCAGTGCTGAAATGATAAAAACAAGCAAAGAGACAGCAGTTTAAGAAGGTTCAGCTGCATTCGGCTGTTTAAGTAAATTAACGTAGAAGTTTCACCTGTCGACGCTTAGCCGAGGATACCTCACTGGAATCTTGTGATTTTCTTGTAGTTTGAATAATTAGTGCACGCTTAGAAATTAGGAAAATGCACTAAGTATCTCGCAGTCACTTTTGCAACTAATTATTGCAATTATTCCCAGTGATATTTTAGTGTGTCCTCTTATTTTTGCTTTTCAAATTTTTTTTGAGTGATATCTTGTAAAATACTATGATAATCATGGTAGCGTAATACTAGGCTGCAAAGCAAAGTGAGAAATGACAGTGACGATGAGCGTAGCTTGTTAGCACCACCTTGTGATGATCTGACAAATGTTCAAGATAACAATTTGGTAATAGTGCATAGGGACTTAGATCAGGCTATAAATAATGGTGTAAAAAGTGGAACAATCAGTGAACAAGGAACTATTGTTGATCGACCAGTCGGTAAATGTTCGCCTCAGAAATGCGAAATAACAGAACAAAACCTTGCAAATATCGTAGATTCAGGTTTTCCGTCATTACCCTTTCCTCAATTACGGGAGGTCACATTCTCTGCTTTTCAAAATACGAGTATTACAGATGCAAATGCACTGCCAAAAAGCAAAGAGGAACATGTTTCAGTCACTAATGCATTGTTATTGCAATTAATTCAAAAAATGGAACAAAATCAGGAACAAACACAGCAAAAAAATGAAACTCTGCGTACTAAATCAGAAATAAACACAGAAACAGCTTCAAAAGCTAGACACAATGGAACAAAATCTTCAAAAGTTAGACAGAATGGAACAAAATCTTCAAAAGTCAGACACAACTGAACAACGCTTGAACAAACACATGAAGACTTAACCCGTCAGGCACTCAAAATCGAATCGAAATATCAAAAAGTTCCTGAAAATGTAAAAACACAGATTTGTTAGCATTTTCAGTCTATTTTTTCACGACATGACAACGCATTACAGAATCATGAAGCAGCCATAAACGAACTGCAGATCATTGTTCACGAAAATCACGACACCTTGAAGGCTAAAATTGACTCAGTTGCATCTACCGATACGGTCGCGCAACTTGTAAAAGATCAGGAAAACTTAAAGGACACAGTAGATACGATTACGACACCAATGGACACTCTAAAACTTGGCTCAGAAAAACATACGGAGGAAATCAGCACATTATCGGAAAAAGTAGTCAAACTTTTGGATCAGTTAACAAATTTATCTACGAAGGTAGATGATGATTCTAATGGTGCAAGGCCGGTAGCCTTTACTGATACGGAGGAGTACGAAGAAATTAGGAAATTCAAACAAAATCGGAAACAAATCAACACGCAACACGAAGGAGAAATGCGGAAGTACAAGACCAGTTGGCACACGTGATACAAGAATTACAGGATACTAGCGCTCCGACACGGCAAGAGGGATTTCGAAATACGAACAGTCACAAAGTAATAACACAGGGTATTTCGGAGGTTTTGAAAGGAGTTGGCAAGGTGCAGCGAGTGTTGAGATGGAACCGCCGATACGACGTAAGAATGACCGATTTGCGACTCGAAGACACGATGACTTTGACTATAAGCTCTTCATCACAACGCGACAATTCAAAACATTCAGTGCCACTAATGACATATCCACAAGCTTGGCTTCATCAATTTTCTCATGGTTTCCTCCTAATTGGTCATTAGAGCACAGATTACAATTTATATGTGGCTATCTAGAAAATGACCCATCTGTAAGAATACGATCTGTTATTCGTGACTGTGACAATGAAGGAAATTTTTACCATGCTTTCCTTTCTGCATAGTGGTCTCAGGCTACTCGAGATCGAGTAAAACGCAACATTATAATGATGAAACATTTGGAACAGTCTGAATTTTCCACCCTGTAAAGTATTTTGAAGTTATGTTGCACAGAATCAGTATTTGTCAAAACCATACAGCACCTCGGAACTTATCCGCATATTTAATTAAATTGCCAGAATACTGTTTTGGCAAGACGATGTAAAGATGACATTGAAGCTTTTCAGGGACTGTTACAAGAATTGGAAATTGACACAGACAATCGCATCATGCTATAACAGGAAAATAACAATTACAGGTCACATCCAACACAATTCCATGACGACAGAAACAATAACTGGACACGACAAGGCTATTGTTATTACGCCAATCGTGACCAAAACAGGCACCACCCGTATGACAACCATTGGCAGAATAATAGTAGTTACAGAGCTAGATCACATTTCCGTGGCAAGAACTATGACAGAGACAACCGTAGAAATAGACAATATGGGAACCAGAATGATTATTGTATGGGAGACAAAATGACTTCAGACGCAACAGCCCACCTCGTAATTACGATTCTGGGAGAAATTCTCTGCCATTTAACATACAAGAAAGAAATTACAAAAATTACCGGCAAGACGACAGACGCTATAGTCATGGCGACAGTCCTAAATTTAATCAGATTCAAATAGGGCAGGGCCATCTCGACAAGGTGACATTGTAGAAATTAGATCTCCAAAGCCCAGTAATGACGCGTGACAACGAAGAGATAATAGACAATGACTCACACTGCAGGCAGCCACAAAACGTGCCTATGAAACTGACGGCGCGGGTGCTATGACAATCAATTAACACAGTAATTTTCGAAGTTCACTTTTATAGGGAACAGACGACGCAGTGTTATTGTGTGTACACTTTTTCTTGTTAATTGAACGATTATGTCACAACTATAGGGCTGACATTTTGGAACATATACTGCTAATGAGCTTTTACTGCAGCGTTATGGTTTACTTGAAAAGAAACATTTTTTTTTATTTCGAAGAAGTCACAGATGACACGATGTTTGCTTTGTTTGACAGCTACACGATTACACAGCAATGCTACTAGCAAGTGACACAATTTTCATTATTGCTTTTGCGCCGTATCCGTTTTATGTCTGCACAGTTTTTCTACATTCTTCTGGAAAGTAAAACACGTTTTGGTAATGACTTTTGTGGCATAGCTACAATGAGACAGCTTTTTTACGTAACACAACTATACCTTACAGTACAGTACATTCTAGGTTACGGCAATGAACGTAACAACTACAAAATTTATACTCATAGCACATTACTTTTGTATGTACAAAAGTAAGGTAAGTACATTGATTTTTCGGGAACTTGGCTTATGAACGACGATAGTTACGACACTGGCACATTTTTACCGGTTAGCAATGAGATACTGACAGGTTTCAGATAGATTATGTAATAGTAATACAGAGATTTAGGGACCAGGTTTTAAATTGTAAGACATTTCCAGGGGCAGATGTGGACTCTGAACTGTAGATTAAAACTGAAGAAATTGCAAAAAGGTGGGAATTTAAGGAGATGGGACCTGGATAAACTGAAAGAACCAGAGGTTGTACAGAGTTTCAGGGAGAGCATAAGGGAACAATTGACAGAAATGGGGGAAAGAAATACGGTAGAAGAAGAATGGGCAGCTTTGAGGGATGAAGTAGTGAAGGCAGCAGAGGATCATGTAGGTAAAAAGACGAGGGCTAGTAGAAATCCTTGGGTAACAGAAGAAATATTGAATTTAATTGATGAAAGGAGAAAATATAAAAAAATGCAGTAAATGAAGCAGGCAAAAACGAATAAAACGTCTCAAAAATGAGATGGACAGGAAGTGCAAAATGGCTAAGCAGGGATGGCTAGAGGACAAATGTAAGGATGTAGAGGCTTACCTCACTAGGGGTAAGATAGATACTGCCTACAGGAAAATTAAAGAGAACTTTGGAGATAAGAGAACCACTTGTATGAACATCAAGAGCTCAGATGGAAACCCAGTTCTAAGCAAAGAATGGAAAGCAGAAAGGTGGAAGGAGTATATAGAGTGTCTATACAAGGGCGATGTACTTGAGGACAATATTATGGAAATGGAAGAGGATGTAGATGAAGATGAAATGGGAGATAACCGTGTGGCATTTCACTGCGTGAAGAGTTTGACAGAGCACTGAAAGACCTGAATCGAAACAAGGCCCCTGGAGTAGTCAACATTCCATTGGAACTACTGACGGCCTTGGGATAGCCAGTCCTGACGAAACTCTACCATCTGGTGAGCAAGATGTATGAAACAGGCGAAATACCCTCAGACTTCAAGAAGAATATAATAATTCCAATCCCAAAGAAAGCAGGTGTTGACAGATGTGAAAATTACCGAACTATCAGTTTAATAAGTCACAACTGCAAAATACTAACACGAATTCTTTACAGACGAATGGAAAAACTAGTAGAAGCCGACCTCGGGGAAGATCAATTTGGATTCCGTAGAAATGTTGGAACACGTGAGGCAATACTGACCCTACGACTTATCTTAGAAGCTAGATTAAGGAAGGGCAAACCTACGTTTCTAGCATTTGTAGACTTGGAGAAAGCTTTTGACAATGTTGATTGGAATACTCTCTTTCAAATTCTGTAGGTGGCAGGGGTAAAATACAGGGAGAGAAAGGCTATTTACAATTTGTACAGAAACCAGATGGCAGTTATAAGAGTCGAGGGACATGAAAGGGAAGCAGTGGTTGGGAAGGGAGTAAGACAGGGTTGTAGCCTCTCCCCGATGTTATTCAATCTGTATATTGAGCAAGCAGTGAAGGAAACAAAAGAAAAATTCGGAGCGGGTATTAAAATCCATGGAGAAGAAATAAAAACTTTGAGGTTCGCCGATGACATCGTAATTCTGTCAGAGACAGCAAAGGACTTGGAAGAGTAGTTGAACGGAATGGATAGTGTCTTGAAAGGAGGACATAAGATGAACATCAACAAAAGCAAAACGAGGATAATAGAATGTAGTCGAATTAAGTCAGGTGATGCCGAGGGAATTAGATTAGGAAATGAGACACTTAAAGTAGTAAAGGAGTTTTGCTATTTGGGGAGCAAAATAACTGATGATGGTCGAAGTAGAGAGGATATAAAATGTAGACTGGCAATGGCAAGGAAAGCATTTCTGAAGAAGAGAAATTTGTTAACATCGAGTATAGATTTAAGTATTGAATAGGATTGGGGAGAGGAGAAGTTTGTGGCACAACTTGACCAGAAGAAGGGATCGGTTGGTAGGACATGTTCTGAGGCATCAAGGGATCACCAATTTAGTATTGGAGGGCAGCGTGGAGGGTAAAAATCGTAGAGGGAGACCAAGAGATGAATACACTAAGCAGATTCAGAAGGATGTAGGTTGCAGTAGGTACTGGGAGATGAAGAAGCTTGCACAGGATAGAGTGGCATGGAGAACTGCATCAAACCAGTCTCAGGACTGAAGACCACAACAACAACAACAGCAATGATAGAAATTTTCTTACAGCAAGAAGCATAGTTTAGCGCTACATGACGCGTATTTGAGTGATTACTTTTTGTATTTGTAACATTTCTAGAAATATTTTTGAGCTACAATGATACAGAGAAGGTTTTCGGTGAGACATTTCATTCCTCAGTTTTAATCTGTAACAACTGAGGTATAATTACATTATCCCTCATGAAGGTATGCCTAATTTGTGTACTATGCATGTGGCAAGCACAAGGAGCCCTAGCTAATATGGTATTTGCTTATACAGTTTTATACATTGGTACCATATTTCTCTAAAACAGAATTACATAGCTATATGGCCATTTAACAGAGAGGAATGAACTTTTTTTTACAACTTCAGTGACATATGTCTACGTAATTATGCAGTTTGATTACTCTACACTTATGAAATAGCATTTTGTCTGTATTTTGTGAATTGTTCACATATATTTTAGGAACCATTGTGATAATATTAGAGCTTTGAGTAATGTATTTTGTATGCGACTTTGATGCAATGCTCTGGTGCGCCCCGCTGCACGCTAGCTCACCGCACTCGTGCAAGGGCCCGCACAGTTGTAGGAAAGAGATGCTGTTGACTTCGCTATTGACATTTCTTTGCAGAACACCCCACAAACACGACATACACTATTACTTGGAAATATATGATTCCACTTTGGAGTTAGTACTTTGTGCTACTTACTGAAATATATATGAACTGATGGGAAATATTCTTACGTTTACTCACCTGATTATGGCAAATGTCTCTCTACGAGAGCTGAGAGAATTTCTGCTCACTTATGAAATGCCACATGTCTGTCGAATGATTTTTATGCGTGAACACTTTCTGTCGACAGATCTAATTTAATGATCCACATCCTTAAAACAGAACAATCAGAAGGAGAAGGCACTAGTCACAGGAATTACATACATAATTTACTTTTCAAGGATATGGTAATTTTTTGGGTTGAATAAGTTGTTGTGGTGCACCACTTTAGTGTTAAGACGTGGTGTAGGATCTTTGCATTTCACATGGAAATTTCGATGATCACATATACACATGTGGTAGTGTAAGTTTACAAATCTATTTCCCTTATCTCCATTGCTGTCTTTACTGTAATATTTTTTTCTGCCTCATGCTTAGGTATAAATTATTGCATTTACTGTTGCTATCAGTCAAATATTTTCCTACTGTATTTTACTTTGTATTACTGTGATAAGCCAGTTTTACCACTGATTTATTTATCTAGTTTGCTGCATATTGCCTTATATTAGCTGTAATTTTAGCATTTTCTTTGTTAATTTAGATATGCTGTTGCTTGCTTTGCCGATTTGTATTTTTGTCGTTGTTGTTTGTGTTAATCGTTTCGTGCCACTGCATTACCTTGTTCTCTAGTTTATGTATCTGAGCTCAGTAGATTTAAGTTAGCTTAAGACGGGGAATGCTGTACAACAAAATGAGTTGTAATGAGTTAAGAAGAAATGCATTGAGAAGCTATAAGAAAAAGGTTTGTCCAAAGAATATTGTACAATGAGGAATAATTAATTTGAAAGAGCAAATGAACAGATATAGGTGGGGCATAGTGACAACAGGCTTAGGTAGGGTATTCTTGGAAACGAATTATGAGGTAAGAAAAATATGGAAGTATGAGCACTGGTTGAAAATATAAATACAGAAAGTAGGCTTAGATAGGATTTTTTTTTAGGAACAAATGTTGAAGTAAGAGAGGTAAATGAAGTTTTGGTCGGAAATGGTTACTTTTATTCTTTTTGTAAAACATGTATTACTACAAATGTTATTTGTATCATCATGTTCTTCAATGTAATGATGTTTTCTTTACTTTTGTAACTGTATTCTTATGCTGTAAAATTGTAATTGTATAGACACCAGTTCTTCATGTTAGATAAGTAGTAGGGATTCATTCTACTGCACAAATTTGTCTGTTGGTCATACTGTATGTAGCAATATCAGAGACCATATAACTGTGTTAATGCTTACACGTGTGTTGATAATTCGGCAAGGGACTGGTTAACAGCACTGTAGGTTCTAAGGTTATTCCAAAAAAATTTGTGAGTGCACAAGTGGTGGGTCATGGACTTGCTACATTAACTTCGAAACTCTTCAGCTGTGATTGTGCATCTGCACAGTCGCAACGGACAGCTGCTGGCCATCTCTACAAGGATTACAGTGGGTCTGCACATTTGGTGGCCCATTACTACTATAATCTTTACAAGGACTACAGTGGGTCCGCACCTTTAGTGGCTCATTACTACCATAACCTCTACAAGGACTACAGTGGGTCGGCACCCTTGATGGCCCATTACTACCATAATCTGTACAAGAAATACTGTGGGTCATCTCCGTGGTAACCTTCCAATTCTAGCAATATTCTTCAAGACTTCGTCTGACTCTGCGGTGGGTCTGCTCTGTTGTGGCCCATTACCAATCTTCTCAACTCCAATCTTCATGTCAAGAGTCAACACTGTATTTCCATGGGGAAGACAACACTACTTATTCAAGATTATATGGTGGTGCAGTATGTACATGTGCATTGTTTTTACTGCTCAGACTTTGTGTATGAAACTGTCATAGACATCACTTCTGATGAATGATTAGGACTGTCTTTAGGGACTGTGAGGAGTATGAGGAGTATTTTTGCTTTATTGACCAACAGTATATTACTAATCACGTGCATTTCATCTATTTTATACTGTTAATATTAAAAAATTTAGCGTTCGCTGTTTTATTCAGTGGTTTGGTATTTAACTAATTTGTAAATGAAAATGATAATCTTATTTTATTACACTGAGTAATTACTAAATAATTTTTCTCCCGGCTAAAGATTTGGTTAAGTTGCTAAAGAACTCCAAGTTTACGTTGTGTTATTCTGTTGTCTGTAAGTTGTGTAAGTGTCACTAAATCACAGTTCATACAACAGATTCTATACAACTACTGATTACGATGGAAACAGTTATCTTCAGCAAAATGATCATTAAAACATAGACAAAAAACCCGATACAAATCGCTATCGTCAATGGCTGCGCTCCTTGCAGCGGAAAGAAATAATTAACACAGATAATGCTTACTGAGAGAGGAATTAAAGTTACGAATAATTATTCACTCATATTTATAATAATAATGAACTCTATTCTCAAGTAATAATTTAAAAAATAATTACAATTTCTTAACAGACCTCAGTTTGATACGCGTCCGCAACCTACAAAAGCCATCCAACAAAAGGTAAAAACAAAGGAAGACAAACGCAGATCATAAAAGGAATTTACAATTATCATTGTCTTTGTATGGTACACATAGATATGTCCCATTACATCATAAAATATTACATAAATAATTAATATTTATCATCGTTTTCACTGTTTTTTCATATGTTGAATAGATAATGTTTATAACTGTTAGAGACATAATTTCCTTTCGTCACACTGTAGTTAAAATTTATCTCGTGGATGTTACAATTAGTATTGGCCACTGCCAAAAACACTTGGTAAATTTTTTTGAGATTAGCAGGGGGGCTATGTAAGTAGCCCGTTTATACACTCCTGGAAATGGAAAAAAGAACACATTGACACCGGTGTGTCAGACCCACCATACTTGCTCCGGACACTGCGAGAGGGCTGTACAAGCAATGATTACACGCACGGCACAGCGGACACACCAGGAACCGCGGTGTTGGCCGTCGAATGGCGCTAGCTGCGCAGCATTTGTGCACCGCCGCCGTCAGTGTCAGCCAGTTTGCCGTGGCATACGGAGCTCCATCGCAGTCTTTAACACTGGTAGCATGCCGCGACAGCGTGGACGTGAACCGTATGTGCAGTTGACGGACTTTGAGCGAGGGCGTATAGTGGGCATGCGGGAGGCCGGGTGGACGTACCGCCGAATTGCTCAACACGTGGGGCGTGAGGTCCCCACAGTACATCGATGTTGTCGCCAGTGGTCGGCGGAAGGTGCACGTGCCCGTCGACCTGGGACCGGACCGCAGCGACGCACGGATGCACGCCAAGACCGTAGGATCCTACGCAGTGCCGTAGTGGACCGCACCGCCACTTCCCAGCAAATTAGGGACACTGTTGCTCCTGGGGTATCGGCGAGGACCATTCGCAACCGTCTCCATGAAGCTGGGCTACGGTCCCGCACACCGTTAGGCCGTCTTCCGCTCACGCCCCAACATCGTGCAGCCCGCCTCCAGTGGTGTTGCGACAGGCGTGAATGGAGGGACGAATGGAGACGTGTCGTCTTCAGCATTGAGAGTCGCTTCTGCCTTGGTGCCAATGATGGTCGTATGCGTGTTTGGCGCCGTGCAGGTGAGCGCCACAATCAGGACTGCATACGACCGAGGCACACAGGGCCAACACCCGGCATCATGGTATGGGGAGCGATCTCCTACACTGGCCGTACACCACTGGTGATCGTCGAGGGGACACTGAATAGTGCACGGTACATCCAAACCGTCATCGAACCCATCGTTCTACCATTCCTAGACCGGCAAGGGAACTTGCTGTTCCAACAGGACAATGCACGTCCGCATGTATCCCGTGCCACCCAACGTGCTCTAGAAGGTGTAAGTCAACTACCCTGGCCAGCAAGATCTCCGGATCTGTCCCCCATTGAGCATGTTTGGGACTGGATGAAGCGTCGTCTCACGCGGTCTGCACGTCCAGCACGAACGCTGGTCCAACTGAGGCGCCAGGTGGAAATGGCATGGCAAGCCGTTCCACAGGACTACATCCAGCATCTCTACGATCGTCTCCATGGGAGAATAGCAGCCTGCATTGCTGCGAAAGGTGGATATACACTGTACTAGTGCCGACATTGTGCATGCTCTGTTGCCTGTGTCTATGTGCCTGTGGTTCTGTCAGTGTGATCATGTGATGTATCTGACCCCAGGAATGTGTCAATAAAGTTTCCCCTTCCTGGGACAATGAATTCACGGTGTTCTTATTTCAATTTCCAGGAGTGTATGTTTGTATGTTAGCAGCGCTATAGACTGCATTAATGTCACTGACAGCGTTCTGCGCCCTCGCAAAGAGACTCTGTGGCTGAACGGTCTCTCTGTTAGTAGTTAATAGTTATCAGTGTTGGAGGTTAGAAGTATTAGCGCGAACGGACGGTTTGGAGGTGTGTCGTCATGGAGATTTAGAGTTGGTTGGAAATGGATTGTACAATAATGATTGAGGCATCTGCTAATGTCTGGATAATGGAATTATTGATGATTAAATAATTTTTGGAACTGGGTGTCATATGATTAAGGTAAAATCTGCTAAATGCATTATTTGCCCTGCAACAAAATCTTTCTTTCGCTAGCCAAACGCGTATTAGTAGTTCGAGCCTATAGAAATTAGAATCTTTTCATTTAGCTGGCTGTATGCTTGCTGTATTTGCTGCAGTTCGTGTCATGAAGATTTTCTGTGAGGTAAGTGACTTATGAAAAAGTGTAGGTTATTGTTAGGATTTCTCCTAATTCTGGGCCATTCTTTGGTGTTAATTATCTGCATCCAGATTGCGTTGCGCTTGTATACTGTGAGTCATAAATGAATAGGATAAGTGTGAGTTGTATTTGTCAGGGAAAACTCTGTAGGTCAGTATTGAAATGATAAAAACAAGTAAAGAGACAGTAGGTTCAGTTGCACCCAGCAGTTTAAGAACATTCAGCTGCATTCAGCAGTTTCAGACTTAAACATAGAAGTTTCCATTTCAATTACTTTCTGTGGTAACTATTACGTGACTAATTAGACTATTTCGAGAATGTATTCTAAATTTCTGCATAGTTTAATTCCATATTACTCCGCGCTCAGACTCGCAGCAACATTCTAGCGCATGCCGAAATGGAACCTTACATTTCTGATTAAATGAAACCGCACTATAGGAACAAATTATATCTCTTCAATCCGTTATTCCGTAGAGTCAAGGTTATAGTCCTCTCCTGAATTATAAAGGAGTCGTAGCCTTGTTTAAAACACTGTATTGACAACATGTTCCGATTACGCTTTCTGAGGCTCACTTTTATATATATAATTCTTTCCAGACTTATTTCTGTTCAAACCAAGTCATTTCTTTGTTATTTGCACGTTATACAGCGGCACGTTGCCATGCTGCGATGTTCCCGTAGTTTGGCATGTCAATTTTTCTAATGTACCAGAAGCAAATCACTTAATTAAGTCGCCAATCGCAAACCATTACGAGTAAGTATTCTCTCTTTGCATGGACTTTGGTATTAAATGCAAAAAGGTCATTTGACGGATCCTGTTCCTTTTTGAGATATTAGGTACTCGTAACTTACGCGCTGATCATAATCGTTCATTTATTCATTCATGCTTAGAATCAATGATTGCAAGTTTGCGAGGACAGCGCCATCTGCATTGATGGAAACTTTAACCATAAAAAAAATACATAATTCAGCTCTTCATCAGTTTCTTGGTGAACCATTTATCGTTTAATGCTTCAACAGGAGCTATGTAAAATCCGGTTTCGTGGCACTTAGATTATGTAATCATGTGTGTATTTGTGTTTATTCTGTTAAATACACGAGGTCAGACTATCTTTCTTCCCGAGCGAGGAGGCGCAGTGGTTAGCACACAGGACTCGCATTCAGAAGGACGCCGGTTCAAAACCGCGTCCTGCCGTCCTTATTTAGGTTTTCCGTGATTTCCCTACATCGGTTCAGGCAAATGCCGGGATGATTCCTTTGAATGGGTACGGCCGATTTCCTTTCCCATCCTTCGCTAATGGGATGGGACCGATAACCTCACTGTTTGGTCCCCGCCCCCAAATCAGCCAACCAACCTACTGCCTTTCTAAATTTTTTTCTGTCGTATAAAGATTCATACTTAGTGCACAGCTTAATAATTCATGGTCTTACTTTCACTCTTCATTGGCGTTGCCTTGAACAAACACAATTTTCGTCTGAAACTTCCTGACCGGTTGAAACTGTGTGCTTGACCAAGACTGGAACTCGCGATCTTTATTTTTCGCGTGAAAGCGCTCTACCAACTGAGCTACCCAAACACGACTCGCGACCCCTCCTCACATCTATAATTCCACCAGTACCTCATCTCCTACCTTCCTGACATCACAGAAGTTGCTCTGTGAAACTTAAAGGACTAGAATCCCTGTAAGTAAACCACGTGTCCGCGATATCCTTTATTCCAGAAGTGGTAGTCCTGCAAGCTTTGCAGACGAACTTCTGTGAAGTGTGGAAGGTAGGATATGAGGTACTGACGAAAGTGAAGCTGTGAGGACGGGGCGTGAGCCGCGCTTGGATACCTCCGTCGGCGTAGCAGTTGCTCGCGAAAGGCAAAGGTCCCTAGTTCAAGTCGTGATCCGGCAGAAAGTTTAAAAATGCCAGGAAGTTTCATAGTAGCTCACACTCCGCAGCAGAGTGCAAAATTCATTCTTTAATTTTCTTGTATTAATCTATATCTAGTGGGTAACGTTGCAAGACTGTTCGCAGACGATGCTGTTGTCTATGAGGAAGTTGCAACGCCAGACGATTGTACCGAATCGGAAGAACACCTGCGGAAGTTTCATGATTGGTGCAGGGCCTGGCAGTAGACTTTTAACGCGAATAAATCCAGTGCACTAGCAATAACTAAGCGAAGAGATTCATTTGTGTTCGATTACTCTGTGGGCATGAATAGCTGGAAATGGTAGAAAGTGTAAGCTATCGTATTTTACGGATTATAAAACGCTATGGATTATAAGACACACTTCAGTTTTTAGCATTTTTTAAAATATCATTCTTACCATTTTTATTATTAGACTGCGAAGCCGGACTAAAAAAATTCTCAGTTTATAAAACGAACTAACCTTTTTAATTCCCGATATTCATATTCTACTTATGGCCATTTTCCCTTCAGTCCTCTACTTGCACATTTAGTCTTCCTCATTTTTTTCAGTTCTTCTTTACTAGCCCGGCCGAAATGTTGCTCAGCTACTCTGCTTCCACATTCTTCTGCATGTGCTATTACTTTCAATTTATACCCGCATCATATGAATGTCTTTTTTTTCCATTACGAAACTAGCTTAGTATTGTTACCGATAACAAAAATTACTTTCAATTCAAGTTCACTGGCACATCGGGCTACAATGACACAGCATAGACTAGACAGTGTTCAAATGATTCAAATGGCTCTGGCAGCTGAGGTCGTCAGTCCCCTAGACTTAGAACTACTTAAGCCTACCTAACCTAAGGACATCACACACATCCATGCCCAAGGCAGGATTCGAACCTATGACCGTAGCAGCAGCGCGGTTCCGGACTGAAGCACAAAGAACCGCTCGTCCACAGCGGCCGGCAAACAGTGTTCTGGGTCTGTTATTGCGGGGAGAGAGGGAGGGACACAGTGTTAGCAAGCTCGTGAATCCCAGCAACTCATATTCATCGCATCGGCGCACTACTGCTGCCAGTTGAAGCCAGAGTTGCCAGATAGAGATAGATTTCCCGTAGCATCGAATATAAGACGATATTTAGAACTGGCGAAAATTTTAAATAAAACACTGAGCATTTTTATATTTACTTCAAGTATAAGGCGATCCTGAATTTTGGAGCCAGTTTTCAAAGAAAAAAGTGGGTCTTACAGTCCGTAAAATAAAATACGATGGGGGAACTGTGTGGAGGATCTAAAGTGGAAAACTGCATAAAACTAAATGTTGAAGACGAAAATGGCATGCTGAGATTTATTGGGAGAACATCAAGGACATGTCATTTACCCACAAAAGAAGTGGTTGACAAAAAACTTGTAAGACCGATTTTTGAATATTGCCCATTAGTATGGGACACTTACTGCGTTGGATTAATAAGTGTGAGACAGAAAACCCGCCGAATAGCGGCAACTTTTGTCACAGGATCGTTCAGTTAGTGCGAGAACCTTAAGCCCGTCTCACATTGAATAAGGTACGCCATGCATTTGCTAGATGATGCGCTTGACTGCTGTTTAGGAGGGAGGGGTGACGGCTGCATCGCATGCTGAACCTCTCACTTGGTGTAAGATCGGGAGCAGAAGCTAAGAGCCGCGTTTGACTGCGTGAACGGCAAGGTGCGCAAATTGCCTAATCTGAATTTTTTTCAAATAATTGTAAGAAATTATTTGGTAAAAAAAACGATTCTCGCACATCTTATTACCTTAATTCGGCAGCTTCATGTCGACCTGATTATCTTCTCGTTAATGGTCACAGTCATTGTAATGTTCTGACATTAAGTAAACTACAGCTCGAATTTCGGAAAGTTTGTACTGAAGAATAAGGGGCACTACGAATTTGAGATTGATGCGTTTTAGATCACACGTTGCTGTGTATGATATGTAGCTAACATGTTGAGTTATTCTTTAAAATTGGAAGGATATCACTATGTGGCAACACTGTAAGGAAAATGGATTGTATGAACTCGCACGCCAGTGAAAAAGAGCCAGAATGAAATATTCATAACGTTACTGTTACTTCATAAACGGTCTGAGATATCGAAACAAGATCTTGGCAAATTAAGTATGCAAAGAGAAGAGTGTCTTGTCATATGATTAATAGGCATAACATCCATATCTAGCGCGATACTCAAGGAACTACAGATTTTAATCAATAAAAGAAACTCCGTATGAGATGGGTTTTATGGGGTTTCTCAACATACTGCAGAGCCAGTCATTAGAGGAGAGGCGTTGTGTATCACCGAGTGGTCTACTGAGAGAGTACATTCCTGGAAGTATCCGGCAATACAATACTTTCTCTTAGATTTGGCTGTGATGAGGAAATTCAATTAAGTAGATCTGATATAGAGGTTAGTCGATAGTCGTGCTTCCCAAACATCTTTCGCAAATGGAACTGGTGTGGTGCAGCTGCTGCTTCTAGCAAGGGTTGCTGTTAGCGAAGCGACTGACCTTGTGCTCTGTTGGTGGTCATTGAGAATGCTAGGCAAATGGGGAACTGTAGTCGTTTGAAATGAAATGGCATGTCGATGAGAATGATAGGAATACGGGGAGTGGGCACATATTCTCCGTAATTGCAGCATTGTCTTTCTCGCAGTCAATTTTAATGGAAAAGCGGTACATTATCGCTGTATAGCGTTGTGATATAAGTGAAGTATAAATATATAATGTACGTAATTTACACACCAGAAACAGTTTTAACATTTGTTTAGGGCCGTTATGTAGGACCACGGGTAGCCCCTTCGTGGACTGCGTTCTCGTCTTCTTCTCGCAGAACCTCTTCATTCGCCGGCCGCTTTGAGCGAGCGGTTCTAGGCGCTAAAGTCTGGAACCGCCCAACCGCTACGGTCGCAGGTTCGAATCCTGCCTCGGGAATGGATGTGGGTTGTCATCAGGTTAGTTAGGTTTAAGTAGTTCTGAGTTCTAGGGATCTGATGACCTCAGCAGTTAAGTCCCATAGTGCTCGGAGCCATTTGAATCTCTTCATTCTTTGTCTTCGTCTCTCCCGCTCTTCTTCCGAGATCATCAGTGTCCGTTTTTCCTGTCGGCTCCAATGGTGACATTCTGATCTTTTTCTGTATTCTTCTCTGTCATTGATCTCCGGCATATTGGTCGGTGTATATTTGTTCCTGCAATTTTCCTTTCCTTCGACCTTGATCCCCAATTCCAACCAGTCCTTCGGAAGCCGAAGTTCAACAACCCACTTGGTTCCTGTCTTTCCCCTTGTCCTCCCTGTTGTTTCCCACACTCTCTTCGTCATTCTGTCCATACTCATCCTAACTACATGTCCAGCAAACCTTGCCCTTTTGAGTCTGATTTCCCCGGATATTGTTCTCATGGCCGGCCGGTGTGGCCGAGCGGTTCTAGGCGTGTCAGTCTGGAACCGCGCGACTTAACTTCTGAGGTCATCAGTCCCCTAGAACTTAGAACTACTTAAACCTAACTATCCTAAGGACATCACACACATCCATGCCCGAGGCAGGATTCGAACCTGCGACCGTAGCGGTCACGCGATTCCAGACTGAAGCTCCTGGAACCGCTTGGCCATCTCGGCCGGCGATTGGTAGTCGCCAACTGTACTTTCTACCTGTTCTTCTACTCCCTTGAGCAATAGTTTTGACAGCACCTTGTTTCCGACCTCTAGTAGCGATATTCCTCTGTAGTTATTTGCATCTCTCTTGTCCCCCTTCTTATGTATTAGCACTACAATTGCATTCTTCCATCCTTCTGGCAACTTCTTTGTTCTCCAGATCTGGTGAATTATGTTGGTCATGTTGTCTATTGCTTTGTTGCCTCCCCACTTTATCATCTCGGCTGCTACACCATCTTCTCCAGTTGCCTCATTATTCTTTAGATCGTTTATGGCATGTGCGGCTTCATTCCTGGTAGGAGGGCGTGGCTCTCTCTCTTCTGTGTCAGTCCCCAGTTCCAGCTCTTCTTCAGGTTGTTCACAGTTCAGCAGGTCGTGAAAGTGCTCTGCAAAAATCCGACATATCTCCTTCGCACTAACAATCAGCTCCCCTTTCTTATAAACAGTTCTGTACCCTTGTATCCAATCAGACTCTTTTTGAATTTCCTGGAAAAGTGTCTGCTGTTGTTTTTCCTGAAGTTGGTCTCAATCTCTTCCAGTTCATGCTTCAGCTTCTGTCTTCTGGTTCATCTTATTGTTCGGGCCGCCTCCTTTCTTGCTCCTAAGAAAACTTCCCAGCCGGCCGTGGTGGCCGAGCGGTTCTAGGCACTACAGTCTGGCACCGCGTGCCCGCTACGGTCGCAGGTTCGAATCCTGCCTCGGGCATTGATGTGTGTGATGTCTTTAGGTTAGTTAGGTTTAAGTAGTTCTAAGTTCTAGGGGACTGCTGACCTCAGAAGTCAAGTCCCACAGTGCTCAGAGCCATTTGAACCATGTGAACCAAAACTTCCCATTTTTCCAGGTCCTTCTTGCTGCTCCAGTCTCCCCAGGCTTTCCTGCGAGTCTCTACCGCTTCCTCACATTCCTTGTTCCACCACCAGTGCTTCTGTTTCTTTTCTTCCTTTCCTCATAGTTCAGATTGTTTCGCCATGTTTCGCTTCATGTCGTCCACAAAGCATACTGTTACTGTCCTGTAATGACACGTCCCAATCCTCCGGTTCACACCAACGTTATAGAGAAGCTTCACCTGGTTGTTAGACTCGTACCAGAACTTATACGCCTGTCCTACTTACTCCCAACTGGGATCCCCCATCTGCCCCACTGGCAGCGTATCCGATAACTGACTGAATAGTACTGGGCGTCATAGATGGGTCGTGTCTTGAACAGGCCGCTAATTGAAAAGATTTTTTCAAAAATGTAGTTTTATTTTAGAATTTGTTTGGAGTAGATACATATAAAAGAAGCAGATACTTTTAAGGCACATGTGCAGATTAAGTACAAGAATGATTTGCTCATCATTGCGTTATATGTGGATACGTTTATTCAAGTGCTTTGGAATACACAATATTTTTCTTCTACAGACATACCGATCATATCACAAAAAAACCGCGCGTAATTCGTGTCGTTATTTATTGAGATCGTATATACCGAACAAACAGATAGGTGTAGATAAGTATATATTATTTTACGTTGTCATTTGCTTAATATGTGAATTACTGTTGCTGTATCACCAGTCTCTAAGAAAAAGGGGTATTCTTCACTGCCCTGGAGTGATGAGTATAATCAAACAGTTAAGGGGAGGGTGGGGAATTGTAGTGATAGTAGAAGTACCCTCCATCACATGCTGTAAGGTGGATTGCAGAGTAGAGATGTCAATGTAGAAAAGACCAAAGAAGCAAAGTCGGTTGAGATGGGAGGGAGATTGAGAATTTGGTTTTCTCTCAGTTTTTCCCTTTCTTCGGTATTCAGTCGAGATGGTCCGGAAAGTCGTTCGGCTGTGTTATCTGCAGCTCCTCCTTCTGGAGGAGCTCTCCTTTCGGTCAGTCCCTTATCTCGCCAGCTGACCGAGCAGCCCCTAGCCTTCCCAGATGACCTGCGGAGCCGCATCGCACGTGTCCGCCCGTCCACCTGCAGCCCTCGCGGGACCGCCATCACACAGGGATTTGGGGCCGCCACCCCTGCCTTCGCCCCGCGAAGTGGAACAGAAGGGTTGTCCGCACCGGGGCCGTCACCATGGCTACCGAGCCCCCCTCCTTCCTACTCCCCCCTGCGCGCGGGTCAACACCGCCAGCTAAGCCAGCGCGCCGCCGCCTAATTGGAAACGTGACTGTGATCGCCGCGTCGCTCCGCGCGGCATCACGCACCAGAGATGGCGGCTCATGGGCGAGCCTACTGAGCGGAAGAGTTAATACCTGGCGGAAGTCAAGTGTTTTGCACCCTTTGCTAGATTTTTCAGCACGAGAGTCGAAGGGCTTGAAACGGAAGCAGTAGTTGAGAGGCAGTGGGACGGGGCTGCTGGCACGTTATTTAGCGTTCCCTGTTGTGCCAAGCCATACTATTAACCGCCATGTTTTATGTGGTATTATTGAAAACGAGAGAGTTTGTGTCTAGTTTTGTAACTACACAACTGCTGAAGTTATTTTTGCTCACATTATACAAGCACGCACATATCTGTATAAAAGACTGAAGAGTGGTATACATATTTTTACACGTGTTCTGTAATTGGGGAAAGCTGGTAGGTGGAAGGTATATATAGAATGTCTATACAGGGGTGATGAACTTGAAGGCAATATTATAGAACTGGAAGAGAATGTAGATGAAGATGAGGTGGGACTATGGTACTGCAGGAAAAATTTCCTGGAGCACTGAAGGAGCTAAGTCGAAACAAGGCCCTGGGAGTAGATGCCATTCTGTCAGAATTAATAATAGCCTTGGAAGAACTAGCAATGACAAAACTCTTCCATCTGTTGTGCAAGATATATGAGACAAGCGAAATAGCCTCCGGTTTCTAGAACAATGCAATATTTTCTATTCCAAAGAAAGCAGCTGCTGACAGCTGTGAATACTATCGAACTATCAGTTTAATAAGTCACGGTTGCAAAATACTGACACGAATTTTTTACAGAACAATGGAGAAACTCATACAAGCCGACTTCGGGGGAAGATCAGTTCGGATTCCAGAGAAAAGTAGGAACATGTGAGGCAATAATGACCGTATGACTTATCTTAGAAGATAAGTCAAGGAAAGGCAAATCTACAGGGGATAGGCAAAATAATGTGAACTGTGGTGTGCACTATATTGTGTATTATGTGGACGTAGAAACGACGGAGAGGCTTCGTCCCGCCATAGCCCTCAGTGGTTCACAACCCCGCAACAGGCCACAGCAGTCCACCCACCTCACCGTCGACCCCCACTGAACCCAGGGTTATGAACAGTAGTAGTAATGGGTTGGTTGTGTTTGACGGTCGACAACGCTGGTAAGGCACATGTAGCGTTGGACTGTGCATGTTCAATACGGACTAGGCATCAGCGCAGGTTGTTTACGAGTAGTGCACACTTCGTATTTGCATTCAGAGACCGATACTGATATGCAATGAAAGACCTAAGAGAGTTCCAAAGAGGCCAGATTGTGGGGGCCCGATTAGGTAGAGTATGAGTAACCAAGACAGCCAACTTATTTAATGTGTAAAGGGCAACTGTTTCATCAGTCATGACAGCCTACACAAGCCATGGAAAGCCATAATCCTGTAAACGTAATAGTGGGCGCAAACCAAAATTAAGTGACAGAGATCATCATAGGTAACACGAATTGTGTCAAAATAACGCAAAACTACGGCCGCTAAAGTGACTACAGAGCTCAATAGTCATCTTCGAGACCCGTACTTATCGACACTGTCCGCCGAGGACTCGATAAAGCGAAGATTCATGGACGAGCTGCTACACCGAAACCATTAGTGACGACGACCAACGCAAAGAAGCCTAAAACATGGAGTCAGGAGCATAAATCCTGGACAGTTAATCAGTGGAAACACATCGTATGGTCCGACGAGTCAACGTTTTCGTTATTTCTAACATCGGGCCGGGTTTACTTCTGGAAAAACTTACAATCCTGATTGCTTGATTCCAACGGTTAAGCATGGAGGTCGAAGTGTGATGCTGTGGGTGGCCATATCATGGTATTCTGCCGGTCCCATCATTACTCTCAAAGGCCCTGTTATAGCCAACGATTATGTGAACATTTTAGGTGATCAGGTGCAACTCATAGTTCAAATGTTGTTCCCTAACAATGATGCCTTATTTCAGGACGATAATGCACCCATTCACACAGCCAGGACAGTATTATAGTGGCATGAGGAGCATGCAACTGAACTGCAGCGTCTTCCCTGTCCAACACAGTCCCCGGACTTGAACATTATCGAACGCTTGTGGGCGGTATTGGAGCGCAGACTTCGGAGCAGATTTCCGCCTCCTTCGTCACTACCGGAATTACAAGATGTTCTGATCGAAGAGTGGCATAACATTCCACTGCAGACTATACAATCATTATGGCAATATTTCAAGAAGAATCGCAGCTCTATTACGACCAAATGCTGGTACAACCCTTTATTAATAAACCATTCCCAAGTAAGTACAGATGTGCACATTGTTTCGCCTATCCCCTTTTCGTTTATGGCATTGGTAGGCTAAGAGAAAGCTTTCGACGCTGTTGACTGGAATACACTTTTCCAAATTTTGGAGGTAGCAGGGGTAAAATACAGGAAGCGAAAGGCTATTTACAACTTTTACGAAAACCAAGTGGCAGTTATAAGAGACGAGGGCCAAGGTAAGCCTTGGTTGAGAAGGGAATGATGCAGGATTGTAGCTTGTCCCCGACGTTATTCAACCTGTACACTGAACAAGCAGTAAAGGAAACCAAAGAAAAATTTTAAATAGGAATATAAGTCCAGATAAAAAAAATAAAAACTTTGAGGTTTGCCGATGAGATTGTAACTCTGTCAGAGACAGCGAAGGACTTGGAAAAGCAGCTGAACGGAATGGACAGTGTCTTGAAAGGACGATATAAGATTAACATAAAGAAAAGCAAGGCAAGGATAATGGAATGTAGTTGAATTAAATCAGGTGATGCTGAAGGAATTAGATCAGGAAGCGAGACACTTAAAGTAGTAAATAGGTTTTGCTATTTGGGCAGCAAAGTAACCTATATCGGCCGAGGCAGGGAGGATATAAATTTAGACTGGCAATGACAAGAAAAGTCTTTCTGGAGAAGAGAAATTTGTTAACATCGAATATAGATCTGAGTATCAGGAACTGTTTCCTGAAAGCATTTATATGGAATGTAGCCTTCTATGGAAGTGAAATCTATAGTCTATGTTAACAAATTCTTCCTCAGAAACATTTTTCTTGCCATTGCCAGTCTTCATTTCGTGTCCTCTGTACTTGAGTCGCCATCGCACATTTTTCTGCCCAAATAGCCAAACCTATCTACTGCTTCAACTGTCTCGTTCCCTAACCTAATTCCCTTAGCATCACCTGATTTAATTTGACTACGTTCCATCATCCTTGCGTTACTTTTGTTTATTTCGTCTTACATCCTCCCTTCAAGACACCGTCCATTCTGTTCAACTTTTGTTCCAAGTGTCTCGCTATCTCTACAGAATTACCTTGTTATCGACAACCTCAAAGTTTTTATTCTCCCTGAACGTAAACTCCTACTCCAAATTTTTCTTTGGTTTCCTTTACTGCTTGCTCTGTGTACAAATTGAATAACATTGAGGATAGCTACAACCCTGTCTGGCTCCCTTCTCAACCACTGCTTGCTTTTCATGCCCCTCGCCTCTCATAATTGCCGTCTGGTTTCTGTACTTGTTGTAAGTAGCCTTTCACTCACTGTATTTTAGCCCCGCTAACTTTGCAATTTCAAATAGATTATTACAGTCAACAATGTCAAAAGTTTTCTCTAAGTTTACAACTGTTGTAGGGTTGGTTTCCCTCTCCTTAACCTGTCTTCTAAGTTTCAGAAGAAGGGCCGTATAGCTAGGTAATTAATTTTATTACCTTACGGTGAGTCAATAACATAGCTGCATAGTCCACTGGATGAATGAGTTAGACGGTACCTCATCAAGGAGTCAGAGTTTCCGTATTTAACTTATCACACAGTGATATTGCAAATCCCATTCGTAACTAGTAACGTTGTACCCCCTGTTCCATACGTAGGAGGAATACATCGCTGCGCCGGCCGTGGTGGCCGAGCGGTTCTAGACGCTTCAGTCCGGAACCGCGCGACTGCTACGGTCGCAGGTTCGAATCCTGCCTCGGGCGTGGATGTATGTGATGTCCTTAGGTTAGTTAGGTTTAATTAGTTCTAAGTTATAGAGGACTGATGACCTCCGATGTTAAGTCCCATAGTGCTCAGAGCCATTTGAACCCTCAATTATTATCTCCTCTTATTTTCGTGATCTTTACTCGGTATGGATGTCGATGGCAGTAGAATCATTCTGTAGTAGCTTCAAAAGTTGTTTCCCAAATTGTTTCAATTTGTTCCATGAATAGATCGTCGCATTCCCTCCAGTGATTCCCATTTGAGTTAACGAAGCATCTGTGTAACATTCGTGTGATGACGAATCTACAGGTAACAAATCTAGCAGCACGCATCTGAATTGTTTCAATATCTTATACGTTCCTTTAATCCGAAATCGTTTACCACATATAAGCTTAACAGGCAACATGTGTGCTCTGTAGCCGGCTCAAAGCACATGGGAATTCTAACATGGATGCGAATAAACTTGGTTGAAATTGCGAGTACCAGAGAAATGCATAAGTTATTGAATCCACGAGATCTAAGCACAATAGATAAAGTATGAAACGTATCTCTTGATGAGCTACACAGATTTGCCAAGGAGGCGGTCGATAAACATCAAGTAAAAATAGCTAACACGTCCTCTGAACATCATTTCGGATTCATAAAAAAATCTACAGATCCCTTGAGCTCTTGTAAATGTGCCTAAATGGCTACTTGTAAGTCACAGAGTTTGCAAAACCCTAAAGCGGAGACAGATTTATATCATCACGTGTTCTGAATCAATTAGAATGTGAACAGGGACACGATATTGTTTCTGAATGTGAGATGTGCACACAAAAGCTTGCGGAAGCGGTTCAACTTTACTTAAATCTGACTTTTAACATAGGTCACTGCAAGACTGATTTCTATAGCATACTGTCTCCGACGGCCAACAAGAGGGAAGTAGGCTATGAGTCGTGAAGCGTGGAAGAAACAGAAACGAAATTTTGGTTCCCAACGTTGTCACTGGACGTAGCAGGTCATAGCTTAGCTCGCACTGAGTCCTGTACTTTCTCGATCTGGCAACGATACTCCGTTCTAGCAGGAAGAGGCAACATGCGACTGTGATCAAAGATAAGTCGAGCATGGAGAAATCCTGCGATGCATGCCATTATAATCAACTGTCTTTCAACTACTATGGTAATGATTATGATTGTGCCCTGCGACGTGCGGAGAGCAAAGATACACGTTTTGGGCTGTTTCTCTTACAGCTTGTGTGGTGGCTCATCGCATGGTATTCTACAATATTGGAGTGGCGAGCGATTAGCTGCGCTGTAGTCCGGATGTAAACTACTATGATCTCAGACGATCGACGGCCAACCACGCAGTCAGTGTATTTTCTGGGAGCGTTCCGACGGTCTGAACTAGGGATGAAAGGAGGAGGGGTGGGGGGAAGGGGCATCTCGTATTAAGTTTCACGGTGAATGACGATACAGTTTTGACATTTTTCACAATGAATGATTTCGGACACTCATTTTCAAATTACAAATTATTTCCTTATTTTCAAGTTTCTTATTTTATATCGCGTCTCCTCATAAGCATTCAACAAGCTCAGGCACCTCTACAGAACAGACAGTACGGAGTAAGATTACGGTTCCCACGCTAGCTGAAGTAGGCGCGGAACCATCTGGCAATGCCTTTAGATGATGGGGTAAATGCTGTCACTAGCTGTGAGAAAGACAGTTACACATCCGCGTCGATACGTAGGGAAACCACGCCCTTTCTGAAGCGAAGCAAGCATTTTGTGTAATAAACACCCTCTAATAAAAGCCACCTTTGCCACTACAGATATGAGACGTCACCTACTGGTCATAAAAACTTTTCTTACAACGATATCACGACGCAAGAAAGCAGCAATTTCAGGAAAGAGATGAACAATGTTTGAGATAATGAAGTTATACGAACAGCTACGATGTTGGATGTACAATATCTAGACTGCGCGCCATAATCGCCAGTCACCAGTAGGATGCCTTTCAATCTAGTTCCGTCGTAAGTCCATGATTTCAAGAAATTGCTAGCTTCAACAAGAATCCTACTGTTTCATTTATTAACAGATTATGGTGTTTCTGTAAATAAACACATCTTACGGGCATCCATGAACATTTGTTTAAGTATTACAGTTCCCACTTCATCTCTTAGAAATTACCAGATGTAGAATTGCACATTCTATGGAATACTATAGTAGTAGGGTAAAGGTGGCGTCAGTGCATTTTGTTAGCGTGGGTTGCCTACATCAGGGGCAGGTATGCACTTAGGAGGAAAACCTTTGTTCTCCTTTGACTCACAGATCATCAAAAGTGGTTCAAATGGCTCTGAGCACTATGGGACTTAACATCTGAGGTCATCAGTCCCCTAGAACTTAGAACTACGTAAACCTAACTAACCTAAGGACATCACCCGCATCCATGCCCGAGGCAGGATTCGAACCTGCGACCGTAGCGGTCGCACGGTTCCAGACTGAAGCGCCTAGAACCACTCGACCACACCGGCCGGTTCGCAGATCATCAACCTATTGTTCTGTTAAAAGGATCCTTCCTTTTGATTGACAGGTCCTTAACCTATTGTTTCTCTGCCCCTCCCTCTCCCTCTCACATCGCTCAGGAAACCTCTAATCCACCCCCTCTTCCTACCTGATACAGGTACTTTTTCAGGTTTGAGTTATTCAAATAGCCTCTTCTCACTCTGATCAATTTGATTGACTATTTTATTAAATTGATCAATTAATTAACCCTGGCACTCTCAGAACACCCACCTCACCCGCCCCATCCCCTCCTCTACCTGGAAAATCGCGGCTCAGTGGTGGAGAGGGAGGATCTCATGACAGGAAACTCAAGGGTATTTTGTTTATTTATAAAATGTTCTGTTTTTGGGGACTGTATTTCTCTTGTTCATCATTCTCTGCTTTTTGGGAAGTCAGAGGTCTTATAAGAAGTAATTAAATCGCTCGCCTTTCTTTTTATTTCAATCGCAAAAGGAATACTATCGTGAAAAACACATCACACGTAATTACACAGTTAAAAATCTTTCGATCACGAAGCATGCACCGCCCGCTGCTCCTGTCCACTGGACCATGCAGAATGCCACTGCACATGCTACCAGGAGTTGGGGTACATCGGCAGTCGCCACCAAGTGGCGAGTCGTTCGTCAGCTGGCGAGCCATTCGCAGATGTCCTTTCGGGTCCCACAAGCGTGAGGTGGCGGCATCTCTTTCATATTTGACATCTTAGGAATTCCCTTGGCTGACACACAGCCTTCGTATCTGCCGTCCAGCAAAATGTTTGCACAGCGGCTCACCCTCGCAGGTGCAGCTAAAAGGTTGTCAGTGTTATACTGACGTCACATGTCTATTTAAATAACAGCCAAGTCTCCTTCTGGATGTGCTATAGAAATCTGTCGGAATGCTTTCAGAAACTGTTCACAAAAACATCCCAGAATAAAACAGCACACATTCTTCCTAGTGATCCTAATGGGACAGTCCATCTGTCATATGTAACATCCTGCTTTCGACATCCGTCTCAGAAATGGTAATCATTCACCCTTGTTCTCACTGCTAAAAGCCTTAATCATGTTTGTGCATGCTTTCGAAAACACCATTTCTCATATAGACAAGAAAGGGGATCGCTGAACTTTCAACTACCTAGTTTCAATCACTTTCCAAGGTCACCCGTATTTCGGATGGAGAAAGTGGGTGATCGGATAACCTTTAAAAGCAGATTAAACTAGGTAGTTGAAAGTGTAGCGATACTTTTTTTCTTATGTAAATTAAGGACTGGACACCCATAAAATTCCAGGTCCTGAATAGCAGCAAACTTGAAGTTCTGATGCGTCCATGAGATCTTCTTCTTCTTCTTCATGTAGATGATGGTCGAATAATCAAAGCAACGTCACCGTATCCGTATAGGGTATGCCAGGATCATCGCAGTGAATTCCATGGTAGAAATGTTTTAACCACTTTGCACTCTTCTGTGTCTTAGCACAATTCACATACTTGGAACACCGTGGTGATGAAATGTTTGCTGAGAATGTCTCTATTATTCCTGCATCTTCTGTGTATTATCTGTCTATCCCCATGGTCATAGAAATCTTGATGTAAAGAAATTAGTCATTAAAAAGTAATAGCTTCTTACTTGGCTACAGAATAGACATCATTATTATTGATCTTTTCATCTATACACCCAATACAAAACATTTTAGTTGATGGCAGTCCATCAATCTGGTATCGCACATTCGAGTCAGTGCTTGAAGCTGGGCTCATACATTGAAATGTGTCAGGTGGCAAATAAAATATATATCACATAGTAATGGTACAAATTGTGTAGGGAACATGTAGTAATCTAAAGCATTCATGTGGTGACACCTCTTAATCAGTTTCACATAAATATCTGAGAGCAGAATAACACATTTCTTGATTTCACCCATTCAAACTTTCTGTAAGCAGTAACATTCTCTTTTCTCAGTGAATCCATAGTCCTAAAAGTTAATCATCATGACATACTGAACATCATGTGACCACTGGTATAGATATGTTAAACCTTACAGGATTTAAGTTAGCGTCCTACTTCTGTAGACAAAAGATGGAGAATGAAGAGTTGCCACATTAGTTAAAAACAGGTTTAAATTTAAGTATATTGACATTAATAAATTTGCTTGGAGCAGCACTTGAAGCATGTGCAACAGAGATAGATTTTCATAATAGGTCCTTTATAATACACTCCTGGAAATTGAAATAAGAACACCGTGAATTCATTGTCCCAGGAAGGGGAAACTTTATTGACACATTCCTGGGGTCAGATACATCACATGATCACACTGACAGAACCACAGGCACATAGACACAGGCAACAGAGCATACACAATGTCGGCACTAGTACAGTGTATATCCACCTTTCGCAGCAATGCAGGCTGCTATTCTCCCATGGAGACGATCGTAGAGATGCTGGATGTAGTCCTGTGGAACGGCTTGCCATGCCATTTCCACCTGGCGCCTCAGCTGGACCAGCGTTCGTGCTGGACGTGCAGACCGCGTGAGACGACGCTTCATCCAGTCCCAAACATGCTCAATGGGGGACAGATCCGGAGATCTTGCTGGCCAGGGTAGTTGACGTACACCTTCTAGAGCACGTTGGGTGGCACGGGATGCATGCGGACGTGCATTGTCCTCTTGGAACAGCAAGTTCCCTTGCCAGTCTAGGAATGGTAGAACGATGGGTTCGATGACGGTTTGGATGTACCGTGCACTATTCAGTGTCCCCTCGACGATCACCAGTGGTGTACGGCCAGTGTAGGAGATCGCTCCCCACACCATGATGCCGGGTGTTGGCCCTGTGTGCCTCGGTCGTATGCAGTCCTGATTGTGGCGCTCACCTGGACGGCGCCAAACACGCATACGACCATCATTGGCACCAAGGCAGAAGCGACTCTCATCGCTGAAGACGACACGTCTCCATTCGTTCCTCCATTCACGCCTGTCGCGACACCACTGGAGGCGGGCTGCACGATGTTGGGGCGTGAGCGGAAGACGGCCTAACGGTGTGCGGGACCGTAGCCCAGCTTCATGGAGACGGTTGCGAATGGTCCTCGCCGATACCCCAGGAGCAACAGTGTCCCTAATTTGCTGGGAAGTGGCGGTGTGGTCCCCTGCGGCACTGCGTAGGATCCTACGCTCTTGGCGTGCATCCGTGCGTCGCTGCGGTCCGATCCCAGGTCGACGGGCACGTGCACCTTCCGCCGACCACTGGCGACAACATCGATGTACTGTGGAGACCTCACGCCCCACGTGTTGAGCAATTCGGCGGTACGTCCACCCGGCCTCCCGCATGCCCACTATACGCCCTCGCTCAAAGTCCGTCAACTGCACATACGGTTCACCTCCACGCTGTCGCGGCATGCTACCAGTGTTAAAGACTGCGATGGAGCTCCGTATGCCACGGCAAACTGGCTGACACTGACGGCGGCGGTGCACAAATGCTGCGCAGCTAGCGCCATTCGACGGCCAACACCGCGGTTCCTGGTGTGTCCGCTGTGCCGTGCGTGTGATCATTGCTTGTACAGCCCTCTCGCAGTGTCCGGAGCAAGTATGGTGGGTCTGACACACCGGTGTCAATGTGTTCTTTTTTCCATTTCCAGGAGTGTAGTAGCCTAATAGTAGCCATATACAGAGCACCTTCAGGAAATTCAACCGGTTTATAAATGGTCTTGAAGATTTATTATCTCATCTAAAATGCAAAGAACTGGTGGTTGCTAGTTATTTTAATACAGATGTCCTGAAAAACACTGTCAGTGAACAGTTACTGAAATCAGTTACATTGTCGTTCAATTTAATTTCTACTGTAAATTTCCCAACTAGGGTATACAAATGTTCTAAGACTGCCATTGATAATATATTTATAGACAATTCTAGGCAACTAAGCCTCATTACAAAACCAGTTGTAAATGGGCTATCTGACCATGACATGCAACACCTAACATTAAAGTTTGAAAATTGTCAGGGTAAAATATCCATCAGAACTGAGTAGAGAAGGCCAATAAAACAGTCACAAACTGAAAAATTTAGGAGATTGTTCAAAGAAATTAATTGGATGCATGTTTACAGCATCCAAGACACAAATGGAAAATACAAAAATTTAATTAATAAAGTTAGCACCTTATTTGAAAATTGTTTTCCTCTGAAGGTAACTCAAATTAAGCAGAAGTCTAATAAGAAACCATGGATCACACGAGGGATAAAGATATCATGTGAGACAAAAAGGAAACTCTATCTGATACGTAGGGACACCTTTGATACTAGCATTATAGCTCATTACAAACATTACTGCAAAATATTGAAGAAGGTTATCCAGAAATCTAAACATTATGAGAAGATGATTAACACATCCAGCAATAAAATAAAAACAATACGGGATATAGTTAAGTCAGAGACAGGTAGGACCAGAAATGAGGAGGAACAAATAGCTCTAAAAATAAATGAAATCCTGATAACAAAAGCATGTTGTGTTGCAAACCATTTAAACAAGTACTTTGTCTCTGTTACTGATAGATGGGGTTGTCAGGTTCAGTAAATAATGCAATGGAATATCTGAGACCAGTGCACACAAGCAATCTCAGTAAAATGGTATTGACACTTACTTCACCCAAAGAAACAGAATCCATCATAAAGTCCTTTAAATCAAAGCATTCTAGTGGTTATGATAACATATCAACAAAGTTAATAAAAGAGTGTTCATGTGAGCTTAGTCATATCTTAAGTTATTTGTGTAATCAATCACTTGTCACAGGAACATTCCTGGACTGGCTTAAATATGCTGAAGTTTTACCTCTCCACAAGAAAGGGGACAAAGAAATGCCGGCAAATTACCGACCGATCTCACGTTTACTAGCTTTTTCAAAAATCTGCTTACGCACCTTAGTGAAAATAACATACTGTCAAAGTTATAGTTTGGTTTTTTTAACGGTTCTGTTATTGAGAAAGCTATTTACACTTACAGCGAAAATGTTCTTAATTGATTGGACAACAAATTAGAGGCAACTGGCATATTCTGTAACCTGTCAAAGGCGTTTGACTGTGTGAATTACAGCATTCTTTTAAGTAAATTAAAGTATTATGGCGACACTGACAGTGCTGCAAAGTGGTTTCAGTCATATCTTACTAATAGAAAACAAAGGGCGTCATTATGTAACACTTCAGCAGTAGGCAATCAGACATCATCTGACCGGGAAGAAATTACATGTGGTGTTCCCAAAGGTTCCATACTAGGTCCACTACTGTTTCTTGTGTATATTAATGACCTGTGTAACATTATATGATTGCCTTATCATTTTAAATCATTCACTAATCGAGCAGTCGCTCGGCAACAGCTACAGTTAGCAAATAATGTTGCGAGAATGTAAAAGGTGAACGACCTGTGACGTAACTTGTTTATTGTCGAAGCGCCGTCAGAGATGCTGTGAGTTATTGACTTTGAAAACCGTGGCGCGAAAAACGGACAAAAGAAGAACACTTTTTTACACATTTTTTTTTTTTTTTTTTTTTTTTTTTTTTTTTTTTTTTGATGTACGAGATATTCTCGATGAACAGCTACTCATTCTTCTCTTGTCTCCTGTAACGTGTGTCGGACGCGCATGTCTTGCCGCCGTATTATTATTGTTAAAAATAATATTGTTCTAGTGTAAAGTAAATGTGTAATACTAAAAGTGCCTAGCAGTAGATTTATTGTGCGACGTGTATGTGAAAACGTCAAAGGAATTGTTTTCATTACGAGAAGTGCCAGTCAAAACGGTATCCGTGTTAAATCCTTCGTTGCAGTGTAAGTTCGTCTATTAATTGCCATAAATTCAGATTTATATGGAACTGGTGTATGGACTATTTATTTAATATAGAATCTATGTCTCACTCCTTCATGAAGTTATTTAATTTTCTTTATGTTTCTGCCGAATAGATAGTTCACAGTCACGAATTCTTTCGTCGAAATCGGACGGATGTTGTATGCGGCGAAATATTTTCTCCGGGCCATGTTCTATTGGTAAATACATGATAAACTACGGTCCCTTAGGAAATTCATGTTGAGCTATCCAAAAATAATTATATTTTGAATAGGCATTTATTCTCTTCCGCAATGCAACTTCCGACTGATCAGACGATCCAACAAGAAACAGCCGCACATGGTCGGCGTTCGCAAATATGTTTCCACCGCTGATTATAGCTATATGTTACAGCACAAAAGTAAACATATTGTTATAATTAGCGGCTACGAACGGGGACATTTATAACTGTATGTTTATGTATACACATTACGTAAACATATCGTTATACCTATCATCTGTTACATTACCAGATGCCAAGTTCGTCTTATTTGCAGATGATACAAACATTGCAGTAAATAGTAAATGAAATATAAATTTAGAAAGGGCAGCTAATCAAATTTTTACTGACATTAATAAGTGGCTCATAGCCAATTCACTGTCATTAAACTTTGAAAAGACCCACTGTATGTAGTTGAGAACTTCCAAGAGATTTCCTTCTGGTGGTGTATAAAATATGATGACATGGAAATAGGAGAAGTTGAGAATGCAAAATTCTTGGGATTACAACTTGACAATAAATTCAGTTGGGAGCAACTAACGAACTGCTAAAGTGCCTAAAAAGTCTGTGTTTGCAATGCAAATGATGTCAGACATAGGAGATATAAATATAAAAAACTGGCATATTTTGCTTATTTTCACTCCATTATGCCATATGGTATCATATTTTGGGGTAGCTCCACAAACAGAGAAAACTGTATAGAGTACAGAAGCGTATAATAAGAGTAATGAGTAGTGTAAATCCAAGAACATCATGTCGAAACCTATTCAAAGAATTGGGCACAGCTACTCAGTACATTTATTCCTTAATGAAGTTTGTTGTAAATAATGCATCTCTTTTTCCAACTAACTGCTTAGTACACAGTATCAATACTAGGAATACGAACAATATACATAAAGATTTAAAATCACTTACTCTTGCCCAGAAAAGAGTCCAGTATTCAGCAATGCATATTTTGAATAAGTTACCAGCAACCATTAAGAGTTTAGTTTCAGACGAGGCACAATTTAAACATAATTGAAAAGAATTTTTGGTGGCCAACTCCTTCTATTCTATCCATGAGTTTCTCAACAAGTGCAGTAGACCGTTTTAAAGAAAATTTATTATACTTTAATTTTTGACAATACTTGGTTGCAACAGCCAAGTAACTACCTACTGTGTGAATGATGGATGTATGGAAAGCAGATGTAAGTCATAAGTCTGTAAGTAGTGGACGTTTAATTTTAAATCTTGCACATAATCTGACTGTTCTTAACTGTCGATCACTGAAATGAATAATTTACTTTAATTTTTGACAATACTTGGTTGCAATAGCCAAGAAACTGGCAAATGTCTGAATGATGGATTTAATGAAAGCAGATGTAAGTATTAAACCTGTAAATATTAGAAGTTTAAGTTTAATTCATGTACATAATTTTACTGTTTATTGACTGAGGATCATTAAAATTAATGAAACTCAAGTTTTTCTAATTACATTTTTGTAATGTGTTTATCTTACATGTTTCTAACACCCAGGAGGATTCCCTCTTTTATGGGTCTATGGAATGAATAATTAATCTAATATAATCTAATCTAGAATATTTTTTCTAATCTGTGGTTACAGCTCTGTTGTTGAACAAGTAGAGTTGTCCAATCACTATCCCCCTTTAATAGTGATAACTAAAGCATGGCCATACTTTGCACAATACACTCACTATCACTCCTCAGAACTATGGCAATACCTTATTCAAAGACTTCCTGCACACACTTGAAGTCGAATAACTGAATGACAATGCATTCATAGTGGTCAACCAGAAGTCAACTGTACGCTTGCAATAAGGCATTCTTTGCATTCAGGCCTAAGGAGGTTTCTACATAACATGGTATTCCTTTTTGAGAATACAGCTTCCTCACACACATGTTATAGGATATAAACAGGTCTCTATCATTAAGTCACCGTTTGTCGCACAATTAACAAAAAATCTTTGTATGATGCTCTTACAGGCTCTTCTGTTTTTTCGTAACGAACTCAACTCTGGCAGCTGCAGAAATAGATCTGTCTGGCGGTGATCCTCCTCTTGCTCGAAAGTGTTATACAGGTATGGTGCTCAGCAACAGGAAATTACAAATGTGCTTAGACCACAACAGTTTTTCGGTTTCTCCAATCATCTGCCCAGTCTGTGAAAATTAACTCCAAACAGACGTACTCTACTATATATATATTGCACTCACAATGATTTCTTGGTCAGGGGAAATTCGAGTGATCTGGTTGGTGGTCTCTATGTATTGAATGTACTGGCACAAGCTCCAACTTGGTGTCTAAATATATAACAGACGACACTACGTGTTGGCTGGATTTACAAGTATCTAAAATGCGAAAAGGTTTCTTAGAAGTCGTGAAACCGATAAAACGAAAAAAAACTAGAACTTTTTGAAATTGTAATTACATCCTTTATTTGTCGACAAATATGTGATGGCAGGAGACTTTTTTGCAGTGTGAGAACGACACCCAGCTGGTGCGAGTGTGGAGGTATCATAATTTTTTTATACACATATAACTTATAGTCAGAAATGTTATGCTGCTGGTTGAACATAAAGGTACCGTGGCTTATGTTCTGACGTACCACCAAATGTTTGTGGGAAGTAATCACAGTACTATTCACATAAAAACAACAACAAAAATTATGTATGTCTAGTTGTAAGGAAAGGGTAGATTTGATGTGATGAATTACGATCTCAATGCATTGAGGAGTATATCCGAACACAAGGGGTGATAGATTATTTCGTAAATAGCTGCACAATATTGCAATGCAAGGGCTCAACCAGACCTGCTATAATGTACAAAGAGGACAGGCAGTATGGCTGTAACAAAATGTCCCCTCATTGGCGAGCCTTAAGCGTAACCTTGCCTTTTGCTTGTCGCACTATCGACAGTGATATTGATTACAGTACATCAACACGCATTGGTGATCTCTTTCCAACATTTCCATCCACAGGAGCGTTGTTGATTATCACATAGCGCCAGATGCCTGTGCCTTATAACACATGTTTGAGTGAGTCTTGGCAGGATGCAGCACCTTCCGGAAGTGCTGACAGGGAAACGTGAACATCAAATGAGTTCCTGGAACTGAAGACAACTGTGACACATAGCAGGTATGATTGTGGGCATACCACAATTTTTTCAGATGCTGTATACATATAAACGACAACTGCACTGGTTGTCTGAAATGTGTATGTTGCAGTGTAAAGTTACTGTGGCTTATGTTCCAGAACATCTGAGAAAATGACTGTGTGTCCTAGCATAAGGGAGGTATAGATTTGACATGGAAAACTGTGATAGCTGTAAGGGGGATGAAAGAATTTATTTTTATGCGGAAAATTATGCGTGCTACAGATACTGAGATTCAGTTGGGAACCACAGCGGTCAAGAGGAGACATTTCCAGTACATCACTTGGTGTCAGACTGCAGCAGCAATCCTATTTAATTGTAGTTACACTGATAAATATGTGCCTGGTTACAAATATTCTTGTGAGTCTGGAGACGGTCTTAGAAAGCGTAGCAGCAACTAAACAGGTAGACGCTGGAAACAGCATCTCAGTGAGCGCCTTTGTCTCAGGCCGCGGATTGCCCATCCTTTGTACACTAGTTCAGAGAGTACGAGAAAGCTTCTGGCTTATGACGATTTGGCTTGCGACTCCCCCTGGACGGGTGAATAGTGAACTACTACCCAGTTTGCGTTGAGTCGCCTTCAGGACCACTTGTGCCACGTGTATATTCAGCGGGAATTTGACAAGATTCAATATGACAAGTGTTTGCACTGGGGGTATTGATGCATTCGAACTCCTACCACTCAGGTCCTCCTGGGATGGGAGGTCGTCCATGGCCGGCTGGCCTCTCTCTATCTTAATTGCGTTACTGTGGCTGTGGTCATGGGACACATTTATAGCGGCAGTTTCCTCCGTCTGCACTGCACAGCGGCACAATGAGTACATGGGATGTATTTGTCGATCTGTAGACTACTTTTGCGAGGTTTAACTGTCAGTGCAATATGGCGATCTATACAAAATAGTTTTGCTGCTGGAAGTCTCGTCTGCAGAAAAAATGGCGGACAGTGCTCTCGCATGGGCAGTAGCAGCAGTTTCTCAGGTAAATTCAGTAAGAACCGATCAGAATGCTCCTTTCATTCACAAGACATTCTTTGTGCTGAGACATAGGAGCCTCTACAGATCGGTTTGAACAAGATGGGGGCAAGGTTTCTATGGAAAGTTCTGAGAGTAACATGTGAATTCTGTTTGCGTAATTGTTCTGATTTTCCTGTCTATGCATACACAGTGGTGGTGGTGGTTTTCGGGAAAAGAGACCAGACAGCGAGGTCATTGGTCTCATCGGATTAGGGAAGGATGGGGAAGGAAGTCGGCCGTGCCCTTTTAGAGGAACCATCCCGGCATTTGCCTGGAGTGATTTAGGGAAATCACGGAAAACCTAAATCAGGATGGCCGGACGCGAGATTGAACCGTCGTCCTCCCGAATGCGAGTCCAGTGTCTAACCACTGCGCTACCTCGCTCGGTGCATACACAGTGCTCTCTTTCCAAAAAACAAGAATGCTTTTATGATGAATAGTGTTTTCACAAGCATGCACAGACATGATGAAGGCTATTAGTGGTGAAAACAAAGGCGAAAGATTGCCATTTGTGAGATGTATCTCGAAAGCAGGATGTTACACATGACAGATGGGGTGGCCCATTAGGATCGCTAGGAAAAATGCATCCTGTGTTATTCTGGGATGTTTCTGTAAACAGTTTCTAAAAGCATTGCAACTGATTTTTGTAGTGCATCCAGAGGGAGACTTGGCTCTTATTTACATAGACATGTGACGTCAGTATAAAACTGACAATCTTTTAGCTGTGCCTGCGAGGGTGTGGCACTATGCAAACATCTCACTGGGCCACAGGTACAAAGGCAGTTCATCAGCCATGGGAATTTCTTATGTGTCAAATATGAAAGGGACCCGAATGGACACCTCTGCGTGGCTTGGCAGCTGACGGCTGCGTTGTCGGTTTGCAGGAACCGCTATTGTACCCCAACTCCTGGTAGCATGTGTGATGGCGTTCTGTGCGACTAGTGGACGGAGGACAGTAGGCGGAGCATGCTTCGTGATCGGAAGATTTTTAACTGTGTAATTACGTGTGATATGTGTTTCAGGATGGTATTCCTTGCTTGATCGGAATAAAAAGAAAGGCGATCGATTTAATTACTTCTTACAAGACCTCTAACGTTTAAAAAAAGCAGGGAATGATGAGCAAGAGAAATCCAACCCCCAAAAACTGAGTTTTTTTATTAATAAACAATATACCCTTGAATTTCCTGTCATGATATCCTTCCTCTCCACCACAGAGTCGCCAATTTTAAGGTAGAGGAGGAGAGGGGGAGAGGGGAGGGGGTGCAGGTGAGGTGGGATTACAACATACTTGCAACTATGCCAATGTCCAATATATGTTTTCGCTTTCTTAAAACTGGTAGTAAACTGATATGTCTAACTGTTTGTGAGAGAAGAATTCCAGCACTGTTCATGAAGACTCTTTTTTTATCAGCCACGTTCCACTGCTCCCTGTTGAGTATGTCCTTGTTATTTGCTAATGTCAGTTTATTGTACTGGTGAAACGAGATTCACGGTACATCCTCAACGTGGTGGCTCATGAAAAGTCCAGTGCCCGCACGACTAAGACGATGGAGTGTCCCATACTTTTGCATCCACAATTTGATCTCGATGAAATGGGCTGAAATCTCTCGCAGTCACCCTGCAGGTGACTGTCGCACTGAGTAGTTCAAATTGGACGTGGAAGAACATTTTTTGTCTCTAATTCAGTTGCTGACAGGTGTTTGCAGTTGAGATATATAGGCAATTAGAATAACTACGTAATACAAAAAACTGGTGGAACCAGAGTTAATTGTGACCAGTACTAAAATCTAGACAATGCGCTTTATTGTGTAACAAATAAATAACGATATAGTGACATTCATCTACATCTACTTGTACGTGATCACCCTCCAATTCACAATTAAGTGCCTACATAAAGTTCCTCGAACCACCTTCAGACTATTTCTCTACCGTAACATTCTCTAACATCACGTAGGAAAAATGAACACTTAATGTTTCTGTATGAGCTCTGATCTATTTATTATGACGGTAATTTCTCCCTGTGGTGGTTGTAACGTACCTACAACAAATAAAGACTATGTTCGTCTGTAAAAATGGACTCGATGAGCAACCTGAGCTATCAGTAATGGGAAACTAACCTGCATAACACTTTGTACGTGTTATATGAGTGTCAGTTTCACTGTCATTTAAGCCCTCAAGAGATCGTTACATGAAAAACTTAAAACTAACATTTAGATAAGCTATCTGACTGCATATATGGATAAGAATTTACCAGTGATACAGAATCTGGCTTGTGCAATGGAATTTGCTGGGTTAGAGAAAATGACACGTCGTGTTGTGTCAGTGTCTCTGTTTTGGCCATGATTTTTGTACTCACCTCTTTAGATGACTGCCTCTTTCGAAGTGCTTTACAACAATTCCCAGCAGCATGCAACAGCAGCAACAAAAATTTATTTTGACTAAGAATGTATTTAATAAAAAGCAGTTTTCTTGGGTACTGTTAACTACTAAATAACTTGTAAGAAGGGATTTCATAAATTAAGTCTATTTAAAAACTTCAGTAATCACCATGACAAGTATTAATAGTGGCGAAATGCCTGACAATGACCTTACAAGTATCAATAATGGCTGAGTGCCAGATTAACAAATTATTTCAGTTTCAAAGTTACATTAACGTTTAATAGCACAATATATTTATGAATTAGATGTGGAGAATAATTATTGTTATTTGGAGGGCAATTAGGCTTCTTTAACTGACAAACAAAACATTATTGAACACTCGGACTAATAATCACGAGCCTAACCCTGCAATTGCGCTTTATGCTAAGCTTGCGAATTTTACCTAGAATTCCATCTTCAAGCGTAGTTAAGCCGTCTATATCTCTCCTGGCTATATAAATGAAATAAGGCCTTGAGTGTGGTAAGATCTGCCATCATTGACGTGAGGACAGCGTGACACGTCTTCTATTCCAATCTCTCGACCAACACTACTGAAATTTTACTCTCGCAGACAGACCTCGTCTCACAACAGTTCTTAGAATCGCACTCCTATGTTTCGCTTTCAGATTCTTAGTATAGATATCTGAGTGTTTTTTTTTTTTTTTTTTGTATAGAGAATCGCAGAATCTTATACAATGCAAAGAATGGCATTAAGTTGGCTATATTGTTTTCGATACTCAATGTAATATTTATTCAATGTAATGGAGAATTCTGACACACTCCTTACGTGGTTAGAGACAATAAAATATTTTCACATTCAGAGGAGAAAGTTGGTGATTGAAATTTCGTGAAGATATCTCGCCGCAATGAAAATAATGTCTGTGTTACTGATTGCCATCTCAACTCCCTCATCATATCCGTGACACTCTTTCCCCTATTTCGCGATAATACAAAACGAGATTCTTTTAAAATTTTCGATGTCCTCCGTCATTCTTGTCTGGTAAGGATTCCATATACCACAACAATGCTCTAGCAGAGGACGAACAAAGGTAGCGTAGCCAGTCTCTTTAGTAGACCTGTTGTTTCTTCTAACATGCAAACCTGTCTTCGTGTCAATCGCCGATTTTATTTAATCTCAGTACACTTATAAATTAGCAAAAAATAACAGAAGTGTATTTACGGATTATTTTCTAAATGTGGCATTTCGGAACTCAACGATGTTATACGTGGTCGAATTTAATGTGATATTTCTTTCATTTTTATCCTACGAGTTTCGAAATTTTGCAAAATTAATTAATGATAGTGGAGTATCTGCAAAATATCATATTAGTGCAAAAATTTAACTATACTGTCTTTAAGAAAGTTAATAATCATTGAAATTTTATCTGGAACATTTTTGTTTATCTGTCATGGTCTCGTAGGTATTCGCTCACAACTAATTATGTCATATTACCTTTCAGTGAGTGTTTTCATCCTTAAAATTGCATCATTGCCGATATAAAAAATACAAATCCATTATTTGTTACTATTCTACAAATGCACTGAGTTTTAATAAAATCGGTGATTGACACTAAGGTAGCTTGCTAGCAAGTGTTCTGCCACTGAAATGTAGTCGTTGGTTTGCCTTCCTCACAACCGTTTCTATGTGATTGTTCCAACTTAAATTGTTCGTCTTAGGTACTTAATCGAACTGACAGACTTTAAATTTGATTGATTTATCATGTAATCGAAATTTAACAGATTTATGTCTCTACTCATGTGTTTGACCTCACACTTTTCCTTATTGAGAGAAAATTGCCATCTTTTGCACCGTTCATTTTCCAATTGGTTTCGATCTTCTGATGACTTTACCATACGGTAAATGACAGCATCATCTACAACCAACCTAAGAGGGCTGCTCGGATTATCACCTAAAACGTTTATGAAAAAAATGGTTCAAATGGCTCTGAGCACTATGGGACTTAACATCTGTGGTCATCAGTCCCCTAGAACTTAGAACTACTTAAACCTAACCAACCTAAGGACATCACACACATCCATGCCCGAGGCGGGATTCGAACCTGCGACCGTAGCAGTCGCGCGGTTCCGGACTGAGCGCCTTAACCGCGAGACCTCCGTGGCCGGCACGTTTATGAAGATTTGGAACAGCAGGAGGCCTGTAACACTTCCTTGGGGAAAGCAGGATATCACTTCTGGTTTACTCGATGATTTTCCGTCGATTGCTATGTAGTGTGATATTTCTGAGAAGAATTCTCGAATCCAGTGGAACTGCTGAAGCGATACTCCGTAGGCAGGCAATTTGATTAGAAGTCTTTCTCAGGAATGGTATCAAATGCCTCCTGGAAACCTACTCTGAATTACGAATGGCGGTATAGCGACAAGGAAGTAACTGATGTTAGGGAGAGGGTTCTGGAGATGTATGTAGCGTAAAGGAAACAAAAGAAAAAATCGGAGTAAGAATTAAAATGAATGGACAAGAAAGAAATACTTTGCGGTTTGCCGATGATATTGTAATTCTGTCAGAGACAGCAAAGGACCTGGAAGAGCAGTTCAACGGAATGGACAGTGTGTTGAAAGGAGGATATAAGATGAACACCAACAAAAGTAAAACGAGGATAATGGAATGTAGTCGGATAAAATAGGGTGATGCTGAGGGAATTAGATTAGAAAATGAGACACTTAAAATAGTAGATGAGTTTTGCTATTTGGGGAGGAAAATAACTGACGATGGTCGAAGTAGAGAGGATATAAAATATAGACTGGCAATGGCAAGGAAAGCGTTTCTGAAGAAGAGAAATTTATTAACATCGAGTATAGGTTTAAGTGTCAGGAAGTCGTTTCTGAAAGTATTTGTATGGAGTGTAACCATGTATGGAAATGAAACGTGGACAATAAATAGTTTAGGCAAGAAGAGAATAGAAGCTTTCGGAATGTGGTGCTACAGAAGAATGCTGAAAATTAGATGGGTAGATCACATAACTAATGAGGAGGTACTGAATACAATTGGGGAGAAGAGGAGTTTGTGGCACAACTTGACTAGAAGAAGGGATCGGTTGGTAGGGACATGTTCTGAGGCATCAAGGGATTGCCAATTTAGTATTGGAGGGCAGCGTGGAGGGTAAAAATTGTAGAGGGGGACCAAGAGATCAATACACTAAGGAAATTCAGAGGGATGTAGGTTGCAGTAGGCACTGGGAGATGAAGAAGCTTGCACAGGATAGAGTAGCACGGAGAGCTGCATCAAACCAGTCTCAGGACTGAAGACCACAACAACAACAGTAGCGGCATCACTGAGACAGTACCACACAGGCTTGGAAATCTGAGAATATAATTTGGTGAGAAAGAGCAATGATCTGGGAAATAGCTCTTGAAATTAAATGAACTAATTGAACCTCCTGAGAAAACGTGAAGTAAAAACAGTTCAGCGTGAGGAAGGTAGTGCCTGTCGTTATTTGCTTTCAATTATGCCGCATCCCTTCGTTTTTGACAGCACTACTGATGGCACAACTGAAGTAAGCAGGAAAAATAAACTTGTCGTTACAGCCAAGTGCTCACGTGCTTTGTAAGAACCCGTGATTATTTACAGGGTCTGGCATAGACACGCTTCACGGGTCCGGAAACGCGTCTGCGGTAGCGGGCGTGCACAGTTTTCACGGCATGGCGCACGCGGCGCTTCATGAATTTTGGAGTTTACGGGGACGGCCGGTCCCAATTGCCACTCCGAGCGGATTGCTCGAGCCGCTGCGTCAATCTGGCTGAGTTGTTGGTGTCGCCGCAACTGAATTGTTCACAGCTTCCGGTAGAGCTGCCGCTTTCTGTGCCACCTGCGGTGTATGGCTTTCCATCTGATGGATCCACTCTGAGAACACTGGTACACTATCTGGGATAAATCCGAATCATCGTTGCACGGTGGATGCACCTTCGGAAGTACAGCCTTTCAAATTCCCGTCTGGTTAAAATGGTTCTGAGCACTATGGGACTTAACATCTGAGGTCATCAGTCCCCTAGAACTTAAAACTACTTAAAACTAACTAACCTAAGGACATCACACACATCCATGCCCGAGGCAGGATTCGAACCTGCGACCGTAGCAGTCGCGCGGTTCCAGACTGCAGTGCCTAGAACCGCTCGCCCACTCCTGTCGGCTCCTGTCTGGACATCCAGATTTAGATTTTCAGTGGTTTTCATAGCTCGCTTACAACAAATGCCGGGATGAGCCTTTTGAAAAATGACGCGACCTATTTCCTTCTCCATGCCTACCTGACATGTGCATATTGGAAACTTTTGGCAGTAGACACTTTCGCGCCTGTTTCACTTTTCGTAAAAACTCTTTTCTATTATTTGCTTTATCATTGCTCGCGTAATAACGCATATACGAAAAGAGCCGTGAAATACCTTTTAGTAATGCTGTGCTATGAATTTCTTTATAATCATTAATTTTCAACAAAACAGAATATATTGCATTCTTATTGTTCTGTATCTGGCTTTCTATTAAAGGAACATTTTCCGCTACTCTAACTCACTATAAAAGTCAACATATCTTCCCTACTTTATCGTTATTGAAAATGAAAATTACTTTGTTATGAAATACTGAGGTTACAGTTCACGAAGATTGTTCAAAATCAAAATTTTGCAGTGGATTTTTGTTAAGAGTAAAACACCAATAATTACCACGACCAGCACAAGAACATGAGACTATTGTCGGAGAAAAATACGTTTTTACTATAAGGTTTGCCAGACCAGAACTAAGCACAGCAAAATTCCTATTATGTTACGAAGGTAAATTATCTCTTTTGTACTGTTAGCAATATATTATCAGCAGCCCGCGTCAACCTGCAAAACACATCATAAAATCTGCTGAGCTGCTCTGCAAGTCAGGAAGCTGAAAAAGATGATTTTATTTCACTATTACCTTCCCGCTTCTTTGCGGTATGATCGATGTCTTTAAATGCAGTTTGAATGCGCCGCGGCAGCGGCTCGTTCGTTCGTAGCGCAGCTCTGCACAACGGATAATATTTAAATAACTGAAAATTTCTTAAAAGGATGGGATAATATACCAAGCAAGCTACTAGAAATAATAATGCAAGGTTTCATTAAATAACTCTACTCAAAACATTCAAATATGTTAACTAATACACACCTTTTACAATGATTAGGTAATGGCGTACATCTGTTGACCATGACAAAAGAAGACTACATTAGCATTTACTGCAACGTCACAGGCTATCTTACTCGTACAACTCCAAGAAGAAGACAGAGAAATTAATGTTCGTTCTGTATTATTTATACTAGTGGTATTTTTTCATCTTTGTATGATATTTATCGTCTGTGCGGTTTCAGTACTCGCCGACACAGATATCATCTAAAATAAATAATAATAAAAAAATACATAATTCCATACAATAACAAAACATGATACACAATATTTTCTCTTTACTACAAAATATGTCTTTTGCTAATAGACGTTACAATGCCCCCTGGCAGCAATTGACTAACGTTAAGAATGTTCGGCAATATGCTGCCATTAACGTCCGTTTTGTCATTGTCTATCACCTTGTTTGAAATATTCACTGTTCACTTCTTTACTCTTTTGCATTATAGTTTTAATTACACTTTTTATAGTTTTTTCACACTTTGCGAGGTGACCGTAAACCTAGTCCCAGTGTCATTACAGCTTTCTGGCTCCCCCATTTGGGCTACGTGCGGTCAGAAAACCTGGGAAAACTGCGCCGGAGCCACGGTCATCTCACCTGGTTTGTCTTAACACGCGGTTTGATTATTCATCAAAAAAGGTTGGACTTTATCCAATGTTCACAGATAACAAAGGATATTTATTACCCAATGTTAAACTTTTAGTCTCTCTGTTAAAAATGTACCTTCTACACTCTGTCACATTTGTGTTCTGTATCACAATGAAAGTCAATCATTAAACAGTTTTATAGCAAGGTAATGGATTGTCTCTACAATTACTCACGAGAAATGTTCTACCATTGTATGGCATTCGTGTCAGTTTGCTTCACCAATATGACGAAAACATATCATATATATCATCGAACAAGTGAATGTTTTGAGTTTATACACAGTAAATTAAAAAAGGAAAAATGTTTGTCACGTAATTTCGTGTCCAATACATCATTTTCATATTAGTACATTAACAACGTAGTTGGTAATGTTCGATTGAATGTCAACAATGTCGTCCGGAGCGGGCGGCGCGAAGCAATTGTTGCGTAGCGTCGACTGGAACGCGGCGTGTCAACGACCGCTGAGGTCGACGACCTGCTCGCAGTAACAGCGACGGCGTGCTGAGGTGGCGCCCGAGCAGTCGCGAACCGCGCCGAACCATTCACCAATGTCGGCGTGTTGCAGTGGTTTCCCGCGACCGGCTGGCTGGCGGCACGGCACCCGTCTCTGCTTCTCCGCATGGCTCCTCGTCGTAACACATGAAACAAATATTCCACAACGGTGTACTGTCTTTAAGGATACAAATTATTAGCTGTGGAAGAAAATGCACTTTGGTTAAAAGCGTTTATTGTTCATTACGCCGTCACTTCGCTGGTATGCACTGGCTGTTTTGGCGTCATAACAGGTTTCTTGCGACACTGGTATTTAGGGTTCGTCACACACACATTGTACTACACACTTTCATTTGTTCTCACGGTCGATTCGCTGCCAGAGCATCTCTCAACACGTGAAATGTTTCGGTTCACACACACACTAAATGTTTCCGTCGAGCGATGTTAGTTTGTATCGACTCCGAACGGATCACTAACTACCGTTTTCACTCACAGTGTCTTGTTCGTTGAGCACTGCACTATGACAGTATAGCGTCCCCAGTGCCAAATTTTTTATCATGTAGCCGTAAAATAATAATTTCTCTGTGTAGGTTTAGATTGCAAAGAAATAATTTATGACAGAATGATCTAAAGAGACGACAAGATACGCTCTTTTGTTAATTTTTTAGTCGACTTCACTTCTTCTTTTGTCTTGAATGTGTCTAGAGGGACATCTTGCGTGTGCTGACAAATGTAAGCATATTTGTATGAGTTAAACATATAATATAACGATTTAATATTATTGTGCAGTTTTAATTTGTAAGAGGTGATCCCGATTTCATGTCCGCCTTCCTTGAATTAACCTGCATTCAAGTAATTTACAGCTCAACAATCGCAGCGGCCGATGCAGCCAACGACGCCATTACGTGGCGATATTAACTTACGAAAAATTAGCGGAAGCGGAAAACTCGCCAGCTATTAACATAATATTAATTTTTCTCCACAGCCGCACGAAGTTGCAGAAATACTTAGCTTTAAGATTCTTATTTTCAGTACCATAGCTGAGAGCCAGAGCCAGGACTCCGACTACAATACAATGGTCAACGGAGGTAAGAAAAATACTCTCGCGCGTGTGTGGGCCGCAATTTTAATTAATAACTAAAGATTTCTTGCTTTAAAGCGAACTGACTAGCCGAGTTTATTACATTGTTCAACTTAAATATCATTTTTATTAAGGCCCACCACGTAAGTCGGCAACAATCAAAAAATAATAATAACAATAATAATATATACATTAAATTACGACGGCCGACGGACGCGGGATTGGCGCCGCAACTTTGGGGCCCGATTAATATGATTCTATTGTAATGAATGTAATTATGTATGTGTCTAATTGTTGTAAAATATTAATGCTTATATGAATTCTTTTACATGTACAACAACAAAACCACACCCTGAGGAGATCTGGAGAGGAAAAAGTGTAGAAAAGAAAAAGGATTGCGAGAAAGAAAAATAAGTAAGGTAAGGCCTATTGTGCAAGCATCCTGTGTAGCTCTGTGCGGAATATCGAACCCATGTGCACATGAGATACCTTCGGTGTTTTGTGTATTATTATGTGTTTATTTTTGGAGGGGATAATTATTCGTTTTGTGTATTTATGTGTTTATTTTTGGAGGGGATAATTAATCGTGTGTGTATCAGTGTTAAAGATTTGTCAGTGGCTTAAAGCGAATTTAGTATGGGTAAGATAGGACAACCTAAAGCATCCGTACCAGAAGAACAAAATTCTGTTAATATGGAAAGTGAGGATCATTTGCAATACGTAAACGAATCCCAAGCCACCGCCTCGGATAACATAATTTCCGGAGTGGGGGGCGAGGATCTGTGGTCGGTGAATGACGCTCCACAGCAGAATGGGAATAGAGTAACAACTCCACTGCCTGGGCAGGGGGGCCAATCGAGTGCTAGATTAAGCGGGGCACCAGTATGCTCACCGATTGCAGACCCTTTTGCTGAATTTCTGCGCAGGTTAGAAGAAAGAGATAGGGAAAGAGACGAAAAACTGGCTCAGATGCTGTATGAGCAGGAGAAAAAATTAACGCAAAAGCTCATTGAGCAAGAGCAGCGCAGTGAAGCAAAGCTAGATAGTATCCAAAGCGAACTTGCCGAGATGCGGGACGCTTGCAAAGAGATCCCCGATCTTGTGCAAAGCTTAGCCGGAGAGATGCAAAAATTACAGATATCGCAGGCTAGGCTTGAAGACAATGTCCAGACTTTAACCAACCGCGTGGATAATGTGGAGATAGATGCACGGAAAAGTATTGACGCATATTTGGAAGTGCAAGCTCAAAAAGTATAAAAAGAATTAAATGAATGGCTAGAAGTAAAGGATCGCGAGATATCTGCAAAGATTGAAAGCGATGTAAAAACAGCTGTAGAACAAGCGACTGCGGCCGCGAGTGTAAATATTGACGCTAGCGCTGCCGCACTACGTGCCGAATTAACACAGATCAAATCCCGTGTGACTGCGGAGTTGCCAAATTGGCAACAGGAGGTCGCGCGGAGACTGTCTGCGTTGGAAAGCAATGTAAACAGTGGCGGACAGATCATGGATCCGACTCCGCGTACTGATTACTGTAATAACGCTGACGGTAGGCAGGGTGCGAGTGCGCAACCGCAACCTAATGCGAATTATGAGCACGAACAACACGCGATACCATGCAGCGCACATCACGAAGTGATGAATGTCCCAGAATGTAGCAATCAGATATGCAAAAAAGAGGACAATGTAATAAAACACAGGACATTCCAACCCTTCAATAGCGAAAAACGATATGTCCACCCTGTTGTATTTATTAAGAGCTTTAGGAATGTGTTTCCCAGGACATGGACAGAAAGACAAAGAATACAGTTCGTGGTCTCCTTTATTCAAGGTGACGCGGCACTGTGGGCCACCGACGTGTCCGAAAAATGTCTAACGATGCAACAGTTTGAAGGTGCATTCTTGCAAAAGTTCTGGTCCGATAGCGTCCAAGAAAGACTACGATAGGAGTTGTACAGTCCAGAAATGTACAATCCTAAGATGGGAACGTTACGCAAATATTTCGAAAAGTATATAAACAAAACCAGGTACTGGGACGAGCCAATGTCCGATCGTGACATAATCAGATTAATAAAAATGAAGTTGCCCAGTGAAATTAAAAGATATTTCATCAATGTGCCGGAATACGATATAGAACAATTCATGGAAATAGTGGATTCTGTTGACTTATTGATCGAAGATATGAAAACCGAAAACAAGTGGAACCATGCAGGCTGTAATCAACAAAAAGCCGATTACAATAGCAGCCACAGTAACGGTAGTAACTTAGTACCAAATGGTAACAGGAATAGGCAAGAGCACCGGCAACAGAATCGAGGCACAAACAATGGCAATGGTTATAACGGCAACGGTTATAATCGTCAAAATCGAAAGAGACATCATGATGGACGCATGAGTAATGGATATAATGGTAACGGCAATCCGCAATGGCGGAACAACCGAAACCAGTGGCGTGGTCGTAACGAACCGACACCACAGTGGCAACAAAACACAGCGCCACAATGGAACGTCAACCCAGGTCCATCACAGAACATGTCAGGAAGTTACAACCGACCACCGCAAAACCAGAGCCATAGAAAATATCAAAATACACCATCGGGGAGGCAGGGCGGCCAACCTAACAGTAGCAACAACAACAACCAGAACCACAATTTGAGGTTAGTGGAAGTGACAGACAACTGTCAACCCACTAATGCTCATCCGTTAAACTAAAGACAGCCACAATACGCTCTCCGTTGTTGGCTGCAGGATGGTGTAGTGAGAGCACATTCACGGATGACAGCCATAAACTTTGTATGCTGAGATACAATGAAGGAACAAAAATAGAAAAGGAACTTGTGGACATACCGCAGAAATGTAACCAAACCGACAAAAGTGTTGTGCAGGCTATATTGCAAGCAGATATGTACGGAGCACCAATACAGATAATAGTCGATACCGGTGCGTCAACCAATGTCATGAGCGCAAATTTTTACAAGTACTTGAGTCAAAATAATAGGATACCAGTATTGCCAGTGAAGAATTGTCGTGTTACAGGTGCAATAGGTGCACAATCTCATATCATAAAGCACCAGGTGCAAGTCGAGTTTACGGTAGGAAATGAAGCAATGAAAAGCTCGTTCCTAGTAGTTAGGGGATTAGGTGTTGCTTGCATCCTGGGGATGGAATTTTTACGCCAGAGGGACGCAAAAATCGACCTCTTGTGCGGGGAAGTAAGCCTTATGAATGAGGGTACACGTGTAGTTTTGCCATTGTTGAGGACACGGGAAGTGCACGGTAAATATTGCCTGAGCTTTCAAACGAGATTCGAAGGAATACAGGTAATTAATTTATATTCTGACTTAAGTACAAGACAAGTATATTTTAAAGATTTTATTACTGAAGACAAAGAGGAAAAAAGGAAACTGATAGCCATGAAAGTTAGGGAGTCAGAACATTTGACTGAAGCACAACAAAACGAATTGACTCAGCTACTTACAGATTATGAGAATGTGTTTTCGGAAAAACCCGGTCTTATCGAGGGCTCCACCTATAACATCGAAGTGGTACCTAGCGATACTTTCTGTCACGCAAACTACACCATTCCGTGGTCAAATAAGGAGGCAGTTACCAAGGAAATAAGAAAAATACTTACAATGACTTAAAGAAGTTCGCTCAGTAGAGCAACGTTTACATTTGTGTGTAGTAGGTTAAGTTCAGAGTGTATTTTTTTTCTGTGTGTAAATGTTAAGATTTTAGTGTAACATTTAAAGACAATGAGGCACACAAGATTAGTGCGATTCAATTTTGTAGCTGTTAAGGAATAATAGTATTTTCAAGCAATTGTATTTTGAAGGAAAAAATGAACGTAGGTTTAAGATTAATTTGCAAACTTCATGTTTAAAAATGCTTTAAAAATATTTTAAAAAAAATTCAATAGCATGTAATGATGACAGATTTTTTCATAAGTGTGTCATGAATATTTTTGAACTGTAGTAGTAATGAAACTTATGAAAATTTAATATTATAATGTATATGTTGTTCCATGTATTTATGTCTACACCGATCTTGAAATATGCTCAATCATAATTTACTAAACAACATGAGTGCAGGGTGTACATCACCCAAGGTACCTCATGTGTTATGGACAAGGTACAAAGCAAATCAGTAAACGCGACTACCGCTAAGCACTGTTAAAACATATTGCCATCTGCTAAGGCAGAGATTTGCACGAATTTGTAGTGTAAACAAAAGTCACAAATCTAACATTAATCTAGGAACTTGCACGCTAGGCCTAGATTATAAAATGTGTACAATAATGCGAGAGGCAAGGTTTTGTAAAATCGAGCCTGGCTCTGGAGGGCAAGTACGCAATGAGTGGGCAGACATGACATGGGGACTGACCTCAGATGAGACGGAAATACGATTGTATAGTCAAAAAATCTGAAGGCAAGTACGACTCTAAGTGGAAAAGGAAAAGAGACAAGTAGTGCGAGAGACTGGTAAAATCCAGCACAAGCCAAAATCCAGTTCAGACTGAATGAAATACATTAGTGTTTGTGAACTAATCGAAACAGTTACTTTAAACAGTGTGAAAAACTGTGAAGGTGAAACTGTGATATGGACAGTGAAGTGCTAGTATTGAACGTTCAACAGCGGTGAGGACGCCAAACGCCAATATTACGCACGAAAAACTGTGAATTTGCTTATAAATGTGAACGTGAAGTGAACCCACAGTCAATATTTTTGGGACAGACTGTAGTTTCAGTGAGCACAATAATGCGAGATTGGAATGCGATGCGTGGACTGTTGCAAAACAGCGACCGCAGAAACGGCGAATGTTTGTGCTAAGCTCGTATTGGGACACTCACCAGTGCCTGCGAGTGCGGCGAAAACATAAATAATTTTATCAAGACAAAAACTGACGTGTAATGGAAACAGTATTGCATCAAAACTGCATTCACGGGAGAAGGTCCATGTCATGTTTTCTGTAAGACAGTGCTAGCTTGACACTCGGAAACTGGCGAAAACTTAACAACAACTGCCGCACTAATAAATGCTCCTTTCCCACTAGCGTAACCATCTGCAGCGGGAAACAAATATTTCGTTGGTTGTGTGTGTGTTTCATGTACTACGTCGGAGATGCGTAGCAGAGCTGACTCCTGCCAACAAGAGCGGGGGGCGGATATCATCCCACTCCGCCACGCCCGGCTGAGACAGAAGCGCATCGCCAACGGTGCAGCCGATCAGCTGATTCTGACGTTCCGCGACGGCGAGAGACACGCTGGCGTCGAGCGGGCGTTGACCTCTCCGCAGCCGCCGCGACCGCCGAGCACCGAACACACCAACCGACGCCGTCGCGAGCTAAACGTCGCGGCGTAGATCATCAACGACACCGCAATCAATTGTTATAATGACCTCATTTTTTGCATAGTGCAACAAAAATATTTGTATGCACATCCTGTACTCCAATGATATTCCAGAAACAATTAAGTGAAAGTGACCAAAGCAGTTAGTCTGTCGCTCCGCCGAGGTTTTCCCCAGGTTTCCCTATGGCCGCGCCAAATGGGGAGCAAACAGTTGACACCCTTGGGACTTCAAGTTTATGGACTAACTCGTGATTGCATACCTTTGAACACCGCAAAAGTTGCAACCCTAAGAAGAAGCAGCCAAAATAAAACTAGTTGTATTCTATGTCCTTTTGTACATGACTGCATACTTAACCAATTGTATATTATATTGTTATGTAGATAACTTCATCTGTATTACACTTTGTGTGCAACGCACCTCAGTAATTACAACATACAATGTGACATATATAAACTGTGAAAGAAAAATCTGCGTGTGGACACTGTGGACATGAAAGTGGAAATGCTTGTGTCAAAAAACACGAACATTTTTTATGACACAAACATTTTGGGGGGCAATATAGCGTCCCCAGTGCCAAATTTTTTATCATGTAGCCGTGAAATAATAATTTCTCTGTGTAGGTTTAGATTGCAAAGAAATAATTTATGACAGAATGATCTAAAGAGACGACAAGATACGCTCTTTTGTTAATTTTTTAGTCGACTTCACTTCTTTTGTCTTGAATGTGTCTAGAGGGACATCTTGCGTGTGCTGACAAATGTAAGCATATTTGTATGAGTTAAACATATAATATAACGATTTAATATTATTGTGCAGTTTTAATTTGTAAGAGGTGATCCCGATTTCATGTCCGCCTTCCTTGAATTAACCTGCATTCAAGTAATTTACAGCTCAACAATCGCAGCGGCCGATGCAGCCAACGACGCCATTACGTGGCGATATTAACTTACGAAAAATTAGCGGAAGCGGAAAACTCGCCAACTATTAACATAATATTAATTTTTCTCCACAGCCGCACGAAGTTGCAGAAATACTTAGCTTTAAGATTCTTATTTTCAGTACCATGGCTGAGAGCCAGAGCCAGGACTCCAACTACAATACAATGGTCAACGGAGGTAAGAAAAATACTCTCGCGCGTGTGTGGGCCGCAATTTTAATTAATAACTAAAGATTTCTTGCTTTAAAGTGAACTGACTAGCCGAGTTTATTACATTGTTCAACTTAAATATCATTTTTATTAAGGCCCACCACGTAAGTCGGCAACAATCAAAAAATAATAATAACAATAATAATATATACATTAAATTACGACGGCCGACGGACGCGAGTGACTAACTGTCATAGTGCAGTGCTCAACGAACAAGACACAGTAAATTAAAAAAGGAAAAATGTTTGTCACGTAAGTTCGTGTCCAATACATCATTTTCATATTAGTACATTAACAACGTAGTTGGTAATGTTCGATTGAATGTCAACAATGTCGTCCGGAGCGGGCGGCGCGAAGAAATTGTTGCGTAGCGTCGTCTGGAACGCGGCGTGTCAACGACCGCTGAGGTCGACGACCTGCTCGCAGTAACAGCGACGGCGTGCTGAGGTGGCGCCCGAGCAGTCGCGAACCACGCCGAACCATTCACCAATGTCGGCGTGTTGCAGTGGTTTCCCGCGACCGGCTGGCTGGCGGCACGGCACCCGTCTCTGCTTCTCCGCATGGCTCCTCGTCGTAACACATGAAACAAATATTCCACAACGGTGTACTGTCTTTAAGGATACAAATTATTAGCTGTGGAAGAAAATGTACTTTCGTTAAAAGCGTTTATTGTTCATTACGCCGTCGCTTCGCTGGTATGCACAGGCTGTTTTGGCGTGATAACAGGTTTCTTGCGACACTGGTATTTAGGGTTCGTCACACACACATTGTACTACACATTTTCATTTGTTCTCACGGTCGATTCGCTGCCAGAGCGTCTCTCAACACGTGAAATGTTTCGGTTCACACACACACTAAATGTTTCCGTCGAGCGATGTTAGTTTGTATCGACTCCGAACGGATCACTAACTACCGTTTTCACTCACAGTGTCTTGTTCGTTGAGCACTGCACTATGACAGTTAGTCACTCAACACTTAACTTATACTGACGTATATATTGGTGCAGATACAACAGTCATTTTCTGTCCCTACTACACACAATATTCCGTCCTTTCCTAGATTGTTTATGTACACAGTTTATTTTCCATTGAGTCCATTGTGTTTACCTTGTCATTAAACACTTTTAATACTATTACTAGGCATATATGGCTTTATTTTGTAATTATTTAAAGGTGTGTGATTTTTGTTACATAGCTTTCCTTTCCTTTTTTAGTGTAGCTTGCCAGGTTATCACCCATCTAGCAAACAGATTTTACCATGTGCATGACAGCTTGACTTGGCATATTGTTCAATAAATACTTTATTTAGTACTAGTATTATTTTTAACGGTTTGTCCTACAGGACTACAGTGTAGTTTCCGCGTAACTTGATTCGCGTACCGCGTAATTAATAGTCAAGAACGTGTACCAAGTACACAGGCTTCCATTGAAGCATTGATACATACAAAGCGTAGGTTACACGGAACGGGTTTGTTTTTGCTTGAATTCTGCTCCAGTGTCGTTCTCAGATCACTATTGGCAGTAATTGCATCACATAATTATTTCGTACTACAAAGTCCATTTTTGGCTAGTAGAGACTCTCTCTCAGTGTTCCTTAATTCTAACACATTTACATCTGTTACATAATTATATGAGATTGCATCATTAATTGTACTTACTTACTACAAATGAAAAATGATTCAAGAAATTAATCATTATTTTGTCAACAAAAAGATTATTCATTGCTTGAAGAGCATATCGTATTTTAATGACACTAACTGTCTTCAATTTGCCTGTTATTGCTCAGTTTACTGACTCTACTTCCTCAAAGTTTTAATTATACACACATTCTTTCATAAAACTAACATACTTATACTCTAAAACACAATTGAAATCTTCTTACTACTACTATTTACATCAGACATGTCACTGAATAAATAATTTTACATCTTTACGTGGATACAGTCCTTTTATTTTCCCCGTCTGGGGATGTGCTAACAAATAGCTACATTCGTGTGGCAACATCTTCCGAATCTCTTTAGCCACTACCTCCCTCCTCGACCAAGGGATGGAGTAAGATGCGCGACAATATGTTTTATGGGGCATCACCTCTATGTGATAGTGGTACCCTTTGACTATTCCTGGTCGGTCGGTAAATACCATGTTATATTCTGATAGCAGCTGCGTCAACTGTTGCTTTTGTATGTTGCTTAAACTTTCAGATTCCTGTACTTTGGTTTGAAATTCATCAACATTTGGTTCAAAATTTCTATCTCCTATACTCGGATAATAGAGATCCGTCACAGGTGAATAATCATTGAGGTGTAGTACCCACGGGTTCCTACATTTGATGTTAATTCGATTGCAACATGGCACAAGTACCTCCTTCGATTTCATCATAGACAACACAATCCTCCTACCTTTATTAACTATGCTTAGTTTTCCCGAGGAGAGGTCGATCACTGCGTTCCTCTCACGGAGAAAATCTACTCCCAGAATGCAGGCCACCTTTAACCCTTTAACAATGAGAAACGAGCTCACTATGGCTTCGCCCTCCTTACAAATCTCCACCTGCACCTGGTACTTAACTAACTGGCTCTGTGCACTTATAGCTCCAGACACCTTGCAATTATTAACCGGGAAAGTCGGTATGCTACGTCCCTTCCCTAGCACTTTAAACAACTCTGTACTCATTACACTCACTGAGGCACCTGTGTCAATGATTATATTCACTGCAACATCATTGATTTTCGCTTCTATTATGGCTTGCACATTTTCGTTGCTATCTATCTTACATTCATGCGGTTCAGTCAGTAGATTTTTATCAATACTGATACCGTCGTTGTATCGCAGCATATGTATTCCAGGGATATTATTGTCATTCGTGTTGCTCTCACTCCACCCCTCGGCCAGCGATGGAGAGCATATCGAGGCCGATTCTAGTTTGTGGATGGCTTGCTTGCGAGGTACTTGGACGGCTACTGTCCGCGACCTCTACAATGTTTACATTTTGGTTTGTGGGCCGCCACGACTGCGCAATAGGCGCGTTTTGCAGTGGTGGTCTGTTGTTATCGTACCGGTCATTACCCTGCCGTTCTGGGCTTGGTCGCTGATTCTGATTCCAATTACGATTACCGTCATTGTAATTGCTATGCCACTGACCTCGCGCATTTTTCCAGCGGTTGGTCCCTGGCAGTCCGGAATCATACCGGTCGTCAAACCGACGCTTTTTATTATGAGACGGCTGACCATACCCGTTTTGATTTCTACCATTATTACAATTTTGCGAATGCTCTTGCCGCTTGTTACCACTCCCACCATTTCCATGGTTGTGGTTTTGTGCACTATTATTTCTATCATGTTTACACCCTGATCCATTATTCCGCGAGTGATCACACGCTGCTTTTGCGTCTTCCTGGATTAAGTCTATTGAATCTAGAACAGACAGGAAATGTTCCATGTCGCTTTCTGGTACGTGTATTAATTTCTCTTTGATATGAATGGGTAAATGTGATTTTAGGAGTCTTATTATGTCTCTTGGTGAGATAGGCTCGTCCCAGTAGCGCGTTTTGTTTATGTACTTCTCAAAATACCGTCTCAGATTCCCAAGACGGGGTGAGTACGGTTCCGGATTGTATACTTCTTTTCTTAGCCGCTCTTGTATACAAGGCGACCAGTATTTCGACAAAAACGCCCTCTCGAATTGTTCATATGTCATGCAACTGTCTGCTACTTCCGTAGCCCACAATGCTGCATCACCCTGAATGTATGACATTACGTATTGAATTTTCTGTGCTTCATTCCACACACTAGGCAAGATATTTTTAAAGCTTTTTATGAATACTACTGGGTGTACTGACTTCCGTTCAGTAGTAAACGTTTGAAATTGCCTATTTTTTATCAAACTTTCTTCAACTAATATTTTTGGACTATACTGGTTTGCTCCTGGGACATATGCTGTGTGCTCCGAACCGAAGCTACAGCTCTTCGCATTATCGCCTAAAGATTCACCATTGTTGCGTCGCATATAAGTTTGTGCGTTGCCAAACACATTGGCTGTTGGCGACATAGTTTCATGTTCAAGATGTTTGCTACTTGCAGGTTGTTGACCTGTTCAGTCAACTCCTGCACGGCCTTAGGTATCGACTCATAATTCTGTTTCATACAGGCAATCTCTTTTTTCATATGTTCTAACGATTGCACAAGTTGCTGGTCCCGCTCAGCTTGCTGCCGATCTCGCTCCGCTTGCTGGCGATCCCTCTCAGCCTGCTGGGCAAGTAAATTTTCTGCTAACTGGCGATCTCGCTCAGCTTGCTGGCGATCTCGCTCGGCTTGCTGTTGCGCAAATTTTGTCTGGTAATCCAGCACGCGCTCTAATATCGCCTGAAGTGAATTCCTACCAGGCAGATTACCACTCTCTGGTTCCTGCTTTTCTGGAGGTGGTGTAATTTCTTTATCTACCTCTCCTTGAGCACTGGTGGGCGGTGGCGTCACTTCCTGTGCCCCTGCCCCCACATTTTCGCATGGTATATCCTCAAAGAGAGTACTTGTACTGCTTAATGCACCCGCTTCTACATTTCCTGCACTAACTAATGGCTGTTCCTCAGTATCCATATTGCTCGGACGTTGACTACGCAATTTAACCATATTCATAAATTACCTACTCGAACACAAGATCTAACAGTTTCCACTTGCACACAAAATATGTTAATTTATCTACAATACACTGCACACTAAAAATTACTATCTACAATCAACTTTGTCCTGTCATAAACACTAACATCAAACTACACACCACTAGCGATATGAGATCACTTCACTGGAGTTAAGCTTCTACAAACAGGACAACTACGCTGTAGTCTTACCTTTAGTTTATCTGATCTCGGGGTTCGGCTGCCCCCGGATTATGTAGTAGTTACAGTTTCTCAGTACTATCAGGATCGTTTCCTCTGACTCGCTTGCAGTGGTGCGTTTTTTCATGAAAAATTTTTGTACATTCATTAATACATGGCATTAATCATGATACACATACATACATTTATCACTAAATACATACACACATATATATATATATATATATATATATATATATATATATATATATATATATATATATATATATATATATATATATATAACAATGGACACTGAAATGAAATTACATAAACATTTATTTTCGTGGCCACTGCAAATTCGAGCCCCGCGTTTTTGGGCGACAGTTTCGCGTCTGTTTCACTTTTCGTAAAAACTCTTTTCTATTATTTGCTTTATCATTGCTCGCGTAATAACGCATATACGAAAAGAGCCGCGAAATACCTTTTAGTAATGCTGTGCCATGAATTTCTTTATAATCATTAATTTTCAACAAAACAGAATATATTGCATTCTTATTGTTCTGTATCTGGCTTTCTATTAAAGGAACATTTTCCGCTACTCTAACTCACTATAAAAGTCAACATATCTTCCCTACTTTATCGTTATTGAAAATGAAAATTACTTTGTTATGAAATACTGAGGTTACAGTTCACGAAGATTGTTCAACATCAAAATTTTGCAGTGGATTTTTGTTAAGAGTAAAACACCAATAATTACCACGACCAGCACAAGAACATGAGACTATTGTCGGAGAAAAATACGTTTTTACTATAAGGTTTGCCAGACCAGAACTAAGCACAGCAAAATTCCTATTATGTTACGAAGGTAAATTATCTCTTTTGTACTGTTAGCAATATATAATCAGCAGCCCGCGTCAACCTGCAAAACACATCATAAAATCTGCTGAGCTGCTCTGCAAGTCAGGAAGCTGAAAAAGATGATTTTATTTCACTATTACCTTCCCGCTTCTTTGCGGTATGATCGATGTCTTTAAATGCAGTTTGAATGCGCCGCGGCAGCGGCTCGTTCGTTCGTAGCGCAGCTCTGCACAACGGATAATATTTAAATAACTGAAAATTTCTTAAAAGGATGGGATAATATACCAAGCAAGCTACTAGAAATAATAATGCAAGGTTTCATTAAATAACTCTATTCAAAACATTCAAATATGTTAACTAATACACACCTTTTACAATGATTAGGTAATGGCGTACATCTGTTGACCATGACAAAAGAAGACTACATTAGCATTTACTGCAACGTCACAGGCTATCTTACTCGTACAACTCCAAGAAGAAGACAGAGAAATTAACGTTCGTTCTGTATTATTTATACTAGTGGTATTTTTTCATCTTTGTATGATATTTATCGTCTGTGCGGTTTCAGTACTCGCCGACACAGATATCATCTAAAATAAATAATAATAAAAAAATACATAATTCCATACAATAACAAAACATGATACACAATATTTTCTCTTTACTACAAAATATGTCTTTTGCTAATAGACGTTACAACACATTGTCTATTGATAAGCGACCAGCTAAGAAACTGGTTGAAAACCTTTCCTCTACTTTGAATGACGACACAATAAGTGTTAAGCATCGTTTAGTGTGTGGATTTCACAACTGATTCCTAAATTATAACGGATTAATGGGTAAGTGGCGTAGGTAGAGGGGTGTTTATGCAATGACTGGAGCCCTAAGCTATATCCAGATGGCTAAAAGAGCCACACGCAAATGGAAATAGTATCTGACATTAAAATTAAAGTAAAAGATTGGGTCGCCACCAACACTAGCCACACGACAAACAGATTCGACTGAGTTGGAAAATTAATTACTTTAGTCATAAGAAAAAAACTCATAAAAGAACATTCATGGTAATGTCACTCGTAAAAAATGGGATGTAATTATTAATGTGATTCAGGGATTGTTCACATGAATCAAATATTAAAATAAAGTAAAAAGTTTGTGAACACTGTGAATAAGGGCAGCTTGCAGCAACATTCCCGAAAACAAGATCTATTCTAAAGAATTTGTTTTAGGGAACACTAATTATTGAACCTGTGCGGATGGAAACGCTATGGATGGGCTTACAAGGAAACTACAAGGCGAATGGCGTAGGTAAAGGGGACGTAACTTCGGTACACTGGATAAGACTCGAAATAAAATGATTTATTTCTTAAGACATTGGTATAAGACATCTATATAACTGCTGTTGCCTGGTTACTACTGTAAGTAGGCTGTTCAGGTTTTTATATTGGTAACGCCACGTGCGCTCTGTACGAAAATCACTTACTGCAGTGGGTCTGCTCTGTGATGACCTACCTACCAATATTCTTCAAAACTTCGACTGACTCTGCGATGGGTTTGCTCTTGGTTCAAATGGCTCTGAGCACTATGGGACTTAACAGCTATGGTCATCAGTCCCCTAGAACTTAGAACTACTTAAACCTAACTAACCTAAGGACATCACACAACACCCAGTCATCACGAGGCAGAGAAAATCCCTGACCCCGCCGGGAATTGAACCCGGGAACCCGGGCGCGGGAAGCGAGAACGCTACCCCACGACCACGAGCTGCGGACGGTTTGCTCTGTTGTGGCCCATTACCTGTCTGCATGTCAAGAGTCAGCATTGTCTTTCCATTGGAAGGAAAACACTACTTCTTCAAGACTGCATGGAAATCCACTACTTCCGTGTGCATTTTCTGTGATGAATGATCAGAATTGACTTTATGGACTATGAGAAAATCTTTGCTTTTGACCAGCAGTGTATCAATAAGTGTGTGCATTTGATATCTTTGTTATTGTGATTGTGTAAAATTTTTTCGGATCTATATTGGCCACTCCCCAAAACAATTTGTAAAATTTTTTGTGGGGAGCATGGGGGCTATGTAAGTAGGCTGTTTAGGTTTTTATATTGGTAATGCCACGTAGCGCTCTGTATGAAAATCACTGGCTGTGCTGTGTGCAGTCTGTGGCTGGTTTGCATTGTTATTTGCTATTGTAGTGTTAGGCAGCTGGATGTGAACAGCGCGTAGCGTTGCGCAGTTGGAGGTGAGCCGCCAGCAGTGGTGGATGTGGGGAGAGAAATGGCGGAGTTTTGAGAGCGGATGATCTGGACGTGTGTCCATCAGAGACAGTAATTTTGTAAGACTGTATGTCATGAACTGATATATATGTATAATGACTTTTGAACACTATTAAGGTAAATACATTGTTTGTTCTTTATCAAAATCTTTCATTTGCTAACTATGCCTATCAGTTGTTAGTAGTTAGAATCTTTTATTTAGCTGGCAGTATTGGCGCTCACTGTATTGCAGTAGTTTGAGTAACGAAGATTTTTGTGAGGTAGGTTATTCATGAAAGGTATAGGTTATTGTTAGTCAGGGCCATTCTTTTGTAGGGATTCCTAAAAGTCAGATTGCGTTGCGCTAAAAATATTTTGTCAGTTTAGTGTTGATCAGAATAAGTAAAGAGCGAAATGTCTGAGTACTTTCAGTTTTGCTCAGCTGTTTGAAAATCATATAATGTAAGAGGTTTATCAGCACAGTAATTCATAAATTTTTCTAAGGGGACGTTTCACTACGTACAATTGCTTCTGAAACGCTACAATTCATAACAGACTCTATTAACTTAGAATCGCGGTCGTAATTAGAGGGAGACGGGCAAGGTTTAATGCGTTCAGACCCACATTGACTCAAAGAACACAAAGAACGGCCCCAGCACCAACATGCAACGAAGCTAGGAGGTTTGTTCCGCTGTGTTGAGCAATGATTAAATAAAAGGGTAAATCTGAATATCACGGTTGCATTTAAATTTGAAACTCGGTTTGGAGAAACTGCCTCAACTAGGGCCACACATATACGCTTACGCGCTTAACATGAAATCACAACCACAAACACAATTTAATGATCTGGACAGGGTATATTTGATATTCCAAAATCAGAGCAATGAGTAAACTCTAGGACAGAGGCAGGGATCCACCGGAAAGTTAGGCTCACAGTTAACTCGTGTGGCCACGTGGTTCGCGGAGACACAATTTCTACGTACCGTGGCCTCATTTTAACATTAAGCGACGCAACCGCGAACAATTAACATTTTACAGCGGACGCATTTGAATAGACAAAGGGTAATGGCAGAGGGCCATCAAACTCTAATATTAACCCACGTGGATGGTTTCCAATGGACATATAGCAATGAAACAAAGAAAATTCACAAAGAGGCAAAAATTATCAAGATTCGGAAATGATGTGAATGTATACACACGCAGTCGCAGGCACACAAACATTCGAACTGAAACGAGGGCGCACTTCCTACGTGAGATCGCCTCATCATATGCAACACCTTGGTACCACGTTCTTCTTGCGGACCAAAGTCTGCATTAGGAATCAAACTGAAAGTCTGCAGTAGCCTTGCATTCCTTGCTGCAACCCAGCAAAACAACCTTTATAAGACTAAACGCGAGACCAAAAACTAAAAGCTCCCCTCTCTCTATGTGACAACGCGCCACGCGGTTAAGTCGACTCACCCTTCTTCGAAGAGACGGGGGCTGCACACCCTCGAAGAGCTGGAAGCAGACTGACTATCTCACACTAAAACGTCTCTCACACGACCCCTTGGCCAGGAAAACCCAGAGATTTGGTTTCCGTCACTAACCTAACACCGGTAACTTTCACACAAGGGGAACAAACCTCTTTACCTACCTGGAAACTGCAAGGTTTGGCCATACTGTAAGACTAACGCTGATTCTCTGCTGCAGAATAAATCACCGTACAGCAAAATGAAACACACACACAGTCATTCACTCAAGCATGCCAGAGAGTTTTGGAATGGGAGAAGAAGGGATAAAAATTTTATGGAATCATAGTCGTGAGTTGGGTTACATATAAAAACATGGAAGACTTATAATGGCTTTATAGACGCATTTGCAAGTCCGAAAAGAACCAACATGACAACCATATGATGCCTCCGAATCGTAGAAAGAAATATGCTATGGCTAGATTGAATCATAGCTCAGTTTTCTCCGTTACGAAATTTAGCAACGAAAACACCAGAATTGTTCTTTAGGATGCAAAGTGCACTGGAAAGCAAATAAAGTGATAGTGAAAGGGGGTATAGGACCCTTTCAAATATTTAATTTATGCAGCAGATTGATTCTAAATAGTTAATCTAAATTTATGGTTTTCGAGCCCTTCAAGAATTTAATAACTCTGTGTATATGCCTTTCATTAGAAGCAGTTTCATTTATAATAATAAGTAGTCTTTTTCCTGTGGATTTGCCTGCGTATGCATTTAACACAGATATAGAACACATCTCCTTCTCCTCCTCTCTGTGTCTTCCTCTTCCTCCCTCTGACTGTCCACCCCATCCTCCTTCTCCCCACTCTGTCTCTTCATCTAATTATCCCTCTATCTTTATCCATTTCTTCCACCCCTTCTCTTTGATCATATCTTCCTCTCCCTCCCGTGACTGTAACCTATTTCCCCTCCCTTTCCATCTCCCACTCTTCCTTTACCTTTTCCATCTGTCCATTACACTTCTACACCTTCCACCTGCTTCAGACATCTGCACTTCCTCCCCTCTATCTGTCCGTATCCTTCTCCCCTTTGCTGTGTCCAGCTCTCCTCTATCCATCTCAACCTGTCCCCAGCCAGATCCATCAGCACATGTAAATTCTGCAATAAGGTTCAGTAAAATAGGCTGATACTACTCCCACAACATACCTGTCATGCAGGCTGCCTACACCTGAGGGGCTTGAAAATCATTGCAGGCCATACAGGCCATCACACAAAGCAGATTGATAAAGCAGACCAATACTACTCGCCTACAACAATCCAGTTATATAGGGCACTCTACATTTCTTGTCCCTTACATGTAGGCTGCCCTGCGAACCAGACTTATTTGCCAGGACGATACTGTTAGCACACAGTAAGCCTCTTGTGAAGAGCAGCCATAACGCCAGGGGCTAGCAAATACACATTTTTCTCCGTATATCTGCTCGTATTGGAGCTAGAAGGTTATAAACCTCTCAGTGCTAATACCTGAGGCTTGCTGTTTCCATGCCAAATTTGGCTGAAATCAATACTGAGGTCTGAAGGAGATTATGGACATACACACGTACATGTTTCTTTATCTATACAACCGATAATCGTAATAATACTATTATAATATAATGACTGTTATTACTCTGTATTACTGGTGAAATGTCGTTATTTGATTTACTTGATGTGTCATGTTAATTATTCGTATTTGAGTGCTCAACACTGTGTTCTTGTCTGTCTTATCAACAACAACACGATCTGACGACAAATTACCGCCTCTGAAAGAGGTAGCGCTTTTCTTATCTTCATTTAGTTTACTTTTAAGTGTGACTTTCCCACAAGAACGTGGGAAGCAGCGACACATTAGTAAATATTATCACTACGCCTCGGCAGCTACTGGACTTACTATAGGAGTGATTACTAAAGACTTATTAGACCACGACGTGCTGGTTCTAGTGTTTGGAAGTCTTTAATAAAAATAAACAGGCATCATAGATATATGCTCGGTGTACCGATTCAGGCAGTACATGAATTAATGCATCCTATTTGTATACATACTAATGTGAATTCGTTGATGTGAAAAATGTAGAACTGCACCGTAGTTCGAATTGCATGTTGAACTGTAAGTCCCTCTATAACTTACTGGGTAAGTCAGTTCAAAGGCTATGGCATACCACATTCATTATGACTAATGTACAAGAGCGTGCTGAAAAGTAATGCCTCTGAACTTTTTATGCGAAAATTCTTAAAGATTTTTAAATGAAAGAAACATTATCAGCATTCTACATCTTTATTCTACCTGCTACATATTTGAAGCCCTTTGTCACAAGGGAGCTCCAAACTGCAACATCTAATTTGTCGATGTGTAATGTAACTATGTCGGTACGTGAGAAATAGCGTGCTGTAATTGAGTTTCGAATTAGTTTGTCCATACATGGAACATCTTCTCCTTCAGCATGACGCTGTGACGTCTGCAACAATCTGACGCCTTGGGTTCACTATTATCGATCATTCTCCAAACAGTTCGGACTTGGCCCCATCTGATTTATATCTGTTCCCAAAACTCAAATAACTTCTTCGAAAACTTCACATCACTAGTGATGAAGTGACGCAAGCAGAGCTGAGTTTGTGGCATTGTGAACAAAGTCAAACATTGTACAGTGACGCGTCAACAAACTAGTCTCTCGTTGGGAGAAATGTCTTCGTTGCCATGATGAGAAATAAGTATGTAGACATGAAGAGTAAAGACGTAGAATGTTAATAATGTTTGCTTTATTTAAAAAAAAAAAAAACTTTAAGAGTTTTCACAAAAAAATTCGGAGGCATTACTTTCCAGCATGCTCTCGTATCGACGTCGTGGTGTCTCCAGTGGCGATTACTGTATTTTACAGAGTTACAATAATGATAAAGTCTGATCAAATCTGAACTCATAACTACCTAACACAAACGTGAAGCAACGGAGGAATGAAAAAAAAAACACAAATGAAAGTTTATTTTCAACGATGCACCATGTTGCACATCGGAAACAGTCACATAAAAAGTAAATTAGGAACAGCGTTTGCTAGTATACGTTTTCTAAAATGAGGGAGAAGTGGTCTTACTTAAGAAAACAAGTACCTTCGAAACCGAGTGGTTGATTCCAAAATGTGAGAACAATCTGTGAGTACTTCCTGTGACCAGTCTCGTCTTTTCTTCATTACATTGTGCGATTGTTTCTTCCAAACAGTTTTAACTCTCTATCACATTCAGTATTCGTACGTCCTATTGAGGTAAGAAATCAGGTGCATTCACCTAAAGCCCTGAAACTTTCAACCAAGGCGTTTCGATCTGCTGCGCTGTCAGTAGACGTGCTCAAGATTCCAGTATGCAACATTTATTTATCCGGCATTCCCAATTCTTCGTTCTAATGACTTCTGTGTAACAACATGATTCTGTTGTAATTCTCGTACCTATATTCTTCAATGAGTCCAGAGATCAGACGATTTCTGCTAAGGTAATGGCGGTATTTCTCGCGAAATAATTCATGTGTTAAATGGATTTTTTCCGAAGCAGGGAAGTAGAGGAAAGTACCTCAACGAAGTGTATGACAAGGGCTCAAAAATGTCCAATTTAAAACATGGTACAATGCTAATCTCAAACATCTGCAAAGAAAATAAAGGAAATGACAAGTACCAGTGACAAATAAACAGACTTTTGTTAATTAGTGATTCAGTGCATGGATTTCAAAGGGATTTTGTAAAAAAATACTCCACCAGAGTCATTTGTTGTAAGGTTATTCGCCCCATTCCAATAACAAAATATTTGCAAATGTCATTTGTAAAAAAAAACCTCACAACTGTCTGCCTAAATCTGTCTAACTAACTAATCATAGATGATGTATATTAAATAAAGTTCCCCATCGTTACATTTCATTGTTTTTCTCTATTATACTTGACATATGCAACAAACACATAATAAAACACTTTTACATTCACTCGATCGACTAGTATTCGCAGCATCAAACCAAGATCGCACCTGCCTTATATGAGACCTGATTTAGCACTAATTACAAAAACTTGGTTATATTTTGGACGTGTGTAAATTCATATTGTGGTCTATCGACTACTTACTACATCTACATTAACAAATTTGTATGTAAGTTATAATTTTGAATAAGTGACGTGGGTGACCCATTATTTGTTAAAGACCATCACTCTTAAATTCCTTCATTCAACAGCTCACAAAATTGATTTATTCCACTGACCCTATTGTTTCACAGAGCATTTGGTGTAGAAGAAATTAAAATTAAAATTAAGGAATGAATTGTGACGTTTACACAAAATGCAGCTTCTACCTCAATCTAGTGCAGGTCTTACCGACCTGTCAGTGCTATACACGAACAGCTTTCTTCTAACTTTTATACACTGTTCAATATTCACATTTTGCTGAGGTAGCTCTAAAAATCCTTAACTGTACCCACTCAAATGCCAAAAGGCAACGACAGTTTATATCCTAAATACAAGAATTGTACGATGACGGACTTCCTGTTGTATCTTGGTCTTGCTTATACCTGGATCACAATAATAAAGTGACTGACAGTTGAGGGTAGAAGAGGGGAGGGGGGGATGTGGTCGTTTCGCCGTCTACGAGCAAGTGCAATATGGCTCAAGCAAAAGCAGCTGCAATGTTCTGTATTGAGTATATAGAGTGTTCCCTGTTAATGTGCAATGATGAACTGCATTTGCAGGATCTTAACAGTCTTATCATTTTCTCATTTTCTTAAGCAGTTCCACAATTACCTTAACACATTCTGCATAAGAAATGTTTCACAAAAAAAGAAAAAAAACATCGCATATAAGAACAAATTATAACAATAATTCTTGTGATTTGTTTTATTATGTTACATGCCATAATTATCGTCCACAGTTAACTAATAACCGGCAGCTCAGGTAGAAGAGCTACATGAAAACAACGTACGTAACGGAAGGTGCGATCAAACTAGTTCTCTGACTACTTGTTGCTATGGTAGCTTCGTATGAATAATTAGCAGTCACTTTTTTATCCTTATCCAGATATAGTGAGCGCGTATCAGTAAGAGATGTTGCAGTAAGATTTTTCCAATTACTGGAACCAATCAGACAATTGCTACAAAGAAAAGGGATATCTTTCTCTCAACCTGATGTCCCATAATAGATGTTAGCTATAGTGTTTGTTACAAGAACTGGACATGTCATTACAGAAGAATGCAAAAAGTGTTTCAGATTTTGGACAGAGTATGTTTAGCTTTCGTAATAAATTGGGACTACTGTTGCAAGACGACCTTAAGACTAAAACATTCTGTCATTACATATGTCTGAAGAAAATTACTGGAACCGTTCGTTAAGTTCAGGTGGCAACAGATGATTGACTGGGTAAAATGTCTGACCTCGCTGAAGAAATAAATGGGAGATATACTGATATGAAAACACTAGAATCTTTATATTCATTTCTGTGAAATGTGTTTGCAGGTGTTATTGTGGCGGATGGTTGTCCTGTTTCACCGTCAGTTATAAAGAATTCAGCAGCTGCAATGATGGAGCTACTGGAACTGCAAGAGGACGAAGGAAACTAACTTAAACGAGCTGAACGGATTGCAACGAACTGGTTGTTCAACTACTTAATTTTGGAAGAAGTGTGCAGAAGAAAAATCCCCCTAACAAAAGACTGTGCCAAGAGAACTCAAATTTTGAGTGCTTTAATCACTGTACTCAAGACTCATGTTCATTAAATCCAAATACTGTTGTGAACCGACAGAAGGACACTTAAGTGAACTTCTGCAAAGTTTCACTGGCTCTTTACTATTTGCTTTGTTTTATTATTACTCGCGCAACAACTAATATACGAGATAAAATATGTTGCTACGAGAAGATCCCCGAAATACCTTTTAGTGATGCTGTGCTGTGACTTTCTTTGGATAATTAATTTTCAACAAATCAAAATAGATGATGTTCTTATTGTTCTGGATCTGGCTTTCTATTAAAGGAATATTTTTTCGTTACTGTAACTCGCCGCAAAGTTCAACATATCTTCCTTACATTATAGTTATTGAAGAGGTTAATGAAAATTACTTCGTTATCAATACTGATGTTACAGTACGCAATGATTGTTCAACATCAAAATTTTGCAGTGGAGTTTTGTTAACAGTAAAACACCAATAAGTACCACGACTAACACGAGAACATGAGACTATTGTCATAGAGAAAGATGTTGTTACTATAAGGTTTGCCAGACCAGAACTACGCACAGCAAGATTTCTTTTATGTTATGAAGGTAAATTATCTTTTTGCACCGTTAATAATACATTATCAGCAGCCCGCGTCAACCTGTAAAACACATCATAGAATCTGCTGCTCGGCTCTGCAATTCCGAAAGCAGAAAGAAATAATTTTAGTTCTCTATTACCTGCCCGCTTCTTTGCGGTATGATTGATTTCATTTAATGCAGTTTGAATGCGCCGCGGCAGCGGCTCGTTCGTTCTTAGCGCAGCTCTGCACCACGAATAATATTTAAATAACTGAAAATGTCTTAAAGGGATGGGATAAAATACCAGGCAAGCTTATTACAAATCATAATGCAAGGTTTCACTAAGTAACTCTATTCAAAACATTTAAACAAATTAAGTTATTACACACCTTTCCAAAGCTATGTCTAATGGCGTCCCTCTCACAATCTTGACAAAAGAATGCTACGCCAGCATACAATATAACGTCACAGGCTCTTCCTACTCACGTAACTACAAGAAGACGACAGAGAAATTAATGTTCGTTCTGTACTATTTATTCTAGTCACATATTCTCATCTTTGTTTGATATTTGATAAGTATCGTCTGTGGCGGTTTCAGTACTCGCCGACACAGATATTATCTAAATAAAAAAAACCAGTACATAATTCTATACAAGAACAAAACGTGACACATAATGCTTTCTCTTTATTACATAACATGTCTTTTGCTAAGAGACGTTACAAAAGTAATTTCAGCAGCTATCTGCCATATTTCAAACAGCTCACATCACAAATGATCACTCGAAAAAGGACACCACAAAATAAGTTTCTTAATGTTTCTTTAAAGAAAAGCTGTTCAAAGATATTAGATTGAAAATTAAAAAAAAAGTCCTTCACAAATGAAACAGAAAGGGTTTCTCATTAATGATTAGTCTCTAAACAATACTGCTGTCTTTGAATCAGTTCCGTGAGTACGGGTCAGCTAAAGGCAAGATTAAGAGCTGCCCCTGGTGCAGGACGTAAGTAGTTTAAACAATAGGAAGTAAACACTGTATTAACTACCTACTAATAATTTCCTTTATTAAAGAGCTCTTTTGAGCATCTTCACCGTTTGCATAATTTTGAACGTTGAGTTCCGTGACTCCCTGTAGATGTAGAAGATAGAGTGTGGCAGGAGACAAAAGCGAACGAGCCTTATTGTTGCCTTGATTCGTCTCTCGAGGGAAGTAACGGCGGTGAAGGCTGGTTTAGAAAAATGTGCCACAAACTTCTGAGTCGAGGGGTGAAAATCCGTATCGGTGAAGGGAGTCTAGAGAAAGGTACTGGGCCGAGGTGTGGGTTGGGCAGATAAATACGCGCGTCCGGCACTAGTCCCCCGGCGCCTCGGAGGCTGGGGCCGTAAATTTCCAGCCAGCACAGCTTGGTTCGGGGGGCGGGAGGTGGCACCGAGCGAAATCGGCCCCCGGAGCCCACGCTGCCCCCAGGGGAGGCACTTGGCACGGCCGCTCAGCGCCGTCACGCGCCTCCCGCTGCCGCCACAAGGTCGCGAGCCGGTGTCGCAGCTGCTGGGGACTTGGACCGACGGCGAATACGCATCATAGCGAATGGTGCGCTACTGGATTTTCTTTTGGGTTTTTCAGGCTTCGCCTTCTCCAAAACACAATTTTACCTTATTTTTATTTCTTTAGCCGTACATGTTTCGATACCTATGTCTCATCTTCCTATAGCCTCGTTTGATTTCGGTAAAATATTATACAAAAACCTACACAGACTAGACATACAACCTTAGACAACTAATGGACATAAAGTGGGACGTATACATCAGTATCTTGATTTCTGTCATTATGTTTAGTAGATGCCTTTTAAGGTGCACTTAGCTTGAAAATTTTAACAATTAAAAACAAAATACTCACAACAGATGTTAGCTGAACAATGCCATATTCGTAAGAACGCATTTTTAGGATATTTTATAATTCGCTATGATGCCTCTTCCCGTTTTCTTTTCCTTTTTCTCGGCCTGCTTACACTTGTCTAAGAGTAGTTAGATCGACTATTTGTTTCATTCTGATTCTTTAGTGTACGCTTGCCACCGTCAGCTGCCAGTCTGTTTATTCATGTATCACGACTGCGGGCGAGAGTCATCTATCCTGTTTCTACCAGCAAACGTCTAGCTTATCTGCGCCAGTAATTACATAATTTTGTACTAATTTTCACTTTTAAAATGATTATTTCCAAAATAAATGTTGTATTTTGAATATCTTTAATCTTATACGTGCGATTTAAAACTTACCAGTTTTATATTACAAAATATGTAAGGATTTCAGAAAGTTACTTTGTCATCCCACACTAAGAGCATTGTGCAACACGAGCGGCGCTTGATACAGACCGGCTTCCATCCAAGTGGCCACGACGTATCGGGCGTAGAGCCTGTGATCTCCAGCAGACTCTACTGCTCTAGAATTACCAAGTATAATATTATGTAACGTTGCGTATGCTATAATACTATGCTTCAGCATGCTCCATGACAATTTTGTATGGCATATTGCTTTAAGGGTAATTAATAATGGCCTTATCTTGTTGAAGTTTGTAATATAGCTCGAGCTATGACAATTTGAATATTTTTCATTTCTGGCATTATGAGGATCATTGTTTATGCATTAGGAAATGGAGTCTAAAACAGAGTAAAGTCTAACATTTGTGACATTGTGTGCTGTTTGTGTCTGATAAAAGGGTGAAAGCAGTGGAGGTAGCTAGAAATACCTGTGCTCTCTATGGAGTGTGTGCTACCGAGAGAGTCGAGTTCTATCGTCTCAACTGCGATCGTTTTGAGATAAATTAATCACCACATTCAGGAAGACAAACAGGCATCAATGAAGGATGTTTCTATGATTTACTGCTATAGTCAATCACAGTGTATCCAATGATAGGCACGTGTGACTACCAGTTAACCTTCATGTGACACCTTCAGTAGTCATACAGAGATTTAAAAAAAAAGGAAGGATGATTATGGAACATCATCTTGTCGAAAAACAGGTTATATGCGAAACATGGTCTCGAAGTGGGAAAAATGAAGAAGGAAGTCGTCTGTGCCCTTTCAAGGGACTGATTTTGACATTTTCCATAATAAATTTAAGGAGGTCACTGTAAACCTATATCAGTATTGCATGAAGGCAATTTGAAGTACCACAAGGTAACTTCATAAGGAGAAAATAGTGGATAAACCATAAAAAACATTATCTCAGACGATAGCCTGTATAGGTCCACAAAATATTTTGTTATCGTTATGCATCTGGTGGCACAAACGAAGTGTTTTCTGTTGTGAACTACTTCACAGGGATGTGTGTGTCCTTCGCAGTTGACATTTATTGCCACCAAATGAGATGCCTTGCAGTTGCACAGCAGCAAATGCGACCTGGAAGACAGCACCAAGAAGACTGGTCGACAAAACGCCTAACGCATGTCTTCTCATCTGGCACCCACCCATGTTTACCTTTCTCGTCCCTTATCGATCATCCACCAAGAAAGTTAATTTTTGTTTTCTTTTGTTGGTTTTTTGGTTTGTTTTGTTTTTGCTACTGCACTTTAAACGTGGCTTAACTTCGTAGTAGCAAGTTGCTACATGGGTGGGATCGAAAAACTACCTGCACATCATTAGAGGGTTTTCGATAAAGAGGTGGACTATATCATTGACAGTATATTTGATATTTGTGTCTGTTTTGTTCAATAACGTAATGGGAAACTCTATTAATATGCACTACATTATATCAACTGGTGTCTCATAGTGTACTGGCCATTAAAATTGCTACACCACGAAGATGACGTGCTACAGACGCGAAATTTAACCAGACAGGAAGAAGATGCTGTGATATGCAAATGATCAGCTTTTCAGAGCATCCACACAAGGCTGGCGCCGGTGGCGACACCTACAACGTGCTGACATGAGGAAAGTTTCCAACCGATTTCTCATACACAAAGTTGCCTGGTGAAACGTTGTTGTGATGCCTCGTGTAAGGAGGAAAAATGCGTACCATCACGTTTCCGACTTTGATAAAGGTCCAATTGTAGCCTATCGCGATTGCGGTTTATCGTATCGCGACATTGCTGCTCGCGTTCGTCGAGATCCAATGACTGTTAGCAGAATATGGAATCGGTGGGTTCAGGAGGGTAATACGGAACTCCGTGCTGGATCCCAACGGCTTCGTATCACTAGTAGTCGAGATGACAGGCATCTTCCCCGCATGGCTGTAACGGATCGTGCAGCCACGTCTCGATCTGAGTCAACAGACGGGGACGTTTGCAAGACATCAACCATCTGCACGAACAGTTGGACGACGTTTGCAGCAGCGTGGAATATCAGCTCGGAGACCATGGCTGCGGTTACCCTTGACGCTGCATCACAGACAGGAGCGCCTGCGATGGTGTACTCAACGACGAACCTGGGTGCACGAATGGCAAAATGTCATTTTTTCGGATGAATCCAGGTTCTGTTTACAGCATCATGATGGTCGCATCCGTGTTTGACGACATCGTGATGAACGCACATTGGAAGCGTGTATTCGTTATCGCCATACTGGCGTATAATCCGGCGTGATGGTATGGGGTGCCACTGGTTATACATCTCGGTCACCTCTTGTTCGCATTGACGGCACTTTGAACAGTGGACGTAACATTTCAGATGTGTTACGACCCGTGGCTCTACCCTTCATTGATCCCTGCGAAACCCTACATTTGAGCAGGACAATGCACGACCGCATGTTGCAGGTCCTGTACGGGCCTTTCTGGATACAGAAAATGTTCAACTGCTGCCCTGGCCAGCACACTGATTTCTCAGGATCTATGCATCCAAATTGCGAGAAACTGTAATCACATGTCATTTCCAGTATAATATAATTGTCCAATGAATACCCGTTTATCATCTGCATTTCTTCTTGGTGTAGCAATTTTAGTGGCCAGTAGTGTATAATACCATTTGAAGAATGGCTTTCTTAAAGAAACGTGAGGTCTTTTGTCATACTCCGGTAGCTTTATCGGACTACAACCTAAATATGGCAGTGGCTTTCGGAGTTCGATATAGCTGTTTGTAGCTCTGTCACAGAAGAGGTAAAATCTTACTCTCGCGCCAGTTTGAATCTGAGAGCTACTGCCTCTTAGTTTTCACACTGCGTTCACATTTTCATGGAGCAAGCGACCAACAACAGCGTTCATAGCCTCCTCATTGCCCTTGTGATGTCTGATACAGATAATTTTCAATGTAGACAACGAGTTGTAGTTACTGCCTGAAAGCAATCTCCCCTGTCTGTAAACATATATTTGATAAGTCGATGACAAACCAACGGACAATTCATTCAGCATCTTTGATTGGTTTACAACCAATATATCAAGTGAATCCTGCAAGACAATTCTATGTCATTCCAGGAAGTAACTAAAACCATCACAGCGTGAACAGAATATTCCACTTTGTTGTCATGACCCTCTCATAGTCACAGCAGGACGATTATGTTTCTACAGACAATGTCTTTCTTGAGTGGGCTAACAAATTAGGAGTGCATTTTGTGGACCAGCGATGCAGCAGCTTAATTACTTTTCCTAGAACGTCATGAGGAGTGTTCTAGTATTTATGGTGAGGGAGAAAAATGGAAAGTTGTACAGACCACCGCAATACATATGAAAGAAAATAAATATAATCCACAGAGCTAGAGACCCATTTCATTGACATCGACATGTAGTAGGACGTGTGAAAAAACACTTTGTTCTAACGTTATGAAAAGCCTCGAAGTATATTACCTATTGACATCAAACCGTCGTGCGATTGGAAAGCATCACTCTTGTGAGATACAGCTGGCAGTTTATTCGCATGATGTACCGAGTACAGGGGCCATCAAGTTGACTGTGTATTTATAGAGCTCCAAAAAGGCTTTTGATATCATTCCTCATAAGCGACTTCCAACCACATTGCTTTCCTATGGACTATCGTCTCAGATGGGCAACTGCGTTCGTGATTTCCTGTCTGAAAAGTCACAATTTGCAGTAACTGAGGAGACGTCACCTAGTGAACTGGAAGTGATGAGTGCGATTCAGCAAAGGAAAGTGGTGTAGACATTCTGCTATTTTTAATACATATAAGCTATTTAGCACACAATCAGAACATTTCTTTTAGATCTGTGGCAGATAAATCTACCGTCTAGTAAACTCGTCAAACGAGCAAAGCGAAGTACAAAATGATGTTGAAAATATATCTTCACAGAGCTAAACGTGACAATTGATCCTAAAGAATAAAGTGTGTGAGGTTCTGTACACGAACTCCGAAACAACTCCGTTAAATTTCGCTTCTACGATAAATCATTCACATTAAAAGATTGTCGGTTCAAGTAAATACCTAAGAGCTACGGTCGTGTACAACACCAACGAATCAAAGACTTTATACCACATTTGAACAGTGAAGGAAATCTTTGTCATGGGCGTCTGCAGAAATTTTCCCAAGAGGGAGCGGTATTCTCAAAGTGTTACTTCGTTATGTCACCAATGAAGATTGAAAGTATTCATCTTGCTGTTTAAGTTCTCTTTTACTCTGCGTTCGGCTTTATATTTTACACTTATAAATTATTTAATGTAAATTGTTATTCTACTGTGACGCTCACCTGACACTACATTAGCTTCAAAGATGGGACTGAGCCCTCGGCATGCTTTTATGCGTTTCGTGGCTTGACAGCTTGCCATTAATTCTATTTGGGAGCGTATATTGCCTGTGAGGCGGCGGTGGGGTGAGTGGACTGCTGTAGCCTGTTGTGGGTTTGTGAACCACTGAGGGCTAGGCGGGGACGAAGCCTCTCCGTCATTTCAAAGTACTCAGTTCAATACATACATACAAGATGGTGTAAAGCCATTGCACTGGAGATTATATCGAGAAATTGGGTTTTGTATCCAAAGGAATAGGGAATAAAACTGCCATAAATTTTATGTCATTTGTTGTGATGTGAATTACAGGATACGCAGTATTGTTCTGTTCAATGTCATGTTCCTGGAATAAAATGTGCCTAATGTCTTCCATTTTCACGTAATTAAAAGACATGGCAGCTACGTCGTCAGCTTCATAAGTACGTTTTGTGGCTGCCTGCGGAGTGAGTCATTGTCTATTATCTCTTTGTTGTTGCGCCTCGTTACTGGGATTTGGAGGTCTAATTTCGACAATATCAGCTTGTCGAGAGGTCCCTACCCTGTTTGAATCACGCTAGTTCTGATTAAATTCAGGTCTGTTGTCATGACTATAGCGTCTGTCGTCTTGTCGGTAATTTCTGTAATTTCTTTCTTGTCGATTAAGTAGTGGAGAATTTCTCTCGGAGTCGTAATTACAAGGTGGACCGTTGCCTCTGAAGTCATTTTGTCTCCCTTAATAATAATTATTCTGGTTCCCATGTTGTCTATTTCTACGGTTGTCTCTGTCATAGTCATTACCACGAAAATGTGATTTTTCTCTGTAACTATCGTTATTCTGCCAATGGTTGTCATACGGGTGGTGTCTGTTTTGGTCACAATTTACGTTATAACAGTAGCCTTGTCGTGTCCGGGTATTATTCCTATCGTCACGAAATTGTGATAGATGTGGCCTGTAATTGTTGTCGTTTTCCTGTTTTCGCATCATGCGATTGTCCGTAACGACTTCCAATTCTTGCAAAAGTCCATGAAAAGCTTCGGTATCATCTTTACAACGCCCAGCCAAAATATTGTGTCTTAAGTGTTCAGGTAACTTAAATAAGCAAATGTGAATAAGTTCCGAGCGGCTGTACAGGTTTGACAAATACTGATTCTTGTGTAACATATCTTCAAAATGAAACTTCCTGGCAGATTAAAACTGTGTGCCGGACCAAGACTCGAGCTCGGGACCTTTGCCTTTCGCGGGAAAGTGCTCTCCCAACTGAACTACCCAAGCACAATACGTGCCCCGCCCTCACAGCTCCTTCAAAATATTTTACTGGACTGGAAAATTCAGACTTTTGGAAATGTTTCAACATTATAATGGTGTGTTTTACTCGATCTTGAGTAGCCTGAGACCAATATGCAGAAAGAAAGGCATCATAAAAATCTCCTTCACTGTGACAGTCACGAGTAACCAATTGCATTCTTACGGGTGGTTCATTTTCTAAATAGCCACACATAAATTCTAATCTATGCCCTAATGACCAATTAGGAGGAAAACAATGAGAAATTTGATGAAGTCAAGCTTGTGGATGTATGTCATTACTAGAAATTCTTGAATGTTTTAAATTTATGCGTTGTGATGAAGAGCTTTTAGTCTCAGCCATCGTGACGCCGAGTCGCATATCGGTCATTCTTTCGTCGTGTCGGTGGTTCCATCTCAAGGTTCGGTGCACCCTGCCGATTCCTTTCAACATCTCCGAAATATCATGTGTTATTACTTTGTGACTTTTCCGAATTTCTAAATCCCTCTTAGCGAGTCGGAGCGCGAGTATCCTCTGAAATATGTAATTCTTGTATCACCTGAGCCAACTGATCTTGTACTTTCTGCATTTCTTTTTGTGTTGCGTGTTGATTTGTTTCTGACTTTGATTGAATTTCCTAATTTCCTCTTACTGCTCTGTGTCAGTAAAGGCTACCGGTATTATATCATTCAAATCATCAACCGTTCTCGTAGATAAATTTGTTAACTCATCCAAAAGTTCGACTACTTTTTCCGATAATGTGCTGATTACCTCCGTGTGTTTTTGTGAACCAAGTTTTAGAGTGTCAATTTGTGTCGTAATCGTATCTACTGTTTCCTTATAGTGTTCCTGATTTTTTACTAGTTGTACGACTGTATCGGTAGATGAAACAGAGTCAATTTTAGCCTGCAAGGTGTCGTGATTTTCGTGTACAATTGTCTGCAGTTCTTTTACGGCTGCTTCATGATTCAGTAATGTGTTCCCTTGTCGCAAAAAAATACGCTGAAACTGCTAACAAAATTGTGTTTTTACATCTTCATAAATTTTTTGATATTTCGATTCGATTTTGAGTATCTCAGCGGTTAAACCTTTACGTTTTTGTTCAAGTGTTTGTTCAATTGTGTGTAACTTTTGAAGTTGTTGCTGTATTTGTTTGTGATTTTGTTCCGTTTCTTGCTGCATTCGTTCCTGATTTTATTCCATTTGTTGCTGTGTTTGAATCTCTGTTTGATCAAATTTTTAAATTAATTACAATAAAAATGACTGAAACATGTTGCTTTGTGGTTTTCGTCAGTGCGTTTGCCGCGGCAATATTCGTATTTTGAAAAGCAGAGAGTGTGTCTTGACTTAACTGAGAAAAATGTATTGACGCAAAACCTGAATCTACGGTATTTGCAAGATTTTGTTCTGTTATTTCGCATTCCTGAGGCGAACTGTTACTGACCGATCGTTCGATAATAGTTCCATGTTCACTGATTGTTTCAATTTCTATTCCGTAATTTTCTGCCTGGTCTATGTCCCTAGGCACTATACCAAATTATTATACTGAACATTTGTCAGTTCATTAATAGGTGGTGCTAACAAGCCACACTCGTCGTCACTGTCATTTCTCAATTTGCTTTGCAGCCTAGTTTTACGCTGTCCACTCGCCATGATTATCACACTATTTCACACAACAACACACAAAAACAATTTGGAAAGCTAAAATAGCACTGAAAAAATCAATATCTAATTAGTTGCAAAAGCGACTGCGAGATACTTCGTCCAAATCCACATGCGTGCCACAGCTACTTTGCTCATGACAATACAGTACAACAATAACAAACTACGACTAAAAAGTAAATTCCATACATACAGTTACGAGCTAGCAGTAAACAATAACTAATTTCTAATGATGCGCTAATTATTCAAACTACAAGAAAATCAGAAGATTCCAGTGAAGTATTCTCGGCTAAGGGTCGACAGGTGAAACTTCTTTGTGTTTACTTACACTGCTGAATGCAACTGAACCTACTGTCTTGTTACTTATTTTTATCATTTCAACCCTGACCTACGGAATTTTCCCTGACATTGACAACCAAAACTTAACCTATTCATTTATTACCCACAATATACAAGCGCAATGCAATCTGACTGCTCTGCAATGACAAATTGACTTCAAATAATTAACCCAAAAGAATAGCCCGGAATTGGAAGAAATCCTAACAACAACCCATACTTTTTTATAATTCACTTACCTCACAGAAAATCTTCATACACGAACTACAGCAATTGCAGCAAGCAGCAACTACAGCCAGCTAAATAAAAAGATTCTAACTACTATAGGCTCGAACTACTAGGAGGCATACGGTTAGCAAAAGAAAGATTTTTGTTGAAGAGAAAACAATGTATTTAGCAGATTTTACCTTATTCATATGACATCCACTTCCAAAAATTATACAGTCGTCAATAATTCCACTACCCATGCATCACAAACTACATCCATCTTCATTTTACAATGCATATTCTACCAACACTGAGTCTCCATGAAGGACACATGTGCAAGCCGTCCGCTCGCTAACTGTTAACTGCTAGCTCATCCAACCACAAAGTCTCTTACCGAAGGCGCAGAGTGCTGTCAGCGATATTAATTACAGTCTATAGTGCTGCCAACATACAGACATATAAACAGGCTACTTACACAACAAATAAAATTTCGATATTTCCTACTCTTCCCGGTGTTGTAATTTTAGCATCGAGCAGAGAATGTCTTTGAACTGGTGTTTAAATCGATGTGATTTCAACTGAGTTGCTTGAACATACGGCACTGTGACCAGTGTTGATGTTTAAACTACACTGGTGCCCAAAATTAGAGCAACAAACGGAAATTTTTCAAGGTTGCGTTAATTTGGCCAAAAAGAGTATAATCAAGTGACAATAAAGTAGAAACAATGTATGGAACACAGAACATAAACAACTATAGCATTCATAGCGGTACACAAAAGCGTTCTTCTTCTTCTTTTTTCAACTTAACGGATTTGCACACACATTCCAGCAACTGGTTAATGTGCTCACCGTGGGATGTGACCACCTCTGGCAGCAATAAGGGCCTGGCAAAGACTGGACATGTTGTGTATAATGTCATCAACTTAATGTAGAGGCAGTAACGCCCACACTTCCCGCAGAGCTGCTCGCAAGTCTTGCGGAGTGGTTGGAGGAAGCTAACGTCTCAGTAGTGCATCCTAGACATGGTCTATGGGTTTCAAATCGGGAGAGCAAATAGGCCACGCCTTTGCGTGGAGTGTCTTCCGTTTCCAAAAAAACATCAACCACCCGTGCTCTATGAGGTCGAGTCTTATCATCTATTAATACGAAGTCTGGGCCCACAGCAACTCGCAACAACCGCTCATGAGGTCCGAAGATCTCATCATGATACCTAACAGCAGTTAAACCTTGCCGATTCACATTTCATGAAGAGGTGTTCGAGTGGCCAACATTATCCCTGCCCACATCATTAGGGTTTCTTGTCGATATCAGTCTCTTTCCGCAATGTTTGGTCCCGAAAACTTTCCACGTTCCCTCCATATGCGAATCCGTCGAGACTCGCTCTCCAGATCAAATCGGGACTTATGTGTGAAGAGAATATTGGCCAACTGTTCGACCGCCCAGGTGACGTGTTGTTGTTGTTGTTTGTTGTTGTTTGTTTGAGGTTAAAGGGACCAAACAGCAAGGTCATCAGTCCCTTGTTTCAAATAGACTCCATTCTGCTAACGGGACATCTCAGTATAGTCAGAAAAATAAAACGGATAAAGGGGAAACGTAAAAGGGCAGTCACGTTGTCAGTAGTAAAAACAAATGAGGGAAGTTGGCAAGAGAACGAACCCAACACTATGCTGGAGCAGCATAGGCAAGACCACCTGTGACTTAAAAGGTACAACTGCTATAATGCAGAAAGTACGTATGGGAATAGAAAAACTAACCAAGCCTTAAAAAGAAGGGGTAAAAACAGAGTAAAAGGGAAAGAAAAGAGGATTCCGGTCAGGGAGGTGAATCGGGAATCTCTGAACACTGCCTACAGTGGGAGACACCCAAACACTCACCGCCCTGCCCCAACACCAGAGGGAGATTAAAAACTTTAAAACTGAGAATAAAAACCACTCTCCCGGAGGAAACCTAGAACCAGAGAGACCATCCGGGAATCGTCAGCCAACATCAAAGGTAAAGTGTGGGGGAGTCTGTACTTAGCACGCAGAGCCAAAAGAAGGGGGCATTCAACCAAAATGTGGGCCACTGACTGGAAGGCTCCACAACCACATAGCGGGGGTGGCTCATCACGCAAAAGGAAACCATGGGTCAGCCTGGTATGGCCAATGCGGAGACGACACAGTGTGGTCGAGTCCTTGCGGGAGAGGCTAAAGGAAGAACGCCATGGGCCTGGATTCACCTTAATGGCACGAAGTTTATTAGACAGTGGAGTAGCCTCCCAAGAATTGGCCCATGACTGTGCAAAGTGGGATTTGATGTGAAGCCGTAAATCCGCTGCAGGAGGGGTTACAGAAAACGGGGGGTAAGTAACTGCTCCCCCAGCCAAACGATCAGCGAGCTCATTACCCGGGATACCCACATGGCCCGGGACCCATAGGAAGTCAATGGAACAAGCAGCACGGTGAAGATCAGCGAGATGGTCATGGATGGCAGAGACCAAGGGATGGCGCGAAAAACACCGGTCAATAGCAAGAAGGCCACTCATCGAGTCCGTACATAACAAAACGCGGTTGTGTTGGGATTGTTTAATAAAGGTAAGGGCCCGGGAAATTGCCATCAATTCCGCAGTAAACACCCCACATGAGGGTGGCAGTAGATGATTTTCCGTTCCAACAAAGGACGTGAAGGCATACCCAACATGATCAGCAGATTTAGAGCCATCAGTGTAAAAAACAACAGCATCCCGAAACTCCCATAAAATTTGGCGGAAAAAGGAACGGAACACCACCGGGGGGATGGAATCTTTCGGACCGCGGCGGAGATCCATCCGAATTCGAGGCCGAGGAACTAACCAAGGAGGGGTGGAGGGAAGGGAGCGAGGAAGACAGGACAAAGAAGGAAGCCGAAAATCACGGTTAAGAGACGCAAGGCGCAGCCCAACCGGTAAGCCCGCTCGAGGGCGGGAGTCAGGCGGGCGACGTCCATGGTCTGGGAATAGGATAGAATAGGAAGGATGAGCGGGAGAAGAACGGATAGTAAGGGCATAAGACACCAGAAGCTGGGACCGCCGAACAGAAAGGGGGGGGATCCCAGCTTCAACCAGGAGACTATCAACAGGGCTAGTAGGGAAGGCACCGGTGGCCAAACGGATACCACGATGGTGGACTGGATCCAGCACGTGCAGCGTGGAAGGAGCAGCTGAACCATAAACTTGACAACCATAGTCCAAACGTGACAGAACGAGAGCACGATAAAGACGGAGGAGGTGGGAACGGTCCGCACCACAGGAGGAGTGGGCAAGGAAGCGAAGGACATTGAGTTTACGGAAACAACCTACCTTCAGGAGTCGGATATGGGGCAGCCAAGTGAGCTTGTTGTCGAAAAGAAGACCTAGGAAACGAAACTGTGGAACCACAGGCAATCGTTGTGCAGCGAGATAGAGCTCTGGATCAGGGTGGACCGTAGTACGGCGACAGAAGTGGACCACCCGCGATTTTAAAGGAGAGAATTGAAACCCGTGTGAGAGGGTCCATGCAGAGGCACGCCGTATAGCCACCTGGAGCTGCCGTTCTGCAGATGGCATCGAGGAGGAACTAACCCAAATGCAGAAATCATTCACATACAGGGCAGGGGCGACCAAGGGACCGACAGAGGCCACAAGTCCATCGATAGCAATGAGGAAAAGAAGGACACTCAAGACAGAACCCTGTGGGATGCCCGTCTCCTGGGTCCGTGGAGAACTAAAAGCAGTACCAACTCGAACTCTGAATGACCGATGGATCAGGAACTGGCGGATAAAAATCGGGAGTGGGCCCCGAAGACCCCACTGATGAAGGGTTAGTAAGATGTGATGACGCCAGGCCGTGTCATAGGCCTTGCGAAGGTCAAAAAACACTGCAACCAAATGGCGGCGCTGGGAAAAAGCCTGCCGAACTGCGGATTCCAAGCGAAGCAAATGATCGATTGGAGATCGTCCCTCTCGAAAGCCACACTGGTAAGGGGACAATAGATCCCGAGATTCGAGGACCCAAGTGAGCCGACGGGCTACCAGCCGTTCAAGTAACTTACAACCAACATTGGTCAAACTAATTGGCCGATAGCTGTCAACAGATAGGGGGTTCTGACCAGGCTTAAGGACAGGAACCACAATGCTATCCCTCCACTGAGAAGGGAAGTCACCCTGGAGCCAGATACGGTTAAACACCCGAAGAAGATGGTGCCGTTGTGGAGCACTGAGATGTTGAAGCAGCTGGTTATGAATGGAATCTGGGCCAGGGGCCGTATCATGAGAAGAAGATAGAGCAGAAAGAAATTCCCATTCAGTGAAAGGTTCGTTGTAAGATTCTGACTCACAAGTGGTGAAACATAAGGTGACAGCTTCAGCCTGCTGTTTTTGATGAAGGAAAGCAGCTGGATAGGAGGCCGACGCTGATGCCACTGCAAAATGGGTCGCAAGATGTTCTGCGAGAACTAATGGGTCCGTACAAATGCCATCTGGGAGGTGAAGGCCTGGGAGGGTGGACTGCCGATGGCAACCTTGGAGAGAGCGAAGTGTAGCCCATACCCGTGACAGAGGGACAGTGGAACCAAGGGAAGAAACGAATCGTTCCCAACATATCCGCTTGCTCTGTTTGATTAAATAACGGGCTTTAGCGCGAAGGCGCTTAAAGGTAGAAAGGCTGGCTGCAGATGGGTGCCTCTTAAAGTGTTGCAAAGCTCGACGGCGATCACGGATGGCAATGGCAATGGCCGTACTCCACCACGGGACTTGCCGACGACGAAATTGTCCAGATGAGCGCGGGACAGCAAGGTTAGCAGCGCGAACAATCGCGTCAGACACGTCACGTAGGACGTCATCAATACAACCCGACAAAGAGGGAGAAAACTCGACCTGTGCAGTATATAGAGGCCAATCGGCGCGGTGGAAAGACCAACGAGGTAACCTCTCCATCGGGGAGCGGGAAGGGAGCGTGATTATCAACGGGAAATGGTCACCATCACAAAGGTCGTCGTGTGGCGACCAGTGTAATGAAGGGAGGAGAGAGGGAGAAGAAAGAGAAAGATCAATGGCAGAAAAGGTACCATGACCAGCACTGAAATGAGTAGGGGAGCCATCATTAAGAAAGCACAGGTCGTGGTCTGCAATAAATTGGTCTATAAGAAGACCTCGTCTAGATGGAAAGGCACTGCCCCACAAAGGATGATGAGCATTAAAATCCCCAAGGAGGAGGAAGGGAGGAGGAAGTTGCTGAAGAAGGGTAGTTAAGGCAGCAGGTGTAAGAGTCCTGTCAGGAGGGAGATAAAGATTGCATACTGTGACTGCAGAGTCTAAGTGGACCCTAACAGCAACCGCTTCCAATGTAGTTTGGAGAGGAATCCACGTGCGAGCAATGTCTGTACGGACCAACGTACAAACGCCACCAGAAGCCCGCAAGGGTCCGACCCGATTTCGACAGAAAACACGGAACCCACGGAGGGTCGGTGAGTGAGCATCAGTAAAATGAGATTCCTGGAGAACCACACAAGCTGCTGAGTAGGACGAAAGAAGGGATTTCAATTCCGGAAGGTGACGATAGTAGCCATTACAATTCCATTGGAGAATCACAGAACGATGGTTTAAATGAGGGCTGAACACGCTAAATCCAGTCATACCGCCGGGTCCCCACCCGTCACCGACAAGGAGGGGGCGACATCCATAAACGACAGGTCAGAATCCGGTTGTGAAGCCGGGGAAGGGACCTCCGGCGACACCAGAGGCTCTTTGTCCCGGGACTTATGTTTCTTCTTCTTTTCAGGCTGAGATCGAGGAGGGCTGTGTGGCATAAGGGAGCCAGCTGCAGCAAGATCAGGAACAGAAAGAGACCGGGCGACCTGGGGGCCGATAGACCGCGGCTCTCGCGGTCGCCGCGCTGCAGCAGACCTTTGACCTGGAAGGTGCCGGGAAGGGGCATCCCGGGAGAGGCGCCCTTGACCGGCAGACGCCAAAGGAGTGGGACACTTCTCCGGCTGGGGAGGGGGAGCGGCGCCCAGAGGAGAAGGTGTGGGAGCCGCAGGGGAGGGGGGAAGGAGAGGGGTCCGGGATGGGGGTAAGGAAGGGGGAGGAAGGGATGAAGATGTAACCAAGGCGTAACTAGATGTCATGGACACAGGGTGCAATTGTGCATATTTCTTACGGGCCTCTGTGTAGCTTAAACGATCAAGAGACTTATACTCCTGTATCTTTTTTTCTTTCTTATAGACTGGGCAATCTGCTGAACGTGGAGAATGACTACCATGACAATTTACACATACAGGAGGGGGAACACAGGGACTCCCCTCATGGAGTGGACGTCCACAGTCACCACAGAGAGGGTCCTGGGTACAGCGAGAAGACATGTGGCCAAAACGCAAGCACTTAAAACACCGCATAGGCGGTGGGATGTACGGCTTCACATCACAGCGATAGACCATAATCTTAACTTTCTCAGGAAGGGTATCCCCTTCAAAGGCCAGGATAAAGGCACCAGTATCAATACGATTATCTTTAGGGCCCTTCTGAACACGCCGAACAAAGTGAACACCCCGCCGTCCGAGATTGTCCCGAAGTTCCTCATCAGTTTGAAGGATGAGGTCTCTGTGAAAAATCACACCTTGTACCATATTTAGAGACTGGTGAGGGGTAATGGACACGGGAATTGTGCCAAGATGGGTACAGGCACGAAGGGCCGCAGATTGGGCAGCCGAAGCAGTTTTTATCAGTAACGAACCCGACCGCATCTTGCTCAGGGAGTCCACTTCGCCGAACTTGTCTTCAATGTGTTCCACAAAGAATAAAGGTTTGACACTGGTGAAAGTATCTCCATCAGTCCTGGTGCAAACTAGATAACGGGGGAAAGGTTTTGCCCCTAGACGACGGGCCTGACCCTCCTCCCAGGGGGTAGCCACGGAAGGGAAGGCCGAAGGGGCAAGAGAAGCAGCACTTGAGGAATCAGTACCACGCAGAGAGACGGCCGCAGAAGAGCGGCCAGAGTTTTGGACCCGTATGCGTTTCATCTGCATAGCGTCCGCCCTGATACCACCCACTCCGATCAGGGGCTCTCCTCACGGGCGCCACCCAGCCACAGCAAGGGCCGTCTGGCACGGCGGCCATTGCCGGGAGTTCCGATGCTCCAGGATAACGAGCAACCACTCCAAGGCATGCATGAGGAGGTCACAGCTCAGGTATCAGAAGTGTGATCCCTGTGTGTTCAGGGGGCTCAACCAAAAGGGTACATAGCGACCCCACCACACGGGCTGGCTACCGTGCTGGTTATGCACCCTAGCATCAGACAACGACGTAAAAGAAAAGGTGGAATGTACTAGTAGGGCACACGTCGGAGACACTAGGTAAGGTGCTCTTCCCCAAATGGCTCACACTACGGAAGAGAAATTTTGGAATGGAGGTCAAACCCCAGAGGGGGACCAAGGAATACCAAAAGGAGGAGATGATTACGCAACAAAGCCGGAGTGTAAAACCAACAGAACCAGGAGGATAGCGGGGGCCAACATAAGCAAGGACACCAATAGAGGGAGAGGAGAGGGCGAGGGGAAAGGGGTATGGAGGGGAAAGGGGGGAAGGGAAAGGAAATGCAGCCCGGGAGAGAAAGAAGGCTGCAATGGCTCGGGGCCCCGTGCTCGCCACGCACGTATCCACGAAAGAGTTGTGGACCCCCTGGGGGGAGGTGACGTGTTGACGACTCCGCTCTAGACGTTCCCTTCTGTGAATATACATCAGAGATACACATACAGCAGGCGTACGGCAATAAAGGGCACCGTGCTGAAGACTTCAGTACATCGTTTGCCTCTATAAAACACGTTCAGCAGATGCTACAAGGTCAGATGCCAGTTCCGTGCAGCACGAAAGCGCTACGATCTAATGCTGGATCAGTACATTCTGGCAATTCACACGTCGCTGGCAACGCTTCTTTTTCACCATTATCCCGATCACTTTGATAGATAGGTGGTTCTTTCCCTCAGAGTGACTGTCGCCTGGCAGTAAGGTATAAGTGTATCAAGTTTGACTGAAATCGGACCAGTAGTGCAGAAGGGGAAGTGGAGCACACACACACACACACACACACACACACACACACACGCACACATGCAAATACATACACACAACATCTTTTTCCGACCTCGGCGACGTCGGAGATTTGATTTTTTAACGGATTCCTGATATTCACGGTACGCTCTTGAAATGGTCGTACGGGAAAATCCGCACTTCATCACTACCTGGGAGATGCTGTGCTCTATCGGTCATGCGCTGACTATAACACCACGTTCAAACTCACTTCAATATTCATAACCTGTCATTGTAGAAGTGTAAGATGGCAAGAACTATGCTCCTTACATGAAGTCACTAAAGATCACCTAACTCACGTTGAGCGAACAGTAGGGCTGAACAAAAAATGACTGATTAGGCACAATGCTTCTTTTAGAGGGTATAGTATGGACGTATTGGAATTATTAATGTCGGGTGATGATTTTAAAGTAATTCACACGACATGAAAACTTTGTGGAAACGAGTCGATTTACTGGACGCTAGTTTACCCCAGGGAAACATTTAGAGTTGACCGCGGCCGGCTAGGGAACAGCAAAGGGGAGCGACAATAGGCAGCTTAGGGTGGCTCAAGCTCTGAGAAAGCGGTAACGCGGCGCGGCCTTCAGCCGCGTTAAGTGAGTGACAGTGAGTGGGTTGATGACCCTGACTCCATGCTGGTGTACCGTGAAACAGACGGAGAACTTGTACGCTTGTTGATAAATGTCCGTCGTCCCGTTTTCTGTGAAACATGCGACAAAGCCACACAAGCTACAGTGGAGCAGTCAACAGAGGTCAAAATATGCGTGTTCGTGACTATAGCAACTTCACACTGAACTCACGGTCCACAGAGCCTGAAGTAAATCAGGTGAAGAGCGACAGCATGAAATACACCGGCCTCCAATGGGAATGTAGGACCAAGGAATTTGAAGTACTCTCCTGGGAGTCAGAATTCCGGAATTGTGCAGATGCTAACCTTGATGGGTTGCCTTGGGGGGAGCTAAATAGAAGTTGAGAGGAAGGGAAATTTTGTGGGAATTTGTTCACTTCCCAGAGCAGGCATTGGTCGGCGCTGGGAAGCGACGCATAATTAACACAACTTGCGCTGCAATTGGCGTAAGTGATTTTGCTGGAGGGGAAACCAAGGCGAAGAGCGGACTGGCAGAAGTCTCAGTAGAGGTCTTCCATTCCCAGCTTGCCTAGAGTGCGGACGTGGCGTTCTTTACTCAGCTTGCCTGAGAAAGAGAAAGCATCTCTGCAGTTTAGGACTTAGCAAATGGAACGATTGAGCTTGGAGATAGAAAGTTTTGGTTCAGCTATGCACTGAGCAAGATAGCTAGGAGTGAATAGACAAGCGCAGCCTTGCAGCACCACGAGGTCGGCCGACGTCCACACAACGACGACGCTCCGCCACGCTGTATTCGGTGATATTGCGCCCACTCCGGCAACTGATTAATTTGTTGGATCACGTCGGCAAAGTTTCCACGAGGGTTTCATGGGCCGTGTACTGCAGAATTCTTCTCGCACTTCACATTACGCCTGGGTCAGTCGATAGGAATTACTTTTGAGTTAGCGAGCTTTACTCCACGCAAACGCAATTTATTACCACTACCTGGTTGGAGAGTCATGTAATGTGATGATTGAAGGTCGTGAGTTACAATAAATTTGTGATAATCGACTGCATCTGTTTTCAGTTAAGTAGTTGAAATACCAAGTCACTTTCTTAATTAATTTTATGTTCAACATTTGCATCTGGTGTTCAATAGCTGCATATAACATCAATGTTCACCCCTTTTTAATTAAAAGTGATCAATTCTAAATCAATTAATGTCAACGCTGCCACCGCAGTTCAATCAGGAGTCACAGGGCCTTATTACTTTCTTTGCGTTATCCAATATTGCGGCAGTTTTGGACTCTCTGTTGATCTGTTAGTCAATTAGCTGGGGTGAACACACGCCAAAACCAGATAAGTGACGGGTGGGGTGTTACAGAAGCAGTAAACGATCTAACAACTGTGCCAGACACTTGTCTTACATAGTCATTGCCGACCGCAGCGCCGTATTCTTCCTGTTTACATATCTCCGTATTTGAAAACGCATGCCTATACCAGTTTCTTTGGCGATTCAGAGTATAACGATTGGAAGGTGAAATATGGAGGATAGAATTCGATCTATTGATGTGCAGTCAGTCTTGGTCGGGACTTGGAAGTGAAAGGAGGGACGGGCGCGACTGCAGAGTTAATTAGTGAGAAACCAATTATTTTGTCGGAGGCGGAGCAGTTTTCTTGGCGGCTGAAAGCAAAGAAGTAGAAGACCACCGAGACACTGTATGCACACGGAGAACACAGCAATAACGTGGGGAAACGGCAAGAACTCGAAACTTTCTGGAAGATGTTTGGTTTGTTACAGCTGCAATAGCTTACCGAAATTTCGAGAGGACAACTAATTTTGAATTTCGACGCAGTAAAAGATAGTGCAAGAACGCAAGAGTTGAAGAATGTGAAGAGAAGAAGAAAAAAAGGACCAAGAATTACAAGAGAGAAGATTTTTCAAGATCCAACAGGGAAGACATCGGAAGGCAGAGACGAAGAACACATCGAGCAGCACAAAACTAGAGAATACAAACGCACCACGACTTTACTTACGGTTTTCTAAGCAGCCAACCTCGGGGAAGATCAGTTTGGATTCCGTAGAAACACTGGAACACGTGAGGCAATACTGACCTTACGACTTATCTTAGAAGAAAGATTAAGGAAAGGCAAACCTACGTTTCTAGCATTTGTAGACTTAGAGAAAGCTTTTGACAATGTTGACTGGAATACTCTCTTTCAAATTCTAAAGGTGGCAGGGGTAGAATACAGGGAGCGAAAGGCTATTTACAATTTCTACAGAAACCAGATGGCAGTTAGAAGAGTCGACGGACATGAAAGGGAAGCAGTGGTTGGGAAGGGAGTAAGACAGGGTTGTAGCCTCTCCCCGATGTTGTTCAATCTGTATATTGAGCAAGCAGTAAAGGAAACAAAAGAAAAATTCGGAGTAGGTATTAAAATTCATGGAGAAGAAATAAAAACTTTGAGGTTCGCCGATGACATTGTAATTCTGTCAGAGACAGCAAAGGACTTGGAAGAGCAGTTGAATGGAATGGACAGTGTCTTGAAAGGAGGATATAAGATGAACATCAACAAAAGCAAAACAAGGATAATGGAATGTAGTCTAATTAAGTCGGGTGATGCTGAGGGAATTAGATTAGGAAATGAGGCACTTAAAGTAGTAAAGGAGTTTTGCTATTTGGGGACCAAAATAACTGATGATGGTCGAAGCAGAGAGGATATAAAATGTAGGCTGGCAATGGCAAGGAAAGCGTTTCTGAAGAAGAGAAATTTGTTAACATCCAGTATTGATTTAAGTGTCAGGAAGTCATTTCTGAAAGTATTCGTATGGAGTGTAGCCATGTATGGAAGTGAAACATGGACGATAAATAGTTTGGACAAGAAGAGAATAGAAGCTTTCGAAATGTTGTGCTACAGAAGAATGCTGAAGATTAGATGGGTAGATCACATAACTAATGAGGAAGTATTGAATAGGATTGGGGAGAAGAGAAGTTTGTGGCACAACTTGACCAGAAGAAGGGATCGGTTGGTAGGACATGTTCTGAGGCATCAAGGGATCACCAATTTAGTATTGGAGGGCAGCGTGGAGGGTAAAAATCGTAGAGGGAGACCAAGAGATGAATACACTAAGCAGATTCAGAAGGATGTAGGTTGCAGTAGGTACTGGGAGATGAAAAAGCTTGCACAGGATAGAGTAGCCTGGAGAGCTGCATCAAACCAGTCTCAGGACTGAAGACCACAACAACAACAACAACAAGCTGTTTTCGTGTAATGTTGAATAAAAGGGACTGCCATGTTTCTCGACTGTATGAACTGTTCAATGAGTGGAGACCGACAGCTACTGTTTGTGTACTGAACTGTGAAACGTTTCAAAAAATTAGTTTAACCATTGTATGGGCCAAAGCTTGAGCTAATTAGAATGGACACCAATAAAAGAGACAGATCGCCATTCGAGACATATAGTTATGCAGTCAGTCATTGTAGATCTGTAAAGTTGTGTCTACTTATTAGAACCTGTCATAATCCAGTCCCAAATCCTTTTTGGAAATAAGTCCAAAGTTTTACAGTGTGCAATCTCCCGTGAGACGAGTCATTGGTGCAGCAGCTGCAATTTTATTTACTTCTTATTAATTAATTTTCCTAAAGCTGAGGTGGCATCGCCATCCTGCAGTGGTCCAGCTATTGTCAAAAGGAGATGCAGCTCGCCGGCATCAAAGGGCATCGAACTAGAAAGTGTGACGCCAGGTGAGACAGACGAATATTCCAGCGGCTTCTACACAGCGACCCACTTATTTTTGCTATGTGTGTAAACAGTATTTAATAAACGATCAGGGCTACGTAGAGGTTGATAATGATGTAAGAACTGTATTATCGTGTTCCTTAAGAAAAGAAACGAACATATATGGGACCCCTGATACGTCTAGATATGACCCTGACAGGTGACACGTACGTTATCATCCTATCTGATCACCTGCATCCACTCATGTACATTGTGCATACCGACGGACTTGGGCAATTCCAGCAGGTCAATGCAACACCCCTACACGCCCAGAATTGCTACAGAGTGGCTCCAGGAACACTCTTCTGAGTTTAAACACTTTCGCTGGTCACTAAACTCCCCAGATATGAACATTAATGAGCATATCTGGGATGCCTTGCAAATTGCTGTTCAGAAGCGATCTCCACCCCCTCGTACTCTTACGGACTTATGGACAGCCATGGAGGATTCATGGTGACAATTCCCTCCAGCACCAGTTCAGACAACAGTCGAGTCCCTGCCACGTCGTGTTGCGGCACTTCTGCCTTCTCGCGGCGGCCGTACACGATATTAGGCCGTGTACCAGTGTCTCTGGCTCTTCAGTGTACAATGAACACTTCTTCTCCATACAAAACAAATTGATTTTCTACTGATAATCAGACATGATACATCTGTCGTTCGTAACTGTTCTGAATCCCTCATTAGACAGATCCCTTCACTTGTCACTTCCACATTCAATTTAATTTTTTTTTTTTTGCGTTCCTTATCTTTTCATGAATATTAATTGTATGGGGAAGTCAAATGAAAACGAAACAGGAGGAAAAAAAGTAAGTGAACTGTTTATTGTTGCAAATGTAATCATTATAACTGTTAATACATTTATCTCACTGTGAGAGAGATGGTCAATGCCTTCATGGAAAAATGTTTGCGGTTGCCTAAGTAACCATGATTGTACCCAGGCATGCTCTTCTTCGCCTGAATCAAATAGACTGCTACGAATGTCTTTCTGCAGGGGGCTCCAAAAATAAGGAAACCATATGTGGAGAGATCGGGACTGCATGGAGGGCGTGTAAGAGCTTCCGATAGAAATTTCTGCAATGTACCCGAAGTAACCTTGTCAACATGAGAGCCCGCTCACATATTTCGAGGATCTCTCTCATCGCGATTTCGAAATTTCTGAGTCATGAAGAAAAACATTCGTGGCCGTTGATTTTCTTCGAAGTAAGAGGTGCACGTCGGGGTTGAATCATGATTCCGTAGGCAACCGCAACATTTTCCCACGAAAGCATTGACCGTCTTGTCTCACAGTGGGGTAAATACATTAACAGTTATGGTGGTTACTTTTGCAATAACAAACAGTTTATTTACTTTTTATCCATCTTCATCGTTTTCATTTGACTGCCGCTTGTAAAATGGTTGGCTGAACACAAATTTATTGTACTCTCTTGCTAAATGTCAGATTGACGAGAGGCTGTTGCTTGATCAAAGAAGCGGCTGAAAATTCGCCCTTTATCTTCCGAACGCTTCTCTCTCTTAATTTTCCATTCTTATTTTACCCTGTTGGATCTTGTACCCATTGTACATTACCCAAAAAGCCCTATCTCTCTGATAATAAAAAGAAAATTTATGTGGAGGGCAGAGTCTCCCTCTGTGTGTATGTCACTCTCTCTCTCTCTCTTTCTATGTGCCATGATCTTTGTCTCTCTCTCTCTCTTTCTCTCTCTCTCTCTCTTACGCAGTAGACTAGATTATTACCCAAAACAGTCTACGTATTATTTCGGGTCGTTTGAACAAATTCTGCGAAACTGCAAAAAAAGCGTAAAGACACAATCGAACAAGGTACATATGTATTTGGCGAAATACTTGGCGATTCATTAGACCCTTTAGATTCTGCAGATCGCACGATTATGCCAGAACCAAGAAGCAGATCAGAGTGCCCTATCGGTCGCCTTCACACTAATAACAGGGCGGTACGAGCTTCCCCTCCCCTCCCCAGTTTAATACGTATTGACAGAATATGTGACGGCACAACTAAGATTTCAATGTATCCAAACGGGAAGACGAAACTCTCAGCCGTTTTCGAGGAAATGGAGTTTGAAAATTTTACGCGTGTCTGTGTACTTTGTTCAGTCGCTACTATTCAGGGAGTCCGCCAGCCGAACAAGTAAGCCCCTAGTTTCCAAAGAGCGAGGTGTTTGGATCGAATGCCGCTGCCGGCACTTTTTTCTCATTCCCAAGTAATTCTAACAACAGATTTAGTATGACTGTGCAGATTATCAATATTAATTATTCGTTTATTATTTTCATAATTTTTAACCTGAGAAAAAGAGAAAAAATACTTTCGAAAGGAGACGGAAAGTAAAAAAAGAAGATACACTAACAGTCATTTTACTTATATTATTGTACCTACGTTTGTGAGAAATATAATGTGTACCTGATAGAGAACGCCATGAATCAGGATGACGCTGATCATAAAAACGTCGAGAACATCAATTATTGCGACGTACAGCACTTACAATGAACGCCGAGTTTTTGTATGGTTTTTCATTGTTGCTGTTACAAAATAAACTTGGTTCACATTCATAAACTGTTCTCTATCATCAAACAGTTTCTTGGCGTACCACCATATTTGTTTGGGGAATTACGAGTGAATGAAAAAGAAGCAATATTCAATAAGTTTCCTTTAATTTACGTCTATGGTCACAATCTTTTCTGTTTAACAGATTACCGGTTTCGGTCTTTAATGACCATCATCAGATCTGTCTCATAAAAGCAAAGTCCTAATGCACTGCAGCCATAGTGGCATAGTCAACTGTTAAACGCACAATCAGCACCAGCATCGTCAAATACATATAAATCATATCACATGCACGAGCCATGTTGTCGTGCATGGCTCGTGATGCTGGTGCTGATTCTGCATTTAACAGTTGACTATGCCACTATGGCTGCAGTGCATTAGGACTTTGCTTTTATGAGACAGATCTGATGGTGGCCATTAAAGACCGAAACCGGTAATCTGTTAAACAGAAAAGATTGTGACCATATACGTAAATTAAAGGAAACTTATTACATATACGGGTCACTGTGTTTTTTTTGCGACGATGTCGCAGCTTGTGAGAAGCAATATTCGTTCTACAGACCCCTACCTCCCTTATGAAACTAGGCACTTACTCGCTCGGCTGCGGAATCCCTAAAGACTAGCGACAATACGAAGTATATAAGCAGCCGTAAAATTTCAGAACTGGGTTTTTTGCAAAATGGTTAAGAATTGCGTCTTCCCCTTCACGTATCGCACCTCCACAAGAACAGTGACACAACTTAAAAATGCAACACTCGAGAAAACCTAACTTTGTGAACTACACTCCTGGAAATTGAAATAAGAACACCGTGAATTCATTGTCCCAGGAAGGGGAAACTTTATTGACACATTCCTGGGGTCAGATAAATCACATGATCACACTGACAGAACCACAGGCACATAGACACAGGCAACAGAGCATGCACAATGTCGGCACTAGTACAGTGTATATCCACCTTTCGCAGCAATGCAGGCTGCTATTCTCCCATGGAGACGATCGTAGAGATGCTGAATGTAGTCCTGTGGAACGGCTTGCCATGCCATTTCCACCTGGCGCCTCAGTTGGACCAGAGTTCGTGCTGGACGTGCAGACCGCGTGAGACGACGCTTCATCCAGTCCCAAACATGCTCAATCGGGGACAGATCCGGAGATCTTGCTGGCCAGGGTAGTTGACGTACACCTTCTAGAGCACGTTGGGTGGCACGGGATGCATGCGGACGTGCATTGTCCTCTTGGAACAGCAAGTTCCCTTGCCAGTCTAGGAATGGTAGAACGATGGGTTCGATGACGGTTTGGATGTACCGTGCACTATTCAGTGTCCCCTCGACGATCACCAGTGGTGTACGGCCAGTGTAGGAGATCGCTCCCCACACCATGATGCCGGGTGTTGGCCCTGTGTGCCTCGGTCGTATGCAGTCCTGATTGTGGCGCTCACCTGCACGGCGCCAAACACGCGTACGACCATCATTGGCACCAAGGCAGAAGCGACTCTCATCGCTGAAGACGACACGTCTCCATTCGTCCCTCCATTCACGCTTGTCACGACACCACTGGAGGCGGGCTGCACGATGTTGGGGCGTGAGCGGAAGACGGCCTAACGGTGTGCGGGACCGTAGCCCAGCTTCATGGAGACGGTTGCGAATGGTCCTCGCCGATACCCCACGAGCAACTGTGTCCCTAATTTGCTGGGAAGTGGCGGTGCGGTCCCCTACGGCACTGCGTAGGATCCTACGGTCTTGGCGTGCATCCGTGCGTCGCTGCGGTCCGGTCCCAGGTCGACGGGCACGTGCACCTTCCGCCGACCACTGGCGACAACATCGATGTACTGTGGAGACCTCACGCCCCACGTGTTGAGCAATTCGGCGGTACGTCCACCCGGCCTCCCGCATGCCCACTATACGCCCTCGCTCAAAGTCCGTCAACTGCACATACGGTTCACGTCCACGCTGTCGCGGCATGCTACCAGTGTTAAAGACTGCGATGGAGCTCCGTATGCCACGGCAAACTGGCTGACACTGACGGCGGCGGTGCACAAATGCTGCGCAGCTAGCGCCATTCGACGGCCAACACCGCGGTTCCTGGTGTGTCCGCTGTGCCGTGCGTGTGATCATTGCTTGTACAGCCCTCTCGCAGTGTCCGGAGCAAGTATGGTGGGTCTGACACACCGGTGTCAATGTGTTCTTTTTTCCATTTCCAAGAGTGTATTTCAATAACACTTATAGTGAAATAGTATAAAATTCACTTCAATTTCAAGGAAGTATTATTGGCAGTAAATTCCATTATATTTTTCGTACAAGTTAAGGCATTTCACGCGTATTTTTCAGTGGCAAACTAAAAATTGCCGGTTTTCGACGCGTGTCAGGTTTCTTGCCGGGAGCGATATGTTGAAGTCCTAGATCGATGAGAGCACTTTCGCACCGTTCCTTTGTAAGCATAGTATGGAAAGATGAGCCAAAGATAAGTTTGTCACAGATTCTTGCTTTAAATATCTTTGTACGCCATTGTTTGTCGAATGTCAAGGAGAGAAAGAAGCTAATTTGTGGGCAAGATGAAAGAACGTGAGAGACGATGGAAGTTTCAGACTTAACGATCAGGTTTCTTTATGTACTTTGACACGAGCGAGGGTCAGATTCATTTTGTTTCCTCGGTTACCTCGCGTGTAGCACGTGTTGCCTCCGAATACCAATTTACTCAGCGAGCGCCTATCCGCGGTCCCATCATCCGTCGGGGAGGCTGCGAGTGCCGATAAGCCCCAGAACGTCCTCTCGTATGGGGAAACAAACAGCTCGCTGTGCGCTTGAAGCGGGGGCCGCAATATCGACCGCGAAAGGTGTGTCAGCGCATTCCATTAGCCGTGCCACAATAATTGAAGCGCCACTAAGCTGAAAGCGGCGGCCTCTGGAGGTAACAGACCCAACCCACTCCTCCTCCCTCTCCTGCTTCTCTCTCCTCCCACTCCCTCTCCCCCCTATCTCTCCTCTCCTCCTCTCTCTCTCTCTCTCTCTCTCTCTCTCTCTCTCTCTCTGCACCCACCCCACTCCCACAAGCCCTTCGTACACTTTTCCCGCGCTAGCAGCAACTTTTTATACAGCGACAAGGGCTTAACCCCACCGGGAGAAAAAAGAAGGGTGCACAATGGCCATCCATTTAATTAAATTGGCAGGGTATAAATAGACGCTTATATAAACGAAGAGGGTAAATGCGTTTTTAATGTTTCGTGCATTTCTTCCTCGGTCCATTATATCACAGCGTCTCCCTCCCTCCCTCTCTCTCTCTCTGCTAAGGCAATAACGATAAGAGTGTACCCTTCAACCAAACAGACACAGTACGCCACAAAGCGAGTGGAAGGAACTGTCGAAAACAAACATCAGTCATGAGGCGAAGAAAAATTACTCGTCATTCTCATTCCCCGAGAAGAGCTCACTGTTGTAATAAAAAAGATACATAATGTCTGTCCCGTTGCGTCGTTCACAAGCGCTGAAACGTGGTTTTAACGTAAACGCTTATAAATGGTCACGTTCTACAGGTTATCGATGACATCCCATTGTTATTTAATGCAGGATACATTACTTCTGGCCTCTTCTAACACTTTCTTCGTAGTCTAGCCATTAAATCAGATCCAAGGACTGTCGTAGAACATTTATTTCTTGCTTATAGGTTCCTGTACTCAACAACAATGCTTTTCAAGAATGTCAACTGTTATTACTTACATTTCTATTTTTATTTCATCTTCAACACTGTTATAGAAACGTTCCCAGATTATTTTAGAGCGTCATTATTTGGTAAGGCTTGCGGTATAGACTCTTTCCAAACAAAATAATAACAATGCGATTGGATTGTTAGATGTGGGTCCTTACTGTAACAATAATGAGCAGGAAGATGGTGGTAAGATTACACTGAAGTAGGGCCATAAGTATCTGCAACCGAAGGCAAGAGGGCACTTGCTCCTCTCGGAATCTGTACATATGTATTCTCGCGCAGTTTTGGCAATGACTACCAGCGATTCTATTGAATGCCTGATTTAGCATTGTCGCAATATGAAATACTGATGTTTTGCAACGTTTAATAATTAGGATTTTTCTAATTAATTTAGGTGCATTCCATCAGGATATTTTTCTGTTTCAGATCTTTATCGTTACTGGTCTTCAATAAAAATATTTATTGCGAATAACTCATTGTATATCCTCGTTAAATCAGATTAGTAGCTTTCATATCCATATTAGTAATATAGAGATATATACTTAGCGTATACTAATGAAGTGTACTTAGCATTTTGCTGTCACAGTACTCTACCAAAAAACATTGAATGGCTATCTACTAATCAATTATGATACAACAAATTTTATGTAATTCCTGCGTTAGACCGCACAGCTAGCCGGGCGGGCTACGCCACCTTACTGGTAGTGTCTGTATGCCAGCATGTTACCACTCTACTGGTCGACGTCGGACCCAACTTCTTGCTGCATCAGTAACCTAAGTTCGACAAAAAATTATCACCATCAGCCTCGTGTTGTGCGAGCAATTCCGCACAGACGGTCCTTTCGTTGCTGTTTATGGTCTTCTGGTGGCACACACCTTTGAGCACCCCAACTGGTAGACGAGTGTGTCAGCACTACTAACGGAGACGTTCATTTGAGCAGAGAGGTGTTTGAGTGTGATCCGTGGGTCACCTCGAATGGGACTGCCCGCACGTTCCAACATTGCAGGAGTCACAGCTGTGTGCGGCCGGCCTGCACGAGGGAGATGGGACGGGTCTACGCGACAGCTGTTGCGATGAAGACAGACGCTTCACCCAACGTCTCATTGTGCTTTTGTTCACTACCAGGTCTCCGTAGACATATTGAAGGCCCCTATGAATATCTGCGATGCTCTGTTTTCTGCCAAAATAAGCTCAATCACAGCTCTCAGTTTGGAACGCACCTTGGTTACCTACGCCATTTTGAAAGCTATCTATAGCGCCACCACCTATCGAAACTTCGTGAAACTGTAGGGGATGAAGCGAGAATATTTCACGATTCCCCACAAAAATTCCGCATTTCCTTCAACCGAAACTCTCGTAGTACAATTCACTCCTGTTTTACGTTTTTCTGGGGTACAATTATAATCGCCAGCAATGCAGAATTAACAATAGCGACACAGAGTTCAGTCACTCAAGTCTTTGTGTCACCATAGTTACTTGTGACAGATAGATAGCAATAATCATATTTTTAATATATGCAGTTTAACAAAACTGACTGAAAGGGCATCACTGTGGGGGGGGGGGGGGGGGGGTCGGACGTGGAGATGCGAGAGACGTTGAGCACGTCCCACGTGTCCTCCGTTCGGTCCACTACTGTGGCTGCCATGAATACTGCCTGCACTGAGGTTGACCCCTCACCCATAGTCGAGTGGGAGATCATTCCAAAGTCTGGCAGCCAGCGAAAACCTTGCCAAGGGGCCGATCGTAGGGCCTCCCCGGTTCGTTTGACAAACAGGTTTCGGGTGTTATCTGTGGCTGACGATGTCTCTGAGCTGGATGCAGTCGTCCACCCTGTTTCAGAGGAAACTTCTCGGCCCGTAATGTCTGGGCGTTCACAGATGGTGGGTTTGCAGGTAGTTTGGAGCTCCAACGTTAGGCGCGTAATGGGGCCCCTTAGGAATGTGGCTGCCAAGGTGGGAAGGAAGCCAGTGTGCACTCTGTGTGCATGTGCATACTGGGGTGGGGGGGGGGGGGGGGGAGTCATTCCAGATGTGGTTAAGGCTGCTTCCGGATGCCATGAAGAGTACAGGGTGCAGCCAACTGCAAGTGGTGGTTCATGTTGGTACCAATGTCATATGTCGCCTTGGATCGGAGGAGATTCTCTCTGGTTTTCGGCAGTTAGCAGGAATGGTAAAGACTGCCGGTCTTGCTTGTGAGATTAAGGCGGTACTCACCATCTGCAGCATTGCCGACTGTGGTCCTTTGATGCAGAGCCGAGTGGAGGGTCTGAATCAGATGCTCAGGCGATTCTGTAACCGTGTAGGCTGCAGATTCCTTGACTTGCGCCATCGGGTGGTGAGTTTCCGGGATTCTGCTTAATAGGTCAGGGGTCCACTACGCACACGAAGCGGCTACACCGGTAGCGGGAGCTGTGTGGAAGGGACTGGGCGGTTTTTTAGGTTAGAGAGCCTCAGGGAACCACAGAAAGGGCGTCCATCTAATAGGGGGGAGGTAAAACACAGCAAGTTAGTCGTAGAAACAATCGGTATTGTAGCTGTAAATTGTCGTAGCTGTGTTGGGTAAGAACCAGTGCTCCAAGCCCTAATAGAAAGCACTGAAGCTCAAATAGTTATAGGTACAGAAAGCTACGATCTAACAGTGTTCAGAAAGGATAGATTACATACAATTGGTGGTGGAGTTTTCATTGCTGTCAGTAGTACTTTGCCTTGTAGTGAAATTGCAAAATAGTATGGATAGAGGTAATACTTGACAATCGGACTAAACTATTAATTGGGTCGTTTTACCGACCCATCAACTCAGAAGATATAGTTGCCGATCAGTTCAAAGAAAGCTTGCGTCTCATTTCAAATAGGTACCTCACTCATAAAATTATAGTCGGTGGTGACTTTAATCTGCCCTCGATATGCTGGCAGCAGGCATAAAACGTCATCCGAAATTGTAGTGAATGCTTTCTTAGAAAATTATTTTGAACAGTTAGTCCATGAGCCCACTCGAAGCTTAAATGAAAAAAAAAAAAAACTGGACAAATAGTGAACAGAATGTTAGAAGTAGCCACAATCAAGCTACAGTGGCGCATTACAAACAGTATTGTAAGGTGCTTAAAAATGTTATTAGGAAGGCAAAGAGTATGTGGTATGCAAATAGAATAGCTAATTCACAGGATAAAATTAAAACCATATGGTCCGTTGTGAACGAAGTGTCTGGTCAGCAGCACAAGGTCGACGGTATAAAGTCAGCTCGTAGTAAAAATATTTCTGTTACTGATAAATCAGATGTTGTTGTTGTTGTGGTCTTCAGTCCTGAGACTGGTTTGATGCAGCTCTCCAGGCTACTCTATCCTGTGCAAGCTTCTTCATCTCCCAGTAATTACTGCAACCTACGTCCTTCTGAATCTGCATAGTGTATTCATCTCTTGGTCTCCTCAGATATATGTACAATATTTAACAATCATTTTCTAAGCATTGCTGGTGAATTAAATAAAAATTTAGTTTCTACACCAAATTTCGTAGGGATCCAAAGGGAACGGTGATGGATCTTAGGTACAGAAGAGACTGGAACAGCACATTACGTCCACATGCTAACATCTTTTTATAGGTCTTTTTCACTGACGCACATGTACATTACCATGAGGGGTGAGGTACACGTACACACGTGGTTTCCGTTTTCAATTACGGAGTGGAATAGAGTGTGTCCCGACATGTCAGGCCAATAGATGTTCAATGTGGTGGCCATCATTTGCTGCACACAATTGCAATCTCTGGCGTAATGAATGTCGTACACGCCGCAGTACATCTGGTGTAATGTCGCCGCAGGCTGCCACAATACGTTGTTTCATATCCTCTGGGGTTGTAGGCACATCACGGTACACATTCTCCTTTAACGTACCCCACAGAAAGAAGTCCAGAGGTGTAAGATCAGGAGAACGGGCTGGCCAATTTGTGCGTCCTCCAGGTCCTATGAAACGCCCGTCGAACATCCTGCCAAGGGTCAGCCTAGTGTTAATTGCGGAATGTGCAGGTGCACCATCATGCTGATACTACATACGTCGACGCGTTTCCAGTGGGACATTTTCGAGCAACGTTGGCAGATCATTCTGTAGAAACGCGATGTATGTTGCAGCTGTTTGGGCCCCTGCAATGAAGTGAGGACCAATGAGGTGGTCGCCAATGATTCCGCACCATACATTTACAGTCCACGGTCGCTGTCGCTCTACCTGTCTGAGCCAGCGAGGATTGTCCACGGACCAGTAATGCATGTTCCGTAGATTCACTGCCCCGTGGTTTGTGAAACCCGATTCATCGGTAAACAGGTAGAACTGCAACGCATTCCCTGTTAATGCCAATTGACAGAATTGCACTCGATGATTAAAGTCATCACCATGTAATTGCTGATGTAGCGACACATGAAACGGGTGAAAGCGGTGACGATGCAGTATGCGCATGACACTACTTTGACTCAGTCCACCGGCTCTCGCAATGTCCCGTGTACCCGTGTGTGGGTTCATGGCAACAGCAGCTAACACACCAACTCCACCCGCTTCTCCTGTGACGGGCCTGTTACGGACCCGTTTGCGTGCTACGAACATACCTGTTGCATACAGTTGGCGGTGGATGTTTTGCAATGTGCGGCACGTTGGATGCTCTCTGTCCGGGTACCGTTCTGCATACACCCTGCAGGCTTCAGCTGCATTTCGTCGACACTCGCCATAAATGAGTATCATCTCCGCCTTTTCAGAGTTTGAATAAACCATGGTCACAGTTCCTACAGTTCCTATCGCAGACGTCTGGTAACACGGTGTACTACAGTTGGTCTGCGTGCGGAGACGAATGCAGAATAACAATAGCAGCAAGCGCTACATTCGGACACTGCGACAGCTAGACCAAACCACAACAGTGCACTACAGCCACACTCGTATACACGGTCGGCATCGTAAACATGTCCCTGCAGATGCTGCTCGCCGACCGTGGCCCGTGGTTGTTAAACACGCAACTGAACGTCGGAGGTTTCAAGCGTCAACTTTAGGTTACAATATCTCCGGATGTAATTAACATTTTACAGTGCAACAAACGGCACTGATTACGTATTTGTTTATATGTTCAGATGTGCTAACAAAACTAACGTGGTTCCATTTAAAAAACCTAGGTTTGTGTTAAAAACATACTTCCGTGCAATTTCGTATGGTTTGTATTAAACAATTACACTAGCCCCTCTCCTCACGTTCGGTCTGTGGAATCGGTTCGTCAGTATTTGATGTGGTTTACGAAATATATCCAGCGGTAACGTTAGGTGACTCACCCTGTATATAGTCCTTACTGTCATTTCTTGTTAACAGTATTAGCTTATTTTCAAGAATAAGCAGCTTTCACTCGGTTAATACTCGGCAGAAATAAAACTTGCATTTGGATCGGACTCCCTTAAATCTTGTGCAAAAAGGGGTGTAGTATACTGCTGCATGCATTTTCAGTAAGCTACCACTCGAATTCAAAAATCTTAGCAGTAATCCACGCGCTTCCAAATCGAAACTGAAGAGTTTCCTCATGGGTCACTCTTTCTATTCTGTCGAGGAGATTCTTGAAAAAATAAACTGATCCTTCTTGTATTGTTGATTGCGTTTACTTAAACTTATGGACTGACTTTTTTCGGGTTCATAAACATTTATTTTTATCTCTTATTAATGGCTCTGAGCACTATACGACTTAACTTCTGAGGTCATCAGTCGCCTAGAAATTAGAACTAATTAAACCTAACTAACCTAAGGACTTCGCACACATCCATGCCCAAGGCAGGATTCGAACCTGCGACCGTAGCGGTCGCTCGGTTCCAGACTGTAGCGCCTAGAACCGCACGGTCTCTCCGGCCGGCTTATCTCTTATTACTTTTATGTTGTAATTTCATGTACTGATAAGTTCTATGATCTTAGAGATTTGCTCCACAATTTGGTCCTACGGAAATTAACGTGTAAATAAATAAAAATAAAAAATCCGTATGGTGCGAAAAGTGGTAATTGACCCAGAATAAAGAAAAGTGTGAAGTTATTCACACGAGTACTAAATGAAATCCGCTTAATTTCGATTACGCGATAAGTCACACAAATTTGAAGGCTGTAAATTCAACTAAATAGTTAACGATTACAATTACAAATACCCTAAATTGGAACGATCATCTACATAATGTTGTGGGTAGAGCCAACCAAGGACTGCTATTCATTGGCAGAACACTTAGAAGGTGCAACAGGTCTACTTACACCACGCTTGTCCACCCTATTCTGGAGTATTGCTGTGCGGTGTGGGATCTGCATCAAATGGGACTGACGGATGACATCTAAAAAGTTCAAAGAAGGGCAGCTCATTCTGTATTATCGCTAAGTAGCGGAGATGGTGCCACAGACATGATATGTGAACTGGAGTGGCAATCATTACAACAAAGGCGTTTTTCATGCGGAGGGATCTTCTCATGAAATTTCAATCACCAGTTTTCTCCTCCGATTACGAAAACATTCTGTTGGCACCCACCTACATAGGGAGAAATGATCATTATGATAAAATAAGAGAAATCAGGGCTCCCACAAAAAAAATTTAAGTGCTCGTTTTGCTCGTGTTCCGTTCGAGAGTGCAACGGTAGAGAGACAGCTTGAAGGTGGTTCATTGAACTCTCTGCCAGGCACTTTATTGTGAATAGCAGAGTAATCAGGTAGATGTAGATGGAGATGCATCCCTCTTCACTCTTTCCAAGTCCCTCCTCCGAACATCCATCCACGCAAATACCCTCCTACGTCTTACCTTGAGTGCTTCGTTCCCATGATACCCTTTTCCCTGGTAGTCTATATCCACTTATCAATTCACTCACCTATGAATCTATTTTAATCCGTCAACAAATAATCCTTTTATCTTTTAACTTATGCAACTGTCCATCTGTTTTATATATCCCTCTGTAGCACTCTTTCTCCATTCTTCGTTTTCTATGTTTTAATTAACCAACAAATCAGCCTTTTATATTTCAACATATGCAAATGAAGTTCTATATTTTCATTGTGTAAAACATTCATCTTTGTCAACTGCCGTGCCCAGTTTTTATACTTTTTATAATTCTTACTTTCATATAGCTGAAGAGTGGCAAATTGTATGCGCTGACATCCCGTTCCTCCACTCATATGGGCTGAGGGGGCTGAAAAAACAGTTAAAAAAAACAGCGAAGGCCATCGAGTCGGCGACCGCTTTGGCCCGGGCTACTAGCGTCGCTTGCACAGTCATCAACATCTGTCATCTTATGCGACCGCCCACCATTCGGCCCAGTATCAGCTCTGATAGATCGAGGGTCAGACTAAGATCCTTCTAGCCACTGACTTGCTGAGCGACTACCATCGTCAGGTGCCGCCAGCCAGATGTCATGGGCAGGAGTTTGCTCTCCGGATGCCATCAATTTCGCCAACAGTTCCTATCTGGGCAGATCTCCAGCACATGCTGTAGCGCACTTGCTGTGACGTTCTGTAACGCTAACAATCGATGTAGCAGTGCCGGCGGTCGTGAACGCATTGCCTTGTAGTCCAAGCATTATGGTGAGGTGATTTTACTACCGGAAAACAGAGAATGAAACTCCATCTAAGATGGCGAGCACGACCACAAAAATTCGAGAAATTACAAAAAGCGGTATTTCCTAAATGAGTCAAAAAATTCAGCTCTAATCGAAAAATGTTAAACGAGCAAGCCGGAGGGCTTAAAACAATACGTAAATTGTTCTTTCAGAGGTATCGATTGCTTTGTTACCTTACGATGTGAGTCGACAAACCTTTAAAAAACTTAATAATTGCATTCTATAACTTGTTGACATTCCGTTCTCATATTGCTGTACTGTAAGAATAGCGAGCGGCAAGTGCAAAAAATACTTGTTTGAATAGCTAAAAATTATTAATTATTTTTCGAGGTATATAGATTTCTTGAAAAAAAAAAAAAAGATGGACTGCCGATTATTAGCTAGATCTTCTCAACGGACGGCCCTATAGTAAAGCTTTTAGGATTACTTTCTTCGCAAAGAGTTGTGCCATCATTCTATTAAATAATTTTTGCGATTTTATTAGCTCTCAGAATCAAGATACGATTTCGAAAAACTTGCTCTTTTGTTGAGAGTGTTTTTTAACTAACTATCTGAACCTTTATGTTTTGAAAGAAATTTCAACTAAAGAGGGTGCTTAGAGTAGTCGTGAATTTTAAAAAAAGCTTCTACGACCTTCAGTAACCGAGATAATCTTTTTTTTAAAAAAATCTAATGGACGTTATTAACATTTTACAGCAATGCGCTTGATAGATGTTATTGTTGAATACATATATTTTCAAGAAAAGTACTAGGATACGTTTAACTGAGTTTTAATATTAGTAATTCAGTAACAAAATGGGGCGTGAGAGCGCGGAATGTGTCAGCTGGAGCGGGTAGCGGAGTGAAACGAACCGGCACGCTCTCGCTCTGAAAACCGACTCTAAACGGTCCACACTTGCACAATCTTTGATGAACGTCGAAAAATAAATAATATTTTTTAAATTTTCGAGTACATAAATTTACGATTTGCTGCGGGCTATACTTACAGAAAGCAGCTAGTATAGGAACATGAATGTCAACGAGTTAAAGAGAACCCGATTTTTTATGCTCATGTTGACATTTCTCTAAACGTAAAAAAGCAATCGATACTTCTAAAAAAGCAATCGATAGATCATTTTAGGCACTACAACTTTCTTCTTTAACATTTTTCGATCGGAGCTATAGTTTTCTGCCTATTTAGGAAAAACAGTTTTTTGCATCTTTGAGATATTTTTGGCCATGTGCGCCATTTTGGGTCAAATGGTGCAAATGGCTCAGAGCACTATGGGACTTAACATCTGAGGTCATCAGTCCCCTAGACTTAGAACTACGTACTTAAACCTAACTAACCTAAAGACATCACACACATCCACGCCCGAGGCAGGATTCGAACCTGCGAGCGCAGCAGCAGCGAGGTTCCGGACTGAAGCGCCTAGAACCGTTCGGCCACAGAGACCGGCGCCATTTTGGATAGAGGTTGATGAGAAAGAAACTCTACTCAACATTTAATTTTCTTTGCGCTTGTTTTTTTTGTTTTCAGGAAATATTTTATGCAAATTTAACTTTAGGTAGTCACAGAACGTTTGGGCTATTGCAGAGTCGCTCCTCTCCATGGCCGTTGCTGAGCCGTGAAAGCCGTGGGCGAGAAGAAGCGAACGCCCTGCCGCCGAAGACTTGTAAGTCCCAAGCTCATGCACCTGTGTACTGGACGTGGCCATGTAACCACTGTTGTATGCTGTACAAGAGAAAGAAAGAAATTAATTTCAACCTGAGCCTGGCTAGATTTGCTGCTGCTGCTGTGCTGCTACCTTTTAGCGAGCCTGCACGCCGACAGTGAGGGCTCTGAACCATTGTTGGACTGGCCGCCCTGACAAACCTACTCCTGTTCCCTAACCCTCCAACAGGGTCGACGCTTCCCAGCACTGTAGACGCCATTACACACGCCTTACAGATTAGTGTCTCGTAGACTTCTCTTATTTGTGTGCATCGCATTGAGAATAACTTTTTCGAAGTACGTGCTTGAGCACAGATTCATATAGTTTCTCTCAGGCTTACTGGTATAAACATGATTAATATTTACAATAACAGTACAGTTTGTCTAACCCAATTTGCTATTTTAATTACAAATAAAACAGAATTTATTAAAGAAGAAATGAAAATACGCGGGTCACATATGAGAAATTCTGGAACACTACATCTTTAATAGAGTAACAATAAAAAAACTACATATGTAACTGTTATATGCAAACGCAATAGAAAAACTCACAATGTAAGTCCTACAAAGCGTAATGTTTCTTTATTTACGTGACCATTACGGCACTCCAACCCAGTTCTCATACCAGTAATATCGTACTACTTTTCTGCGAAGTAACAGACTTATTTCTGTGACAATATTCACATTTGGTTTTATTAATGAATAGGTACTCCGATGTATCGATATATTACAGTGATATGGTTCTTGTGTGTATTCATTTCTGTGAGACTGTCATAATCTTTGACTTACTTGTAACCGTTTTGGCGCGAATGCGCACAGAGCAGTCTTTGTTTCACTTTGGCAGAAGTTGTTATTTCGCTTTGTAAAAGAACAATCAAGTCTTGTGTTTGGTTAAAGTGGAAATTAAATATATGAAGATTGATACAAAACTGTTTTCTTGATGATGTGACAATTAAGGAGAAGTATATGTGAATTTACAAGAAGTTTAATAAAAATGTTGATCGTGAACACCAAGTCAAAAACTACTTCTACCATACCATTGTTCTGATCTGGGATTGTTTGATCATTAAGAATTTCCTGAAAAACGCATTTGTTAGGTCTTCAAAAATTGCTAAAATACAGATCTGGACTTTCTAGCAGTCAAAGTGGAATCACCCTAGAATCAACAAGATGAGCGATAACAACTTCGACGAAATCTACGTGGGAATCCATTCAAGATAAGTGCCAAAATTAATGACTTTTTTACAGTGACTTCGTTATTTCCATTCTGACGATACCATCCACAGTCAATAACTTTATTGTTGCCCGATAAAGCGAACATATGCTGCGTGAGCAACATTATTAGTCTGATTTCTAACCTACTTTGCAAGTGGTGGTATTGTTAGAAAAGGATATTAAATAAATCGTAACAAGCCTTTTCTCGATTGTATTGTATCTTTATCAGCTATACTGCTGTTAAACAAGAATAATCGCATGTATGAGATAATAGTCTCCTACCTTTTCTGTACTTGTTACGGGGTTCGTTATGCAGTACACTTTCAAGTTCAGAGAGTTACAAACCGTTGTTCTTCAGATCCCCTCATTTCGCATGCACAGCTGTGTATGTGGACCATTAATTCGTCACGAAAGTCAAGCGTCCATGCTGCATTAATCTTCGAAGTGCTGCTAGTAACGCATTTACTTCTCGCTATATACCTGTTGAAAAGAGCCCTCACTAAAACAAACGCAATAAAACTTATAGCGTACAAAGAGATGTACATTACAGGACCCTCTATATCTAAATCTACACCTGCACTCTGCAAGCCAATGTGAAGTGCATGGCAAAGGGCACTTCCCTTTCGAATCACGTATGGAGTGTGGGAAGAGTGAGTGCTTAATCTCCTCTGTGCGCACTGTAGTTTGTCTAATATTGTCTTCGGGAATTCTAGGGGACAGATCCGTAGGGATTATAGTACATTTCTAGATTCATCACTTGAAGATGGTTCTTGAATCTTTGAAAGTAGGCGCCAGTCTTCATGCGCCTGGCAGTTCAGTTCTGCCTCTTCGTGACGCTCTCCTATGGTCAAACAGATCTGTGACAGTTCCTGCTGCCCTTCTTTGTAAACGTTCAATATCCTCTAATAGTCCTATTTGCTATGGTCCCACACGCTTGAGGGACGTGGTAAGGTGAGTCGCACGAGTATTTTGTAAGCAATTTCCTTTGTAGAATGATGAACCGAAGTTTGCAACCCGCTTTTCCAACGATTGAGCCTGTGTGATCATTCCGTTTCATAACATGAATCTGTCCGAGTTTACCGATTCCAGATGTGACTCACTGATTAGGATGCAAAGGTTTTTTGTTTCGTGAACGGCACAGTTTTAGATTTCTTAACATTTAAAGCAAGTAGTCAATCTCTGCATTGCTTTGAAGTATTATGATATGACTTAATATTTGTGCATTTTTTCAGTCAGTACTTCATTATAAGTAACTCTGAGCTAACTATTAATATTGTCTGTAAGGTTATAAATATACAACGTGAACAGAATAGGTCCCAAAACACTTCACTTGAGCATACATAAAATTAAGTCTACATCTGTCGAAAATAACATACTGCGTCCTCCCTGCCAAGATTCCTCATCTCAGCACAAATTTCCCTTCATACTACTGTACATACGACGGTGTTTTCGATAATAAGCGTAGATATGGTATTGGGTCGAATTATTTTCGGAAGTTCAAGTAATACTGCATCTACCTGGCTGCCTTTATCCATGACTTTCAGGTTGTCATGTGAGAAAAGTGCGAGCTGGTTATCACATGATTATTGTTTCCGGAATCCATGTTGGTTGCCATGGAGGAGATCACTCTGTTCAAGATAACTCACTACATTTGGGCTCGGAACACGTCCTAACAGTCTAGAAAAAATGGACGTCTGGGGCGCAATGACAATACACTCAAAGGGCTCACTGCCAAATCATACGAGAAGTAAAAGTCATTAAAGCAAAACTAGAGTGTGAGAAAACGAGAGAAACTGTAAAACGAGAAAAATATCACAAAATAAACCATGCAATTTGCTTTCTTGGCTTCGCTGGTTGGGCGACTTGACTGCGGAGCTTTTGTATCTCATTAAACAATAGACTATCTTGACGAGCAGACACTAGAAATCCTGGACCACAGTAATTTGTTACTGACTGTTCCGGCCCCTGGCTCTCTCTGTTAGGGAACGGTAATGACTGCAGCGTTCGGCGTCATGTGCCGTCCACTGACGGCGAACGGCAGTCCAGCAGGCCGTACGGTCAGTATTAAATTCGCCTCGCTCGATTGTTCTCTGTCACGTCGTTACAGAGCGTGCGCCAGGCGCGGTGTAATATCATTTCCAGGCTGCGAGTAACTGCATTTACTGACCAGTAATCCGATATGGGATGTTCCGAACGCGTCAATAAGCATGTACAGTGCCGTGTGCGAACGTCATTTTCGACAGTATCCGATTATCGACGAGGCTCCGAACAGCGACACTGAACCTGGGTCTGTTCATCCAATCTATTAGTCTTTATTTAGTCTGAATAAACTATTGAGTAACAAATACATTAGGAGTCGATATTACACAATATTTAAGAGGAACTCATAAAATGAAACAGTTTTACACAAGTTCTGATTTTCACAAAGAGCCGTAAAAAGATCATATGTATACATGTACCTAGAGTTCGAGAACTATATGCTTTGACGGAAGATGCAGATGCAATTTGGACTAAACTTGCATTTTCGTGAGTTTTCTGTACGTTTTTATCACTTGAAAATGGCCATAACGGCCGAAATCGGCTCACTGTGTGAAACATAGGCATGTAGACTTGTAGTAAATACATGCTAACATTGGAAAAATGACGTTGCCGAATGAAATGCATGGATTTCAAAACATGTGTTGTGCAAAACACCGAACACTAAAACATAAAACCAGTTAGGACATACCACATACACTGCTAAAATTCTGTAAGACAATGGCAATATCCATAGAGATTTATGTTTTTGACAAAGGGGTCCCCTGTCCAAAGGAAAAATTAAATATATTGGAAGTTTCCACACAAATGACATTCTCTGCTAGACTAACAAAGGAGTGAAGACATAAGAGAAACACTGCATCATATGTCTCAGATAACAGAGTGAAGACATACACACCTAAACGAAAAAAAAATTACCATTCCATAGATAAGAGTAAGGGCACGTATAAGATAGGCCGAGCTGGAAGCTAAAATGGGCAGCCACCTAATCTCCGATGTAAAGGTAAAGGAAATAGAAACATAGAGAACTTTCAACTGTTATTCCATACGTTCCTATGTTTATTTCATGTTCAAAATTGTAACAGTAGTGTTTTCAGACTATTTTGGAATATCACTACTTGGAAAAGACTCTCTGGAAAAATAATAATACACCATCTAGTCACATTAATGTGAGCACTGTTCATTTTCGACGTCAACGTGCAATAACTACTCACAGATGGCAGTTGGCAGAACTAGCTGTGGATGATATATAAAACGTATCGGGAGGACACGGAAACAGTGCAGTCATTGTCGTAATATCGTAAATGAGGGATTTATCTGTCGTCTAAAAGGAACCATTGTCTATGGACCAAGAACGTGAGCATTTCTGAAAGAACTTAATTTGTATTTCTCTTCAATCATACGAGGTGTAAACAGCTTCAGTCTAATATTTCTATTTAACCTTCTCCTCCTCCCCCCCCCCCCCCCCCTCTGACAAAAAAGCCACCAAGTCCAGCCGAAAATTTTTCAAAACAACACGACACCAGACAGCCCAAGTACTTTTCAAAACCGGCTGCGTTTACATGGTAGTGAAAATAGATTGAGGAATTGTAAAAGCGGCAACTAGAAGCAGACTTTCAGAATCGATTTGGAAGTGTTTACATGACCAATCAGAAGTGGTATTGGGAAATCAGATTACGAAAACCGGTTTTGGGAGCCCCAGTAAACGGGGTGATAGTTTATAAGGCGCAATCAGCCACTCGTAATAAAAGACGTTAAAAATACGCTAATAGATTAGACGTGTGTAAGGTTGTTATGAGCTGTAGAAAATTGTGACCAGACGAGAATAAAATATCCATTGCATGTCGAAAGTAGTCATATATCAGCAGCGCCTTCTTTTGTCCTGATTTCCTGGCATACGGTCATACTTCCTTCTTCAGTTCTTCAGGACATGTCATTGTTTTACCGTAGAGGTAGGGCAAAGGCCGCAATGCGAGCTCACCATTTCGCAAGGTCTCTTGCACTGAACAAGAAGGTGATTATTTCTGATCCGTTAGTTGAGGTATCGGCTCTCAACGCGTGACAGAAAGACACACGAAAACAAAGACCAACTAATAAATGAATTTTATCCATAGTGGATGCTGTCGAACGCCGTGACTGTTCCTTTATGGGGTGTGGAAAAATATCCGCTACCAGTCACAATAAAAGGATATTTATTTGTCACACGACCGGTTTCGGGCTTGCGCCCATCCTCAGTTGTTCATACATTCATGTACATGTTTATACTGTTGGATATCAATGTATAAATACAAAAAAATTATTTGCTGGTGACTACACAGGTACAAGTGGAAATGGTTCAAATGGCTCTGAGCACTATGGGACTTAACATCTGTGGTCATCAGTCCCCTAGATCTTAGAACTACTTAAACCTAACTAACCTAAGGACATCACACACATTCATGCCCGAGGCAGGATTCGAACCTGCGACCGTAGCAGTCTCGCGGTTCCGCACTGAGCGCCTAGAAGCGCTAGACCACCGCGGCCGGCATACAAGTGGAACAATTGTAAGTGGTAAGGTAGCATTTGACGAAAATATATCTGTACTTACATAAAGATGAAGCACCATTATTACAGTTATGCTGTGGTGATAGTTTTGCCACTTAGTCACACACTTAATGTCATTTTCACGTCCATATTTCAGTTTTACCAAGTATAGCTCCATATTTCACTGTTATGATTTCACTACTATGATGTGCACATCATAATAGTGAAATATGAAGCTATACTTGGTAAAACTGAAATATGGACGTGAAAATGACAATAAGTGTGTGACTAAGTGGCAAAACTATCACCACAGCATAACTGTAATAATGGTGCTTCATCTTTATATAAGTACAGATATATTTTTTTTCGTCAAATGCTACCTTACCACTTACAATTGTCCCACTTCTATCTGTGTAGTCACCAGCAAATAATTTTTTTTGTATTTATACAGTGATATCCAACAGTATAAACATGTACATGAATGTATGAACACCTGAGGATGGGCGAAAGTCCGAAACAGGTCGTGTGACAAATAAATAACCTTTATTGTGACTGGTAGCGGATATTTTTCTACATCCCACAAAGTCCAACTAATTTTTAGTTTGTTTGTCGAATGTGTGAAAAAGCAACCTGTATAATTCCATTTCCCTAGAGATGATCATTGGTACTGCCAACAAATGCAAAAAAAAAAAAAAAAAAAAACACAATTAATCATTCTGGCGTCGAATTTGAAGATTTGTGTTATGGTCTTCGTGTCACCGTGTACTCTCACTGAGAAAATCTCTGTATTCCCCCTCTCTCAGAAAAATCTCGAGCTGTGTAGCTTACTGAGGACTTGTTCTGCGCACTAAATTTACTGGTTATTCGCAGTCACAGTATGTTTCTTAGTTGTTGATAGTGAAAGTGAAACGTATCACATGTTATAGGCTCCTCTATTAACACTTGTGTCCTCACCAAGGAATCTAAAGTAGAACAAACAAGCGAAATGGAAAAGATATGGTTTTTGATCAGTGTTTCAATCAACCTACAAACATTTACTTTTTAAAATATTTCAGAACTTTTATTTAGCTCATGTATACAAAACTTGCATGTTATTAGTGCAAACGCTACTGAAGAACTTTTCGCTGATGTCGGCCGCGCGGGGTAGCTGCGCGATGTAGGCGTCTTGTCACGGGCCGTGCGGCTACCCCCGTGGGAGGTTCGACTCCTCCCTTGGGCATGGGTGTGTGTGTTGTCCATATAGTAAACTAGTTTAAGTTAGTTAAGTAGTGTGTAAGCTTAGATACCGATGACCTAAGCAATTTGGTCCCATAGGTACATTTAAAAGTTTAGCTGGACATTGGGTTTAACTTACACTCGGTCAATGTTATATATGGTGTTGCTATTTTCTGATAGTCTTCTTGTGATATCTAAAGCGTAATTTGCCATTTTTTGTAATATTCATGAATTTTATTCAGTAATTAATCTTTGCAGCATAGACGTTCCTGGAACCTTTCATATCACTTTTTTCTTTTCCTTATTGTTATTTCAAACCTCTGCCCTATGTGGGCAGAGGTGGGCTGGCAGCGGCACGGTTCGCCGCCCTTCAGTCAAGAGACTATAAACTAGCACAGGATAAACGTTATATATAAATAATATGAGGATAAATCTTGAAGTTGACACATGATGGGGGAAACAATTGGAGTTAAAATACACAAAAAAGGAGTAGTTTAACGAGCCAAGTTAGCATAAAATCCGCATTGTTTTTCTTTCATATCACATTGTTGATTGAATTTCGTGTATCATTTGTCAACAACGATGGCAGTCAGAGCTTTCAACCTTCTGTCTTCACTCTTTCCGGTATCGGCATTAGTGTGAGCAGGACATAATTCTGACTGTTTACCTTAGGAGTGCATTATACACAAACTGTATGTACATCAGAGTAGGGATGGACTATGGTTACGCTCGAGAAACACGCGACGCTTAGGCGCATTCTCGAGAATGTTTCGGGTACTCTCGAGGAATTGTCGACGGTGCCGCGCTCTCTGAGAGGCTGGGTGAAACTACTGTACAACGAAGCTTGACACACAGCAGTCGTAATTGTCTTCCGTACGTGCAAGTAAAAATAATTGGAAACTGCACTTACTACATTGATATCTGGTGTACTATCTTCACTTCTTTTTATTGAGGTAGTAATATATTTCACAGAAGACAAAATTCACAAAATTGATATTAAAAAAAAAAACACAAAACATAGATGTCGCACGAAACAAAAAGCTTATTCTTACAAAAAAAGCTTGTGCATTCTGCATGTATGTACACTGAAATAAAAGAGAATTGTGGTACCACGTTAGTCCCAGAAACTGCCTTCATACATTTACTTATTGTAGAGAGCAAAAAAAGTAGTTGCTATTAATCAGAATGCATTTTTACTTCCTGTTACCGTACTGCCGTCGGTTACTGCTTAGAAATATGATTTTATTAACCAATTGGCCTTTTGTTTGGATCTTTTTTTGTTTGTAAAAAATTTTCTCTCACTAGGAACAGAAGCTGCTGGTACTGCGAGATAATTTTTGCCACGACAGCTAGACCTGGGTAACTAATCTCATTTTCCTTCCAGAACTGTATAGGATTCACCGTGCGCAGTTAGGTACGGTTCTTCCAAATATCGCTGGACCTCCAGATCTGTGCTACCACGGCTGCTTTTCAATAGACGTTCATTGGAAATTTTTTCATCGAAAGAAGTCCACAAGGTACTGCGGGCGTTTAGTTCGAAGTGGTTCTCACGACTAGCGTCGTTAGCGGGCGAATAAGTAGATCTTGAAGTCCCTAAGACATACGTTCACTTTAGATTTAGGCTTGCAACGACATTGTTTGAATGAAAGGGATTCGTAAATGGCAACATTTTAAATCTTGGGCCGAGCACGGTAGCAACTGAATAAACTGTATTTGTGTCTATTAATCCTAGCCTAGCTATTAGTGAGTTCCGCGTATTTTGCTATAACTCTTGCGCTGTCGTAGTATCCCACTTTCCTTTGTCGACGGTTAGACTGGGCTATATAATTATAATAATAGCTTTCGAAAGATAAGTATAACTTTCAGGTGAGATTTCACGAGTTACCAATTCAAAAGGCTCCAGTACTTTTAAACATTCGTTCAAAATTCGCCACTCGTCAGTTGTGAAGTTCGGATCACGTGAATACAAAGATGATAAACAGGCTGCAATGCATTCATTTTGCTCTAGTAACTGTCATAGCGTGTAAAATTTTCCCTCGGGTTTCGGTTTCCTGAATTAATATATGTACAGATTTTTTTCATTAAAACCTAGATTTCTTGGTGTTTTCCATTAGCATTCCAACGTGTTTTAAAATAACTGACAATTTTTCTGGTCTTTTCCCGCATAATGCAGAGCTCCACGTTTCTGTTCCAAGAACATTTCACGACTAAATTGGCAGAATGGGCCATGCTGCCACTGAACAAAGTGTACGACTGCTGTCCTTGTTATACTGTCATTGCCAGTTGTGATGCTCACAACATTGTTTTCGATGTTTCATTTTGAAACCACGTTATGTAATGCCTCATTAATATTTAGCCCTGCACACTTTTTTCAGAAAAGGAATATCTCGAGACTTAAAGCTTTCAGGCATCAATTACTGTTAATGAAATAACCATTTACAGTCGTATTTGCCTCACAATTCAACGAGGTCCAAATATCGGCTGTTAAAGAGACACGGGCAGTCTTTCACTTCCAGGTTTACAGTCTCCTCTTTCTGCTGAATTTCTTCAGCCAAGTAGCACATTTTATTTCGATTTGGTATCGAATATTTTATGTCCAACACTGCAACAAAACGTCAGAAAACAGTGTCCTCTACAACTGAGAGTGGTTGAAAATCGTCTGTTGTCATGGCCAGTAGCGCGGGATCTAGTTCTTGTTGTTGCCGTTTATTTCCCTCCATGAAGCGAAACATAAAATTTAGATCAGTCCTGCTGGAAGGAGATAAGGTTTGCTCGAAAACTAGTCTAGTAATATTACATATCCTACCACGCAAGGGGTTGGTTAGTTTCGGTTCTGGGATGTTATCGGAGTCCGATTTAAAAATACGGCAATGGAAGCCTACCTCGGGTAGTTTCCGATCTTTTACACGGAATATTCTTTTTGTGACGTTTGAATGGATAACATACATGCCTGAGTGATTTGTTTGACTCGTATTATTAGAAGGACGATCATCTGTATCCATAGACGTCGCTGTTTCATTGCTCGATAAATTGTGTAATTTAAGATGTCTAATCATTACTGTTATGTTTCTTGAAACATTATGGAGATTTTAAAAATAAATGTTGCAACCAATATTATACCCATCCTCTGTAAAGTATTTACAGCTCCATGACTTTCATTTTAGCGTATCCGTATTGATGTGAATCACAACTTTATTCGAATGAAACCTGAGACATGCGAATGACGAGACCAGCTAGACGCTAGCGCGTTTGTCAATTGTCAGTTGTATTCATTTCAAATAACGACCCGGGCGCATTTGTCGCAGTCAACTAACGCGCAGCAACACGCGCCTCCGCATGTTTCGCTTGAGAACTGGAAGATCGAGGAACTGTCAAAAGGGAAACTCCCCATCGCACCCCCTCAGATTTAGTGGTAAGATGGCCCAGTGGATAGCTCGTCAAAAACTGAACACTGATCAAGCATGAAAACAGGAGGAAGGTGCACTGAACTGTGAAAAAAGGAGCAAAATAGAAACAGCGAACGGTCTAAGCGCAAGATGTATAACATCTTGGGAGCTGCAGGAACTACGCTGTCGTGGTTGCGCGATAGTGGTGTTGGACTACAAAGTGGGAGATCTGGGTTGAAGTCTCCCTCGTTCCTCAATTTTTTTCACAAAATTACGAACTTGCCGTCCGGTCATTGACGTGCCTGTTCTCCTTCTGTGGTCTTGGCAATTCTCGTACTGTACATTGGTTATAGATTATGAGTTATGTGGTAAGGATGTATTACCGTGGCATGTAAATGTGATGAATAACGAGAGCAGGCGAGATGCCGCATAGACCTCTCACAGAAATGAAACAACAAATAAACTTGTGCGAACTGTCTTACAATAAGGGAATTCAAAAGTCAAGACTCAAAACAGAATCCAAGAGTCATAACATGTGGTATATGAGTAGAATAAATAGGAGACAAGTGCGTCTGGTGGTTCCTTCCTTACACCTCTGTCTGTGTTGAAACGGAGGTTACACCAGGACACAAACAAAAATTTGAATACAGCGCCAACCTCGGTTTCATAACTCCTGAAGGTAGACGTTGACTGTGGATATTGTATCACTGATATAGTCCTTTGACTCTTTCAGAGATGTCATTAAACCCGCCCAAAGATGTAAACAACTGTGCATGAGCAGCGCCTGTTAGACGGAGGGGATTCGACAGCCGATCAGTTCCAGTCATTCCACCAGGAAGGAGGTACAAGGTTCGTGTTGTCTGTAGTTCAACCATGCCTAGACGATCAATACCGCGGTTCGATCGCGTCCGCATTGTTACTTTGTGCCAGGTAGGGCTCTCAACAAGGGAAGTGTCCAGGCGTCTCGGAGTGAACCAAAGGCGATGTTGTTCGGAAATGGAGGAGATACAGAGAGACGGGAACTATCGATGACATGCCTCGCTCAGGTGGCCCAAGGGCTACTAGTGCAATGGATGGCCGCTACCTACGGATTACGCCTCGGAGGAACCCTGACAGCAACGCCACCATGTTGAGTAATTCTTTTCGTGCAGTCAGAGGACGTCTTGTTACGACTCAAACTGTAGGCACTAGGCTGCGTGACGCACAACTTCACTCCCGACGTCCATGGTGAGGTCCATCTTTGCAATCACGGCACCATGCAGCGCTGTACAGGTGGGCCCAACGACATGCCCAATGGACCGCTCAGGATTGGCATCACGAGCTCTTCACCGACGAGTGTCTCATATGCCTTCAACCAGACAATCGTAGGAGACGTGTTTGGAGGCATCCCGGTCAGGCTGAACGCCTTAGACATACTGTCCAGCGAGTGCAGCTAGGTGGAGGTTCCCTTCTGTTTTAGGGGATCGTCATGTGTGGCCGACGTACGCCGCTGGTGGTCATGGAAGGCACCGAAACGGCTCTACGATACCTGAATGCCATCCTCCGACTGATAGTGCAACCATATCGGCAGCAAATTGGCGAGGCATTCGTCTTCATGGACGACAATTCGCGCCCCCATCGTGCACAACTTGTGAATGACTTCCTTCAGGATAACGACATCGCTCGACTAGAGTGGCCAGTATGTTCTCCAGACATGAACCCTATCGAACATGCATGGTATAGGTTGAAAAGGCCTATTATGGACGACGTGACCCACCAAACGCTCTGAGCCATCTACGCCGAGTCGCTGTTGAGGAGTGGGTCAATCTGGACCAACAGTGCCTTGATGAATTTGTGGACAGTAAGCCACGACGAATACAGGCATGCATCAATGCAAGAGGGCGTGCTACTGGGTATTAGAGGTAACGGTGTTTACAGAATTCTGGACCACCGCCTCTGAAGGTCTTGCTGTATGGTGGTACAACATGCAATGTGTGGTTTTCATGAGCAATAAAAAGAGTAGAAATGATGTTTATGTTGATCTCTATTCCAATTTTCTGTACAGGTTCCGGACCTCTCAGAACTGAGATGATGCAAAACTTTTTTTGACATGTGTATACGAGAGTTGGAACTTTAATAGTAGCAACTATTTATTTACAGGTCGTACAAAATAAATACGTGGTTCAAAGTTCTACTGGTCTTCAAAGTAGTCACCAGCATTGTGTATAACCTGTTGCCAGCGATGTGGAAGTCGTAGGATACTCTTAGCAGTGCCAGTTGTGTTGACAGTTCGAGCGGCTCGATCTATTGCTCGACGAATTTATAGCAGTTCTGAAGCGAATGCCGTGAAGTGTTTCCTTCGGTTTAGAAATCGAATTCAACTCACAAGGGCTTAAGTCAGGGGAGTGCAGTAGGTGGTATAATACTTAGCAGCCCGATCAGTCAAACAAATCAGTAACAGTTTGCGCTGTACGTGCTTGAGCATTGTCCTGCAAAATGATGGTCAGGTCCTGCAGAAAGTGTCATCACATCTGTCTCTATGCTGTTCGTTTTTGGAACACAACCTCAACGACCAGCTTAGAGACAGAAGTGATGACATACTCTGTAGGTCCCTACCACAGCAAGAACAGCTCTATCTTTGGCAGATCAGTTCTCTGTAGTAATCAGTTCTCTGTAGTACGCACTCTATGCTACACGAATTGTGTATACGTTGCGAGAATGGAAATATTCATAGTAAGTGACGAGAGAGCGAGTGATTACTTATCGTCGTACTTACCACACCCGCTCTCCACTACCTATACACTGATTCGATTTTACTTCTTTTTTCATAGTTCAGTACACTTTCTTCCTGCTTTCATGCTTGAGCAATGTTCAGTTTTTGACGAACCATTCACTGAGCTATCTTACCATTAAATCTGAGGGGACTGCGATGGGTATGTCTCTTGTCAGTGTGTTCAAGTCGCCGTGCCTCGCTCTCGCATCTCTACATCGTAGTGCTGTACGACGCTCAGGGACGTAGCGATTCGTATAATGCTTTGTGGACACGTTTATCGGATTATTAAAATTAAGGTTAATTAACTTATACATATTTTTTGTTTGTGTTTAGTAACGTGAACTGTACACATTATTCAATTACGTCTTATTCTATTGAAGGCTATTCTTATTTTTATTGCGTTCTGAGTGTTTGTGATCTAAGCAACTGCGAGAAAAAATAAATAAACTGCACTGATGAGACTGTTTATCCTCGCAGTCTGCGTTGATTGTTATAATGCCAAACGTACCTCAAAACAACACAGTGCTAAATTGATTTTTATTGAGCGGACGCCATACTATGGAATTTCTAAAAAATGTTCAAATGTGTGTGAATTCCTAAGGGACCAAACTGCTAAGGTCATCGGTCCCTAGACTTACACACTACTTAAACTAACTTATGCTAAGAACAACACACACACACCCATGCCCGAGGGAGGACTCGAACCTCCGGCCGGAGGGGCCGCGCAATCCGTGACATGGCGCCTCAAAACGCGCGGCCACCCCGCGTGGGTCGTTTCTCTATCACGCGGTATATTTTAGATACTGATGTCACTGGCAACGACGATGAGCTGCAAGTAAGTATGAGATGGTTCGCCCTTGGCTCGTGCTTAACGAACTACACACAGACGAAATTTTAAACTTTTTTCTACACTATGGGGTGGTAGGGTTAATCACCCACTGTAGCCGTACTTGGGAGGATTTACTACTTCTGTGGCTATCCTTTTTCCTAAATTTCCCGTTAACGCAAGGATGATTCTTTTGAGAAGTTGAAGCTCCTATTGCTTATTCTTGTTTAATGGTGCTACTGCTTCACGACTCAAGATGTAGATGTAGACATAAGAAGTACCAGTGGTTCTTTATATCTGTGTGGTGCTGGAAGAATATAGAATTTTCATATCACTCAGTTGTATGAGCTGACTTTTTTCTTACCTAGGTTCCACATACGGACGAAGTTACAAAATTTCTGTCATAATATACTGTGGCTCTCGGCGTAAGCAAAGTGAGCGTCGCCTAATCGGACGCCCGACGACATGTTACAAGAAAAAAATTTCTAGCACTGTACGTTAACGTGTGTATTTCTTGAAATGAAATAACTCAGATAAAATCGTATGACACAAACAAGGTTGATTGAAGTGTGGTCAATGATTTATAATGAGAACTGTCACCACTGCACGTTACAAATAACTTGTATTCACACACACACACATACACACACACACACACACACACACACACACACACACACACACACACACACACACACACATTACGAATGCGTAAATGTAACACTGCAAACTTTGAAAACTACAGTACCTCGAAAATATTGTGCAGCTAGTAAAATACTGCGAAATGACAATTATGACTCTGAAATACGTAAATGTAACAAACTATTCCATGTAGCGAAGATTTGGTCATTTCATAACGAATTTCAGTGACAAAGAGAGTTAATCAACCTAAACGATCCTGCTCAAAATTATCATTTCATTTCAGTGCAACAATTAATTATTTCGGCCATAGTTTCGATAGTTCACCAAGAACTTAATTTTTCCATGAAACGTAAAATAGCCATACAACGTACAAAGTTTGTTGCATTTATTTGTACACCTTAAGGAAGTGGCAGCAAGGGACAGGAAAGGACACTAGGCGCACTCGGTGTGTATGCCTGGGGCACCATTCAAAACGTTGAAGAGGCTATTCCAGCAGCCATTGAGGGAACAGGGTGCAACCAAGTGCAGAATGTGCGTACTTTGAACAAATGACGTTTGTCGTCTGGACACCGAGGATTCCTTCTAGCGACTGGCAGAGAAGGTTGAGAATACTAGCCTTGTCATTGGAGTTTCAACGAAGCTCACAATTTGCAGCATTGTCCTCAGAACTGATCGTGGCCCTTTGGTTCTGAGTCGAGTGTAAGGACTGAACCAGAGACTTCCAAAGTCCTGTGACAAGCTAGGCTGTGACTTCCTGGACCTGCGCCATAGGTTTGAGAACTGTAGGGTCCCCCTAAACTGGTCAGGCGTCCGCTACACATCAGAGGCTGATACTCCAATAGCTGACTGTGTGTGGGGTGCACACAACAATTTTTTAGATTTGGCGGCTTTCCATCTAATTCAGATAACGATAGCTGCAGGAAACCCAGAAGTATTAGTGTAAGATTGAAAGAAATGCCTCCCAAGGGTGACAGTATTAAAATCCTAATGGTAAGTTGACGAAGCATTCGCAACAAAGAGCAAGAGTTTGAAGCATTCATGAAAAGCAATGAAGATCACATAATACTAGGTACATAAAATTGGTTGAAACCTGAAATTGACAGCAATGAGATTTTTGGGAAAAATTTAAGTGTATATCGAAAGGATAGGCAAATGTGAAATCGAGGTGGTGCATTTGCCGCAGTAAAAAAAAAAAAAAAAAAAAAAAAAAAAAAAAAAAAAAAAAAAAAAAAAAAACTCAGCTCACTTGTACCAGTCATAGTGTAACCATCGGTGGAGATTTTAATCATCCAATAATTCTACATCTACATCTACATCCATACTCCGCAAGCCACCTGACGGTGTGTGGCGGAGGGTACCTTGAGTACCTCTATCGGTTCTCCCTTCTATTCCAGTCTCGTATTGTTCGTGGAAAGGAGGATTGTCGGTATGCCACTGTGTGGGCTCTAATCTCTCTGATTTTATCCTCATGGTCTCTTCGCGAGATATACGTAGGAGGGAGCAATATACTGCTTGACTCTTCGGTGAAGGTATGTTCTCGAAACTTTGACAAAAGCCCGTACCGAGCTACTGAGCGTCTCTCTTGCAGAGTCTTCCACTGGAGTTTATCTATCATCTCCGTAACGCTTTCGCGATTACTAAATGATCCTGTAACGAAGCGCGCTGCTCTCCGTTGGATCTTCTCTATATCTTCTATCAACCCTATCTGGTACGGATCCCACACTGCTGAGCAGTATTCAAGCAGTGGGCGAACAAGCGTACTGTAACCTACTTCCTTTGTTTTCGGATTGCATTTCCTTAGGATTCTTCCAATGAATCTCAGTCTGGCATCTGCTTTACCGACGATCAACATTATATGATCATTCCATTTTAAATCACTCCTAATGCGTACTCCCAGATAATTTATGGTATTAACTGCTTCCAGTTGCTGACCTGCTATTTTGTAGCTAAATGATAAAGGATCTATCTTTCTGTGTATTCGCAGCACATTACACTTGTCTACATTGAGATTCAATTGCCATTCCCTGCACCATGCGTCAATTCGCTGCAGATCCTCCTGCATTTCAGTACAATTTTCCATTGTTACAACCTCTCGATACACCACAGGTCGTTGTAGCTAGGCTCAATACCGTTTCTTCCAAATCCATCAGAACAAACGCAAAATAATTTTATTCAAAAAAGCAGATAAAGTGTCGCTAGAAGCCTTCCTAAGAGACAATCTCCATTCCTTCCGAACTGACTATGCAAATGTAGACAAGATGTGGCTCAAATTCAAAGATATAGTAGCAACAGCAATTGAGAGATTCATACCTCATAAATTGGTAAGAGATGGAACTGATCCCCCATGGTACACAAAACAGGTCCGAACGACGTTCCAGAGGCAACGGAAAAAGCATGCGAAGTTCAGAAGAACGCGGAATCCCGAAGATTGGCTAAAATTTACAGAAGCGCGAAATTTGGCACGGACTTAAATGCGAGATGCCTTTAATAGGTTCCACAACGAAATTTGGTAGAAAATCCGAAGAAATTCTGGTCGTATGTAAAGTACACAAGCGGCAATTAGAAAAATTACAGTGGGTGTGATAAGACACCCTGAGAAACTTAAAATGCCTTCTCTGAAAACTACCTACACGAGATAGTTAGGAGACCCACTCATGATGGAAATAAATTGGATCTAATGGCAACAAATAGATCTGACCTCTTAGTGGATGCTCACATCGAAACTGGTATCAGTGACCATAATGCGGTTGTGGCAACAATGACTAACAAAATACAAAGGACAACTAAAACAAGCAGAAGGATATATATGTTCAGTAAACTATATTAAAAATTAGTAGTGTCAATCTCAATGAAGAACTTGAAACATTCATCACAGGGTAGTAGCATGTAGAAGAACTGTGGCTCAAGTTTAAAAGAACAGTTGACCATCCAATGGATAGATATGGACCCAGTAAAACATTTCATAACAGGAGGGAACCTCCATGGTATACAGAAAACAGAGATTATTGCATAATAGGTGTAAAACAAAGCTTATGGCTATAGACACAGAGATGCTGAATGAAATGCATTTGGCTGTCAAGAGAGCAATGCCGGATGCTGCTCGTGTGTAAAGGCTGTCAGTGGAACCAAAATTAGCGTCCAATTCCTAGTGAATGAGACAGGAACAGAAATTGAGGGCAGCAAAGCAAAAGCTGAAACACTTAACTCTGTTTTCAAATGTTCCTTCACAAAAGAAAACCCAGGAAAATTGCCCCAGTTTAATCCTCGTACCTCTGAAAGGATTAATTAAATGAGTGTTAGTGTTATTGGTTTTGAGAAACAGCTGAAAACTGAACAAATTCCAGTGTGCAATGGAATCCTCGTCAGATTCTATACTGAATTTACGGCTGAGTTAGCCTCTGTTCTAACTATACTCTATCGCAGATTCTTCGAACAATAAATCGTGCCCATTTCTTGGAAAAAAGTATAGGTCACACCCTCTACAAGAAGGGTAGTAGAATGATCCACGAAACTACCGTCCAATATCCCTGTCATCGATTTGTTTTAGAATCTTATAACATAATCTGAGCTCAAACTTAATGAGGTATCTTGAACAGAATGACATCCTCAATGCTAACCAGCATGGTTTTCGAAAATATCGATCATGTGAAACCCAACTCGCAGTTTTCTCTCATGGCCAACTGAAAGCCTTGGATCAAGGCAGTCAGGTAGACGCTGTATTTCTTGGTTTCCGAAAAGCACTTGTCTCAGTACCACACGTACGCTTATTGTCAAAAGTACGATCGTATGGGGTATCAAGTGAAATTTGTGACTGGATTTAGGACTTTTTTGTAGGGAGCATGCAACATTTTGCTTTGGGTGGGGAGTCATCGTCAGATGTAGAAGTAACTTCGGGTGCACTCCAGGGAAGTGTGCTAGGACTCTTGCTGTTCATGTTGTATTTTAATGATCTTGCAGACCATATTATTAGTAAAATCAGACTTTTTGCAGCTGATGCAGTTACCTATAATGAAGTACTATCAGAAAAAGGTGCATAAATATTAAGTCAGATCTTGATAAGATTTCAAAGTGATGCAGAGATTGGCAATTTGCTTTAAATGTTCAGAAATGTATAATTTTGCACTTCAGGAAACGAAAAAACATTGTACCCTATGACTATAATATCAATGAGTCACTGCTGAAATCGGACAATTCATACAAGTAACACTGTGTAGGGATATGAAATGGAATGATCACATAGGTTCAGTCATGGGTAAAGCGGGTGGTAGACTTCCTTCCGTTTATTGGTAGAATACTGGGCAGGTGCAATCAATCTACAAAGAAGACTGCTTACAAGTCACTTTTGAGCGCGGTTCTAGAATATTGCTCAAGTCTGTGGGACCCTCACCACATAAGACTACCCGGAGATATCGAACGTATACAGGGTGGTCCATTGATAGTGACCGGGCCAAATATCTCACGAAATAATCATCAAACGAAAAAACTACAAAGAACGAAACTCGTCTAGCTTGAAGGGGGAAACCAGATGGCGCTATGGTTGGCCCGCTAGATGGTACTGCCATAGGTCAAACGGATATCAACTGCGTTTTTTTAAATAGGAACCCCCATTTTTATTACATATTCGTGTAGTACGTAAAGAAATATGAATGTTTTAGTTGGACCACTTTTTTCGCTTTGTGATAGATGGCGCTGTAATAGTCACAAATATATGGCTCACAATTTTAGATGAACAGTTGGTAAAAGATAGGTTTTTAAATTAAAATACAGAACGTAAGTACGTTTGAACATTTTATTTCGGTTGTTCCAATGTGATACATGTACCTTTGTGAACTTATCATTTCTGAGAACGCATGCTGTTACAGCGTCATTACCTCTAAATACCACATTAATGCAATAAATGCTCTAAATGATGTCCGTCAACCACAATGCATTTGGCAATACGCTTAACGACATTCCTCTCAACAACGAGTAGTTCGCCTTCCGTAATGTTCGCACATGCATTGACAATGCGCTGACGCATGGTGTCGGTGGATCACGATAGCAAATATCCATCAACTTTCCCCACAGAAAGAAATCTGGGGACGTCAGATCCGGTGAACGTGCGGGCCATGGTATGTTGCTTCGACGACCAATCCACCTGTCATGAAATATGCTATTCAATACCGCTTCAATCGCACGCGAGCTATGTGCCGGACATCCATCGTGTTGGAAGTACATCGCCATCCTGTCATGCAGTGAAACATCTTGTAGTAACATCGGTAGAACATTACGTAGGAAATCAGCATACATTGCACCACTTAGATTGCCACCGATAAAATGGGGGCCAATTATCCTTCCTCTCATAATGCCGCACCACATTAACCCGCCAAGGTCGCTGATGTTCCACTTGTCGCAGCCATCGTGGATTTTCCGTTGCCCAATAGTGCATATTATGCTGGTTTACGTTACCGCTGTTGGTGAATGACGCTTCGTCGCTAAATATAACACGTCCAATAAATCTGTCATCGTCCCGTAATTTCTTTTGTGTCAAGTGGCAGAACTGTACACGACGTTCAAAGTCGTCGCCATGCAATTCCTGGTGCATAGAAATATGGTACGGGTGCAATCGATGTTGATGTAGCATTCTCAACACCGACGTTTTTGAGATTCCGGATTCTCGCGCAATTTATCTGCTACTGATGTGCGGTTTAGCCGCGACAGCAGCTAAAACACATACTTGGGCATCATCATTTGTTGCAGGTCGTGGTTGACGTTTCACATGTGGCTGAACACTTCCTGTTTCCTTAAATAACGTAACTATCCGGCGAACGGTCCGGAGACTTGGATGATGTCGTCCAGGATACCGGCCAGCATACGTAGCACACCCCCTTTTGGCATTTTGATCACAATAGCCATACATCAAAACGATATCGACCTTTTCCGCAATTGGTAAACGGTCCATTTTAACACGGATAATGTATCACGAAGCAAATACCGTCGGCACTGGCGGAATGTTACGTGGTACCTCGTACTTATACGTTTGTGACTATTACAGGGCCATCTATCACAAATTAAAAAAACTGGTCCAACTAAAACATTCATATTTCTTTACGTACTACACGATTATGTAATAAAAATGGGGGTTCCTATTTTTAAAAAAATCGCAGTTGATATCCGTTTGACCTATTGCAGCGCCATCTAGCGGGCCATCTGGTTTCCCCCTTCAAGCTAGACAAGTTTCGTTCTTCTTTCGTTTGACGCTTATTTCGTGAGATATTTGACCCGGTCACTATCAATGGACCACCCTGTATACACTGGGGTGCCGAAGGTATATACAGATAGCGGTAGTGTCGCGTACAAAGGTATAAAAGGACAGTGTATCGGCGAAGCTGTCATCCGTACTCAGGTGATCTATATGAAACGGTTTCTGACTTGGTCATGTCCGCACGACGGGTTAAGACTTTCAACTCGGAATGGTATTTGGAGTAAGATGCATGGGACATTCAATTTCGGTAATCGTTAGAGAAATCCAGTGGCGGATCGTGAGCGTACATTCTGTGTTTCCACAAATTTTTATATTCAGATAAATCTGAGAGTGTGAAATTAATGGCACCTTCTGTATAACCCTTACGCTTATCTACAAGTTAATACAAATACAGCCACTGTCAATAATAACAAGATGCATAACTTATCCGACGAAAGAAAGAATTGTTTTAGTGGAATTTTATTTGTAAATAATTAAGTACAGTTTAGGACAATAACGAAATAATGTGTAAGCCTTCGCAACTCTTCAATTCGCATTTTTGTGTAACTGCAAGTTTTCGCGCTATTCCATTTTTCGGACAAACACACAAGATGATTAATAGATGTATTAGTTCACGAATTTACTTTCAGGCTGAAAATCTAATATTCTTACGCTGTAGCCACACAACAACACGTGCTAACTGTACACTCCCTTGTTTCATGTTAGTTTGTAGTCACGCTTATTTGATTTCGTCACTCTCTAAATCAAAGAACCTGTTCTTGGATGCCCTTTGCGGCTAACTTCCCCTGGGCAGATTAAAGCTATGTGCTCGACCGGGACTCGAACTTGGGACTTACACCTTTCGTCGGCAAGCGCTCTACCGACTGAGCTACCTAAGCACGATTCACAACCTGTCCTCCCAGCTTTACTTTTCTGTTAGCATTTATAATAGATTCAACATAGTTCACGTTTACACTGCATACGAAAGCCGATTCCCGCATAGTAAAAAACAACCAGCTCCGAACACAAAATGCCGTTTGTGGAAATGATTAAACTAAATAGTAATGTCTACCAAAGTGGTCATTTGACTAGAATACAATAGGGGGGGGGGGGGGGCTGAGATGCATAATGGCCGAAAGCACACCGCCGACGAATCCCCATTTAAGTGAATATCAGATTAACCAATGATACAACTTTTAGTGAATTTTAGTATATACAGTGTGGGGCTACAGCACAGGTAAAACTGTCTGACCATAAGATCAACAGATTTCAGAAGCATGAATAAATGCTTTAGGCCCTTATGGTTCTCAGCATCTCAAATAGATTACTGTAAGATTAAATTCTTAACACGGTATATTACATCAGATTCAGAAGTCCACAAAATAATTTTACTGTCAGTAGACCTTTAACATATACTGACGTCCGATCTAATTTTACCACAGCATATAGGCAGTCAATTAGCATACGTGAGGAGTGCGCTACCATATAGTGGAATTTACGCCAGGTGAAAGGGGATAAAAGTCTGCAGCAGGGTGCTACCACCTGGTGGCACTTACGTCAACTTCTAGCTGAGTGAACTGTGCGTATCGTGAAGCATGCACGTTGTTTATCAAATCCGTATGTATTTGGCCCGTAAGGCGATTACGTTACGCGAGTTGTGCATGCGGAAAAGCTGCTTAAAACGCACACAGCTGAAGATGTGCTCGTGACCATGATACCAAGTTCCACAGAGTCTAGAGGAGCAGTAGCGAGGTAGATTTAAGTGCCGTATGTTTCAGATTGCAGCATATATGTTACGTTTAAAACCATTCAAAGAAAAATAACCAACAAATCTGCAAGGTGTCGGAAGTCAGGGTGTTTAAGTGTTCTTGGGCTCTTACACAGAACCCACCACTGGGGAATTCAACATTCCGCGATCCACAGCGTCACTAGTTTGCCCAGAACACTAAATTTCAGGCTTACCTCTCACCACGGACAGCTTAGTGGCTGACGGCTTTCACTTGCTACGGTGTTTGCATCTGTGGGCTGTTTACATGCAATGCAATGTACATAGGCCCTCTGGCCCAACTGAACTAAAAAAAAATGGCTCTGAGCACTATGGGACTTAACATCTATGGTCATCAGTCCCCTAGAACTTAGAACTACTTAAACCTAACTAACCTAAGGACAGCACACAACACCCAGCCACCACGAGGCAGAGAAAATCCCTTACCCCGGCGGGAATCGAACCCGGGAACCCGGGCGTGGGAAGCGAGAACGCTACCGCACCCCAACTGAACTGATCATTGACTGGAAAACGTTATGTTGGGCTACTTAGACAGCATTCGCAATCATTTATGGACTTCATGTTCCCAAACAATGATGGAATTTTCATGGCTGTGAAAGCGCCGTGTCACAGGCCCACAGTTCTTCGCAATTGGTTTAACGAACATTCTGGATAATGCGAGCGAATGATACGGCCACCCAGATCGTTCATCATGAATCGCATCGAACATTTATGAGACATAATCGACAGGTCAGTTGGTGCACAAAATCCTCTACCTGCAACACTTTCGCAGTTATGGTCACCTACAGAGGCAGCCTGGCTCAATATTTCTGCAGGGACATCCAAAGACTTGTTGAATCCACGCCACATCGAGCAGCTGCACTACGCCGGGCAAAAGAAGGTCCAATACAACACGAGATATCGGTGACTTTTCTCTCCTCAGTACAAATGTTAATGCATTTATATTTAAATGTGAATATGCTCTGGAATGGCATCAGAGCTTGTTACCGTTCTATGTCTGCTGTATTAATCAGTTTTTAATTTTTATAGTAATTACTAACGGTTTTGCTTTTTTTGTTTTGTATGTGCTTTTGAGAACAGTCTCGGAAGAACATTAGGAGTGTTACACTTCATGTTTTATGCACCACTCTTCGATGCACATATCCTCATCTTCTTCGCCCTCCGTGCAATGACTCTGCTTTGCATGCCCAAGCGCTAGGCATTCTCGAATGCACGACCTATTTCACCGTTGTCACAGTCATTCTGTCACATACCACTTCCCGTTTCAGCAGCTCAGCCTTGATTGCTACCCTTTATCCTAAGATTCCTCGGACTTTTGTCAACTTCTGTTTACGTAATCAGGAGTGGGCTGCATGAATATTACTGTAATGTATACTGGGTAGATTTCGAGGGTCACCAGTGAAGCATTGGTCAGCGCAGTTCCAAGGAACCCTATGAGTCTGAGAATCTCTGTACGTCACAGGATTTGCCTGCCTCGCACGCGCAGAAGTATTGCGCCCAAATACTTGCGTAGCCGTGATGGACTTGAAAATGGCGTCATGTTAGGTTCTCACTGCACGCAGATGGTAGCTGGTGGCTTCCTGTTGAGGCAAAGGCAATTTTGTGCGTAATGTTGCTTGCCTTATGTACGATTGTCCGAATATGTTGTGTGAAGTTACGTTTTTTGTCATTTTGACTTCACGGTATCACTTGACTGTTTGTCTGGTGACAGAAATACTTTCTGGTTTAACTGTAGGATTTCTACATAATGAAACTTGACCTTTAAGGAGTATGTGTCCGATTTTTTGTGAGGCTTTGGTTAGCCTGTCGTTTACGCCCAATCGCTGTACCGAGGAAGGACCCCATTCACCACTTTCTCCAGCTGAGCTCTTAAGTTCTCCGACTACACAGGCAAGACGTCATCGGCAAACGCCACCACCCCATGGAGACGGTCATCTTCTTCCAATTGACACAAGAGTGATTCCGTTGCCAAATCCCAAAATACTGACCCACAAATCGACATCTGTGGGCATCCTTTAGTAGTTTTTTTCACTTTTTGTGTACCAGCTGACAATTCCATAACTCTATCCCTTCAGTAATCTATGAAGCTGTATATCGCACATCGGGGCAAACAGAATGGGCCATTGTACTTGTACATTCAGCGCAGTACAGTACTTACTAAAGCATATGAGCGCATAGGGAATGTTGTATCAACCACAGAAATATGTCAAAAGCTCAGTGGACACCTTACAGTAGGCTATACACCGATGAGCCCAAACGTTATGACCACTGCCTGCCACTAGGTTGAATGCCTCCTGGTGGTGTTGCGGGCACGTGATGCACTAAGGAAAGTATGTAAGCGGAAGAGAGACGAATGGAGAGTCATTTTAACGAAGATGCGGGCAGCAGATGCGGAAATCCACTGATGTAAGCGATTTTGATAAAGGCCACATTGTTGTCACCCTGTGGCTGAAAACGAGAATCTCTGAAAAGGCAAAGCACGTCGCCTGTTGGCTTACTACTGTCGTGAGCCTCTTTGTAAAATGGTTGAAGTAAGGTGAAATAACGAGTACGCCGTATGGTACTGGACGACTCCGTCTCATCATAAACGTAGAGGTCGGAGGATGCCTCACCGTGTAGTCCAGGATTAGCAGCGATCTATGGCATATCTGAGGACAGAGTACAATGCGGGCGCAGGCACAACTGTTTTGGGACTCACCGCTCAAAGACTATTGATGAACATGGAGCACCACATCACTCGACCCCTATGTGTTCCTGTGGTGACTCAACGACATCGCCAGTTGTGATTGCAGTGGGCATAGCATCACTGAGTTTTGACCGTAGATCAATAGAAACGTGTCGCCTATCGAATGAGTCGCGTTTCTTGTTACACAAGGTCGATGTTTGCGTCGTTACACGCCTTCACCTAGGCAAATGGCTGCTCGAAACATGAACCACGCCACAGATGCAGGCCAGTGAAGGTAGAATTAAACTATGGGTGCATTAAGTTGGGCCTCCTAGGGATCTGTGGTGGTAATCGAAGGCGTCATGACAGCAGTGAGTTACATGGACATTACTGCAAACCACCTGCATTGCTTCATGTTTTAAGTCTCCCCCTACCGTGATACCATCTTCCATCAGGATAACCGTCAATGTTGCAAGGCCAGAATCGTACTACAGTGGTTTGAGGGATATCATAATGAACTCTCATAGATGTCTTGGCCAGCGAATATGGCGTATCTGTAACACTGGAACACAAATCGGGCACCAGCTGTGTGCCTTAAGACACCACCCAGTAATTTTCGGGAACTGTTTGACCTGTGCGTAAACATCTGGTGCCACATACTTCTGGAATCCTGTCAAGGATTTGTAGACTCCAGGCCAAGTAGAATCTCTGTTGTGCTGTGTTTGAAAAGTGGAAGAATACGCTATTAAACAGGTGGTCCTAATACACTACTGGCCATTAACATTGCAACACCACGAAGATGACGTGCTGCAGACGCGAAATTTAACCGACATGAAGAAGATTCTGTGATATGCAAATGATTAGCTTTTCAGAGCATTCACACAAGGTTCGCGCCGGTGGCGACACCTACAACGTGCTGACATGAGGAAAGTTTCCAACCGATTTCTCATACACAAACAGCAGTTGACCGGCGTTGCCTGGTGAAACGTTGTGATGCCTCGTGAGAGGAGGAGAAATGCGTACCATCACGTTTCCGACTTTGATAAAGGTCGGATTGTAGCCTATCGCGATTGCGGTTTATCGTATCGCCACATTGCTGCTCGCGTTGGTCGAGATCCAATAACTGCTGGCAGAATATGGAATCGGTGGGTTCAGGAGGGTAATACGGAACGCCGTGCTAGATCCCAACGGCCTCGTATCACTAGCAGTCGAGATGACAGGCATCTTATCCGCATCGCTGTAAGGGATCATGCAGCCACGTCTCGATCCCTGAGTCAACAGATGGGGACGTTTGCAAGACAACAAACATCTGCTCGAACAGTTCGACGACGTTTGCAGCGGCATGGACTATCAGCTCGGAGACTATGGCTGCAGTTACCCTTGACGCTGCATCACAGACAGGAGCGCCTGCGATGGTGTACTCAACGACAAACATGGGTGCACGAATGGCAAAATGTCATTTTTTCGGATGAATCCAAGTTCTGTTTACAGCATCATGCAGGTCGTATCCATGTTGGCGACATCGCGGTGAACGCACATTGGAAGCGTGTATTCGTCATCGCCATACTGGCGTATCACCCGGCGTGATGGTATGGGGTGCCATTGGTTACATGTCTCGGTCACCTCTTGTTCGCATTTACGGCACTTTGAACAGTGGACGTTACATTTCAGATGTGTTACGACCCGGGGCTCTATCCTTCATTCGATCCCTGCGAAACCCTATATTTCAGCAGGATAATGCAGGACCGCATGTTGCAGGTCCTGTACGGGCCTTTTTTCTTCTTGGTGTAGCAAATTTAATGGCCAGTAGTGTATGTTTGTTTCACAAGGCGGCGCTGCTGAAACATATCGGTGGCCTTTCAGAAGCGTAGAAACACCGCACCAGCCTGGATTGCGCTATCTCCTTGGTTGTGGATGTCATGAACCGAAAGAGCAAACTGAGTTTCGGTGCTTCAGGATACCATGTTTATATCTGTGCCGTCCAAGCTGCGAGACCGTAGTCTCTTGAATGGAAGGACCGAGTGAAGGTACACAAGTAGTCGCTACTGCGGGAGATATCGGCAGGCAAATTAGTTGGCAGAGGCGCTGCGGAGCGGAGCGCGCTGGCGGGCGAAACGACGTTACCTGAGGAAGGCGGGAGGCGCATGCCGTGCGAGAGCGGCGCTTAATTCCGCCGACTTCCTGCGCCGCTCCAGCCGCGTTGCGCCGAGCAGCGCTGCTATTTTATTGAAACTCAATAAGGCGCCCAACTCGGCGTGCCCGGGCGCCGGCATCTGCTGCCGACGGCACTTCCGCCTCGGCGGGCTCCACACTCTGGCCTCTGTCCGAATTTGAACGGCCAGGCCGTCTACCATTCATTCTCATGAAGTCTGTATGCAAATGTCGAAGTTTCCACCACTGCATAAATTTAATATTTCATCGACCAATGAAGGTCAGCAAGTGGAGGAGGTGTAAAGACCAAAGACGTAAGTGTAGTCCTTGAACATGTAGTTGCAGTTGCGGTACAAGAGATTAAATATTGTGACTGAATACGAATACTACTAACAAAAGTGCACCTAACTTACATGCTACACTCAAAGACAGCATATGACCAAATGTCTGTTTGTAACACAAGGGTCTTAAGTTTACTGGTCTCTGTTACAGCCGGCTGCTGTGGCCGAGCGGTTCTAGGCGCTTCAGTCTGGAACCGCGCGACCGTTACGGTCGAAGGTTCGAATCCTGCCTCGGGCATGGATGTGTGTGACGTCCTTAGGTTAGTTAGATTTAAGTAGTTCTAAGTTCTAGGGGACTGATTGCCTCAGATGTTAAATACCATAGTGCTCAGAGCTATTTGAACCATTTTCCTATGTTACAACTTTTATACGAATGTATAACTGTCGGCATATTTGTCTTTTTCCAGCGCCAAGCAACAAGCAAAAACATTATTAACAGACACTAAATCGTGTCCTCTCTTTGACTGTAACTTACAGGTTAAGGATATTTTATTTAATAAACACGTTAAATCACTCAAAAAACGAACTGCGTTCAATATGTTCGAGGGTGAGTCAAATGGAAACCTTAAATATTTTTTAAATATTATTTATTGTGCAGAAGTGGTACAAAGCTGTATCACTTTTCAACACTACCTCCCCCACGATCAATGCAAGCCCTCCAGCACTTACAAAGTGCATAAATTCCTTTAGAAAAAAATTCTTTTGGTAGTCTGCGCAAGTGGTCCAAACATATGTAAATCACTTGAGGCAAGGTCTGGTGAGTATGGAGGATGAGGAAGGCACTCAAAATGCAGGTCTATGATTGTTGCAACTGTTGTACTGGCAGTGTGTAGCCTTGCATTGTGATGTTGCAAAAGGACACCTGCTGACAGTAATCCACGTCGCTTTGATTTGATTGTAGGCCGCAGATGATTTTTTAGGAGATCTGTGTATGATGCACTGGCGACAGTGGTCCCTCTAGGCATGTAATGTTTCAAAATGACGCCTTTTTCGTCCCAAAAGAGAGGCAGCATAACCTTCCCTGCTGATGGTTCTGTTCGAAACTTCTTTGGTTTTGGTGATGAGGAATGGCGCCATTCCTTGCTGGATCTCTTTGTTTCCGGTTGGTGAAAGTGAAACCAGATTTCGTCCCCAGTAACGATTCTTGCAAGGAAGCCATCACCTTCTCGTTCAAAGCGCCGAAGAAGCATCAACACGTCGCTCTCTCATTTCAGGAGTCAGCTGCCGTGGTACACATCTTGCAGACACTTTGTGAAACTGGAGCACATCATGCACGATGTGGTGTGCTGACCCATGACTAATCTGTAAACATGCTGCAATGTCATTCAGTGTCACTCGGCGGTTTTCCTTCACTATGGCTTCAACTGCTGCAATGTTTTGTGGAATCACAACTCGTTGTGCCTGACTTGGACGAGGAGCATCTTCCACTAAAGTCACACCATTTGCGAACTTCCTACTCCATTCGTAGACTTTCTGCTGTGACAAACATGCATCACCGTACTGAACCTTCATTCGTCGATGAATTTCAATAGGTTTCACACCTTCACTACGCAAAAACCGAACAACAGTACACTGTTCTTCCCTGGTGCTAGTCGCAAGTGGGGCGGCCATCTTTATACTGATACTGCGACGGTATGTCTGCATCTGTTCTATGCTGCCACCTACAGGCCATTCTGCACGCTGTTTGTAGCACGATTACCAACTTACAGGATAACGGTGCGAAATTTCGATTTGTTATTACAAATTTAAGGTTTTCATTTGACTCACCCTCGTAATACAAAACTTTTTTTCTGAAAGCAGATTGGTTTCATAACAATACTACTCCCCACAGATTCTCGTTAATTGCTCTTTATGGTCTTCTGTTAGGCGACGAGGAACCCAGTGGCCACACACCTTTGAGTGCGCCAACTGTTGGACGAGTGTGTCAGCACTACCAGAAAAGACGTCCAGTGGAGCAGCTAGGTGTCTGCTTGTGAGCCGTCGATCACGTTGAATGAGAGTGTCCGCACGTTCCAACACTGCAGCAGTGACTGCTGAGTGCGGCCGTGTGAGATCGGGCACGTTTTGCGCGACTTTGATGCGATGATGGCAGACGCCTTTTCCAACGGCTCACCTTGCTTTTGTTCACTGCCAGATCCCCGTTGACATTCTGCAAGCGCCTATGAAAAACCGCAGTACTTCGGTTTTCCGCCAAAAGGAACTCAATGACAGCTCTCTACTTGGAACACACCTCAATTACGGGCGCCATTTACAAGGCTATGTACGAGGGTCACTCCAAAAGAAATGCACACTATTTTTTTTTAATCCATCTGTTATTCTACATGTTTGAAAGTCTTACAGTGTGTAGATACATCCTTTAGGAACAGTATTTTCATTTTTACACACAACTTCCGTCCCTCTCAACCGCCTTAGGCCCGTAGACCCGCACGGTAAAACTCTGGACCAACCTGTTGGACCCACTGTTTGGCAGTGTGCACAAAGGAGTCATCATCTTCAAACCCTGTTCCACGAAGAGAGTCTTTCAGTTTCCCAAAGAGGTGATATTCATATGGAGCCATGTCAGGACCTTAAGGCGGGTGTTTCAGTGTTGTCCGTCCGAGTTTTGTGATCGCTTCCATGGTTCTTTGACTGACACGTGGCCCTGCATTGTCGTGCAACAGCAAAACATCCCGCTTTTGCCGATGTGGTCGAACACGACTCAGTCAGAGCTTGAAGTTTCTTCAGTGTCGTCACATATGCATCAGAATTTATGGTGGTTCCACTTGGCATGATGTCCACAAGAAAGAGTCCTTCGGAATCGAAAAAACCGTAGCTGTAACTTTTCCAGCAGAATGTGTGGTTTTGAATTTTTTTTCTTGTATGAATTTGCATGATGCCACTCCATTGATTGCCCCTTCGTCTCTGGTGAAAAATGATGGAGCCATGTTTCATCACTTGTCACAATTCTTCCAAGAAATTCATCTCCACCATTCTCGTACTGTTCCAAAAGTTCGCTGCATACCGTTTTTCTTGTTTCTTTGTGAGCCACTGTCAATATCCTGGGAATCAACCTGGTACAAACCTTTTTTAACGCCAACACTTTCAGTATTCTGCAGACACTTCCTTCCACTATCCCAACGTAGCGTGACAATTTGTTCACTGCCAGCAGTCACCAATTCGTTCTACGGTCGCAGGTTCGAATCTTGCCTCGGGCATGGACGTGTGTGCTGTCCTTAGGTTAGTTAGGTTTAAGTAGTTCTAAGTTCTAGGGGACTGATGACCTAAGATGTTAAGTCCCATAGTGCTCAGAGCCATTTGAACCAACCAATTCGTTAACCTTTTGTGGATGTTTCCTACTGTCTCATTTTCACAACACAGGAATTCTATGACAGCACATTGCTTCTGACGAACGTCAAGTGTAGCAGCCATCTTGAAGACATGCTGTGACGGCGCCACTCACGGGAACAGGTTGAACTAAGTTTGAAAACAAGCGGGAAGGATGTATCTACACACTGTAAAACTTTCACACATGCAAAATGAAAACTGTATTTTTACAAAAATAGTGTGCAATTCTTTTGAGTGAGTAGCGACTATTTGTGTACCTTCACTCGGTCATTCCATTCAAGAGACTACGGTCTCGCAGCTTGGACGGCACAGATATAAACATGGTATCCTGAAGCACCGAAACTCAGTTTGCTCTTTCGGTACTTCATGAAACTATAAGGGCAGAATGGGGAATATTCCAGGATGTACCTTCAACAAATTCCGCATTTTTTCAACCGAAATTGACCGAGAAAAATACCATTGCATTAATCACTGAACGCCAATCGTATAAAGGCCAATGTGGTAGTTTTTCACACGTGTGAAGACGAACATTATGTCGTCAGTAGCAGATGGAAAACTGAACCCATAGTATCTATACAGTCTTTGAAAGTGGGCCTGTGTCTCTGAAACGGGCGGTGCAGTAATTCGAAAATAAAAATATTTTCACTGAATATTATCAATGAGTCCCTAACCTAGGGAGCAAAATGTTATTTATTACTTATGTAGAAACCAGACTGCAATTATAAGTTGTGAAGAACGTGAAAGGTAAGGGAAGGAAACAGGTTTATAGTCTCTCTGTGATTTGATTCAATCTGCACGTTTAGCGAACAGTACAGAAAACCAAGAAGAGGTGTGGAAAGGGAATTAATATTGAGGGAGAAGGAATACGAATTTTGAGCTTTGCAGGTGCCATTGTAATTCTGTTGGAGATTGCAAAGGACTTGGAAGAGCGGTTGGACGGAATGGATTGTGTTTGAAAAGAGGTTATAAGATGAACATCATCAAAAGTAAGACAAGCTGAACTAAATTTAGGCTAGTTACATCAGGTGATTCTGAGGGAACTGAATTAGGAAATAAGGCACGAATAGTAGTAGACGAGTTTTGATTGTTGGTCAGTGAAGTAACTGATGATGGTCGAAGTAGAGAGGATATAAATTGTAAAATGTCGATAGCAAGAAAAATGTTTCAGAAAAAATAGGAATTTGTTAACGTCGAATATAGGATTAAGTGCCAAAAAGTCTTTCCTGAAGGAATTTTTAGGAACACAGACTCGTACTGAAGTGAAACGTGGGTGATAAGCAGTTCAGAAAAGAAGAGAATAGAAGCTTCGAAGTGTGATGTTACAGCGGAAATATGGAGAGATGAGTTGATTGAATAACTAATGAGGAGGTACTGAATCGAACGGGAGAAAAAAGAAATTTATGGAACAGCTGAGGGTGTCATTTGATAGGACACATCCTGAAGCATCATAGACTCGTTACTTTGATGACGGAACGAAGTATGGGGTAAAAGTTATGGAGGAAGGCCAATATTTGAATACAATAAGTAGGTTGAAGTGGATGTAGCTTGTAGTAGTAATGGAGGGATGAAGAGAGTTGGATTTGATAGACCAGTGTGGTGAGCTGCATCAAACCAGTATTCGGACTGAAACCGTAACAATAACAACATGTAGTAAACTTGTATTTATAACAGTGGTAATGTACTATGTTTAGGACGCTAGTAGTTGAAGTTATAGCCAGGATCTTCTCCAAGTGAGTCTCTGTACAGGCTACTTTGCCAACGCTGCAGCCATACAGTTTTCATAAGTACCGTCGGTTAGGGGCACGCCATTCACATCTCTCGTATACAAAACGACTGTTAGGGCAAGTCGTGTGAGACATAAGATCAATTTTATTCAGTGAACTGCACAAGAAACATCACAAAAAGCTTTCGGGAAATGATAGTGCGTAATTATGTTACACGTACCAACGAGCTAGAGTACGTCTTTTTTTTTTAATGACACGTAATATTTCTTTTATCATCCTTCGAAAATCCCGGGAAAGACGTGAGCAGCGACGTAACACTTACTACTGGAGTTGAAACTTCATTTCATTGTTCTTTGGTTTCTGTGCTTCTCACGATGCTCGTTCTTTGGGAACTTAAACGTGCTTGGCGCTCTTTGTCTGTTTCGTTCTTCGCTCTTTTTTGGTTTTTAACATTTTGCTTTTGAACTGGCAAGATCTCCCCCCTTTTTATGTTTGGGCTCTGTCTAAAAGACAAAGCAAATCAATTTTTTATTAACAAATACATTAAGTGCACTTTACACACTTTTCATACTTTATTTTCGATTTATATTCAGTATCTGTCGCCCCCGGTAGTTGAGTGGTCGCCGGCACGGTAACTCAGCGTGTTCCGTCAGAGGGTTAGCTGTCTTCTGTAATAAAAAAAACTGAATCAATGGATCAACGACGAACTGAAACCGGTGTCTTGCGACGTCCACCCCGAGCAGATACAAAGAACGAAGACGAACAAAATGAGATTAAAAAAAAAAAAAGTGGTCAACGCGACAGAATGCCAATCCTAAAGGCCAGGTTCGATTACCAGGTGGGTCGGAGATTTTTTCCGCTCAGGGACTGGGAGTTGTGTTGTCCTAATCATCATCATTTCATCCCCATCGACGCGCAAGTCGCCGAAGGTTCCGTCAAATCGAAAGACTTGCACCCGGCGAACGGTCTACCCGACGGGAGGCCCTAGTAACACGACACTATTATTATTACTGTATCACTTGACCACTCACACTCATTGTTTGCTTTTATTAACTCATTTCACTATTTCTTCGGTTCCTCCCTTTGTCACTGATTAGAAACTGACGTTAGAATCCATGACGAGTCGTGCTTTATGTACCCTTACCAATGGGTAGCCCCAGCAGTGGCGATTTCCAGAACATATCAAGAAGGCTTCGAATCGTCCACAATGTTTCATAGACGTCACAAACCTAGCCGAAACATTAAATGCATGTCTCCAAGTTCCTGTATCGCATAACGCCACATCTTTGGCACCCAGTATGAATAAGAAATAGTTCTAAACTGTCACAGACGCACCTCGTACGATTTCATATTTTTAAGGTAGCACTACAAATGTTTGTCCGGCAGTACGTTGTCTGTTTTGAGATATAAGCACTTTACACTCACGTGCCTTCCACGCACTGCTTAACATAAATCTTGTATCGCAAAAAGTACTCATTTCTGACGAATGCAATTAATATTTATCCCAAAATTGTTCTGTCTAGTCTCTTCTATCGCTCATATGATTATGGACCCAATGGTTTGCTACTTCCTGTATGTGCCTGTTACGTAATGCCAATATTCAGAGATGAATAAATTAATTTCTCTTTTACTGTTTGAGATCAATACCTACAGAAGATTAAATTAAATTCTTAGTGGGATAATGCACTGCGGAGGCTGAAGTTTTGTTCAGATCGTTATACAATGTTTGTATATTCTATACGGCAGGACGATAACGTATCTTGCAGAATTATGTATTGGTCGGCTCTATTCCAGTGGACCCGGTACTCGTATTGGAAATACCTGAAATTAGTCATGGAAACAAATTGTTGCCTTTATGGATCTAATTAGAAGGGCCAGTGCAAGGTGAATAGTCAGGGAATGTATTTGTCATAACTTTGAGTTCGACAGGTCCCCCGTTCCACTGCTTGTGAGTGTACTGCGTCGAGGTGACGATAACGTTGCATTTTGATTAAAGTTAAATAATTTAGTTCAGTTCGTGAAAGGAAAGGAATTTATGGTGATGTCTCTGATAAATTGTAGGATAAATTTTTAGTGTTTTGTTGGAAAATGAAACAAGTAGGTGGTTACTACGTAAGCAAGGACAACGTGACAAAATGTCTGCCGATACTTCACCGAACGCGCTCTTGCGGCGTAGCGAGTGACGTGGAGCAGTGGTTAGCATGCTGGACTCGCATTCGGCAGGACAAAAATTCAAACCCACGTCCGGCCATCCTGATTTAAGTTTTCCTTGAGTTCCTGAAATCGCTTCAGACAAATGCCGGGGTGGTTCCTATGGAAGGGCACGGTCGATTTCTATCCTCATCCGTCCCTAATCCGAGCGTGTGCTCCGTCTGTAATCACCTCGTTGTCGACGGCATGTTAAAAAAATAATCTCCTCCACCTCTTTTGCGGTGTAGCTCTGTGACGCACAATGCATCAACATCAATGAAATGTTTACTGTCGAAATGAATCGGTTTCAAGAAATGAATAAGTTTCAGTGGGAAATGATGAGTGGCTAAAAGATTGTGAAAACCTGTTCTCGGACCCAGTGTTGTCGATGTTATTGTGAAGTGGATATTTTAGGTAAGCACAAAACGTTAACACCACTCTACTAGGTCTAAACAGTGAATCAACAGGGACGCCCAAAACACACTGTTGTCCCAGTTGTCAAATTATCTGCACAGTTATTGTGGAAGACTTACTCTACAGCTCAGTCGCAGGCGTCGGTGACAAATTTCCGTCGGAAGGCCGTCTGAATCGGCCATTGTTGTCACTGATCACAAGGCAAGAGATACATGAGGTCAATTGCAGGGTGAAAATAGCGTCTCACTTCCTGAAGCAGCCACATCAGAAGGTTTTATTGAAGGAAGGAAAAAATGATAGGGACTTATTGTTATCCTTCCCATCGACAACGAAAAGGAAAATTACGATAACATCTGACTGATAACGAGAAATTGGAGGAAGGCTGGACTGAGGAGGAATGGGGAAGGATATCGGCCCTGGTCTTTTCAGAGGAATACTCTTGGTATTTATCCGGAACAATTCATGCAGACCACAAAAAATATAAATGTGAACAGGCAGGCGTGGATCTCAAACTTCGTCATGCAGAGAGGAAACCCAGCGACTTCACCACTTCACCACCTCGCTCAACAGTCTTTCATGATGTAATGGTCAGTATGTAACTTCTGTTCTTCTAGCTGCCTAAATATGAAGGGCTTATTTCAATAGTGGTACAAGTCCATTTTTGTTCATATTGAGATACAGATTCCTAAAGTTAAATGAGCGCTGAAAAATCCGCAGTTGAGATACCAGAAATATTCAAGCATTAGTCTTCTTGCTAGAGATGAATCTTTCTTTCTGTTTGTTTGGCTCATTAATTTCAGAAGCATTATAGACAGTAAAGTGCAGGTAATGGACTTGTACCATTATTGAGATAAGCCCTTCATATAAACCCATCAGGTGAGTCTACGCGAAATTTTCTTGTTTCGACATTGCTTTAGGCAACGTTTGTGAAGCCAACAGATCTGACCTCTTAGATGTGATCGCTGTATAACTACGAGGCGTGTTTTTTAAGTAAGTACCGTCTTGAAATTAAAAAAAGACGTACTAAGATATCTCAATAATTTTATTTTTACATGAAAGGCAGTACCTTAATCTACTTTTCTACATAATTTCCGTCAATACTGAGGCACTTGTCATAACGTTGTATCAGTTTTTGAATACCCTCATCATAGAAGTCTGCCGCCTGACTTGTTAACCACTGCACAGTTTTTTGGGACAGAAAAGGAGTATTGCTTGTGGAATTTCTGCCTCGTAATGAGACAATCAATGCAGCAGCTTACAGTAAGACATTGCACAATCTGTGCCATTCAATTCAGAACAAAAGACGTGGCAAGTTGAGCAAGGGCATAGTTTTGTTGCAAGAAAATGCCCGTCCACATGTGGCGAATCAGACCAAAGATCTCATCACATCTTTTCGATGGGAAACTCTAGATCATCCTCCGTACAGCCCCGATCTTGCGCCCAGTGACTACCATCTGTTCCTGCACTTGAAGAAACACCTGGGCGGTCAGCGTCTTCAAGACGATGACGAAGTCAAAACAGTGGTGATGCAGTTGTTAACAAGTCAGGCGGCAGACTTCTATGACGAGGGTTTTCAAAAACTGGTACAATGTTATGACAAGTGCCTCAGTATTGACGGAAATTATGCAGAAAAGTAGATTAAGATACAGGCTTTCACGTAAAAATAAAATTATTGAGATATCCTAGCACGTCTTTTTTAAATTTCAAAACGGTACTTTCTTAAAAAACACACCTCATATATACAATTTATATCTGAACTTCTAATACGGAAATTTATTGCACTAGATTGTGTGTTAAACAAATCAACGTTTAGATGCGTAGCTTGCGTTATGGTTGAACTAATCTAACCACTGAATGTAAAGTGCACCTATCCACTGCTATGAGTGTAGAACAATATAATGTTTCTCTAACACCGTACTCTAAATGTGACGGTAAGTTTGGCGTAGCTACTGTACTTAATAGAGATAAAAGATAAACATACACTACAGCTGAAGGTTCTGTGAATCTGTGCAAGATAAACAGACACTCACTGTTCCCTAATTGCACAAAACAACGTCTGAACCTGGCCCTAAGAATCATATGGCTTTCCTGTGCAACAAGATGACCTGGAAGAAATCACACTGCTTTCCATATTTTGTAAATTATTTTATATTATAAATAAATCTCGCTAGGTGCAATGCGAGTAAGCCAGTCACCATTCACTAAAAATCGGATCATGCGAGCTGCAATATGTGTCAAGATAATCGTACTGAGAACCTTTTAAATAGACGGGTGGGTTGCGAAGGTTCATGAACGACTTGAAAACCACTGCGCTTTAACAAAGATGTGACATCAAGTGACGTAGGAGACTAGCAGCCATTCTAGTAAGTATGCATAAATCTGTTGTTAAGCTGGCTAGGTGCTTAGAAAGTCATACAGTAGGTGAAGACTCTGCTAACGCTCGACGAAGAAGGACTAGCCAGCGCTCACTGACTGCTCAACAACAGTATAAACTTTAAAAAGTTTTCGATGACGTTGAGCCACAGTCATGCAATACTTTTTAAAAGAGTAAACCGCCATCGGAATGTGTATTATTGTAATTACCTTTTGTACCATCCACATTTATGGTTTTATGCCATTATGAAGTACAATGCTAAGGGTCATTGGACCACTATTAAGTAATATTTGTTAAGGCAATTCAAAGCAGATAGAAAGGGCTCACAAAGATTTAACTGTGAAAGGATTATTTGATTGTTACATCTCAATGGCATGTGTTAACTTTGTGTACCTGTTTTGAACTATCTTAATAAATATGACTTAATAATGGTTTAACAACCTTTAGCTTTGTACTTGATAATGGGATAAAAGCCGAAATCTGGGTAATACAAAAGACAAATACAATAAAACACAGCCAAATGGCGGTTCACTTTTTTAAAAGAATTATATAAACGTTGGTGTTCAAAGAACCTCCTCTATACATGTACCAGGGAATACACTCACTATGGCAAATAGTACCAACAAAACTTCCAGCTCTCATAATAAGAAACCTTACAACTGTGCTTGATAAGACAATCAGATAAGTATGTTTCAACACACCAGATGCTTGGAAAAATATATTTACCTGATTACACACAACATAACACTAAATATGCACAATACTTATGGTATTTCCTTTAATAAGGAATAGGTTTTATTGTATGTTATGAATTACAGATGTGTCTATACGTTGTCTTTACAATCAGGATAAATGTAAAGTTTGTAAGAATTGTTATTTTAAGAGTAATATGTACCTATGTTGTCTAAATATAAGTGAATAGACGATGAAAACGCAAAGTGAGACTAAGTAACAATAGACTGGGGAAACATATTCGCTAGGGAAGCTGGCAAAACACGGCGAGTGATCCGAGCGCACTAAAGACGCAAGAGTCAGGTAAGAGTAATGGCCAGTACAAACGAAGAGGGAGTGGTCCTGGATGCATCGAGGTTATGTGCGTGTACTGAGGCTCGCTACTTGATTGGAATTCTCCATTGTTGCGAAGACGTGGGCTTGAAGGGAATGACCATATTATTCTTCGACTGGAAATTACGATCTAACAATATCTATAGAATTTCTGATGATTAATTTCTCTATACTGACAGATTAATACAGTTTGAAACTGATAGTGACTATCAACTGATTTGAACTACACTCAAGTAGTGAACGATAACATTTACATTTGTACATTGAAGTAGTGAACGACATTTACATCTGTCCTCTGCGAACTGTGAAGAGCATGACGGATGGAACTTACCATTGCATAATTTATTAGAATTTCTTCACGTTCCATTCATGTATGGAACGCGGGAAGAACGACTGTTTAAATGCTTTTGTGTCTGCTGTATTTAATCTAAATTTCTCCTCGCGATCTCTGAGGGAGAGGTAAGTGATTGTAATACATTCACAGGTTCATCACTTAAAGCTGGTTCCTGAAACTTTCTAAGTAGGCTTTCTTTAAGTCAGGGTGGTAACCCCCCCCCCACTGTCCGGGGTGTCTCTCGACACGTCTTCGCTGATCACTTGGGCTCACTTCGAAGCAACACTCATCACTGAAGACAATTCTACTCCCCTCAGTGAGATTCCAGACCCTGAAGACGAGACTGGAGACGGACAGCGATGGGATACCAACCTGAGTGTCGCCAGACATACGCCGCAAAAACCAGGGGTACTGTTTCATTTCATAGCAGAACCAGTTTGGTTGTCATCCACAGCACCCTTAAAGCACAGTGGTACGTCGACGATATTCTACGTTCCCTTTCTTTATGCCCATTTATACAATCCATCTGGGGCCTGCATTTCTGTAACATAATGTTCGCCCGCAAACGGCAAGAGTTTCTAGTGTTCGTCTTCGCGCTTGCCAAACCCTGCCTTCACCAGTAAATCGTCGGGTCTGTCCCCAATTTAGAACGGTTGGAGCATTATGGGCAGGACCCTCTAATCGGCTCGCATTTAGACGATCTAACGCGGCAGCTGAACAGAATTTGGCACGATATCCCTCAGAAGCGCATCCACCAGATGTGTCAATCAATTACAAGCCGAATAACTGCTTGCATAAGGGTCAGACATCGACGAACTCTTTATTGGATTGCTCAATTTGTTAAGCTCTTTCTCTTGAAGAAATAATCCAGTTTTTCTGCGATTGTAATCACTTGTTTGACAGTACATGTACATCATGTCCACCGATTTCCATCCATTTCGAATAATTCCTTTGTGGTGTGACCTTTTTTTGTTACTTATAATGTAACTCCGGTGCGAGGCCATATAAATAACGGTTGCTGTGGCCATGTCATATCCTTCCTCAAGTGCTGCCTACATCGAGAATGTCTCCATGCCAGCCGTCGACCCACTGTAGGTCATCCAGCCTCATCTGCAACTAGCTGCTGCCTCCGCTAGCCACTGGTCTTTGAGCTGACCCTAGTCCTGATCCTGTGGGGGCTTGAACTGGTGCCTTCCGGATGAGGCCTTCTGCGGTCTAATATCAACCGGCTCCTGGGCGTCTTCAAGAGGTTCATAGTTCCTAATCCGTTCTTGAGTACCTCCCTCATTGAACCATTGCGAGAAGTTGGCTGGTCGCTGACCAAATGGCATGGCCAGCGTAGCATTCGAGTTTGCTGCCACTATGCGCCTGACGTCCGTAGGGCTGATATAGGTGCGCTGACATTGCTTCTTCAATGTGATCACCTTTCTGGCCTGGCATCCCTGCGCTGGTGGTCGTCTCCTTTTGCTGCATGCTGAGCTGCACAAGCACCGCTGCCCATGGGCATCGCACGCCACTGGGACACTGTCTGCGTTGCCTGTATGAATTCTGATCTATAATGAAGTTGGTGTTACCACTACATTTATTATTCCACCATGCCTGAGAAACTGGTTCCTTGGACCTGCTGCCCAGTCGATCATCCTGACCCACAACAAGATATAATGTTTTTTTCAGTACATACTCAGCCTACTGTCTCATATACAGGTTGTTACAAAAAGGTACGGCGAAACTTTCAGGAAACATTCCTCACACACAAAGAAAGAAAATATCTTATGTGGACATGTGTCCGGAAACGCTTACTTTCCATGTTAGAGCTCATTTTATTACTTCTCTTCAAATCACAGTAATCATGGAATGGAAACACACAGCAACAGAACGTACCAGCGTGACTTCAAACACTTTGTTACAGGAAATGTTCAAAATGTCCTCCGTTAGCGAGGATACATGCGTCCACCCTCCGTCGCATGGAATCCCTGATGCGCTGATGCAGCCCTGGAGAATGGCGTATTGTATCACAGCCGTCCACAATACGAGCACGAAGAGTCTCTACGTTTGGTACCGGGGTTGCGTAGACAAGAGCTTTCAAATGCCCCCATAAATGAAAGTCAAGAGGGTTGAGGTCAGGAGAGCGTGGAGGCCATAAAATTGGTTCGCCTCTACCAGTCCATCGTTCGCCGAATCTGTTGTTGAGAAGCGTACGAACACTTCGACTGAAATGTGCAGGAGCACCATCGTGCATGAACCACATGTCGTGTCGTACTTGTAAAGGCACATGTTCTAGCAGCACAGGTAGAGTATCCCGTATGAAATCATGATAACGTGCTCCATTGAGCGTAGGTGGAAGAACATGGGGCCCAATCAAGACATCACCAACAATGCCTGCCCAAACGTTCACAGAAAATCTGTGTTGATGACGTGATTGCACAATTACGTGCGGATTCTCGTCAGCCCACACATGTTGATTGTGAATATTTACAATTCGATCACCTTGGAATGAAGCCTCATCCGTAAAGAGAACATTTGCACTGAAATGAGGATTGACACATTGTTGGATGAACCATTCGCAGAAGTGTACCCGTGGAGGCCAATCAGCTGCTGATAGTGCCTGCACACGCTGTACATGGTACGGAAACAACTGGTCCTCCCGTAGCACTCTCCATACAGTGACGTGGTCAACGTTACCTTGTACAGCAGCAACTTCTCTGACGCTGACATTAGGGTTATCGTCAACTGCACGAAGAATTGCCTCGTCCATTGCAGGTGTCCTCGTCGTTCTAGGTTTTCCCCAGTCGCAAGTCATAGGCTGGAATGTTCCGTGCTCCCTAAGACGCCGATCAATTGCTTCGAACGTCTTCCTGTCGGGACACCTTCGTTCTGGAAATCTGTCTCGATACAAACGTATCGCGCCACGGCTATTGCCCCGTGCTAATCCATACATCAAATGGGCATCTGCCAACTCCGCATTTGTAAACTGACTACAAAACCACGTTCGTGATGAACACTAACCTGTTGATGCTACGTACTGATGTGCTTGATGCTACTACTGTAGAGAAATGAGTCGCATGTCAACACAAGCACCGAAGTCAACATTACCTTCCTTCAATTGGACCAACTGGCGTGAATCGAGGAAGTACGGTACATACTGACGAAACTAAAATGAGCACTAACATGGAAATTAAGCGTTTCCAGACACATGTCCTCATAACATCTTTTCTTTATTTGTGTGTGAGGAATGTTTCCTGAAAGTTTGGCCGTACCTTTTTGTAACATCCTGTATAATTTTCGCATAGTGTTTACAGGACTTAGTGCCAGTCTGCACTTAAAGAAGTAGCAAAATCCTCTTTTCCTGTTATCACAGTATCTGCTACACAATGACGGCCAAAAATACCTTTCCCACACTCCAACAACGATGAAAATTTGAAACTTTTAGTTCCTTATCTTATTGCTTCTCGTCTGTTTACATACCCCTTACCTCTTTAGGTTACTGTTTCAAAGCAAAGTGTCTTATTTAATTAGTTAACTTTCTGTTTGATCATTAATGTTTTTCCATACTTTTTTGCTAGTTGCTTCTGCTGCTTTTTTCTTCGCTACAAATTCGTGTGTATCCTTCACAATCGACTATTATTATTAACTGACTCGTTAATGTTTAAAAAGAATAAATGGGTGTAACAGAATGACATTTCCTAAATTTGAAAGACTGTAGAAGAGAAGATTTTGAACGTTTCGATATCACTAGCATATACCCGGGAATGTGAAATAAAGCCTTTACAGCTACCGCTGGACTACTGAAAATGCGCATGGTACCTGTAAGAGAAGTTACTAGGTGAGGTTCCCGGTGAACATTTGGGCAGGAGCACACAACTTGCCAGATAGTTCGTATGGTACATGGTATTTCAACTTTCTGGACACGGTCTTGCCTGAACTTTTGCAGAACGCTCCCTTGCAACTGAACACTAGTTTTTGATTTCAGAACGATGGTGCTTCCAGCGCACGTAACTCGTCGGGCCAGGGCATACCTCACAGACAACTTCAGGCAGAAAGTAACTGGAAGGGGATGCCCATTGCCTTGGCCTGTGCGCTTTCCTGACTTCACTCCTCTTGACTTTTTCCTTTGGGGATGTGTAAAGTCATTTGTGTATTGAACACCAGTCGGAACAGTGCCTGATCTTTATGTGCGCATATATGCAGTGTTTGATATCATCAGATGGGAGCGTGGAATGGTACGGAGAATCGCACAAAACATGGATCGTCGTTGTACATTATGTAACGAAGAAGGTGGTCGTCCCATTGAACATTTACTCTGCAGTGGTAAAGCCACAAATTCGGTCTGCAGTTTTGTGTTGTACTCTACTGACAATAAAACTACAGTATTTAGGCGTCTCATTTAACCGAACGTATGTGTAGAAAGTGCATTGTTGTGTAAAATTTTTATTTGACATTTCCGCCTACAGGTTCCTTGTATCAAAGTGCTTAGAATCCTATCCTCTACAATATTCGAAATTTTTAAAATATCAGTCTGTTACTCCCTGTATGAAATGGTAAGTGTTTGAACAACAAATTATCACTAAGTCACCTAAGTTCTCCAAGAACGACGTAGACGTAATGACTTCTATTTCCAAACAGCATCTGTCCCACCTGCCAAATCGTTGTATTCTGGTATGTTCTCATTGGAGGTACTTCGCAGTTTATGAGCAATGGGTATGAGATACAGCTTACGGGTGTGCTTGGAAACTTGTGACTGTCTCACATAAAGATATGGGGTCAGTTCTAGTGTCCGATTGCACTTGTCGGCATTGAGAAATGACGTCATACGTAGGGCAGAGACGCTACGTAAAGGTAACCTTTGAAAGCAACTGATCATATTCGTAAACAAACGACTGTAACATACGACGAAATTACAAAAACAGTTCACGTGATTAATTACGTAGCCACAAATGATACTGACAAGAATTAAAGATAACGAAAATAAATAAGAACAGAAAAAGAGAAGTATACATCTCTGAAATAAATTATCGTAATCTATGCGAGTAAGAAAAGGAGAAAGAACCTCCACTTACAGTACAGTATAGCGCATGATGGGGTCATAATATTGTGAAATAGCGTTAACTTTTAATACTAACTGTTAAATGTAACGGGACTAGTACAGAAGTAAAGAAAATTAACAAAAAACAGGGTCGAACACACACTGGAATTGGTAACTGAAATTGACCGTTCGTTATTTAGGCGGTTTTAACAAGTGTGTGAACTAAAGTGTTACAGGATTTCTACATACGGCTTACTCTCTTCAATACTATGACAAAGAGAAATATTTGGAAGTTGTACATACAATATTTATTAGGTTCTCGCAGCAGTTCTGAGATCAATAAGAAATCTAGAAATCCTACAAAACCAGTGTCCACAGATTTACTGAAAAAATGTCCACAATTATGAACCATTGAATAGCTCGGAATCGGTAACTTGAATTGACCTCCTATACAGGTCAATTCTGGTTACCGATTCCATCCATTCGATGATCCATTAATGAGATCGTTTTTTCAGCACGTGTGTGCAGTAAAATGCAGGCTAATATGATTTCTGCACTTTAATTGCTCTCTGAACTACAGCAAAAACGGTACTAATATTGGAATCGGTAACTAGAATTGACCTATACAAATGGTCAGTTCTAGTTACCGATTCCAAATTCTGTTGTACACCGCAGTAGTTTTTAAAAGAACAATTACAAGTGTAGAAATGCTGTTACGTTTCAGTGCATACAACTTCAAAAATAATTTACATATGATTGGTGGAGCGGTTGGAACCTGTAACTGCAATTTACCTACATAGGTTAATTCTAGTTATCAATTCCAATATTCTTTATTTTTTAGATATTTGTTAGTAATGTACTGGCTTTTCTTTTAAAATTCAGTGTGTCGGATTCTCCACATTTCGTATTTGTTGTTATTTATTTCATTTTCCCGTTTTTCTGTTACATTTTAGTTTCTCCCCGCCCCAAACTCCAACTTTTTTGCGCTTCTCCTGTTAGATTCAATAATTAATAGTAAATTTACGTTATTTTATATCAATATGACTTCACCATGAGCTTTACTGTAATGCAATTTAAAAGATGCTCTGTGCTTTTCTACTTGCATAAATCTCGAGAATACTTCTTATCAGATGTGAAAATTAGTTTTTAATTCTGGTATATTATTAATTTTGTTACCTTCAGTTCGTTTCGATATGCTTCATGAATAAGCAACTAACTGCGTGAATGTGATTGCAAGTTGATCGTATGCTACATTCGTTTGTTTACGAGTATGAAACGTTGCTTTCCTAGAGTGCCTAAACGTAGCGTCTTTGCCTTAGGTATGACGTCATTGCTCAAAGCCGCCGAATGGAAACGGAAACTAGAATTTATCCAAGCTTTGTATGTGTTGCAAAACTGCGGTGAACTTGGGACTCGTTCTTACAAGCGCACTACATATACCCATAGGAGGGCAAGAATGAAACGTGTAATAGAGGCTTACAAGATAATAAAGAAGAACTGTAGCTTTGAATTTCAGTACCTTTAATGCGAAGGTTATTCCAGTGAGACAGGTACGCTGTTTCTCCGGTGTCGCTGCTGCAGTAGCCGACAGTCCGGGGACAGGAACTCATTCGTAGTTTCTATTAAGCTGGCTCCACGTTTTCCATTACAGGTCCAATATATCTGCACGGTAGGCTGGTAATCGCATTGTCTCTCGTATAATGCATCCGCTCCGATTGCCTGTGTAATCGCGTTATCCGCCCAGTATAAACTGCCACCGACGGCCGGCTGCCCGACGCTCAACACGACAGCGGCTTCGCTTCTCCACAGCGACGTTGCCGTGGAAACCGCCTCGGTGTTTTCTTTTCAATAATCCTCTGCTGAAATGTTATCACGGTTCGTTTAATGTTTTTTACCCTCTATCTATACACATTCCAATGAAACTTGATATTTGAGTTTCCACACGAACTGTTCTAATTACTGACTGCACTTAACACATGCCCTAACCATTTGCAACAGATATTACCTAGGAATTAAGCGTGAAAAGGTTATTACAAATGATTAGCCTTTAATGTACCCCACATATTCTGTCTTCGTATCTTCGGATATGAATCCATTCTACAGATATTTTTCCCAGAAATTATCTAAATTTGTGGCAGACGTATTACATTGGGTTGGTGCCTAATTTCATTGCGTTTTAGCATAACTTCGATAAACACAACGGGTACACTTAATGCAGAATTTAGTCATAAGTAATATATTCTTTCTACATCTACATCCATACTCAAGAGCCATCTGACGGTGTGTGGCGGAGGGTACTATGAGTACCTCTATCGGTTCTTCCTTCTATTCCAGTCTCGTATTGTTCGTGGAAAGAAGGATTGTCGGTATGCTTCTGTGTGGGCTCTAATCTCTCTGATTTTATCCTCATGGTCTCTTCGCGAGAAATGCGTGGGAGGGAGTAATATACTGCTTGACTCTTCGGTGAAGGTATGTTCCCCAAAACTTTAACAAAAGCCCGTACCGAGCTACTGAGCGTCTCTCCTGCAGAGTCTTCCACTGGAGTTTATCTATCATCTCCGCAACGCTTTCGCGATTACCAAATGATCCTGTAACGAAGCGTGCTGCTCTCCGTTGGATCTTCTCTATCTCTTCTATCAAACCTATCTGGTACGGATCCCACACTGCTGAGCAGTACTCAAGGAGTGGGCGAACAAGCGTACTGTAACCTACTTCCTTTGTTTTCGGATTGCATTTCCTTACGATTCTTCCAATGAACCTCAGTCTGGCATCTGCTTTACCGACGACCAACTTTATATGATCATTCCATTTTAAATCACTCCTAATGCGTACTCCCAGATAATTTATGGAATTAACTGCTTCCAGTTGCTGACCTATTTTGTAGCTAAATGATAAGGGATCTATCTTTCTATGTATTCGCAGCACATTATACTTGTCTACATTGGGATTGAGTTGCCATTCCCTGCACCATGCGTCAATTCGCTGCAGATCCTCCTGCATTTCAGTACAATTTTCCATTGTTACAACCTCTCGATACACCACAGTATCATCTGCAAAAAGCCTCAGTGAATTTCTGATGTCATCCACAAGGTCATTTATGTATATTGTGAATAGAAACGGTCCTATGACACTCCACTGCGGCACACCTGAAATCACTCTTACTTCGGGAGACTTCTCTCCATTGAGAATGACATGCTGCGTTCTGTTATCTAGGAACTCTTCTATCCAATCACCCAATTGGTCTGATAGTCCATATGCTCTTACTTTGTTCATTAAACTATTTACAACCGTCTTTCGACGCTGGGGTAATTTACCGACTACGCGGCTGTAGAAATCACTTGGCTCTAAGCCGAAGAACTCGTCGAGCAATGTTCGCAGCGCATTTTCGCCCGGAAGGTGGATGCGAAATGGCTCGGAACCCAATTCCTGTGCACTGTTTTTTGTCAATCTAGCAGAAAGCGGGCGGGTGTTACCGTGGACCAGCATCACTTCACGCAGAGTTTTCCTGGTCGTTGTTCTTGGGTTGCATTTGCAAGACGTCTCGGTTGTTGACAACAGACATTAGCAGTGACGGTTACACCTCGCGGAAGCAATTCGTAGTACACTACACTGTCGTGTTACACCAGATACGTAACATTATCTTTTGCTGATGCGTGCATGTCCTTGTAAGAGGAGTTGTCGCTTTGTCTGGTCTCTGCCGTTCCTTTGATTCATAATCAAAACGTCTTCGGTCTCAGGTTCGAATCCCGCCGCTGCTTAAATTTTGAATAATAATCAGTATTGGCGGCCGAAGACTTCCAGCGTAAGAAGTCAGCCTCTTTCTGCCAACGGCCTTGCCAAAGAGGGCGGGGGGCAGACAGCGGTTCGGGGCACACTCTTGTCCTAGGGGTGGGAGACTGCCCCTAAAGGCAGAAGAATCAGCAATGATCAACGGTATGAGGACGAAGAAGGCAATGGAAACCACTGCATTAAAGACACGTAACATGTATCCAGTTACGGGCAGCCATTCGACTCGATAGGCAACTTAGTGTCTGTTCGTTAAAAGTGTGGACGCTGACGGTGGAGGCAAAGAATGTCCGGAGGCCATCACAGTTTGACAAGATGTGAAATACATTATGTACACGTGTCTTTGTACTCGTATATCCGTATCTGACTGATATAACGATATTGGTTGCGGCAGGCCAGAGCGTTTCATTGAACTTGTTGTTACTTGAACCTGAGTTAAAGAAAGATAGCTGAGGAACTACGACCGCAGTGCTTGTGAAACAAAATCTCAGAATAAACATTAAAGTTGTGCTGTTCAAGTAGTTCGTCGTTTCTCCTGGCATTTAGAGAAGGTATGAGGGACTGTTTGAATTTTAAGTTTATTACATGCTGTACAAGGTATTTGTTGATTTGGATAATATTATGCGAAATTAGAGAAAAATATTTACTCTTTGAAAAAAACTGACGGTGTTCCGAGTGCTGTAATGTGGGTTGTATAAATCGCAGAACGCTGAAACATCGTAGGTATGTTCATTAATCGCTGCACTCTCAGAGTCTACTGAGAAAATAATATTTCCACTTTATGCTACCAGTGGAAAATACGTCGCTGTAAGCGGTCAGAATATGATGTGAGGGAGGGAAAAGGGCAGGACCGATCAAACACAAGATTATTGTGGTTCTGGGACGTTTAGTAGGATATGGTCACAAGTTACAACATGTGTTCAGTATGGTTTCCAGACTCAGAAACACTCTGTGCACATAAAACGGCATGGTCGGCAGGTGCTTGTAACATTTCCAGCGGAATCAGAGCTGTATATCGTAGTACGCTATACTTCTGATCAGAAAGAGTCTGGATACATCCCTGATGGACACGATCTTTGAGATATCCCCACAATCGGGAGTCACTTGGACTTAGGTCGGGGAATCTGGAACGCTACACATTGCGAAATTGCTTAGAGATAATGTTTTCGTTAGCAAAGGTTTCTCGACGCAAACGTTTCACTTGGCAAGCCACGTGTGGTGTCCCCTCGATCTGGGAAGGAAGGAAGGAAGGAAGGAAGGAAGGAAAGAAGATTAGGTTTAACGTCCCGTCGACATCAAGCTCAACAGAAAAAGAACACAAGCTCGGATTTTGTGGAGGATGGGAAGGAAATAGGCCATACCCTTTCAAAGAAACCAACCCGGCATTTGCCTTGAGCGATTTAGATAAATCAAGGAAAACTTAAATCTGAGGTGTCATCTCCTCGAAGAAAAACGGACCAGGAATGAAGGAACTTGTGAAACCACACCGCACAGTCACGTAATCTGAGTGCAGTGGATGTTCCAGCAAAACCTGCGGCAGATTAGAATCACATATGCGTCAAAACACACCGCACCATGCACAGCAAAATGTGCCTCGTCAGTCCAAATAATATTCCTCAGCCACATTTCATCCATTTCCATGCGTGCCAGAAACGAAGGGCAAAGTCACGTTTTTGTAGCCTATCTTGGGGTTTCTTCGGGGGTACATTTTGTCTCTTGTGGGAATACCAGTGTAAAATGCGACACAAAATCTTTTGAGCTGTCGGCAAGCGGAGAGAGAAATCCGGTGACACAGCCTGAGCACTGGCTGCAGAATTTGAGGCATGTGCTGCGCAGTCGGCTATAGCTACAGCAACTTGATCAACAACTGCCGTGGAAATGGGCCGCCTCCCTCTCCCTGCTTCACCACCTGATTCACCTGTTTTTTCAAATTTCTTGATCGTATTCTTTAGCCCTTTTATTGACATGGGGCCTCTTCACAGCTGTTTCTGTCTACGATATTCCCGCAATGCAACGCTGCTATTGCTACCATTCTGATAAAACAGCCTTACCAGCAGTGCACAGTGTTTCTTCTCAATAGCTATTGCGTTTTGTACAGAAATTTTCAACATTCTTAACCTTTTGCACCACCAGTCAGCTCAGTTAGTATTTTTGCAGCATATCCCACGAGTGCACCGACTGATGAACATACCTGCGATGTTTCAGCGTCCTGTGATGTATGCAGCCCGCACTGCTGCACCGTCAGTTTAATTATAACTACCATACATATACCGCTTGACGTGTTGTACATAGGCAGATGAACATTTAGATGGTCCACAAAGAATCTTTCAAACCATTATCCATTGTGCATTATCGGCGCTTTTGTATTTGGACCCCCGTGCCAGTAGTATATTATCTACGAAAGCTCTCGGGAATGGAGGGCGGGGACACGTCAATGAATCCCAATAGTTCCAGGATGCATTGAGCAAGTAAAGCTTTTTGCAAGGGTATTATAAACAAGTGGCGCATTTAAAAAAATATATTTCCACAAACTAGATGGAGTAGCGCATAGGCGTCATTGCAGTGGTCCTCGGCAGAGAGGCGTTCAGATTTCAACGTTCATTCTGGTTAGCGTCAATGTGAGTGCCATGTGTTACATAACAGACATTAAAACGATACCTTATTTCTCGTCGCACACATATCAGCTGCTCTCTAGTTATGGAATTCAGAGTTGTAACGGTTCAGTGTCATAGATATTGAAGAGAAGGAGGCAGAGGTGGAATAAAAACATGTTGTACCCTAACAAATAAAAATTTCATTGGCTACTGTATCTCCATCGAAGACGAAATTAATCTACCGCCCCTCAACTTCCAATACAGTGACCTAGAATGATGTTAGTCAGGTAATGTAGGACTTGGATCCATCTTAGCTAAAGTTACGCAAATGTCGTTGAAGTTGGATAGTATGTCTAGATACGAAAGTCCTACGACAGTGTTCTCAATAAAAAGAATCGTTAAGAAAGTTTATTTACAGAAATTACACTGAAGGCATTAACCTTCAGCGACTCTCTTTGGTATTGAAAAACTGCCATATGATTTTCACTTACCCAAAATCTAACATAATGGTGATTTACTGTAGTAGCAAAATGAAAATTGGAGTCATGAGAAAAAATTTAATCACCTAGAAAATTTATTTCTTCCTTGATCTCTAGAACTGCAGCCCAAAATCCGTACCTTTTGGTGCTGTAGCCAGGATGCAGTGGTTGTAACAACTGCAGCTTGTACAGCTTCTGATGCAGACGTGTTTCAAAACTCGCCTACCGTTGGTTGAGGGATTTTAAGTTTATTGCTTGCTCGTGTTGTGCCGTTTCCAGGGCTCCTTTCGTAAGTTGAATGCTTACGCTCAACATACACGATACGAAAGATGACCCGTGCTTTTTCGCCTGAAGATGAAATCATCTTCAACAAATTTTCGATGCTACTCATAAACGACGAAGCGACTCTATAGAATTGTAGTCGAAATTCACGTTGCACATTAACAATGGACGCTAATTTTGGTAATTGCAGAACACAAAACGATCGTTCCTTTGGCGTCGCCGTTCCCCTACAGACAAGCACCAACGCCACTAGGACTGTTCAGAACTTCCAACTTTTCTCTGTCTAGGAACGTGGGTTTTGTGTATCCGTCTTTTGGTGTTTGTTGGAGGAAAATTCTTGAAATGTGCTCCTTTCCGAATAACCCTATGTTATCCCCTTTGACTAAGTTTCATCACTTTGGGCATCTGACGATCTGAGTTTTCGTTATAATGATTTCTACTTGAGTCGTGCGTACAAGGGTACTGCCGTATCCCATTCCTTGATGTAAATGAAATGTGTTGGCCAGATTGATACTGCCATGTGAGAAACTAATTCTGTCAGATTCTTCAGTGATGAAATTACAGAAACTTACCTCTGAAAAACTGGCTTTTTGTAGGACTCCGAATTTTAACCCGTGGTCATCTTTGATTCATAATCAAAACGTCCTCCGTCCCGGGTACGAATCCCGCCGCAGCTTAAATTTTGATTAATAAACAGCACTGGCGGCCGAAGACTTTCGGCGTAAGAAGTCACCCTCATTCTGCCAACGACCTTGTCAAAGAAGGCGGAGGAACGGACAGAGGTTCGGGGCGCTCTCTTGTCCTAGGGGTGGGAAACTGGCCCTAAAGGCGGAAGAATCAGCAATGATCAACGGCATGAGGATGCAGAAGGCAATGAAAACCACTGCATTAAAGACACGTAACGTGTATCCACAGGACATGTGGCCTGTAACAGAAGAAGTGTCATGATGACGTCTCCATTGGCAAAAGATTCCGGAATAGTCCCCCATTCGGATCTCCGGGAGGGGACTGCCAATGGGGAGGTTACCATGAGAAAAAGATTGAATAATCAACGAAAGGATAACGTTCTACAAATCGGGACATGGAATGTCGGAAGCTTGAAAGTGGTAGGGAAACTAGAAAATCTGAAAAGGGAAACGCAAAGGCTCAATCTACATATAGTAAAGGTCAGTGATGTGAAGTGGAAAGAAGACAAGAATTTCTGAAGACAAGACTTTCTGACCAGATGAGAACAGGCTGGAATCAACAGCAGCAGAAAATGGTAAAACGGGAGTAGGATTCGTTACGAATAGGAGGGTAGAGCAGTGAGTATGTTACTGTGTAAAGTTCAGTAACAGGGTTGTTCTCATCAGAATCGACAGCAAACCAACACCGACAACGATAGTTCAGGTATACATGCCGACGTCGCAAGCTGAAGATAAAGAGACAGAGAAAGTGTATGAGGATACTGAAAGGGTAAGACAGTATGTAAAGGAGGATGAAAATCCTGTAGTCATGGGGAACTGCTGTTGTAGCGGAAGAAGTAGAGGAAAAGATTGCAGGAGAATATGGGCTTGGGACGAGGAATGAGAGAGGAGAAAGACTAATTGAGTTCTATGACAAGTTTCAGCTAGTAATAGCGAATACTCTGTTCAAGAATCGCAAGAGGAGGGGGTATACTTGGAAAAGGCCGCCTGAAACGGGAAGATTGCAGTTAGATTACATCACGGTCAGACAGAGATTCAGAAATCAGATACTGGATTGCGAGGCGTACCCAGGAGCAGGTGTAGACTAAGATCACAATATAGTCGTAATGAAGAGTAGGCTGAAGTTTAAGAGATTAGTCAGGAAGAATGAATACACAAAGAAGTGGGTTACGGAAGTACTAAGGAATGACGAGATACGGTCAACGATCTCTAAGGCTATAGATACAGCAATAAGGAATAGCTTAGTAGGCAATACAGTTGAAGAGGAATGGACATCTCTAAAAAGCGCTATCACAGAAGTTGGGAAGACAAACACAGGTACAAAGAAGGTAACTGGGAAGAAACCATGGGTAACAGAAAAAGTACTTCAATTAATCGATGAAATGAGGAAGTACAAAAATGTTCCGGGAAACTCAGGAATACACAAATACAAGTCGCTGATGAGGAATGAAATAAATAGGAAGTGTAGGGAAGCTAAGACGAAATGGCTGCAGGAAAAATGTGAAGACATCGAAGAAGAAATGATTGTCGGAAGGAAGACTCAACATACAGGAAAGTCAAGACAACCCTCGGTGACATTAAAACGTTGGGTATAACATTAAGAATGCAGTGGGAATTCCACTGTTAAATGCAGAGGAGAGAGCGGATAGGTGGAAAGAATACATTGAAAGCCTATATGAGGGAGAAGATTTGTTTGGTGTGATAGAAGAAAAAACAGGAGTCGATTTTGAAGAGATAGGGAATCCAGTATTAGAATCAGAGTTTAAAAGAGCTTTGGAAGACTTAAGATCAAATAAGGCAGAATGGATAGATAAAATTCCATCAGAATTTCAAAAATCATTGGGGGTAGCAGCAACGACTATTCACGTTGGTGTGTAGAATGTATAAGTCTGGCGCCATACCATCTGATCTTCGGAAAAGCATCATCCATACAGTTCCGAAGACTACAAGATGACAAGTGCGACAATTATCGCACAATCAGCTTAACAGCTCATGCATCGAAGTTGCTTACAAGAATAATATACAGAAGAATGGAAAAGAAAATTGAGGATGCGGTAGTAGACGATCGGTTTGGCTTTAGGAAAGGCAAAGGCACGATAGAGGCAATTCTGACGTTGCGGTTAATAATGGAAGCAACACTAAAGAAAAATGAAGACACATTCATTGGATTTGTCGACCTGGAAAAAGCGTTCGACAATGTAAAATGGTGCAAGAGGTTCGAAATTCTGAAAAAAAGTAGGGGTAAGGTATAGGGAGATACGGGCCAGCCAAGCCAAGAGGAAATAATGAAAGTGGACGACCAAGACGGAAGTGCTCAAAAAGGGTAAGACAAGGACATAGCCTTTCTCCTCTACTGTTCAATCTGTACATCGAGGAAGCAGTGATGGAAATAAAAGACCGGTTCAGGAGTGGGAGTAAAATTTAAGCTTAAAGAATATCAAAGATAAGATTCACTGATGACATTGCTATCCTGAGTGAACGTGAAGAAGAATTACAGGATCTGCTGAACGGAATGAACAGTCTAATGAGTACAGAGTATGGATTGAGAGTAAACCGAAGAAAGACGAAGGTAATGAGAAGTAGTAGAAATGAGAGCAGCGAGAAACTTATCAGGACTGATGGTCACGAAGTCAATGAAGTTAAGGAATTCTGCTACCTAGGCAGTAAAATAACCAATGACGGACGGAGCAAGGAGGACATCAAAAGCAGACTAGCAATGGCTTATGGGCATTCCTGGCCAAGAGAAGACTACTAATATCAGATATCCGCCTTAATTTGAGGAAGAAATTTCTGAGAATGTACGTCTGAAGTACAGCATTGTATGGTAGTGAAACATGGATTGTGGGAAAACCGAAACAGAAGAGAAAGAGAAAACATAAGAGAAGCATTTGAGATGTGGTGCTACAGACGAATGTTGAAAATTAGGTGGACTAATAAGGTGAGGAATGAGGAAATTTTGTTCAGACTCGGAGAGTAAAGGAATATGTGGAAAACACTGATAAGGAGAAGGGACAGAACGATGGGACATCTCTTAAGACATGAGGAAATGACTTCTATGGTACTAGAGGGAGCCGTAGAGGACAAAACCTGTAGAGGAAGACAGAGACTGGAATACATCCTGCAGATAATTGAGGACGTGGGTTGCAAGTGCTACTCTGAGATGAAGAGATTAGCACAGGAGAGGAATTCGTGGCGGGTTGCATCAAACCAGTCAGAAGACTGACGACAAAAAAAAAAAAAAAAAAAAAAAACAAAAAAAAAGGAATGTCAGCGGCGAAAGAGAAACAGCACTCTGAAATTTTCTAGAAAGTTCTTCGGAGCTTTCGTAGTTAGCATCAAGTTGCACCCATGTCAGCGCCAGAAGTGAGCGGCGCGCAAGAGAAGGTACTGCTCCCCAAGTTTAATGGGAAGTGTTTGTTGGCGTAGTCGGAAAAGCAATGCAGTCAATTCAAATAAGTGTCGCCTGCCACGCTTTGACCCTCGGGACAGGTTACACTTCTCTCTACCCCAAAGCAAAGTCAACAAATAAATGCAGTAAAGCAGCCAAACTAGTTCCAGAAATACTCCGAGCTCAGACCACTGCACTGGAATATGTGCACCGTTAACAGTTCATGCACTACCTCCAACTGGCTCCTAGTAACATCCACCGATAATGTCGACGACAAAACAGGAATCTAGTTCAAAGTCACAGGAAAATAACGGCACAGAAAACCACAATAAAACTGACACAGAAACGATTATAACTTACTGGCTTCAATGAAAAATTCGCCATTTTCTGATTCTCTAAATCACCATCCATATAATAGCGTGTTTGAGGGTTTTGGCTATTGAGCAAGTGCACACTCACTAAATGATAACATTCTACGAGAGGATTGCCATAACCGTGAAACCATTGAGCACTCCTTACCCACACAAGGGAAACGACCTCGCCACTCCTCTCAGATTTTCGTATTGGAGGAAATACTTCGTGGATCAATAAGTTTCCGGCCACAGAAATCAGTACGACTCCGAAATAAGTGCCTTCAGTGCAGAAAGGGCACGACTCCAGAACCCAGGAGCGCTATTGGTGGACTCATCGGTTTCGCGAACTCCTCACCCGCCACACGAAATAATTTAACATTCAGATCTTTCACCCCATCAAATCAGAGTCAGAGTGTAGGAATTTTTATCGGCTGTTTCCAGCTTCCACTTATATCGCTTCTGTAAGGTGTAGCTTCCCGCGAGGACTTTTAGAACCAATGATTATTGGAAAACACCTGATGTCATGGACAAAGAACCCAACCTTGAACCGGCCTCTTATGCCCAGGCTACATCCCACTTAGAAATATGACAGAAAGTGGGTGAAAGACCAGCCCATCAGTACCAGACTGAAGGGTGCCCCCCGCCGCCTAGAAATCGACCATGTCGTAGACGATAGTCTTAGGAAGAGCACACAGGCACAACCTGGATATATGTACAATATTTGGTATTTCATGCCAATGCTAACCTTATTATCACCATCGTTGTTTCCGAGCTCCAGTTTCCCAGGTGTGGTATACAAGCGGTCTCCATCTCCTTCTGTCTTCATAAATCTTCTGTTCCAGAACATCTTCCCATTTTTGTCCTTTCTCCTCCATACCTGATCTTATAGTCTCCATCCAGCGTTTTCTTGGTCTTCCCCATAGTTTTCTTCCTAACGAGGTTCAGGTTGAAATACCTTTTGGCAGGTCTTTCGCTGTTCATTCTCATTATGTACCCATACCACTGAACTCTATGTTTCTTCATGACGCTAGTAACAGGAGCCTCAATACCAGGCACTTATCTATTCACCTCATTCCTGATCTTGTCACTCCTAGTTGGTTGGTTCATAGTTCTAATGAATCTCATTTCTGTTGCCTGAATTTTGCTGAGGTCTTTGTTTAGTAAGGTACATGTTTCTAAACCATATGTAAGGATTGGTACAAAATAGGTGTGGGAGGTGGTCGCTTTTGGTTTTCGTGGCATTTTATCGTTGCAGAGAAGATTTCTGATTTGACAGCAAAAATTGGACAGTAAAAAATGGATGCTTTATCTATGCTACTGAGTATTTCCTGCTTCATGGCGTTATCTTTTGATATCATGCTTCCTAGGTACCTACAAAGGGAAACAGATTCTGTTTTTACCCCTTCTAGAAATATATTTGAGGTTCTTCCTTGCCTGTCGATGGTCATTTCTACTGTCTTTGTTTTATTTATTTGTAGTCCAAGATCATGCTTCCTAGGTACCTACAAAGGGAAACACAATCTGTTTTTACCCCTTCTAGAAATATATTTGAGGTTCTTCCTTGCCTGTCGATGGTCATTTCTACTGTCTTTGTTTTATTTATTTGTAGTCCAAGATTTTTTGCTGTGTTGTTGCTATCATTAAGTTTCTTCTGTTTTTCAGCTTCTGTCTCTCCCCATACTATCAAATCATGTTACAGCTTCTGTCTCTCCCCATACTATCAAATCATCAGCAAAAAGCAAAGCATTTTGTTCGCCATCTGTTTTCTTGATAGACTTTATGATGTTGTCCATTGCTACCATAAACAGGAATAGTGATAGAGCACTTCCTTGTTGGACCCCTCTCTTTATTTCAAACCGTTGTGATCGTCCGTTGCCTATGTGGACAGAGCTATAACACTTTTGATATATATCTTACTTTTTCAGTTAGGTACTTTGGCACCTTAAGGTCTTCCAATGATTCCCATATCTTGTTCCGATGAACACTGTCGTATACTTTTTCAGTGTACACAAATATAACCAAGAAGATTTCTTCTATATTCCTGGTACTTTTCTGACAGCATTCTTACTGTAAAATTAAATCCACAGTACCTCAGTCTTTTCTGAATCTATGTTGGTCTTTCTCAAGCAAAGGTTTTGCAATCTTTCTAAGTCTCATTTCTGTGACCTTTCCTAATAGTTCCATGGTGTGTGACAGGAGTGTGATGCCCCTGTAATTTCCACATTTTTGGCGATTGCCCTTTTTTGCACAGAAGGATGATGACTCCTTTACTCCAACGTTCTGGGAATATGTTTCCTTGCCAAACCACTGATAACACTCTCTATAGCATTTCAAGCCTAATATTCCTGCTGCTTTTATCGTGGCTGAGCTGAGACCATCAAAGCCTGTTGACTTTCCATTCTGCATGCTCTTTAATGCTGTTTCTACCTTATGCGACGTTAATGGGTGTCTATTGGTTTGGACTTCGTTAATTACTCTACTGTCGTTGATGGTTGTGTTGTCCCAATCTCCATTTAGCAGCATATTGAAGTACTTTTTCTCTTCATCCGTGGGTTTAGTCCCTTAGCCTTTGAAGATCCCACTTCTGCAGCTATTGGCGTCATAAAGCTAACGACAGAGTTGAAAGTTTCAATCAGGTGCCGATAGCGGTCGCGCAGGATGTGGTGCACGGAATGGTGCGCGTCCCCTGGCCACACCTCCAGCAGCTCTGTACCACGAGCTCCCTCTACCGCCGCGATGTAGGATCGCTGGCGGTAGCAGCACAGACCACCAGCACTTTAAGCCTCTTAGCTACGTGACAATATGCAGACGCTGGCTAGCCACAGCTCCGACACCATCGTTTGTTCTTTAGTTCAGAGAGCCTCATCTTTGTTGCTATTCTATGAGCTGGACTCAATTTCTCGCTGCATAATTTGTTATGAGTGTTTGTACACTTGGAGAAATATAAGTAAATCTTCTGTTTACTGTGTTAACCTTTTCACTGATCATCACAACAGTCTCCGCTTCCTGAAACTCCTGTCTGGCCAGACGTGGGGTCTGCATCCTTCCACCATCCTTCACACCTACAAATCCTTGAGCCGCCCCATCCTCTGTTATGTCAGCGTTGCTTGGATTTTCGCCCCTCCCAGGTTCTAAAAATCCCTCCAAATCCACGAACGCCATGCATTCCACCTCGCCTTCCACATCTGCCTTCCATCCCCCATGCGCATCCTCTATGACCTCATCCCCTTCCCCCACCCTCTCCTTTTCCTTGAACACATCCGCTACCTTGATCCCCCTCACCCCCTGGTGTCTCCCTTCCTCTCCATCCCCAGCCTTTACCGTTGTGTCCCACCCTCTCTCCATCTCCACACCCTCCGCCTCCTTTCCCAACGCAACTTACAACATCTACCCCTTCCAGATGATGAGCTTCGCCCTGACATCTACACTTCCTACCAGCTCTAACCCCACCTTCCTCCTGTCTCCTCCTCAGGGCTCTTTCTCCTCCCCCTCACTTTTCCTGAGCGGCTTTCCCCTCCTGCTCCCCCTCTCTGTCTTGTGGTCCCCTTCAGTGTCTCTGCACTCCCTCCTGCCTTGTCTTCGCTCTTCATCTCCTGACCCACTTGTCTCCTGCCTCTTGGTGCACCTGCTGATGCCCCCAATCTTTTCATCCCGTCCCCTCCCCTGCTGCACCTTGCTCTCCCCTCCTTTTCCATCCTCTCAGGCATCTCCCTCGGCAGGTCCCCCCTGGCAGTTTTATTCTTCATTGTGTGTGCACCAAGTGGGTTTAAAGTGTGTTGTTCTGGAGTGTTTTTAATACTGTGATCAACTTTTAACGTGTGCGTGTGACTTCAGTGTCTTTTTTGTGTTCTACAAATCGTGAACTGTGTTTTTAACTTTATGTCGACATTTTTAATTGTCCCCCCATGAACGTGTCCATGTCAGTGTATTTTTACTTCCATTATCTCCCCTTACTCTGTTTTATGTCCCCCTTTTTTATCGTCTTACATGTAACATTTTATTCTTGTATTAGTTGTCACGTCACTCGGCTGAAGAGCGGTGGATTGTGCCGCTGACAGCACAAGAAAGAAAAAAAATTCACTGATCATTTCTGTTCCTGTCCAGCTTTCCTATGACGACAGTTGCCGCACCACTCTGTAGCCCACCTCTTCCCACCATTGTGAATGAAGTCACACACAACAGCATGTATAGTACAACAGCCATAAACTTAGTCCCCTTTAAAGACACCCTCCAGTGTTTAAGACAGAACGGTGGAAGAATTAGCACAATAGATGAACATTGAATTAGGTGCTATTACAGATAACCAGTTTTGCAGTTAACAGATGCCAAATGAGCAAAGCATGAGCTTTTCTACCACTGACCTACAGTGAGTGACGCGCCGACTAATGAAGCACGGCTCTCGCGCATAACTGGCCTCGTGCCGGGGCCGCAAATTGCCTGTCGGGTCCTACGCGCTGACTCTCACTTTCGAGTTGTTTGCCGCCGCTCATTCGGTCGGTTTGCACAGCTCCGGGCGGAGAGATTGCTCCATTACGTTTCAATCAGACCGGCTGCGGTGGCTAGCATCAGCGCTTTGAAAGTCTAATCTGCAAGTAAATGGAATTTCAGTCGGCTCCGACAAGGAAATTTTCATTCCACTTTGGACTGGAGTACAAGTTGGACAGTGTCGTACCAAACTTGTAAAGGCCGAAGGCGTTAAGACGTGATTCTAAATGAGACAATTTACGGTTGTAATATATTGTTAATTAAGAGGACAGACCGTGCATTGGAATGCCTGTGACGGTACAAGGCTTGCATCTCGGAGAGATACATATTGTACTTTTGTGTTGCCTCCAAATCAGTTTTTCCATTACCGCAGAAGATCAGAAATAACCTTAAATTCTTGGTTCCGTTGGCTTAATGAGTACTAGACCGTGGTCTGCTACTGCTGGAGATGTCCACTGTCTCCTTAGTTTCTAAAAACTATAACTTGTAATTTTTCTAGATTTTGTTGATGTATACTCAGTAGCGGCCGCGTGTAATGTACGAGAGGCAGTCTTAAAGCTTTTTACATAAAATCCAAAAATATAAGATGAGTAATTATTTATTTCCCTTATCTGCAGGTACACGTCTGTAGTTTCGGTACACATTGAAACCCACGCCCGAGATTACCGAAGCACGCCTTTAGAGCAGCCAAAACAACGGCTTCATGTTTAGCAATCATGTGGAACAGCTCGCTCTTCGAAAGATCCGTACCTAAAGGCTGGAAAGTCGCACAACTGCCTAAAGACTGGAAAATCGCACAACTCACACCAGCACCCAAGGAAGGATATAGGAGTAATCCACTAAATTTCAAATCCACATCACTAGCGTCGATTTGCAGTAGGATTTTGGAACATATACTTTGTTCGAACATTATAAAGTACCTCTAAGGAAACGATTTATTCACAAACAGTATGGATTCAGAAAATATCGTTCTCGTGAAACACAAATATCTCTTTATTCTCACGAAATAATGACAGGGGACGACGAATTGATTCCGCATGTTTATATTTTCAGAAGGCTTTCGACACTTTTTCTCACAACCGTCTTCAAATCAAATGGCTTACCTATGGAGTATCGCCACAATTGTGTGACTGGATTCGTGATTTTCTGTCAGAGAGGTTTTCTGTCAGAGGTCACAGTTTTTAGTAATGGACGGAAAGTCATCGAGCAAAACAGACGTAATGTTGCGGTCCTCTGCTATTCCTAATCTATATAAACGACGTAGGAGACAATCTGCGTAGCATTTTTAGGTTGTTTGCAGACGATGCTGTTATTTACCGTCTTGTAAAGTCATCAGATGATCAAAACAAATTGCAAACTAATTTAGACAAGATACCTGTAAGCTGCAAAAAGTGGCAGTTGACTCCAAATAACGAAAAGTATTAAGTGCCACATGAGCACTGAAAGAAATCCGCTATGTTTCGGTTACACGACAAATCATACAAATCTGAAAGCTGTAAATTCAACTAAATGAAGTACTTAGAAATTACAATCACGTATAACTGAAATTGGAACATACATAATTTTGTGTGTAAAGCAAACTAAAGACTGTGATTTATTGGCAGAACACTAAGAAAGTGCAGCGGGTGTGCTAAAGAGACTGTTTACACAATGCTTTTCCACCCTCTGCTGGAGCATTGCTGTGCGGTGTGGGATCCGCATCAGATGGGGCTGACGGAACACATCGAAAAAGTTCAGAGAAGTGCAGCTCGTTTTGCGTTATAGCGAAATACGCGATATTATACACGAACTGGGGTGGCAATCACTAAAACAAAGGCATTTTTAGTTGCGGCAGCATCTTCTCGTGAAATTCAATCACCAACTTTCTCCTCAGATTGCGTAAATATTACGTTGACACACATATACATAGGTCTAAATGATCATCCTGATAACAAGAAATCAGAGCTCGCACGAAAAGATTTGCGTGCTCGTTTTCCCTGTGCGCATTTCGAGAGTGAAACGATAGAGAATAGTTTGAACGTGGATCGATGAATCCTCAGACAGGCTCTTAATAGTGAGTTGCAGAGCATTCATGCTGATGTAGATGTAGACGTAGATGGCGCATCCTGCCAATGAAGTGGAGTATCATGTGGCAATTCATATTACGTGGTACAGGGTATAGGTGACTCAAATGTTTCCAGTGCTGTCAAACGTATCTGACAATCTCTCTGAGAAGAACAGGAAATCAAAATAGAAATGGGGGCCTGATGCTCGAAGGCCGGCGTAGTCAATGAAGGCAAGAAAAGTTGGTAAATTCAATTCACGATCTTTTCCTATTAGTTGTGTCGTGATGCATATGCGGTTCCAGCACCATCTGCCTTTTGAAAACCATGTAGGGCATCAAATAATGCAATTTCAGCGACTGGTGATAGTCGTCTTGTTAAAATTATAGCATACAATTTATAACATAAATTCAGAAGACTAATACCTCTGTAGACATGCATTTCTGTTGCTTTTCTTATAAATTGGTCATATCTGAGCTATGTTCCATTCTTCAAGAACATAGCCAGTTTGCCAAGCTTGTATTCATAAAATCGAGTACTCTTATTTGTGCAGTTTTTGGTGCGTATTTTATTAGTTCTGTGTTAATTTTGTCACACCCTGGAGTCTTCCTCTTCTTGCTAGACGTTACTACATCCTGTAGTTCTTACAATGTTACTAAATAACCGTTCCCCTAGTTCAGACAGAACCATCTGTATATCTTGCACATCCGTCCCGTCTTTTACAGGGATGTAATCAATTTGGGTCAAATATTGGGTTTATCTGGAGATTGTCCTCAGCCACTTTGTTTAAATATCTCATTATTTTCTATGCTTTCTTGTCTTCCTCTTGCATCATGTTCATTTTTCTGTGAGTTAACTAGCAACACTCTCTCGTTTAAGTATATGGCCGAAAGGGCCAACCTTCAGGAATTGAGAAACGAACATCTTCGCCAAGAGATGGGGCAATCGTCAATTGTGCTGAATGAGGCCTAAGCGCTGTAGTGTGCGAGTGTGACAGACGAGAACCTACGTCATAGGGAAACCCAGTAGAAACCCTTTGTGGCCGAGGAGACGAGCAGAGTTAAATATGGCGGACCTAAGGTCGGCTATAAAGAGAAACATTTATGAAAACTACTAAATTCTGTAGTAATGCAGGGAATCAAGCCACAGTAATTTTAATCTGCCATCCTCCAATAAATTTTCATTGTGATCCCAATAAAACTTGAATATTGATAATATCCATAATAGTTTAGGATTTACTGTTAAAGTGAAATTCACAAGTTTTGTGACAAAGACCTGAGTGCTAAAATCTGAATGCTTTAGTCGATCGTAACGATAGATATTTCATATAGAAGCGCATCATTAAAATGACAAATGTAAATATCAAGTCTGTAATTTTATTTATTTAAAAAATACAGTAAACTTAAATTGTCTGCATTTCAGTTAAGCATCAGGTCATCATTTCCTCCATACAAAACACATTGAACGGTGACAGCATGACACCTTATTGAATCATTAGGTAATAGAATATTTAGTGTAAAATAGTTACTTTTGTTCTTTATTTATTTATCAGAAAGCACATTGGTGCAAGGCTACTAACCGTGGCATTCAAAGCTAAGAAGGAAATTGTATTGGTTTTATGTAAAAGAATTTAACGTTTATTATGTAATAGATATTATTGTTACTTTATTTAGAACGTGAAAGTGGTTAAGCTTTGATTATTTAAATATGTTAAAATGTAAAATAATGTAGAATAAGCTGTAGCCAATCAGATGGACGGATTCAGAAAAGGGAATGCCCTAGACAGTTGAGCGATATTCGGCCCGTGGGAAACGCGGCCTGGGACGGGCAGGGGGTAGAGCTGGTGCAGACGCGAAGGCGGACAGTTCGGCTGGAGACAGCAAAGGGTACAATTCGGATGCAGACGCGAAAGCAGACGGTCGGTTCTTAGGCAGCTAGGAAGTGAAACGACTTAGAAAATTTCGCGTCGTATGCTATCGCGGGACTTAGTCTCTGAGCGGTGAGCAGACGCCCGCCTGGTGTCAACTCTTAACTTTTCGCATAGTTTACGACGTGGAGTATGGAACTTGTAATTCGTGATGAGATTGTGAATGATCGAACCGTGTCGAATGGATATGCACTCGAATGTAATAGCAATTCTAAATACGACCACTTTCGCTTTTAGTTTGCTTTCTGTATAAGCATTATTCTAACCCATTCGCAACTGGGTGGCCTACATCATTTACGGGTCGTTAATTTAGTTCCCGATATATTATTACTGTTTTTATATATTATATTAACTTTGTATTACACAAACTTGCCATCAGTTAACCGAAGCGTCACAAGTGTCTAATTTAGGGCGTGTAATGTGACACGTGCGGTTCAGCCCCTAGACGAGTTTGAACCAAGACACTTCGACGAAGAGGAGCCGCATGTGAGCCCGAACATCTTTGGGATGTTAGCTCGCAATCTGTAACATATTTCTCCCTTCCCAACTAAGGTTTTCAGTATGCCGTACTTTCCTTTTGACTAGAGGTGATTTCCTTTCATAATATATCTTGATCGTCTGGGGAACCTAACATTTTTAAGTGAGCATGTTTTTTATCTTTAAATGTACTATGCATTTCATCATCACAGTATTGCAGACACCTTTTGAAAAATACTTTTCTTTCTTGTGCTTTTGTTGCTGCTTAATTACTGTTTCCTTTATATTATTCCATTCCTGGTTGATATTATTCGCTTTTATATTTAAACTTATATAGTTTTAAGTTTTTTCTGATATATCAATCGGATACTCTTTTCTTCACTAAATGTACTTTAAATGTTGTACCACCATTATTTGTTTCTGTTTAGAAGTTATCTTACACCTTTTAAATAGTTTCATTTCTGGAGATTATAGACCTCTGAGTACTCTTGTGTCTTGCACTGGGAGCCAAAGTCTTCTTATTCGTTATCACAAAGTCTATATAATATTGAGCAGTGCCTCTAGCTGACCAGGTGTATTTGTGGATCTGTTTATGCCCAAAGAAAGTGAATGTTAACTTTAACGCAATGTTTAATGAAAACGCCTTCAGTATATATCAAATATTAATTTATTACGTTTTCCCCTTCAGAAGCAATACATTTGCCACGAGACTGTTATCCACCCTTGGATTTAAATCTCTTGCTATTATCAAAAATCATTTTTATTTATCATGGTGACAATGACTGAAGCGGTACAGCTGCTAATAGTCGAAATGATTTCCAACGCGATGGGGGGAATTTCTGTCCGCCAGAAGTGTTAAACAAACATTTCACTTCACATGTACTCGTAATGGTATCTACTTAGAAGAGTTCTCGGGTTAACACGAAGATAGTATAAATATGGCCAATATGCTGTGATCTAGGGAAAGTATCACGCCTTGGATCGTTAGGGACATACATTTAGTTGCCTAGATTGTAGCAAACGTATAAATAGTGAAGTGCAGCGACTTCGTTAAACATGATCAAAATTGATTTGCGATGTGTATAACGTAGTTAGCTTTAGAAGAACTTGGATTCGTTTTCAGTGGCAAAGCAGTGAACTGCTGAATCTACGTGCAATCGTACATGCAATGGAGATACTTAAAGCTGAGGATGTGGATAATGATCTGATAACTTAAAGTATGCAATCTCTCTGAGACAGCAAAACTGTGCACAGTCAGTGTATATGAGAATTTACACGAAAGTGTGTGTATGACAAAGCTTGTCTCTCGGCGTATGCTGCTTTGTGAACGACCATTCAGAATCGTAAGGAAATTTGCTCAATAGTTTTCATATATTAGTAAACACGTTCCACTTAGTTTATCCCAGATTTCATGAATCATGGATTCATTATTAAATGCCGGGAGCACTTGAATTCAGTGACGACAGGTCGGAGTACACAAGAAAACTGTATACGCACGCAGGAGTATTCTCATGGTGTGGTGATCACAGACTACCTTCACAAGGAAGAACCGTCAACGAACGGTATTACGCCTCACTGCTGAACAAACTGAAGAATGTCATTCAGGCAAAGCGTCCATATCTTGCTGAGACAGGTAATTATTATGCATCTGCACAGAGCACCGACACCACATTAAACATGACGATTTAGATAAATCTGCTGTTGCCAATCACAGCCTTAAGAACAAAAACATGATTAAGTTTGATGAAACAGAAATCTTATTCGAGAATCTACCTGCTGGGATTCTATCACCAAAGACGTTCTCCTCGATGGTGAGTGTTCATCGGAGGTGAGGGTATCATCTAGAGTGCCCCAGGGAAGTGTGGTAGGTCCGCTGTTGTTTTCTGTCTACATAAATGATCGTTTGGATAGGGTCGATAGCAATGTGAGGCTGTTTGCTGATGATGCTGTAGTGTACGGGAAGGTGTCGTCGTTGAGTGACTAGGAGGATACAAGATGACTTGGACAAGATTTGTGATTGGTATAAAGAATGGCAGCTAACTCTAAATATAGATAAATGTAAATTAATGCAGGTGAATAGGAAAAAGAATCCCGTAATGTTTGAATACTCAATTAGTATTGTAGCGCTTGACACAGTCACGTCGATTAAATATTTGGGCGTAACATTGCAGAGCGATATGAAGTGGGACAAGCATGTAATGGCAGTTGTGGGGAAGGCGGATAGCCGTCTTTGGTTCATTGGTAGAATTCTGGGAAGATGTGGTTCATCTGTAAAGGAGACCGCTTATAAAACACTAATACGACCTATTCTTGAGGACTGCTCGAGCGTTTGGGATCCCTATCAGGTCGGATTGAGGGAAGACATACAAGCAATTCAGTGGCGGGCTGCTAGATTTGTTACTGGTAGGTTTGATCATCACGCGAGTGTTACGGAAATGCTTCAGGAACTCGGGTGGGAGTCTCTGGAGGAAAGGAGGCGTTCTTTTCGTGAATCACTACTGAGGAAATTTAGAGAACCAGCATTTGAGGCTGACTGCAGTACAATTTTACTGCCGCCAACTTATATTTCGCCGAAAGACCACAAAGATAAGATACGAGAGATTAGGGCTCGTACAGAGGAGTATAGGCAGTCATTTTTCCTTCGTTCTGTTTGGGAGTGGAACAGGGAGAGAAGATGCTAGTTGTGGTACGAGGTACACTCCGCCACGCACCGTATGCTGGATTGCGGAGTATGTATGTATGTAGATGTAGATGTAGATGTAGCAGCCGTTGAGATCATAATCTGTAGCGACAACCTTAGCCGCATGTGTCTATGATTTATGCTAGGGATGTAGCATATAGAGGTACAGTTTAAACATACCAGTGAGGCAACATCATGAACGCCACAGATATTGGTAATTTAATCGAAGAAATTCCTCCTAAGCTCCAGACAAATGCTTGTATTTATCTTTGTACAAATAACAACCCAGACAATCTATAAGACCCAATTATAGTAAACCATAACGGTTATTGTAATAGAAAGTGCGAGGTATTCACCTGCCTCAATTATTTATGCCTCCTTCAAACTGATTATACTTACAGTGGCACTCCGACTGATCCACAACTCTTTGGATCGTTTACAAAGAGCGCGACTCTAAGTGGTTCGCAGCTCTGCTACTATTTTCTGCTCATGAAGGAGCAGGTCCGTAGCATTTTCTCATATGCGTATCTAACAGGTGCCGCTGATTACGCCAATGTTACGCAAAGTCCTCCTGCTACCAGCTGTCAGACAGAAGGCATTTGTTCACGTTCCCAAAGCTCACGCATTCAACAGAACGGGCGGACTAGCGATTGATTAATTGTCAATAGCAGGATTATCTCGTCCTTCAGAACTGTCACGCATGTACGACCTGGAGCAGACACACCAAGTCATGGGTGTAATCACTATTGTTACAATCATCATTAAGCAGTCTACTAAGTGGAAATGTTGACAGGTCTATCGGCATAGTAGGTACACTTTTTCCTGGCTTTTGTTGCCTTATTTATCACAACATAATGTCTCTTTCCCCTTAATCTTTCAGTAACTGAATTATCCTTCTTCCACGAGCTGAAATAATGCAGCAGCAATTTGTTTCTTAAAATGTATCCAATCCAAGTAGCTTTTCTTTAGAAGCTTCTTTAGAAGCTAGTTAGCGCTAATACTCCGTTATGGAGTGTTGTGGAAGCTAAATATTTACAAGGTCCGCCTTCTTACGAAATAAAAATGCATTTGTAGTCACTATCCTGTTGAAACCACACCTCAGTGAAGGCGACTGTTCAAAATGGCTCTGAGTACTATGGGACTTAACATCTGAGATCATCAGTCCCCTAGAACTTAGAACCACTTAAACCTAACTAAGGACATCACACACATCCATGCCCGAGGCAGGATTCGAGCCTGCGACCGTAGCGGTCGCGCGGTTCCAGACTGAAGCGCCTAGAACCGGAAGGTCACTGTTCAAAATGTTCAAATGTGTGTGAAATCTTATGGGACTTAACTGCTAAGGTCATCAGTCCCCAAGCTTACACACTACTTAACCTAAATTATCCTAAGGACAAACACGCACACCCATGCCCTGGGGAGGACTCGAACCTCCGCCGGGACTGAAGGCGACTCTTTTGATCTGTAGCACAGTGTACATCTTAGAGTATGTTGTTTCCTGTAACGAATATTAAGCTATTCACACGTAACTAGATGTCTCGCATTTGATACTATATATAAGAAATATAGTGGGCCCGGTACTAGGTGACATCGTCCTTTCAGCAGTATCAAAGTTGCGTCAAATCCATGGCTAAACCTCATGGATGCCTCTACGAAACTAGAAGGATCGATCTTAAAGCAGTTGGCCATCCTTGATTTAACATACCTCAAATCCCCCCTCCGCCCCTTACCAGTCTCTCTCTCTCTCTCTCTCTCTCACTCTCTCTCTCTCTCTCACACACACACACACACACACACACACACAGGCTTAACACTCACAGCACCAACTGTTGTTCTGTTGTCGAAACGTGACTGTCAGTACACAATAGAAGCAAATTTCAACGTCGGTTGAAGCAGTAGCCGTGCACAGCAGTGATGCACTAGCAAAGCAGCACACCCGCGTTTAATGTCAGTAGCTTTACTTTTATCCGATCATGCTTCCTTTAGAGCGTTCCACCACTATGAAATACTAAGCGATGATTTATTTGGGCATCAGACATGTTGACAAATGTACTGACACAGGCAAGAGAAATTTCCTTCCTGAATTTCAATAATTGCTGTTACTACGACAATAGGGAACCAAATTAAAATGATTTTGTGACTGCAACCCTTCCATGTGTCAGAGGTAGGAACTTCTCTCGCAGTTTTGATAGTCATAATCTGTTGTCATATAAAATCTACAACCGCCGGCCCCGGTGGTCTAGCGGTTCTAGGCGCGTAGTCCGGAACCGCGCGACTGCTACGGTCGCAGGTTCGAATCCTGCCTCGGGCATGGATGTGTGTGTTGTCCTTAGGTTAGTTAGGTTTAAGTAGTTCTAAGTTCTAGGGGACTGATGACCACAGATGTTAAGTCCCACAGTGCTCAGAGCCATTTGAACCATTTTGAAGCAAAATCTACAACCATTGACCCTAGGCTAAATACAATTTACGGCGTGTAGCTTAACATCATTGTATATTTTAGTAAAACTATTCATAAAAGTTTACATATCTATTTCTTGCATATAGTGCAAAATACTCGTGAACTGCATTGTATGTACTATGTGATGCAACATTATATGGCTGGCGAATGACAAACCCTCAAACCACAATCCGAAACATGTACCCTCTTTACAGTCTCATGAAGTCACGCAGTTCAAAGAGGGAAACATGGACGCTAGTCAAACAATATGTAGCGGACTTTGGACTGGTATGTGGTAGGTCATGTGATGTTGACGTAAGTCTTTTATAGACACGACCAATACCAAAACCAAGACCATGGTTTTGGTTTTCCTATTGCTTCATTGTGCTCAGACGAGTTTTAGAAAAGAAAACTAGTGGCATTCGAACTCAGAGAGACAGACAGACGTGGCTGGTTGACTAGATGCTATTTATTTCTGGTTTTGAACGTATAGTACAGTGATGCATTGAGATAACAAAAGTCGTAGAATATCTCTTAATATTGTGTCGAACCTCCTTTCACCCGGCGTAGTGCAGCAGCTCGACGTGGCATGCACTCAACAAGTGATTGGAAATCGCCTGCAGTACATATTGAGCCAATTTTCCTTTATAGCTGTCCCTAAATGCAACAGTGTTACCATTCGAGGATTTTTTGGACGAAATGACCTGTAGATTATATCCTATTAATGTTCGATATATTTCATGTCGGGGGATCTGGGTGTCCAGTTCATTCGCTCAAATAGTCCAGAATGTTCTTCAAACCAATCACGAACAGCTGTTGCTCGGTGACACGTCACATTGTCATTCATATAACTTCCATCACTGTTTGGGAATACGAAATCCATGAATGGCTGCAAATGGTCTCCAAGTACCAGAACATAACCATTTCCAATCATTGATCGGCTCAACTGGACCAGGGCACAGTCCACTCCATATACACATAGCCCACATCATTAAGGAGCCACCACCAGCCTGCACAGTTGACAACTTGTGTCCATGGCTTTGTGGGGTCTGTGCCACACTTGAACGCTACCATCAGTTCGTACCAACTTAAATCGGAACTCATCCGACAAGGCCACGGTCTCCAAGTAGTCTAAGTTCCAACCGATGTGGACACGAGCCCAGGAGAGCTGCTGCAGGCGATGTCGTGCTGTTAGCAAAGGCACTCGCATCAGTCGTTTGCTGCCACAGCCCATTAACGCCAAATTTCGTCGCACTGTCCAAACTGATATGTTCGTTGCACCTCCCATATTGATTTTTGAGATTATTTCACGCAGTGTTATTTGCCTGTTAGCACTGAAAACTCTACGCAAACGCCGCTGATCTCAGTCGTTAAGTAAAGGCCATCGTCAACTGCGTTATCGATGGTGAGAGGTAATGTCTGAAACTTGCAGATAAATGCGTGCATTTCGTAGCAATGTGGAACAGAAGTGAAAGGGACCAGTCGCTCAGGTTAGGAAGCAGAAGCGCGACATGGAAATACACTTTAGGAAACATTAGCGAAGCACAACAAACCGACTCTCACACAGGAAGCGTAGAAAAGCCCTCTGCATCGCAGTTTTAGTAAACTCTGGGATCACAGGATCCTGTAGTGAATAGCGTGCAGACCTCAAACGTAAAGACACCTACCCTGGTGCAACTTAAATGCAATAACAAAAACTCAGACGCTGATTGAATGAAAGGAAGACAAAGAAGAAGAAGGAGACCTTACTGCGGCATTGAAAGTAAAGTTCTGATTGGCTCGAACGAGCAAGCACGGAATGTAACGAGTGATAGCATTGGCCGATGCCAATGTTAGTGCGGGGCAAGGCCGCAGTTCAGTTGGGGAAGTTCACGACAATATAGTCAACTGTGGATGGATAATTGAGGCTCTCTTCTCTCGAGAGTCGTCGAGTGTTGAAGGGGACACTTAACGCCCTATGAAGAAGCAGAGAGAGATTTTCTACGAACGTTTTTGGTTCACTAGGCTCTGTTTCAGCCATATTTATGCTGAATCCCTCGTGGATCTCTAAAATCGAGAAAACGAGACTAGTCGTTCTAGTTGACGTTCTTGTGAGGACTTTGAGCGCAATACTGTTCCCATCGTCCAGTCTTGGCGAGTTACAGAGCCATTTTGTCTTACAAGAGGACCTTCCGGACTCGGAAATGGAGTTTGTAATGAGACTTTGCAGGTCAGTAATATACTTCAAGGGTGTTTTCTCATAGAAGTCTTAAGGCCGTCTGTCCATCCACACCTCATATACGGGTCATAAGGTGCAAGCCATCAGATAAGTAAAGTAGCCCAGTCAGTAGTGTGCTAGACTGTGATGCGGTAGATCCGGATTTCTTTCCTACCTACATGCTGGTACGGTTTCATTTTGTTGTTTGAATTGTTTTAAAAATTACAACACCTGTTAAATACAGCTTACGACCAAGGGCATTATCAATTAAATCATAAATAATTTTATTTTCTTTATGAAATCACTGTCGGAGCTACTTATAGTGTGTATTACACTCATCAATATTTATTTTTAAGAAGTTGAATAATTTCAAACACATTTTTAATGGAAGTAAATTAATTGCAACTGTTACAAATTTCTGGGTGGAGCTTCAATTATATACATTTTTTTACAATAGCATGTTCATTTGTGAATTTTGTATTTAATATGCAAGCACCAGAATGATAATTATCATAAAAACATTTAAAACCAAAAATACTTTGGCATCTTGCACAATTTATGAACGACGATTGTTTACGAAACAATGTTTTTTTTTAAAGATCTTTTGAAAAACATACGTCGTTGACATTCCTGAAAACTTCTCTTTCGTCAGAAAGCCTGGAAGCATACCAAACATATCGGATCATTTTTTTAAAAACTGGCGATGACAGCTGATGATGGACTATTGATTGTATTTTTATACAGTCTTAGGAAAATTTATTTCTATATTATTTTCAAGAAGGTAAGCGTTATTTTGTCAGATATTTTACTTATGTATAAAAATTTTGTTGTTACTGTGGTCTTCAGGCCATGCAGCTCTCCATGCTACTCTGTCCTGTGCAACCTTCTTCATCTCCCAGTAACTACTGCAACCTACATCCTTCTGAATCTGCTTAGTGTATTCATCTCTTGGTCTCCCTCTACTATTTGTACTCTCCACGCTTCCCTCGAATACGAAATTGGTGATCCCTTGATGGCTCAGAACGTGCCCTACCAGAAATTGTCGTTGAAGATTCCCATGCAATCAAATTATTTGCAGCAAGCAAGCTTTCGTAATAAACAACAGCATATTTTACCGTCACCTTCGACACTTCACCGTATAATGAATCTGCAGCTCCTGATACTGGTGTGTTGTCTTCACTGACAGAAATTTTTAATTCAGAATATTGTAAAAATTCCGATAATGTTTCACAGTACAGAACGTTACAGTCTCTGTGAAAGTCGGGAATGAACTGGCACTGTAGCAGGTAAGGTCCATTGGTCGATTAGTTGCGTGCGGACATTGACACTTCCTGACCGTCTACCTGCTTATATATGCAATAGGGCAAAGCTGTACACTGATTTTCCACGAGGACACAGATTCCTCGAATTTACAAGAAATATTTATAAAATTTTCATAGCTTATAATATCGTCCAATTTTGTAATAACATTGTGATGATAGTAATTAACGCCTTAATTTACCTCTATTATTCAACTTTTTAAAAAGAAAGTATTGACGAGTGTAATTCACGTTTCAAATAGCCTGTGACAGCTATTTGATAAACAAAATAAACTTATTTATCATTTAACTGATAATACTTTAGGTCATTAACTTTATTTAAAAGTTGTTATAATTTTTAAAACGATTAAGGAAACGAAATAAAATCGAGGCTGCAGATAAGATCGAACCTGGGTCGGCCGTAAGAGATTGTAGCACCTACTGACTGAGCTATGTCATCTAGGTGCTGGAATACTGCTACAGTATTGAAATTCCTGCATATCATTCCTAGATACACTGCTTCACATTCTTGACTTCTAACTAGTATATGCCTTCTCCTTGATATTTATCTGATTTGTCTATTGTTGTTTGTAAATGTGACTGGAGCGTGTTTCTTCTCCTGTTAGGAATGTGTAATGCTTGTTTGTTTAGTATATTTGCTAATTAAGAAGCTGGACGTATGAAAATAGGCGTTTTACTTTCGCTGAACACCAGACAAAACATGAATATGAACCGTGCAACATGGAACAGAACATGAAAATTATTATAGTGAACAATTACCACAAAAAGCTCCTGCCATTACAGGAAAAACTTTCATAAACAAAGAGCCCTCGCACTGAAAAAGAAAATAATTAATAACCAAATAAAAATAAACAGCGTCTCACTGATCATGTTAGCCACTAAAACAATAACAAATAGAAACGTAAAACACAACCAGACTTATTAACGAATCTCCCTCTATTTTACAACTGCACACACACACACACACACACACACACACACACACACACACACAAGAAATGAAACACTATGAAACCACACATACACAACACAAACAAAAGACGAAAGATAAACACACAACGACAATTGTCAGCACTGCACATTGTAGAAACAATACATATTCAATGCACAGTGAAAAGTACAAGTGAAGTGTTGAAATAAATGTGGTCGAAAAACGCCGAAAAACGGCCATTTGGAGCCAAAAAACGGCCATTTGGAGCATGGAGACGGAGTAGATACATCTCCAGGACGACACACGTGTGTTAACAACGTTGGAAATCGTAGGTAACCCAAATTTCTGATTTAAAGCCCTGACACTTGTACTGCGGAAGTAGTTTCTAACTGAAAAACAGAAAAATAACAACAGGAAACGTAACATAGTAAAATACTGGTAGCTGTTACATAATACATTTATTGTAAGTATAAAAATAAACGTATAATACGGGCCACTGAAGACGCTTCATAAATAAAAGATGCGAAAGGCGTATGGCAAAAAACAAACTGCCTTTCGTTTGACTGCAAAGACGGAACAAACTTCCATGAATTTTGAAGCACTTACGAACGACATACATCGAAAAAAATGACAAAAAGCTATTTCTTTTGGTTCTACTTTTGTAGAAAAGCCTTGTAAAACATACTGATGATGCAACAATCTTTACTCTCTCATAATTGTTCTTTCTTTGCACATATGTGACTCTAGATTGTCTTTTCCTTCTTGCTCTGTCATCGACACGATACGGACGAAAGTTGCACTAGATTTACCTCTGTGTCAATAATATTTGGAAGATTGCATTGAAAACTTGTTTTCAGTCTGTAAAACAACAAGCCTCTCAGCTCTCTTATTTCAGTTCAATCATGCAGTTAATTTCTGGCCGTTTAAATTAAGTTGCAAGTAGCTTGTTTGGTGACGCAACGATTGATTGCCGTAAGCGCTCTATCGTTAGTTATTTTATTATTAAAAAGTGGAGCCTGCATTTTAATCTGAAGTTCGGTTAACTTTCGGCAAAGTAGCTTCTTTTGAATGAACAGTTAAGTAACAATGCGTTCATTACTCACCAACAATGAACCTTTGATCTGAAGCCAATTTTCATTCGGTCAGTTAAAGTCAATGGGTATAACGTCATTTGAAGTAAAACTAATCAGCATGTACAATATTTTCGTTATCAGTGAGAATAGTAGCACTCAACCTACTTTTCAACACATTCATTGAAAGGCGTACTGAAGCCACTGAAGTAGCACAGTCGATGCACAAGTTCGAAATTCCTCGATACAGTTAATGTGTTTCACCCAGAAGACAATGTTTTAATTGATATTAATTATAGCATTGCTACAAATGCATTGAAGTAGTTTGCCTTGGTAAATTCCAAGTCTAGATTTACAATGGATGATTAAAATTCAATCTTTCGAGGTATGTGTTGAAGTTTTTGTATGTCCATCCTTCTGATTTGAGGCTAACATCTATGAACTGGCTTTCGCAGATTGCCTGTAACAACGATGTCGTGCCTGCAATCATCAGATATCAACTTGTTGATGGCTGGAGATACAATACCGTTGTTACACGTAGTCTGCGAAAATCAGTTCATAGTTGTTAACCACTGATGAGTCGTGTATACTACTTGTGCTAACGCTCTCAGCGTCAATTAAGGTCTGAAGATGGTTTACTGAAGCACCAGAACTGGTAACCATATAATAAATAACACCATAAGGACAGCGTAAGTGTTCTATCTTATTACGTGTGTTTGAAGTGGCTCCTTTCGCTTAAACTGATTAATCTCTAAGGTTATAAGGTATTATAAAGTCTCAGACAAAAGGATCCACTCCAGAGATGAAGAAATCCGATAAAAGAAATACAAATAAGAGGATCGATATGGAAATAGATAATTTAGAATAATTTTATGTATTAGCCGGAAGTGTCTCTTTGTTACATCCAATGACCTCAATACTAAACTGGAGAGGCTACCTAAAGGGACCTTTGCATAAATAATCGTGACTGAGTTTGGCACATACGCCGTATTCGCGAGGTGTTTAGGGGTTGGTGCTATGCTTGTGCTTGCGAGTTTCATGCGATTCCTTCATTGAACTACAAACCGATCCTAGACAGTGTCACGTAATATCAGAAACAGTGATTCCATTTCTATTGTTTAGCAGAGCGATTGGTCAGGTTACCCCGACCTATCATGGCGGTTTTGACGTATTGCGTCACGTCTTGGCTTCATGGAGTAGTAGTCTCTCAAGTTTAGTACGAAGCTCAGTCGTTGTATCAGAACCACCTTACGTCAGAATGAACAAATGTCCTACATTCTGAAGCAGTCGATTAGGAATAGACCGAATGTTCGCAGTCGAATTTCGATTTACCAAAATAGCGGAGTATTCAGTAGAATCATATCACAGCAGTACGTATGAATTAGATCTATTTTTTTTTAAACACAAGAATCCAATTTTACGGAGTATTGCTAGCCGAATGTTCAGTGCACCAGCGACTCCTGGCTGGGATGGCATAGTATCAGGGTGGAAAAGTTCTCTGAGCTTGTGTTCCAGGGCAGCGCCTCTGTACAAATGGAGTTATGTGGACATATGAAGGAAGACAAAAGCAGCCGGAGAAATAAATGTTAAGTAAAAGAGCTCCTGAAGAACACTTTTCGTCTTGAAAAGTATACATAATTTATAGACAACTAAGTCGTTAATTAAGAGAAACACATGTGGTTGCAGTAGGAGGTACATAAAGCTTGGCGCTGCAGTCTGGAACCGCAAGACCGCTACGGTCGCAGGTTCGAATCCTGCCTCGGGCATGGATGTTTGTGTTGTCCTTAGGTTAGTTAGGTTTAACTAGTTCTAAGTTCTAGGGGGCTAATGACCTTAGCAGTTGAGTCCCATGGTGCTCAGAGCCATTTTGAACATAAAGCTTTTAAGCTGCTTTTTAACCTACACATACACATTCAGTCTTATCGCTAAAACAAAGCACATTGTTATATGGAATCTGCAATGGTGAGTCAATGGACAGGTTGCAAATAGGGATAGAGTCATCCGAGCCGTGTGTTCCAGCCTGAAATTTATTTTCCTTCTCTACACACTCTCTTTGTAAACTTAAGCATACATGGTGAGTCACTAACTATTGCCACCTACAATAACTCCGGAAGTATAGTAGCTGAAAAGTTTGTGGGACAAATGTTGCATGGGACAATGGGGACCATAATATGACGTTAATTTTTTGTTGCTAGGTTGGGGTCGCATCAGAGATATGAAGGTCAACTTTGTTTTGTTAAATGGGATGCTATAGTTTGGTACTTACTTTCTGATAGCGGCTATCAAGACGAATACAATGATGTACAACAGTAAGGTCTTTGAAGGTCAACGATGGTCAAAAAGGTGGCATGACTGTCCATTTACAGAAGGTGTTTGAAGTGGTGGCCTTTGGTATCAACGCAGTGGTGAAATCTTCTTATCATGGATTGAGTGTTATTCCTTATCACATCGGCACTTATCGAAGCAAATGTTCTGACAATTCTCTTACGTATATCGTGCAAATAGGGCACAGCCCAGTGCAATGCTGGCCGCTAGATTTGTTACGTATAAAAAGAAACAATTGATTTTTCTTTACGATAATAGGGATGACCATGGATAGGAGAAATTAGTAAAATGTTTAAATTCAGATGAATGATTGTCAAAAACTATTTTTATAAGAAAGATTATTATTAAAAGATTTTTAAAAAACATTTACATGGGACTTGATATAACAATAGTACAAAATCAGTTGTTACAAATTACATATGCGCGCGGCTATAAATAGTAATTTTTGGTTTTACCTTATACTACATCGTTCAGGCACCGCCATCACTGAAACTTCCTGGCAGATTAAAACTGTGCCCGACCGAGACTCGAACTCGGGACCTTTGCCTTTCGCGGGCAAACCGCCATCACTCTCCACCACCGGCGACCTGACCGAACCGCCCGACTGCGAGCTACTACCCCTACTGCTGCCGACACTGCTCTCTGGTCTGCGATTCTATTGTAGCTTACATGTCGCAGGCAACGCGTGAGCAATTCATCGAAGTTACATCTGCTCGAGTGCGCTAGCAATAAATTCCTTAGTCATGGACCTCTTACAACGGTAAGACTAGTATCGTCGAATCAAGCGAATGTGAATGAGTGTTCCTTCGAAGAACAAGTCGATATGCTTCTCTTTTATGTAGAATGCCAACGAAATTCAGTGAGAGCTACAGACTTATACGCTGAAAGATATCCTCAACGACTCACCCTACACGTTGTACATTTAAATATGTGTATGATAAATTGAGAACAATTGGATCTTTAACACAACGGAAACATATCCGGCAAAGGAAAGTTACTAAAGAGGAAACGGAAAATGGTGCTCTTGTCACTGTGGTTGGAGATCCTTGTGTTAGTTTGCGTCAAATAGCAAGGCAATCTGGCATGAGCCAGGGTACTGTTGTTCGTGTTCTGCATCACCATTAATATCATCCCTACCAATCAGTCTCCACCAAGCATTAACTGGTACGGATTGTATGCATCGCATTGCATTCTGCCGGTGGTCTCGACTTCAGATTCAGAAGGATAACACATCTATTAATTTGATTTTATTTACTGACGAGGCTACGTTCACGAACCATGAAAATGTTAATTTGCATAACATGCATAATTGGGCAACTAAAAATTCATGTTGGATTCGGCAAGTTGCACTCCAAAACCGTGGTCGGTGAATGTATGGTGTGGGATTCTGAAGGACAGAATTATAGGCCCCTATTTCATCGAAGGAAATCTTAATGGTAGGAAGAACACCACATTCCTGCAAGAAACATTAGGTCTGTTATTGGAAGATATACGTTTAGGAACAAGGAACAAAATGTGGTATCAACACGATGGGTGTCCAGCACATTTTTCGCTGATGGCTAGAAATGAGTTGCAGAGACAATTCCCAAATCGTTGGATTGGACGCGGAGGAGATGTGTCGTTGCCGGCTCGTTCGCCAGACTTGACGCCTGTGGATTTTTTCTTGTGGGGATTCGTAAAAGATATTATTTATAAAAAAGTTCCAGTTACACCTGAAGATATACGAAAGAGAATTGTCAGAGCATGTGATTCTATAAGTGCCGATGTGATAAGGAATACCACTCAATCCGTAATAAGAAGATTGCAGCTCTGCATTGATACCAATGGTCAACACTTCGAACACCTTCTGTAAATGGACGGTCATGCCATCTTTGTGACCTTCGTTGATCTTGAAAGACCTTACTGTTACACGTATTGTATTCGTCTCAATAGCCGCTATCAGAAAATAAGTACCAAATTATAGCATCCCATTAAAAAGAAAAGTTGACCTTCATATCTTTGACGCGATCCCACTCATCAACAAGAAATGGCCCTCGTTGTCCCACGCAACTTTTGTCCCACAAACTTTTCAGCACCTATCATACTTTCTGAGTTATTCTTGGTGGCAATAGTTAGTGACTCACACAGTATATCCCATTGTTCGACAACACGTTGAAAGTCTACAGAATAAAATTCTTGCGGCAGCTTTCGCATCTAAGAGGCACCTATCGGGATACAACAAAATTATTTGGTTCGTTAAATTTCTGAAACGCACAAGAGCGATGTGTCCTGAGAGTAAAGAAATATCCCTGCAAGGGGGAACAATGTGCAATCACTGGGTGACGGAGGCGGCCAGGATGCTGCTATTTTGTGACTTTTTCTTGTCCTTTGCTGAATTACTGCATCCAATTGAACACGAATTTCCATGAAATACAGTTATAATCGTATACAGGACGAATTTCGCTGTGGACGGGCTCTGTGGGCAGACCCTCGGCTCACAAAAATCGCGTTGTTGTAGACGGGTACACACTCGTAGCACACCTACCATCTTCGGCATGTTGCAGTTCATTAACCATTGGTGCGGGACACTGCGTATCGGCTACTTTCCACGCGACGTCTACTGACACCTACTAGATGTGAATGTAAAATGATATGTGGTATTCTGACGTCTGTGACTTATTTATTGACTCACCCTCGTACACTCTCTGATCAAAAGTATCCTGACACCGGTATGTAACGCGGAATTGATCACTAGATGTCACAAGCGGCGGATCTGCCAGTATACACTGAGGCATGGAGTACTGTGTCCTCAATTGTGGAGCAGTAACAGTAGAATGGGTTGGTGAGGACTGCTGACAACGGAATAACAAATACATCAGGGACACCTCGACCCATCTAAAGCTGCCCAGTTCGACAGTTGGTGACGTGTCTGTGAAGTGGAAACACTAAGGAACACTCAGAGCTAAAGCAAGACCAGGCAGACTCCATGTACTGACGGACAGGAATCGTTGACATTGCGGAAGGTGGTTGTTAAAAGTATGTAGCATGAAATCAGAGGAAAGAATTAGTCGTCAGTTCCAAAGTACTAGCAGCAGTCCAGTTAGCACCATGAAAGTATGTAAGGAGTTAAAAAGAAAAGGGTAAAGTGCTCGTGCGGCTGTTCACAACCCACTCATTTCTGCAGTCAGAGCTAAGTGACTCTTGAAGTGCGGTAAAGACCGACAACACTTGACGGTGGATGACTGGAAACGGTGAATAGGAGTTATGATTCACCCTGTACCCTCTGGCAATCCGATGGAATTTGTGGATTTGGCGAATGCCCGGAAACGTTACCTGCTATTACACTACCGGCCATTAAAATTGCTACACCACGAAGATGACGTACTACAGACGCGAAATTTAACCGACAGGAAGAAGATGCTGTGATATGCAAATGATTAGCTTTTCAGTGCATTCACACAAGGTTGGCGCCGGTGACCACACCTACAACGTGCTGACATGAGGAAAGTTCCCAACCGATTTCTCATACACAAACAGCAGTTGACCGGCGTTGCCTGGTGAAAGGTTGTTGTGGTGCCTCGTGTAAGGAGGAGAAATGCGTACCACCACGTTTCCGACTTTGATAAAGGTCGGATTGTAGCCTACCGCGATTGCAGTTTATCGTATCGCGATATTGCTGCTCGCGTTGGTCGAGATCCAATGACTGTTAGCAGAATATGGAATCGGTGCGTTCAGGAGGGTAGTACGGAACACCGTGCTGGATCCCAACGGCCTCGTATCACTAGCAGTCGAGTCGAGATGACAGGCATCTTATCCGCATGGCTGTAACGGATCGTGCAGCCACGTCTCGATCCCTGAGTCAACACATGGGGGCGTTTGCAAGACAATAACCATATGCACGAACAGTTCGACGACGTTTGCAGCAGCGTGGACTATCAGCTCGTAGACTGTGGCTGCGGTTGCCCTTGACGCTGCATCACAGACAGGAGCGCCTGCGACGGTGTACTCAACGACGGACCTGGGTGCTCGAATGGCAAAACGTCATTTTTTCGGATGAATCCAGGTTCTGTTTACAGCATCATGATGGTCGCATCCGTGTTTGGCGACATCGTGGTGAACGCACATTGGAAGCGTGTATTCGTCATCGCCATACTGGCGTATCACCCGGCGTGATGGTATGGGGTGCCATTGGTTACACGTCTCGGTTACCTCTTGTTCGCATTGACGGCACTTTGAACAGTGGACGTTACATTACAGATGTGTTACGAACCGTGGCTCTACCCCTCATTCAAATCCAGCGAAACCATACATTTCAGCAGAATAATGCACTACCGCATGTTGCAGGTCCTGTACGTACCTTTCTGGATACAGAAAATGTTCGACTACTGCCCTGGCCAGCACATTCCCCAGATCTCTCACCAATTGAAAACATCTGGTCAATGGTGGGCCAGCAACTGGCTCGTCACAATACGCCAGTCACTACTCTTGATGAAATGTGATATTGTGTTGAAGCTGCATGGACAGCTGTACCTGTACACGCCATCCAAGCTCTGTTTGACTCAATGCCCAGGCGTATCAAGTCCGTTATTACGGCCAGAGGTGTTTGTTCTGGGTACCGATTTCTCAGGACCTATGCACCCAAATTGCGTGAAAATGTAATCACATGTCAGTTCTAGTATAATATATTTGTCCAATGAATACCCGTTTATCATCTGCATTTCGTCTTGATGTAGCAATTTTAGTGACCAGTAGTGTATATGTAACTCCAGCAGTGAAGTACGGAGGAGGTACTGTTATGGTATGGGGGTGGTTTTCGTGGTTAGGGTAGGGTACCCTTGTTGCTCAAGAAAACAGTAAATATGCCAGTATACGATCACAATTTACAGCATTGTTTATTGCGTAAAGGAACAGTTTGGAGACGATAAAAATTTTTTGTAAGCATGACAACGCACCCTGTCAGAAAACAGCATCTGTGGGCAATGGTTTGCAGACGCAAAATTCCTGAATTGAACTGGCCTGCAGAGTTCAGATCTGAACGCAATGAAATATCTTTGATATGAGTTAGAACTTCGACGTCACTCCAGATCCCAGTGCCCAAAGTCATCACCTTCTTTGGTTTCGGCAGGTGAAGAAGAACGGGCTACCGTGTCCAGGTACGCTGATCAGACAATGTATGTAACATAATATCATAGGTGAGCTACAGCACTGAAATATTGTATTTTAAAATTCATGCAACATGGGATTTTTGGTAGTACCGAGGTAAAAGGGCACATGAAAGTCACCATATAAGTAAAACTTAATTTTGTTGTTTTATATAAACCATGTCCGGTAAGGTTATGAGAGTCAGAATATAAGCTCGGATAAGGTAAAGATAGGAGTCGAAATCGGCATTATAATTTCTTTTTTTATCACCATTGTTATTTCCTTATGGGATTTAGTGAACCCACGGAAAATGCAATCTAAATATCTCGAGAGGGGTTGAACCTCGTTTCTCCCAAATATTAGTCCAATGCTTTAAACACTATACCATTACACTCCGCATGGGATAGTGGATTGAATGTATACTGATTTCACCGCTAGTTAATGCTGTATGGCTCTGAATGTTTACTGATTTCACCGGCAGTTGGTGCTCTATGGCTACAGATCTAGCGACTACTAATGCGGCATGTTAAACTAGTATCAGGAAATGTGTTGAATTATCCCATTTCAAATCACTCTTGCACTGAAATACCTCATGAATACATTTCTGGTCACCGACTTATTTCATTATTAGATTATTATTTTGCTTACAGGTCTTTATGGGTCTTTTGTAGTGATTAATTTATTGGCTTGGGCAAGACATTTGGTTTTACAATTATTTTCATCTTGTTACTACCGCCATCGTTTCTTCGAATATATTTCTTCGTAATTGACTTGTGAACACGTAATATAAAAACAAATGTCTAAAACGCTTTTAAAGTAAGCTGCAGTTAGTCCATTACGTCGTACGTGATGTATTCCCCGTCCTGGAAGTTAGTATGAGGCGAAATGCGCCCAGGGGATTGTGAGCCCACGAAGGTAAATTTAATTTATAAGCCTTAGGCGTAGCCCAGCCTCTAGCCGACTTCTTTAAGTCGAGCCAATCTCGCCACCCTCTTTTACCTCTTAATAGGCGCCAGGGGAGCCCGTGACAGGGCAAGGGAAGCAGGCTGCGCAAAAATATTCAGCTTTAAACGCTTATGCACCGCACGGCTAAGAGGAACCTGCGCTTAACACTGGTCGCAAATTAAAAAATATTGGACATTCTTTCCGAGTTTCGCCTGTGACAAGAAACAGCGAAAGCAGTTATTAAATAGCAGTTTGAAAACTACCGAGAGTATATCCTACCAAGTCTGATTTGGAATATTGTACCGCCGTCACAAATAAGGAAATTCATGCTGTATAGGTGTGACTGATACTCATACAGTCTGTAAGAGCAGCAAAAATAGTGTGTTGTCTGATGCGTTCGTTGGTTCAATTCTGCATGGTGCCTCGTAAACTAAATTTGCGGGGTGTAACCGTGTCGTTACAACAAAACAGTGCTCAGAATGTATCAGGGCATGGCGATATACAGGGTGCGCCACGTAAGACATAACATCCCTTTTATCTCGTGAACGGTTACACATATCGGAAAACGGTTTTCTGCGAAAGTTAAAGAGTCGACGGCCACATATGTTTTGTTTAATTAATATTTTTAGCGCTGGTATCAACGGTGATATTGAAGCAAGTACGTTACTTACAGTGGAACCTTATACTATTTATTGCTGCATCCGATAGCTCTTGAGAAGACAGTTTCAATAATACAGCGTTTGTTAATGTTGACGTTGAAATCTGTCTTAAAAAATTCGAAAAATGTTCTAGAATTTAAGAGAACGATGGCCAGAATCGGCGTTAGCGGTGCAAACATCGCCAAGCAGAGCTCTCGTGCCACGCTGTGTCAGTATATCGACACATTTTTGTCTGTTTACTTGTTAGCAATTCAGGCCGCCCATTTCTGCTTCAGCAATCGTTGCGGGCAGTTAGGTACATCAGTGAGGAGAAGTTGGATACACTACTTTTATATGGTGAATGTAAAGAAGTGGCGTAAATACAGTACAGCGTTACAGGGCTATCTATCAGATCGCCCAGTGTCTGAAGCGCCAGGCTCGCACGAATTATTAATACGCTAGTGCGGATGGGCTGTTCGAGCGTCAGAAAGAGGACAACAAATAACACGGCAAGTGACAGAGAAGGCGAAGAAGCTGTTCTGGCTATGACTCTAATGAATGCGCTCAGTGGTACGAACATAGTGCCAAGGAATGTGAAGTCAGCCAGACGAGTGTCATTCGTATCCTACGCCGATAGAATTTCCATCCCTATCATCTGTCACTACATCAGGCACTCGACTTCCGTGATTTCGAACTTCGTACAGAATTTTGTCTGTTTTCTCTTCAGCAACTGAGAAACGACCTTACGTTTTCCCAATGTGTACTCTTTACCAATGAAGCAACATTTAATAATGTAAATTTGCATGACACACACTACTGGGTAGCTGAAAATCCACACTGGCTTCGTCAGATGCAACATCAACGGTCTTGGAGAGTAATAAACGTATATTGCGGATCATACGAAATTACAATGTGGAATCTTACTTCATATCAGGCGTTCTCAATGGACATTCATACGCACACTTTCTCACGAACTCTCTGCCGGTTCTTCTAGAAAAGGTACCACTTTATATTCCGCGGCGTATGTAGCTGCAACACGACGCTTGTCTAGTTCACTCGTCCCGTTTTGAATAGCAAATACTGAATGAGAAGTTTCCTGAATGAGAACTTTCCTGGACGAAATTCTGTCGTCAAATCGCCTGTGAGGTCCCCAGATTTGACTCCTCTTGACTTAATTCTTTGGGGAGCACTCAAAGGTGCAGTCTACAAAGAAGCCCGAATTACGTCAGACGAAACTTGTCGTCGAATCGCTATTGCATGCTCTACCATACTGTAATTACATCTGTTCATAGTTCTTTCGGATAGCGCTGACAAATGTGCCTTTCAGTCCATGGCCAACAATTTTAACATATTCTTAAATAAAAGATAAATTTATTATTTTGGAAGAAAAATTCATGTTATGTGATTTAAGTGTTTACCAAATCATTGTTAGTAAATTGTTTACTCCATTTACGTGTGTGCGAAATTGCACTGCAACGTCAAACAAGTCGACAGTGTGTATTGCACGTAGGTGGTAACACTGTCATTACGCGCCTACGTATGGCATGAAACGACGTGCCGTTAAGAAGAAAATTTATTTTGCGGTGTACAGGTGGTTACCAAATTACGTTTAATAAAATGTTTAGTTCAACGAATGAATCCCATCCGATATAATTTAGAGCAATGTAGGCAGAGATAGTTGTCTGACAGCAAGTATTTTACATCTAAGAAGCACACAACCACGTACAGGAAAAGATAGATCTAATATTCCTTCTAACATTTAGATATTTAAAACAGTAGCTGCTTTCTACAGCGTATAAGAACTCTTTATTTTTGAAGAATGAACAGTTCATTTCTCTGTTTCAACTCAGGTAAATCTGACAGTATACACAAATGTGAAATAGTTTTCCTAAGCCCTTTATGGTACAGTAGATTCTAGCCTATGTCGTATTTCCATATACAACATTCATAGGCGAACCTGCATCTAGATCGTAAGTTGGTTCAAGGGAAAATAAAGCTTTATTCCCGTAGCGCAAGCCTATCTTGAATGTACAACTACGCAGTGGCTACCGTTCTCTGCCGTTCTTGGACAGTTCTCGAATTGTTTTACCACAGGTTTCAACTCAACATTAACAAACGCTATGTCGCTGTAACTGTCTTCTCAAGAGCCATCAAATGTAGTTATAAAAAGTATACTGTTCCATTTAAAAAAAACGTACTTGATTCAGTATCTCCGCTAGCACCAGCATTAAAAACATTAACCACACAAAAACGTACGTGCCCCTCGACGCTGTAACATTTGCCGAAAATCGCGTTTTGATGTGTGTAAAAGTCCACGAAATAAAATGAGTGTTATGTCTTACGTGACTCACACTCTACAAGCTTGTGCGCACGTGGATCCTATAAGTGAACAATAATTTACGAACTCATATTCATCCATTATTTTGTTGGAATGTTTTCAATAAATATGTGAAGATAGTAAGTTTGATTAATGTATTAGTGTTAGTTATTATCCTGCTAAGGGATTCCTGCAGTGCAATACATACTTCAAAAGGACGAATGATACATAATTTAGAAGATAAAATAAAGAAATTGCCAGGAATTAATTAGTATCAAATTGGATGTACATGTCTAAGAAAGTACAAAACAATGGCATCTCATTTATCTGAGAGAAAAATCTGGTTTGTCGATCTTTAACAGTGTACAACGTATTGAACTCAGAGAACTAAAACAGATTAATAGTGTTTCTCATAAGAATCAGGCACAGAAATTGTAAAACACATCTGTTATGCTTTATTATATTATCCTGGCGAGGAGGTTCGTGCACTCTGCTGTGACCAGAGTGCTATGATAGCGGGGGTTCTAAGATCCTGTAAGGGCCACCAAAACCAGATAGGTCCCCTGGGCATGGGTCTGACGAAGAGTAGTCCACAACGAAGGAGGAGGTGGCATGGGGAGACTTTAGGCGTAGGGAAACCAACCCTCCTAAAGGAGATAACCTTTGAGAAAAACAGAGAGGGACGGTATTAGATTCCCCAGAAAAAAAGCTAAGACAGATGCGGGAACGAACGACTTGGAACAGACAGTGTATTCAAATTGGCAACCCGAAATATCCGCAGTTTCAAATATTATGTAACATAACTGGAAAGTGAATTAAATTCCCAAAATATTGTTTTGGCAATCATCACAGCAACCAAAAGAAATCAAGAAGTTCTACAACAATAAAGAGGTATGGTGTGATCTACAGTGGAATTCCTCAACAGACTCTATACTGGAGTTGCTATTCTGTAGAAGAAGACTTTCACCAACACTCTAACACCTTCATCAATGAAAAGGTAATTATGGGCAGAATAAAGATACCAAGAGATATTTGGAGTATATGCCCCAGAAGAGGGACGGGATGATGAATGAAGAGTTCTGTGACTTTTTGCAAAGAAATTTACATGAGATAAACAGAAATCATTACCTGATAATAGCAGGAGATCTAAATGCAAGGGAAGGTAACAACCCGGTAGCTAATGATATTGGTTATAGGGAAAATGTAACAAATAATAATGGATGTAGGCTGAAGGCGTTCTGATTAAACCGTGATTTAACGTTAAAAAATACTTTCTTCAGACATGAAGAAAACCACAAATACACCTTGTCTGCTGGAGGCTCTGCCATAGTACTATGGAGAATACGATAACAGATAAGAAGAATTGGCCTCTAGTGCAAGGCACAAGAGTATTCAGAGATCCAGATGTCTCTTCAGACCATTTGTTGCTAGTCTCGAACGTAAAAGCACTTAAAAGGTGGAAGATACTTCTAAACTGAAGCAAAATAATGGTGGAACAGCATTTAAATTACATATGTTTCAAGAAGAGAGCATCCAGTACTATTTCAGAAAATGCTTGAAGAGTACACAGGTCTAACTTCGACAATGAAGAGCATTAACCAGGAGTGGAATAATACAAAGGAAGCACGAACTAAGGTAACAGCAGAAGCACTTGGTACAAAAAAGAAAAGCTTACTCAAAACGGTTCTCCGATACTGGGGTGATGAAATAGGTAGTCTAATTGAAGATAAGAAACACGTCTACTTAAAAGTATTAAATTCTCCATGTGATCACGTTCTGAGACTAGATTGTAAAAGGAAATCAGATCTAGTCAGCAGGAAAGTCAGGGAAGCTGAAAACGTTAGCTGGGAAAAATATGTTACAGGTATTGAACATAATCTAAGGGGAAGACAAGACAAAACATACAAATTAATGAAACATTTAAAAAAAGAAGAAAGAACAATGTAGAAAACACATTATCCGAAACTAATTGGTTGCAATACTATCAAACATTCTGTATGGATATGCAAGGAACACAGGTAGTTCTGCCTTAAGCAGATAGAAATGCAGACTTAATAACGCTCGAGGAACTATAAAATGGAATTAGGTATAGCAAAACAGGAATACTTCATAATGTGATAAAATCACTATACAACTGATAAAATATTCACTAAATATTACAAAAATAAAAATACTCGATTTATGAATATGTAGAGATGAAGTCGTTATATACCTGACGAAAGGAATACCGCAAAAGTATGCCAAATTTATAAGACAGGAAAGAGACATGAATGACAGAACTACTTCTAAATGCACGTTAAAAATTGCATGCTAGAATTTTAACAAAACGACCGTCGCCAACCTCCTAAACTATGTGATTAGGTGTCCAACATGGTTTTCACAGAGGATGATCATGCTCGAACTATGTCTGCATTAGGACACAACTAATATAAAAACACCGTGAATTGTGAAATTGTGTAGGCTTCAGGGGCCAGAATCAAACATAGAAGTTTTCTGGGTATTGTAAAAAGCTATTACTGATGAACCCAACGTTTCTACTGACTCAAAAGGTGATCACTGAAACCGTGGCCGGAATATTGGTTTTATCAGTAATTGTTTTTTTATAATATGGCATGGTACCATACCTAGAAAACTTTCACGTTAATCCTGAATTCAGTTTACCAACTTTTCTTACATCCATTGACTACGGAAAGGCGTTTGGTAATGTAGATCGAAACAAACTGCGAGGAATTTTAAGAGACAAAAGGGAGCCAATTCCATCTTATAAGGCTGTTCAGGGTTTATATATGAATAAAAAAATACAAATTAAAATAGTCGGTAGCAGACATAATAAGCGTGAAGTAAACCAACGAGATTGTCAAGGGCGTCGCCTCTCACCACTCTTTTTAACATATATATTGTGTGTGTGTGTGTGTGAACGATATAACTAATACCTCGAAAGATATAACCAATACTTCGGTACAGTCAATAAAATATTTTAACATTAACAATGTGGATGTTAGTGCAGTGATTTTTATTAACGACCAAGTAATTGTTAGAATGAAAATTCTGGAAGTTTGTAGCGAATTCCTATGGGACCAAACTGCTGAGGCCACCGGTCCCTAGGCTTACACACTACTTAATCTGACTTAAAGTAACTTACACGCTAAGGACAACACACACACCCAGGCCCGAGGGAAGACCCGAACCTCCGACTGGGGGAGCTACGCGAGTCGTGACAAGATGCCACGACCGCGCGGCTATTCCGCGCGGCCGAAACCATCCTTAGGCTGGCGGGCCCACCCGACCTCGACTCTAATAGGCCGCGCGGATTCGTGCCGGAGACCGGCATGCCTCCCCGCTCGGGAAGCAGCGCGTGTGACGGCGCGGCTGGCCGGGCGGGCGGTTAGAATGACAATGACTTGCAAGAAGAATACAATCTTTAACATCTCCACAACAGAAAACAAAATCGACATCACTTTTAGAACACTAGCCCATACGAGTTAAGATCGAAGTTGATAAGTAGGTCATAAAGTAAATTAATGCATGTAGATGTTTAGGGTACAGTGTTACATATAGCGTGAATAATTAAATACAAAATAAGCCTGTTCCACTATTTCTATGGAACTATCCATGAGCTGTTGTGAAATACAGTCCACACAGATTGCCTATTGAAGTTCTACAACGTTGCGGCTGTACCTGAACTGCTCTATGGATGAGAAAACTGATCCTTAAGAAGTTCCTTAGATTAGTGGCTGAATATTCTCAAACGGATAAAGAGAGAAATGACGAAACACGAACTGGGTATGCAAAAAAAATTGACACAATAAAAAATATCAGTTAATATGGCAAGAACACATAAACCGTATGCCAGATGAGAGCATCAATAAAGTAACATAAGAATGCAAACCAATAGGGAAGACCAATAAAGGGATGATTTAACCAGTTTTGAAGGAGAGAGGATGGACCAAAAAATGATGGTGATGAAAGTTATAGTATTCAGAGGAAATACGTGTTTTATTGCTAAATACTTTGTATACGTTTCACTTACATATACCTTTGTACACTGAAGTAATTTTCCACATTTAATAATAGTTACATAGAAAGCAACAGTTCAATTTTTCACTATGGATTCTCTTTAAGAATTTCTGTTTGCGGCATTTGAAATTTATTGTGTAATTTGGTTCCCTAAATAAGCATTGAATTTGGTATTAGTTAATTTTGTGGGCAATGTATAAGACATGTTTAGGTTTTGTGCCATAACAGCGAAAAAATTGTGAGCACTTAACAGTATTTATATTAACGTATTATTTATGTTGACATACACATTTTACATTTTGCTGTTTCATGTTTATAATTTTTAACTTTAAAGAATTTCTGCAGTAAGCCATTTTACTTTTAGTTTTATTGTAACTGTGTTCTGAAGCTTGGAAAAATGTTTTCGTGTTATGCATATTTGAGTTCCATATAAAAATGTCATAATTCGAGTCTGTGTCTTCAATGTTTACAGAAGGAGTAGTTGTCATTCATGACCTCCTTTCGTGGACTCTGCTGGAGATTTGAAACATTTGAAGATCGTTGTGGCGTTAAAGTATAATTCTAGACTGCTAGAATTGTATCTTGGTCTCATTTCCAATATTTATGACTCTCATCCATCTAGATAATTACTTGAGAATCTAAATTCTGATTGTAGTTAGACATTATTTTGCAGGAGCTCTCACAAAGGAAATATATTCTTATGTCTGCCACGCAGTCTGACTTTCCTCCATCATCTATAGTCTGTATACTCATATACAGTATTTTCACTTGGTGCACGAAATACTGTTGTGTATATGTATAGTAATAAGACGTGACAGTTTACCTGAGAAAGGTTCTTTTACCCCTCTAACACATATTTAAAGTACATAGACTAATTGTAACATGAAAAATGTCTTATGATTACCTTGTCAGTAGAATTCACACACTACAATTTAACTTGTAATTTAATTTATTTATTATGATTTATTACAAATATGTGCCACGATGACGATAATAATGTGGGTGAGGAAAGAGTGACATCTGTTTTGCCTTTTTAGAGATATGTTTTGCCTTTTTAGAGATATGTATGTTTGTAATAACCTACGTGATGACATAACTTCTTTACTTATTTATGAGATCACCACCCCACAGACTATTCCTCGCTACCGCTGCATTTCATTCTTACCAGAAACTAGAAGGACGTAAACATGATAAATTGGGGGCTTCCCCTTCTTTAGTCTCTGCAAGGATATTAAACAAATACCTCTTCCTGATAATAAAACACTTCTTTTATGGTCTCTGGAGGGAGCACTATAATTTTTTCTGCAAAGGTTGGTCAACAAAGTACAAAAGATTGACAAAAAGGAAAAGAGATGTATCAGACAGGCTATTCAGGGTAGTGGAGAACTACTGTCTACTGATGGGTTGATATGGGCCGTTACAATTTCATCTCTTCTGCCAACACCTTCATCTCTCAATAGCACTTACATCTGACGATCTCAGTTATTTATTGAATATACACTGATTTCTCTTAAGATTTTCCGTCTACATCTGCCTCTAGAACATTGGAAGTATTCCCTAATGTCTGAAAACGAGTACCATTTTCTACATAGATGTTTCCATATGTTCCTTTCAGCATTGACTCTAACGATAACATCCTCACGTGTAATTTATTTTTCAGCACTCGGCTGTATAATTATATCCGAAACGCTTCGATTATGTTCGGGCATTCTCACAGTCACTGATTTCATACCGCACAATGGTATTATCCAGACGCACATCTCCAAATATTTGCCCGTTAAAATCACCAGTTAGGATAACAAACAACAACAAAAAATTTTTACATAGTACGTAAGCGGTACAGTAGGAAGAATGCGTGATTAATTGTGAAGGTTATTTGTGGTTGTACAAGGTGCGAAGTTTAGTACACAGACCTGCCACCACCGACAGCGACAATGGCTCTAACCTGGGAGGGCATCAAGTGAACTTGATTGACAGATTCAGGTGCGGCGTTCCACACTGCTTCAACTCTACCAGAGTTCATCAACCTCTCGAGACCTTGAATTGATTTATTGTTTACAGCACGAATTAGAGCTATGGTAAACAAAACATTGTCCTGCGATTGTAAGGGCAGAGGAAATCAAGTGCCAAGGCCAGCGCCAAGGAAAAAAAACCTCTGCGACAGTAGGACGGGTAGTAAGGGCAGTAGCGGCTTGCTAGCTGCGACAGAGCATGCAAGGTGAGGTAAGGTTAGCGTGAGGTATCGTGCATCGTTATCTATGCGCTGCGTGTTCGTTAGCTGGGTCAGTCTGGGTGCTGCGCCTGGGCTCGCTTGTAGCCTCCTGGGCCGGCCGCAGTGGCTTCCTCCCTGTAACATAAGAGTTCGGCGCGGCAACGCATGCGTTGCTGTTAGGCCCTCTGCTGCGCCTTGTCGTCAGTGACTTGGTGCAGCTTCATCAGGCTGGTGCAGAACGGCGGCTATCGGCTACCGTTCAGCGTCCTCCCCTACTGCACGGCGCAGCCCTTCCGTAATGTAGCTTCTATGAGCTCCGTTTGTTCAGAGAGCTGCGCCAATTCAGCGTCGGAGGAAGTATTACCGTCCGCTCGCGCTTGTGCGATGAAGGTTGCCCTTTTGGATTCTCGATCCCTTGCGGGGTCCGCTCCCGCAGCAATCGGCGTTGCCACCGGTTCCGCTGGGGCGGCGGTTTTCTTCTTTGCACCTTTCACCTGCGGTGCTGCTGGGGCAACCGCTGGGACAGGCGCGCGAACGTCCTTCTGCGAGGTCGCAGGAGTGTTCGCAGGTACTACTGCGCTGAGGCCTTGGGCGAAGACTGCTCGCAGTTGCCTCGAGGCCCCTTCCTTCTCTGCAGCCACGGCGGCTGCGAAGGCAGCCCTCTCTGCCGCCGTGACGGCTTTGAGGGCTGCAGTGGCCTCCTTCACGGCGGTGCCGAGTTCGAGGTCACATTTCTTCTCGGGAGCGCGAGCTGCGTCCTGGCTGCCCGTTTCCGAGCGGTCGTCCCTGCCCCAGGCAGGTGGAGCTGCCACTGCGCCGTCCCTCAGCTGCGCCGGGCTGTTCTGCGCCCTACGCCGTTTCCGACGTCGTCTTCGCTTCTGCCGCTGCGTCGGTGCGGCTTGAGAAAGCTGCACAACCGCGCCAACTGGCGACGTCCGGGCCGCCACACCGGATACAAGTCGGCAGAGCGTTGCTGCCGCGGTCGCAGGCGCGGCTGTCGTGCTCGCCTGAACACATGACGCACCGCGCCGCGTTGCGGCAATACTTCGCAACATGGCCCTCGCCCTGGCACCTGAAGCACTGGGGCTGAGGGTCCATGGCGGTCGGGAGAGCCTCTGTCGTAACCGGGAAGCCCAGCAACTTCCGCAAGTCGAAGATGTCGCTCCCGACGTCGACCGTTTGCACGGTCACGGCACAGAGCGGCGCCCTCTTCCTGTTGGTCCGGTTGTGCAACCTTGCGGTTGCATTACCAAACCCGGCTCGCAGCAGCCCTTCCCGGACCGCTACCTCATCACAGCACCAAGGTAGCCCCCTGAGGAGTGCCTCGGTCGTCTTCATCCTTCCTACGGAAGGTGCCTTCTCACGCGCCGGCGGCGCGTCGACGATGTGGTCGGCCACTGCGACCTTGATCGGCCTGTGGTCGGCCACGTTTGCAGCTCGAACGCAGATCAGCGACTGTGTATCGACAGACTCGTAGACCACCTCGTTCCGAGCGCAATTCGTCATGGTGTCGAACAGCGCTGTCCACCCGCCTTTGCACTTGACGTACAAAGGGGGGACAGGCCGCGACTCGTCCTCTCGGGAGTTCCTTGCACGGTCGGCAGACTCAGTGAGTTGCACAACCGAAGGACCCTTCGTAGCGGCAGGTTTCCTCTGCGCACCCTTCTTTCCAATGCTGCGAGGCGCGGAACACGACAATCTGCTCGCGTTGTGAAAACAACGCACGACAATTTGCTCTCCGCGGCGCCCACAGCACAGAAACCTCTTCACGAGCTCTTAACGGCCGAGTAAGCGTAGCGCGCAAAGGCAGCGATGCGCTCGCCTCGCCAGCTCAGGCCGCTCTGGGTCTACAACGGCGGATCAGTCAGTGTCGCTGGGCCTTTTATTGTGTGCCCTACTTGAGCCCCTGGTTCTCGATGTACGCTAGGCGTCCTCGGCTGACGCAACCAACATTGGACAATTTTATAACTCAGTGAGAGGCTTATCCGGTACGCGTGCTGTAGGTGTTTCCGCAGTCTGTGAGCAGATGTTTCTAATGGGTGAGAGATACGGAGAACGTATTGGTAACACTAGAACACACTCTGCATTGAGGTGGGTCAGGACAACAAGAGCAACACACGGTTTTGTTTATGGTGTTGAAAGTTAATATCACGCATACTGCGAAGTTAAGGCATAGCTACTAGCCTCAACACGTCAGAAATTTAGCAGCCATTGCAAATTTTAAGTGATAGCGTTCTGTACGTAATGGCACCCAATGCCATTACGTCAGCTGCTGAGCCTGTCGTACGATAACGAAATTGAATATGACAACATTCCTATCTCTTATTTCCTCAGAGACTCCGCACGCACAGATATGTGCATCGTCATGATGTACGGAGATCTGGGACTTGTCTAGAAAGATGACACACAGCCAGTTCTGTGGCCATTGTTGTTGTTACTCACATCGTGGTCGGTACGCCTCTCTGCGCTGCTGCGTCACGGTAACTTGCAACAACTGTCGGCATGCTGGCACTCTATGCAGGTTCAGACGTTGTCGTACCATCCTATGAATACTTCTCGAGAACAAACCCTGTTTCTGACGTAACAAACCCAGTTTCTGACGTAACTGTAGGATCCTGTATGGATGAACGGGCAATACCATCCTCTTGGATACTGGTCACATAGGGGCATACGTAGCATTGAGTGCGACTGGACCCATCGGCTTCATATTCGTACCCCATGTGATGAAAAGTATCCGGAAACACCAAAAAACATAGGTTTTTCATATTAAGTGCATTGTGCCAGGTGCTCCATATCAGCGATCTCAGCAGTTATCAGACACCGTGAGAGGGCAGAATGGGGCGCTCCGCGGAACTCACGGACTTCGAACGTGGTCAGGTGATTGGGTGTCGCTTGTGTAATACGTCTGTACGCGAGATTTCCACACTCCTAAAAATCCCTAGGTCAGTTATTTCCCAAGTGATAGTGAAGTGGAAACGTGAAGGGACACGTATAGTACAAAAGGGTACAGGCCGGCCTCGTCTGTTGACTGACAGAGACCGCCGACAGTTGGAGATGGTCGTAATGTGTAATAGGCAGACGTCACACAGTAATTCCAAACTGCATCAGTATCCACTCCAAGTACTATGACAGTTAGGCGGGAGATGAGAAAATTTGGATTTCGTGGTGGAGCAGCTGCTCATAAGCCACACATCACGCCGGTAAATGCCAAACGACGCCTCGCTTGGTATAAGTAGCTTAATCATTGGACAACTGAACAGTGGAAAAATGTTATGGGGAGTGGCGAATCACGGTACACAATGTGGCAATCCGATGGCAGGGTGTGGGTATGGCGAATGGCCGGTGAACGTCATCTGCCAGCGTGTGTAGTGCCAACAGTAAAATTCGGAGGTGGAGGTTTTATGGTGTGGTCGTGCTCTTCATGGAAGGGGCTTGCACCCCTTGTTGTTTTGCGTGGCACTATCACAGCACAGGCCTACATTGATGTTTTAAGCACCTTCTTGCTTCCCACTGCTGAAGATCAATTCGGGGAGGGCGATTGCGTCTTTCAACTCGATCGAACACCTGTTCATAATGCACGGCCTGTGGCGGAGTGGTTACACTACAGTAACATCCTTGTAATGGGCTGGCCTGCACAGAGTCCTGACCTGAATCCTATAGTACACCTTTGGGATATTTTGGAACGCCAACTTCGTGCCAGGCCTCACCGACCGACACCGATACGTCTCCTCAGTGCAGCACTGCGCGAAGAAGGGGCTGTCATTCCCCAAGAAATCTTGCAGCACCTGATTGAACGTATGCCTGAGACAGTGGTAGCTGTCACCAAGGCTAAGGGTTGGCCAACACCATATTGAATTTCAGCATTACCGATGGAGAGTGCCACGAACTTGGTAAGTCATTTTCAGCCAGGTGTCCGGATACGTTTGATTAGATATTGTATAATAGTCGTGGAATCTAACTGACATGAGCATCAATAAAGCAGAATGATAACTTGCAATGTCGATAGTCATGCCAACGCAAATTCTATCATATGGTGGTATACGTTTTCCCTCGAACAACCAATATTCTACTGAATAATCGCTGTATTTGCGCTGAATGTAGACGACTTTACACCTAGCTGAAAATGCTGAAATGCTATTATTTTCATATTCAAGCATTTAGTGCATTTCATCCCAATTTAACGGCTATTGCATTCAACCTTCGTGATATTGCAGCCTTAATGGACAGAAATGTCCTAGTAGGATCCTTAAAGAGATAAAAAGATATCGGGAAGACGGCCTAATAGGACTAAAGTAGGAGCACATGGATGGATTTAGTTGAAAAGTGTAATGCATCCAAATGTCTAGATGATGCTTTTATGCAACAGTGATTGTCAAATGACTGATGCTGATGTTGAAGAAGAAGAAGAAGAAGTCACAGCATAGGTGGCACGAAATTTCTCTGTGACTGTTACGCCCGAGTGTGCCTGACAACTGGTTGTGCTCGCCGCCCACTTTCGGGGTCGGCGATGCGGCGCGGCCATATCCCCTCCTCCTACCTGTCACCCTCCCTGCTCTCTCCCACCACCCATCGAGCCCAGAGTGTCCGCCGCCCTACTAAGCTCTCAGGCAGCCAGCCACCTCCCACCGTGTCGCTTCCATTTCGGCGACTCCTGCGGCGTGCAGACTACTGCATCATTCAGGAGCCGTACCCCGCACAGGTCAATGGCTAATGAGTCGGTCAGAGGCCACACAGGCGACTCTGGAAGTGCTTTCGCGGCGCTGAATTACCTTCCGCAGATACTGGAACGTCACATGTTTCTGCTACCTCTGCGAGTGAAAATAAGTTTTCGTACATGGAACAGCATTTTCTGTGTCTGCTGTCGGTTCCTTGGTCACTAAAATCTCCAGTGATTTTTTATGTGTGGGCTGTTCTCTTTTAGACTATTTAGAAGGTATGAACAACTCGTATTTTCTTAATTTACTTTTGAAGCATCGTTTACGGCGGTCGTTGCTTCATTGGATTAGTTTTCATCTTGTTCTCACGATCCAATAGGCTGTTTTTAGAGCATTTACATGCACATTTCACAGTTTTAGAACTTTATTTGCCATTAGTCATATGTGCACACGTGAACAAAGAAAAAAAAGGCTGTATGCATGAAGTTGTAAAAATGTGAAACACACAATACAAAGGAAACAGCTTGTTGGAGGGTAACTGATATCCTGATATCCGAAAATTGGACAAATGCTGTGTAGACATGACAAATTGCCACTGAGGATCGCAAGTGAGGACTTTTAGAAAATAAATGAATGTAGCACGGCTGAAAGCCAACTTAACATGTAAAATCTTCTCAAGCATACTAAATGATACTCAGTGGCTTTTACTGCCATATTTTATTTAGTGATTGAAATTATGTTAATTTGAACTCAATGCCCTAACCATGAAACTGATTGATTATCAAATGAATATGCAGGAATCTGTGTATGTAAGTTTTTTTTTTAGTAATGGAATGTGTATATGACGAAGTTCCAACTATGTAAATGCATATATGAATGTTGTCTGTACCTTTAATTCGCAGTGTAATTTGGTAATGCTCTTTGACTTACATGGCACTGTATTTATAGGTACAATCTCGGGCCTATTTTTGGTTTCGATTCGTGACGATGTTATATATATGATGTTCTAGCAAGAAACATGCATCCGCCTGATGTATGCTTTTTGCCGGAACATCGTCTAAGTGGCTTTGTTATTATTTATGATGCATTACTTCCACGCAGTACTATAAAAGCCCAAATGAAATATAAGACAAGCAACTTGCTACATCCAGGAAAAGAAATTCTCATGTAATTGTCCGACGCAGCAGCGGAAGATGGTGCAGACCCTGAAACGCTTCACGGGAGAAAATAAGAGACTCATACAGATGATTCTTTTGATTTGTCTTTTATATCATAGCAATCAGACTTCCCAAATCGGAATAAAGCATGGATGACATAATATTATTTGAATATTAAAGTATTTGAATCAGTCGGAAAGACAACTCCGAATAAACAAATAGGCATATGGAATATTGATAGCTCATTGATTTATAGCGATATTGAGGTTATAACACAATAAGTAAAATGGAATGAGGAGGAGGAGGACGATTAATATATCATGCTCAACATCCAATCAACAATATCGGAACAATGACGAAATAGTAACAGTAGCAAACATAACATATCTATGTGCATGCTTTATCTAAAATGGAACAATCTCACAGACGATACACTGCGCAACACAATTAAACGATAACTTTTTCGGCACCCGTAATTTTCTTCCGTTGCAATTCATAAATTTGAAATTTAGCTCAAAGATGCCTACAACCTTCGTCTTCAACTGTGCAAAAGCGTGGAGCCCTGCGACGTCACCTTCTGGGTCAACGCCGCTTCGAACAAAAGGGTGTCGACAATTTTGAAAAAACGTGTAAGCCGCGTTAATGACGTAACATTGGTACCAACTTTCACCACAGTTGTGTCCAACGCCACTGTGAGTGTGTCACACGATGGGAAGGTCGTCGCAGTCCCTCTTCCTCACTTTCCACCTCTTCTTTTGGCGCCTCTGAGGTGGATCTCAGAACCGCGACGTCCAGCATTGAAATCACACTTTTTTATGGATGGCCGAGGAAAACATTTCAGATACCCCACCGCTCAAAATCGACGCGAAAAGGCCTCAGTGGGTGGAATAAATGGTGTCAATGAAACGACCCTTTTTCTTGGGGCGGTAATTCCCAAACACTTCGCGATCGGTGACGACAGTCGCAGTGTGATGAGCAACATGACGACTTTCTTCACAACCTTTGACGCTGCTGAAACCAATGGACGCTTCAAGCCTTTCCAAGGACATAGTCAGCCAGCAATCCCACTGATCGTGGGAGTGGAGTGCAGTGCGACAGCTATTTTTGTACTGATGTACGGGATGGAGCAAATGGGGACAGTTCAAAAGCATTCAAAGGAATTCGAACATGATCTGAAGCATCAAAGAGTGCTTATGTTTTTTCCGCCCTTCTTGACGCGATCACATTGGAAGTGGGTGCGGAGGTGTGTGGGGGGGGGGGGGGGGGAGAGGGGGAGGGGAGAGCGACATTCACATACGTAAATAAAGTGGCAAAAGCTCCCTCTAAAACCACACCCTCCCCTGTCCAGCAACACCTTTTGTGGCACCTGCCCACATCTATTGAGAATTTAAAAAAACGTAGCTATACAGAGACAACCTGTGAAATAGTCCTAAGCGTCTCCAGCCGGCCGGAGTGGCCGGACGGTTCTAGGCGCTACAGTCTGGAACCGCGCGACCGCTACGGTCGCAGGTTCGAATCCTGCCTCGGGTATGGAGGTTAGTTAGGTTTAAGTAGTTCTAAGTTCTAGGGGACTGATGACCTCAGATGTTAAGTCCCATTCTGCTCAGAGCCATTTTGAAATAGTAACAAATAAATGATAATAGCAACAGTAGTTTCATTTTGGGTCTACATTTTCACTCTAAGGAAAATATAAGATATCCGCATACAGCGTTTATCGATGCCAACGGTGACTCAGTGGTACTGCAAGTCTCAAGTTGGGAAGTCGCCACAACTGCCCGCAAGAGGCGCTGCCGACGTGTCACGTGGACAGCGCAGCTACAGTGGATTGGATATAAGCTGGCCCGCAGACAGCTTCGCTGACTCGTCAGCTACCTACGCAGCTAAAACTCCCTAGAGTTCAAGATGGTCTTCACCGTCGGCATCTCATGAAAGACAATATGTTGAGCATAGTGATTGTCCTTCAGCGTCGAGTAGCCATTTTTTAAAGATAAACGGACAGATAAAAATGGCTGTTTCACTTCGCCGTTAGAAGCCTGCGCCACACACGTCGGAGCAACTTCAATCAAGTGCAAAGTGCGACCCGCGTCTTACGAGAAACAGGTGCCAGACGCACGCCACTTACGGATGGGAGTGCAGAAAACGCAGACACCTGTTCTGTGTGGCTTCACGTGACAGCACATCACAATGAAGGCGTATGTCTCTACATGGTCACGTCGGCTAAACAGACAGTGCAGCAAGCACCGCAGAAAACGATGTTGGCTCTTACCACTCCCTGCCAATCAGTGGACACTAGGGCAGCATGGCAATAATCAATAATGACATGCACTGGTGGCTCAGCTTGCCCTCACTGAAAAGGGCTCATCGACAATTTGTCTCATTGGAAAACTGTCACTTTCAATTAAGCGAAAAAAGTCGAGCACATACTTTGTTAGTAGCAGGTTCCCCTAAAGATATTAACATTTTCAGTTTAGATGCCTTTACATCATTTGGTTTCCAAACAGTGGTCCGCGTAGACTTAGTATCCGAAACAGTGCCATTTACCGATCGCACTTTCCTCGCTGTCCTGCGTACAAGGAGATTTTCTAAGCATCAATAGGTATGGCTAAAATTTTATTGCTCACAAATTTAGAAAACCATCAGTGTGCCAAAAATTTTGTAGAGATCGCCCTCTACAGCCTGCTGTTGGAGATGCTCTTCGAGCTGACCTTACGTGGCTTCTGGAAGTAGGCATCTTTTCACTGACATCATCCAGTTACTGAATGATGCCAACGGTTGTCATTAAAAACGTAAACGGTCTACAAGCATTTTTGGCTATTTTAAAGCAACTATAAATATTCAGTCAAAAATTGATCTCTATTCTACAACATACCCAGAAGATTTGATAACGATACCAACCTGAGGAAAATATTATTCAAAGATTGGTTTAAAAGACGCTTATCTACCACTCTCGTTAAATAGCGAATCAAAACAATTACTAGTCTTAAGTAGGTCACCCAGACGTTCCAGTACAATTTCTGATTATTTGGGGATTTTTAACACCCTAGTCATACTATAGCAATAGGGCAACAGATTCGTGGTATTTTGTAGTGGGCTAACTATGAGGTGCGCTCAAATGAAAACCGACCACTCACCACAACCAGACGATGGAATGGCTGCATTCGAAAGTAATCACCACATACCTTAAGACACTTCTCCCACTGGAAATGAGACGATATATTCCTGTTTCATTGAACGCGGTCGGCCGCTGATGGCTCTACAATTTCATCCACTCTTGCACTTCCTCCTCCGACTGAAACCGACGTTCACGCATGTCTTTCTTCAGGTCAGCAACGGCTTGAAAATCACACGGTGAACGCTCTACGGAGGCTGCTGTAGTGTTTTCCAATCAAATCGATGAAGTTTAGCCATTGTCCGATTGGCAGCGTGGGGGGCGGGCGTTATCGTACAACTTCGACAGCAGGGGCACTCTGCACGTCCAGATCCTCGAGCGTAGAGCCACTATTATGAAAGTAGGCTGTAGAAACTGGCACGCGCCATGAAGTCAAAACGCCCAGGTATGCTGTCGGACGGCATCATTCTGTTACACGACAACGCCCGCCTCCACATTCCCACTGGAAGGAAGGCTACGCTTCTGCGATTTGGTTGGAAACACTGCAACATCCTCCGTACAGTCCAGATCGTACACCGTGCGATTTTCACATCGTTGATGACCTAAAGGAAGTCATACGTGGACGCCGGTTTTACTCGGGCAAAGAAATGGAAGAACGGGTGTCGCTGTAGATCGGTCAGCGGCCCACCGCTTTCTAATCGTACGAAACAGGTATTAATTGTCTCGTCTTCCAGCGGCAAAACTATCTTAACGCATGTGGTTATTACTTTTGAATGGAATCATTCCATGGTCTCGTGGTGGCGGCTATTCCTTTTTGATTTGACTGCACCTTATACTGGGTGATCAAAAAGTCAGTATAAATTTGAAAACTGAATAAATAACGGAATAATGTAGATAGAGAGGTACAAATTGACACACATGCTTGGAATGACACGGGGTTTTATTAGAACCAAAGAAATACAAAAGTTCAAAAAATGTCCAACAGATGGCGCTTCATCTGATCAAAATAGCAATAATTAGCATAACAAAGTAAGACAAAGCAAAGATGATGTTCTTTACAGGAAATGCTCAATATGTCCACCATCATTCCTCAATAACAGCTGTAATCGAGGAATAATGTTGTGAACAGCACTATAAAGCATGTCCGGAGTTATGGTGAGGCATTAGCGTCGGATGTTGTCTTTCAGTATCCCTAGAGATGTCGGCCGATCACGATACACTTGCGACTTCAGGTAACCCCAAAGCCAATAATCGCACGGACTGAGGTCTGGGGACCTGGGAGGCCAAGCATGACGAAAGTGGAGGCTGAACACACGATCATCACGAAACGACGCGCGCAAACCTTTCACGTGCCTAGCAATACCGGGTGGAGCGCCATCCTGCATAAGCATCGTACGTTCCAACAGGTGTTTATCAGCCAGGATGGGGATGATGCGATTCTGTAACATATCGGCGTACCTCTCACCCGTCACGGTAGCAGTTACAAAACCAGAATCACGCATTTCCTCGAAGAAAAAAGGCCCTATAACGGTAGATGTGGTAAATCCACCCATACCGTGACTTTCCCGTCGTGCAATGGAGTTTCCACGACAGTTTTAGGATTTTCAGTAGCCCGGATTGTGCAGTTGTGGGCGTTGACAGACCCTCGGAGCGTGAAATGAGCTTCGACGGTCCACAACACGTTACTCAATCAATCGTCATCTTCAGCCATCTTTTGAAACGGCCACACCGCAAATGCCCTTCGCTTCACTAAATCGCCAGGTTCATGATGCCGATGGATTTCGTACGGATAGCATCGGAGGGCACGCCTCAGTGCCAACCAAACAGTAGTGTATGGAGTGCCGGTGCGACGTGCGACTGCACGAGCGCTGACTTCCCCGTGCGTAGACGAACCCGCTACAGTCTCCATTTCTTCCTAAACTCTGTCTCAGCAGCATTACGCCTTGTGCTCGGTCGGCCACTACGGGGTCTATCGTCTAAACAACCCGTGGCTTCGAACTTCGAAATCATTCTCGCCACAGCTGCATTTGTCAACAGACCTTTACCCGTTCGAATCCCCTTCCTATGGCGATAGTATCGTAACGCTGAACTAGCACATTCCTCATTCTGATAATACAGCTTCACTAAAAGCGCCTTTTCAGGTAACGTCAACACGTTGCGACTGTTGGCGCATCTGATTCTCTCTCTCATTACAGCTCCTTTTATACACGATTGTCATGCGCAGTCACTGACGCTTTGCTGTCCAGCTCCACCTGTCTGACATTTTGTGAACTTTGTTTTTTTTTTTTGTTCTAATAGAACCCCATGTCATTCCAAGCATGTGTGTCAATTTTTACCTCTCTGTCTACATTATTCCGTGGTTTATTAAGTTTTCAAATTTATACTGACTTTTTGATCACCCGGTAGTTAGGAGGTGTTATCGTAACAGGTACGGCTCACGTGGAACGACGTAGGAACTTAGGAAGTCTGAACCACTCGGAAGCTGCAGCTTTTCTGTCTTCAGCGTTAAGAACCTGGGGTTCATTGTCAACAGTAAACGTATCACGTCCATGCAATAAAAGATCTACCGGCGCCCTTTATCCTGAAACAACAGCAATCTTTTCCCAGCAAAATCCTTTGCTATGGTAAGTTTACAACTCAAGCAACGCAAAACATGCACACGTTAAATTAGTTTTCAGATTTGTGTGGTTGGCAGAATGTAAGATATATTTTCAGTGTCTCAAGTATTCATTAAAAACAGCAGATTAGATTAGATTTACTTTCATTCCAATTGATCCATCGTGAGGAGATCCTCCAGGATGTGGAACATGTCAGAACAACAACAATACATGACAAATATTTACAACTAAAACAAATAAGCTACTGTACCATTCCACAGGTCCCAAGTGGAATGATCGTCATTTTTTAATGAACACTATATGAAAGAGTCATTTTACAAATACTAATGCACTGAATTTAAAATAAAAAAGTTTTTTATTTATTTATAAGGTAATAAACATGTAATACAACTACTATACTACTTATTTACAATGAACACATTACTGCACTGAAATGGTGCAGAAGTTAGATTGTACTTACACACACACACACACACACAAATTCTTAATGAACACATTACTGCACTGAAATTGGGCAGAAGTTATATTGTACTTATATACAAATTAGTCGGTTTTACTGAGAAATTCATCAATGGAGTAGAAGGAGTTGGCCACCAATAAATTCTTTAGGCTTCTCTTAAACTGAATTTCATTGGTTGTTAAGCTTTTTATGGCTGCTGGCAAGTTATTGAAAATGTGTGTTCCTGAATAATGCACACCTTTTTGTACAAGACTAAGTGACTTTAAATCCTTGTGAAGATTATTCTTATTTCTAGTATTGATTCCATGAATTGAGCTGTTGGTTTGAAAAAGTGATATATTTTTAATGACAAATTTCATTAAGGAATAAATATATTGGGAAGCAGTAGTTAGTATACCTATTTCCCTAAACAGGCTTCTGCAGGATGTTCTTGAGTTCACACCACATATAACTCTTACTGCACGTTTTTGTGCCCGGAAAACTTGATGAATTACCCCAAAAAATAGTCCCATATGACATTATGGAATGAAAGTAAGCATAGTACGCCAGCTTTTTCATTTTTATATCCCCTATGTCTGACAAAATTCGCATTGCGAACAGAGATTTGTTAAGACGCTTCAGCAGTTGTGTGGTGTGCTCCTCCCAGTTGAATTTATTATCAAGCTGTAATCCCAAGAATTTAACACTGTCCACTTCTTCTATCTTCTTGTCATCGTATGTTAGACATATACTCGTGGGACACCCCTTACAAGTTCTGAACTGCATGTAGTGAGTTTTTACAAAGTTTAGTGGCAAAGAATTGGCTAGGAACCAGTGATTAATGTCCGCTAATATTTTATTGGCTGATCTTTCTAAGACTACACTTGATTTGCTATTTATTGCAATGTTTGTATCATTGGCAAACAAAACTAACTTGGCATCTGGTAATGTTACTGATGAAAGGTCATTGATATACACAAGAAAAAGTAAGGGCCCTAAAATGGAACCTTGTGGGACCCCACATGTAATTAGTTCCCAGTTGGATGATGCCTGATAGCTTGATACATGTCTCTTTCCTAATAACACCCTTTGTTTCATGCCAGAGAGATAAGATTTGAACCATTTTGCAGCATTTCCTGTTACATTATAATATTCTAATTTACTTAAAAGGATATTGTGATTTACACAGTCAAATGCCTTTGACAGATCACAAAATATACCAGTTGCCTGCAATTTTTTGTCTAATGAATTAAGCACATTTTCACTGTAAGTGTAGATAGCCTTCTCAATATCAGAACCTTTTAGAAATCCAAACTGTGACTTTGACAGTATGTTATTTGAGATAAGATGGATATAAAACCGACTGTACATTACTATTTCGAAAATTTTTGAGAATGCTGGCAACAGTGAAATTGGACGGAAATTTGATGCTATTTCTTTGTCTCCCTTCTTAAACAGTGGCTTAACTTCAGCATATTTCAGCCATTCAGGAAATATTCCACTGATTAACGACTGGTTACACAGATAGCTTAATATGTTACTTAGTTCAGAATCACATTCTTTAATTAACTTTGTTGATATTTCATCATACCCACTAGATGTTTTTGATTTTAAAGATTTTATAATGGTCATTATTTCTGTTGGGGTAGTGAGGGTCAAATTCATATTATGGAAGTTACTTGAAATGTCTGGTCTGAGGTATTCCATAGGAGCATCTACCGAACCTGACAACCCCATCTTTTCAGTAACAGTTATAAAATGTTTGTTAAAAAGTTCTGCAACACTACACACATCTGTCATCAATGTATCATTTACTCTTAATACTATTTGTTCCTCTTCATGTCTGGTTCTACCGGTCTCCTCCTTCACTATATCCCATATTCTCTTTATTTTGTTATCTGATATGACTATCTTTTCCTTGTAATATATTTGCTTTGACATCCGTATTACAGTCTTTAATATTTTGCAGTATTTCTTATAATGTGCTATAGCATCAACACTGGAAATGTTTCGGATTGACAGATACAATTTTCTTTTTGTCTTACAAGATACCCCTATTCCTCGAGTAATCCATGGCTTCTTTGTAAACCTTGCTCTAACCTTGGTATGTTTTGGGGGAAAGCAGTGTTCGAATAAGGTAAGCACTTTATTAGCAAAAGTGTTATATTTTTCATTCATGCCATGAGCACTGTAAACATCAGTCCAGTGAATGTCTCTGAGGAGTGTCCTAAAACAATCAGTTTTCGGCTTACTGATTACCCTCTTGATCTCAGATTTAACAGATTTTATATCCTGTTCAGTATTAACATTTAACAGAATGAACTGCATGTCATGGTCTGAGAGGCCATTGACTATTGGTTTTGTAATATAATTTTGTTCATTGGACTTTTCTATAAAGATATTATCAATGGCTGTTTGTGAGCAAGTGGCTATGGTTCAAATGGCTCTGAGCACTATGGGACTTAACATCTATGGTCATCAGTTCCCTAGAACTTAGAACTACTTAAACCTAACTAACCTAAGGACATCACTCAACACCCAGTCATCACGAGGCAGAGAAAATTCCTGACCCCGCCGGGAATCGAACCCGGGAACCAGGGCGCGGGAAGCGAGAACGCTAACGCACGACCACGAGCTGCGGACAGCAAGTGGCTATCCTAGTGGGGAACTTTACAGTGGGAATTAAGTTGAATGATAGTGTTACTAACTCAAATAAGTTCTTATTGGCATAGTCTTTAAGGAAATCTACATTTAAATCACCAGCAACCACGATTTCTTTGTTTTTGATTGTTAAATGGGCCAGTACAGCTTCAAGGTGGTTTACAAACAGATTAAAGTTACCTGCAGGTAATATTATGAAAAATTTATTGTGAAATTCTAATTCTGTTGCACATGCTTCCATATGCTGTTCTAGACAAAATTTATGAATGTCTATGTTCTTAAATTTATGACAGTTCCTGATGAATGTGGCAACTCCTCCTTCCTCCATTTCTGATCTACAGAAAGTTTATATGGATTTGCGATTGACGCATGCGGCGGATCCATCACAGTAGGAACGGGTCTGTCCCACGAAATATCAAATGGTTCCCAGGTCGAAAATTTACTGTCTGAAGAACTTTTACAGATGTTTGCATGACAGTAAATCTCTCCTATAACCGACCATAGATCATTAACGTCGCTTCGTAGGCATGTGTTCAAGTTCCCAGGAAATGGAGCACCGTGTCTGCAGGGGTGCGCGTTGCTTCTAGCTGTTATGAAATCCATTTCTGCCACGCTGCCAAACATGCGAATGCCGACTTGCCTTCCATTGGGTCCGAAGTCGAGTTCACCAGGAAAAATTGTCTGTTTTACCTTCGACCGGTACCTGCAATAAACCTTGGACGAGTTCCTGCTGAGAGCACGTGAGGTAGCCACACAGTCGGCACGCAAACTGCTACTGCACGAAGTATTATCAGCGATTCAGTTGAGATGGCCAGAGTGTTTGCCAAAACAAGTAGACTTGACAGTTCGTGACTATTTTCCAATGCACCGTAAGCTCAGCGCAACAAAATGCGTCTTCACATTGCCTCAGATGACTTTGAATGCCGTCATTCTGTACCCTCTCCCGTTCTGCATTGCAGGATGCTACTTCATGTCTCGCGCTGGGGCATAACGCGCACGAAGACGTTAGCTTGGCAATGTGCGTATTGGTCTGGTATTGACACCACAATTCAAGATTAGAGCCACTCCAGATTTGACTGCTCCCTGAAACAAGCAACCCCACCAAGCTTTTCTCTCCGTGCCCGGACCACCTACGGAAGATTTTGCATGTTGATTTTGCAAGGACCTCTTCATAGAGCTAAGTGGTTGATTGTGGTGGCCCCAAAGGCGGGACTGACATGTCACATTGGTGACGCCACTAACGAGGGGGTACCAGCCAGCCCATACACAGCTTCGACACTTATTCCGTGCTGTATGACGTATTCTATCTACAGTCTTACAGCTGCCTACAACCACCCTGTTTTGTTATTCGACCATCTGGCTTACGCCGTTGGTTCACGTTCAGTATGCAGCTAAAGTCATTTCTTCTCTATTTACGATTAATGCTTTCGTTTGGTGAATGGACAGAATATAATGCGCAAGACAGGCAGCAACAGGAACAAATAAAAGTGTGGTTGAGGTAAATGTTTTTGTTTAAACCGTTCTCAGGACCAACTTACGTGTATTTTAACCAGGCATTTTCACATTTTATAGTTCAATACCAGAAATTTCTGACCGAAACATGTAAGAGTTATCTAGATAAAAACAATGAACTGCTTTTTACTCAAGGCGAAATTCTCGAAACGTATTTAATGTCAATGGAAACCTTCAACAAAAGAAATCTCTACATTTGAAGTAGTGGCCTAGAATCAACTATCTTAACTTCTAGAACTGGACCGTCATGGAATCAGAACGTGAACATTTGGAAAATAAGTGCACGGTGATCTCTGTAAGAAGCGAGAGCGGTTATTCTAACGAAGTTAATCAGACTGTAAATGCAATAAAGGTCTGAGGAGGAATAGCAGCAAGTCGCCTCCTCAGAACCTCATAAACATGTTCTATGCGAATGACGTCAGGAGTTACAGCTGGCTACTGCATATACTGTACTGCTTTTAAAGATATTCGTCCACACGAAACAAGCTTTGACTGATCGAGCTCAGTCAGCTTGTAAGAGAACTCTCATTTTCAACAGTTACTGATTCGTTTTCTTGCCAAAGTAATGTACAGCGAGGGGAAAAAATCTCAGCACCATACACTAATTAATGTAGAGTACTAAAATTTCGGAAATACATTGCAAGATCACAGATTAATGTAAGAGCGAGATAATCCATTGCCAATGTGAAATGCTGGTTCATTAATAACTGGTATAACCGCCAGACTGTTGAATGTAAGCAGGCACACGTGCATGCATTGTGCCTACAGGTTGCGGATCTCACTTACTGGGATGGAATTCCATGCCTGTTGCACTTGGTCGGTAACTACAGTGACGCTTAATGCTGTTTGTGGACGGCGCTGGAGTTGTTGTCCGATATCCCATATGTGCTGTAGTAGGTCTGGTGATCGAGTAAGTCAAGGCAATATGTCGACCCTCTGCAGAACATACTGGGTTTCAACAGCGGTATCGGGGTGAGTGTTATCCTGGTGGAAAACATCCTCTGGAAAGCTGTTCACGCATCGCAGCACAATAGGTCGAATTGCCAGACTGACGTACACTTTTGCAGTCAGGGTGCATGTGATAACCACGAGAGTTCTCCTGCTGTCATACTAAATCGCAATCCAGATCATAATTCCAGGTGTAGGTCCAGTGTGTCGAGCACATAGACAGACTAGTTGGATGCCCTCATCTATCCTCCTTGTAAGCAACACATGGATCCAAGGCAGAACCAGCTTTCATTTCAAAACATAACAGATGTCCACCTGACCTCCGATGAGCTCTCAATCGGCACCACTCAAGTCACAAATGGCGGAGGTTTGGAGCCGGTGGAATACACACTACAGGGCGTCAGTCTCGGAGCTGTTTTTGAAGTAACAGACTTCTAAAAGTTCTTTATGTCACTGTGGTGCCAACTGTTGCTCAAATTGCTGCTGCAGATGCAGTGCGATGATCCAGAGCCACAGTCTTCCCTCTCATTAGTGCCACGTTGCTGTCCGGAGCTCAGTCTTCTTGCGACCGTAGATTCTGGTGTCCTCCAATGCGAGCAGTAATGTACAGCGGATGCATTTCTGTTGAGTCTTCCTGCAGTATTGCAGAAGGAACATTCATCTTCTCGTAGCTATAATACATGACCTCGTTCAAACTCAGTGAGTTGTTGATGATGGTTTCTTTGTCGCCTTAAAGGCAACTAACGCTCACGACCGTTACAGCGAATATTTGAAGCAAAGCTGATTTGCATCCTCATAGTCGCACCATCACCGCTCTTATGCGACTGGTGCAAAATTTGAGTAGATATCGTCTTTCAGATGTAGAAACACACCTGCCGACCTTTATATCACATAACTCCTTCTTGACGTTGAGATTTTTTTCCATCAGTGTACATTGATCCGATTATGAGGCAAGCAGGTCAATGGCTTCATGAAGAAATGTTTGGGTTTGCCTACGGAAATACGAGTGTACCGCCCAGCGCAAATCTATGTCCATGAATAACGTTCTTCAGGGCTCCAAATGTATGGAAACCGCATGGGGCTAAGTCGGGGCTGTACGAAGAGTGTGTAAGGGCTTCCCTGCGAAACTTCTGCATCGTAGTCGAAACAACCTTGGCAACATGTGGGTCTTCCCGCATGTTTCGACTATGTTGCAAAAGTTTTGTTCTGAAACAGTCATGCACTCTCCATACAGAACCGATCTCTCCCCATGCGGTTTCCACATTCCTGGAGCCCTGAAGAAACACATTCGGACCGTGAGGTGCACGCCTCGGTGCAATCATGGTTCCGTAGGCTACCGAAACATTTTTCTATGACGTCATTGACCAGCTTGCCTCACAGTCGGATAAATGTTTTAACAGATATGGCGTTTACCATTGGAATAATAAACAGTTTACTTACTTTTTAGGTGTCTCGCTTTCACTTGACTGGTCCTATACCAACATTCACCGTATCTAAGCATATCCGAACAACAGAATCACATGAAAATATACTAGTGTACCATCCACAAGAAAAATGAAAATGAGCAAAAATACAATAACCTATCTCTAATACAGAATCACTGTACAATGACTTTGCCATGTTTTCAAATTCATAATGGTAAACTATAATTCAAAACGGTAAACTAAACAGTGAAAGGACGAAAGTTATAGTATATCGCCTAATATCGTGTCGAATCTATTTTCGCCCCGTGTACGACGTGACATGGACTCAAGAAGCCGTTGAATGTCCTCGGCAGAAATATTAACTCATTCTGTCTCTACAACAGTCCATAATGCTAAAATGTTGTCAGTGCAGGATTTTGAGCTCGAACTGACCTCTCGTTTATATTCCATGAAAGTTCGATGGGATTCACATCAGACGATCTAGGTGGCCAAATCATTCGCTCGAATACTTTAGAATGTTCTTCAAACCGATCGCGAACATTTGCGGCCCGGTGACATGTTTGCCAACATAAAGTTCACGAATGGCTGTATATGGTCTCGAAGAAGCCGAACATAACTAGTCAATGATCGGTTCAGTGCCAATAAAATCGTTCTGGGATTTTGAGCGATTGTCAATATATAAAACTGTCTGACAATTCGGCTACTACTGCAAGTGGCCTTCCTAAGGGCTTTGTGCTGAGCTGACTATGCGGTCAACAGCCTAGAAGAGTTTTATTGACGGTGACAACGGCCGCGGAAGCCTACGCTTACAAAGATCGGCTCAGTTGAACTAGAAGAAACAACCCATTTCATGTAATCACAGGTTACATCCTTAGGGAACCACTAACAGCGTGCAAAGTGCCTTGCCGACAAATTGGATCGATGGCTTCGTGGAGTCTGTGCCGCACTCGAACCCTACAATCAGCTCTTACCAACTGAAATCGGAATTCATCTGACCAGGACACGGCTTTCCAATAGTTTAGAATCCAACCGATACGGTCATAAGCCCAGAACACGCACTGTGGGGGATGTCGTGCTGTTAGAAAAGGCACTTGCGTCGGTCGTCTGCTGCCATGGTTTTTTAACGCGATGTTTCGCTGCACTATAATAACGGCTACGTTCGTCGTACATCCCATATTGATAACTGCCGCTATTGCACTCAGTGTGACTTGTCTGTTGGCACTCAATACGCAAACGCCGCTGCTGTCGGTCGTTAAGTGAAGGTCGTCGGGCATTGCATTGTCCATAGGGATAGGTAACGCCTACTTGTAAAATGTAATCTTTCACTGCCGGAATTGTCACAATTAATAAAATATTCCCGGCTATTACGCCGTGCTCTGAGCGATTTCAATTCAAAACCCGACGTTACGTCCTCCGCAGATGGGGACGAAACGTCGGGTTTAGAAGTGAAGTCCCTTAGAGCACGGCATAACCACCCGGAATATTTTATTAATTGGAGATAATGCCTGCAATTTGGCATTCTCGCCACCCTTTTGCCACTGTGGATCTCAGAATACTGAATTCCCGAACGAGTTCCGAAACGGAATGTTCCATGCCTCTAGCTCCAACTGCGATCCGGAAATGAAAGTCTGGTAATTCGCGTCATGCGACCATAATCACGTCGGACACCTTTACACATAGATCAACTGAGCGTAAATGACAGCTCCGCCAATGCACTGCCCTGTTATACCTCGTGAACGCTATACTATCGCCATCTGTATAAGTTCATATCGCTATCCCATGATTTTTGTCAGCTCAGTATATGACAGCATGGTCCCGCTGTGCAAGCAGACTTAACAACAGTTTCACCGCAATGAAATCCCTCACGGCCTCGCCGTGCTTCTTTACGCACAAACCCAGCAGAAGAGATTTTGTCTGTATTTGCGCACGCCACTGCACAGTAATGTAGTTTGCCAGACTGTGGCAACTACTAACGCATGCCAATAGCAAACACAACACACCAGAGCATCATTTTTACTCTACTTTGCGATGCCATAACCCGAGTTTCCACCACAGTTACTCCTTGGGTATGAGTTGCGTCTTCTTTTGGACGCCGGCAGATAGACACCGTGTGCTATCCTAACTTAACGATGTCCACAATGTCCGCTTTACAGCTGGTAAAGCCCAGTGTTGAGTGTTACAGTTCATTGCTGGTGAACGGTCTACCCGACGGGAGGCCTTCGTCACACGACATTTCCATTTTTATTGCTGGTGCTTCCACTTTGCCCGCTGCTCTACAGCCCGCCCGTTTCCAGGGCCTGCTTTTCTCGGTGGCCGCCAACAATCACCCTTGCCGATTTTACCTCCTAATGCATCAAGCAGCGGCTCCTCGGGGCAGCCGACCCAATGTGAAACAACTCTGGTATCTCCCGGTACTGCAGATGATCATCCACTGTGCCTCGTCACCGTAGCAATTTTCCCGTTATGCTATCTTTGCCAACTCTTCCCCAAACGCGGCCTTTTGTGCCTAACATGCGCTCACGCGACCTGCTGGGCGGACGTCACAGGTTTGTGTGTTGTGTATCACAAATGTAATAACAATGTATTCTACTTTCATGTCGGCTGTTATCTTTTGTTCCCCAGCCCTTTCTATTTTTTAACATTTTTCCTTAATTTCCTTTCTACTCAGTGGTAATTGTACTAAAACCTGCGTACCCACTGTGTACAACATTCAGCTGCCTCGCATCAGATGATTTAATGACCTTGCCAGTTTAGGGATTAGGATATTAAATAAACAGTCTCTTCACACCCACTAGAAAATGAAGTAAAGGTTGTATTCGCACTTAAACTTTGTAAATCTGCCTGGGAGACAGCTGAAGCATTACCCGAGGTATCATTACCATCTGATCAAGCACGGAGACAATCATGGCCTTATCTACATCAGTGGAAGAGAGGAGACTAGTGCTTCACATCTACATCTGTGACTCTTGAGTAAAATTGTCTCGACTAAATTCTATTCCCCTCCGTCCACCTCCACTAAACATAAGAAGGAACGAAATGGTGCGGGGAGAAGTGCTTCTGCTCTCTAACACTGGAGGTAGTTAGTGTCTTCTATGTGTGACTGTGCGGCTGAAGTGCAAACAGTTGTGCATATCACGGAGGACTTGTCTCTAGGAGCAGTCACTGGATTGCTGGAAAACATAAATCACACAAATATTTATTTAATTTCATTTGTTGATTCTTCTGTTACTTTTTGGTAGAACAATCCTATATTTAAAGTTGACTAACAAGTACACTGTACTTCTTTGTTCTAATGCTTTCTGCGTACTTCTAACTACTTTTTGGCTTACTGTGCCATCTTCAGGAAATAACTAACTAGCATCTGCAAGGGACACTAATTCTTAGCTAATTAAACATTATAATCAGAGATACAGTCCACTTGCAATAAACTTGTTGTTTTTTTTTTACTTTGAAATTACACTTTACGCAATGGACAATATTAAGCGCAATAAATAAAATACACAATATTAAAGGTTACATTGTTATAGACCCTAATGCTAAGGTTTTAGAAGTCTTGACACTGGTTGAAAACCTGTCACAGTGAGGACTCTTCATTTATGTTGTGCACCAAAGATATTTTTTAAGTTGTGCAGGCTGCTGCGCTTAAATCCGGATAAATGAAACTTTTTTAAAAAGAAAATTTATTAAAACAAAATACACTTGAAAATGAAAATTCTTTTACATATAAGTAGTGGTATCTTCCAAGAGTAACATTACTCGATGTAATACCCTTCAGTCGCAATGACCGCCTCCAATCTTGTCCTGAAGCATCGTAAGCACTCTTCAAAACAGCGTTGTCCATATTCGCGAATGCTGCTTCAACAGCGGTGCGTAGAGATGCGACATTAGAGTGCCTCGTCTTATTGGTAACTCTTTTGACTAAGCTCCAAACATAGTTGCCGAGGGGTCTCAAATCCGGGGTATTCGGAGGCCACAGCTCCTTTGACCAGAACATGTCCACGCTATCCAAAAGCCAGTCCTGTTGAAAGACATATTGTCTCCCCAAGTCCACATTTACCATCCACGGTTTCACGACATTCTTTTTCGTGACAATTTTTCCCATTTCAAAGAAATGATATCATCCCCAGTGGATGTAAAGCCTACGAAATGAACCACAGACATCTTAGAAGCATTATATTTGGCCACAATAGCGTAAACAGTTGATCTCGAGCACGCGAAGAATCGAACTGTTTCAGTGGGAGAACGTTCAGGGCGAATACTTTCGATAATCGCTGCTCCTCGGTTGTACTCCGCACTTGTGCGTAACATCTCGGCCATTTTGAGGTTCTGAATGTGTACTAGACGCCTATGGCTTTCAAGAACGGCAACTGCGATCTCCGGCAGAACTACGATATGGCGGGAAATTCAGATTGAAATCTGTCCGGATTTAAAAACTGCACCCTGTAAATTACACTTTAGGCACTGGACAATATTAAACCAATAATTAAAAAACACCAAAATACCGAAAATGTTGTGGGGAAGAAAGACGACAGGTGACATGAATGTAGAGTACACCATATTGTGTTTAATACTGTCCGTTCCATCAGTAGAATGTGTTACTTCTTGCTTGAACAGTTCCATATTTAATGTTCAATAAAAAGTGCACTGTATTTATTCTACTGATTTTTGTGTGTTTCCAAATAGTTTTCAGCTTATTGTGTCATCTTCAGGAAACATTGAACTAGCGTCTGCAGTGGATACTAACTCTTAGGTAAGTAAATATTACAGAGATACAATCCCCTTCCGCAAAACGTATCTTCACATTGGTTGAGAAACAGTCAAACTGATCACTCTTCATTTATTTTGAGTACAAAAAAACTGTTGAACAGAAGCAGTATACTTGTTTTTCAAACTTAAATTTTTTAAATGTTTTTGCTTTCATTCAGTATCTTAATGGAGGGCGGCTTGTTTTCGATCCGGTCATACTGGAGCCTAGTTCTTTTTAGCCAAATCCCAGTGAAATTGGAATGAATGAGAGGAGTGGCAGTTGGGAACAGTTGATACAGAATTAACAGTCAAAGTATTTTCCCTTTAAGCAAAATACAAAAATTTGAAGGTCTAGTGTTTGTGTGGGGCGTGTATCAGTAGTATATGTGACATAACAAAGTAGCTGACTTGCTCAATGTAAGTTTCACTAAACTTTGGCTATTTTCCATCTTCTCCACTAAAAGGAATATAGAGCACTGTTTTAAATCCCTATTCTTCTGAACCGATTATCACGCGATCTGTTAGCGGGTTTCCAGTTGGGAATCGATGGAAGAGAATTTCCAGTTTCGCCATTTTCCATGCAACTAAGGGAAATCTCAAAACCTTGGCTGGGACCGCGGAATTGGAATAATTTTGAAGATAATTCTCATTTATTGTTCAGTCTCAAATGCACCTTTTAAAACTAGATTACATGTTCTCATCACTCTGGAGCATCTTCAGATATAAGTAATTGATTCAGCAACCAGTCTTGTCTATTCAGAACCAATACAGTACTCTGATATGTGGTTCTGAATGGACAAGACGCGCTGCTGACGCAACTGCTTGGATCTGAGGATGATCCTCAGTAATGGAAACAGGTAACCAAATTAAAAAAGGTGTAACTGAGACTGAACAACAAATGATAATTTTCTTAAATATCAATAGAGTTCCTGATTTCCACGAGACGAATACGACCGCTTCAGTGAATTTGTACTTTATTTTCTGGGACAATGGTGTCCTTTGGGCATTCAGCTGCGAGAGATCGAAGGAGGTGTAAATACATAGTCCAGTCACATTAATGCGACCAACTCATATGTTCAACGTCAACGTGCAATAACTACTCACTAACGGTAGGTGGAAGCTCTGTCAGTGGACGGTATACAGGATGTATCAAAAAGGATGGCGCAAACTTACACGGCTGAAAGTACACTATAATAGAAGCACGAATGTCCCAGTAAACATGGGCTCTAAAACGCGTACCTTAAGAGCTGTGAGATATTCTTGATTTTCAATATTGTGAAATAAATCTCTTCTACTGCAAGCTCTTTGCTTTTCATATTTTGGGAAGTGGTAGTATGGACCAAAAGAAGAAAAAATGTCCAGTAAACATGTACTCTAAAATGAATACCTTAAACAGCTATGAGCACCTGTTCATCTGCTGGACTTTGGAACACAACTGTTCTAATGAACAATTTGTGGTATGACCTCAATCGGGCTGTTCGCACCATGGATCCTCAACAGAGAAACTTAGCGCAGCTGGTCACTGCACTGAATTCGGCATGGTTCCACATCATTGTTGGTACCTTCCAAAACCTCACTGACTCTCTTGCAGGTCTCGCGTGGCAAAAGTGTTTATTCGGGCTTTTGACGGGTAATCACATTAATGTGACTGGAAATTGTATATTTGCTTCGACGACCTTCGTTGGAATCGATTGTTATTGTAGCTGCAAACGCTAAATAAATAAATAATTTGAGCTAGTCGAGTAATTTGAATGTTACACGTAAGAACATATGCTATATGATGCCATGTGAATTCGATGTGTGGCGTCATAGGGTGTAATGTTAGGGGACGGACCTTCGATGAGAGTGCAGCAAAGCTTATACGCTCTTGTTCATACTGTCCTGGGAGAGTTGTGAGAGAAACGGACTGTACAAAACACGCCATTCCATTTACTCAACGTGTGTGCTGCGGGAATTACGATAGCGGCTGGCGGGTTAAGTGACACAGAGATGCCGCACTCGGCCTGTGGTATCACTAATTTGTTCTAATGAGTCTCCGAGCGGACGGGAATAAATTTCAGAGGGCCTCCGTCTTAAGCGAATGCTGATGGAGAAAACTCGTTCACTTTTATCGCAGATATTTGTATCAGCTGTAGCCTGACCGTGGGAGACGCGGTTAGCGTTATATGGAAAGAAACTACCGACATTTATTGAAATACTCCGGTAAGGAACACATTTCTCCCAACGAGAGACCATTTGTTGATACCGTCACTGTAGAATCGAGTTTTTGACGGAGCCACGACCTCATCTCTGTTTGTACCGTTTCATCACTATCAAAGCGAAGTCCTCGCAGATGTTTTTGAGTGTTGGAAACATATGATAATGGGATGGGTCAAAGTCGGGACCATGTGGACGATAATGGGTGACAGTTGAAACCGAGGCATCGGATTGTCGCAGGCGTGACAGCGTGTGTGTGGTCGGCCATTGTCATGCTGAAGCAGCGGGTCCTCCATTTGTGGACGAACTCTTCGAATCTCGATCACAGTACTCTGTTCTTCGTACAGCAACGTAGTTACGTTACACACTGCCTTGTTATACGCTAAAATTCTGAGCCCTCTAGCATCAGACTGCTGCAGAGTGTGTAGACATGGATGTAGAATGTTCAACTGTTCGTTTTATTTAAGAAAATTTTAGAGTTCGCAGGCATTTCTTCGCAGTATGCTCTCGCATGTCAAGCAGCGCCTAGATGCGGAGTGTTAGCGACAGTTTCGAACTTCATGGACGGGTTTAATCACTTTAGCTCATAAGTACTTTATTTTATACCAGCATTTTGTTATAGAAATAGTAGATTGGTATCTCTGACTTTCAATGTTGAGTGTACCCGATTTATTCCAAGCTGGCGAAACTAATCAGCGATAGTTTTGTATAAAATCAGGCACTAAAAGCTGCATTCCAGAAAAGGACTATGAGAGACTTATCCAAGTGCTAATGGATCGTATAGTTCTCGCGTAAACTGAACTGTTTGATTTTGGTAAGACTTTTTGTCCTATAAATCTTTGAAAAGTTATCCTGAAGCTTTTTACTCGGAAGATATCGTTGAAGACGCTGGAAAGATCCATTTGTAGGTTGGACGGTGTTTGTCAACGCTACATGAATCTTGGGGTTTATCTGAGAGCTGTCGGACTGTTCAGGGCAGTACTCTGTGTTGACAGAGCTGTAACATTTTATTCATTTTCACCTATTAATCCGAGAACGAAGAAGCAATGATGGAAATAAAAGAACGGTTCAAGAGCGGAATTAAAATACAAGATGAAAGGATGTTAAAGATAAGATTCGCTAATGACATTGCTATCCTGAGTGAAAGTGTAGAAGAATTGCAAGATCTGCTGAATCGAATGAATACTGGCTACAGTATATGGGCTGAAGTAAATCGAAGAAAGAAGAAAATAATTACACGTGGTAGAAATGAGAACAGCGAGAAACTTAACATCAGGATTGGTGATCACGAAGTATACGAAGTTAAGGAATTTTGCTATCTAAGCACAAAAGCAACCCGTGATGGACGGACCAAGGAGGACATAAGAAGCAGAGCAGCGGTGGTAAAAAGGGCATTCCTGGCCAAGAGAAGGCTACTAGAATCAAACATAGGCCTCAATTTGAGGAAGAAACTTCTGAGAATGGAGCACAGCATTGTATGGTAGTGAAACATGGACTGTGGGAAATCCAGAAAAGAATAGAATCGAAGCATTTGAGATGTGGTGCTACAGGTGAGTATTGCAATTTAGGTGGACCGCTGAGGTAAGGAATGAAGTGGTTCTGTGCAGAATCGGAGAGGAACGGAATATGTGTAAAACACTGACAAGGAGGAGGGACAGGATGATAGGAACCTGTTAAGACATCACGGAATGACTTCCGTGGTACAAGAGGGAGCTGTAGAGGGCAAAAACTGTAGAGGAAGAAAGAGATTGTAATACATCCAGCAAATAATTGAGGAGGTAGGTTGCAAGTGCTACTCTTGGCACAGGAGAGGAATTCGTGGCGGGCCGCATCAAACCAGACAGAAGACTGATGATTTTAAAAAAGGAGAAAAAAAGAGCTTAAATAGGGCTCACCCCAAAATCAGCTTCACCTTAGAGATAGAGATTGAAGTCGGTCTCTCGTTGGTCTACAGAAGATGTGACAACTCTTTGGAACATTGTACAGAAAGCCTACGAACATAAAGAGGTGCTTCGATGGCATATCGCACCACCACTCAGCCCCAAAAGAAAGCAGTGCTTAACACTCTGTCTTTGGGTACCTTCTGCATCAATGTCAGCAATAGCCAGAAATCATAGCTGGAGTTCATAAAGAAGATAATGAAGGCCTACGGCTTCGATGGTTTGTTCATAGACACCACTTTCGAATGAAATATTGATTATGCTAATAAGGTAAACGAGGATCCGTCTTTTCACTCTATTAGGTTTCCTTTCGTTTCTAGAGCTACTGACTGCATCAGCAGAATTGCAGAGAAGAATGGAATTAGGACCACTTAGTCAGGCGACGAAGAAAAACACTTTTTTCGCCTCAGAATGGTTGTACCTAATTACCTTCGCACTGCTCGAGTGTATGAAGTGACATATAGTTGTGGCAGAGTGTTTCTAGGAGAAGGGGAAGAGCTGTAAAAGAACGTACTGAGGAACACGAACACCCCACGCGGGCCGGCTGCTGTGACAGAGCGGTTCTAGGCGCTTCAGTCTGGAACCGCGATGCTGCTACGGTCGCAGGTTCGAATCCTGCCTCGGGCATGGGTGTGTGTGATGTCCTTAGGTTAGTTAGGTTTAAGTAGTGCTAAGTCTAGGGGACTGATGACCTCAGATGTTAAGTCCCATAGTGCTTAGAGCCCTTTGAACCTTTGAACCACACGCAGTTAAAACAATATTTGAAATCCATGATAGCAGAACATCAAGAGAAATGTTGGCACTTTCATGTCACTACAGCTCCCTCTAGTACCACGCAAGTCATTTCGTGATGTCTTAACAGATTCCTATCATCCTGCCCTTCTTCTTGTATGTAATATTCGTGTGTCAAAATATAGGGTGTGTCAAAAACTAAATTCCCTTTGCGGACTTTGAAGACTTGTAGTGGGGACCAAGAAGTTTAAGTTTAGTACAGAAACTCATTTACGGATACGTACAATTTTCCCGAAACACGCGAAACATCACAACACACGTTGTTCCCTCACTCCTGCTGTTTGTCGTCTGTGTCAGGTTCCAAGTAGGGCTCGATGTGACGTCCGCCGACGTCTACATAGATACGTTAATTCCGTACCATACTCTGGTACACATAATCACCAATTTATGGTCCTCCAGCATCACCGGCAGTCATAACGCACCAGTAGGCATTCCTCGGATGCTACAGGGGCCTTGGAAATCAAGGATTGCATGTGAACCAATAGGTAATGCACTAGCGTGTTCAAGTCGGGAGAGCGTGCAGACCAAGCAGTCAGGTCATAACGACCTATCCATTGTTGCCCAAATCATCGGTCCTGATGACCTCTGACCGTAAGTGAAAAATGTGGGGATGCGCTATCTTGCTGGAACCACATGTTTTGATGCATACGCAACAGAACTTCTTCCAAGAACTCATGCAGTATACTGCCATGGAATCGCAAGTAGGTGGACGAACGTATTGCCCAGTTGCACGTCTATCCAGGAACCTTGCCCAATTATTCAGTCCGTACCATTCCCGAAACCAGTGGGGGCGCACAGCTTGCGTGTTTTCATCAACCCACATATGATTGTTGTTGTGATTGAAGACACCTTCCCTGGTGAACTTGGCTCCATCCTTAGAAAGGATTCGTCATGAGAAGTCGGGGCTGTTCACACAACGGTGAAAGAACCTCCTGCAGAACTGAGATCGTGAGGCAAAGTCCTGTGGCTGCATTGCCTTTTCCTTCTGGGGGGCGGAGGGTGTAGTGCTTCTCACGCAGAAAACGACAGACAGTTCGTTGATCCACATTCGGTTTACCTGCTATGTTAATGGTACTCGTCGTCGCGTCCTCTTCCACTGCACGGAGTGCGGCTGTGGAGCACCACAGTTGGTCCTGCTGGTGGTGAATGCACCCTTCTTTGAGGGCCGCAAGTACATCGTAGTGAAGAGGGAGTGTGTAGGTGTCTGGCGGTTTGGAAACGCTCCGCATACGACTGAAGAGCAGCGCCCCCTTTGCACGAGCTTCGCCGTACAAAAACATCAGGCTTGCGTATTGCATAAAAATCAAGTTCACCTTGGTCAACAGCAACACACTAAAAATGAAATGTACGTACAGCGTACACTAAAGACACAACAGCAGGTACAAACCACTCTGGGTGGATATAGTAGTACAGTATGAACCAAAAACAGAAGCACTATAGCAGGTAGAAACCTCTCAGGGCAAATCCTAAATTCAAATGAATGCCATGTAAACAAATCCGTAGTGGGCCTGGGACATCAGGTGATCAACAAATGCCGGCCGGGCTTAGCCGCGCGGTTATAGGCGCTACAGTCTGGAACCGCGCGACCGCTATGGTCGCAGGTTACAATCTTGCCTCGGGCACGGATGTGTGTGATGTCCTTAGGTTAGTTAGGTTTAAGTAGTTCTAAGTTCTAGGGGACTGATGACCTTAGTAGTTAAGTCCCATAGCGCTCAGAGCCATTTGAAACTTTTTTTTTTATCAACAAATGATGTACATAACAGCCTAATCAGTGACGTCGTCAATTCGGGAAAAAGGTAAGTTTTCGGACTCGAATTCCTACCCTAAAATTTAACTGGTCTTTGTCTCCACTGCACGTCCTCGACGTTTGTAAAGGGAATTTAGTTACTGCATTGACCTGGACGGATTTTAGATTCCTAATTACATATCTCCGTTACGGTATTTTTATCACTCATTTCTTTAACTGATATTTCTGTTTGTCATTGTAAAATTACGGCAGTAGTGTTCTGACTTGAGCAAACATAGTTTTCTTATTTGACACCTATACATGTTTCGATGACATTTCACCTAAGTCAGTGGATTAATTTTATTATCCTATCATTTGTAGTACAGGTAATTGGAGGTCAGTATTTACAAGACCGGATGCTTTATTTCCTGTTGCAGCGTCTTCTATGTTGGTGCCTAATTCCCGTCTTAGTATCTTAGAGTCTGAGTACCAGCACAAAGGTTGTGCGTGTCATATTGTGGGCAGTTTCGGCACGTAGCGAAGCGCGTGCTGCGACAGCCGCCAGTATTCAATGCTACGGCTTAGGAGCCCCTGGGATTACCAGAGAAAGTCGCTCGTTAGTGAGGCGGGCGAGGTAAAGCCGCTGACTGGTGCCATTGTTCGGACACTGCTCGCGAGCCTGGCTCTGGAGGCACGGCGTGCGCTCCTCCGACAACGCCCTTGGTAGGCCCGTGTCAGTAAATACCAGCTGTTCGGACATTACAATTACGAACTTCTGGGACTTGTAGAGGGGAGTGAGTACGAAACCCATGTCCGTAAACGTACCGTTTCCGTTCTACGCGGTTTCAGTTCAGATGCGTAACGTCTCCACGTCTGGTATGAAAAGAGAGAAGTCTCAGAGTTCTTTGTCCTAGTATGCAATAGAATAGCCAGGATAACGAGTGCTACTTGTGGTGTGCCATGCAAAGTTTGATTTACGATACTCCTGTAGAGACAGAGGAATACCTGCGGGAGCGTGTTCTGGCCACTGCACTAGAAATTTAGAAGACACCAGTGTTTACATGTGTTTCTTTCCTAGACGATTTTGCGGAGAACCTTCTCATTTCATATCCGTCCACTTACTTTCCAGGAACCGTGTGCAACACCGCTCGTCAAACGTGTCAAATACTGTGATTCTCTCCTTTGCCCATTTTCCAATAGTCCGTGAATTACTGCTTTACAATGTAGCGCTTCAGACTTTTTTCTTTTCTTTTTGCATCAGTCTTCTGACTTGTTCGATGCGGTCAGCCACGAATTCTTCTACTGTACCAACCACTTCATCTAAGAGTAGCAACCTACGCCCTCGAGTATTTGCTGGATGTATTACACTCTCGGATATGCTCTACAGTTTTTACCCTCTACAGCTCCCTCTAGTACCATGGAAGTTATTCCATGACGTCGTAACAGATGTCTTATGATCCTGTCCCTTTTTCTTGTCGGTGTTTTCCATATGTTCTTTTCCTCGCTAATAATGCGGAGAACCTCCTCATTCCTTATCTTATAAGTCCAGCCAATTGTCGACTTTCTTCTGTAGCACATCTCAAATGCTTCGATTCCATTCTTTTCTAAATTTCTAGCAGTCCATGTTTCGCTACCATAGAATGCTGAGCTCCAAAGCTACATTCTCAGAAGTTTCTTCCTCAAACTGAGGCCTTTGTTTGATACAGTAGCCTCCTCTTGGCCAGGAATGCCCTTTTTACCGTCGCTAGTCTGCTTCTTATGTCCTCCTTGGTCCGTCCACCACGGGTTATTTCTGTGCCTAGGTAGCAAAATTCCTTAACTTTACGAAGCTTATCAACGATATCTTTTCACCCGGAACGAAAATGTCTTGCATTTAATTTGTTTCTTGTTTGATATACTGATTGAACAGTAGCTCAGAAAAATTGCATTTGTATCATCCGCCCTACCTTATGCGAGTAATTCACTTATGGTATCCCGTTCTTTTTGTTATTTCGAAATTTTTTTATTGGTTCTCCACCGAAAACTTTTCCCTAGTGCGCATACCTGTTTTTCTGAGGTTTCTGAACGTCTTGCATCGCTTTGTTGACCACTTTTACTAGGAATCACGAATCTTATGAAAGTGTCTCAACTTTTTATAAGCCTCCCTTTCTGTATCTGATTGAGTAATAGTCGTTTAGCAGATCCACAATTTTTTTTTGGTCCTTTTCTGTCGGCTCTCGATCAGCCAACATAACAGAGAAGTTTTTTATTCCGTCCATCTGCTTTTTAAAAAATGTCATATTTACGAAAATGGCTTCTGACTGCTTTAAAACGTTTAGTTGTCAGAGAATAAGGCTGGGAGAACAGAACGTTCATTCGCTTTCAGCGATTATTGTCTATATCCCGAAATATTATCCATCGGAAAGCAAACGCCCGACTTTCCACATAACATGTTGGAGTCATGGATCAAGTCAAACACTTCTTAACCTCCGGAAAGTATTTGACTCATCGCTACACCAAAACATTAGCAAAAATACCATCATACGAGGTATCAAACAAAACTTGTGGCTGCGAGGCGTAGCCAAGCGGTCTAGGGCGCCTTGTCACGTTCGTGCGCGTCACCCGTCGGAGTCCTCCCTCGGGCATGGGTGTGTGTATTGTACATAGCGTAAGTTAGTTAAAGTTAGATAAGTAGTGTGTGAACTTAGGGACCCATGACCTCAGTAGTTTGGTCCCACAAGACCTTACCAGAAATAAAATAACAAAACTTGTGACTGGTTTGGGGATGTCCTGATACAGAAGACGCAGTATGTTATCTTGGAAGGAGACAGAATTAAAATGGTCTAGGAGATAATATTGGTAGCAAATTCATTTTGCTGATTGTGCAGCTATCTATAGAGAAGCATAGCCTACAAAAACTGCCCACATTTGAAATTATTTAAAATACAGGCAATTTGATTTAAATGCACAGTAGTTTAAAATTGCGCACTTCACACTTCATGACCGCAATTTCAGTAAGTCACAAATGGAATCAAGCATAACAATCTGTAGGGGTATCCCATCTTTCTCAAATGTAGGGTAGATAAAGCAAATATGATTAACATGAGATATTAAACGTAAGCAGCACGAGTGATCAGAGTTTTGTTTGACTGATGGAAAAGTGTGAAGGAAATGTTGAAAAATTTGAATTGGTTGCCGCTAGAAGGTGGAGGCCAATGACCCGTGAAAGCCCACTTACAAAGTTTCAACAACAAGCGTTAAGAAAAAAAATCTACGAATATAGTTCAGCCTCAGTCAATATTAGGCACTGCAGTGCTTTCAGAGCCACATAAAAAGTCATTGTTTCCGCGTTTCTTACGCTATTGTTGCGGAAACAAACTGTAACATGTGTTGCCAGCCAGGGTGGCCGAGCTGTTCTAGGCGCTTCAGTCTGGAACCGCGCGACCGCTATGGTCGCAGGTTCGAAACCTGCCTCGGAAATGGATGTGTGTGATGTCCTTAGTTTAGTTAGGCTTAAGTAGTTCTAAGTTCTAGGGGACTGATGACCTCAGGTGTTAAGTCCCATAGTGCTCATAGCCATTTGAACCATTTTTGTAGCATGTGTTACAATGCAGAGTTAGTCACTAACCTCTCCCATGCACTTCAGAATGGTTTACGCAATATGTCCAGTTCAAAAACCTACTGAAACTTTATTTGTTTGGAAAGAATTTTATTTGTTCGTCTACATCGATGTAATCCCCTTTAAAATAGTTCTCCCATCTCGGAAACACTTCTGGAACCCGATCTTTTGGATAGCTTTTAACTGTCTCGTCTAATACGAGGGTTGTCCAGAAAGTAAGTTGCGGTCGGTCGCGTAAATGACACCACAGTGAAAACCCGATGAAGTTTTGCACAGATGCGTTGGGTAGTGTCTCTAGTATGACCGTCGATCGCATCAAGACGCTCTTTTCAGTCGTGAGCGCACTGTGAGCGAGTAAAGGTGCCTACAACAACGATGTCTCCCACCAAGTAGTAGGGCCTGCTGAGAGACTTCGCCTTAATGAATGCAGCCCACCTAACACAACTGCCACGCACTTCCATCTTCATAGCAGTTCTCAGCCGCACTCTGCAGGGGCAGTGAAGACGCTCCTGCAGCCTTTTCGATGGGAAGTGTTCGATCACCCACAACACAGCCCTAATTGGCTCGTCCTGAGTATCATCTCTGTTCACATGAAACGCTGGATACGAAGACAACACTTGGGCGCAGTCTGCACGCTATATACCAGCGTAGAGAATTATCGGAAAGCACAGGCGGCTGCCTTCTATGACGATGGTGTTGGAAATTTGGTATAACGCTCCAACAAATGCCTAAGTCGGAGCGGCGACTATGTAGAGAAGTACCTGGAGGTTGTAGCTAACTCTTTCAAATAAAATGTTTCTGATTTTCACTGTGGTTTCAATTTAGCAACCGATCGGAACTTACTTTCTGGACAGCCCTCGTATATGCTTGTAAAACGACGGTTCTTTAAGGTTTTCTATATTTTAGGGACCATAAAAAGATCACGTCTGGCCATGCTTGACGAGTATGAAGGTTGGGGCATCATCACAGTATTGTTTTTGGTTTCGCCAAAATCGATCTTTTTCGGTCGTAACGGTCCAGAATACTTTCACTGGGACGACTCAGACTTAGTTACGAGTTCATACACGTAAGTTTCATCACCTGTTACGAGACGTTCCAATAGTTCTGCAACGCTGATGAATTCGTCTAGTGTTCCTCAAAAACTTGCTTTCGTCCCTGTTTTTATTCGAAATGAAAAATTTTGGAAGATATATTGCTGCAAAACGGTTAATATCCAAAACTTTCGGAACAATCGCATTATCAGCGACCTCTCGTTCTGCGATTCGGTTATCTCCGTTACCATTCCTTCACTTTTTCTACGATCACATCGGTTGATGGACGCTATGGAGACCAGGGCGCTCCTCATCTTCAGCATCTTCATGGCCTCCTTCGAAACGCTTATACCGCACGTAAACACTTTAATTACTCATAGTAGACTCACCAAGAGCATTATTTAACATTTCTGCAAATCTGTTGTACATTATTCTGTTTTTATACCAAAATTTTATACGGATTCTCTGATCCATTTTTATACAAAATAAATAATCGCCGATACTAGCGAAACGAACGGAGCCTTTTGACATCTGACTATTGATTAAATATGCAATACGACTAACAGCCCTCCTGGCTAGCCACGCGGTCTAACGCGCTGCTTCCGGAGCGGGAAGGCGTGCCGGTCCCCGGCACGAATCCGCCCGGCGAATTAGTGTCGACATCCGGTGTGCCGTCCAGCCTGTGGATGGATGTTAATGCGATTTTCAACCTACCTCGGCGAATGAGGGCTGGTTCCCCTTATTCCGCCTCAATTACACTGTGTCGCCGATTGCTGAGCAAACTCCGTTTCCACGTACGCGTACACCATAATTACTCTACCACGCTTTAACCCTGGGTTAAGTGTGGGGCGGCGATGGGGTGGATGGACAACTGTGGCCCGTTGTGGGGTTGTGAACCACTGAGGGCTACGGCGGGACGAAGGGTTTAACACAATACAAAACACTACGACTAACACTGTACGGGTACTTTTAAGACACCTTGTCCAACTTAACAACGTACAACTCGGATTAACAGAACACGCACAATTTCAAAATTCCCGTTATTTTTAACGTCCTAAGTATATAGATGCCTCTTAGCTGTTAACCGGCGGAGTTAGACTTGAAGAGGTGTTACGGAATAACAGGTCTAGGTATGAGGGATTTGGAGTCCTCTCTGAGCACCAGATTCTGTATCCATAACGGACGACGTCGTCGCGAAGGCCTCTGGGTCATGGGCTAAACGACTTCTGGTAAAACGCCCCTGAGCTCTGTTCCAGTTTACTCGGATGGGCAGCAGCAGCATGCAGGCGGCGTCGGCAGCACGTGCCGAGAAAACCGAGCGCCTGGCACCGGCGCGGCTGTCTGGTAAGTTGTGGGGACGGCGCGCAACGGCTCAACTTGGGCTGACCCGCAGCGGCCCACTTGCGCCTTCGGTTATTAGTTTCGCGCGGCTATCGACCGGCCTGTTTAACTTGCGCCGGCTTATTTGGGAGACGCAAACTTTTCCTAATTAGAAATATTAATATTTATAGGGCATTACAGCAGCAAGTAGGGCGAGAGTGATTACGTACTGACTCGCGCCCTGGAGGCCACGTCGAGTGCTTCCGCAGCTACAACAACAAGGCACGCGTTCTTGACGTCAAGGAGGTAGCGCCGTGCGCTGACACACAGATGGTTACACACACAAGTGCTCACTCACCCTCAAAATCGAGTACAAGTATTTTTTTTAAATGGCTTCGTAAATAATTAACATTGAATGCTGAACCTGGAAATCTTCCGAACATTCTCAACTGTCAATTCCTCTGCACAGTTCCAATTTCTGTAATATTTGGCGAAAAACAAACTGCCACCTGCTCTCATTAGTAATGAAAGAGAAAAACATTTTCGGGTCACTTGTCGCGTCAAATCTGTGTACAATCTCGAGCTTTCGACGAAATCCTCCATCGTCTTCATCTGGGACAACTGATTGCAGTGGCAATTTTTTTTTCTTTTTTGTTATTTCAGTTTTGTTATTCAGTGGGCTGCCATCTGACTGAACTGCTCTTCAGCCAAAAATTTTACGTGTTTGATAAAAGTTTATCCCACCTCCTTACCCGAAATCGCTAACGCACGCTTGTGCAGTGGTATTCGACTCGGAGGTAAGCCTATTAGAATCCTGGCGGTGGGAAATTTCCACTGCTAGTATTTGGTCGGCAAGGGAAGAACAGGTGGTGGCGTAAATTTCCCGATCTCCAGTTTTCCAGCAATCTCCCGAAATTAAATTCTAAATGTCAGCGTCTCATGAAGTGTTGGTATGTGACACCATTGGTCCGTCCAGTTCCGACTTAAGGCCCAAGCGACACAAGCGGGCCCTTGTGCAAAATCTGTATACAGGGCGCCTCATAATAAGTTCTTAAAACAACCAATTTCCACGTTCACTAGGTTTAGGTTTATTTTTAACGGTCTTACCAACAGTATTTGATGCAGAGGAAGGCAATGGCAAACCACTTCCTCTAGCAGCTTACCTAAATGGTGAAGCAGTATTCCTGCAACTGCTTGCCCACTCTCATTCCGTGAGTAAGGGAGTACTTTGATTTTTGAGTAGGAAATTTTATAAAATATCAGAATTTAGGTAACTAAATGTTATGTGAAATAAAGGATAGGTAGCCACCCATGTTTAGCTTAAGATGAGTGGTTGCGTGTCCTTTATTTTACATATTTTCCGTCTAGGAATTTCGGTTATTGGATAATTAATTTAAAAAGAAAACACATTCGTGAACAACACTTACGATTTATAAAACTTTCAAGATTAACTTTATAAGACTGCTAAAATATAGTAACTTGTAATACAATCGTGGCAGCTACTGCTACGGTGGCCATATATAGCCCATATATGCTGCCACAGACCGTGTCCATACCACATTGGTGGCGGTACTGCTCTCGTAGGAACGTAAACCAAGAGATTCCTCTATGTCTTCTCACCACCAAGAGCATGTTTCCACTAATATTATAGTCACCAATCGCAAGCAGTCTATTATCTATAAATGTTCACTACTAAGCAGACATTAAAATATAAAATATAAAAGTATCTTTGCGCTGAAATGTTACAGCGTTTTTCAGGGTACGAGAGAAAATTTCTCGTCCTGGCACAGAGATAACGTAAAAATAAATAACGTTTTGTCACTGTTGTGTTGGCACACTACCTTGAGCCTTGGAATAATTTTGTTTGTATGTATTAGCCACTTTGTGTGTGTTTTGATTTAATATGACACTGTAGAATTCCGTACCATAGTAAAATTATTTATTTTGGACAGTTTATCGCCAATAGAAACACAGATCAACGAATAAAAATCTTTCAAATTAAGATTATTTATTTCTATAGCTTCTCGCGGGCGGAATCCTAATAAGACAGCAGAAACGTCGTATCATTCATAATTTTTTACAGTTAACATCAAATATTTAATAAAATACATTAGTAGCAATTTTAATATGTCTTCCAATTAATAATGATACGAAGTCGAAACTTGAAATCAGTGAGCAGAAATATCATCAGCATGAAGACTTTTAATTTCATACAGCAACACGTATAAAGTTTTTTTTTCCCTCTACGTCTCGCGAGAGAAGATTTGATGATTCGGATTCTGCTTGCGTGGCTGTTTCGATTCTCCCTTTATCCTGATGTAATGAATTAGATTTGACGAATACATACTTCTGTAACCGAGGCAAGCAGAATATATATAGGACCTACGCTCCTAGTAGAGTGCTCAAGGCTTTACTGGACGTCAGCATGAAAGTAAAAGGGGAGGAAAACCTCTCTCCCGGTCGCTTTAGAACAATAACTGGAGGTCCTCTTCCAAACTAGTTATCATTTGTAATCAACCGGGTCGAGGGCTTTCCTTTCCAATCCTCACCATGCGCAAATCAGTGATAGTACACGGAATTGAACAGGGTTAGTCCACAGACAAACTTTCTGGTGACTTTTTGACAGTTAAAATTTTATTGGTTCAAATGGCTCTGAGCACTATGAGACTTAACTTCTGAGGTCATCAGTCCCCTAGAACTTAGAACTACTTAACCCTAATTAACCTAAGGACATGACACACATCCATGACCGAGGCAGGATTCGAACCTGCGACCGTAGCGGTAGCGCGGTTCCAGACTGTAGCGCCTAGAACCGCTCGGCCACTCGGGCCGGGAAAATTTTATTACTTTTCATATCATCGCCCTACCAGAGATGTATATTTTTGTGATGTTCTCGTCAATATGTTGTATTAAGCAATTGTCCTTCTTTGCTCTTGTAGTCTGTACGAATATTCTACTGCCTTGCTTGTCGCAAGTGGCGAGCAAAGCAGGAACAGTAGAGTCTGCGTCACGTGTGCATTACGAACGTGGCGGCCGAAATTGGGAACCAGTGTCCCTCGTAGCTCTGTAAAGATTTCTTTCAGTTTATTTCCACGGAAAATAAAATTCGAAGGGGTTTTGAGACCAAAGGTTCGTGGTATTCAAATTCCTCAAATTCAACGACTGTGGAACATTCTAGAATATACTATAATTCAAAATGGTAAATATCTTTTAGTGTTATTGCCTAGCTGCTCTGTGAAAGGTTAGCAGATTTATGAATTTTTGAAATCTATTAGGCCTACTGCTGCTATTACACTAGCAAAACAATTAATAATGCCGATGGGAGAGTAGAACAAATTTTCACCTAATTCAATTGACTTTTATCTCTATACAAAGCGTGCGACTGCAATAGTGCAATAAAGGAAGAAAATTTCCGCGGATGTGGAGGAACCGTTGGAAGGGAGCCAAAAGACGCGGGAAATGAGAAATTACCCATGAAAGTGGAAGAGTTGCTGCAGGAAATGAGGAAATTGCCCCATTCGGGGGAAAAAGAGCTAATAAAAGCTCAAAAAGAGAGCAACAACGCATTGCATCACAAGACTGGAGCTCACAAGGAAACGACCAAAGCAATCTTACCGAAAATAGCGTGTGATTTGATCGAATTTGGCCAGTCATTTGAGGCGATACAGCAGTAAATCTCCATTAACCGGCAATTGTGCAAGTAAGTCTATAAACGATGACGGAAATTCTGGCAAAATTACGGGGCTTACATATTACACTTTTATAATATTTTTATTGCTCGTCTAAAGTTCTATTTTAATTTTTCAAGACTGGTACTGGCTTTCAACAGCTTTGAGTGCATAAAAATGTATTGGTGAAGTACAGAAACCCTAACAAGACTGGAACAGGGAATCATCAATATCAGTAACCGAATATAAATAACAATTAAGAAGAAATGCTAATGAAAAGCACTAAGTAAGTTACATTTACACAGATAACGTCGGATTGATAGTTGGTATTATAGTAAATAAAACTAATACAGAACTTTAAAATTGTCATGATTAAACAAATTGAAAGGGGCCGTCTAGGCTAACAATAAAACATATTAATTCTGAAACTAGAGTGTGGCTTTCTGCATGTCCATCGGCTTATTTATGTATGCATAAATGTATGGGAAATAACAAACTGTCTTTGGAGTTTTTTTAATCGTGATCACCGATCAAGATTAAGCAATGGTTAACTCATCGGACTCGTACTATAGAGTAGCGCATTCAAATCCCTGTACGGACATCCAATGGTAAGTTTTCCATGGTTTACCTAAATTTATTGAAGCGGAATTGTTCCTTTCAAAAGGACATGACTGATTTCCTAGCCTACACATGCCATCCTGCGTTTTGTTCACTATGTTATGAGCAAATCGTCAGCGATACGCAAAATCCTAATCTTCCTTGCGATATATCCACGAGAAAGTGGATTCTCTTATAATAAAGTTGCCTGAAGTTGCTGGTGAACGAGTAGGTTTGTCAGCCTATCGTTAACGACGACGTGAATGTCCCTGTAAGATTAAAACTGTATGCCTGACAGTGACCTGAGCTCTAGACCTTTGCGTTTAGCGGGAAAGTGCTCTACCGACTGAGCTACCCAACAAAATTCACGCCCCGTCCTCACAGCTTTCGTTTCGCAAGTACCTCGCATCCTACACTCCAACCTTCATAGAAGTTATTCTCCGAAAGATGCGGGACTAGCACTCCTGCAAGAAAGGATTTTACGGAGATATGGCTTAGCCACAGCCTGGAGGATATTTCCAGAGTGAATTTTTTTACTGTGCAGTGGTTTCTTTCATTCAGGAAACAACGACGTATTTACAACATGCCGTCTACTGAGACACATACGATCAGAGAAATTGCCTCTATCAAAATGTTGCTAAACCACTCAAAACAGTAGTTTGGAGCCCCACTATAACTGACTTACTTAACGCTGTATGTCAGCGTTGGCTGTTAGATCCCGAACGGTGCAATTTGGCACGTTAATTGCATTCTTTTTAACCCGTGACTCTAAGGCCTTCCATCACAGTTATTATTGTGGTACCACGAGAACACGCATTCGGGAGGGCGACGGTTCAATCCCGCGTCCGGCCATCCTGATTTAGGTTTTCCGTGATTTCTCTAAATCGCTCCAGGCAAATGCCGGGATGGTTCCTTTCAAAGGGCACGGCCGACTTCCTTCCCCCTCCTTCCCTAATCCGATGAGACCGATGACCTCGATGTCTGGTCTCCTTCCCCAAAACAACCAACCAACCAACCACGAGAACAGCCGAGGAGCCGACGCAACAGCCATTGGAGTAAGTACTACATCATTTCTGTATTTTCTCGTAACGCCATGCGTTTTAGTACTCTCAGTTCCGCCAGTTTCTCGCTTCCTACATTAAAACCTTCATAGAAGTTATTCTACGAAAGATGCGGGACTAGCACTGTTGGAAGAAAGGATTTTGCGGATGATGCTATTTCTACCCTTGCAGGGCTCACATATGAAGATGGCGTTAACTTGATGTCGAAACCGGTCATGATATATAAATACCATTGCGACATAGACTGTTGTTTTAACCACAAAATAATTACACATTTGAAATTTAAATCAACAGCTTTGCCCTTCGAACTCTGTTACTTATTATTTTCCTTTCTATATATGAGTGGTAGAGTCTACTAAGGATAGTATAACAAAAAAAACTGCACTTAGGAAAATATTTTGTGTTACATGCGTACGATGGCTTCCAAAGCCGTTAACAGTTGCAGTAAAAACTTTCTACTGTCGCATGTTGCTTCGCCAGTGTGGCGTTCCAGGCAAAGTGAGAGCGATACTTCAGCTCTCATGTACCAGTATTTCACCTGCCCCCATTACCAGTTGTCAAAAATGTTAGAGAACATGGTATACGATTGGCTCTCAAGAATGTGATGGAGAGGACTGATGTCTTTTGTGATACCAGCTTTTATTTTAATTTGTAGTATTTGCTATTGTAGAATGAGTAACGAAACCCGGCGGCAGTGGATAAGACAGTTTACACTGCTGGACAGTAAAATTGCAGCATCAGACACTATAAAAATAAAAAGATTTGACTTACTATTTGTGTGCAGTACAGATGGTAGAATATATAATTACATTGCAGGTGATTTGGGGGTATACAGGCTCCTAAATTTAGTACACACTGCTGCCACCTCTGGCAGCAACAATGGCTGTACCGTTCTAGGCATCGATTCGAACTGAGCCTGGATGATACTTCATTCCATGTTGCTTCAACTCTTTGTCGGATTTCATCAAGCACAGTGGCTACCGTGGGGTGGCGTACCAGTATCCTGCAACCCATGAACTGATGTTTTCAATGACTGAGCGTTCTTTACAACCTGCTGGCCAGGGCAACAGTTTAAAGACCTACAGCACAGTGTAACGTAATGACAACATAACATGTAACCACACTATTTTTTGTTTTCAAAATATCTCTGATAAAATTGTAATAACTGAGTGTCGACATTGTTACGATCGGTAAAAACTTGTCCGAAAATACTGCAAAACGCTGATACTATCTACAGTCTCAAATATCCTAATGTTTTAATTACATATATACACTATGTGATCAAAAGTATACGGACACCTGGCTGAAGATGACTTACAAGTTTCTGGCACCCTCCATCGCTAATGCTGGAATTCAATATGGTGTTGGCCCAACCTTAGCCTTGATGGCCGGCCGAAGTGGCCGTGCGGTTCTAGGCGCTACAGTCTGGAGCCGCGAGACCGCTACGGTCGCAGGTTCGAATCCTGCCTCGGGCATGGATGTGTGTGATGTCCTTAGGTTAGTTAGGTTTAAGTAGTTCTAAGTTCTAGGGGACTGATGACCTCAGCAGTTAAGTCCCATAGTGCTCAGAGCCATTTGAACCATTTAGCCTTGATGGCAGCTTCCACTCTCGCAGGCATACGTTCAGTCAGGTGCTGGAAGGTTTCTTGGGGAATGGCAGCCCATTCTTCACTGAGTGCTGCACTGAGGAGAGATATCGATGTTGGTCTACAGGATTCAGGTCAGGACTCTGTGCAGGCCAGTCCATTACAGAGATGTTATTGTCATGTAACCACTCCGTCACAGGCCGTGCAGTATGAACAAGTGCTCGATCGTGTTGAAAGATGGAGTCGAAGTCCCCGAATTGCTCTTCAACAGTGGGAAGCAAGAAGGTGCTCAAACATCAATGTAGGCCTGTGCTGTCATAGTGCCACCCCCCAACAACAAAGGATGCAGGCCCCCTCCATTAAAAACACGACCACACTATAACACCAGCGCCTGCGAATCTTACTATTGCACTACACAGATGAAGTTCACCGGGTATTCGCCATACCCACACCCTGCAATCGGATCGCCACAGCCGGTCGATGTGGCCGAGCGGTTCTAGGCGCTTCAGTCCGGAACCGCGCGACAACTGTGGTTGCAGGTTCGAATCCTGCCTCGGACATGGATATGTGTGATGTTCTTAGGTTAGTTCGGTTTAAGCAGTTCTAAGTTCTAGGGGACTGATGACCTCAGACGTTAAGTGCCATAGTGCTCAGAGCCATTTGAAGCATTTCTGATCCCCACATTATGTACCGTGATTCGTCACTCCACACAACGTTTTCCCACTGTTAAGTCCTCGAATTTTTACGCTCCTTACACCAAGCGAGGCGTCGTTCGGCATTTACGGGCGGCCGCTCGACCATAAAATCCAAGTTTTCTCACCTCCCGCCTTACAGTCACCGTACTTGCAGTGGATCCTGAGGCAGTTTGGAATTCCTTTGTGATGGTCTGGACAGATGTCTGCCTATTACACATTACGACCCTCTTCAACAGTCGGCAGTCTCTGTTAGTCAACAGACGAGGTCGGTCTGTACGATTTTGTGCTGTACGTGTCGCTTCACGTGTCCACTTCACTATCACATCGTTGCCAGTGGACCTAGAGATATTTAGGAGTGTGGAAATCTCGTGTACAGACGTATGACACAAGTGACACGCAATCACCTGACCACGTTCGAAGTCCGTGAGTTCTGCGGAACGCCCCATTCTGCTCTCTCACCATATCTAATGACTACTGTTGTTGCTGACGTAGTTCTGGCAGTAGGTGGCACCTCATATGAAAAACCTATGTTTTTGGGGGTGTCCGGATACTTTTGATCACATAGTGTAGATCATTAATCTTAAACGACTGTTCTGCTGCCAAGGGAACTAAATACGTTGAATTTTTGTAATAATCATCCAAGTAAGTCCTGGCCGCACTGTCCATGATTCACCGCCATACAGTGCTATGCTCCAAAAGAACACGCTCAGGAAATTCTTCCTCAAATTAAGACCTATGTTTGACACCATTAGACATATCTTGGAGAGGAATGCCCTCTTTGACTGTTCTACTGTGCTCTTTATGCATCGTTCGTCATGGGTAATTTTGTTCTCAAGGTAGCAGCATTCCTTAACTTCGTGACCGACAATATTAATGTTAAGTTTCTAGTTATTCTCATTTCTGCCACTTCTCTTTTTCTGGTTTACTATGAAATGGATAGTCCGTATTCATTAGATTGTAAATTCCGTTCAGTAGATCCTGTAATTCTTCTTCACTTTCACTCAAGATAGCAATGTTATCAGCATATCTTATCACTGATATCCCTTCACACTGAGTTTTAATCCCACTCTTCAACCTTTCTTTTTTTCCGTCATTGCTCCTTCGATGTATAGATTTAGCAATAGGAATGATTCACTGTCACACATCCTTTCTAATCTGAACACATCGTCGTTTGTCTGCCACTGTTAGTTTTTGTTCTTGGTTCTTGTGTGTAACTTACACTTATCTTTCTCTGTATTTCCCATATCTTGCACTATTTGAACGCTTTTTCTAGATCGACAAATCCTATTAGCGTATCCTGATTTTCCTCCAGCCCTCCTCCCATTACAAAGCACACAGTCAGAACTGTATCTCTGGTGCCTTTACCTTTCTTGAGGCAAACAGATCGTTATCGAACAGATCCCCAGTTTTCTTTTCCAGTATGTTGTATAGTATTCTTGCCAGCAGCTTGAATGCATGAGGTGTTAAGCTGATAGTGCGATAGTGCGATACCCTTGCTATTTTCGGGTAATACTTTATCGAAAGTGTTATGGTACGTCGGCGTTTTTATAGATTCCACACATCAATTTGAATAATCGTTTCGTTGCCACTTGTGTCGATGATCTTAGACATTCCTATGGAACGTTATCTATTACGTCTGCTTTATTTGATCTCAGGTATTCCAGACCTCTTTTAAATTCTGAGTCTAATACTGGATCCTGTATGTCTTCCTTGTCGACTCCAGTTTCTTCTTCTTTCAGAAAAGTCCTGCCCTTCAAGGAGGCTCCTCAGTTTACTCTTTCCAGCTATCTACTCTTTTCTCTGCGTTTAACAGTGTAGTTCCCACTGCACTCTATACTTTTCCACTCCTGCTTCTAAATTCACCAAAGGTTGATTTGACTTTTCTATTGCTGAATCAGTCCTTTCGACGATCATTTGTTTTTCGATTTCTTCATACGTTTCCTGCAGTCATTTCGCCTTGAAAACCCTGAAATTCCTACTTATTTCATTCCTGAGTGATCGATGATGCTATAGCGCTGTCTTCCCTCAACATTTTTATATTTGCTCCTTTCGTTGATTAGTTGAAGTATTTCTTCTATTACCCAAGGTCAGAGCTCAACACACAATAATCCTCACGAGAAGTGGCACAGAAACAAAGAAACATGAAAAAATCACCAAAAAGTGCAAATAAATATACATATGCAATTAAGAAGCGAATGAAAAATAAAGACTGAATAACTTTGATCTAGTTAGTAATAATAGCAGTTATTGGCAATAAAAAAGACTGTGTCGGAACGTAATGGACTTGCCGAGAAATGATTTCTGTAAAACCAATTCATCTGCATTTCGAGGTGATTTCAATCTTTAATTTAGAAGGTACTGAAAAATGCACTTCAGCGTTAAGTGCAACTTCAGTTATTCGAAAGACAGTGGCCATGAAATAGTTAAAAAAACATTCACACATTTAATAAATAAAGTATATTGTTGTTTTAACAATAGTTCGCATGGGTTGAGCGCTTACAGTCTTCCCTTAGCTAGTGCTATCGGCGAGTCGTCGAATTCCGCGTCGTTGATACATAATCCTTCAGCGTGTAATTCAGTAATTATCGGCGTCTTGCTGATACTCTTCGTTGTAGCCGCTCGTTATGAATGTTGTAGGAATGCCCGATATTAGCAGCATTATCGAAACTAGCGCATCTACTTGCATCGGCGAAAGTAAGACACACTTCCTTCATTTAACGCGTGGCGTGTACCGACGTCATAATGTTTGTTAAACGTCACTATACACAGCTTCAAAATCGCTGTTTTCCGTTCGATTGCGGCTCCACACATTTAATTGGGAAATTTGTGGTAAGTTTCTATGGGACCAAACTGTTGAGGTCATCGTTCCCTATCCTTACACACTACTTAATCTAACTTACGCTAAGGACAACACACACACCCTAGCCCAAGAGAGGACTCGAACCGTGGCAAGTCGCCTCTGACCGTGCGTCTACCCCGCGCGACGGCACATTTACTGTTTCAACCGTTCGCGTTAAGAACGTACATTAAAATACTTGTAACTTGAATTAACAGCCGCAGTATACATCAAACAGTCCGTACCGGACACAACAGTCACCGTGTTAACTTCAGTTACCCAGCGATCGGCACGCCATACATTCATGATTAAAGTTATTGATATCAGTTCACAACGAGGAAATGCGCTACCATATTTGTGTTTACTTTTACAGTCGTCGGCACGCGCTAAACAGTCCATGCTGTCCGCAATCGAAACAGTGCACTCTGAGCGTTCAACGCAATTTGGTGGTCTGCACATCACAGTTTTTAAGTTTAATGTGCCGTCCGCAGTACACACAACATGTCACTGTTCAAACTGTTATCTTGCATCGGCCACGGGCAAAGTACAGCCTAGCAGTCAGTCGTTAATGTTAATGTGTGTGAATTCCTAAGGGACCAAACTGCTGAGGTCATCGGTCCCTAGACTTACACATTACTTAAGCTAACTTATGCTAAGAACAACACACACACACCCATGTCCGAGGGAGGACTCGAACCTCCCGCGGGAGGGGCAGAGCAATCCGTGACATGGTGCCTCAAGCCGCGTGGCCATTCCGCGCAGCTAGTTATTGTTCCCGACTCTTTACTGATACTTTCTCTATCGACCTATCGATATGTTTCTACCTCGCTCAACAATATTGCTACACATTACAGTTTCAAAAAATTCCACATACATCGATCTACAGTTTCATACAAAATTACAACTTCATATTATTCTGTACGTGGAAACAGTATTTGAGTAAAATGTTAATAAACGTGAAACATACCACACGAAAACAGACGAAAATTACAGTTACATTCATGATCACTCTATGACGGAAACTGAAACGCAGTTTTACAATGAAATAAATTTACAGTACTCATTCTAAATCAACTCTTTCAACGCATCAAGAAAATAAAGCAGAAAAAAGGAAAGAGAAAGTACAGGAAAAATTAAAAAAATCATATCGTTCTGCAACGTTATCTTCATAATACCGAATTACCTACTCGAAGTGTAACAGTTAAGAAAGTAAGCCGTCTAAGACAGGATTACGTTACTAAATATCTGACAAGAGAAAATGCGACTGAGGTCACAACAGGAAACGTACAGTCTTGCTTTATCTTGTTGATACATAGCGTCACGGAGAGTTCAATGACAAAACATAGCATGGGCGTTAACATGTTACAACTGTAGTTGTTGAAGTCGAAATTACGACTACGCGAACCAGGAGTAATGGTGTCATCTCATGGAATCGGGTGTACTGCTGGTGGTCTGCTTCTTCCCAACACAATACTTCGACGTTGTAACTCAGTGTCTTCGTCAGGAGTTTCCTGTGACTGGTCGACAAGCTGACTGTGTCCTATATTTATGCCTGGGCAGTCCGTATGCCGTCCGGGCGGCCGTTCCGGCGGCCTTTTCCATTGTTTTCCCCTGTGGTGGCCGTGTCATAGCTTTCCGTACTCGGTCCGCGCCGTCCAGGCCGTTCCTGGCACTATCTACAAGCTGCAGACGTTTCTTATGTTGTTGGCAACCGCTCCGGCTTCCTGTCTTGTCTCGGTCACTTTCCTGGCCTTGTGAGCTCGGTACGCGCCTACAAGGTGCGCTTCTTGCCGAATCTGGCTGTTGTGCGAGTGGCATACTCTGCCCCTGCACGCCGCAGCCGTCTCTGGTGGCGGTGGCCGCGGGTTGGAGTTTTGTACTGTGTGTGCTCCCAGAGTGTGTGGCGCCTGAGGTTTTGGGTGGTTGATGTTGTTCCCTCTCACGTGTGTGATCGCTACAGCTGTCGCCTGAGGAGGTAGTTGATGTCTGGCCCTTCATAAGAGATTCGATCCCTTTAGTTATGGCCCTATCCGTCTGAGGTTCGCAATCAGAGAATGGAACTTTCTTCCGTGTTTCTTTTGTAGTTCCAAAGACCGATTCCACGCCATACTGATCTGGTGTCCTGCTTCTTTGTTGATCAGGTTCTCTATCATTTTGATTTCGATGGATTGTTTAATCACACTATCCCGAAATCAGGAGGTCAGAGCCAGGATATGGGCTTTATCGTAATTCGTAGCGTGTTCAAGTTTCAGGCAATGTTCTGCTACTGTTGATTTAGTGGCCTGTCATAGCCTCATATGTTTTTTGGTATTCTTTACGTCTTATGTCAATTGTTATGGTGGTCTGAGCGATGTCAGGTATAGCACATTCGCACGGTATATGGTAGATACAAGGTTTTCTTAACCCCAGGTCATCCGTGACCGTTCCAAGTAGCGCCCTTATCTTGTTTGGCGGCCAGAACACACTTTTGATTTTGTGTTTTTTTTCAGAATCCTGCTAATCTTAGCATATACAACCCCTGCAAACGGTAGAAATGTTATGCTCTCGGTCTCTTATTCTTGTTCTCGTGTTATATCCGATCGCATGGTGGGATGTAGCACTTTGCAGATGTCCCTGGTTGCCTCTGTGATGAAGAATGAAGTCACACAACCTTAGTTCTCATTGGAACCTCATCTAACGGATGTGTACATCGTGATGCTGTACACAAAACCCATCCGAGATCGTCTGAAAAGGCGACTTTGTGCCACTCCTGTGAGCAGTGATGTTGCTGTGGTACCGTGGTCAGCAATGGTCTCTCTGCTTCAAGGGAAGCTGAAGGAATGACTGCCGTGCTGACAGTGTATGGTGCTCCAGATACCGTTGCACTGTCAATGTAGATTCATATATTGTTGTGAACAAGCATGTTTTCTGACCCATGGCACATGACATGACTGTACAACCCTCGCCTCTCAGGTGGCAGTTGCATTGGGTCGTTGAGATGCTGCATGGCAAACCTTTCGCAAGACAGCCAAAGGTTGATGACCAACGCTGGTAGCAATATCGCGAAACGATAAGCCGCACTCCAGATAACCTACGATTTTGCAGCTCTCACATTCCAGCACTTGCTGGTAGACACTACTGCTTCTTACAGACGGAGTAGCATGGATTTCTTACAAGTAACCGTCAGTGAGGAATCCCATATGTAATGTTCCCTTATATACAGAACAAAAATGCCGTTACTCCTATCTACCTTGTGGCGTTGTGCAAAAGTAATAAACATTTGCATACTCATGCATGTGACCCGCCTCCGTGGCTGAGGTAGGTAACGCATTCTTGTGCAATGACACTCGACCCGAGCGTAAGCCGGTTTGGAAAAAAAAATCACTGCCAATATTTGGCCAGCAAGGGCAAGAGACGTCTTGGCCTAAGTTCCTGGTCACCAGACTTTGCGCTAGTGTCCCCATTTAAATACCAAACGCCTCTGCAGTGTCTCATGAGCCGAGAGCATGTGATGCATCTGTCAGACGTTAAGATTGGCGGCCCTTGGTGCTATTCACGAGGAACAGGCTATGTGGCGGCACCGGGTTTCACCTTCTCCTTTCTATCATCACCATTATCATCATCATCATCATCATCATCATCATACAACACAAACATTACACTACACTCAACACACACACAAACACACTGTATATACACGTAGTACTACATAAATTTGTAGTGGAACATGTTGCAAATAAACAATCAAACTCATGCATGTAGTACACTTCACGCCAACTGCATACCATCTTCATGGGGCTGTGCTTTTACTGGCCTTCAGTCGTCATTGCCCGATAACGCAGCCATGAGAGAGCCGTTGGCCAGCAAGTCGGCTGCTGATGCAGTGGTGCTTTGTACCCGTTGTTATGACTCATGTTGACTGCTGATTCATAATATCGATCATCTCTTATATATTTTTATTGAATGCGAGAAGAATTGAAAAGAAAACTGACGACCTATTAGTTGACATTCAATGTGGCGAAAGGAAGAAAGGGAAAGAAGTTTAGGGTTAACATCCCGTCGACATCGAGGTAATTAGAGATGGAGCACAAGCGCGGACTGTATCTAGGATGGCGAAGGAAATCGGCCGTGTCATTTCAAAGGAACAATTTCGGCATTTGTATGAACCGATTTAGGGAAATCATGTAAAACCTAAATCTGAGTGACTGAACGAGGATCTGAACCATTTCCTGCCCGAATGCGAGTCCAGCTTGCTAACCGCTGCGCACCCTCGCTCGGTCTTGGCGAAAGGAAAGGTAGGCGCATTGCAGAAGCAGTTCAGACGTTAACCATGATAATATGAGAAGGACACAAGGAAACTGAAAGCATTTTCATAGGATTTCTCGACCTACAAAAACTCTTCGACAATGTGGAAGGAGTGAATCTGTTTCAGATGTGCACGTTAGTACATATAAGCCATGAGGAAAGACCAGAAGTGTACGACACGCGCAAGAACAACAGGGAGCAATAAAAATGATACCCCAAGAGAAGAATTGTCGATTGGAAAAGGCTGCAGTAACAGAACTGGAAGTAAAATTAAGAGTGAAAGCTTATTAATGATAATATCCTCCTGTGACACTGCTATCTTCTGCGAATGTGAGGCACATTTCAGGAAATGTTGAATGGAATAAGCAGTCCAACGATCACAGAATGTGGATCGACAGTAAACTAAACAAAGATGAAAACACCGAGGAATAACAGAAATGAGGTCAGAGACAAACTCGATTGGTCTACTTATTAGAAGGAATGAGGAAATGCTGTTACCACTGATGCAAATTAATGTATGAGGAATCAATCTCGGAGGACATAAGACGAAGATTAGCAAGGACAAACGAAGTATTCTTCACCAAAATAAGTTTACTAGTATCAAACAGAGGCCTTAACTTGAAAAAAAGTCTGATACTACACATGTGGAGCACAGCGTTGTATGGAAGTAAATCTTGGATGGTGGAAAAAACGGAAAAGAAGAGGATCTAACAATTTGAAATGTAGTGTTACAAAGGGATGCGAAGAGTTAATGAGCTGGTAAGCTAAGAAGTGAGGAAATTCTTTGCAGAATCGATAAGAGAAAGAATATGTAAGACCCACTGACTAAATAAAGGAACCAGATGACTGGACATCCGTTAAGACATTACGACGTTAAATTTACGACACACTTTCACAGTACAAATGTTACCACTGTGTTCACGGTACGCACATCATTTGCACTGAGAGACTTCAGTCGTATAGGGGTCGCAGTTGGATCTTAAGGCTTCGGTAAAGATGCCCAAGTTATCTAAACTGCACTGACATGGCGTCCCCACTCCAAGTAGTTTGCCCAGCACAGTGATCTACGAGGCGCCGATTCTTGATCAGGTATTGCTGGTTGAAGTGGACTGCTACTGTATGTGACTCACATAATTAGGCAAGCTATTAAGTGATGTAGTGGAAATTTCGCAAGACATGCCAGTTATTTTACTCACGACATTGGGTGAAAATAATAAGAGATGCCAGTTATTTTATTCACGACATTAGGTGAAAATAGTCATGTTCTCACGAAAGTCATTGATCTACGACCCGCAAACGACCCGCAAGCAAGGTAATCAACATATGCTACAAAAATTCTTTTCGTGCACAATGAGCAATGTACACTGAAGCGCCAAACAAACTGGTATGGTTCAAATGGCTCTGAGCACTATGGGACTTAACATCTGAGGTCATCAGTCCCCTAGAACTTAGAACTACTTAAACCTAACTAACCTAAGGACATCACACACATCCATGCCCGCGGCAGGATTCGAACCTGCGACCGTAGCGGTCGCGCGGTTCCAGACTGAAGCGTCTAGAACCGCTCGGCCACTCCGGCCGGCTCAAACTGGTATAGGCATGCATATTGAAATACAGAGATATGTAAACCGGCAGAATACGGCGCTGCGGTCGGCAACGCCTATATAAGACAAGTGTCTGGCGCAGCTGTTAGATCGTTTACTGCTGCTACAATGGCAGGTAATCAAGATTTAAGTGAGTTTGAACGTGGTGTTACAGTCGGCGCAAGAGCGATGGGACACAGCATCTCCGAGGCAGCGGTGAATTGGGGATTTTCCCATACTACCATTCCACGAGTGTTCCGTGCACATCAGGAATCCGGTAAAACATAAAATTTCCGTCATCGCTGCGGCCGGAAAAAGAGCCTGCAAGAACGGAACCAATGATCACTGAAGACAGTGCAGCCCTTCTGCAAATTGCTGCAGATATCAATGCTGGGTCATCAACATTTGTCGGCGTGCGAACCATTCAACGAAATATCATCGATATGGGCTTTCGGAGCCGAAGGCCCACTCATGTACCCCTGATGACTGTACGACAAAAAGCTTTACGTCTCGCCTGGGCCAGTCTACCCCCCGCATTGGAGTATTTGCGACTGGAAAAATGTTACTTGGTCGGACGTGTCTACCCACTCGTGTACCCCTGATGACTGCACGACAAAAAGCATTACGTCTCGCCTGGGCCCGTCTACACCCACATTGGAGTATTTATGACTGGAAAAATGTTGCTTGGTCGGACGAGTCTCGTTTCAAATTGTACCGAGCCGATGGACGTGTACGGGTCTGGGGGCAACCTCATGAATCCATGGACCCTGCATGTCAGCAGGGGACTGTTCAAGTTGATGGAGGCTCTGAAATGGTGTGTGGCGTCTGCAGTTGGAGTGATATGGGACCCCTGATACGTCTAGATACGGCTCTGACCGGTGATAGGTACGTAATCATCCTGTCTGATCACCTGCATCCATTCATGTCCATTTTGCATTCCGACGGACTTGGGGAATTCCTGAAGGACAATGCGACACTTCTGCGTGCTCTTGGGGCCCCTACATGATATTAGGCAGGTATGCCAGTTTATTTGGCTCTTCCTTGCTTTCTTATAACTTTCCTAATTTATAACTGCGAACCCACAACCTTACTGCTATCAGCAAGACAGGACATCGCGACCAACTGCCGGTACCAACCAGTTCTTGGTTATTGTACGTGACAACACCTACAACGCACGAAGTGATTTACGCTGTTTACACCTTTCCTTATTTAGAAATGTTATAATCATAATTTTTAACAAGTTTGCCCTAGAGATTATATTAATGAGAGACCATTTAGCTTATCGTAAATTCCTATTTGATGTCTTGTGTAACTAATAACTAATATTGAAGTTAAAGCTTTTTTGCGAAAGCGGTCTCGGTGTATCCAATCAGGACATAGCAAATTCCGCTTCAGTTAGAAGCAGGAGCTCATCGATCTGTAGTGCCGTGTGCAGACCAACAGACGCAGCTTTCCTTGGTCTGAAACACCGATGAATAATTTTCTGTGACATCAACACCTGTTACAACATGAAAGACGGACCTGATGAAAGTAAAGTAATCATGGTTGCGACAACCAGTAACGTTACATCATGAACTACTACCCACGGTACTAGGACGACCTGCAGACGGAAAAAGATGTAATGGTAGGGAGATAATGAAATAAGAACCACAAATACGTTTAGACGTTGGATGAAAAAGAAATGGTTCTTTGAGATGACGAGCTTGGCTCAGAAGTGTGTGATAAGTTGCATAAAACTTCTCGGAACGCTGATGAACAAAGAAGAAGAAATGGATTTCCTGAATATCGTAACTAGTATAGGCTATACCATGTTCCCACTATGTTAATTCTACGATTATTTCGATTTTGCAAACAGCGTAAGATATTTCGTGGGCATGCCGGAACGAGTAAAGCTGCAGGTAGTTGGTACGCGATTGGGATTCCTGCGAGGAGATGGTTACCGTAGTGGAAGCGGCCCGCATCTTCGTTGGCCTTTATGAATGGTGGTTAGCGGCGATTTGCCGGTCCAGCGGAGCCTGAAATGACTGCCAGCGGCTGCACTGCGTGGCGCACGGGCTGCAGACGTGGCAGGGGCAGCGGAGACAACTCACTTACTGGGAAGCGGCCGCTTCCTGGAAGGGTGATGCGTCCCGGAGACCTCAAGCGGATCTACAGGCCCAGCGGCGGTGATCGTGCATTAGGAGTTTGTTGGCACGTCCCCCAGCAGAAAGGCGCAACCCCTTTCGGCTCGACGAGGATGCGGAAATCCTTTTGTAAATTGCTGCACAACTCTTTACGCGCTTTGGATGGCTTACTTCAGGGAATTGTGCTAGGACCGTTATACAGTTCAAGAGAATCCGAAGATACTCATGAAGAGACTTACAGCTGAAATGCAACATAAACAACTTTAAGGCAATCCTCATATTTAAAACTTCCGTTATTATTTTCTTGCAACATCGCCGATTAGTCAGTGGGATGAGTCAGAACTATGAAGTATCCCGAGGTACCCCACTCAGCAGTTTAAGGTAATACGCTCATCTCATAGGTAGTAGCAGTTATGAAGAATGTAAATGCTAGAATGAGTTTCACTCGAAAAATCCAGTTAGTACAATACACGCACAAGGCAAGTGTGAATACAGAGAACTGCTTTGCGTAATTTAGACGGTGAATTTTGAGTATTTAAATCCAGTAGCACCCGTTTTACTTCCAAACTTAACGAAAGTAACTACAACGCCAAAAGAACACATATTTCGACAGCTCTTGTAAATAAGTTTGTAAATAATAATTTTGTTTTGTTATCATTGAAAGAGGTAAATAAACTCGCATATGGAAATGACAGTGCGGCAATACGACGTTTCACTGACTATGAAGAAAGTTTACGTAGTTGACAGCTGTCAAAATAAAACTTAATTTGCCGGTAACATGCCTCGCACCAATAGCGAGCGAGCAGCTTTGCTATGAATGGTCGGCGCCCGGAATCTAATGGCGGACGCCGTAATCTGCGCGGCGTTACACGTTCCACAACAAACATGTGCGCGAGAAAAGCACTGCGCACATATATGAAAAAACACCCTCCAAAAGAATACGTGAGAGCACATACAAGAACAGTAGCAGTTAAGTAAAGGAGAAAGACAGAGGTAGAAAACAGCAACAAGTACTGTTTGTCAACAGTGTCAACACAGACTGTATTACACTTCAGTGAAATTACATTTCTAAAGAAAGCAAGCGGGAAAAAACGTTTGCCACGAAAAGAAAAATAAATAATTTAAAACAAGAAAACAACATTAAATTCTTTGAGTCTTTACAGGGAGAGAGTGCTTGGCGTTGCAGCTTACCTTCACATAGACGATGCGTCGTAATGTAAGCGGCAGCTCGTTGGTACTGGCGGCGTAATTGTTTTGACTTGGTTAGTCACGAAATTACTATGGACGCATCCTCTTGATTGGTTTAGGCTACCCCATGCAATATTATTATCCTCCATTGCCTTTCTATGGTAAAAGGCTCGAGCGACGTAATCCTTGTTGTGTAGATCCAGTTTCATATGTGCGCGCTTACAATGTTCCATACACACACATTTCTGTTACTAACATTCCGTTCCGTTTTTAAATAGTATAGTGTTCAATTTCAACCGCTGGTCGCAATATTACAGTTTGTACACTTTTAGAAATCACGATTGCAAATGTACAGCTCTGGCAAAAACAGTGCCAAACGTCAAAATCAGTTTGCAAGTCTCCACGACAACAGTTAAAGTTTTAGAGTTCGCGGCAGCTCATTATGTTGTACACGAGATAGTAACCGTAAAGTATAACAGTTCGTGCAGTTCTGTTGGATGCAAACAGTTACGTTCTCACAACGACAATCACGGGCCTTTCGCGCAAGCATTGCCACTGCTGTTTATAGTACGCAAATGAAAGTTCCATTACTCAGAGTCTAACATTTTGTTTCATGACGTCTTTGTCTAAATTTAGTTTATATCGCGACCGAAAAATAAGAACGCGGCCGTGAATATTCCTGTGTTTCTGTCTAGCATGATTACACAACATGAAACGCACGTACGCCATAACACTGCATACCTTCTGACTGTCTTCACTGTCCGACTATAATTATCGATACCGCTCTCGCATTACAGCTCATGCAACTTTGCTGTACATTACATCAGGTTTTACACAGCGCATTACACAAGAGCATTACAAAGAAAATGAAACGTATGTTGAAACTTTTGCATACTCTGTTAAAATCAAATTCATGCAGTAATGCAATAAAGCAAAATAGACACATTTCATATTATAAAACAAACAAAAATAATGCTCTAGACTATCAAAAATATACGTACAGAGTAAAAGGGAGCACAATAAAAGAAAGAAGAAAAAATTTATACATCGGAGTTAGCAATATCTTCACGTAAGTTACATACAAAACCGAACACTTCTTGACTATTGTCATTAGCTATTATGCCATACAACGTATGTGCAAAGGACTAAGCGAATCGTACATGGCTCGAAGAACGTGGGCGACATACGCTCTTATTATTAGAATCCCGATAGCATACTTTAGAGAGTGAAGAAAATTGTGTCCATTTCTACACTATGTACTGTCCGCCACATACATCAAACACCTTTGCCTTTCGCAGGTAATTACGTTACCGTATGAGCGGTCCCAGCATGACTCACGACCTGCCCTTGCAGCTTCACTTCCACTAGTATCTCTTCTCCTTATCTTAGAGCATATCATTTTCCTATTTTTGAGAGTCGCAGTTACGTACGAGTGTCTAGTAAGAATACTTCAGCATTTTAACAGTTATTTCATTTCCTTTTGGACACTATTGCAGTTTCTGCTATACAGTCATATGCAAGTGACTCTTAACAATGCTATGGCTAGGAGATTCATTACCATAGGACAACAATGAAGAACTTAAAAATACCTTTACAGCTGCAACAGTGTCAAAGGGGAAAAAGTGTAATCGTTTCATTCATATTTCGTCTCTTTTTAATTTAAGAACGAAGTCGATAGTCAATTTTGTAATATTGTCTTGACAGGATCATAAAGATTAAGAACCGATGCTACAGATACAAGACACGCTATGTGTCAATGAAATATTGAAAAACGTAGTTTCCTGTTCTTTCTACTTTTCATTGCAAGTAGTATTGTTATGCTTACTCTTTGTACGTCAGAATTATAACCTGCAGCTCGACTGAAGTTTGCACATTGTTTCGAGAGTGAACTATCTGTTTTGCAAATTTACGTTTTGGGGTTACGGTACTGAAACATGAGTAGCAAGTATTAACACGTAAGTAAATTTGGGTTATGAACTACAATACGACCATCTTCGTACAACACACGCATATCTAAGAAAGTTTTATTCAGATCGGGGAAGTGTCCTATGCGTACAGTAAGTTGATTATCGAACTACAAGGGGTAACGTAGGTTATTGTTTGTTTCGCGGTTTAAAAGTGTACAGCTTGAGCAATTTGAGGAGCGTGCTTACATTTTTAGGTGCCATTAAATGTTACCTTTTGCGTACTGTTGCTTCTGAGGGGATGTCGCTCGAAGTTCAACTATTTCATTGCACTTATATACATCGAATCAGAGTACGTACAGCCAGATGTAGTGGAAGAGTCACTTGCTAGGAACATTCTGGCATTATGTCGAGAGTTCTTCATCATAGATTTATCAGAATTAATACTCCTCCATTTATTTATCCACTACCTGGACTGACACGAAATTCAGAATTCATATTATGCTGTATCTTTCGGATGTTGTATTTGATATTTAACGTCCCGGTGACCGTCAGCTTGTTTTGCAATAAATGAGTGTTTTGACATGCGTAGTTCGCATGGATGAAGAAGTTCCGACAACGCAACTACGAAGTTACATGTTACGTCTTTGGACTTTACACCAATTAAGGCTCTGAATAGTCGCATTTGTGCTTGCAGAACATCTTTGCGACAGTGAGTGCTTGAAGCAGTCCTCCAATCAACAACCAAAATATGAAGTTCCATACACCAATCGAAAGTGAAGTACTACATTATTGCTACTGAGATGAGTGCCTGAACCAGTCCTCCAATCGCCAACAGAAATATGAAGCTCCATATACCAAACGAAAATGAAGTTCTACATTATTGCTACAAAAGAGATTTCAGAGATGATGATAGTGAAACGTTAATAACAATCGTGAGTTCGTAAGAAGGGTCAGTCATGAAGCGTACTGTAATTCTCACAGTCATATCTATGTGACAGATCTAAGACCTGTGGTCATAGGTAAAGGCAATTAATGAATCCAAACCTCCCATTCAATGTCTCACGGCTCTGCCTTGTGTTGAAACTGAGCAAACAGAAGGCTGAAATTTTAAGTTCCACACAAAAACAATGAGATAGAACCGTATGATAAATAAGTACAAGATCAGTAATGAACACCAAGACCATGTCACGTCATATAGGTATCTAGGGGTAAGAAGCGGTATGAAATCGGACGCTCATGTAAAATCATTATTAATGAATGCGAATGCAAGACTTCGTGCAGCGTATGTGCAAAGGAAATCTTGTAAAAGAAGCTAATGTGATCAATACTGGTATGCTGTTGCAGTGTTGCGGGTCCTTATCAAGCAGTGAAGACAGCAGACTTCGAACGAATTCAGAGATGCGCGACTATGGTCGTAATAGGTTGCCTGTCCACAACTTAATTCCAGTATGACAATGAGATTTATAAACAACCGAAGGAGTGGCCAGCTGTTGATAATCTATTCATGGAATTTTTTGAACAGCAGGCGCTGCAGTTTGCGAGTAAAAGCCCTATGAAGTGGTATCGGTATGTGGATGACACTGTTGTAGTATGAAATTACGGTGAAGAGGAATTGTTTGGTTTTTGGTGCACCTAAATAGTATTAATCCAAAGATACAATTTACTGTGGATAAAGAGAGTAAAGGACAACTTAATTTTTTGGGTGTATCAGTGGCATATGGGAGTCTAGGGCATAAAGTGTACAGAAAAGATACACACACCGACCGTTACCTCCATAAGGATCCGAACCTTCATCTCAGGCAGAAGAGAGATGTCATTAAAACATTGGTGGACAGAGATAATTAAGATCTGTGAGCCAGTTTACTTGCAAGATGAACTAAATCATTTGCGAATGGCTTTTAAGAAAAATGGGTACGCTGACAATGAGAAAGAACGAGCACTCCATCCCAGAAGAAAAGTGTCTCATAACATTCAGCAACAACAACTGTTAGCTGGAAAAGTTTTTCTTCCGTTTATTTGCAATATTATGGACCGTATTGGGAGAGTTCTGGCCAAGTTTCAAGTCGAAAAAATCCTTATACACACCAAGAAGATCAGTGAGTGTTTAAGATCGGCGAAAGACGCTCGACCCTCCTGGGGTGCATAAAATTCCGTGTAGCTGTGGGAAGGTCTATATTGGAGCAACGAAAAGGAGTGTCAATACCCACTTAGCTGAACACAAAAGAATTGTCGACTTGGACGTACCGACAAATCAGCTGTGGCGGAACATGTTTTATAGACGTTGATTATGAAATAAAATTTAGCGAGACGAGCGTGGTAGCCAGGACATCGATTATTACACACCCATGTGTAGAGAAGCTATAGAGATTCAGAAACACACAATAATTTTAATAGAAAAGAGGAAAGTTTAAAGTTAGATAAGATACGACGTTTGACTTTGCACCAATGATGTGACGATTATCTTCAATGGATAATATGACATTAGTCAGAGATAGACTTACAGTCGGCCCCACGTGGCGTATGGTGGTGCCATCTATGCGCTCTATATAAACGGGACCATGGCCTGACAGCCAGTCGTTGACTCACCTTGGAAGATATTGCCCACAGTTGTCAACGAAACATCATGAAGAAAAGTTTCACAGACCGACCACAGTCTCTCAGCCCGAAAGTTTTAACTAATGAAGATGCAAGACGTGAAAGCTTACACGTTATGAGGTTTGCTCTGACTTATTGTGGAGTAGAAAGCCAGTTGTATTGTGGATCATGGCTTAGGGCTCTGCAGGCTGCGAGATACACTCCTGGAAATGGAAAAAAGAACACATTGACACCGGTGTGTCAGACCCACCATACTTGCTCCGGACACTGCGAGAGGGCTGTACAAGCAATGATCACACGCACGGCACAGCGGACACACCAGGAACCGCGGTGTTGGCCGTCGAATGGCGCTAGCTGCGCAGCATTTGTGCACCGCCACCGTCAGTGTCAGCCAGTTTGCCGTGGCATACGGAGCTCCATCGCAGTCTTTAACACTGGTAGCATGCCGTGACAGCGTGGACGTGAACCGTATGTGCAGTTGACGGACTTTGAGCGAGGGCGTATAGTGGGCATGCGGGAGGCCGGGTGGACGTACCGCCGAATTGCTCAACACGTGGGGCGTGAGGTCTCCACAGTACATCGATGTTGTCGCCAGTGGTCGGCGGAAGGTGCACGTGCCCGTCGACCTGGGACCGGACCGCAGCGACGCACGGATGCACGCCAAGACCGTAGGATCCTACGCAGTGCCGTAGGGGACCGCACCGCCACTTCCCAGCAAATTAGGGACACTGTTGCTCCTGGGGTATCGGCGAGGACCATTCGCAACCGTCTCCATGAAGCTGGGCTACGGTCCCGCACACCGTTAGGCCGTCTTCCGCTCACGCCCCAACATCGTGCAGCCCGCCTCCAGTGGTGTCGCGACAGGCGTGAATGGAGGGACGAATGGAGACGTGTCGTCTTCAGCGATGAGAGTCGCTTCTGCCTTGGTGCCAATGATGGTCGTATGCGTGTTTGGCGCCGTGCAGGTGAGCGCCACAATCAGGACTGCATACGACCGTGGCACACAGGGCCAACACCCGGCATCATGGTGTGGGGAGCGATCTCCTACACTGGCCGTACATCACTGGTGATCGTGGAGGGGACACTGAATAGTGCACGGTACATCCAAACCGTCATCGAACCCATCGTTCAACCATTCCTAGACCGGCAAGGGAACTTGCTGTTCCAACAGGACAATGCACGTCCGCATGTATCCCGTGCCACCCAACGTGCTCTAGAAGGTGTAAGTCAACTACCCTGGCCAGCAAGATCTCCGGATCTGTCCCCCATTGAGCATGTTTGGGACTGGATGAAGCGTCGTCTCACGCGGTCTGCACGTCCAGCACGAACGCTGGTCCAACTGAGGCGCCAGGTGGAAATGGCATGGCAAGCCGTTCCACAGGACTACATCCAGCATCTCTACGATCGTCTCCATGGGAGAATAGCAGCCTGCATTGCTGCGAAAGGTGGATATACACTGTACTAGTGCCGACATTGTGCATGCTCTGTTGCCTGTGTCTGTGTGCCTGTGGTTCTGTCAGTGTGATCATGTGATGTATCTGACCCCAGGAGTGTGTCAATAAAGTTTCCCCTTCCTGGGACAATGAATTCACGGTGTTCTTATTTCAATTTCCAGGAGTGTATATTGCTGGATATATGTACAACTTACATAATTGGAACTCCAAGCTGAGTATTAATATACTGGTTATTTACAAAGCAAATGCAATCTCGTATGTTTATTTATGTACTTAAAAATCAACATCCTTATAATTTCAGTGTTTTAAACCAAAGATTTGGACCTTGATTAGAACTGGTATTTATTTAAATACTAAATCATTGGCCAGTCCGGAGCTCGTTTCCTAGTGGATAGCGTTCCTGCCTGTGTATCACGGGGTCCAGGGTTCGATTCCCGACCGAGCTGAGGATTTTCTCTGTGCGGGGACTACCTGTTTGTGTTCTCCTCATCAGTTCATCATCATCATCACCTTCATTCGCGTCAGGGGATGGCGACAGGAAGGGTATCCGGCTACCCCTTACACTTAACCTTGCCAAATCCGACCTTAACCACGCCGACCCTGCGAAAACATAGGCACAAGCAAAAGAAGAAGACTAAATCATTCGCTGTCTTGTGCCGAGATTGCATATATAAATTATAAACTAGCCAAGTTTCGCAATGGATACTGTGTGTCGCTGTTACTTTTGAGAAAAAGACAACATGAGGTAGTCTGAAACTTCTTCTTTTGTTCAGAAAACTGTGATGGCTTGTGTACTTTGCAAATAGAAACCAGTGGCGTGTGACGAAATCTGAGCTTGTGTTAATTAAGGTCTGATACAGGTAGTAAATGAGACCCATTACGTAATTTCTGGTTACATATTGCTAATTGATTTAAATTTTTTCATGCCTTGTCTGAAATATTTTTGTAATGTTAAAGTTAAATATTATACCAAAACAGTAGACAAATATCTTCAGTGCTTATCAGATTACGCATTAAAAGTTTACTATGTTAATTTTGTTGAAAAGTGCTGTACTATTTAAAGTGATTATATATGTGTGAATACAGGCACGTTAATAGTAGTATTAGGGATTCCTGCGAAATTAAACTAACATCCTGTACGATTGTCAACACAAAGGCTGTTAAGATCAAAGTTACTATGTTTTTTCTACAGTCATTTGCTGTTAACATCTTTTTACTATAATTTAAATTCGTGTGATAGATTGCAAACTACTAGAGAAAAAAGAGTGATCAGGCATCACATAGCCGAGCATCTACTGCTTGTAACTGTCTCCCGTATCCGGCCGGAGTGGCCGAGCGGTTCTAGGCGCTACAGTCCGGAGCCGCGCGACCACTACGGTCGCAGGTTCGAATCCTGCCTCGGGCATGGATGTGTGTTTAAGTAGTTCTAAGTTCTAGGGGACTGATGACCTCAGCAGTTAAGTCCCATAGTGCTCAGAGCCACGACACGTGGTTAGTAAAACAATTACTACATCCTAATTTGGATAAAATAAATTGAACTGAATGGAGACATCACAAACTATAGTGACCCAAATTTTCGAACGTCTCCCATTACGTTGAATCAGACAACTGATCATGGATCAGGAAATAATCTGGCCTGGTCAGTTGACATTTCAATCCAAATCATCAACCGAATTTCAACTTCTGCTTGTTAATTGCTACGTTCATTGCTTATAATCTCCATGTCTCCATCTACATAGCGGCAGTGTTCTTAGACGTGGAGGAGACATATGACTGTCTCTGAAAAGACAAACCCCTGGCAGGAAATGCATGTTCTCCTGAATTATTCATCAAACACCTAGCTAGCTTTCTCCAGGACAGACAACTGATGATAAAGGTGGAGAGACAAAGATTTTGCATTACCTGGTGTAGGAGAATGAAACCGGAATTTCCCTATAGATGGCGCTAGCCGTGCAGAGTAGGGCCTGTGAGACTGCGTCTGCAGCTCCATCTGCTTCCTGTAACGGCTAGCGACGAATGTCAACAGACAGTAACCCAAGTATTTGTTTCAAACGCGTAAAAATGTCAAGTTTTGTGCCTACGAACTACCATTTGCGGACAACATTGGTCTTCTGTTATCATTTCACGACTGCTGCAGAATTCCAACGAATGCTTGTCGAAGCTTTCGGCGAGCATGCTCTTCGGAAAACACAGTGTTTCGGGTGGTTAAAAAAATTCAAAAGTGGTGATTTTGGCGTGAGAAACGACGAACGCAGGAAACCACCGAAAAGATTTTAAGACAACGAATTGCAGGTCTTATTGGATGAAGATGATACTCAAACTGAACAGGAACTCACGGAACAATTGAATAGCCGTTTCTCTTCGGTTGAAACCTATCAGAAAGGTGCAGAAAGTGGGAAAACGAGTTCCGCATGAACTGAATGAAAGACAGCAAGCAAATCGAAAGACCATCTGTGAAACACTGCTCGCCAGATACAAGAGAGAGTCGTTTCTTCATCGAATAGTGATAGATGATGAAAAATGGATATATTTTGATAATCCTAAGCGTCGTAAATCACTGGTGAATCCAGGCAAATCTCCGACATCTGTGTTTGGTGGGATCAGAAAGGTGTCATTATTATGACCTGCTAAAACCTGGTGAAACAACAGAAAATGATCGATTACGTGAAAAACAATCGGAATATGGATAAAGGAAACACAAAGTCATATTTCTCCATGATAATGACCCATCATACACAGCAAAACTGGTCAGGGAAACGATCGAGAAGTTCAGTTGGGAAATACTAGGGCATACAGCTTATTGTCCACACTTGGCTCCGTCCGATTACCATCTGTTTGCATCACTGGGACACGCTGTCGCTGAACAACGCTTCAGTTCGTATGAAAATGTACTAAAATTACTCTTTGACTGGTTCGCTTCAAAAGAAAAACTGTTTTTCTGGTGTGACATTCATAGCCTGCCGGAGAGGTGGGAGAAATGTATAAATAGCAATGGTGATTATTTTGAATAAAATATTGTTTATCAGTTTCAAACAACAGGCGTGTAATTATTGCAAACAAATTCCGGTTTCAACTTCTACACCTGATGAACAAGTCTCAGGCGATATGCCTCAGGGACCGGCATTCTCTCTGACACTGTTCGTCATTTATGTCTATGATTTGCCAGTGCTGCCACAGGTCGTCCTCATCCAATTTGTGGATGACACTGCTCTTTTAACTAGTATCCCGTGCGTGACCACTGTTGTTAGATGCCTTCAGTACCAAATTTGTTAACGGAGTAATGGGCTTGATTAAACCTACCACTATCAACACAGACAAAACTAGAATTGTTATGTTCACATGGACTGACCCCACAGGTTCAGCAACTTCAACACGACATCGCTGTTGCATGGAGTGATCACATCAAACATGTGGGGGTCATCCTGGACTGGAAATTGTTGATTAAACATTATATCCAGGAAAGGAGGACGAAATTCTTGCGGCCTCATTTACCAGCTGTGCCCTCTACTGGCCAGCTTCAACATGCAAGTACATTCAAAACTCAAATTATATGGAGCAACAGTCCCCCCAGCGATCCTATGTAGTTTTTCTAGATGGTGCACTACCAGTGCTTAAAACGTAAGACTAATACAGACATTGCAGAACAGATGTCTACATCTCAACCTCGGCGTCCACAGATGGGAAAGGATTCTGGGTTTACACCAGGAACTACAAAAACCAACGATTGGCCAGACGACACAGAAACTCTTGTACAGAATTGATGCCTGAGACTTACATCTAGACATTTCGAATACACAAGATCACTAGCACCACAACAATGGCACAGTGTCAAGGTGCCAATGGCCATCATAGTTCCCGAAGAATACTAGACCTGAAAAACCACCTTAACATTAGGGCCAAAGGGAGCCATAGACTGCATTCATTGTAAAGTGCAAATAAAGTGAAGTCTTACCCTTGAACTCGCCACACAGGAAGTGCAGCCAGCCAGTTGGTAGCACTTCAGCATAGCCAACCAAAGTTAATAAAATAAATAAATAAACAAATATAATAAAAAAATAAAAATCGTGTCCCCGCAGTCAACTTTGAATATGAGAAAATGTGGCGTGAAAATCCATACTTTTGATTCGAAGTACGCGATTTAGATGACAATATTTTCACAATTATCTAAAATTTTGTAAATGACCTCGTGGTCCCCTCTTTGATTGCAAAGTTATTTGTTTGTGAAAGTCAATATTGCAGTTTCAACTGTGTGCTTATTATGATGTGGAAATAATTGTGTACTACAATAACCCCTACGCCCGGGTTCCCGGGTTCGATTCCCGGTGGGGTCAGGGATTTTCTCTGCCTCGTGATGACTGGGTGTTTTGTGCTGTTCTTAGGTTAGTTAGGTTTAAGTAGTTCTAAGTTCTAGGGGGCTGATGACCATAGAAGTTAAGTCCCATAGTACTCAGAGCCATTTGAACCATTTTTTTACAATAACCCTATCACTCCAATGAAAATTTAAAAGCATATGATAGACATACTCGAGCTGTCATCTACTAGTGAATTTTGTATAACTAGTGTTTTTACTAATTGCCGTAGCATTCAGTGTTGTGGAATTACGTTCATAGTATTCCACACTATCCCATGTACATATATACACTTCGATAGAAAATTTTTGCTGCATAATAGTACCTGACGTAGATGAAGCAGAGCTACATCCATCATGCAAGTTAGTTTCACAGTAAAACTTACCTTTCTCATAAAAAATTAAAAACCATTGTCTTGACATTCGCTCATTTTCTCCACTACGCTACCTTTATCTTTCGATTCTGAGCAAACTATTCGCTAACAAAATCTGATATCACAGCTTGTCAGTAGAGGGATTTCCTTTTCACTATTGCCCGTACTTCGAAATTAAGTAAGATACAGCTCATATTTTAAAAACGTTGTAGTAAAAATTTTTTCGCTGACCAAGTTACGTTTGGTGCATTTGCGGTCATACAATACTATTTACAAAATTTACCTAACATATCGAAAATGTTTTAACGCTGGGAAGAGAGCCATATCTCTTTGCAACAAATATGTGATATATGTGGAGGTTCTCTGCAAGGATACTGGCAGCTACAAACGAAACGCAAGGCTATTGCCACATGCTGTGTCTTGTTGTTTATCGTATCACTCCTGTGGAAGCATGAGTGTCTGACGGATAAACATTGTGTCACACGACCTTTCTTACAACCTGTCATATCGTATGTCGTATCGCCTTAGTGAGAAGCAGCCTAAGTTTCAACAGTTCTCAAGCACGCTCAATCAGGTTCATGTCAACAAGTCCGTCAGACCGTTCGATTTAGTTGGTCCTACACACTTTGGAGGAAGATGTTCACGGGGTGAGAACGGTATGCTAGTACACTGTCGTCTTGAACCTGACGTAAAATGGTTACTGTGCGGTTTGACTATAGGGCAGAGGATCCTGTCCCAGTAGTACACAGGTCGCAAGTTACCACCGACAGAGCTTAGAGGCGTCTGACACCTGTATATGATAGCGACTCAAAAATGACTGACCCACCTCCCTGCCGAACCTATCCTATTGCATACCTGATATGCGCGTTGGCACTTGGCCACCTCCACTCTCTTCCACGATGCTCGTCAAGCGACGCTGCTGATGCCATTGATCCAGGTTCCATTCTAGGAATTCCCTAGCCTACCTTCTCCAGACACCACAGTCCTAGGGGTGTTGAATTGTTGTTCATAACAGGCTCTAGAGGCCAAATTGATCGTACAGACCATGTTATATACTGTTTAGGTGGACACAGCCATCTCAGTTGCCTCCATATAAACAGTGCACGGTTCTGTTCCATTCTCCTGGGGCAAAAGTGGGCGGAGACAAGTAGCTATTTACGAATAAGATTTTGCAAATGTGAGCATAGTGTAGAGGATCGCAAGGGAAAGAAGTAGTGTTCCGCTGAGTGTAGCACCGATATAGCCGGTATGATGAGAGTGAGTCTGTGACGTGCGTGACGTTCATCATCTAACCTCACCTCCCGGTATTTTACTTTTCAGACACTCTATTTCTTTCATTTTTTCTACAGATTGCTGGGGGTGTAAATGCAGATAGTTTTACCGGTGACTGAGAATAGTGTACTGAACAACATTGTATGAGTATTTACTCCATTTGCAGATTAATAATTATAGCTTTTAGGAGTACTATGGTTTTAGGTTGGTTGGTATCTCCAAGAGCAAGCCGTTAACGCTTATTTTTTCCTGGGCAGCAGGTCAGATGTTGAAGTGTGGATGCGTGGACACAAAACGGTTAGTCTGCACTGTAAGACACTCATAGCGATAGAGTAGCGATGAGCTGCGTTTAAGAACCTTAAATAACGCTCTGTGATGTATTTTGTTTAAATAAATGAATGATTTTTTTTAATCTCCCTCGCTGCCGCGAAGGAGACACACTTCTGTTTTATGTCTAGTTAGGACTAGACGCCTTTTCCATTACAGGTGCGGTGACAATTTTGAAATGTGTAACAATATTGGAATATATGTAAGTTAATTCGATCAGTAATTCAAATAATCTAATTAACATTAATCACCACTATATTAAATAATTGTCCATGTTTCTTATTGCAGCTCTAAAATCTCTGTGGGACTTTCGGCGTATGCCGATAACAAACAGATGCATTTGACCAGCAGAAATTGTCTGTGCAGTTAGTGGAAATTGAATGGCCAAAACATCTAAGAACCTCGTCTTCTCGAATGTTTAGTTCTGGGTTTCAAACTCTGATGCCTTCAAAATAATATGTCGTTATTTCAGTTTCAAATAATATGCTCACAGCACTCCTTCGTTAAACAGGCAATGGCATAACTGCTAATACTTTCTTAATAAAGTTACAGGTCTTCCAGCTAGGCCTACGTACTTACGTCGCTGCGTAAGTAAGATACTTCTTTATAGCTCCTCCTCCCATGTGAGTTAAATTTTATTGCAATCACTGATTCCGAAATCCAATATCCAACCACGAAACCTTTCACGGGATCGTCGGGTAAGTATCATTTCCCTCTCTTAATGTCATCACTTACTAGTAAAAGAAGAGATTTAAACTGACGAAATACTGTTATAATACTGACAGGCGTAGTCCATTTACAAGGGACACCTTTGGCCTCCAACGCTGGAAACCACACGAAACCACGCTTAGAATAACACTTGATCCTAAAAAAACAGTGGTCTGTCTCATTTCCATGCAAAAGTTGTATCCTACAGCAAGTGACATTTTAATAGAGACAAAGAAAGAAACAAGATGTCGATACCGCAGGAGGGAAATTACGTGTAATTCAATGACGTCAATGCATCATTACATTTTCAATCAACAATGCCAAAAACCTTCTACTTAAATTAATTATAATAGCGCAAAAAATTTATATGCTACACACCTGGATATGCTTATATGAGTATTAATCCTCGTAGTGCAGATGCGGGACAAAAAACTTTATATGCTACACATCTGGAAGTGCATATATGAGTATTAGTCCTGATAGTGCAGATGTGGGATTTCCAAGAAGTGGTTTAAACAAACTGGAGGAGAACAATGTGTAACCCTCACTAAAGCCAAGTTTCTACACTCATTATCACCTTCGCATTCAGACTGTCCAGTATCAAGAGCCACATTAATTGCTTTTTCAAATGATGACATCGGTATGTCAACTCATAACCTGCCTTTCGCCAAGCATATTGGAACACAGGCGTATACTTTGGCCCAGGAAATTGAATAAAAATCACAGAGTGAAGTTGATTGATGAAATAACGATTACAAATCTTCACGTGTGCTTTTGGGCAATGTAATCTTACAAAATAAGCACTCCTTCTGATATAGAGCTTATATTGCCGAAAAAGGTAAACATCAAGAGGCTGAAAAATTTGGATGTTTTTGGTGATAATACCATCTTCATTTGGAAAATTTATGTATAGAGGGGTACGAGCTGTATGACCTCATCAGGAGTCACACGGCACTAGGCTCTTTTTTTTTTTTAAGAAAAAAAAGTTCAAATGTGTGTGAAATCTTATGAGAGTTAACTGCTAAGGTCATCAGTCCCTAAGCTTACACACTACTTAACCTAAATTATCCTAAGGACAAACACACACACCCATGCCCGAGGGAGGACTCGAACCTCCGCCGGGACCAGCCGTACAGGCTCTTTTCACTTGTTACATCTTCGCCAAGGACTGAAGTTAGAAAATGTTTAATGTGTTTTTTAGTCTTTTGCAACTTTTACTTGCCTCTACATGAATGTTTTGTGGAGAAGTTGTTTCAAGTTTCTTTAAATGTTTGGGCCGGAAGTGCCCTGTGCCTCCTGAAAACAGTTGTAGAGCTTGCTTGCTAGTCTGTCTGTCATTGATAAAGCCACAACAACTGTGCAGCTGTGGGTAAGCTATGTATAGACTGCAACACTCTAGCTGCAGTTTTCTCTCCTCTATGAGACAGTGTTCATGATAAAGATATACTGGAATTAACTCCGGTCACTGTTCCAAACATTTCCTGTATCCACGCCCCGGTCTGTCATCAACATATTCGCTCCCTCCACGAACTACAGTGCCTTCTGACGAATACTCCTATCGTCTTCTATGTCCTTACATGTGACAAATGTGCTAGCTAATATACCTGGGTGAAATGCCATATTATGTGACGTTTTTGTGGAAAGACTGTTAGAATCAGAGGAAAAATCAAGCAACACGCTGAAGTGGGTACATATAACGGCACCAATGATAACAACATCAGAACTTTTACTCCTAACACCCTGTATAGTGTTCTACTTTTGTTTCTGAACAATTTCTTTCTACAACTTTGTTCACCTTCCCGTTGCACGTCATTTATTTCAGTATCGAGAAAAATTTCATTGCTATCTAAACCTGTTAGGTAATCGGTTGGACCGTGATCCAAACAGAGAAAGAAAAACTGATAACAAGTAACGTTGACCTTTCAACAGAGACTGCACAGAAGACCCTAAGTCTGCGCACGCTGCAGATGGCCTGTCTCTTTGTGAGCGTCATATTCAGGCATGAATTCTAAGAATTGTGCGAGGCCTTGTGGCTGAGGAAGCAGAAGGAAATAATGACTCGGCTGCCGTCGGGGCAGGACGTGAGTCTGGCCTGATCAAAAGCCCCCCGCGCACGCTAGGGGGCGCAACGTGGGGCTTGCTCGGTTCTCCCGCCTTTTGTCCCTGGAATACTGTAGCTGGAGACGCATGCACTTGTATTAAAAAAAAGAGCTTGACGCTATAGTAATCCGTCGTTTGTGTTGTGAGCAGAATTCTCACTTACTTTTAAGAGTACTGGGTAAATAGAAAATTTCATTTTCAAACGCGGTACCACTGCCAGTTTCTCCTTCCGCAGATCTAAAGAACAGTAATGTGAAATGACTACCTACTATTTAACAACGTTTATCGCGCAGGAAGGTCGTGTGTCGACCTCACTAACAGCCTTCAGGAACTGTGTTGTTCAACCACACTCTGTCACAGTTGTTTCGCGACCTCATCCTTACATAGCTTCCAGAGCCTGCAAAGCTGAAGAGTTCTCTCGAGTTCTTCCACTATCATAGGTTTGGCCCGAATGTGTATATGCCTGCGATCTTCAGGTCGCACTGAAGTGTTTCCACCCTCCGCTTTCTCTGGAGTTGTGGAAGTTTTCACAGAGGTGATGAAATTAAATTAGATGATACGTACGTAGCAGATGCAGAGAACAGCCGCCACGAGAAGACAGCACTTCAGTTGTTGGCGGTGAGTGAGTCTCCTATCGTACGGGTTTCATGCTTCCAAAAGAAAGTATATATGTTCAGTACAGAGTGTTGTATGGAGAGTACTTGATTGTTTTGTCTAGCAGTATAGATTAAAAAGTAGTACAGCAGGACCTGTGTGTGATGTGTTGAAGACCGACAGTGTCATTGTTTGCAGTCCAATAGTAATATACTTTAAATGAGCAGTAATGTACCTCAGGGCCGCTTTGTACTTTTCTCAGAGGCAAATAGCGTCTTAGCACGGGACGTGTTCAGTCATTATGTCTTCAAAGAGTTCGTTACCGACTTCGCTGTTCCAGTCGTTGAGTATTCTGAAAAATAGTGAATGAATACATTTGCATGTAAACGTACGAGGAAAGGAAAATACTCTATGAACGATAAGGGAGTAGACGACACACGAGTTTAATCTTATTTAAAGCCAGCAAAAAATACGTACGCAGGCAGACAGGATAACTCAACTCTGCAAACGGAAGGCAGATTAGAAATGAACTAACTCTCAAAAAATAATAATAGTACAGTTACATTTTCTGGTTTTAGTAAACAGATATTTATTTTCTGGATATTTCTTCCATCATTTCCGACAGTACTTGTTTGTTCATTTTTCTCCAGACATCAGTAGGTGGCGCAACGCGAAGACGTTCCTCATAAATTTACGAACAAAAATCCTAGGTACTGGTCATAGGTGTCGCATTCAAGGTTTCTGTCAAGTGCGTGTGTCCATTAAAAAAGCAGTGTACGTAAATAATTGTTTTTATTGTATTTTGATACAGAAATACATCTATACAAATAATTTAAGTATTTCAGTCCTGCAGCACTTGATGGAATAACTTTAGTGACTTGTGAAGCAAAACTGATAGCTATTGGTTTTTGAAAAGAATTTCAGTATACAGGATGGTCCATTGACCGTGACTGGGCCAAATATCTCACGAAACAAGCGTCAAACGACAAAACTACAAAGAGCGAAACTTGTCCAGCTTGAAGGGGGAAACCAGATGGCGCTATGGTTGGCCCGCTAGATGGCGCTGTCATAGGTCAAACGGCTATCAACTGTGTTTTTTTAAAATAGGTACCCCCATCTTTTATTACATATTCGTGTAGTACGTAAAGAAATATTAATGTTTTTAGTTGGGCCACTTTTTTCACTTTGTGATAGATGCCGCTGTACTAGTCACAAACATATGGCTCACCATTTTGGACGAACAGTTGGTAACACGTAGGTTTTTTAAATTAAAATGCAGAACGTAGGTACGTTTGAAATTCTTATTTCGGTTGTTCCAATGTGATACATGTACCTTTGTGAACTTATCATTTCTGAGAACGCATGTTGTTACAGCGTGATTACCTGTAAATACCACATTAATGCAATAAATGCTCAGAATGATGTCCGTCAACCTCAATGTATTTGGCAATACGTGTAACGACATTCCTCTCACCAGCGAGTAGTTCCTATTTTAAAAAACGCAGTTGATATCCGTTTGACCTATGGCAGCGGCATCTAGCGGGCCAATCAAAGCGCCATCTGGTTTCCCTCTTCAAGTTAGACGAGTTTGGTTTTTTCGAGTTTTTTCATTGGACGATTGAACAGTGGAAAAACGTTGTGCGGAGTGATGAATCATGGTACACAACGTGGCGATCAGATGGCAGGGTGTGAGTACGGCGAATCCAAGTGAACGTCATCTGCCGGTGTGTAGTGCCAACAATGAAATTCTGAGGCGGTTGAGTTATGGTGTGGTCGTGTTTCTCATGGAGGTGGCTTGCATCCATTGTTGTTTTGCATGGCACTATCACAGCACAGGCCTACATTGATGTTTTAAGCACGTTCTTGTTTCCCACTATTGAAGAGCAACTCGGGGATGGCGATTGCGTCTTTCAACACGATCGTGCACCTGTTCATAATGGAGTACTACGTAAAGAAGTAACCTTTACAACAGTTACATCTACATAATTTTATCTACGAACTCTGATAGCTTAGAATCGATGAATTTTTGGTTTTTTAACTATCGCAGATAAAAGATCGATTTGTTAATATGACCCGAAAAAGCCACATTCTCTTAATTTGTAGTGTTCAGATTGCAGTCTGTGCATTTGAAAATTATTTGTAAATATGTCTTAGCCCCGTACCCTAGTTATAGAAATGGGAAACAACTCATTTTTATATCCCATTTTGATTCTCGATCAAACCGGAGGTTTCCGGCTATACTTCTCTGAGGCTCAGGCGGTCTTCAACACCTTTGAGGCAGTTACGGACCGCTTATTAATCTTATGCGCTGTGGAAACGTATTTTTCCTGCTGCTAGTGGAATTAAGACTTATTAACACCGCAGAAAATGTTTGGCAACTGTGTGATTGGCTTACTTCCTGGAGTGGTCCAGGATTAGCATGATAATACACTTGATACTACCTGATTATTTCCCCTATATCTCTGCCATCCGACAGTTAGGTCGATACCCTCTGATGCCCGCTATCAACGACTCCTACGGTGCCCGGTGAGAGGCATCAGAGAGTCGTCACATGGGCCTCGACACTGACGCACATCCACAGATGAAACACAGCTGCCGGGAGGCTGCAAGACACATTGAATTGTGCTGTGCTGTAGACTTTGCCTCGCTTGCACCGTACTTCCAGGGCCTGGCTGTTTATTAGATTTCAACTGGACTTTGTTTTGGATTGCTGTGCTACGAATTACTGATGGATATGCTTGACCTTGGACTACATGGATTATTTTCTTGGTGTATTCTACATTTTACGATGACCAGCGTCGTTTGGAATTGTGAACTATCAAGTGGTTCCAGTGCAGCCTTCTTTTCTGTGTGATTCAGCGTCTGTTGCGTTGTAGCAGGTGTAATAATTTCTGTCTTGTATTCTGGATAACTCTCAGTAAAGGTGTGACATCGAATTAGTAAGGTTTTGAATCCAGGAAGATCGTTCCACACAAACGAAACAACTAATCTTTCTTTATGTTGCAAATTATCTGTCTTAACCACCACTATGACAATGAGAGAGAACGCAGTAGAGTATCGCTAGCTCAGTAGTACCACGCTGCCTTCTGAAGCGTAGTCTGCTTGAGCTGTTCGTTCCAATATGCCTGTAAAACTAATATACTGCGAGGGAATTTCTGCCCTTCCTCAACCGAACAGTAAATAGCCAGGTCGAAAATCGACAAGGAACTCTTAAGAAAACCTCTGCACTGCAAGTCTTCTTGTAATCCTGAGTTAGTACTTGATACATCTGAAGCTGGAAATCTTATGAAATTACTGAATTACGTACCTGCTAATACCAGAATTATTCAGCTTCAGCTGGTGAAATTTCACCGTTTTGTGAATGCACAATTTGATTAATAACTGGATGATTTATTAAACAATCGTCTGAATAACACTGCATGGATCAAATGTTTTACTATATCTGCGTTAACCAGCTTCAGCCTATTGGTCATCTTGAGCTGTAAAAAATTTGTGACATTTGCCGTATGTTGTCAATACAACGACGACCTCATTTCTACAGTAGCAGACTGAGACGTCATTATATAAGCAATAAACAAGAATTTCATGCGGTCACACCATCTCGAACCCCTCGCCCCCGCTCCCCAGCCTGTGGATTGCGTGTAAAATCTATTCCTGTACGTAGTCTGATATTATGTTACAAAAAATTCGTTCTCCTTTGATGGAAAGGGTAGAAATGCATATACTGGTGCTAACATTAGTATTAGTGCTGGACAAACGAAATACTTTGATTTACACCCTAACGCGTCTGACATGTCCAAAACAAGTCAAAAAGCTTGGAGGCTGTTTTAAAGGTAGGATAATGCCTTCAAGATAAATACTGGGAAGATAAACCTATCTGGTGATAGTATTGTTCATCAGCTCTAGCTTAACCGAAAAACTGAGGGTGGCATAAATGTAACAGAACGACAAATAGATATCGAGAATAGCGACCCCACTGTTGGAATCATCATGGAAGAAATTAAACTCATTAAGAAGTCGAAAAAATTGAAATTACGATTTTATATGAGGCAGGAACACATGAAACATTTGAGCAAAAAATTGAGTTTATTGCATCTGTTAGTTGTCCTACGTCTGTTTACTCCAAAGCAACTACCGAACCACTAACATTGAAATATTTCATGTTGAGAAATGAGAAGGAGCGATCTGTTTTACTCGATAAAAACCTTTCTGTAAGCAAGATAGCATAAATACTTGTTCATCTTCGCAGGCGGTTTCGACAGACTTCGATGCCATCTTCCAATGTTCAAAATTTATTGTTACAAAACTTGTTCAACGTGTGCTGGAACCTCACTCTGTGTTGTCATATTACTGGATAAAATGTAATACACTGTGCAAAAGTTTGTCAGAAATAAAACGCGCCGGCCGGAGTGTCCGACCGGTTTTAGGCGCTACAGTCTGGAACCGCGCGACCGCTACGGTCGCAGGTTCGAATCCTACCTCGGGCATGGATGTGTGTGATGTCCTTAGGTTGGTTAGGTTTAAGTAGTTCTAAGTTCTAGGGGACTGATGACCTCAGAAGTTAAGTCCCATAGTGCTCAGAGCCATTTTTTTTTAAATAAAACGTGTACAATCAAAAAGCACCTTGTGCACATGGCCATGTCCGTTTATGTATCATTCACAGATGACTGTTAAGTCTTAAAAATCCCCAAAGAAGTGTCGTAGTAGTTTTCTTAGTTTCGCACCTCGTGATCGGTGTGGCGAGTGTGATACAGTGAGCGGTTTGACTATTCTAGGCAATTATACAATTGTAGGAAAACCATTTTGACAGGCCCAGATCAACTCCAAACATCAGTGTTGATAACGTTTGTTTTATTTAAAACGGTTAAAGAATTTTCAAATACAGATTCGGAGGCATTACTTTTCCGTCCCCCAGTGCCACTATCAACTGGGGGAACAATCCGATTACATTCAGTTAAATTACAAATCTTTACCACTGAAGCGGAAACATATATTGTATCTTCTTAACTCCCAACCCGCATAATGTAATGTAGTGAGAAACCTCAGCAAAGAAGCATTGTTAGGAGCAATTTTCAAAACAAGAAATATGCAACAGTCACAGAAAACGAAACACTTCGGTTGTCATGGAAACAGTATAGTGCATTCTCTTTTTAAGAAGCTTCCATTCTCGTGTTACTGTTAACGATAGGATTGCCTTCGATTAGTATCGCCAGATTCTTCTAAGTCTCCACACACTCTACTCTGAAGTACATAACTGCCGATCACACATCATCTCTGGAAGCTGCCAGCGTGAAGTCTCGCACCTCTGCACTAAATCACAGCACTCGCCTTCAGTGTACGGTAACTACTGACGAACCTCAACGCTAGAGTACGAGAACCTAACTTAGAGTCCTTTCAGTTTATCCGCACTGTGAAGCTAGTTATCTTACGCCGATTTTCATGTTCGATTCTTTCTTTTGAGAATAACATCTAAAAATTTTTTTCCACTGCTTTCTGAAGAAGAAAATATTTCAATTACAGCGCGGAGCGAAAAGCACAGATTCTTCGTTACTCTCACGCTTTTGCATGATTTGGGTAGACATTCTCCTAAATTTTGTCGTCTTTTTATTTCTAGTGAATTCTTTCGTTGAAACCATAAAAAAATCAGACCATTGAGATCCGACCTCTGCATTTTCAATCCATTATGATGCGAGAAATAGATGCGAGAGTCGTTTCCTTAAACACAAGAGTTCATACGTAATTTTGTGACAATTTACATTCCAAAGCGTGCAAATACATAATTTCATTTTACAAAAAGCGAAGATAAGCGATTTTATGAAAAACACATGTAGGAATAATGGGACAGTAATGCTTAATTACCTCCTCTTAATCAGTTAAAGCAGAATGGTGGATAGTAATCTTTTATGGACACCGTCCTGGTATGTTTTGGTATCCAGCTGCTGTCGCTGTGATTCGAATATTGTCCAGAATATATCTCCCATAGCAGCCAGACGTTCTGGAACGCCCTCTGGCAGTCATCAAGTACGCAATCGTTAGCACACGGGGCATAGAAATTTAAAGTGTGACGACTGGAAATCTCACATTACCGTGTCAATACTCGCTTGTTCTGTCTGATGGCACGTCATTGAACGGTGTTTCTTCTGCTACTGCCAAACGGTTCGAATTTTCCGACGTTTTGTCTGCAGTGGTCCAGTTTTTTGCTGTCAAGTGTAAACTGCATTGGCACATTGCAAACGTTGTAGCCTACAGCAACTACCGTCGTAAATACCGCGCGAAGGACGCAAGAATGAAGCCGAGAGACGGCTGCAGGACAATTAAACAACATAGCAGTGCAATATATTCTCAAAATCGACCACTGCTCTGGCTCTCGTCGCCCGCACGCTCTACAAAGCGATGAGACAGTCCGTTTCTCTCGCTGCGGAGCTAATCCGGCATGGATGGAGAGGGAGTCACGCGGTCCGGGAAGGCGATATCAGAGGCCCCGCATTCGCTTAATGGCTCGATTTGTATTTATGAATACAGGGCCCGGAGCACCTGCAGCAGCAGAAGCAAGAGGAAGGTCCTGCGGAATGCAGTGCGCCGAGCCGCAGCTGCAACTGGTTCCTAGAATACTAATTGCCGAGGTGACAAGTAAAACTCGGTACTACATTTACTACCGTCAGTGGAGAGTGTGCCTGGGTGTGTGAGTTTACTTCTTAGAGAGATTCAGTTAAAAATACTAACACGGCTTCAGGCGCTGAAATCCGGACGGGAAAAGCAGGAGCGTGTTTTTTCACCTGATTATGGGGCTAAAGGAAAGTAAAAGAACATAATGCGACTAGTAGTCACCAATGTCACTAACGAGATTTTGTATTTAAACATGCTGGGTCTGTAGAGTAGAAGTGCCGGATTTCCTGGCAAAATAAAAAAAAATTTAAGGTTTTACGAAGTGGTCGTTAGAGACGAAGCTGCAGCTCGTATAGTAGAAAATCGACTGAATCCTTTTTATAGAAGCCTTCCTGTCATTCGCCTGAGGCGCAGATATAATAGGGGAAGCACTGTTAGTACGCGCCGGCGGGAAAGATGCACCACTTGGTGTTCCTCGGACTTGTAGTTCGACAGCGAACACAAGCAGTGCTTGGAATAGAGAACAGCCGTCACGCCACCATTTGCTAGACTTGGATGATGTGGCTCTTGATTTTGTGTCACAAATTTTATTTTGTCTAGTGGTGAGGCGGGTGAACGGTGTAATTTTCGGCATTGCTTAACAATGATCAGGTAAAGGTGTTATGATTCTATTATTAACATTTACGTAGCCTAACGTAGATGTATTCTAATAATGAGATCTCTCTGACGCAAGCCGGTTCGTGTTTCTGTCATGTATTAAGGTGGAATATTTATCGGGTAGTATGGGCCGTACCAAATCGGGTAGTATGGGCGGCACAGATAAATCTTTTCTTTGTTTTTAGGGCACTACGCCAAGTTGCAAGACGTAGTTTGGCAGCGAGGGTCGAGGGTTAAAGGTCTGAGACTGAATTGACACAAAGGGTGTTCAAGTGTACTGGTAGGCGGATTGATCGAAATGGCTGCTGTCGAACTTTTAATGTTCCTAAAAGTAGACTGCGAAGGAGATTAAAATCACTTGTAAGGAATAAGCAAACACTTCAGGTTGAGGTTTTCAAACAATGCTGGTTTCTGGAGACCATGTGAACGGTATGATGGCTGTGCTCATGAACGTCCTGCAGACTTTAAGGAATCATTGTGTTAAATTCAAAAAAAGATTTTTTTAAACTGTCAGCGTTGATAATTAGATGTATTGTTTATCTAACTTGCATCATGTGAAAGAACCAAAATATAATTTTTTATAATAAGATTTACGTTTCAGTTGTATATTTACATTTTAACTTTTTAATTGTACTATAGTTTTGGTATAGAGTGTGATTCAGCTGTTTTTATGCAACCTGCAACGCCTTCAAACATCACACCCAAGATTTTCATTGTATTTCGCTCAGTACAAGTAAAGTGTTAGTCCTGAAAGCATGAACAGGACCTTTTTGCAGCAACTTAATATTGTTAAATTTTGTATTAGGGTATGTGTTGACTAGAGGTCATAGTTTTCGAAATGTTATGCCCCAGGATAGTAACCCCAACAGACACAAAAAATTCGTCCAAGTTCTGCCTTGGCAGCTCCAAGAAGGCGAACCACCTGTGTCGGTGACCAGCAGATTACCAGTCAGGGGGGAAAGCTGAGCAAGTTGCGGCAAATGGAAGCTATTGCTGTATGGGTGAATGACTAAGCACCCAGATCTTCGAGCGAAGCATAATGACATCATGGAAGCCGAGAGATACCGTCATACTAGTGACAAAGCCGAGATTGTAAGAAAGGGTAGGTACTACGCAGTTTTAAGTATTTAGTGTCGAATCAACAGAAAAGAACCTCTGAAAGGTGAAGTTGCGAAAGTCTGAAATCGCTAGGAGATCGGAAAGCAAAGCAAAACCATGACACATGTCATTGACATCTCTACCACCACAGAGCACATGAGAAGAGCCAACATAAATACTCCACCCATGTTAACAACTATCTGACTGCTGACTCCTTAGTGGTTATTACCAACCACCCAATGCTTAGTCTGAGCCTTTGTCAGTTACATGCTATCCTGTGACAGGGGAATCTATGGCGGTGGACCCACAGCACGCCTAGGTGTCTTCAACCGTTTATGGAACTAAAAGTCTGACTGCAAGGATTTTGCTGCTGCCAGCTGCACTGCCAACTTTGGAGGCAACACTGATAGGGCATGGAGGACGATGTCACCCTGCAGGTCTGCTGGAGGCTTAGCCTGCGTTACCTGGATGCTGTCCATCATCTGCCTTCGAGTGGGTGGGCGCTGCTACTGCTCATCCCATTCCTCTGGCAGACACTGATATTGCTGGCTCCTGTCTTCCAAATGGGGGCTGATAGCTGACCTCTGTGAGCCACTGAGAACTTCTGGTGGACTTGGGGCGAGACTTTTGAGAACAAATCTCCGACGTCCAGAAGAGCACTTTGGAGATCGGTATGCAATTCTAGAGACCACCGGATTCGATATTCGGCGGCCGCCTGTGATGTAGCAACCCTCTACCTGATGCTTCGCTGGGCTGGCGATATTACATGAAGAGCGCAAGTCACTTTTCCACAGCTGGTGAGGCATTGCTTCATCAGTCCGGCTGTTATTGTCAGTAAAGTTTTCTTGGAGCTCCCGAGCGTAACTAGAACCTCACCACCACATCCCACCCAGCTCTCTCTTGACGACTATAGTAGTCTGGGACCAGACCCTTATAGCTGGTGCCAGCTAGTAGTTGACAGTGGTAGAGATGTCTGCAGCTGGTGCCACACTCACACACCTAAGACAACAGCAGCCAAATGTCTACGGAACTCTGATATGAGGTCAACAGCTATGAGTTGAACTCTGTAACAGTGTGATGTGGTGAGTGACTGATGTTTGTTTGGTTTCTTTTTCCATACTATCCTATGGTCATTTTGAGCTTCAGCGACATTCACAGTACGTTTAAAATGTTGTTTGTTAGATCGCAGGAACCAACAGCTTTGTCTCAGTTCCATCGGAACACTAGAGAAGTTTTCTTACAGGCAGTGAAGTGTCTATACTGTAATTTATCTGGGCATGACTCTCCATGTGTTCAAGCTGTGTCAGGTATCTGTAGTATATGTAGAGGGCGGGTCGTAAAGCACACCGGTGCACAGAATCTCGTTGTGCTCTGTCTGGCGTAAAGATTAAGTGTAGTTTGATTCCTTTTTTGTCTGTTGAGTGTGCAGTTTCCTTCTTTCCCCATATAACAGCAGATAGAGTTCACACAGTAAGCTCTGGCGGCTTCCATGAACGTGAGCGCGTGGTACTACTGGTGTCATTTGAGTGCACGTTCCATCGACTCCAGCCCTCGTCGTATCATCTTTGCTGGGTCGTTTGTTTCTTCTGGGACTGTGTGATGGCGATCGGTGTATCAGACACGGAGCTGGATGGGTGTGCCAGAGTACTCAGCGTCCTGGCGATTGCAGCGAGTTAACACTGTTCACCGTTGGGCTATGGGGGCCCACGTTCCCTTGCAGCGCCGACCGTTGCTGTAGTGAGTGCAGAATGCTGTCGCTGCTAGATTCGCAGAGGGCAGAGCACGTGTGGGAAGAGCGGTGGTGGTGGAGGTTATGGGCAGGTGCTGTAGGGAAACGCCGAGCACTGGAGGGGAAGTGCAATCCTGAAGTGAAGACTACACTCACATGATCTGCAAATATTAAGTGGGTGCCTTCCACATCCACACTTGCATGGTGGCCATTCTAAAAGGTCTACTATCACCTCAGTTTCGGTTAGTATCTAAAAAGAATTTCGCCAAAATTGCAGCGATTTGTTTTCGCCTGTCAGAGAAGCGACATGAGTGGCGAATTTTGAGTGAAAGCTACACATTTCTCTGGTTGCCATATTAAAGTTCGCTCCTTTTGCAAAAACGCTGCGGAGTCTACATTTTCTCACCTCACTAACATGTTGGGCAGACGCAGTTGCAAAATAATTCTGAAAAAGCAGTTTATTAAGTTTATTTTAGTGAGAATCTGAGGAAAAGTAAGGTCTGTAGCTTGCAGAAAATCATATTCTCAGTACAAAATAAACTTACAATGTCTTCACTTATGTTGTTCCAAAATCAACCAACTGTCGATGGCCATTAAAAATTGCATTCTTTCATCGAAAAAGTCTGTACTTGCTGGAATAACTCGGTAGGTAATGAACTTTTGTGCAGTAATAACATTGCAAAATACTTTAAGTGCTATCATTTGCCAAAATTTCATTTCTATTTCTCAAACCGTTTATGAAGTATGAGGAATGTTTTGGGTATTTCACTCTGGATTTATCACTGGCGCGGCGCGATCGCAAATTAGTGTGCTACGTTAGATCAATTTCTCGAGATTGGCGACAGATAGAGACCTCTCCACCCAAGCCTAAAGGAAAATTCAATATGTTAGCTAAATTTCAGTCCCACATATTATGTAATATAGTGACCTCTGTTTTTCATTGAAAACTTTTACGAATTTTGCGCAGTGTCTTACTCGCACGTAAATTTCACAATAACTATGACCATTAAGGAAATTATGAATCTGACATATAAAGCTAGAAGCAAAGTAAAAATGAATTTTTTTACCGAATAGTTTCCGTAAAATGATTTGAGAAAAACTGCAGGACGTGCGCCTCGATTTTGTCATCGTCGAATGGCTGAAATGTTGCAGTCACTGTCGGCCTCCCCTTGCGAACAAACCAATGAACTCACTCAGCGCTTTGGACGAAAATTGATCCTGCGCATCGGCCGTTGGCTACACCGGCGAATTTAGTGGGCAAGGAGCGGCTCTCGTCGCGTGCAACCAGGGTGGGCTAAATACCCCAAGATGTACTGAAAAAACTTGTTAGCAGCCGCGAGCAGCAGGGCAGTATTACCCGGTGCTTATATGGAGTCCTGAAGCTATTGGCCTCCTTGGAGTTTGTTTGAAATTACCTACGAAGACTGTTCAGCAAATTTTGTACTTAAAGATTAGTTCTGCCCGGTGTAGGCTGGACAGAACCCCATTTCTCTGTGCTTTTCGGTGACCCCTTTGGGGTTGTGTGTCTCAATCTGCAGGTTCATGTATGCACTAAGCCAGCATTTTACAATGTTAATCTTGTCCTTGAAATCATAGTTTGTTGTTATTGAGTGTTTCATACTACTGATTGTAATCTCTGTTTGTTGTAGACCTCATGGGCCTTCCTGGGGCGAGTTATGGGATTTGGCCTGTAACTAGAGTTGTGTGCACTCAGCCTAAAGGTATGCACGTGTGGGTTGTGTGTGTGTGTGTGTGTGTGTGTGTGTGTGTGTGTGTGTGTGTGCATGCGTGCGTGCGTGCTTGTATTTGCACATTCTCTTACTACGTGTTGAGTCGAGGAGCCCTTTGGGTGTTAGGTGTAGAGTTCAAAAAATGTTCAAATGTGTGTGAAATCTTATGGGACTTAACTGATAAAGTCACTGGTCCTTAAGCTTACACACTACTTAACCCAAATTATCCTAAGAACAAACACACACACCCATGCCCGAGGGAGGACTCGAACGCCGGCCGGAGTGGCCGTGCGGTTCTAGGCGCTACAGTCTGGAGCCGAGCGACCGCTACGGTCGCAGGTTCGAAGCCTGCCTCGGTCATGGATGTGTGTGATGTCCTTAGGTTCTAAGTTCTAGGCGACTGATGACCTCAGAAGTTAAGTCACACAGTGCTCAGAGCCATTTGAACCATTTTTGAGGACTCGAACCTCCGCCGGGACCAGCCGCACAGTCCACGACTGCAGCGCCTGAGACCGCTCGGCTAATTTCGCGCGACTGTAGACTTCAACTGGTCAACTGCCATTTGGTGTGTATCCAAATTACGATGTCCATTCGTCCCTAAAAGGTCCCGGTAAAGGTATACCTTGATTTTTTAAATCATGTTCGAATTGTTAGGTAATTATTCTTTGAAAGACCTTGTACATAATGTACATAACTTCTTGTTATTGGTGGGAAGGTTAACTTGGAATGTTATCAGGGGGCTGCTCCCATACTGAAATTTTAATAGTTAAATTCTGAACTGCCCATTTAAGTATTAATGTGCATGTTAATTTTTATCAAACTTGTTGCGCTATTTGTTGTTTGGTATATATTGACAGCCTTGTATTAGCTGCAGTTGATGTATTACTGTTATGATGGTCCGGGGCAGGGACGCGTTTTCAATCTGATTCAGCAGCTTTCCTTTCATCGCACGAGGCCCAAGTGGTGGAAGGTCACATGCGATTCTGCAGATCCCCCGCTCCAGCCTCAGGTTGAGTAGGTTGTTATTATTGTTTTGGTGTCATGCCACGGCGGGGTTGTCGCCAGATTGGAAGTACTGATTAAGTGTTTCTGTTATTGTAAGGCCCTTGTGGGTGTGTGATGAAAGTCTTTGGGCAAATTGAGCTTTGAAGTTTTTGTTTTCTTTAAGAAAATTAGGGGTTTACTTGTCATTATCATTTTAATTGTGTTATAGAGACTCAATAGTTCATTTATGTATTTAATGTGATGTTTGTGGAACAGGGTTGTGGTCACTAGTAAAGTGCTGCTGTTGTTTTGTTTTTACATGTGGGTAGCCTTTGGGCAATTTGGCTGTATCTTGTCTATATCAGAGTAAAATAACCAGCGTAAATGTATGCATTTTAATGTTTTTTATTTAATGTTTGTTGAACATATATTCAAGTTCTATTGTCGGATTAGCCACAGTCATGATCTAGTTGGGGGGACAGTGTCACTGCAGGTTTATTTAATTAATTAACTGTTTGTAGGGGAGCCACCATTCTGTTGCACAGTTGACATTTTTGGGTACTATTTGTAATTTTTTGTATATTTCAAATGTCCCTAGGCATAGTGAATTTCATTTAAAAATCTTAACTATTTGTTAAGATTGGTATTTCACAAGAATCTTGGTGACTGTCAGTTGACTCACGATTCAATTGTTATTAAGTAAAATCATTTGTTAGAGAATGATAAATGATGCATCAAATTGGCCCACCCTTTAATTAATCCCAATCCTTGTTCTCCGTCTCACACAAATGCCAGAAACACGAGCAGCGACTCTAAATGAAACAGTTCAAGCTTTGAAAGGGCAGATTGGCCCATTGTTACAAACTAGAAGACAACAGGGGCAATGGAAAACCGTTGACGGTCAAGGAGAAAATAAAACCATATACAGTGTACACGACCAGTCCATCGATCCTGCAGTAGCTAACCTCGTAGCACCATTGTCGGGGAAAGCAGCTGAGGATGTATCTATTTTCATTAGTGGCATAAAGGCTGTCATGAATTTTCGAAAATCATCAGAAGAAACGTCCTTGCATATGGCTGGATTACGGTTAGTGGGTGATGGAAAACGTACTTTATTTACCATGAAACGCCTAGTAAGCACCAAACGTTTGATCAATTGGGTGTCGGTCTAATACAGAGCTATCGGAAGCAGAAGAGCGCAGCGTTCTTTCGCAAACAACTAGATGAATTATCACAGAAGGACGGCGGATCAGTGGAATCCTTCACTGATAGGATTAGGAAACGCAACTCGCGAATGTAAGAACTACGCAGCATGTGGTGGCCGATAGATTGATTCAGTGAGGCGGAGAATAGGACTCCGGATGAGTTTCTAAGAGGTAGATCTACTGATATCTCAAGGAGGATTGGAATGAAGAACCAGAGTGACTTGTCTGCTTCCATTAGGACTGCTATGCAGCAGGAGGAGATCTACATTGCTACATGAAGACAGACAGAACACAGTTTTTTTTCTTCTGAAGTGATGCGTTTTGAACGGACCACATCAGGAAACAATGCCGTCATTCCGAATCTGGGGAGGTGGGCCACAATGAGTGCGATTGTCGAAAGAAAGTATGGGACAAGCAGCGACTTAATAATCGATATTAAACGAGAATGTGGTGCCTTATATGCCGGACATCCCCAGTGGAACACGAGACTGCTGAAACGTATGCAGAGACGCAGTGGTACTTGCTAGGCACAGTAAAAGGCACGGAACATAAATTTGTGGTGGGCACATGGGCTCAAGTGCCAGTAGTCAGACTGCATCTCTTGGACAGAAAGAGACTGCAGTCGCCACAGTAGGTTACGTGGAGTAAGTGACAATGACTTGAAGTCATTGGGGACAATGCTGTTCAGGTTTAAAATAAGAAATAAGTTTTTTCGAGAGCATGCCGTTTGTTGGTGAGGGGTATTGTGCGGTGCTGAGGTTCGACTTTCTAGCTAAACACCACGCAAAAATCGCTCTTTTCAGCGTACATTTGAACTTGGTGGGACATTGTTTCCGCTAGGGGCAACAGCTGCAAGTGTGACTACACTGTCGCAAGGTCCACCAATCATAAAGGTGGAACCTTATAAACTGTAGACATAGGCTCTAAAGATCAGTTCATGTGATGCAGTAGCACAAGGCTGATCTGGGTTAGCATAAATGTGGTACTTCCTAAGGATTTATTGTATGTTGTAGAACCACTGGAAACTAACGAAGAATTGGATAAGTCATACTGTTTTGTGTGCAGAAGTATAGTACATGTCAGTGAGATGGACAGATACTTCATGATTCTTGTCAGTCTTGGTCATTTTGAAAAGAACAAATTTGGATGCTTTGGAGGGATAGGTCAAGTGAGGACCTTGGTGGCAATCAAACTGTCAATGAATCCGCATAATGTGAGAAAGTGAAACATTTACAGGCAAATGATAGGGAAGCAATGGAAGATTTGTTACTTAAGTTCAAGGATTTTTTTTAATCCGAGTGGTCCATTGTTAGGAATGCTACTCTTGCAACACAGAATGCCAACAGGAAATAGTGCTCTAGTGTACAAGAACCCTTATCTAGTTCTGAAGTTTAGGCAATTAACAATGGAAGAATTTATCAACCGCAGCCATCTGATGGTATAATTGTGTATTGTGTTAGTCCTTGGGGTGCATCCATAAATTTGGTCTCAAAAACGTCGCCAGATTTTGCTGTGAATAGCTATATCTTAATGCAACAACGATAATCGATGCATATCTGATAACAAAGAAAAACTCTTGAAAACTTGGGCCAGAGATGGATTTAAAGAGAGTTGTCATCAAATAAAAGTTATGCCAGAGGATCGACCAAAAACAGTTTTTTCCATCCCAGGAGGGAGAGGGTCATTTCCAAAATCGCGAAATGCCATTTAGACTCAAGAATGCACCTGCCACCTTTCGGAGATTATTAGATGGTGTATTGCAGGGGAGGGAATAGAAACCAAAATAATGTTTCATATATCTGGATGATATAACAGTGATTTCAAAGGATGTGGAAGAGCATGTACAATGGCTGGAGGATGTACTGAAAAGACTGAGAACAGCACAACTAACACCAAGCTCCAATAAATGTCATCCTGCAGCAAGAGAAGTAAATTATCTTTGGCACTTAATTAGCAAGGAAGGCGTGAAAACATATCAATGTTTGGTCTCAGCAACTTTGAATTTTTCGCCACTGAAGTCAAACAGTCGCAGAGTTTCATTGGTCTCTGTAATTATTATCTTTTTTTGGTCATCAGTCTACTGACTGGTTTGATGCGGCCAGCCACGAATTCCTTTCCTGTGCTAACCTCTTCATCTCAGAGTAGCATTTGCAACCTACGTCCTCAATTATTTGCTTGACGTATTCCAGTCTCTGTCTTCCTCTACAGTTTTTGCCCTCTACAGCTCCCTCTGGTACCATGGAAGTCATTCCCTCATGTCTTAGCAGATGTCCTATCATCCTGTCCCTTCTTCTTATCAGTGTTTTCCACATATTCCTTTCCTCTCCGATTCTGCGCAAAATTTCCTCATTCCTCACCCTATTAGTCCACCTAATTTTCTCCTATAGCACCACATCTCAAATGCTTCGATTCTCTTCTGTTCCGGTTTTCCCACAGTCCATGTCTCACCATACAATGCTGTACTCCAGACGTACATCCTCAGAAATTTCTTCCTCAAATTAAGGCCGGTATTTGATATTAGTAGATTTCTCATGGCCAGAAATGCCATTTTTGCCATAGCGAGTCTGCTTTTGATGTCCTCCTTGCTCCGTCCGTCATTGGTTATTTTACTGCCTAGGTAGCAGAATTCCTTAACTTAACATCTATCCTGATGTTAAGTTTCTCGCTGTTCTCATTTCTACTACTTCTTATTACCTTCGTCTTTCTCCGATTTACTCTCAAACCATACTGTGTACTCATTAGACTGTTCATTCCGTTCAGCAGATCATTTAATTCTTCTTCACTTTCACTCAGGATAGCAATGTCATCAGCGAATCGTATCATTGATATCCTTTCACCTTGTATTTTAATTCGACTCCTGAACCTTTCTTTTATTTCCATCATTGCTTCCTCGATGTACAGATTGAAGAGTAGGAGCGAAAGGCTACAGCCTTGTCTTTCACCCTTCTTAATACGAGCACTTCGTTCTTGATCGTCCACTCTTATTTTTCCCTCTTGGTTGTTGTACATATGGTATATAACCCGTCTCTCCCTATAGCTTACCCCTACTTTTTTCAGAATCTCGAACAGCTTGCGCCATTTTATATTGTCGAACGCTTTTTCCGGGTCGACAAATCCTATGAAAGTGTCTTGATTTTTCTTTAGCCTTGCTTCCATTATTAGCCGTAACGTCAGAATTGCCTCTCTCGTCCCTTTGCTTTTCCTAAAGCCAAACTGATCTTCACCTAGCGCATTCTCAATTTTCTTTTCCATTCTTCTGTATATTATTCTTGTAAGCAGCTTCGATGCATGAGCTGTTAAGCTGACTGTGCGATAATTCTCGCACTTGTCAGCTCTTGCCGTCTTCGGAATTGTGTGGATGATGCTTTTCCGAAAGTCAGATGGTATATCGCCAACGTGAATAGTCGTTTTGTTGCCACTTCCCCCAATGATTTTAGAAATTCTGATGGAATGTTATCTATCCCTTCTGCCTTGTTTGACCGTATGTCCTCCAAAGCTCTTTTAAATTCCGATTCTAATACTGGATCCCCTATGTCTTCTAAATCGACTCCTGTTTCTTCTTCTATCACATCAGACAAATCTTCACCCTCATAGAGGTTTTCGGTGTATTCTTTCCACCTATCTGCTCTCTCCTCTGCATTTAACAGTGGAATTCCCGTTGCACTCTTAATGTTACCACCGTTGCTTTTAATGTCACCAAAGGTTGTTTTGACTTTCCTGTATGCTGAATCTGTCCTTTCGACAATCTTATCTTTTTCGATGTCTTCACATTTTTCCTGCAGCCATTTCGCCTTAGCTTTCCTGCACTTCCTATTTATTTCATTCCTCAGCGACTTGTATTTCTGTATTCCTGATTTTCCCGGAACATGTTTGTACTTCCTCCTTTCATCAATCAACTGAAGTATTGCTTCTGTTACCCATGGTTCCTTCGCAGCTACCTTCTTTATACCTATGTTTTCCTTCCCAACTTCTGTGATGGCCCTTTTTAGAGATGTCCATTCCTCTTCAACTGTACTGCCTACTGCGCTATTTCTTATTGCTGTATCTATAGCGTTAGAGAACTTCAAACGTATCTCGTCACTCCTTAGTACTTCCGTATCCCACTTCTTTGCGTATTGATTCTTCCTGACTAATGTCTTGAACTTCAACCTACTCTTCATCACTACTATATTGTGATCTGAGTCTATATCTGCTCCTGGGTACGCCTTACAATCCAGTATCTGATTTCGGAATCTCTGTCTGACCATGATGTAATCTAATTGAAATCTTCCCGTATCTCCCGGCCTTTTCCAAGTATACCTCCTCCTCTTGTGATTCTTGAACAGGGTATTCGCTATTACTAGCTGAAACTTGTTACAGAACTCAATTAGTCTTTCTCCTCACTCATTCCTTGTCCCAAGCCCATATTCTCCTGTAACCTTTTCTTCTACTCCTTCCCCTACAACTGCATTCCAGTCGCCCATGACCATTAGATATTCGTCCCCCTTTACATACTGCATTACCCTTTCAATATCCTCATACACTTTCTCTATCTGTTCATCTCCAGCTTGCGACGTCGGCATGTATACCTGAACTATCGTTGTCGGTGTTGGTCTGCTGTCGATTCTGATTAGAAAAACCCGGTCACTGAACTGTTCACAGTAACACACCCTCTGCCCTACCTTCCTATTCATAACGAATCCTACACCTGTTATACCATTTTCTGCTGCTGTTGATATTACCCGATAGTCATCTGACCAGAAATCCTTGTGTCCCTTTCACTTCACTTCACTGACCCCAACTATATCTAGATTGAGCCTTTGCATTTCCCTTTTCAGATTTTCTAGTTTCCCTACCACGTTCAAGCTTCCGACATTCCACGCCCCGACTCGTAGAACGTTATCCTTTCGTTGTTTATTCAATGTTTTTCTCATGGTAACCTCCCCCTTGGCAGTCCCCTCCCGGAGATCCGAATGGGGGACTATTCCGGAATCTTTTGCCAATGGAGAGATCATCATGACACTTCTTCAATTACAGGCCACATGTCCTGTGGATACACGTTACGTGGTTTCCATTGCCTTCTGCATCCTCATGTCGCTGATCATTGCTGATTCTTCCGCCTTTAGGGGCAATTTCCCACCCCTAGAACAAGAGAGTGTCCTGGACCTCTATCCGCTCCTCCGCCCTCTTTGACAACGCCGTTGGCAGAATCGATTCATAAAGGACTCTGCTAAAATTGCCAGACCTTTGAACCGTTCGTCACAAAAAGAAGCAAAATTTAAATGGTTTACCGAATGTCAGATGGCGTTCAATACTTGAAAGTGAGCACTGACATTGGGTTAAGTTTTGATATACTCCGACTTAGAAAAAGAATTTACTCTGTTTTGTGATGCAAGCAGTATGGTTCTGGGGGTTGTCCTCGTGCAGAATATAGATGGTAAAGATTGTCCTGTAATGTAGTCACTCGTCAGTTGACCAAAGCAGAGAAAAATTATTGCACGAATGAGAAGGAGATGCTAGCAGTAACCTATGGTATTATGTACATCAGCTGCTATTACAGTCAAAAGTTTAGGGTAGTGACTGATCACACTGCTCTTAAATGGTTATTAGGACTGAGCGTCTCTTTCAGTAGATTAGCAAGGTGGGCACGCTGTTTGAGTGAATTTAATTACTAGGTAATACACAAACTATGAAGAAGATATGCTAAAATCTATGGTTTGAGTAGGAAAATTGCATTTCTGCAAATACTGGACAGGAGTATTGCTGAATGACGAAAGTATCAAGCTGACTGATAACAATTCAAGTTGCAATCTCAGTTCGTGACACATGATAGCTTGCTGTGCGGAACAACAAAGTACAGATTAAGAGTCTCTGCACAAGTACATGACCACATGTTGTCAGGCATGATTGACAAAGAGCAACACGTAGAAGAATTGCCGAAAAATTTTGGTGGATTAGAAAACGGCATGTCGAGCAATAAGTCAGTAACTGCGTACCTTGTATGCAACGAGCTGATCTTAGCACTGACCAATTCCATTTCCACGTCTACCAGAGGCATCTAAACTATTTGAAATTCTTGGATTGGAGATTTTAGGCCCATTTATTTACACACCAGCAGGGAATGAATACAGACTGACATTGGCCGACCATTTCTCACATTACATAGTAATGGTTGCAATTCCTGACGAAAAAGCGAGTGCAGTAGCTCAAGCATTAGTAAATAATTGACTGCTCGCATTTGGCACTCCAGAGATGCTAATTAAAAACCAGGTTATCAGTTTCATGTTTGATCTTATGTAGCAGTTATGTCGATTGATCTGAATTCACAAGTTGTGAACAAGCCCCTGCACCCTCAAACCAATGGGAAAACAGAGAGTTGTTATGTCAGCAGTAATCGTGGAAGCGTGGCCGTGTATATAAATTTTGTAACGGCTGCATACAGTTCTAGAGTTTATACTGCTACTATTGTTTCGCCATTTAGGTAGTATATGGGAGAAAAATGCCTTCACCTTTCGAAGTGATTAAGCTGAAGCTTGGAGCCAACATTGAGTAAGTAAAAAAGTTTGTTAAGAAAAAATGGTTCAAATGGCTCTGAGCACTATGGGACTCAACATCTTAGGTCATAAGTCCCCTAGAACTTAGAAGTACTTAAACCTAACTAACCTAAGGACATCACACACACCCATGCCCGAGGCAGGATTCGAACCTGCGGCCGTAGCAGTCCCGCGGTTCCGGACTGCAGCGCCAGAACCGCTAGACCACCGCGGCCGGCAGTTTGTTAAGAAATTGCGAAACATTTGACAAGTAAAACCTGCAAATAGGAAAGCCTTAGAACAACAGGGGCGTATAGGACAATGCAGAGGGAAGGTAACACAATACAAGATTGGCCAGTTAGTATTAATAACGAACGCATGTACACCAAAAGGCAAGACATAAACATTCGTGATCTGATACCATATCATTGACAAGAACACATTTATTAGGCAGTAATACAGGGTTGTCTTCCAAACCACCAGAACTCAGCCAGGATGGTAGGGCAATACCTCATCAGCTGCGGAAAAGTAGCTGGCGCTCGTCTTGAAATATCACCACCACAGAAAATCGTTGGGTAGTGGTTGCTATGTCATGGCTGGTCATCGACCACGGAATCCGGTGGCCTTCAGCTCTGCGTATGGATATCCAAAGTGCTCAGCAAAGGAGAATCAGCACACATGACGTCATTGCCATCCACGCCACTGCAGAGCGCATGAGAAGCGCCAACATAAATATCCAACCGTGTTAACAAATGGCTAACTACTGATTGCTGAGTGCCAATTGCCAGCTGCCCAGTGTTTGGTTAGATCCCTTGTGTCAGTTGCAGCAACCTGATGCGAGGGGAGACTATGGAAGTTGACCGGCGGCACGCCTAGCTGTCTCCAGTCGTCTATGGTATCACGTGTCTGACTGGAAGGACGCTGCTGCTGCCAGCTGCGGTACCAACTTTCAAGACAACAATGATGGGACGCAGGGGCAATCATTACCTGCAGGTCTGATGGACTCTTGACCTGTGTGACCTGGACGCTGTCTCTCATCTGCCTTCGAGTGCTGATACCTTGCTGTGTCAGACGCAATGCTGCTAGCTACTATCTCCTAACGGGGGCTGAGAGCGACATCCAGGAGCCAGTGAGAACTTCAGGTGGATCTGGTTCGAGACTCATGATTGCAAATCTTCGACATCCACGAGAGCACTTTGGATATCCATACGCAGAGCTGGAGGCCATTTGAACCATTTTTGAGGACTCGAACCTCCGCCGGGACCAGCCGCACAGTCCACGACTGCAGCGCCTGAGACCGCTCGGCTAATTTCGCGCGACTGTAGACTTCAACTGGTCAACTGCCATTTGGTGTGTATCCAAATTACGATGTCCATTCGTCCCTAAAAGGTCCCGGTAAAGGTATACCTTGATTTTTTAAATCATGTTCGAATTGTTAGGTAATTATTCTTTGAAAGACCTTGTACATAATGTACATAACTTCTTGTTATTGGTGGGAAGGTTAACTTGGAATGTTATCAGGGGGCTGCTCCCATACTGAAATTTTAATAGTTAAATTCTGAACTGCCCATTTAAGTATTAATGTGCATGTTAATTTTTATCAAACTTGTTGCGCTATTTGTTGTTTCAGTGAAATTCAGTGAAAAAAACGAACATGTACTTGTAAAGAGAAAAATGAGCAGCTTGAAGTAAAAAGTAAATTTGATTTACATTTATTAACGTCTGAATGATTATGATTAAAATCAGATGAGTAACTATAAGATTATGGTAATACACTTGCGGAAAAATTGTGCTCGACAATAACTTTAATATTAAAAAAAAAATGGTTCAAATGGCTCTGAGCACTATGGACTTAACGTCTGAGGTCATCAGTCCCCTAGAATACTGGCAGAAGTAAAGCTGTCAGACCGGGCGTGAGTCGTGCTTCGGTAGCTCAGATGGTAGAGCACTTGCCCGCGAAAGGCAAAGGTCCCGAGTTCGAGTCTCGGTCGGGCACACAGTTTTAATCTACCAGGAAGTTTCAGTCCCCTAGAACTTAGTACTTAAACCTAACTAACCTAAGAACATCACACACATCCATGCCCGAGGCAGGATTCGAACCTACGACCGTAGCGGTCGCGTGGTTCCAGACTGTAGCACATAGGACCGCTCGGCAACCCTGGACAGCTTTATTATTTCACTAGCCTCCTCTAACTACAATCAAATCGAGCATAGCGAAAAATATACAGATGTCTGTTGTTATTTTGTGTCATAGTTGTTCACGCCACGTACACCTGCTGCTTCAACCGGTAGAGCGATGTCGCCAATAATGAAACCAGAACAGACACTATCTCATCCTACCTCATAAAACGGAAAGGAGAAGGAGGAGATTAGGTGTAATTCCCCGTCGACGATGAGGTCATTAGAGACGGAGCACAAGCTGGGATTAGGGGAACATGGGGAAGGAACCATCGTGGCATTTTTGCCTGAAGCGATAAAGGGAAATCCCAGAAAATCAAAATCTGGATGGCAGGACGCGGGTATGAACCGTCGTTCTCCCGAATTAATCGGAAAGGAATTCATACGTATATGAAGCAAACACTAACCCTGAAACTGATGTCTAATTATTTTCCAGCAATTGTCTGAAGGAAACAGTGTAACATCTCCCAAAGTATTGTATTATGAACCTGTGAAAGGTGCAATGCACAAAAAGAAAGTACAAACTACGGGGATCATACCGCATTGACACGCTAATACACACGAGGCAACGAAGCAATAACACGTTTATAACAAAAGAATTATCATTACAAGCAAATGAAGCAATAAGCCATATGATAACAGGAGGAACATCTGAGAAGGATGGAGTAGGGATACACAAGATTCTCGAAAAATCGTACCAGCTGTTTGGAAGAACATTAGAATTTAACCAGAACAGAGCACAAGCTGGTTTTAAAAGGAAGTATAGCTTGGCCAAAGATCTGCCAGTTGTAATTGACGTTGTAGGAAGAAAGAAATGACTGTGCTGTAACACCTTGTATTCCTGATATCGAGAAAATTTGGGTCGAAAGAACGTGACAGACAGGGAAACGAATTTACATGTATCAGTTTACCATAAAGTATTTACACTGATTTTAGCCCAAATTATGTAGTGTGAAGAACTAATCTAAACTGCGCCCGAACAGGCCAGAGAGCCCCCACCGCTCTCTCGGCCGTATGTCAAGTAGCTCCCTTTGACTCACAAGGGCTGAGTGCACCCCGCTTGCCAACAGCGCTCGACAGACGGGATAATCCCCCATCCAAGTGCTAGCCCAGTCCGACAGCGCTTAACTTCGGTGATCTGACGGGAACCGGTGTTACCACTGCGGCAAGGCCGTTGGCATTATGTCAAGAAAACGCATATTCATAGTCAAAAGAGAAAACATTCCACCACAGCCTTTCACTGCAGCCCTCCAAGACCTATTCAAACCATTTAACTGTAGTGAACAGGGAGCACGTGCTAAATCATCTTATCTGAACGGCCATAGAGTTGTAGATGATATTTGCTTGCTTTGAATGCATATAAAATTTGTGAACAACTTCAATAACTCAAGCATTACAGTAGTATTGAGATCAAAATACGACAAGGCCCTAGGAAGGCTTACAAATGACATTTTTCATCAGTTGACTAATTTGTGTACTTACGACAGCAAGAAAGAGGAGCGGCTAGATAATGAAATAAGTTAAGAGGAGGATGAAAATAGTTTAGAATGCTTTTGGGAAAGGATGAGTACGAGACTGAAAGTACGTAATTAATGTACACTTTCAGCTAAATCCAGCAGCAATGAGACAAGGTACCGAAAGGTAGAAACCGCTGAAAAATTGGCGATAAATATTTTTCTGCATGGGTGATTAAGTTTGTAAGCGTTAGACTGTAAGTCAAAAGATTCGGGGTTCGATCCTCAGTCAGTTTTAAAAAATTTTCTGTCATCTTCTTTCACTTCGGTGTATGAGTACATTAGATTAGATTAGACGTACTTTTTGTTCCATAGATGTAGAATGTGTCACAGACGTAAAGAACAGCTTTCAGCGCTCGCCAGATCTCCATGACTTGCATCTGACGACAGAAAAATCAAATAAACAGTTTGCAGTTTATAATTAGACAATATATGCGTCCAATAAAATAATTGAATTACATCTACATCTACATATATACTCCGCTAGCCACCAAGCGGTGAGTGGCGGAGGGCACAATTCGCGTCATATTTCTCCCCCTCTGTTCCACTTGCGGATCGCGCGAGGGAAAAACGACTGTCTGAACGCCTCAGTACGAGCTCTTATTTCCCTTATCTTTGAATGATGATCATTGCACGATTTGAAAGTTGGTGGTAATAATATATGCTCCACATCCTCGGTGAAGATCGGATTTCGGAATTTAGTGAGCAGCCCCTTCTGCTTAGAGCGCCGTCTATCTGCAAGTGTGTCCCACTTCAAACTTTCTATGAGATTTGTAACGCTCTCGCGATGGCTAAATGTACCAGTCACGAATCTTGCCGCTCTTCTTTGGACCCTCTCAATCTCTTGAATCAGACCCAACTGGTAAGGGTCCCATCCAGAAGAACAATGCTCTAAGAGTGGACGAACTTACGTATTGTAAGCTATTTACTTTGTTGAAGGACTGCATCGCTTCAGGATTCTACCAATAAACCGCAATCTAGTGTTCGCCTTACCCGTTACTTGTATAATCTGATCATTCCATTTTAGATCATTTCGAATAGTCACACCCAGGTACTTGACGGATGTTACCGCTTCCAAAGACTGATCATTTATTTTGTACTCATACATTAATGGGGAATTTCGCCTTGTTATACGCAGTAGGTTACACTTACTAATATTGAGAGATAAAATGGTTCAAATGGCTCTGAGCACTATGGGACTTAACTTCTGAGGTCATGAGTCCCCTAGAACTTAGAACTACGTCAACCTAACTAGCCTAAGGACATCACACACATCCATGCCCGAGGCAGGATTCGAACCTGCTACCGCAGCAGTAGCGCGGTTTCAGACTGTAGCGTCTAGAACCGCTCAGCCACTCCCCAGTCATTACACCGATCATTTATTTTCTGCAAATCCTCATTGATTTGTTCACAACTTTCATGTGATACTACTTTCCTATACAGTACAGCATCATCGGCAAGCAGCCCAAGGCCGCTGTGAATACCATCAACCAGATCGTTTATGCAGATCGTAAAAAGCAAATGGTTCAAATGGCTCTGAGCGCTATGGGACTTAACATCTGTGGTCATCGGTCCCCTAGAACTTAGAACTACATAAACCTAACTAACCTAAGGACATCACACACATCCATGCCCGAGGCAGAATTCGAACCTGCGACCGTAGCGGTCTCGTGGTTCCAGACTGTAGCGCCTAGAACCGCTCTGCCACTCTGGTCGGCCCGTAAAAAGCAGCGGACCTATTACGCTGCCATGGGGCATACCTGAAGTTACTCTTGTTTCTGTTGAAGTTACCCCGTTCAGGACGACATACTGCTCCCTGTCTGTTAGAAAACTTTCTATCAAACCGCATATGTATTTGGATAGACCATAAGCGATCACTTTTTGTAGTAAGCGACAGTGCGGAATTGAGTCGAACGCCTTTCGAAAGTCGAGAAATATGGTATAAACCTGGGAGCCGGTATCTAGAGTCTGTTGTATATTATGCACAAAGAGGGCCAGCTGTGTCTCGCATGACCGCTGTTTCCTAAAATCGTGCTGGTTTCTGCAGATGAGCTCCTCAGAGTCTAGAAAGGTCATTATGTCTGGACACAAAATATGTTCCATGATTCTACAACAAATCCATGTCAGTTTTAAATTAATTACATTCCGTAAGGTACATAGTCTAGGTGACTGTTATCGGTATTTTTCTATGTCACTACAAACTGGTCATTGGATTTACCATCTTTTAAAATGTGTCTTTACGACAGCGGCACAAAATGACTTATCTTTTTATAATGTTTTTGCTTGAATTGTGCCTGGAATCCTTCTCTCTCCCGGGCTGAACAACAGGGGGGGGGGGGGGGGGGCAGAATAAGCGCTACTTGCTCACCTGATGTTGTATGGTGACTTATCGACACCGCCGGAGTTGGCGCCTCGATGAGGATTCCTGCAGGCACCGCGAGCGGCGGTTTGGACGTCGCCGGCAGTGAAGAACCTCCAAATCGCCGACCAATGAAGAGCGCCAGGACGGTGATATTAGCGGTGGGCGACAGGGCATCTCCTACTTCGGGATTACATTCGTGTACCTAGTTCACGCCGAATGCTACACAGAGCTGTTGATAGCTATCTCTACCGGCAAACATTCACAGTGCATAGGCGCAGGGTACATAACTAGCCACAGGTAGAAGTCGTCAACTGTGTAGCAGTTCTTCTGCAACGAGTTGAGTAAAATAAATTTATTTTAAGTGTGCCTGCGTCAACTAGTCTTTTGCTTGCCTGTCCACATTCCTAAGGCGACATCCTTTTGGCCAAGTGGCAACGAGGACGTAACATTTGGCTCCTCGGAACATAACGATTGTCAACTCGTATCGTAACAGTCGGTAGCTAATATTTCAGTACCGATAACGTATGATGACGGTTATCGTTGGTTGTCTGGTAGAACAATTCCTACACAAGACGTGTTTTCATTTTTGGTTGACGTGGCCCCACCTACAGCGAGGTGTAAATTGGGATACGAAGCGATCTCTCATCCTCCTCGTACATTTAAAGTGAGGAGGTGTTCACCTGTCGAAATATCGGCATTTGTCGAAGACGATACCCGGTTGCATTCTCGTAAGTTACGCGAGTGTTGGCTGTCCCATATCATCAGAACGATCAGCAATGAATACGGGAATTTCGACACGGTGTAGGAACGCAGGCAGGCCATATTGATGATCTGCTAATTCTCTTGTCTCCGCAGCGTAAAACGGGGCGTCGGCTGGGGAGTGGCTGGAACGCGAGGGCGTGGCTGGCTGTGCCTGCGAGGTGTCGCAGCGCACGCGTTTTTCACGGTATAAGCGTCAATTATTCAGCGGCGCTGACAGCGGCCGGCCGGCGCCCCGAGGCCTCCTCCTCTTTACTTATTTAGGCGGCGCCGCAGGGCCGGCGGTGGCAACGCGTCGCTCTGAGCCGATTGTGGTCCGACCCGCAGCCATTTCGCTCTCCACTGCGTCCCTCACTCGTCTGCAGGATTAGCCTCGTGATGACTACAGATGGACGACAACCGTGTACACGGCGGCCTTCAAAATCATTCGATTTGATCCCTCATTCCGTTCTGCATTGTGCCTTTGTTTTCCATTCTACATTGCTACTATACATACGTGTTTTTAGTGAATGCAGTTCATACTCAACTGAAAAGATGCATTAAGAGTTCCATCAACTCTCTTCTGCACAAGATCTCCCTGGGGCTGTTGTTACCAACTAATATCGCTGTCCACTGATAATTGCAGGATAATTTTATCAGTTGTTTGTATATCTATTTCTTTTCATACACTTCTCGGTTCCTCCTCTTCATAAACTTTACGCTTTCCCAATCTGAGTGGTTAGATAAATGTACTGATTACTGCTTTGCATTACCTAATTCAGTTTCATCAACTTCCCTCAGCTGTCTTAAAATCTCTCTTACCCCATGTGCAATTTCTACTTTTACATCTACAACATTAACACGATTTTCACGCAGTTCACTACTGCTGTACTTACCTTCATTCACTAGCATTAACAACTAATTTTTAATACGTCTACACTAATAAGTCAGTTCAGCGTTGTGGACTCGGAATGCACTAGTGCATAGTGTTGGTTACTGCTGGTCATCTTTAATGCTCGCTCAACTTCGAGCAGTAACTGCCACCTCCAAAGAAAAGATATCCCCCCCACCCCCTCCCACACACACAAATAGCGTCTTTATGTTTTCTTGTGCCTTCAAACTTTGAAACTGAGCCTTCTTCTGTTCTTACAGATCATCTTTTACTTTCTTCTGTACTTTTCCTCTCTCTTGATGTTTTAGTTTTGCCGTAGTAGCACGTATGTATGTGCCTTGCTTTGTTCTTTATTAATGGTCGACATATGTGAAGGATACATACATAACAGATATTGATTGTTACGTCGTCTTCATTGATGAATGTATGTGAATTCTGTTTTCCGTTTACTGCCACGTGTAAAATATGACTTTTTGAATATGTAATTCTGTTTCACTGGATTGCATTACTCAGCAATAGTTTTTGAGACAGAATACGGCAAAAAACAAAAGTACTTCTTATTAACATCTGCGTCAGATGTTGTCCTAATATAGTTGTTGACAAGAGTCAACGCATAGACAGTCCCCCATAATTTTCATCTGGCACGCGAATGAATTCAGTGAATCGCTTGTTTTAGCGTTATCAGTCAAATATCAAATTAGGTATTTTTCATCTCAAAGCATTTTGTGGTTACGTTCAGTTGATCAGTCCAAAACGTTTAATTATCTACGTTTAGTTAACATCTATCTTTGTATTTAGAAAGCAGGTGTTACTATTTTTGAAATATATCTGGGTGATCTATTTCAAAGCTAGAGGTATCACTCCTTAATTTTTATACTGTTCACAATGTAAAAACATTTGTTTTATTTATGTACTCAGTCGATTAAACTTTCATAACCTTATATTAGAAAATAAATTCCTTCATATATACTGGTTTGTTATAATTAAAGAGCAGCTAAACATATAGGACCCATATGGGCTGCAATTATCATATGTCAGCGAAATTTGGAAGCTATTTTAACGCATTAATGTGGAACCAGTTTACGTTGGAAAAAATTAGTTCCAATTTTGGCTGAAATCTGATGTACAGCATCTTGTGGATTTATCCGGTTCTCTTGTTGGACAAATTGTGTAAGCAGCGGTTAATAATATCATCAACGTTATGCTGAGGGAAACATTTCTATACGCCTTTCTTGCGTTCACGGCTTCAGATTTGCACCTGGCGGCTAAAATGGGAACTAATTTTTTTCCAGCGTAAATCGATTCCGCATTAACACATTAGAAAATTACATTAGGAAATATACAGGGTGTTTCAAAAAAACACTTTTGCAGACTTTGTAGATAGGTTCCTTACACCAAAACAAGAAAAAATGTATGGTAAGCATGGGCTCTAAAATGCATGCTTTAAGAGCAATAAGCACTTGTTCAACTTCAATACTCTGAAACGCTTCTCTTCTGCTGCAAGCTCTTTGAATTCAATATCTTGGGGGAGGTACCATGGACCAAAAAAGCAAAAAATGTCCCCAGTAAATACTTCTTAAGGCATACATTTTAGAGCCCATGTTTACTGGATTTTTTTTCTGTGCAACCCTCTCACAAAATATAGAAATCAAAGAGCTTGCAGTAGAATAGAATTGTTTCACAGTATCTAAGATGAGAGAGTTTCTTAACGTATCATTGAAACATCCTGTGTACAACACGATTATTAGTAGTCATCTTCACAATAACTTTAAATTGGTGTATTTACCTCCACAGAATACAATACAGTGCCACGTGTTAAAGTCTCAAGGAATGTACGATGGCTGCCCAGAAAGTAATGCACCGTATTTTGTTTTCTCATCCGAAAACAATGCTACGGATGCGAAACGTTACGTATATATTATTTGAAGCCTCCTGAGTGAGCCTGCCAAGTTTCCATCACTTCTAACGGATAGCGTGTCTGCAGAACAGTTTCGAAATGGCGTCTGTAAGTGAAGTACGTTACAAGCAACGTGCCGTCATTGAATGTCTCACTGCAGAGAAAGAAACTGTGGGGAATATTCACAGACGTTTGTGCAAAATCTATGGCGCGTCTGCTTTCAGCAGAAGTACGGTTAGTCGCTGCACACGGAGGGAGAGGTCACCAGAAGGCTGTTCGGCCGAGCTCCACGATTTGCAGCAGATACAACACCAGGTAACGTAAAAAAATGATTTGCAAAATATGCAAAATACGAATTCTAGGAATAACATATGCGCTGTCTTAAGTGTGGACAGAAAGAAAACAATATCACAGACATTGCATTCAATTATTCACACATTCTTCATTTATTTCATTCTACAACCATGATCACTACAGAAGATGGGGTATAGCTTTCGAGTTTTTGCTGTGGAGACCGGCCACTGAGCAGCTGAATACTGAATCCGACGACATTATATCCCAATGCTAAGTGAAGAAAAACCATCAGCGCTCGCCAGATCTCTGCAACGTACATGCAACAAAAGAAGACACAACGAACACTACGTATTTTAACATTAAATACTAATACTACGTCAAAATCACTAACATTATTATGTGTTACACCAGATACCGTACTTTTCCTTGCATCGTGTAGATGACAAATTCCTCAGCGGTACGGCGCAAAATCTCTATTATTACAAGAACAAATGCTCTGTGAGGGGCTCCCTTTTGCATCATTAATCACTGAAATATATATTGAATCGATCCTCAGCCAAAATTAACTGTAACAGTTGATGAAAGAGTCTTGTCTTCATGATGTATATCTCTCTTGGTGCTTGAACAGGGATGTCCGAAGTCACAGCTACAATGGAATCTGTCTCAGCTGAAGTCAGAAGTTTGGAACATTATTAGTAGTTGGCTAGAAGAGCCAAAGCTGGTGGAGGGGGCGATGACTCAGTCCACTGGCCAATCAGAGTCTACCCCAGCTAATCACAGTGACATGTGGTTGTGGGATTTTCACTGACAGTTTAACAAAGGCATGTATGGGGTGGTTGAAGAAGGCACAATGGCGACTACAGTGAAAAGATTGTAAGATGGATATTACATTTTCAGGGAAAGAAACTTACAGACCTTAAAAACATGGCACAGTAAAACCAAGCACACAATAAATCTGATGGTGATGAGATGGGCTCGTTGGATCTCTAAGCATAATACTGCAAAGTGGATTAACCTTTTGGCTGCTGTGCTGTGGGTGAGTTAACTCTTCATGCTCCGCCACTGTCCGGGTGCTGAGGATGTATTTAAATGCGGCCTCTTAGTTTTTCTTAAGCGATATTGACGTGTTACGTGTCCCATTCCAATGACCCTCTCAACGTTTCGGACAAGTTACTTCCTTATGTCGATGACTGAAATGTTTCGAGTATTTATCGTCACGTGCAGGAAACCTGGTTTTGGTATCGTGAAACGTTTATTAACAATGACTAGTGTTGTGATCACCCAAACCACGATGCTCTGGGATGGAATTGGGCCTGTCGTGCACGACCGTCTGTCGGATATAAAAACCAAAAACTCGAGAATGAAATGAGATGTCGTTCTGCTCTCAGCCTCTATATGTCAAAGGCATTGTCCTGACTGGCTCACTAAATCATCAACGTCCAGCGCACACTGCTAAGGATAGAAAATTGAAATTTGAAGTAGGTGTGGATCTGATACTACAGGCATCATTTGAGAAGAGATTTTTTGAAATTACAACCCTTAAGGGGGTATATAGGGCGCTACGGTCGCAGGTTCGAATCCTGCCTCGGGCATGGATGTTTGTGATGTCCTTAGGTTAGTTAGGTTTAACTAGTTCTAAGTTCTAGGGGACTAATGACCTCAGCAGTTGAGTCCCATAGTGCTCAGAGCCATTTGAACCATTTTTTGGGTATATAGGGGATAAAGGGTTTTTTGAAAAATGTTGCTATTAAGGCTATTTTGAAGCTAGATCTATGAAAATCGGTGTTTGGTTTCTCGGTAAGAAATAAAGAAATACATGTTTGAGCATTTTTGGAAATTTTATTCTATGCGGCGAAATAGTAGATGAGCCTTTTTTTGAAAATGTATCATTATTAAAGAACTACTAATGTATTTTTTATCAACATTGGTATTTGATTGCTCAGTTACAAATAAGAAAAAATGTGTTCAGGTTTTTCGACATTGAATCCCTAAGACGGTGAAATAGGGGATGAAATTATTTATGAAAATATTTTATTATAGAAGTTAAACAGGTAGGCATATCAACAATGTACGAAAAGAATGATTGGTGCTTGCCATAAAGAAGACGCATCGAGTTGCAGGTAGGTACAGTTAAAAGACACATAAAGCTTTCAGACGCAGCCTTCATCAGTAAAAGACACAGGCACCATTCACACACACACACACACACACACACACACACACACACACACACACACACACACACAATCAAAAACACCTCACACACACAGGACCACCAACTCCAGTATCTCGCGCCAGAGAGCTACTATTACGTGGGAAAGATAGTAGTGTACAGGTAGGGAGGGAGTGCAGGGAGTAGACTGCCAACAGGTGCAGTGTCAGGAGGTTCTGGGGCAGCGAAGTAGGGAAAAAAGGAGCAAAAAAGGAGAGGAACAGGGAAACATAGGTGGATGTTTTTGCAGAGGCTGGAAGTAAACAGGGTGGGATAAGATAATGGAGAAGAGATTATAGGACAGAGGGGATGGAGGCTGTTGGGTGGAGGGTGTGGGGACAGTATGTTACTATAGATAGGGGATAATTACGGGAGTTGAGAATGTGTTGTAAGCATAATCTCCATCTGCATAGTTCAGAAAAGCTGATGGTGGAGGAAAGGATGCAGATGGGTCAGGTAGTGATGCAGCTATTGAAATCAAATGTGTTATGTTCAGCGGCATGTTGCGCCACAGAGTGGTCTACTTTGTTTTTGGCAACAGTTTGATAGTGGCCATTCTTCCTGGTGGACGTCTGGTTGGTAGTCAAGTCAATATAAAGAGCTGTGCAATGATTGCACCAGAGCTGGTGTATGACATGGCTGCTTTCACAGGTGGCTGGGCCCCTGTTAGGATAAACCTGTTACAGGACTAGAACTGCTGGGAGGGTGGATTGGGCAGGTTTTGCACCTTGTTCTTCCATAGGGATGTGATACTTGTGGGAAGGAGTTGGGACTGGGAGTGGCATATAAATGGACTAGAATGTTTTGGAGTTTGGGTGGGCGATGTAACACCACTTTATGAGCGATGAGAAGTCTCTCCACTAGGATGTGCCTCATTTCATATCATGATGGTTGGTAATCAATGCCCTGGCAAAGGATGTGATTCAGTTTTTCCTGTCTGGGGTGTGACTGGATGATGAATGGGACACACCTTTGTGGTTTGTTGTTGCAGGTGGTGGGAGGACTGGGGACGTGAGGAAAATGGCACCGAAGATTTGTTTACAGACTAGGTTCAAATGGCTCTGAGCACCATGGGACTTAACATCTGAGGTCATCAGTCCCCTAGAACTTAGAACTACATAAACCTAAGTAACCTAAGGACATCACACACATCCATGCCTGAGGCAGGATTCGAACCTGCGACCGTAGCAGCAGTGTGGTTTCGGACTGAAGCGCCTAGAACCGCTTGGCCACAGTGGCCAGCGGTGGGTTTAATGTGGACAGAAGTGTGGATGGAACCATCAGACAGGAGATGGTCAATATCTGGGAATGTGACACAATGGGGCGAGGAGGACCACGTGAAGCAGATGGGAGAGGAGGTTTTGAAGTTGTGAAGGAACAACGATAGGGTGTCTTGGCCCTGAGTCCAGATCATGAAGACATCATCGATGGATCTGGACTAGGTGTTTGGTGTTTTGGGAGGCTAGGAAGGTCTTCTCTAGATGGACTGTATAAGGGTTAGCATAGGAGGGTGCCAAGCAGGTTCCCTTGGCTGTGCTGCAGATTTGTTTAAGTACCTTTCCTTAAAATGAGAAGCAGTAATGGGTGAGGATAAAGTTAGTAAGGTGTATGAGGAATGACGTAGTGGCTTTGGAGTCTGAAGGACAGTAGGAAAGGTAGTGTCCAATAGTGGCAAGACCATGGTCATAAAGGATGTTTGTGTATAGGGAGTGGTGTCCACAGTGATGAATAGGGATTGAGGAGGTAAAGGAGTGGGTATGGTGGAGAGTCATTGAAGGAAGTGATTGGTATGTGGGAGGATACATTAAGGACAATTGGTTGGTCACTGAGGGCTGAACTTCTTTCAGTGGTTGCACAATAACCAGCCACAATGGGGCAGTTAGGATTGTTGGATTTGTGGATTTTGGAGAGCAAACACAAGGTGGGTGGGCGGGTTGTTATAGGGGGACGAGGGACTCACTGAGACCTTCAAAGACAGATACTATCTCCTAGACCTCCCATGGCACTTCCCTCATATCCCCAGTCTTCCCACTGCCCACAAGAACCAGCCACGAAGGAGTGTCCCCTTCATCTCTCGTTTCACCCTAAACTGGAACAACTGAACCACATCCTTCGCCAGGGCTTTGATTACCTATCATCATCACCTGAAATGAGTGACGTCCTCTCTGAGATAATTTCCACCCGTCCACCCGTCCACCCGTCCCAATTACCACAACTTCCTAGTCAATCCCTAAGCTATTTACAGTCCCAACCCGTTACCACAAGGAACATACCCCTGTCGAAGACCCAGGTGCAATACCTGCCCTATAGACCCACCCAGCACTTCCAGTCCTGTCACAGGTTTATCCTACCCCATCAGGGGCTGGGCCACCGAGAAAAGGAGCCATGTCATTTACCAGCTGTGGTGCAATCATTCCCCAGCGTTTTATACAGGCGCGACTACCAACCACCAGGACGTCCAACAAGAAGAACGGCCACTGTCAAACTGTGGTCGAGAGCAAAGCAGACCTCCCTGTGGCACAACATACAGCTGAACATAACACACTTGATTTCAATGGCTACTTCACTACCCGAGCCAGGTAGGTTTATCCTAACAGGGGCCAGGCCACCTGTGAAAGCAGCCATGTCATGTACCAGCTCTGGTGCAATCATTGCACAGCTCTTTATATTGACTTGACTACCAACCAGAAGTCCACCAGGAAGAATGGCCACTGTCAAACTGTTGCCAAAAGCAAAGTAGACCACTCTGTGGCGCAACATGCAGCTGATCATAACACATTTGATTTCAATAGCTGCATCACTACCTGACACATCTGCACCCTTACCTCCACCACCAGCTTTTCTGAACTGGGCAGATGGGAGTTATCCTTACAACACATTCTCCACTCCCGTAATTATCCCCTAATTATAGTAACAAACTGTCCACACGCCATCCTCCCAACAGTTCCAACCGTCTCTGTCCTACCATCTCCTCCCAATTCTCATACCCCACCCTGTTTACTTTCAGCCCTCTGCCAATGCATCGGCCCGTGTTTTCCCGCTCACCTCATTTTTTGGGAGAGAATCGTCCTTTCCTGTGCAGTACTTCTGAGTGTCGTTTGTTATTTGGATAGTAAGCTGATTCAGATCGTTCTATTGGCCGTGTCCGAACGGCGTCTTTGTGTGGATTAGCATTCTGGCGATAAGAATCTGAGAAAACTACGAGTCTGATTGTAATAGGGTGTTAGTTTCGGGGGGCGTATCTGTTAATTGAAGTTAAAATCTTAGTGCCTCTATGCTTAAGTGCCTTTTAATATTTATTGTCTTATTTGATGATAGTGGGCTAAATAAACTGAGTTTTATGCTCTCAAGTGTCTGTTGTATTAAACTGTTTTTTAAGTTTAATTTGTGCTCTATGTGTATTTTTCAGAATTTGTCGAGAAACAGTCTGTGAGGTCGGCCGAAATGCAGCAGTTGCCTAGTTTACAATTTTCCGGCCCGGTTGCTTGAGATATCGTTGTTCATAAAAGTGATTGGTAAACTACTCAGACTGCTTCACAGACCGGTTTGTTCTAATATTTCCTCTTTCTGCCATTTCAGGGAAATATTAGTGAAATATGCTGCTTCACATCCGTGCACGCAAAGTCAAAAAGCAAACGTCTGACTCACGGTCGTATATATTTCTTTAAATTTACTGCGTACTATTGTTAAGCATGTAAATAAAACAGAGGTTTCCCTTTGGCTGTTTCACAGCGATAATTTTTTTCTGGTCTGAGTGAATCGTTTAAATTCTGCCTGTTGTGTAATTGATGTTTGTCGCTGCTAATTTGTTTCATAGATGTGTACAATGTTTTGTATGCATATTAGTGCAATAGCTATTCCACTGGGCTGCTTCACAGCAAAGAATGTTTTAATACCAATTTTTCTACCTGCTGAATGGTATTATTTGGTGCAAAACTGTGCTTGACAGACGTGTACCTTAATACCAGTTTTCGCTTTCCATGACTGCTCAAACTATAGAGATAACAATTTACTCTGATAGCTTTTTTAGTTGTGTATATAACTTCGTTTAGTCTAGTTATCACACAGCTCGTACCAAAAGCGGATTTTGAAAACTGCTGGTGCAACTTATATTGAACGTTGAGATACGATGTCTGCGAAGCGTGTTTTTCCAATAGCTATAAGCGTATCCTATTTGCTTCATAGACATATACCTAAGTTATTTACTGTGTCAGCTATTTGTAGACGTGTATTGAAGAGTGTCTTCGTTTTGCGACTCTTCAAGCTTTCATGGGTTTGCCTTTATTCTCATTTGAATCCGCAACTGTGTAAAGCCACCATTCGCAAATAATTGGATTATTTACAATAAACTTATATTGCATTTAAATGATAATTATTCTGTTTTGACAACATTATTAATACCTAAATTGCCTACTGCGTTATGATGGACCAAAGGTCAGCTCTTTAATAAATGCTTGAGCTTTAAACCGCTCATGTACGACTGACTCCCTCAACATCAAAGCGAGCGAAGTTAATAGTGTAGGTCATACGTTGCTCATACCAAGATCGGATTTTAAAAAGTGCTGGTGCAGACTTCAGTTGAATGTTGAGATACGATGTATTTGAAGCGTGTTTTTTCAGTAGCTGTCAGTGTGTCACTGGAGTAGTGTTAGTAAGAGGGTAACAATGATTTCGAATTTTCATATAGTATTAATGTAGCATCTCTCTTTTACTTTGATATAGTTAAAAAGCATATGACAACTATGAAAATTATTCAATTTATTTTACTCGTTGGAAACACAGGGAAACAACCTTCAAAACAGAAGAGACTCTGCAGACCTACAACTCTACTGTATACAGTCTTGGTAAACAGCAAAAGATAAGAAAGTAGAGGGTTCAGCTAGCTGCTTTTTTACATACATAGAGGTTCTTGAAACTTGTTACTGATAAATGACCAATAAAAGAAACATATCGGTAAGGAGAGAGATATCGAGAAGAACCACACAGCAATCCGAGAAATTTTTCTAGTCATTTTCTGTACGTCCTGATTGTGTTGAAATCCACAATCTCCCTGGTTTTTCTTTTGTCTTATTTAGCTGGCGATTTCGTCATTTTATTTTGGTCCATTTTACTACGATTCGTTCAATTACTTCATTCATCAGATCCTGATTATCGAGTCTGTCTTACTTAGCACTGATGCTACGATGAAAAATTGTGTCCAAGTGCCTGGATGGGGCAATTTTGGTAGAACTGAAACTTTTCGCAAAGTAGTCACACGCGTGGATATAGTTGTGCTTTTTCACATGTTCCTCTCCTTGTCGATAATGTGGAGAACCTCATCATATCAGTCCATGTAATTTTCAACATACTTTTCGGTAAGCAATAGTCTACGACATTACATGCACATATTACGGGCTATCTGTGACACTAGAAGAATTGGCTAGGAATGCCCTCGTTGCTTGCACCTTTCTATTTTTTATGTCCTGTTTGTTTCGTCTGTCATACGTTATTCTACATCCAAGGTAGCAGAATTCCTTCACTTTGTGTACTTCCTTGTCCTCAATTTTATAGCTACTCTTATATCTGCTACTCCTTATTACTTTCGTCTTTCTTCGGTTTATTTTCATTCGTTCGTGTTCGCTAATTACACTATTCATTCCATTCAACAGGTCTTGCAATTCTTCTTCACTTTCAGTGAGGATGTAGTATCATCAGCGAGTCTCATCACTCCACCACGAAATCATTAGAGCAGCCGGCCGCGGTGGCCGTGCGGTTCTAGGCGCTGCAGTCCGGAACCACAGGACTGCTACGGTCGCAGGTTCGAATCCTGCCTCGGGCATGGATTTGTGTGAAGTCCTTAGGTTAGTTAGGTTTAAGTGGTTCTAAGTTCTAGGGGACTGATGACCTACGATGTTAAGTCCCATAGTGCTCAGAGCCATTTGAAAGAAATCATTAGAGCGCACGTTCGTATTGGACAAGGACTCGGGAAGCAGAATCTGTGTGTCCTCAGCAAAGGAAGCAATCCTACGTTCACTTTGATGGATGTGTAAGAATCATGTAAAACTCATATCTGCATGGATTAGATGGTGATTTAAACATATGAGTTTTCCAAGAATCTCCTCGTTGTGATGAATACGTGGCTGGTGGCAAGTCAATACCTTATCCGTGAGTCTCATATGAAGACGATGCTCGTGATAAACAGTGCGAGAATTCAGCGCTTTTATTCTGGAGGCTGTCTCAGTGATCTGTACTTGAATAGCATACTACCGTAATCGCGTTGGTACGGATGGAACGGGAAAGAGACATGGTGAAACTCTGTGCTGACATGGACGCCTCAAGAGGCAGTCGGGACTAAGTTTAAGATACCCACCAGTGGACGAACGACTGTCGACAGCGTCACATGCCCTCCATGTCACGTGGGAGAGAAGACTGGGATTTAATCTGAGACACTGGCGGGAATTTTACACAGCTACCCCTCGTCCCTTTGCCAACTACATATTCAGTATAAAATTTCTATCGGCACTATCCTAGTGTCGGTTAGTAAGTTCGCCCAAAGGAAAGTGTGACGCTGTATGACGTCCACAAATAAAGAACTTAAAACGTACTTCTGAAGGAAAATGTGGTACACAACAATAATTTAAAGTAATTAAGAGCAGATTTTTTTATCGAGTGAAAAAAAACAAGTTCACTATTACCAATCATTGTTTATTTATATCCACAACGCGTTTCGAAATTTTAAACCTCCGTCATCAGGTGGGTTTACATGTGTTAGTACGACATACGTGTGTGTTGTGTTACGATTTTGGGTAACTTGTGGCACTGTCTTCGTAACACATCACAGGTAAGCTGTTACATTTTGTAAACAAAGATGATGTCTGATAGTACAATAAACAGTGACTTCTCATCGCTCATAAAATTGTTTCATTCGATATCAACAACAGCCATGGTAAAGCTTAACCGAAAATATTCACATTTACAAATTTTTTATATTAGAATTTTAATTTCTTATATAAGTAAAACCTGCCTTCTTCTGCGGCTTTTTATCCTCTGCAGCTCCATATAGTTCCATGGAAGTTATTCCGTGATGTCTTAACACACGTCCTACCATCCTGTACCGTCTTACTTTCACTGTTTTTCATACTTTCCTTTCCTTGCCGATTCCGCATGGAACATCCACATTCCTTACTTTCACAGTCCACCAAATTTTCAACATTCTTCTGTAGCACCACATCTCAAACACTTAGATTCTTCTGTATTCCGATTTTACCACAATCCTTGTTTCACAACCGTACAATGATGTGTTCCAAAAGGAGATTCTCAGAAATATCTTCCTCAAATTAAGGCTTCTGTTTGATATTAGTAGCCTTTTCTTGGTCAGGAACACCCGTTTGTCAGTGCTACTCACCTTCTTATGTCCTGCTTGCTCATCGGTTATTTTGCCGCCTGGGTAGGAGAATTCCTTGACTTCATCTACTTCGTGATCACCAATCTTAATATATAGTTTTTAGCTCTTCTCATTTGTGTTGATGCTCATTACTTTCGTCTTTCTTCGATTTACTTTCAGTCCATATTCTGTACTCATCAGACTGTTGATGGCATACAGCTGATTTTGTAATACTTTTTCACTTTGACAGAGGATAGCGATGCCACCAACGAAGCTTATCCTTTCACTTTGAATTTTAATTCCACTCTTGAACCTTTCTTTTATTTCCGTCATAGCTTCTCGGAGGCATAGATTCAACAGTAGGGCCGAAAGACTGCTTCACTGTCTTACATACTTTTTAATCCGGCACTTCGGTCTCCGTTCAAAAATGGCTCTGAGCACTATGGGACCTAATATCTGAGGTCATCAGTCTCCTAGACTTAGAACTACTTAAACCTAACCAACCTAAGGACATCACACACATCCATGTCCGAGGCAGGATTCGAACCTGCGACCGTAGCAGCAGCGCGGTTCCGGACTGAAGCGCCTAGAACCGCTCGGTCACAAAGCCCGGCTTCGGTCTTGGTCTTCCACTATAATTGTTCCCTCTTGGTTCTTGTACATAATTTGTAGTACCTGTCACTCTCTATAGCTTACACCTGTTATTTTCAAAATTTCGAACATTTTGCACCATTTGACATTGTCTAACGCTTTTTTCCAGGTCTAAAAATCCTACGAAAGTGTCCTGATTTTTATTTATTCTTGTTTCCATCATGAACCGCAACATCAGAATTGCCTCTCTGATGCCTTTACCTTTCCTAAAGCCAACCTGGTCATCTAGTATATCCTCAATTTTCTTTTCAATTGTTCTGCTTATTGTTCTTGTCAGCAACTTGGATGCAATAGCTGTTAAGCTGATTGCGCGATAATTCTTCCACTTTTCGGTTCTTGCATTTCGGAATTATGCGAATTATGTTTTCCGAAAGTATGATAGTATCTCGTCAGCGTGATACATTCTACCCACCAACATGAATAGTCTCTTTGTTTACACTTCCATGATTGACTTTAGAAATTACGCCTTCGATAGCCTGCAATGCACCCTTTCCACCTATCCGCTTTCTACACCGCATTTAACGGGGGAATTCCCAATGCATTCACAATTATACCATCCTTGCTTTTATTTTAACCGAAGACTTTTTTTTTACTTTTTTATTTGCTGAGTGAGTCCTTCCGACGATTATTTCCCTCTCGATTTCTTCACATTTTTCGTTATAGCACATATGACATGTAAGGCGAAGTAGGTAGATTTGAAATATGTCTGTGTTACGCTGTATGGTGGCGGTATGTCGTGTTTTTACGTCGTATAAATCTTGCTGCAGTTTGCCCCTCTGCTGTGCACCTAATTGCCCTGAAGGCAGGTCGACGCCTGAAAGGAAATGCTTAATGTTGCTTAGCATCAGGCGGTAAAAAAGAGACGGGCCGCTGCGACGACAAACGCGAGAATTATTGCGGCTGCGGACAGCCGCAGTAGGCGGCCGGCCGGCAGCTAATGGGCCGCGCCTGCTGGCCTGTGTGTGTGTGTGTGTGTGTGTGTGTGTGTGTGTGCCGCTCTGGACTACACGGTCAACAATCAGGCCCTGATGTAGCCACGGGTAGCTTAAGTCCCAGGCGAACAGATTGAAGCAGTCTTGCCAGATTCCTGGAAGTCGTTCCTTACTCTGAATTACCGTTGTTCACTGATAACCAAATTATGAAAATATGCAGTATTTAAAAACACGTTATTGACTCAGAGAATTTTTCGCTTCTGGAACTTAGTAAGCTGTATGGTATGATTGTCAGAAGGAATGACTCAGCATATAGAAAGCCAAAACAAACTTCGGTGAAATGAAAAGCAATGGTGGTAACATTCAGAGTACAATGGGAATTCGACCAATGCAGAGCAGAGGGAGGAGATAGATGCAAAGAGTACATTGGAGTCCTCTATGAGGGGAAGACCTGTCTGATGTAATATAAGAAGAAGCAGGAGTATACATAGAAGAGATAGGGGATCCAGTATTAAAATAAGAATGTCAAAGAGCTTTGGAGGACACGGGAAGGTAGATAGAATAGAAAAATTTCCATCAGAGTTTCTAAAATAATTGAGGGAAGTGGAGCCGGTCGTGTTGGCCGAGCGGTTCTAGGCGCTGCAGTCTGGAACCTCGCGACCGCTACGGCCGCAGGTTCGAATCCTGCCTCGGACATGGATGTGTGTGATGTCCTTAGGTTAGTTAGGTTTAAGTAGTTCTAAGTTCTAGGGGACTGATGACCTCAGATGTTAAGTTCCATAGTGCTCAGAGCCATTTGAACCATTTTTTGAGGGAAGTGGAAACCAAACGACTATTCACGTTGGTGTGTGGAAAGTATGAGGCTGGTGATAAACCCTCGCGCTTACATCATTCACAAAATTCCGAAGATTGCAAGAACCGACATGTGTGAGAATTATCACACAATCAGGGTAACAGCTCATGCATTCAAATTGCTGACACGAGTAATACACAGAAGAACGGAAAAGAAAATTGAAGATGTGTTAGATGATGATCAGTTTTGCTGTAGGAAAGGTAAAGGCACCAGAGAGCCATTTCTGACATTGCAGTTGATAATGGGAGCAATACAAAGGAAAATTCAAGACACGTTCCCAGGATTTATCGAAAAAGCGTTCGACAATTTCTAATGGTGAAATATGATCGAAATTCTGAGAAGAAAAGGGGTAAGCTATAGGGAAAGACGGATAATATTCAATGTGCACAAGAACGAAGAGGGAAGAATAAGATTGGAAGACGAAGAATCAAGAGCTCGTATTAAAAAGAGGGTGAGACAAGCGTGTACGCTTTCGCCGCTATTGTTCAGTTTGCTCATCGAAGAAGTGATGACGGAAATAAAAGGAAGGTTCAAGAGTGGTTATTAAAATTCAAGGTGAAAGAATATGAATGATGCGATTCGCTGATAACTTTGCTATCCTCAGTGAAAGTGAAGAAGAATTACAGGATCTGCTGACTGGAAATCTACTGACTGGAATGAATATCTAGCAAGAACAGAATAGGGACTGAGAGTAAATCGAAGAAAGACGAAGGTAATTAGAAGTAGCAGAAAGGAGAACAGCGAGAAACTTAACATCAGGGTTGGTAGTCACGAAACAGTTTTAGTTATGGAAATCTGCTACGTAGGCAGCAAAATAACCCACCATGGAGGGAGCAGGGAGGACATCGAAAGTAGACTAGCTCTGACAAACAGAGCTTCCTGGCCAAGAGAAGTCTGCTAGTATCAAACATAGGCCTTAATTCGAAGAACAAATTTCTGAGAATGTATGTTCTGAGCACAGCATTGTATGATGTTGAAACAAAGACTGTGGGAAAACCGGAACGGAAGAGAATCGATGCATTTAGATGTGACGATATAGAATAATGTTGAAAATTAGATTGACTGATAATGTAAAGGATGACGAGGTTCTCCTGAGAATCACCTAGGAAAGGAATAGTATGGAAAAAATTGACAAGAATAAGGGATAATGTCTAAGAACATCTGTTAAGACGTCAGGGAATAACTTCCATGATACTAGATGGTGTTGAAGATGATGGAACTGTAGAGGAAACAGACACTGGAATGCATTAAGCATATAATTGAGGACATAGATTGCAAGTGCTACTCTGAGACAAAGAGGTTGACACAGGAGAGGAATTCTTGGCAGACAGCATCAGACCAGTCAGAAGACTGATGATTATGACTCAAAAAAAGAGAAAAACTGTATATCTAAAACCAGCCTGAAAGTAGTATTGAGATTCGCCGCTAAGGAGATGTTATAAAACGACTAGTATTTTCAGTACAAAAAAATAGTTTATACCATACAATGAGCAGCAGTATTAGAATTTTTCCCTATTTCGTTGTTTACAGGGTAATGTCGTCGCTGTGTAACACCGCTGAACTGTAGAACGATATAGGAAGGGCTGCTTATAAATTAGTTACAATAGATAACATTTAATAGTAAACCAGGCAAAAACATACAGTAATGTTTGATGCAGCACTGAAAGCAGTATATCTTCAAGTTTTTTTTACAGATGTTCAATGTGGCTACCTCTTGTAACACGACAGGTCTCCCATCCGTTATCAGTTTCCTGCCAAATCCTCTGAAGGCACTGTTAACTTATGGTGGCGGTTGCTAGTGTTATGCGTCGCCGCAGCTTGACGACGTTTCCCGGAAGCGGAGGACCAAACACTTTGTCTTTAATTCAGTTGGGAACTATACACCGAGTCTTCACAAGAAAGTTACAATTTAGGATGCAAATGATTACAAAAAAATGCCTCTGAGCACTATGGGACTTAACTTCTGAGATCGTCAGTCCGCTAGAACTTAGAACTACTTAAACCTAACTAACCTAAGGACATCACATACATCCATGCCCGAGGCAGGATTCGAACCTGCGACCGTAGCGGTCGCACGGTTGCAGACTGTAGGGTCTAGAATCGCTCGGCCACTCCGGTCGATGCAAATGATTACAATTTAGACTCGAAATTTATAGAATTAACCCAAGAGAGGAGCATATTTAATTGCACAATATGCTATCTGACATTGTTATGTTCATCTTGCTATGCAAGTAACTTCAGTGTGACCAGTTTCCTCACATAAGATTTCGTAAATCCTTACTTCTTTTACAACACCCAATAATGTTGACAGGTAGGAGCCAAGGAACGGATATTCAGAACAGATAAGTGCTGTGAGGACCAGAATAATTATTGAATTTATTCAGTTCAGCAGAGACGAAACAATCAGATTGTTATTAAAAGTTTTCCCTAAGTGGCAAGAAGGGGACAGTTAAAACCTACACAGTGAACTTTGAAATAGCTTCTGCGACGGCTGGCAGTCTCCCTATCCATAAGTACTTCACAAAATTCTGTGTGTATCTTGTCATAAGTGTATAGAAAAAAAATAGACGCAAAGTGGCGATCATGAATGGTGCGAACTGGTAATCAAATGTCACGAGTTCTATCGCTCTAGCAAGATGGAGCAAGGCTGATCAAAATACGCCGGTGCTGCGTATATTTACCAGTAGTAACTGAAGCTGTACCCGATGCTGCTGTCGACTGCCTGCAATGCTCGGTGGGTTGCCATGTAGATGAGCGACGGAGCAGCAACGTGCTCATAGGTAAAACTACACTAGCTGATCAAAAGTATCCGGACACCTGGCTGAAAATGAATTACAAGTGTATGGCGCCCTCCATCGGTAATGGTGGAATTCAATGTGGTGTTGGCCCACCCTTAGCCTTGCTGACAGCTTCCACTCTCGCAGGCATACGTTCAGACAGGTGCTGGAAGTTTTCTTGGGGAATGACAGCCCATTCTTCACGGAGTGCTACATTGACGAGAGGTATCGATGTCGGTCGGTGAGGCCTGGCACGATGTCGGCGTTCTAAAACATCCCACAGATGTTCTGTAGGATTCAGGTCAGGACTCTGTGCAGGCCAGTCCATTACTGGGATGTTAACGTCGTGTAACCACTCCACCACAGACCATGCGTTATGAACAGGTTCTCGATCGGTTTGAAAGATGCGATCTCCATCTCCGAATTGCTCTTCAAAAGTGGGAAGCAAGAAGATGCCTAAAACATCAATGTAGGCCTGTGCTGTGATAGCGATACGGAAAACAACATGGGGTGCAAGCCCCCTCCATGAAAAACACGACGACACCATAACACCACCGCCTCCGAATTTTACTGTTAGCACTACACAAGGTGGCAGATGATATTCACCGAGCATTCGCCATACCCACGCCCTACTATCAGATCGAATGTTCTAGTGTGTGTGTGAATTCCTAAGGAACCAAACTGCTTAGATCATCGGTCCCTAGACTTACACACTACTTAGACTAACTCAAACGAACTTATGCTAAGAGCAACACACACACCCACGCCCGAGGGAGGACTCGAACCTCCGGCGGGAGGGGCCGCGCAATCCGTGACATGGCGCCTCTAACCGCACGGCCACTCCGCGCGTCCTATCGGATCGCCACATTGTGTACCATGATTCCTCACTCCACACAACATTTTTCCACTGATCAATCGTCCAGTGTTTATGCTCTTTACACCAAGCGAAGCGACGTTTGGCATTTACCGGCGTGATGTGTGGCTTATGAGCAGCCGCTCGACCATGAAATCCAAGTTTGCTCACCACCCGCCTAACTGTCATAGTACTTGTAGTGAATCCTGATGCAGTCTGGAATTCCTGTGCAATGGTCTGGATAGATGTCTGCCTGTTACACATTACGACCCTCTTCAACTGTCGGCGGTCTCTGTCAGTCAACTGACGAGGTCGGCATGTATGCTTATGTGCTTTACGTGTCCCTTCACATTTCCACTTCACTATCAAATCGGAAACAGTGGACCTGGGGATGTTTAGGAGTGTGGAAATCTCGCGTACAGACGTATGACACGAGTGACACCCAATCAGCTGACCACGTTCGGAGTCCACGAGTTCCGCGGAACGCCCCATTCTGCTCTCTCTACTGAGGTCGCAGGTATGCAGTACCTGGCAGTAGGTGGCAGCACAATGCGCCTAATATGAACAACGTATGTTCTTGTGGATGTCCGGATAGTTTTGATCAGGTTAGATGATGATGTTTGGTTTATGGGGCGTTCAACTGCGTGGTTATCAGCGCCCGTACAAATTACCAACCATTGCTCAGACGAATCTCGCCACTTTCAGGAATGATGATGACATGATGAAGACAACACAAACACCCAGTCATCTCGAGGCAGGTGAAAATCCCTGATCCCGCCGGGAATCGAACCCGGGACCCCATGCTCGGGAAGCGAGAACGCGACCGCGAGATTGATCACGTAGTGTACTACCTCCGTACTATGTAGCGGATAATACAGAGTACTACGACTGCTCGCTAAAGTAGTCAGAAGACGAATGATTTCCCTAGATCGAGCGTAGCCTCAGTTTCTACCACTCAGCACCAGCGGCTACCCAATCATCTTACTGCAACAAAATTTCCACCTATCCCTTGTCTTCCCTCCGGGAATCATCGCCCCATGTCACACAGTTTCAGTCAGTGTGTGGGTTCTGGGAGGTGTTTTAAGTTGAACGTTCTCGAGGCTTCTGCTTTGTTAACGGAACCGTCGGAATGTTTCTGCAGAGTCCCTCGTCGAGAGCAGGACTATGAGAGGCTTATAAGGAGCGCACCTCGTCAACACAGCCTGTAGCGACGCCAGATCCGTCTTTTGTGTTAATACGGCGTCTTGGTCGCGAAAAACTGAGCGTGGGCCAGCTTTCTACGTAGTGGAGGAATCGCAGCTTTGAGTTTTACGGTGCGGGATCAGGGTGCCGCCCCACCCCTGTCCTGTGCCATGGCTGCCGCCCGCTGTGGGCGGAGTGTCGCTAACTCTACCTCAGGCCACGCGTGGAGGCCGCTACAAACCGCCCCGACTCGGCCGTTCCCCCGTTGTGGCTCAGCCATAGAAACCGGAGCTAGCTGAATTATTTTCATCTGCTACAAAGTCTGCTATTTACGTGAAATGCGACATTTAATCACCACTTCCCCAGCTTGGTTACTCCTGTGTGGAGACAACTAGAAATACTCTGAATGATTCGGGAAAACCCTACGCAAAATGCACAGTTTTTTTATTAAAAATGTAAGGTGGGCGAGTGATGTCGGTCTTGCAATCATTGTGGAGGGGACACTTCAGTTGGCACCTTGCACAGCTGTTGCCACTTGAATTTTGTGCAAGCGCCTAAGACTACCAAATTTTACATTGTCTGAGGCTCTTGTAACTGTGAAAATTAAGATCACAGTGTGTCTTACTAATGTGCAACGATTTCCAGAACGAAAATAATTTCTTTACAGATTGTCTGCAGCATTGTTGTGTACCATCTAAGGAGACCCTGCCCATCTGAATTGTAAAGGGTGTCACAGTGAAGTAATCCAGTTGAATATTGCATTGTTCTGTAACGGGCACCAGCTGTACATTGAAACGCCAGATCAACTGTCTCGGTGCTGAAAAAACTAATGAATACATTGTTTGTTGTTATTGTATTAATTTTAATTTTATTATGCTTTGTCATTACTTAATTCGTTGCTGAATGACAACTCCGTTATTAGTTGTTGGTGTTCTTCTTCCATGTAATGATTTTGGAGTTATTATTTTGTTAGGGAATCATTTTCTGAGCGAAGCTTCGGTCCTTAAACATTTATAAATTTCGATTATGCTGCTGAAATAATTTCTATACGGCCACAGGTATATTTAATTGGCCGCTGATTCCCTTTTTATCTTTTAATGAATTCTAATTTTGTTTTAAATATTTGTTTTGGCTTTTTAGTGAAGTACCAGCTAAATTACGGCTCTAATAAATTCATTGGCCGTTAAGTGGCTAAATTTTGAATTAACTTTCATCATTTATTGTTTATTATTATGAATCTGTTGTAAATACTTGTGTGTTTTTGCCTGTTCTTAAAATTCGGTAAGCCTTTCAGCTGCCCTGCCCTCTATTTTAAATCGGATATTGTGCACGGTCGTTAAGGTGTAATGATAAATTTTTAAAATTATTTTTAAAGAGTTGCTTTGGTAAATTAGCACACTTTGTGACTAATAAAGAGCGATTGTAATGTTAGTTGTGGTCAGTAATGTAATGCTTATGTCAAATATCATGCTTTTGATAAAATATCGTAATGTTATTCTGTACCTCATCCACCCAACCCTCGCTCCACACACCTACATGGAACAATGGTTCTGCCATATCAGGCTTGATAGGGAACCATCTCTCTGCCTATATTTGCTCATGTTTTCCATACCAGGGAGGAAGACCACGCTGGGAACCGAGAGTAAGTGAGTTTTATGTTCATTCCTACGGCATATCACATTCAGGATAACAATTACCTTTTGAAGCCATTTTGACTATTTTTCGACCGTGACTGTCTCAAGAAATATGTAAAGGTTTTTTTTTTTTAAATTACCGCTACCAGTCACAAACGTTATCAACTATTGTATGACTTATTTATTTAGCGACATGTTTGTGACTGGTAGCGGTAATTTAAAAAAAAAAAAAAAACCATTTACCTTTTACCATCTGTCCTTCAACCTGGATGCCACAGGATTCAAAGATGGTAGGTGTAAATACTAACTCATGCAACTGAGTTAATTTAGGTGGATTCTCTTGGTGTAACTTTGAGCCAGAAGGCTGGGCACGGCAGTGGAAATTTCAAAGCTGGAGGCTCCAGTCCGGTGGCTGGGGGAGTGTTTATCTGCGCTGGTTTTCGTATTGGAGGCTTTCACCGTTGAATGTCCCACACCACCCGACAATAACGCTTTGATTCGAATTTCAGACGTTATGCAAGGGCTGAAAAATTTTGAGAACACGTAAACCGGTCTCATTTTTCTGTCTTCTGATTGGAGCGGAAGTCTGGCTCATCAAAACGATTCCGGTTAACGATTGATCAGTCTTGCCCCTCCAAGTTCGTCGATTTCAGTATTTGCAGGAAAAACAGTCTGGATTTTCATCAGAAGTTTCTGGGACGCGACAAGGGCAATCGCAGCTGGCAGTCTCTACTCTGTAAGTATAATGTGCGGCTTCGGGCCCACTTGAGCAACGATTTTGGACGGGGATTAGCGTAGGGTTTTCAAGCTAGGAATCCGATGTAACGCTAAAATCGATTGGACTTTTGGATTTCTTGCGCGTGCTATCCTTCTCGTTGTTTCAATAAAACTAGATCATATAGAACTTGCTCTGAAGAGAACACGATTAACTCATGCATAGTGTTCCAGGTTTCTCACGCTGCAAAGCACAAGTCAGTTTTGATGCATCAACTGTGACCGAAAATTCGAAGTCTTGATTGCAACTAGTGTGAGTCTTGATGTGTGACTAATTGCGCGTCCATGTTACGTACCATACTCAACCCAGTCACTGCTAAATAATGATAGCGAGTTAAATTATTTCAATTTGTCTGTAGGGTAGGTTTTATTTGTGATCCATATCAAATACGGTTCGGGGGTATGCCTCCTCTTTGTGAATTAATGTTATGTTCTTTCACGCATCTGTTTTAAATCGATACACTTCGACGTAATGTCCATATTAGTACGCTACTCTGGTCCATAGTCTCACGCGTCCTGTAACACAGAACTGCTAGGATTAGTTTAGTAAAATGGAATCCCTCATCGACTGGTCTGAAGTGCATTAGTTATATTTGGTTCGCAATTTTCTCATCAAGACAGAAATTAGAGCTTAAATTACAGTTAACACTAATGAAACTTCAGACGATGTGGCACTCAGGAGCAAGTAGAGACTATTAGACACTATAATTACTCAATCGGAAGTACGCAATCGAAGAAAGTCCGTTTTATAGGCATAAAGTTCGACCCACCACGAAACTAACCAACGATCTGTCAGTTTTCCGTAAGGTGGTTGGCTTTTAACACATTTTGTAAAAAGGAAAAAAAATAGAAAAAGCAAGAAAGACGTCATGTTTCACAAATTACGACTTACTGATTTGCTTTGTAGGGAATGGAGTGCGAAATTACTAAAATATTGTTATTGCACACGGTTTTATTAATTGGCGAACGCAAGTCATTATTTCCTACGCAATCCAGAAGGGGGCTGGAAACTGGATGCCGTAACGGCGCCCATCAATTTTCCGCTTCAAAACGCGGCTGGTATTGAGGACCCGACTACAAGAAGCCATCTAATTCGATGATTATCTCTGCTGCTGAGGACAGCACAACGTACATCTCGCAGAGCTTACAGCGGACCCTCCTTCCGTTGCTATGGAGATTCGCAAAACTCTGAGTTCATCGGCAGGGAATTCCTCTTATCGTGTGCAAGAATATATTTCTCAATATTAATGTTTCTTCTACTGCGCTTGTTTTCTTTCTCTGGACTCTGAGTAATAAACTGATGTTAGTAAAGTCTTGCTACAGAAGTGTTTTTTTTTTTTTTTTTTTTTTTTTTGAGCTTATTAGTTTGTTTAGTTTGCTCTTTGTTAGTGTCTACACATTGCGTGCTTCTACTGGTAGTCAAAATGCAATTCTATTTCTTTCTTTCATCACACGTACTCTCTGCGAGATACTGCTTTGTCTCTCTCTCTCTCTCTCTCTCTCACACACACACACACACACACACACACACACACACACACACACACACGCACACAACACGGGGGAATATATTTATTAAGAACCCTTGTGTTTGTTACATTGATGTTCCTGCACAAAACTGTAATCAGCAGTCTCGCCGCAGCCCACAAACAATGGTTAGACGTTCAATGTAACTAAAATCTATAGGGTCAAACTCATAGTGACGCAGAAGACCCTAAACTACATTGACACAGGGGTCTGTTGTTCTGATGATAATATTAATAACTGATACAAGCAACATACGTCTAATACTCGTAACAACCAAAGAAGCTCACCTGTCGCAAGTGACGTCAGCCAACCACTATGCATTGCTTAGGGTGGCTCATAAAATGTTGCCTCACTCCCTCATTTGCCCTTGTGTGTTGTACTACGAGCCCGGCAACTAATGACGCTATGAGATAGTTCCCCTGCAGTTTCTGCTAATGTTTCATACAACAACCAACGAGGAAAAAAATCCATCGTGGGCAATGCCAGAGACAATGGTTTATCGCTTATCAAAGGAGTACTACCAAAGTCGAAAAAGAACCGTAAGCCGTTCTACCCTGCTGTGTCTGTTTTAATCAGCCACATTTCATATGTTCCATTTATTCATGCATCGGTTCCTGGCACGCTGTTTTACTTTTGTATCGGCAACATTGATTGTTTGCCTCATTTTCTCTGCTACATTGGCTACACTTATCGCTTTCCCTTTGGTCTTTGAAGCGAACTTTGAATCAGCCAATAAACACCGAGGCGCGTTTGTTTCGAAACAAGGAAGCGTCAGTTGGAAAGTATCAGGCAATTGGAGTGTAGCAGTCAGGTGGAGTGTGTTTGTTATTGTGGATGCGAGCGGCCAGATGGTGCTGCCCAGGAAGTGGACGCTAGAAGTTGTATGTGGTGGTCAAAAAGTCGTCTGATGTATTGTGTTTTGACACTGCTGTTGGGCAGAAGGCGTGGCATTGGTATAAAGTGATAATGAGTGTCGCTAAGGTAAGATCCACTGAAAGGGGCAGAGAGAGCTATGTACATCTCCAAGAACTTGAGATTCCTCATTGTTGTTGTAGGGCAGGCTGCTTGCGAAATACATACTTTGCTGGGTAAAACTATTTTATGGTTATACGGTGGTGAAATAAAACTGATATTTAAAACGTTTGTAAGTTCTAAATCAAATAAGCTCCTATACAAAAATAAGTGTAATGATGTTTGCCTATTTACGAGCTGAATGTTGACTGGAATACTCTCTTTCAAATTCTAAAGGTGGCAAGGGTAAAATACAGGGAGCGAAAGGCTATTTACAATTTGTACAGAAACCAGATGGCAGTTATATGACTCGAGGAGCATGAAAGGGAAGCAGTGGTTGGGAAGGGAGTGAGACAGGGCTGTAGCCTCTCCCCGATGTTATTCAATCTGTATACTGAGCAAGCAGTAAAGGAAACAAAAGAAAAATTCGGAGTAGGTATTAAAATCCATGGAGAAGAAATAAAAACTTTGAGGTTCGCCGATGACATTGTAATTCTATCAGAGACAGCAAAGGACTTGGAAGAGCAGTTGAACGGAATGGATAGTGTCTTGAAAGGAGGATGTAAGATGAACATCAACAAAAGCAAAACGAAGATAATGGAATGTAGTCGAATTAAGTCGGGTGATGCTGAGGGAATTAGATTAGGAAATGAGAAACTTAAAGTAGTAAAGGAGTTATGCTATTTGGGGAGCAAAATAACTGATGATGGTCGAAGTAGAGAAGATATAAAATGTAGACTGGCAATGGCAAGGAAAGCGTTTCTGAAGAAGAGAAATTTGTTAACATCGAGTATAGATTTAAGTGTCAGGAAGTCGTTTCTGAAAGTATTTGTATGGAGTGTGGCCATGAATGGAAGTGAAACATGGACGATAAATAGTTTGGACAAGAAGAGAATAGAAGCTTTCGAGATGTGGTGCTACAGAAGAATGCTGAAGATTAGATGGGTAGATCACATATCTAATGATGAAGTATTGAATAGAATTGGGGAGGAGTATGTGGCACAACTTGACAAAAAGAGGGGACCGGTTAGTAGGACATGTTCTGAGGCATCAAGGGATCACAAATTTAGCATTGGAGGGCAGCGTGGAGGGTAAAAATCGTAGAGGGAGACCAAGAGATGAATACACTAAGCAGATTCAGAAGGATGTGGGTTGCAGTAAGTACTGGGAGATGAAGAAGCTTGCACAGGATAGGGTAGCATGGAGAGCTTCATCAAACCAGTCTCAGGACTGAAGACCACAACAACAACAACACAGAATATCCTTGTAAAAACAAAATACTTACCTTAGGTCCTAATTTCCGCAGTCGTCTTCAAAGAAGTCCCCTCGCAATTGCGTGCAACGCTTTCCGTAATTTCCCCATTGACAAGCAGTGCTGAAAATCTGCTGGCCCATTCAAAATTATGGTATTGAACCGGCTGTGTTGTTCCGAAATACGACGCAGTATTCCTTCGGGACATGTACGCATATCCTAAGGAACACTGCATCGTAGTTTTGAACAACTCAGGCACTCCCATACCCTATTTATTCGCTGACGTCGGCCAATGAGGAGGAGGAGATAACTGTTTAACGTCCCGTCGACAACGAGGTCATGAGAGACGGAGCACAAGCTCAGATTAGGGAAGGATGGGGTAGGAAATCGGCCGTGCCCTTTCTAAGGAACCATCCCGGCATTTGCCTGAAGCGACTTAGGGAAATCACGGAAAACCTAAATCAGGATGGCCGGACGCGGGATTGAACCGTCGTCCTCCCGAATGCGAGTCCAGTGTGCTAACCACTGCGCCACCACACTCAGTGTCAGTCAAGCGACTTTCAATTAAAATATACAGGATGTTACAAAAAGGTACGGCCAAACTTTCAGGAAACATTCCTCACACACAAAGAAAGAAAATACGAGTATGTTATGGTCGTGTGTCCGGAAACGCTTACTTTCCATGTTAGCGCTCATTTTATTACTTCTCTTCAAATCACATTAATCATGGAATGGAAACACACAGCAACAGAACGTACCAGCGTGACTTCAAACACTTTGTTACAGGAAATGTTCAAAATGTCCTCCGTTAGCGAGGATACATGCATCCACCCTCCGTCGCATGGAATCCGTGATGCGATGATGCAGCCCTGGAGAATAGCGTATTGTATCACAGCCGTTCACAATACGAGCACGAAGAGTCTCTACATTTGGTACCGGGGTTGCGTAGACAAGAGCTTTCAAATGCCCCAATAAATGAAAGTCAAGAGGGTTGAGGTCAGGAGAGCGTGGAGGCCATGGAATTGGTCCGCCTCTACCAATCCATCGGTCACCGAATCTGTTGTTGAGAAGCGTACGAACACTTCGACTGAAATGTGCAGGAGCTTCATCGTGCATGAACCACATGTTGTGTCGTACTTGTAAAGGCACATGTTCTAGCAGCACAGGTAGAGAATTCCGTATGAAATCATGATAACGTGCTCCATTGAGCGTGGGTGGAAGAACATGGGGCCCAATCAAAGACATCACCAACAATGCCTGCCCAAACGTTCACAGAAAATCTGTGTTGATTACGTGATTGCACAATTGTGTGCGGATTCTCGTCAGCCCACACATGTTGATTGTGAAAATTTACAATTTGATCACGTTGGAATGAAGCCTCATCCGAAAGAAGAACATTTGCACTGAAATGAGGATTGACACGTTGTTGGATGAACCATTCGCAAAAGTGTACCCGTGGAGGCCAATCATCTGCTGATAGTGCCTGCACACTCTGTACATGGTACGGAAACAACTGGTTCTCCCGTAGCACTCTCCATACAGTGACGTGGTACAGCAGCAACTTCTCTGACGCTGACATTAGGGTTATCATCAACTGCACGAAGAATTGCCTCGTCCATTTCAGGTGTACTCGTCGTTCTAGGTCTTCCCCAGTCGCGAGTCATAGGCTGGAATGTTCCGTGGTCCCTAAGACGCCGATCAATTGCTTCGAACGTCTTCCTGTCGGGACACCTTCGTTCTAGAAACCTGTCTCGATACAAACGTACCGCTCCACCACTATTGCCCCGTGCTATCCATACATCAAATGGGCATCTGCCACGTTCGTGATGAACACTAACCTGTTGATGCTACGTACTGATGTGCTTGATGCTAGTACTGTAGAGCAATGAGTCGCTTGTCAACACAAAATGAGCTCTAACATGGAAATTAAGCGTTTCCAGACATATGTCCACATAACATCTTTTCTTTATTTGTGTGTGGGGAATGTTTCCTGAAAGTTTGGCCGTACCTTTTTGTAACACCCTGTAGATAACAGATTTACGAGTACAGGTTGTATACACATGGCTGACGACTTATGGAGGTTAAATTTTCATTGTACAGGTGATGCTTATCCATGTTCGCAACTGCGAATACATTTCGTCTAGATTAGTTGCTATTCTGCTTGAATCTCCTCTACGGAGTCAAAACGCCGCCATTTCAATTTTGTTTTCGAGAAGAGAAAGAAATCATAATGGACTTGGCAATAGGGTGGGTGGGGGACAGTTATCATCTTGTTTTTTTACCATGAGTTTTCACACAGTGAGCGAGGGTGTGTGCAGGCGTACTGTCACGATGGAGCAACCAGTCTTTGGTCCCTCATCTCCCAGGCTGTATGCGTCTAACATCGTCCCTCAATCTCCTCAGAACATAGTTGCAGAACTTCTCTGCGACTGTCTGATAACTTGGAAGGAATTCCTTGCGAACAATTCCACGAGAAAAAACCGTTAGCGTTGATGATATTGCTGCGATCATGGCATGCTTTTTTGAACCACGGAGAGGATTATGACTTCTATTGCGAAGATTACTGTTTTGTTTCAGGTTCATAAGCATACAAGCATGGCTCATATACTCTTAACATCCCGGGCAGGAAATCTGGACGATCCCGAACTCCTGTTTACAATTCATTGCACACCTCGACCCGAATGGTCTCGGTGGTCTGCGCTCAAAAGACGAGGAACGAACGTCTCCTCTGAAACTCGAATCAAGGTCAGAGTCATCAGCTAGAATACACTGACACGTTCCATATGGGATTCCAACGATTTCTTAAACATCATGGAATCCCTTAAACCACTCATATGTTCTTGCTTGGCTCAAAGCTTGCTCACGAAAAGCCTCCCTTAGCATGCGGAGGGCCTAAGCTGCAGTTTTGCGGAGCTCAAAATAAAAATTAATGTAGATTGACTTCGAAAGTCCCGACCACTTCGAAAGACCCGATGCACTCGCAATGTCGCCACATGGCTGATTGACAGCTGAAAGACGCAACTAGAGACGCCTAGCGGCGGAAGTTTATTTGGAAGCAATATCCAAATTCTCGGAACTTTTGGGTAGTTCGTCAAAAACAACAGAGCGTGGATGAAACGTAAGTACGAGACGAATTTGGAAAAAAGGCATGCAGTAATACACACTTCGCATCACTAAAACGGAAAAAATATGAAATTTTGCATATGTGTTTCAATGTAGCAATATTCAATAGGTCAGACCAGGTACTTAACACCGGATCCCTAAAACAGCCAAACACAGGAGGAAAAACATTTTCCCCACGTATGTGTTTCACAAATTTTGAGTACATTGTTGCTCATCATTTTCTCCTGTTGGTTTTTACAGTGTACTTATAGTACCTGATAACCATTATAAAAATAAACAAGCTAACAGCATAATTATGGTGAAGCCTGTATTTACATACCCGATTTACATGCTTTCCTGCTATTGACTTTATTTTGGGTTGGTAGGGTCATAAGCTCTGTTCTCTGAAATATCTGATTTCCTGCCACTGAAAGTTTCGTATGAATAAGGTTTCCCAAATTGTGTGCTTTTTAACCACAACCAGAAGCTTCAACATCGGTTTAAATGTCGATTTATGCCGAAACTACATCGACCACATCGTGTTCCCACACGTGCACTATCTGTAGGATAATGCATAACATAAAACTGAAGTTTACACTTTGTTTCAGAATCTAAATGATTTTGGATTCGAAAAGAAATATTGTTGGCATTTTAGGACACTTTGAACACGTTTCCACAATGTTTCGTTTCTTGACTACTCTAAACTGCAATAAATGTTGAAAAACCACATTTTAAAAGGTTTTTAATTTTTAAAGGTACGCCAAGCAGTGCACAAAACAATACAAAAGACAAAAAACAATTGATTTCAACATAGTATAATTAGCTTGTGCTGATTTCTCATGGGTTCTTCTACTGTCTTAGTTTGGCTTGTTATAATATTAACAAAATTACTTGACTTGTCAGCTGCGTATTTCTGTCATTTGTAATTTACAAGCATTTTTACAGACTCATTAAACTTTATGAAACTGATGGATGGATAGCTTATGAATGCGTCATGTTACCTGCCCTGACTTATACACGGCTGGATAAGCACACACGACTCAGAAAGCGCGCTTTTGACTACTTTAGAATAACCCAACCATGGCTATAGCGATGTTCTCGTTATGTCATCTACATCATTCTCGAAATTATAATTTTTGTCAGATTGCCATGGATTCAATAGTATCGTATATTGAGTGGTTACAAGTAAGGTGCACCTACTCAGTGAGATCAAGTGTAGGCTGTATTTATCGTATCGCAGCGAAACTTGGTACATGCTCAATGTTGCTGTTGTTTGCAGTTGTAATTATGCAGTTAATTAAATTAAGGCTGTTATATTACAGTTACTCGGTGAGTGCAAACCAGTGTTCGCTCTCTTACGTTGGCAGTAGTTCCAATGACGACAGCTTCCTACTTCTACTGGCTATTACCAGTCAGTGACCACTCAGTGCAAATGAACGTCCCTTCAGCAAATGAAAAGAAATGTAAGACAATATGCTAGTTTAAATTAGCGCCTGACATTTGTTACCCATTATCTGAATTTTGAAGGAATAAGGTTTTGTGGAGTGTGTTTTGTCGTACAACTGTTTTGTTACACCAACAGCCATCTGAGGTTTAAGAGGTGCGCACATAGTGCCTTGGGAACTGGGATGGTGACTTTTTCGTTTCCCAGTAAGGCAAAATTTCCGAAATGGAACTCTCACCATGGATATTCTTAAAAGGGGGGTGCGTCCCGGCTAAGTGGATTAATAAAGATCGACCTGTGTTTAGCAACAAAATTCTGAAAATGCTGAGGAAACAGAGATTGTTTCATTCTTGTTTCAAAAGAAGAACGTGGAAATGATGACACGCAGAAGTTAGCAGAAATATGTGCAACTATTACAAAATCGATACGCGAAGCGTACTTCTTCCACCGTTATTCATATATACCTTGTTAGCGAAAGGTCTTGCTGAGAACCCGTGAAAATTCTGGTCCTATCTAAAATCTCTATTGGGTCGAAGGCTGCTTTCCGGTCATTCGTCGACCAGTCTGACGTGTCAAAAGAAGACAGCAAAAGGTAAGCCATCAGTTGACCGCCTCATAGACTCCCATATGGAGGGCACAGAAATAAGAAATAAGCGTCTCTGGTGTCAGAAGGAACTGAAAGATTTGAAAACAAATAAATAGCCGGGTCCGGATGGGATCCCAGTTCGCTTTCGTAGAGACAGGTCTTCTCCATGGCGTTGGCCCCTAACTTCGCTTGCATTTGTTGCAACTCTCCCGATCAGTGCAATTGTTCCAAGAACTGGACAAAAGTGCAGGTGGCTCCTTTACATAAGAAGGGTAAGAAAAGGGATCCGCAAAGTTACAGACCAATATCCTTGACATCGCTTTACTGCCTAATTCTTGAGCATATTCTTTGTTCGAATATAATAAATTTCCTTGAGACAGAAACACTTCTGTCCACAAATCAGCTCGCATTTAAAAAGCATCGCTCTTGCGAATCTCAGCTTTCCCTTTTCTCACATGATATCAGCAAACAGGCTGATTCCACATTCCTAGATTTCCGTTAAGCATTTGACACAGTGCTCGTTTATAGACTGTTAAGGAAGGACGGAGGATATGGAATGTTTTTTCATATGTGAGAGTGGCTCGAAGATTTCGTAAGCAAGATAAAATAGTAAGGTGTGCTGAATGTTGAGTGTTCATCAGTGACAGGGGTATCGTCTGGAGTGCCCCAGGATTGTGTGATAGGACCACTCGTGTTCTCTGTATACACAAATAATATGACGATTAGGGTGGGCAGCAATCTACGATTGCTAGCAGATGACACTATGAGGTACGGGAAAGTGTCATATTTAAGTTACTGTAGGAGGATACAAGATGACTTAGACAGAATTACTATTTGGTGTGATGAACGGCTCTTTGCTTTAAACGTGGAAAAAATGTGAGCTAACGCGGATGAGTAAGAAAAACAATAAAATAATGTCGAATACCGGATTAGTAGTGTGTTGCTTCACACGGCCACGTCGATAAATATCCAAGCAATATAAAAAGGACCGAGCACGTAAAGATTGTAGTAGGGAAGGCGAATGGACGACTTCGATTTATTCGGAGAATAAACTGCTAGAGACTGCTAGAGTCTGGGATTCACACCAGATCGGACTAAGGGATGCAGCGGAGAAATTCAGAGGCCTGCTGCTGGATTTGTTACCGGGAGGTTCGATCAGTTCTGAGATGCTTCAGAACTCAAATATGGTGGTTTATGGATTATCTATGTAGACGCAGATGCAAATGTAGATGTAGAACGTGTGCGTATGTGGTAGTTCCGTCACTGAGTCGACTGTCAGCTTTCTTTCATTTTATTCTAGCTTATTAGTAATGACAGGAGTTGAAGACATATTAACTTAATTTTCTTTCGAGCCATGCATTGTTGAAACTTGAAAAAATCCCGAAAATTTTGCCTACAGAATAACTTAGCATTGTTCGTCATTTATATACTGTACTTCACTTAACTTTTCAACGATTGTGCCATTTTTAATATTGTACTTCGTTTTTACATTTAAGTGGTTACCGTTCATTTATGACACCACGATTCATTATTTTAATGTTGGCAAGGAACAATGCACTTGCCTCTAGGAAAATCGAAACCATGTTGTCCTTGAATGTATTTCTACACACGGAAAAAAGGTTGATGGTTCATCTGCTTACGGTCATTGTCGCATCACCTACCGTTGCCAGCTATTAACAGGAATGGATACTGAAAAAAATAGCAATATTTAGTACCGATATTGTACAAAACGTAATGTCCTTTTGTGAAATATGAATATTTGCTTGTCGATTTCTTGGATTCGTTTCTAAAACTAAAGGAAAAATATCAAAGAGCGCGAATCAGTTGTTTCAGCAAATGTTGGAAGGTCTAGGGGTACTGTCTATGATCAGTAACCAAAAGGTCCTCGGTCCCCGGTTCGGAACATGCCACTGCTTAAATTTCCATTTTTAATCATCATTAGCAGCCGCAGACTTCCGGCATAAGAAGTCATCCTCATTCTGCCAAAGGCTTTGTCAAAGAGGGCAGAGGAGTGGACAGAGATTCGGGGCACTCTCTTGTCCTAGGGGTGGGAAACTGCCCCTGAAGGCGGAAGGATCAGCAATGATCAACGACATGAGGATGCAGAAGGCAATGGAAAGCACTACATTAAAGACGCATAACGTGTCTCCACAGGACATTGGCCTGTAAGTGAAAAAGAGTCAGGACGATATCTCCATCGGAAAAAGATTCCGGAATGGTCCTCAATTCGGAGCTCCGGGAAGGGACTGCCAAGGGGGAAGTGACCATGAGGAAAATATTGAATAACCAAGGATAACGTTCTACGAGTCGGGGCGTGGAATGTCAGGAGCTTGAACGTGGAAGGGAAACAATAAAATCTGAAAAGGGAAATGCAGAGGTTCAATCTAGATATAGTAGTGACCAGTGAAGTGAAATGGAAGGATTTCTGGTCAGATGAGTATAGGATAATATCAACAGTAGTAGAAAATGGTATAACGGGAGTTATGAATAGGAAGATAGGGCAGAGAGTCTGTTACCGTGAAGAGTCCAGTGATAGGGTTGTTCTTATCAGAATCGACAGCAAACGAACACCGACAACGAACGTTCAGGTATACATGCTGACGTCGTAAGCTGAAGATGAATAGGTCGAGAAACTAAGAGGTACCCAGGAGCAGATATAGACTCAGATCAGAACGTAGTGGTGATGAAGAGTAGACTCAAGTCTAAGAGATTAGTCAGGAAGCAACAATGTGCAAAGAAGTGGGATATGGAAGTACTAAGAATGACAAGATACGCTTAAAGTTTTCTAAGGCTGTACATATAGCAGTAAAGAATTGTTCACTAGGCAGTACAATTGAAGAGGAATGGACAAATCTAAAAAGGGCAATCACAGGCGTTTGAAAGAAAAACATAGTTACAAAGAAGGTAACGGCGAAGAAACCATGGGTAACAGAAGAAATACTTCACTTGATTGATGAAAGAAGAAAGTACAAAAATGTTCAGAGAAATTCAGGAATACGGAAATACACGCCACTGAGGAATGAAAGAAATAGGAAGAGCAGGAAAGGTAAGACGAAATGGCTATAAGAAAAATGTGAAGATATCGAAACAGAAATGATTGTCGGAAGGACTGATGCAGCATATTGGAAAGTCAGAACAACCTTCGGTGAAATTAAAATGAAGGGTGGTAGTATCAAGAGTGCAACGCAGATTCCACTGTTAAATGCAGAGGAGAGACTGGTTAGGTGGGAAGTCCGCTATGAGGGGGAAGATTTTTCTGATGTGATGGGTGAAACAGTTGATTTAGAAAAGGTGGGGGATCCAGTATTAGAACCAGAATTTAAGAGAGTTTTGGAGGACTTAAGATCAAATAAGGCAGAAGGGATGGATAACTTTCCATCAGAATTTCTAAAATCATTGGGGGAAGTGGTAACAAAGCGCCTATTCACATTCGTTTGTAGAATTTTTGAGTCTGGCATCATACCATCTGCCTTTCGGAAAAATATCATCCACACAATTCCGAAGACTGCAAGAGCTAAGAAGTGCGAGAATTATCGCACAATCAGCTTAACAGCTCATGCATCCAAGTTGCTGACAAGAATAATATACAGAAGAATGGAAAAGAAAATTGAGAATGTGGTAGATGATTATCATTTTGGCTTCAGGAAAGGTAAAAGCACGAGGGAGGCAATTCTGATGTTGCGGTTGATAATGGAAACAAGACTGAAGAAAAATCAAGATACTTTCGTAGGATTTGTTGACCTGGAAAAAGCGTTCGACAATGTAAGATGGTGCAGTATGTTTGAAATTCTGAGAAAAACAGAAGTAAGCTATAAGGAGAGACAGGTAATATACAATGTGTACAAGAGCCAAGAGGAAATAATAAGAGTGGACGACCAGGAACGAAGTGCTCGAATTACCTATGGAAAACACTGACAAGGAGAAGGTGCAGGATGATAGGCCATCTGTTAAGACATCAGGGAATGACTTCTATGGCACTAGAGAGAGCTGTAGAGGTCAAAACCCGTAAGGGACGAGAAGCTGGAATACATGCAGCAAATAATTGAGGACATAGTTTGCACAGGAGAGGAATTCGTGGCGGGACGCAATAAACCAGTCAGAAGACTGATGACTCGAAAAATAAAAAAAATAAAATGTTTGTCCATCGACAGATGAGCCCTCACCTTCGAGAGCCTCTGCATGCTGACAGTCGTACACTACAATAGCTCTAAGATAGCAACTTTCCTTCATCTTCAAAGAATAAGATTTTTTAAAGAAAAAGACGGTGATTTTAAATTCTTTTTTTTGTAACTTCAGTTCCGCCCCTCTAAAACGTTTTTTCAGTAGTCTAGTTCATTCTATAACTCGCTTCAGATTTGTTTTATATATTAGCTTGGTGCATAAGTTCGTAGCATTTTTCCACAAGTTTATGAAACGCAACATATAAACATAACAGATATTTTAGTCATTGACAATATATTCTCTTTCATCCTTTACAACAGCCTGCCAACGCTGTTCCACCAGACGCACAACATTATCTGTTGTGGATGTGCGCAAGTCTTTGTACGGGAGTTGCTGCTTTGTTTGGGCTCAACCATCCCTTTCTTTTCGTTTGTTAGAATAATGACACCATTTATCGTCATAGGGTAGGAACGGTCGGTGTTGTCAGGAGTCAATTAACGACTAGCAAGCAGACATGCACATACGGCCTACTGCTGATTTTTGTGATTTTGGCTTAGAGCGTGTGGTACCCATACATTCTGAACCTGCCTCATTACATGTAAATGTTGCACGATGGTGGAATGATAACAGTTCATCACATTAGCCAGTTCTCTAGTATACTGACGTGGATCGTTGTGGATCAAAGCATTTAGACGGTCTTTATAAAATCTCGAAGGTCTTCTTGAAGGTGAAGAGTCACTAATGTCAAAAAGATCCTTCTTCTACTTCTGCATCTATAATCTACAGACCACTGTGAGGTGCATGGCAGAGGGTACGTCCTTTTGTACCAGTTATTCCATTCCTGTTCCATTCACTTATGGAGCGCAGGAAGAATGATTGTTTGAATACCTCTGTGCGTGTAGTAATTATTCTAACCTTACCTTTACTATCTCTGTGAGAGCGATACATAGGGGGTTGTTGTATATCTCTAGAGCAATCATTTAAAACCGGTTCTTGAAACTTTGTCAACAGACTTTCTCGGGATAGTCTACGTCCGTCTTCAAGAGACTGTCACATCAATTCCTTCAGTATCTCTGTGACACTCTCCCATGTGACCATTCGTCCTGCCCTTCTCTATATACTTTCAGTGTCCCCTGTTAGTCTTATCTGGTAAGGATCCCACACACTTTTGCAGTATTCTAGGATGCGTGATTTTTAAGCGTTCTCTTTAGTAGACTGATTGCACTTCCCCGGTATTCTACCAATAAACTGAACTCTACCATTTGCTTTACCCACGATTGAACCAATGGGATCATTCCATTTCATTTATCTGCAAAGTGTTACACCCAGGTATTTGTATGAGTTGCTCGTTCCCAGCAGTGACTCATTGGCATTATAATCACAGGATACTGCATTTTATCGTTTTGTGAAGGGAAATGTTTTACATTTCTGAACATTTAGAGCCAGCTGTCAATCTCTGCACCATGTTGAAATCTTATCAAGATCTGACTGAATATTTATGCAGCTTCTCTCGGATTGTACTTCATTATAGATAACGGCACCATCTGCAAAAAGCCTGATTTTAATATTAATGTTGTCCGCAAGATCATTAATATACACCCTGAAAAGCAAGGGTCCCAACACACTTCCCTGAGGCACACCCGAAGCTACTTCTACATCTGACGATTTCTCTCCATCCAAGATAACACGATGCGTCCTCGCTACCAAAGTTCTCAATCCAATCACAAGTTTCCCTTGATACCCCATACGATCGTACTTTTGACAATAAGTCTTGGTGCGATACTGAGTCAAATCCTTTTCGAAAATCAAGAAACGCTGTACTGAGTCAAATCATTTTCAGAAATCAAGAAACGCTGCGTCTACTTCGTTGCCTTGTTCCAAAGCTTTCAGTATGTCATGTGAGAAAAGTGCGAGTTGGGTTTCGCATGATAGATGTTTCCGAAAATCACGCTGTCTGGTATTGAGGAGGTCATTCTGTTCAAGATACCTCATTATGATTGAGCTCAGAATATGTTCTACGATTCTACAACAAATCGATGTCTAGGATACTGGACAGTAGTTTTGTGGATCACTTCTGCTACCCTTCTCGTAGACGGTTGTGACCTTTTTCCATAAACTCGGCACGGTTTTTTGTTCCAGAAATCTACGGTAGATTATAGTGAGAAGAGGGGCTAACTCAGCAGCAAATTCAGCATAGAATCTGACAGGGATTCCATCGGGGGATTAAATTGAGGCAATTCTCCGGGGTTTTCCTTTGTAAAGGAACATTTGAAAACGGAGTTCAGCATTTCAGCTTTTGCTTTGCGACCCTCAATTCCAGTTCCCGCCTCATTCACTAGAGACTGGACAATAACGATGGTGCAACTAACAGCCTTTACACACGACCAGAATTTCTTTGGATTTTGCGAAATATCATTTGACATTATTCTGCGACGGTAGTCATTGAAGGCATCACGCATTGCGCTGTTGACTGCCAAACGCCTTTCGTTCAGAGTCTCTCTACCTACAGCCCTACGTTTTGTTTTACACCTATTATGCAGTAATCTCTGTTTCTTTATAAATTTCTTTACAGTGACTGTATACCATGGAGGTTCCCTCCTATTACGGACTGTTCTACTGGATACATATCTATCCAGTACGTGTCAACTATTCTTTTAACTTTAAGCCAGAGTTCCTCTACATGCTCTGGACCTGTTCTGAAAGTTTCAAGTTTCTCTTTGAGATAAGACATTACTGAGATTTTATCTAGTTTACTGAACATGTATATCTTTCTGCTTGTTTTAGTTGTGCTTTGCACTTTGGTAATCATTACTGCCACAGCCGCGTCGTGGTCACTGATACCAGTCTCGATCTGGACGTTCTCGAAGAGGTCAGATCTGTTTGTTGCCATTAGACTCAATATATTTCTATCACGAGTGAGATTCCTAACTATATTTTCTAGGTAGTTTTCAGCGAAGGCATATAGTAAAGTTTCACAAGATGTCTTATCACTCCCACCGCTAGCAAAATTGTAATTTTTTCAGTTAACTGTTGGATGATTTAAGTGTCCACCGATGATTACAGTATGACTGGGGAACTTACGCACATGTGAACTGAAGTTTTCTCTGAAGTTCTCGGTTGCATCAGGACATGAGTCTGGTGGGCGATAGAAGGAGCCAATTATTTTATGCCCACCGCTGATACTGAGTCTTGCCCTAACCATCTCAAACGAAGTTTCAATTTCTATCACGGTAGATTTTTTTTTTGTCTACTGCAACAAATACACCTTCTCTATTTCCCATTTGCCTATCCTTTCGATATACGCTTAAATTTTCCCCAAAAATCTCACTGCTATTAATTTCAGGTTTCGTCCAGCATTTTGTGCTTAGTATTATGTGAGCTTCACTTGTTTTCATGGGCGCTTCGAACTCTGGAGCTTTGTTACGAATGATTCGGTGCTTCACCGTTAGGATTTTAATACGCTCACCTGCGGGAGGTATTTCTTTCGATTTTACTGATACTTATGGTTTTCCTACAGCCATCGTTATTTCGGTATTTCGATTGGACGGCGAGTCACCTAATCTAAAAAACCGTGATGTGCACCCACACACAGTAAGGTACCTGAGTAGCAGCCTGTGATGTGTAGTGCAGACGTGACTTATTTAGGGGAACCCTACAGTTCTCAACCCTATGGCACAAGTCCAGGAAGTCGCAGCATAGCTTGTCACAGAACTTTCGACGTTTCTGGTTCAGTCCTTCCACCCGACTTAGAACCAAACGGCCACGATCTATTCTGGGAACAATGCTGGAAATTGTGGTCTTCTCTGTAACACCGCGTGGAAGGCTGGTCTTCGCAATCTTCTCTTCCAGTAGCTGGAATGACAAAAGTATGACTTCGGAACCCAGACGACAGGCATCATTTGTTACTCGTGCGCCATAATCTGCAGTTGGTTGCACCCTGATCCCTAAATGGTTGCTGGAATAGCCTCTTCAGGATGTTGAATGATGCCCCCAGGCATACACACTGAGGTACCATTATTCGCTGTACGCTTGAACTGCCGAGGATTAAAAGACCCCTACCCTTTTACGTTTGCTTTCTCCTGACACCGGACAAAACAGGTTTTCCCAAAACAAGTGAAGTGAATCCAGCGGGCTCAGTTTCAGTTTCAGTGAAAGACAGGATTTAAAACTTGTAGGTTATGGGGATCGGTACAATACCCTGAATGCTCCCTGGTCCACATACACCCTGTACTGGACGCCTAGATCTGCCCTTGACACGCCACTCGCAGTCAAATGGAAGGATAATGACAGATCCTGTACTTTCTGCAGAGGTATAACAGTTACACGACTCTCGAAAGCTCTTCCAACTCATCGACTCGCAGCAGCTGTCAATTATTTGACAGTAGTCAGGGCGACTTCCAGCTGTGTTTTGGGTGGTGCAATATATTACAAGGCAGCAAACAAAGGACTTTAAATTAAACCTGCTGATTATCTTTTAATCTGTTGAGCTAAAATGTTGCTAATTCCCTATAAGAACTAAAGCAGATACACAAAACGAAATTTCTATTGAGGCAACACAAAAATTTGTGGCAGAACTTACTAGTTTCCTAAAACGTTTTGATGTTAATTACAGTTGCTAGCAAACTCGAAAACCGAGCTAATTTGCGATAAATGCAGAAAATATATAGGGCTACTCCTCTTTAAGGGAAAACTAGGTCTAACACAGAATGTTAGTAAGAAAATCTGCTACGTTAACTATATCACAAACCCAGATTGCTCGTAGTTTACATACAAAGGACAATGGTAGCTTCCAAAAATTCTCAAAAACGGACATTTATTTGCCTTGATATACAAAGAAATTCAGGGGTGATGTATATTTTGCCTGAACTGTGAACCACAAACGCTGATTTGCTACGAATTAAATTACGTGTCTGAAACACTCTTACCACTAACTTAGGAAAATATAGTTTTGTAAGCGTCCGAAAATTCTGAAACTAACCTATTTTTCTCGTAACTGGACAAAAAATTAGAGAAAGATTGTTTTGTACGAGGGTAGGTGTACTGTCCTTAAAATTTTTAAAAGAGCACAATTTAGTTTAAGTCTACAATAGACTATAACAATACTAGTTGAAAGGTGCCTACACTGAATCACAGCGCCAGAGATTGCGCCGCCTCCACTGGCGCAGTAGTTGTTGAGAGAATGTCGAGGGCAGTTGTAGTTCAGAGGTTGCCGTGGGCAGTGCTTGTTGAGGGGATGTCGAGAGCTGTACTAGTTGAGAGCATGTCGTGTGGAGTTGTTCTTCTGCGGGGCGAGAGAGCAGATGCTGTTCGGTTGGTCTAATGTATATATGGAAGATGTTGCAATGATCACAGTGTATTTTTCGTCAATATATATGGAGGTAAAAAATTTTCTTTTATTTCAAATTCCCTAAATAACAATGCCTGTTGGTCACAGGTTCAGTCAACAAAGCATCTGGCTCGTGTTCATGTGTTAAACTTGTAATTCTGGTTTCTATGTGCAATTATAGTATTTCTGGTTTTTCAATTAGTTCATTGTAAATGGTGTTTAAAATTTCTTGTCGTATTGAGAAAGAACCATGCCAGATAAGTGTACGTTGAATCACACTACCACACACAGAACAGTTACACTTGTGCCTTGTTGTTTCGTAGCTTTTATAGTTGCAGGGGACTTAATTAATCAATTGTGTTAACGGAAATTTCCCTTCATTCTTTATTGTCATTTTATGCAGTCAGATTGCGTACTAATACTAGTCAGGGCCAACCGATTACGAGACTTCTTAACCGGACACACAGCTACTAAAATTATAGTTGCATTTTTATAATTAAGCCCCCATGCATAGTTTATCGCAGCACTCCCGAATGTTCGAAATTTCGCAATATATCGCAATACAAAAATGACAAAATCATTTTCTTGTCTCTCTCTGTCTAATGACCTTATCGCCATACACGGCGCAAGTATTTCTGGCTGGCTCCGCTGCTGTCACTTCTTCACTGAATTCGAACAGAAGAATATGTCGGAAGTTTTCCGATCTCTGCACTTGGCGCTCCATTTTCTAGCGTCCACAGCTCCATTCATTATCTTCATTATCTTCAAATGACAGAATGGCAATATGTGAACTCAAATAGCAACAATGAACTACAAATAACAGATGGCAATCGATAAATAAACCCACAGCAATCGGCATACCGACATGTAAACCAGAAACGCTACGAACTTGTGCAACAATCTAATAGTTTCCATGTTATTTTATCGACATTTTGAGGTCATTTTAGTGATAATTTCGCGGTAATTATGTCATAAAAATTTAGGCCCTACGTTACAAGTAAATTTTTCACTAGAGGCAATAGCCCCACACCAAACAAGGATAGATTTGATACGTTAAAAATTTCATTAGATACGTACTCAAGGCCTTCACTAGTTTTAAAATCTTCCAAGCTATGTACTACCATAGAAATAAAAGCACAAACAATTGTTTCTGACACGGTAATCAGCTCTACTTACTATACAGATTCCTTTTTTTCCTGTAAGCTCAGTTCGTTTTTAATTTTCTTAAGTGGTGCTTGCTAATCTTTATGGCCATTATCGGCTTCAGATATAATACTCACCACAGCCGCCATGGCAGAGTGGTTATGCCTTACACGCATAAGCATCTCTCGCACAGGCGCAGGCTAACGAAGTTGGTCTCACTTTAAGCTGGGGCTTACCTCTGCTTGTTGAGTATACGTGATGCGAAATTTAGCCCAGGATTACCGAAAAACTGTTACTCGTACAATATGTGGCTCCCCAATGCTTTCGCAATTTCAGTTATTTTATTATTAGATATTTAATTTGGTTGTCCTTTCACTAACGTGACTTACTCAGATTTTCAATAAACTCAGAAGTTTAAATCATTTGTACAACGGATTTCCCCCTGTTCTCCAATTTGTTCGTACACTGACCAAAATGGAAACTTGGACCATTATTGAACAGCCCGATATTCCACAAACTTTGCCGTGACGTTCGTCACGTAACCGATATTTCATTCCATTTAAATCTGATATCACTCATGAACATCAGTGTATGGGATGACTCCCATGAGTAGTAATATACTGTTCTGTTCATTGTGCCGACGCTGTGGCCGGAGCGGTTCTGGGCGCTTCAGTCCGAAACCTCGCTGTAGCTACGGTCGCAGTTTCGAATCCTGCCTCGGGCATGGATGTGTGTGATGTCCTTAGTTTAGTTGGGTTTACGTATTTCGAAGCCGAGGGGACTGATGACCTCAGATGTTGAGTCCCATAGTGCTTAGAGCAATGCGCACCATTCTGTTCTTTGTAGTATAGAAGAAATAGCTACCGAACGTCATTTTGAGGAATTCGTTGCCTTGCCGAGAACACACGTTTTGTCAGTTCACGAAGATTGGTAGTTGGCTGCTGGTATGATTCTGCACGTCTTCCTATGGTATTCCAGACATGCTATATGGGTCAAACATCAGCAGTTCGGGCAATTCTGTGCAGGGTACGTACGTTCCTTAAGGCGTATGGGGTACGAACGATAGTGTGAGGACTTGAATTATCCTACAGCAATGTACCATTTGGTAGCCTGGTCATGAAAGGCATAAAATATTCTGGCGAGCATTCAGCGCTAAAAATTATCAAATCAGTCGTATTGTCATATCAAACAGCTCCCCACACCACGACTCCAAGAGTTCGAGAAGTATGGGACTCGAGAGTGGAAGTCAGCCACAAAAAGAAACGTGACCCCTCGCTTAACGCGACAGAATTCCACTCAGAGTCCCAGTTGATTCTGACTCAAGACGCTGCAAGTCTCTGTTGTTCGTGGTACGTTGTCAGCGGTAAACAGCACATATTAGACCTAGTTCTGAACCCAGCTTCCAGTAATATGTTCCCCACATTTCCTGGTGACACTCTGCCCGTAACTTCTACTCGGAATTCACATGTTGTCACCGGCCTAATCGTCAGAGCCCGGCGAAGAACCCTGCCATCTTCCCCGGCTTATTCTTCTTGTCACACTGAAGTGCCGAGTCCACCTCATTAGTCGTTCTGCTCTCATTGCACCACAAACAGCAGTCTGTGCGAGAGAGCCTACTACTCTAATATCGGAGGACCGTAGTGCTAGGTTGCGTCTTAATTAGAGATGAAGTTGCCACGAACATTCTACCGCGAAACGTCTGGACTAAGACTAGCTTAATCTACACATTATTGCTTTCAAGATGATGGAAGCCAACGCTTGTATTGGGAACTGGCAAAAGCTACACCTCTACTTCTAGTAACTAAGTGAAGCTAAATACGGACTACAATGAAATTTCGGTGGGAGAGCGTCTCTCCAGAGTTTTGTAACCTTGGGTGCAGCACAGGAGTAACATCGTCTGACAGAACTAGGTCCTTTAGCCAACTTGACTGGACGTCTCCAAGCAATCGGTTCCTGCTGCTTTCAGCCGATGGGTCAACTCAACCTCTTGCCATTCTGGTTTGTGCGGCAGGGCTTGTGTTCTTCCACGTTGACATGGCTGTAGCTCGAATTTGAAAGAAACAGCCCTGAACGTGTAAAGATTTTTGCCATCTTGGGTACAGTCTGAATTCATTAATAGGCGATCATGAAAATTGCTCTGCACTGACCACTCAGTAGCCCTCTACTCAGCCGGCCGCTGTGACCGAGCTGTTCTAGGCGCTTCATTTCGGAACCGCACTGCTGCTACGGTCACAGGTTCGAATCCTGCATCTAGCATGGATGTGTCTGATGTCCTTATGTTAGTTAGGTTTAAGTAGTTCTAGGTCTAGGGGACGGATGACCCCAGATGTTAAGTCCCATAGTGCTTAGAGCCATTTGAACCAGTTTGAATCCTCTACTCAGCCGAACCACCAGCGGTTTGTTGGCTGGGGAATATATCACTTATTGCATACGCTGACAAGGAATTTAATCATATTTTCAATCAGCTGATTTATATATCCGCGATTAGTATAATTGAAATTGTGGTGCTTACAGTCTAGTCAGGTTGATACAGATCTTTTTGCCCAAATTTTAAATGTCAACTGACTGTTTAGCACGTTATTTGTTTAGCCACACTGAGTTTAGAAATGAAAATAGCATTCAGACACTTACTTTGAGAGTACGCAGTAATGATTAAAACACCAATTTGATGAATATGTGTTTGTATTGATGAATATGTGTGTGCAAGGAAAATAACATTGTGATACTTGACGGAAGTATTACACCTTTTTGTGTCAGTGATATATTTTTGTATACATTTTAAACGTTGTTACACTTGACAAGCATGATAGAAGTAGAAAATATTCTGAAGTTGTATTGTATCTTACGATAATTTACATTAACCAAACTGATTTTTTACAAGTTCAGGCGTCTGTTGACATGAGAAGCAGTAGAAGCATAGAGCTGCAGTTCATTTTACTTTGTATTTACGAAGTTTTCCGGAACAGCATTTGAACAAAAAGTCATCTCTAGCAATTATGTATTACTAATTTTTTAATTACACTGCTTAAGCAAATATTCCATGCACCCACTCTCAGAACGTTTATCCTCGTTGGTCGGGGCGTGGAATGTCAGAAGCTTGAACATGGTAGAGGAGCTAGAAAATATGAAAAGGGAAATGCAAAGGTTCAGTCTAGATACAGTGGAGGTTAGAGAAATGAAATGGAAAGCAGGCAAGTATTTCTGGTCAGATCAGTATAGGGTAAAATCAACACCGCGATAATGGTACAAGAGTAGGATTCATTCTGAATAGGTAGGTAGGGCAGATAGTGTGTTAATGTGAACAGTCCAGTGATAGGGTTGTCCTTACCAAAATCGATACCTAATCACTATCACAAACGATGGTTCAGGTATACATGCCGGTGTAGCAAGCCGAAGATGGAGAGATAGACAAAGCATATGAGAATACAGCACGGATAATTCAGTATGTATAAGAAGATGAAAGTCTAATAGTAATGTGGGACTGGAGTGCGACTGTAGGGGAAGAAGTAAGAAAAAAAGTTGTGGGAGAATATGGGCTTGGCGCGAGGAATGAGAGGAGAAAGATAGACTTCTGTAATTTCACCTAGTAATAGTGAATACTCCGTTCAAGAATCACAGGAGGGGCAGCTACACTTGGAAAAGGCTACGAGATACAAGTAGATTTCAATTACATCATTGTCAGGCAGACATTCCTAAATCAGACAGTGGATTTTAAGGTTGACTCAGAACCAGATACAGCCGCAGATCATAATTTAGTAGTGATCAAGAGAACGCTTGAGTTTAAGAGACTAATCAGGAAGAATCAATGTACAAAAGAAGTGGGATACAGAAGTACTATGGAACTAGGAGATAGGCTTGAAGTTCTCTAAGGCTGCAGATACTTCCATAACGAATAGGTGAGTTGGCAGTTCAGTTGAAGAGGAATGGATATCTGTAAAAAGGGCAACCACAGAAGCTGGAAAGCAAAATATAGGTATAAGGAATGTAACTGCGGAGAAACCACGGATAACAAAAGAACTACCTCAGTTGATCAACAAAAGAAGGAAGTACAAAAAACTGAGGTAAATTCAGAAATACAGAAATACGAGTGGCTGAGGAATGAAGTAAACAGGAAGAGCAGGAAAAGTAAGACGAAATAGCTGTATGAAAAAATGTGAAGAAATCAAAAAAGAAATGATTGTCGAAAGACTGAAACAGGATACAGAAGAGTGAAAACCTTAGGTGAAATTAAAAGTAACGGTGGCAACATTGAGAGTCGGGAATTCCACTGCTAAATGCAGAGGACAGAGCGGATGGGCGGGAAGAGTACATTGAAGGCCTCCGTGACGGGGAAGCTTGGTCTGATGTGATAGAAGAAGAAACAGGAGTCGATTTAGAGGAGATAGTGGATCCAGTATTAGAGACAGAATTTATCAGAGCTTCGGAGGACTTATGATCAACGAAGGCAGAAGGGATAGTTAAGAACCGATGAAAATTTGTAAAATCATTAGGAGAAGTGACAACCAAACGATTATTCACATTGGTGCATAGAATGTGTCAGTCTGGCGACATACTATCTGACTTTCGGAAAAGTATCTTCTACAGAATTCGGTAAACTGCAACAGCAGAGAAGTGCAAGAGTTATTTCACAGTCAGCTTAATAACTCGTGCATCCAAATTGTTCACAGGGATAATGTACAGAATATTGGGAAAGAAATTTGACACTGTGTTAGATGACAACCAGTTTGGCTTTAGGAAAGGTAAAAGCACCAGAGAGGCAACTGTGAAACTGCGGCGGATAAATAAAAATCCAGACACGTTCATAGGATTTGTCGACCTGCAAAAAGCATTCGACAATGTAAAATGGTGCAAGACATTCGCAGTACTGAGGAAAATAGGTGTAAGCTCTAGGGAGACCGGGTAATATACAACATGTACAAGAGCCAAGAAGGAATAATAAGAGCGGAAGACAAAGAACGATGTGCATGGATTAAAAAGGGTGTAAGACACGGATGCAATCTTTCACACCAACTGTTCAATCTATACATCACAGAAGCAATGACGAGAACAAAGGGGTAGAATTAAAATTCAGTGAAAGGATAACAACGATAAGATGACATTACTTAGCTCAGTGATAGTGAAGAAGAGTTACCGATCTGCTGAATGGAATGAACACTTTAGTGATTACACAATATAGATTAAGAGTAAATCAAAGAAAAACGAAGATCATGGGAAATAGCAGAAATGAGGAGACGAGAAACGTAACATGACTGATAACCTCGAAGTAGATGAAGTTAAGGATGTATACTATCTAGGCAGCAAAATAACCAATGACGGAAGCAGCGAGGAGGACATAAGAAGCAGACTAGCACTAGTATCAAACATAGGCCTTAATTTGAGGGAGTAATTTCTGAGAATGTAAGACTGGAGCACAACATTGTATGGTAGTGGAAGATGGACTGTGGGAAAACGAGAACAGAAGAGAATCGAAGCTTTTGAGATGTAGTGCTACAAAAGAATGTTGACTGAGTAGGTAAAGAATGAGAAGGTTCTCCGCAGAATCTGAAAGGATTATGTGGAAACACTGACAAGGAAAAGGAGCAGGGTGAAAGGATATCTGTTAAGACATCAGGGAATAACTCCTATGCTTCTAGAGGGAGGTGTAGGGGTAGGAGGACAGACATTGTAATATATGTAGCAAATAATTGAGGGCGTAGGTTGTAGGTGCTACTCTGAGATGAAGAGGTTGACATCGAAGAGGAAATCTGTGGCCGGCCGCATCAAATCAGTCAGAAGACTGAAAATATTGATTCTTATCTCCTTACAGAGAATGTGTTCTATACTTGTTCTCATTCTATAGCGAATCACATACAGGGTGTTACAAAAAGGTACGGCCAAACTTTCAGGAAACATTCCTCACACACAAAGAAAGAAAATATGTTATGTGGACATGTGTCCGAAAACGCTTACTTTCCACGTTAGAGCTCATTTTATTACTTCTCTTCAAATCACATTAATCATGGAATGGAGACACACAGCAACAGAACGTACCAGCGTGACTTCAAACACTTTGTTACAGGAAATGTTCAAAATGCCCTCCGTTAGCGAGGATACATGCATCCACCCTCCGTCGCATGGAATCCCTGATGCGCTGATGCAGCCCTGGAGAATGGCGTATTGTATCACAGCCGTCCACAATACGAGCACGAAGAGTCTCTACATTTGGTATCGGGGTTGTGTAGACAAGAGCCGGCCGGTGTGGCCGTGCGGTTCTAGGCGCTTCAGTCTGGAACCGCGTGACCACTACGGTCGCAGGTTCGAATCCTGCCTCGGGCATGGATGTGTATGATGTCCTTAGGTTAGTTAGGTTTAAGTAGTTCTAAGTTCTAGGGGACATGACCACAGATGTTAAGTCCCATAGTGCTCAGAGCCATTTCGTGGACAAGAGTTTTCAAATGCCCCCATAAATGATAGTCAAGACGGTTGAGGTCAGGAGAGCGTGGAGGCCATGGAATTGGTCCGCCTCTACCAATCCATCGGTCACCGGATCTGTTGTTAGAAACGTACGAACACTTCGACTGAAATGTGCAGGTACTCCATCGTGCATGAAACATATGTTGTGTAAAGGCACATGTTCTAGCAGCACAGGTAGATTATTCCGTATGAAATCATGATAACGTGCTCCATTGAGCGTAGGTGGAAGAACATGGGGCCCAATCAAGACATCACCAACAATGCCTGCCCAAACGTTCGCAGAATATCTATGTTGATGACGTGATTGCACAATTGCGTGCGGATTCTCCTCAGCTCACACATTTGCATTGAAATGAGGATTGACACATTATTGGATGAACCATTGGCAGAAGTGTACCCGTGGAGGCCAATCAGCTGCTGATAGTGCCTGCACACGCTGTACATGGTACGGAAACAACTGGTTCTCCCGAAGCACTCTCCATACAGTGACGTGGTCAACGTTACCTTGTACAGCAGCAACTTCTCTGACGCTGACATTAGGGTTATCGTCAACTGCACGAAGAATTGCCTCGTCCATTGCAGGTGTCCTCATCGTTCTAGGTCTTTCCCAGTCGCGAGTCATAGGCTGGAATGTTCCGTGCTCCATAAGACTCCGATCAATTGCCTCGAACGTCTTCCTGTCGGGACACCTTCGTTCTGGAAATCTGTCTCGATACAAACGTACCGCGCCACGGCTATTGCTCCGTGCTATCCATACATCAAATGGGCATCTGACAGCTCCGCATTTGTAAACACTGCACTGACTGCAAAACCACGTTCGTGATGAACACTAACCTGTTGATGCTACGTACTGATGTGCTTGATGCTAGTACTGCAGAGCAATGAGTCGCATATCAACACAAGCACCGAAGTCAACATTACCTTCCTTCAATTAGGCCAACTGGCGGTGAATCGAGGAAGTACAGTACATACTGACGAAACTAAAATGAGTTATAACACGGAAACTAAGCGTTTCCGGACACATGTCCACATAATATCTTTTCTTTATTTGTGTGTGAGGAATGTTTCCTGAAAGTTTGGCCGTACCTTTTTGTAACACCCTGTATAGTTTCCACTGAAGTTTCCACAAATGGTTTTACGTAGTTCAGAGGCAAATATCATTGACTTCGAGGTGAAGCTTACGGAAGTTATTCAAGAGTTTCAATTTGGTTGCAGTTTTACGCTTAATTTTTATATTCCACTGATGATATACAGAGGCATGTATTGGTATGCAAATTATGCAGACAGCTTTGACTTTCGTGGAAGTAATGTATACCTTCACTTTAGCGCATATTCAGGTGAAGATTATGTAACTTTTTACTGCGTATACATCTTGGCGCAATTTTTAGGCAGGCGATTGCCTCATTTTAATACATTTCTGAAATTGGCTTTCTTTTCTTTTAATTTTTTCCGCTAGCGTATTTGGATTAGGTCTGTCATCGTGGATTTTGATTGGTTGGTGATATGGGGAAGGGTGGGGGGACATGGCTAGAAAACGACATTACCAAGTAAGATGACATCACTGATACAATAGATATCACTGACAAGAAGGACTTGGGTTGTCATGAGTTCGCCACTGAGCTGGGTCACATGATATCATAAATGTAAACAACTTGGGCTAGACACCCCAATGCGAACAATGTGATCCAGAATGTTGTATACTACTGTATAGCATTTAAATTAAGTCAATACTAACTGTATAGTTCGAATCAACATCTAATATTCCTCAAGCCAGATTATGATGAGTGGCAGACGGTACATTGTGTACCAAAGTCAATTTCCCACTTCCCTGTTCCACTCATGAATAGTCTACGTGATGAACAGCTGTTGGTTATCTCACTTATGAGATCTAATATCCCGATTTTTCATAGTCTTTTCTCGAAATATACAGAGGAGGAAGCAATACGTTGCTAAATGACGCTCCGAGGAATGTACGCTCTCGGAATTTTAACAGTAAAGCACTTCATGAAGCACAGTGCACCTACAGCGTCTACTACTGGAGTTAGATGAACATCTCAGCGACGTTTTCGTGCCTATTACATTAGCTTGTGCGCAAGCGCTGCTGCTTGTTGGATCTCCTCTATTCGCTCTATCTAACCCATCTCATCTATCTCTTTGCGCAGACCGAGCGAGATGGATCATCCATAAATCGCTTAAGTTCAAATGCCGAGACTTTCTTCCTCATCCTCCCCCAATTTCGAGTTCGTGCTCCGTCTATAATGGCCTCGTTCTCATCTTACCATCTTTGTACAAATCTGTTTCTTGACAAAATGCCAGCTTTCGAATTAGTAGACTTATTCGTCCTCTCGGTAGATGACATTCTCGCATACCGAGATGGAAAGTATGACCTGTGTGTAATTCTGTGTCTTTTTTTAGTTTGCTACACGTTACTGTTATTTCTTCACAATACGTTCAGTTTCGCACTTCAATGTTCTAGTGTATCCTGCACGTCTGTCTGCTCCTTGCACGTGTTTTAAAAATTGGATTGATTGAATGAGGGTGACTTCTAGTAGTGGAAGTTTTCGGTTGTTATTCATGTTTAAAATATTTCTTCTTTAGGGAGTAGGAACTATTAAAGTAGGTGCCAAACACATGAAGCACTTGATGGTACTTGTAATGTAATCTCCTCGTCAGACGCAGCATCGCTGCGCCAGCCCTCCTAATACTCGCTGACATTAGCATTTTCTTGCTCTCCTTGGAGCCCTTTGATTGCTTCTGTTCTAGCCATCTCATCTGAACATGTAGCAGTTCGTGAGCCTGACATGCAAAGTTAATTATTTCCTTTCCTACTTGCTCATTAAGCTTCAAGCGATTCATCAAGCTAGACAGCTTCATTAAGACATTTCTGTTTCCTAAAAGCACGTAACCGATCAGAGATAATTTGCGACGTACACCAAGTGGATTAATACATTTTTCTTTCACAACAGTTAACTGTATTTATGTCTTACACCGAAGTGTTGAAAATCTGGATGACTCTTTATTCAAGATTAAATTGAGATTTTCTTTGCAAATCTAGCTTCAAATTCGGTAAAAGCTTTAGAAATTCGTTGGATGACTCTTTAAGATTAAATTGTGATTTTATTTGCAAATCTAGCTTCAAATTCTGTAAACCCTTTAGAAATTTATTTAAGCAGTGCTGGCTGTATGCCTTATTACTTCCATAAAACTTCATTGTAATTGATTTTTCTTCCTTGTTTAGTCACTGCCGGTTTAAATTTCTAACCCACACTTACTCATTCCTGTTTTTCTTTCTTTCGCAACATTTTCTGCCGATTTTCATTTGTCTCCTTTATCTACTTTTCTACATTTTATCTCTTATCTCGATAAGCAAATAAATACTATTTTTCCTTCTTATACCATTTCTTATTTGTCTCTCTGCTCTCACATTTCATTTATATTCCAGCATCGTGCTCCACTGACCATTTCCTTTTCCCATACTACTTTTCCCTACATCTGTTGTTACTGTTGCTCAGTCACATTCAAGTTGAATTAAGACCATTTCGTTTGCTGGTCGTAGTTCTTTATGTTATCCTACCAGATGTACCAGTTTTGACAATAAAGTTCGTGAACCGTGGCTGCCTCATGTTAGGCGTTGGATTACCTTGATTGCTATTCTGTGTTTAGTCTCCCGCGGTTATCGCGATTACGCTGGTATCCTCTCTCTCCGCGAGTGGCAGCAGCGGTGTGTATCGATATTCACACCTTGTACTATCTTTGGCCTGGCGCTTATAGTTTCCGGCTGTGCTGTGTTGGTCGGTTGGCGTGGAGCAGCAAGGAAATCTACCCAGCGCGTAGTTTGGCCGAGGCCGCTGGCGGCGTCTACGCGCTCTGTCGGAGTGTGTGGGGCTGTTCCCGTTGCTACGAGGTCCGTGGCTCACCGATCCTGGACACGAAAGTTGAGTTTTGACTTAATCTACCAGTAAGTCACGACTGTTCACATTGTGTCGTTTGGATTTCGTTGTCGGCTGTTGGGACATTCCTGCGAGCAACAACATGGGTTTTCAAGTTGGCAAATTTTAGCCATCCTCAGGTGGAGTTTAACTGTACTTGGTTATTTTGAATTGAAGTGCACCATCAGAATCTTCTGCCTTGCGGCCGTTAGCGTTCCGGTTACCTGCCCTGGCCGCTGACGTAGATTCAGGCAGTGTATTTTCCTCATCGTGTTGTCGCTGTCCAGCACGGTGTGCGGTTTGACAGCTCAATATATGGTTCAAATGGCTCTGAGCACTATGGGACTTAACATCTGTGGTCATCAGTCCCCTAGAACTTAGAACTACTTAAACCTAACTAACCTAAGGACATCACGCACATCCATGCCCGAGGCAGAATTCGAACCTGCGACCATAGCGGTCACGCGGTTCCAGATTGAAGCGCCTAGAGCCGCACGGCCAAACCGGCCGGCGCTCAATATATAATTGGTTGTGGGCGCCAATACCTTCTACGTTGTTCCATTGAACTCTCTGTCGTGTGCTGGTAGGGTGGAGCGGAAGTTATCCTGTCGGTGGGTCCGTTGACTGTCTGTCGGTTGGGTTGTCGTCGGATCGAGAATGGTTGGGCCGACTGCCTGTCTCACCTAAGCAAGTTTTAGTGTTTGAATTCCAGGCTGACCCTCGAAAACTTTTGAGCGCCGTTGGATGTGCTGCCTTTTCTTATTTGTTCTTGTTGTTTGTATTTGTATGGCTTCTAGCCGATTTTTAAATTAAGGTTGTTTTGCCCTTAAGGCGTAAGATTGTTTGGGCATTCAGCCCAATTTAAAGAACTGTTTTAAGTAAGGCCTTTGGCCTTTTAAAAATTTCAGTCTTAAGAGATGGGCCTTCAGCCGATTTCTTTTTTTTTAAATTAAAGTTGTTTGCTCTTAAGGTGTGAGATTGTCTGCACATTCAGCCTAATTGAAAGAACTGATTTAAGATAGGGCCTTCTGCCTTTTAAATTTCTGATTTTGGTTTGAGCCTTAAGTTATTGGCTTCCAAGCGATTTTAAATTAGACTAAAGTGGTCTTGCCCTTAAGGCATGAGATTGTACGGCGCATTCAGCCGGTAATTAAGTTCCAAAAATTAATGCTGTGCTTTTTTAAATTTCTTGGCTCTTGTAATGTTTGGTCAAATAAATGAAGTTGTATGTTCGAGTGTGACTGACAGCCGCTTATTTTGGCCTCTTTCCACAATTTAAACTACCTGTCCTGTCCTGCGGGTTTACCAGGGCGTCTCAGTTTGGTATATATTCAATGCTGCCATTTCGCTGTACTTGACTCGACTTTGTCAGCAACAGGCCGCGCTGGCACCCCCACCGTTATAGAGTTTATGTTCTGCACACTGCCGTCGATCCTGGACTAAGCCAAACACAATGATTCTTCTGCTTTCCGAAGCCACGCCCAACTACCATTTTCGATAACAATGTATCTTCCAGTAACGTGTTGTTCCCTAACAATCTCTTGATTTTTAATGGCTTGGCGACGTATTCTTTTGTCTCAGCACTCATAGGCTTACAAATCGTTGATGAAAAACAAGATCTTCACAGCTGTTGTATTTGGTACTGAGGACACAGAGAAGCGCTCTGTGACAGCACTATAAGAGCTCACTGAAATGTGTGGATCTGCTATAGACGGTCGATAACAAATTCTGAAAGGTCTAGTCACTCGTAGTGAGGTACTGCTGTGTACGTGGATGACCAGGAAGTCTTGCTCGGTTCTTTCAATTTGACATCTGTCATTAATTTTCCTACTCGGGAAGTAAAGGACAGCAACACATTGATAGATAACACTTTTATAGGCCAAGATAAGTTTAAAAACATAAATTCTTGTCCTGTTGAGAATGGCATTTCTGATCACGGTGCTCAGCTAGTTACAGTATATGACATAGCTCCATTCAGGAATTCAAAACTACTCTCAAAGATGTGCGTACAATTACTGACTCAACAATTAGAAATTTCGGAGAAAATCTTCAGCAGTTAGACTGGGATGAGGTGTACAAGGAACCCGATGCTAATTTAAAATATAACTTATTTCATGATACACTTGTAAGAGAATTTTAAAACTGTTTCCCCAAGAAAATAGTTAAATCTAATTATAAAGAAACCATGAAAAAACCCTTATCTTACTAAAGGAATAAAAATATCTTCTAACCACAAAAGGGAACTGTATCTAACAACAAGAAAGACTGATGACCCAGAAACAGTCAAATATTATAAAAACTACTGTGCAAGATTCAGAAAGGTTATTAAAACGTCCAGAAGCATGTTCATCATGTCTGAGATTAATACCTCTGATAACAAAATGAAAACAATTTGAAATATTATTACATGGGAGATAGGGCAACCAAGAATACAGGATGATGGCATTACCATCAAAGCCAATGGAAACTTGACAAACAACAACCTGGAAGTCGAAAACATTTTGAATAATAATTTTTTATATGTTGTAGAGAAAATAGGATCTAAATGTTCATTAGAAGAAGCAAGGCAGTTAATGTAAGGGGCCTTACCCACACCATCTGATACAACTGAAATTCCACCCACCTCTCCTTCTGAAATTAGGAAGATAGTAAACTCTCTCAAGAATAAAAGCTCACATGGAATTGATGGCATTTCCAACAGGGTAATAAAAGCTTGTTCCCAAGAGATAAGTGGGATTCTTAGCCACATATGTAATAGCTCTCTGAAGCAAGGTATTTTCCCAGATAGACTGAAGTATGACATTGTTAAAACACTGCATAAAGAAGGGGACACGCCTGATGTCAACAACTACCACCCAATCTCTCTTCTGACTGCCTTATCCAAAAATTTTGAAAAAATAATGTATTGTAGAGTAGCTTCACACCTTTGTGAAAATAAAGTTTTAGCAAAATGTCAGTTTGGTTTCCAGAAAGGTTTTTCAATTGAAATTGCTATATATACTTTCACTAATGAAATATTAAATGCTCTGAGTAACCGGAAGTCACCCACTGGAATTTTTTGTGATCTCTCAATGGATTCGGATTGTGTAAATCATGGAATACTTCTAGATAAGCTCAAGTACTGTGGTATGAATGGGACAGCGCTCAAATGGTTTAAATCATACGTAACTGGAAGAGTGCAGAATGTTGAAATAAGTAGTTCACATAACATGCAAAAAACTGGTGATTTCTCAAACTGGGGAACAATCAAGAATGAGGTGCCGCAAAGTTAGGTCTTGGGTCCTCTGCTGTTCTTAATATATACTAATGACTTGCCATTCTATATTCACGAAGATGCAAAGCTGGTACTTTTCGCCGATGATACAAGAATAGCTATCACACCCAACAGACAAGAATTAACTGGTGAAATTGTAAACGATGTTTTTCAGAAAATCATTAAGTGGTTCTCTGCAAAGGGGCTCTCATTAAACTTTGAGAAAACACAGTACATATAATTCCACACAGTAAATGGAATGACACCATTAATAAATATAGACTTCGACCAGAAATCGGTAGCTAAGGTAGAATATTCAAAATTTCTAGGTGTATGGATTGATGAGGGGTTGAACTGGAAAAAACACACTGAAGATCTGCCGAAACGTTTGAGTTCAGCTACTTATGCTATTAGGGCCTTTGCAAATTTTGGCGATATACATCTCAGTAAATTAGCTTACCAAGCCTATTTTCATTCTCTGCTTTCGTATGGCATCATATTCTGGGGTAACTCATCATTGAGCAAAAGAGTGTTCATTGCACAAAAGCGTGTAATCAGAATAACTGCTCGAGCTCATCCAAGATCACCCCGCAGACACTTATTTAAAGAGCTACAGATCTTCACTGTAGTCTCACAATATATATATATATATATATATATATATATATATATATATATATATATACATATATGAAATTTGTTATTAACAATCCGAATGAATTCAAAAGTAATAGCAGTGTACATGGCTACAGCACTAGGAGAAAGGGTGATCATCACTACTCAAGGTTAAATCTAACTTTGGCTCAAAAGGGGGTAAATTATGCTGCCACTAAAGTCTTTGGTCACTTACAGAATAGCATCAAAAGTCTGATAGATAGCCATATAGCATTTAAAAGAAAATTAAAAGAATTTCTTAATGGCAACTCCTTCTACTCATTACATGAATTTTTGGATATCGTAAGTGGGTAATTTCCCAACGAGCACAAAAAAATTAATTAAAAATATTAAGTGTCATGTAATATTTTGTGTAATTTAATATCTTATATAGACATCTTTTATTAACCTGACATGTTCCACATCATTAGGAAGTGTCGTGTTCATGATCTATGGAACAAGTACTAATCTAATCTAATCTAGGTGTCAAGGTCGTTAACGATTAAGAACTTGCAAGCGTCGTCGCTCTCGGTGATGGATCTAAATCTCTCCAACAATTCATGTGATGTATTTGGAAAAAGTACGATCTCACATTAGAAGGAAATACTGTGGGTTCCCTTCGTGCAGGCCACCAAAGTTGTAGAACTCGTAGACAAGATAAGTTCACAGCCACATGGCTGCTTTCCTATTGCCTGAGACCACGTAACTGCTTCAGGTAACTGCTGTCCTGAGTCCGACTGTATGTTTGAAATCACGTAAAATATGTTCTATTGACTTTCAGCCATAGTTCAGACAGACGGCAATGACTTACTGAACATTCCTACTGGGACCAATAGCAATGGACCAAATTGATGATGCTAGATGACTGCTTTTCCAATATAATGGATGTTTCTCTTCACTACCTAGGGCGTAGAGAAAGAGGAGCACATTTTTTCCATACTGAAAAAAAGCTCCTGTCGTAGAACCAAAAAGACGAACGTGCTCAGGGCAGAGTTAAGATATAAAAGAAGAAAACTAGCTTTTCGACTTATCTGGCAGCTTCAAAGACATATAATGCATTGTGTCACGTAAAGTAACACGACACATACCATCATGTCATCCAACGTGGCATTCGTCAAGACAAGCAATTTGACTTAACGTTCCATAAAGTTTACGATGCAAGCATGCCCACTCTGAGATACTTCCTGTTACAGATGCACCCCCAATCTCGGATACTTCCTTTTGTATATGCATCTTACTTTCTAGAAGCAGATTTGTGTCTTTGTTATTAGACATCTCAGTTACCAGTAATGGGAGGTGAGTCAAAAGAGAGCTCTTTGCGGTTGGGGAAAATGGGTTAACTAGTAAAAAAAGCGCGAGTGTTTCAGGATGTTTTGATTTAAATGTATTCCAAGCTGGCAGTTAAGTCGAAAAGCTAGTTCCCTTCTTTTACATCTCCAACTCTTCGCAAGAAATATACACCTTTTTTGTACTACGATTAGATCACTTTTCATTGTGGCTTCCAAGTTGTAGTCAACCGTAATTTTGACGTACAGCAATAAGGAATCACTCAAAAAATGGTTCAAATAGCTCTGAGCACTATGGGACTTAACATCTGTGGTCATCAGTCCCCTAGAACTTAGAACTACTTAAACCTAACTAACCTAAGGACATCACACACATCCATGCCCGAGGCAGGATTCGAACCTGCGATCGTAGCAGTCGTGCCGTCCCGGACTGAGCGCCTGAACCGCTAGACCACCGCGGCCGGCAGGAATCACTCAGTAGGCGGTACAGTTGAAGAGGAATAGACATCTTTGAAAAGGGCCACCACAGAAGTTGGGAAGGAAAACACAGGTACAAAGAAGGTAACTGCGAAGAAACCATAGGTAAGAGAAGAAATACTTCAATTGATCGATGAAAGGAGGAAGTACAAAAATGTTCCAGGAAATTCAGGGATACAGAAATACAAGTCGCTGAGGAATGAAATAAATAGGAAGTGCAGGGAAGCTAAGACGAAATGGCTCCAGGAGAAATGTGAAAAAATCAAAAAAGAAATGGTTGTCGGAAGGCAGACTCAACATACAGCAAAGATAAAACAACCTTCGGTGACATTGAAAGCAAGGGTGATAACATTTAGTGTGTAACGGAAATTCCATTGTTAAATGCAGAGGAAAAAGCGGATAGGTGGAAAGAATACATTGAAAGCCTCTATCAGGGTGAAAATTTGTCTGATGTGATAGAAAAAGAAATAGGAGTCGAGTTAGAAGAGATAGGGGATCCGGTATTAGAATCCGTATTTAAAAGAGATTTGGAGGACTTAAGATCAAATAAGGCAGAATCATAGAATTTCTGAAACCATTGGAGGAAATCGCAACAAAACGACTATTCACGTTGGTGTGTAGAATGTATGAGTCTGGCAACATACGATCTCACTTTCGGAAAGGCATCATCCACACAATTACGAAGACGGCAAGAGCTGACAAGTGCGAGAATTAACGCACAATCAGTTTAGCAGCTCATGCATCCAAGTTGCTTACAAGAATAATATACAGAAGAATGGAAAAGAAAATTGAGGGTGCCCTAGATGACAATCAGTTTGGCTTTAGGAAAGGTAAAGGCACGAGAAAGGCAATTCTGACGTTGCAGTTAGTAATGGAAGCAAGATTAAAGAAAATCAAGACACGTTCATAAGATTTGTCGACCTAGAAAAAGCGTTCGACAACGTAAAATGACGTATGATGTTCGAAGTTCTGAGAAAAATAAGGGTAAGCTGTAGATGTTCTAAATTCTGAAAATAGTGGGGTTCAGCTATAGGGAGAGACGGGTCACATGCAATATGTACAACAGCCAATAGGCAATAATAAGAGCGGACGACCAAGAACGAAGTGCTCGTATTAAAAAGGGATGTAGCCTTTCACCCCTGCTGTTCAGTCTGTACATCGAGGAAGCAATGAGGGAAATAAAAGAAAGGTTCAGTAGGGGAATTGAAAAAATAGGTGAAATGATATCAATGATACGATTCGCTGATGACATTGGTATCTTCAGTGAAAGTGAAGAAGATTTACAAGATCTGCTGAACGGAATGAACAGCTTAATGAGTACAGAGTATGGACTGAGAGTAAATCGAAGAAAGATGAAGGTAATGAGAAGTAGAAGAAATGAGAACAGCGAGAAACTTAACATCAGAATTGATGGTCACGAAGTAGATGAAGTTGTGGCCGAGCGGTTCTAGGCGCTACTGTCTGTAACCACGACCGCTACGGTCGCAGGTTCGAATCCTGCCTCGGGCATGGATGTGTGTGATGTCCTTAGGTTAGTTAGGTTTAAGTAGTTCTGATGACCTTAGAAGTTAAGTCCCATAGTTCTCAGAGCCATTTGAACCAAGTAGATGAAGTTAAGGAATTCCGCTGTCTAGGCAGTAAAATAACCAATGACGGACGGAACAAATAGGACATCAAAACCAGACTAGCAATGGCTAAAACGGCATTTCTGGACAAGAGAAGTCTACTAATACCAAATATCGGCCTTAATTTGAGGAAGAAATTCCTCACAATCTACGTCTTGTGTACAGCATTGTGTGGTAGTGAAACATGGACTGCGGGAAAACAGGAACAGAAAAGAATCGAAGCATTTGATATGTCGTGCTACAGACGAATGTCGAAAATTAGGTGGTCTGATAAGGTCAGGAATGAGGAGACTCTGCACAGAATCGGAGAGGACAGGAACATGTGGAAAACACTGATAAGGAGAAGGGACAGTGTGATAGGACATCTGTTAAGAGATGAAGGAATGACTTCCATGGTACTGGAGGGAGCTGTAGAGGGCAAAACCTGTAGAGGAAGACAGGGATTGGAATACATCCAGCAAATAATTGCAAACGCTACTCTGAGATGATGAGGTCAGCACAGAAGAGGAATTCGTGAGGGCTGACAAAAAAAAAAGGAATTTTGACATTAGACCGCTATAAATTGGCAACCGATGTACATTTTTGTTGACTCAGTGACGAATGACCCGGTATAAGATTTTTTATTGTCTTTCCAACTCTGTTGCTCATACCGTGGCCTCAGAGAAAGCTTTCACAAAACAACAGGACGACTATGAATTACACGTATATCCCTACCTTCTTATGAAATTTGAAGCGATTAGCACAAGTTCGAAACATAGAAGTGACGTGCGAAAAAAAAGCATCACAAAAAACGGTTTCTTTTGCACATGAAATCCGAATGAAGCTAGGTTTTTGAAAGTGTCTTTTCACTTTTATCGTAAGAAAGTATTTTTTTTATTTATTTAATTTATTTTAAAGCTCTTCCGCGCATTCAAGTCAGATAAGAACGAGTTCTACGTGCTACATTTAGAGCTACTTTAAACCAACGTATCTTGACAACGGATAACGATTTTGGATAAAAAAGTTTCATTTTAACCTCAACTATTTACCTACCTTGGTGTAAAGTTCAAACCGATTCGTACAAATTTCATGTATACAAATGACACGCTGCAAAATCCTCGCAGAAAAACTATTTTTTTTGACACATAAAATCCAAAGAAAGCAAGGTTTATGAAACGGTTAAAACTTATCTTACACCAAGTGCAATTAAAATCCGAATTAACTGAGAATTTATTCTGCCCAGTTGAAATGTTCTGAAAAACAATTTAATCGATTCGAACAATTAGCCTAGGCGCCATCTCTGGTTGTCGACACTGTAACGTAGCTACGCTAAGACAGATGTTCGAATGGTTATACAAATGTAAAAAACTTCGCTGGTCCGTGTTAAACAAAAAACTTTCTATCCTATATTCCTGTCTAAAGTAGGAACCGAGTACCGAGACTTACTCCCATCTCCCTCAAATCGCGATTCTCCGCGAGGCCTTTTCAGACATATTCGTTACAACGCTTTACCCAAAACATTTGGCCTGTAAAAACTGTGGAGGACTTGCAGTCAGCGCGAGTATCGAGGTCAATGGAGACTCAATCAGTGGTGGTGTCGGACATGGGAGAAGGAGGGAATATTGAGCTAGAGGAGGAATACGTTTCAATCGCCGCGGTGCACGTCCTATTGTCCTTTCCGTGGACGATCGTTTACAGTGAACCAACCACATGGTTGACAGACCACTGTACGGTGCGGATACCACGAGAGGGAAATGGGCTGTGTATGCGCAGGTCCGCTCCTGGTAGCTGAGTGGTCACTGTGACGGAATGTCATACCTAACGGTCCGCGTTCGATTCCCGGCTGGGTCAGAGATTTTCTCCGCTCAGGGACTGGGTGTTGTGTTGTGCGTATCATCATCATTTCATCCCTATCGACACGCAAGTCGCCGAAGTGGCGTCACCTCGAAAGACTTGCACCAGGCGAACAGTCTACCCGACGGGAGGCCCTAGCCACACGGCATTTCCGTTTTTTATTCGCAGGACTTCAGTCTCACAGAATATGCGTGGCACCAGCGTGCAGGACATATCGCTCAGAGGATGAAACTACCCCTGAACCTTCGGAGCTTGCTAAGCGTACTGACGCAGAATGGTGCGACATATCAACTAAACTATACAGTTTTGTACAGATCCTGTATTGTTGTCTGCGACAAGCACGATGCTCACTGATACTTTGCTACGTATGAGGTAGTGATGAACCTGTCTCTTATTCGTGTTCTGTCTGTCCATGGAGAGGTATTCCAGCGGCATACTCAAAATCTCGATATATTCTTTGAGTTCTTACAAAAACAAAGTTATGTATGACTATTCTTTAGTAACTGCTAGGTAATGTATTCTAAGCCATGGGTTTCCTCTATGTACGGCAGAGAGATTTACTAATCCAGTTGTTTGGTAGCCATATTGTTTGTTTAAATTATTTCACAATTACATGTAACCTTGAATTATTTTATTGGTAATAACTAAACTTCCACTCCACTTCGGACTCTACTTTTTATACTCTAGTTCGCAGTTCTTTCTTCAGAGACGTTGCATTTGAGAAAATGGAGCAACTTGCTGGATGTACGGAACAGTGACTCACTTACATTTATCTGATAGGAATGATCGAATTCCCTCTAGGACTTTCTGTCTTGAAGCTTTCGTCTTAAAATTCATATTGATATTGGGACCGTGTCTTTACATATATGAATCTCTGATTTACGTTTATTAATGAAGAAAAATCTTGAAAATGAAGAGACATCTTTCTTTCCAACCGAGACTTCATTTAAAATTTCTTGTAGCATAACTAGTTTGCAAATATACAATTTATTTTTCATGTGCATGACATTCTATGTTTGCTGTGGCCAAAATAGTATTGTTGAATGATCGACATACTGTTTTTGTCACAGAAAACGTACTAGGGCGTGTACTGGAAAAGGAAATGATATCTTCGAAACCACTCACGCTGTATGAAATATAATACAATAAAACTATTTTTCCCTCGTCGGGATTCCCACTGATCTACTTTTCTTTCTACCGCTAGCGTCTTCAATTCATAATACATCGAATTCCGTTTCACTTCTGATAAAGCTTCGAATCAAGTGTCCCCTGACTTTCTGTCTTCCCTGGACTAATTTCAAGTGTTTCTCACAGTCTCTTATGGCAGTTCCATTCTCCCTGTAGTCATACTTAGACGTCCTTACGAGAGCTATTTACTGGTTCTTACCAAAGTTACCAGTCTCTGAAATTGGTTTCAGTCACATATCACCATAAATAACACGAGTCACAATGTCGTGAGATTGCGCCTTATCAGCTCCTGTTTCTACTATGTAAATACATAATAATTTCTGCAAGCTCTGTTTCAAAATGACATGACATAACATAAAAATTTATATTAACTATATAGGTGTTGAACGACATTCAAGAAATAATCGTAAAAAAACCAGTATTTTTACACAAATTAGTCAGTAACACAAATGAAAACAATGATAGTTATAACTGTTTTACCACTACAGAAATTTATTTTGCCATTATCCGTTTCAGGTAAAACCTATATTCAGATGGCGCAGGATTTATGTTGACAAATTATAACAATGAAAAATTCACAACATTAAGAATTCTGTGTCATGAACATAGTATATGAAAAGAACCATGCTGCCACTAAAATATGGGCTAGCATCTGCAGCGGAATAGCCTAAAATAACAGAATGTACCTGTGTATTTTATTATCACAATATTATTGAACATGTCATGTAATTATCCATATATCATGGATAAATTAGCAGTTAAAATTTATTCAACTAATCCACGGGTCTCCAAACTTTTTAGTCTGTGGGCCACTTTGACTCCTCCACGAAGTTACAAGGGCCAAGATCTACCTAGTGGGATTTAAAGCACCCTAGCACTCTATGATCACCGTAATGTAAGACTAAAGGAAAGATGAAATCACAAAAATCTAAGGTTGTGGGAATAGCTAGCACTGAAACGAACTACGATCTTTATTTAATTACATAATTTTGATTGGTGGACTACCTGACCGAAATTCTGACGTATTTTATTTTGGCGAATTTCACCGACAAAAAGTATGTCACTGCACATTCTTCACGAAAGCGTCCTGCAAAGTTAACGAAATCTCTAAATGATTGTTAACAACACTATTACTACAAGACGTAACAAAGGTACAGTATGTCAACGCATTGTTATTTCAAGCGGCGCAACAATAAGTTTAGTTATGTAGTCTTGTAGCGAGTAGCAGAGCCAGAGCATATATTTGATAGTTCTGTTGCGTGATTGTGTCTATGTTGCGAGTGTCTCACGAGTTTTTTAGTGTTATATGCGCTGTACTAGTAGATGAGACGACGAAGAGTGGGACAATTCGAAGTTTGAATTCGAAGAGACAAGGAAAATCTGAAAATCGAAATACGTAAAGCACGACTTGAGTATTTTTTCATTGTATTTTTCAGTGGAACTACAGAGTAATTGTGAGTATTTAATTTAGTAATTAAAGTACCTTAAAAATAAATTCATTGCATTTTGTTTAGGTAGACTACTCCCTAGTTTTATTAGTGTTAAACAGTACAATTTTATTTGCAGGTAACAATCTTTTGTGAAGTTCTGTACAAATATGGAAAAGAAACGAAAGGTTGACAGTAAATGTAGAATTTTTAAAGAGCAGTGGGGATGCCAATATTTCGTGGTGGAGTCAAGCAACAAACCAATGTGTATTATTTGCAATGAAGCAATATCAGTCTTCAAAGAATACAATATAAAACTCTCAGAATTACTCTAAGTTTACAGGATGCGAACGATTAGAAACGTATGAGTCTCTGAAACGCCAGCTAAAAACCCAGCAGTCGCTGTTTAAGGAAGTAAATGCTAAACAGCATGCAGCAACTCGTGCTGGTTTTCGTGTGGGTCATTTAGTAGCGAAACAGTGTAAGCCATTTAACGACGGTGAATTAATTAAGAACTGAATTATAGCAACAGCAGAAGAAATGTGTCCAGAAAAAGTTCATTTATTTAAAAACATAAGTTTGTCGGCAAACACTGTGGCTCGAAGAATAGATGCCATTGCACAAAATATATCAGCACAACAAATGTAATAGCTCTTTGGAGCAGGGTGTCTCTTCTGACAGCTCTATCAAAAATTTTGAGAAAGTAATGTATTCAAGAGTAGCCTCCCATGTAAAATAAAGTACTAACAAAATGTCAGTTTGGTTTTCAGAAAGGCTTTTCAACAGAAAATGCTATATACGCTTTCACTGATCAAATATTAAATGCTCTGAATAACTGGACATCACCCATTGGTATTTTTTGTGATCTCTCAAAGGCCTTTGATTGTGTAAATCATGGAATTCATTTAGATAAGCTACATCATTATGGTTTGAGGGGGGCAGTGTAAAAATGGTTTAATTCATACTCAACTGGAAGAATGCAGAAAGTTGAAATAAGTGGTTCATGTAATGTTAAAACAACAGCTGATTCCTCTAACTGGGGGGCTATGAAGTAGGGGGTCCCACAGGGATCGGTCTTAGGTCCTTTACTGTTCTTGATATACATTAATGACTTACCATTCCACATTAATGAAGATCCAAAGTTAGTTCTTTTTGCTGATGATACAAGTATAGAAATAACATCCAAAAACCAAGAACTAAGTGATGTAATTGTAAATGATGTTTTTCACAAAATTATTAAGTGGTTCTCAGCAAACGGACTCTCTTCAAATTTTGATAAAACACAGTATATACAGTTCCGTACAGTAAATGGCACAACTCCAGTAATAAATATAGACTTTGAACAGAAGTCTGTAGCTAAGGCAGAATTTTCAAAATTTTTAGGTGTGTCCATTGATGAGAGGTTAAACTGGAAGCAACACATTGATGGTCTGCTGAAACGTCTGAGTTCAGCTACGTATGCTATTAGGATTATTGCAAATTTTGATGATAAGAATCTCAGTAAATTAGCTTACCATGCCAACTTTCATTCACTGTTTTCGTATGGCATCATATTCAGGGGTAACATCGTTGAGTAGAAAAGTATTCATTGGTCAAATACGTGTAATCAGAATAATTGCTGGAGCCTACCCACAGTCATCCTGCAGACATCTATTTAAGGATCTGAGGATCCTCACATAAACCTCACAGTATATATATTCACTTATGAAATTTGTTGTTAATAATCCAACCCAGTTCAAAAGTAATAGCAGTGTGCATAGCTATAACACCAGGAGGAAGGATGATCTTCACTACGCAGGGTTAAATCTGACTTTGGCACAGAAAGGGGTAAACTATGCTGCCACAAAAGTCTTTGGTTACCTACCCAACAGCATCAAAAGCCTGACAGATAGCCAACCAACATTTAAAAATAAATTAAAAGAATTTCTAGATGACAACTCCTTCTACTTATTGGCTGAATTTTTAGATATAAATAAAGGGAAAAAAACCAACTTAAACGTTAGTGTCCTGCAATATTTTGTGTAATGTAATATCTTGTACAGACATCTTTTATTTACCTGACACGTTCCACATCATTACGAAGTGTCGTATTCATGATCTATGGAACAAGTATTAATCTAATCTAATCTAATCTAATCTGCGTGACAAAAATCAAGACTTAGACTGGTTCCCTTTGGCCGTGGATGAGTCAATAGATGTATCAGATACTGCTCAAGTACTACCTTTTATTCGAGGGATTGACAGAAATTATGAAGTGTGTGAAGAGCTGCTTGATGTTCACAGTATTCACGGGACGACCACTGGCGCAGATATTTTTAAAGGAGTTGAAAGGGCAGTTCATAAAAACAATCTTCAGTAGAAGAAATTAAAATGTATTACAACTGATGGTGGCAAAAATATGTGTGGGGAAGAATAAAAGTGTTATTGCTCTCCTTTCTAAGACCGTAGAAAATGACGGTGGCTCAAAACCATTAGCAGTGCATTGTATTATTCACCAACAGTGTTTGTGTGGAAAACATTTAGATATGTCAGAAGTTTTAAGGCCAGTTATTTCAGTTGTTAATTATATCAGATCCCACGCACTCAGTCATGGCCAGTTCTGCGAGTTTCTTGAAGATATTGAGGAAAGCGACTTGCCGTATTATACTGCAGTGCGCTGGCTTAGCTGCGATAAAGTTCTGACACGTTTTTTTGAACTCCGAACAGTAATTGATTTTTTTTTGAACGAAAGGGATCGCCCTCTGGATGAGTTACGGAACGGTGAGTGGTTTGGAAGCTATCATGTTATACAGACTTAACTAAACATATGAATGACCTTAATTTAAAATTGCAAGGTGAAAACCAGCATCTGCCTGATTTATACACGCATGTTAAGTTCTTTCGACAAAAGATTGCTTTGTTTCAATCTCAGTTGAACAAAGTATGCTTCACGCATTTATGTGGCGGGCCGGATACCCAGGATGTCCGGCCAGCTAAAGGGCCGGCCGGTTTACCGGCCCTCGCGGGTCGGTTTCGGCCCGCGGGCCGTAGTTTGGAGATCCCTGAACTAATCCATTAAATATTTACCAAAATTTAATAAATTAATAACTAAAAAAATGTTGTAGATTTTAAAAAAATGAACAAGTACAACTTCATGATCTTACGATAAAATCTGGCAGTATATCCTGGTGCACTAAGTTTCTTCTTAAATTATATACTAATGACACAAACAGTTATACAAGCCAGATACGTATGTTTTATCCCCACGTACCTTTGGAGTGATGTATTCTTCTGACTGATTAAAATCATCTAACAGTTATTACATCTAAATTTTCTGTTGGTTCAGTTGAAAAACAACCTCGCAGTTGTCGTGTTGCGTAAAGGATGGGCTGTAGATTTGTCTGCACGCCATAGGTTTCTGTGATAATGCAAATCGACGTGAACACTGTTACACCATTGTAATTTTCGTTTGTCACAGAACTGATTGAAGTGACAGTATGTAAGACACTACAACAGTAATTCTTTGAGACTTTGACTTAGCTTGTACGTAGTTTGAAGTAAGTGACATTCGGTTTCTCAAATAAGTCAACGGGTTACTTTCTAAAAACGAAACAAAGATTAGGTTTAAGCGTGCAGTCGACGCGGTGCCCATTCGAAAGGGGTACACGATCACGTTGCACATTGACGCGGAAGGAAATAAGTCGTGTGCCTGATTGTATTCGCCTGAGCAAATTTTGAGAAAACGCGGGAAAGCTATATCTGTCTAGTTGGAAGGGGATTCGTATCCTGTCTCTACTGAAGTATACTACCTTAACTATTACGTCATCTTGTTCTTACTGTTATCCGAGATTGTGATCCGGGATATTAAAAGGTAACTTAATTTCCTCATTAATCACAAAATAATTAAAGGTAGAAACTAACAGATTTCGTGGAGTAAGAAGCGCATTTGTAAACTAATTTTCAAATCGTAATAATGTATATTCCCGCGGAGGATTGAAACGGATACAATGGAAACCGATGCATTGTATGGAAATGGACTGCGCCAGTTCCACAATGAGCCGAGAAATGAAATGATCCATCTTGCCCATCCCGCTGCAAAATGAAATAACTGAGGTCTTCTCGATCGAATGCTCGTGAAATTTAAACCACTTGAGGACTTGGTGCAATAGGAAACTCACAGTTTTGTTTTGTTTTTGTTTTGTGATTGTCACAGTTCGTAGTAATTGACGGAAAGTCATCGGGTAAAACAGAAGTGATTTCTGGCGTTCCGCAAGGTAGTGTTATAAGCCTTTTGCTGTTTCTTATCTATATAAACGATTTGGGAAACAATCCGAGCAGCCGTCTTCGGTTGTTTGCAGATGACGCTGTCGTTTATCGACTAATAAAGTCATCAGAAGATCAAAACAAACAGCAAAACGATATAGAATAAACATCGGAATGGTGCGAAAAGTGGCAGTTGACCTTAAATAACGAAAAGTGTGAGGTCATCCACATGAGTGCTAAAAGGAACTCGTTAAACTTCGGTTACACGATAAATCAGTGTAATCTAAAAGCCGTAAATTCAACTAAATACCTAGGTATTACAATTACGAACAACTTAAAGTGGAAGGAACACATAGAAAGTGTTGTGGGGAAGGCAAACCAAAGACTGCGTTTTATTGGTAGGACACTTAGAAAATGTAACAGACCTACTAAGGAGACTGCCTACGCTACGCTTGTCCGTCCTCTTTTTAGAATACTGCTGCGCGGTGTGGGATCCTTACCAGATAGGACTGACGGAGTAAGAAAGGCAGCACGTTTTGTATTATCGCGAAATATGGAAGAGAGTGTCACAGAAATGATACAGGATTCGGGATGGACATCATTAGAGGAAAGGCGTTTTTCGTTGCGACGGAATCTTCTCACGAAATTTCAATCACCAACTTTCTCCTCCGAATGCGAAAATATTTTGTTGACACCGACTTACATAGGGAGGAACGATCACCAAGATAAAATAAGGGAAATCAGAGCTCATATGGAAAGATATAGGTGTTCATTCTTTCCGCGTGGTATACGAGATTGGAATAATAGAGAATTGTGAACGTTGTTCGATGAACCCTCTGCCACGCACTTGAATGTGATTTGCAGAGTATCCATGTAGATGTAGATGTAGATTTCATCTGAGGAAATATTTTACAGTTTTTCGTAGTATAATGAACTAAAGTAGACATAACGATATGATTGGCCGACATGCTGTCAACATTTATTTTATGATGTTGCAGTCACACAGAATTAAAACACTATGGTCAATTTCCGCTGAAGTATGCGAAAATAGGAAACTAATATATTTGTAGGTTTTTGCGCCAAAAACGGCCTGTTGCCTTTGCGTGATAGGCAATCAGAGATTTATTTTAAACAACATAATCTCTGTGCTGTGAAACTCTTATGCAAGAATTTTCTTGTACAGACAGGAGCGGACTGTAGAGTATTCATTTTATCCCAGCGGAATTAATTTATGAGCATAGCAATATCGTGGGGAAACCAAATTCTCTCCCGCCAGGAAAGAACGTCAAAATGAAATTCATACTCAGACTTTGCGGGAACAAAATTTGCACATTGTAGGGGAGAGAACTTTGGTGTCGACTTTCATTTGGGGGGAAACGTGACGCCATTTTGCATGTAGCTGCTCACGTTTAGCTCCTCAGACGTGGATAACATATTACACTGAGCCGAGCAGCGGTTCTCGCCACACGTTCGGTGCTCACCCTTGGAGAAAAAAAGTATCGCTCCATTTTTGCGAGAGAGTGGTAACTCACGCAGCACCAACAACTTTATCGCTCGGAAAGGGTGGCGAAGTGCGGCGCCTGCCGTCCCTCACACAGCGCGTGCCGGCAGGGCTCGTGGCTCGTAGCTCGGGGCTGGGCTGGTCTGGGCTGTCGCTTTACAGTAGGACCGAGGGACACTGAAGAGTGAGCAGCCGGATCGTGACAAGACGCCCTAGACCGCTCGGCTACCCTCGCGGTAATCGAAAGTTTGTTCGTAGGTTTGTGTAGGTATGTCGCACCTTGCGTCCATGCACAAGTCATATAATTTCTTTAAACAGCGTGGCGCTGATTTGTGTACTCGGGGTGATGGCGCCTGATTGCGATCCAAACTAAAGGCCGAAGATGTGTCTGGAGACGTCCCGGGCTGCGGGGGTATGCTAACCTTGCTGTCGCCCACCGTACAGGCCGACGAGTAAGGAAGATGGTCTGGGACGCCATTTCTTTTTACAGCAGGACCTCTTCATTTGTGATCCGCGGCACACTTAGAGAATACCGCTAAGTCTACGACTTTCTAAGCCCCATTTTGTTGCCCTTCATGATAATCCATCCTGGGCTTACATTTCAGCAAGATAACGCCCGCCCGCATACGCCAAGAGTTTCTACTGCTTGTGTTCGTGGTTCCGAAATCCTACCTTGTCCAGCAAGTTCGCCGGATGTCTCCTCAATTGAGAACGCTTGAAACATTATGGATAGGGCCCTGCAACCATCTCGGGATTTGACGATCTAACCCGCTAATTGGCTTAATTTTGCACGATATACCTCTGCAGCTCACCCAACAACTCGGTCGAGCAATGCCAAACAGAATAACTACTTGCATAAGAGACAGAGTTAGACCAACGCGTTATTGACTTGCTCAATTTGTGAAGCTCTTTCTATTGAATGGATGATGGAATTTTTCTGGAATTGTGAACAGTAATCACAGCTACAAGTTCGCGTCTAGTTTCGATAATCCCTTCGTGGTGCGTCGTTTTTTTCTGAGAGTGTATTTCTTTCATTCTGATGAATATTGGTATAAGATAGGTCCCGTAACTGCCAAGAAATTGCACGCAACAGAAGAAATATTTCAAGAGTTTGATAAAAGTGGAAGTAAAAAAAATGTCCAGGAAACTGAAGAAATATAACAATATAAATCATTTTGATACGAAATCAATGGCACATGCAAGGAAGGTATTGCGAAATAGTTTTAGGAAAAAGCGAAGAACCTGCAAAAGCGGCCAGCGAAAGGCAAGTGTGGTAACATTAATGGGAATGCCACTGTTAAATGTGTAGAGAACGGATAGGTTTTAAGAGTACACTGAAGGCCTCTATGAGGGAGATAACTTGTCTGATGAAGTAGTAAGAGGAGTCGATATAGAAGAGCACCATCCAACATTAGAATCAGAATTTAAAAGGGATTTGGGAGAGTTAAAATCAAATCAGTCAGAGCAGGTGGATAGCATTCCATCAGAATTCCTAAAATCATTGGAGAAAGTGGCAACAAAACAACTGTTCACGTTGGTGTGCAGAATGTATGAGTCTAACGAAATACCATCTGACTTTCGGGAAAAGATCATCCACACAATTCTGAAGATTGCAAAAGCCGATAAGTAGATGAATTGTCGCACAATCTGCTTAACTGCTCATGGATCCAAGTCGCTAACAAAAATACCAAAGAATGGAAAATAGGATTGCGGATGTGTTAGATGGCGATCAGTTTGGTTTTAGAGAGGGTAATAACAGCAGAGAGGTAGTTCTGACACTGAGGTTGATAACTAAAAAAAAAAAAAAAATAAAGACACGTTCCCAAGATTTGTCGGTCTTGAAAAAGCGTTCAACAATGTAAAATGGTGCAAGACATTCGAAATTCTGAGAAAAATAGGGGTAAGCTACAGGGAAAGACATGTAGTACATAATTTGTACAAGAGCCAAGAAGGGACAACAAGAGTAGGAGACCAAGAAAGAAGACTTAGAGACAGGGATGTAATATTTTGTCCCCATTCTCCAATCTATACACCGATGAAGCAATGACGGGAATAAAAGAAATGTTCGAGAGGCGAATTAAAATTCAAGGTAAAAGGGTATAAATGACGAAATTCGTCGATGACATTGCTGTCCTAAGTGAGAGTGAAGTGCAGTTACAGGATCTGTTGAATGGAACGAACATTGTATTGAGTATAGGATATGTATTGAGAGTAAATCGAAGAAAGACAAAAGTAATGAGGAGAAACAGAAATCAGAACAGCGAGAATCTTAACATCAGGTTTGGTGATCTCGAGATAGATGAAGAAATTCTTCTACCTAGGCAGCAAAACAACCCATGGCGAACGGAGCAAGGACGATATAAAAAGCTACTAACACTGGCAAGAAGGACATTTCCGGCCCAGAGAAGTCTACTAGTACCAAACAAGGCCTAATTTGAGGAAGAAATATCTGAGAATGTACATTTGGAGTACGACATTGTATGGTAGTGAGACATGGACTGTTGGTAAACCTTAACATAAGAGAATCGAAGCTCTTAAGATATGATGTTACAGAAGAGTATTTCAAATTAGGTAGACTGATAAGGTAAGGAATGGGGAGGTCCTACACAGAGTGGAAAACACTGACAAGAAGCAGGGACAGGATGGTATGACATCTGTTAAGGCATCAGGGAATCTCATTGGCACTAGAGGGAGCTGTAGAGAGTAAGAAATGTGGAGGAAGACAGAGTTAGAAATACATCCAGCAAATAACTGAGGATGTAGATTGCAAGTGGTACTCTGAGATGAGGAGGATAATTAGTGGCGGGCTGCATCAAATCAGTCAAAAGTCTGACGCATCAAAATAAGTCTGTAATAATAATAAAAAAGTAAGCTTAATCGTTCCTTCAAGTCCAATACGCCTTCTACTGTTAAATGCAGAGGAATGAACGGATTGGTGCAAAGAGTACCATGAATGTCCATGTGTAGCAGAGGACCTTTCTGCTAATGTAAAAGAAAGAGAAACTGATATCAATTTGGGAGACATAGGGCACCCAGTATAAGTCAAAGTTTCACATAGCTTCGGTTGCTTGTTGTCAAACAAGACAGAAGGGATAGATAACATTCCTTCAGAAATTCTAAAATCATCAGAGGAATTGTTAACCAAAGGATGATGCAGTAAGCATGTAGAATCTATGACACTATGAATGTACCATCAGACATTCGGAAAATAGCATCCACACAATTCAAAAATCAAACAATGGACGATGAATATAGTAAGTTGGCTGGACAGCTTATGTATCTGAGTTTGTTAATGCCCTCTTAGATGTTTAACTTTAGCAATGGTGAAAGTATCTGGAGGTAGTTGTGACATGCTTCATAATGGAAGCAAGATTGAAGAAAAGCCAAGAAACTTATTTATTCACCTATGAAAAGCATTTGACAAAGTAATGTGACGTCTGAAATCTTAAGATTCCTGGGTACAGTATGGCAGCACAATCTCGGTCCGTGATGAATGCCACCATCATGCAACAACGCTGCTCTCTCGCTGCTAGAGTCTTCATTGTTCTTTGCGTTATACTATCCCTGTTAATATATGTGGATAAAATGAATATCGCACTCTGGGACAGCCCTGTCGAACTGATGCGTAAATTTCTGCTTTAAAATGATTTTGTCTGTAATGAGAAGCAAATCAACGCTTTCCATCTACGCTGAGCGTCGCATGAAAACGTGATGAACAGTATTTATTTGCACTGACTCCAGCTACAAATTGCAAAAAGGAAATTGCAGATATTTGCAGAAACATCACAGAAAATAGGCCTGGTAACTGTTAGGATGGATACCTGCTATATCTTGCAGGAAAAACTAGAAGAAAAGTTCCTATACTTATATGTCCAAAAACCAATACTATTGAGATATGGGCCAATCTGTCCTCTAATTTCGATCTGTTTGTTACGTAGAAGTAACCATTATAGACAGGCCGCAAACTGTTACCATGCATTCTGCCTGACATTCTTCAGCCATTCATCGTGGCATATCGAGCACTGTTTCAAATAAACATGTCTCCATTCGGGATGCGTCACATGCATTGATCACACTCTTGTGTAACAACTGCACATCATTGATTGGTTAAGGAGAGTTAATCAAAACTAAATTTTCACGTAGTTCTGTTGCCTTCCACCGAAATTTAACTCTGTCATTCACTTACGTCTGCTACACACAGATATTAGAGAACACGCTGTAGTGCAGTGACAACGCAAAATATCTGAACACAGTTTACATGAAGGAAAGACTAACTACTAATAGCTTCACCAACGCTCTTCAAATGTCCCCATTCTTTTACTGTGTTCAGTGACATGCCCATACAACCATCTCGGTAGAGTAATGTCAGTTTTGACGGTAAGAACGTAAGGACAACAGAATAAGAGATTGCAGGGCACTCTCACTTTTGATACGGTGTCATGCTACTTAATGTTCATAGGGAAGGTGATCTTTATTACTTGGTTGCTATATTTGATACGCTCTGACTTCATTCATATGATGAAATGGTTGGCTGTAGTTAACGCTCTTGCTTGTGTGCTCTAGTGAAGGCGCCGTGGTAGGCTTTACCTGCTTTCAAAGGAAGAGGGTGCCGAGTTAATTGACTGCAGTAAAAGTGTACGGCGGCTGAGAGCCGAGGGGATCTGCTTTTCTGCAGGACTTGGGTGAAAATGTTTGCTGACAGCCAAGTCCCCTGGTCTCATTGTGCAGACACATTGGGTGGTGCTGATCAGTTGATGGCCGCGTCCAGGTAGGCTGACTAGCGCCGAGAAGTCGCTGCAGCTATGAGTGGAGAATTGTAAGATCTGATAACTGACAATAAAGCAGAGGATGGGCCCTTGTTAAATAGAAAGTGGATGAGATGGCTGTGACTTTCTGCGAATTCTGTGGGACAGGGCAGTGGCACCCAGGCGTCTAGACTCCCATAGGGTTCAGAGCCATTTTGAAACACACGGGGAAGAGGGTGCAAAGCTGAATATTTCTTCCTTTTCTCCCAATTAATTTTTAAAGTCGCTGGTTAGTCAAATCTGTGTATACAGATCAAGGGGGCAGTTTCCAGCTTCCCTATGAACATTAAGTAGCATGACACCGTATCAAAAGTGAGAGTGCCCTGCAGCTCGTGATTGGCTTGTGCTAAAGTGGGTGGAGCCTAAGCATGCAAATGTGATATGCTACAGAGCTGCGTAGGAAAGGTGTAGATAAAGAGAAGATATCGTTCTTGTACTGGCGCTTCACTAGTAAAGAACGGTAGGTCTTTACCTACACGGTGAGACTTGTGTCCTTTGCTAGTGTGTCACTTAGAGCCTGTGCCAGTCACCGTCTGAACTGTCAGAGGTACTGCTTTTTGTGTCACACACGCAATGAGCTATGCGTGGGTGTACTTATTTGTTTTGAGTCAGCCGTCTAAACGTTTGACATACTCTGTCATGCATAGTTGTGCCACCGAGTGAAATTGGTTTGCCAGACCAGAAACGGGTCCACCTGCACACTGGAATCCACCGGGGTTTCAGAAGCTCATAAGGAAGTATGTGCATTCCGAATCAGCCGAACGCGAGACCGCGTACTTGCGCGCGTTTAATAACAGATTGTCGCTGTTGGTGACTGCAGTCAGCGAGCGTCGTGCTGTGCCGCTCTGACCTGGAGAGGGTGAAGTATTCGCTGCTACAGCGTAGGGCTCCAAAAGATGCTTCTCAGCACCCTGCTCTTTGGAACCATATTTTTCTTTATGGAATAGTAGAGGGTAGGTGCTTGATAGTTGCATAGTTTTGGGGCCACACCACAGATTCACATTTATGAAGTCAGATAACGTGATTAGTTCTGGTTAGTGTGGTGTGTTGATGCCCAGCTGATTACTTTGTTAACTATAGGCCGCATATTATTGAAAGCGTTTGTGAGATAAAAGTGTTTATGTGGGCTTTCTTTAGTCATCTTTTGTCATGTGATGTTAAGAATGAATGAATCAACTGTTATTTAGACCACAACTCAGACAAGCGTCCTGATTTACATTAACTTTGACATTTTATTAAAGTCTTGGTAGCAATTGAAAGAGTTGGAAGCTTGCAAGAACACCCAGTCCTCGAGCGGAGAAAGTGTCCGACCCGGCCGAGATCCGAACCTGGGCCCCTTCGGTTAGTAGTCCACCGCACCGACCATGCAGCTACCAACGCAGTAAATGACCCAGTGCCAGTAACCAATTCATTGAATGGGAGGCCATTTTACTGTAACTCCTCGAGCATTTCATCGCTCATAAAATGCTGTGGCGAGGTACCAATCTACGACCCATAGAAAGTGGTGTGGTAACCGTTCGTGAATGGATTACAGTCGTTGTCATAATGTAAGGATGATTTTCTCCAATAGGTCTCGTAACTCATCGCACCAAAATCAGTGATGCACAGTGCCTGCTAATCTGTTTGATAAATTGTGTTGTCCTATGAGTTTGTTGTGCATGTATTATTAATGAAGCTATTCTAATGCCTCACGTCCTTGACTTTTCGAGGATTTGCATCTGCCCACACGTGCTTTCTGTGGAAGTTTATAATGCTACCTCTTGTGAATCATGCCTACACCACTAAATATGACACATTACTCGTTACAATGAAAACAGTCCATATCTGAACAGGCATTAGTTTTGGGGCCTGTAATTAAGCAATGTTCCTTATAGTTTTGATCATTATTACCTCCTGTGGGAATAATGGCTAGGATTGGAAGTAACACTCATGTTAAATCGTTTTATAGTGTGATAACAATTCGCAAAAATTTTGCACTTCAGTTCAGAAGCCAGTGTTGGTGGCTTGACAACAAATAATTTTCTATAAGAGGAAAAAACACGTATGACGGAGGGCACGAGGGGCTGTGGCGGAGCTGTTGCCACCAAGGTCAGGTGACCGAGCGCTGAGTTGCAGTAATATGGTACTGGTCTCACATTTGAGAGCACAGCGGTTCTTGGCCACCTTCAGACTTACAGATGTAGGCTTTCTGTGGTGTCCATAAGTCACTTCGACCAATGTCGGGAATGTTCCATTGAAAAGGTCATCGAGTTTCTCTCCTGTCCTTTCCCAATATGTGTTTGCTTTCAGTCTCTGAGGTCATCGTTGTCGACACGCTGTTTTCTTTCATCTCCCAGCAGGAGAAGAGTTGTTTTAAAAATTCGAACGAATTCAATATAGAAAGCTCAGAATACTCGTACAATAGAACCGATGTATAGCTTTACAGTGGATACTTGGAAAAAATTGGTTTTGATAAGTCTAGTCAGTGTTTCGATTCACCTGTTATTACAGTGACAACCATTAAACTTTTAACACTTTCAGGGTGGTGGCACTGAACAAACATCGAATTTTGTTTGAGGTGTACTACATTCTCGGATATGCAAATGATTAGTATCTCAGCGAAACGACACGAAACAGGTTTGAATGTTGTTTATTTGTGAGGCTGTGTTATGCCTCATGTGAGAAGGGGAAACTTTCTACAATCACATGTCGGTTACAGACAATGGCAGATATGTGGCCTATTGAGCCTGCAATTTACTGTTCCATCACATTACTGCTCGCTTTTGTCTGGATCCGACGACTGTCATGCGAAAATGAAATAGAGGGGTTCAGGAACCATTCTCAACGCCATTCGGGATTACAACGACCCAACACGTCTAGCACCCGAGGTGCCAGACATGGCTCAGGAATGCAGTAGCTGAGCCGTGCGTTGCTCATGTTCCCGCCATCATGTATTTTACACTCTGTTTTTAATGTACTTCCACCTCAAATTGTTCAAATGGCTCTGAGCACTATACGACTTAACTTCTGAGGTCATCAGTCGCCTAGAACTTAGAACTAATTCAACCTAACTAACCTAAGGACATCACACACATCCATGCCCGAGGCAGGATTCGAACCTGCGACCGCTGGTAGCGCCTAGAACCGCACGGCCACTCCGGCCGGCACTTCCACCTCACCAAGTTAATTTAAAATACTGGTGTCATTGAGTTGCTGCTTTTCCTGACCGTGAGCGGCGCTAGCACCGCGTTTCAATATATATCCCCTCTCATAGTATCGTAGCTTGACTGCTATTACTTCCCAGTCGTTGTCTGTCGTAAGGTAGTTCGGGTCACGATTTCGGGCTGCCAGTCAGTTGGAACGCGTCTGGAGCGCAGTCCGGACGTGCCAGTCGGTGAGATGCAATGCGGCACTAGTGCAGTCGGGTTGGAGCAGCAGTGAGCTCTGCGTCGGCATGGCTCGCCTGACCATTGCCACCACGCATCACTTGAGCCAGGCCATGGTCTTGGTGGATAGTCGGTCGGTCGTCCCACCGGACGACGCGTTTTGACTCGCCGATGGTTCATGAGTCGGCTGTGTGTGTGTGTGCATCGACTACCGATTTGTATTCATGCATGCTTAGCTACTGTTGGGTATCATTCAGGTCTTCGTGCAAATGTTTGTCAGGTTGTGTGTGTAGTTGGCGTTATTTCCACTGACGACTATTTTAGATGTTGTCAGCATTCTGCGGGCAGTCGTTCGGTTGGTGCAGTCCAGGGAGGGTATCTCCATGCGGTGCGGTCAGATGGGTCTGCTGGCGGTCCCTGCGCAGTGTCAGAGCGTGAGTGGAGCTGTCCAATCGCTACGAGTTACGTGGCTCACCGACCTAGGACGTCAATGTTGAGTGGTGTGTTAAGTACCAAAGCCACGTCCGTTTATGTTGTGTCGTTCGTTTTGGTGGTTCGCTGTTGGGGAGCTTTTCCTGTGAGCAACACCGAGTGTTGGTAGTAGTGAAATCGAGCCGCTGTATGGTGAAATTAACTATATTGGTTCACTACAATTCAAGTGCACCAGCGGAATTTTCTGCCTTGTGGCTGTTAGTGCTCTGGTTACCTGCCCTGGCCATTAACATAATTTCAGGCAGCGTCCTTTTCTCACCTGTTGTCGCTGTCCAACATGGTGTGTAGTTTTGACAGCTTAATACATATTTTATTGTGGATAATAACGTCCGTAACAGTTTTGGTCTTTGAGTTTTTATGTACAGATTGGTGGCTAGCAAGTCGTTTGGTCGGTCGGTCCATGACTCTCTCTCCGTTGGGTTACCGACGGATCAAGTGCAGTTGGGCCCACCACCTGTTTCACCCATGTGTACGTTAATGTTTCGAGGGCAGCCCCCCCCCCCCCCCTAGCCCCTCCCTTCCCCCGGAGTAGTCTGAGTGCCGTTGTCTATACTATCCTTTTCATTGGTGTTTAATGGTCTGTTCGTAATCTATTATAGCCAATGCTTTAAAAGAAAAAAAATTATTGTGTTTTATGTAAATCAATTTATGTAAATAATTGTGGACCTTCAGCTGCTTAAAACCTTATTCTTGTCGTTGCGTTGCTTTTTCATTTAGTGTGCGGTCGGCCATTGAAAACTTAAGGGATAAGGTATTTTTGAATTTTTAAAAATCAACTGTGGGCCTTCAGCGACTTATTAGCCTTATTCTCATAATTTCCTCTTAAGCGAAATCATTGCGGCCTTCTGCCTTTAAAGATTATGGTAATATATTTTAAAATTTTGAAATTTAATTGTGGTCTTCAGCCGTTTGTATTGCACCTTGTATATGTTTGTTCTATCCACTTTTGCCTTGAGGCTTTCCGCCTATATATATATTTATTTACTTATTTGCAATTTTAACCTCATGTCTTCAGTCACTTGAAATTTATTTGTTGCTTTTAAGATGTTTTGTTTGGAGGCCTTCAGCCGTGAAAGAATTGGATTTTGAAACTCGTTGTTGTAAAGGGTCGGCTATGTGCCGTTTTAGTTTAAAGGTGTTATTAAATTACAATAAATTACAATTTTGAAGTGAAACTGACCGCCACCTTATTGGCCCTTTCCACAATCCTAATCACCTGTTCTGCCCAGGGGGTTTAGCGGGCGTTACAGTAGCGTACATCAACATTCAGGAAATGGGCTTGTCTCCAGTAATAACAAGCATAATTGATTGTACTAGTGAAGTTACTGCAAACAGCTTTAATGTACGTAATGCAAACATTTCACGCAATGCAACTATAGTTCTTTATGTTGCTATACATTAACTCTCTGTAAAACGCCACAGTTTAATCACATTCTTTGAGCGTTGGCTGTTCCCACGCTTTTATAACGAGTGTGTTCACGTCCCTGGAAGTGAAAGGACACGTTTGCTGTTAAATACATTAAGCAAGGGCTTACATGCTGTTTATCACAACAGTTCAGTCATGTCGTGCGATACAAAAGGTATCCCTGTATGCACTATCTAAAAATGGTTCAAATGGCTCTGAGCACTATGGGACTTAACATCTATGGTCATCAGTCCCCTAGAACTTAGAACTACTTAAACCTAACTAACCTAAGGACATCACACAACACCCAGCCATCACGAGGCAGAGAAAATCCCTGACCCCGCCGGGAATCGAACCCGGGAACCCGGGCGTGGGAAGCGAGAAGGCTACCACACGACCACGAGATGCGGGCTATGCACTATCTAGTGTGGACGACTATACAGTCATATTTTCAACGTGTGTTCGCCACAGTAAGTAGCGTAAAAGCAATTGAAATATTCAAAGTGTTATCGCTGTTTAGTCTTTTGATTTTGTCATTACAGGCAAGTAAAAATGGCCAAAGGCCGAAAATGGCCAGTAATATTATGCAGTACACGGTGCAATAAACGTCACCTTGTACACTTTTTTTTTTTTTTTTTTTTTTTTCACTTGCCGCCCTGATTTTACGACCCACCACCTAAGTGCTTAAGGTGGGTCTATTTTGACCACTTGGCCGCTACGACCGGTGTGCGGACTCTGATGTTGTTGATGAAACTCACACCAGTTCCCGCATCCGGTCGCACCGTTGCCCGTGTCCCGCCACGTGGAAGCGGGTCTGTGCTTTTTTTTTTTTTTTACTTTGGCAGCTTTCCCAAAACCGATTTAACAAAAATTTTACAAAAATTAATTTTGAATTGGAAGAAGGAAATACAAGGAATAGTTTAGTCTGAAGAGGAGAAAAGACGATAGGAAAGGAAGAGATGATAGTCCCACCACCGTAGGGGACTGAGGATGAGCGTCTTGGGATTTATCTTCAAGCCTCTGATCCTCAGTCCCCTAACCTTAGCCTAGGAAGTTCTATTCTATTCTAGTTGTGGCGTTTGATATCTCTATTTATGTTCTGTCTGGTTACTTGTATACAGGTTTAGAGTGCCGTGGTAGCTGATGGCAATTGCGACGGTGCGCCGACACTGTTTGTGTCTAATTTTATACATTAATCTATTGTCAGTTTTAGGTCTACTTATGTAAGTCTATTGCATGTCAGTTGTTTTATATTGAGACTTAGTTTAGTTCTTCCACACTATGGTGTCTGTCTGGGTGCTGCATATAGGTTTATTGTCTGTGTGGTCTTCTGTTCCTGTATTCTTTGTGGCATTCGTCAGAAATTTTGTCTGTTAGTGCGTTCAGTATGTCCCAAAGTTCAGGTGTTCTGATCGCGTCGTATATGTGTTCCTCTGTCTGTAAGTGTTGTATCCCAGGTGTGTTCCTGTGCTGTCCGTATTTCCCGCAGAATAGGATTGTGTGTTCGGGGGTTCCCATACCTCCACATGTACACGTTGATGTGTCTCTAAGACTCACGCGATTTAAGTGCGTGGGATAAGGTCCGTGGCCAGTCAAGAAATGCACCATGCCGCGGCTAGGATCGGCATGTTTCATTCTTAATCTTTCCGTTATGTTCGGAAAAAATGTATAGACTCTCCGTCCCTTATCACTTGTGCCCCATTCCTGTTGCCATGTGTCGATTTTCCATTTTTTGAGGTCCCGCTTATTGTTCAGCGGGGAACCAGTCAATATGTTGACCTGGTCTAGTCTACCCATCTTTAACCAGTACAGAGCGGCCCGATATTTGATATACAATTAATTTGACAACAAACTGCGAACTTTTCAAATGATTTTAGTCTTCGCAATCACGTCTCTGTGGAACCGGTAACTTGTGCAGCTGCCGTTGGATATCTGACGTTAGCATTCAGCAAGATAACACAAGACTGCCTGTTTCCTTCGCTATCGGCCGGCCGCGGTGGTCTAGCGGTTCTAGGCGCTCAGTCCGGAACCGCGCGACTGCTACGGTCGCAGGAACGAATCCTGCCTCGGGCATGGATGTGTGTGATGTCCTTAGGTTAGTTAGGTTTAAGTAGTTCTAAGTTCTAGGGGACTGATGACCACAGATGTTAAGTCCCATAGTGCTCAGAGCCATTTGAACCATTTGAACCTTCGCTGCCCTGACCTACATCAGTATAGAAGGTTTTTGGCCATTACACTGGCCAGCACGTTCTCCAGATCTCTCCCCCACTGAAAACAGCTGGACATGGGCAATCGAGAAACTGCCACGCCCCACTCGCTAGCCTTTAAGATATATGGCCCTGGAATAGACTTGTAGCAGCATGGAATAAATATCCACAGTTTTCACTCAAGACGAGTACAACTCACTGCAAAGCCGGTTTACAGACATCGTTGCTGGTGCAGGTGGTAGCCTGGTGTGCTAAATTTCGCGCCCTATATAACCCCATACCACATACAAATTAATACGTTTATCCTACTATAGCTTATATGAACAAAAAGTAAAATTTCGTATTTGCTATCCGTCCGTGCGACGCATAAAGGGCAATCTAAAAGTTCCCATATCAGGGCATTGCCCCAGCGTTTACGCATCCCAGCGTGACTCTGATGCGGATGTGCAAGGTGTTTTAGCTGCACCTACCAATACGAATTATGCAACCTGCTACGCTTCCGGAAACCATGCACGAGTTTTTCATATTCTTTTACTAGCTATATACAAACTATTAGTCCTCAAAAAAAGGATGGACCTCTTTATCGGAAATGTAATTAAGTTAAATTTTTGACTGGGATATAATTTCACTGAAGGCCGCAGTTATCGCATTGCCAAATAAAACCGCGTTTGATCATCACTTTTGTATCTTTTTCTCGAATAATTCGAAAATTACGACCTTTAGGGGAAACGTATCCCAGTAGAAAATTTAACTACCAGGTGATCAAAAAGTCAGTATAAATTTGAAAACTGAATAAATCACGGAATAATGTGGGTAGGGAGGTACAAACTGGCACACATGCTTGGAATGACATGGGATTTTATTAGAACCAAAAAATACAATAGTTCAAAAAATGTCCGACAGATGACGCTTCATCTGATCAGAATAGCAATAATTACATAACAGAGTAAGACAAAACAAAGATGAAGTTCTTTACACGAAATGCTCAATATGCCCACCATCATTCCTCAACAATAGCTGTAGTCGAGGAATAATGTTCTGAACAGCACTGTAAAGCATGTCCGGAGTCATGGTGAGGCATTGGCGTCGGATGTTGTCTTTCAGCATCCCTAGAGATGTCGGTCGATCACGATACACTTGCGACTTCAGGTAACCCCAAAGTCAATAATCGCACGGACTGAGGTCTGGGGACTTGGGAGGCCAAGCATGACGAAAGTGGCGCCTCAGCACACGATCATCACCAAACGACGCGCGCAAAAGATCTTTCACGCGTCTAGCAATATGGGGTGGAGCGCCATCCTGCACAAACATCGTACGTTCCAGCAGGTGTTTATCAGCCAGGCTGGGGATGATGCGATTCTGTAATATATCGGCGTACCTCACACCCGTCACGGTAGCAGTTACAAAACCAGAATCACGCATTTCCTCGAAGAAAAAAGGCCCGATAACGGCAGATGTGGTAAATCCAACCCATACCGTGACTTTCTCGTCGTCCAATGGGGTTTCCACGAAAGTTCTAGGATTTTCTATAGCCCAAATTCTGCAGTTGTGGGCGTTGACAGACCCTCGGAGCGTGAAATGAGCTTCGTCGGTCCATAACACGATAGTCAACCAATCGTCATCTTCCGCCATCTTTTGAAACGCCCACACCGCAAATGCCCTCCGCTTCATTAAATCGCCAGGTAACAGTTCATGATGCCGATGGATTTTATACGGATAGTATCGGAGGGTACGCCTAAGTGCCAACCAAACAGTAGTGTATGGAATGCCGGTGCGACGTGCGCCTGCACGAGCGCTGACTTCCATGTGCATACACGAACCCGCTACAGTCTTCATTTCTTCCTGAACTGTCTCAGCAGCATTACGCCTTGTGCTCAGTCGGCCACTACGAGGTCTACCGTCTAAACAACCCGTGGCTTCGAACTTCGAAATCATTCTGGCCACAGCTGCATTTGTCAACGGACCTTTACCCGTTCGAATCCCTTTCCTATGGCGATAGGATCGTAACGCTGAACTAGCACATTCCCCATCCTGATAAAACAGCTAAACCAAAAGCGCCTTTTCAGATAACGTCAACATGCTGCGACTGCTGGCGCATCTGATTCTCTCTCTCATTACAGCTCCTTTTATACACGATTGTCATGCGCAGTCACTGACATTTTGCTGTCCAGCGCTACCTGTCGGACATTTTGTGAACTTTGTTTTTTTTGTTTCTAGTAAAACCCCATGTCATTCCAAGCATGTATGTCAATTTTTACCTCTCTATCTACATTATTCCGTGGTTTATTCAGTTTTCAAATTTATACTGACTTTTTGATCGCCCGGTATATTAAATTTCCTAGAAAAAGGTTCTGTTAATTTTGCAGTAGGACGCACGCAGCGAACGAGAGAATTTGATAATCTTGCGCGTGGTATTTGAAAGTGTTGTGGCTTGCATAAAACGCGTTGGTTGGGGTAGCTGAATCATCCGGTCCATCTAGGCACCGACATGTAGGCAAGGGGGTAGAGAGACTTTCGACCGGAAACTTTTCTGTCGTCCTTATAATTTACGAGGGCAACACTGTAGATAGATGCTTACATTCTGGAGAAACATTTCTACGATTGACAGGATGCCCAAAAAAAAGTCAATCCATTGCGCGTCTGGTCTATTTCGGTCGACCAATTTCGGATCGACCCGGCATTACCACTCAGCGATCCGTCCACTGCTGCCAAACGGTACAGTCACGCGCTGCAACAGCACGCCGCGCAGCCTTATGCGGTATAGCGCGTAATGGGCGGCGAGGGAGGTGGGGGTGGACGGTGGCGGCGGTGCGGCGGGGGCAGAGGCAGCGAGCGAGCGTGCAGAGTCGCGGAGGACCGCCGCGCCGCCCCGCGCCCAAATTGAATGTCCGGCGGTGCGCGGGGCTCCATCAGCGGCGGGCGCTCCATCGGACCCTTTAATTTCCCTCGGTTCCATTTAGGCCCGTCGCGACCGTCCTCGCACCTGGGAGTTAGGGCCGCTTCAAAGAGACCAGCGCTGCCGCCGGCGCGTAATGGAAAACGCCGATACGGCCTGCGGTGCTTCCTGCATAATGGCGTCCGGAAAAAGCGAACCCGCCGAAAATGAGGCCTCACCTGCGGAAGTGGATCAGGCCGTAAGCTGCGCAGAAAACGCCCCCCTGTGGCAGCGCCGTGGCGTGCGCCGCGGCAGCCACCTGCTGCCGTGCGGGGGTTTCATCGGGACGAGTGGGCCACCCCTATCGGAGAGTCGAGGTTACTTTCATTGTGTGGCTTCTGAGACACTGCCGGAGAAGCTTTTGTGGTAACGCCGTGGTACAGAATTACGCCGTGGGGCACCAAAGAGCACAGGTGCCTGTGGCGGCTTATTTAGGTAACTGTCGCCAAGGAGCGAAAACCAATCTTGAACTCTGCGACCTCTCCCCCGCTACCTCCTGTTTTATCCTCGTTGCTGCTTAGCCTGTACCAGTAACCCTCTCCTCCATCCCAGATTATGCGCAGAAGCGATCTTCTATACATAAAAGAGCTTCCAACATATTTTACAAAAGAGCTAATATTTAATATGTTAATTATTTGGTGTTAGACGTGTTAAATCTTTATGGTTGAAGCCTTGTAGTTTTTCCAGCGTCACAATGTTTATAACGTCATACAATAATATAATATTACGGATACATTCGAGGTATACAGATTGTCATATGCAGAGTGATCAAAATGTCAGTATAAATTTGAAAACTTAATAAACCACGGAATAATGTAGATAGAGAGGTAAAAATTGACATGGGGTTTTATTAGAACAAAAAAAAAAAAAATTCACAAAATGTCCGACAGATGGTGCTGGACAGCAAAACGTCAGTAACTGCTGCCGTGACGGGTGAGAGGTACGCAGATATGTTACAGAATCGCATCATCCACAGACTGGCTGATAAACACCTGCTGGAACGTACGATGTTTATACTGGATGGCACCCCACCCCATATTGCTAGACGCATGAAAGATCTTTTGCGCGCGTCGTTTGGTGATGATCGTGTACTCGGCCGCCAATTTCGTTATGCTTGGCCTCCCAGGTCCCCAGCCAGACCTCAGATTATTGGCTTTGGGGTTATCTGAAGTCGCAAGTGTATCGTGATCGACCGACATCCGACATCTCTAGGGATGCTGAAAGACAACATCCGACGCCAATGCCTCACCATAACTCCGGACAAGCTTTACAGTGCGCCTCAAAACATTATTCCTCGACTACAGCTATTGTTGAGGAATGATGGTGGACATATTGAGCATTTCCTGTAAATAACATCATCTTTGCTTTGTCTTACTTTGTTATGCTAATTATTGCTATTCTGATCAGATGAAGCGCCATCTGTCGGACATTTTTGAACTTTTGTATTTTTTTTGGTTCTAATAAAACCCCATGTCATTCCAAGCATGTGTGTCAATTTGTACCTCTGTATCTACATTATTCCGTGTTTTATTGTTTTCAAATTTATACTGACTTTTTGATCACCCGGTACTTACAACATTAAATTAAACCAAAAGTTAGTGACATTTTCTCTTGAGTTATTGGCAGTTTACTCCTGATTTTTTCCCGGAACGCGGACATACGTTCCGCTTTTCTACTGAATTAATCAATTTTGAAAAAGAAATTTAGTTTTGAGATATTTCAGTTTTTCTAAGTGTTAAAATGTTATACATTTAACAAGTATTTTGAAATATAAATCCCTTAGTAGAAAATAATTTTACATATCTTTTAATTCAGATAAATTAGAAAGCCTTAACGAACAACTCCTGAAAATTTCATCTTTCTACTATAAATAGACTCTGAGAAAACGTACATTATGCACAAAAATTAAAATCACAGGAAATAAGCTTTAACATTCTTAAATCAATGTATGCCTGGTGCATAGGTAGTATCATCTGAATTGTACAACAGCTCCTACGCTGTCTAGCTATCTTTGAATAGATTTTTATCGCATTATCTAAAGACGTGACGCGTTCCTCGTCTAAACAAAGCATAACAACTGCCGTTCATAATTCTATGCAGAGCCCCATCTTCATCAAAACTTTGCACTTTGTTTAATCACCCTGATTGAATGATGAACAGTATAATAAATGTCAGTGTGAAGTGTGTTTGTATCCACAAACACAGTTTTAGGTAGACTGTTCCATATCGCATGTTTCACATACTCATCTGGATTTTGAGTCTAGCTGTGAAGACATTTCTATATGAGATTCATATCTGCCAGATCTCTGAATATTTGTTCTACTCGTATCTCGTTCATTAAGGCAGGTGGAAAATGATGGGGATGACTATATTGTATTTACATCAACTGTCTTCTCCTTTTGTACATAGTCCATGGTAGGAATATTCATTGCTTAAAGCTGTGTGAAAAACCAGAACCCAGATTGCCCTTCTCATTAATTCTACATCTGCTGTATTTTGTCTAATTTCTAGAGCATAGCACTTTTGCATTTGGCCTATAGCAGCATGTCTTGCTGTTTTTCCCATTTAAAGTCTTTCCTCAATTTCTTGCCTTTCATGCTAGCCATGAGCCATAGAAGTCTTGATAACATCCTTTTCTGCACATGGCCAACACACTCTAGTTTGCAAAAGTTTATATTATTCCCATAGGGTCTCAGTTCCTCAATTTCTTTGAATACCTTTTAGACACTATCTCCGAAGTAATTTACGCATGGGAGTTTGTACAATTTTACTGAGCATTCATAAACACTTTTTACTCCAGCAGCTTCCATACCACCACTTGAACCATAATAATTTGCTATGCACCCACATTCATGTTTTTTTTTTTAAATTTTATCCTTGCATCTACAATGCTTGTGAAGTTAGCACATCAATCAACATGCCAGTGTCCACAACTGCAGCTCGTACATCATTCAGAGATGTGTGGCCTCCTTTCTGCCATCTCTCATCAAAAACTATGGACAAGTCCATGTTATTACTATTTTTAACACCAGTTTCCTCAACAGCATCTTTTGAATTTTCCTATGTTACATCTTCAAGCAGAGCCTATTGGTATGACGTGTTTGTCGATTTTTGAGTGTGGAGCAGGGAGGCTCATAACACCAAGTAACATGGCACATGCAACCACGCGCATGCCATAGGCCGTAAACCATAAATCAGCCTGATGTTTATATCATATAGTTTAACTGCAGTAATACGCGAGGAATTGAAAATAATGAGACTGTGTTTGCAGTAATTGCACATCAACTCTAATTCACAAGCAAGGCCTACACGTATGTTCGTTTTCAGAGAAACACCATATTTTCCACACTGTTCGCAGCACATATTGTTCTTCAAAACATGTGGTAAAAGACGCAACAGTTATCTGATATTTTAAAGCCTCAACATTTAGTTTCTTGTATTGTTCTTTAATTCCAGATAGTATTCTTTTTGAAGCGCTTTCAGGTGTAATGGCAGTAGCATTACAATGTATCACTACCAGTGGAGGGGGGGGGGGGGGTTACATGCTACTGGAACCACAAATACTGCTGTAGACGACGAATCAGACAAATTCTGATTACCGTTTATTTTCTTATACCAAGGTGTACACGTACCTTCAGACAACGTCTAGACATGTTGAAGGAAAGAAAACTCATTGACTTCACGAAGTATGACTTTCACAACGAGCAATGGATTTACTCACAAAAGAAACAATGCAGATGGCCCATAATCAATTGTCAACTGTCTTGTAGTGTAGCTAAAAGAAAAGATAACTCTCTTGCGCTTAGTAATATCTCTGACAAGACAGGCTATATAAGATATGTTTAGTGTCTCGTAAACATGGCGTGGACAACATGTGCTGCAATTAACAAAAAGGATATAAAATATTTCTTTGCACGTCATTTCGACATTTTATACGCAGTTTTAAACGGGAGACCTAAATAATTGGAAAATACATTTTCCCAAAAATCTTTCTTGTAATTGAAATACTCATTCTGTATACCCTCCAATGGTGGCTGAGGACACTGTGCAAAATGTTTTGCGAGCAGAATTAGTAGCAAACAAGTAAATGAAAACGTAATGCCTCATGCTCAAGCTTTACTGCATGAACACCGAAAATGTACTAAGCGATAATCATTTGTCCTTTCATTATTTTGGGTCGGGTGCCAGCATAAACAAGCTTCCAAAAGTTTCGAGATTATAAGATTTTTGGAAGTCGTTAAGACTCGTATTCTCAGATTCTAGTTGAATATAGTCTGGATAGTTTGCGCGCTGTGAGTTACGCTGCCTGAAGACGTGTACATAGATTTAACTATGATTTTTGACTTATTGATCTAAGATTGAGCCTCTTAATGAGCAGGGTTTGGCAGTATTTTAAATGTTTGAATTCTGTTAGTAATTGTATGAAATATTGAAGACCAAATTTTTTTGTCCCTGAAAATCGTTAGATACGCAGTCTGCAAGTGGGTGGCCGTTTCAGCCGTTTAGAAATGCGGTTATTCGTTTATTGAGATCTCTGGAACTCTAGGAGGAACTATGTTGTAAGCCGCGCCTTATCCTCCATCTGCATAAGAGAAAAGTAAAGTTTTACGATTTACCATCGTTGCAGCTTATCCCAGTTGTTCTTCTCTCTAACAGCGAACTACTATCTGTCACATTTTTTCTCATCCCTGACGATTTCACATTTCTTTCTTTCACGTCATCTGCTTATCTTACCCTAATATATCTTGCTCTTTCTCTGACCAGTCAGCTTCATTCCATATTTGATTCCACTCGTTTCTAACAATTCTTTTAGGTATCTTTACTTAAACTCCCAAAAACTGCAATGAGGAAATTGTTCTACACAGTATTAGTAACACTGACGTTCCGTAAGTTCCATATATTCATTACTATACAGAAACAGAATAAACGAGATGGTTATGCTGGATTTCGTATTCTATTACTATTATGAAACTTCCCCAGCATCCAGAATTGAGTGATTTATCGTCCGATAATTCATACAGAGCCCAAAGAAGTGACTTTTTATAGTCCATAGCTGGCTGTTGTATCAGTGCTTACAGTTTACAAGAAACCAATACTATCTTTTGCCATGCCGCCACTGTATCGAGCACAACTGGTAGCACATGAAGTGTTTTCATATTCTCGATCTGATAATTTGGCTGCAGTGTATCCGACGATGTGTGTGCCTCAAGTATTGATTACTTCAATGGTATTACCACCATTCAGTTTTACCACCATTCAGTTTTTATTAGCTATTGGATGTACTCTTTCTTGCCTACACTTTTTACGTAGCCATCTTGATACGTTCAGCTGCAAAACGCGTATGTATTTGTGGAATTATGCTTAGTAGGAATTTATGACTTGTTATTTTGACATTTCGATGCCTTCATTTTCTAACATTTCCCATGTGATTATGTATACTGTAATGATGACACACTAAATATGCTTGAAAGCCCTAACCTTGCTAGGTGAAATAAATGCAAAAAAAATTAAAAGGTACACATTTTAATAATTCTTTTTTGTTATACAAATATAGTAAATGGAAAAAGACACTTAAAAGTCGCGTTCCTAACAACAAAAACACACATCCTTCTTCACTTTTCGATGCCTCATGAATGAAAAGCTGTAACAAACAAAATAACAAACTCAAAATATACTCTTGACACTTCGGTTTCACTGGATCACTTGGCCTAACAAGAGTGCTTCCTGCCAATAGCAGCAAACAAAACACAAGCGTTGCTCCGCACAGTCCATTTCGAAACTCCTCATGATTTCGTTTCTTATGTCTTGTAACACAGCCACCTTAAGATTATTAATTAAAACTGACAACACTTAAAGAAATTGACTAACCTGAGAACAAGTTGCTGTCAGTTTAAGCAATCTTTAAAAGGCTGACGACTTAGCTATTATATCGGAAATCTCCACCTCAATGCTGAAACTGTACACTGGGGTGCTTAATCCCTTTCCCAGACAGTCATGAGAACATAACATTTGAGAATCTGATGTTGTAAATAAGTCAACTCCAAAAAAATCTTCGTTTTGAGAGTCGTATATTTTCTCAAACAACATAGTTACGTATATCTTCCATCACAGAACAACACAACCGAAGTTCTTCTCCTTTTTGGTTTAACATACAGTACTGTATATACATTCTTGACAATATATGCTCCTTTGTCTCATTGTTTAAAACATAGATTTATCGAATTACAGTTAGAAAGTTTCATTACAAAATATTCTGTCAACACAGTTTTGATGTAAACAAATATTCGTTTATAATGGATATAGTTTCAAGTACTAGGTTTTAAGTTTTGAGATGAAAATAAAATGATGAAATACGGTTAACGATAACTGACACAAAATTACAGATTTCTTATTAATTACTGAATAACATTTTGTACTAACGGAAGCTGGAGAACTATAGACCGCAGAATAAGATTACAAGCGTCACAATTTATTCAAAATCTTGTTCTGTCAGAATCTCAAAAAGGTCATTTGGTTATATCGGAAATTTCTAGAATGATAATTACTAGATACGGATTATATGCATTTGCACGTCGCATATGCATTTGCATATTTGGCTCCTTTTCACCGGTTATTGCATATTTTAACGAAAAACTAGAGACGATGCATATTTTCGCTCTGTGTTTACAATCTTTTTAAGATTTATACGGCTGGTCTCTAGCTCGATCTAGTTTTGATGTCTCACAGATTGACCGCGACCTGGAACTGCGCATAATCGCTAACCGAGAGGCCACTGCCTAGTGAAATCTTACAGAAGAGGAGCAGGAACAGGCAGACAGAGTCAATGCTCAAGCTCCCGCACTCCCGGTTATTCACCTCCGCTGTCATACCGTACGCGTCGCCAACAATTAAATTGAACTACGCAAGTTTTTAGTCACGCGTCCACTGTTTCAGTTTAGCTTTCTATTTCCTTGTACACAACTAAACGTGTTTACGACGCGTAGAGTGTAGCATGTTATGCGCCATACACCCCGAAAAAAAAAGAAACGTTGTTTCGTGGATAGCTGACCATCCTGGAACATTAACATATGACGGAATTGTTCTATATTGTCGAGTTTGCGAGAAAAACGTTTCGTGCAAAAAAAGTTTCAAATAGGCCATCATTTTAAGACAAGTCTTCATATAGCAGAAATGCATAAGAAAGGACCACGACAACAACTTTTGACAAGAGCAAGTTGCAGTAGCTGGGATTTGTCCAAAGGTAACCAAAATATGGATCTACGTGAAGCATTCATTGCAAGCAACATTCCTCTTCACAAACTTACAAACCCTATCCTCAAAGGCTTCCTGCGCAAATATTCCTTAAATCAAAATATACCAGATGAATCGACATTGCGTAAAAATTACATACCGACAATTTACGTAAATGTTCTGGAAGAACTACGCAATGAACTCAAGGACAGCATTATCTCCATTTCAATTGATGAAACTACAGACACTTGTGGCCGTTACATTGCAAATTTAATTGTTGGTGCTTTTAAAAGAAGAGGCTTCTTCTTCCTACTTAGCAGCCTGCAAAGAACTTGAAAAAGTAAATCATCCTATGCTCGCCAGATTCGTGAATGAGGGTATCAGAAAAATACTTCCAGAACCTTTGCAGATTAAAGGGTTTAAGTGTTTATTTCAGATGCTGCTCCCTATATGATCAAACCAGGAAAAGTCCTCCGAGTATTTTATCCCTATTAGACTCATGTGACGTGTTTTGCTCATGGAGTACATCGCCTGCTGAAGAAGTACGTTCCACGTTTGTGAATGTAAATAAACTGATTTCATCCACAAAGAAAGTTTTTGTAAAGGCTCCTGCTCGCATCACTACCTATAAAGAAAAACTACCAAATGTGCCTTTACCTTTCGAACGAGTGATAACTCGTTGGGGTACGTGGGTCGAAGCTGTGTTGTTTTGCCACGAACATTTCGATGCCATTAGAGGGGTAGAAAAGGACGTCGACAGTGCAGAGGCTCTGGCAGTTTGACATTGCAAGAGAGCTTTTAATGATTCCGGTATTAAAAAAGACATTGCTGTGATTAGCACTTGTTTCTCCCATATACCTGAAAGTATTAAAAAGGTTGAAACTCAAGGTTTGGTGTTGAATTAATCTATTCAATTAATGAATAAAATTATCCTAGTGAACTCGTCATTTCCGGAGGTATTCCCAAGAAAACTTAAAGAAAAGTTTGAAAACATTTTAAACGATAACCCATGCTTTGAACCGTTGTGCCAAATCGATAGTTTCATTAACTGGATGGGTGTACTTTGACCAGATACAATAAGTGCCAACATAGCACCCAAATTCAAATGCTACTCAGTTACCTCAGTTGATGTAGAACGGTCCTTTTCTGCTTATAAAAATGTTTTGAGTGATCGAAGACACAATCTTATTACCGAAAATTTGGAATGGTTCTTGGTCGCTTATGTTTACAATAGTAGAAAAATGTAAAATAAATTGTAATTGATGCTTTGGTCCAATGGTATTAATTAAAAGTTAATGCTGTCCAAAAAAATTATGATTGTACTTTGTTTTTTAAATAAAATATTGTGGAGTTTTTGAGCGTACCCCTCTGCGTGCGATATATTTCGATGTTGGTCCTGTACATATCAATAGTATCGCTGCGACTCACTCGCATCGCATCCACTTGTTTCCGCCAACAACAGTAAAGAAGGAATAATTCTTGAAACACGATATTCGTCACATTTTATAAAATTTTAGAAAACAATCTCTGAAAGGGCCCCTTCCTAACCTTTATCAGAAAATATTCAGAAAATATCAGCGTGCTAAATGTACCGATTTTTCGCGAGGGTGGCGCTCTTCTTCGTAATTGATATCCACAGGTTCGACTTTGAGATATAATGGTCCCAGTAACTACCATGTATTTTTTATTATTTGATACTGCATATTTCGACACTTTTCATGCATTTTTAAGCATTTTTCATGCAGATTTACATGCATATTTTAAGGTTTTAATGATGTGTATAATACGCTCTCTAGTAATTTCAAAACTAATTACAGACATTCTGTGTCTGGCATGTTTAATAACGATTTTTTAAGCTCCTACGTGAGTTTCATTGCATCTGATGTCATGAAACATTTCGAATTGTTACTCTGGCTTTACATGAAATAGTCGAATTTCAGCGATTAACATGCTAATTAATTACAAGCTGGAATTTAATGCTAACATTATCATAAGATATTCGTCTATTATTTTCAAAAGTTACATAACTAGTTTTCTCATAACAGTTATCAATATGATGATTCCGAAACAAAGCATTACTGGTAATTCTAGATTGTGATTAGTTACTGGCTAACTGGTAAGCTAATTAGTTATATTACATCATGTACGAATATATGCATTAGCATCCGATCATAAATTACGAAGCAAAAGGTGTTTCATTACATACTGTGTTCTAAGTAATGAGGATCGGGTGGTACACAATAAAGCTATCTTGCACAGTATCGACCAGTTCATACAGTGTTTCGTCGCTAAGTCCTGTCACATAATCCTTCATCATCGCTCCCTTATATACATGGAAGACATGCTGTCTGTGTACGACCCGACCGTAACACAAAAGTTACATAAGCAATGCTAAAACAAATAATTACACAAACTTTTATTAATTAACAAACTTATCAGTTTTCGAAATTTCAAAGCAAAGAGTTTTCAGAATTATCAAGTTTTCATCTACTATTTAGAAAAACTGCAAAATTGTCAAATCCTAGCCTACTATTTACAAAGGATAGCAAAATTCTCAAGTCTAGCCTATTTACAGAAGATAGTAAAACTGAATGGGTTGATGCTGTATAATCATTTTTCCCAACAATCTGAAACCTAAATTTTAGCCTGAAATTTTTCTTTTTGAATATTTACGTAGTGAAGTCTGTCTTTTCAAAATAAGTATGAAATGAAGCGTAAATTCTGTGTCTAGTTTTGTCCTCGGCTAGTCAGGAACATCTGGCAGCCTTTCACAATTGCAGCCTCTGCCTGTCACTCTAGCGGCTGTCAGAGTATTTTTTTTTTTTTTTTACTGTTAGCACAATCGCTGCTCGCTGCAATATTGCCGTTCAAACCTGAGTGCACAATATTACATGTTCAGTCTGTTGGGTTACACATATAGGGTCGTGGGTCAAATTTTGGTAGATGCTCATGCGGGAAAGTATTTTGTAGGAACTGGACACTTGGCAGTTCATGGATAAGAATATAATTTATGACTAGCAGTTGTATTAGTGTCACAAACATTTAGATTCTTATTATAATTTATTCTGTATTATTCGATTCAGGGATGTTTATCTTTTTTTTCCTCACTATATTCTTGCTTTGGACATTATCTTTAGTCAATAGTTCTGGATATACAAGTGAAGAACCATGCTGTACAAGAACACAAAATCAAGACGATTATTTGAAAAACTTCTTATCCTGTACGTTCTTTCTATGAAAAATTTGTTTGATTTCGTGTTGCATCACTTGCAAAGTTTGTTCTTACTTGTGGTATAATACCTTTTCAAGAAATGTAATGTCATCTACTACTGCAGTAAGGTTTGTCCTAGTTATGATGTTTGTGGATCCAGGCTTTTCGCAAGAGAATTTAGGTTAGCAGTAAACAGGATTCATAAATGTTTCTGACTTTACTAGTTGATCCCATTACTTAATCTAAGGAGAAGGGCAGTCGTGACAGTAGGAGTTAATTGTATTGAGCAATTTACTGAATGAGGAGGATATTCAAAAGATGCTACGTAGCTAGGATACATAATGCTCACCACAAACTTGACATACACAGACTATATATAGTCCTGGGATATACATGACATTATATACACTTACAGTATAGGGCAAAATACATACACAACATTACAACTTACTATTTACAAAATGTATGGTCTCTGTACTGGACAGATTTTTATCAGTAGTTAGTGAAGGTGCTTGCCTATAAAGTTTTACGTAGGCCACACAGTGTGCCAGATCTTAAGTACATAAGTCTGTAAGCGTTAGGGTGGAGCTTGTCTTGCACGCTAAATGGCCCAATATCCACGTACTGCTTCCTACAGAGTGCAGCCTTCATGCAGACGTGCATGCATTGTGTTGTACAGATGCCGGACGTCAGTTTGTGGGCAGGAGTTCCATGCCTGTTGCACTTCGACGCTCAATACAGGTACAATTAATGCTGTTTGTGGATGACGCCAGAGCTGTCGTGCGATGATCTCCCACATCTGCTCGTTTAGGGATAGATCTGGTGACTGAACAGGCCAAGGAAACATGCCGACACTCTTTAGAGCATGCTGGGTTAGAACAGCGGTATTTGAGCGAGCGTTATCCTGCTGGAAAACACCACCTGGGGTGCTGTTCATGAATGGCAGCATAACAGGTCGAATCACCAGATTGACGTAAAAATTTTCAGTCAGGGTACGTGAGATGACCATGAGACTCCTCCTACTGATGCGAAATCGTACCCCTCCCCCCCCCCCCCGTTATAACTACAGGTGTAGGTCCGGAGTGTCTAGCATGCAGACAGGTTGGCTGCAGGCCCTCAACTAGTCTCATTGTCACCAACACACGGCCACCACAGGCACCAAAGGAGAATCAGTATTAATTAGAAAGCACAACAGGCATCCACACTGCCCTCTAGTGAGCTCTCACTTGACACCATTGAAATTACACATGCCGGTACTTTGGGTTCGGTGAAATGCACGCTACAGGGCGTCTGGCTCGGAGCTCCCCTTGAAGCAACCGCTTTGTAACAGTTTCTTGTTATTGTGGTGCCAGCTGCTATTCAAATTGTTTCTGCATATGCAGTACGATGCGCCAGAACCACCAGAACCATACGCCGGACACGATGGTCTTTCGGGGCCAATCTTCTTGCGACTATACATTCGCGTGACCACCGCTGCCAGCAATCATGTACAGAGGCTTCATTCCTGCAAAGTCTTTCTGCAATATCGCAGGAGCATCCAGTTTCTTGTAGCCCTATTACACGATCTCGTTCAAACACAGTGAGGTTTAATGGCGTCTTTGTTACCTTAAACGCATTCTTGACTAACATTAAGCCTCCACGTTGAATCCCAAAGGTAACTAATGCTCATGACTGTTACTGCGTGTAGTTAAAGCAAACATAATTTGCATCTTAATAGTGGTGCTACTAGTGCCACACTAATGCGATCACAAAAAATTAGAATAGAAGTCATCTTTAAGATGTAACAATACGCCTACCAACTTTCGTTTACGTCGCACAACTCCTTCTTGGTGCTGGGATTTTTTTGCCGTCAGTGTATTTTCTTTTCTTGATCGTCAGTCTTCCGACTGGTTTGATGCGGCCCGCCACGAATTCCTCTCCTGTGCTAACCTCTTCACCTCAGAGTACCACTTACAACCTACGTCCTAAATTGTTTGCTGGATGTATTCCAATCTCTGTGTTCCTCTACAGTTTTTGCCCTCTACAGCTCCCTCTAGTACCATGGAAGTCAATCTCTGAAGTCTTAACAGGGTCTTAGCGTCCTGTCCCTTCTCCTTGTCAGTGTTTTCCACATATTCCTTTCCTTTCCAGTTCTGCGCAGAACCTCCTCATTCATTACCTTATCAGTCCACCCAATTTTCAACATTCGTCTATAGTACCACATCTCAAATATTTAGACTCCCTTCTGTTCCGGTTTTCTCACGGTCCATGTTTTTTATACCATTCAATGCTGTGCTCCAAACGTATATTCTCAGAAATTTATTCCTCAAGCTAAGGTCTATGTTTGATGCTAGTAGACTTCACTTGGCCAGTAATGCCCTCTTTGCCAGTGCTAGTCTGCTTTTGATGCCCTCCTTGCTCCGTCCGTCAGGGTTATTTTGCTGCATAGGTAGCAGAATTCCTTAACCTCATCTACAGGGCTATTACAAATGATTGAAGCGATTTTATAAATTCACTGTAGCTCCATTCATTGACATATGGTCACGACACACTACAGATACGTAGAAAAACTCATAAAGTTTTGTTCGGCTGAAGCCGCACTTTACGTTTCTGCCGCCAGAGCACTCGAGAGCGCAGTGAGACAAAATGGCGACAGGAGCCGAGAAAGCGTATGTCGTGCTTGAAATGCACTCACATCAGTCAGTCATAACAGTGCAACGACACTTCAGGACGAAGTTCAACAAAGATCCACCAACTTCTAACTCCATTCGGCGATGGTATGCGCAGTTTAAAGCTTCTGGATGCCTCTGTAAGGGGAAATCAAAGGGTCGGCCTGCGGTGAGCGAAGAAACGGTTGAACGCGTGCGGGCAAGTTTCACGCGTAGCCCGCGGAAGTCGACGAATAAAGCAAGCAGGGAGCTAAACGTACCGAAGCCGACGGTTTGGAAAATCTTACGGAAAAGGCTAAAGCAGAAGCCTTACCGTTTACAATTGCTACAAGCCCTGACACCCGATGACAAAGTCAAACGCTTTGAATTTTCGGCGCGGTTGCAACAGCTCATGGAAGAGGATGCGTTCAGTGCGAAACTTGTTTTCAGTGATGAAGCAACATTTTTTCTTAATGGTGAAGTGAACAGATACAATGTGCGAATCTGGGCGGTAGAGAATCCTCACGCATTCGTGCAGCAAATTCGCAATTCACCAAAAGTTAACGTGTTTTGTGCAGTCTCACGGTTTAAAGTTTATGGCCCCTTTTTCTTCTGCGAAAAAAACGTTACAGGATACGTGTATCTGGACACGCTGGAAAATTGGCTCATGCCACAACTGAAGACCGACAGCGCCGACTTCAACAGGATGGTGCTCCACCGCACTTCCATCATGATGTTCGGCATTTCTTAAACAGGAGATTGGAAAACCGATGGATCGGTCGTGGTGGAGATCATGATCAGCAATTCATGTCATGGCCTCCACGCTCTCCCGACTTAACCCCATGCGATTTCTTTCTGTGGGGTTATGTGAAAGATTCAGTGTTTAAATCTCCTCTACCAAGAAACGTGCCAGAACTGCGAGCTCGCATCAACGATGCTTTCGAACTCATTGATGGGGACATGCTGCGCCGAGTGTGGGAGGAACTTGATTATCGGCTTGATGTCTGCCGAATCACTAAAGGGGCACATATCGAACATTTGTGACTGCCTAAAAAAACTTTTTGAGTTTTTGTATGTGTGTGCAAAGCATTGTGAAAATATCTCAAATAATAAAGTTATTGTAGAGCTGTGAAATCGCTTCAATCATTTGTAATAACCCTGTACTTCGTGACCATCAATCCTGATGTTCAGTTTCTCACTGTTCTCATTTCTGCTTCTTCTCATTACTTTTGTCTTTTTCCGATTTACTCTCAATCCATGTTCTGTACTCAATAGACGAATCATTCCATTAAGCAGATCATGTAATTCCAGTTTCATCAGCGAATCGTATCATTGATACCCTTTCACCTAGAATTTTAATTCCACTCCTGAACGTTTCTTTTATTTCCATAATTGCTTCTTCGATGTACAGATTGAACAGTAGGGGCAATAGACTACATCCCTGTCATACACCCTTTTTAATCCGAGCATTTCGTTGTCGATCGTTCACTCTTATTCCCTCTGGGTTCTTGCACAAATTGTATATTACTCGTCTATCCCTATAGCTTACGCCTATTTTTCTCAGAACTTCGAACTTCATACACCATTTTACATTGTCGAATGCTGTTTCCAGGTCGACAAATCCGTGTCTGGATTTTTATTAAACCTTACTTCCATTATCAACCGCAACCTCAGAATTGCCTCTCAGGTCCCTTTGCCTTTCCTAAAGCCAAACTGATCGTCATCTAACAGATCCTCAATTTTCTTTTCCACTCTTGTGTGTATTATTTTTTCAGCAACTTGGATGCATGAGCTGGTAAGCTAATTGTGCGATAATTCTCGCACTTGTCAGCTCTTGCACTCTTTGGAATTGTGTGTATGATATTTTTTTTTTTTTTTTTTTTGAAAGTCAGATGGTATATTGCCGGACTTGTACATTCTACACACCAACGTGAATAGCCGTTTTGTTACCATTTCGACCAATGATTTTAGAAATTTTGATGGAATCTTATCTATCCCTTCTACATTATCTGATCTTAGGTCTTCAAAGCTCTTTTAAATTCTGATTTTAATACTGAGACCCCTATCTCTTCTAAATCGACTCCTGTTCCCTCTCATAGAGGCTTTCAATGTATTTTTTCCAGCTATCCACTCTTTCCTCTGTATTTAGCAGTGGAATTACCGTTGCACTCTTAATGTTTGCATCCTTGCTTTTAATTTCACCGAAGATTGGTTTGACTTTTCTATATGCTGAGTCAACCTTCGGACTATTATTTCTTTTTCAATTTCTCCACATTTTTCATGCAGCCATTTCGTCTTAGCTTGCTTGCACTTCCTATTTATGTCATTCCTCAGCGACTTGTATTTCTGTATTCCTGAGTTTCTCGGAACATTTTTGTACTTCCTCCATTCATCGTTCAGATGTAGTATATCTTCTGTCAGCCATGGTTTCTTTGCATTTACCTTCTTTGTACCTAGGTTTTCCTGTCCAGCTTCTGTGATTGCCGTTTTTAGAGATGCCCATCCCTTTTCAACTGTACTGCCTACTGGAGTATTCTTTATTACTCTATCTACAGCCTCAGAGGACTTCAAGCATATCTCGTCATTCTTGAGTACTTCCGTCTCGCACTTCTTTGCTGATTGATCCTTTCTGACTAATCTCATAAACTTCAGCCTACTCTTCATCACTACTACATTGTGGTCTGAGCCTATATCTGCTCCTGGGTACGCCTTACAATCCAGAATCTGAGTTAGGAACCTCTGCCTGACCATGATGTAATCTTCTCGTATCACCCGGCCTTTTCCAAGTATACCTCCTCCTCTTGTGATTCTTGAACAAAGTATTCGCTATTACGAGTTAGAGTTTATTGCAGAACTCACTTAGTTTTTCTCCTATCTCATTGCTTGACCCAAGCCAGTAATCTCCTGTAACCTTTTCCTCTACTTCTTCCCCTATAACTGTATTCCAGTACCCCACGACTATTAGATTTTCATCCCCCTATTCGTATTGTATCACCCTTTCAATATCCCCATATCCCTTCTCTATCTCTTCATCTTCAGCTTGCGACGTCGGCATGTGTACCTGAGCTATCGTTGTCGGTGTTGTTTTGCTGTCGATTCTGATAATAACAACCCTATCACTGGGCTGTTCACAGTAACACTCTGTTCGCCCTACTTTGCTATTCATAACGAATCCTACTCCCGTTATACCATTTTCCGTTGCTTTTGATATTATCCTATACTCATCTGACAAGAAATCCGTGTCTTCTTTCCATTTCACTTTACTGACCCTCACTGTATCTAGACTGAGCCTTTGTATTTCCCTTTTCAGATTTTCTACTTTCCCTACCACGTTCAAGGTTCTGACATTTCACGCTCCGGGTAGTATAACGTTATCCCTCCGTTGGCTCTTCATGCCTTTTCTCATGTCATCTCCCCTTTGGGAGTCCCCTCCCGGAGATCCGAATGGGGGACTATTCTGGAATCTTTGCCAGTGGAGATCATCATGACACTTTTTGAATGCAGTGTTTTCCATTGCCTTCTGCATCCTCATGCCGCTGATCGTTGGTAATTCTTCTGCCTTTAGAGGCAGTTTCCGACCGCATGCACAAAAGTGTGCCTTGAACCTCTGTCCGCTCCTTAGCCCTCCTTGACAGAGCCGTTGGCAGAATGAGGGTGACGTCTTATGCCGGAAGTCTTCAGCCGCCATTGCTGATTATTAATCAAAATTCAAGCGGGGGCGGGATTCAAACCCGTGAGCGAGGACGTTATGATTCTGATTAAAAGACTCTACCTATTTTTTTTAAATCTCATTTTCTTCGTTTTTGTTCGTTGCATTTGCGCGGAGCGGACGTCGCAAGACACCCGTTTCAGTTCGTCGTTGATCCATTAACTTAGTTTTTTTTTATTACAGAGGGCACCTAACTCTCTGACCGAACACGCTGAGCTACCGTTCCGGCTACGCCTAGACCACGGGTCTTCCGTATATTATCAATCTAAAACCTTCCAGTGCCTTCAGGTTTCTTCCATTTGTACAACGTTCTTTCATGGTTCTTAAGCTAAGTGTCAACGATGATTAAATTATGCTCTCTGCAAAAGTCTACTAGGCGATGGCTTCTTTCATTCCTTTCCCCCAACCCATGATAACCTACTATTTTTTTCTCTTCCTTTTCGTATTATCGAGTTCAAGTCGCCCATCACTATTAAATTTTTGTCTCCCTTAACGTCTGAATAATTTCTTTTATCTCATCGTGCCGGCCGGGTGGCCGAGCGGTTCTAGGCGCTACAGTCTGGAACCGTGCGACCGCTACGGTCGCAGGTTCGAATACTTCCTCGAGAATGGATGTGTGTGATGTCCTTAGGTTAGTTAGGTTTAAGTAGTTCTAAGTTCTATGGGACTGATGACCTCAGAAGTTAAGTCCCATAGTGCTCAGAGCCATTTGAACCATTTTTTATCTCATCATACATTTCTTCAATCACTTCATCACGTGAGGCATTAGGTCGTTTATAAACTTGTTCTTCTGGGGTGGGTGTGGGCCTCGTATCTATGCTGGCTACAGTACAGTATTGACTATGATGTTCATATTAGCCTACCAGCATTCTTATTTTCTTATTCGTTATTAAACCCACTCCTGCATTACCTTTATTTGGTTTTATGTTTATGACCCTGTATTCAAATGACCAGATGCCCTCTTCCTCTTGCCACCGAACACCAACTAAGTCCCATTATATCTATCTGTTTCTCTTTTTAAATTTTCTAACCTACCTGCCCGATTAAGGGGTTTAACATTCCACGCTCTGATAGGTAGAGCGCCTTTTTTTTCCTCTCCTGATGACGACATCCTCCTGATTAGTCCCCTGCCGCAAATACGAGTGAGGGACTATCTTACTTCCAGAACATTTTACTCAAGAGGATACCATCATCGTTTCACCATATCGTAGAGCTGTTCGCAGTACCAGCACAACGAGGTCATTTTGGTTTATGTTACAAGGTCAGCTCAAGCAATCATCCAGACTGTTGTCCTTGCATCTGCTGAAAAAGCTACTGCCCCTCTTCAGGAACCACACTTCGTCTGACCTCTCAAAAGATCCCCCTCCGATGTGGCAGCACCTACTGTACAACTATGTGTATCGTTGAGGCATGAGGCATGAAACACTCTCCGCCAACCGCAAGGTCCTTGGCACATAGGACGGGGGGGGGGGGGGGGGAGAATTCGTAATTAGTATTGTGACTTGGCAAGACAGCCAAGCCACTATGAGGTGAAGCCGAAAGGCAGGCACGCGTTTAAGCTCACGCAGGCTGGCGTGAGGTCTGGAACAGTTAAAGGAGGTGAGACTAGTAAAAAAGGTACGTGGCTTCTGGAATACTTAACTTTAATCCATAATTGGTGAACATCGCTCTTGATGATACATGAATTACAAGATCAATAGCAACTGATAATGGCGCCTTGCTAGATCGTAGCAAATGACGTAGCTGAAGGCTATGCTAACTATCGTCTCGGCTAATGAGAGCGTAATTTGTCAGTGAACCATCGCTAGCAAAGTCGGCTGTACAACTGGGGCGAGTGCTAGGAAGTCTCTCTAGACCTGCCGTGTGGCGGCGCTCGGTCTGCAATCACTGATAGTGGCGACACGCGGGTCCGACATATACTAACGGACCGCGGCCGATTTAAAGGCTACCACCTAGCAAGTGTGGTGTCTGGCGGTGACACCACAATTAGTATAACAGTTTTATGTATAATGTTGATAGTACTTATATTTTAAAACTAATTTAATTACTTGTCTGGATGATAATTGAACGGTTTTGTTTTTGCTCTCAGAAAATTGAATTTTACACCTCCTGGGATAATTACCCCCACGTTGAGAAGCACTAACCTAGGAGAAGGAGACTGTACAAGAGAAGATGTTTAAAAGTATTATCAACATGAGTATATGCATTCGCAAATATTTAACCCTCCCGTATCACGTGCACTGAGGAAAACGTGTGAAGTGGTCACAGGTGGAAGATTATTGTACCTCAAATTTTTGGGCGCTTAGAATGACCAGAGAAAGGCACGTCCCTAGCAATTATTTTGACACCAACCATTGATTGTGTAGACATGTCTTTCCAACTAAAAGACAGCGGTTCCACGAAATAGTCAGCTATGCAGACTGCAGGATTGCTGCCAGTCAATTCGTTTTTTTCTAATTTGGGAATTATATCAAAATATGTGTAACTCTTTCCATCTGAAAAAGATAAAATATATCTACGTTTGGTTAAATAAAGGAAATGAATAACAAGTATAACAAGTAAATAAACGAAATGAATAATACTTGATCAGTATAATACTGTTTCCTTTCATTCACTTCTCATGAAATAGCTTCGTCCATATTAACCAGAATTTTAAGTTTCAAGAAAGAGCTGGGTAACCAGATCACGCCTGAAATATTGTACGTAATTTATATATCTCGAATAACGATCGTGGAAGCTTAAATCCGGAAATAACAACCTCAGTTCTAGAATCGAAATTGGAATGTTTACATGACCAACCAGAAATGTTATTGGGAAATCGATTTACAGGAAACCAGACTTTGGAGGCAATGTAAATGTAATACATTAATTTTTGCAGCACGAAGCATTGTCATATTTTATGTAAGTAGACAGCAGAATTGCTAATAGCTTTGCATATCAGTAAAGGAACGTATTCAAATTTACATTAGTTTTCATTAGTTTGTGAGAATCATTGCGACTTCTCAACGAGGAACTTCTAACTACAAGGCTTAAGATAGCAGTAATTCAAAACTGCCAGTTTAGAAGCTCCATATGGGCAGCAATGATTTCCATCCTTTATGGGAGCAGTAAGTCGTCGTGCTCTCTTTCCACAACGTGATTTTCTGGTGAAACCACACATGCATACATTATATCGGTTATTATCTTCTCCTAAGAAGGTAGCTCATTGAAGAGTACGTTGGTTTGACGTTAATAGCGGCACACCTCATTAAAATGGAAGTAGGCTGTACCCATATATCAAGTAATCGTGTCGTATACCTACTGAAAGCAGCGCATGTGAGGTCAGGTCGTGGAAAAAAAGCTGTGTGTTGCTGGAAGTGAACGATCGCCGCCGCTAGCCGAGTCGACCATTACGTTGACTTCCCGGAAGGTTTCAGATGCTCCTTTAAATAGTGAACTATGAAGTGCTAAGATGTAAATGGCGAGCCTTACGAGCCGAGGGCTAATCAAGGAAATCCAAAACTGAGATAGACAGAGAAGCTTCGTTAAAAGAAATGGAACCGGACTTTCATACGACACAATACGCAAACTGTGCTTCATGTCTAGATAGCCGACAGATATTTGCCTTCTAACTTAATGAGTGAGTTGTACGAGTAAGATACAAGCCAAAGATTATGAAGCTGAATGCTATAACTAAAGTACCGCTGATCACGTTACTGGGACACTCGAGAAGAATGTATCGATATAAGGGGGAGGTGGAGGTGATGAATTACATGTTGTACTAGTTCCGTATCTTCCCAAGCAATAATAGCGGCACTTGGCGAAGTCCGCACATGTAACTGTGGAAGATGGCGGAGGTTGCATTACGAAAATGTTGTGCTTGGATTTTATTTCCTAGTAATATAGAACGCTGAACGACGAAACGGATTTAGTAATATATAATAATTGTCTGAAACTTAAGTTGTATTGACTTACCGTTTTCTATAAAACGAGGCCAACAGACAATAATAAGACACCATTCGTGAAGTCCGTGAGCATCTGAAATAGAGAAGATAGGATGAATGAATGGAATGGGCTGCCGGGAATACTGATTTGACACAGAGTAGCACATCCGGTACGAGCCAGCGCTCGCCTCACATTTAGACATGGCAGGCGTTCAGTTGTACTTTTTATTTTCCTTGTGCTTTTTGTTTTTCATGTTGCCCTTGAAAATCATTAATTTATCCAGATATTAACCGTTTCGAACCTTACGGGACTCAAATGTCCCTTAAGAGGTTCAAAATAGACTGCTGAGATAAAGAGGTCCCAGTTTAACATTGTATTTGCGCATTACAGTCTTTTGAACTTCCTTCCTTGTTTTTGGATGGTTGGCAGTGAAACTGACATGGTGGCATAACTTTGGAGTAATCATATGTTCGTGGAGATGTATGCATCGTTTCTTGAGGAAAATAACTGAACTAGAGCTAAGAAAAGGTGAGTGTCATAAGTATTATTTATATCCCTTTGTTGTAATGAGTTATAATTTGCTTGATTTTGAAAATTTATTATACGAAAATAATAAAACAACCATGTTTTTTACGATGCGGGAAGTATATGTCCAAGGAGTCTTTTTTCTTGGGACATTATTGTCCAATCAGTTCTAAATACACTGAAGGGCCAACGCAACTGGTACTCCTGCCTAATCGTGTAGGGCTCCCGCGAGCACGCAGAAGTGCCGCAACACGACGTCGGCGCATGGACTCGACTAATATCTAAAGTAGTGCTGTAGGGAACTGACACCGTGGATTCTGCAGGGCTGCCCATAAATCCGTAAGAGTACGAGAGGATGGAGATATCATCTGAACAACACGTTGCAAAGCATCCCAGATATGCTCAACAATGTTCATGTCTGGGGAGTTTGGTGGCCAGTGGAAGTGTTTAAACTCAGAAGAGTGTTTCTGGAGCCGCTCTATAGCAGTTCTTGACGTGTGGGGTGTCACATTGTCGTGCTGGAGTCGGAGTGCACAATTGATGCAGGTGATCAAACAGGATGCTTACGTATGAGTCACCTGTCAGAGGGCTCCCATATCACTCCAATTGCACACGCACCACACCGTTACAGAGCCTCCACCAGCCAGAACAATCCCCTGAAGACATTCAGAGTCTGTGAATTCATGTAGTTGTCTCCATACCTGTACACGTCCACTCGCTCGATACAATTTGAAACGAGACTCGTCCGACCAGGCAACATGTTTCCAGTCATCAACCATCCAATGTCGGTGTTGACGGGACCAGGCGATGCGTAAAGCTTTGTGTCGTGTAGTCATCAAGGGTACACGAGTGGGTCTTCGGCCCCGAAAGCCCATATTGATGATGTTTCGTTGAATGGTACGCACGCTGACACTTGTTGATGGCCCAGCATTGAAATCTGCAGCAATTTGGGGAAGGGTCGCACTTCTATCACGTTGAACGATTCTCTTCAGCCATCGTTGGTCCCGTTATAGCAGGATCTTCATCCGGCCGCAGCGATGTCTGATGTTATACCTCATTCCTGATATTCATGGTACACTTCTGAAATGGTCGTACGGAGAAATCCCCACTTGAAACTTCCTGGCAGATCAAAACTGTGTGCCGGACCGAGACTCGAACTCGGGACCTTTGCCTTTCGTGGGCGAAAGGCAAAGGTCCCGAGTTCGAGTCTCGGTCCGGCACACAGTTTTGATCTGCCAGGAAGTTTCATATCAGCGCACACTCAGCTGCAGAGTGAAAATCTCATTCTGAACCCCCACTTCATCTCTACCTAGCAGATGCTCGTGCGCCGAGTATAACATCACGTTCAAATTCACTTAAATCTTGATAACCTGCCGTTGTAGCAGCAGTAACCGATCTAACAGCCGCGCCAGACACGGCCAGACACGTGTTGTCTTCCTTAGGCGTTTTCCGACTGCAGCGCCGTATCTGTCTGTTTACATGTCTCCGTATGTGAATATGGATGGCTACACCAGTTTCTTTGACGCTTCAGTGTATAAAAGAAACGTTTTCTAACAATTTTTTATATTCTTTATTAGTTCAGAAATATTAAAGCAGGATTGACTGAAAGATGGCTTCAGATATGAATAAACATGTCTTTCAGTCGCTTAATGGAGACGCTGATGAGCCTGACATCTCTTGCAGTTCTACATCTGACGGCAGCAGTGCTTCTGACAAGAGAGAATCTAATGACAGTGATCAAAAGAACAATGAAGTTTCGTATATCGGAGAGTCAACTAACAACGTAGTTTTATGGTCGAAGGTAGAAGCCATGTTAATACCGCAAAAGACCATTCCAAACAGGGTAACTCCAGCCGTAATAGCAAAACTGGGTAGGAGTGCATTGGAACTAAATGTCTCTTAAAGATTTTTTCTTGCCAGTGTCTTTGCATTTATCAGTCAGTGTACGAATCAGAGACTATGGGGTAAAGACTGTCACAGTTCAGAGAATAGATCCTAGAAAAATTAGGTTAGTTCTTGGTGTGATGCTTCCAACGTGTTACAGTAGGGTCCCCTCATTTTCGGGTTGTTGGTAAACAATACTTCACTGGGCAATGTTTCTATAAAAACAGCAATTTCCAGAGATAGGTGCAGACTGTTACTTTCTAAACTGTACTTCAATTTCATGAGAAACCAAACAACTGGTAAGCTTTACTACCTAGAGGAAATTGTGGCTTGTCTGAAAAACACTTTTCAGGAAGCGAAGTTGAACACTACAACGCATAGCATTGATGAAACTGTGGTACAGTTCAAAGTAAAGTCATCCCTGAAATAATACCTTCCTATGGGGCTAGTGAAGTGTCAGATAAAGATATGAATGACGAGTGATTCTGTAACAGGTTACACATACGACTTCAGTGTATTGTGGAACGGAAGAAAACAATCTGGATGGCAGAATGGGTGAGCGTGTTGTTTAAAACTCTTAAGGACACTAACATGATGAAATTTGATAGGTTCCTTACGTTAATTCGTTTGATGGATACCTTGAAATTTGCAGCTGTTGGTGCATGTATGGCTAACAGAAAAAAATGTGCCAAACTTGACAAAGAAGCTTGCTCGGGGGAGGGGGGGGGGGTGAATCTGAGGTTCTTTGCAATTCCTCTGGTCCATACAGTGAACAGGGAAGCAACAGATGGATCTAAATTGGTTGAAGAACGTCCAGTGACACTGAAAACCAACGACTGGAGGCGTGGAACTTGCTGATGATTTGGACAGCAAGTCCGATAAACTGCGTAAGACAATTTTGACGAACTGTTGCCAACTAGTGTTGGAAATGCTTGCATTTTCCAAAAGTAAATTCAACATAAGACAATGCTATTAAAACTTTTTTGGTCAACCTAGCAGAGCATATGTTTGCCAATGAACAAATAACGGCCAAAGTACAACGGAAAGACTAAACTGGACACCCTTCTAAGAGAGTATGCAAAATGTAGGTCTACACGTACTTGAGGTAGGATCTACAAGAAGAAAGTGTGCTTTGTGTTCCAGTAACAACAAGGCTACAAGATCAGAAACTATCTGCAAAATGTGCCACAATGCGTTATGCAAAATGTGTTTTGAAACATATAATATGTAATTTTATAACACAGGCATGAACATTTCGTTGATAGCACATTTTTTCTACAATCTGTTGCTAACTAGTATAATAATAAAAAACTGCTTGTGTAAATGTTTTCTGTGTATTTTGTATAATCCTATATTACTGTTGGATACTGGTGTGACAACGTATGCTGCATTGTCCCAGAGTCTAATTGCAAGACAGGTGTTCAGTATTAAACAAGGAAGCTTACGTGATGTAACATTATCAAGAGTAATAAAACAATAGCCGGCCGCGGTGGTCTAGCGGTTCTAGGTGCGCAGTCCGGAACCGCGCGACTGCTACGGTCGCAGGTTCGAATCCTGCCTCGGGCATGGATGTGTGTGATGTCCTTAGGTTAGTTAGGTTTAAGTAGTTCTAAGTTCTAGGGGACTGATGACCATAGATGTTAAGTCCCATAGTGCTCAGAGCCATTTGAACCAATAAAACAATATGTTGTGAAAAGGAGAACTTTATGTAGAAAATATTAGAAATCAATCTTCAAAGTGTTAAAAAATGGAGTTGACCATGTTCATCAAGCTACAATCTATTTGAAGGGTACAGTCGACCATGTTGTAACAAAATCCTCAGTAGATACCATGTTGGTGCCGTGTTGGTTTACAGTAGTTATAACCTCGATAATGACCTCTATTCAGCGAGCCAACGTCAGTCGACTATAGCTCACTTTTTAAGATCGGGATGAACGGATAATCTTCAAGGGCAAAACTAAAACAAAAAAAAAAAAAAAAAAAAAACAGGAAGGAGATGAAGAAAAATTAAAGTGAATCGTCAGCCACGTTTCTTCAGGTATACCATATGCAGTCCTATATTTTTACAGGGGATTAAGATTGGGTAATCTTGCGGGTCAGTTGAAGCGATAGGATACTTGATCACCGTCGCAGGAGTGTATGCGTTCGCTTTTATGAACACGACTATTGTCGTCTTTAAAAGCTCAAATGTCTGCAGAATATTCATCGTGAAAATGCAGACAAATGGGGAACACTCGGGCATTGACGATGTTGAAATTAACGTCCTACACCATGTTCATTGTAATGCGATTGAGTGGACGCACTTCATGGCACAAAAAACTCTCTCGAAATATCACAGAACCACCTCCGCCCCGAATTACACCTGCACACACTGCTGGCCAAACTCCTCGTTGCACTATCGTCACTCCGGACAATTTGTAGCATTCACAAAGGAAAAGTCGCGACTCGTCGGACCAGACGACCCATCCCAATTAGCTACTGTGCAGATCTGCGTTGTTTGCTCCACTGAAGATGTGTTGCTTTACGTTATGCTGTGAGCAGTTGCCCTTTGCGAGTCCGCAACTCGGGCACTGCTGGAGATGCTTTTAACGACAGCAGCAGTTTCAGTCGTGTATGAAACCGATTGTTATTTACAAGGGATGAGACTGGTCTCCGGTCCCACTTCTTCACGGTCACTTACGTCGTGTATGAAGCCGATTGTTATTTACAAGGGATGAGACTGGTCTCCGGTCCCACTTCTTCACGGTCACTTACGTCGTATATGAAGCCGATTGTTATTTACAAGGGATGAGACTGGTCTCCGGTCCCACTTCTTCACGGTCACTTACGTCGTGTATGAAGCCGATTGTTATTTACAAGGGATGAGACTGGTCTCCGGTCCCACTTCTTCACGGTCACTTACGTCGTGTATGAAGCCGATTGTTATTTACAAGGGATGAGACTGGTCTCCGGTCCCACTTCTTCACGGTCACTTACGTCGTGTATGAAGCCAATTGTTATTTACAAGGGATGAGACGACTGGTCTCCGGTCCCACTTCTTCACGGTCACTTACGTCGTGTATGAAGCCGATTTTTATTTACAAGGGGTGGGACTGGTCTCTGGTCCCACTTTTTCACGGACACTTACGTCGTGTATGAAACCGATTGTTATTTACAAGGGATGAGACTGGTCTCCGGTCCCACTTCTTCACGGTCACTTACGTCGTGTTATGTGTCTGCGAAAGGGACGCCATTACTTGTAGCCACGCTGGACACTCAGAGTTGATACACCTATAAGTCTACCAGCTTCATTCACGATGTGGTCATCGGCAGTCCAAACACAGTAGCTCCTTTCTGCCACTCTTCCTCGTCTTCATGGCGACCCATCTCACTGCGCTGGTTCCACATTACCGACTCATACAAGCACACGACTTTACTCTCACGGCTTACATTACATCGGTGCTGGAGGATCACACGACCGCCTACTACAAGTTATACATTATTTACAGCACTCAGAAGCCACCATTGAGACCGTCGCCATGACTGGCTGATGGTGAGGCTTTGAACTTTTTCTTCGGAAGAGAGATCGTATGGTGCCACTTCACGGATGGCTGTTTTTTCGAGTTAGAATTTATGAACCCATATTCCATCGCTTGTGACGAGGTTTGATAAAAATTGTAACGATCAGCATAGTAATGCTCAAGCAACTCCTCACAGACCGTCCTTCGTTGTTCTTCATGGTCTGTTAGGCGGCGCCGGCCGTTGTAGCCGAGCGGTTCTAGGCGCTTCAGTCTGGAACCGCGCGACCACTACGGTCGCAGGTGCGAATCCTGCCTCGGGCATGGATGTATGTGACGTTCTTAGGTTAGTTAGGTTTAAGTAGTTCGAAGTTCTAGGGGACTGATGACCTCAGATGTTAAGTTCCTTAGTGCTAAGAGACATTTGAGCCAATTGTTAGGCGGCAAGCAAATCAGCCAACACACAGCTTTGAGCACATCAACTGGTGGAGGAGTATGTAAACACTACCAACAGAGACGTCGAATTGAGCAGCGAGGTGTCTGATTGTGATCCGTCGATCACGTCACATGAGAGTGTCCCCACCTCCAACACTTCAGGGGGAAACAAAAATTGACATGTTCCACGTCCACGAGGATCTCCTCAGCACGGATCTATGGAACGAAAAACTAATCTAATCTAATCTAATCTAGGCGTCACAGCTGTGTGCAACCGGCTCACGCGGGACATCAGACAGGTTTGCACTGCCTGGTTACGATGATGATAGACGCCTTGCCCATTGACTCACAGTACTTTTCTTCACTGCCAGGTGTTGGTAGATTTTCTACAAGGGCCTACGCCTATATAAGTATCTGCGATGCTCCGTTTTCCCGCCAAAAGACACTCAATGACAGTTCGCTGCTTGTAACGCACCTCCGTTAGAGACGCCATTTTGAAGGCTACGTATAGCGTCGCCATCTATCGGGACTTCATGAAACTAAAGAGGCTGAAGCAGGTTGGCCAAAACATTATGATCACTGCCCACCGCAAGGTTCAATGCGGGCACGTGACGCAGAAAGAATCTAAGCGGAAGAGAGACGAATGGGCAGTCATTATACCGAAAAAAAAGGTTCAAATGACTCTAAACACGACGGGACTTAACATCTGAGGTCATCAGTCTCCTAGACTTAGAACTACTTAAACCTAACTAACCTAAGGACATCACACACATCCATTCCCGAGGCAGGACTCGAAATTACGACCGTAGCGGTCGCGCGGTTCCGGACTGAAACGCCTAGAACCGATCGGCCACAACGGCCGGCTCGTTATAGCGAAGATGAGGCCCACAAATGCGGAAATTCACTGATATAAGCGGTGTGACAAGGACGCATTGTTAAGGCGCTAACGCTGGAAACGGGGATCTCTGAAACAGCGAAGCTGCTAGCCTGTTAGCATACTGCTGTCGTGAGCATCTGAAACAACGAGTAGGCCGTATGATATTGGACGACCACGTCCCATCATGAAACGGAGAGGTCGGAGGATCCCCGCTGTAATCCAGGATAGGCAGCCACCTGTGGCAGTTTTGATGACAGAGTACAATGCTGGTGCAGGCGCAAGTGTTCCGGAGCACACCGTTCAAAGGGGACTGTTGAATATAGAGCTCCATTTCATACGACACCTACGTGTTCTTGTGTTGACCAGAAGACATCGTCAGTTATGATTACAGTCGGCACAGCATCACTGAATTTTATCCGAGGATCAATAAAACGTGTAGCCTGTGGAATGAATCGCATTTCTTGTTGCAACATGTAGATGGTTGGGTCCTTATACGCTGTTATCCAGATGCATGGCTGCACGAAACATGCACGGAAACCGGCCGGTGTGACCGTGCGGTTCTAGGCGCTGCAGTCCGGAACCGAGCGACGGATATGGTCGCAGGTTCAAATCCTGCCTCGGGCGTGGATGTGTGTGATGTCCTTAGGTTAGTTAGGTTTAATTAGTTCTAAGTTCTAGGCGGCTGATGACCTCAGAAGTTAACCCGCATAGTGCTCAGAGCCATTTGAACCATTCACGGAACCACAGATGCAGACTGATCAGGGCAGAATTATGCTGTGGGGTACATTGAGTGTGGCTTCCATATGATCTATGTGAACATCATTGCTTACCACCAGCATCCCTTCATGCGTGGATCGCCCTCTACAGTGATGACATCTTCCGGCAGGGTGACTGTCCATGCTGCAAGGTCAGAATAGTGCCATAGTGGTTCGAGGGGCAGTACAGTGAAGTCACTTGATGTCTTAGTCAGCAAATGTGTCTTTTCTGTATCCACTGGAATACATATCGGGCTTCAACTGTATGCCTGTAAACCATCATCCAGTAAACGCGGGAATTGCTTAAACTGTGTATAGACATTTGGTGCCACATACTTCTGAAATACTGTCAACTACATGTAGAATCTATGTCAACCAGACTCTCTGTTGTAATATGTTAGAAAAGTGCTACAACACGCTCGTTGGTATTTTACACGTTGTCCCATAGCAAATTCCGTATTTTTCTCAACCAAAACCCATCGAGAAAAAAAAGGTGTGACATTACTTATTGAATGCCCTTCGTATTAGTCTGTAGAGCTTATAATCTTTACATTGCTACAAAGTAACGCCGCATTTAAAACATCCTTGCACGATGTTTGATTAAGGGGACTGGTCTATGGATACCAGGGGAAGCCTTGAAAAAATTGGCAGTTTTCTAAACAGTGTAACTCAAAGAATAAGAGTTGTAAACCCATATAATGCTTACCATTTTTAAGACTTTTTGTGTATGAGCCACACCTTTAGCTGTCACTTTTTTCAATTGTATTTTTTTTGCAGGTGACATAAACTATACTAATTATTTATGTAAACCAAAGTACACATTACTCAAAATACAAACAAAGTAGTTTTATTTTCTTCCTGTAAATTCGTTAGACTAATATCTTTAAAGCAGACTATTGAAAAGATGATGCTGTTATAAATTGTGTACAAAATTTTTTTAAGTATAATTATCAAAAATTTTGTAAATGAATTCAGGATTTTACTTCAAAAAAGCATTCTATTTTCCAATTTAAGTCACAAGAGTAATCTGCTTTTTAGTTATGCATGTTTTAAGACAATATACAAAATGTCAGCCCTCTTTCTTTAATAGTTTTTAGCCTAAGTGTACCAGAACAAGAAACAATTTAACTTTCAAGGAAATTCTAGTTAAAATAAAACATTCCCTTTCTATTTAACTTGCATGGAACTAAGGTATCCCAGGTCCATATTGATCTTGTTTCTTATTATGTTCTTCCTCCCTTCTCTTTTTCACACTTCTTCTTATTCTTGCTTCTTTGGTTGCCTCCAATACTGATTTTTCTGCTTTGAAGCGTCTCCTTCGGTCAATGGCTGTTAAGAGTTCTATGCAGATTTAGTCCACCAGGTACTCCCATCAGCAGCACGGAGTGGCCAAATTGCGTGGCGCCTCCGACCGGAGGTTCGAGTCCTCTCTCTCTCGGGCGTGTGTGTGTGTGTGTGTGTGTGTGTGTGTGTGTGTGTGTGTGTGTGTGTTTGTGTGTGTGTGTGTGTGTATGTGTGTGTGTTGTTCTTAACATAAGTTAGTTTAAGTTAGTCTGACTAGTATGTGAGATCGATGACATCAGCAGTATGGTGCCCTAGGAATTCACACACATGCTCCCATCGGTTCCATAACATTAAGCCTTAACACTACATCGTCACTAAACATAGAAAAGTATCTAGCACATCTATTTTCAAAGTATTTTATCCTACTAGAACAGTTTTTGGTATCCGTTCCCACATACAATTGTTGAAACTTTCATTTGAATTTTGAGTCCTACCATGTAAACATTTCTCTAATAATCTTGTGTCACTGAGATCCCTCCATATAAGTTTTATAAATTCCAATATAGCAAATGGCATAGAGAGTTTATGGCTGTATGTCTCACCTTGAGTAAGAACCCTCTGGTTAGCACACCATGGATTATGAATCACTGCTTGATGGGCAGACTGCATGACATGGGTTGTCATCTGTGGAGGATTTATGAAGGAAAGTACCCCATACTGCCTTTTTCATTCCCTCAAGGTCATTTTTATTTTATCTTACGACTTGTCCATAACAATACTGCAACCTGCCTATTTCTTCATCTGTAAGCCGACCACTTCCACTAATGCACTTGCCATCACCTAATTTCTTTCCCTTAAAATTCCTCTACAAGTTCGTCAGTTTTGTACCTAACCTTCTCTGGACATGTCCAACTAATTCCATTTTTTCAATTCTTGTGTCAGCATAAGGTTTGTATTCACAAACTCTCTGGAACCCTTTTGAGCCTCTATCTCCTAAGTAGGATATCTCTCCACTGACCCATGAAATGTCTTCACGAGACTTTCAGATTCCATCTCTCCACTATAACCACTAAAATTAATCAAAGATTTATAATTTTCGGTTCCACTAGTACAGCCATGACAATACGTGATTATTTATTCCACATCAATGATTTACTATTGTCCAAGGAGGTAGCTGTCACTACACCATTTAGGGACCTATGGCATCTTCATTGCCAGGATGTATCCAGGGCTGCAGACATACATGTACTCTGTCAGTCATGTCTACATTTTCCTGACCAGCATTTTTCGGACTATCCTTTTCTACTTCTTTTAAAGTTCGTAGAATAATTTTATCGTACCTTTCAAACATGGTAGAGAATAGTAAGTCCACAAGAGCACAGAAAATTTGTGGACTTCGGTACCTGTTGCCTATACACTGAAACGTCCCCTTTTTAACAATTTTACACGACTGTGCTTAAACTGACACACAATATTTTTTTTTTAGCGCAACGCAATCTGACTTTCAAAAATCCCTACAAAAAAATGGCCCTGACTAACATTAACCTATGCGCTTCACAAATCGCTTACCTCACAAAAATCTTGGTTACTCCCACTCCTGCAATACAGCAAGCGCCACTACTGCCAGCTAAATACACTCCTGGAAATTGAAATAAGAACACCGTGAATTCATTGTCCCAGGAAGGGGAAACTTTATTGACACATTCCTGGGGTCAGATACATCACATGATCACACTGACAGAACCACAGGCACATAGACACAGGCAACAGAGCATGCACAATGTCGGCACTAGTACAGTGTATATCCACCTTTCGCAGCAATGCAGGCTGCTATTCTCCCATGGAGACGATCGTAGAGATGCTGGATGTAGTCCTGTGGAACGGCTTGCCATGCCATTTCCACCTGGCGCCTCAGTTGAACCAGCGTTCGTGCTGGACGTGCAGACCGCGTGAGACGACGCTTCATCCAGTCCCAAACATGCTCAATGGGGGACAGATCCGGAGATCTTGCTGGCCAGGGTAGTTGACTTACACCTTCTAGAGCACGTTGGGTGGCACGGGATACATGCGGACGTGCATTGTCCTGTTGGAACAGCAAGTTCCCTTGCCGGTCTAGGAATGGTAGAACGATGGGTTCGATGACGGTTTGGATGTACCGTGCACTATTCAGTGTCCCCTCGACGATCACCAGTGGTGTACGGCCAGTGTAGGAGATCGCTCCCCACACCATGATGCCGGGTGTTGGCCCTGTATGCCTCCGTCGTATGCAGTCCTGATTGTGGCGCTCACCTGCACGGCGCCAAACACGCATACGACCATCATGGGCACCAAGGCAGAAGCGACTCTTATCGCTGAAGACGACACGTCTCCATTCGTCCCTCCATTCACGCCTGTCGCGACACCACTGGAGGCGGGCTGCACGATGTTGGGGTGTGAGCGGAAGACGGCCTAACGGTGTGCGGGACCGTAGCCCAGCTTCATGGAGACGGTTGCGAATGGTAATCGCCGATACCCCAGGAGCAACAGTGTCCCTAATTTGCTGGGAAGTGGCGGTGCGGTCCCCTACGGCACTGCGTAGGATCCTACGGTCTTGGCGTGCATCCGTGCGTCGCTTCGGCCCGGTCCCAGGTCGACGGGCACGTGCACCTTCCGCCGACCACTGGCGACAACATCGCTGTACTGTGGAGACCTCACGCCCCACGTGTTGAGCAATTCGGCGGTACGTCCACCCGGCCTCCCGCATGCCCATTATACGCCCTCGCTCAAAGTCCGTCAACTGCACATATGGTTCACGTCCACGCTGGCGCGGCATGCTACCAGTGTTAAAGACTGCGATGGAGCTCCGTATGCCACGGCAAACTGGCTGACACTGACGGCGGCGGTGCACAAATGCTGCGCAGCTAGCGCCATTCGACGGCCAACACCGCGGTTCCTGGTGTGTCCGCTGTGCCGTGCGTGTGATCATTGCTTTTACAGCCCTCTCGCAGTGTCCGGAGCAAGTATGGTGGGTCTGACACACCGGTGTCAATGTGTTCTTTTTTCCATTTCCAGGAGTGTAAAAGATTCAAACTATGGAAGGCACTAACTACTGATAGGGGTAGTTAGCAAATGAAAGATATTAATAGAGAACAAACAATGTATTTACCTTAATAGTCATAATATATATAGCAGTTCATGACAAATTACAAAACTCCGCCATCTCTCTCCCCACATCCACCACTGCTGGCGGCTCACCTCCAACTGCGCAACGCTACGCGCTGTTCACATCCAGCTGCCACTGCCCAACACTACAATGGCAGACAACAATGCAAACTAGCCACAGACTGCACACAGCACAGCCAGTGATTTTCATACAGAGAGCAGAAAACATAAACAGCCTACTTACATAGACGTTTCAACACCTCACAGCATAAACAAGTTTAATATTCGTATTATACACGCTCTGTACAGTTACACCAAAAGTATAACCTCCACAAAAATTACAGACAATTCTTAATTTTAATGCACAACCTCTTCTAGCAAGTATCTCCTCAACTATCTTCACACCACTATTGCCACATTTCTTACACTGTAAAGCTTAGTTTATTAGTTCGGATAGGGCATAGAGCTCAACAACAACACAACCTGAATCAATAGATGGCGTCTCTATATTATCTGCATTAATACTGTCAAGCCCCTTGTCCAGAGATTTCAGTTTTAACTTCGAAGCACTTGGAGTAGTTGAAGCTGATACAAGTTTGTATCACATTGTATTTCGTACTGGCAGAGCTAGTCCGTTTGGTGAATCGATTTCCATAAAATCTACGTTGTGTAACACCAAACTTCTTCATTCTTCGCGTTGCTTTCAAGTGGAATAAGAAACTCACGCACACAGTAAGAAACTCACACACAGAAATACTTCGCTGTAAATACAATATTCGCGCCAAAACAACAGCAAACAATGACTAAAGTCTTTATACAAACGAAAGATAAGCAACTGTAAAGCTATCGCAGGTTAGCCAACTTAAGGGACTAGAAAGTTAGAAAAACGAAACAAATGAGGGCAAAACTTTATTTTTAACAGTGTTGACTGTGAGCCATGGGGACGTCGTGGTGCCTGCAGGCACTTTCAAATTCCTCTAATTTTGGTACTTTCTGTGATCGATTTTCCTGGACGTAAACTTTTTCTCGTTCAGAAAAATACAGAGAATTTTTTGAGACAACAATTTAAAAATCGATTTTTTGACAACAATTCACGTACACGTCCCCTTAAATCACGCAACTTCCGATTTTAAAAGTTTGTACTCACTACCAAGAATAGCGACAATGAGGGAAATCCGACACCGTTCTCTTTATAGTGACGGTGGCTTCGTTTTGTCTTCCTTCGTCCTGTTCCAAAACCACGAGATTTATTACTATAATGCACGGATGCATGGCAGCGTTGTCTTACATTGCAAATGGAAGCGAAAGGAAATAAGATTGAAATCCCGTGGTGACATATATTCTACACCCCTTGGATAGTACCAAAGGCCCGCCGATCTAACGTCCCTGCGTGATCTCCAGCAAGCTATAAAATGCCATCTGGAAAGAGACCTTAATGAATCACGAAATGAAACACTCTGGGAAAATTTAAGATTTTATTTCAAAAAATTATATTGCTTGATAATTGCTAAGGAACAGCTACTATTTGCTGCGGGACAAGCGACAGTTGCTAAGGATATGTAGCGGATGGGATCTGTTAACTGCAGCTATGACTTTACATGAACGCTTCGTAACGCATTAGAATTTCATATAATACGGCGTTTGACTAACGTAGTTGTGGAACCGATTTGTGCGACATTCCGTGTGGTACGGCAACATGTCTGCATGACGCCATATAATTGCTTACGATAGTGGATGAGCAGTTGGACGGGTCGCAGCCGGTCAAAGTGTCATTGCTGTGGCCGCGGCAATGTGTGTGTCCAAAAGTGCCACCTCGAGTTTAGAAAAGTCCGCTAAGATGGAAATGATACGTGAATGCATGCCGGTGGTAGTAGATGGAGCACGACATCGCGAGAGGATCGATAGTGGCGGCATGCTGCTCCTAGGCAAAGCACTGCAGACTCTGCAACCGCTACCGGTACGCGTATATCTCAGAACCCTTTTGATATCAGGGTGGTTTATATGTTCGGAAGAGTGTTAAATGCAGCTCGCTTCATCCATACCGTTGTCGAGAAAGAGTTCATTGGCATAGGGAATATGTAGATTAAGGTCAGCAACAGTAGTCCGGAGTGATGTTCTCCGACGAATCCCGCTTCCCTGTCGCAAGTGATTCTGGCCACCAGTTAATGGCGAGAGAGAGAGAGAGAAACTCGCCACACACTACAAAATGTTCCTGAACGTGATTGGTATGGCTTAGGCATTACGATTGGGCAAGAAAATTGTAAATGGCGGAACACCGCTGTATGTCTTTCGACGAGGTAACGTTGCAGCCCAGTGGTATTGCAGGGAGATTATTATGGATCATGTCCGTCTGCGTAGGGGTGCGTTAGGCCCCGACTTTCTGTTTATGGAGGACAGTGCCCGCCCACATAGAACCGCTGAGGTGTCGGACACATTGAAAGTAAAAATATTGAACGTATGGGATAGCCGGGACCTAAACTTTATAGAACGTGCCTGGGAAGCTCTTGGTATGCGTATTTCTCAACTAACATACCTTCCCCGACCGCGTAAGAATTGAAAACCTCCTTGAGAGAGAGTGGGTCCATATCCCCACGAATAACAGGTGCAAAATTTGCGTTATTGCCCGCGGAGGGCATACTCCTTATTTAGATTCCGATATTGATCTTGCCGTTGGGAGTCTGACTTGTGTCAAACATGAGCGTTATTTATGTCTGTTATACTGCTTTCCCATGTGGTGTGTTGGGGTTGGGTTGTTTGGGAAAGAGATCAAACAGTGAGGTTATCGGTCTCGTCGGATTAGGGAAGGACGGGGAAGGAAGCCTGCCGTGCCCTTCCAAAGGAACCATCCTGGCATTGGCCTGGAGCGATTTTGGGAAATGACGCAAAACCTAAATCAGCATCGCCGGACGCGGGAGTGAACCGTCGTCCTCCCGAATGCGAGCCCAGTGTTGCTAACCACTGTGTCCCCTCGCTCGGTCCCATGTGGTGAAATCTGTACCAGTTTTCATTATACATTCGCCACTCCACTTATGTTACGTATGTACCGTGATTCACGTCGTCCATCATTGTCTGTGATTATTCTTGTCTAACAATGTCTCTGTTCCTTAGCAATTGTCAAACTATGTAATTATGATTGACCTTTTCCCGAAGTACGCTGCTGTCCAAAATTAAAGCAACAAACGAAAATTTAGCAAGGTAGAGTTTATTTGGCCACAAAACAGTATAAACAGGTGATAGTACAGTAGAAACAGTGCAATAAAATACAGAACATAAACAACTGCAACATGCTAGACAAAAACATTCTTCGTTTTTTTTTCCAGCTTAATGAATTTACATACACATTCCGATAACTGATTAACGTGTTCGGTATGCAGTGTGACCACCTTAGGCAGCAATACCGGCCTGACAACGACTGGGCATGCAGTGAATGATGTTGAGACAATAATGCCCATTCTTCCTGCAGAGCTGCTCGCAAGTCTTGGAGAACGATTGGTGGATGACAAAGTGATGAAACCTATCTCCTTAGTGCATCCCAGATATCTTCCATGAATTCAAACAGCGAGAACGAGCAGGCCACGCTATGTGTGCAATATCCCTTGTTTCCAAGAAAACATCAGCCACCCGTGTTCTGTGAGGTGGAGCATTAACGTCTCCACTCCTCTTCAACCTTGTCTTAGACAAAGTCATCCGAGAATGGGAAAAAGAACTGAAGAATCAAAATTACTGGAAGCCTATACAACTAGGAAGATCTAAAGATGGTATTAAAATTTCATGCTTGGCATTTGCAGATGACGTGGCCATTCTAGCAGAAAACGAGACCACAGCAATTAAACAGATAGACATTCTCAAAGAATGCGCCGAAAAAGTTGGGCTACAAATTTCCTTCCAAAAAACCAAATTCATCTGCTCAAAATTTGAAACTCAAAAACTGACTACAAAATATGGACAAATTGAGAGAGTTCCATTCTTTAAATACTTAGGCGAGGTCCTAGAACCCACAGGGGGAGAGAAAACTGCACAAAAAGTTCGACTGCAAAAACTGAAAAGAGCATACTGGAAAACCCACAACATCTACAATAAAAAGTGTCTCTCCATTCACTCAAAAATACGACACTACAATACAGTAATCAAGCCCGAAGCACTATATGCCAGCGAAACACTCACACTCCATAGAAAAGGCAACCTGGAAGGCATCCTGAAAGAGGAACGCAAAATTATCAGAAAGATTCTTGGCCCAAAAAGAACGGAAGATGGATACAGGTCACAGTCTCTGAAAACTACAGAAAAATTATCTAACCTCGCCGCAGACATCCGTAAAAGAAGACTAAAATTTTACGGTCATATCCACAGACTCCCAACACCCAGACTCTCCCACAAAATTTTAATATACATTGAAAAATTGAAAACCATACCCTGGATACAAGAAACCAAAACAGATCTAGCAAATGCACAAATAAATTCTTCAGAAGTTATAAACAGGCAAAAAATCAATAGTTGGAAAGTACAACCCGAGAATGAAGTTTGCAAGAGACAGGGGACAAAATGGACAGAGGAAAGAAAGAGAATTCATGGGGAAAGAATGAGAGAAGTTTGGAGAATTAAAAAATTGAATCGGAAAAGCTTTGCGTGATCCGTATGGGTCCAATCGCACATAATAATAATAATATCTATCAGTAAGAAGTCTGGGACCACAGCACCTCGCAACAACCGCGTATGATGTCCCAAGATCTCCGCCTGACAGCAGTTAAACCTTGCCAGTTCACCTGCACGATTTCATAAAGAGGTGTTTCAATGGTCAACATAATGCCTGTCCACACCGTTAGAGAGCCTCATCGATATCCACAATGTCTGGATCCCAAAATCATGTTCCACGTTCCTTCTAGACGAAAATTCGTCAGGAATCTCTCCAGACCAAATTGGGACTCGGCCGCGCGGGGTTAGCCGAGCGGTCTCAGGCGCTGCAGTCATGGACTGTGCGGGTGGTCCCGGCGGAGGTTCGAGTCCTCCCTCGGGCATGGGTGTGTGTTGGTCCTTAGGATAATTTAGGTTAAGTAGTGTGTAAGCTTAGGGACTGATGACCTTAGCAGTTAAGTCTCATAAGATTTCACACACATTTGAACATTTTTTGGGACTGATCTGTGAAAAGAACATATTCCCAATGTTCGCCGTTCGAGTGGCATGTTGACGACTCCACTCTAGACGTTCCCTTCTGTGAAGACGCGTCAGAGGTACACATACAACAGGTCTCCGACATGAAAGACCATTCTGCCGAAGCCTTCTGTACCCGTTTGCCTCGATACCACATATTCAGTGGATGCTGTGAGGTCAGACGCCAGTTGCCGTGTAGTTCTAAGGCAGTACTGTCGTGCCCTTACAGCTAAATAACGGTCCCCTCTTTCTGATGCCACACGTGATCGGTCCTGCTGTCTTTGGGATACAGTTCCGGTCTCTATACAATTGTCACTACGTCCGAGAAACAACAGAACGATTCAAATTAAGCCATAGGGCTACATCGGTTCGCGACTGTCCTTCTTTCACTCTTCTCGCGGCTCTCCAGCGCGGAGAGTGTGATAGGTGTCTTCTCTGTACTGTGCTGCACCATGTGTGACTGTGTATACTGACTGTCGCTGTGGGACTACCCAGAAAACACTACCCTGTCTGATGGATGCACTGACGTCATCGGTGGCGTGATTGTCTGTTGACCAGAAAGCAACCTTCCGTGAAGAACACGATCGTACGGACATCTGTTGACAGTTTATGTGATTATATCGTGAATTAGACTCGGGACGGGGAAATAGTAGTTTGTTGCTGTAATTTTGGGTACCAGTGCAAATGTGTCCTAGTAATTCTACTTGATAAATTCGTCGAAAACTGCTGATATTTAGATGGGTAACCAATTTTCTTTACTCGGTCGCATTCGCACAAACTCTTTGAATACATTATGAACTGTTTGGCGATTAAGAAATGTAGGTCATCATATTTCTAATTCTTACCAGCCAAATGCTGGAATTTGAAATATCATTCTATAACCATAGTTTGAACTAGTTACCCACGGATCTAATATCTGTTGCAGATGGAACTGAGAGATGTGGTCAAACACTGACCGTATATGATCATCTCACATTACCCATAAGATGATCGTATACTGTCAGTGCTTTGATTACTTTTTCGAAATACAGGGATCCCACAAGCTTATCAGATAATGTTACTCATGGTAACATGGGAGCTTTCTGTGATATTTTATATTTGATGTCCACTACTTAGCTAAATATTGCAGACGGTGAATAGCGGGTCACTCCATTCTATATTTTCTCGATAGCAAAATGACTTGACTTTATTGCACCTGACGATGCTCCTAAAATGCCGCAAAAGCGGACGTGCTTATAAATAAAATTCTTATAGCTAAAGTGGTATTGTTGTTGTTGTAGTGGTCTTCAGTCCAAAGACTTGTTTGATGCAGCTCTCCATGCTCCTCTATCCTCTGTAAGCCTCTTCATCTCCGAGTAACTAGAGTAACTACTGTAACCCACACACTTCTGAATCAGTTTTATGTATTTATGTATTCATCTCTTGGTCTCCCTCTACGATTCCTCCCTCCCTCCCAACGCTTTCCGCCAGTATTAAACTGATGATTCGTTTATGTCTCAGAATGTGTCCTACCAACCGATCCCTTCTATGAATCAGGTTTACCAAAAATTTCTCTTCTCCTCAATTCTATTCTGTACCACTTTCTTAGTTATTTGATCTACCCATCTAATCTTCAGCATTCTTCTGCAGCACCACATCTCGAAAGCTGCCATTCTCTTCTTGTATAAACTCTGTATGTTCCACTTCCATACATGGCCACCCTCCATAAAATACTTCCAGAAAAGACTTCCTGACACTTAAATCAGTATTGGATGTTAACAAATTTCTCTTCTTCAGAAGCACTTTTCTTTCCTTTCCCAGTCTGCATTTCATATTCACCCTACTTCGACTATCGTCAGTTATTTTGCTTCCTAAATAGCAAAACTCATTTACTACTCTAAGTGCCTAATTTCCTAATCTAATTCCCTCAGCGTCACCTAATTCGACTATATTCCATTACCCTCGTTTTGCTTTAGTTGATGTTCGTCTTACATCCTTCTTTCAAGACACTGTCCTATCCAAACCCTTTGCTGTCTCTGATAGAGTTACAATGCCATCGGAAAATCTCAAAGATTTTATTTCTTCTTCCTGGACTTTAATTTCCACTCCAAATTTTTCTTTTGTTTCCTTTACTGCTTGCTCAACATACAGATCGGATAACTTCGGTGATAGGCTGCAAACCTGTCTCACTCCCTTCTCAACCACTTCTTCCCTTTCGTGCCCCTCGACTCGTGTAACTGCCATTTGGTTTCTATAGAAACTGTAAATAGTCTTTCGCTCCGTGTATTTTATACCTTCCGCCTTTAGAATTTTTGAGTATTCCAGTCAACATTGTCAAAAGCTTTCTCTATAAACGCTAAAAACGTAGATTTTTTGTCTTTCCTTAACATATCTTCACTGAGAAGTCATAGGGTCAGTATTGCCTCTCGTATTCCTACATTTCTCCGGAATCCTAACTGATCTTCTCCGAGGCCGGCTTCTACCTCTTTTTCGATTGTTCTGTAAAGGATTAGTGTTAGTATTTTACAATCGTGATTTATTAAACTGATAGTTCAGTAGTTTTCCCACCTGTCAGCATCTGCTTTCTTTGGAACTGGAATTAATATATTCTTCTTGAGGTCTACTGGTATGTCGCCAGTCTCATACATCTTTCTCACCGGATGGAAGGGTTTTGTCATGGCTGGCTCTCCCAAGGCTATCAGTAGCTATAATGGAATGTTGTCTACTCCCGGGGCCTTACTACGACGTAAGTCTTTGAGTGCTTTGTCATATTCTTCACACAGTATCATACCTCCCTTCTCATCTTCATATACAATATGTTATCAAAAGTATCCGGACACCTGGCTGAAAAAGACTTACAAGTTCGTGGCGCCCTCCATCGTTAATGCTGGAATTCAGTATGGTGTTGGCCCAGCCTTAGCCTTGATGACAGCTTCCATTCTTGCAGGCACACGTTCAATGAAGTGCTGGAAGGTTTTTGGAGATTGGCAGCCCATTCTTCAAGGAGTGCTTCACTGAGGAGTGGTATCGATGTCGGTCGGCGAGGCCAGGCTAGGAGTCGGCTTTCCAAAACATCCCAAAGGTGTTCTATAAGATTCAGGACAGGACTCTGTGCAGGCAAGTCCGACCGACATCGATACCTCTCCTCAGTGCAGCACTCCGTGAAGAATGGGCTGCCAATCACCAAGAAACCTTCCAGCACCTGACTGGACGTATGCCTGTGAGAGTGGAAGCTGTCATCAAGGCTAAGGCTGGGCCAACACCATACTGAATTCCAGCATTACCGACGGAGGTCGCCTCGAACTTTAACTCATTTCCAGCCAGGTGTTCGGATACTTTTGATCACATGCGTATTTCGATACTCGCAAACCGAATCATCAAATCCTATAAATGAACTCCCTATATACGTAATTAAATTTGTACGGAACTCTCAGAACGTGAGTCTTACTCACACTTATCCGATTTTTTTCGGTTTTTGGATTTTGAAGACTTCTATTCCCTAATTGTACTGAGCCCAAATTTCATAAAATTTATTTTTACGTGGAATGGAATGAATCTAGACGGTATCCCAAAACAAATCATAAAATTTTTTAATAAGTCTCATGTAAGAGCTACCATAATATATATTCTACATGTTTATGCCCACGTCTCCTTTACTAGCTCACATACATGTTACCTTTAATCAAAATTACTATCGCAAGTAGTTTTAGGTTCTGTATTCGGTACACGAGTCTCTCCAATTTCGTTCATTACACTTAACGTACCAGGAGGCTTATTATATGGTATCAGGAGCAGCGAGAAGTACGGTACGAGGTGCGCCGATGTCAAGGTAGCTAGAGGGATGGGGCGGGAGTGTCTCGTAGGGCAATTAATTGCGCGGCTGGCGGGCAGCACTAAGCGACGCTCGTAAATTGCGGCGCGCGCTGCAGCGACTATCGCAAAGTGATTGCTTTCTCCTTGCGCAGCCCGCCGCCCTGTCGGCCGGTGCGGAATATATTCCTCCGAGACGCAATAAATCCGGAACGGCCTCGCTGCACTCCCCCAGTCCCTCCCGCCCCAGCCTCCTCCAGCAGTTCTTTGACGACAATGAGCAGTATCTGCAAGTCCGACAGGCGGTCGCTCAATGCAGGCACAATGAACTAGGAATGTGAATTAACGAGACGCGTGCGCTGAGCACTGTAATGATGACATTGTTACTTCACTCTGTCTGACTTCCGAAGGTCATGCAGATCTTCATGGGAACGTATGTACCATTTAGCTTCCTCTGCGTGAGGGCCCCGCAATGTTCAATATCTTCGCTTCAAATGACGGTCGTTAGGCTCTAGTAGTCACGTAGACGTAATAAATAACTTATTCATTATAATAATAAGAGGAAATTTCAGCTGTTTCATATCTCATACTGCGTTTCCATCGTCTGTCTGTTGAAGCTATCTTATGGTACGTGTTCCAAAGTAATGGAAAACTTCGCAATGCAACTCTTGTCGTGAACAGCGGTCCACGATGCCACGTAGGAACTAAATAAATGTCGTGTGGCTAGGGTGTCCCGTCGGGTAGACCGTCCGCCGGGTGCAAGCCTTTCGATTTGACGCCACTTCGGCGACTTGTGTGTCGATGGGGATGAAATGATGATGATTAGGACAATACAACACCCAATCCCAGAGCGCAGAAAACCTCCGACCCAGCCGGGAATCGAACCCGGGCCCTTAGGACTGACATTCTGTCGCGCTGACCACTCAGCTAAGAGGGCGGACTGTAGGAAATAACTCCACAAGAGTATTAAAAATACACAGTGTAGTACAGAATGAAATGCCCATTGTAGATGGTACGAAAACATAAAGTTGTTTGTGTACCAAAAAGTAAAGGTTTCATGCTTCGTCGTAGCCCTAGTGGGTATGTGCTTGATAAAACGAAGTCAGTGAAATGAATGGAAAACTAAGGTCTCTTCAATAGCTTATTTGTATGCCAGTGTGCATTTAGAAGTGCCAGCTTCATCGCCATTGCTTCAGTTGTTATGTAAAGACCTCCAAGGAGATATAAATTATCCACAAACGTGTATCTAGAATTTTTGTTGATTTCTATTGTATATAACATTGCAATGATTTAACTCCCGTGTATTGTTTATACTATTATATCAAAATACATGTTTCAAACGTAATAAAATCTTCAAGATATGGCTATGGAGTCTTATTTGCGTGAAATGACACTCAAATGCTCTTTCAACCATGTTCACTGAGGTTTACCTCGATTTTTCTAAAACGGGTGAGGAGCACGCTGGCGTGGTTTCTTCCGGGATGTCACGGCCGAAGTCCCCTTGGATCCCTGTCTGAGCTCACACTTCTCTGACATGACGTTAAAGTACAACCTTCTTTCCGGCTCCTTCTGGAGGCACGTCCTCCATCTCAGACGAGTGCCACATCCACAGCTCAGTTCTCTGAATTTGAAAAGATAAGACCCCCATGAACCCCTCTTGCTTCATTAGCGAAAATAAACATGAGGAATAGCACATGCTAATACTTTAAAGATCATTACCATTGAAGATTTTTGTGGTAGGTGGTAAGTTCTTATGGGACCAACCTGCTGAGGTCATTGGTTACTAGGCTTACACACTACTTAATCTAATTTAAACTAACTCACGCTAAGGACAACACACACACACACACACACACACACACACAAGCCCGAGGGAGGACTCGAGCCTCCGGCGAGAGGAGCCGCGCGAACCGTGGCACGGCGCCTGAGACCGCACGGCTACCCCGCGTGGCTGAAAATTTTAGTCAATCGACGATAGAAGAGACTGTCTAGGTCGATGCATGAAATCGATTACAAGTCAGAAACAGAGCTACGAAGAAAGCATAGGCGAGAGTGAAGCAAATATGAAATTCAACGATTCAGTCACTCGTACACGAGAATCAGCTAAAACTTGCACCGCAAATATTACAGAAATGGATAGTGCAGTGACTTGCGGTTTTCACAGAATGGATTGTTATATCAGGGGCTAGTATTGTTAGCCAGTCCACAGATTGTAATAATACTTAGAAAGAGTACTTTTTGTTCAAACACTTTTCAAATGCAACAATATCTTTTGACATTAACAAGTTAAAAGTAGGCTAAATTAGAATGTCAGTGGTGTTTGTTGCAGCATTCTAGCACGAATCGTTTATGGGATACCGTATTTTGAAAAATTCCCACACTGACACTTGTACAATACCTGAGGTACGACACAATAAAGAACAACACAAGTGGATACTCCAGTTATGTGGACTCTGAGACGATTGACCTTCACAGATCGTGTTCAGCATGACCACCGCCAGTGGCAATATGCACTCAGAGTTGGGTATTGAACGACTGCTGCACACATGATAGCATTTCAGCCTTTCAGCCGAGGTGTTCAAGCAGGCTGCAGTAATACGTCGTTCCATATCATTGGGTGTAGTTGGTACGTCCTTGCAGATAGCGACTTTCAGCTTTCCCTAAAGAAAAGAGCCTACAGAGGTTAAATCCAAAGAAGGGGCCGACCGAGGTAGAAGTCCTCTGTGTCCAGTCCAATGATTCTGAAACAATTTGTGAAGACACGCTGTAGTTTTTCGTGTGCTATGGGGTGGAAAGCATCATTTTGGTACCAAAGGTTACTCCTAGTCAGCAGAGGAAAGTCATCTGTAGAGATGGTCTGTTTCGAGGCAGTGATATGTATGTGCGTTCAGTGTTCTGTCTACGGAAAACGAGCCTATGAGCTGATGCTTCACTATCCCACAGCACACATTTTCACTCCACGGACGCTGACATTTCCACCTGAATAAATCAATGGAATTTGTCAACAGACCAGCAGAGCATGTTTGTGCGGTTTACTTAGCCATGATTGGTAAATGTGGTTTTATCACTAAACAAGATACGTGATACAACTGGAGTATCCTGTCTTATCTCCCTTGTACAGAAGTCAATACGATTCTCATAATCGTTTCCATGCAGCTCTTGATGGAAAGAGATGCGATGGGAATGGAACCCATTTAGATGGACAATGCGTAGGACATTTGCCTGACTCATGTCACTTTCTCGTGCGACTGTGCAGATCAACTGCAACAGCGACAAGAACATTAATTTCTCCTTCTTCTGTCATCATTTCTTTCATCCTGTTACGTTGTCTAGGTATTATGTTACCACTTTCACGTAACTGACTGAAGAGGTTGATAAATAATTGCCGAGATGTTTGACATCTATTGGGATATCTTGCCGCATACACCGTACAAGAACGAACTGCATTTTCCTTTACTCTCCACACCCCATGAGCATGTCGGATTTTTCTGCATTGCTAATTCCATTGTCCACTCTTGACCTACTGCCTGGACTGTCACACACTGACTAGCAAGTCGCAATGCACTCAAGGAACACGCAAGCACACTGCGAGTGAACGTAATAGCATCATGCGTAGCAACTACGCTGACTGAATGGCATAGACAAGTGTTGGTGAGGAAACTTTGCACAATACGACATCTCGTAGACGATTCGCACTAGAATTCCGCAACAAACGCCACTGATCTTGTAATGTAACCTATTTTTTTGTTTGTTAATGTCAATAGGCATTGTTCCGTTCAAAAAAGTGTGTGTTCGCACAAAAAATAAACTTTCTAATATTATTACAAACTGTTTATTGGCTAAAAATCCACTCTGTGAAAACCATATATCAATTAGACTTTCCTTTCCGAAATATTTAAAGAGCACGTTTTAAGTGATTGACCTCGTATTTATTCATTTGCATGTAATAAGAAAACGTGGTTCTGCCTTGAGCAAACAGTTTTTCTTGTTTTACTACCCATACATGTTTCGGAGGAGTTTCTCCACCTTCAGAGGGGTTTAGTTATTATCTGTTGAACAACAAATATAAGTGGTAACTTCCTATGGGACGAAACTGTTGAGGTCATCGATCCCTATGCATACACACTACTTAATCTAACTTTTCTGACTTACGCCAAGGATAAACAAACACCCATGCCCGAGGGAGGATTCGAACCTCCAACGGAGGGGGGGGGGGGGGGGGGGGGGAGCCCCGCGCGAACCGTGGCATGGCGCTCTAGACCTCGCGGCTACGCTATTTATAATTTATACGCTATGATATTTACCAGATTTTGAGATTGTGTTATTTACATTACAATAAGTATTGATAGAAATATTAACATTCTTCATGTTAAAATTTCTAGCAATACTTGTGTTTGCTCAAGGAAGAACCACATTTCCTTATTACATATTAGGAAGCAAACGCGGACGAGGGAAGGGGTTTGATCATAAAACGATTACGCACTTATGATATAAATTTTACACGTAAATATACTTGAAAATCAAAGGAAATAAAAACCAAGTACTCATCCAAAGCCATTACACTTTCGGGATATTTCGGTGGTTAACTTACGATGAAAAAGTGAAGGCCAAAACTGTCTATTAAACTCGCGCTGAACGGCACTTTCAGTCGTAAGCTAAATAATTAGTTTTTGACACAACGGAAAATGCAACTTAATGAACTCAGTCTGTTTTGATAGAATATTTTCTGGAAAAAATCGTCTTGTATTTACCTTGGAGGCATCATATATATGAAATCATTTCCAAGGAAGAGATGAAGTGTAGGAACATAGGTCTGAATATGTAAATCCTGAAAAAAGTTAAGCTGTTTGTTTGGAATCAACGTTACCAAAAATGATTAACGGTAGCAGGAAATGCACGCCTTCACTCTTTTCTCCTCAGTCTTATGACTGGTGTGAAGAGTGACGCCACGAATTCCTCTCCTGTGCTGACCTCTTCATCTCAGAGTTGCGCTTGCACCCTACGTCCTCAATTATTTGCTGGATGTATTCCAGTACCTGCTTCCCCCTACAGTCTTATCCTCTACAGCTCCCTCTAGTACCATGGAAGATATTCTCTGATGTTTTAATACATGTCCTATCAACCGGCTCGTTCTTCTTGTCAGTGTTTTCCAGATGTTCCTTTCTTCGCCGGTTCTAAGGAGAACTTTTTCGTTCCTTATATTATCAGTCTACCTAATTTTCAACATCCTTCTATGGAACTAAACCTCAAACCCTTCTATTCTTTTCTTTATCAGTTTCTTTACAATCCATGACTCACTACGATAAAATACTGTGCTCCAGACTTACATTTACAGACTTTTCTTCCTCAAATCAAGACCAGCATTTGATGCTATCTGATTATCATGGCCAGGAAGCCTTCATTGCCTGTGCCAATCTGCTTTCTATACCCTTGCTTCGTTCGTTATGTGGTATTTGCTTCCAAAGAACAAGGTTTCTTAACTTCATTTACTACGCGGTTCCCAGTATTGATATTAAGTTTATTACAAACCTCATTTCTGCTACTTCTCATTAAACTCGTCTATCTTCGGTTTACTTGGTCCACCTTCTGTCTCGTACACTATTTATTCCATTCAATAGATCCTGTAATTCTTCCACATGTTCACTGAGGTTATCAGTGTCATTAGAGACTCTTATCTTTGATATCCTATCACCTTCGATTTTAAACTGGTTCTTCAACCGTTCTTCTATTTCTGTCACTGCTTCTCCGATGTTTAGATGGCCAGTGTTGGGAATTCTGCGCAGATTTCAACACCACATCTGCAGACGTCCTAATTATATTAGCGATCGTGCGTCCACTAGAGTTAAGAATATGGAAAAATGGCTGCCATCTTGTGGATGAAGGAAAAATAACACGGATAATACCAGAAGTTCTTGGAAATCCGCAACAAATCCGTTTATATAAAGAACGTAATTCTTGTAGAGTGGTCCCAGGCATGAAATTCCTAAGACAGAGGAAAGATAACTTTATATTTCCTCAATTATGTGAACGAAAGGCTTCGGCTAGCACATTTTGGGCCAAGTAGGTGAGTGGTCCGCTACCTTTCTGGACATGGACCCTCTCGCATGTATCTGAATAGAATTGGTAGGAGGGCAAAGAGCAGATGTGACTTTCGAAATCGTAATTCCAGATCATGTCGTAAGGGAGTATCCACTAACGTAAGATGTAGTCAGGATTCTTAACCAGGGTTTAGAGTAATTAGAGGAAAAGCGGACTTTTGGTAGTATAAATCATTCAGCTGACACTGTCTCAGAAAAAAGAGAGGAGTAACTATGGTGAACAGACATCAAAGCTAAGAGAAAGCCAGTAGACGAGCCAAGTGTACGAGAAAGAAACCCTGTAACCGTACGATAACTTGGTCCAGTAATGGAACAATGGAAGGAGGTGGGCAGAAGCGTACGTGAGAGGTATAAGAGACAGCTCTGAAAGATAAATGATGCCCCGTCATCCATCACCATGTGGTAAATGGAGGAAGTGGGATACTGCTGGATGCAACAACATGATCGATTTTGTACAGAACGTACATAGGAATTATATACTTTCCAACGATAGTAAACTGTGTGTGTATTCAGTTCGGAAATTAAGTGTAGCTACACAAGACTATATGCCATGTAACCATGGTCTGAGAGTCAGTGAATCTAACATCATCATTGTTGTAGAAATATTAGCATTTGTAACACAAGGTTTATTAATGGTAGCTGCTGTAGAAAGTCAAAGTGGCGTTAGTAGTAATAGGGGGCAGGGTTGCTGTTATTTTAGTACTAGTGTCGTACAGTTATAGTAATAATACTAATAGGCGTTAAAATATTAAAGATAATTGTAAAATTAATGTAAACAGTTTGAAATGACAAAGTACGTCACCTATTCTTTCTGTCACAGTAAAGGAAAACCCGACTTTGACAGGAAAAATGGGTAAGGATAACGAAATGTACAGTTGTACACAGGTAGCTGTCTAAATGTTAGATGCTGCGAAATAGCGAAAAGGAACAAAGATAAATAAAAATAGTATGCGAAATACTACAAAGGGCTCGCAGATATGCATGGTAGGTAGGAAATAAAATACCACCCACGGACCAAAATGGCAACGAAAATCCATGCCGTCTCTGACCTGGAGCAAGCAGCAGTATGGTCAACGTCTGTTCACCAGTAGGAGTGGCTGTAAACGTGCTCCACAAACTCTCAGTCTCTGGTTTCACACCACTACGAAAAGCTAGACAGCTGATGGCAAGCAAAGGCAAAGAAAATATTACCACAGGTGGACGATCCACAGACTCCAAACTGGCAACCCAACATTCGTATTCTGAGGAGATTGGACTTGCACGAGTAATCAAGTCGGAGTCCTCTGGTAAACTTACACAGAAAGCATGAACTTACATTGCCACATTCGAGATGCACTCATTCGAACAGGAAAACTACACAATTACACAGAAGAACTCACGAAGCAAAAAATTCAGATTCTCGCCGTGCAAGAAACACGCTTCACAGATTCCGAAATGGTAGACTACAGTAATTACAGAATCTTCAAAAGTGAAAGAACAAGATAATTTGCAAAGGATAAGCTCTATTTGACATGGACTTGATTGCAGACAAAAATGTTTTGGATCCAGTAAAAGATATGCGACGCTTCAACAACCGACTATTGACCTTAAGAAGTAAACACACAGAGAAAAACAAATGGTGATAGTAAAAAAGAGCTCGAATAAACAGAAAGATTCTGGGAAAAACTTGAAACGGAGATAGCCAAAATTCCAAAAGGTGATGTGAAAATTCTACTCGTTGATTTTAATGACCAAATTAACAGGGAGCCCAAATAAAAGAAGGCAGTGGAACACTATACTGCACACAAGTTCACCGATAAGAACTCTGCACGACTTGCTGAGTTATCCAACCAAAACAACCTAAAAGTTATGTTAACTTCACTTAGGAATAAGCCCACAAAACAAAAAGCATGCCCATCAGCCATCCACCATTTAGGAGAATTTCAGGCTTATTATGTGGAAATATCGTGCGACACCGAAAAGAAATTCACGATGCATAAGTAAGCAGAGCTGCAAATATCGATACGGATCATTAATTAACCTGAATCAAAGTTAAATTCACACCCAAAAGAAAATCCAAGAGGAACACACCGGTGATCGCAAAATTTGCTACACACAAAGTCAAAGGCCCTAAAATAACAGAAAAATGTGAAGAACAACCTGCAAGACATTGAGAGAAATAACAAACTACAATCATAAGAAAAGTGAGAGATCTAAACCCTCTTCACAAAAAAAGACTAAGACGTCCTCGGTGGAGTCAGGAATGTAAGAACGCTATAGTCGACATAATCGTCTTGACAGATTGAGAAACTGTACAGATATTTAAGATAATTGTCGTTTACTGTTCCGTCTCACGTAGAAATTTTCAATTAGTTTACATGTTTCGGTCTCTCTGGATTATCTTCAGATCGAAAACAAAATAAAACTAAATATGTTCCATCTAATAGTTTGCAAGTAGAAAAGAGTAGAATTGTATATAAAAGTTACGTTAACCTAAATAGCTGCTTCAGCAACCTGTCTTATCTACTCAGAGCGACATACCAGAGTACTGTGTTTTGCAACTGCGGTCAGTGTTTTAAGTAGTTATATGTTAGAGGGGGGGAGGCGGGGGAGAAGAGAAGGAGAGAAGGGGAAGGGAAGTGAGGCTGATTGGGGGAAGGGAAAGGAAACAGAAAGAGGGTGGTGAGGATGCCGTGTGTTTAACAAGAGAGGTCGTGCTAAAATTATAGAACGTATAATTATGTAAAAATTTTCGTCGAAACATTATTAGTGTAGAACAATTGCTATGTTAAACGCAAACGGCATGAAATAATGAAATTACAAAATGAGTGAGGGGGGATTGAGAGTGGGCAAGGAAGGCCAGAGGGATGGGGGGAGGGAAGGATAGTGCCTGGGATACTGTGGTTTTATCAAGAGAAGGTCTTATACTAAAATTGCAAAATGTCAGTTATGTAAAAGAAATTCTTTCTATTAAGGTATCAGAAGAGATGCGTAAAACTGTAAAAAAAATTTGATAAAATACTGGGTTGTAAAAGTGTAAATAAAGTAGTACAAACTGAATTAGCATCTGAAGATTATCAAAGCGTAAAAATTTGAAAGAATAAAGTCATAAGTTCTTCCTATAAAAAAATAAAAATAAAATTGTATCAAATTATTAAAATATTAAAAGAACAGGCTTAAAACAATGGATACATAAAAAATGAAAGACAAAGACTGTAAAATTACGGATGTGGACTTATGTAGAGGACCTAGAATTGCATGAAGTGTCGAAATATTACAAATAATAATATTAATAGTAATAATAATAATAATAATAATAACCCTATGCCCGTCCACAATAACGACACTGCTAGCCACACGAAAATGATTTAAATCCAAATAGAGGTGTTTTGCAGGACATGCTTCCTGCAACCACCCTAGAAGGAAAACAAAGACAGAGGATGAGATGGTCTGATGAAGTTAACCGACACCTCATGTTCTGTTATTACCAAGCAACAAACTTAGGAACCAACACAACTGGATACAGATCACAACTATACACAACATTTATTACCAGATACCCAGAATTAAAATTTTTAACAGAACAACGACAGCTGATCAGATCCGTGTAATAATCAAAAATAACAGGATACCCCAGTCAGAATTAGAAAACATCAAACAACAAGTAAAACAAATACTGGAACAAAATAATGTACTGTCAGAAGAAGAAGAAACTACAGTAATGGACTCAAACATCCCAGAGCAAACAAACCGAGAACAACACGCATCAATTAAACAATCAGAGAAAAACGAAATCTTAAGACAGCCACCACAACAAGCACAAATAGAACACGAAGTGACACACATGTTAGATATAGAAGAAAAATTTCAGCTGACATGTATAAAATACAAAGACACAAATACAGACATTAGACCATTCTTGCATAGATCACAAAATAACCCACAAGTCGAAACAATAATAACAACTATCAACACAATCATACACAACAAAATAAATGAAAATACAACTATGGAAGAGTTACAACTACTGGTTTATATAGGAGCACTCACTACACTAAATATACACACTAGGCAGAGATCAGAACCAACCAACACACAGAAGAAACCCACAAAACCAGCATGGCAACACAGGCTACAGATCAGAATAGAAAAACTTAGAAAAGGCATTGGACAGCTAACACAATTTATAAGAAATGAAATATCAGACAAAAAACGAAAAAGGCTAGGTAAAATCTCACAACAAGAAGCGATAGAACAGTTAGATGAAAAGAATAAAAAATTACAAGCATTGGCCAAACGACTTAGAAGATACAAAAAAGTGAAAATAGAAGGAAACAAAACCAAACATTCAACACAAACCAAAAGAGATTTTACCAGACAATAGATAACACACACATTAAAATAGACAATCCACCAAACATAACAGACATGGAACACTTCTGGAGCAACATATGGTCGAACCCGGTACAACATAACAGGCATGCACGGGGGATACAAGCAGAAACAGAAACATACAAGATGATACCACAAATGCCTGAAGTGGTAATTTTGCAACATGAAGTCACCCGAGCAATTAATTCCACCCGCAATTGGAAAGCCCCTGGAAAAGATAAAACAGCAAATTTCTGGCTAAAGGAGTTCACCTCAACACATTCACATGTAACTAAATTATTTAACAGTTACATTGCAGACCCATACACATTCCATGATACACTTACACATGGACTAACTTATCTGAAACCTAAAGATCAAGCAGACACAGCAAACCCAGCTAAATATCGCCCCATAACATGCCTCTCAACAATGTACAAAATATTAACTTCAGTCATTACACAGAAATTAATGACACATACAACACAGAACAAAATTATAAATGAAGAACAAAACGGCTGTTGCAAAGGAGCATGAGGATGTAAAGAGCAACTGATAATAGATGCAGAAGTGACATATCAAGCGAAATCTAAAGAAAGGTCGCTACACTACGCATACATTGATTACCAAAAAGCATTTGATAGTGTACCCCACTCATGGTTACTACAAATATTGGAAATATACAAAGTAGATCCTAAATTGATACAATTCCTAAACATAGCAATGAAAAATTGGAAAACCACACTTAATATCCAAACAAATTCAAATAATATCACATCACAGCCAATACAGATTAAGCGTGGAATATACCAAGGAGACTCATTAAGTCCTTTCTGGTTCTGCCTTGCTCTGAACCCACTATCCAACATGCTAAACAATACAAATTATGGATACAATATTACTGGAACATACCCACACAAAATCACACATTTGCTATACATGGATGATCTAAAACTACTGGCAGCAACAAATCAACAACTCAACCAATTACTAAAGATAACAGAAGTATTCAGCAATGATATAAATATGGCTTTTGGAACAGACAAATGTAAGAAAAATAGCATAGTTAAGGGAAAACACACTAAACAGGAAGATTACATATTGGATAACCACAGCGACTGCATAGAAGCGATGGAAAATACAGGTGCCTATAAATATCTAGGATACAGACAAAAAATAGGAATAGATAATACAAATATTAAAGAAGAACTAAAAGAAAAATATAGACAAAGACTAACAAAAACACTGAAAACAGAATTGACAGCAAGAAACAAGACATAAGCTATAAATACTTATGCTATACCAATATTGACCTCCTCATTTGGAATAGTGACATGGAGTAACACAGACCTAGAAGCACTCAATACACTTACACGATCACAGTGCCACAAATATAGAATACATCACATACATTCAGCAACAGAAAGATCCACATTAAGCAGAAAGCAAGGAGGAAGGGGATTTATCGACGTAAAAAACCTACATTATGGACAGGTAGACAATTTAAGAAAATTCTTTCTAGAACAAACAGAAACTAGCAAAATACACAAAGCAATCACTCATATAAATACATCGGCTACACCACTGCAATTTCATAACCACATCTACAACCCTTTAGATCACATAACATCAACAGATACGAAGAAAGTAAATTGGAAAAGAAAACACTACATGGCAAGCACCTGTATCATCTAACACAGCCACACATCGATCAAGACGCATCCAACACATGGTTAACAAAAGGCAATATATACAGTGAGATGGAAGGATTCATGATTGCAATACAGGATCAAACAATAAACACCAGATATTACAGGAAGCATATTACTATAGATTCCAACACCACAACAGATAAATGCAGACTTTGCAAACAACAAATAGAAACAGTAGATTACATAACAAGCGGATGTACAATACTAGCAAATACAGAATACCCCAGAAGACATGACAATGTAGCAAAAATAATACATCAACAACTTGCCCTACAACATAAACTAATAAAACAACACATTCCCACATACAATTATGCACCACAAAATGTACTGGAGAATGATGAATACAAATTGTACTGGAATAGAACCATAATAACAGATAAAACAACACCACATAACAAACCTGACATCATACTCACCAATAAAAAGAAGAAATCAAACACAACTAATCGAAATATCCATACCCAATACAACAAATATACAGAAGAAAACAGCAGACAAAATTGAAAAATACATCCAACTGGCTGAGGAAGTCAAGGACATGTGGCATCAGGATAAAGTTGAGATTATACCAATTATACTATAAACTACAGGAGTCATACCACACAATATCCACCAGTACATCAACGCAATACAGCTACATTCAAACTTATATATACAACTACAGAAATCTATAATTATTGATACATGTTCAATTACCCGAAATTTCCTAAATGCAATTTAACATATACCGCACAGTTAAAAGGAAGTGACGCTTGATCAAGGTCCGCGTCACTTCCCATTTTTAACCAGACATAACGTCTGAGAAAGGAAAATAATAATAATAACATTGAAAGTATAAGGCTGCAAAAAAAAAGAAAAAAAAATGAAACAGTGTATTATAAAAGTGAAACTTTTTGCAGCAACTAAAGTTATAGGAAACAGGGTGTGACACTTGTGGTTAACTGCATCTGCTTCTGCTTGGCGGCGTTGTACTGCCCGCAGGGTGTGTGCGGAAGCCAGTCTGCACGTCGACCTGCTACTGTGACGACGTGGTAGCCGATTGCTGACGTTGTCTCTCCTCGGTCGAGTGGGTCTGTTGATCACATGTCTGAGCAGTGAGGTGGACGACTGGAGGAGGGATTCCAAGTTTCAAAAAAATGCACTGTTAATAAAATTGTTCAGCTGATTTAACAGGTTGCCAGGCTCTTGCAGAAGGTGTGTAAAAATGTCAGTTTTTTCCAACATAGTCACGAGGTGTCTATTAGGGTCATTGTGCAGCACTTCCAAATGCGTATCAATAGTTCCAACAGCAGGCTTCGATGTTAGAAGATGCTCACCGAACGATGTTTTATTACTGTGAATTGAAGTCTACTCTTTGATGCGTGTGTGAAACGTCCAGCTTGTCTCACCTACGTAAACGTTTGGACTGTTTGCTCACTTTAGTTTATATATACTTGCTGCCATAAATTTCGAGGCTTTTCTATTCACACGATGCCTCAATCTGAAACGAATAATGGCATTAGTTTTAAATCCTATACGAAAAGGGGTTCTGCGAAATCGTCTAGCAATAAATTTTACAAGACCCCTCCTTATAACTCACGGGTATGTACACGACTTTCTTGTCTTTCTGTTCAGCTGTTAACGTGCTGCCATTGGTTTTAGACTGTATTTGTCTTTTAATTTTCTGTACTAACTTTATAATAACGATTTCTTTATCCCTGGCATGCTCACTTGTGGCAGTTTTGATAACCTATTAATCATGGACCGAAAGTATGCTATCTTGACTCTTTCACGATGCAAAGACGTACCAGTAATAACATCTGCACAGGTTTGTTTCCTGTACATGCCAAAACAGTGTTTACCCGCATCTCTTGTAAGTGTAATATGCTCTATATAAAACCACTTCCGTAATTTTACGATATGTATATCTTTTGTTTATGCGTCCATTCACCTAGGTCTACGCTTTTAATATTTTAACGAGAAACGTTTTATACAGTTTTATTTTTATACTTTCAGAGTAATACGAGTAACTTACGATTTTATACTTTCAAAGTTTGAAGCTTTGAATATCTCCAGATATTAATTCAGTAATCGCTACTTTATTTCCACTTCTATAACCTACTATTTTATCCCCCTCTTGCACTTTTACGCATCCATTCTGGTATCTCAAACCTCTCTCGCTCATTTTATAATTTCACTATTTTATGCCGTTTACATGTTTGATACCCATTGTTCTATACTGTTACCGAGAATTTTTACGTAATTATATATTCCTCTCCTCAATCAGCCTCACTTCATTTCCTCTTCCCCCTTCCCCACCCCCTGCTCCAACATATACCTGTTTAAAACATCGACGGCAGTTTAAAAACACTATAATGTGGTACTTGAAACTAAAATTAATGAACACTTTTGAAAAATTAAATTTAACAAGGAATGCTTTTATTAAAATATAATTCCAAGGTATGTAAAAGTTAAAATCTGTAATAGAGCACGAACAGTTTGCGTAATAAAGAATAAAAATGATATGTTGGTAAAAGTAGAAATCAGGGAAACCTACAAGAACAAGGATGTATTAAATGAAGAGTTACACTTATTGTACTGAAAAGTAGCTAAAACATTGTCTTCTGTACACTTTGACAGACTATGTACATTTATTGATAATAAAGTGGACAATGAAAGAACAGGAATAATTGCAAGGCATCATAAGAAAACTTTACTTATGATAGGTGTGAGGAATCTTGAAAATAGTACTGCCAAAAAAACACGAGTTCTTCGACAAGCTTTTTAATTTTACAGATATTCCTCTTATAGTTGAAGGGATATCGCTTTTGTTGGAATGTAGCTATGAGGGGTATCCAGAAAGTAACAGACGTTTTGAAACAAAAAATTGGCAAGGTAGAAAAACCAAATTCTACTACATACATTTTAAAGGTACACTTTCTTGCTGTTTTTCCTTATAATCGCCATTGAAACTGAGGCACGTATCATACCGAGGCACAAGTTTTTCAACACCGTCTCTGCGGAAATCTGCAGCATGCAGCTGCAACCGCTTGGTTTACAACGGTATGCAGTTCGGCGTCAGTATCGAAGCGTTGTGTAGTGCGACCCACGTCTTCATTGCTGGGGAGAGGTGATAGTCATTCGGCGCCAAATCCGGTCTGTACGGAGGATGATCAGACACCAACCATCCATATCCCCGTAGGAACTCTCGGGTACGATTGACGGCATGTGGGCGTGCTTTGTCGTGAAAAAGCAAAACTTGTATGTTAAGATCTCCCCGACGCTTGTTTTGTACTCGTATCCGCCGCATTAACTTTGTCAGTGTTTGACAACATCCCTCTGAGTGTATTTTTGTGTCTCGTTCAAACAATAGCTATGATATTTCTTGTTGATAGCGTTTGCAAATACTTGTTTTGTCCTCATTCCATCTACTTCGTGTTTGTTTCACTACTGACGCGCTTTGCTACCATTTTTCTCGTAGTCTTCGAGAAAAGTCGGTGCTGCAGCCAGTCTCTGTTTTTGTGGTGTTCCGTTACGATTTTTGTAACTAACGTAGCACAAAATTTGTAATAAAGAAGTTGTATGAGGTCCATGACTAAGGAATTTATTGCTAGCGCACCCGCAATCCATCGTAGTTACATCTGCTCGAGTGTGCTAGCAATAAATTCCTTAGTCATGGCCCTCTTATCAAGTTTCTCCCCACAATTTTAAGCACAAAACTCAGTGAAATTCGGGGAAAATGTTGCGAAAGTTCTGTAATTGTGAAATAAAGATTATCACGAATTTTGTCGCTGATTTTCATCACCAGTCCGTCAGTCACAAGGCTAGGCCCGTCACTGCAGTCCTCATCGTGAGCACTGGTGCGGCTAGTTTTAAGATCAATGTAACATTGTCTCACTCTTTTTCATTCATTATTCCTTTTCCGTACACATCACAAAGATCGCGATAAATTTCAGTTCGTTTGCAATTTTTTGCTAACAAAAACCTAATCTCACAACGCGCCTCACAAGTGGTGGGATTTTCTGTTGCAGTGCACCTTTTTAACACGTCACAGATAGCAAAGTAGCAGAGACACAGAGCACACGCTACTGCGGCTGGACGCGTACTGAGCGTAGGTACGTTATGGCACCAAGATAGCGGCTGTAGCCACGCCAACCACCGCGAGAGACCAGAAGTCTGTTAATTTCTGGATAATCCTCGTATAATTCCGAACAGACATTAGGACAGAAAGACATAAAGAGAATTGTAGCAGAGGTCAAACGCGCTAGTGATGTAAGAAAGCTACATGATGACCTTGCCGTCATGGTTACCGTCGCGTTAAAAGCACAGTTTCATTCAAAAAGTATCCGTAACAATGAAAGTGGAATTATAGAAAAATTAATAAGAAGTTAAGGACACATAAAGCATTAACCACAAGGGCAGATAAAGGCTGCGCTGTGGTCCTTATAAGTGACGAAGATTATTTAAATGAAATTGAAAATTTCTTCGCTGAAAACGGGGTTAATGGAGAAACTAGAGATCCTACAAGAAAGTTCCGTGCACAAATAAAGCGTGAAATTCAAAAACCAGAATTTCTGTTAGGGAAAAAAGCAATATATAGTCATAAACCCACAAACGCCATACGCGCATGTACGTAAAAGTTAAGCTTTATAAAAAGGACAAATGCATGAGGGCCATACCAAATAGGAGACAGAGTCCTGCTTGGACTGAAAATGCTATACAGAATATCAAGCAGGATTAAAGATGAACAGGTCACGTCCAGAACTAATTTTTAATCTGTAAACCACATTCAAAATGAGAGCCCTTAGACAAAACCCCTGGTGTACACATTTGTAGATTTCAAAAAGTCGTAAGACTCGATAGACATGCCGCCTCTATTTTACATTTTACACTAGAGGAGACTAGATTCCAAAACACCAGAACTCATGAATGAATTTGTAGCTTGTGCGAAATACAGAGTAAAATTTATGGGTGAATCTCAGAACCCTTTGACATTTAAATAGGTGTGTGACAGGGAAAATGACTCTCTTCTATGTTGTTCAACGTCGTCCTACACATAGTTACGGAAGAAGTCAAGAAACGTGGGTTTTGGAGATTAATCCTACTTGGCTTTCCCAAAAACATCCTCTACAAACCATACCCGGAGTCCTCGGACTACCTGGTGTCAAACCGCTCGAGATACTTAAAGAATGTACAGAAAAAGTAGGATGGCAAATCTCATTTGAGAAAACTGAATTCTTATGATCAAAGACAGAAATCCCGAACATGAAAATAAAATACGGTGAAATCAACAGAGTATCATTCTTCAAATACCTCTAAGAATTCTTCGAACCGAGAGGCCTTGAAACAATTTCTCAGCAAAATAGCAACAAAAACTGCAACAACAAAAAATGCATGTCAAGACAGACATAAATTCGACACTATAACGTGGTCATTAAACTAACAATCCTCTACGCAAGCGAAACACTGACACTTAACAGAATACACTAATTTGAAGAAATCAGAAAAGAGGAAGGATCATTATTAGGAAAATTTTAGGACATACCGAAGATGATTACAGGCTACAATCAATGTAAAGCACAGAAAAGTTTTCAAATATCGAAATTAGCATTAACAGAAGGCGAATAAAATTCTTTGGTCATCTAAACACACTACCACAAAAGCGATTAACAAAGAGGACAACAGACTAGGTAACACCACTTAAGAACTCAACACCTTGGCTGTGCGAAATTCTAAAGAACGTCGAAAACGCAAGCATGAGACCAACAGATATTTTAGAAAGAGACACCATCAGACACAATGTTGAAAAATGAGAAGTTACATTAGAGCAGTCGAAACAAAAACAGTAAAGACCAAACTGGTCAGAATAACGGAAACAAGTCTGCTCGCAATGAATGAAAGCCTATTGGAACAACGCGAAGAACGTAAAGAAAAGCTGACTGATTTGTATAACGTCATCATTTATTGAGAGAATCCACTAATAATAATAAGTGTAGCTAATATTCAAAACGGAATAAAAAGAAAAAAAATAGATTCTCATAATAATTAATGCAAATAACTTAGAGCATTAATACAATGAGGTGACAAAAGTCATGAGATAGTGCTATGCACGTATAGAGATGGCGGTAGTACCGGGTACACAAGACACAAAAGGGCAGTGCAAAGCGGAGATGTCATTTGTACTCAGCTGATTCATGTGAAAAGATTTCCGACGTGATTATGGCCGCACTACATGAATTAACAGACTTTGAATGCGGAATGGTAGTTGGAGCTAGATGCGTGGGACATTCTGTTTCGGAAATCGTTAGAGACTTTAATATTCCGAGATCCACAGTGTCAAGAGAGTACCGAGAATACCAAATTTCAGGCATTACGTCTCAGCACAGACAACGCAGTGGCCGACGCCCTTCACTTAACGACCGAGAGCAGAGGCGTTTGCGTAGAGTTGTCAGTGCTAACAGACAAGCAACACTGCCTGAATCAGTGTGGGACTTATGACGAACGTAAGCCGTTAGCACAGCGCGGACGAATTTGGCGTTAATGGGCTATGGCAGCCAACAGCTGACGCGAGTGCCTTTGTTAACAGTACGACATCGCCTGCAGCACCTCTCCGGGGCCCTTGACCTTATGGGTTGGACCCTAGACTGGGAAGATGATTTCTGCTTTCAGATGGTAGCAACTGATGATAAGGTTCCAAAGTGCGCAGACGCCACGAAGGCATGGACCCAGGTTGTCAACAAGGCACTTTGCAACCTGATGTTTTTACATGGAATAGATCGGGTCATCTGGTCCCACTGAACCGATCACTGACTGGAAATGGTTATGTTTGGCTACTTGGAGACCATATGCTATCATCCATGGACTTCATGTTCCCAAACAACGACAGAATTTTTATGAATGACAACGTGTCATGTCAAAGGACCTCAACTGTTCGCAACTGGTTCGAAGAACAATTTCGACAGTTTAGCGAACGACTGGGCCATTCAGATCACCCGACGTGAATTCCATCGCACATTTACGGGACATAATCGAGAGGTCAGTTCGCGCACATAATCCTGCTCCGGCAACACGTTGGCTCAATATTTCTGCAAGGGACTCCCAAGGATTTGTTGAGTCCATGCGACGTCGAGCTGCTGCACTACGCCCGGCAACAGGAGATCCGACGCCATGTCAGTATTACCCCATGACTTTTGTCGCCCCAGCCGGCCGGGGTGGCCGAACGGTTCTAGGCGCTTCAGTCCGGAACCGCGCTGCTGCTACGGTCGCAGGTTCGAATCCTGCCACGGCCATGGATGTTTGTGGTGTCCTTAGGTTAGTTAGGTTTAAGTAGTTCTAAGTTCTAGGGGACTGATGACTTCAGATGTTAAGACCCATAGTGCTCAGAGCCATTTGAACTATTTCTCACCCCAGTTTATATCCCATCTAGTAAAAAGAAAGTAAGTCGAAATCTGGAAACTACAAGGGACTAGTGTTAATAGCAATGAACTTCGAGATAGTTTCAAAAGCAGAGAGGAAAATGAACTAAATCCACTAACTAGTGAATACCAAGGGATCTTTAGGACGGGAGGATCATGTACATCATAAATTTCAATCTTAATATGGTAATCGCATATCAGAAACAGAGGTACAAGAATTTCATATCACAGTCATAGACATCAAGAAAGCCTATGATTCAGCAAATAGACGGGAACTGTTCCAAATCTTGTAGGAGATGAGTTTAGATAGAAAATCCAGTGAACTGATTAAACAGATTTCAAGTAATACAACGTCCGAAGTCAAGTACAGAGGAAAGCCTTCAGAGACATTCAAGGTCAATAGCCGAATAAGACAGAGCGAAGGACGCTCCCCTCTGCTCTTTAACTGTGTTGTTAATTAGGAGATCAGCGAGCGTCGACGAGAAATGAAAAAGTGGGTAGAATATTACTGAGGTGCAAGATAAATGGAATACACTTTGACTATCTGTGATTCGCAGACGACATTGTGATATTGTGGGAGTCATTAAAAGTAGCAGTTAACCAAATCATACGGCTATAGAGTCAGGTGCCTAAAATAGGTCTACAGATCTCTATCGAGTGTATCACAAACGTCAAAGTAGGTTGAAGACGTGAAATTTCGAAGGTGGAGGGATTTAAATACACAGGAGAATGAATAGAAACTTGTCTGATAGAGAAAGAAGCAATCGAAACACAAATAAACAAAATTAATTTAGCATGAAAACTAACTACGAATATCTGCAATTAAAAAAAATTCGATCAGTTCAAAACTGAGACATTACCAGGTAGTAATCCGTTCAGGAGCCTAATATTCGTCAGAAAGTCTGAACCTCTTAAGAGCAGGAGTACTTAAGAGACTACAACTTGTGAAGCGAAGGATTCTCAAAGGTATATAGGGACCTCTAAGAACAGGAGATAGTCAATGGATCAGGTAAGGCTGATACATCAAAGGATACAATTTCTTGTGAACAAAAGAACCAAAATACACAGGAGTGAGTTACAAAGGCATTTCAATAAAAAGGGAATACAGGAACCAGAGATTTACAAGATTGATTTTCAGATAAAAATTCAGGCATTCACAGATTTCCTGGGCAGAATTAGACCCAGGACAAAATCTTCATGAACAGAAGAGCGAAGAAGGTTGCAAAATATGAGACAAAGAATTCTGGACAAGGATAGAGACCAGAAGAAACGAAGCTGACGTGAATTAACGTGTTCCTTACGTGGCCAAAACGAAATTGAGAAGACGAAGAAGAAGATGAATATAAATGTAATTTGATATGTAAAGAACCATTGATGTAACTAGAACAAATAAATGTAGATACGTTAGTAAATATGATAGTATTGCTTCGCATTCATCTGATCTGATAGTGAGAACGTTAAAAAGCAGTTGTTTGTGCCATTCCTTTCGACAACTTTGCCACTACAGGAGCTTACGAAGAGTCTGAGAAAGAAATGCGAAGCATATGTAAGAACGGGTAGTAATCACGCTATACTTTCAAAAGATAAACCGGTATGATAGTATGTTTGTAAGTCTTTAGAAAACATACTCTCTCCTGTAAGCACGTGAACCTGTGAGCACCGGCGTGTCCTATGCCGTTTTATGAAACACATTTTCATTTCCCGTTTAGCATTTCGTACTTTATCACTCCATCTCAGTTTTAAGAAAGAATACAATTTTTTACTTTTTCGTGATAAATCTTCTCGGTTGACTTCCCGTGTAACTTAACGCATAGTGTAAATGTGATTTCTCAGCGGGTTGCCTCTATGTATAGTCAAATGACATCCAATCTCCGCATCAGGAAATATGACATGGTCAGCGAAATTAAGAAAATAAATAGAGAAAGTTTGCACTATCCACTGAGAGATGGCCCCCGCGAAGTTTGCGAAATCTGACAAACCACGGAAACAGCGGATCCCAGACTATGGGCTAACGATAGGAAAAGAGAGAGAGAGAGAGAGAGAGAGACTACGTTACTGGGACACTGAACAAACGAGGAGTCAATAACAAATTAAGAATTAAACTGCATCAGACTTCTAGGAATGCGACAGTGGCAATTTTGACAGCTTCTGCTGAACTGTCGCTAATTAATGACCGGGAGCTACGTTTCTTCCAGTAAGTAATCTTATCGTTTGCCTGATATCTTCACTGGCTATCTCTGTGTAGTATTATTACGGTGCCAAAACAACAATTTGAATTATACAGTTAAAGAATGTATACCAAACTCGAATTCACGCCGAAACAGATCTCACCATTTCGAGTCAGGGAGAACTCTAAAGCAACTGCAGAAGTTTCGAATATGTTCTGAACATCAGCGAAAGCGAAGTGCAACTGCGCAACACCAACAAAGGAGCTGTTAGTCGGAACTGGGTGGCGAAAAAAAAATTCCCTTGACAAAGCTCACATTTTTGGGTGTAGGTGTTACCTAAAAAAGAAAAGCAAAAGAAACTTTTTCGTGGCTGTCAATATTCGGAGTGAAGTTGCGCCTTCTTGAAAGGGATTTCCGGAACTTCAACTTTAGCACTAAGGTTACAGCGGGGGATCAAACCACGTCTGCCGGCACTGAATAAGTCACAAAAGTCTTACGAGGCCCCTGAACTTTGCGGACAGTCTCGAAATCTTTCCAAGCTTAGGTGTAAAAGGGCGAAGAAAAAAGAAAAAAAAAAAAGAAAGTTAAGAGACCTGCATCAGCGAAACGACCAGAATTGAAAGGAAGTAATAACGTGACAGCGACGTGCATATGTGAGACAAAGCTGGAAGAACATTCGTCCTGGATTTTTTTTCGCTTTTTTCGAGGATAGGTGTAGGTTTGTTTTCTCACGTGTATTTTTCAACACAGTTATGGAAGTTTAATTGTTTATTGATAGCGTTTCCTGTGCTAGTCTATTTATTTCAACCGCAACTTATATAGCTAATGGTTCAAATGGCTCTGAGCACTATGGGACTTAACTTCTGAGGTCATCAGTCCCCTAGAACTTAGAACTACTTAAACCTAACTAACCTAAGGACATCACAAACATCCATGCCCGAGGCAGGATTCGAACCTGCGACCGTAACGGTCGAGCGGTTCCAGGCTGTAGCGCCACCCCGGCCGGCTATATAGTTAATGCAGCATGCCATTGGTTCTCTGGTGAAAAAGATCTGAGTCATGTGAGATGGGTTGTTAGCATCTCTTTTTAAGTCTTATTGTAGCCTTCATATATTTCTTTGACCTTCTCCACGTAGTTGTTCACGGTTCTAATTTTTAAGAATGTAATAACATTATTTTCAGGCTCACTTCTCTAAACTTTGTGTTACAGCTGTCAACAATTTCCAAAATGTATAAAATGTAACTTATTTACTATTGTTGTTCTTCAGTCTCAAAATTTCGCAGACTCCTCACGTGTTTAATTCATAAGTGATTGGCTGAAAACAGAGAAGTCCTTTGTTTGTGAGATCTATCGTCCTTAAAAGTTATCATTAACGTCCTGAAAAAGGTATTGTTCTGAATAGTTAAGTGTACACCTGCAACGTCCGAATGTGAAGACTGGTTGCATGGTGTAGTGAAGTTTGTATCGTTGTGGAACGAAAAGAAGATGGAGGAGGCTCAATGCGACAGAAACACGTCACCTGCCACTCTCACGTAGCACCAAGGAGGTCGCTGACGTTAAGTTCCACTTCTCATGATCGTGTAATCATCCTCACTCCACGTGACTCTACCGATCGAAGTGACACGTAGGTTAGTAAACTGAACTTTCAGTCCAGAAGAACGGAATTCAAAATTTTATACGGCCTCCCTGACAAATTTTTGTCATGAACCACTATAATCCCTTTATAGTCTTTAAAAGAAAAAATCAATTTAGGTTTACTTGTCCTTGTCAGGAAAACGGTCTTGCCGCGATAATAACACCGGTTCCTGCCAGATCACCAAAGTTAAGCGCCGTCGGGCTTGGCTAGCGCTTGGATAGGTGACCGCCTGGATCTGTCAAGCGCTGTAGGTAAGTGGGGTGCTCTCAGCCCTTGTGAGGATGGCATGATTGAGGAATAGCTGCTCCGGTCACGAAAACTGACAACGTCCGGGAGCGGTGTACTCATCACATCGTCATCCATATTCGCTTCCAGTGACGCCTAATGGCTGAGGATAACACAGCTGTCTGTTGGTACCGTTTGGCCCGTTGGATGCAGAATCCTTATCCAGCCAAATCCGTGTGAGATATTTTATTTCGGCTGCTTTTGCTACATCTGTGTCCTCAGACAGTAAGATCGATAATGTGCTGCCAAATACTTAACCCACGACCGATAAGAGGCTCCTGCGTGTAATCACATGGGCCCGGCCTCTGATGTAAGCCAGGAAGTAGAAGCGGCCGCCTTGACAGCATGAACTCATTTCGCATTGTGCTGTGCTCTAGTGTCTATCTCGCTGACGCTGTTCATACGTGGATGGCTGGTTATTGGAATCTACCTTGGTCACCCCTTCAGACTATGAATGATGCTAACAGACTTAAGTGACCTTGGACTACCTGTAATTTCCTCTTCATGTGTGTCTACAACTTTACGATGGTCCGACCCAGGCTGTTTTTGATGATGATACTCTCCGTCTTCAGGCCACAAGTGGTCCATCGGGACCATCCTACCGCCGCGTCGTCCTCAGCTTAGGATGCGGATAGGAGGGGCGTGTGGTCAGCGCACCGCTATCCTGGTCGTTATGATGGTTTTCTTTGACCGGAGCGCTGCTATTCTGTCGAGGAGCTCTTCAATTGGCATCACGAGGCTGAGTGCACCCCGCAAAATGGCAACAGCGCATGGCGGCTCGGATGGTCACCCATCCAGATTCCGGCCACCCCCGACAGATCTTAACTTCGGTAATCTGACGGGAACCGGTGTATCCAATGTGGCAAGGCCGTTGCCCGGACTGTTTTTGTCAGATAATAATTGTGTAGCCATCCTGTCTGTGTCATACAGAGTCTTTGTTGCACTTGAACAGGTGTAATACTGGTGACTAGGACTCCAACTTAGCGTGTGTGTTACGACAATGTATTCCAGAATTAATGAAACGGTGGCATCAACAGTTGCGATTTCAAATACAACAACGGACACAAGGACAACTACAAAAGTAAACCCTGGACCAACAACACAAACAACAAGAGCAACAGCAAAGGCAAAAAGTCCCGACTATGGAATAGTTGCAGTGTATAGTACAGAAGCTGATCACGCCATCCATCGCCACCTCGCCCGCCATGTCACCGAGAAGATGCAGACTTAGGCTCATACTGCAGAGTCTACAGCTCCACTTCCAGGCGAGTGGTATAAATGACGATACTAAACAGCGTGCTTTTTTGCTATCTACTAACACCGAGTACTACGTCTTGTACAAAAGTTACATCCTCTAACTATGCCTGTGCGTTTAGGACTATCAGTAATTCATTATTTGTTCTCAAAACATTACGAGCAGCAAACGCATGTCGTGATGGCTAGGCTCGCATTTCTTCGATGACACAAGAAGTCGTCTAATTTACTGCATAGGCAGCTGATCTCATATGATCGACCAGAAAATCCAGATGTTTGTTTGCAAATCAAAGTTGAAAGCATTCCTGGGCCGAATAGTTAGTCTTGATGTAATAATTACATATGCACCTGATAAATTCCTGCTCAGACATCGAAGTTAACTAATCCTACTCTTGAGGAAGTGTTATCAATAGCAAAAGCCTTTTAAATGTCAGATGTTGCACAGTTACAATTTGATGAAAGTGACGTATCTCCAATAAAACGGCGTTCCCATTCAAATCACAGTAAGCGTGATCGTATCTCATGAAGTTCATCACTGGTCTCCGGACTCAAACCCCGACGTCCATTTATGGACAAAGTCGAATTAAAAAATAAGCAGCGGCATTTATTTGACTCTTAGTCATTGTGTAGTTCTTCCACCGCCCGTCATCGCTACAACAAAAGCAGGGTGCAATAGACAAAGTGCCCATACTGCTTATTCTAAACGCTCGCGCGCTCAATACCCACATAAGGAAACGCGCTGTACGCAGTGCTGTAAACAATAGCATGTGGCGGAAATTTAGAAAGGCGACACCGCGTTGCATCAAAACGCCGCCACCGCGCAAATAACGCGAAAGCCAGCGGCTGAACCCTTTCCCAATACAACCGCAACAGTTAATAACATTCTTTGCTGATAACAGTTCGCCAGTTTTTATTATAAATGCGAAAACCAATGCTCATATTGATCCTCCGCCTCTTCAGTCGACATAACGAGGGTAGCGATACCACATCAAGAGTCGCATAGTTTTTTTTGCGGTGATGGCCTTTGTACAAGACGTCAGAGATTCGATTACTTTCATAGTTGTTCCATCATCACAGACATAAAACACTTTTCGCATGGAGGCTTCCAAACTATGAAACAGTTGTAGTTTATGATAGAGCAGCTCATCAATACAGAACGTCATCCACCACCATCTCGCGTGCCAAGTCATCCAGAAGATGCAGACTGCGACTCAAACTGCAGACGCCTACAGCTCCACTTCCAGGCGAGTTTCCTCTCTTGGTTTTAAAACAGTATACGGCATCGGCATTCTACGGTTCTGCAGTAGTAACATTCGCTGATCTTGATTCACTATGCACTGCATTTTAAAATGTATTTTTACCAGGCTTAGGCGTGCAGAAGTGGCCGCGCGGTTCTGGCGCTGCAGTCTGGAACCGCGAGACCGCTACGGTCGCAGGTTCGAATCCTGCCTCGGGCATGGATGTGTGTGATGTCCTTAGGTTAGTTAGGTTTAACTAGTTCTAAGTTCTAGGGGACTAATGACCTCAGCAGTTGAGTCCCATAGTGCTCAGAGCCATTTGAACCATTTAGGCGTGCATTTAATTACGTACACTATGTGATCAAAGGTATCCGGACGCCCTCAGAAACATACGCTTTTCAAATGGTTCAAATGGCTCTAAGCACTGTGGGACTTAGCATCTGAGGTCATCAGACCCCTAGACGTAGAACTACGAAAACCTAACTAACCTAAGGACATCACACACACCCATGCCCGATGCAGGATTCGAACTTGCGACCGTAGCAGCAGCGTGATTCCGGACTGAAGATCCTAGAACCGCTCGACCACAGCGGCCGGCTACGTTTTTCATATTAGCTACATTGTGCTACCACCTACTGCCAGGTACTCCATATCAGCGACCTCAGTAGTCATCAGACATCGAGAGAGAGAGGAATGGGGCGCTCCGCCGAACCCACGGACTTCGTACGTGGTCAGATGATTGGGTGTCACTTGTGTCATACGTCTACAAGCGAGATTTCTACACAGCTAAACATCCATAGGTCCACTGTTTCCGACGTGATAGTGAAATGGAAACGTGAAGGGACACGTACAACATAAAAGCGTACAGGCCGACCTCGTCTGTTGACTGACATAGACCGCTGACAGTTCAAGAGGGCCGTAATGTGTAATATGAATACATCTATCCAGACCATCACACAGGAGTTCCAAATTGCATGAGGATCCACTGCAAGTACTGTGACAGGCGGAAGGTGAGAAAATTTGGATTTCATGGTCGAGCGGCTGTTCATTAGCCACATATCACGCCGATAAATGCCAAACGGCGCCTCGCTTGGTGTAAGGAGCGTAAATATTTGACGATTGAAAAGTGAAAAAATGTTGTGTGGAGTGACAAATCACGGTACACAATGTGGCGATCCAGTGGCAGGGTGTGGGTATTGCGAATACACGGTGAACGTCATCTGCCAGCGCGTGTAGTGCCAACAGGAAAATTCGGAGGCGGTGGTGTTATGGTGTAGTCCTGTTTTTCATGGAGGAGGTTTGCACCCCTTGTTGTTTTGCGTGGCGCTATCACAGCACAGGCCTACACTGATGTTTGAAGCACCTTCTTGCAATTCGGGGATGACAGTTGCATCTTTCAACACGATCCAGCACGTGTTGATAAGGCACGGCCTGTGGCGGAGTGGTTACACGACAATAACATCGCTGTAATGGACTGGCCTGCACAGAGTCCTGACCTGATTCCTACAGAACACTTGTGGGATGTTTTGGAACTCCTCGTGCCTGGCCTCTCCGAACGACGTCGATAGCTCTCCTCAGTGCAGCACACCGTGAAGAACGGGCTGCCATTGCCCAAGAAACCTTCCAGCACCAGACTGTATGTACGTGGAGTGGAAGCTATCATCAGGGCTAAGGGTGGGCCAACACAATATTGAATTCCAGCATTACCGATGGAGGGCGCCCCGAAATTTTAAGTCATTTTCAGCCAGGTATCCAGAAACTTTCGATCACTTAGTGTATCTCATAAGCAGCTAGTCTTCTGCAGCATTTCGGTGCTTTGGAGTTCTTCTACTGCCAGCATCGCGAGATGACGTCAAGACAGACATCGTCTGGTGTAACAAGACATCCTCAAGTCCATCACGTTAAGTCCAACGCCATTGATAGATCCAAGCAAATAAGATAGTTCCCTCCACGTTACTGATGACTGTAAGGCAAGCATCAATGCACAATCAGAGACTGACGACTATCCCATCGCAAGGTCAGAAGAGCTCATATCAAAATTATCAGTTAGGCAATATTTCTCCGAACTTGATTTATCGGAAGTACATTGCCAACCGTGTCAAGACGAACACTCACGCCATTTCATGGTTACTAACACCCCATTTGGATAGTACAGATTTAACAGTTGAAAGTCGGAATTGTTAGTGCACCAACAATTTTCCAACGTTTTCTGGTGCATCAGTTTGAAAAGATTACGAATACAGTAAGCTATGTTGACGATATACTACTAAGTGGTGCTGCAGGAGAGCAGCATCTTAAAAACACTGCAAACAAAATGGAATAAAGTGCAATCTACAAATGTGTGAACTCTTTCAAGAGGAAGAGGAGTTAGGCCACGTAATGAGTTGTAAAAGAACTTCAATCGACTCAGGAACATGCAGAAGCCATATAAAATATAAAACAATCGCTTACCAACTAAAACGACCTTCAGTCACCTTATGCTCGCCACCGAATCTTCTCTACATGGCTTCAAAGCTGTCCTTTTCCAAAAAGGCTTTGGTGGGCATGAAGGGCTCATCGCATACACCTCTAAAAAGCCACATTCAACCCAAAATAAGGCGACCGGGTGGCCGAGCGGTTCTAGGCGCTACAGTATAGAACCGCGCAACCGCTACAGTCGCAGGTTCGAATCCTGCCTCGGGCATGGGTGTGTGTGATGTCCTTAGGTTATTTAGGTTTATGTAGTTCTAGGGTACTGATGACCTCAGAAGTTAAGTCTCATGGTGCTCAGAGCCATTTCAACCAACCCAAAATAAACTATTCCGAAATCGAAAGAGAAACACCTACGATCCTATTTGGAATTCATAAAGTCTATACTTTTCTTGATGGAACAAAGTCATCTCATTATTGACCATAACAACTGTTTTCAGAATTCAGCCCTAAGAACTGACTTCCTGAAATATCGGCCCAACGGCTACAACGTTGAACTCCCTTCCTAAGCAGATACGCATTATCGGCTTACAGCACAACATGCTAATGCTGATGAGTTGACCAGACTACCGACGAGGCCTCACCCCAGATTTGTCTCTCAGGCACCACTGTGTTTCCAAAACCTGACACGCTACGAAACCGCACACAAATTTTTCCCCTCGCAGCAACCATATTTGCAAGGGAAACAGCCGAGGAACTTCTTCTAAGGCACATTACGAGACATATTCACCAAGGTTGACCGGTAAACCTCATACTCCAGAAGTGTGCAAATCTATTTCGTTCATAAGTAGGGTCCAGGTGACGACGACTGGCAGCTAGTCATCACAACGTCACTGCGCCAGCATGCAAGCTATCTGCTCCGCGCTGACCAGTGCGGTAGGAGCCACAAGAAGGTGCTCACTAGACGGCATGCCTGCTGGTCTGGAATCACGCAGCATCGAGAGGAGGGCCCGCTCTTGTGTCGGTCCAATCAGCACACCTGCGACTGTTCCATGGCTGGAACGCAAACATATGGACTTTGCTGGCCACTTCCTGCGAGAGATGTGACTCGTCGTCCTTGACACATGCTGGAATTTCTCACATATTCTTCGAATGGGGAACACCACAGTAAGGGAAACAAGAAGCGTCTTGCAGAGAATATTCACGTCTGATGGGGCTCCAGAAACAATATTTTCGGATCCTGACCCTCAATTCTCATTTAATATGATTCGGGATTTCTGTTTGTGGAATGGGATAGCGCACCTAACAACGCCGTTCTCCCAATTCTAAAGGTGCAGGTGCGAAAAATGATGACAGCTGCGCCCGAAGCCGAAGCCCTGATCCAATTTCTGGCTCACTACAGGAAGACTGCTATCCAGGGACACACTCCGGCGGAACTGCTGCATGGTCACCGACAATGGACACACTGTGGCCTCCTGCGGCCTACAACAAACTCATGCGAGCCAAATTGTTGTCACCGCTACTCTCTGGGCACAAAATGGTTCAAATGGCTCTGAGCACTATGGGACTTAACATCTGAGCTCATCAGTCCCTTAAAACTTAGAACTACTTAAGCCTAACTAACCTAAGGACATCACATGCATCCACGCCCGAGGAAGGATTCGAACCTGCGACTGTAACGGTGGCGCGGTTCCAGACTGAAGTGCCTAGAATCACTGGGCCACAACGGCTGACCTCTGGGCACAAGGTATGTGCTCACATCATTTGGAGAATTCAGTGATGCCAGTGAGGCATCATCAGAGCTGCCTCGGGACGATAGTGTTCACCATGGAAGTCAATGGCACCATGCTGGTATGGCATGCAAACCAGCTCAGCCCACGCCTAGTGGCATCACCGCGAGCCACCCACTATCGGCCCCTGTGCTGGCTCTGTGAAATTCTGGATGCCTAGACAGAAACTGACCAACAACCACAGGTCCAGTGATGTCGAAGCAAGTCCGCCTAGAGAGTGAGGCACCTTCCCATCTCCAGCACCAATGACTCCGAGGACCTGCGACCAGAGCACCAGTACCACCAGCTCGCTTCATCATCAAGATGACGCTCCGCCAAAGATGAGGACTCAGTGCAACAACACTTTCGATCCTATGGGCTAGTTAAAGAGGGAGTGGTGCTGTATCTGTGTCCTCACACAGCGAATCGGGTAGTCTACCCTGCGCCCTTGAGTAATAACAGGAGCTTGGCGTCTGATGTCATTCAGGAAATAAAACTGGTCACCTTTGTAGCATGAAATAACTTTGAATCGTGATGTGATCTGTTTTGTACTTTGCTGACGCTGTGCTCACGTAACTGGCCTGCTGATTGGATCTCACTTGGACAACTCTTTGGATAGAATATACACGGGTGCTGACGACCCTGTTTGATTACGGGCCGGTCGTGGTCTAGCGGTTCTAGGCGCTCAGTCCGGAACCGCGCGACTGATACGGTCGCAGGTTCGAATCCTGCCTCGGGCATGGACGTGTGTGATGTCCTTAGGTTAGTTAGGTTTAAGTAGTTCTAAGTTCTAGGGGACTGATGACCACAGATGTTAAGTCCCATAGTACTCAGAGCCATTTGAACCATTTTTATGATTACGGACTATCTGGATTGTTCTCTTGATGTGTTTTGTGAACTGCTAAATGTGTATCTATCCTTACTGTGTAACAAACAGTGTTTGTTGCACTGTATAGATGTAACAATATTTGCACTAAGACAGCCTTGGAACAAAAAAGTTGTGTCGTCTTCCTGGTTTTAGTGTGCACTGTTTCGAAACGGAGTCACTCTGTCTTTTATTAGCAGATGTTATATAGTTTACATCACATGAGTATTGCATTCACGCCTTTCAAAATAGGAAAACAGAATGTGATGCGAATCACATAACGTGAAGGTACAAGAATTCTACGAGGGACAACAAAAGTTGCTAATTAACGGAAAATCCAACAACAAGAGAATAATGAAGTTTTAGCTGCTAGCAATAAAGGAGGGATGTATGTTTTATAGCCGTACTGCCTATAACAAAAGGGGATTCAGAGCGGCGACACCAGATAGAAGGGAAATGTTTAAGTCCAACTTTGGACATCTGGTGGTGATTAACCCAGATAGCCCTGACGTCGTTCTGGAAGGACGACGTAACTCACTGTTGATATTATTTATTTTTGCGAATAACGCACTGTTGCAACGGACTGTGACGCATTGTTATATGAAGTAGGCAGAGTCAGTTGGGCGCTGCGACATTCAGTTTGACGCTGTCGTTCATAGTGGGTGAGAAACTGTGTCTTGAAGATAGGGCCGATTTTACCATGGACGAACTGACTGACCTTGTCATCGATGGGTATGTATATTTTCTTTCATATTGCGTCAATAATTCTGAAACTTGTCACATAATATCTTAAAGAATTAAACTATATTATTTATGGGCTCATATTACGATTGAAAGGTTTCGTCAGTTGTAATTCAATAATGTTTTCAACCGTCCTTCCAGAAGGACGTTAGGGTAATGTGCTGTCATTTTGTATACACAGAAAACGATGTACACTTATGGAACTTTTGGACATGTTAGAATCAAAAGATGAGGAAATACCCAATACTGGTGTGAGTGGAACATTACACCCTCCTCTAAATTCAACTGATGATGTAACAGATGAATATTCGGGTGCTGAAGAAAATCCAAGTGTAGATAAATTACGAGCAAGTCAGCTCTATGCTACTGCGCTACATGACCTAAAAGAGAGGGGCGTGGAAGCAACAGGGACAAAAAGAGGAAACAGCGTTAAGAATTGTACTCTATCATTTGTAGATTAAATGATAAAAGAAAATAGAGGATCATATGAAATTTGTTCTTACTCAGCATCCGGGATTTCCATTGCACGTTGGAATGACAGCAATGTTGTTACTGTAGCCACCAACTTTGACAGAGTGCAACCACTACGCTCTGTAACAAGATTTTCCAGGGAACAAAAGAAAAGGATTATCGTGCTTAAACTTAACTTATTACACTCCTACAATACTCATATGGGAGGCATAGATCGAACTGACCGAAATGAATCCCTATATAGATGCTCTATAAGAGGGAAAAATGGTATTTCCCGATCATTGCACATTTTATAGACTTTCAGAGCAAAATGCCTGGGGTCTTTACAAGCACAACGAATAACCCATAGATCATCTGACATTTCGTCGTCGAATTGTCACTGCAATTCTTGAAAGTAACAAAAGAGTCACTACCAGCAGAGGACGTCCTAGTAAGAGGGCAAAACTAGATTCTAGATTTGGTGGAAGAGAACATTATGTTGCTGAATTACCAACGGACGAGGTAACAAAAAAGAAGCAGCTGAAATGTCGAAGGTGCCACAAATTAACTACTACTATGTGCGTAAAATGTGACGAACCACTTCATGTTTGTTGCTTTTTGTCTTATCATACTAGTGCATCAAATATGTGTATAGGTTATTTTCTTTGTTTTTTGTATTCATTAGCTTTTTAGCCAATAATTCAAATTTATTTATGTTTATTTGAAGGTATAAAAACCAAAACAAGTTAATTGTGCAATGTCGTATACTTTAAAAACATGTTCCCTTATTGTCCTGACGTCCTTCTGGAAGGACGGCCATATTTGGAAATACTAAATAAAAATAAATACTCAAAATTGTTTTTACTTTCTTTCTTACAACCTTGTGAATGAATGTAGATAAGATATAAATCAATTTTGAAAAACAAATAATTCAGGACTATCTGGGTTAAGGTGCCCTTGCACCTAAGTGACATTCAGGGACTATCATGCATGCATTTCACAACGATTAACATACCCAAATAGAGCCCATCAAACAAATCAATGATGAAACTTCGTGGCAGATTAAAACTGCGTGCCAGACCGAGACTCGAACTCGGACTTTTGCCTTTCGCGGGCAAGCGCTCTACCGACTGAGCTACCCAAGCACGACTCACGCCGCGTCCTCACAGCTTTAATTCCGCCAGTACCTCGTCTCCTACCTTCCAAACTTCACAGAAGCTCTCCTGCGAACCTTGCAGAACTAGCACTCCTGGAAGAAAGGAGTCTCGGTCCGGCACACAGTTTTAATCTGCCAGAAATTTCATATCAGCGCACACTCCGCTGTAGAGTGAAAATTTCATTCTAGAAACATCCCCCAGGCTGTGGCTAAGCCATGTCTCCGCAATATCCTTACTTTCAGGAGTGCTGGTTCTGCAAGGTTCGCAGGAGAGCTTCTGTGAAGTTTGGAAGGTAGGAGACGAGGTACTGGTGGAATTAAAGCTGTGAGAACGGGGCGTGAGTCGTGCTTGGGTAGCTCAGTCGGTAGAGCGCTTACCCGCGAAAGGTAACGGTCCCGAGTTCGAGTCTCGGTCCGGCACACAGTTTTAATCTGCCAGGAAGTTTCATATCAGCGCACACTCCGCTGTAGAGTGAAAATTTCATTCTAAAATCAATGATGATCCCGCGCAACGGGTATTTCGGATCTATGGAAACGTGTAGCAAAAGTTGACGTTAGTGAGGCTACTCAACCTTTATCTCGTTGCACATCTTTTAATCAGCTTATTACTTCTTTTTAATTGCACATTATATTCCATTTGTATTATTCTTTCGGAAGTGAATAGGATAGGAAACAGAATGCATCGTAGCAAAATGATTTACATAAATTTTATGATTCTTGTGCAATGAATTGTGACGATTTATTCACGCCAAGCATAGAACTTTTTTTTTTTTTTCTCTGAGCACTATGGGACTTAACATCTTAGGTCATCAATCCCCTAGAACTTAGAATTACTTAAATCCAACTAACCTAAGGACATCACACACATCCATGCCCGAGGCAGGATTCGAACCTGCGACCGTAGCAGTCCCGCGGTTCCGGACTGAGCGCCTTAACCGCGAGACCACCGCGGCCGGCCAAGCATAGAACTGCCGATGACAAAAAAGAAAAAAAAAACATCGATAAAACAATGTTTTCATGGTGCAGAGAGGGGCACAGAATGTAGGTGATGATTCCAGTTTGTAACTCTCTGTGAATTAGGTGTCCCTTAACATACATCAAGATGGAACAAAAAAAGGTACAGTAACATTGTAAATGGAATGGTACTCGTTATCAAGATATTAGAGTTTCAAACCATGGGACAAGGATCATTTAAATTCGCACATTTCCATACTGGGCGAGAGCAGGCAAGACTTAACCATATGATTTACTCTCATCGAGGCAAGCAAAGAGTGAGCAGAAATTGCAGTGACCGGTATCTCTCCAAAGACGCGTGGTCGCAGGTATTGTGTTAAAATCGTAAACTGGTCAACGACGAGTAATTCTTCGTGCATGGAGGTATTCGTTAGGGACAAAGTTTCAGGGTGTACAAGATACGTAGCAACGGTAATTGAAAACTATGAAGTAGCTAATACTTGGGGTCTTACAGACAAGGACGAAAACATCAGACTTAAATGTTCACCAGTCAAAGTACTACTTACCTTGACGCAATATTCCTTGAGTAATACATTGGCTAATAAATAATTAAATTACAAAGATGAGTGTAAGAAAGCTAGTGCATCGAATACAGGACACACGTGTGGTAGTTGAGAACTGAATGAAGCATTCTTCCATCAAAGTGAACTCAACTCATGAAATTAAATAACAAAAATAAAAAAAAAGAGATAATGAAAGGATTCTCTAACGTGCTGGAGCTGAAATGTTATAGATTAGGTACTTCTACAAACTACACTATCACAATCATATACCTGGTTTCACAACTGAAGAAGGCCGCTCAAGAGAGCATGTCTGTTCGTTTACCAATTCGCTGCAAGAGTGACGAATATGGCACTTGATCATAACGGTTCTTCTATGAAATAGATGGAGGGGAGATATTCCGTTACAACTGAACACCTACACTCCAACAACGTCACGACACAAAAAGTGAAAGAAACATACACGTCAGGAAGTGACAAAAGAGGTTTATGAGAATTTATATAACAATAAAGAGATTAAATCATGCAAAACATTTGGAAACTTACAAAACTGTCGTGCTGACACAGAAGAAAGGTGCAACTGTTTAACACAGCTATGCATTTAAACAGCAAAAAATTCTGGAGTTACGAAGAAAGGAAAAGGCTGGTGTTGAAGTGGCGAGCAGAGTTTCAAACGAACGATAGTAAGAACACAATAAAATATGGTGAAATATACAAAAATATTCGGAAATGCCTTGAAGTTGATGCGAGAATACAGGATAATACGTACTTTGCTAAGAGAATGAACTGACAATAATGAGAGTAATAATCAAACAAAATAGGAATTTATATTGAATTGGCACTATATTTCACAAGTTAAAACAGATGACAGAATGGCCAACGAGAGAGAGCAAAATCTAGAAAAATTTCTTAATATCTTTAAATGCATTTACAGTTCTATAAATGAATCAGAATCACGGATAGTTGGTAATAAAAATTATGGCGTTCCGGAAATAATCCAAAATCAGGTGAAAAAAGCCATTCGAGATGTGAAGAAAGAAATACATACAGGTGGAGGAAACGTCATACAAAAGGAGCTAGCAACATAATTTAAACATAATTTACAGATTTTGTTTCAAAGAAAGCAATTTCCAGTAACTGAAACAGTGCTGTAATTATTCTTTGGTAAAAGACTAAAGACAGAAAGGCGGGAAAAACTATACACATGTCAGGATGCTGTATGTTATGGGTAAGATGTTCACTATAATTATTAGGAATAGCGTAGAAGAACACGCTAGTTTTGAAAGAGTCAAAAGAGCGAGAGTGCTTTAGAACTGGAAATAGCACAGTAGACCACTACCAATTCGTAATCAAAATTATAGAACCAGAAATGAGTAGAAACTACTACTTCATATGAGGCGCTGATGACCTCGATGTTGAGCGCCCATAAGCCCCAACACACACACACACACACTTCATATGGAATTCACTGATTCTGAGAAATTTTTGGCACAGTTTCAACAATATCTGTGCTACCTGCTGCTGACGAACAAGGCATATATCGAATCATGTTACAGCTTTCATTACATTTGATCAGGACAGAATTCATAATTGAAAGAAACATGAGGCAAGGAAATAGCATATCAACACAACTATTCGCAGTTGGCAGAGGAAGTTTCCAGACATTTAAACTCAGAGAATGAAGAAGGTATGTGTGTTTAATGATATTTTATAACCTTACTTCATTTTGCTGTTGATGTTTTACTGTTTATTTCTGCTGCAGGTAGCCTTGAACATCGACTTGAAGAACGTTACTAAACGTGATCCAAAGCAGAAACGAAAATGAATTATGATAAGACTTAACTTATAATCAATAAATCGAAAATAAAATAGAATATTAAAAGTGAGATCATAAAACTAGGAGACCTACATCTACATCTGTATCTACATGACTACTCTGCAATTCGCCCTAAAGAGCCTGATAGCATATACATGAGACTATCCCCTATCTCGCTGTAATACAAAACGAGCTGCCTTTTTTTTAACTTTTTCCATGTACTCCGTCAATCCTACGCAGTAAAGATACCATTCCACGCATCATTAATGCAGAAGTGGACGGAAAAGTGTAGAGTAAGCTGTCTCTTTAGTAGAACTGCTGCATTTCTTGAGTTTTGTGTGAACAAAGCCCATCCCTAGCTTCACCTTCCCTACAATAACAACTTTGCGTTAGTTCCAATTTAAGTTGTTCATAATTGTAGTCCATAGGTATTTTGTTGAAGTGACAGCGTTTACACTTGTGTGATTTATCGTGTAACCGAAATTAAGCGTATTTCTTTTGTTACTCATGTGCATGACCTCCCATTTTTCGTTACCTTCCTCAACTGCCACTTTTCGAACCATACAGTTATCCTGTCTAAATCATTTTGCAATCGATTTTAATCTATTGACGACTTTACTAGGCGCTAAATGACACTATCATTTGCAACCAATCTAAGAGGACTGCTCAGATTGTCTACTAAATAATTTATATAAATCAGGGACAGCAGAGCATGTATGACACTGTCTTTGGAAACGCCAGATATTACTTCCGTTTTATTCAATGGCTTGTCCGCCCCGATAGCTGAGTGGTCAGCGTGACGAATTGCCGTCCTACGGGCCCGGGTTTGATTCCCGGCGGGGTCGGGGATTTTCTCCGGTCAGGGACTGGGTGTTGTGCTGTCTTCATCATCATTTCATCTCCATCCGGCGCGCAGGTCGCCCAATGTGTCATCTAATGTAATAAGACCTGCACCAAGGCGGCCGGACCTGCCCCGCAAGGGGCCTCCCGGCCAATGACGCCAAACTCTCATTTCCATTCGATGGCTTTACGTCAGTTACTACGAACTGTGACCTTTCTGACAGGAAATCACGAATTCAGTCGCACAACTGAGACAATACCCCACAACCAAGCAATCTGATTAGAAGTCGCTTCTGATGAACGATGTCAAAAGCGTTCTGGAGATCTATAAATACGGAATAAATTTGAGATACCCTTTCGATAACAGTCAATAGTACGTGTGAAGAAAGAGTTAGTTATGTTTCACAAGAACGATATTTTCTGAATCCGTGCTGACTGTTACCAGATCGATTTCTTCGAGGTAATTCATTATTTTCGAACTCAGTATATGGTTCAAAATCCTTCTGCAAATCAACGTCAGTGATATGAGTCTCTAATGAAGCGTATTAAACCGATTTCCTTTCTTGAGTATTGGCGTGACATCACATTCTTTCCATTCCTTAAGTCAGAATCTTTCATCGAGTGGGTGCCGAGCAATTGTACCAGCGTACTCTAAAAGGAGCGTAATTGTTATACAATGCAGGCCGGAAGACTTTTTAACTGATTTAAGTTTCTATTCTTCACTGAGAATATCTGCTTCTAAGTTACTCATGTTGGCAACTGTTCTTGAGTCGAATTCTGGAATATTTTTGTCGGTGAACGAATTTCAGAAAACCGTGTATAGTAACTCCGATTTAGCTGCACTGTTATCGGAAATATTTTTACTGCCATCGCGCAATGAAAGTATCTATGTGTCTTCTCGCTAGTGTACTTTACATATATCTCTTTCGCTTTTCTGCTAGATCTCGAGCCAGTTTTTTTTCTGCCAGATTTCGCGCCAGAGTTTCGTTATGGAGTCCATTGACAGCACTTCGCTTTGAAATTTACACTAAGTTTCGAGCGTAAGTAAATATAGGAGATTTTGCATTCTCTTCAATTTCGCAAGTTTCTTACCGTTGCTACTGCTACAGTGTTGTGATCAGTCTAGTGTATCAAGAGGGATCAGTACCATGTCTTATTGAATTTATTTGGTACAAATCTCTCCGTATCTGTACTCAGGGTGAGTCACCTAACGTTACCGCTGGATATATTTCGTAAACCACATCAAAAACTGACGAATCGATTCCACAGACCGAACGTGAGGAGAGGGGCTAGTGTAATTGGTTATTACAAACCATAAAAAAACGCACGGAAGTATGTTTTTAACACAAACCTAAGTTTTTTTAAAATGGAACCACGTTAGTTTTGTTAGTACATCTGAACATATAAACAAATACGTAATCAGTGCCGTTTGTTGGAGTGTAAAATGTTAATTACATCCGGAGATATTGTAACCTAAAGTTGACGCTTGAGTACCACTCCTCCGCGGTTCGATCGTGTGTATCGGAGAGCACCGAATTACGTAGGGATCCATAGGGAACGGTGATGGACCTTCGGTACAGAAGAGACTGGAACATCACCTTACGTCCACATGCTAACACCTTTTTATTGGTCTTTTTCAAGATTATTTTTTGCTAAGATGTCTAGTAGGTTTTATGAGTTTTATATTTATAGCACTTGAAGACAATGACTGGATGAATAGAAAAATAAATAAGCGGAAGAATAAAACTCGCATGGAGAGGTTCTAGTAAACTAAATGCGGTATTCACAACTGAACTTGGGATGACTCTGAAAAAGGAAGTTTACAATGAATACGCATTACCTGTCTTGAGATACGATGCAAAGAACAATCAGAAATTGAAGACTTTTTAAAGAAAAATAAAAAAAATACAGACATACTTGTCGGGGATTGCTGGGAGAGGCACGGGTACAGACAAATGATGAGGGAACGGGTTGGAGAGGATGACGCAGTTAAGGGCATAATGAAAATCAACTGGAGATGGGCGGGGAATGTAGGAAGGCTAACGGATGATAGTCGGATAGAGGAAATCTTCTGCTGGATTTCAAGAAATTAGACTGAGACAGTGTTGTGATAGAAGGCGGATAGACGGCAATATAAGGCCTATTGGTACAACATACAGTGTAAGCTCACATATTAATGTGACCGCCTGCGCCGCTGTGGCCGATCAATTCTAGGCGCTTCAGTCCGGAAACGCGCGCCTGCTACGGTCGCATGTTCGAATCCTGCCTCGGGCATGGAAGTGTATGATGTCATTAGATTGGTTAGGTTTAAGTAGTTCTAAGTCTAGGGGACTGATGACCTCAGATGTTAAGCCCCATAGTGCTCAGAGCCATTTGAACCATAGTACTTCATGAAGTGTAAAGGGAGTAAATGGAAAAATTGTACTGGAAGATAACCTCAGCTAGTAACATTTGTTTGTGGAAGCCAGAACTGAGTAGGTTCGATTTCTTCGTAATGTTAACCGGACTGAGAGGTAAAGGTTGGACGTAATAAGGGTTTTCAAGGCATCAGGCATCAGGCATTCACATAACATAGAGTTCTTCCACTTGTCTGGAAGACACTCTGAACACTTCTCTACATTCTTAAAACATTTGTCGCCTATTCTGTACTGGTGCAAGACATATAAGGCAGATGAAGTTCCTATTACGCTTGATATGGCCGATGACAACTATTTTTATGTGATAATTATACACTGTAACGTATAATAAGAGAAAATCGCCTTATGCATGACTGATTTTCCTAATTGGTTTCCAGTTCTACATCCTACTGCAATACTTCAGCTGAAGAAGGATTTAAAATGGAATGGTTTGTCTTCATAAGGAATTAACTACAACTTATTTCATCAGGTCAGGGTTTAATAGGAACTATTGCGCCCAGCGACTGTGAAAATGCTATTATCAAGCACGAACACAGTAATCAGTCCCATATAAACCTGTATTTTATTTGCTGACGCAGCTAGATTTCACCTACAGTATACCCATCATCAGAGCGTTTAACAGCGATCATGTAGAGCCAGCAAGCTTGAGCTAAGGGCATGTTAATGCCGTTTTAACAACGTGTACCTATTCGATACGACTGATAGCTGTGTTCATCTCACCAGAGCACTGGAATATCCCAAATTCTAAATTTTTGAGGACGGCATCTTCCAGAAGTAACACGTGCCTCGCGTTAGAACATCTGTAGTTCCGTTAATTATCGCTCTCGGACGACACGTATGTAGAATCTAGAAATGTGTGAACGTTAGTATTATGTGTCTTTCCCTGACAGGACATTAAACCTTTACTATTCATTCTAATTTATTTTAAAATTTCGCTCGTAATAGTACAAATACAAAGATAAGCGTCTAGCACGAAAATGAATGTCCGAAGAAAATATCTTTTCTTGGCATACAATGCACATAAATATCCTTTTAGGAGTGGCATTGAATTTATTACACAATGGATGTAAGCAAACGTTCACCGAGAAATAATAATAATCGATGTATCCAACATTGAGTCAACACAAAGACACTTAATCTTACCCCCTACATTGTTCGTTTCGTTGAATGCTTGCATATACAGCACACGTTTAACAAAATGGTGGTAGACAGTGCCCCGACAGCTTCTGTGCGGATGCATTGTTATCGTCGGAAAGGTAACGGGAGATATGTTGATTCAGAACAATGTGCGTGGTCATTCGTTTTCTTCCTACCGCCATATCTCTATAGCAGGCGAGATTGTTAAAGCGAACTTAATAAAACTTTCAGTCGTTTTCAGACATGTGTGTTGGACGTACAAAGATAAAACGGTTTCAGGATGTCTGATGTGTCTCGTAACACACTTGACGAGTTCTTCTTAACGCTCTCGTGTAATGCACCGTGCAAAGTCTGAATTTTATAGCCTTCCCCTAACTTGCAATTTTTAGCGGTCCAGGTAGGACATTCATATACAGTATTATTATTTAACAATTATTAACTTCAGGTAAACGCTGAATAGCTAATCTCCACATAACAGCGCCAACTTTTTGTTAACATAAGGTGAAATCTAAAGATTATCAGACAGTGAAACGTATAATCTACACAAAATTGGCAGCTGTGCATAGCTTCGCAGTTAATAATACACAAAATTTAGAACAAGGTACTAGCGTTAGTTCATTTAAAATGTGCTTTTATGTTGCATAATGATTAAGGACGAAACTCTCGCCGGCCGGAGTGGCCGAGCGGTTCTAGGCGCTACAGTCTGGAACTGCGCCACCGCTACGATCGCAGGTTCGAATCTTGCCTCGGTCATGGATGTGTATGATCTCATTAGTTTAGTTAGGTTTAAGTAGTTCTAAGTTCTAGGGCACTGATGACCTCAGCAGTTAAGTCCCATAGTGCTCAGTGCCATTTTTTTTAACCACGAAACTCTAGCTTTGGTTCAGACTATTCAACCTACAAAGCATAAAGTGTCAATACGCCTATTATTTATTTAACTGTTCCAAAACATCACTAACAGTCATAATACTATGCTAGCGATATTCACGCTCAGAATCCCTCTTACTGACGCCGTTTTATGTGAAGACTGCACTGAGTCTTCTCAGATCCTTTGCCACTTTGTGGTTAAGTGCCTATCTTCAGTCCTTTCCATATCTCATCTTTTCTCTTTTTACAGGGAACTTGTATTTTTTCCTATAACGTGGTTTACAATTCCTTGAGGCTAGTTTCGTTCAACTTTCAGTTTTCACCCCTTACTCTCATTTTACACTTCGTTAGAAAACATTTGTGACAATTTAATGCGTATTTACGCATACATGTGACTCTCATACGCACTGTTCTACTATCTGAAACTCCCATCACATTTCGCAGATAAAGCTTCTACTTATGACTAGATCCTCTTCTTTCCTTCGGAAATTTAAGTTATGGATGGTTCAGTTGTAAAGCCATGTGTATAGGTTTCCCCTATGATGCCAGTAACAGTTTTTGAATCTCACGGACATTCAGCACAGTGAATTCCATTAAACAATACAAAAGTCATATTTATAATCTTTTCTGAACTGTAATATATATTTTGCTTTAATTTCCTGTCTCCTTAACTTTTCCACCATATTTACGGTTATTCTGAGGGCATTCTCTGTCTATTCTTATGTGCTAATCTTTTTATTTACGCACAACGCCTACTAATTTTTTTTTGTCAGTCACCTTACTAGTGTGATGCGATCCACCACAAATTTCTCTTCTGAGCCAACATCTTCATCTGAGAGTAGGACTTGCATCAAATAACCACAATTATTTGTTGTTGGTTCTTCCCATAACTATTGCCTGGGTTTTGGAGGATTTCATCTTGAGGAGCCATTGCTCGCAGCAGGAGGTAAACTGATTGGAACAGAGTTGGAGAGATCGTTGCGCTTTCTGGCGTGTAGGACGGAGGACGAGGAAACCGGTATCATCAGCACACTGAAGTAGGTGGGATGGCGCAAGATGTTGGACATTTCGCTAATGTAGAGGAGGTAAAGGGGAGTAGGAGGGGCGAAGGGTTGGGGCACACCTGCAGTGCAGAAGGTACGGGAATTGGTATTGTCAATAGTGACAGTGGTAGGGCAATTATACGGGAAGATTGGAATAAGGTGGACATATTTAACTGGCATAGCGTGAGTATGGAATTGAATAGGAAACCGGAATGCCATACACGGCAAAAGGCTTCACCTCTTACCGCAGATTTTATATTCATTTATTGTCGTGCATTCAGCTTCTCTCTGCGAATGGTTCGTTATCTAAATCAAATACGAAGAATACGTCTCAGACTGATAGACGTATGTGACTGCGCAAACGGCTAAAACAGGCACAATTTTGTTAGCCAGGGCATGAGCCTATTATTTTTAGAGATTGTAAGTCCATTTCTTTTGATTTCATAAGTAATAAACTGAGGTAATTGAGATCTTTAAATTGATGATCAAACGAACTATTGTATCATTTTGGTGTGTAATGATCTGTTTATGTCAGATGTACAGAACCATATTAAAATATTCCATTAACGTACTCCGCCGCCATCTCACAACACCTACCGGCAACGTACACTGAATGGTGATTTAGTTTCGAATTTATTGCATTACAGTTCAATTAACTTTTCTTTTAATATGCGAGATGCGCTGTAAGGAGAAACAATTAGACTTTATTTGTGCTACTTATTTCCTGGAATTATTATTGGCATGGAGCAACGAAAGTTGGGCTGTTGTAGGAATTACATGTCTTAGTAGTCAGATTCAAATTTAGGGCCGCAATGACGTATGCACTGTATGCATTGGACAGAATCTCAGATTTTTGTATTAGACTCGTATTTGAAGGACGGTTCACCTGAGCCACATTATCACAACTGATATTTGGCGTCAAACGAAAACGCAGGAGTGGAGGATGTGACATTTGGCATTAAAACTAACCACTCAAGCCATTAAATAAGAGAACGCCTTACAGCAGGTAGCTACAGTATTCTCAGAAAGAGTTTATTCCTGATACGCACTGACAGTAACATAAACAACTTAGTCAGTGTACACAACTAGCTTGTGGTGCTGTAAGTCCAAATTCTAAGGTGGGAAACAACGAAATTTTGGAGATTATTTTTCCAATTGAACATACATGATGATTTTTAAGCAGCTGAGACCTTGCTTCAGGTTCAGCCATAGTACAGTTTACTATAAAAGTTATATTTAGATAACTGAAATTGTCGTGTGTGATTGGTAGCTTAGTGAAATACATTAAAATTTTTCATACTTATTAACAGAAACTGAAAAATTATTCCAACTTCCGTATTTAAATCTTCAGCGTTTCTTCTCATAAAATTAGGCGGTAATAGAATCGTAGTAAAACGAAAGTAGTTGTTCCTGACTACTTTGTACGTAAATACTGTAGCTGGGTGGATTTAATTATTCGTTTTTGGATTTAAATGTGTCAGTCAGCAAATATTGTATAGCGATGTTGTGATGGATCGGACATAGTAACCAGTAGTCTCTAGAAGCGGTGAATAACTGTAGCGATGGAGGGGAGGAGTCCTGCCGAGGCTTACAGAGTCGAGATCACGAAACACTGTCGACGCAGCCGAGATCAATGTCTGTCTGTGTCATATCGATTACAGCCCTGGGGATTGTCGCCTCTCGCATTGTCTAAGTCTGACAGGAATTTTATTCAGTTTTCCATTTCCGCCGTTGGGGGCGCTGCCTGCGGGGGGTGTGGCTGTTCGTGCAGTTAACGATTATGACGCATCCGCGAAACGATCACGCCGCACTAGTAAACTGTGCGACGTGTGTAGGTGATGACCGCGAGACCGCTACGGTCGCAGGTTCGAATCCTGCCTCGGGCATGGATGTGTGTGATGTCCTTAGGTTGGTTAGGTTTAACTAGTTCTAAGTTCTAGGGGACTAATGACCTTAGAAGTTGAGTCCCATAGTGCTCAGAGCCATTTTTTGTGTAGGTGATGTTCAGTCTTAGGCAGCTCACCTTGAGATGTATGGCAGGTGCCCAGACTTATCGTACATGACGGTAAATGACGACTGGTTGCGCACCCAAAACGTCATCGAGTAGGGTATCTAATACAGCCGTCCGACCTCCATGTCATCCTCCTTCATAAGGCGTCATTTCCGTGTGGTATGGAGGAGCATGGGCTCAGCTCACTTTTCTCGCGGCCACTGTGTAATCACATAGTTAGTATCACGGCTTCCCGGTCTCAGAGATGTTCTGTGACTTATTCACGACACGAGTTTTTGTTTCTTTTTTCGTATGAAAAATGCTATTGTCTCAGTACTGCCTTGTACTCTCTCTTCTGTCGGAGCCGTCTCATGAACGGATGTAGTAAAAGATTGTGTCTTACGATGTTAATTTCGATAAGCTGAAACTGAATAATATAAATATTTACTTTATTCATTTCTATTATTTAATTCACTCTCATGCCTCGTTTAACAATTTTTAATGTCGTTTAGCAAATATTTGTTACTGGTCGTCTTCGTAGCATGATTGAATGGACCTGTCGCTATTGTCGTAGCCGTAAGTTCTCACAGCACATTCTAGAAGACGAACCTTTCTTCATTTCATTACGTGAGAACGAAGTTCGATGCAGATTTATAAGCGTCATCTCATTGAAAAGTTATTTCTGATGCACAAAACTGTTTAAGCATCTTCCCACAGTCAGCATCATCGTCTTGAAGACAGACCTACAGCACAGAATTCGCTGGTTTTCGTCATTTATCGCTTCGTCATAACAGCTCTTTTCTCTCTTCTGACGTTTATATCTACTACAACAAATATAAACAGCTTACTCAACTGGAAGAGCCATTATAACTGCCAGCTTTCCAGGGTTTGGAGGCGCTATTTCCGGTCAAAGTAGCTCCTCAATTGGCCTCACACAGCTATTACGCCCCGTTCCAGTCCTCACACCAAGGAAAAATCCGTATCAGTGCTGCGAATTGATCCCAGGGCTTCGCAAAGGGAAATCTATCCTTCTTGCCCAGTAGTTAAACCCCTATCAGCTTGATGTCTTTGGGCGCTGAACCCACAGAAACGAAATAATTTTTAATTTGTGACAGAAAACCCGATGGGAAATATTAGAGATAAGGAAACATTTTACTGAAAAGCCTTAGTATGCTGGTAATCGTGAAAAATACCTAGAAATTTGCGTTCTAAACAATACTGAAGGCAATATGTAAATGTCAAGATTTTGTTGGCGGAATGAAATTCTCTCTTTGCCCATTCATATATGTTTACATTCTAGAAAGGAATATAAACATTTACGAAAGTGTTGTTGAGAATGTAATCGAGACCTCTTGCAGTATGTGTCTTTAAGTATGATTTTCTTTTATTCTTTTCTTCAGTTCGTAGATATAGTAACATAGACGATTTCATTGATTCTGTAATGATTCCTTGTATGCCCTTTTTATCCTCCCTGATCGAAAACTGTTGCAGCATTTGAAATGCTTATGAGATTGTGACATAAGCTTTTTCTGCCAATCTGCCTTACTGCGGGTTCCGGCTCTTTCTTGGCCCTCCCACACTCCTTATTACAGAGGAATTCTGTGATTGTTACGTAAGAAAAAAAGTAAAACAACGTAGTCAATCTCCAAAGAGAGTACGTAATCTTTTTCCAACGATAGTCGTTACGGGAAGCATCATTTGCTTAGTTTCTTCGATACCTGCAACGTGATTTAGTAGTTTGGAAGTGCTCTTCCGTCATCTCTATTACTGGAAACAGCCTTTATATCTGCAAAAAGTTGCTTTCGCTGTAGCCCAACGTTATGTGTCGGGTCTACACCCTGTGCAGACATGCTGGACACCTCACCGTTGCGTCTCTATCTGTGCCTCTAACCCCCAGACAGGTCTTGCTTGTTCTTTGTCTGCGAAGGGCGTCCAGTCTGTCTCATATTGTCTATGGTCGACTAAGTCTCTCATTTGGCCAATGTATTATAAAGCTGTAATGTTTTGGGAGTGCAACATCCTGTGCTCTATTGCTATTCTTCGTAATTATTCTTAGATTTATGGAAAACTGTGTATTTTCGTTGTGTTGCTGACTGCAGTCCCTTATTTCTGAAATCAGTATTTGAAAATGACGTTTCCTATTTAAGATCTGCCTTTTTCGCAATAGGGTACCTTTGGAAGGACATATTTTCAGCTAATTTAGCACGTTATAGAGGAAATATTGTCATAAGCAGATTAGACAAAGACTCTACTACTTCACATATAAGCTGTTTACGTTCAGTATAAATGTTATTTGTTAAGTTTGGTCAGTCTTTACACGTACAGGAAAATCGTGGTACATGCACACAGAATTCGGCAGATCAATGCTCATATGTCATCCACCGGAATTGTCTGAAGCTTAAGCTACACTTATGAGTGAAAATGGGCAAAACGTGCACACCTGCACTGCAGGTGTGCCCCAAAGCCGCGCCCTTCCTCCTCCCCTTTACCTCCTCTATGCTGTCGACATGTCCAACAACTTCCGCCATCCCACCTACTTCAGTGTGCTGATGATACCGGTTTCCTCGTCCCCTGTCCTACACTCCAGAAAGCGCAACGATATCTCCAACTCTGTTCCAATCAGTTTACCTCCTGCTGCAAGCAATGGCGCCTCAAGATGAGATCTTCCAAAACCCAGGCAATAACTATGAGAAGAACCAACAACGCCCTCCGTCAAAATAACTTTTACCCGGCTGGTCCAGGCGGAGGTTCGAGTCCTCCCTCGGGCATGGGTGTGTGTGTTTGTCCTTAGGTTAATTTAGGTTAAGTAGTGTGTAAGCTTAGGGACCGATGACCTTAGCAGTTAAGTCCCATTATATTTCACACACATTTGAACATTTTTTTTTTACTTTTACCTTACCATTTATGACCATTCTATTCAGTTAAATAACACACCAAAATACGTTGGACGAATCTTCGACTGGCAACTAAATGGAAACATCACCTGATAACCATCCGTCAGAAAGTACACAGTAGACTAGAGCTATTGAAACTATTAACTGCCTGAACTTGAGGATTATACACCCCCATTGTCCCCCACACCTACAAAACCTTGATCTGACCCATCTTCTACTATGAAAATGTTACATGGATATCTACCCTACCCCAACCTTCCAAATTCTCACCTATAAACTATCCATCGGAAAGCCCAGAACATAAAATTTCAGAAGGTATTGTGGAATACAGCGATCGCCATAAATGCTGAAAGAACAGTTAAAAACAGTCACGACTGCGTTTTCAGATTTTGTGATTTGTTGGTTTCGACTCTTTTCTTAGGCCATCTTCAGGCTTTTGGCCGTCATTATGGCAGCTGGTGGCGGGAGACGGATCGAGATCCTTAAAGGTAAGCAGTGATAACCTCACTTTTAAGGATCGCGCTTCGTCTGCCGCCACCAGCAGCCATAAAGTCGGTCAAAAACATGAAGATGACTTGAGGCAAAGACCGAAACCTGTTGTAAACTAAAGATCTGAAAACCCGATATAAACTGTTTTTATCTGATTTTTAAGTCCACAATGCACACAAATGAATGAAACTATTAATTGGCTGAACTTCGGAATTACGCACCTGCACTGTACTCCACACCTACAAAACCTTGATCCGACCCATCCTACACTACGCAAATGTTACGTGGATGTTTTCCCACCTCATTCCTCTAAATCCTTGAACATCATGCACTGTGCCTCACTTTCTGCATTGGTTAACCTTTACCCATATGTATCCTGTACCACCTCGTCAAATTCCCGCACCTCCTCACCCACACTGAACATCTCCGCCAATCCTGCACTAACCACAAACTAGTTTTCAGTAACTCTTTTATTCCCCTTCTGATCACATCCCGGTGTGCTGCCGCGCCTTTAAAAACACATTTCACCGTCCCTATATTTCAAATGCTTTTATTTCAGTCTTTGATCACAATGTCAATTCTTTTGACGATGACCGGTTTCAGTCCGTAATGACCATCCTCAGATCTTTTCTACACCATGTCTTAAAGTGGTAAGGCTATAATGGCATCGTCAAAACATGGGCATGGTGTAGAAAAGATCTGAGGATGGTCATTACGGACTGAAACCGGTCATCGTCAAAAGAATTGATATTGTGATCAAAGACTGGAATAAAAAAAACATTTGACAGTATTCGATCACTGTTCGTATACGCGACTATGTTGCAGCTGGTGTCCCAACATCTATTCGCAATCCATATCGTATCCCAGCGCAACTTGCACGACTACCTTCCTGAAACAACGATATCCGACCCTATATTTATTCACCGTACAAACTTTAACTCTTCCCATCTCACATCATGGCTCGTATTGCCTCTCCATCCCTCCTGATCCCCTTTCCTCTCGATACCGCTTACCTGGTACATACCGAACTCCACTTCACCCGTCTTCCCACTGTCCACTCTCAACACCTACCTTCTCCTCCATGATTGTCCACCTAACGGCCCCCTTATTTTCCTACTCGTTCCCCTCAACACTTTCATCCTATATCTTTTTCTCCCAGTGTAGACCCTTCAGCTGTTAAGTGCAAGTGCAGCGATGTTTCTTATAAGAATGTCACAGTTTCTTCGACGGTTTTTAAATGACACATTTTTGTTTTTTATCTTGGTCTATAGATTTGAATATAGAAAAACGTTTGCTCTTGTCATCATTACATTTTTAAAGCTCTAGGCTGAATAGCGCAATGTTGTGCCGCTGGCTGCCACGCCATTCCCCGTCCACATGGCGCGAGGGGGATGTAATAACAATAAAGGGGAAAAAGGTGACAGGTGCGTGTCCCATTTAACAGGCGCGAGTGGAAAACTACTCGTAGGTCGGGAGACAAGGCCCGCGCGACAAACACGTTACGCAAAGCGTTCCGCGTTGCGTTGCAGCGCTCATTCGAGAGGTCGGCTGCCGGCCGCGGTTACGGGACGGCAAGTTTGCGGTCGGTCGTCCATCTTGTGCGGGATTCCTGGCCGGCTGGTCGTCGGCGCCGCACTCGGGCGTAAACACTTGCTGCCGATGGCGCCGGCGCAGCTACCGGCGGCGTCCGTGGCGAAAGCAGCGGCGGCCGGCGGCGCGTCGAGTGTCGCGATGTGCCGCTTGCGCCACGGCGCCGCGGCTGGGACTGGTATGCAGATGAGAGCAGACGGCCGCCTTATTGATGGCGGCCATTACTCCGCTGCGAAAGGTCCGCGCCGGCGACCGGCCCGGCCAGACCGCGGCTCGGTTTCGGGAGACTTAATGCCGCGAACAACGCGCCCGCCAGCTGTTCCTCCTACTCAAATCTGGAACACATCTGAGTCGTCGAGCTACTTTGTTACAACATGCAAGGTGATATCCGAAGGGTCCAGAAATGTGTCAATTCAAATTGCCCTGAGGTGACAAAAGTCGTGGAATACCTTCTAACATCGTGTCGGACCTCATTTTGCCCGGCCTAGTGCAGCAACTCTGCGTCGCGTGGACTCAACGAGTCGTAGGAGCCCTCTGCAGAAATACTGAGGCACGCTGCCTCTATAGAAGTCCATAACAGCGAACACGTTGCAGGTGCGCGATTTTCTGCACGAACTGACCTCTCGATTATATCCCATAAATGTCCGATGGGATTATGTCGGTTGATTGAGGTGGTCAAATCTTCGTTCAAATTATCCACAACTTTCTTCAAACCATTCGCGAAAATGTGTGACCCGATCATATGGCGCACTGTCATCAATAAAAATTCCACCTTCCTTTGTTAACATGAAACCTATGAATGGCCGCAAATGGACTCCATTTAGCCGAACTTGAGAATTTCCAACGATTGATTTATTGGACCAGACGACCCAATTCTTTCCATACAAACACAGCCCACACCATTAAGGAACCACTGCCACCTTGCACACTGCCTCGTTGACTACTTGGTCCATGGGTTCGTGGGGTGTGCGCCACCCTCGAGCCGTACCATCAGCTCTTACCAACTGAGATCGGGACTCATCCGGTCAGGTCACGGTTCTGCAGTTGTCTACGGTCCAACCGATTGGTCTCGAGACCAGGAGAGGTTCTGCAGGCGACGTCGTGCTGTTAGCAAAGCTATCAAGTCGGATGTTTGCTGTCGTCGTTCATGAAAGCCAAATTTCGCCTTGCTGTGCTAAAGTGCAAGTTCGTCTTACGTACCACGTTGATTTCTGTGGCAATTTTACGCTCTTTTGTTTGTCTGTTACAACTGAAACTTCACGCAGACGCCGGCCGAGGTGACCGAGCCTTTCTAGGCGCTACCGCTGCGGTCGCAGGTCCGAATCCTGCCTCGGGCATGGATGTGTGTGATGTCCTTAGTTAGGTTTAAGTAGTTCTAAGTTGTAGGGGACTGATGACCTCCGAAGTTAAGTCCCATAGTGCTCAGAGCCATTTTTGTTCCACGCAGACACCACTGCTCTTGGTCGTTAAGTGAAGGCCATTGACTGCTGCGCTGTCCGTGGTGAGAGGTAATATCTGAAATGCACGCTCTTGACACTGTGAATCTCGGAGTATTGAATTCCCTAGCGACTTCCGAAAAGGAATGTCCCATGCGTCTAGCTCAAACTACCACTCTGCGTTCAGAGTCTGTTAATTCCTGTAGTGCGGGCACAATCACGTCGGAACCTTTTCACACAAATCACCTGAGTGCAAATCACAGCTACGCCAGTGCACTGCCCTTTTATATCTTGTGTACGCGGTGTTATCGTCATCTGTATGTGCGCATATCGCTATCTCCATGACTTTTTCACCTCAGTGTATTACGTCTTAACTAGGTCTTGTTCTGCACCTTCTTTGCCATCTCATGGGGGCCAATATATCGATCTCACCATTTCTGTTAGTTTAGAAATGCATTACGTAAGTCTTTCTTCGTCAGGGCGTTTATTACCCACTGCAATTCCGCTTGAATCTCCTCCACTACATGGCCCTGTTTAGGATCTACAGAGTGTACCAAAAATGTACGGTACAAATTGCAGGACACATTCCTCACATGTAGACGAAGAAATTATATGAACATGGTTCTGGAACCGCTTTGTTTCCATGTTACAACTTATTTTCTACAACTCATTAATCATGGGAAACACACAAGAACAGAACGTTAGAATTATGGGGAATACGCACTCTCGGTGACGTCTTGTTACGTTGAGCATCGCCAGTGTTTTGTTTTATATGTCCCTGTTACCATGCGATGTACAGCATTGCTTCTTTTCAGTTAACATCAACTGTTCCAGCGATCAGTACGACCTTTGCAAGCACATTGGTTACTACATAAAGTTAATCGCAGACTTTGATCGTGCAATGGCAGTGTACACAAACGTAGAGATGACAGATGTCCACCTCATGCTTGGATTAGCTGCAGGCAGTGCCGCTTGCGCCCAATGGTTGTATCGGGAGAGGTTTCCAAGACGAAGGAGACCCGACAGGAACACGTTTGAGTCATTGATCGACGACTTAGGGTACATGGGGCGTTTAAGCCAGATACAACTGGGGGAGGTGTGGGGGACGAGGATACCGCAGCTGGGTGGGGGGGGGGGGGGCGAGGGGGCGGGGCGGCAGCTCTTCATGCAGTTGACGACGACCTTAGTATCAGTACAAGACATGTAGATGCGACACTGAATGTTGACCACATGACTGGCGAGTGTTACGCGAGGTCCAGCTGCATCTACATGATTTACATCGTGTGCAGACGCTATCAGCAGCTCATTTTCCAGAAACTATACTCTTCTGCGAATGCTTTATCCAACAAAGTGTCAACCCTAAACTTCAGTGCAACGGTGCTGTTCACAAATGAGGCATTGTTTCAATGAGATCAAATGTAAATTCTCACAATCGGCATGTATTGGCAGACGTCGATACTCACGCAGCTGTTGAAGCAAGTCATCAACAAAGATTTTCTGTCAGTGTTTGAGCCGGCATTGTTGGTGACTCTTCGCTACGGCCTCACTTTCTTCCACCCAGGCTCAGCCGACAGATATCGAAATTTCGTAGAGAATGTTCTATGTCATCTGTTAGCAAATGTGCCATTCACAGTGTGACAAAACATGTACTTCATGCACGATGGAGCACCTCATTTTAGTGTTAATGTCCGTCGATTTCTGTATAACAGATTCGGTGACAAATGGATAGTAGAGATGGACTAATCACCTGGCCTTATATTCTCCGGACCTAAACCCACGTCCGCAGCTCGTGGTCGTGCGGTAGCGTTCTCGCTTCCCACGCCCGGGTTCCCGGGTTCGACTCCCGGCGGGGTCAGGGATTTTCTCTGCCTCGTGATGACTGGGTGTTGTGTGCTGTCCTTAGGTTAGTTAGGTTTAAGTAGTTCTAAGTTCTAGGGGAGTGATGACCATAGATGTTAAGTCCCACAGTGCTCAGAGCCATTTGAACCATTTGAACCTAAACCCACTATACTCTTATTTGTGGGGGCATTTGAAAGCTCTTGTGTATGGAGCCCCAATACAAGATGTTCAGAGTCTCCGTGCCCGTATTATGGAAGGCTGCGAAACCATAGACAATACTCCATGGATACATCAGCTCTTCCGCGATTCACTACGATGGCTGGTTGATAAATTTATCAATGACCACGGAGGGCATATTGAACATCTGCTATGAGAAAGAGTTGCACGTGCTATGCTGGTGCGTTCTGTTTGTGTGTTTTCCGTGACTAATGAGTTGAAGAATATGAGTTGTAACATGGAAGCAAAGCATTTCCAGACCCACGTTCATGCAGAAATTTCTTCATCTACGTATGAGGAATGAGTCCTGCAATTTGTGCCTTAGATTTTTGTTACACCCTGTATAAACCGTTAACTTGAACCCTGAACCTTGAAACACGTCCGCTTTCGCGCGAACTTCTTTGAAACCGCGTACTCGCGCCTTGCGTAAGCCATTTGTCACCTGAAAGACAATCCTACGGCGGGCGACTCTATCTGCCGGTGCGATGCATCTCTGCAAGGAACCGTTAGGTGTACCTAGGTAGGAAGCGCCAGCTTTGACCGGAGCCCGTTGATAAAAGCGCTGGTCGCAAAAATTTCAATTGGGGCCCAATAACATTAAAGATTTACCAGAACAGTGCTGTTTTCGTCTGGATAACGACTGATATTACACTACCTTCCGATTTACTACAGACTAATTTTCGTAAATACGATTGTTACTCTCCTTTTGTAAGATTAACTTGACCTCGACCACGCGTCCAATGGAATAAAGCAATCAGACGATGAATTTCTTTTCCTGTCATAGTAGTAGATCGTAAGAATGGTGCGCAAGTAACGGAGTCGAACCAAGGTTCATTGGACAGGCAAAATAGCAAGTGACAAGAAAAATAATAAATACGTTCGTCAGTTCAAATCGAGCAATTAATTAAAGGAGAAACAGTCTGACTTTTGCACTTCCTCGATTAAACATACACTATACACTTTCTTAGTGTTTAGGTAGCAGAATGACAACAGACAAAGATGAGAAACTGCTAGCTGCATTAGTTGTATATTTTTTTAAGTTATCTACTCTTAATAATTATTCTGAATAGTGCAATGAATTTTGTCACGCTTGCGTGCACTAACTGACAAATTACGCAGCCTATGGGTTCTCGAAGAAACAGTGACTGACAACAACCAACAAAGACGGTAGAACATAAACACATATAATACAATAAACAAAATATTCTCAAAGAAATGCAAACGATTACTAAATAGCAGAGCTACTTGCACATGGGGGTCACAGAATCTGTTACAGCAAGTTTTCCATTAAAAGTTACACTTTCTATAAGTAAAATTGCCTAAGGCTTAATGAAGATATTTTTAACGAATTGTGGTTAATTAACCATGTGCAGTCTGACCAGTGTAAAGGGCCGCTAAAACTAATATACAAAAATGGCTCTATGCACTATGTCCCATAGACGTATAACTACTTAAACCAAAGTAACCTAAGAACATCACACTCATCCATGCCCGAGGCAGGATTGGAAAAAAATGGCTCTGAGCACTATGGGACTCAACTGCTGTGGTCATCAGTCCCCTAGAACTTAGAACTACTTACACCTAACTAACCTAAGGACATCACACACATTCATGCCCGAGGCAGGATTCGAACCTGCGACCGTAGTGGTCGCGCGGTTCCGGACTGTAGCGCCTAGAACCGCTCGGCCACTCTGGCCGGCGCAGGATTGGAACCTGCGACAGTAGCAGTAGCGCGGTTCCGGACTAATGCGGCTGGAACTGCTCGGCCACAAGGGCCGGAAACTAATATACACTCTTTTGCCAAAATTTTCACTGTGATACAACGCTGGAGGTATTAAGGGACTATCGAAACTTTCAATTTGAGGGATTTGATGCAGCGTACATGCAATGTAGCGCGACTCTGACGCGGGTATATTATGACTGACATGTTGGCGAGGGATTAGTGTGGCAATCGTGTCTTTCTGACGTGACTGCGGTATATGCGGAAACGTGAACTATGACGACATTATTAACAAATGCGTCAAAAAAGGACCAACGTGTGGTTATTATTTTCTTGGCTGCCGAAGGACAGAAACCGGTAGACATCCATTGGAGAATGAAGAAGGTTTATGAGGCAGCATATCTCTTGAAAACTACTCTTGTGGTACGCTGCACCAAGTTCCGTGCTGCTGCCTTATGACAACGCACGTCCCCATATAGCAAATGACGTAACGCAGAAGTTACGCCAACTCAATTGGGAGACTCTCCAGCACCCGCCCTACAATAATGATTTCTCTCCATGGGATTATCAAGCCTTCGGTCTCTTAAAAAAGACAATTAAAGTTCGACGACTCTTGTCGGACGAGAATGAGGAGCAGGCAGTTACGGACTTTTTCACGCAGCAGGACACGGTGTTTTACAAAGTTATCTTCAGCCTGGTGCTTCGGATGGATGATTGCCTCAATGCTCAAAGAGATTTTGCTTGATTAGTATACCGAATCTGGACTGTACGACCTTCAAACGGAAACCTTTTGGTCGCCCCCTTTATATTCAATAACGACAGTTCACTGATTACAGACCAGTCCGACTTTTCGCACATGTAGAGTTATCTTAAATTGGTACAGTGCTTTATCTACTTTCAAGTACAATTTCGTGTAACAAATAACATGATTTAAATAGCACTTCTCTTAAAAACAGACCAAGCAAGAGCAGTTGTAAGGTGGCTATAATTTCGCACCTCACAAGGACTGATCTACATACTTTGCCGTGATTTACAAACGGAATTATGTATCATTTGATAGATTGTTCAACGCATACACGAATATTTACACAAGACTGACATTGTCACATACACCTGGTAAATAGTTGTCAACGATACTTGTGTGAAAGGTGTTGGATTGTCTTTATTATCAAAACGCCGTAATCAGTGATTGCTCATACACTCATCAAAAATAGTTTTGCATCAACTCGTTTCGGAGAGTTCCGGAACCTGTACAGAAAATTGGAATAGAGATCAACATAAGCATCATTTCCGCTCTTTTTATTGCTCATGAAAACCACACATTGCACGTTGTACCACCACACAGCGAGACCTTCAGAGGTAGTGGTCCAGTTTACTGAACACACCGGTACCTCTGATACCCAGTAGCACGTCCTCTTGCATTGATGCATACCTGTATTCGATGTGGCATACTATCCACAAGATCATCAAGGAACTGATGGTCCAGATTGTCCCACTCCTCAATGGCGATTCGGCGTAGATCCTTCAGAGTGGTTTGTGGGTCACGTCGTCCATAAACAGCCCTTTTCAATCCATTCCATTCATGTTCGATAGAGTTCATGTCCGGAAAACATGCTGGCCACTCTAGTCGAGCGATGTCGTTATCCTGTAGGAAGTAATTCACAAGATAGCACGATGGGGGTGCGAATTGTCGTCTCTCAAGATAGCACGATGGGGGCGCGAATTGTCGTCCATGAAGATGAATGCCTCGCCAATATGCTACCGATATGGTTGCACTATCGGTAGGAGGATGGCATTCACCCATCGTACAGCCGTTACGGCGCCCTCCATGACCACCAGCGGCGTACGTCGGCCCCACATAATGCCACCCCAAAACAGCAGGGAACCTCCCCCTTGCTGCACTCGCTGAACAGTGTGTCTAAGACAGTCAGCCTGACTGGTTTGCCTCGAAACACGTCTAAGACGATTTTCTGGTTTAAGGCATATGCTACACTCGTCGGTGAAGAGAACGTGATGCCAATCCTGAGCTGTCCATGCAGCATGTTGTTGGGTTCATCTGTACCGTGCTACACTGTGTCGTGGTTGCAAAAATGGACCTCGCTATGGATGTCAGGAGTGAAGTTGCGCATCATGCAGCCTATTGCGCACAGTTTGAGTCGTAACACAGCGTCCTGTGGCTGCACGAAATGCATTATTCAACATGGTGGCGTTGCTGTCAGGGTTTCACTGAGCCATAATCCGTTGGTAGCGCAGTAGTAGCCCTTGGGCGGCCTGAGCGAGGCATGTCATCGACAGTTCCTGTCTCTCTGTATCTCCTTCATGTCTGAACAACATCGCTTTGGTTCACTCCCAGACGGCTGGACACTTCCCTTGTTGAGACCCCTTCCTGGCACAAAGTAACATACGGACGCGATCGAACCACGGTATTGACCGTTTAGACATGGTAGAACTACAGACAACACGAGCCGTGTACCTCCTTCCTGATGGAATTACTGGAACTGATCGGCTGTCGGACACCCTCCGTCTAATAGGCGCTGCTGATGCATGGTTGTTTACATCTTTGGGCGGGTTTAGTGACATCTATGAACAGTCAAAGGGACTGTGTCTGTGATATAATATCCACATCAACGGCCGGCCGGTGTGGCCGTGCGGTTCTAGGCGCTTCAGTCTGGAACCACGTGACTGCTACGGTCGCAGGTTCGAATCCTGCCTCGGGCATGGATGTGTGTGATGTCCTTAGGTTAGTTAGGTTTAAGTAGTTCTAAGATCTAGGGGACTGATGACCGTAGATGTTAAGTCCCATAGCGCTCAGAGCCATTTGATTTTTGAACCACATCAACGTCTATGTCCAGGAGTTCTGGGAACCGGTGTGGTGTAAAACATTTTTTTGATGTATGTAGCTTTTGAAATGTGGTGCTACAGAAGAATGCTGAAGATTAGATGAGTAGAGGAGGTATTGAATAGGACTGGGGAGAAGAGAAATTTATGGCACAACTTGACCAGAAGAAGGGATCGGTTTGTAGGGCATGTTCTGAGGCATCAAGGGATCACCAATTTAGTATTGGAGGGCAGCGTGGAGGGTAAAAATCGTAGATGGAGACCAAGAGATGAATACACTAAGCAGATTCAGAAGTATGTAGGTTGCAGTAGTTACTGGGAGATGAAGAAGCTTGCACAGGATAGAGTAGCATCAAGAGCTGCATCAAACCAGTCTCAGGACAGGACCACAACAACAACAACAACAACACTAGCAGAGGTTGGGACGCCAGTGGAAACGTAACGGCAGGCGTAAATCGGGCCCTGAGTGGAAAAGCCAGCACAGATGTCTTGGTCCACATAAACATGTTGAGTGACAGGAAATGTCCGGTTTGAAGTCCTGGCTGCTTAACACAGGAAGTAGCCCAAGACGGACGGTCGGGGGGCCTGAGCGCTGAAGCACAATAGAGCGGCGACCGGCCTGTATTATTGTGCAGAGAGGAACGAGGAAGCGTTACTTCGGAAATCACGCAGGATGTGCTATTTCCGAGAATTTTTTTACTCTGAGAAGCGTACCAGTGTATGAATTCCTAATTAACGGGAATAGGTATTTCCTCGGAAACTTTCCGTGCTAGAAGACAAAAGACTGAAACATGGTTGGTCGGCGTTTGGAAGAATCTGTTGAGAGGGAGAATATATCGTGGTTTCGAGAATATGATTCGCCTTCTACAATTGCGTGGGAGGGGAGCCGAGCTTTGCTGGGAAGCCAGTGGTGGAGAGAAAAAGGTCTTCCGTTTTTAACGCCCGTGATTGACAATCGCTCAGTATCAGCTTCTGTTGGTACAGACAGACTTATTGTTTTTGCTCTCGGAGATTTCATAGTAAATGAGGGGTTGGGCATTGTACTGTTGCGAACTTATACGATTCTTGACTTCGCCTCCAGGTAGGGAGTCGTCGTGAAGTACGCAGCGTTCAGTGATTGTTAGCACTTCTTCTGTCTATACTCATTGAGACGCAATCTGAATTCCATCCTTGTGGTTGGGAGTTCATGTTTCTCGTCTGTAGAACACAGAGAGAAGACTGTACTAGATTATACTAGTCAGAGAACCGTCTTCTGCTGTCCTAGTGTTTGAATGAATGTTCTTTTTTTTATTTTGTGGCTGGAGTTCTTCCCTTGTCACTGAGGTGTAGGAGAACCATCACTCCCACGCACCGTACGCAGTACCATATGGTGATATAGCTGATCGCTTCGGCTGATTAGGGCTATAAAGCTAATTAGCTGTGATCACGTAACTTGATTTCCACTGACGCACACCACTGTGGATCATGTTTGAAAGTAGTGTCTTCTATTTTTTTGGTACCTAGATGATATCAGTCATCTCGCATTATTTATATTAGATCGCGTAATAGATAAAAGGGCAGATATGGGCAATTGATCAATAATATTAGTTAAGAAATTAATTTGTCCATTGGACACTGACATATAAACATTTGTCATATATAAAGAGGTTTTAATCTACAATAAATGTATAAGCAGAAACAACACTGATCATTTTGTACTCGTAGTTACTAGCTCCCTTAATCATTCATTTATGTTTTATGTGGTAATTTGTATGTTAAAGAGTAAGAAGGAGAAAATAATATCACCATTAAGAGATCCTAATACCTGCTTCAGGGGTTGTCAGACAGGGCCAAATCTTCATTTCTGCGTTCAATATTTTCCACTGTGCACATTCATTTTTACACCTGCCTGGAGTAGCATCTTGGACAGTTAATGGAATGAAGTGCGTAATTCACTTTAAGCAACACGTGGAGCGCTTGGAACCAGCGAAGTATCTCAGATTAGAGAAACTAGCTCCACCCAACAATTAGCACACCTAAATAAAGCAAATTAATTGATTTTTTGAATAAACACTGGCACTGTAAGCGTATTGTCATACCGCTGGCTTGGTTTTGTGGAGTATCTTTGCGAGCGGCTGCATTTGCAGAGTCGAGCACGGGACATGGAGCTGCTATGTTGTGTTGTGGGTAGCTCTGCATGGGAAAGGCATTACTGTGGAAATTCAAGTGTGGCTCCAAGTATTATTATTGTGAAGTAATGAGATATGGAAGTGGATTCACTGAAAAGTGCGTAAAGAAGTAATTAAATGTCAGTAGTGCCGCCCATAATGTATTTGAGTATCTGCCCGTTACGTGTCGTACCATACAACATCAATCACCCGCGCCGTGTTCTGTCTCCTAGAATGAAACTAATGTGAATCAGTAAAATAGTTTACCACAAAGGAGGGCAATCACGTGCCTGTGTCTTGTAGCGAGCGTGAGAACATGCGTTCGGTCATCGGGTTCCTGCATCATCAACAACCAGACGCGTCGCGACTGTTAAGCGCACACTCTTACGAGTGAGAACTGTGAACTGTAAATTAGCTTCTATGAACAGTGTTATATTATTACAAATGTCAAGAAGGACTGGTACCAGATATCTGTGTGTTCGTGACGAGCGTAAGGAATTTCGTTCGACGATTCGACTTCTGCATCATCAACAATTGCTCGCATCGTGTCGGTTACCCGTACGCTCGTCCAAGCGGTAATTGTGGACAGATAATCATCATCATTGCCTGTGTATCTATCACTAAAGGTTCGCCCAGAGTAAGACTGAAATACGTGTGACGGCGTGAAGTACAATAGTGACAGGCATTAACATCGTCAAGAATACTGTACAGTAATAAGGGAATGATAATTGTGACCTCTCATCAAATCAGCAAGAACGTTAATTGGCATCAACATTTACGACTTACTGCGTAAACGTGCAACCTCCATTTTCTCATCGTCTCAGAATATACTTGTAATTGTTCATACCAGTCGTAGGACAGTGTTCTGTTTAGTATTGAGTGGCTCCCCTAAACCCGACTGCATATTTATAAGCGTAATTTCGGGCAAGCCATCAGCAATGTGGAGCAGACATATTACGATCGCCACGAGAGTATGGCGTGGACAGGCCCCACGGTCAAAGCTAGAATAATTTTAAGGGTCTCCCACCAGTTGTATCCCCGGGCGTGTTACAGCACTTTCGTATGTTGGAACCACACGAGGAGTTGGAATGGAAACCAGAATTGGGTAATATGATTTGGGCAAATAATGTAGATCTAAGACAAGAAGATCAGTTTTACACGTATTTATTAACAAAGTCACGAAACGTTAATTCATGCTGATAATGCGGTTCTAATTTTTTACGTTGTCTGGAGGTAGTCGGGGAGTTGAGCTCCTGTGGCGACGACGCTGTCAGTCAGTATGAAACAGCGGCTTTTCATGCAATATATTCCACTCCTTAGCGGCGGAATAATAAAGCAGAGTGTGTTAATATGTCCCACGTTGCTATGAACACAAGCCAATTACACCCAAGGCTTATTTGGAACAATTTATAAGCATTTTTTTGTCGATCACCACTCCAGTTGTTTCGTCATCTAAAGCTGGTCACACACATACTTGCTTTGTTCTAAAATTGGCCGACTACCTACGCGCCGTTACACCTCTTTAATTGGCTCATTTACTTCTCAGACACAGAGAAACTTCACTCTATTTTTTCCTACCGATTGTAAATTTTAATGCAGTAAGCTTTAACACCAATAATTCTCAGCTTTTTATACAAAAATCAAACCATTTCGTATTAATATTCATTGATATTAGTATAAAAAAAATAGAAGATTTAGGACAGCAAAAATTTTATAAAAATGCGATAAGTGTCATCTCGTTACATTATGGGTACACAGTATCGGTGTTACAAGCCTCGTGCATGGACTGTACGGCTGGTCCCGGCGGAGATTCGAGTCCTACCTCGGGCATGGGTGTGTGTGTGTTTGTCCTTAGGATACTTTAGATTAAGTAGTGTGTAATCTTAGGGACCGATGACCTTAGCAGTTAAGTCCCGTAAGATTTCACACACACAACCCTCGTGCAGTTCTGGCACAAAGCACTCTGGGTTCTGGCAGTACACTGGAAGGAGTGATTTCGACAGTAGTATTTTCGAGATTGACGTCTTCAACCAGCAGTACGGTTAAATCAAAGTGAGCGATGGGTGTTCGGATTGCATTTATATTATTGGGATTCACGCGCGTTTTAAGATTAAGCAGAATTGTATTTCTGTTGTGTTCGAAGTTGCTGAAGAGAATGTTTTGCCTTCGTTCTCTCTATTGATCTGATCAGAAAGCGTGGTGATCGGTAACCCTTCCTAATTTAATCATCCGTAAATTTGATTGACTTAGAGTTTCTCTCACTCGGAAGATCCTGTTTCACAACCTTGTAACTTTATTTTGAAAATTCGTTGCGGTACGATTACCGGTATGGATGTTAAACGATTTGATCTGGTACTTGTACGAGGGCGCACTGAAAAGTACTGCCTCCGATTTTGAATTCTGTTCTCAATACCGGTTGAGGTATTACATGTCAGTGCGGACGCACTCACATTGCCCGAACTCTTACGGGAATCGGTAGAGTGAGTGCCACGAGTTACGAGTATGGTGGGCAAGGGCACTACAATTGTAACGTGTGGACAGAAAGTTAGAGAGTATGGGTCTCACAGGGACCGTGTCAGAGATAAGTCCCTGCAGTCGCTCTATCGTCTGTGTCCTCGGTGTCTCAGTCGGATAGAGCATCTGACATATAAGCAGGAGGTCCCGGGTTCGAGTCCGAATTGCAACGGTGTGTAACGTGAACATGTCGGTGCATGAGAAACAGAGTGCTGTAATCGAGTTTCTAACCGTCCAGACATGGAGCATCCTCTCCTTCAGCATAACAATGTCAGATCACACACGAGCACTGCGACATGTGCAAAAGTCCGACGCCTTGTGTTCACTGCAGTGATCATCCTCGATACAGTCCCGACTTGGCCTTATCCCATTTTCATCTGGTTCTAACACATAAAGAATACGTTCGAGGATTTCACTTTGGGGCGCTGAAGCGGTGCAAGCAGAAGAGAGTCTGTGGTGCCGTCAACAAAGTCAAACATTCCAAGTAATGGTAACAACGACCCGGTGTCTCGTTGGCAGAAATGTGTTCGTTACCAGGGTGACTATGTTGAGAAATAAATTTGTAGACACAAAATATCAAGATGTAGAATGTTAATAAAGTTTTTTTAGTTTTTATTTTTGTTTTTTATTCTTTTAAAGAGCTTTAAGAGTTTTCAGATAAAAAAATTCCGATGCATTACGTTTCAGCGCTCCGTCCTGTTTATCGTCTTTTCAACGTTACGTTGCATTCAGAGGGAAGTTCCACTCTGTGGAGAGGGTGCATTGATACAAAGCTTTCTGGCAGATTAAAATTATGTACAAGAACGGAACTGGAACCTGAGACCTTTGCCTTTCGCGGACAAGCAAATGTGGTACTGGCGGAAGCTAGGTTATGCGGATGAGTGGTTGAGTTGTGTTAGGGTATCACAGTAGGTAGAAGACTTGTCTACGATAGGCAGAGGTCTCGGTTCGGCAGACAGTTTTAACCTGTCAAGAAATTCCAGTATATTGGATTTTTCTTCGCTATTTTATTGTCTTGCATCTCTTCCTTTGCGTACTAATTCCACCACCTGTCCAATTATCTCTACATGCTTCCTAAAAGCGTGATCCATTCACTTATTTTGCAATTAATTCAAGAATAACGGAGCATGAATGCCCAGAGCTCGATTTACTTTTGGTAAGAGCGTTACGGCACTTCCGGTAAAGTGATGTAAACGCAGTACTTCGAGACTCACGGCGGCAAAAACCATGTCATCGAAATTTATTTTTTCCACTACAGAGGCTAATTGTTTTTCAGGTTATTAGGCAGTGTAGATCACAAATGACACATTTGTTCTCCCAAACAGAGCCTATAAGGCACACCATTAGACAGTGTAACACGATGGTTAAAGTTAATGTTCTAAAGTAAATTTCGTCTATTTTACTGTCCTACCCTCCTCCCCCCCTCCTCCCTCGTCACCTTAACATTCTGTTGAGCTTTGCGAAAGTTTTGCCAATCCTGAAATAACAAATTAAGTGAGACTGCGTAAATTGATGGTCGTGTTCAGTGTCTGGAGGTATATTTCAGGACAGGAACCAGGTTCACAATCTTATATGAACATATTACTTCACTTTCAGAAGGAGTGGCAGCTGAAATGCGGACCCCACCAGACGAAGTTCTGTGGCAGTTATCATACAAAAACAGCAATTTGGGACAATTTTCGAATTAAAATCCTATATTGTGCATCTGCCAATATCACTATTATTATTGTTGTTGCTGTTATAGCTGCAGCAGTAGAGACAGTATTAATAGTACTGCTAGTAATTATTTTATTATTTTTTAATCTGTACTATGGAATCAAGTTCTCTCTACATCCATTGGGATAACTTTTAAATTTATGCTATTCCATTACCACCTGTTTTGTTAAAATTATTACTGTCTCTTAAGTAACTACGGAGTAAAAAATGGCATTGCAGTGTGAAACTGTGGTCCACTATAAGGTTGGTTTGGAACAGGGGCCCAAACAGCGAGGTTATTGGCCTGGTCCATGGTAAGAGAGGGCCTGAACGTTGTAATCTGATCAAGTTAAATGAACAATAAATATGAAAATAATATAACGCAGTTCTGAAGGCCTATTATTAAATTAGGTAAAATTTTACTTTTCAGTTTATGATTTAATGAATTCATAAGTTCGAGAAGTTAAATTAATTTTACTTTGGCAATGGCGCTTTAAGTTGTTCTTTCCTGTTATGGCGATTAGTTTTTCTTCCATACAGGTCCATGATTATAGATTATACAAAAAAAATATAGATGCACTTCTTACTATTTTGCTTTCGCTTTATCATTCACCTAGAGTGATACGTACAGTTCTCGGTATTCCGCGACAATGACAGCTATTTTGTAATAGGGACGATGATAAAATTTTGGAGTTGTTTCCAGTTGGTGACGGTACAGTCAGTACGGCCCAAAAAATATTTTTAAGTAATTACATTCGTATTTTTTAAAAATGTATTTGTTTATTTAATTTTGAATGTTCCAATGAAACAATGGCTATGTCGTCACGAGTCAGTCAGGTATTTATCAGACAATATGGATTTCAAACACATCTTGTACCTGTGCCTCAGTACCTCGTTAAAGAATAAAAGTTTCTGAAAGTGGGTTTCCTAAGCTGTAAGACCTGATGAATTGGTTTCTAGTGAAAGGAAATAAAAAGAACCTGTGTTTGGTGAAATGATATTTGGAAGGAATCTTTATATTACCAAAATTCTGTTAACCATTCTTTTGAAAGTGTTAATGGTTTTCCCAATTGAAGAATCATTTGGATCCGAGAGCTTGAATATTGCTTACAAGCATGATTGCTCATCCAAGGAGGAAACTTGAAACATGTCGCAGAAAACAGTCACGTGTTTTGACGTTGTTTGATAGCACCATCGCCCAGTTAAGCAATGTCAATCGTGCAGTCAAGATTTGTCGAAGAATTACTTTACTGTTTAATCTGCAGAAACGTTTATGTTTATAACGATATTTGTAAGTACTTGGATCAATTCGTATCGACTATTTTTTCTTGGGAAGGGGAGGGGGGGGGGGGAGGGGTTCTTCATCCTTATAACTGATTTGATGCGGCCCGCCAAGAATTCCTGTCCTGAGCCAAACTTTTTATCTCAGGGTAGCAGTTGTATTCCCAGCCTCGTGATGCACACTTCTGATGTTAAGTATCTCACTGTTCTTATTTCTGCCACTTGTCATTATTTCTGTCTATCTTTTATTTACTATCAATTCATATCTTTCACTCACCAGACTGTTCGTACCATTCAACAGATCCTGTAATGAAACTTCCTAGCAGATTAAAATTTCCTAGACTCGTAATCGGGGCCTTTGCCCTTTCGGACATTTGCCGCCAGGGTGTTTCATGCCAGCGCACACACTACTGCAGAGTGAAAATTTCGTTGTAGATCCTATAATGTTTCTTCACTTTCACTGAGGATAGCAAAGTCATCAACGAATCTTTTAATTGATCATTTTCGCCTAGAATATTAACCCCACTCTTGAACCTTTCTTTTGTTTCTGTCACTGCTCCACGATGTACAGATTGAACAGTAGGGGTGAAAGACTATATCCCTGTCTTACACCCTTTTTAATCCGAGCACTTAGTTATTTATCATCCAGTCTTAATGCTGTCTCTTAGTTCTTGTAAGTTTTGTATGTCACCCGTCTCTCGCTATAGCTCCCCCAGTTTTTCTCAGCATTTCGAACAACTTGTACCTTTTACATCGGTGAACGCTTTTTCCAGGTCGACAAATCATAAGATCATGGCTTGATTTTTCCTCAGTCTTGCTTCCATTATCAACCGCGATGTCAGAACTCTCTGTCTGGCACCTTTGCCGTTCCTAAAGCCAAACTCATCGTCATATAACAGTTCCTCAATTTACTTCTCCATAGTCCGGTATATTATTCTTGTCAGTGACTTGGACGCATGAACTATTCAACTGATTGTGCGATAATTTTCGGCTCTTGCAGTCTTCGGAGTTGGGTGGATGATATTTTTCCGTAAATCTGATGGCATGTCGCCAGTCTCATACTTTCCACACGCCAATATGAATATTCGTTTTGTTGCCATTTCCCTCAGTGATATTAGAAACTCTGGCCGAACGTTAGCTATCCTTTCCACTTTGTTTGATTTTAAGCCGTAGAAATTTTGCCTTAGGTACACAGCAGTTTTTATTTATGTTATTTATAAGTGGTTTGTATTTTCTTCTTTCATCGATAATCTGAACTATTTCTTCTGCAAGCACAATTTCGTCGCAGTTACATTCGTTGTTCTTATGTTTTCCTTCCCAGTTTCTGTGATTGCCCTTTTCAGAAATAGCCATTCGTCTTCAACTGAGCTGCCTACTGAGCTATTCGTTATCGCTGTATCCACAGGGTCAGAGAACTTCAAGTTTATTTCATCATTCTTTTGGATTTCCGAATCCTACTTCTTTGCGAATTGACTCTTCGTGACTAGTACCTAAAACCAGAGGCTACTCTTCCTCATTAGTAAGTTGTGATTCTATATCCGATCCGGAGTGCGTCTTCAATCCAAAACCTGATTTCGGATTCCCTGCCTGAACATTATGTAGTCTACCTGGAATCTTCTCCGTATTTCCTGGCCTTTTCCTCCTCCTTTTATGATTCTTGAACAGAGTATTCGCTATTGCTAAATGAAATACCTTGCAGAACTCAATTAGCCTTTCTCCTCTCTCATTACATTTACTAAGCCCTCAACCTTTCCTTCAACTCCTTTCCCTACAACCGTATTCTAATCTACGATTGCCATTAGATTTTCATTACCATTTACGCACTGCACTACGCTCATATACGGTTTCTATCTCTTCATCTGCTTGCGTCGTCGTCTTGTATGTCTGTACTATTGTTGTTGGGTTCGGTTTGTTGCATTATTTTTCTTTCCATTACACTTTGCTGACCTTCACCATATCTAGATTGAGACTTAACATATCTCCGTTCAGATTTCCTAGCTTCCCCACCACGTTCGAACTTCTGACATTCCACGCCCTGAATTGTAGAATGTTGCTCAGTCTTTTTCTGAAGGTCCCCTCCCGGAGTTCGAAAGGGGGGCTAGTACGTGCTAATGGATAGATCATTACGAGTCTTTAGTGCATTGTTTTCCATTGCCTCCTGCATTCTCATGCCGTTGATCACTGCAAGAGAGTGCCCGGAACCTCTGTCCGCTCCTCCACTCTCTTTGAGAACGTCGTTGGCAGAACGAGACTGACTTCTTACGCCGCAAGTCTTCGGCCACCACCGCTGATCATTTTTATTCAAAATTTAAGCAGTGGTGAGGTCCGAATCTGAGACCTAGCATGTTCTGACTACTAATCAAAAAGCTACCCCTAGAATAATATTTACCAACCAGTCTTCCCGTCTTGCACCCTTAAATTTAATTCTTCAAATATATTCGTTTCTTATGGACGATACCAGGCAACAATTTAGCAGTTCGGAACAAAATTTCCTAATCACCCTACGCCACGCTTCCTTTACTACTACAAGAGCTGTTAAACGCTTTTAGGTTTGACTCCATTATTTCTTCATCTGTGAAACGAAATTTGATAGACACATTCTTGATTACACTTTGTTCCAAATTTTTATAGATGTCCATTTTTGGTGCTTTTGTTCTGTAAAAAATGAACTGCTGAGATGTTACGCGGCTATTTGTCCCTTTACTACCAAGACAGTATTTAGCACACCTACGAAAAACCTTCCAGCAAAAACTTACCATTTTACACATAATCAGATGACAGAAGATGACAGAAAGTAAAGTATCCGTTATACACTTCTTTTCCATTAGAAGCTTAATTCTGTAATTTACACTGAAAACGTCTTTCTACTCAAATGAAAATTTTGTTTCATCTGTTCCAGCTCATCCTCAACGAGAAGGGTTCCCAATTTTGTTTTAGGTAGTTTTGTACCTCCCCTTGAAGTGAGAATTTTTTGTTGTTGTAAAATTAATGTTTAAAGTAGTCTCTGACTTTCCCAACTTGCTTCCCTTGTAAATTGTTTATGATTTTGTGCTTATCTTATGGTTGTACTCATGTGTTGAGCTACATGCAAAACTTTTAGGCGGCTGCGGAGAGGTCCTGGAGCGTTAATTTTCTCTATACTGAGCAACATTTGGAAATTTAGTTATCGAAGACGTTGATTTTCTAAGGTTTTATGTTCAACTTAATTTATACTTGATACTAAGATTGTAAATGTTACAGTCATTCAGGTCATTCAATTACCCGTATCAGCGTAAAGAATTATTATTTGGTAATAGCAAAGCAAACTGACAGCCGTTAAAAGTTAATATCGGAGTTATTATTTAAAACTAACAGGATCTTTCAGGGCATTAGCCTAGTGACTCCTTAAGCCGAAAAGGGCTGCCACTGAACCTTCGAATATTTCCTTATAAATGCTCGGGGAGAGGGTAGTCAAAAAATGGTTCAAATGGCTCTGAGCACTATGGGACTTAACTTCTGTGGTCATCAGTCCCCTAGAACTTAGAACTACTTAAACCTAACTAACCTAAGGACATCACACACATCCATGCCCGAGGCAGGATTCGAACCTGCGACCGGAGCGGTCACGCGGTTCCGAGAATTACTTCGAGCAGATAGTTAGAGAACCAACTCGTGAAGCTAACGTTTTAGACCTCATAGCAACAAATAGACCGGAACTTTTCGACTCCGTGAATGTAGAAGAGGGTATCAGTGATCATAAGTCAGTGGTTGCATCAATGACTACAAGTGTAATAAGAAATGCCAAGAAAGGAAGGAAAATATATTTGCTTAACAAGAGTGATAGGGCACAAATCGCAGAATATCTGAGTGACCACCATCAAACGTTCATTTCTGAGGAAGAGGATGTGGAACAAAAATGGAAAAAATTCAGAAACATCGTCCAGTACGCCTTAGATAAGTTCGTACCGACTAAGGTCCAAAGCGAGGGGAAAGATCCACCGTGGTACAACAATCATGCACGAAAGGTACTATGGAAACAAAGAAAGCTTCATCTTAGGTTTAAGAGTAGTCGAATCATAGCTGATAAGGAAAAGCTGAACGAAACGAAAAAGAGCGTAAAGAGAGCAATGAGAGAAGCATTCAACGAATTCGAACATAAAACATTGGCAAACAATCTAAACAAGAACCCTAAAAAGTTTTGCTCATATGTAAAATCGGTAAGCGGATCTAAATCCCCTATTCAGTCACTCGTTGACCACGATGGCACCGAAACAGAGGACGACCGAAGAAAGGCAGAAATACTGAATTCAGTGTTCCGAAACTGTTTCACTGCGGAAAATCGTAACACGGTCCCTGACTTCAGCCGTCGCACGGACGCCAAAATGGAAAATATTGAAATAAACGATATCGGAATTGAAAAACAACTGCTATCACTTAGTAGCGGAAAAGCATCCGGACCAGACGAGATACCCTTAAGATTCTACAGTGATTATGCTAAAGAACTTGCCCCCTTTCTATCAGCAATTTATCGTAGATCGCTGGAAGAACGTAAAGTACCTAGCGACTGGAAGAAAGCGCAGGTCGTTCCCATTTTCAAGAAGGGTCATAAATCAGATGCGAATAATTATAGGCCTATTTCGCTTACGTCAATCTGTTGTAGAATAATGGAACATGTTTTGTGTTCTCGTATTATGACGTTCTTAGATAATACAAATCTCCTTCATCATAACCAACATGGATTCCGCAAACAGAGATCATGTGAAACTCAGCTCGCCCTATTTGCCCAAGAAATTCACAGTGCCGTAGACACTGACGAGCAGACTGATGCCGTATTCCTGGACTTCAGGAAGGCATTTGATACGGTTCCGCACTTACGTTTAGTGAAAAAAATACGAGCTTACGGAATATCGGACCAGGTTTGTGATTGGATTCAGGATTTCCTAGAAGAAAGAACACAACATGTCATTCTTAACGGTTCAAAATCTGCAGATGTAGAGGTAATTTCGGGAGTACCGCAGGGAAGCGTGATAGGACCTTTATTGTTTACAATATACATAAATGACTTAGTTGACAACATCGGTAGCTCCGTGAGGCTATTTGCAGATGACACGGTTGTCTACAAGAAAGTAGCAACATCAGAAGACTCGTACGTACTCCAGGAGGACCTGCAGAGGATTAATGCATGGTGCGACAGCTGGCAGCTTTCCCTAAACGTAGATAAATGTAATATAATGCGCATACATAGGGGCAGAAATCCATTCCAGTACGATTATGCCATAGGTGGTAAATCATTGGAAGCGGTAACGACCGTAAAATACTTAGGAGTTACTATCCGGAGCGATCTGAAGTGGAATGATCACATAAAACAAATAGTGGGAAAAGCAGGCGCCAGGTTGAGATTCATAGGAAGAATTCTAAGAAAATGTGACTCATCGACGAAAGAAGTAGCTTACAAAACGCTTGTTCGTCCGATTCTTGAGTATTGCTCATCAGTATGGGACCCTTACCAGGTTGGATTAATAGAAGAGATAGACATGATCCAGCGAAAAGCAGCGCGATTCGTCATGGGGACATTTAGTCAGCGCGAGAGCGTTACGGAGATGCTGAACAAGCTCCAGTGGCGGACACTTCAAGAAAGGCGTTACGCAATACGGAGAGGTTTATTATCGAAATTACGAGAGAGCACATTCCGGGAAGAGATGGGCAACATATTACTACCGCCCACATATATCTCGAGTAATGATCACAACGAAAAGATCCGAGAAATTAGAGCAAATACGGAGACTTACAAGCAGTCGTTCTTCCCACGCACAATTCGTGAATGGAACAGGGAAGGGGGGATCAGATAGTGGTACAATAAGTACCCTCCGCCACACACCGTAAGGTGGCTCGCGGAGTATAGATGTAGATGTAGATGTAGATTCATTGGGAGAGTGCTTAGGAAATATAGTCCATCAACAAAGGAGGTGGCTCACAAAACACTCGTTCGACCTATACTTGAGTATTGCTCATCAGTGTGGGATCCGTACCAGATCGGGTTGACGGAGGAGATAGAGAAGATCCAAAGAAGAGCGGAGCGTTTCGTCACAGGGTTATTTGGTAACCGTGATAGCGTTACGGAGATGTTTAGCAAACTCAAGTGGCAGACTCTGCAAGAGAGACGCTCTGCATCGCGGTGTAGCTTGCTGTCCAGGTTTCGAGAGGGTGCGTTTCTGGATGAGGTATCGAATATATTGCTTCCCCCTACTTATACCTCCCGAGGAGATCACGAATGTAAAATTAGAGCGCGCACGGAGGCTTTCTGACAGTCGTTCTTCCCGCGAACCATACGTGACTGGAACAGAAAAGGGAGGTAATGACAGTGGCACGTAAAGTGCCCTCCGCCACACACCGTTGGGTGGCTTGCGGAGTATAAATGTAGATGTAGATGTAGAAGCGCCCAGACCGCACGGCCACACCGGCCGGCAGAGGGTAGTCCTTCATTAAACACTCACTTCGGAAATACAGCTGACGAAACTACAGGAAACTGCTAATAGTGAGTTATGAGTTTTACTGTTAGCGTGCTCGCTTGGATGGACAGGATAAAAAAGTGGAATCGATTATCTGAGTTCTGGTTAACATTTGAACACTTACTCGTTTATTAATAACTTGAGTCAAGTTCAATAGAAAAGAGCATTGTTACTCTAAGATTAATCCCATCCTAATATTTGAAATCATGTTGAAGGCAGTAGACTGTTTTAAATACTTTGATTCAATAAAATTCTACAGCATTTAGTATCACAATAAATTAAACGGAAGGATTACGACCAGCGGAACAAGTGCTTCCACTTCTTTCTCAGTTAAAAAAAATGAAATATTTACAAAAACACTTTATAATCCAATTGCTTAAAATGACAACCATTAGTTAGCTTTAAAATCCGTTAACATTTCAATTCGACTACATTTTAGAAAATCACTTTCTCATTTTAACCATTTATCGGTATCAAATCTGAATTTACACAAAACCATGAAGACAATGGTATCTTCCCTGGTATAGCCCGTTGGATTCTGTCATAATATGTAATTCGGCGTATGAATGTTAGTCCACTACAGCTCGTACAAATAACAAAAATATCACACGCTACCCTGAAACAAGCCAGTATTAGGAACATGAAACCATAGCTTCTTAACGCAGCTAGACAATGCTTGAGTACTATCTACAAGGCTAACAGGCCGGCTGTTCATCAATAAAGTGCACCCGGACAGAGCCTGTCGCTATAGAACAACATTAAAATGCAGTGAGCAATATGATTCGTAGAACGGTATAAAATAATTGGAACACTGCTTATTAACGAGGCACAGTGATACAAAGTCAGTCCTTACATAGAATCACATGAACCCAATGTATGACCAAATCAGAGAACATAGTTTAAATAGACTCTATCGGAGCACAGTCTGTGAGCGGTAACTATAAAGTGGTTATACAGCCGCACTAAACCTCAGTACCTGTTTTTATCTGAAGCATACTCACGATATGATTAGAATTCACTCCTTGTGTCCCATTTAGTTAGACACACTATATTATTGGAGTAATTTCAGCTGCACCGAGTGCAGAATCCACAGTACAACAGGCTCACGATAGCTCCAGTGTGAGCAGCCGGGCTCTTCCCGAGCGACTGTGTAACCGTCTTTCCTCGTGGTTCCGCGACAACTCCCGGATCCCCTCTGCGGCCAGGGCAGAAAACACTTCTGCAATCAGAAGGAGTAACCACAAGGCACCAGGAAGTATAACAAACATCTGAATTCGGCCTGAGAGGGCCAACGTAGGCTATTAAAATAAGACAAAAGAGTTGCATCACTAACAAAAAAAAAAAAAAAAATACTCTCATGACTTCCAAATTGCCAATCACACATTCATGTCCTCGTATGTATAAAAAAAACTGAAAAAAGAAAGAAGGCGCAAAAGAAGAGCAAAGGGCGGAGAATTAGAACGTTGCCGCTATTCATATTTAGGTTATCAAACTTATTTTTAGGTATTCCATTCTTCTTCATGCAGGTCGGGACATAAACGTCATGGCACGACCCAGTACAGATGTACCAGTGGCTCGGAAGCATTGGTCATTGATGTGTAGTATTCTCAAGTGAGCCGCAAGTATCAACTCCTGTTTGACTATAAGGGTAATAGCTTTGCCTCCACGCGTATTATAATGTCCAGAAAACATAACTAGTAATACGAAATCTTTCAGAAAACCTTGTTTCTTGAAATATTCTAGATTTCTAGAAATCTCTGGTACTCCTAAATTACGGCACCCTAAGCGACTGTCTAGTTCAACTATGAAGCAGAGCTGGACCAAAAGTGAATAAATGAGTGGGCGGTGTTGGCGACAGCCCATTGTCTCGAACGAAATGGTATGCAAAAGTTTCGAAATTTGAAGTTTGTTTGCAAACAGTTACAGGTGTCTCACCAAGTACCTTTTTTAAATCTTTGCAGCAAGTGGCTGCGAGTTAAGCGTTTCGCTTAATCGTCGTGTTTCCGTGAATTTGCGGTTTTGCAATGACTGACCCGAAAGAGCAGTGCGTCTGTATGAAGCTATTTTTAAAACTTTTGGCGACAACGCTTTAGATCAGACACATAGCAGTAAGGGATCTAATACTGCCATCCAAGACCGCTTGCGAAGTCGGAAGAATCGCAGCAGTGTTCGTATGACTGCTTCATGACGATTTGAACAAACATCGCGTTGAAGTGTGGAGGGAACTTAAACAACTTCTGCAAGATGACCCAAACTATCTTAGAAAGGCTGTCACAGGTGCTTTGCGTTTCATAAGTCTTACGGTATTCATTTTAGAGCCCTTGTTTACCGGACTTATTTCTTCTTCTTAAATGATGAATCCACTCCCAAAGTTTTGTCATTGATTTTTTGAACACCCTGTGTACATGAATTTTGGTTGCGCTGACTACTTTTACTGTAATGGTTTTCTTTCTCTCATTCGACTTTGGATTTCCTACTAGTCCAACTCTAAAACCAACTCTCTGGTTGAACGATGTGAGAAAGGTAGGTTGGAAACCTACCAAACGTAGCAAAATACGTTCTCAGTATTTTCGGGAAGGGGACACAGCCCGAACTAATAAGTACAGTCAGACCGTAAACAGGACGCTACATTACGAAAGTAGCCTTTTCACATTACAGGTTTTTCTTGTTTGTTAGAAACGTATAACGAGGGTAAATGCATCGTGTTACTGACTCAGATATGGAGATCGCGTTCTGGTTCTAGACGGCTAAATCGGGCCCGACCGACCGCCGTTTTATCCTTTACCAATGACGTCATTGAATGCTGTGTGGAGGGGCATATGGCCAGCACACAGATCTCCCCATCGCTGTCTTGTTTCTTCAAGTTGGAGCTGCTGCTAATCGGTCAGTTAGCTCCTCAGTTGGCCTCACAAGGTCGAGTGCACCCAGTTCCAGTCCTCTAACGAAAGAAAAGTTCCGGGAATTGAACCAGGGTCATCCGGATGGGAATTAGCCGCGCTGACGACAGCTATGGAGGTGGACAACCATTGGGGATATTCGACTGAAAAATACGGAATTGTTGCTTACTTTGTAGCAAAAAGGATTTGTTTTAATTCATTTGACATGAAATAGTGCAAAATATAACCATTTTTGAGCAACAGGAAAGACACAGTACAAGTTCATAGTTCATATTGTAACACCCATGCGCCTTTTATTGGCAATGAAGCTTACAAGCAACGCATAGTGTTTTGGGAAAAAAATCGGATTATAAATGTCAAAACGCTTGCAAAATTATATATATATATATATATATATATATATATATATATATATATATATATATTTTTTTTTTTTTTTCTTCTTAATATTTCTGTGTGTGTGCGATAGAGATTTCAGGCCAGGTTCTCATTAAAATGGTAGAAACTTCGATTTTCTTATTGCATTTTTTGAAAGATATATGTGTCTAGAATGTTGGTGCGAAAATATTTTTTAATCCTTGGCATACAGAAGTTTCTACAGTCCACCGTTCGAAGCAGTGTCGCTGCCGCTGTGGGACACTCTTAGCCGGAGACGCCCGTCTCAGGTAGAAAACCAATAGAGCCGCGACGCTTATTCACAAAAAAGTTGACGAGCAATGTGTGCAAGCTGCCGGATGCAACATATCCAGCTCAGTCAGGTCGGCTTTTCTCGACAAGAATAACGAGAGAATTTCTCTCCAGGAACAATTCGAGTTAGTGGAAGTATTGATACACGGTCCTGGAATTTCTGCCTAAACATAAATAAAAAAAGCTTTTTTGGTCAAATTTTGGTCAAAATTGGCCAAAACATAATTTTGGTCCGCCATACTGAATTAGCTGCTATGAAGTTTGAAAATCTAACTACAGATTTGAGTTCAGCATGTAATTCGTAATTCGTTCTCAGCATGGCTTACAAAATACTTGTCTGGCCGATTCTCGAGTGTTACTCAGCAGTGTGAAATTCCTACCAGGTTGGATTAATAGAAGAAACAGAGAACACCCAACAAATAGCGGTGCAATTCGTCTCAGGATCGTATAATCTTTGCGAGAGCTTTACAGCCATGCTCGAAGAACTCCAGTGACACACGCTATAAAAGAGACATCGTGCATGGCGGAGATGTTTGAAGCGGTACAGTGAGTATGCTTCATGAAAGCAAATCATGCTTCAGTTGAACAAATCCCAGTTGAGGGACATCAGAAGTTAATCATTTGATGACGGTATTACCATATGATGTTGACATGAATCATTCCTCATCTGCTAAGTCAATAACACAACTGATGGACACTGTGAAAGGCAACTAAGAGTATTATTTCGATTACTTTTCCAGTGTGTCGCACGTCCTCATCCTGCCTCTCTTCTTTTCCAGTACGTATGAGGGCATGTTGTGTGAATGTGTTGGTCCTAGAAAGGTGATGGGCTGTTTCAAAGATTGTCAGTTGATGCGGAAGGCTTCTCAAAATAGAAACTAGGAAAACTAAACACAATGATTGGTCGAGAGACTTCAGAAAGATCGGCTCTGAGGAGTGCAGAGAGCGGAGGTTGGACTTTAGCCGATAGTAATGTGGTGCGGTGGGGCGGGTTAAAAAAATCGTTCGTCGTATTGTTCAACATAAACGTCCACCTACTTCAGTACGGCTTCTGCTCGACGTCCCTTCACTCTGCAAGCGTAGATACTTACTAGTCTGCGAAAAAGCAGCGTTTAAGGAAACGCCACCTAATATCTGTACTGCAAAGTCCACGTAAACTCTAGTAGTATTTCAGTTCCTGCAGTCTCACATGTATCAAGATTTCAGGTAGTGATATGGTGCATTTTTTCTCACAGTAAATGTTCAAAAAATTCGTAGATAAGCCTTTTTATTGCTTCTAGCACGTATGAAAAAGGGCTATCAAGTCCGCATTTACCTAACTAACGTATCTATAGTTCTCTGTTCAGTCACAGACCCGCTACTATAAATGAGTTTCACAATCGGTCCTTTTCAGTGGGTTTCTTTAAAAGAAACTGCTCGGCAAATAATCCGTAACTGAATACAAAATACGTCACACGGAATTTTCATAAAGGTCGAAAGTCATCAATTTATTTGTAACTACATCAGTGCTAGTCACGACACTATTAAACTCAAGGAACTCAATATGCCTTCATTTTAGACATAATGAGAATCATCACATTTAACATGCCATTCCGCATCAGAAGCTGGCGAGCGACTCTCCCGATACTGCCTCACTCACAGCATATCTAACTAGTTGTGTGCGGGAGCTACTTAATTCTGATTGGCTGATCAGTCTGACGGACCAATCAGAATGATCCTTCGAGATCATTCTCGAGGCAACACTCACCTAAGCGAATCACTGTTCAGAAAGTAATTTACATCATCCCAAAATGCAAATACTAACACAATGTTTAATAAAACAAAATGAAGTAAAATGAATCTTGAAAATAATTTAGAAAACGATTGCACTTTAAACTGATATTCTGGCTGCCTTCTTACAAAAGCAATCACCCCTAGACATACGTCATCAGCAATGTGGGTAAATTACATCCTTCCCACATTCCAATTACGTAATGTTGTACATAATGTAATATCGTAATTTTTCGTATGTCCCACATACACACTCTCACTCATTCTCAATTATTCACACAACAACATAATAAACAGATACTAATGGGAAGGTTGTGCCATAGTGTTCAAATGGTTCAAATGGCTCTCAGCACTATGGGACTTAACATCTGTGGTCATCAGTCCCCTAGAATTTAGAACTACTTAAACCTAACTAACCTAAGGACATCACACACATCCATGCCCGAGGCAGGATTCGAACCTGCGACCGTAGCAGTCGCGCGGTTCCAGAATGCGCGCCTAGAACCGCTAGACCACCGCGGCCGGCGATGTGCCATAGTGTGCGACAATGAATTCCCTTTGGTCTGCCTACAGTGACAATAAGTTTATGGTACCAGATCAATTAGATATTTCAGTATTTATCAGCAGTGATAATAGTTTAGACCAATTATTCCACGTTACGTTCAATCATGCCATCTTAATTTGTTATAAAATTTCAGCCATGTAAAATTAGCATTAGAATTTTCAGACAATTACCTCTAGTATCCCAACTGATTATTATCATGCTTAGATGCGAAATTATAAGAGAGTAAGAACTCCCTTAATACTTGTCAAATAATAAAAAATCAACTAACCTTTCCCCATATTGATAACCGAATAGGAATTTGAGTGTAGGCCTGAATAATGGTCGAGCGGCTCTAGGCGCTGCAGTCTGGAACCGCGAGACCGCTACTGTCGCAGGTTCGAATCCTGCCTCGGGCATGGATGTGTGTGATGTCCTTAAGTTAGTTAGGTTTAAATAGTTCTAAGTTCTAGGGGACTAATGACCTCAGAAGTTGAGTCCCATGGTGCTCAGAGCCATTTGAACCATTTGAACCAGCCTGAATAATGATAGCTGTTACCGCACTCGTTGCTGAGTACGTTGATCTTGTGTGTGTGTCGCGTTATCCGATGCGTGCAGTAGTGTTTTGCATATAATTGAAAATCAGCGTCATTGTTAGTAATTACACGACGAAATTCTCATGCACTCAACCACGGCATCCAGTAGATGAGAAATACAGATAAGAATACAATTCCACTCTAGTGAATGAGCACCAAACAAGCAGTACAGGCAAGCACGAACGAAAAGACGGTTACCGTGCAGGTTTACTGTTAAAATGTGGAGAGAATACGGTTCGGGAAGATTTGTATAACAGATTACTTCTTCTCACGTACGTATCGGGAAAAAACGACAACGAGAATGTCGAAGGAACTGGAATTACTACAGAGCAACAAGGAGGGGGTTTTACCAAATATACCCTCCGCCATATACACTGCAGGGTGGCTTTCACAAAATATATGTACACGTAGACTGAAAGCGTTCTGCTGTCGCGAATTATGAAACTCATTGTTATCTGGGTGTCAAATACATGTTTCCACACAGTTACTATTTGAAATCGTCTTTCTTTATTCGTGTCAGAGGTACACTAAAATGAACACGTATACAGTACATACAAAGAAAACTATACGTTATTCACCCAGAACCGAGCAACTTTGATAGCATTGGGTGCTGCAGACGTTAAGTCCTTCATTCTACAGCTGGTTGGGCATGAGCTACATTTGAAGAGATGCCGGTTGTCTGCAATTCACCGCATTCGCACAGTGTTGTGTTGGCAGGTGGCAGTTGGAAGTTCCATTTAAGGAGATTGTCCCTGGATCTTGCGACTTCGGTCCGTAGTCTGTTCAAGGACTTGCAGATGACCCACTTCTCCGTGTGTCCAGGCGGCAGGGATTCTTTTGGTGTCAACCAGTTTGACAGGTGTTGGCATCTTTCTTTCCATTTGGTGAGTCGGGTACCGCAGCTGATCCTTCTAAGGGCTGTGAAGTTGTTAGGAAACTCTTCCTGGACTTCAGTCTTGGCTTGGCAGGTTGATTTCCAAAGAATGGATGTGAGGTCACTGTATTTGATTTATGCCTCTCGATGTTATCGGCGACCTCTCTTCTGATGTCACATGGAGCAACCCCAGCGAGACTTTGAATTTTGTCCATGGGGGTTGGTCTTAGGCAGCCTGTAACAATGCTACAGCTCTCATTTAAGGCTACATCAACCAGCTTTGCATGTACTAAATTGTACCACACTGGGCTAGCATACTCTCCTGCAGAATAGCATAAGGCAAGAGCTGTTGTTCTTAATGTTTGTGGATGTGTACCCCAGTTCTATCCCTCCAGTTTCCGAAGGAGGATACTTTCTGCTTCAACTTCAGACAATGTTCCTTGTAGGTCAGTTTATGGTCGAGAGTGACGCGCAAATACCTGGGCTGGGAAAAATATTCTAGTGCAACTCCATTCCAGAATATTTCATGTTTCCTGTCAGCTTGTTTATGTATCAGATGGAATGAAAACACTTGCGTTTTCTTAGGATTGGGTGCGAATTGATTCTTTTCACAGTAAGTACCAATCTGTTGTAGACCGTGTGTAAACATTATCTCTGCATCTTCAAACTGATTGCCCTATGAAGAAAGAGCAAGGTCATCATCATATATGAAGCTTTTGCATCCTTGAGACTGTGGTTGATCGTTAGTGTACACATTAAATAAAATAGGTGACGTACACTTCCTTGAGGGGCACATTGCAATTCCTTGTTAGAGCAGCCTTATGAAGGTGACAGCAATCCTGTGTTACGGCTAGATTTTGCATCCTGCAGTACAGCAGTCGACAGGAAGCAGCTTGGAAGGTCTGCTGCCATGTTGTCTTGGAGAGTGTTGGCGTGCAGAACGTAAAGACGAGTGTAGCCAGAGTGAGTGTCATGTAGGAGGTAAGCATCGGACGATGGGCTGAAGCACGATCTGCGCCTGGGAAACTTGAACAGAGAGCAGAGCTCTGTGCGATAGGAATCAGCCGCTAGGTAGAACTGTGAAAGCCTGTGTTGACTGTGAATCATTTTTGATATTTCCAACTTATCACTGTGTTTCATGTACTTCACTTACTGCAGAGGAACAACACTTCATTATCAGTTAATAATAGTTTGATGACCTGAAGAACGAACGTTTGGACACATCTGATGTATTATAAAGCTTCAATGGTTGTCTTTTGTAAAAATCGATTGTCAGAGGGGTCCCAAGTGAAGGTATACACATTGTAATATTGCCGACACCGACCGTTATACGTTCATGGCCCATGTATTGGACATGCAGTCATTAGAAAGACAATAAATGTCAGCACGACAGTAGACTTATGTGGAATAAAGGGAGGCTAACAACATTACGTGATTCGTTTTCATTGTTCCTGGCATCCCAGTTACACTAGAGAGTACTTCCTAATCTGTTGTAAAACCTCCTACAACCACTGCCTTGGACGAGTCATGGGCGTGCAACACCGTGGCGTGTGATAGAAGATACACCGTCATTCACCTTCTTTGACATATAAAAACGAAACTCTGCCCGAACAAGCCACGAAGGCCTAACGGCTACCGTCCGGCCGCCGTGTCATCCTCAAGCTCGCAGGCGTCAGTGGATGCGGGCACGGAGCGGCATGTGGTCAGCACATCGTTCTCCCGGCAGTATGTCAGTTAACGAGGTCGGAGTCGCTACTTCTCAGTCAAGCAGCTCTTCAGTTTGCCTCACAAGGGCTGACTGCACCCCGCTTGCAAACAGTGCTCGGCAGACTGCATGGTCACCCATCCAAGTGCTAGCCCAGCCCGACAGCGCTCAACTTCCGTGACCTGAGGGGAACCGGTGTTACCACTGCGACAAGGCTGTTGGCTTACTTTGACGCATACGGCATTAATATAATCTCAAATTTTCGATAACACCAGAGTTCAGTAACACAGTTCACTCTTCTTGGAAGTTTACTAAATTATCACGTCACCACATCAGCATCAACTATCCCCCTGATCCAGGAAGTCATTGCACCTAAACCATTTTAACCTAACCTGACCACTCTCTCCATGTTAATTCCATCGTAGTACCATTCAATCCAAACGCACTGCCGGCCGGTGTGGCCGTGCGGTTCTAAGCGCGTCAGTTTGGAACCGCGTGACCGCTACGGTCGCAGGTTCGAATCCTGCCTCGGGCATGGATGTGTGTGATGTCTTTAGGTTAGTTAGGTTTAAGTAGTTCTAAGTTCTAGGGGACTGATGACCTCAGTAGTTAAGTCCCATAGTGCTCAGAGCCATTTGAACCAAACGCACGACCGCAACAAACACACCCACATCACAGCGCGCTTAACTCCATGCCCCTACGACCTCAGCCTTACGACAGTGCTCAACAATACAAGATTGCATGATTTATGACATAGCGCTCTACCTTGCGCTAACACAATTTTTTCTTCTTTAATATCCATACATGTTTCAGCGAAATTTCAACACCGGGAATAGGTTTACTTCACAGGATGACCGAAAAGTCCGTCAGCATTTGAAATTGCACTAATTATCAGAATAATGTAGGCAGAGAGGTAAAAATTGACGCAATTGCCTAAAATAAAATGGGGTTCTATTGAGAGCAAAAACGAGTCGAAAAAGGTCAACAAATGGCGCTTGACAAGAACACGTCAATGACGCCACATGACAATCGCGTATAAAATGCGCTGTAGTGAGATGGGAGTCAGATTATCCCTAGCGTGGTTGATAAACCTCTTCTGGAAAATACGACTTTTATGCAGGATGGTACTCCACCCCATATTGCAGAAATCGTTGGTGAGATTCGCTTGCCGAGCCGCCACGTCCGTCATGCTTTGTCTCCCCTGCCCCCAGACCTCACTCCGTGTGATTTCTTGGTTGTAGGTTGCCCGAAGTCGCAAGTCTATCACGTTAGTCCCACTTCGTTATGGATTCTACAACGCAACATCTGACAACAATTTCTCACCATAGCTACTGATATGCTGTGTTGCTCACAATACCGTCCCTCAACTACAGATACTGTTGATAAATTACTACCGACGTGTTGATCATTTGTTAGAAAGAACATCGCCGTTGCTTAAAATCAGTTGTTGTGCTAATTATTGCTTACGTATCGTATGAAGAGCTGTCTGTTGTCATTTTGTGCGGTTTTTTTGGCTTCAATAGAACCCCATGTCATTTCAAGCTTGTGTGTCAATTTTTATCTCTGTACCTACGATATTCCGCGGAGTATTGAATTTTAAAATGTTCATGGACTTTTGGGTCAAGTTTTATTATTTTGTGATATGTAAATAGTTTTGGGATTATGGCATTTATATTCACAACATTATTGGAAAGATTTTGTGGAATTTTATGTTAAGTATGGCCTGGCGAAGTTTTTTCTGTAGTGCTCTGGAATTTGTTAAAGAGTTTACTCTGAAATGCCCGGCATGACGTTAGGACCTTCATCTTGTCCGTGTTTACTTTCAAATATACAGTTATAGAAATGGGATTCGGTCTTACGCAAACAGTGTCCTTTCATATTTAAGGTGAAGTTTGGCTACTGTCAGAGGAATTGTTTCATTTTCTATCGAATAAAACGTAAAGAAAGCTTATACACAACTGATTGACAATTCATACAGTATACAGTTTTTTAATACAAGTGTTCAAACTATTAAATATAAAACTGAATTAAAAGTCCAACAGTGCGCTGTAGCTGTATTTGTTCAAGTCAGATATAGACCCACACAACCGCTTTCGGGACTTATAAGCTGCATCTTCTGGTGTGTACAAATGCTATGTCATATGATGGGGGGAATACTCACAGAATGACACAAAGTAACTCTTGGCGCAGCCAGGCAAAGTTCTCAGCCCTCCTAAATCGACAAAAAAAAAAACCCCTCACTTGAAGAAATACAGCTACAGCACACTACTAAACTTTTCATTAATTTTTATATTTAACCATTTTAACACCTTTGTTAAAAAACTGTTTGCTGTATGAATTGTCGATCAGTCATGTATAACTATTTTAGCCGTGGTTGCACCAATTTTAAAATTATCTGTAAAAAAACTATATAGTATTTACAGAGAATGAAGTAATATTTGCTGAAGACAGATCATATTTTCATAATTATACATCTGAAAGAAATACGGGGAGAAACGGGGGCTTCGAGCAGAAGACTGAACGACTTCTCTTCCTCACAGGCTTGTGTAATGTACATCGTACATGTATCCATTTTCTTTACAATTTTAGCCTCGGCCACAAGACGGAAAAGGCAGATGATTCAAATCTGACGTCATAAAGGAATGGGCGCTTCAAAAGTTTTCGCTTTGGCTACACGATCGCTAACACTAAACGTATACATAGCTTCGACGAAACTAGTTACGTGAGGAGTACGTGGTCGTACAGAATAAATCGTCACAAATCGCCTGTACGAAGCGGTATCTCTACTGAAGCGAGTTAGTACTCGAGATGTCGAATCACCGTTGATGCTCACCGGAATGGTATTGTTTCAAAGTCCCTGCGCTGAAGAATTTCGCTGTTGAGGCCGCTTGACATCGGAAAGCCGTGCTTGGCTTCTGCCGTAGGCGGGGGGTTATCGTACGGGATGTGTCGGTGCACTGGCATCGTTAGCGGCGCGGCGCGACGCGGCGCGGCTTGGGTCAGCGGGCCCTGAACCAGCGGCCCACAGGTCGACACGCTCCGGCGGCCGAGCCCAGATGCCGACACCCAAGATACAGTCTACCAGCTCTGCGCTATTTCTGGCACCGGACGTTCCCGCAGCCGCCGCTACGGAATGCGGCCCACTGCGTCTTGCCACCTGACAAACTGGCCTTCCCTATGCGCTGTGCGACTCACGCTTTTGTTGGAACTTCGGACGCCTCTACGCAACTTACCACCAATTTACATGCAGCGTGCTATTTTTTAGTTTGATTTCAGTCCATTTTGGATGTCTGATGCAGTAAGCAGTTAAATGCCAGTTCCGTTCTTCTGCTGGGTGGACCTGTTTGCCTAGGGGACCGTTTTCTGCTCTACATAAGCACGTTGTACGCGTGTTCCTACGCCATGTACACCATGTCGAGTCTGCTTTAGTACACGTTGCAAGCTCCCAACGACTGGTACTTAGATCGTTCATGTCGTTAATTCTCCCTGTCTGTGGCAGGCTGAGAAGGGAGTTTGCTTAATTTTATCACCAGGGATTACTTTTAATCATTTTTGTATAAACCTGCTGTGCGGAAGGATCTTATGCACATTTTTTTTTTCTCTCGGCAGCGTACCCTTCCCTGACCATTCTGCCCGCTTTAGAATTGATTTTTATGCCCATAAAAGTTCAGAGTACAATCTTATCGATTGAATTTAAGGTCGCAACGCATAACGCAATTGTAATTTTGGGGGTGGTCAGAGAAAACTACGTCCTGCACGAATCTAGTCTCGTGCCAATAATTTTAGTAAAGGGGCACCGTGATTAATATGATTGTCTTTTTCTTAGGTATGGTTTCAATGAGCAAGCCGAGAACGGAAATTACTTCGAAAAACAAAGTTAATTTTATTTTAACCAACATTAGGCAAGAATTAATGAAGTTATTTCTTAACAATCTTTTGAATACACATTTCACAAATTCTGCTTTGAATTTTCATTTAACTATGGACAAAGATAATTTAACTATGCACATAGATTATTCCTCCTTTGAATTGTAAGCCATGTTTCCTTTGATTTGCACCGTCCTGTGGGGGGAAGGAAAATCTTGGAGAGCACGTGGTCACTACACTACTATGCTGATACATACACACGCTCTAGGTTATCACTGAAATGCAAATATCGTAACTATTTCTCTATTCAGATTTTCTATATACAGCGGCTAGCATCGAGCAGGACTCGTGGCTGGTATCTCCAGCCCGAAGTGCTTGAATACGAAACGATTCATCTTAGAAAAGCTACACTCGTTACTAAATTTTCAATAAGTTGTTAAACATCGACACACGCTAGCATAAATGTTCAGCAATCGCAAAAACTTGCTACAACTCCCTTTATTAGCTTTCTCGGCGGTTGCAGTTTGAAACTATGCTCCACGTGGCGGGCTGTAACGGAAATCTCGAACGGGGAAGATTATTTTTTTATCGAATAAATTGAACAAAAATCTATAAATGGTTCTTAATTAATCAATCGCGAAAAAGCCTCTGATAAATAAATTGTCAACATTAAATATATTTAAACAGTCAAATACCTTTGTCCTGATTTCGACGCACCGTTCTGAAGGAACGTCTGGTCGCTTACCTGTCTTCCCAAAAACTCCAAGTAACCGTTGCGCGGCTCTTTCTCCCGAGCAGCGCGAGGTGGTGGAGGAAGCCCATGACCAACCTCTGCTAAGAAAACTTTTTTTTCAGACTTTCGCACCTCTGGTCGAACCCTCCTGTTCCTGCTCTTTACCTTCCACTGACTATATTAAAGTTGGTAGAAGATTGTGAGACCCACTACATCTCTGGTTAGTCTGCTACCCCACTCAAAACATTCACACCTGACCACGTACTTTAAGGAGAGGTGAGGAAATGTAAATAGGGCACAGGACATGCATATTGTAATGAGAATAAAAGGCTTTGATCCATAATTGTTTCTACATGCATGTAATCTGGGGCTGAGATTATTTCACTGTTCATTAATTACGTAAAGTAACTGAATTTACGCTGATAATGTCTATCAGCTGATAACAACGTATTATAAGACTGATTTTAACTATGTAACGAAACCTATTGTGACGATACAACGTGATGTCTTGTACGTTTCTGATAAGAAATTTTAGGACCGGATGTTGTATCCAGATGCGTCTTATTCAAACTGCTTTAGTTCAAAAATATTTTGTTAATCTTCGAGTAAATGGTGACAAGATTTCTGGAATAGCGATCTATCTGTATTCCTCCGTAAGAGCCCTGATTTCTCGTGTCTTATCTTCGTGGTCCTTACGCGCAATATATGTTGGCAGCAGTAGGATCGTATGGCAGTCATCTTCGGATTCCGGTTCTCTAAATTTTCTCAATAGCGTTCCTCGACAAGAACATCGCCTTCCCTCAAGGGATTCCCATTTGAGTTCCCGAAGGATCTCCGTTACACTTACGTGTTGTTCGAACCTGCCGGTAAGAAATCTAGCAGCGCGCCTCTGAATTGCTTCAATGTCTTGCTTCAATCCGACCTGGTATGGATCCGAAACACTCGAGCGGTACTTAAGAATAGTTTGCACCAGCGTCCTACATGCAGTCTCCTTCACAGGTGAAACACTCTTTCCCAAAATTCTCCCAATAAACCGAAGACGACTATTCGCTTTCCCTACAACAGTTCCCACATGCCCGTTCCACCTCATATCGCTTTGCAACGTCATACACGGATATTTAAACGATTTGACTGTGTCAAGCAGGACACTAGTAATACTGTATCCAAACAATACAGGTTTGATATTCCCACTCATCCGCATTAACTTACATTTTCCCAGATTTAGGCTAGTTTCCATCCATCACACCAACTGTCCGCCCCGACGGATGCGTGGTGAGCGTGACGGATTGCCGTCCATCGATTCCCGACTGGGTCGGAGATTTTCTCATCTCAGGGACTGGGTGTTGTGTTGTCTTTATCATCATTTCATCCCCATCCGGCTCGCAGGTCGCCCAATGTGGCATCGCATGTAATAACACCCGCACCAAGGCGGCCGGACCTGCCCCGCAAGGGGCCTCCCAGCCAATGACTCCAAACGCTCATTTCCATTTTCTTCACACCAACTAGAAGTTTTGTCTAAGTTGTGTTATATCTTCCTACAGTCACTTCGACACCTTACAGTACACCACGGTATCGTCAGCAAACAACCGAAGCCCACCATGTCAGCCAAATCATTCACATATATAGAGACCTACAGTGGTCCGATTACACATCACTCGGGCACTCCTGATGATACCCTTGCCTCTGATGAACACTCGCCTTTGAAGAGAACATACTGGGTTCTATTATTTAAGAAATCTTCGAGCCTTCCACATATCTACGAACTTATTCCCTATGATCATTCCTTTTTGTTACATTGGGATGAATTGGGCAGTAAGTCATATATCGACATAAATTGCAGCAGATTACTATTTTTATAGTTTTTTTAAAAGCAGTGTGCTTTTGCATTTAATTCAAATGAATAAAATGGAATTCAGTACCACGCAGTGCTCCTGCTCGCACTGTTCTAGAAGACTGAATTTATACAGAGTTTAACTACAACTGCTTTTTACTCAAAATTATTCAAGAGCAAAAAGCAATACACTAACTACACTTTTCTTGTATCATTTCTCCCGAAGATTATTGTTTGTCGTTGTTCCATTATTTCAGAAAAGTGCAGAATTCGAATTATTTTGAATGCATCATGTGGAAAAGTCGTTAAATTAAATCTAACTTCCAATGTTAGTAAATCGTGTGTTTAATAACATTCTGTTGACAACATAACATTTTTAAACACATTTTTCCTCTCCGTTCGTGTAGCTGCAACTTCAAACATTGATAGCCCTACTAATCACACCGCTTGTCATGCTCGAACTCTCTTGCAGCACCAACTCCCGCCAAAACACTTGACACCAAGTAACAACAGAGATATATTTTAAGATAAAAATAAAATAAAATACAAAGATTTATGAAAGTTTGCAAACAGTAATCATTATAAGCATAACATCAATTTCAGTTTATGAAAATTAATTTACTAAAATGAAATTACACTGTTTGACAAAAAAGTGAAGCACTCAGAAAGTGAGGAGGAAACGTAATAAAACGTCACATGTTGAGAAGGTTTATAAAGAACTTGGCAGTAAGAACCAAATTCTCAGTGTCACGGTGGACCCTCTCTGCCCTGGAGCCATGCTCTGATTCGGTTGGGAAGCCGCTGTAGGATCTCCTGCAGCACGGTGGCTCACAACTGCTGTAACTGGCCCTTGATATCCTGGATACTGGTGGCACTGGGACGGAGTTGAGATCGGAAGTCACACACGTTTTCTATCGGAAGAGACAGATTTGGTGATATTTCCGGGCACGTTAGTACCTCAACATAACCCAGACAGTTAAGAGAGACACCTGACGTTTGTAGACGAGTATTGTCCTGTTGAAGAAGAGCACTGCAGTACTGTCGCATGAAAAGTAAGACACGAGGTCACAGGATGTCAGTGACGAACCGCTGTACTGTCAGAGTTCCCTGGATCATTACCAGCTTTCCACACCATCACTCCTGCAGTAACACTGCTGCGCCTCTCGGAAGTCTTAAAGAAACAGGACCTCCCTAAGTTCGCTGCTATACTTGCGGACGATGGTCATCCTGGGTAGAACAGAACCGCGATTCATCACTGAACACATTGATTAGCAGTCCATGCTTCCTGGTCAGGGCACCGCCACGAACGCAGCCGTTCGTGTTATGATGTTTAAGGGTTGGGTTCTTTGGGGAAGGAGACCAGACAGCGAGGTCATCGGTCTCATCGGATTAGGGAAGGACGGGGAAGGAAGTCGGCCGCGCCCTTTCAAAGGAACCATCCCGGCATTTGCCTGGAGCGATTTAGGGAAATCACGGAAAACCTAAATCAGTATGGCCGGACGCAGGATTGAACCGTCGTCCTTCCAAATGCGAGTCCAGTGTCTAACCACTGCGCCACCTCGCTCGGTATATGATGTTTAACGCAGACTACGCATGGGACAGTAATTCTCTAGCAGGGCTGCTGCTAGTCGTCAACCAATAGCGCGAGATTGTTGTAGGGAATCCATTGCTTAATCTCGGATGACAAGCGTACATGTGAAGCGGTTAGGATGTGCTTTGTGTACAATACGGACATACTCACTTGTCGTGGTCAGATGTGAGGAAGAGTATGCCCGCCCTCACATTCACGTGGAGTCCTACATCGGACCAGTGTCACATACGAAGTGCCTCGCATACGTAAATCTCGGTAAATTCGACCACCTAGGCAAATGGAGACTCACAATGAGGTAACTTTCAAACACTCCCAGGTAAGTTGTGTAACACAGTTTCGTGGCACGTTCGTGTTTTCACGTCACTCTATACCCGACGCCGATCGTCTCACTCTTATATATCCTACCCGGCATGGCAACACTAAACACCATCAGTACTAATGCACTCTGGCGAACATTACCTGTCACAAAGAGTTGCATATCCAATCGATTACATACCTGCCAATGATGTATACGTACACGGAGCCATGCTGACATCCAGGCAAGTCTTCCAGGTGTTTTTTTTCAAGCATTGTATTATTTTGAATTCTTTTTCGGTACATATTGTATTTATAGAAAGTTCTAGATAAAATATTTACTAATAATTGAGTTTTGGATGTAACATACACAAGCACAAATTTTATTTATGTAATATCTACTCCAATAGCAAATCAGTAACGTTTTTGTCTGAATTTTGCGCAAGAAACTGATAAATTAAACTTATCGATACAGTGCCGTAACTTGATGAGAATGACACCTGTTCAAATGAAGTTTCATAACTTATTACAACCGGCATAAAGTTCGCCTTTTTCTTCGATTTGTCGTCAACAAATATTCATCCGAAGTTGATGCACATCTCAGTACTTCAGAAGTGACAGATGCAGTTTGAATGTGACGGTACTTCTCATGCAGATGATCGATGAAACACGTAACATTACACACAGATCCTAACGGATAATGACGATCGAACCACTCTCTTCCGTCACTGGCTGTTCGTTTCGGTTCCATGTAATTTTCACATCATATCCTCCTCTCTAAGTCTTTCAAGTACTACTCCCTAGACCGTCCTCTTCCTTTCCTTCCCAACACTTTCCCTTCGAGTACGTTAATGACGAAAGCTCTGCGTCTGACGTCATGTCCAGTTGTCTTTTACATTTCCTTTAATATTTTTTTTCTCTTCGTTAACATTTCTTAAGACTTCTAAGTTGGTTTTTATTTCCGTCCGCCTGATTCTGGTCATTTTTCACCATATCCACATTTCAATAGCTTCAGTTAGATTCCTTTACAATTTACTTAGACTCCAACTCACTTTCATAGATCAGTGTACAGCATACAAATGATTTTGCATAGAAATTTATGACATCTATATGTTTGATGATAAAAAAGGTTTTCTTGGTAATAAATGACTTTTTTGCCAATGCAATCGTTCTCTTGACTTCCATTAAGCAAGTACTGTTGCCTTCTGTGGTAAAACTACAGAGATAATAAAATTGTTTCACCTGATCAATTCTGACGTCGTCAATTTTTAGATTCATTGTAATTTTTCGAATATTTTTCCGTACAACCATTACATTCTTTTTCTGTTTGTCAAATTTTAATTTTCTTAGTTTAAGTCTGACAAGTCTAGCAGGATTCTATTCATTTCTTTTTCGGAGTCTGGAAGTATTACAATGTAGTGAGGAAATCTGGCAGAGCATTTGTTTTCATTCCCATTTTCTTCTCCTTCATGATCTGAATAATGTTTAACACGTTGAATAATTATGGAGATAGAAGACATCCTTGTCTAATTCCTTTTATGATAGTGTCCTCTTCCGGTATAAAATAGCCGTCCAGAAACTGAAACCAACGATGAAAATATTGATAAAGTGTATAATATGGTATGGGAAGGTGGCAAATGTAAGTGTGTGATATAGTTGAGGTCCTGGGAAATATCTGGATCTCTATAGAAAGAATACATCCGATTCTGTACGCCGAAGGTCCTGCACATAAGGATGCAAAATCAATTTTGTCTGCCTGACAGATTGTTCAGTGTCTTTCGAGATGCAAAGGAGGTTTTTTTACGGTTGTTAGCCAAAGAGAAAAACACTAAATAGTGGAAAACACATAAGTCTTCTCGTCGAATATGAGAAAATTATTGAGAAAACGGATTGCTGGAAAAAAATTTTAATCAAAAAAATGCAGCAGTCCCGGAAGAAAGGCCATTTTACAGTGGAAGAACAGACGGAGCTGAAGTACTAACGGCTGATACATTCAAAGTTTTCCCAACAAATTTTGTCCTCCATCTTTTACTCCATTGAAGCAATTTGTACCTAAAAACATTGTGTTCAATCGCAGACTATGTCAGAAGAGATGAATAGTTTCAGACTTTCTGCACTTGTTTTTCGGATATGGGATGTTTTTACTGTAGGAACGTTGATCAATGTGGGCTGATGCAAAACGTATGTATGTCAAACAGTAATTGCAAGCCTGACGCAAAAAACGGTCTTCACTGCTGGAGCAGACACTTTTCACGTTGCCTTCGTATTATAGCAGACATATTCCACAATCCGTTAATTAACTACCATGGCATGCGATAATTCACGCTATCGTCGTTTTCCTCATATAAATACTACACTGATAAGTTACGGCACACCGAAATCCGATATCTTTTTTCTGTCACAATAATTTGATTATTTTCTTTTAAATTTATTAGATTCTGTTTCAAAGCCATTATTGTTTCCACTAGGATGGCCCAGTCCTCCACTTCTTCTCAGCATGTGGCGATCTCTTCTTCACTGCACAACTCCTATACTCATCATCATGTATAGCCTATAGGGTCAACTACTGAAACTCCACCGACAGTTTCGGAAAATTTTCAGGAATATTCTCACAGTATTTTGATATGAGAGATAAGTGGTCTCCGGTGACTCATTAGTCAAAAATGGTTCAAATGGCTGTAAGTACTATGGGACTTAACATCTGAGGACATCAGTCCCCTAGACTTAGAACTACGTAAGCCTAACTAACCTAAAGACGTCACACACATCCATGCCCGAGGCAGGATTCGAACCTGCGACCGTAGCAGCAGCGCGGTGCTGGACTGAAGCGCCTAGTACCGCTCGGCCACAGCGACTGGCTTTCCGTTATGTTCCTCTCCTTGTTGATAACGCGGAGAATCTCATACTTTATCATTAGTCATTACAGAGTTTAATGTAATTATGATTTATTCGATTTGTTACCGGAATGACCTTTAATTCTATGAAAATACCTTCACAACAGTAAAAGATGCCTGTAATACGCAGTCACCACAACGTACGACACAAAATACAATATGATGCTATAGATTTTAAACTACCGTGACGTGGTTGCCCGGAACACTCAGCAGAGCGTCGTTGTGTCGCCCTTCCATTGCATTCTGTTTCCCCATATGTGAGATGCTTAGGGGCAAGCTTTTCTCAGGCAAACCCATGCAAGCCCGAGCGGGAAGACTAAACTCCGCATTACCGTTTTCATCTCCAGATACCGTTAGTGGATGGAAAAGTTTGTTTCCAAATAAAACACACAACATATTCTGCCGACATCTTCTTTTTTGCCCAGATATTTTCAGTGAAATAGCAATACAAAAATAAACTGACTCCAGAAATCAGAGGAAAAGCGATTATTGTGCAACCGGAGATGATGGACCCCCTAAACCAAAATACAGAGCATCCCAGAACGTAAGAAACTTTATCAGTTGAGCTCTAATTCACTGCGCATGATGCATAAATAAGGATTACAGCTTAGAAACAACAACCAGGCACGAGTGAAGATTTAATCTTTCATTCAAAAATTGGCATAACATTTTCGTATTTGAGAAATAAACGTTCAGATAGCTCCTACTGGAATTTTATTGTCGATGCCTCGTCTTGTGGCCTTTCAGTGGAACTATATCCTGAGAGTATTTTAGCATGAGTAATTGAAAAAGCCAACTTAAAAAGCGTGGAAAGATCAGAAATCCTACTGGGAATGGACCTTCGGTTATTAACTAATCCCTAACCACTGATACTGCATGTTCCAACTTCATATGAGAAATTTAGACAGTAATTTCAAATATCACAAGGTACCAAAGAATCAGATTATAGGCACAATGTAGGCAATATGAGCTTAATGAAATATAGCGTTGACAAGATGATAAATTGTAGCACAAAGTATAAAGTACATGCACCACTCTCATGCTATGCAGTTAATTACACTAACGAAATTCCAAAAAGAGGGAGTTTTAGTTGGAGGGATTAACTACTGCTTGCGGCTGGTGGCTGTTCCACTTCTGACTCGTCTGATACGGCCCGCCACGAACTCCTCTTCTGCGCCAATCTTTTTATCTTAGATTAGCACTTGCAACATACTTCTTCAGTTATTTGCTGGATGTATCCCAACCTCTTGTCTTCCTCTACGGCTCCCTCTAGTAGCATCGAAGCTATTCCCTCAGTCTAATTTTCGACGTTTGTCTGTAGCACCACATCTCAAATGCTTCGATTCTGCTCTGTTCCGATTTCCGCACAGACCATGTTTCACAACAATGCAATGCCGTGCTCCAAACGTAATTTCTTAGAAATGTTTTCCTTAAATTAAGGCCCACATTTGATATTACTAGACTTCTTTTGGCCAGGAATACCCTTTTTGCCAATGCTAGTCTGCTTTTTACGTCCTCCTTGATTCGTCAATCGCTATTTTGATGCCTAGGTAGCAGCATTCCTTAACTTCCTGTACTTCGTGATCCCCACTTCAGATATTAAGTTTTTTAGAAATTTGTGGTAATGTTCTATGGGACCAAACTGCTGAGGTCATCGATCCAAAGGCTTAAACACTACTTAATTCAACATAAACTAACTTACGCTATGGGCAACACACACACCCAAGCCCGAGGGAGGACTCGAAGTCCGAGGGGAGGAGCCGGGGGACCCGTACAAGGCGCCCACGACCTCGCTGCTGTCTCGCGTGGCTTGATATTAAGTTTCTCGCTGCTTTCGTTTTTGCTACGTACTTCCTATTAATTTCGTCTTTCTTCAATTTACTCTCAATCCATATTCTGTGCTGAGTAGGCTGTTCATTCCATTCAACAGGTGCTGTAGCTCTTCCTTCCACTGAGGATAGCAATGTCATCAGCGAATCTTATCATTGATATCCTTTCACCTTGAATTTTAATCTCACTCTTATTTCCGGCATTGCTTCTTCGATATATAGATTGAACAGTAGGGGTGAAAGACTATATCCCTTTCTTACAACCTAAGTTACAAACCTTTTTTAATATATCTTGTATTGACAGTGGTTCATGGTGTGGGTTCCTGTAGTCATGTCCTAGTTCATGAACCACGGGCAACGTATGAGTGGCCAAGTAAGTGGTCCCGACAGTCGGGATACCAGTTACTTTGGAATAAGGCTGGGCATCTCGGACATATTCTGAGTCGTGGTCACCTTTGTGCTCATACGGCAAAGACTACCAAATCCATCGGTTAGTCCCTCAGCCGTTAGGGGTAAAACCCAATGGGACTCGGAGCAAGTAAGGCTGCTTCCCTGGTAGTTTAAATATGATGCTGACAACAATCAGAGCAAAAGGCCTCGGACCTTTGGAGGTGACGGAGTCCCACCTCTAACTGACAAACCAGGGACTCCTAAGATACGACTTGGCAAACAAATGGTAATGAGATGGGGAGCTATTAAAATCAATGGGGGCTACTCTTGGAAGAAGGTAGAGCTGGCAGAGGCTGCAAGTAAGATGGGGCTGGACGTTTTAACTGTTAGTGACATTCGGGTAAGGGGTGAGAAAGAAGAAGAAGTGGGAGAATACGAGGTCTACTTGTCAGGAGTCAAAGCAGGAATAGCACAATGGGGTGTAGGGCTTTACATCAGGAAAGAAATGGAACCCAGCGTAGTTGCAATAAGGTATGTAAGCGAACGACTGATGTGGATAGATCTGACAGTGTCTAGCAATAAAATTAGGATTGTGTCAGTATATTCGCATTGTGAAGGGACTGATCAAGATAAGATGGATAGTTTTTATGAGGCACTCAGTGATGTAGTTGTTAGAGTAAAGGACAAGGACAGTGTTCTGCTCATGGGTGATTTTAACGCCAGGATTGGAAATCGAACAGAAGGGTATGAAAAGGTTATGGGTAAATTTGGAGAGGATATTGAGGCCAACAGGAACGGGCAGCAACTCTTAGATTTCTGTGCCAGTATGGGCTTAGTAATCACAAACTCTTTTTTTAAACATAAGAACATTCACCGGTATACTTGGGAAAGCAGGGGAACCAGATCTGTCATTGACTGTATAATAACAGATCAGGAATTCAGGAAGGCTGTGAGGGACACACGTGTATTCAGGGGATTCTTTGATGACACTGATCATTATTTAATCTGCAGTGAAATTGGGATTGCGAGGCCGAAAGTGCAGGAGGTCAGGTCCATATGTAGGAGGATAAGAGTGGAGAAACTTCAGGATAAGGAAATCAGGCACAAGTACATAACAGCGATCTCAGAAAGGTACCAGTTAGTTGAATGTAGTCAATTACAGTCATTGGAAAAGGAATGGACAAGGTACAGGGACACAGTACTAGAAGTAGCTAAAGAATGTCTTGGAACAGTAGTGTGTAAAAGTAGGAGGAAGCAAACAGCTTGGTGGAATGACACAGTCAAGGCAGCCTGTAAAAGGAAAAAGAAGGCGTATAAAAAATGGCTACAAACTAGAACTCAGGTAGACAGAGAAAGTTATGTTAAAGAAAGAAACAAAGCCAAACAGATAATTGCAGCATCCAAGAAGAAATCTTGGGAAGACTTTGGAAACAGGTTGGAAACATTGGGTCAAGCTGCTGGAAAACCATTCTGGAGTGTAATTAGCAGTCTTCGAAAGGGAGGTAAGAAGGAAATGACAAGTATTTTGGACAGGTCAGGAAAACTGCTGGTGAATCCTGTGGATGCCTTGGGCAGATGGAGGGAATATTTTGAAGAGTTGCTCAATGTAGGTGAAAATACGATCAGTAATGTTTCAGATTTCGAGGTAGAATGGGATAGGAATGATGATGGAAATAGGATCACGTTTGAGGAAGTGGAGAAAATGGTCAATAGATTGCAGTGCAATAAAGCAGCTGGGGTGGATGAAATTAAGTCGGAGCTCATCAAGTACAGTGGAATGTCAGGTCTTAAATGGCTACACAGGATAATTGAAATGGCCTGGGAGTCGGGACAGGTTCCATCAGACTGGACAAAAGCAGTAATCACACCAATCTTTAAACATGGAAACAGAAAAGATTGTAACAACTACAGAGGTATCTCTTTAATTAGCGTTGTGGGTAAAATCTTCTCAGGTATTGTTGAAAGGAAAGTGCGAGTATTAGTTGAGGAGCAATTGGATGAAAATCAGTGTGGATTTAGGCCTCTTAGAGGTTGTCAGGACCAGATCTTTAGCTTACGACAAATAATGGAGAAATGTTATGAGTGGAACAGGGAATTGTATCTATGCTTTATAGATTTAGAAAAGGCATATGACCGGGTTCCTAGGAGGAAGTTATTGTCTGTTCTACGAGATTATGGAATAGGAGGCAAACTTTTGCAAGCAATTAAAGGTCTTTACATGGATAGTCAGGCAGCAGTTAGAGTTGGCGGTAAACTGAGTTCATGGTTCAGAGTAGTTTCAGGGGTAAGACAAGGCTGCAACTTGTCTCCACTGTTGTTCATATTATTTATGGATCATATGTTGAAAACAGTAGACTGGCTGGATGAGATTAAGATATGTGAACACAAAATAAGCAGTCTTGCATATGCGGATGACTTAGTTGTGATGGCAGATTCGATTGAAAGTTTGCAGAGTAATATTTCAGAGCTAGATCAGAAATGTAAGGACTATGGTATGAAGATTAGCATCTCCAAAACGAAAGTAATGTCAGTGGGAAAGAAATATAAACGGATTGAGTGCCAAATAGGAGGAACAAAGTTAGAACAGGTGGACGGTTTCAAGTACTTAGGATGCATATTCTCACAGGATGGCAACATAGTGAAAGAACTGGAAGCGAGGTGTAGCAAGGCTAATGCAGTGAGCGCTCAGCTACGATCTACTCTCTTCTGCAAGAAGGAAGTCAGTACCAAGACTAAGTTGTTTGTGCACCGTTCAATCTTTCGACCAACTTTGTTTTATGGGAGCGAAAGCTGGGTGGATTCAGGTTATCTTATCAATAAGGTTGAGGTTACGGATATGAAAGTAGCTAGGATGATTGCAGGTACTAGTAGATGGGAACAATGGCAGGAGGGTGTCCACAATGAGGAAATCAAAGAAAAACTGGGAATGAACTCTATAGATGTAGCAGTCAGGGCGAACAGGCTTAGATGGTGGGGTCATGTTGCACGCATGGGAGAAGCAAGGTTACCCAAGAGACTCATGGGTTCAGCAGTAGAGGGTAGGAGGAGTCGGGGCAGACCAAGGAGAAGGTACCTGGAGTCGGTTAAGAATGATTTTGAAGTAATAGGTTTAACATCAGAAGAGGCACCAATGTTAGCACTGAATAGGGGATCATGGAGGAATTTTATCAGGGGGGCTATGCTCCGGACTGAACGCTGAAAGGCATAATCAGTCTTAAATGATGATGATGATGATGATGATGATGGTTGTATTGACAAGATACCGCTATAATAGAAATTTGTTGTACGCTGACACTTTCATCGGGCCACTGGTCTTGTCAAGGCCACATTATCTTCCACCAATGTCATTATCACATATCTCAAATTACCTGTCACTTCCTTTTGTGAGGACTACGAGGGATTTTTATAAAGTTTTATTGATTATATCCAAAAAATAACATTAAGAAATGATAATTTTTGTTGTTGTGGTGAAGGTACATGACTTAATTTGTGGCATATACAGAAATCCCCGCATCACAGTACCGTAGCTCGACGATACAAGAGCCACAACAATTTGGTGCATCCTACTGAAAAGGGGAATATCTCACTGTAATTCGTTTTCTGCACCTGAAGTGGTAAACGTGCTGGAACGATCCATGTTGTGTATGTGAAAGTGTACGGGAATGATGCATCTGTGAATAAAGAGGAATGGCAAGAAAAGAAGGGACATGGTGATCGAAGACCGACGTATCATGACAGTAACAATGTCGAGAGAAGTGAAACATTTAGTCATGCACCAGTTTTCAAGATATTTCACGACATTTCTAAGGTAAAAAGTTCGTTGCTTCTGGCTGCGGTGAATGTTCACATGCATTCAAAAAGCAAGTAGTGGAAGCAAGTAGCTTCACGACAACCGAAAAAGGCGAAATCCAACCACAATTAGCCAACATGATTGTGAGTGGTTTTTGAAAATGCTGTTATGTGGGGCTAATGGATTGTGCTTATAAGGGGCAAATTACATACTGCTATCAAATTTTTCCTCACAATTCACTTTCTACTGATATGGCCTTCCTTTTCTCCGATGAGGAAACCGCTGTGTTGCGGCATTTTCGAGATGAAGGCTAGATTACTTTCATCGTTCAGCGAACACAGACTTCTATAACCATCGATGGACAAACGTGTTACATTGAAGGATGAATGTATAGGAAAGGGCTAACAGACTCGCCAACTTTCATTCCTTCATTCAGCTTGATTTTGTTAATGTCACAATCATAATAGGGGACTGATGACCTCAGAAGTTAAGTCCCATATTGCTGAGAGCCATTTGAACCACAATCATAATTTTGTAACTACCCTCCGTGTTCCCTCATACGGTCGTGTATCACACGTGCGGTTCATTCTGCTGCATCCACTTAATCTAATTTTAATTTTTGTTTTAGTGATTGTTTAAGTTAGGTTGAGTGTAGCATTCTTGATGCTGGCACATCCATCCAATGGGGTCGTTAAGCTCGGAGGCTACTGGCCTGCGTCCAGCATCGAACTCTTCTTTTCTTTCTCACGTAACAGTACAAACACAACACTGTTCTGCTCTGCACAGACACTTATCACTATCATTTTGGTGGCCTGCAAACTGCGCCCAATGAAATTCAGTAGTCGTTTGAACTGTCTAGAAGACCTACTATAAGAGCTATATAAAAGATTAAGAGTTCCGAAACCATCCGCACAAGCTAGAATTGGCAAATAAAAACAAATACGTCCATAGCAGAAATCTAAGTCTGTACCTCAAATATTTTCTCTAGTCACTGCACTAACTAGGTTACTGAGTAGCGTTTTTAAAATATTTTGAATGAGGTTACTGGTCGTGGATGTGATAAAGTTTTCTCAAGACGCCATTCTTTGATGTCCATGTTCTACTGAAAAAATGATCAAGTCGCAGTTTTCTTACAGGTATATTCCTATTGCTAGTATGCAAGAGTCCCACCCTGTGGTCCCGCTGCACGAATTTTTCTTCACCCTGTATATTTACGCTGCTTCGCAACACACAAAATACACACGTCACTATATTTATTATTACAGAAATTTGCGTTTCATAGTGTTTCTAGATCTGTCAATTGCAGCCAACGTTCTCAATTATTTGGTCGATGTATTCCAATCACTATCTTCATCTAATGTTTTTACTCTTTACAACTCCCTCCATGATGTCTTAACAGATGGCCTGTCACTCAATCCCTTCTTATTGTCATTATTTTCCAAATCATCCTTACCTCTACGATTCTGCGGAGAACCTCTTCGTCCCTTAACTTATCAGTCCACATAATTTTCAAATTTTTTCTGTAGCGGCACATCTCTAATCGTTCGATTCTCCTCTGTTCCGGTTCTTCCACAGTTCATGGTTCACTAACACACTACGTTGTGCTCCAAATGTACACTCTCAGAAATATCTTGCTCAAATTCAGGAATATGTTTCATACTGGCAGACTTATGTTGTTCAGGAATGCCCATTTTTCCAGTGATAGTCTGCTTTATATGTCCTCCTTGTGGATCTATTATGGATTATTTTGCTGCCTAGGTAGCATAATTCCTTGACTTCGTCTGCTTCATGATCCCCAATTCTGATGTTAAGTTTATCGCTGTTCTCATTTCTGCTATTTCTCATCACTTTCCTCTTTCTTCGATTTATCGTCAATCCATATTCTGTGCTCGTTACACTACAGCTTTATCGATGAGTAAAAAGTAGGGACGAAACACTACATCCTACTTTACACCCTTTTTAATACGAGCACTTCGTTCCCGGTCTTCCAGTCTTATTGTTCCCTCTTGGTCTTGCTTGTCCATATTGTACATTAACCATTTTTCCCTGTAGCTTACGCGTACGTTCTTCAGAATTTCTAACATCATGAACCATTTTACATTGTCTAAATCTTTTTCCAGATCGACAAATCCTCTAAAGATATCTCGATTTTTCTTAGATCTTGCTTCTATTGTCAACCGCAACGTCAGAACTGCCTTTATGGTGCCTTTAGCGTTCCTAATGCCAAATTGATCGTCATTTCACAGATTGTAAATTTTCTTTTCATTATTTCTGTATATTATTCTTGTCAGCAATTTGAATTCATGAGCGACACTTCCCGCTCTTACCAGCCCTTGCTAGCTTCGGAATTGTGTGGATGAATTTTTTTCCAAAAGTCTCATGGTATATCTCCAGTCTCAAAGATTCTACACGTGGATAGTCGTTTTACTGCCACTTACCTCAATGATTTTAGAAACTCCGGTGGAATGTTTCTATCCCTTCCGCCTTACTCGATTTTAAGTCATCCAAAGCTCTTTTAAAATCTGATTCTAATACTGGATCCCCTATCTCTTCATTGTCGACACCTGTTTCTTCTTCTATCACGTTATTGGTCAAGTCCTACCCCTCACAGAGACCTTCAATGTACTCTACTACCTATGCGCTCTCTACTTCGCATTTCGCAGAGGAATTCCAATTGCACTCTTAATGTTATCGCCCTTGCTTTTAACTTCACCAACAGCTGTTTCACTTTTCCATGTGCTGTATCAGTCCTTCCACTAATCATTTCTTTTTCGATTCCTTTCATATTTTTGATGTAGCCATTTCGCTTTGACTACTCTGTACTTCCTATTCATTTAATTCCTAAGTAACTTATATTTCTGTGTTCCGGAATTTCCCTAAACGTTTTGGCACATCCGTCTTTCGGCGATCAGTTGAACTATTTCTTCTCTTACCCATAGTTTCTACTCAGTTATCTTCCTTGTTCCTATATTTACCTCTCTACACTCTGTGATTGCTCTTCTTAGGAACGTCCATCGCAATAGCTCAAAGTACTGCTGTTTGAACATAAAGTAAAAGAAAACTTGAAACATCTAGAAAGAGAGAAAGAGGAAACATAAAGGAAATATGAAGAGAAACGAATAATAGTCTGTAACCAGAATAAAAGCATTTGAGGTAACAGACAATTCATTCTTGTAATTTGCTGCTTGAAGTAGTGAATGCGAGGCTACGATCTTATGCTTCTTTATTTAAACATATCAGCAGCACATTACTTTTGTAGCTTGGCTAGAAAAATACCATCATAAAACATAACACAATACAGTTAACAATAAGCAGTTTAACTGGGACTAGATGGACGATTTTAGTGAACTCGGACTAAAACGATGGTTGCGAAAGATAATAAGGACTGTGGTCTCCACTCTTAGAGCTAAAATAACCCCACTCATAAATGAAATGGGTAAGCTGAGCTAAAAGTTAGATGAAGTAACAAAAGATGTTCCAACACAGATTTCAATCGTTTGCAAACAAAAGGAAACTACATAACACGATTTCTTTTTATAGCATTTGGAAAATGTTGAACAATTAGATGGACACAGTTTAGAAAATAATATAAGTGACTGTTCCATCTTACCATTTGCAGCGGCAGAATTAACCGATGATTCTAACAATGCAGAGAATTTTGAAAATTGATTTCTCGTCCTACCGTTTGCAGATGTCGACATTTTCAGTGAAAGTGAAAATGTTGAACCTGTATCCGTAGTTAAACGGAATGCAAATGAAGGACCGTCACAAAATAAATTTGTCAGGAATGTTAATTGTATCACTGCTGTGAAGACATTAAAATAATTTATATAAAAAAGGCACTGAAATGGCCGTAAAGTCTTACATAACGCATGAACTCAACGCAGCGTAAGTTGAATTTTGACTCATTCAGTAAAGTCCTCGCGTCCATTCGACGACGTATATGCAAAGTTCAATGATGTTTCAGTAAACAAGAAAGTCCGTTCTGAAATCAAGCGGTATAGCAATATGATATTCAGAAATGTATCTTTTCACAGCCAGCCCTACAATCTGGCGGCAGTGCTTGTTTTTTCAATAATCTCAAGTTATGATAGATAATATTGTGCATGTCGTCAACCAACCAAGTAACACGCATACAACACCCACCACAGGACACTGTCCTGTCATCTGTTGTATAATCCGGGAGCAATAATGAAATTTTCACACATTTTGATGTTCCGCGAAATTTTGTTCGAACACAAACAGTTAACTGTTTCGGACCCGAAGCGAGGCGCAATGAAATTTGAATGGAAAATGATTTTGCAGTTGTACTGAAACTAAATCATGGCCCCTATAGGAAAAGAAAGAAATAATCGCCGTTATCAATCGAACTGCCGATTGCATTACGATGACTTAGCCATGTTATAAATAACGTATAAACAAAAACAACAACCAAACGATACGGCATGCTACATTTCGATCTACAGCGGACAGTCTTACAAAACTACCAATAGTAACAAATAAACGACGCTAAACGGGCGCAGTATGTCACATCAAAAGTATTAACTGGGATGATATAGGGGTAAAACCTTGTCACAGTTTAGTAACGAGAATGATAATAAACGAGTTAGTAATCAGACAGATCTTGTATTCTTATTAAGGTGCAACGAAAACATGGATCTTTGTGAAGAGTTAAAGGAAGAAAACACGAACTGTCGCGGCCCTAAGTATAAAGTGGTACAAACCACAACACAAGCTAATAGTGGATGAGTGCCAACCACAATTATTATGTAATAGATACGGGGGTAGCAATATATGATGTACACCATATAAAATAAATAAAAGAACTAGGGAATTAGGCCCTATTCCGTGATTTCCTGACCAGAAATTCCGAATCGTAAGTGTAGTTAACGTTAAGTCACGTGTGGTTAGGGTGTAGGCTTTTGTGACAACCGAGCAGCGTAATGGAGGGATAAAATGCACATTCCTAGTAATCAATCATTTAGTTACTGACAACCTGAAAGGCGTAGATTTTCTGTGAGAGAAAGACGCCGTAATTATTTCTCCTTAGGGAAATGTTTCTCGAGGCGCGATGGGGAAACGACTAGAGTAATTCTGGACAGATAACAGGTAAATCATGACAAATACTGCAAGAACTATAGTATACAATTCTTAGGCGATAATAACAGTCATTACGTTAGCCACCCAGTAACGAAAATGAAACACATTTAAGGGAACTCATAGGAGATAAAGTTACTGAATCGACAGCAATTGCAAAAGAACAACAAGATACGTTACATGATTTATGAATACATTTTTAAAGATATTTAAACGAAAACGAATTTAAAACTATATTTACAATATGAAAGTTCGCCCCCATAATGTATTTTTCCACAACATATGCATGATCTCCTTGTCATAGTCGTGACGAGAGGGGGGGGGGGGCGGGGAGGGGGTGAGTAAAATCCCTGAGATCTAAGCCTCAAGGGTACCCAAGTCCCTCAATGACTTGTATCACCCAAGATGCAAATTTGGAAATAGCAGACTGCTATTGTAAAATAAATTTTGTATCATATAATAAATAAAAGAACATTACTCCAGTACCAGCGTAACCAGCATGCTTCTGCCTTTCCACTTCAGTTCTTCTGTTTTCTAAGCCATACAGGCCAGTTGCATACAGTGCTAGTTCGTATCTAATCTTGAATGCACTACATTTTCTTTAGAAATAGTTCACTAAAAACTATCTTGTACAATTCTATTTCGTCTTTAGTCTTGAATGTACTATATTTTCTTTACATATCGTGCACTAAAACTACCTTGTATGGAGTTGAAAATGCACTTTCTTCTTGAAAATCCTACGAAAAAATGTCCCCAACAAGTGAAATGTCTTTATAATTTGATAGGTTTGCCAACAGCATTCGAAGATGAGGCACTTGTGTTTCTTTCACAAGGTGGTTTCACACAAAAAACGAGTTCACAGAAAATATTTTGCATTCAACAATAAACACAAAATAAAATGTTTATATTCGTATATACTTGTCGTGAAAGAGCCGTAAAAGTGAAAAAATGAATTGACATGAAAGAGCTACATTGGACATGCCGATGCTCCAAAGTAAAGATTCAATATTGTCCTTTTGTTAGTCCGTAGAATACTCAACTTCCTTGGGAACTCTTGTGTTACTTAACGTGACATTATTTCTTGATCACAGATGCTTGGCTTTCAGAGATTCAGCTCAGAAAATTGGAGATCCAATTAACGGAAATTTTGTCGAAATATCAGAACTCTGAAGTCACACCTGTGGTGTATGGGTAGCATCTTTGATTAGTAATCAAACGGTATCGGTCGCGGGTTCGAGTTCCCGCCACTGCTTGAATTTTGATTAATAATCAGCGGCCGAAGACTTCCGGCATTAGAAGTCAGCCTCATTCTGCCAACGGCCTTGTCAGAGAGGGCGGAGAAGTGGACAGAGATTCAAGGCAGTCTCTTGTGTTAGGGGTGGGAAACTGCCCCTAAAGGCGGAAGAATCAGCAATGATCAACGGCATGAGGATGCAGAAGGCAATGGAAACCACTGCATTAGACACATGACGTGTATTCACAGGACATGTAGCCTGTAATTGAGAAAGTGTCATTATGATCGGCTAAAGATTCCGGCACAGTCCCCCATTCCGATCTCCGGGAGGGGACTGCCAAGGGGGAGGTGACCATGAGAAAAAGATTGAATATTCAACGAAAGGATAACGTTCTACGAATTTATGCCATGAATGTCAGAAGCCTGAATGTGGCAGGGAAATAGAAAATCGGAAAAGGGAAAACCGAAGGCTTAATCCAGATATAGTAGCTGTCAGCGAAGTGAAATGGAAAGAAGAGAAGGATTTCTGGTCAGATGAGTATAGGGTAACATAAACAGCAGCAGAAAAAGTTATAACACGAATAGGATTCGTTATGAACAGGAAGGTAGGGCAGAGAATGTGTTACTGTGAACATTTCAGTGACAGGGTTTTTCTTATCAGAATCGACAGCAAACCAACACCGACAACGATAGTTCAGGTACACATGTAGACGTTGAAAGCTGAAGATAAAGAGATAGAGAAAGTATATGAGGATTTTGTGTGTGTTGTGTATTGAACTGGGGACCTAGAAACGACCGTGAGGCTTCGTCCCCCGGGAACGTCTCCTACCAAACGAGTATAACCCCTAATGATTGCGTGGGAATACAGAAACACAAGTCAGTGAGGAATGAAATAAATAGGAATTGTAGGGATGGTAAGACGAAATGGCAGCATGAAAAATGTGAAGGAATCGAAAAAGAAGTGATTGTCGGAAGGACTGACTCACCATACAGGAAAGTCAAAACATCCTTCGGTGACATTAAAAGCAAGGTTGGTATCGGGAATTCCGCTACCAAATGCAGAGGTGAGAGCAGATAGGCGAAAAGAATACATTGAAAGGCTCTATGAGGGGGAAGATTTGTCTGATGTGATAGAAGAAGAAATTAAATAAAGCAGAAGGGATAGATAACATTCCATAAGAATTTCTAAAATCACTGGGGGAAGTGGCAACAAAACTTCTATTCCCGTGGGTGTGTATAATGTATGGGTTTGGCGACATACCATCTGGCTTTCGGAAAAATATTGTCCACACAATTCCGAAGATTGCAAGAGATGAAAATCGCGAGAATTATCACACATCAGCTTAACAGCTCATGCATGCAAATTGCAGGCAAGAATAATATACAGAAGAATGGAAAAAAGTATTGAGAATGCGCTCGATGACGATCAGTTTGGCTTTAGAAAAGGTAAAGTCACCAGAGAGGCAATTATAAGTTTGAGGTTGATTATGGAAGCCAGACAAAAGTAAAATCAGGAAAAGTTCATAGGATTTGTCGCCTGGAAACAGCGTTCGAACATTAAAATGGGGCAAGATGTTCGAAATTCTGAGAAAAATAGGGGTAAGCTATAGTGAGAGTGGGATAATGTACAATATGTAAAAGAGCCAAGAGGAAATAATAAGAGTGGAAGACCACGAATGAAGTATTCGGATTAGAAAGGGTGTAAGAGAGGGATATAGTTTTTCACACCACTGTTAAATCTGTACACCGAAGAAGCAATGATGGAAATAAAAGGAAGGTGCAGGAATGGAATAAAAATTCAAGGTGAAAGAATATCAATGACACGATTCGCTGATAACATTGCTATCCTGAGTGAAAGTGAAGAAGAATTACATAATATGCTGAATGGAATGAACAATGTAATGAGTACAGAATGTGGATGAAAATAAGTAGAAGAAAGGCGAAAGTAATGAGAAGTAGTAGAAATTAGAACAGCGAGAAACTTAACATCCGAATTGAGGGTCACGAAGTAGATGAAGTTAAGGAATATTGGTACCTAGGCAGTAAAATAACCAATGACGGACGGAGCAAGGACATCAAAAGCAGACTAGCAATGGCAAAAAGGGCATTCCTGGCCAAGAGAAGTCTACCAATATCAAATATCGGCCTTAATTTGAGGAAGAAATTTCTAGGAATGTACGTTTGGAGTATAGCATTGTATGGCAGTGAAACATGGACTGTGGTAAACCGGAACAGAAGAGAATCGAAGCATTTGAGATTTGGTGCTACATATGAATATTGAAAATTAGGTGGTCTGATAAGGTAAGGAATGAGGAGGCTCCGCGCGGAATCGGAGAGGAAAGAAATATGTGGAAAACACTGATAAGTAGAAGGGATAGGATATCTGTTAATAGATGAGGGAATGATTTCCATCGTACTAGAGCGAGCTGTAGAGGGTAAAAACTGTAGAGGAAGACAGAGACTGGAAAACATCCAAAAAATAACTGAGGACTTAGTCTGAAAGTGCTACTCTGCTATGAAGAGGTTGGCCACAGAAGAGGAATTCGTGACGGGCCGCATCAAACCAGTCAGAAGACACTGTGTTCCATTTCTTGTACAACCCATTAGCAAGGTCAGAACGCTGGAGGAACCCGTAAAGCAGCTAAAAGTACATTATCTATCTAATGATAATTCGAATGAATTTATTTTTGGTTGTACCCATCATGCCACTGATGCCATCTTGGAACAGACATAAAAAGAGAAGTGTTATTCAATTATTGTTGATGCCACTCCTGATTCAAATCATACTGAACAAACAACATTAATACTGCATTATATTTAGTCCAAGAAGGAAACTGATGAATATGAAATAAATGACCGGTTTTTGGAATTCGTAGATTGTACTCAGAAAACGAGAGTTGCTACTGCACATTTGATTTGGGACCGATGACCGTAGCAATCTGGTCCCTTCAATCCCACAAACCAACCAACCAACCAACTGCACCTTTAATTCGATCAACACTTGTGGAACACTCAGTTCCTATCAGTGAGTGCTGCGGACAAGGTTATGATAACAGAAATAATATCAGAGAATCTTAAAAAGGAGCTCAGACACATTTTCTTCCTTGAAATACTCTTGCAAGATATGCTGTGTGTATTTGTTATAGCTGAGGAGTTCATGTAGCTGAGAGTTGTCATGAAGCAGATACTTTTTTCGGAGTGATTCAACTTCTTTAGAACGATAGTAAATTCTGAAACAGTGGGCTGGAAGTTCATTACATTCCACGTCTGGTGCTCGTTGGAGTGCTCGGGTTGGTGCTGTAATGCCAACTGCAGCTTACTTGCATATGATTGCCGTTGCTGTTGAGACTCTCACTAATTAAATTTTGTCAGCTGAAACACGTTCTGTGTACGGAGTGTTCTGGATTATGTGACATAATTCAGGTGTTTAATCATGGCATCAATTTGGCTAAAGTTGTAGGTAACAATTGATTACAGAAGAAAATTACTACGCGCTCGAAATACTATCACTGATGTTGAGGTAGGACACTTTGGGAGCTTATTAAATGAACTGACAGCATCACGAATATTGGGATGCCATACCCCGTGATCTAAAGTTGTTGTCAATGCAACTGATATTAGTCCTGACTTTCCGGAGGTGCCCACTAGGAAGAGAAAATCATTTTATGACGAAACCAGTAATGAAGCGACAGGTGTCAATTCAGAAGATTTATTCGAGGCAAGTGTGTTTTATATCTTTCTTGGTAATCTAGTTCTAACTTAAAGGCCTAATACGAACCACTAAAAATTTTAGATGAAACATTTGGGTTTTATGGAAATATTGAAAGGTGACTGATGATCACCTCACTGAGGTATGTAAGTTATTTGTCAATGAATATTGTAATGATGTCACATCAGATTCAGGGGACGGAATGAAATATTTGAAAACAATTCATAATTCAAATTTAAAATACATTACTTCGGAACCATTGGAAATCTTGAATGAAATGCACAAGCTTAAAATTTTAAGCTTGTCCGTCCGCTTTGCGCACATTTTACAGTCTTCCAATGACTGTTAAGTTGTCTCAGATGAACTAGGCATTAACAACCTCTCACATATTTGGTAACCTTGGTAATTAAATATAATTTGGCAAAACAACTAGGCTCTGATGCCGTGATTCAAACATTACCGGAACGAAAGGCTTGCATAGCGCCATTGAGTGTGCTGTAGTCAAGTACGACTCAGTGGGGTTTACCTGCGAATGTGCTGATGTCTGTTTACTGATTCAGGGATTGCGAGTCCTCCCTCGAGCATGTGTGTGTGTGTGTGTGTGTGTGTGTGTGTGTGTGTGTGTGCGTGTGCGTGTGTTGTCTTTAGCATAAGTTAGTTTAAGTAGTTCATAAGTCTAGGAACCGATGACCTCAGTAGTTTGGACCCTTAGGAATTTACACACATCTGAACGTTTGATTCGGCCAGCTGGTTCCCCACTTATCTGCCAAAATCTTTTCAAGAGAACATGTTAGTCCTTTTATGTTCCGACAGGAGAATTTTCCGCTGGTTGCTTTCTTTTAGCTGCTAGAGCAGCGTATGCGGCTTATACAAAACGAATCCCTTAGGTCGGTAAAGCTATGCCAGTTTATTTGTATACTCCGACACATATCTATACCTTGAGACATATAAACAACAAAAAGCCACGCACAATATAAGATTAACACAAAATTGTTTGATTCACGTTTTTCTCAATATTTTGCTCAACGATCGCAATTCAGTGAAAACGCCCAGCTTATAATTCGTATCATAAAAAAATAAAAATGTTCTTAGACATATTTTACTGAATTTCCAGTCTTTCCAGTTTTATGTGATCTTTGGTAGTCAATTTCAGTTATTTTCAGACATGTTAAGACCCCTTTTAGCCTACTTTTTGTTACTGCAATATCACTTTGTGTATATCTGTATAGGCATAAAATGTAATGCGTCACAAAACTTTATTGGTGGAAAAATGGCGCATAATAATTTCGTTTGGAGACCTCAGAACCATAGCAATGACCCCAGAACCCTTGCCTTGTGTTGACTACGTCATTTAGAACTACCTTTACGCCTCAGACCAGACATTAGATTACAGCATCAGTACGACAGCTTTGAACATCTCGATCTTGGTAACGGATAATGATATCGAAAAAAGTTCCTCGCCATATCATCTTAAGAAGATATGGTAAAAGTTTCGACGGTCTACCGTCAAAAGAAATTAAAAAAAGTGGACATTCTCACAACTGGTGCTCCTGCTAGCCAAAAATTATGGTTTTTCGGGTGTATCTTCATAACGGTCATCTTAATAACAGACGGTAAAATTTTCGACGATATGCCGTCAGTAGAAGTTATAGAATTTGCCATTCCCAAAATTGGTATTTTTCGTACTCAAAGATCGTGGTTATTCGGGGTTTTCTCAGAAATCGCCGAAGAACAAATGGTTCTTTATAAGCCGCCTAAGGTCCACCCTAAACCACACCCATGCAAAAGGACTAGTCGATTTTGTCGATTAGTCTGGCTTGGAGAAAGAGTGTAGCGTTTAAATTTTGACTCTCCACTCAAGGATAGCTACTTTATGTCCGTTCTTCCATTAGTTGTTCAAATGGTCGGTAGGTCAACGGTTATCTGCCGGCCGAGCGCTTCTGGGCGCTTCAGTTTGGAACCGCGCGACTGCTACGGTCGCAGGTCCGAATCCTGCCTCGGGCATGGATGTGTGTGATGCCCTTAAGCCGTCGGCACACGGACCGTGCTGTCCAACGCCAACGTTGAGCGTGCCAAGTTCAACGTGTTGCTGAACGCTCAGGAACGATGCGACTTGTGCAATTGGTACGTGGGGCTCAACGTGGTATACGCGACCCCAACGCACTCCAGCGGCAGTTGAGGGATGTTTCTACACTCCTGGAAATGGAAAAATGAACACATTGACACCGGTGTGTCAGACCCACCATACTTGCTCCGGACACTGCGAGAGGGCTGTACAAGCAATGATCACACGCACGGCACAGCGGACACACCAGGAACCGCGGTGTTGGCCGTCGAATGGCGCTAGCTGCGCAGCATTTGTGCACCGCCGCCGTCAGTGTCAGCCAGTTTGCCGTGGCATACGGAGCTCCATCGCAGTCTTTAACACTGGTAGCATGCCGCGACTGCGTGGACGTGAACCGTATGTGCAGTTGAACTTTGAGCGAGGGCGTATAGTGGGCATGCGGGAGGCCGGGTGGACGTACCGCCGAATTGCTCAACACGTGGGGCGTGAGGTCTCCACAGTACATCGATGTTGTCGCCAGTGGTCGGCGGAAGGTGCACGTGCCCGTCGACCTGGGACCGGACCGCAGCGACGCACGGATGCACGCCAAGACCGTAGGATCCTACGCAGTGCCGTAGGGGACCACACCGCCACTTCCCGGCAAATAAGGGACACTGTTGCTCCTGGGGTATCGGCGAGGACCATTCGCAACCGTCTCCATGAAGCTGGGCTACGGTCCCGCACACCGTTAGGCCGTCTTCCGCTCACGCCCCAACATCGTGCAGCCCGCCTCCAGTGGTGTCGCGACAGACGTGAATGGAGGGACGAATGGAGACGTGTCGTCTTCAGCGATGAGAGTCGCTTCTGCCTTGGTGCCAATGATGGTCGTATGCGTGTTTGGCGCCGTGCAGGTGAGCGCCACAATCAGGACTGCATACGACCGAGGCACACAGGGCCAACACCCGGCATCATGGTGTGGGGAGCGATCTCCTACACTGGCCGTACACCACTGGTGATCGTCGAGGGGACAGTGAATAGTGCACGGTACATCCAAACCGTCATCGAACCCATCGTTCTACCATTCCTAGACCGGCAAGGGAACTTGCTGTTCCAACAGGACAATGCACGTCCGCATGTATCCCGTGCCACCCAACGTGCTCTAGAAGGTGTAAGTCAACTACCCTGGCCAGCAAGATCTCCGGATCTGTCCCCCATTGAGCATGCTTGGGACTGGATGAAGCGTCGTCTCACGCGGTCTGCACGTCCAGCACGAACGCTGGTCCAACTGAGGCGCCAGGTGGAAATGGCATGGCAAGCCGTTCCACAGGACTACATCCAGCATCTCTACGGTCGTCTCCATGGGAGAATAGCAGCGTGCATTGCTGCGAAAGGTGGATATACACTGTACTAGTGCCGACATTGTGCATGCTCTGTTGCCTGTGTCTATGTGCCTGTGGTTCTGTCAGTGTGATCATGTGATGTATCTGACCCCAGGAATGTGTCAATAAAGTTTCCCCTTCCTGGGACAATGAATTCACGGTGTTCTTATTTCAATTTCCAGGAGTGTAGTTCGTAAATCACACTGTTTACTCAACGGGTGCGCGTAAAATTCCCACGTTAGCTCTATTAGAATGCACATTTCCTCCATCGTCCACGAAAAGGAAAGTAACATGTCCAGCCAATAAGGACACAGGCTTATAAAAGTTCCATTACAAACAGTGCGGTACAAATTTGGAATACTTCTCCGCATAAGATAAACATTAATTCATAATTCCCAGATTTTAGTAAAAGCCCAAGGTCAGTCTTACTTGATCACTGTTCCTACCCAGTAGCAGAACCTTTGCAACTTGTGAATTACGAAGCGTAAAAGAAAAACGAACAAAATATTTTAATACAAGTAGCGCAAGCTGTCCTGCAGATCAAGCCAATCGAACAAAGTCACCCCTCAAAGAAAGGTGAACTTATATTTACATAACATCAAATATTATAGCATATACTTATATTAAACTAATAACAAAGTATCAGAACCTAATAAAAACGCGAGTGTTAAGACGCGAACCACCGCTCCCCCCCCCCCCCCCCCCCACAAAAAAAACAACTCATTACTGGACAAAGACGCTACTCCTTACGCTAAACCAACAACATGCGCCTTACTTTTAGCCATATTGCTAAAAACGTTAATCGTAGATAATTATGTTATTAATTGAAATTTAATTATAACAAATTGTACCAAGAACGATGCGTTTTGGGTGGATATTCAGTGTGTCGCTGCCTTCAAATAGCATACTCTCATAATACGCAAGTCACACTAATTCTTTTGCCACGAATGTGATCTTTCTCATTATTTTATTGGAACGAATAACACAACTAACAACGGGTTTTCCAGTGATTCTCAATTTGCTGGTGCTCAGAAACGGCATATATACATATAGGCTTGAAATGAATGCCAATATGGCGCCTCACAACTCTGTACTGAAGGGAGAGGGTGTGCGTGTGACGTAAGTGGCGTTGTGTCATCTCATTGTTCAACGCTCAGACGCACGCTCGGAATATCTGACATGTCAGATATTGCTCTGCACGTTCGGAAAGACACCTGAACATGCTATTCCACACTATGACGTCAGAAACTCCGCACACTCAACGCTCAACGTTCGGATGCACGGTCCGTGTGCCGACGGCTTTAGGTTAGTTAGGTTTAAGTACCTCTAAGTTCTAGAGGACTGATGACCTCAGATGTTAAGTCCCATAGTGCTCAGAGCCATTTGAACCATTTGAAGGGTTATCCAAAACACTTCATCCCATCTCTCTCTGATGAATATAAACCGAGATATGACCCCTGAAAAACCGCATTTTCGATCGGGGTTGTCTGGAACATATCGATATTGAATGCAATTATGAAGATCTTATTATTGTTTAATAAGAAGAGAGTCTCGGTCCGGCACACAGTTTTTATAGGCCAGAAGTTTCATGTCAGCGCACACTCCGTTGCAGAGTGAAAATCTCATTCTGGAAGAAATTATCTGTTTTCTATATTTCACCCCAATGAGAATTTTTGATGTATCTCCAGTATTCCCCGAATTGCGTTATATTTAAATAATGTCAAATGTTCCTTAACATATCAGTAAACTTGGGTTGCGATGTTGGACATGGGGCCCAATCACACATCTTGCCCCGGGCCCAGTCGTGGCTCTCAGCGGGCCTGCCTGGTCAAAGCGAGCAGCAGTGAGAGATGAGATCCGCCGTGTTGACGTTACTTTTTCTTTAACTGTAGTCTTCGTGAATAAAAATTTCAGGGTAGGTTTCGACATGTCGGATTGGACCATTCCCTTGTGAGCTCCTGTTTTGATACGTTTAGACACACGCTTTAGAGTGACAGTTGCGAGGCACGCGCGTGATTTCTTACGTCTGGCAGAGAGTGCAGTGAAAGTGAAAGCCGTGCTGTGGCATGCATTATTCCGGAGGCGACGAAGCGCGGACCGCAGAGAGCTAAAGCACAACAGCGCGCGCGGCTCCGACGTATTGAGAGCGCGGGCGCGCGAATGCACAGTGCTGCCCGGGCAGCCATTGGCGCCACTGCGGCGTAATTAACGGCCAGAGCCGCAAAGTACGAGTATTAAAAACACCAGCCAGCCAGCCAGCCAGCCAGCAGCCGGCCAGACACTGCCGCTGGTGCGCTCATTAGTCGCTGCGTTGCGCCGGGGAGCGCTCGGGCCGCGCAGCCCGCACTCGCTACGTGCTGGCGGCTGCGTACCTATCTCTGTCACACAGCGGCCCGTGTGTCGTGTAAAATGCGACCGACAGATAACAGCCCCTAAGTGGCCGCCGGCGGTTCTCATGGCGTTCCCTCTGCGCCTGATTATACGGCCGCTCACACGTTCATCTCGTGTCATGCCAGTGTTCAAAAAAACGTGTCGTTACTCTACTGATTCTCACAGACTGAGGGAAAGTTGTACCAAGCAAAGAGGACACTTACAAGGAGAACACGGCAAGTGCCATTACCCGATTTCCCAGAAACTTCGCTCAGTGGAAGAGGGGTCAAAATGAGCGAACCCATCTGTTGGCTTATCCGTAGATATTTGGCCATTTCTGACAAAATTTCGATCAATGTTATATGCCTTTTATCGAGGTCGACCGAAGTGGTGGCACAGTGGCTACGGTCGCGGCTTTACGTTTTTGTACCCCGTGTTCGAAACTCTGTTATTATTATTATTACTATTATTATTGTTGTTTTTTATTTATCTACCCATTTCCGTAGAAGATCACTACACTATTGTTTTCCAATCCATACTGAAATAACGTTGTCTTCTAATTGTATGTTTGGTGAATCAATAAGTAAAAAAACAATAAATGAATGGAAAAATTATTTGAAATTGTTTTGGTGAAATTCCTGTATTGCATCTTGATGCATAATCAATTGCAAGTGCAAGTTATCGGAAAAGTGCTCCGTTTTATGTGGTTTGCCGCGAAATTAGTGCTAACGCGTTAAATATTTAGCAATGTTAACGACGTTTCCCACCTGAGTGGAATTCATACGAAGAAAGATCGCTGCGTGAAACCTGTCTTCGCGCGCTGCTTGGAATGTCTATGTTTAGAATTTGAAATGTTTCTACGATCGTTATCATCCAAGGGAATGCACCAAATCTTTCAGCAGAACAAACATAACAATAAAATATAAGAATTGGTATAAGGAAGAAATATAAGTGTATGAGAGTTTAAAAAGACTGTAACCACTAAAAATAGCACTAACACACATTTTTAAAATAAATGTATGACTTATTGTGAGGCGGCCGGAGTGACCAGCGGTTCTAGGCGCTTCAGTCTGGAACCACGTGACTGCTACGGTCGCAGGTTCGAATCTTCCCTCGGGCATGGATGTGTGTGATGTCCTTAGTTAGGTTTAAGTAGTTCTAAGTTCTAGGAGACTGATGACCTCAGATGTTAAGTCCCATAGTGCATAGAGCCATTTGAACCATTTTTGAACTTATTGTGAAAGCCAGTTCCAGCATTACAATTAATACAACGTCTTTGCATCCCCTAATTTCAAAATAAAGCGTCTTGTAGCAACCTCCTACGGACAAGAGTGGATAAACTGAACAAATAAAATAAGATAAATACAAACAATAATCGGATTACGAAAACAGAAAGCAAAAGTGAAGGGCGGCAACGCTAGCCAATGTGGCACAAACTGCGCTGAGCTAAGCGCCCGCTAAAGGGAATCTATATCACATCGAAAATTTTCACGGTCGTCTTCTCAGAAACGCTTATCTAGGGATAAGCCGAGCACTTTGTTCGCTTATTTTGGCTCCTCCTCCACAGCGCGAAGAAGCTTCTCCAAAATCGGGTTATGGCGCTTACCGTGTTCTTCTCGTAAGCTATAGCGTAGAACGTAAGACACATAATAAGTACAACGAAGAAACATACGTCTCGACAGAGATTTTAAACTCGTGAGCGTTTCACTCAGACCTTCTTGCTGCGCTCGTGGAAAAGAGCTCCTGACCCCACGACGACTGCGCGTGACGTACGTGGCGTGTGTTCCCGACCTGGTACTGGCCGTCTGCGTGACAATCGAGTCCTGTACACGATGGGCAAGACGCGTGACGTCACCGCATTTCATTGCAGTCACTTTCTGGGTCACCGGAAGTGGGACACAGTATCTACGACTCCGTGCAGCGCTTGGTTCCTCAACTGCTGACGTGTGACGGTTGTAGTGAGAGCACCTGGATTTGGGAAAATTATTACTGTCCCGAATGTGAACAAAATTGATCAGCGTTCGATGTCGCATACTTCGGCTAGACAGTTCGATTCTGTGTAGTAATACAGATCGGTATCGACACACTAACAGAACTCTGCGGACATCCTTAATGATGAATGGACCACTAGGTTTTACTAGAGGCTGACTGGTCGGTATAAAAGGCGACGGAGAGTATTGTATTGTCAGTACAGAAGCCATAACAGTAGAATCAGTCGGTCAGGTAAACTCGCTGACGGCGAACGTCGCCATTAATTGGCTGTCACCCGAATAACATACCCATCAGGAACATTTGAAACCTTCTAAAGCTGCCCATGGCGACTGTTATTGATGTGATTGTGATGTGGAAACGAGGAAGAACAACCGCAGGTAAGCCGATACCAGGCAGACTTCATATAATGACGGGCAGGGACCGTTGAGCAACGCAGAGTGCGGTTGTAAAAAATTCGCTTGGAATCAGCTGAAAGAATCATTCGTGAGTCCCAAAAGTGCTACCAGCAGTCCACTTATCACAAAGGCTGTTCGTAGGGAATTAAAAAGACCGATGTACAACGGTCGAGCAGCTCATCATCAGCCACGCTCGTCTATAGTTAGTGATAAATGAAGCTTGAAGTGACGTGAAAAAGCGACGCCACTGGACAGGGAATGAGTAGAAACGAGTGATTTGGACTTCGAGTGATAAATCACGCTATACCTTGTGTTAATCCGATGAAAGAGTTTAGTTTAGAATGAAAACTTCGTGGTGCAGAAATTGTTTAATATCAATGTCACGTTTCACCGTTTTGGGGAATCATCGGATTGTGTGAAAATAGCTGGATATGTAACCAATCCGTAGTAAAGCCATATGAAATGGAAAATGGACGCAACAAAATAGTTACTATTGCGTACATTTTCCATTTTATACGGCTTTATGACGGATGCGTTACATATCCAACTATTTTGACAGAATCTGATGGTGCCACAGAAGGCTCAAACGCGAAATTGATATTAAATAATTTCTTAACGAAGATCGTTTTTATTCTGAAATAATGCGAAACTACTTGCTGTAGCACCCTGACGTAATGGAATGGAATAATTGTTTGCAAAGATGTAGTTTTGGCGAATGCAAATAGTGAAGTACGGAGGAGATGGTGTTAAGGTGTTTCGGGGTTAGTTCATTTACACCGCGGCGTAATCATTGCTATCCAAACGTGTGCAAAGCAGAATTACTTCCAGTTTCAAAACAAGTTATACATATAGTCTGATTGCTGAGCTACTTTAGTCTTGTACTTTCTTTGTGGACAATATCGAACAACCTTTTTTTTATCAGAAAGAGCCACGAAATTGCTAAATTAAGTACCGGTTCAGGTATGTGGACGATGTGCTGCGTTTATGAGCAGATACTACAGCACGATTAGGTACATTACTATTGCATTTAAATTGACAACATAAAACCAACATGACCCTTAATATAGATACGAGCACAACAAGACACTTATTTAGAATTTACATAAGATTTTTGAAAACATAGCTAAAATTAAAATTTAAAACAGTCTTGATCGCAATCTTGTTAAAATATTTTTTTTTTTTTTTTATTGGAGTGAGTGACCGGATTTGACTCTATGAAAGAGTCATCTTCAGATTCCAGAGAGGTGGATGGACACTGCTAGATGAGTTCCGTCGACCGTCGACGCTCGTGTAACTGCAGCAGTTACAAAAGCGTCGAGGCAGGCAGAACTACCGACATGTGTGGGTTCCTGGAAGAGACCGCCTCAGGATAGCGTATGACCTCTCGAAATCACATGTCCTTCTCTGTGACAACGGCAGAGGGTGACCTTGCATGGTGTTTCGTGCGAACAAAGGTCCTTGTTAAAAATAAACTACGAAAGGAAGGAAGGTAGGTTAGGGGTTAACGTCCCGTCGAAATAGAGGTCACCAGAGTTGAATGGTAACTCAGTGGAACAATGATGTTAGGGGTAATCAGGCGTGGTCTTGCGGAAGGAACCACTTCGAATTGGGAAACAAGGGAAATGTGAATCAGAATGTCTGGCCCCTCTCGGAAAAGATGTAGATGAGGATTTAACGTACCGTCGACGGTGTGATCATCAGAGCAGAAGTTCGGACTAGAGAAGGATATGGGTTGAAAACGGCCATGTTCTTTCACAGGAACAACCTCTGCATTCTGCTTAAGAAATTTACGGAAACCACGGAGAACTTAAATCTGGATGGCCAGACGGAGATCTGAACCCCCGTCCACACGAGTACGAATTCAGTGTCTGAAACACCTCACTCCGTACCTCTAAGATTCCAGCTTGTAAATCAGTATATCGCTTTCTGTGATTACGTGAAATGTCCAAGTGACAAACACATTGCAACTTCTCGAAATACCGGTTTCCTAATAGTTATTTATTCGTATCAGTCTCTCTTTTATGTGTCATTACTCCCCCCGCGATATTTCGTGCACTTATAAGGATGGCCCTTCACCATTTATCCAGCATTATATACGAGAGTAAGACGAAATCAGTTGAGTTAAACAGTACTGCACAAATGGTGTATAGGTCACTCAATGAAATAGCATCAGCTGGTGTACAAATGACTTTAATATGATGCGTTTCGGGTTTACCCTTCAGCAGGTGTTCTGAAAATAGGATAAATAGTCAGGAAATAAAAAATTAGCGCCAGTGACATGCTATGTGAAGAAGCAAAAACATTTGTTACAACAAAAAACACCTATCAAAGACATCACGCTGTTCAGATGAACTGAAAGTATGTGTTGAGTACACAATTATTGGAGGAAGACTGGTAGTAAGATGGCATCGTCATGCAACAAAAACTGCCAAAGGGGGGCATTAGTTTGCCCAAGACGGTGTCCTCAGAGTCGAATAGCAAACCAAAGTATGGTATATTATTTAAAATATTGGAAATTTAAATAACAATGCAAAATGCACACTTATTCAGTTTAGGACAATTAATGTTCATATGTCAGGCATAACACGTACATACAAATACATAAGGAAACAGACTTTTTTTTCCATTTTTGATAAATATGCAAAAACCGAATGACGGAGTTACACATTTTAACAACAGTACTAGTAAGTCTAAAAAATGAAAGCTTTGTGGTAGCAATACAGGCATGTAAGAGTTTATGCAGACTAGATTGGAAGAGAAAATAACCCGTGATCCTGGAAATTCTAGGAGAACATAAGCGTAAAACACATACTGTTCTACAAAGCACTGTGTTTGTAGACTTATAACCTTGTACATGTTTCTTATGCTACCAAAAGAAATATTTTTTACAAAAGTAAACCACATAACTTATTTCCAGTTAATCTACGGAACTAAAATACAGAGTTGCCCAGTGCATGGTGTTTGGTATAGTATTTCTACAACGCAGAAACTTAGAGAAGTTAACCATAAGAAACACTGAAATACAGCTTTTCCCAGAGGAATCAGTAGATCATGATGGTCATGAGCAAAGTTCAGTCTACATGAAAAGAAAACGTGATTACAAAGAAATGCTAGAATACATACAAAATTGCATATATCGAAGTTACACAAAAACAGTACAAAAGCACTGCATTATCTGGTACAAGGCAGTCTCCTATTAGCCTAGCCATCTCGTAATTATTTTTTACAACCCATGTTTTAGAAAATGTAAAAGTCTACTTTAACTTAGGATAACAGAAAATATTAATATTTTTTTGAAAATTTGAAGGCTTATTTAACTTAGTATAACAGGAACTAATAATGATACAATTAGAACTTTTGCAGCTACTCACAACCGGTCTAATTGGAACGTTGACGTGATGTAATTTTAATTGTGACCTAACTTTAGGTATGTTGGGGTTCATCATAAACTGCCTTTCCATCGTAATCTGAAGCAATCAGAAAGTTGGAATTCTGAAATTTCATTCTGCTCACACATGCTTTTCACTCTGATTATATTTACAAGAATATTGAGTTTTTTCAATCTAACGACATTGTGGAAGTAAAGAGAAATCCAATGTAGCGTATTATAAACGGTTTGAAACGTTGTATCAAAAGTTTCAACTTTCTATTTGCTTCAGATTGCTTTAAGAAGAGACGATTTGCGATGAACCCTAAAATGCCTGATCACAGGGTAAAAATAAAGCTACATATTGTTAACTTCCTAAATAGATGGACTCTGAGTGGCTGCAACACATGGGCTGTAAGATGTAATTACAAGATCGCTACGCTTATGAGAGACTGCCATGTATCATAGTATGCAGTGCTTGCCTCGCTTAACTAACCTAAACACAAATATCCCTTTACATGAAGCTTTGTAAATTATAATAATAATTTTTTTTCCGTATATGAAGCGAAACATTGGCAAAGCTTGTGAGTTGATTGAGCTCCATTGAGCTTACTCTGTCTCATTTCACATTTAACAGTAAGATATATAATCAAAGGGACTGGCTTGATGTGGATTTTAGCTTGTCACGTATTCTGGCCGCCATTTTATCAATAATCATGAAACACCTTTTTCACAAATACTTTTCTAATCTATAGTAATATTGTAATCTATCGTAGATACGATGAGACATTTTCCTTGTGTATCGTGGAAATGAACAGGATATAAATAGTTTCCTACAAGGTCTGTACCAAGTACGTAAAAAATCCAGTTTACATTAAATTGGAGAAAGAATGCTGCCTCAATTTTATTGACTTAAAACTCAAAAGGGAAGGGTCAAAGCTTCTTATGGATATTTCCGCAAGCCTGTTACTACTGGCATCATAATCATCATCAGTGGTGATTCATGTCATCCGCTTGCATGTTTAACAGATTATCTAAGTTATATCTTAGCGTGGGAATACGAATAAGGTAACTGAAATATATGTGCATGTGGGGCTGGATACCAGATATTTAAAAAGTTCATACTGGGTATTGAGAAGGAGGTATTCGGCAAGAAAAAACCTAGGCCTGCTGCAATAAAAGACAACGCTATATACGCCTCGATCCCTTTCTCGGACCCCACAGCGAAAAAAATCGTACATTCATTTAAAAAAGCAAGGGTCCAGATCGAGTTCCGCACCTGTAAAAAATAAGTGTTATCTTTACATAATACTGTGGATGGGGAAGTAGACAAATTTCGTAGCTCTGGGACATATAGGATTACAGATAGGTCCTGTGATTGTTTTTACGTTTGACAGATGGGAAGGGTTTTTGTTACCAGATTTAGGAGCACACATGTAAAATTAACACGGCATTTCGCTGCCATATACATTCTATTCCTCTTATTCACAGAGATTTGAACATTCTCCGTGCTGAACCCAGAGGACGAGAACTCAATATCCTGGTAGAGTCAATGAGCCGTTCATGTAATTCGTCAGCAGTACTGAATGCACAACTACATTGAAATCACCAATTGTTCTCTAATATTTTCAGTGACGTATTGGATAGGTAAGTTACAAGAATTACAGCCGCTATCTTCCTATCTTGGTCCTTACCATTTCTATTTTATTAGATAAAAGTATTGTCACCTGCGTCAGTGGATTTTACGGTTGTTGCCTATTTCCTTTCAATCACTTTTTTCTATCGGGGAGATTTGGCTCTGTTCATGACCATCACGATGAACTGATTCCTATGTGAACAACTGTATTTTAGAGTTTTAAAATGTTACGTCTCTCAACTCCTGTGCTATAGAAGTACTTCGACGCCAAACGCAATTTGCTTGCCAACCCTAATTCCTTTGATCAGCTGAAAAAAATGTTATGTGGTATACTTTCGTTAAAAATATGTTTTGATGGAATAAGAAACATGTTAAGTTTACGGTCATGTTTGTTTCTGAGATAATAACTGTCTTACGCTTATGCTCTCTTACAATCCCAGGATCACTGATTATGCTCTCTTCCAGTCCAATTTGCATAAATTTTTACTTGCCTGTGTAGCTATCATAAAGCTCTCATTTTTGTAGACTTACCAGTAGTATCGTTATACTGTATGGCTCTTACAAAATGGGGTTTTTGTATACCTATGAAGAAAAATTATTATTATTTTCTTTTTTTGCTTTTTTAATTATACATGTTATGAATTACGTATGAATGTTATTGCGTTCAATTGAATTTTATAAAATTTTCGTTATCGTAAATCACATGTTGTAACTTGCTTTGCTATTTGACGCTGAGGCTACCGTCTTGGACAAAGTAGTGACCGCCCGCATCTCGTGGTCGTGCGGTAGCGTTCTCGCTTCCCACGCCCGGGTTCCCGTGTTCGATTCCCGGCGGGGTCAGAGATTTTCTCTGCCTCGTGATGGCTGGGTGTTGTGTGCTGTCCTTAGGTTAGTTAGATTTAAGTAGTTCTAAGTTCTAGGGGACTAATGACCATAGATGTTAAGTCCCATAGTGCTCAGAGCCATTTGAACCATTTTTTGAAAGTAGTGTCCGCTATTGACAGGTTTTGTTTCACTGTAATGTCAACTTACTAGCAAGACCGTCCGCCCGCTTAGACGTGCGGTCTAACGCACTGCTTTCCGGGCGGGAAGGCGTGTCGGTCCCCGGCACGAATCCGCCCGGCCGACTAGTGTCGAGGTCAGGTGCGCCGGCCGATCTGTGGATGGGTTTTAAGGCGGTTTTCCGTCTGCCTCGGCGAATGCGGGCTGGTTCCCCTTATTCCGCCTCACAGTATGTTGGCGATTGCTGCGCAGACTCTATCTCCACGTACGCGTACACCATAATTACTCTACCACGCAAGCATTGGGGTTACACTCGTACAGTGTGAGACGTTCCCGGGGAGGTCCACTGAGGGCTGAACCGCACAACCACCCTGGGTTCGGTGTGGGGCGGCGGTGGAGTGAGTGGATAGCTGTAGCGTGTTGTGGAGTTGTGTACTACTGAGGGCTACGGCGGGGACGAAGCCTCTCCGTCGTTTCTGGGTCCCCAGTTCCATACAATACAATACTAGTAAGACTTTCAGTTCATTTTAATGTAAGAAAGTTTGTGTTTCTTCACACGACATGTTGTTGCTATTAATTATCTATTTCATGACTGTTTATCTTCTGTTTAGAGAATATCTAATGACGGGTAAACCCGAAACGCGTTATGCTGAAGTCATTAGTTCACTAACTGATGACACTTCGCTGAGTGACCTTTACAGATTTGTACAGTAGTATTTAACATACATTAATAACTTGAACAGAAACTATTATATATTACGGACACGTGCTTCTTACATGAATTTCTGTCGTAGCTCCAAGAAATGAGCTGAGCTTACCAAACGAAGTAGGTGGTCGTTGTGTCGAAAATGCCTGTATGTTCTATGTTTTAGATCAATGTTCTTCTAATGAGTAGATTACAAGCTTGAAGTTTGATTCTCATCCAAGACCACAAGAATCTCCTAATAGGACAATTTATTTAGATATAAGAATTGTTGGAACTCATAGGGTGGCAAAACTGCTGAGTAAGATTAATGTTAGAAGAATTTGTACCAGTCTTTTTGAAGGTAATGAAGAAGCAAAACATCTTTAGTGCTGCGGAAATAAATATCATTTTGGATTCCAGTTTCTCGGTATGGGATCAATGGCTTCCATCCACTGCACTGATTGCGGTATCGTTTTTGGCATGAAGTGATGGACACGTCTCTCATCTACTGTAACAAAGTGGCTGAAAAAATAAAGGGGTGTCTCGTATAGATGTAAACCGAGCAGCTTGTTGATAAACGCAGCTCATATAGATGCGTCTTTCAGCAGGAGGTGTAAACAAAGTTCTGTTAAATGAACTTTCGAATCATTTTTCCAGCATTTAACTAGGAAAGCGGCTTTTCTGGTTGTGAAATAAGGCAGCACGTAGTCATGGACTGAATATTTATCGTGAGCTTAAGCTTCCTGCATAACCATAGAGACCCATTTACTTTGATCTCTAGGATTGTAGGTGCTGCGGCACCGCTTACATCTGTAGGCTCACTAATGGCTCGATACAATGCACACAATTTAGAGGTCTCACCAGCACCAGAGAAGACGTCAGCTATACACCGGGAGAGACCTAGTAAAACGTGGTGCCACTTAGTTCTCACCTACCTACAGCCTGAACTAATGAGTGCTACGTCGAACTGGTACATGCACTGTAGATGTTCGTGGGAGTTTTAATCAGGCCTGCCACATTAACCGGACTTCATTGGCGTTTCATTACATATGCAACATTGATTTCCTATTAATTCTAACGATGCAATTTCAGCTTTCCTTGATGATGTTTGCTACACCTGACTTACTTTTATAAATTCTACTGTTACAACGTGTGTCGCCTTAGAAGTGGGCGCGGATTGTTGCAACTCGGATGTATACCCAAAAGCGCAGCATTAATAAAGCACGTCAGGAAAATCTGAAAGACCACAAGACAGGCAATAATCTGTGATACATTAGGTGTTTAAAATTAAATAATTGACTTTTCTCAAACAGAAACGATTAGAATAACATACTTAGTATTTTAGCTTGTCACAAAACGGTAGATAAGGTCATTTAGTTGTCACATTGAGAACTGATTGCGATGTCTTTTGAGATATTACTGTCCGGTCACCCATTCAAACGTTTAGTCCATGACCCTAAGTGAAAGTCCAAAGAGACCTCACTGTAGTAAAGGCATGGCTGAGGTGAGTGCAATTTCTCTGTTGGCTTAGAAGACGGTAGTTTCCTCAGCCCATGCAGAATATCGGCTGAACTATATCTGTGTATAGGGGTGTATCGATACGTGGGAAGTCTGTCACGGGTAGGGAGTGTTTCAGGGCATCCTCAGATGTCGCCGTCGTCTTCCTCTTACGTTAACGAACCACTTATCTTCCAAGTTTGACGCAGGCTGAAACGGAGCGGTGTTCATATGTTTTATGTTATGCCTTTGGGAAAATGAATGAAACTAAGCCATTATGAACTGTGGCCCATATGACGGTGTGTGTCACTCTTTCTATGACGAAGGTTGGCTCAAATGGCTCTGAGCACTATGGGGACTAAACTTCTGAGGTCATCAGTTCCCTAGAACTTAGAACTACTTAAACCTAACTAACATAAGGACATCACATACATCCATGCCCGAGGCATGATTCGAACCTGCGACCGTAGCGGTCGCGCAGTTCCAGACTGTAGCGCCTTGAACCACTCGGCCAACCCGGCCGGTGACGAAAGTTGGCTCGTGCACATATTGTAGCTACTAATATCATTGGCGACATCTGGGCAATGTGTGGGAGTTGAGTGTCTTGTGTAATAGAAGAGACTATAAGGACAGAGTATAGATGGACTCATAACCCGGCGCTTTGACTTCTCTGGCAAGCAAAACTACCAAGGATTAACCTGTGCTGAAAAAAAAACTTTATTCTTTGCACTGTTTTATCTAGTAAGTTTGCACGGAAGTAAAACCTAATCATCAGACTGCGGTCGGTGACCAGATGGAAGAAGACACTGGTGGAAGAAAACACAGAACGTTTTGGCTACGCATATAACAGCCATTGTCTCCTATTCTCTTTCGCTATAATCATCTATGATTCTGTTGGTGTTTTAGATACGTTTTCAGTCAGTTGTTTCAGGCTATAGAAGGAATTAATGAAACATCAAATCTACCCGCCATTGAGATGCATCTGTTCCCAGGAGTAAACGTTTTACTGGCGTTAATGTTGACAGACAGTGATCAGACCTCAACACTTTCTTATCCCCCAAGAACACTGCCTGAGAATCAGCAAACCCTTTAGTTGAAGCTAACTGAGGGGTAACTGTATCTGTGTAAACATAAATTTGCCATAATAATTTAACTTTCTGCAGGACGACTGGTGCTTCCCCAAATTTTAAGGTGAAGCGACAGAATCACTTCGACGTGGATGCTATGGACACGATACTACTTTTACTCATCGTTTGTCTGATGCACTGAACACTAAGTTGGAAAAACGTTACACAAACTTTTTTAGTGAATTTTAAAATTATGTCCCGTAAAAATTAATATTCAAAGGAGTTTCATGCTCGCTACCCTTCGTCGTTAACTAGAATCCGTGATATTTCGACGGCACATCTGCCAGTCGTCGTCAGATGCATTATCAAAAGCAGTCTTGGATGGCTGATCTGAAGATAACTGGCGGATATGGTGGGAGCCCAGTCGAAATATCATCGATTGTAGTTAACGACGAAGCTTTTTTTTTGAATACATACACTAACTTGATTTAAAACTGACAGTCATTCTGTCTATTAAGTAGCTTTCTTAAACAGTCGAAGCATTGCTCCCGAGTAGATTCAATGATTACAGCTAGTAGCTTGTATTACCAACCTGTATAGGCTGCTCTAAAATTTTTGAAATATTGCAAAAGGGCTCGTAACACCAAAAGGTAAAGTATTATACTAATATAGCGAAAAATCGTACGGAGAACGTTGATTCTACCTCTGAGGGTAATTACAGGTAAGCATCAAATAAAGCTAAGAACAGAACTATTACCCTGATAAGTTAGTCAGTAATTCTTCTAGATGCTGAGTTAGATCTTCCTCCTTTTCTTCTTCTCTTTCATAGTGTATTACGCAAATTGAGTGCTATAGTACTTCATATCTTGTACGACCATCCTACATTTCTTCTTCCAGTGCATTTTTAATGAAAAATCTTTAGCGATAGTCTTTCTCCATACATAAATTCCACCGATTCCTTTCATTTTCTCCTATTTCCGTCTAGGGTTTATATTCCTAAATATTTAAGTCTTCATTGCTTTTACGGGCTTGAACATCTTTCCGCCCTACTTAGAAACGTCGTTTCTTAAGCGTTTATTCCACTCTCTTGGCGTCTTGTCTTATTCATGTTTCACTTCCAGAAATAACGGTTGGTGCTGCTAGGAACTTGTAAACTACACCTGGGTTTATTTCCAAATTTACTTGATTTTTGGTACACATCATATTTCTATTTATATGAGATGACACGTCCTAGATATATAAAATGTTTAATTTGCTCCAAGATATTATTATTCAAGACTATCGTTAACCTCACCGATTGTTTGCTGCGAAATGCCATCATTTTCGTTCTACAGGAAGTTTGTTTTGCGCCTCCATAGGCCGGCCATCATCGAACCTGACTACTGTGTGAAGCGCCCAGGTTTGATTCCGGGTACGAAGGTCAGCCGTTGTCTGGGGGTAGCGTCTTTGATTAATAATTAAGACGTCGTCAGTCCCGTCTTCGAAACCCGCCACTGCATGAATTTTGATTAATGATCAGAACTGGCCGCAGACGACTTCCGGCATAAGAAGTCACCCTCATATGCCAACGGCCTTGTCAAAGAGGGCGGAGGAGCGGACAGAGGTTCAGGGCACTCTCTTGTCCTAGGGGTGTGAAACTGCCCCTAAATGATCAACGGCATGAGGATGCAGAAGGCAATGGAAACCACTGCATAAAAGATACATAACGTGTATCCACAGAACATGTGGCCTGTAACTGAAAAAGTGTCATAATGATCTCTCCATTGGCGAAAGATTCCGAAATAGACCCCCAATCGGAACTCTGGGAGGGGACTGCCAAGAGGGAGGTGACCATGAGAAAAAGCATGAATACCCAACGAAAGAATAATGTTCTACGAGTCGGCGCGTGGAATTTCAGAATGTTGAATGTGGTAGGGAAACTAAAAAATCTGAAAAGGGATATGCAAAGGCTCGATCTAGATATGGTAGGGGTCAGTGAAGTGAAATGGAAAGAACAGAAGGATTTCCGTTCAGATGGTTACAGGTTAATATCAACAGCAGCAGAAAATGGTATAACTAGAGTAGGACTCGTTATGAACAGGAAGGTAGGGCAGACAGTGTGAACAGTTCAGTGATAGGGTTATCCTTATCAGAATCGATTGCAAGCCAACACCGTCATCGATAGTTCAGGTGTACATGCCGAATTCGCAAGCTGAAGATGAGGAGAGAGAGAAAGTATATGAGGATATTCAAAGGGCAATACAGTATGTAAAGGGAGATGAATATATAACAGTCATGGAGGTCTAGAATGCAGTTATAGGGGAAGGAGCAGAAGAAAAGGTTACAGGAGAATATAGGCTTGGGACAAGGAATGAGAGAGGAGAAAGACTAATTGAGTTCTGTGACAAATCTCAGCTAGTAATAGCGAACATTCTCTTCAAGAATTACAAGAGGAGGGGGTATACCTGGAAAAGACCTGGTGATATGGGAAGATTTCTGTTAGGTTACATCATGGTCAGACAGATATTCCGAAATCAGATGATGGATTGTTAGGCATACCCAGAAGCAGATATAGACTCAGATCGCAATACAGTAGTGTTGTAGAGTAGGAACCAACACGCAAAGAAGTGGGACACGGAAGTACTAGGGTATGACGAGACACGCTTGTAGTTCTCTAAGCCTGTAGATACAGCAGTTACAAATAGCTCAGTAGGCAGTACAGTTGTAGAGGACTGGACATCTCTAAAAAGTGCCATCACAGAAGTTGGAAAGAAAATCATAGGTACAAAGTAGGTAAGTACGAAGAAACAATGGGTAGCAAAAGAAATACTTTAGTTGATCGATGAAAGGAGGAAGTACAAATACGTTCCGGTAAACTAAGGAATACAGAGATACAAGTCGCGGAGGAATGAAATAAATAGGAAGTGCAGGGAAGCTAAGACGAAATGGATGCATGAAAAATGTGAAGAAATCGAAAAAGAAGTGATTGTCGGAAGAATAGATCCAGCGTACAGTAAAGTCAAAAAAACCTTCCGTGACATTACAACTAGGCTGGCAACATTAAGAGTGGAACGGAAATTCCACTGCCAAATGCAGAGTTGTGAGCGGACAGGTGGAAAGAATACATTGAAAGCCTCTAAGAGGGAGAAGATTTGACTGATTTGATAGAAGAAGAAACAGGAGTCGAATTAGAAGAGATAGGAGATCCAGTATTAGTACCAGAATTTAAAAGAGCTTTGGAGGACTTAAGATCAAATAAGGCAGAAATGGAAATGAGCGTATGGCATCATTGGCCAAGAGGCCCCTATACGGGGAAGTTCGGCAGCCAAGTGCAAGTCTTATTTTAGCCGACGCCACAATGGACGACTTGCGCGCCGGTGATGAGGATGAAATGATGATGAAGGCAGCACAACACCCAGTCCCCGAGCGGAGAAATTCTCCAACCTAAACGGGAACTGAACCCGGGCCCTCTTGCATGAAAGGAGAGTACGTGTACACCCAGCTAAGCAGGTGGTCAAATAAGGCAGAAGGAACTGATAAAATTCCATCAGAATTTTTAAAATCATTGGAGGAAGTGACAGCAAGACTATTCACGTTGGTGTGTATAATGTATGACTCTGGCGACATACCGTCTGACTTTCGGAAAAGCATCATCCACACAATTCCGAAGACTGCAAGAGGAGACAGGTGCAAGAATTATCCCACAATCGGCTCAACAGTTTAAGTGGTTGACAAGAAAAGGTAAAGGCACCATGGGGGTAATTATGACATTTAGGTTGATAATGGAAGCAAGACTAAAGAAAAATAAGGCATGTTCATAGGATTTGTCGACCTAGAAGAAGTGTTCGACAATGTAAAATGGTGGAAGACGTTCAAAATTCTGAAGAAAATAGGGGTAAGCTATAGGGAGAGACAGGTAACATACAATATGTACAAGAGCGAAGAGGGAACAGTAAGACTGGACGACCAAGGAGAACGTGCTCGGATTAAAGGGTGTGCAAGACAGGGATGTAGTCTTTAGCCTCTACTGTTCAATCTGTATATCGAATAAGCTATGATGGAAATAAAAGAAAGGTTCAGGTGTGGTATTAAATTTCAAGGTGAAAGGATATCCATGATACGATTCGCTGATGACATTGCTATTCTGAGTGAATGTGAAGACGAATTACATGACGTGCTGAGTGGAATGAACAATCTAATGAGTACAGACTATGGATTGAGAGCAAATGGAAAAAAGGGCGAAGTAATGAGAAGTAGCAGAAATGAGAAACTTAACATCAGGATTGATGGTGACGAAGTAGACGAAGTTTAGGAATTCTGCTACCTGTGCTGTAGAATAACCAGTGATGGACGAAGCAAGGAGGACATCAAAGGCACACTAGCAATGATAAAAAGGGCAATGATAAAAAGGGCATTCATGGCCAAGAGAAGTCTGTTAGTGTCAAACATAGGCCTTGATTTGAGGAAGAAATTTCTGAATGTGTACCTCTGGAGTACAGCATTGTACAGCAGTAGAACATGAACTGTGATGGAGTGTTGGACTGTGGGAAAACCGGAAAAGAGAGAATGGAAGCATTTGAAATGTGGCGCTACAGGTGAATGTTGAAAATTAGGCGGACTGGTAAGGTAAGGAATGAGGAGTTTCTGCGCAGAATCGGAGAGGGAAGGAATAAGTGGAAAACACTGATAAGGAGAAAGGACAGGGTGATAGGACTTCTGTTAAGACATGAGGGAATGACTTCCATGGTACTAGAGGGCGCTGTAGAGGGCAAAAACTGTAGAGGAAGACAGAGATTGGAATATATCGAGCAAATTATTGAGTACGAATGTTGCAAGTGCTACTCTGAGATGAAGAGGATGGCATAGGAGAGGAATTTGTGGCGGTCTTGATCAAACCAGTAAGAAGACTGATGCCTCAAAAAAAATTAATAGGGAGTTTTCCATAATAGGAGTACTTGTGTGGGGTTTCTGACCCTCATGAGAACTACTTGAATGAGAAGTAGCAGTAACAAAGTCAGGAGAGCTGAGAAGGGCCGGAGAGCGGAGTGCTCACACCACGTCCCTCCACAGGGCATCCAATGACGCCATTACCAGAGGAGAACAGGTGGTCTATCGGGCCCAGTTGGCCCATCCTGGCCAGAATGCGGAACTTTGGTTGCTTGCTATAAACGATTGTAGGTTGTATTCTGAGGCTATCTGCTGCAATTTACAGACTCCCTTCAGACGGTCATCTTCATTCTCCGCAATCGATGTTAGGCTATCTGCATATGTTTTCCATATAATAATTTCGGTGTTTAAGAGAAAATATAGGTAGCCTCGTTTAGCTATCATATTAAATAGAATTTCTCTATTCACATTATTAAACGCCCTTCGGAAATCTATGAAAAAAGATGAGATAGACAACCTCGTTCAGTCATTATATTCCGTAGAATTTCCCTGTTCACATAATTAAATGACTTTTCCGAAATCTGTAAAAGCAATATGGCTTTCATTATTGAACCCTCTCATCTTCTACATGTGTTGTAGTGTAAAAACGTTTTCAATAGTCGCTCGTCCCTTTGTAAAATCTGATTGTTCTGCAGATATTAGCTCCAGTAATGGGATGATGCCACGAATGTGCTGCTCCTCTCATCCAGGTGCCAACCTTACCTACACACGATGTACACTGCCTAGTAGACGAGACGCTGATGGTCGATTTTGGCAGTATAACCATAGCGTCGAGTGCAGAGGAAATGCTGTACCATGTCTCACTTAGGTGAGCTACGAGTTGTGGCTGGTAACTTAGAGAGGGAAGTCTCATTACAAGTCTTACCTGCTGTGGGTTGTTTAGGGGAGGGGAAGAGACCAAACAGCGAGGTCATCGGTCTCATTGGATAAGGGAAGGACGGGGAAGGAAGTGGGCCGTGCTCTTTCAAAGGAACCATCCCGGCATTTGCCTGGAGCGATTTAGGGAAATCACGAAAAACCTAAATCAGGATGGCCGGACGCGGGATTGAACCGTCGTCCTTCCGAATGCGAGTCCAGTGTGCTAACCACTGCGCCACCTCGCTCGGTTACCTGCTGTGGGCTATTATCCCATTCATAATAAACATACTTAGAGTTCTCAGTCTAGCGTAACGAAATAAACATGTGTATTAGATTCAGCATTGAAATCCGACCAAAACTGTTAGCCCATTGGCTAGATGCAACTAGCGTCGCAATGCTTCATGTCTTCAAGCGATCGGGTTCAGCTTCAACTACTTCCTTCATAGCAATAAGCAGGGACCTAGCTTGGAAGAAATGAAGAGTAGCATTAGGCTTTAATCATCTACCCTGATTTTAATAATCTACAGCGAAAGGAAAAACACAACACTAAAAAATACTTAGTGTACAATAATGAAATTTTGTGAATACATTTGTCTAGGTAACATACTTAAGTGATTAAAATTGCAAGATCACAGGCTAATACAAGAGCGAGATAAGACATTGCAAATGTGAAATGATGCTGCATTAATAATTACCGTAACCCCCAGAAAGTTGTATTCAAACATGCAAACGTGCATTCTTTGTGTTATACAGATGCTGGATGTCAGTTTGTGGAATGGAGTCCCAAGCCTATTGCACTTGGTCGGTCAGTACACAGACGATTAATAATGTTTGTGGATGACGCTGGAGTCGTCGTCCGATGGTGCCCCGTATGTCCTCGACTACAGACGGAGCTGGCCAAGGCAGCTTTTCGACACTCTGTAGAGCATGTTGGATTACAACAGCGGTGTATATTCGAGCATTATCCTGTTGGAAATTCCCCCTGGAATGCTAGTCACGAATAGCAGCACGACAGGTAGAATCACCAGATTGACATACAGTTTTGTAGTCAGGATGAGTGGGGTAAGCACGAGTGTGCTCCTTCTGTCACACGAAATCGCATCCCAGACCATAACTCCAGATAAAGGTGCTGTGTCCAGCACGCAGACGGGTTGCTTGCAAGCCTTCAACTGGCCTCCTTCTAACCTACACACTGCTACAGCTTTCGTAACTAAACACAACAGACCTCCACCCTGCCCTTCAAAGAGCTTTCGCTTGACATCACTGACATCCCAAATGGCGTTGGTTGGGTTCGGTGAAATTCATGCCAAAGGGCATTTGTCTAGGAGCTATTCTTGAAGCTAGCGATTTGTAAGAGTTCCTTGTATCACTGTGGTGCCAACTGCCGCTCGTATTATAGCTGAAGATTCATTACGATGCGACAGAGACATGCGCCGTACCATATGATCTTCCCTCTCGGTAGTAACACGTGGTCGTCCGGAGACCAGTCTTCTTGCTACTGTACATTCTTGTGACCACCACTAGCAGCAGTCATGTACAGTGGCTATATTCCTGCCAAGTCTTTCTGCAGTATCGGAGCAGGAACATCCAGCTTCTCTTACCCCTATTACACGACCTCGTTCAAATGCAGTGAGCTGTTGATAATGGAGTCCTTTTCGCCTCGAAGGAATTCCTGACTAATGTCAACTAACCCTGTCCAGTCTCACAGGTAACCCACTCTCACGACCATTACAGTGTGTATTTAAAGCAAACAGATGTGCATCCACATAGTAGCGTAACTAGTGCCACTCTTACGCGACTGGTGCGAAATTTGAATCGATATAATCTTCGAGATTTAAAAACACGTCTACCAACTCTCATTTATGTGTTACAACTCCTTCCTGGTTTCGATTTTGTTCCGCCAGTGTATGTGCTTCGAAGTTTTGTTATAAACCATATTCATTTCAGATAAATTAGTATTCCACAGAGAAAGCGTCATAGAGGGATTAAATATGACAGCAGAAACCTGCATTTGAAAGCTAAAGCTAGTAAAGTTTCTCTGCTGTTTCTGTCTTATCTCCACCCGGTTCTGATTTCGCAGTTGTTGTTCGCATTATTGTTACATATGCTGGTTTTGCATTTCCAGTTGCAGCAGCTACAATTCGATACACTTTGAGTCCATTATGCACTAATAACATGCGAGGGTTTAATTGCTCATTGCCGCTTTTGTACTGTAGGCAGATTCAATCTAGGCACGCCACGGCCATTCAACGTGCGCGCGGCCCCATTTCTTCTTGACTGTCGGCATGAGCCCATGTCTATGTGGAGCATAGTGTTTACCCAAGAGAGCATAGCCTACCACTGCGGTGGTGGTGTGCATCTTGATTGATAATGTGAATCTGGGAGAGTAATCAGTGGTGCTGAAAAATTCAGTGTTGACCTGTTACTATTCTATCAGGGTAACGGGCCGCCTGTAGTGATCGTGGATGTCATTTGATCGTCCCAGCTGCTGGACGAGGGGGTTGGCAGAAGTGTGGGTGGTGACAAAAAACCGGCGCGCAGGTTGCTGGAAGCGCTCCTTGACGAGGGGTTCTTCAGCAGCTTCGTGGAGGAGACGATGAGGAAAGTCATTTGGAACATGGAAGACTCGTCACAGAATCTTGTTTTGAAGTTCTTGAAGTTTCTGGATATGGGAGGTGGCAGCATTGCCCCAGACCTGACATGTGTAGTCGATAATACGTCAGATGCAAGTGCGGAAAAGTCGCAGAACACTGTCAACAGGGTGCGAGGAGGCAGGGTATAACGCCCCGGCTCTCTGCGACGTCTTCTGGCGAACTTCGGTGATGTGGGCCTTCCAGGTCAGCTGGCGGTCGAGGTGGGTGGCTGTAGTTGTCCACATAATTGGCTGGTCAAGAAGAACCAGTGGTTGCACATCAGGCGGGCGACGTCGGGTGAAAATCATCCCCTGCGTCTTGACGGTGTTGAAACCGACCCTCCAGTCGGTAGCCTAACGCTCGAGGTCGTGTAGAGCGGATTGAAGGCGTCGTAGGACAGCAGTAATACTACGATGTCTCGACAAGAGCACTGTATCATCAGCGTAGATGGCTAGACCGACTCTCGGGGAAACAGGCAGGTCAGAGGTGTAGACGCTGTAGAGTATCGGGCCGAGAACACTCCTTTGGGGTACTCCAGCGAGGACTTGACGAATGGAGGACGTCGCAGTTCCGACCCGGAGGGTGAAAGTACGCCCCTCAAGGTAGCTGGCAAGGAGGCGCACGAAGCACGATGGAATGCCGGAAAGGAATTGCGTGTGGAAAGCGAGATCGACGGTTCGTCGATGGCCGAATTCGTAGTAGTGAGCGGATGTTAAGATTACAAGTATTGTGAGCTCGAATAGACTAACGAATAGTTCCAAAATAGTCTTAAACGCGACACACACAATTTGTGTTCCAATTCAGAGTCATGTGAAGAAAGCGAGATACTGTTGTATTTGAGGATCGGCGTGCATAAGATTCACTAACAAGATACAAACTGCGTGTCGATCCTGTTACTGGGCCAGGTATTTTCTTCGTGTAGAGAGCTGTATAGTTCGAATTATAACAGGAGATCAAGAGAATGAGATTGTAACGGAACATGAACAGATTGGCTTCACATTGGCCGATCGCATGTAGATAATATATTTACTATACAAGGGACAATTGAAAAAAGAAAAGCTGTGGGAAGCTACAAGTACGATTTTAATGTATTTACAAAAAGCATATGATACCGTACAAATAAAATATCTATATCGATATCTTGATGAGAGCACAATAATATCCATTATGCTGCAGTTAAAATAGTCTACGAGGGATTAAGAATTAAAATAGAAAAAGATATCTTCTTAATAATGCGACCGTCCAAAAGCCTTTGACAACAACGCTGTAAAATATCTATTTTGGTTAAATATTATCTAGACGAAGTTTTTAAAGAATGGATGAAAAATAAGACTAGACGTAGATGGCAATTACATATCGAGTTTACTATTCGCCGATTATCAAACAATATTCTCTGCAGATGACTAGCAAATGATGAAGAAATCCACAGAAACATACCATAAGGCTGAGCTAACTATAAATTTTCTATAACAACATATCTCTCAGTACCAAGTAAACAACATGGAAAAGCTGTTGGGACATGTGAAAAGTATAAATATATAAGATTTCTGATTTAAGATCAGGGTACTGGTAAACAAGAAATAAAGCAGAGGACAACATGTGCTAAAAGCAATCAAGCTGAATTACATTTCTTGGTCAGATAAAACTAAGGAAATGTGAGAAACAGTTGTATGAATACATAATAAAAGGCATTTGTTTACATGGAGTGCAATCCAGGCAATAACAGAACAAGGCAAAAGAAGACTTGAAGCGCTACAAATTGATATTTTGAGAAGTAGAATTTGAAGGCCCGAAAGGATTCAAAATAAATATATTGGGAAACTCCCACGTACATCACCGAAGAGGTGGAGAAACGATGTTCAATGTGGATTGTGCGTGTGATGAGATTAGAGGATGAACGATGACCGAAGAAAGTACTATTTTGGCAACCTGCATACAAGAGGAAATAGGAAAAAAATTAAATGGAAGACGATGTGCTACAAAGAAATTTGAAAAAAAGATTTCTGTAAGAATAGAGAGACTTAATTAAGAGGTTGCGGGAAACAGCTATTTACAAATCGCAGTAGAAAAAGCGACCGCTGGAAGTGCCTAAAATGGGACCATGTGCTACATGGAAACTATCTCCATGACGGTGGAGAGGTGTATTAGAGTATGGACGCGATAAGAAAGTAATAAGAAATACTAGACTCGGTACCGAGTGGAATGAGTAGAACGGATCTAGTACTTGGTTACAGGAGATGCGATCATCAATGAGAGAGCAGGATATTCCCTAAAGTTTATGGAGGGATCAAAAACATTGGAGGAAAACAGATGTTTTGTAGTCGCTCATTCTGGCAAAATGTATGAACTTCGTATTTCTGAAGAATTCTCACTTTGTAATAAGTATAAAATGAACGAAGCAAGGGAGATAACAGAAGCAACTTTTTTTTAACGGAACTCTGTTGTTATCAAATGTTACCATGGATTTGGCGAGAAATTCCATGAAACTCCATGTCTGAAGCACATGAAAGAATGAGAGTAAAATGTGTAACATGAGAAAAAAACTGAAGAAATAAAAGAAACTGGAAGTATTTAAAAACGGGGTTTAGGGGAAAAGTTGACAATTTTGTGTACAACTGAAGTTCAAAATTAAACAGCATTAGGACGAATAGCGATCGGAACGCCAGAGTGATGAGAAATATTTCTGTGGACACCTCTGTACAGAGAGGATTATGAAAATTTTTTATGATCAACACAGAAACAGTCAGTTTAGCTTTGAAAAACCAGTAACGATCAATGGTTGTGAAACAGATAAATAATATAACATGTAAAGCAAATTATCAGGGGTGTTCCAAACAATAATTTCGACTGGGTGAAACAATTATCGAAACATAGGAAGAGTTGGAAGAGGAAGTCACAGTAGTCGAAACACAGATAACATGTAAGGAAAATAAAAGTTACTTTGTTTTTAAAGAAGAAAAATAACTCTCTCAGAAATCAGGCGGTATTAATAATGTTAACTGCATAATGTTCTATTGTCTGTCAGATTACTGAGTTTAAAAAGAAACACGAAAGAAAAATACTGTTTAATTTTTCAATAATGAGTAAAACAACAAAATGGCTAACGTAAGCCGAGGAGTACTGTGCATTGTCCGGTTATCTAGATCTGATGATCTGCGTCAGAATTCTGTTTGGGACAATAAAAATCCAGAAAATAGTTGATATGATCGCAAAAATAAATAATTTTGATACGTTTAGCTAATGAACGTATACTTACCAGAAATAATCGTGCTATTTACATAATGTATAACTGTAATTTGTATCTCGTAATGGGAAGAAATCCATTAAAATGAGCTAGATTTTGTGGAAAATGTTAATAGGTACACTAACTGTTCGTTTGCCTTCGCAATGAATGCAAACGCAGAGCTCATAATGCTAGAAATGTCCGTGAGATGACTTGTAGAGATGCATGCAAAACGTCACTTTAGGCACGCTAACGAGCTGCAGTAAATTGCCAGGTCTGCTGTGTTTCATTTAGCAGTTCCCTGGGCAACGAGTCAATTTCCTCAGTTTGTCTGGAAGCTCTGTCTCTAAAGTCCATGAATATGCTGCAGACGAAATACGTGGTCCAAACTCTTTCCTGAAAGAGCGGTTAACTGAAATTTCTCACACGTAATTTGCATATTCTCGTACTTCCTGTGCCGCTAACAGCGTGCCTGTGGCAGAACGCCGCAATTAACGGACAGACTTGTGCGAGGCACCTGTTCCTGCTCGCCAAGCTGCGCTATTAGCATTTTTATTGTCTGTGGGCGTCCCGTGGAGAGGAACAATCGTACATGAAAGAGGAGGAACGCTTCCAGGAAACTAGAAGTAATTTTACCAGGAAAATACTTTCTACATCAAAGTACTGTTATATTTGTCTCCACTTAAGACCTAGATTGGTAGGTATGAATTTGTACGCCGACACCTGTATGGGTGATACTCCCCTGCAATAATACGTCTAATATCAAATAACGCTACTTGAATTCAGCGAGTTACTGCGTAGTAAATTGTGACTTCACTTTCTTACTAATTCATTAAGCTGTCTCATGTTAGTTAAACGGTACCAGAGAATCACTCTAATCATCTGCTTTCTTAAAATATTTGCATCCATATGATATAAAAACGCTCTGAGATTTACTTTTCCAGTGAAAAAATTATTAGGAAATCTATGATAGATGTTGGAGCAATACTTTAGTATGTGGTTCACAGAAATCTTGAGATTGGTTAACGAATATACGGAGACTTTGTATTGAGAACACCCAGTGTGAAGTTCATTAAACGTATAACTATCGTTATTACTGGGAATTCGATTCATTCAACAGTCATACTCTATTGTCTTTTTACAAATGCCATGGTGCTACACAGAGCCAATAAATTTCCGTTGTTAGCGATGTGAACGTAAGAACATTACATTCATTTACATTGACCTCAAGCAACAAATCACTGGTCCAAAACTGACAGTATTGCTTAAGATAATACACACGCAAGCGAAAGATGATTTACCAGTTCTTTGTGAGATATAGTGAAAGCCTGCCTTGAGGAAGTACTTGAAAACATAATAATTCCACGAAATACTTAAATATAACTCATTTCACTGTAGTGTCATTTAAAAGAAACTATCAGAAGTTCGCTTCCCTGTCTACAGAGTGGAAGCGAATGCTCATCTCTCTACATATGTTACTGCACAATTGTTTCCACCAAACGTAATAAATAAATAAGTCCTTATCCCTCTCAACACAATGGCTATAATTTTACAAAAAGTTTTTTCTGCTAAAGTAGCATAATCGAAAGCCCGTTTATGAGTCGACGGCGCCGGCCGCGTTGGTCTCGCGGTTAAGGCGAGCGTCCGGAACCGCGCGACTGCTAGGGTCGCAGGTTCGAATCCTGCCTCGGGCATGGATGTGTGTGATGTCCTTAGGTTAGTTAGGTTTAAGTAGTTCTAAGTTCTAGGGGACTGATGACCACAGAAGTTAAGTCCCATAGTACTCAGAGCCATTTTTTTTTTTATGAGTCGACGGAGAAATTGGGTCACATATACTACAGATCTGAAACGTGATTCTCCATGGCTCACTTTTTAATTTCTTCCAGCTGCTACAGCGGACTCTGACACTTACTGAAACTTTTTATATGAGCTCACTAGACTTCTGCAAGTGCTGTACAGAGAAGTTGTATGGTGCCAGATTAAATGAATGTCAATTTCACACCTTGCGCTTTTATAGGATTTTTCGAGGATGAGAGAAGTCATGCAGCTGACAGTCTATTGCAGCAAAGGTGAATACCGCTCGCAGAGGCGTAAAGTTGTTGGTTCACCAGCTTGCGTCCACTGTGAACTCGAGCAACCTTGAGTAATCTTTTGCTCAGCTTGTCACAAAAACCAACCATCGTTTGTAGACTTGATTGTCATCCTAACTACCGAACTTAGAACAGGAATCGGATGATTTGTCGTGATTTTGTCCAACTTCACAATGTAGAGGTAAAAATAATTTTGTAGAGAACCTTCTGGTTAAAACTTGATATTGTTGTGTTCAGTATTATAGTTACTGGCTCTACATTTAGCACAGATAATTCATTCTCGAAATCCAGTTCTATGTCCTTATACCTGGTTCTCCCTTCTGAAAAAAGCATTGCGAAACGATTTTTCCTTTCCGTAATGCCAATAACCGTTATATTTGTTCCTTCTTTCTCATATCTTCTTACCTTTTTCACTTTTTTCAAGCTTATACTATCTTTATAACCCCTCCGCCCCCCCCCCCAAAAAAAAAATCTTCTCACATGTCTTTTCCCACGCCTCGTTTTTCCTATTAATAATTTATTTTTGAAATTCCCTGTTTATTTTTAAGTTCTTCTCTGGGTCTCTCATCCTCAACCAACTGTTATACATGTTCTTCTTCAGTGTTATCTTTTCTCCTATGCTCTCTACGTGTCACTTTCGTCTTTTTTTTTCTTCGCTTTCTTGATCCAGCACTTCATATGCTGCCTTGTCAAGACGTGCCTTAATTTGTTGACATTTTTGTGCAGAATTTCAGCCTTCAATAAACACTTTTCTTCTTGATTACTACTCTCAAATTATAAATAAATTTCAAACTTTCATCATTAAGAGTATTTAAGTTATATGTAACAACATTCAAAATTTTAATAGGAGCCCTAGTTGTCTGAAGTACCTTTTTCCCCCATGATGGAAAAACAATCTTTGCTCCATGTAGGAAGTAGTTCGAGCCACACTCTAGGCCTCTGCATACCCTTCTCAAATTTCTTCAGTGATTCTGCCACCTGTATTATGTATCCACTTATGGGGGAAGAAACCGTTTAAAACTTTAAGAACGACTGCAGTGTATGTATTTACTAGCCTTTGATCACTTTCGTTTACAATATCCTTTCCATATCGTCCTACTATTTCATCATCCACCTCTGTGCCAATTCTTCCATTAAAATCTCCCATAAGTACTATTTCCTTCTGGGTTTCATCTTTTCCGGGACACTTGTCACGTTGTTATAAACTCATCTTTGATTTTGTTGGAGCACACACTCCTACTAACGTGTGCTCCACACTTGGGCAAGTTAACAGTCACAATTGTTTTATTTGTTATCAACTGTTAACGTACTTCTAGTGCCTTTTGTGGTTCAGTGCTGACACACCTCTCTTGGTCCTCTTTACCTTCCTGAGCACTGTAGAAATGAACACAATCTCTCATAATTTTTTCTCACATCTCCACAGGGGCCTTTACCTTTTCCAACTCCTGGGAAACTTCTTTTTCCTTGGTATTCAGGGCCTGAAGCTTTCATGTTACCAGAAATAAAGTCCTCTTCCGTAGCCATGCTCATCTCCGTGATATTCCATTTTTCAGTCGAAGCTTTTGACCGAAGTCATGGATCAATGTTTTAAGAATGCCAGGGAGCTGGCCCAAGGATTTAGCCCCAACCCTGGAGGATTGGGTAATATTTCTGGTTGCTGTGACCTGGTTGACTATTTTTCCGGGTTTTTGACATTTGCCTGCCCAACCAAGCAGAGAGGATAAACAAGGCAGAACAAAGGAACGACGGGGCTTTGTGATACTTGGTCTGGTTCCTTCACATAGGACTGGCCTGCTTGGGTGACACTGCCAGCAGTTACACTGCCATCGGAATAACCCTCCATTTCAACAGAATTCACAAACCCTCTTGCACGTGCAAATAGTGCTCTAAATTTATAGAAAACTGGAAAAGCAGGAAAGCCCAAATTTAGAAGCAAACCTCCGCAATTTGACCCTAATAGGCCAATCAGGAGAGACCGAGCACCGGATGCTGTGCGTGTGTGTGTGTGTGTGTGTGTGTGTGTGTGTGTGTGTGTGTGTGTGGGCGGGGGGGGGGGGTGACAGGACATCAGCGGTAAGATTCGTTGGTGACATTGCTATCGTCAATGAAAGTGAAGGATAATTCATGGAGCAATTGAAATGAATGAACAGCTAACGACTACAGAATATGGATTGAGGGTAAACTGGGAAAGAATAAAGTAATGGGAAGCAGCAGAAATAAGAGTACCGTGAAATTTAACATCAGAATTGGTGATCACGAAGTAGATGAAGAGAAGGAATTCTGCTACCTTGGAATCAAAGTAACCCAAGATGGACGAAACAAGGAGGACATAAAAAGCAGACTAACACAAGCGAAAGGTGCATTCCTGCCGACATCGAACATAAGCCTTAATTTGAGGAAGAAATTTCTGTGAATGCATGTTTGGAGCACAGCATCAGTAGTGAATCACGGACAGTGTTAAAACAGGAACAGAAGAGAATTGAACCATTAGAGGTCGGGTGCTACAGAAGATTGTTGAAAATTATGTGGGTTGATAAGATAAAGAATGAGGAGGTTCTCTACAGAATCGGTGAAGAAAGAAACATATGACGGCACGTATGTTATGACTCCATGGTAATATAGAGTTGTAGGGGTGAAAACTGTAATGGGAGATAGAGACTGAAATAAAACCAACAAATAACTCAAGACGTGGGGTGCAAGTGCTACGCCTCAAGATGAAGAGATTGGCGTAGGAAAGGAATTTGTGGTGGATCTCATCAAACCAGGCAGAAGACTGATGACAAAGAATATATGATAAACGTTAGTCAATCTGAGGCATGGGGTAGGAACATCGGTCTCCCGGCCGTTGTCGACTTTCTAACCTAGGAGCCGTTGCTTTTCACTCAAGCAGTTCGTCAGTTCGGATCATCAGACTCAGTGCATCCTTTTCCAGTCCTACCACTAGGGAAACATACCTGGCACTGCCGGCAATCCAACCCGGCTTTTCTCTATAGAAGCCAGACGCTGATCAAGCTACAGAGCTGGACCAAATTGGGAGGGAAGTTTAAAAAAATCACTCTTCGACATCTCCTTTGGATCGTTGCTCGAATTCTAGCCTATGACCAGAATGAAGTCTAGAAAAACATGTAGGATCTAAACTTGTAGCTAATTGGAAAATGTGCCTTATGCTAAGTCCCTGTGAAGTAACAGATCATTAACTAAATGATTTCAGACATAGGGAATTTTCGAGTGTATGATTTGTATCTACAGTATGAAAAAGGTTACATTCAGATAATTAAATAATAATTCGATGGTTAATCATAGTACAAATACAAACACACAAGCGTACCCGCGGCACTGAAATGCATCTAGTGGAATATTAACACTGTATACACATCAAAAAACGCTTTGCATCAACTCCTGAAGATAGACGTTGACTGTGGATATTCTATCACAGACACAGTCCTTTTGACTGTTCAGAGATGTAACTAAACCCGCCCCAAGGTGTAAACAACCATGTATGAGCAACGCCTATTACAAAGAGGGTGTCCGAAAGCCGAACAGCTCCAGTCATTCCACTAGGAAGGAGGTACACGGCTCATGGTGTCTGTAGTTCAACCATGCCTAGACGGTCAATATCGCGGTTCGATCGCGTCCGCATTGTTAGTTTGTGCCAGGAAGGGCTCTTAGCAAGGAAAGTGTCCAGGCATCTCGGAGTGAACAAAAGCGATGTTGCTCGGACATGGAGGAGATGCAGAGAGATAGGAAATGTCGATGACATGCCACGCTCAGGCCGCCCAAGGGCTATTACTACCTATAGATTATGGCTCGGAGGAACCCTGACAGCAACGCCACCATGCTGAATAATGATTTTCGTGCAGCCACAAGACGTCGTGTTACGAAATAGGGTGCAGGATATGCATCTTCACTCCCGACGTCCATGGCGACATCCATCTTTGCCACCACGACAGTATGCAGCACAGTACAGATGGGTCCGACAAAATGCCGAATGGATCGCTCAGGATTGGCATCACGTTCTCTTCACCGATAGGTGTCGCATATGCGTTCAACAAGACAATCATCGACGACGCGTTTGGAGGCAACCCGGTCAGGCTGAACGTCTTAGACACACTGTCCAGCGAGTGCAGCAAGGTGGAGGTTCCCTGCTGTTTTGGGGTGGCATTATGTGGGGCCGACGTACACCGCTGGTAGTCACGGAAGGCGCCATAACGGCTGTACGATACGTGAATGCCATCCTCCAACCGACAGTGCAACCATATCGGGAGCATATTGGTGAGTCATTCGTCTTCATGGAGGACAACTCGCGGCCCGATCATGCATATCTTGTAAATGACTTACTTCAGGATAAGACATCGCTCGACTAGAGTGGCTAGCACGTTCTCCAGACATGAACCTTATCGAACATGCCTGGGATAGATTTGGAAGGGCTGTTTATGGACGACGTGATCCACCAACTACTCTGTGGGATCCACACCGAATCGCCGTTGAGGAGTGGGACAATCTGGATCAACAGTGCCTTGATGAACTTGTGGATAGTATGCAACGACGAATACAGGCATGCATGAATGGAAGAGGACGTGCTACTGGGTATTAGAGATACCGATGTGTGTAGCAATCTGGACCACCACCTCTGAAGGTCTCGCTGTATGGTGGTACAACACGCAATGTGTGGTTTTCATGAGTAATAAAATGGGCTGAAATGATGTTTATGTTGATCTCTATTCCAATTTTCTGTACAGGTTCCGGACGTTTCGGAACCGAAGTGATGCATAACTTTTTTTGATGTGTGTATCTATCTCGAAGACTATAGGACCTGAATGTCGACAGCAAATGAATATTATCACACAAATCAATGAATATTAACAACCCCTGAACATCGCATGAGATCTTCATAAACAATGTATGAGATGACAGCTGTGCTCTACAGCTATCATTTGCGAACACCTCACATTTATAATTATTTTATTTATTGAGCTGTTATCGCTTTTCACCTTTGTCATGCAAATATCAGGTCACGAAATCCGCCACAGTCAAAGTAAATGAACGCAGCATTACACGTCTCGTATCACACTATACATTACGATGTTGTGTTTGTCAAGACTGATAATTGACGTATATTGTATAGAACGAATAGTTTGGCCAGAATTACAACCAACTGTAACTAAAAAAATATCTACAGAGACAGAAAAAAATCGCTTCACAAAATAATATTTAATGTGTAGTTATGAGATTTTGGGTAATTTGTCTAGGTAATGCCTGTAATTGACTAATAATGCAAGATCATAGGTTAATTTGGGTACGAGATAAGCAATTGCAAATGTGAAACCATTGCAATTGTGAAATGCCTTTACATTATTGACCGATATAACTGTCAGAATGTTGACCGCTAGCATGCAAACGTGCGTGCATTGGGTTGTACAGATGCAGGATGTCAGTTTGTGGGATGGAGTTCCATGCCTGTTGCACTAGCTCAGTCAATACAGGGACGATTTATGGTGTTTGTGGATGATATCCCATATTTGCTCGATTGGAGACGTAAGAGAAACTCATTTCGGAAAGGTACCAAGTACATAAAATCTGATTTAAAGGGAGAGACAATAAACGTTTTATAACAAAAGAAGCATCGTGACATGTTTAGTTTGCTTTGTTGTTATATTCAGACAATGTTAAGACTTATTGCGCCATGTATCACTGTTAAATTTTTATTTGTTTAATTGTTATTGCATAAATAAAAATGGATTTGGTACATTTTGGCAGAAAATTGTGTTAAGTTTAGTAACTGTTCTTTGTTTAATTGTTATTGCATAGATAAAAATGGATTTGGTACCTTTTGGCAGAAAATTGTGTTAAAAAATGGCTCGGAGCACTATGGGACTCAACTGCTGAGGTCATTAGTCCCCTAGAACTTAGAACTAGTTAAACCTAACTAACCTAAGGACATCACAAACATCCATGCTCGAGGCAGGATTCGAACCTGCGACCGTAGCGGTCTTGCAGTTCCAGACTGCAGCGCCTTTAACCGCACGGCCACTTCGGCCGGCTGGAAATTGTGTTAAGTTTGGTAACTGTTGTTCTAGAGTTTCCGTCGCTGATTGACAGTATTCAAGTGTTATAGCACATTCCATAACTTAAAAACTCTCAATGAACATAAAAAACTGCCATACATGTACTTTCAATATGCACTGTCAGGTAAACAAATTTTGGCCATCTTTTGTGCAACGTCACTACGAAGAAGGGCAACGATTTGGTACCTCTTGGAAACGAGATAAGACTGGATCTGATAGTCTTCGCCACGGACAGCAGGTCTTAAGAGCAAATATGTAACGAATATGCCATGTGATGCGTCATTCCTTTCGACACATCGAAATTAAACACATAACCAATCTGTAGCTGCCAAACACTTCTTTATTACAAACACATGTTCTTAATGAAACCAAGAATAACACGATTATAATAGAAGGGACCTGGCCTACAGAACCAGCGACAGTACTCAGATTTCTCAAAATTTACTCAAGCAATTTTCACTAATTAAAACAATGTTCACAAAACCCCATTAATAAAATTTAACTGACATAACTGAATGCTTCACGACTTATATAGGAAATGGCTTCCACACAACCCATATCAAATTCTGAAACTGATCCATGGACTGATTTTAAGCAATTATAACAAATTAAAGGTATTATCAGATTAATGCACTCGACTAAGCTCCTCTTTAGTATTACTCACAGGTACGAGGTACACATACATTTCATGTCCAGCATATAATAATTGGATATTAAATTGTCTTAACATGGAGCCATTATAATTTTCACGTTGAAAATTAGTGATGGACGCAAGCAGACCGAAAGGTGCTACCAGATAGAGGATGTTCACGGACGAGAAGGTAAAATGGAGCTATACTCAACATTGGGCTACAATTAAGCTTCCAGAAAACGTCAACGCTCCATCGGAAAGATGGACTTGCAGGACACTTGTGTTAGCAGTTAGCCAACACTACGAACACTACCTGAGTGAGGAAGCCGATATGCACGCGTTAACCCACGCAGGCTAGAGATAGGTCTGAAACAGGATACGTAATGAATGCTATAAAGAAAAGTACGTAGCTGCTGGAATACTTAACTTTAATCCATCATTGTTGTACATCGCTCTTGACGATACAAGTGAGACTCTGTAGATACATGCAATGTTACTAATGGCGCCTTGCTAGGTCGTAGCCATTGACTTAGCTGAAGACTATTCTAACTATCTGCTCTGCAAATGAGCGAGGCTTCGTCAGTGTGCATCGCTAGCTAAGTCGTCCGTACAACTGGGGCGAGTGCTAGTACGTCTCTCTAGACCTGCCGTGTGGTGGCGCTCGGTCTGCGATCACTGACAGTGGCGACACGTGGGTCCGACATGTACTAATGGACCGCGGTCGATTTAAAGCTACCACCTAGCAAGTGTGGTGTCTGGCGGTGACACCACATTCCTCCCCCGCAAATCGGCGAACCAACGGATCCTCGATCCGTGACTTTGACAAGGGCCATTGCGTAGCAACAAAACGCAGAACGGGAGCAAGGACAGGGTCAGCAGGTGTGGCTGCAGCTACACGACGAAAATCAATCGGAAACGATTCGACCACGTTATCGGTATCCGCATCAATGAACATGCAAGCAAGTTCGGAAGAATCGAATGCTTTATCCTCAGCAACAGGCAAACGGGACAACGCATCGGCGTTGCCGTGCTTAGCAGTGGACCGATACAAGATATCGTAGCGGTACTGCGAGAGGAAAATAGACCAGCGAACGAATTTCTGCGCTGTACGTGGAGGTACAGGCTTGTTCGGATGAAAAAGCGATGTCAAAGGTTTGTGGTCTGTGATGATGGTAAAATGACGACCATACAAGAAATCATGGAACTTAGTAACACCAAATACGAGAGCCAAAGCTTCTTTCTCGATCTGCGAATAATTTCTTTGCGCAGACGAAAGCAATTTTGACGCAAAGGCAATAGGGCGATCATGCGATCCATCTTTTTCGCATCCGCTAGGTCCAATTTCGAAAACTATTTACCCGGGCACAGTTTATCAAAAAGATCTTCCAGGCGGGGTAAAGGAAAAGTTGCAATCACTAGTTGTGGATTCACTGTTGCCAAGAAGTCCACATAAAGTCTCAGTTTTCCAGAAGGTTTTGGCAAAATAACTAAGGGTGAGGCCCAGAGAGAAACCTGCACACGTTCAAGTACACCTTGTGATTCGAAATCGTGAAATGTTCTTGCGACCTCATCATGCAATGCGTGGGGAACATTGCGCGCTCTGAAAAATTTCGGTTGCACGTTTACTTTCAGTTCCAAATGTGCTTCATAGTTCTTAGCGCAACCAAGGCCCGGTGCAAAAATGTCTGCAAATTCTTCACATAGGCGAGAAACACTGGCGGAAGGCACAGTCTGATTCACTGATAGGACCTGATTGACTATTGACAAGTTAAACAACTGAAATAAATCTAAACCAAACAAGTTCACTGCAGTAGAAGAACGAAGAACGTAAAATGACACAAGTTTTGTTTGTCCCTTGTATGTTGCAAGAAGAGTGCACTGTCCTAACACAGGGATGTGCTGTCCCGAATAACTAGTGAGCTGAACATTTGCGGCACGCAACAGAGGTTTGCACAGTTGTTTGTACGTGTCGTGATCAACGAAACTGCAGCTCCGGTATCGAGCTGGAATGGTATCACTTTGCCTTCAAAGTCCAAGTCTACAAAAAGTTTGTCCCGCTGACGACAAGAGCGACTTTCTCGTGCAATTTGAACTGATACCGGTACAGAAGCACTTGCGACCGGACGAGATTTCCGGCAACGTCGACGCACACTATTTGTGGGACGAACACAGTCACTGTTAGAGAAAGTGGCACTGGGCGGAGTGGAATTAACTACATGAATGTCCATGGGCGAAGGTTCACGAGCCTGATTGTCCATGGTTCGATTCCGGCGCGAAGCAAAGGGCCTGGAATGGTTGTGATTGGCCGATCAGAGCTTCTTCTGGCAAACACTTTGAACATGTCCTTTCATATTACAGTAAAAGCAAATAGCTTGGCGTGACGGGCAATGTTCATGCGAATGTCTAGTCGCACACCGCGGGCATGATTTCACTGCATTTGCTCGCTTACGCGGCACACGTGGAGAGCTAGGTGGCAGCTGCGCGGACGAGCGCGAGGGCTGTTTATCGTTCCGTGCAGCACGCCCGGCGGGCCGGTTAATGTGACACACGGCTGGCGAAGTTGCAAAAGATTCCTGAGCAAAGTCAAGTGTGTCTTGCCTATCCAATATGTCTATCACCTGTTGAAGGGAGGGATTAACTAGTTTCAAAATCTGTTCCCGTATACGAACATCAGAAACGTTCTGTGCAATTGCATCACGTACCATTGTATCTGAATAAGGGAGTCCATATTCACACTCAAAAGCACAATCCCTAGTAAGGCCTTGCAATGTTGCAACCTACTCCCTATTAGTCTGACCGGCCGTACGTTTTGTACGAAAGAACGTATACCTTTTTGCAACGAAATTTACTGTTTATTTGAAATAGGCATCTAACGCCGACAAAATTTCTTCGTAGGACAGAGTCGCTACGTCGCGTCGGAGAAACTATTTCACTATCACACGGTAGGTGGACACACCTACACAGGCCAATAAAAAAGACTGCCGCTCGCTACCTTGAATTCTGTAGGCGGCGAGATGGAATCCAAATTGGCGTGACCACTCCGTCCAGCTTTTATAGCCGGGTCAAATGGCCGGAACGGGGGTGCAACAGCATGTTGTGGCTGTGGTAGCGGTGGAGCAGCGGCTGCCGCATCGTTTTGCATTGCACGTTGACCCTGAACGAGCTGTCCAAGGGCATCCAATAACGCCTGCGTCTGCTGATTCTGCAAGCGATAAAATTCGGACAGTACATCTGGAGATTGTGGCGAAGCCATGACAAGTAAATTAGTGCAATACGAAAGCGAAATTCTCGTTTAAGCCTCGTCGCCAATATATGTAGTGTTAGCAGTTAGCCAACACTACGAACACTAGCTGAGTGAGGAAGCCGATATGCACGCGTTAACCCACGCAGGCTAGAGATAGGTCTGAAACAGGATGCATAATGAATGCTATAAAGAAAAGTACATAGCTGCTGGAATACTTAACTTTAATCCATCATTGTTGTACATCGCTCTTGACGATACAAGTGAGACTCTGTAGATACACGCAATGTTACTAATGGCGCCTTGCTAGGTCGTAGCCATTGACTTAGCTGAAGGCTATTCTAACTATCTGCTCTGCAAATGAGCGAGGCTTCGTCAGTGTGCATCGCTAGCTAAGTCGTCCGTACAACTGGGGCGAGTGCTAGTACGTCTCTCTAGACCTGCTGTGTGGTGGCGCTCGGTCTGCGATCACTGACAGTGGCGACACGCGGGTCCGACATGTACTAATGGACCGCGGCCGATTTAAAGCTACCACCTAGCAAGTGTGGTGTCTGGCGGTGACACCACAACACTAACAACCTAACCACAGACACCGATCCAGGTCCTTAAATTTCCCTCTTCCACCGTGATACCCCGATCGGAGTTTGCTCGCGGTCGACCACTGCCAATTATCTGAAATATAAACACATCAGCTGCAGACAACATTCTCTCGCATCAGATAGGCAAACATATCTGCCTAACTGGTTACAAATAAACCTTTTAAACATGGCACGAATCGACCCATGTCTGATTAACCTAGATGAGCACTTGCCCAGTAACAGCTCATAAAATTTGATTAGACAATTCTCTAGAACAAATAAATAAAATAGTGACGTAGGAACAGGAAATAGGAAAATTATTTCGGCCCACTCTTGAAAGTCAGGCACGGACTTACTATTTGGCATGACCTCTAGCTACGCATTAAGCACGGCTTCATGTATATTTGTTGCGCGTACCTAGCACTCCCTTAAATATCATCAACAAATCAGGCGCCCAGACCAAATACAGTAACAAATAACTGAAACAACCAAGATAGTTTTCAGTGCACTCGAATATTCAATGACAGTGAACAGAACCCACCAAGAAACAATTCGACGGCTCCAGTTCGTTCACTATGAGTAACATGTAACAGACGCGAAGGAAATCTGTCCTTCAAATCTCCAGGAAATCCCAATCACCATCGGCAACGGATCTGCATTCAAACGGCGAAACACGCCGCGGCAGCTGCCCACGCTCCGTCGTACCGACTGTCACTCGCCAGCGCAACACGTCACTGTCGCTCACACAGCTGATACCCGAACGGAAAGCCCCTGCAGAGCGCACGCACTGCAGTTGAATAGCCAAAGATGCGAAGACAAGCAGGCATCGAAAATCGACTCACCACTATCGGTATGACAATCGATGGAGATTGGCGCTAGCAGCGCACCAGCTCAGCACGTTTTGGCATACGTGACAATTCTTATTATGTAGGTAATAGTTCTAAGTAGTGCTGCCACTTGATACCTCATTTTTCAGCTTTTCGGGTTTGGTACCTTTCGGAAATTAGCTTTTAATATCTGGTGACCGAGCAGGACAAGACATGTCGACACTCTGTAGAGCATGTTGGATTACAGCACCGGTATGTGCACTATCATTATCCAGTCGGAAAACATCCCCCTGGAATGCTGTTGATGAATGACTTCACAACAGATCAAATCACCACATTGACGTAGAAATTTGCAGACTGCTTGGGGTAACCACGAGAATGCTCCTGCTGTCGCACGAAATCGCACCCCAGATCATAACTCCAGGTTCTAACACCCTTACCACAACAAAGCTCAAAAATTAATTATGATTGTAGTGTTGCTCATGCTGCTAAATATTGCATTTTCGGGCAACAACAAAGTTATATTATGTGGCAGGTGTCATTATAGCACAGTTAATAAAGTCATTTCTTGAAATAATGGATAAACTAGGCACTCATCTTTTCGTGTTTACCACGCTGGTCTCGTTGTGAATTCATGGCTCAATCGTCGAAATTCTAGGTAGTGACGATTCCAAGCTCGGATGCAAAGAGGCCTAGGTGTTATTCCGCGATATTCAAAAGTTTTTTAGATGCGCTTCATAAACCATTCTTGAAGATTAAACCTTTGAAAGTTAGGACAATGATGATGTAAAAAAGTAATCAGCACTCCGAATTTAAGTTACACTTCTTTTTTATTACTTTTGTTGCAACATCACTTCACAATATAAAACGTACTTGAGAATATCTTCCTCACTGTTAAAGTTCACATTTCATAAACTGGCTACGATTTGCGTCTTTTCAACATGACGACCAAGACTTGACTCTCTAATAACCGCTTACGAGCCCAAAAATCAGAGTTACAAGTACGTCAAAGATCATAGTGACAAAAGAAAGAAAACACATAAGAATAATATCATTGAAATATAAACATATCGATGTATCAAAGTTGTTATGTCCTAGCCAGTAATGCCACCCGAGCCCGCTGCCAAAAGGTTGGCAGCATCAAAGTCCGGACGCCGTCCGCATAAGCAGCGCCAGCGAGACAGCAAATCGCCGCAAGTCTGCGCGCGCCACCGCTGGCTTCTGGCTTCTTAAGCGCTGGAGTCGCGAGCGCTAGGACAGTTCTGTATTCGCCGCACAGTTGTATACTCGCCACCGAATTGTGTACTTGCTAGTCAGTTGTGTGTTCATCGCAGCAGAGTTGTTGTTTGTCGTCAGCCGACGCTGACCTAGCCGCTCCGACTCGAACTAGACAGATTTCTGTAGACACGGAGTTCACTATTGTGTTTCTGTATCTTCGTCAATAAAGATAAGTACCGACTTTTATTTAATCAGAGTGTTTGGGTTTTCATCTTTCTGTTCACTGTTCCAGCGGACCGGTCGGCCCGCTATTAAAAGTGTGGCGGTGACTTCGTAAGCCGTTTCTACAGCGAATTGTTTGTCGCTACGAACACCGCCACAAAACTGGCGACGAGGACTTCCGAACTCGTGTGCAGGGCTGGTTCAACTTGTTCTTGTTATACTAATTATAGCGATAAAATTTTGGGGGCTGGTTTAATTTGTGTTCACTATGTCTGCCGAATTACAACAGTTGATCTTGTTACAGAGTCAGCAAATACAAAGTCTGGTGGAAGCAAACGCCAAACAAGCGGCTAATCCTCCAACACAAAAGGAACAAGCACAGGCAGCACCACCTTTCCGTGCTTTTGATGCATCAAGAGAAGAATGGCGAGAATATTTCGCGCAGTTGCAGGCGCACATGACAGTCTACAAAATCACAGGTACTGAGCGGCAGCTTTATTTCATTTCCACTGCAGGCGTGGAAGTCTATCGACTACTTTGTAAGTTGTTCCCGGAATCCCAGCCAGAAGCTTTAGACTATGACGTTGTTGTTAACAAGCTTGCTGAGTATTTCGAGTCGCGAGTTCATGTGGCAGCAGCCAGATTCAAGTTCTTCAGATTAAAGAAACTGCCACATCAATCTAATAAACAGTGGTTAACAGATTTACGGGGCCTCACCCGTCAGTGCCGATTTAATTGTGTGTGTGGAGCTTCCTACAGTGATGTCATGTTACGAGACGCTATTACTCAAAACATTGCAGATTCTCGTATTCGTGCTGTTATCTTAAAGTTGCCTGACCCGTCATTAGAGACTGTGATGAACATCATTGAAGCCCAAGATACTTTTGACTGTGCTGAGTGTGAGTTAGATCAGCCATGTATTTCTCACATTTCCTGTGCTAAGCAAGTTATGTCACGCCCGCGGCCCCACCGGCAGAGTCAGACTGTAAACACTAGCCGGCCGCGTCATGTTAAACACATTCGTCAGCCGCGTGTGCAACATGATAGAGTTAAGTCTTGCCCTAAGTGTGTTCTTGCTCATCCTCGTGAACGTTGCCCGTTAAGAAACGCGGTTTGTCACTTTTGTCAAAGGAAAGGACACATCCAGACTGTTTGTTTGCGTAAACGCAAGAACAATTCTAGTGCTGCCCAGCCCATGGATATTCATGTTCTTCAAAGCCAGCCCGCCCAGAAGGTCGCGTTTAAAGACTCTTCCACGGTTCGTGTGGGTAATAAACTTGTTCGCAATAAGCCACCCACCCAGCCCTCTGCTATGCGACCCAAGCGTAATTCAAACGCTGTGAAAAGTGATGTACAGACTGCAAGTGACGCGGGAGTTGTTGTTCCACCCGCCCAACCCACGAGTTATAAGCAGCGAACACGCGCTAAACGCGCTGATTTTGTGTCTTCCGCCTCCACTGCACCGATCCAGAGACAGTGTAATAAACTATTTGTGAAACTACGCATCCAGGATAAGACCTTCAATTTTCAATTAGACACTGGTGCGTCTGTAACTCTCATAAATAGTACTACGTATGCGGCTATCGGCCGCCCTAAACTTTCAGCGGCAAAACATTCTTTGGCTACTTATAGTGGAGAACAAATTCCTGTGTTAGGTGTATGTAGCGTGCCAGCCACATTCCGTGGCAATACAAAAACAGTTTCATTCACAGTGCTCCGCGCTACAGACAGTGTAAACATTTTCGGATTAGACTGTTTTGACTTGTTTGGCCTGTCTATCCAAGACAATGTGTTGCAAATTAATTCTGTTGTTGTTCCTCAAGACAGCATAATCGATTTGTGTAAACAATACAGTGCCATATTTAAAGACGAACTAGGTTGTGCTGCGAACTTTGCCGCTCATATTACGTTAAAAGATAATGCTCAGCCTCGATTTTGTCGTGCTCGTCCAGTGCCTCACGCCCTCCGGGCACCAGTAGAAGATGAACTTCGTCGTTGGCAAAACAACGGTGTTATTCAACCCGTTTCAGCGAGCCAGTGGGCTTCTCCCTTAGTTATTATAAAGAAACCGTCTGGCAAGTTACGTTGTGTGCTGATTTTAAGTCGACAGTTAATCCTCAGACTGTCATTGATTCTTTTCCTTTGCCTAGACCGGACGAGCTGATGGATAAGTTAGGGGAAGCTCGTTTCTTTTCCAAAATTGATCTCCGTGAAGCATATTTGCAATTGCCCCTCGACGAGCAATCACAACAGTATTTTGTCATAAACACGTCGTTGGGGTTGTTCCGTTTTCTGCGTTTGCCTTTTGGTTGTGCGTCAGCTCCAGCTGTTTTTCAGCGTTTTTTGCCACAACTTCTGGCTAATGTGCCATCGTGTTGCAACTATTCAGACAATATTGTTGTGTCCGGTCGGACGCCTGCTGAACATTTCCGTAATTTGGAGTGTTTGTTTAAAGTGTTGTCTCAGGCAGGCCTACGTTGCAACATCGATAAATGTTCATTTTTCCTTACGGAGATGGAGTATCTGGGACATGTTATTAATGCTCAAGGCATTCATCCCTCCCAGTCACATTTAGCAGCTATTCGTTATTTGCCCGCCCCTCGCAATCTGCATGAATTGCAAGCAGTTCTTGGCAAATTGACATATTATATTAGGTTTATACCTAATGCATCACAGATTGCTGCACCGTTGCATCGTCTCCGCCGTAAGAATGTTCCGTTTGTGTGGTCAGCTGATTGCCAATCAGCCTTTCAGCAGCTTAAAGAGGCTTTATTGAATGATCGTTGTCTGGTCCATTACGACCCTAACAAGCCTCTGGTGTTAGCTTGTGATGCCTCTTCTTTCGCCCTCGGTGCTGTGTTGTCTCACCGAGTCGGTAACACCGAACGTCCTATTGCGTTCGCATCTAAATTGCTAAACAAAGCTCAGTGTAATTATAGCCAATTGGACAAGGAAGCGTTGGCTATTGTGTTCGGTGTCACAAAGTTCCATCACTACCTCTATGGTAGACCATTCTATTTAGTAACAGATCACAAGCCCCTGACGTCACTGTTTCATCCGTCTAAACCAGTTCCTCAGCGGACAGCTCAGAGACTACAACGTTGGGCTCTTTTGTTATCACAATACCAGTATGAGATACTGTATCGCCCTACAGCTCAGCATGCAAACGCTGACGCGCTTTCTAGATTGCCGATTGCTGCGGATGATGTCTTCGATTCCTCTGACGACTCTTGCCATCAGATTGACGCCGATGAGCATCAATCCCTCCGGGATTTTCCGATTGATTATCGTCAGGTGGCACGTGAGACAGCTACGGATCCTCATCTGAGTTTACTATTACGTTTTGTTCAACGTGGTTGGCCGTCCAAGGCAAAGGACATATCGGATCCTGTGGTTCGTCGCTATTATCCGCAACGTCATCTGTTGTCTATTTCGCACGGAGTTTTGCTGTTACGCACCGAGAATGACCAGCTTCGTGTAGTGGTTCCCCAAGTGCTCCAATCCAAGGTCCTCGCCTTGTTGCATCAAGGTCATTGGGGAGTGATCCGCACCAAGCAGCTTGCCCGCCGTCATTGTACATGGATCGGCATTGATAAGCAGATTACGCAGATGTCTACAGATTGTTCGACGTGTGTCGAACACCAAGCTGCTCCGCCTCAACGCTATTTTGAGTGGGCACGCCCTCCCGGTCCCTGGCAGAGAGTACATATTGATTTCGCTGGTCCATATTGGAATTCTCGTTGGCTCATCGTGATAGATGCATTTAGTAATTTTCCGTTTGTTGTGCCCATGCAGTCTACAACGTCTGCACAAACTATACAGGCGTTGACTTCAATTTTTTGTATTGAGGGTCTTCCAGAAGTTTTAGTATCTGACAATGGTCCTCAATTTACCTCTGCTGAATTTGAAAGTTTTTGTTCTGCCAATGGCATTCGCCATGTTCTTACTCCGCCGTTCCACCCTCAATCGAATGGTGCAGCGGAACGTTTTGTACGTACATTCAAGGATCATATGGACCGCCTTCGTGCTACGCACTCTCGTCAGCAGGCCCTCATCACGTTCCTGTCGTCGTACCGGACCACGCCACGCGACGGCCCTTCGCCTGCGGAGCTTCTCCACGGCCGTCGTCATCGCACCCTACTACGGTTGTTGCACCCCCCGGATCGACCCGCCGCTTCTGAGCATCGCACGCGTTTTCAGCGCGACGACGCCGTTTTTTTCAGAGTTTATCACGGTCGCCGTCGTTGGGAACGTGGTACCGTGATAAGTGTCCAGGGTCGCGGTTTTTATACTGTTCAAGGTGCTACTGGGGTGCACAGGAGGCATCAGAACCAGTTGCGCCGCGCTGGCCGCCCGGATTCTGCCGCTCGTTCTTTGTCCACAGATTTGGTCCGCGGCAGGTTCCAGCCGCGCCTCGCGACTTCGCTGCCGCCCCCGGGGCAGCAGCAGCAGCCGTCGCCGCTACCACGCCGACAGCCCGTCCCGTTGATGCCTCCCGCGCAGCTTCCTCCGGGAGCGCTCCAGGTGGTCGCTCCGGCGCCTGCGGTCCCTCTTCAGTCGCCACCGCCTTCGGAGCTGATGGACGTCGACCCCTCAGCCGGGCCGCCTTCCCAAGCGGTGGCTGTGCAGCCTGTCCTGCAGCCGCTTTCCTTGGGCACCCCCAAGGAGTATGACACCGCAGCGCCTTGTCCGGCGCCCACTCAGCAGCCGTCGACGCAGCGTCAGGAGCCGCTGCCTCTCTTCGTGGGTCCCGACGCCCCGTCGCGTCCAGTACCAGAAGCTGCGCCCGTGGTCACAGGCGTGCACCCTGACCTCGGTTTTCAGTCGGTGTTTCCCGAGGCCCCGCACAGCCAATGCTGGGGTGCGGACCGGGGACTGCCACCGACAACAGTCTCCGCCCCGGTCTCTTCTGCTACGCCTGCGGCCAGACCCCTCCCCCGCCGTCGACGCTCGCCACGTCATTATTCAACGACGGTGCGGCGATTTGGGGGGGAGGAGTGTTATGTCCTAGCCAGTAATGCCACCCGAGCCCGCTGCCAAAAGGTTGGCAGCATCAAAGTCCGGACGCCGTCCGCATAAGCAGCGCCAGCGAGACAGCAAATCGCCGCAAGTCTGCGCGCGCCACCGCTGGCTTCTGGCTTCTTAAGCGCTGGAGTCGCGAGCGCTAGGACAGTTCTGTATTCGCCGCACAGTTGTATACTCGCCACCGAATTGTGTACTTGCTAGTCAGTTGTGTGTTCATCGCAGCAGAGTTGTTGTTTGTCGTCAGCCGACGCTGACCTAGTCGCTCCGACTCGAACTAGACAGATTTCTGTAGACACGGAGTTCACTATTGTGTTTCTGTATCTTCGTCAATAAAGATAAGTACCGACTTTTATTTAATCAGAGTGTTTGGGTTTTCATCCTTCTGTTCACTGTTCCAGCGGACCGGTCGGCCCGCTATTAAAAGTGTGGCGGTGACTTCGTAAGCCGTTTCTACAGCGAATTGTTTGTCGCTACGAACACCACCACAAAAAAAGTACCTCTACGTTAATGAAATCAAATCTGAAAGTTGTCACAGAAATATGTTAACTATTTTACAGAAACACAGTAGAATATTGTCGGTATCGAGAGGTTGAAGTGAGGTGCCGTAATGGTTACGTAATTCAAGTACCATTACAAGGTGTAGGATCAATATGTCTAGCACGTATACGGGAGTATTATAGGCCCTCGAGTGGCCTCCTTCTAATCAACAGAAGACCATCACTGGCACCGATGCAGAACCAGCTCTCATGAGAAAACACAAGAGGGTTCAATCCTGCCCTCCTATGATCTCTCGGTTGACATCCGTGACGCTCAAATGGCGGTGGTTTGAGGTCAGTAGAATGCACACTACATGACACCTGGCTCGCAACTGCCCTTGAAGTAAGCGATTTTCAAGAGTTCGTTGTGTCGCTGTAGTGCCAACCGTTGCCCATATTGCTAATGCAGATGTAGATGCAGTACGATGCACCAAAGCCATACGCCGATCACGACAGTCTTCCCCCGCAGTAGTGCCACGTGGCCGTCTCGAACCCGTACTTCTTGCGACCGTTCAATCACGTGACCATCACTACCAAGAATCATGTACAGTGGCTTCATTCCCGCCCAGTATTTCTACAGTATCGCAGAAGGACCATCCAGCTTCTCGTAACCCTATTACACGATCTCGTTCAAACTCAGTGAGGTGTAGATACGCCTTTGCCACCTTAAGGGCATTCTTGACTAACATCAGCTCACCATGTCCAATCCCAAAGCTAGCTAACGCTTACGACTGCTACAGTGTGTATTTGAAGCAAACCTGATTTGCATCCTCATAGTGACGATACGAGCGCCCATGCGGCTGGTGCAAAATTTTTAAAAGAAATTCTTCAGATTAAGGAACATGCCTACCGATTTTCATTTTATTCGTTCTTGGCTGTTATTTTTCATTATACTGAGTGAGTCACTAACTATTACCACCTAGAATAACTCCGAAAGTCAGATAGTAGCTGAAAAGTTTGTGGGATAGATGTTGCATAGCACAACGGTGGCCATAATATGGTGTTGGTTTTTTGTTGTTACGTGGGGTCGCATCAGAGATAAAAGGCCAACTTTGTTTTTTTTTAATGGGATGCTATAGTTTGGAATTTATTTTCTGACAGCGGCTATCGAAACGAATCCAATAATGTGTAACAGTAAGGTTTATCAAGGTAAACGAGGGTGACAAAGAAGGCAAGAATGTCCGTTTACAGAAGGTTTCGAAGTGGTGACCATTGGTATCAATGCAGTGCTGCAATCTTCTTATCATGGATTGATTGACATTCCTTATCACATCGTAACTTACCAAAGCACATGCTCTGACAATTCTCTCTCGTATATCTTCAGGCGTAGTTGGAACGTCTCTATGGACAATGTCTTTTATGAATCCCCACAAGAAAATATAATGTGGTCTAAGACGTTCCGCAATCCTGAGACAGACAATTAGGCCACAAGTGTTAAACGTAAGTCGGAGTGATAAAAAAGACAATTTCGTGGTAGAAGGGTAATGCAGGGTTGCCGTTATCATTGCTACTGTTCATATACAAGCTCAAGGGGAACAGCTAAGAATGAAAATCTCCACCGGCGACATAGAACTTTTGGCAGAAAATTAGGAAAAAAATGGCTCTGAGCACTATGCGACTTTACTTCTGAGGTCATCAGTCGCCTATAACTTAGAACTAATCAAACCTAACTAACCCAAGGACATCACACACATCCATGCCCGAGGCAGGATTCGAACCAGCGACCGTAGCGGTCGCTCGGCTCCAGACTGTAGCGCCTAGAACCGCACGGCCACTCCGGCCGGCGAAAATTAGGAAGACCAGTACGAAGTTGAGGAGAAGAAAGGAGAGTCGCAACTTACTAAACACGAACATTGTGAGTAATACAGCAGTAGAATAAGTTAAAAAAGCAGAAAATGGTTTCTTGGTTTTATTGTTGGTTCGATATCGTACCAACTTTTTGACTTTTTCCATCATCGTCGGTAAGAGCTGCCTATCGAAGCTGATACTGCGCTCCCAAGTAGCGCTGGTCTGTGTTCAGTCATTACTCGACTGAAGAGGTTCATTTCCACTTACACGCTCAAATTAATTTGAATTTTTAGACAAGTAAAAACAGTTCACCTCTTTCTTTTACTCGTATGTCATTGATTGTCAGAATAATTCAAGTCATCTTATCTTATTTATAATCTGAAATTCCAATATTTTTTCAAGAATGAAACCAACTACCGTAAGGAAATAAGTCATGGAACTCCAAGGGTTGCTGTAGGGTAAAATAAAGGCTCTAAAAGAAAAAGTAATGGAAAGCGCTGGGGTTCGATGCTCAGTCAGTCCTAGGATTTTATTTTTCACTTTCCATCTTTACCATCTGGCAATATTTCTAGGTTTTTCTACAAATGGCTTGTCAGTCAGTTCACAAGTCGGAGGAAGGTAAGGCATACCATAAAACACTCTGGTATTCACACCAATCTTTGGGTTGATGTCAGCTTTAAATGTTTTGTACGCAGTATAATTACAAAACTTCAGCATATATATAACGTTTCTCATTTTTGTATACTGTGTGGCGAGAGTATGAACTGGCTTTCTGATCTACCAATTCGTGAAAGGGCAAGATACAACTTGCCATGCGAAAATAATCTGATCGCAAATCCGTTCCAACATATCTGATTGGCTGAGCTTGAGCCTGGTATATTGTTGTAGCAAAGTAAACCATCATTGGGAAGTGAATTCACTTATAAAGAATGGGTAAATTGGTTAAGACCGTTGATATATGGGGTATGAGAGCGACCTCCCCAGATGCTAAGCCTGTGAGGAAAGTAGCTTCAATAATATTGCTTATTTTGCTTTTTTTGTCATCAGGCCTAATGAATTTTATTGGCTCAATCCGACTCACAGACAAGTAGCTCTATATAATGGATTGGAAACCTCTAACAGAAAACGTTCTGTGAGTGGAATATCCCAGCGTTTACATGCTCCATCATGAAGGAAAATTCCCCAGGAGGCAAACATTTCTTCTCTAATTACACCAAGCCAGTTTACTTTCTTTTGGTACACAAACTCTTCTTGCCACGAGGTTTGTGCATTGGGCAATGACTAGAAGAGTAAGTGAACCTTGAGTATGTCTGGGCGTGTAAGTCATTATGTCCCTTGTTGGTAGTAGTACAAATATCCTCAAATTGCTTGCAGGCTTCTTATTTTGCTCTGAAGGGTGAGGAGGGGGGGGGGGGAGGGAGGGTTGTCGTTTACTTCACAGCATACCATTTGGAGCAATATACATGTTAGCAGCTTCATTGCTTATTTGTTCAGAAGCATTATTGCCTGCATCATCATCATCACCACCAACACTATCACTTCCACCACCGCCACTTCGTTCTTCACGCAGAGTTGCATGCCACTGCCTGAGGGACGTCTTCATGGTTTTCGTCTGACGCAGTACTTATACCTGAGAGGAAATCGTCATCCTTAGCTACCCACTGAATAACAACTGATTCAAAATTTGAGCTTGAATAACGTATGACAGTCTCTTTGGTGGTTCTTTTTTTAGACGTAGGTACCGACATTTTATCTGATAAAGAATAATATGAAGAAATAATCTAAGTACTCCCTTCTTCCATGGACCCCTGTTCACGTTATTGTTTAGTGCTACAAATGGTCCTTATTTTTCTTCCAAAAGAAAATCAAACATCATATGCAACACTGCTGCACAGCAAACTACTGCAGCATTTATATACTGCTTCACACATACGTAACCATCTACTGCAGTATTTCGCTATTTTACACAACACAGGGTTATGATATTCGATATTTGAACAGTGTTTCAAGTTGTAACAGCGTAGTTTCTGCAATCACAACATTGTGTATGTATGTCAATAATATATTCTCTGAATTCCAACAAAAAGTAATTGATTTCAAGCCAGTCTAATTTAATTACACAGCGAAATGAACCACAGGACCCACTGGACCAGGTGATGTAAATGTGTGATATACAGTATGAAAATCTAAGTAACACTTAAAACTAGTGACACCGATTTCTCATGATACATTTAATGTGTTACTGAATACTGCAAGAGAGCATACGTCTTGAGTGGGGGTCAATTTTAAGTCTTTCACATATCAGTTAAAATACAGAACTCTCTCCATTGGACCCAGGGTACGCATAAGGGTTAAGTCATTGTCAGCGATGGAGGACTACTAATAGTGCCGTCAGTGGCGTTGGAAAACAAATAAATAGAAGTAGCGCTCTGCAAAAACCACTTGTGTAATGTGCTGTTTAGTTATTATATGACGTGGGAAATGCATTTACCTTTTTTTTAGCCACATCTGCTTTTTGTCATTGTTGTATTACATTTTGTCACTAGTTTCAACATTTCGATCATCTTTGGTACCTCTTATTCTTCTATGTATCACCTGCTCAGTATAAGGTGGTGGTGGTGGTGGTGGGAGGGAGGTTAGGGGTTGCGGTAAGACGACAAAACGCTCTTCACATCAGTAGCACTCAATAAGCTGTACATGGTGCCTGAGCTATGTGAAATGGCAGCTATGTTAGAAAACTTTGCCATTCTTGGCTGACCACGGATTTGGCGGACATTAAGGTTGCCAAGATAGGAACTGGTAAATGCCTGCCAGTTCTCTAATAGGTACTCCGAACTTTTTGGGTCAAAATTGTACAAATGGTAGAGGATCACAAATTGTATACTTTGAAATCACTGATTAATTATCAGAACTGAAAACCTCTTATGAAAAACTTTCACTCTAGCTTCCATTTAAGCTCACAGCAACCATCAGTTTGAATAGCAGCTTTACAGTAACGAAACTTTTTGACCCACTCTGTCAGATACCCCTGTGACCTGTAGTACAATGTTACGGACAGCCAGGACTATACCAACTAGTTCTTCTTCATTATCTGCTGGGGTTTCATACATCAACTACTTCACGTCAAATACAAAAATCCATAGGAGTGAGAGCCAGCGGTCACGCTGACTAAGGAACCTGGATGTCTGTTTAATTCTACCATAGCTTGTATATGTCATTCAGGCGCCCGCGGACATAAACATCTAACGGTAACAGTGAGCTTTTCCCGGACAACAAGAGCTGTCGTCTGCAACTGCAAAGTCTGCATACCTCGAATGAACACCAAATAACGTCTCTCATTCAAAACGGATGGCCGCAGTTAACGTCTTATTTAGTCGATCTTATACAGTTCCAGCTGACAGACTGACAGAGATTCGTGAGGTAAGACATATGTGGCGTATGGCTTTTCATCATTGCAGATATTACAATTACCTTAGTTGAAAATATCACCTCACTTTAAAGAGGCCTCATCGCTGAATATTACCAACTGTGGGAACCTCAGTATTGCATTATGTACAGTCTTGTACTGCAAGGAGGCAAGGAAGAGGGTGTTGTTATGGGTGGCTGGTATCCTCTTTCTACAACACAAATGCACACGTGTATTAATACCGTTCTTTATTTACTTGTACTGGAAGCATTTACTTAACTTGAATAAAGTCCATGTGTTGTGGCACAAGCTCGCCGGTAAGAGTCTTCTTGCAGACACTATCATTAATCTTGCTATTACAAACTTTAATCTCACTGATGGTAAAGTAAAAGTTCCGCCATAGTCACTAATCTGGTTGCTATATATTGCCATATCCTGTGATGAACTAAGCCCGCTCAGCGAGTGTACTGACAGACGGCAAACTGGATGGATGAGTAAGTCAGTGAGGCCTTGCAGTACGTGGCCACGGCTTAAATACATGATGTCGGGAGGCGGCATGTTGCTTGCGGGTGGGTCGCAGGCCCCTTTCGTGAAAGGTGCGCTTGATGCTGTTCCTACTATCGATCTTCGCTTCATCTTTGCAGACCAGTGTGCTGGCGACAGCTTACGCCAGCACTCATTACTGTGCTGAAAATCCCCTGACAGAGCTATAACTAGGATTTAAAATAATTTGTCACCACTGTTTGCATGCATTGTTTGAGATTAGTTTACAATAGGTACTCCAGCAGCCCTTCCCGCAATGTATTCTTCAAAGTGCGCTTTTTATAGCAAATTTACGGATGGTTATTGATGAATCGTTTCCAATACGACATATCATCACCTTAGCTTCTGATGTTCCTTATCTCAGAAACAGTTTAGAAACGTCTACCACTCGTGTAACTTTGATCCTAGCTCTGGAACAAGCGCCACAAGATGGAGGCTCATCGTGAGTCGTAGGGATGAGGAGGCTCGACGGAACCGCTCAGCTGTCGACAATGGTAGAAACTCCACAAAAAACCTCCTCCCCCACGTGTGATACTTGCTGATGGTGGAAATGGCTATTCAGATAGTGGGGATCTCTAATGTCCTGCCACCAGCAGATATACGTACCATCTCGGAGCAATAATACACTCTCAATAAAGAGGACACTGAACAGCCGAACGAGAACATCAGATCAAAATGAATTCCGCTCAGTAACAAGACACAAAATATGTTATGCAATGTTTCTGCTATAATTAAAAGAGAAGATGGATGTTCTGTAGTGTTCTCGCAGTTTTTCAGTGATAAAGACCTGCAATGAGCAGAAGCACTTAAAGTTGTTAAGCGCTTGGGAAAAATCATTCCTTCGGTAAATGACGAGAAAGAGAGGAGCTAAAATGCCAGAGTGCTTCGTGATAAGTAGGTGTGCCGAATTTCGCACCACCCTAGTTTGTAAGTAGTTGAGAGGACTGATAGGTGATGTGGAAAAGGGTTGGACAAACACATGCAAAAGAAGCGGATGAACGTCGAACTTCAATGGACACTCAGTTTATTGTTAGGTCCAGCAAAGCAACGATAACTTAGCATGTAAAGACAAGATTCAATCGTCTTTAAGTGAGACCATGCAGCCCAAGTGCAACACAATATTTTAAACGTCAAATGTATAGTTAAATTAGTACGATATACAAAGTATATGAAACTGGGGAAAATGCGTCCAAGCTGTCCATGAAAGACGAGTTGTGTTCACACACACAGTTTTTTGCAACCGTTTGTACAATAAAGCCATTACGTATCATGAGCGTCAGAAAAAAAGGTTTAAGGAAATTACAATCGTATAGCGACCAACATATTTCAAAGGAAAAAAAAATTCAATTCTGAAACTAGCGAACTTCATGGTATCACTCACTTTACTGACCAAAATAACAGTAAAAAAAGGCATACACAATGTAGAATTTACTTCTTGACTCCAACCCTATACTTGCACTTCAGGGTGAAACAGTAATAAAACCAGTTGGCTCCTCCATGCCATTAGTGGATAACACTCATTTCACAAGCATGCGTGACGTCCTTCTGACGTCACGCGCAATGTCGACAACCGCGGGAACTGCTATCGACTTCGTGACAAGGAACAGCGGTGAGCGTTATTGCTCCTCGTTTCACTCGCAGCAATTTTAGCTATCCTATTAGGTTCCTACCTAACCATACACTCTAAAATCGCCAAATATTTATTTCATCCTTCGTTCTCTAAACGGATGGAAATGTAAATAACGTCGAATATCGCAGAACATGCTTATATTCGTAAGAACGTCTCAGGGAATGTTAACAACACCAGAATGAAATAAAATATATTTGCATGTACCGAGATGCGAATCTACATCCTTCAACTCCATAAAATACGACATTAATATCACATGATAAAGTGTTAGCGGAATGCACAGTCTACACGTTACAACAGTATCTACTGAAGGCTCAATGGTGACACGTTTATGATAAATTTTCAATACGTTATCTTGAAACGCCATACTGAAAATGTTTTATGCTTAATTTGTAAAGTATTGACGATAATAACTCACTCATGAAAGAGCACTCTTACATGAAACCATTAACCGTCGACAAATTATTATGTGACGCTTAATTATAACAACAATTATAATAAATCGTACCAAGAACGACTTGTTTTTTTATAAACCTCCGGTAAGAGGGCATGAAATGACGTCACGTTTGCAGAAAATCTTGTGGAATGAGTATTACCAACCGTCAGCAAGCGTCAAAGCGAAGCGAACTCTGTAAGCCACATTCTTACAGGCAGGCGTAGAACACAGAACTGTGTCATATCTTATTCCTTGACCGCCCTTATAAGGTGAAACGCGTGGGTACAAACAAACACCTGAAATAAACTTATTATGACGTGTGAAAGGCATGACATATCATTTGACTAGTCTCGTTTGGCGATTTTGAAGAATTGTGGTATGACATTGACGTCCGCTAAAGCGAATCAGCAGCCCTCATCCATCCATCGCAATGCCTACACAATAATGGAATTATGAGGAGCGCAGGCTAAGCAGTTTAAAATTCTGACATTCTTTTGCTTGTCTTTACACAAAACACTTCTCGAATTGTTATTAGTGATGTTTCCACGGTAGACAGAATTTTCCATTATGCTATGTGCATGCCTCCGGAATATTATTACTTCAACTTCTCATATTTCGGCTTCCAGCCATTGTCAAGGTGAGTCGGTGATTGTGAAAGCGTGCCTACTTAATCTTTGAGCTACGAAAACCAAATAACTTGAAGTTGGTTGGGGAATGCAGTGTGGTTGCGCCACAGGTGAACCAGATTGTATAGCTGCACTAGTCGCAGATAAAGCTCCCTATAGAACTATGGAAGTTACTTTCTGATGTCTCAGCACTTGTCCTAACATCCCGTTCCTTCTTCTTGTATGTGTTTTCGATATAGTCCTTTCCTCGCCGTTTCTCTAGAGAATTTCCTCATTCCTAACATAATCAGTTCCTAATTTTCAACATTCATCTGTAGCACCACATCTCAAATGCTTCTGTTCTCTTCTGTTCCGGTTTTCCCACATTCCATTTCTCATTACCATGCAATTCCGTGTTCTGAACGTACATTATCATAAATTCATTCCTCAAGTTTGATATTAGTAGAGTTCCCTTGGCCAGGAGTGCGTTTTTTTCTTTTCAGTGCTAATCTGGTTTATATGTCCTCCTTGCTCCGCCCGTCATGGGTTATTTCACTACCTGGGTAGCAGAATTCCTTAAGTTCGTTTAGCCGCACGAAGTGGCCGCGCGGTTTGAAGCGCCATATCAAGGATTGCGCGGTCCCTTCCGCCAAAGGTTCGAGTCCTTCCTCGGGGACGGCCGTTGTGGCCGTGCTGTTCTAGGCGCTTCAGTCTGGAACCGCGTGACCGCTACGGTCGCAGGTTCGAATCCTGCCTCGGGCATGGATGTGTGTGATGTCCTTAGGTTAGTTAGGTTTAAGTAGTTCTAAGTTCTAGGGGAGTGATGACCATAGTGCTCAGAGCCACACACACACACGCCTTCCTCGGGCATGGGTTTGTGTGTTGTCCCTAGCAAACGTTACTTTAAGTAGTGTGTAAATCTAGGGACCGATGACCTCAGCAGTTTGGTCCCTTAGGAATTGACAGACATTTGAAAATTTTTGAAGTTCGTTTCCTTCTCACTGTTCTCATTTCTAATACTTCTCATTACTTTCCTCTTTCTTCGTTTATTCTCAATCCATAATCACTACTCATTAGACTATACGTTCCATCCAAAACATCCTGTAATTCTTCTTCAGTTTCACTAAGGAAAGCTGCTAACCACAGTACAGTAAAGAAGGTATCTAAAAGAAGTGCGCAATGAAACTAATAGAAATGACACTTTTATTCAAAGATAGTACACTTGACCTTCGCTACGTATGAAGGCCCCCTGGACATTACAGAAGGCGGGACATGGTTCTTGACGCTTTATTGGTCACACACAGAACTGTTATGAAGAAAAAATATTGTGTTCTTTAAATTAGATGTATGTGTCAAGTGAAAAGTGTTACATGATTCAAATGGCTCTGAGCACTATGGGACTTAACTTCTGAGGTCATCGGTCCCCTATAACTTACAACTACTCAAGCCTAACTAACCAAAGGACATCACACACATCCATGCCCGAGGGAGGATTCTAACCTCCTACAGTAGGGGACGCGTGGTTCCAGGCTGTAGCGCCTAGAACCGCTCGGCCACACAGGCTGGCAGTGTTACATGCATTTGGGTTTTTACAACATTTCTTTTTTCGAAATACAACATGTTGCTTGCGAGTAACATTGCCCGCAAAAGGCGCATGCGTGCTGTAATATGAAATACCACAGTGATGTTCCTGTGGATGAGAATTATGGTGGTAGTCTGCTTTATTTCATGTGAAATTTCTTAAAACAATTTCTCTTTACAGTAACACGCAGGGCTTATGATAATCATGGACTACAGAGCATGCTCTGCAACGTACTCCCATGCTGACTGCAAGGTTGGTAAGGAGCTCTTGTTAGGTGTTCCACTTCTCCACCAGCGTTTCACTACTACCGGTAGTTCTTGATGCAATAATTTACCAACAGCGGTATGTATTGTAGAAATTTTATTTTATGAACTTCTTATGTGCTACCAGTTTCGGCATTACATTGATGCCATCTTCAGGCCTCACACGTCATAGTCGTAGAATCGCTATACACGGAAGGAGGCATATAGCTGGATCCGTGAATCAAATCGTTATGCAATAGGTCTTGGTGGCCAGGCGACACAAACTGGTAGCACATAAGAATTTCATAAAATAAATTTCTACAATACATACGGCTGTTGGTAAATTATTGCATCAAGAAATATATGCCAGCTGTTGACCCATGGTCCATAATGGATCAACAAAGATTGAAGACTACTGGTAGTCGTTGGTGCATGTACATACCACTCATGCTGGATGGGATTTACCCTGGCGGAGTGGGATGGCCAGTACATTCGCCGAATATCTTCTCGTTCCAACAGCTCCTCCACCTGCGCTGTTCGATGCGGCCGCGCATTGCTGCCCATAAAAATGGAGTCAGGGCAGAATGCGGCCATGAAAGGAACGGCCATGGGAAAGGAGTACAGTGATACAATGACGTTGGCTGGTGAGTGTACCGTGCCTAAGATCTGGATATCAATACGCCTGCTTCACCCTAATACCTGGACCACCAAACCGACAGTCTTTGACGATGTTCCCGGGTGCTGTACTTGGGACAGCACTTGAGTCTCTCGCCATTTAAGCGTACGTACAGAATCACTAATCGGGCTAAATCTGTTCTCATCCGAGAAAGCACGCGACTCTCCTTTTTGTTGATACAGTCTCTATGATCTTGGCACCGTAGCAAACAATGCCTCCGACGCGTGGGTGTCAACGGAACACAATGTTCTGGTCGTCTGACGAAGAGACCACCCGCATGCGGCCAGTCTGCCAGTGTGGAGCGCGAGATTGCGTGCCTTGCCGTCTTGTTAAATATGGTTGCAGTTGCACCCACTGCTTGACGTGCGTCTCTTCTTTCCTGTTGCGCAATGTAGTCATCTGCGCCTGTAGTTGACCGTGGTCGACCACTTCCTCTCGACTGGGCAGCAGTGCCTGTGCTTTGGAACGCACCCCAGGCACGTGAAACAATACTGTGCGCAATACGAAACTCCTGGGCTATACTCATCATACTTCGTCCTTCTTTCATCCAAAGGGTTGTCTCCTGGTCATATTCGAATGAAGAACACCAGCACAGTGCACCGTAACTGCTCGCTGACTGCCACACACTGTCTTTTCCCGTTCCTTCAATCCTTCAACTGCCTCGTGTCGCGGGGACAGTCCCATCTGGCGCTATAGTCATGCTCACCTCAAGCCCCTTGCCGTCCAGCTATCTGTGCGCAATTGGAAGGCAGCTGGTAACAGCCTCCCGCACTTCATTTCCACCGAGTAGCTGGTACGTTATACACACATCAAAAAAGTTTTGCGTTACCCAAGTTCCCAGGACTCCTGAAAACAGATGTTGACCGTGGATATTGTATCACAGACAAACCCTCTGACTGTTCAGAGACGTCACTAACCCGCCCAAAAATGTATACAACCATTCATGAGCAGGCCTCATGTTGTCTGTAGTTCAACCGTGCCTAAACGGTCAATACTGCGGTTCGATTGCGTCCGCATTGTTACTTTGTGCCAGGAAAATCTCGCAACAAGGGAAGTGTACAGACGTCTCGGAGTGAACCAAAGCGATGTTGCTCGGACATGGAGGTGATACAGAGAGACAGGAACTGTAGATGACATACCTCACTCAGGCCGCCCAAGGACTACTACTGCAGTGAATGACCGCTACCTACGGATTATGGCTCGGAGGAACCCTAACAGCAAAGCGACACCATGTTGAATATCGCTTCTCGTGCAGCCACAGGACGTCATACTACGACTCAAACTGTAGGCAATAGGCTCCATGATGCGCAACTTCACTCCCGACGTCCATGGCGAGGTCCATCTTTGCAACCACATCACGCAGCGCGGTTCAGATGGGCCCAACAACATGCCGAATGGACCGCTCAGGATTTTCATCGTGTTCTCTTCACTGATGAGCGTCACATGTGCCTTCAACCAGACAATTCTCGGAGACGTGTTTGAAGGCCACCCGGTCAGGCTGAAAGTCCAGCGAGGGCAGCAAGGTGGAGGTTCCCTGCTGTTTTGGGTGGCATTATGTGGGGCCAACGTACACCGCTAGTGGTCATGGAAGACGCCGTAGCGGCTGTACGATATGTGCATGCCATCCTCCGACCGATAGTGCAACCATATCGGCAGCATATTGGTGAGTCATTCGTCTTCATGGACGACAATTCGTGCCCCCTTCCTGCACATCTTGCGAATGACTTCCTTCAGGATAACGACATCGCTCGATCCGAGTTGCCAGCATGTTCTCCAGACACTAATGCTATCGAACATGCCTGGGATAGATTGAAAATGGCTGTTTATGGACGACGTGACCTACCAACCACCCTGAGGGATCTACGCCGAATCCTCATTGAGGAGTGGGACAATCTGGACCAACAGTGCCTTGATGAATTTGTGAATAGTATGCTATGACGAACAGAGGCATACATCAATGCAAGAGGACGTGCTGCTGGGTATTAGAGGTACTGGTGTGTACAACCATCTAGATCACCACCTCTGAAGTTCTCGCTGTATGGTGCTACAACATGTGATGTGTGGTTTTCACGAGCAATAAAAAGGGTGGAAATAATGTTTATATTGATCTCTATTCCAATATTCTGTGCAGGTACCGGAACTCTCGGAACCGAGATGATGCAAAACTCTTTTTGATGAGTGTATTATCTATTTCGCCATTACGTTTTGCACAGAAGTGTACTTCAGTACCAGATTTATAAGAAATACACTCCTGGAAATTGAAATAAGAACACCGTGAATTCATTGTCCAAGGAAGGGGAAACTTTATTGACACATTCCTGGGGTCAGATACACCACATGATCACACTGACAGAACCACAGGCACATAGACACAGGCAACAGAGCATGCACAATGTCGGCACTAGTACAGTGTATATCCACCTTTCGCAGCAATGCAGGCTGCTATTCTCCCATGGAGACGATCGTAGAGATGCTGGATGTAGTCCTGTGGAACGGCATGCCATGCCATTTCCACCTGGCGCCTCAGTTGGACCAGCGTTCGTGCTGGACGTGCAGACCGCGTGAGACGACGCTTCATCCAGTCCCAAACATGCTCAATGGGGGACAGATCCGGAGATCTTGCTGGCCAGGGTAGTTGACTTACACCTTCTAGAGCACGTTGGGAGGCAGGGGATACATGCAGACGTGCATTGTCCTGTTGGAACAGCAAGTTCCCTTGCCGGTCTAGGAATGGTAGAACGATGGGTTCGATGACGGTTTGGATGTACCGTGCACTATTCAGTGTCCCCTCGACGATCACCAGTGGTGTACGGCCAGTGTAGGAGATCGCTCCCCACACCATGATGCCGGGTGTTGGCCCTGTGTGCCTCGGTCGTATGCAGTCCTGATTGTGGCGCTCACCTGCACGGCGCCAAACACGCATGCGACCATCATTGGCACCAAGGCAGAAGCGACTCTCATCGCTGAAGACGACACGTCTCCATTCGTCCCTCCATTCACGCCTGTCGCGACACCACTGGAGGCGGGCTGCACGATGTTGGGGCGTGAGCGGAAGACGGCCGAACGGTGTGCGGGACCGTAGCCCAGCTTCATGGAGACGGTTGCGAATGGTCCTCGCCGATACCCCAGGAGCAACAGTGTCCCTAATTTGCTGGGAAGTGGCGGTGCGGTCCCCTACGGCACTGCGTAGGATCCTACGGTCTTGGCGTGCATCCGTGCGTCGCTGCGGTCCGGTCCCAGGTCGACGGGCACGTGCACCTTCCGCCGACCACTGGCGACAACATCGATGTACTGTGGAGACCTCAAGCCCCACGTGTTGAGCAATTCGGCGGTACGTCCACCCGGCCTCCCGCATGCCCACTATACGCCCTCGCTCAAAGTCCGTCAACTGCACATACGGTTCACGTTCACGCTGTCGCGGCATGCTACCAGTGTTAAAGACTGCGATGGAGCTCCGTATGCCACGGCAAACTGGCTGACACTGACGGCGGCGGTGCACAAATGCTGCGCAGCTAGCGCCATTCGACGGCCAACACCGCGGTTCCTGGTGTGTCCGCTGTGCCGTGCGTGTGATCATTGCTTGTACAGCCCTCTCGCAGTGTCCGGAGCAAGTATGGTGGGTCTGACACACCGGTGTCAATGTGTTCTTTTTTCCATTTCCAGGAGTGTAAGTCATTTTGACCTATACCTTACGATGTACATGAAATTCATGCTTCCTGCCATTTCGATGATTCAAAGAACAATTACGTAATTTTCTATTTAATTGTGAAAGTCGCAAAGTTATTTGAACTACTACCAGTTTCAGCTAAGCAGTAGCAATCTTCCGAATGTGTCATTCCGCTGCACTGGAAGGCGTCAAAAACATGCAAAAATAACAAGTGACCCGTGTTATTTTTACATGTTTACGACTTGTTGCAGTGCAGCGGAATGAAACATTATGAAGAGAGACATTGCATAGCTGAAACCGACAATCTTGTTCAAAAAACAATGAGATCAAGACAAAACACAAAAAAAAATTGAAGCATTTGATCACTCTGCAGATAGTCATTTTATGCGAAATTCTACAAAAAAATCCTGAAGCTGACGATGCTAACAACATTTAAGGAAATAAAAATCTTTCTGAGATAATGAATGTGCTCTTCAATGTAAGAGTTACAACAAATGTTTCTTACATTTTTGAGTTTGAAAAAAGTTTATCTGCAATTTTAATACATACTAAATTATTTAAAATTTATGGCTGTTTTCCTTTATTAAAATATGCTTTTAAAATGTTTCGGTCTTCCTTTTAGCATAATTCGCCCATCTCTGTCCACTTTGCATGCTTCACTAATTCTGTCTTTTATCTCATCACCCTCTGTAGTAGACTGTTGATTGATAACGTCTCTGATACCCAACAGAAATAATAAAGGGAAGGTAAATAAGGCGACTGTGATGGCCAAGTTACTGGCCCTTCTCTACCTGCCCATCGACTAGGGAAAAATTTATCTAAGTTGCACTCTTTCACATAAAACATGGTCTCAATGCTGGCTACTCCGACATGTTCATATAATGTGACAATGAAATTAGCTGCCCCTCAGAATCCTGTCTGGGCAACACTGAACAATACAGCATTTTCTCTAATAAGCGTTCTCTTCTGCTTGAGCTGTTGTAGTCTAGTGGTAACAGTCGTGCACTGTAGACGCAAGACTGAGAGTTTTAACATTGTCCTGTTTCGTAAATCACTTTTCGTCTGTCTGTTAAAAGTATCTAACGGAAGCTCGAAAATAATTCTCTTACTACTAGTATTACCAAACTCTTCAGAAAACGATCCGTTGAAGTACTGGTTGCTACCTGTCAGGACAAGAAAAATTTCTGTTTGAGAATTTCCTCTCCATGCAGCACTCGCTGACCACCGGCCAATAGGCACAGCCCGGCAAGATGATAACGAAATGTGCACCTTACGTTCATTTCTGCACTCGCACTGACAAGCAGAGAATTGTTTATTGCTGTACTTTGATATCCCATGCGAAATGTCGTTGAGGAAATAAGCGAACACCATGCAGTAACACAATGGCGCAGCCAGAGGGTATATTATATAACGGTTTTTGGTAATTCATTGAACATAAAAGTAAATATAAGAATTATTGTGAATACGTTATATTAATCATTAATTGTTTGACTAAGCTGCTTATTGGTCATAGTTTATTTTACTGGACTAGTGTCAGCGGCGGTATCTGTTTTACGACAGACACACGTTTCTTTTAATACTGTATTTATAGTACGTGTAACAATGTTTATGTGTGTGTGTGATTTTTTATATTATTATAATGTGATTTGTGAGTTTCTTTACACATAACGCTTTCTTAGCGTGTGTTGATGACGATATTTAGTGTTAATCTTGTAATAATACAGTTAAAAGCTTTGTAAAGGTTGTAACGGGTATAAATGCTGATATTTTTATTGATGACTGGGAATAGAGTGGTGAACAACATTACATCAATATTTACTTAATTTGCATACTAATAATGTTAGATCTACATCTACATCTTCATATATACTCCGCTAGCCACCAGGCGGTGTGTGGCGGAGGGCACAGTTCGCAACAAAGTCATCTTCCCCCTCGGTTCCACTCGCAGATCGCGCAAGGGAGAAACGACTGTCTGAACGCCTCAGTACGAACTCTAATTTCCTTTATCTTTGAATGGTGGTCATTGCGCGATTTGAAAGTTGGTGGTAATAATATATCCTCTACATCCTCGGTGAAGAACGGATTTCGGAATTTAGTCAGCAGCCCCTTCCGTTTAGCGCGCCGTCTATCTGCAAGTGTGTCCCACTTCAAACTTTCTATGAGATATGTAAAGCTCTGTCTAAATGTACCAGTCAAGAATGTTGCCGCTCTTCTTTGGACCTTCTCAATCTCTTGAGTCAGACCCAACTGGTAAGGGTCCCTTACAGACGAGCAATACTCTAAGACTGGACGAACTAACGTATTGTAAGCTATTTCCTTTATTGAAGGACTGCATAGTTTCAGGATTCTACCAATAAACCGCAATCTAGAGTTCGCCTTACCCGTTTCTTGTGTAATCTGATCATTCCATTTGAGGTCATTTCGAATATTCACACCCAAATACTTGACGGATGTTACCGCTTCCAAAAACTGGGCATTTATTTTGTATTCGTACATTAATGGGGATTTTCGCCCTGTTATACTGAGTAGGTTACACTTACTAATATTGAGAGATAACTGCCAGTAGGTTAGAAAATTTAAAAAGGGAAATGGATAGGTTAAAGTTAGATATAGTGGGAATTAGTGAAGTTCGGTGGCAGGAGGAACAAGACTTTTGATCAGGTGAATACAGGGCTATAAATACAAAATCAAATAGGGGCAATGCGGGAGTAGGTTTAATAATGAGTAAAAGAGTAGGAGTGCGGGTAAGCTACTACAAACAGCAAAGTGAAGGCATTTTTGTGGCCAAGATAGACACGAAGCCCACGCCTACTACAGTAGTACAAGTTGATATGCCAGCTGGCTCTGCAGATGATGAAGAAATTGATGAAATGTATGATGAGATAAAAGAAATTATTCAGGTAGTGAAGGGAGACGAAAATTTAATAGTCATGGGTGACTGGAATTCGACTGCAGGAAAAGGAAGAGAAGGAAACGTAGTAGGTGAATATGGATTGGGGCTAAGAAAAGAAAGAGGAAGCCGCCTGGTAGAATTTTGCACAGAGCATAACTTAATCATAGCTAACATTTGGTTCAAGAATCACGAAAGAAGGTTGTATGCATGGAAGAACCCTGGAGATACTAGAAGGTTTCGGATAGATTATATAATGGTAAGACAGAGCTTTAGGAACCAGGTTTTAAATTGTAAGACATTTCCAGGGGCAGATGTGGACTCTGACCACAATCTATTGGTTATGGACTGTAGATTAAAACTGAAGAAACTGCAAAAAGGCGGGAGTTTAAGGAGATGGGACATGGATAAACTGACTAAACCAGAGGTTGTACAGAGTTTCAGGGAGAGTATAAGGGAACAATTGACAGGAATGGGGGAAAGAAGTACAGTAGAAGAAGAATGGGTAGCTTTGAGGAATGACATAGTGAAGGCAGCAGAGGATCAGGTAGGTAAAAAGCCGAGGGCTAGTAGAAATGCTTGGGTAACAGAAGAGATACTGAATTTAATTGATGAAAGAAGAAAATACAAAAATGCAGTAAGTGGAGCAGGCAAAAAGGAATACAAACGTCTCAAAAATGAGATCGACAGGAAGTGCAAAATGGCTAAACAGGGATGGCTAGAGGACAAATGTAAGGACGTAGAGGCTTATCTTACAGGGGTAAGATAGATACTGCCTACAGGAAAATTAAAGAGACCTTTGGAGAAAAGAGAACCACTTGCATGAATATCAAAAGCTCAGATGGAAACCCAGTTCTAAGCAAAGAAGGGAAAGCAGAAAGGTGGAAGGAGAATATAGAGGGTCTATACAGGGGCGATGTTCTTGAGGACAATGTTATGGAAATGTAAGAGGATTTAGATGAATATTAAATGGTAGATATGATACTGCGTGAAGGGTTTGAGAGAGCACTGAGAGACCTGAGTCGAAACGAGGCCCCGGGAGTAGACAACATTCCATTAGAACTACTGACAGCATTGGGAGAGCCAGTCCTGACAAAACTCTACCATCTGGTGAGCAAGATGTATGAGACAGGCGAAATTCCCTCAGACTTCAAGAAGAATATAATAATTCCTATCCCAAAGAAAGCAGGTGTTGACAGATGTGAAAATTACCGAACTATCAGTTTAATAAGTCACAGCTGCAAAATACTAACGCGAATTCTTTATAGACGAATGGAAAAACTGGTAGAAGCCGACCTCGGGGAAGATCATTTTGGATTCCGTAGAAATGTTGGAACACGTGAGGCAATACTGACCCTACGACTTATCTTAGAAGAAAGATTAAGGAAAGGCAAACCTACGTTTCTAGCATTTGTAGACTTAGAGAAAGCTTTTGACAATGTTGACTGGAATACTCTCTTCAATTTCTGAAGGTGGCAGGAGTAAAATACAGGGAACGAAAGGCCATTTACAATTTGTACAGAAAGCAGATGGCAGTTATAAGACTCGAGGCGTATGAAAGGGAAGCAGTGGTTGGGAAGGAGGGAGTGAGACAGGGTTGTAGCCTATCTCCGATGTTCTTCAATCTGTATATTGAGCAAGCAATAAAGGAAACAAAAGAAAAGTTCGGAGTAGGTATTAAAATCCATGGAGAAGAAATAAAAACTTTGAGGTTCACCGATGACATTGTTATTCTGTCACAGACAGCAAAGGACTTGGAAGAGCAGTTGAACGGAATGGACAGTGTCTTGAAATGAGGGTATAAGATGAACATCAACAAAAGCAAAACGAGGATAACGGAATGTAGTCGAATAAAGTCGGGTGATGCTGAGGGAATTAGATTAGGAAATGAGACACTTAAAGTAGTAAAGGGGTTTTGCTATTTGGGGAGAAAAATAACTGACGATGGTCGAAGTAGAGAGTGTATAAAATGTAGACTGGCAATTGCAAGGAAAGCGTTTCTCAAGAAGAGAAATTTTTTAACATCGAGCATTGATTTAAGTGTCAGGAAGTCGTATCTGAAAGTATTTGTACGGAGTGTAGACAAGTATGGAAGTGAAACACGGACGATAAATAGTTTAGACAAGAAGAGAATAGAAGGTTTAGAAATGTGGTGCTACAGAAGAATGCTGAAGATTAGATGGGTAGATCACGTAACTAATGGGGTGGTAATGAACAGAATTGGGGAGAAGAGGAGTTTGTGGCACATCTTGACTAGAAGAAGGGATCGGTTGGTAGGACATGTTCTGAGGCATCAAGGGATCACCAATTTAGTACTGGAGGGTAGCGTGGAGGGTAAAAATCGTAGAGGGAGACCAAGAGATGAATACACTACGCAGATTCAGGAGGATGTAGGCTGCAGTAGGTACTGGGAGATGACTGGGAGATGAAGAAGCTTGCACAGGATAGAGTAGCATGGAGAGCTGCATCAAACCAGTCTCAGGACTAAAGACCACAACAACAATAACAACTGCCAGCCATACACCACGCATGTATTTTCTGCAAATCCTCATTGATTTGTTCACAACTTTCGTGTGTTACTACTTTCCTGTAGACTACAGCATCACCGGCAAACAGTTTAATCCCGCTGTCAGTACCATCAACCAGATCGTTTATGTAAATCGTAAAAATCTGCGGACCTATTACGCTGCCATGGGGCACACCTGAAATTGCGCTTGTTTCTATTGAAGTAACCCCGTTCAGGACGACATAATGCTCCCGCTCTGTCAAAAAACTTTCTATCCGATTTTCTACCCTTTTTATAGATTGCTATGACCTGGGCCTTCTTCCAGTCGCTGTTCCAATGATCTCTGACAGATGATGGATAAGAATAGTGCTATATTTGTAGCTTAGTCAGCATATAATCTTACGGGGATACCGACTGGGCCAGATGCCTTCCTGACGCCTAAGGATCATAACTGTTTTTCAATCCCAGATGCATTAAACACTATGTCAGCCATCCTTGCGTTTGTTCGATAATTGAAACGGGGAATGGTGCTGCAGTTCTCTACCGTAAACGAGTTTTCGAAAGCTAGGTTTGGAATTTCGGCCTTCTGTTTATCATCATCAGTTACATTACCATTACTGTCAGCAAGAGAAGGTATTGAATTATTTGTAGCGTTCATAGATTTTACGAACGACCAAAATGTTTTGGGGCTATTTTTAGAATCTGCAGATGAAATATTGCTTTCAAATTCGTTAAAAGAATCTCTCATTGTCCTTCTGACAGCTTCTTTCATTTCGCATTATTTCTGTTTGTCTACGTTTAAAACGACTGTACAAAAATCTCTGCTTTCTCAGCAACTTCCGAATATGTTTGTTGTACCAAGGTGAATCCTTTCCCTCCCCTATATTTTTGCTAGTCACATACTTCTCTAGCACATATCTTCAGTACACATCATATATAGCATCATATTAACGTAATACATCAACAGCTTCGTACGCTGTCGCACACGTTTCATCACGTCGTCGGTTGAAGATGAAGCCACTTCCAGAGACGCGAAGAATGCCATACATCCCTCCAGGACAGGCCGAGTCGGCCGCCCGATGCTCAGGAAGGCACTGCGCACGCATTGGAGCTCACTAGATGACCGAAACTGTGGGACAATACCTTTAAATTTCGACCAAGGGTGCTCAATATCTTTGTGTCCCGCGGTGAATGTTTGGAGCTGACTATGAAGATATTCATTAATGACACTTTTATTTGCGTTCCCAAACAAGAAAACTCTACGCTGTTTCTTTGGTTCTTTTGCAACTTCCACTGACATAGAAGCCACAACGACGTTATGGTCGCTAATACCTTCTTCTAGATTCACTTCCTCAAAAAGATCAGGTCTGTTTGTCGCCAAGATATCTAATATGTTCCCATCTCGAGTTGGTTTTCTAACCAATTGTTCAAAGTTGTATGTTGAGAGCGCTCCTAGAATAACTCCACACGAATCTTTGCTTCTGTCCCCTGTGATGTACATGTAATTTTTCCAGTCAATGGATGCCAGATTAAAGTCTCTACCTATAACTAATGGATAATTTGGATATTTACTTCCTATATACTCAAGACTTTGCCTGAAACGTCCTGCGATGTTTTTAGGTTGGTTAGTGCCACGCAGTTCATGTGGCAAGAGCAAGCCAGTAATGCTTATTTTCCACAGGGCGGCGGGTCAGGTGTGAACGTGTGGACACAAAGAGGTTAGCCTATGTAAAACGCGTAGTCCATGTTGTGGTGCACTTACGATGTCGAGCATTCATCAGACAGTAAATTGTGTGATTTGTTTGGGGGAAGACTGTTCACACAGAGGAAAAACAACAAATACACTGACATGAGAATAAGATATTAAACTCCGTCCGAACAGTCCGTGAAGCCTCAACGGTACAAACCGACCACCGTGTCAGCCTCAACCCACCGACATCACTGGATGCTGGTTTGCAGTCCATTCTCACTGCCGTTGTCAGTTTTCGTGACCGAAGGGGCTACTTCCCGTTCAATTGGCCTTACAAGGGTGAGTGCGCCCCACTTGCCAACAGCGCTCAGCATTCCGGGCGGTCACCTATCCAAGCGTCAGCCAAGCCCGAAAGCGCTTAAATTTGATGATCTCGCAGGGACTGGCGTTATCGTTGCCGCAAGGCCGTTGGCGTGATATTAAAGCTCCACACATAAAAATATGTGCACTTATAGCCGTAATACCTTGTATATAAATGCAAGAAATCTGCATACAGGTACTTTTTGATGAAAATGTGCACAGTTGTCACTAGCAATTGCCGTAGAAGATAAGATTTTAAACTTTTTTTTTTTTTTTTTTTTTTTTTTTTTTTGCTGCAGATCCGAAGCAGAGGTGATTGTGTTATATAATCAGTGCCACCTGATATCTTCACTCGAGGTGATTAGCCCATGTGATGATGATGATTGCAATATAACTATATTTGTTCGCCTTGGAACCTCCACACATGGATAGGTCCATTATGATGTTGTACACAGAATCGGTACTCGTCTTAAACGACGACGTGGTGTCACTATTGTGCCCAGTGGTGACGTTCTGCGCAGCATTTTACGTGCCATTCTTTGTGCAGACGAGTTAAGGGAAACCACAACTGTGAGTCGTGTTCCAGACGCCTTCGCGAAGTCTGAGTGGATACATATCTGGCCGCGAGAAGCCTATTCTCTGACTCAAAGTAACTGACGTGGCTGTATAACCTTGCATGGCTGAGTGGGCCATATGTCTATTCTCTCGGGCGCTAGCTGCGTTGGACTGCTGAGATCGCGTGTGACCTTAAGTGTGGTCCTCCTGAACACAGCAGTTCGAAATTCCCACAATCTATATCAATGCGAGCAGCAATATCACGCAACACAAAACAGCCGTCATCTTTTCCACGACCTTGCTGCTCACTTGTTTGACCCTTTCTGCTACGTCCTGTGCCTAATCCATTACGTAAGGAAACATTTCATCTACATCTACATCCATACTCCGCAAGCCACCTGACGGTGTGTGGAGGAGGGTACCTTGAGTACCTCTATCGGTTCTCCCTTCTATTCCAGTCTCGTATTGTTCGTGGAACAATTTTCTGTACGTCTTTCTTCCATTCACAGCACCAGATTTGCACCTGGTGGCCATTATTGGAAGTAATGTTTTTTCAGCGTAACTCGTCCCGCATTAACGCACTAGAATATGTACCAAGTTTCGGTGCCATACGATAATTACAATCCGCACTGAGCCCCTATGAGTAGCTGCACTTTAATTATAACCACCCAGGAGATGGCTTTACTCCTTCCCACTTTTTGTGGTTGCTGAGAAATGATAATCATTTGCATATCAAATCATGCAATACATTTCATGGCAATTTGACGTTTGTTGCAAACCTCTTTGAAGCTGTAGCAATTTCAAAGACGAGCAGTGTACAATGGGGTGACAAAAGTCATGGGATAGGGATATGCACATATACAGATGGCGGTAGTATCACATACACTAGCTGTAAAAGGACATCGCATTGGCAGAGCCGTCATTTGTACTCAAATGAGTCATGTGAAAAGGTTTCCGACGTGATTGTGGCCGCACAACTGAACGCGGAATGGTAGTTGAAGCTAGACGCAGGGAACATACCACGAAAATCGTTAGGGAATTCAGTATTACAAGATCCGCAGTGTGAAAAGTGTACCGAGGATGCCACACTTCAGGCATTACCTCTCACCACGTACAGCGCAGTGGCCCAAGCCTTCACTTAAGGACCGAGAGCAGTGGCGTTTGCATGCAGTTGTCAGTACTTACAGACAAGCAGCACTGTGTGAAGTAACCGCAGAAACCAGTGTGGGATGTACTACCAACGTATCCGTTAGGACAGTGCGGTGAAATCTGACGTTAATGGATTATGACAGCAGACGACCGACTTTAGTGCCTTTACTATCAGCACGACATCGCCTGCAGTGACTCTCCTGGGTCCGTGACCATATCGATTTGGCCTTAGACGACTGGAAAACCGTGGCCCGGTCAGATGAGTCCCGAATACAGGTGGTACGAGCTGATGGTAGGGTGAGAATGTGGCGCAGACCCCATGTAGCCACGGACCCCAGTAGCCAACAATGCACTGTGTAAGCTGCCGGTGTTCTGTAATGATGTGGGCTGTGTTTACCTGGAATGGGCTGTGTCCTCTGGGTGTGTTCCTCAACTTGGAGACCATTTTCAGCCATTCACGGATTACATATTCCCAAGCAACGATGGAAATTTTACTGACCAAACTGCGCCACGTTATCGGGCCACAGTTGTCCGCGATTGGTTTGAAGAACATTCTGCACAATTCGAGCTATTGATCTGGCCTCAGAGGTCGGCCGAAATGAAGCCTATTGAACATTTATGTCAGGTAATCGAGAGGTCATCTGTTGCACAAAATCCTGCACCAACACTTTGGGAGTTTTGGACAACTATAGAGGCAGCATGGTTCAGTATTTCTGCAGGGGACTGCCAACGACCTGGTTGAGTCCATGCCATATGGAATTGCTGCACTACGCCGCACAAAAGGACGTCGGACACGATATCAGGAGCTATCCCATGGCTTTTGTCACTTCAGTGTATGTTCAGTGTGTGCACTCATGTTATGTTTAGAACTTCACTGGTGAAGCGTTACTGACGTCGCATTTAAGATATGACCGTAGTAATGCGACCAGCCAGCGTAGAAAGCAGCGTTGGCGAGAGCGCCGATAGCGACGAGGAATTCCACTCTCGACGTGGAGAGGAGATGCAGATGGAGGACTCTGGTGGAGGCGGCGAGTAATGAAGGGGACAATGGCGCGGCAGCGGGAGGCCAGCCAGCTCAGCTGCCGGCAGTCACAAGTGGCCCGCCAACGCGAGGGCGACGCTGATCTGCATGCTGATGCAAGCTAATGCCGAGCCCCTGTAATGAATACGCCGCGTCGCGTCGCCTCGCTTCGCCTCGCCCCGCTAACTATGTTACTGCGGCGCCGCCACTGCCGGAGGTGGCTTAGGGACCAGCGATTTCATGCCCGCCCCCACCGCAATCAAAACATTTGCGATTTTGCCGCAGTATTTGCAACGCAAATCGCTCAAACGCGGACGGCGGCGCCCCGTGACTTTCAGCGCTGTCAAGAGGGAGGGCTTTTCACTCCGTCTGCAATGCTATTACTTTCTGCGGCTCTGTGGGCACCCGGCTGAAAACTGATTTTATTCTCTCCACATGAGCTACACACTAAAAATGGAGGCGAATAAAAGCATCAGTAGTCAGGGCGGTTTACGAGGCTGTAATGTTTAATATTTCAAAGGAAATTAGAAGGTAATTGGAACACAAGTAGAACTTCTTTCTCTCTTCGGCAGTTTTTTCACTTAGAAAGTGCTGTTCTAGAAAAAATTATCATCATCTGACAACATCTACGAAATCATTGTTAAAACTGGAGAAGTAACTACAAACATCTGCAAGATTTCCGCAACATAGTGACCTCACAGTTCATATGGCTCCAAGCACTATGGGACTTAACATCTGAGGTCATCAGTCCCCTAGACTTAGAACTACTTAAACCTAGCTACCCTAAGGACATCACACACATCCATGACCGAGGCAGGATTCGAACCTGCGACATTAGCAGCAGCGGGGTTCCGGACTGAAGCGCCTAGAGCCGCTCGGTTACAGCGGCCGGCGACCTCACAGTCCCGGAGTTTATATAGGGGATTTTATTATCCACTACTCACTGTGGAAATAAATCTTTCTGATGAAAATAGTGAATAATACCTAACCAGTGGGGCTGAGGAGAACAATATCAAAATAATTTCTGACGCAAAAGACTGTGCTACATGTAGGTCAGGAGTCTGGAGAAATGAAAGCAGTCTTGATCTCTGTTTTTAGCAACTGGTACATCCCTGCCAGTTCCTGTAGCACATACTGCCCTCAGGGATTGGCCACACTTCCCTTCCTGAGGTTTCAAAAACAGTAGTTATTATTCCATTAATATCATTATATTCCAGCCCAAAATGAGATAGGGCGAAAGCAAATTGGGAAACATTCTCAGAATGACTTGACCAATGTCTTGGCTGGATTTCTCCAGCAATTAATAGCTGATGGAGGTATGTTCCGCCTTTGGAACTAAATGGTAAATAGTTTTTGGCCATACATGTTTCGCTTCTTTTATTTATGAAGTATCTTCATTGATCAGCAACACATCTATGTTTTTATGTATGTAATAAATGTATTATGTATTTGTTAAAAGTATCATAATATGTTACCTATGCTTATGACACTCTGTTGTTTTCGTGGCTGCAGACTACTTTTTCAGCACAAGTTTCGTGTGGTGAAATTATCGTTTGGGGTTACTTACGATTTACAACGTTGCTAGTTTATGAGTGTTACCCTCAAGATGGGTTTACTTGGCTTCCTTTTCGCAGATGACCGGTTTCTACGGTTTTCTCGCCCAGACACTACTTGCACTTTTCACAGTGGGTTTAACGTGGGTGTGTGTGTGTTTACAGTGTCTGGTGTTGCCAGATATCGCTGTGTGCTTTGTCTTTCGTCTTTTGTTTATCTGTCGTTTGATATTTGTTCATTTTGTTCTCTCTCTGCGTGCGTGTGTGTGTGTGTGTGTGTGTGTGTGTGTGTGTGTGTGTGTGTGTGTGTGCGTGAGAGAGAGAGAGAGAGAGAGAGAGAGAGAGGATGGAAGGGTTATTTGTTGTATATGAAAGTTTTCCTGTAATATCAGGGGTTTTTTGTTGTAATGATTCACTGTAATAATTTTCTTGTCCTGTTCTATGTTGTATGGTTCATGTCCCCGGCTTATCAGGTGCTCATCAAAGACTGAACGGTTATTTTCATACTTCCAGCTTCTTATATGTTGAAACTTCCTGGCAGATTAAAACTGTGTGCCGGACCGAGACTCGAACTCGGGACCTTTGCCTTTCACGAGCAAGTGCTCTACCAACCGAGCTACCCAAGCACGACTCACGGTCCGTCCTCATAGATTTACTTCTGCCATTACCTCGTCTCCTACCTTCCAAACTTTACGGAAGCTCTCCCGCGAACCTTGCAGAACTAGCACTCCTGAAAGAAAGGATATTGCGAAGACATGGCTTAGCCACAGCCGAGGGGATGTTTCCAGAATGATATTTTCACTCTGCAGCGGAGTGTGCGCAGATATGAAACCACCTGGCAGATTAAAACTGTGTGCCGGACCGAGACTCGAACTCGGACCTTTGCCTTTCGCGGGCAAGTGCTCTACCAACTGAGCTACCCAAGCACGACTCACGTCCCGTCCTCGCAGCTTTACTTCTGCTAGTACCTCGTCTCCTACCTTCCAAACTTTAAAGAAGCTCTCCTGCGAACCTTGCAGAACTAGCACTCCTGAAAGACGAAAGGCAAAGGTCCCGAGCTCGTGTCTCGGTCCGACACACAGTTTGAATCTGCCAGGAAGTTTCATATCAACGCACACTCCGCTGCAGAGTGAAAATATCATTCTGGCTCTTATATGGTCTTTAGACCTAATTTTAAAATTTCTGTCTGTCATTCCGTGATGCACTGATTCACATTCCTGACATTCTAGCTGGTATATGCGTGCTCCTTGATATTTACCTGGTTTGTCTACAGCAGTCTGTATATGTGACTGGATTGTGTTTCTGGTTGGGTAAGCAATGTGCAATCCTTGTTCCTTTCGTTGTTGCTGCTGCTGTGGCCTTCAGTCCGAAGACTGGTTTGATGCAGTCCTCCATGCTGCTCCATCCTGAGCAAGACTCTTCATCTCCGAATAATTACTGCAACCTACATCCTTCTGAATTGCTTCCCGTATTAATCTCTTCCCTCTACGATTTTTACCCCTCAAATTTCCCTCCAGTACTAAATTGGTGATTTATTAAAGTCTCAGAATCTGTCCTATCAACCGATCCCTTCTTCTAGTCAGGTTTTACCACAAACGTTTTTGCTCCCCAAGTCTATTCACTACCTCTTCATTAGTTACATGATCTACCCATTTTATCTTCAGGATTCTTCTGTAGAACTACATTTCAAAAGCTTCTATTCTCTTCTTGTCCATGTTTCACTTCCATACGTGGCTAAAATCCACACAAATACTTTCAGAATAGACTTTATAACATTTAAATCTATTTCGATTCTTCAGAAACGCTTTTTTGCCGTTGCCAGTCTAGATTTTATATCTCCTCTACTTCAGACATCATAATTTAATTTGCTGCCGAAATAGCAAAACTCATCTACTACTTTAAGGGTTGTGGACTGGCAAGATAGCCAATCCACTGCGACGGGTAGCCGAAAGGCACGCGTTAAAGCTCACGCAGTCTGGCGTGAGGTCTGGAACAGGACACGGAAATGAACTAGCAAAAACAAGACGTAGCTGTGGAATACTTAACTTTAATCCATAATTGGTGAACATCGGTCTGACGGTACATGCATCACAAGATAAATAGCAAATGATAATGGCGCCTTGCTAGGTCGTAGCAAATGACGTAGCTGAAGGCTATGCTAACTATCGTCTCGGCAAATGAGAGCGTAATTTGTCAGTGAACCATTGCTAGCAAAGTCGGCTGTACAACTGGGGCGAGTGCTAGGACGTCTCTCTAGACCTGCCGTGTGGCGGCGCTCGGTCTGCAATCACTGATAGTGGCGACACGCGGGTCCGACGTATACTAACGGACCGCGGCCGATTTAAAGGCTACCACCTAGCAAGTGTGGTGTCTGGCGGTGACACCACATTAAGTGTCTCATTTCCTAATCTAATTCTCCAGCATCATCTGATTTAACTCAACTATATTCCATTATTCGCGTTTTCTTTTCTTGATATTCATCTTAATTCTCCTTTTAAAACACTGTTCATTCCGTTCAGCCACTCTTCCAAGCCCTTTGTTGTCTCTGAGAGAATTACAGTGTTATCAGCAAACCTCAAAGTTTCTATGTCTTCTCCATAAAATTTAACTCCTATTCCAAATTTTTCTATCGTTTCCTTTATTGTTTGCTCAATGTACAGATTAAATAACATAGCGGATGGGTTGCAATCCGGTCTCACTTCATTCGCAATAGCTGCTTCTCTTTCATGCCTCTCGACTCTTATGTCTGCCGTCTGGTTTCAGTATAAGTTGTAAATAGAATTACACTTCTTGTATTTTATCCTTGCTATCTAATGAATTTCAAAGAGCGTATTCCAGTCAACTTTGTCAAAAACTTTCTCTAAATCTACAATTTCTGTAAGCGTAGGTTTGCTTTTCCTTAACCTGTCACCTAAGAGAAGTCGTAGGGTCAGTACTGCGTCAAGTGTGCTTAAATTTGTTCGGAATCCAGACTGGTCTTCATCGAGATCACCTTCTAACACTTATTCCATTCTTCTGTAAGGAATTCTTGCTATTTTGCAAACACGACTTATTAAAGTAATAGACTGGTAATATTAACACATATTGACACTTGCTTCTTTGGAATTGTACCATTATATTCTTATTGAAGTCTAAGTGTATTTCGCCTGTCACGTACATATTGATCACCACACGGAAGAGTTTTGTCATGGTTGGCTCTTGTAGGGCTGTCATTAGTTCAGACGGAATGTTGTCTACTCCAGACGCCTTGTTTCGACTTAGGTGTTTGAGAGTTCTATCAAATTCGAGTCGCAGTATCGTATCTCCAAGCTCATCTTCATCTATGGCCTCTTCCATTTGTATAATATTGGCCTCAATTACATCTCCCTTATATAGACCCTCTACACACTCCTTCAACCGTTCTCCTTTCCCTTCTTTGCTTAAGACTGGTTTCCCATCTGCGTTCTTGATATTCATACAGATGTTTCTCTTTTCTCAAAAGTTCTCTTTAATTTTCCTGTAGGCAGCGTCTATCTTTCCCCTAATGGTATATGCTTCTAAATCATTACATTTGTCGTCTAGCCATTACTGCTTAGGCATTTGCGCTCCTTGTCAATCTCATTCTATGACGTTTGCATTCCCTTTCACCTGCTTCATTTACTACAGCTTTCTATTTCTTCCTTCCATCTATAAAAATCGATATCTTTTGTTCTAACCAAGGATTTCAACTAGGTCTCGCCTTTTTACCTACTTGATCATCTGCTGCCTTCACTGCTTTCACCTCTCAAAGCTGCACCTTCTTCACTTACTGTATTCCTTTCCCCTGTTCTTGTCAATCGTTTCCCAATGCTGCTTCTGAAAGTGTCAGCGACCTCTAATTCTTTCAATTTATCCAGGTTCCATCTCTAAAATTTCCTACAATTTACGATGTCTTCAATTTTAATTTACAGTTCATAATGAATAAATTGTTGTCACAGTCCACGTCTGCCCTGGAACTGTCTTATAGCTTAAAATCTGGCTCCGAAATCTTTGTCTTACCGTTATACAATCACTCTGAAACCTTCCGGTGTCTCCAGGTCTCTTACGTGGATACAGCCCTCGTTCATGATTTTTAAACCAAGTAGTAGCGATGATAAAATTAAGTTTTGTGCAAAATTCTATCAGTCGGTTTCCTCTTTCATTCATTTCCCCCAATCCATATTCACCTATTTTTCCTTCTCTTCCTTTACCTGCTATCGATTTACAATCCCCCAATACTATTACATATTTGTCTCACTTAACTATCTGAATAATTTCTTTCATCTCATCATACATTTCTTCAATTTCTTCATCGTCTGCGGAGGTAGATGGCATACAAACTTGTACTACTGTGGTGAGTGTGGGCTTCGTGTCTTTCTTGGGTACAATAATGTGTTTTTACCACGCTGTTCATAGTAGCTTAATCGCAATGCTGTGTTCTTATTCATTATTAAACTTACTTCTGCATTGCCCCTATTTGATTTTGTATTTATAATCCTGTATTCAAATGTCCAAAAGTCTAGTTCTTCCTGCCATCGAACTTTGCTAATTCCCAGTATATCTAGCTTTAACCTGACACTTTCCTTTTTTAAATTTTGTAACCTACCTGCCCGATTATGGGATCCGACATTCCACGCTCCGATCCTTAGAACGCCAGCTTCGTTTCTGCCGATAACGACAGCCTCCTTCTTAGCCCCCGCCCAGAAATACGAATGGGGGCTATTTTAGCTACAGAATATTTTATCTAAGAAGATGCCACGTCATCTAACCGTACAGTGGTGCTTAATGCCCTCGGGAAAAGTCACGGCCGTAGTTTTCTCTTGCTTTTAGCCGTTGGCAGTACCAGCACAGCATGGCCGTTTTGGTTGATCAGTTCAACTATTCAGACTGTTGCCACTACGACTACTGAAAAGGCTGCTACCTCTGCTTAGGAACGACACGTTTGTATAGCCTCTCAACAGATACCCCTCCGTTATGGCTGCACCTGTGGTGTCGCTGTGTCATTGGGAGGGGGGGGGGATTTCTTTAGTATATTTGGTATTCTGGGTGTTTATTTGTGTTTGTACACTTAGGTGACAAAAGTCATAGAATATGCACATACAGATAACGGTAGTGTCATGTACACAAGTTATAAAAGCGTAGTGCTTTGGTGGAGCTGTCATTTGTACTCAGGTGATTCAGGTGAACAGGTTTCAGACACACATCGGGAACTAGCAGACTTTTAATACGGAATGGTAGTTGGAGCTAGCTGCATGGTACATTCAGTTTCGAAAATCGTTAGGGAAGTAAAGAACCCGAGATCCAAGTGTCAAGTGTATGCCTAGAATATCACTTTTCGGGCATTACCCATCACCATCGACAACCAAGAGGCCGACGGCCTTCATTTAACGACCGAGAGCAGCTGCGTTTGCTTATGGTTGTCTGCAGCTCCACTCCTGGGCTTGTTCATATCAGTTGGACCCTAGACGACTGAAAATCGTGACGTGGTGAGATGAGTTCCGAGTACAGTTATAAGCGCTGATGGTAGGGTTCGAGTGTGGTGCAGATCCCACGAAACCATGGGTCCCAGTTGTCAGCAAGGTACTGTGCAAGCTGGTGGTGGCTCCGTAATAGTTGGGCAGTGTTTACATGGGGGCACTCAACTGCGCGGTCATCAACGCCTGTACAAAGTCCCAAATTTTACACAGTCCAATTTTTTTCACAGTCCAATCTAGCCACTGTCACGAAAGATGATGATGGATAAATGATGAAGACAACACGAACACCCAGTCACCGGGCGGGAAAAATTCCCAGCCTGGTCGGGAATCGGAGCCATGACCTTGTGATCTAGAGGCAGCAATGTTAGCCACTAGACCCTAGACCACGAACTGCGGCCGGGTTCTCTGGATGTTCGGCTACATGGAGACCACTTGCAGTCATTCATGGACGTCAAGTTCCGACACAACGATGCAGTTTTTATGGATGACAATGCGCATGTCACCGGTTCAAAATGGTTCAAATGGCTCTGAGTACTATGGGACTTAACATCTGAGGTCATCTGTCCCCTAGGACTTAGAACTACTTAAATCTAACTAACCTAAGGGCATTACACACATCCATGCCCGAGGTAGGATTCGTACCTGCGACCGTAGCAGTCGCGCGGTTCCGGACTGAAGCGCCTAGAAGCGATAGGCCACAGCGGCCGGCTGCATGTCACTGGACAATAATTGTTCGCGATTGGTTTAAAGAACATTCTGGACATTTCGAGTGAATGGTTTGGCCACCCTTATCACTCGACATGAACCCCATCGAACTTTTATGGGAGATAATCGGGATATCATTTCGGGCAGAAATCCAGCACAGGCAACACTTTCGCAATTATGGGCGGCTATAGAGGCGGCAAGGGTGGTAACATTAAGAGTGCAACGGGAATGCCACTGTTAAATGCAGAGGAGACAGCGGATAGGCGGAAAGAGTACATTAAAGATCTCTATCAGGTGGAAAATCTCTCTAATGTAATAGAAGAAGAAGCTATAGAAGCTGTAGGGAATCCAGCATTAGTAGCAGAATTTAAGAAAGCTTTGGAGGACTTAAATAAGGCAGAAGGAATACATAAAATTCCATCAGAATTACTAAAATGATCGAGGAAATTGGCAACAGACTATTCACGTTGTGTGTAGAATGTATGACTCCAGTGACATTCCATCTGACTTTCGGAAAAATATCGCCCACATAATTCCGAAGACTACAAGACAAGTGCGAGAATTATTGCACAATAAGCTTAACATCCTATACAGAAGAATGGAGAAGAAAATTGAGGCAGTGTTAGATGACGAGAAGTTTGGCTTTAGAAAAAGTAAAGGCGCCAGAGCGAAAATTCTGATGTTGCGGTTGATAGTGGTGGCAAGACTTAAGAAAAATCAAGACACGTTAATAGGATTTGTCGACCTGGAAGAATCGTCCAACAGTGTAAAATTGTACAGGATGTGAGAAAAATAGGGGTAAGTTATACTGAAACGTCCCCTTTTTGAAGAATTATACATGACTGTCCTTAAACTGATACACAATACTTTTTTTAGCGCAACGCAATCTGACTTTCAAAAATCCCTACAAAAAAAATGGCCCTGACTAACATTAACCTATGCATTTCACAAATCGCTTACTTCACAAAAATCTTGGTTACTCGAACTACTGCAATACAGCAAGCGCCACTACTGCCAGCTAAATAAAAGATTCAAACTATGGAAGGCACTAACTACTAATAGGGATAGTTAGCAAATGAAAGATATTAATAGAGAACAAACAATGTATTTACCTTAATATCATCATATATATATATATATATATATATATATATATATATATATATATATATATATATATTGCAGTTCATGACAAATTTCATAACTTCGCCATCTCTCTCCCCACATCCACCACTGCTGGCGGCTCACCTCCAACTGCGCAGCGCCACGTGCTGCTCACAGCCAGCTGCCTAATGCTACAATGGCGAGTATTACAACAATGCAAAGCAGCCACAGACTGCACACAGCACAGCCAGTGATTTTCATACAGAGGTGGCGTTACCAATAAAAAAACCTAAACAGCCTACTTACATAGCCCCCATGCTCCCCACAAAAAATTTTACAAATTGTTTTGGGCAGTGGCCAATAATGATTTGATAAAATTTTTCATAATTACAATAACAAAGATATCAAATGCACACACTTATTGATACAATGTTGGTCAAAAGCTAAACTTTCTCACAGTCCATAAAGACAGTCCAAATCGTTCATCACAGTAAAATAGCAGTGTTTTTCTCAAAGTCTGAGCAGTAAAAGAAAATGCACACGGAAGTAGTGGATTTCCATGCAGTCTTGAAGAAGTAGTGTTGTCCTTCCAACGGAAAGACAGTGCTGACTCTCGACATGCAGACAAGTAGTGGATCACAACAGAGCAAACCCACAGCGGAGTCAGTCGAAGTTTTGAAGAGTATTGGTGGGTAGGTCATCACAGAGCAGACCCACTGTAGTCCTGGTAGAGAGTATGGTATAGGTGGGCCACCAAAGGTGCAGATCCACTACAGTCCTTGTAGAAATAATGGTACTGATGAATTATCAAAGGTGTAGACCCACTGTAGTCCTTGTAGAAATAATGGTATTGGTGGATCACCAAAGGTGTAGACCCACTGTAGTCCTTGTAGAGATGGCCAGCAGCCATCTGTTGTGACTGTGCAGGTACACAATCACCATTGAAGAGTCTTGCAGATAATATAGCAAGTCCATAACCACCACTTGTGCACTCACAAAGTGTTTGGAATTGTCCTTAGAACCAGCAATGCTGTTATCCAGTCCCTTGCTGAATTATTAACACACGTGCAAACACTAACAGTCCCTACTTCTCACATATTGTCCGTATACTACGACCAACAGAAACGTGTGCAGTGAAATGTAACTTAATATGAAGAACTGGTGTCTATACAATTATAAATTTACAACATGAAAATACCATTACAAAGGTACAAAATACATCATTAAAGAACATAATAGTACAGAAAACATTTTTAGTAATATGGGCTTTACAAAAGAATCGAAATAACATATACATCAGTGTTACAGGAATTATGACATAAGTACATACATAAAAGGTCTGAATAACTTTCGAAACATCAACACACATGAGCATTAAAACAAAACAGATTAAATAATGTCTAAACATCTTTACAAAGAAAATAACATATTATAAATGCAAATTATATTTGAGGCTAACAGTATTCCTCATCATAGTGAATGTAGTTTAGTACTAGAACAGAAAAAAAATTTCTATGAAACAGTACACAGAGACAGGAAGAAAAGAAATACACAAGGATACACAAACACATAGCATAATAATACAAAAGGAAAGGACAGGGTTTGTTTTACTGCAGTATTTTGAAAACAAAACTTTCTTTACTTCTTGGAGATCTCCCTTCATTCATCATTATTCCCAAAAAGTCCTATCTATACCTGCTTTCTGTATTCTGTTCATATTTCTTTCAAAATAATTATTTCTCAGTGCACAATACTCATTTTTGCCAAATCTGTTTCTTATATCTTCTCAATGCGTTTCTTCCAATTCATCGCAACTCATTCTCTTATATAGTCTACCCCCTCTTAAGCTAACTTAAATCTACTGAGCTCAGATGCTAAACTAAGGGACGAGGCAATGCAGCAGCACAAAACAATTAACACAAACAGCAATGACAAAAAAATTCAAATTTGCAAAGCAAGCAGCATTATAGAAATTAGCAAAGCAATTGCAATATTACAACTAATATAAGGCAATGTGCAGCAAACAAGAAAAATAAATCTGGCTTAGCAGAGTAACACAAATTAAAATTCAGTAGCACTATGCCTAGCAAACAGCAGCAGTAAATGCTATAACGTATACCTAAGCATCATAAAGCTCAAGCAGAAAAAATAGTACACTAAAGATAACAATGCAGACAAGGGAAATGTATAATCACGTCTTAATGTCTATGTAATTAAAGTGGTGCACCACAAAAACTAATTCTACAAAAAATTACCAAGTACTTGAAAAGAAAATTATATATGCAGTTACTGTTATTAGCCCCTTCTTATTGTTCTTTCCATTCCAAGAGCTCCTTTTTCGAAGAATGTGGATCATAAAATAATTATTTAATAGATCTGTTGACAGAAAGTGTTCACATTAGCAAATGCATTTAATTTTATTTTATGAAACCAATGCTGCATCACAGCTGGAAACCAGATATCAAATGAAATAAGCAACTATGTGCAAAGGAAAGCATAAAATAATCATTCAGTAGTCATGAGGCATTTCACAAGTTAGTAGAAATTCTCTCAATTCTCGTAGATAGACACTTGTCCTCATCAGGTGTGCAGATGTAAGAATGTTTCTAAGTAATGAGCGTGTCGTATTTGCGATGTTTTCTACAAAGGAATGTCAATAGCGAGGATAATGGCCTCTTTTTTTTCCCACCTAATGGCTTTCTTTTGTCAGACGACTACCTCTCAGCTGGGCGCCCAAAACACATTACGCCAAGGTCACTTACCTTTCTTGCTGAAATATTTACGACGGCAGTTTCCGCCACAGTGACAGTCTCATATAAAAATATTTCACAGGTCAAGAATTTGGGTTACAAATCTGTAGAAACAAAATCCTATAAATATAAGAGCGTCCAAAAAATTTTCGCCAGCATTGTGATACATTCACGCACATACACACATTTCATAACTCTTAAAGTACGATTCTTGGTTTCCAACAACATTTTTCACAAACCAGAGTCCCTAACCACTTCTCATTATTCCTTACCTTATTCGTTGACACTTCTTCAATATTTCATCATAACAGATATGTAGCATAATCAAATAACTCATATAACATTAGCTTACTGATCATAAACATACCGCAACAGCATAATACACATAGTCATCGTAATAATAACATCATAACACCTCAGTCAACTCTCAAAATCGTCGTAGCTTCCTCCAATAATTTCAAAACCTAAAAAAATTCTCTGCTCATGTCAAAAGTGTCATCTGCCTCAAACACACTTTAAAAATCATAATCCCATACCAAATACATCATTCAAAGCTCTCATAGTATCACAATGGTTCATAAAAAATATGAACAGTTCACAAAGTACAGACAAAATACAATTTCGTAAGTGTGAAGTTATCCAACGGTGTAATTACGTAAACATCTGTCACTGATGTAAAATAAATGTTTGTCTCTCTCAGTTAAATGATCAAATAGCTGTGTAATTTATGTGTTAGAGAAATATGGTACCGATGTGTAAAGTTGAATAAGCAAATACCATATTAGCTAGGGCTCCTTGTGCTTGCCAAACACATGGTACACAAAGTAAGCGTCTACCCCCCTGAGGATTAATGTAATTATATCCTCAGGTGTTACAGATTACAGCGATGGAATGAAATGTATCACGGAAAACCTTTGTATCATTGTACTTCAAATATATTTAAAAATAAATGTTTTAAGTACAAAATTAATCACTCAAATGCGTGTCCTGTAGCGCTAAATGTGCGTCTTGCTGTAAGATAATTCTGTGGAACTGTCGTAGTTATCGTCCTCTGTAAGCAAAGTTCTGCTGAAGTCAATGTACTTACCTCATGATAAACAAAAGTGAAATGCTTTGCGTATAGATATCTTAGTTATTACGCTTATTGCCGTGATGAAGAAAGTACTGTGCTGTGACGCATTGTTGTGCTACGGAAAAGGCAGTCTCATTGTAGCTATACCACAAAAGTTACTACTAAAACATGTTTTACTTTCCAGAATAATACAGAAAAACTGTGCAGATATAAAACAGGTACACCGCAAAAGCAACATTGTAAATTGTCACTCAGTAGTGTCGTGATAAAATCGTGTAGCTGTCACATAAACTAACCTCTGTGTCATCTGGTATCTCACAGAAAGTACTTTAAATCCAGAATGCATTTTCAAGTAAACCAAAATGTTGCATTAAAATCTCATTAGCAGTACTGGTAAATGTTCTAAGTATGTGAGCCTTATAGTCGTTACGTAATCGTGCAACTAACTAGCAAGAATGTACAAATAACAACACTGTGTCGTCTGTTCACTATAACAATGCATTCGTAATATCTGTTGAAATAAGTTCTCTTGGTTGTTGACTGGATATTTAACTTCAAACATTGTCGCATGTTAACAGATTCTAAGTCTGACAAAGCATACTAGAAATGTGAAGTGAAAAATTTTATGGCAAAGACAAAGTTAAAAAGCAGATTATCTTTCAATAAACGGTTTTACATGTGAAATGTGGTGTAAACCTTTACTCTTCCTAGTGCACAGAGTTTCAACTTCAAAACAATTATCATGTTGTATACATCGGTAAAGAATGCTAAAATTTTTCTCAAGGATAGCGTCTTATGTTATTTTTCTCGGAGCCAGCGGGCGCACGCGGCTGCCTGCTGTGCGAGTCATTGTCTGTCTCTTTGTTGGCGCGCGCCGTTATTGGGATTAGGAGACCTAACTTCTACAAATTCACTCTGACGAGAAGGCCCTGCCCTGTTTGAATCCCGCCAGTTCTGATGCAATTCAGGTCTGTCGTTACGATCACATCGTCTGTCGTCATGTTGGTAGATTCCATAGTTTCTTTCTTGTCGGTCACGTGGTGGAGAATTTCTCCCTGAATCGTAACTGCGCGCTGGACCATTGCATCTAAAGTTATTCTGTCTCCCTTGATAATATTTATTTTGGTTCCTATATTGTCTGTTTCTCTGATTGTCTCTGTGATAGTCATTACCGCGGAGAGGTGATCTTTCCCTGTAATTATTACTACTCTGCCAACGGTTGTCATACGGGTGGTGTCTGTTTTGGTCACGATTTGTGTTGTGAGATAGTCTTGTCGCGTCCAGTTATTATTTGTTTCATCGTGGAATTGCGACGGATATGACCTGTAATTGTTATGTTCCTGTTTCCGCTTTCCGCGATTGTCAGTGTCAATTTCTAATTCCTATAAGAGTCCCTGAAAAGCTTCAATGTCGTCTTTGCAACGTCCTGCCAAAATAATATGTCGTAAATGTTCAGGCAATTTGATTAAGCAAATGCGGATGAGTTCTGAGGGGCTGTATGGGTTTGACAGGTACTGATTCTTGTGCAACATGTCTTCAAAATATTTCACAAGACTGGAAAATTCAGATTGTTCGAAATATTTCATCATTATGATGGTATGTTTTACTCGGTCTTGTGTAGCTTGAGACCAATATGCTGAGAGGAAGGCATGAAAAAATTCTTCTTCACTGTGACAATCGTGAATGACCGATTGCATTCTTACAGCTGGTTCATTCTCTAAATAGCCACACATAAATTCTAATCTGTGCTCTAATGACCAGTTGGGAGGAAAACAATGAGAGAATTGATGGAGCCACGCTTGTGGATGAATATCGTTGCCAGAATTCTTAAACGTTTTGAATTTACGTGTAGTAATGAACAGCTTATAGTCAAAATCATCATGTCGGCGAGTCGCATATCGGTCATTGTTAGGTCGTGTCGGCCGTTCCATCTCAAAATTCGGTGCACATTGCCAATTTCTTTCATAACTTCCGAAATGCCCTGTGTTATTATTTTGCGGCTTTTCCGTATTTCTAAGTCCCTCTTCCAGTGTTGGAGCGCGAGTGTCCTCTGAAATACGTAATTCTTGTATTACCTGTGTCAGCTGATCTTGTACTTCCCGGATTTCTCTTTGGTGTTGCGTATTAATTTGATTCAGATTTTGTTTCAGTTTCCTAATTTGTTCGCTCTCTTCTGTGTCATTAAAGACTACCGGTTTTGTGCCATTCAGATTATCATCTACCTTCGTAGATAAATTATTTAGCTGATCCGAAAGTTCAACTACTTTCTCTGATAATGAACTAATTTCCTCCATGTGTCTTTCTGAACCAATTTTCAGAGTATCTACTGTGTCCTTTAAGTTTTCTTGAGTTTTTGCAAGTTGCATAACCGAATCGGTAGATGCAACTGAGTCAGTTTTAGCTTGCAGGGTCTCATGATTTTGATGAACAATAGTTTGCGGTTTTTTTATGGCTGCTTCGTGATTCTGTATTGCATTTCCATGCCGCGAAAAAATAGGTTGAAAATGCTCACAAATTTGTGTTTTTACGTCATTACAGACTTTTTGACATTTCGATTCATTGTTATGTAACTCAGTAGTTAAATCTTCACGTGTTTGTTCAAGTGTGGTGTCTAACTTTTGAAGATTTTGTTCCATTGTGTCTAACTTTTTAAGATTTTGTTCCACTGTGTCTAACTTTTTGAGATTTTGTTCCACTGTGTCTAACTTTTTGATATTTTGTTCCACTGTGTCTAACTGTTGCTGTGTTTGTCTCTGGTGTTGTTCCATTGTGTCTAACTTTTCAAGCTTTTTTCCCATTTGTTGCATTAATTGTAATAACAATGCACTGGTGTCTGAAACATGTTCCTCAGTGCTTTTCGGCAGTGAATTTGCACCGGCAACATTCACATTTTGACAAGCGGAAAATGTGTCTTGACTCATTTGAAAAAACGGTGAGGACGCAAAACCTGAATCTACAGTATTTGCAAAATTGTGTCCTGTCATTTCGGATTCCTGAGGCGAGCTGTTGCCGAGCGATCGATCGATAATGCTTCCCTGTTCACTACCTGTTTCACTGTCTACGCCATTGTTAGCAGCCCGCTCCATTTCCCTATGCACAGTTACCAAATTACTACTTTGAATGTCTGTTAATTCATTATACAGGGGTGCTGGTAAGCTACACTCGTCGTCACTATTATTTCTCAGTTTACTTTGGAGCCTAGTGTTACGTTTTTCACACGCCATTATTGTCACAATATTTCACACGATAACACAGAAAAGCACAATTTGAAGAGCAAAATAAGAGAACACATTAACATAGCACTGAAAATAATATGTAGTTAATTGCAAGCGCAGCTGCGAAATACTTGGTGCAAATCTACATGCATGCCACAACTGTTTTACTGTACAACTACAAGAAACAAATCAGAAGATTCCAGTGAGGTATCCTCGGCTAAGGGTCGACATATGAAACGTCCCCTTTTAGAAGAATTATACATGACTGTCCTTAAACTGATACACAATATTTTTTTAGCGCAACGCAATCTGACTTTCAAAAATCCCTACAAAAAAAAAATGGCCCTGACTAACATTAACCTATGAGTTTCAGAAATCGCTTACCTCACAAAAATCTTGGTTACTCGAACTACTGCAATACAGCAAGCGCCACTACTGCCAGCTAAATAAAAGATTCAAACTATGGAAGGCACTAACTACTGATAGGGATCGTTAGCAAATGAAAGACATTAATAGAGAACAAACAATGTATTTACCTTAATATCATCATATATATATATATAGCAGTTCATGACAAATTTCAAAACTCCGCCATCTTTCTCCCCACATCCACCACTGCTGGCGGCTCACCTCCAACTGCGCAGCGCCATGCGCTGCTCACAGCCAGCTGCCTAACGCTACAATGGCGAGTATTACAACAATGCAAAGCAGCCACAGACTGCACACAGCACAGCCAGTGATTTTCATACAGAGGTGGCGTTACCAATAAAAAAAACCAAACAGCCTACTTAAAATACAGAGAGACAGGTAATATGTTCAAGAACCAAGAGAGGATAATAAGAGTGGACTACCAAAGGCGAAGTGCTCGAATTAAAAATGGTGTGAGACAGGGATGGAGTCTTTCGCCCCTGCTGTTCAATCTGTACATAAAAAAGGGATGATGAAAATAATAGAAAGGTTCAGGAGTGGGATTAAAATTAAATGTGAAAGGATATCAATGACACAATTCGCTGATGGCATTGCTATCCTGAGGTAAAATGAAAAAGAACTACTTGATCTACTGAATGGAATGAACATTCTAATGAGTAAAAAACGTGGACTGAGAGTAAATCAAAGAAAGACTTTCGTAATGAGACGTAGCAGAAATGACAACAGCGACAACTTAAGATCAGGAAGCAGATGAAGTTAAGGAATTCTACTACACAGGCAGTAAAATAACTAGTGACAGACGGAGCAAGGACGAAATCAAAAGCAGACTGGCCAAAAGAGATCTACTAGTATAAAACGGTCATAATTAGAGAAAGAAATTTCTGAGAATGCACGTTTGGAGCACAGCACTGTATGGCAGTGAAACACGGACTATGGGAAAACTGGAACAGAAGACAATCTTAGCATTTCAGAATTGGTGCTACAGACGTATGTTGAAAGTTGGGTGGACGGATAAGGTAAGGAATGAGGAGGTTCTGCGCAGAATCGGAGAGGAAAGGAATATGTGGAAAAGACTGACAAGGAGAAGGTACAGGAAGGTGGGACATGTGTTAAGACAACAGGGAATGACATACGTAGTACGGGACGGATATGTAGAGGGCAAAAACTGTAGAGGAAGACAGATATTGGAATTCATCCAGCAAATAATTGAGGATGTAGGTTGCAAGAGATGAAGAGGTTGGCACAGGAGAGGAATCCGTGGTGGGCCGCATCAAACCAGTCAGAAGACAGATGAAATAAAAAGAAAAAAAAAGAGACAGCATGGCTCAGTATTTCTGCAAGGGACTTCCAAGTTATTGCCTCTATACCATGTCGAACTGCTGCACTACACCGGCCAAAAGGAGGTCCGATAATATATTAGGAGGTATGTCATGACGTTTGTCACCTCACTATATGTTAAAGTGTACCATTTCTTTCAGTTAATCATGTTATGAGTGTTCCTGTTTTGTGTATTTCAGTGTGTGGCTTAGTGTCTGCATTGCTTGTTGGATTCTGTGGTGTTTCTGTTCCCTACTTGTTTTCAGTTTTCTTTACTTGTGTTTTGGTTTTGTGGTTGAGGCTATGTAACATATGGACATAAACCATTGCTTGTGAGCTGTATTGTTTGCATTTATTTCTCATAGTTTTCTTTCCTGACTGGGATTTATGCAGCATGTGTAACATGGGTCGTATGGACACTAATTTCTGATTTTGTGGGTAATTGGATGTGACATGTATAATTGTGTCTGTGTCTGCTGGATTCCTGAATATGTCAAGTATGTGTTTTTACTGTCTCTCTTTAGTACTACACAGGTTGCCTAGAAGGTAACGCACCGCATTTGTTTTCTTCAACAATTCTTTATTGAACATGATGAGAATTACACACAAGAAAGAATGGTGTTTTCTCTACACACCCTATTTTTCCACGTAATCTCCGTCCCGCTCTGTGGCCTTCTTCCATCGCGAAACTAGAGCGTGTATGCCCTGTCTTTACCAATCCTTGTCCTGGTGGCGAAGCCAATGGTTAACTGTGTGAATCACCTCCTCATCGTCTTCAAAATGTCTTCTACGAATGGCTTCCTTTAACGGCCCAAAGAAGTGGAAGTCCGAGGGAGCTAGGTTCAGGGCTGTAGAGTGGACGGGGTAATACTGTTAAACCCTTTTTTTGCGATGTGTTCAGCAGTCCTCAGACTTTTCTGGAGCCGAGTGTTATCGTGTTGCAGCAAAACATGTGGGTTTCTGTGGCGCCGAAGTCGCAGGAAGCACGTCTTGAGTTTTGTTAATGTGTTGGTATATGCTTCCGAATTAATGATTCCACTTCTTGGTATCACATCAATGAGAATCACTCCTTCACAGTCCCAGAACACGGCCATCATGACCTTACCGGCGGAAGCAGTTGTTTTGAACTTTTCCTTCTGTGTGGAGTGGGAATGGCGCCATTCCATCGACTGTCCTTTTGTTTTCGGTTCAAAATGGGGATCCCAGGTTTCATCACCTGTCACAAACCGGGCAAGAAAGCCTCCCCGTTAGCTTCAAAACGTTGCAACAAATCAAGACAAATGTTTTTTCTGTGCGATTTGTGATCCACCGTTAGACACTTTGGGGATCCATCTTCCACACACTTTTGAATATCCAAGAGTGCACATACTTGCATCCTCACTTTCTTTACTGGTTGACAGATGCAGCGCCAACTGCTGAGTCGTAATGCGTCTGTCCTCGCGAATGACATCAGCTCTTTTCAACATGTCAGGTGTGACAGCCACGGATGGTCTCCCCGACCGCAGCAAATCGTGGAGCTCCGTCGAACCGCCTGCTGATGACCTCACCCTCCGTGGCCAGCGACTAACTGTACTTCTATCGACAGCAGATGTTCTCTAGACTTAACAAGCGTTTGTGAATATTCCCCACAGTTTCTTTCTTTGCAGTGAGAAATTCATCACCTATAGACGCCATTCTGAAACTGTCTTGCAGCTACGCTATCTGTCGGAAGCGACGGAAACTTGGCGCGCTCACTTGGGAGACTTCAAATAATACGTACGTATCATTTCGCATTCGTAGCCTTGTTTTCGGCTGAGGAAAAAGAAATGCGGTGCATTACTTTCTGGGCAACACTCGTATTTCCAAAAAATGTATTTGATTTTGTGTGTCGTTTTCCAGGATAAACCGAATACTTTTATGTATACTGTTAATATCTGTATCATGCTTATCTACTTTCTCTGTTGATTCATCTTACACACAGATTATAACATCCACGTATTTATACCAGTAAACAATTTTGTATCCTATCTTTTGATGACTGAATCAAACATTGTGTTTTCTGTGTGGTTGATGAATACGTTTGTCGTATTTCAAGCTACTACTGATTTGTTGGAGCCGTTATTAGCGCTGCAAAGGAAGCTATCGCGCGATGGTCAGGGAAGGTTACATAGACCTACCAAGAAAGAACGAACAGAGAGGGCAGCTTTATAATCAGTTAACAGATAGCAGTGACGGAGAGGTAGGAGACAAACTTTTGACCAGATTAATGCAACAAGACGGCTTAAGTGGATAGATATAGTTGAGGAGATGAATTTCACAAAATCGAGCATAAGGTCTTGGACCGTTGTGGGAAAGCTTGGAATCGCTAGCAAGTTACTTCTGGCGAACGTTCAATCCTCCTAATGTTGTTGCCGCCCACATTTTCAATACTTCAAGAGCGCCATAGGAACGCTGTCACGCCATTGCAGTAGAAAGGGAGCTCAAACAATTGAAACAGGCATCTGATGAAATGTCAGGATAATCTGATACAGTCCAAGAAGTTAATCTGGCTATGAAGAAAACGAAGCTCGGCAAAGCTCTAGGATTTGATGGCATTCACTCAGGGGTCCTTCATTACTGGGAGAAGTATGCAAAGAATTAGCTCGCTGGACTATTTTCTGATATACTGGTAGTGGGAAACATACCATCAGTCGAGAAAAATTTCTAGCTTTATTAAAACTTTGAAAAGAATCTATTAGATTTCAAAGATATCGTCTAGTTATCCTACTCTGAAATATCTTTGAACTGCTAGAAAGAATCATTCTCAACAGGTTTCACCATAAAATACCGGAATCAGTTCCACCTGAACAAGTCGGTTTCCGACCAAAAGAAGCTGCTCTGACCAGATTCTCTCATTAACTACATTAGCTGATTTCAAAGGCAGATGAAATCATCCGTGGTATTCGTAGATTTAAAGCAGCATTGAAACAATATGGGGACCTGGATTAGCATGTAAATTCCTTCGTATTATTCACTATGGTGTGATTGCATTACTGCTAAGACAGAGGCAGTGCATGATCCCAAATGTGTATTGGAACACATGGAGCACGAAACTAAAGTTGAATGATGGGCTTTCCCAAGGCTCCATATTAACTCGTCCATACGGTTAAGAGTACTCGCACCTTCTGGCTAAAGAACTAAAACTACGCTCGAACAGGCCATGAAGGCTCAATGGTACCGATCTGTCGCCGTGTCATCCTCAACTCACAGGCGTCGCTGGATGCGGATATGGAAGAGCGTGTGGTCAGCACATCGCTCTCCCAGTTTACGAGACCGGAGCCGTTACTTCTCAGTCAAGTATCTCCTCAGTTTGATCACAAGGGCTGAGTGCGCCCCACTTGCCAACAGCGCTCAGCAGACCGGGTGGTCTCCATCCAAGTGCTGTCCCAGCCCGACAGCGCTTAACTTGGTTGATCTGACGGGAACAGGTGTTACCACTGCGGCAATGCCGTTGCCCCACCTTCTGGCTACTAGTGTTCAAATGTTCAAATGTGTATGAAATCTTATGGGACTTAACCGCTAAGGTCATCAGTCCCTAAGCTTACACACAACTTATCCTAAATTATCCTAAGGACAAACACACACACACCCATGCCCGAGGGAGGACTCGAACCTCCGCCGGGACCAGCCGCACAGTCCGTGACTGCAGCGCCCTAGACCGCTCGGCTAATCCCACGCGGCTGGCTACTAGTCCTAAGTTACATAGCTCCACGATAAGTGCGAAAACGACGAAAACTCACGGAAGAATTTAAAAAAATTCAAAATAATCAGCAACTTCTTTTAAATTCGTTCTCTGAATATACAAATATTGTTACGTAGAAGAAGGTGTAATTAGATGAATGACGAACACTAACTTCAGTTAATGAAGGTTTATTCAGCACTTGCACACACAAGAGCGCGTAGCGAACTGCCTCCAGCCAGAACACATACAGTATATATACAGCTACAGAACATTCCAGTACAATGATTCTTGATATTTGTGGATACTTCTAGAATGTCCTCGAACCGAATATAGAAATTAAAATTTTACAGTTTAGGTGAGTTTCGAACTTACGACCCTCGATGCAGAAGGGTAGTACCATAACCGCTATACCAACGTAACGGTGCTACTGGGGTCCTTCTGCGACAATGCTCCCTCCTTAAGAGAACAGCGTTTCGGTGTTACGTCCTCCTAGTCCGGAAACGAGTCATCGTTCCTGCATACTCCGACTCCCAATGACTGATGTTCGCTCTGGCGGTGATCTTCTTAGAACTTCCTTTGCCGCTACGCTCTTCGTCACCTTTCCGCTTGTTGCCTGTCGCTGGAGCTTCGAATTTACCCTGGGTTTGCAGGCTCCTTATAGGGCTTCATTCAAAGGACGTGGACCGTTGTCTGTGTCCTGTGTCGGGGTCGAAATCTGCAACTTCATAAGTAACATCAGACAACTGCCTTACAACCTTTTAAGGCCCAAAGTAGCGCTTGAGGAGCTTCTCAGAGAGACCAACCTTCCGAACAGGAGTGAAGATCCAGACGAGGTCACCAGGCTGGTAGACAACAGGGCGGTGGCTCGCGTCATAACTTCGGCGATCGTTTTCTTGAGCCTGCAGCGTGCGGAGTCGAGTAAACTGCCGAGCTTCTTCAGCTCTGTTTAACAGCTGGCCGATGTAGTCGTCGTCCAAGTCATCACGATGTATCGGAAACACATTGTCCATCGTCGTAGTCGCTTCACGCCTATGCACCAGGAGAAATGGCGTAAATCATATGGTGTCTTGTTTGGCGGTATTGTAGGCAAACGTCACGAAAGATAGCACCTCATCCCAGTTGCTCTGCTCAACATTGACGAACATTGGCAGCATGTCGGCCAAGGTCTTATTAAGGCGCTCAGTAAGCACGTTAGTTTGCGAATGGTAGGCAGTCGTCATGTGATGAGTAATGATCCACTGACGGTTTATCTTTGTCACCAAGATTCGATTGAAAAACTTTCCCTAGATCCATAATTAACGACATTGGGGCACCGTGTTTTAATACAATGTCTTCCACAATGATTTGGCTCCCTCGAATGCTTCGGCTGTTTTCACGACTTTTGTAATGGCATAGCGTGTCAGATAATCAGTGCAAACAATAATCCATCCATTGCCAATAGTAGACGTTGGAAATCAGTTGAGGTCAATTCCAACACGCTGCAAAGGCGTTTCGGCTGGTGAAAGTGGTATGAGGCGGCCAGGTGGTTTCTGAGGAACTGCCTTTCTCCTCTGGCACTCTCGACACTGCGACACATAGTGACGGACACCCCTAAGTAAACCTGGCCAGAAAAATCTCTTGCGGATCCTATCGTATGTCTTAATAAATCCTAAATGTCCGGCCTCAGGGGTGTCATGGAATTTCTGTAGAACATCTAAGCGCATGTCTTTAGGAATCACTGGTAGCCACCTCTTTCCAAACGTATCAAAGTTTTTCTTGCAAAGTAATCCATCAACTACCTTAAATTGTCCTTTCACATCCTCTGAACGAATTAAGGCAAGCATAATTTGAGATATCTTGGCGTCTTTCAGCAGAGAGATCCTGGAGTGCAGCGAGACAGTCACTATATTCATCAAAGTCTTGATGGTCTTGCACAGGGTTTCTTGAGAGCCAGTCGGCATCTTGGAGTTTTCTTCCACTTTTGTACACTATGGTAATGTAATACTCTTGAAGACGTAGTGCCCACATGGCGAGTCGTCCTGTTAGATCCTTAATACCTGTCAACCAACCAAATGAATGATGGTTTGTAACAACTGTGAATGGCCTTCACAGAGATACTGTCGAAATCTGCACATGGTCTAGATGACAGCAAGACATTCTCTTTCTGTTGTTGAGTAGTTTCTCTCGGCTTTCATAAGTGTCCTTGAAGCATAGGGATTAAACCTTCTCTTTTCCACCCGAAATTTGCACCAGAACAGCACCGATCCCATATCCACTGGCATCTGTGTGCAGTTATGTAGGTGCTCTCTCATCATGCAGACCAAGTACAGGGTCAGTCGTCAGAGCTTTTCGCAGCACATCGAAAGAATCTTGTTGAGCACCACCCCAGATAAATTTAACATCGGCTTTTAACAACTCTTGGAGTGGCTTGGCTTTGATAGAAAAGTAATAAGAACATTATCCGAGGAAGCTTCTCACATCTGTAATAATTTTAGGAATAAGAAATTCTGTTATACATCTCACCTTTTCTGGGTCTGGCCCCACACCTTTGTTTGACACAAGGTGTCCAAGTATTTTGATTTCTTTTGCTCCAAAGAGACAGTTTCTTGGATTAAGTTTCAGCCTGCGTTGTCGGAGACACTTAAGAACGGCCCCCAAGTCTTTTTATTTGTTCATCAAATGTCTTTGGGAACAATATAATGTCATCTAAATAACAAAGACACATCGTCCTCTTCAGGTGCCTTGTAAGATTATCCATCATCCGTTCAAAAGTTGCTGGTGCATTACACAAGCCAAATGGCATTACCTTAAACTCATACAGGCCCTCAGGGGTGATGAATGCAGTTTTCTAACGATCAGCCTCATCTACTTCGATTTGCCAGTATCCCGAGTACATGTCCACGACTGAGAAAAACTTAGCAGCCTTCAGACAATCCAGTGTATCGTCAATTCGTGGAAGAGGGTAAACGTCCTTTTTAGTCATATTATTAAGCTTCCTGTAATCAACACAAAAGCGCCAATTGCCATCCTTCTTCCTGACGAGAACCACTGGTGACGACCATGGGCTCTGCGAAGGCTGAATGATGTCATTCTTCATCATTTTCTCTACCTCGTCGCGAATTATTCGACGTTCCGTTGCTAACAAACGGTATGCTCTCTGGCTTATTGGCTGAAGTTCTCCAGTGCTAATCCGGTGCTTCACCGTCGACTTGTCTAATTTGCTCTTCAGCAATGGACTGAAGTATTCAGAGAACTTTTGAAGAATGGCAAGTAGCTTCTACTGTTGTTCTTTAGTGAGATCTGGTGATAGACGAGCTAGAAGATCTTGTCTCATAGTGGTAGCGCTAATTTCGCCCACAGACTCGGCATGGGAGGTTTCCATGACGCTCAGCTGTTCTGCAATTAACGGCTCAGCGTTTGCTACGCACATGCATCTTGAAAAGATCTGCGGTTCTCGGTGATAGTTAACTATCCACAATTCACCGAATCCTTTCTTAAACGAGACGACAGATGCTGGGATGATCAAGTTAGACTTCAGTGGTATGCTTCTCTTCATTCCACTACAAGATCCATGGGTTGCTGCATGGCGTGGAACATGCAGTTGCCTTTCTAGCGCTGACTGGAGGAATGATCACTTCATCCGGCTCACATACTCTCCACACACTCGGATGCGCATCTTCCTGTCCACAGTATCCCATCTCGTCTAGAATAATCTTCAAGAGACTAAAATCTGTAATTGCTTAAGGAGCTTTCAAAAACTCCTATCCGAGAATGACGTAATGACTACACTCTTGTAAGACGATGAATTCTAAGGGCTACGTATGGCCTCTTACACCCACACGAATGACACACCTTCCTGTAGTTTTTCCATTAGCTACCTTCGGCAGAGCTGTTTTGCTGTCGACCAATACGGTTTTCTGCAACTGGCGACGGTACTTCTCCGAAATGACTGAATATGATGCTCCAGAGTCCACAAGAGCTTGTGCTGGTCGGCCATCCATGAGGATATCGACGTAGTTTCCAATCATTTTTGCAGTGATCTATGGCGGAGGATTTTTCTCTTCGGCGGCCTCACCTTCAAGGAAGGTCGCACCCTTTTGTTTTCCAGGTTGTGGCGGCTAGGTGATCGGCTGGAGCTTCTAAATGGCGATGGAGACCTTCATCGGCGTGTTGGGGAGCGTCCTCTCCAGCGGCTAGCTTGCGGCGATGGTGACCTACGTCGTCCTGCACCTACATCTTCTTGTTCATCTTCCTCGTCCTGGAACTGACGTCGGCTAAGATCGGTCTCCTGTCGTCATGCGCGGGCGTCATCAAATATCCGCCGCCTTTCTCTATAATAGCACGCCACATGTCTCGGTCGTCCGCAGTGGAAACATACTGGTTTGTTATCCTGAATCCTCCAGACGTCAGTCTTCCTTGGTGCCCAAACAGCATTCTCATGCGGCATTGTAGGAACGTAACTTCGCCTGGGTCTCGACTTTTTCACCGCTTCAAAGGGAAATGAAGGACGAGATACTGGGTTCAATGTCTGTTCCGCTTCCTTCCTTATGACCTCTTGAAGCGTCTCGGTTTCTTGCTCTCCGTGTAATCCAAGTGCCTTCCGAACTTCATCTCTCAGGGTCCCCCTGAATAGGTCAGGCGTGCGCTACACGCAGGAAGTGGCTACAAGGGTGGTGGAGAGCGTGTGGAGTGCACATGTGGGTTTTTTAGGTTAAAGAATTCCCTCCCTAGGCCCGACAAGACGGCTTCTGAGACGCGACAAGGTAGCAGTAGGCAAAACGCAACAGGGAATGACGATAATGAACTGCAGGAGCGTCTATAGAAAGGGCCCAGAACTGCTCTCATTAACAAACGGTCACAATCCCCAAATAGTACTAGGGACGGAAAGTTGGCTGAAACCAGATGTACACAGTAATGAAATTCTAAGCTCAGATTCGAATGTATACCGCAGAGACAGGCTGGGCAGTGAAGGGGGAGGCGTGTTTATAGCGATAAGAAGTGCAATAGTATCGAAGGAAATTGACGGAGATCCGAAATGTGAAATAATTTAAGTGAAGGGCACGGTTAAAGCAGGCTCAAACATGGTAATTGGATGTCTCTATAGGCCCTCTGGCTCAGCAGCTCCTGTGGCAAACCACCTGAAGGAAAATTTGGAAAATATTTCGAGTACATTTCCCGACCATGTTATAGTTCTGGGTGGAGATTTTAATTTACCAGATATAGACTGGGAGACTCAAACGTTTATAACGGGTAGCAGGGGCAAAGAATCCTGTGAAATTTTTTTAAGTGCATTATCTGAAAGCTACCTTGAGCAGTAAAACAGAGAACCGACTCGTGGCGATAACATATTATACCTTTTGGTGACAAACAGACATGAAGTATTTGAAACAGTTAATGCAGAACAGGGAATCAGCAATCATAAAGCGGTTACAGCATCGGTGATTTCAGCCGTAAATAGAAATATTAAAAAAAGGTCGGAAGATTTTTCTGTTTAGCAAAAGTGACAAAAAGCAGATTTCAGAGTACTTGACGCTCAACACAAAAGTTTTAAGTACAGATAGTGTTGAGGATCAGTGGACAAAGTTCAGAACCATAGTACAGTATGCATTAGATGAGTATGTGCATATTAAAAAAAGGTCGGAAGATTTTTCTGTTTAGCAAAAGTGACAAAAAGCAGATTTCAGAGTACTTGACGCTCAACACAAAAGTTTTAAGTACAGATAGTGTTGAGGATCAGTGGACAAAGTTCAGAACCATAGTACAGTATGCATTAGATGAGTATGTGCCAAGCAAGATCGTAAGAGATGGAAAAGAGCCACCATGGTACAACAACCGACTTAGAAACCTGCTACGGAAGCCTAGGGAACTTCACAGCAAACATAAACATAGCGTAAGCCTTGCAGACAAACAAAAATTACACGAAGCGAAATGTAGTGTGAAGAGGGCTCTGCGAGAGGCTTCAATGAATTCGAAAGTAAAGTTCTATGTACTGACTTGGCACAAAATCCTAAGAAATTTTGATCATATGTCAAAGCGGTAGGTGGATCAAAACAAAATGTCCACACTTTCTGTGACCCAAATGGCACTGAAACAGAGAATAACAGACTAAAGGCCGAAATACCAAATGTCTTTTTCCAAAGCTGTTTCACAGAGGAAGACTGCACTGTAGTTCGATGTCTAGATTGTCGCACATATGACAAAATGGTCGATATCGAAATAGATGACAGAGGGATAGAAAAACAATTAAAATCGCTCAAAAGAGGAAAGGCCGCTGGACCTGATGGGATACCAGTTCGATATTACACAGAGTATACGAAGGAACTTGCCCCCCCCCCTCCCTTTTTTTTCCAGCGGTGTACCGTAGGTCTCTAGAAGAGCGTAGCGTTCCAAAAGATTGGGAAAGGGCACTGATCATCCCCGTTTTCAAGAAGGGACGTCGAACAGATGTGCGGAACTATAGACCTATATCTCTAACGTCGAACAGTTGTAGAATTTTGGAACACGTATTATGTTCGAGCATAATGATTTTTCTGGAGACTAGAAATCTACTCTGTAGGAATCAGCATGGGTTTCCCAAAAAGACGACCGTGTGAAACCCAGCTCCCGCTATTCGTCCACGAGGGCCATAGACACGGGTTCCCAGGTAGATGCCGTATTTCTTGACTTCTGCAAGGCGTTCGATTCAGTTCCCCACAGTCGTTTAACGAACAAAGTAAGAGCATATGGACTATCAGACCAATTGTATGATTGGATTGAAGAGTTTCTAGATAACAGAAGGAAGCATGTCATTCTCAATGGTGAGAAGTCTTCTGAAGTGAGAGTGATTTCGGGTGTGCCGCAGGGGAGTGTCGTGGGACCTTTGCTATTCACAATATGTATAAATGACCTTGTGGATAACATCGGAAGTTCACTGAGGCTTTTTGCGGATGATGCTGTAGTATATCGAAAGGTTGTGACAATGGAAAATTGTACTGAAATGCAGGAGGATCTGCAAAGAATTGACATATCGTGCAGGGAATGGCAATTGAATCTCAATGTAGACAAGTGTAACGTGCTGCGAATACACAGAAAGAAAGATCCTTTATCATTTAGCTACAATATAGCAGGGCAGCAACTGGAAGCAGTTAATTCCATAAATTAGGCATTAGGAGTGATTTAAAATGGAATGACCATATAAAATTAATCGTCGGTAAGGCAGATGCCAGACTGAGATTCATTGGAAGAATCCTAAGGCATTGCAATCCGAAAACAAAGGAAGTAGGTTACAGTACACTTGTTCGCCCACTGCTTCAATACTGCTCACCGGTGTGGGATCCGCACCAGATAGGGTTGACAGAAGAGATACAGAAGATCCAAAGGAGAGCAGCGTGCTTCGTTACAGGATCATCAAGTAATCGCGAAAGCGTTACCGACATGATAGATAAACTCCAATGGAAGACTCTGCAAGAGAGACGCTCAGTAGCTCGATACAGGCTTTTGTTGAAGTTTCGAGAACGTACCTCCACCGAGGAGTCAAGCAGTATATTGCTCCCTCCTATGTATATCTCGCGAAGAGACCATGAGGATAAAATCAGATAAGGGCCCACACAGAGGCATACCGACAATCTTTCTTTCCACGAATTCGAGACTGGAATAGAAGGGAGAACCGATAGAGGTACTCAAGGTACCCTCTTCCACATACCGTCGGGTGGCTTGTGGAGTATGGATGTAGATGTAGATGAAGATCTGACGAAGAACACTTGTGAAATCAGTTGCTTCCTCCAACACAGACATCGATACGACGTTTGGAAGCCGTTCAAACTTCTTGCGTGTAATTGTTTTTTGATGAATTGTCGCGATATACTGGCACCATTTATGACGTCGTCTGCTGTCGAAACCTCCTTCACGAATAGGGCTTCATACAAGTCCTCAGCAACACCCTTCATGAGATGTGCAACTTTATCTTCCTCCTTCAATATAGGATCCACTATTTTTCACAGCTCCAAGACATCATGAATGTAGGATGCTGCAGTTTCTCCTAGACGCTGTGCCTTGCACTTTAATTTATCTTCAGCCTTGCACTTCTGTCGTTGTGTGTCGCCGAAATACTTGCACAGTTCCCCCTGGAATACTTCCCAGCCTGTGAACTTCTCCCCGTAGTTCTCATACCATTGCTTGGCAGTGCCCTCCAAGTAGAAACATACGTCAGCCAAACACGCGATGTCATCCCATTTGTTAAATTTAGCTATATACTCATATACCTTTAGCCACTTGTTTGGACCTTGGCCATCGTCACCCGAGAACCCGGAAGGATGTCTCATGTGATGGCACACAGTTTCTGTTATTAGTAACGTCCTCTTCTTCTCCTGTCTCCGATAGATTGCGACCTGCTGAATATGGTTCGAACTCGGGTTTATCGCCACGTAAACGGCGACTCTGTCGTGGCCTGATGGGAGCCACTGTGTCGTCGATAATGTGCGCTATCACAAGTCCCAATACCCAGCGCCCCCAGAATAATGTCATGTAGGAGGTGTAATTAGCTGAATGACGGACACTAACTTCATTTAACGAGGGTTTATTCAGCACTTGCACATACAAGAACGCGGAGCGAACTGCCACCGGCCAGAACACATGCAGTATACAGGATGGTCCATTGATCGTGACCGGGCCAAATATCTCACGAAATAAGCGTCGATCGGAAAAACTACAATCACGAAACTTGTCTAGCTTGAAGAGGGAAACCAGATGGCGCTATGGTTGGCCCGCTAGATGGCGCTGCCATAGGTCAAACGGATATCAACTGCGTTTTTTTAAAAATAGGAACCCCCATTTTTATTACATATTCGTGTAGTACGTAAAGAAATATGAGTGTTTTAGTTGGATCACTTTCATCGTTTTGTGATAGATGGCGCTGTAATAGTCACAAACATATGGCTCACAGTTTTAGACGAACAGTTGGTAACAGACAGGATTTTTAAATTAAAATACAGAACGTAGGTAGGTCTGAACATTTTATTTCTGTTGTTCCAGTGTGATACACGTACCTTTGCAAATTTATCATTTCTGAGAACGCATGCTGTTACAGCGTGATTACCTGTAAATACCACATTAATGCAATAAATGCTCAAAATGAAGTCCGTCAACCTCAGTGCATTTGGCAATACGTGTAACGACATTCCTCTCAACAGCGAGTAGTTCGCCTTCCGTAATGTTCGCACATGCATATTGTCAGGCGTTGTCGGTGGATCACGATAGCAAATATCCTTCAACTTTCCCCACAGAAAGAAATCAGGGGACGTCAGATCCGGTGAACGTGCGGGCCATGGTATGGTGCTTCCACGACCAATCCACCTGCCGTGAAACATGCTATTCAATACCGCTTCAACCGCACGCGAGCTATGTACCGGACATTCATCATGTTGCAAGTACATCGCCATTCTGTCATGCAGTGAAACATCTTGTAGTAACATCGGTAGAACATTATGCAGGAAATCAGCATACATTGCACCACTTAGATTGCCATCGATAAAATGGGGGCCAATTATCCTTCCTCCCACAATGCCGAACCATACATTAACCCGCCAAGGTCGCTGATGTTCCACTTGTCGCAGCCATCGTGGATTTTCCGTTGCCCAATAGTGCATATTATGCCGATTTACGTTACCGCTGTTGGTGAATGACGCTTCGTCGCTAAATAGAACGCGTGCAAAAAATCTGTCATCGTCCCGTAATTTCTCTTGTGCCCAGTGGCAGAACTGTACACGACGTTCAAAGGCGTCGCCATGCATGGAAATATGGTACGGGTGCAATCGATGTTGATGTAGTATTCTCAACACCGACGTTTTTGAGATTCCCGATTCTCGCGCAGTTTATCTGCTACTGATGTGCGGATTAGCCGCGACAGCAGCTAAAAAACCTACTTGGGCATCATCATTTGTTGCAGGTCGTGGTTGACGTTTCACACGTAGCTGAACACTTCCTGTTTCCTTAAATAACGTAACTATCCGGCGAACGGTCCGGACACTTGGGTGATGTCGTCCAGGATACCGAGCAGCATAGATAGCACACGCCCGTTGGGCATTTTGATCACAATAGCCATACATCAACACAATATCGACCTTTTCCGTAATTGGTAAACGTTCCATTTTAACACGGGTAATGTATCACGAAGCAAATACCGTCCGCACTGGCGGAATGTTACGTGATACCACGTATGTATACGTTTGTGACTATTACAGCGCCATCTATCACAAAGCGAAAAAAGTGGTCCAACTAAAACATTCCTATTTCTTTACGCACTACACGAATATGTAATAAAAATGGGGGTTCCTATTTAAAAAACTGCAGTTGATATCCGTTTGACTTTGTAAGAGGTCCATGATTAAGGAATTTGTTACTAGCGCACTCGAGCAGATGTAATTTCGATGGATTGCTCACGCGGTGCCTGCGATATGTAAGCCGTAAGAGAATCCCAGACCAGAGAGCAGTGTTGTATGCAGTTAAGAGCAGTGTCTGTAGCAGTAGCAGTAAGCTGTTGCTACCAGTCTGGTGTATGGAGTTGACTGGGCCGGTCTTGGAGCGATGGCGGTGCCTGAGCGTTGTAGTATAAGGTAAAAGCAGCCTCGCACATGTGTAGTATTGTTATATCAAGTCCCATGTAAATGCTTTTAAAAGGAATTCTCTTAATAATAATCTTTCTTATAAAAATTAACTTTTGACAATCATTCAACTCAATTTAAAGATTTTACTAATTTCTCCAATCCATGGTTATCCTGATTATTGTAAAGAAAAATCAGTTGTTTCTTTTTATAAATGACAAATCTATCGGCCAGCATTGCACAGGGCTGTGCCAGAAAAGTTTAGTTTCGTATAGGAGCAGATATATACGCGTTATTCGGCGACTTTATCGAGGTAAGAATTTTCAATTTATTCAGAATGATCTTTCAGGGCCATGACGCAGCACTGCTGACGTCGAAAATTTACCAGTTTAAATTCACAGTCGATTATTGAAAGGTTGTAAGTGAGTCACATTTTTTATTGAGAGATTAGTTTCAGAATATTATTGGTAGGTTTCGGAATTTATCTGTTGGTAGGTTACGCAGAATGTGAATGATATAATTATATATTTTACTGTCGGGAGTTTATAATTATATTTTTTAATGTTGGGAGGTTACACTTCTTGTGAGGAGGTTACACTTGGCGACAACCGGCCAGGATCGTATTTTTGTGAATTTCTCTGAGAAGTAGTCATATATCTGCTTTTATTTACACTATTGTTAAATGTAGTTTGCATCTGGCGCAACGCATTTACTAATTTGTCACTCTTTCTTTCACAGATCATCGGCAATTTATTGCTCTTTGTTGTTATTGTGTTTGTTCCATTTTTGCTTTGTCTTTGTTTGATTTTGTGCTTACCTTTGACTTGTGAAAATGCCGCGAAAATCTGATAACAATACATCGCGATGCGCAATGAGTGAAAAAACCGACTCGAATAATTTGACCGATAATATTAGCGACACTCAATGTGATAGTGATAATCCTCTAATTACAGATAATTAGTGCATGCCGATCACCAATAATGATTTTATTCCGAATGATGAACAAACACATTCAGTTATGTCCACACTTAATTTAACGGCAATTGATGACGCGGCACGTTCCGTTCAAATGAACGGTGTCCAGTTTGACACACATGATTGGCAAAATTTACACAGTGAACAGACAAATATTTCTAACGAAGGTGAACAATGTACTCAAAATATGTCAGATTTATTTGATTCCGGTGTAATGACCAACAGTGCACATCCAATTGCAAACCTTTTCAAGATTCAGAGAATGACCAATTGGTTACACAAAACGTGACAAATGCAGATACACCATCAGACAGCACAGAGAATAGGGTAGGTAATATTGGCATGGATCAAGTAATGGCATTATTGCTACAACTTAATGAATCGAACAAACAACTTAATGAAAATCTCAAACAACATCTTAATGAAAATCTCAAATAACAACTTAATGAAATTCTCAAACTGTCGAATGAAAAACAAGACAACAATTTCAAACAACTTAATGAAAATCTCAAACAGTCGAATGAAAAACACGACAAAAATTTCAAACAACTTAATGAAAGTTTCAAACAGTCGCATGAAAACCACGACAGGTCGTTCAAACAAATTAATAAAAAACTTGACACCTCTATTGAACAGCTTGCTGAACAGAATACAGCCGTTGCGGAGCAATGTAATGAAACTAAAAAACAATTACGTGAGGAAATTAAGGCCTGCGCCAGTAATAACAGTGAAGAGATACGCAATACACATGCTGCCACAAATAAATTACTTAGAGAAGAAATTACTACAGCCGCTAAACAATGTTCTGAAAACGCAACACGGTTACGCGACGAGATTAAATTAATGTCATCAGAACTTTCACGCGAAAGTAGACACGAAATTTGACCAACAGAACAGCCAAATTGACGAACGTTTTAATCACCACCTACAAAACAGTGAAACGCGTTATCGTAAATTTATACAGGAACAGAACAAAGTAAAGAAACAAGTCATGGAAACAATTATTGTATAGAGACAGGAAGATAAGCGTAAGTTACTTACGAAAGCAAAAACATACGTAGACAACAAAATTGCTATAGTATCAGATGAAATCAATACTATCAGACAGATGAACACTGAACTGCATGGTGAAATATCCGATCTAAAAACAAAAACAGATACTAATATTCAGACTTTGGAAAATAAATATACAGTAGACTTTCTGACAATGACCAACAGACTTGAACAATTAGAATTATTACAGGATCCTGATGCCATTAAAACAGACGTTAAGAAATTAAACAAAACCACACGTAAAATGCAGAAACAAATTAATGCTTGTGGCGCTAAAAACGACGATCAGGTAAAAGCACTGACTGAAAAATTTGATGAATTGGCCAGTCGTATTGACGTTACCGAAAATAACGATAACACCAAATGGGACGATACGTCACCAGTTTCGTTTAATCAAACACCTGAATTCCAGAATATACAGCAAACAATCAGTGAGATAGGTTCGTCCAATAATATATTACGTAGAGAATTGTCATCTGTACAGCAAGAAGTGACAGAGATGAAAAATGTCTCAGCCTCTAACACGACACGGCATACGCCACTTTTCGAACATTTCTGACACTCACACAGCCATTATAATTTAGGTAATTTGCAGAGAGAACGTGATTTATATTCCGAACAGACACAGACAAACAGATTATCATACAATCCTGAACCTGTTCAGACATTCAGAGACGATAATTTTGATTATAAGCACTTCCTATCCGTGAGAAAACTTAAGGTATTTAATAATGACAGAACACATTTACACCCTTTGGATTGGATACAACGATTTACTTTTGAATTTTCACCGGCATTGCCTGTAATGCAGAAACTAAAATTTATTTGCAGCGCGTAAGTGACCTCAGTGGATTCATTACACTTCGATGAATATGTGCCGTAGCGGCACATGGCTCCGAGCCGTAGTAGTGCTATGTCATCTTTAGTTTTCTGCACTGCTGCCTTCTCTTTTACTATCCTTTATATGTATCAAAACAACTCTTCAGGTATCGATCTATCTAGGTTATGAGTAAAGATAACCTGATATGACAAGTATTACCTGAAAGTGACAGTTTTCATTAGACGCTCCAGGAATGACAACCACCAGAATTTTAATAACAGACAAAATTTTAATAATCAGTATGTACAAAATTTTCAGAAACCGCAAACGCATTTTGGTAACAATAGAGGCATTTCCCTACAACAGCAACAAAACCAGCCGGTTAGCATACCTACCCAACAATGTAGTCTGCAAGGTCAACCAAGCTTTGATGTTTCGCCGCCTACACGTATAGCGTCGGCTCCACCAAATAGTAACGCACAGCAACAAGGAAATCAGTACGTACAGAAAACACATCATTTCAATTCCTATCGCAACGCGCCGTACAGCAACGACTATCGTGACAGACGTAAAAAAGCAGCAGAATCATCCGCAACAACAGATTATCATGAATGAACCAGACAGTCGGTACCATCCCGAACCTAATACGTCAGCAAGATATAACAGAACAGTACAAATAGTTGCAATGCCACAGCATCCTCCCACAAATAACAGTACGTCAGAAAGACTTTGACTAGATACAGTACAGGTTGCACCTTCTAGCGACGTAAGAATACTTTTGACATACAGAATCTTGTTCACGAAAATGTTATTACTTTTGACGACATCTGAGACACACTTTTGCATGAAAAACCAGTTATTCAAAAAACCATTTCCCACGCTGTCATTGAAGTAAAGATTGGATCATCCACAATGGCAATAGAATTTCAGCACGCTTTATCTGCAGATGAACAGGCAATTAATCGAACAGAGATCATTTCTACATCGCGTAACATAGACTGTCATTCCACATTGTTCACAGATACGTATGTACACAACTACAATACACCAGACGAAGCCGACTATGACGTTATTCAAATGATTTCTGATAAAGCCGGACAGAGCAACGCAAATACAGATGACGAACGTACTCAACTACGTAAAATTCTTTTACAGCAAGCTTCAGTTTTTGACAACATTTCTGGTACACTATGTTCGGTTTCATGTATGGATTCCAAACACAAGAGCAGAACAAAGACAACGTATGGAAAGAAATTAAACACCTTTGGCAAGATAGGAATAACGTTACCGTTAGAAACCATTATACTGTACACAAGAACATTCTGTTTCGCCGCTCTCACCCTGACAGCAACAACTGGTTATTATGTATTCCTGACGAGCTTGGTAACAAATTAATTTGGTATACTCATTTAAGTTACGCACCCTATGGAGCCAGAAAATGTTTTCTTATACTGAGACAGAACTGCTATTTTGCGAACATGGAGAAACGTATTCGACGAGTTTTAGCGTCATGTAAAATCTGCCAGAAAGCTAAATCAGACACTTCACATATTCCCCCGTTACATCCCATTGTACCCGTTAAATTGAGACACATGGCCGCTGTAGACATTTTTGGTCCGATTCCCAGAACTAATAGAGGTTTTTGCTACATCTTCGTCGCTGTTGAACTCACTTCGAAATTTGTTTCCTTCACTCCGTTACGCAAAGCTACTGCGATATCTATTTCGAATGCATTTGTAAAACATTTTTTATTCCATGTAGGACATGTATTGAAAGTAATTTCCGACAATGGACCACAATTTCTATCTGCGATATGGACACGTATGTTACGAGCAAGAAACGTTTCTCCGATCTATATATCCAAGTATCACGCTTCTTCGAACCCTTGTGAACGACTAATGCAAGAAATTGGTAAACTATGTAGAATATACTGCCATAAAAGACATTGATTCGGACTCACACATACGCTCATTCCAGGATTAATTAACTCCATACCAAACGATTTTACTATGCTATCTCCGATTTTTATATTGAAAATGTTGAACCACCCAACAAAATTAAAGAATTAGTATCTTTTCCCACATCTCGTCGACTACGCCGCCATGAAATAATTGACATTGCGCTCAACTACATCAAACGTGCCGCAGAGCGCCGGAGAAGGCAGCAGAAACAGGTTTGTACTCGCCGTGACTTTCTCATTGGACAGAAAATATTAGTACGCATACACTATTTCTCCAACAGAGGAAAAAGTAGATGCAGTAAATTTGAACTTCTATACGTAGGTCCATATAGAATTCGCAGCATTCCTCAGCCCAATATAGTACATGTCGAAACTTTGAGAACCAGAAAAATCAAAGGCAATCACCATGTCTCCAATATTAAACCCTTTATTGAATGAACATACTTTACGATATATCACACTGTAATGCCTCTGACCGTGCACATTTTCCATTCTTTTTATGTATATATGATAATTTTCCTATCGAATGTAGAATTTTTCTCTGCATTCACTATGAAATCTTTCAGATGCAACAAACACCAGTTGACTTTAACATTTCTGCCTTATGATAGCTCAATATCTTGACTATTCTACATTTTTTTGCTACTACATTATGATATTGTGTGTATACTTTTTGCACTCGAAAATTGTCTATGGTTTTGACCTAATACGTTTTCTGTTATCCTGTGCTGTATGATTAGTTATAACACTAGAAACAAGTTTTCATTTAATGAGTATATGATTTAAATGCAAGATATTAATCCATATTAATCATTTTCAGAAAGCAATAACGTGTAAAAGAAATAAATTAAACAAACCACAGTGGTTTACTATGAAATGGAAATTTCACCATCGAAATGAACGAAAGAAAATGCAATAACTAGTCATGAAGAGTAAATGGATCGAAATTAGCAAACTATACACACTTTATAATAGCAGTCTTAACTAATTATTTTTCTTTCAGCATACGAGGCGACTGATGCAGGCTGCCAGACAGAACTACACATGTTAATTTTAGTGATGAAATGTGCTAGAAGTAAGAAACTCTATACTATGAATAGTTGTATGAAGGAAATGGTAATATGAATAATGAATAATTAAGCGTCTGTTTTTTTGCAGATGATAATACATGATGATGAATAGTTATATGAAGTACATGGTAATATGAATAATGAAGTTTTTCTTTGCAGATGATGACAATGATGAAGTTTATATATTTTCTGTTAGTTAAGAAATGCTATGTAGTTATTTAAGTATTTGTTGCTGTTCCTTTTGACAGTATGTCTTATGTCGCATAGTATAATGAATGAATGTTTTGGGAAAGACAGCTAGAGTACATACATATTAAGTACACGTTTCATTACCTGTTAATTCGAAGTTTACTACTTTTCAGGATAATATACATTTTTTCTTTCAGCTCAATAACCCACTTTGTATTTTTTCCAGGAGAAGCTTTTCATGATATTAATATGCTACAAGCAGTTAGTTATTAAACCTGTTCTAGTACTTGCATTTTTTTACCCAGTTTTGTCTATCATTTATGAATGTGATCACATATACTCTACTTGTTTCATAACCTCGCTACAGCTGACTCATGACGAATGACATTATTAATCCTTATTTCCAGCAATAAGTCGAAAGCAAATATTTTCATGCCCCAGGAATTGACCATCGATCCCAACGCAATGCATTGCTGGCAAAAAAAAAAAAAATAGCAGTTCCAACTATTACCAGTATACAACTAAATAATGCTACCAGTTTAAGATATATTTATAGTCCTAAATATAATGCAAATTTCTCTGATGTATTGAATCCATTATATCTGTGTATTATTGGACTACAGACCTTGAGTAATAGTTAGAATGTGTCACATTTTAAATATGTCTTATGTCACTTGCATGATATCATATATAAACACTAAAAATTTGATGCTACACACAATAATTCTTGGTTTGAATTATGACTTCTGAGTAATACTGAATGATGTTTAGTAACAATGCATAAATGCTATGCCAGTGATTACTGTAATGAGATGATTTATGAATGATGTTTTGTTATACTCTATAAATGAATGCCAATAATTATTGCAATGAGGTGAGTTATGAATAGTGTTTTGTAATACTCAATACTTACTACACATTTAGTAACTGGCCAATGAATGCCAATGTTTAGTGCAATGAAATGACTTATGCATGAATGATTGCCAATGATTACTCTTATAAGATGACTTATGCATAAATGTATGCCAATGATTACTGTAATGAGATGACTTATGCATAAATGCTATGCCATGTTTAGTAAGTAGCCAATGAGTGCCAATAATTATTCAAATTGGTTGATACACTAGTGTAATTCTGAATGATGACTAGCATAAGACTTAATGTCCTTCACCTTCTGACCTAATTACCAGCAGTTACTGCAATATCGGTGTGTCCTGTCCATCCTCATGATAATGGAGCACTATATTTGGTTTTTGCACTAATTCTACATTGATGTAAGAGTTTGGATTCTACAAGAATGTGGTGTCGACATATCAAGCTGTCCAGTACCTTGAACGATGGAGATGTTATTATGGTCCTTCTGTTTGGTGTAGCTAATGTATTACCAAAATGATAACATACAATATTAATGCAACATCTGAGTGTCTTGGCTACACTGATAAATACTTCAGGAAGAGAACTTCAGATTGTCTCACTTGGTGTTGTGCTTCTGTAGAAAAACATGGACTTTCAGTGCAGCTACGTGCAACCCACTGTGCTACAACCATGATGCTATCCTTCACATCCATTTCCTAGTTCTTGTAAAATGGTAAAGACTTTTACAGTGTGTGTGCACTTTATTTCATTTCTCAATATGTTTAAATTCTTGTAAAATGGTAAAGACCTATGCAATGCGTGTGCACTCTACTTCATTTCGCAATACGTTTAAATTCTTGTAAAATGCTAAAGACATCTACAGTGTGTGTGCACTTCATTTCATTTGTTAATATGATCAGTTCTCCTAAATATGCTAAAGACTTTTACAGTGCGTGTGCACTTTATTTCATTTCTCAATATATATAAATTCTTGTAAAATGGTAAAGACTTATACAGTGCATATGCACTTTGTCATTTATTAATATATTTTGTACTCATTGCATATACACTTTGTCATTTCTTAATTTGTTCTGTACTCAGTGCGTGTGCACTCTATTTCATTTCTTAATATGTTCTGTACTTATATTATTTATCAATAATGTTATATATATGTATATACTCTGTGACTGTAGACTTAGTAACTAAAAAGATTATAGAAAAATTTGTTGCTCATGGCAAGTCCAATCGACTCACCATCGCTGCCAAATTTTTGCCCCCCACAGTGGAGGGTTATGTAAGAGGTCCATGATAAGGAATTTGTTGCTAGCGCACTGGAGTAGATGCAATTTTGATGGATTGCTCACGCGCTGCCTGTGATATGTAAGCTATAAGAGAATCTCAGACCAAAGATCAGTGTTGTACACAGTAAGAGCAGTGTCTGTAGCAGTAGCAGTAAGTTGTTGCTACCAGTCTGGTGTATGGAGTTGACTGGGCCGGTCTTGGGGCGATGGCGGTGCCTGAGCATTGTAGTATAAGGTAAAAGCAGCCTCGCACATATGTAGTATTGTTATATCACGTCCCATGTAAATGCTTTTAAAAAGACTTCTCTTAATAATAATCTTTCTTGTAAAAATTAACTTTTGACAATCATTCAACCCAATTTGAAGATTTTACTAATTTCTCCTATCCGTGGTCATCCTGATTATTGTAAATAAAAATCAGTTGTTTCTTTTTATAAATGACAGATCTATCGGCCAGCATTGCACAGGGCTGTGCCAGAAAAGTTTAGTTTCGTATAGGAGCAGATATATACGCGTTATCCGGCGACTTTATCGAGGTAAGAATTTTCAATTTATTCAGTACGATCTTTCAGGGCCATGACGCAGCACTGCTGACGTCGAAAATTTACCAGTTTAAATTCACAGTCAATTATTGAAAGGTTATAAGTGGGTCACATTTTTTATTGAGAGATTAGTCTCAGAATATTATTGGTAGGTTTCGGAATTTATCTGTTGGTAGGTTACGCAGACTGTGAATGATATAATTATATATTTTACTGTTGGGAGGTTATAATTATATTTTTTAATGTTGGGAGGTTACACTTCTTGTGGGGAGGTTACAACTTATGTCAGCGTCATCTAGTGGGCCAAGGGCCAACCATGGCGCCATCTGGTGTCCCCCTTCAAGCTAGATGAGTTTCATTATTTGTAGTTTTTTCGTTTGATGCTTATTTCGTGAGATATTTGGCCCAGTCACTATTAATGGACCACCCTGTATACAGTATACAGCTACAGAACATGTGTCCTGATATTTGTGGGTACTTCTAGACTGTCCTCAGATCGAATATAAAAATTAAAATTTTACGGTTTAGGTGAGTTTCGAACTCACGACCCTCTATATAACAGCGTAGTATCAAAGGCGCTATACCACAGTGAGGATGCTACCACGCTTCTTCTGTGACAATATTAACAGACTCCGTTCTAAAAAAGCCAGCATCTGCAGACGCTACTTGCTACACAATAACAACTCTGCTGTTGTGAAGTACTGGAAGAAAGTCTTGGAAGATACTATATATGGAGATCTCAAGAAATTTTGATGTATCTTTGACAAAACGACTTGCTTTCGTCTCCCAAGAAAAAAGAATTCCTGCGTAGTTCTAAACTGAATTACAATCAATCGTGGCAAATGTATGGACTCATTGAACAAATGCGAACCGAACAACCAAACACACAGCCGGCTATGAATCAGAAAAGCAGACAATATAGCACATACGTGTTTGCTAAGAACATACAAGAAAATGTGGAGATTTTCTAAATGCTAATAATAGTGCTGTTACATGTATTTGTATTCTAGATGCTTCATTATGAATGTTATTCCTAGCTTATGGTCGTTAATGTGATTTGTAATAATGCCATGCGAGAAATGAATAATTCTTCCCTTCTCAGTTCTCTTACTGATCTTCAGCCTTCCTTTCCTGACTTCACATTCACTCACTCACATACACACACAAATACACACACACACACACACACACACACACACACACACTCGTGTGGGTACACCACATTAAGAGTCGTATTTAGTTCTGTGGTATTAAAAGAACTTCTTAAAAAAGTATGATATTGGTGACTCACTCGAGTAAAGCAAGTGCTCTTAAAAAACAGAGAAAGAATGAAAGTCACTTTCTCGGCAAAATCCTTGAATCTATAGGACAGTGAGAATACTGTCGACCTGTAGTACGGAAAACAGCGTGTAATCTATATATTAAACTTTTACTAACTAGTCCTAGGATTCTTACCAGCTAATCCTACTCCAGTTTTCTTCACAGCACACACATCGCAATTTCACGAGGGATGAGCTTTCGTTGATTGTTGTTCGCGATAGCAGACTACAACATTGGCCCCAGAAGGCAACCGTCATATTTCTTATGTTATTGAATTTCTTCCTAAAATGATTTACCATGCTTGTGAATTCATTGCTTATTTACAATCGTCACGTACTTTTACTTTCGAGAATATTGAACGAAACATGAATCCACCACTCGTCACGGCTAAAGGCGACAGCCACCTTTGCAGCCGATGCTGAAAAGTTGACGCAATGCCAAAGGAAATTCCTCAGTCGGTTTGTTGGTTATTATAAAAACTTGGACATAGATATACCGACAGACTACAGATTAAGTATAATTGATATTCACATGTAGTTGCCCGTCTCTAATATCCTCGATGTCGACATGACGTTAAACCCTAATTTTCCTACCTTCCTTCTTTCGTTCCATTTAGTGTCATTCTTTGCGCTAATGGAGGTACTTCCGCACTTCAGGAAATGATTGAAAGGTTTACGAGTAACACTCGTTACTGTCTCGTATAAACTGATTTACTGTTAGCTTTAATGCAGAGTTTCCTCTCAGTTTTATATGAGGAGTGATAAAAGAGTCTCCAGATTAAAATGCACATATATTCTCACTATGGCGCTCGAAGCAGATATATTTTACTTAACAGCATCTAGTTTTGTCAAGTTTGGCTGACTTGGCCAGTTTCTCTTAAACACATAGTGTAGAATACCATCTAGCGCACTCTAGTAGGTAGTCTAATAAGTAAATAGTTCATAACGTCACAACTGTCCTCAATAAAGAGTAAATAGCCTTCCAGAGTGGACACTAAGCACAGTTTACAGTATGCATGTATACTCACATAGACAATTTCAGCTCTTGCTTTTCTGTACATATATAAGAAAATCGCAGGCACACTGGCGATTAATGCATCCGTGTCCGTAATGCAGCTGGAATCTGACGTACCACCTACACAATATGTAAATGGGGTTCGTTTCAAACTTCAGCTCGGCGTAAATAGAGTCCATCTGCACTAGAACAATGACAATAAAATAAACATAAAAGCTTTAAGATGGAATTCGCCAAGCGCAGGTTTTATCTTGAAAAACCCAGAAGACTCCAGAAAGCTTAGTAGGTGTGCGTGTGTGTGTGTGTGTGTGTGTGTGTGTGTGTGTGTGTGTGTGTGTGTGGTGTAAGCATGAGACGATGAAAATTGTGAGTCTTTAGTATAGTAAATAATTTAAATTTTCTTTTATTAAAGACAGTGAAGCCCTCCTCACATTCAACACTGTAAAGACTTTTTTTGTTATCGCGAGCGATATGCGGCTCGTACCCATGACATATTGTCCAGTATTGTCGTAGAGTCTAGCCGTAACATCGTCAGAAAACCCATGCTTTAGGAGATAACTTTCAAAAGATATTTAACAGAACGTAGTGAAAGTGTTGTGTAAGAAAGTTTCCAAAATTAGTCAAATACCAGAGGTAACCAAATATCTTCCTCTTTTTACATCTTTAGAGGCAACAAGAGACATAGGTAGAAGTGCTAGACGCCCTGCTAAACGAACGTGTCATCCTTTCAGTGATGGAACTACGTTGAATAGCGGATAAGGCTGATGAATGTCACCAATTGGTGAAAGTTGTGGTCTCAGAGTCTGTTGATGTAGCGAAGACACTTCATTATTGACACTCTAGACAAACGTAATACAAGAGCGTGCTGTGGAATGGAAAACCCAACAAGATTCTATGAAAATGTGGCAAAGCAATCAGGTTCGAAAACATACGAGCAGGAGAGAACCAAAACGTTTCTGTAAATGGAGAGAGGGAATGTCAAACGTTCTAACTGCTATATTTTCAATTGTGTTCTTAGAAGCATGTCCCTAGACTTGTTCTAAGCGCCAATTACGCATAAAATGTTCCATTCATCGCTAGACATGCTTCCCCCTGAAATTTCATGTGACATGCGCCAAGGTCTCCTCAATTTAGCTTGTGATGGTTTGAAGGGATGAAACACACGTTTCTGGCGAATGGAAACATAATTTTGAACCGCAACAATAATTTTGAATTTATAGAGAAACGAAGAGAGATATAGCCTGACATCTGTTTCGAAGAATTATAGAAGACTGTTGAGGCAGCTAGAGCTATGAATCATTCCAGTGAATACAACAGGCTTATTTCATGTTGTGGACGGTGCTGAAACTTTCTTTTTCATGCAGGCATGAAAGATCTCCAAACGCAATATTATTGAAGTGTCCCGTACTCAACAATTTCAAATAGCTGTTAAAAGTTCTTACTGTGAAACAGAAGACTGAAAAAAAGAGGAAAGACCATAGCTGATGTATGCCGCGTCGCACTTCATCTGCAGGACGAATGATGTCTATTAGTTGCAAAACGGAAAGGATCTGTCGATGAAGTTGGCATTTCTTCCTCGACAGCACAGGGAATTTTACAGTAAACTTTGCAACATCTCAGCTCGAGGATGTGTCAGAAACAAAAGTCAATATTAAGAGTTTTTTTCTTGAATTTAATTTTGTTACGCTCTCGTTAAAAATTCAAGAGGTATGAGAAGTGCTTTTCTTATCTATAGTTGGACTAGTTAAAATATTTTCGTACTTTTATTATCACAAATAAAACTAAGTGAATATTTGTTAATAGCACCTGGAACAAAATCTGTGTTATTTGCATTTAGAATCACTCGGTTTCGTGGTATGGCACTTGGAACATTCTTAAAACACTATTTACTTTCTAATTTGTCTCATTATTTTTTGCAGTGATGAGGCGGGCACCATAATTCTTTGGTATCTGAATACATCCTTAATTTTAAGGATACAAGTAAGTTATGTAAAAAAGACAGTGTTTTTTGGTTATGCTGACCTAAGCGGGATCTGGCACTTAGAACGTTAGACATTTCCATACTTCAACTCATGAACAATAGTATCAGAATCTGAAATATACATCAAAAAGTGCCAATCACTGCAAGTTTTAAACGTGGGATAGACTAAAAACATACATAAAATGAATACAGCCATCATCAGTTGAGAGGCTACCTCCAATGAACGTATGCAGGGGTTGTAGGAGAGAACATATGCAACTTAACGCATTATTTTGAATACGAAGTTGAGAGGAACTAGGTAACAAGGTGGTGTCGACAACCACAACATTAATTAGGGGACATAAAACCGCAAACTACTACTACGTAGAGTGAGTGTTTTGCCTAGACGTTGGAGCACCTAGAAACACACGAAGAGTTTTCGTCAGTGCTTCAGTCCAGTGATTGAGTTTAGAATGAGGGAATGCGCGCCATAAGCCGTTTACGCCATTTTACACAGTTTTTGTTGTTGTTAGGCAAGAAGTTGTTTTTTTGCGTCACTTGTAAATACACTGACGAAAAATATCGCACCACCGAAACATCGTTAATGTAGAGTAATGGAATATCGGGAAAAGACATTTGTCGAGATAACGTATTGAAGTGATTAACATTGCAAGCTCACAGGTAAGCGCGAGATAAGCCATTGCAAATATGAAATGCTGCTACATTAATAACTTGCTTAACCACCAGAATGATGAATGTAAGCGTGCAAACGTGCATGCATTGTGTTGTACAAGTGTCGGATGTCAGTTTCTGGGATGGTGTTCCATGCCTGTTCCACTTGGCCCGTCAATACAGGGAGAGTTAGTGTTGTTTGTCGATGACGCTGGAATTGTCATCCCATGGCGTCCCATACATGGTCGATTGGAGACAGATCAAACAGGACGATGTAGAGTTTGTTGGGTTACAACACTGGTAAATGGCGAGGATTATCCCGATGGCAAACACCGCCTAAAATGCTGTTCGTGAATGGCAACATGTCAGGTCGAATCACCAGGTTGACCTACAAATTAGCAGTCGGGGTATGCGGGATAACCACGAGAGTGCTCCTGCTGCCATACTAAATCACTCCAAACGATAACTCCACGTGTAAGTAGAGTGTGTCTAGGCCGCAGGCTGAGCGATTGTAGGCGTTCATCTGGCCTCCTAGCCGACACATGGCCATCACTGGCACCGAGACAGACCAGAGTTCACCAGGAAACACAACAATCCTCCACTTCGCCCTCCAACGAGCTCCTGCTTGACACCACCGATGTCGCAATCGGCTTTGGTTTGGGTTCAGTGGAACACACGCTACAGGACATCTGGCTCGGAGCTGTCCTCGAAACAACGTTTTGTAACTGTTCTTTGTGTCCCTGTGGCGCCAATTGCTGCTCAAATTGCTGCTGCAGGTGCCATAAGCCGAACATCACGGTCTTCCGTCTCGGTAGCGTCACGTGGCCGTCCGCAGCCTTGTCTTTTTGCCACCGTACATTCCCGTGATCACCGCTACCGGCAGTCATGTACAGTGGCTACATTCCTACCAGGTCTTTCTTCATCCTCATAGTGGCGCTACTAGCACCACTCTTATGTGACTGCCGCGAAATTTGGACAGGTATTATGTTTTTTAAGTTGTAGAAACGCGGTCACCTACTTTGTCGCTCAGCTGCTTCTTTGTGTTGCAAATTTTTTTCCGTCAGTGCTCTACATATTTAAACGCTAGCTTGCCACCCAGGTCACCTTATCTGTAAGTGTGCGATTACTTAGTGTGGGTAGCACAACCCCCATAGTCTTCAAGAACTGCAGCAAAAGATTTCGGATGAGATTTCAGCAATTCCAGGTTCGATCGCCTTCAGCAACTTGCTGACCACGGCTCAAAAGTGCTATGAAATGAATGGTGGTCATTTTCAGCATCTGCTGTAATCAGGTTAACACTGTATTTCGTTTCCTCTGCTTTGTTTCTTTGTACCCTGTTCTGTGGGTCACTTTTATCTGCCCCACCCTGTAAACAGACAATTAAATCCAGTACTGACAAGATTTACTGGATTAAAACGGTTTTAAATTTCAATCTGATACTTCTTTATAGGTACGTGTCCATGTTATACCACGGAATATGGTTTCACACTTGGAAAAACTGTAAAGTACTGGGGTAATTTTAGTAATTTCAAAAAATGGCCACAGCACATTGAAAGTGAATACCATTATTTTAAAAATGTAGTCAGCTTCTATTACAGGGCTGCCTGGGCAAGAATGTCAGAAAAGTGTACAAGCTAGGACACTTTCCGTTAGTTACCATTATAGCTGGGAATCTTCTTTGGAATACCAAATGTAGAAAATCTAGACATGAAGTTCAGAGATCTGGGACCAATTACTTTTTAATGTAAATGTATGAGCAGCCCCTTCGATACAGCTCCCACAATAAGTATATGTCAACGTCATTACTGCTCAGTGAGTTTCCAGACCGGGGAGGAAAACACACCGTCAGTACAATAATACACTTATATGACAAAGGTCATGGGATACCTCTTAATATCGTGTAGGACCTCCTTAAGTGCAGCATCTAGATGTGCCAAGGACAGAAAATGACGTTCGAAGTCCCCTGCAGAAATACTGAGCCATGCTGCCTGTATAGCAGCCCATTCTGCGAAAGTGTTGCCGGTGCAGGACTTTGTGCACGTATTGACCTGTCACAAATGTTCGATGGGATTCATTCCGGGCGATCTGAGTGGCCAAATTATTAGCTCGGACTGTTCAGAAAGTACTTCAAACAATCAACAACTATAGCTCGGTAACATGGCGCTTTATCATCCATAAAAATTCAATCGTCGTTTGGGAACATGAAGCCCATAAATGGCTTCAAACTGTCTCCAGGTAGCCGCACATAACCATATCCAGTCAATGTTTGGTCCAGTTGGACAAGAGGATCCAGTCCATTCCACGTAACCATTATGGAACCACCACCAGCTTGAACAGTGCCTTGTTGACTACTTAGGTTCATAACCTTGTGGGGTTTTCACCACACTCGAGCCCTATCATCAACTCTTACCAGATGAAAGTGGCAATCATCTGACCAGACTACGGTTTTCGAATTGTCTAGGGTTCAACCATATATGTCACGAGGTCAGGAGAGGCGTTTCAGGCGATGTCGTGCTGTAAGCAAACGAACTCGCATCGGTCGTCTGTTGCCACAGCCAATTAACGCCAAATTTCGCTGCACTGTCCTAACGGATTGATTTCTGCAGTTACTTCACACAGTGCTGCTTCTCTGTCAGCGCTGACAACTATATGCAAGCGCCGCTGCTCTCGGTCCTTAAGTGAACGCCGTCAGCTACTGCGTTGTCCGTGTTGTCTGAAATGTTGTGTTCTCGCACACTCTTCACACTATAGATAGATCTTGTAATACTGAATTCCCTAACGATTTTCGAAATGGAATGTTTCTTGCGTCTAGCTCCAACTACCATCCGCGTTCAGAGGTCGTTAATTCCCGTCCTGTGGCCATAATCACGTCGGAAACCTTTCCACATCAATCACTTGAGTGCAAATGGCAGCTCTGTCAATGCTCTGCCATTTTATACCTTGTGTATGTGATACTACCGCCATTTGCATATGTGCATATGTCCATAATTTTTGTCACCTCAGTGCAAGTCTATCCAGTCTGATCACACGCAATGCAACGTGAAATAGTACGAGTACGAATAGTATCAGATTTCTGCAGAATGCGTACCTATACGACTTTGCCTGTAAGAACGAGCAATTTTTTGAAGGTACTGTACACCACAAAATACGAGAGTTGGAACTTTAATAGTGGCAACTATTTATTTACAGCTCAAAACAAAAAAACAAAAAAAGATACGTGTTTCAACGTTTTACTGACCTTCAAAGTAATCACCAGCATTGTGTATAACCCGTTGCCAGCGATGTGGAAGTCGTAGGATACTCTTAGCAGTGCCAGTTGTGTTGACAGTTCGAGTGGCGCGGTCTATTGCCCGAAAAATTTGTAGCAGTTGTGAAGCGAATGCCGTTAAGTGTTTCCTTGAGTTTAAGTCAGGGGAGTGCAGTAGGTGGTATAGTACTTAGCAGCCCCCTCAGTCAAACAAATCAGTTACACCTTGCACTGTACGTGCTTGAGCATTGTCCTGCAAAATGATGGTCAGGTCCCGCAGAAAGTGTCACCACTTCTTTCTATATGCTGTTCATTTTTTGAACACAACCTACGATCAGCTTAGATAGATTGGAACACAGAGCCTTTGATGTCTGTGTTGAGGGAGACAAACTTCGCCATAGCAAGCATTCAAAATGCCTTGCGATCACATTATATAGAGCACTTTCTTTTAAGGAATACTTGACACGAACATCTGCTGGATTCAAAAGCACTCATAACATTCTCCATAAACTCTGTGACACTAGTACTGATCGTAACCAGACATTCTTCGACTATTACTAGTCGGAGTCGTATACTTAACCGAAGATTATTGTGCGCTTGTCTGTCTTACTAGTCCGTACGTGAAAAGACAGAATACATTCAAATGAAGCCACACGTGGGTCAATGCAATCAGCTCCCACGTACCTTGAGTCACATTTCACATCCCAATATCAGACAGAAGAGTATACTATACGAGAATCCCACAGGATTGTTGACAACCCCAACCTTCCAGTATTGAACGATGTACTCCCTGTGGACCAAAAAAGATTGAGATCAAGGAATCCCACTCTTATCACGGGCAGGACTCTAACTGAAAGTTAACTGAAAGTCATCGATGAATGGAAACGCTGTTGGCAACAAAACTGTCTTGCTCAGAGCCTGAAACAGGCACTCATCCAGGACAAATCCCTGGATTTTTCCAACCTCGGGCAATTTGAGTTACCATGAACAGCACCTGAATTAGTCGTCGAAGATATATAGATACTTCCCACAAGTGTAAAAAATCTTGAACACCATATTGTGACTATGGTGTAGAACGACAGACATCTGCTCATGCTGTATTAACCTGTCCCGCCTCGCACGTGACTACAAGTTATAAGAACCTTTCGAAGATTTCCTGGCAGTGACGACTGGCGTGATAACTACAGAAAAGACCGAGATATATAGCTGTTGTCATTTGTTTTATGTAATGCTGGAGAACGATGTTGAAATGTTGATATGTAGTAGTTTAGTTATCTTTTATATGTGTAGCCATATTTGTGATTCAGAAAATCCTAATGTAAAGAGTTTCCAAGCGGCATATTTGTTTACAAAATGTAACAGTTTATATTGTGATATATTAGGACAGAGAAAGGAGTCTGCGACCACGGGTAGCCCCAGAGTCGTAACAAAACACACACTTGCCGTATTAACACACATAAATCCATCTGATGATGAAGGTTTAAACTTTTGAAACACGTTGTTGATGTAAGCAAACTGTGTGCGACCACAGCAAACTTATTGATTAATTCGATATCAACAACAATCACGTTAAAGCCTAACCTAAAATGTTCGCATAATGAATGCCATATGATAAATAATAATAATAATAATAATAATAACAATAATTCCCGTGGAGGCCCGGGAAAAGAATAGGTCTCCGGTATGTTCTGCCAGTCGTAAAAGGCGACGAAAAGAACAAACCACTAATAGGGCTAACCCCCCTTTTAGTGTGATTAGTTGGTTCAGGACAGAATTAAAGAAGCCTCGGACAAGCGCCGTCATGGTCGGGGACGACGCTTGAACCCTATGCCCGCCCACAATGGTAACGACACTGCTAGCCAACTGGAAAATGATTTAAATCCAAATAGAGGTGTTTTGCAGGATATGCTTCCTGCAACCACTCTAGAAGGAAAACAAAGACAGAGGATGAGACGGTCAGATGAAGTTAACCGACACCTCATGTTCTGTTATTACCAAGCAACAAACTTAGGAACCAACACAACTGGATACAGATCCCAAGTATACACAACATTTATTACCAGATACCCAGAATTAAAATTTTTAACAGAACAACGAGTAGCTGATCAGATCCGTGTAATAATCAAAAATAACAGGATACCCCAGTCAGAATTAGAAAACATCAAACAACAAGTACAACAAATACTGGAACAAAACAATGTGCAATCAGAAGAAGAAGAAAATACAGTAATGGACTCAAACATCCCAGAGCAAACAAACAAAGAACAACACACATCAATTAAACAATCAGAGGAAAACGAAATCTTAAGACAGCCACCAGAACAAGCACAAATAGAACACGAAGTGACACATATGTTAGATATAGAAGAAAAGTTTCAGCTGACATATATAGAATACAAAGACACAAATACAGATATTAGACTATTCTTGCATAGACCGCCAAATAACCCACAAGTCGAAACAACAATAAAAACTATCAACACAATCATACACAACAAAATAAATGAAAACACAACTATGGGAGAGTTACAACTACTGGTTTATATAGGAGCACTCACGACACTAAATATACACACTAGGCAGAGATAAGAACCAACCAACACACAGAAGAAACCCACAAAACCAGCATGGCAACACAGGCTACAGATCAGAATAGAAAAACTGAGAAAAGACATCGGACAGCTAACACAATTTATAAGAAATGAAATGTCAGAAAAAAAAAACGAAAAAGGTTAGGTAAAATCTCACAACAAGAAGTGATAGACCAATTAGATGAAAAGAAGCAGAAATTACAAGCATTGGCCAAACGACTTGGAAGATACAAAGAAAGTGAAAATAGAAGGAAACAAAACCAAACATTCAACACAAACCAAAAGAAATTTTATCAGACAATAGATAACACACACATTAAAATAGACAATCCACCAAACATAACAGACATGAAACACTTCTGGAGCAACATATGGTCAAACCCGGTACAACATAATGGGCATGCACGGTGGATACAAGCAGAAGCAGACTCATACAAGATGATACCACAAATGCCTGAAGTGATAATTTTGCAACATGAAGTCACCCAAGCAATTAATTCTACTCACAATTGGAAAGCCCCTGGAAAAGATAAAATAGCAAATTTCTGGCTAAAGAAATTCACCTCAACACATTCACATCTAACTAAATTATTTAACAGTTACGTTGCAGACCCATACACATTCCCTGATACACTTACACATGGAATAACTTATATGAAACCTAAAGATCAAGCAGACACAGCAAACCCAGCTAAATATCGCCCCATAACATGCCTACCAACAATATACAAAATATTAACTTCAGTCATTACAAAGAAATTAATGACACATACAACACAGAACAAAATTATAAATGAAGAACAAAAAGGCTATTGCAAAGGAGCATGAGGATGTAAAGAGCAACTAATAATAGATGCAGAGGTGACATATCAAGCTAAAACTAAACGCAGGTCGCTACACTACGCATAAATTGATTACCAAAAAGCTTTTGATAGTGTACCCCACTCATGGTTACTACAAATATTGGAAATATACATAATAGATCCTAAATTGATACTGTTCCTAAACATAGTAATGAAAAATTGGAAAACCACACTTAATATCCAAACAAATTCAAATAATATCACATCACAGCCAATGCAGATTAAGCGTGGAATATACCAAGGAGACTCATTAAGTCCTTTCTGGTTCTGCCTTGCTCTGAACCCACTATCCAACATGCTAAATAATACAAATTATGGATACAATATTACTGGAACATACCCACACAAAATCACACATCTGCTATACATGGATGATCTAAAACTACTGGCAGCAACAAATCAACAACTCAACCAATTACTAAAGATAACAGAAGCATTCAGCAATGATATAAATATGGCTTTTGGAACAGACAAATGTAAGAAAAATAGCATAGTCAAGGGAAAACACACTAAACAAGAAGATTACATATTGGGTAACCACAGCGACTGCATAGAAGCGATGGAAAAAACAGATGCCTATAAATACCTAGGATACAGACAAGAAATAGGAATAGATAATACAAATATTAAAGAAGAACTAAAAGAAAAATATAGACAAAGACTAACAAAAATACTGAAAACAGAATTGACAGCAAGAAACAAGACAAAAACTATAAATACTTATGCTATACCAATATTGAGCTACTCATTTGGAGTAGTGAAATGGAGTAACATAGACCTAGAAGCACTCAATACACTTACACGATCACAATGCCACAAATATAGAATACATCACATACATTCAGCAACTGAAAGATTCACATTAAGCAGAAAGGAAGGAGGAAGGGGATTTATCGACATAAAAACCTACATTATGGACAGGTAGACAATTTAAGAAAATTCTTTCTAGAACGAGCAGAAACTAGCAAAATACACAAAGCAATCACTCATATAAATACATCGGCTACACCACTGCAATTTCATAACCACTTCTACAACCCTTTAGATCACATAACATCAACAGATACGAAGAAAGGAAATTGGAAAAAGAAAACACTACATGGCAGGCACCCGTATCATCTAACACATCCACACATCGATCAAGACGCATCCAACACATGGCTAAGAAAAGGCAATATATACAGTGAGACGGAAGGATGCATGATTGCAACACAGGATGAAACAATAAACACCAGATATTACAGCAAGCATATTATTAAAGATCCCAATACCACGACAGATAAATGCAGACTTTGCAAACAACAAATAGAAACAGTAGATCACATCACAAGCGGATGTACAATACTAGCAAATACAGAATACCCCAGAAGACATGACAATGTAGCGAAAATAATACATCAACAGCTTGCCTTACAACATAAACTTATAAAACAACACGTTCCCACATACAAGTATGCACCACAAAATGTACTGAAGAATGATGAATACAAATTATACTGGAACAGAACCATTATAACAGATAAAACAAGACCACATAAGAGACTTGACATCATACTCACCAATAAAAAGAAGAAATTAACACAACTAATCGAAATATCCATACCAAATACAACAAATATACAAAAGAAAACAGGAGAAAAAATTGAAAAATACATCCAACTGGCTGAGGAAGTCAAGTACATACATGTGGCATCAGGATAAAGTTGACATTATACCAATTATACTATCAACTACAGGAGTCATACCACACAATATCCACCAGTACATGAATGCAATACAGCTACATCCAAACTTATATATACAACTACAGAAATCCGTAATTATTGATACATGTTCAATTACCCGAAAGTTCCTAAATGCAATATAACATATACCATACAGTTAAAAGGAAGTCACGCTTGATCAAGGTCCGCGTCACTTTCCATTTTTGACCAGACATAACGTCTGAGAAAAGAAATAAATAACAATAATAATGAGTAGCATCCTCTACCATACACTTTACAAAGGTTCGCAGAGTATGAATATAAATATAGAACACAAGAAGGATAGTTAGGAAGATGAGATTATCATATAATTTGTCACCTCTTTTCTTTTGTCTTCAATTTTAATTTTTTTAACCGAGGCATACTCATATTCGAATTTTCTTAATGACGATGGGTAGGCCTACTTCAAAAGTTTTGGGCAGTATTTCTAGTATTCGAACGTGCAACACAGATAAATTCTGTGTGGATATGCTGTTATATAACTCGTGACATTCAGAGATTTTTAAACTGAACGAAGTTCGTTGCAGTATCTGAAAAGAGATTCTGGACTTTAAGCAGGTGCGAAAAATCGACCCACCATCTCGTCGAAAAACTTGCAGTCGGCAGTTTCCTGTGCGGATCGCTGCGATTTCTGAAAGGCCTGTGCAGGTGGGGGCCTCGGCTACTTGACTGGAGCGCGTGGAGCCTGAAATTTTAATTGGACTTCCGTCTGATAAAACGGGCACCGGCACCGCACCGCTCGCAAAGGCCCGAGCCGGCTGAAATGATTGTGCTGGTTACGCACTCTGCGCCAGTCGCCGCCGCGCCGCCTGCTACCCTCCAACACCTCGCGATATTCAACTGTTCTCTAAGTCACAACCTGCACTCCAAAACTCGCAGCAAATACTCGGCTCGATCGCGTGTTGGAAGCGTGTCTGAAGCGTGGGCGACACGAAGGGGAAGGTAATAACTTTCATTACTGATTACTGTGCCAAATTAAAGAGAAAATATTTAATGAGAGCGTGTGACCTCTATCCAACAGCGATTTAAGTTACTCGTGCAACCGTCACTCGTATGATCTCTACAAGTTAACGCACGGCGTCAGATCTCTGCTGCGGGAATATTTGTATGACAGAGTTGAGACGAAACGATAAAAGATTCTTTTGGTCAGTGTTCTGAATCAGGGCAGCCTCTTGGAAAAAAATTACGTTTCTTTAGTTTATTATTTTCATTTCATGCTTATTTATGTGGACGGAGTACGTGTTACTCCCGAGAAATACATCTTTCATAGAAGTTACACTACATAAAAATGACACGCCAAGTAACATGTACACACCTCTATGTAAATAAATTTACACCAGAGGTGAAGGCGCGTCAAAATATTTTATCATGAAATGTGATGAAAACAATACCATTGATTCGAAAACAGATTTACTGAAATTACCTAAGGATGGGTAGTTCGATCCTCGATAAGTCCTACGATTTTTATCTCACTCATTACTTGTTTCACCCTTGGTAATACGGGGTCCACTCACATTAATGTCATCACCACCTACGCTCGATGTCAACGTGCAGTAACTGCTCATATAGGATGAATGGCAACACTAGCTGTGGAGAGTATGCAAAGCGTGTCCAGGGCACGCGGACAAACAGTACAGTCGTTATCGTAAACCGGAAACGGAGAGATTTGCGTGACGTCCAAAATGTCATGGTCATTGGCTTTCGAAACAAGCATTTCCAGGAGTGCTAGTTCTGCAAGGTTCGCAGGAGAGCTTTAGTGAAGTTTGGAAAGTAGGAGACGGGGTACTGGCGGAAGTAGCTGTGAGGACGGGGCGTGAGTGGTGCCTGGTTAGCCCAGATGGTAGAGCATCTGCCGGCAAAAGGCAAAGGTCCCGAGTTCGAGTCCCGGTCCGGCACACAGTTTTAATTTGCCAGGAAGTTTCAATTCCGAAACGGTTAAGTTTATAAACTGTTCCCGGCGCCTGGGCAACTGTGGTGCACAACGGGCCGTAGGTGACAGAGGTGAACGACGGCTACGCAGGTGCGTACGGGCGAACAGACATGTTGTTGTTGAGCAAATGACCGTCCGGATGAACAAAGCAGCTACCAAAAGTGTCTCTTCACAGATCACCGAACACTGCTGCGTATGATCCTCCGTACCAGGAGTCCGTTTCATGAATCCTTGGTGACTGCTGTTCATTGGCAGAGAAGGCTGGTATTTGCTGCAATTGGACGTCCACTGAGGGGCGACAGCCGGCCTTTTGATAACAATCCATCGGGCAGACGGCCTTTGACGTGTACGTTGTGAAACGTCTGAAAGCAAACACAAAAACAGGTGGAGAGAGCGTCGTGGTCAGCGAATGTTTTCGTGGCCTTCAACCGGGCGAGATCTCGTCATTCTGCAAGACACAATGACTCGGCATCGATCCTTCGGGACCATGTGCACCCCTAAATGCAGTTTATTTTTCCACGGCGTGATGACATCTAACGGCAGGTCAAAGCAACGTGTCCCACAGCTTGCAGTGTAAGTTCGAAGTTCGGAGAGAACCAGGATGAGCTTACCGTACTCCCCTGGGCACTAAACTTCCCCGATTTAAAACCAATAGAGAGTCTGTGGGACCACCTAGATCGGGCTGTTTGCGCATTGGATCCTTAACCGAATAACCTAGCACAACTGGAGTCGGCATTGCTCCATGTCCCTGTTGGTAGCTTCCAGAACCTCACTGACTCTCTTCGTGCACTTCTAGCAGCCGTCCGCGCTGCAAAAGATGTTATTCAAGCTTTCGATAGGTGGTCACGTTAATGTCACTAGAAAGTGAATCTGTTGGCTTGAAAACGCAGAATAGCATTGAGATTCTGAATTTAACTGTAGGTTCCCCTGCAATTTGGTGGGTAAATCACTTGAAAGTTCGAGGAAAACAACAATTTACTGCCTCTGATAGTACCACGCCCGGAAAATCACGGTAGCTTTAAAACTAACCTCCGGGTAGGTAGAAGCTTCGACTTTTTCTTCATTTAAATATTGTTATGGGCAATAACATTTCGTTAAATATGACTGTATATTATTTTACTCATGGCTATAATGGCTATAAATTTCTTCCATATACCTTATAATATTTGTTTCATTCTTCTGTACGCGCAACCTTTCCATCATCGGCATAGTGTGAAAAGACAGTAAGTGATATCCTTATTCTTTGTTGTTATGAGCAATATTCCGTTGGTTTCGAGTCAAGGATACAAGTTTGAGTTTTCCTCTTTCTTAATAATTTCACTTTAACGCCAGTTGTTACATCGTTCAGCTATTTTACATCGCAAGCTGAAGATTAAGAGATAGAGAAAGTACATCAGAATACTGAAAGGGTAATACAGTACGTAAAGGGAGATAAAAATTTAATACTCATAGGGGACAGGAATGCAGTTATAGGGGAAGGAGTAGATGAAAAACATACAGGAGACATGGACTTGGGACAAGGAATGAGAGAGGAGAAAGACCAATTGAGTTATGTAATAAATTTCAGCTAGTAATAGATAGCTCTGTTCAAGAATTACTTGGACAAGGCTGGCTGATATGGGAAGACTTCAGTTAGATTACATCATGGTTAGACAGATATTCCGAAATCAAACACTGGGTTGTAAGGCATACCTAGGAGCAGATATAGACTCACATCACGATATAGTAGTGATGAAGAGTAGGATAAAGTTTAAGAGGTTAGTCAGGAAGAATCAATACGCAAAGGAGTGGGATACGGAAGTGCTAAGAAATAACGAGATACTCTTGAAGTTCTCAATGGTTATAGATACAGCAATAAAGAAAAGCCCAGTAGGCAGTACACTTCAAGAGGAATGGATGAATCTAAAAAGGATTATTATAGAAGTAGGAAAGAAACACATAGGTGCAAAGAAGGTAACTACGAAGACGCCATGGGTATCAGAAGAAATGCTTCAGTTGATCAATGAAAGAAGGAAGCACAAAGATGTCTTGGGAAATTCAGGCATACAGAAATACAAATCGCCGAGGAAAGAAATAATTCACGAAGTGGCAACAACACAATTATTCACGTTGGTGTGTAGAATGTATGAGTCTGGCGACATACTATCGGACTTTCGGAAAAGTATCATCCACACTATTCCGAAGATTGCAAGAGCCGACAAGTACGAGAATTATCGCACAATCAGCTTAACAGCTCATCAATCCAAGTCGCTTACGAGAATAATATACAAAACAATTGAAAAGGAAATTGAGAATGTGTCAGATGATGATCAGTTTGGATTTAGGAAAGGTAAAAGCACCAGAGAGGCAATTCTGACATTGCTTGTCATAACACAGGCCAACAAAAAAATTTTTTGAAAGACTTTGTTACTTTGATAGCTGATCTTTATTGATTTTTATGAACTGAATCCAAATCTAACCTTAGTTTTTTTGTATCACCCATAGTCTTCGATAAATATCCTTTTTGTTATATAATATAAAAATTCTATGCTGTATGGTAAACAGGGAAATTAATGAAACGCTTTGTTACAACATAAGCATGGTCTGTTTTTACAGTAAGCTACATAAAACAATGATATTAGTTAATAGAGGTTTCACTTCTCAGCTGGAATTGGTTTGTATTTTCTTTCTCGTTTTTCTTTGAAGCTTATTGTGTAGCTTTTCCTATGATGAGTCGCTTGCTGAACTTCTCGGTGAAGTGACCAACAGAAGTGCCCCATCATTTTGGTGTTCCAGCGGCCCTGGTAGCGTTTTCCCATCACTTTAATGTCCTTGTGAAAACGCTCTCCTTGCTCCTCACTGACATCTCCCATATTGTCCGGGAAGTAATCAAGGTGACTGTTCAAAAAGTGAAGTTTCAGGCTCATTAAACACCCTAAAGTGTTAAACTTCTTTAACACTGTAGCTACAATAGAAACATATTCTGGGTCTTTTTCATGTCCTAAGAACTTTTTAACGACTTGCTTGAATGACACCCATTTAAGGTCATTGTGGATTCAAAGTTAACATCAAACATCAATTTTATAATGTCAGGTCCGACAAAAACGCCTTCTTTTAGTTTAGCTTCTGAAAGGTGTGGAAACTTTCGGCAGAGATACTTAAAACATGGTCCATCTTTGGGCAAAGCCTTTAGAAACTCTTTCATTGGGCCTAACTTTTTATGTAGAGGTGGCAGGAGTACGTTTTTTAGATCTACAAGGTTTCAAGGACTCCCTCACAGGCCAGTTCTTTCTGCACAAGTGTAGAACGCTAACCATATTGTCCCATTCACACAAGAAACATGGAAATTTGGTAAAGCCACCTTGCTGACCAAGGAGCATGCATGTTACTTTTAGATCGCCACATATCATCCAACAGTGAGCAGAATAGCCTATTTTATTTAGCTTTCTTTCATATGAACAGAATGTCCAACAGGTATAGATGCATACATGTTACCATTGTGCAATAAAACAGCCTTTAAACTGATTTTGGATGAATCAATAAACAGCCTCCAGTCTTCCTTTTTGTATTCAGTACTAAACTCATTCATCAGACAGAGAATGTCGGAGCAGAACACTAAATCACCTTCTTCTCGAAAAAACTTGGAAAATTGCTGCTCTCCCTTTCTATACATGTATATGCTGGTCCCAAATGCCAATAAGTTCTTTTCTTTTAATCTAGAGCCAAGCAATTCAGCTTATTTTCTCGTTAAGCCCAGAACCCTAACCAAATCGTTAAGCTCAGTCTGAATAAACAATTTGGGCTCTAGATTTTTTGTCTTACATTGGGATTCATCATCATCTGGCTCATCTAAATCAGATTGTACATCAGAAAATACTCCTGCTGGAATAGAATTTAAATCGTCAGGTGCCCTACTGATCGGATGGCTGATGGAAGGTTAGGGTAGCTTATTACCGTCTTGTTTTTCGAATTATGACCAGTAATATCAGCACTGCAAAAATAGCAGTCTACAGGTTTCTTCTCCTTTTTGAACCATTTTCTCAGATCTTCAAAACACACATGACATACCTTATGCAGCGCCAAGGATTTATCTTGATCGCCAAGCTTACATCCAAAGTATGATAGATAAAACTATTTCACAAAGTCTGTAATGTTTCTTTGGTGTTTTTTAATCACAAATTTACCAAAAGTATAACAAACTGTCAGCAGAGTTTTTACAACCACGATTAGACACTGTACTGAACACTTGTACAGGAAATGGGAACGTGAGGTTAGGTTGACAGTAAACAAAATACCATCTGTTAACACAAAAATAGAATCGACCTTTTTTGGCCAGAAAATGTTTTTCAGCAGTGCTACCAACTTCATCTACATTCATTACACTTTGTTTTTAAATTATTTTAACTACATAAAAGCTGTTAAATTCTTTAAAAAATCGCTTAATTTAGTAAATTTTACTGTAAAATGTGAATAAATGGTGGGTTGTACAGTTTTTTAAGCATCATATTTGGACTTCCCACCCTAAAAAACATAAGAATAAGGTATTTTCTGCAAAAAAGTTATTCCATCGTTGGCCTGTGTAATGAAGGCAAGACCAAAGAAAAATCAAGACACGTTCATAGGATTTTTAGCCCTGAAAAAAGCGTTCGATAGTGTACAATGATGCAAGATGTTCGAAATTTTGAGAAAAATAGGAGTATGTTACAGGGAGAGACTAGTAATATTCAATACGTACAAGAGCCAAGAGATAATAATAAGAATGGACGACCAAGAATGAACTGCTTGGATTAAAAAGAGTGTAAGACAGGGATTTCATCTTTCGCGCCTACTGTTCAATCTGTACATCGAAGAAGCAATGACGGAAATAAAACAAAGATTCAGGAGTGGAATTTAAGGTGAAAGGATATCAGTGTTACGGTTCCCCTATGATATTACTATCCTGAGCGAAAGTGAATAAGAATTACATGATCTGCTGAATGGAATGAACAGTCTAATGAGTACAAAATATGGATTGAAAGTAATTCGAAGAAAGACGAAAATAATGAGAAGTAGCAGAAATGTTGAAAATTAGGTGGACTGATAAGGCAAGGAATGAGGTGGTTCTGCGCTGAATCGGAGAGGAAAAGAATATGTGGAAAACACTGTCAAGGAGGAGGGAGAGGATGATAGGAATCTGTTAAGACATCAGGGAGTGACATCCATGGTACTACAGGGAGCTGTAGAAGGCAAAAACTGCAGAGGAAGACAGAGACTGGAATACATCCAGCAAATAATTGAGGACGCAGGTTCCAAGTGCTACTCTGAGATGAAGGGGTTGGCACACTTGGCGGGCCGCATCAGACCAGTCAGAAGAGTGATGACTAAAAAAAAAAAATATGAAAATATTCCAGCGTCCGTCTTAAAAGCAACGGTTTTATTAATCAGCAACAGAAATTACGAATTACAACATAAACTTTGTGGCTACAGCTTGTGATGTCAAAGCGATGGACACACGTGTTAGTGAGTGGTACGACGTTGTTGATGTACGTTTCTGTTATTTTGTCACTCAAATACAGAACATTAGATTAGCATTACCTGCACACACGCACGCACACACACACACACACACACACACACACACAAACACACACACACACAGACGCACCCACAGGTATCATATATGTCCGTTGTCATGTTGAATAAGCTTATTGTGCTCATTTTTGCCAGCTCGGGATTGCTTAGTGTGACTAGTGCTTTCATATTATCTGCCATATATTAAAGTAAACACGGGTAGTTCAGACAAAAAGAGAAAAGAAGCCTTCGAAATGTGGGGCTACAGAATAATGTTAAGAGTAGATGTTCTATCACGTAACTAATAAGGAAGTACCGGATAGCCGGCCGGAGTGGCCGAGCGGTTCTAGGCGCTTCAGTCTGGAACCGCGCGACCGCTATGGTCGCAGGTTCGAATCCTGCCTCGGGCATGGATGTGTGTGATGTCCTTAAGTTAGTTAGGTTTAAGTAGTTCTACGTTCTAGGGGACTAATGACCTCAGTCCCATAGTGCTCAGAGCCATTTTTGAAGTACCGGATAGCATTGGGGAGACACGAAATTTTTGGCACAACCTGACCAAAAAAGGGATCGTTTGATAGGACACATTCTGAGATATCAAGGCGTCACCAATTTAGTACTGGAGGAAAGTGAGGGGGAAGTGGGCAGTTAAAAATCGTAGAGGGAGACCAAGATATGAATACAGTAAGGAGACTCAGGAGGATGTAGGTTCCAGTAGTTGTTCAGAGTTGAAGAGTTTTAGAGTCTTACAAAGAATAGAGTAGCATGGAGAGCTGCATCAAACCAGTCTTCGGACTGAAGGCCGCAAGAGCATCGTCAAAGGAGGAGGCTTTCGTTCACGATCACAGTAAAATTTATATTAATCTAATAACAAGTGATGGTTGAGAAACGTTTGGAAGTAGCAGAAATACTTCACAAATCTAAAACAAGGAGCGAGAATCTCTAAGCATGTGATGTAAAAATGTCATATTTTCATGGGACACTGACGAAGTGCAATAAATGTAATTATTCAAAGCGCCATGCTGCTGACTGAAGAGTAACCATGTAGACTACTGAATATGAAAACTGCGAGTCCACAATGATATATGCATTGCTGGAAAGACGGTCATATGTTACGAGCACTCTACAAGGTTAGTTAACATTAAAGACAAAACAGGACGAGAACATCTGCTGCAGTTAGAGTTGTGAAACTACCGTAGACTACCACAGACTATCGTAAGTAAGATTAGGCTACAGTAGCTCAGATAGTAGCGTTCGTCAGTTAAGGTTGTATCCGTGTTAACTGTATAGTTGTGAGTTACATACCCATTGGGCGTTACCTCATTGCGATCGCTTTCTTTGCATATGCGGTTAGTGTCTTACTAGATTCTCCTAAAAAGCAGAAGTGATGACCGTCTAGATAATGAGTGAGAGTATTTAAAGGGCTGACTGACCGACTGGTTGTTCTACACAGCTGTTCTACAACATGATTGTTCTGCATACACTCCTGGAAATTGAAATAAGAACACCGTGAATTCATTGTCCCAGGAAGGGGAAACTTTATTGACACATTCCTGGGGTCAGATACATCACATGATCACACTGACAGAACCACAGGCACATAGACACAGGCAACAGAGCATGCACAATGTCGGCACTAGTACAGTGTATATCCACCTTTCGCAGCAATGCAGGCTGCTATTCTCCCATGGAGACGATCGTAGAGATGCTGGATGTAGTCCTGTGGAACGGCTTGCCATGCCATTTCCACCTGGCGCCTCAGTTGGACCAGCGTTCGTGCTGGACGTGCAGACCGCGTGAGACGACGCTTCATCCAGTCCCAAACGTGCTCAATGGGGGACAGATCCGGAGATCTTGCTGGCCAGGGTAGTTGACTTACACCTTCTAGAGCACGTTGGGTGGCACGGGATACATGCGGATGTGCATTGTCCTGTTGGAACAGCAAGTTCCCTTGCCGGTCTAGGAATGGTAGAACGATGGGTTCGATGACGGTTTGGATGTACCGTGCACTATTCAGTGTCCCCTCGACGATCACCAGTGGTGTACGGCCAGTGTAGGAGATCGCTCCCCACACCATGATGCCGGGTGTTGGCCCTGTGTGCCTCGGTCGTATGCAGTCCTGATTGTGGCGCTCACCTGTACGGCGCCAAACACGCATACGACCATCAATGGCACCAAGGCAGAAGCGACTCTCATCGCTGAAGACGACACGTCTCCATTCGTCCCTCCATTGACGCCTGTCGCAACACCACTGGAGGCGGGCTGCACGATGTTGGGGCGTGAGCGGAAGACGGCCTAACGGTGTGCGGGACCGTAGCCCAGCTTCATGGAGACGGTTGCGAATGGTCCTCGCCGATACCCCAGGAGCAACAGTGTCCCTAATTTGCTGGGAAGTGGCGGTGCGGTCCCCTACGGCACTGCGTAGGATCCTACGGTCTTGGCGTGCATCCGTGCGTCGCTGCGGTCCGGTCCCAGGTCGACGGGCACGTGCACCTTCCGCCGACCACTGGCGACAACATCGATGTACTGTGGAGACCTCACGCCCCACGTGTTGAGCAATTCGGCGGTACGTCCACCCGGCCTCCCGCATGCCCACTATACGCCCTCGCACAAAGTCCGTCAACTGCACATACGGTTCACGTCCACGCTGTCGCGGCATGCTACCAGTGTTAAAGACTGCGATGGAGCTCCGTATGCCACGGCAAACTGGCTGACACTGACGGCGGCGGTGCACAAATGCTGCGCAGCTAGCGCCATTCGACGGCCAACACCGCGGTTCCTGGTGTGTCCGCTGTGCCGTGCGTGTGATCATTGCTTGTACAGCCCTCTCGCAGTGTCCGGAGCAAGTATGGTGGGTCTGACACACCGGTGTCAATGTGTTCTTTTTTCCATTTCCAGGAGTGTAGTTATCCTCCTGTCTGTTACTTAGAATTAACGGTATTTATATTAAAACTGAAACTGTCAATGTTTAATTAAAGTTTTATTGGGAAATTATTGATTTGTAACGTGAAACAGAGGGATATTACAGTAAAAATAAAGAAAACAGTACAGATTTGTCCTGTAGAGCCAGAAACTCAATTTTCTCGATAAAAAGATAAAACTAAACAAGAAGCAAAACAAAAATATATCAAACATCGTCTCAGTACTTCGTTGAACTTCTGCATTTATCAGTAACAACAGGGAACTCGGGCCTGTGATCTTGATGATGAACGTTCTATTGAGTCGAAAAAGCAACAAATAACTATACAAAGCTTTTTATGTTTGTGCATGTAAACTGTACTTGCATCAAACGTAATTGCATTCGTTATATGACAACGCTGAAGTTACGCCATCAACTAATTTTCATTACTTATAAAATGAAATTTATGTTCTGTAAGGATATAAAACACACAATGGACTAACATGAATGATGCGCCATTCTGATTATGTTCAAAACAAACAATCCAACAAACAAAAAAAACAAAGAGAAGTCGTCGGCTACCAGTTTCTGTCAATTTCATTTATTTTTCTTTCCCTACCACCAGTATTACCATGAATCACATAATTTACTACGTCATTTATGTAGTGTACCAGGACTACCGAACCGTAGTTAGCTGACTTCCAATGGAATCACGCTGGGGCCAGTAAGAGACTGGGAAATCAAGGAATTACCCAACATGATGGACCTGAAGTGTCAAATTATAACAAAATCAGAACGAATGTAGGTGGTGGTATACTGTTTGTACGTGGACATAGTGGTGTTTCTAGTAATTAACCGTCGTGTTAGCGATTGCGTTGCTGAATTCAATAAGGGACAGTGACGAAAATCTGGATTACGTGATTATTTGCAATTGTCGTTGCCAGAAACATTCGCGAGCCACAGATCGTTGAGATAAACTGTCAGATGGTACTAACGGTGTAATTGTCCACGCAAGAGCACGTACATCGATGCTTGATATTCGTTTCAGGTGCCCCAATCTACCTTCCTCAACACTTTTAAATATTTTCCCAAAAATTTTGGCCTTCGAACGTATTAGCACTCTTTTTAACTTGTAGCTTACATCTGAGTCCCATAAGCGCCCCTGAATGTAACTCGCTCACACCCATTACTCCAACGCTTAAATCATTCATACCCATCCACTCCCTGTTGGCCACATTCACTCACTCATTCATCCCAGATCATTGTCATTATCTCTTTGTGTCTGACTTTCACTGTCTCCTGTCTTACCGCTACAGTGCCTTCCGTTCTGTCCTACTACGACTGTCTGCTCTCTCTTACTAACACTATCTTATTCATTGTTTCCCACTGTTGCGGTCACTATCTCCGTCTTCCTCGTTGTCATTGCCATAGACTTTGTCTTTCGCTATCACTGGCTCTCACCCACTACCACTTTATTGCCTCTTTATTCCTCTCCAACTGGTACTGTCTCCTTAACTGTTTTCCTAGCACTGTTCTGTCACTGTCAACTACGTTCCACTGAGCCTTTCTCTCTCTCTCTCTCTCTCTCTGTGTCACACTGTAGTTGTCTCCTTCGCTCTTTCTACACCACAACCACTTCCACTCTTTCCCACTGCCACGGTCTCCTTCTCCCTCAGCATAAGAGAAGAGCGAATATGTTCGCATGTAAAAATTTTTGGAAAATTTTATTAAAGGCGCTGAGGAACGAAGAATGAGGCAGCTGGTACCATACTGCTCGGAGTCTGTTAAACAGGAGTATATTTGCCTTTTTTAAGCTCCTATAGGAGCATTTTTCCGCTGGTCTTCTCTTTTTTACTGCCACAGAAGAGCGTGTCGCTCGTATGAAAAGAACTTAAATTGAAATAATGCAAAAATATGAAACTTCCTGGCAGATTAAAACTGCGTGCCGGACCGAGACTCGAACTCGGGACCTTTGCCTCTCTCGGGCAAGTGCTCTACTATCTGAGCTACCCAAGCACGACTCACGGCCTGTCCCCACAGCTTTACTTCTGCCAGTACCTCTGGGGACGGGGCGTGAGTCATGCTTGGGTGGCTCAGATGGTAGAGCAGTTGCCCGCGAAAGGCAAAGGTCCGAGTTCGAGTCTCGGTACGGCACACAGTTTTAATCTGCCAGGAAGTTTCATATCAGCGCACACACCGCTGCAGAGGGAAAATCTCATTCTAGAATGCAAAACTATTTTTACACCTCAGACCAGATTTTAGGTGCACAAAAATTTTTCATACCTTTAGTATTACAACACGGGGCTCAGAGACCGCTCTGATGATTACTGAGACACTTTACAGCGTATTTCTCCTTGCTAAGTCACTATACAAACTACGTTTTCGCCTCGCATCGGATTTTACGTGCGTATTTTATGTGTACAAGTAGGGTAAATTTGAAGCCCTGTATTTTGAAACGAATAAAGATACCAAGAATATTTTCAAGGTTGTTAGATATGTGGATCTTCGGAATATATCGTCTTGCTATCTGCGGCTTGGTTTTGGAGTCCAAAAAACAGGTTTCTGGGATGTTTCTTGATAACGAATAAGGATACGCGGAAACAGGGAGATGGCACTTCCAGGGGTTGTTGTTGTTGTGGTCTTCAGTCCTGAGACTGGTTTGATGCAGCTCTCCATGCTACTCTATCCTGTGCAAGCTTCCTCATCTCCCAGTACCTACTGCAGCCTACATTCTTCTGTATTTGTTTAGTGTATTCATCTCTTGGTCTCCCTCTACGATTTTTACCCTCCACGCAGCCCTCCAATACTAACTTGGTGAACCCTTGATACCTCAGTACATGTCCTACCATCCGATCCCTTCTTCTAGTCAAGTTGTGCCACAAACTTCTCTTCTCCCCAATCCTATTCAATACCTCCTCATTAGTTATATGATCTACCCATCTAATCTTCAGCATTCTTCTGTAGCACCACATTTCGAAAGCTTCTATTCTCTTCTTGTCTAAACTACACTCCTGGAAATGGAAAAAAGAACACATTGACACCGGTGTGTCAGACCCACCATACTTGCTCCGGACACTGCGAGAGGGCTGTACAAGCAATGATCACACGCACGGCACAGCGGACACACCAGGAACCGCGGTGTTGGCCGTCGAATGGCGCTAGCTGCGCAGCATTTGTGCACCGCCGCCGTCAGTGTCAGCCAGTTTGCCGTGGTATACGGAGCTCCATCGCAGTCTTTAACACTGGTAGCATGCCGCGACAGCGTGGACGTGAACCGTGTGTGCAGTTGACGGACTTTGAGCGAGGGCGTATAGTGGGCATGCGGGAGGCCGGGTGGACGTACCGCCGAATTGCTCAACACGTGGGGCGTGAGGTCTCCACAGTACATCGATGTTGTCGCCAGTGGTCGGCGGAAGGTGCACGTGCCCGTCGACCTGGGACCGGACCGCAGCGACGCACGGATGCACGCCAAGACCGTAGGATCCTACGCAGTGCCGTAGGGGACCGCACCGCCACTTCCCAGCAAATTAGGGACACTGTTGCTCCTGGGGTATCGGCGAGGACCATTCGCAACCGTCTCCATGAAGCTGGGCTACGGTCCCGCACACCGTTAGGCCGTCTTCCGCTCACGCCCCAACATGGACGAATGGAGACGTGTCGTCTTCAGCGATGAGAGTCGCTTCTGCCTTGGTGCCAATGATGGTCGTATGCGTGTTTGGCGCCGTGCAGGTGAGCGCCACAATCAGGACTGCATACGACCGAGGCACACAGGGCCAACACCCGGCATCATGGTGTGGGGAGCGATCTCCTACACTGGCCGTACACCACTGGTGATCGTCGAGGGGACACTGAATAGTGCACGGTACATCCAAACCGTCATCGAACCCATCGTTCTACCATTCCTAGACCGGCAAGGGAACTTGCTGTTCCAACAGGACAATGCACGTCCGCATGTATCCCGTGCCACCCAACGTGCTCTAGAAGGTGTAAGTCAACTACCCTGGCCAGCAAGATCTCCGGATCTGTCCCCCACTGAGCATGTTTGGGACTGGATGAAGCGTCGTCTCACGCGGTCTGCACGTCCAGCACGAACGCTAGTCCAACTGAGACGCCAGGTGGAAATGGCATGACAAGCCGTTCCACAGGACTACATCCAGCATCTCTACGATCGTCTCCATTGGAGAGTAGCAGCCTGCATTGCTGCGAAAGGTGGATATACACTGTACTAGTGTCGACATTGTGCATGCTCTGTTGCCTGTGTCTATGTGCCTGTGGTTCTGTCAGTGTGATCATGTGATGTATCTGACCCCAGGAATGTGTCAATAAAGTTTCCCCTTCCTGGGACAATGAATTCACGGTGTTCGTATTTCAATTTCCAGGAGTGTAGTTATCGTCCACGTTTCACTTCCATACATGGCTACACTCCATACAAATACTTTCAGAAACAATTTCCTGACACTTAAATCTATACTCGATGTTAACAAATTTCTCTTTTTCAGGAACGCTTTCCTTGCCATTGCCAGTCTACATTTTATATCCTCTCTACTTCGACCATCATCAGTTATTTGGCTCCCCAAATAGCAAAACTCCTTTACTACTTTAAGTGTCTCATTTCCTAATCTAATTCCTTCAGCATCACCCGACTTAATTCGACTACATTCCATTATTCTCGTTTTGCTTTTGTTGATGTTCATCTTATATCCTCCTTTCAAGACACACTTCCAGGGGAATATCAAGAAAATATACCGTTAAAATTTGAGCAATCTGCTGCGGTTATTTATTATTTAGATTTCACCTCATACCGGATTCAACGTGTGTGTTTTAAGGATAGAAGTAGGATAACTGAACCTCTTTATCTCGGAAGCAGGTAAAGATATCAATAAAATTTTTATGATTGTTCGAGGTCGGGCTCTTCGGAATATATCTAAAATTTCATCCATTTTCTGCGCAGAGCTTTCTTGCAATCTTCCTCTCGATTTTGGTGCAAAAAAATTTTAAGAAAATGCTAGAATTTTCTAAGGAATCGCCCATGAAATAATGGTGGTTACATAAGCAACTTACGGCTCACCGAAGACCACATCAGATCCAAAAAGAATCTATTTCTTCCATTTGCCTAAGCAGGAGGAAGTGTGTAGTACCAAAACTTTGCTCCGTTAGTGTAGAATTGTTGCAGCAAGACGATCCTTCTGTGGGGTATACAAATGGTCCCTAGAGCAAGGGCTATCCAAAACGCCTTTCTGTCACCAATGGGACCAGAGGTATGATCTCCGGAAGAATACCGCTTTTGTGCTTGGTGTTTCGGTTCGTTCCCACCATTTATCGGCAGGAGTTTTTTGTCCTCCGTACAGCTCGCTTAGCGTAACCTTAATATCAGAAATTCTGCTTCACTAATAAATTCAGTCACAATCAATATTTTTGACTCAACTTGCGTTATTTCTGTTTCATTTCATCAGTATTGTAAATGTATTATCCAACTATTGTTTCACTTTCATAGTACTGAAAAGTTATTCTGTTCAATATGTAAATCAAACATCAACAACAGTTTTTTTCAGTTACTTGTCGCAAACATGCTACTTAAATAGTGGCAACTATCTATTCACAACCGATACAAAAGAGTTATATGTTTCACCTGTTACTGTTTTTCAAAGTAGTCACCAGCGTTGTGTAGAACCCGTTGCCAGCGATGTGGAAAGCATAGTATGTCATTAGCAGAGCCTGTTCTGTTGATGGAGCGAATGGGGCAGTCTACTGCCTGTCGAATCTCTGGAACCGTTGTGAAGCGAAGTGGCTCCTTCATCCTCGGAATCAAATCAACGTCACAGGGACCGATGAGTGTGGTGGATGGTACAGTACTTCCAGTTCCATCAACCGAATAGAGCAGCCACAGCTTGCGCCGTATGCGGCCGCACATTGTGGAAAGCATAGTATACCATTAGCAGAGGCTGTTCTGTTGATGAAGCGAATGGGGCAGTCTACTGCCTGTCGAATCTCTGGAACAGTTGTGAAGTGAAGTGGCTCCTTCATCCTCGGAATCAAATCAAAGTCACACGGACCGATGAGTGTGGTGGATGGTACAGTACTTCCCAGTTCCATCAACCGAATAGAGCAGTCACAGCTTGCGCCGTATGCGGCCGCACATTGTCGTGCAAAATGATGGGTGGGTTGCGCAGAAAGTGTGGCCGCTTCTTTCGCAAAGTTAGTCGCATTTGATGCTCCAAAAACGAACAGTAATACTGTGCATTGGCGGTCTACAGTGGCGGAACGTAATGCGTTAGGTTAACACCATCACAGTCGTACATGAAAATCACCATAATTTTAGACCGCTCCATTCGCACATCAACAGAACAGGATCTGCTAACGGTATACTACGCCTTCCACATCGCTGACAACGAGTTGTACACAACGCTGGTGACTACTTTGAAAGATAGTAACAGGAGCAAACATGTAATTCTTTTGTATCGGTCGTGAATAAATAATTGCCACTATTTAAGTACCAAACCTCGTATTCACATCATCTTGATATTCTTAGTGCCCATTTTATTGTAAATGTGTACATGGAATCATAATAATAATAATAATAATAATAATATGAAAATCAGCTCAACTTCCTTCACCAACAAACCTAGTAAACAGAAAACTTGGAGATCCCCTATAAGCCAACTTGGAAAATTTCAGATAGACCATGACTTCCGAAAAGAGGTCAGAGATATCCAAGTTAAGAAACACACAGATATCGACTCTGATCACTACCTTACGAGGGTTCGAATACAATTCACCCCAAGACGAAAAATACCACGAACACCACCGGTAGTTCCAAAATTTAATCTACAAAATCTAACAGAATCAGAAAAAATAGAAAAATGGGAAACTTCTCCTGCAAACAACTGGAAAAAAATTCAAGACGAAAATCACGTAAACAGCCAAGGAACAAATACCGTTACAGTAGAAACATAAACATCTGTGGCGGAATATAGAATGTGAAAAGGCACGGGATGAACTACGCAAAAAAGCCTTCGAGAAATATGGCTCCAATAAAAATGAGGAGAATCACCAAATCTTTCTAGAAACTCGAAAGGTTTCCAATAAAATTATGGGACAAATGAAGAGAAAATATGTAATCCAGCAACTATATTCAATAGAAACCGTTTTTAAAATTATAATACACATGGGTTCTACAAGACCTTCGCAAAACCAAATTAAGGGGTATAACCCACAAAATGTTCGCTTCCAAAAACCAGATGGAATTTAGCACTAAGCGATTAAGAAAATAGTGAAGTATTAGCGCAATATTTTGAGAAACTACTAAACTGTCCTGACCCACAGGAACCCTCCCAATGTCCAACACCGAACCTCCACAACCAAAAGATTCTACACCGCCAACAGAAGAAGAAATTATCAAATACGTAAAGAAACTCAAAAATAACAAAGCCTCTGGGGAAGATGGAACTGTAGCCGAATTTCTCAAAAGTCTAGGGCCTAATTCAAAAAAGGAGCTAGTAAGAATTATTGAAAATATATTGGTCACCGAAGAAATATCAGAAGATTGGAAGTGTGCCTTAATACACTGATTACATAAAAAAGTGGACAAATACGATGTGAGTAATTACAGAGGAATTTCTCTACTCTTTGTCACATATAAGATGTTATTAGCTTGTATTCTTGAACGAGCACGACAACTACTAGAACCCAAAATCTCAGATTTCCAAGCTGGTTTCAGGCCAAACAGATCGCGCCCAGAGAAAATCTTAAACCAAAAATTAATCATAAGAATAAGGAAGATGCGATGCAAGCCTACGGTATATGTCTTGGTCGACAAAAAAGGATTGTATCGGAAAATACAGAAAATCATTCAGCAGACATTAAAAAATACAACATCCAAAGTGAAATTTATGGGAAAACGTTCACAACTATTCGAGATAAAAACTGGAGTTATACCAGATGAGGAAAACTGATATACAGTATCTAAAGAAAGAAGAAAGAAAAATAATTAGGAAAATTTTGGGACCAAGATGGACCGATAATGGATACAGAGTACAGAAAACGTCCAAAATTGAAGAATATTCTAACGTAGAGACAGATATGAGGAAAAGACGCCTCAAATTCTATGGGCACATAATAAAGCTTCCCGAACACAGACTAAAAAAAAGAATAGTGATATACGTAGATTCCCTCGCTAATGGAGGAGAATTGATCCAAAATGTTAAAAAGACTTGGAATTAGCCAAAATCACCAAATAAAAAAATAGACGTAAGGAACAATTTTAGAATAAAGGTAGAAAAATGGGAGGTTAAACCAGAGACAAAAGCCTGAAGCATCGGAACAAAATGGAGCGGAGAAAGAAGAGCTAAATTCGCGCACACAATGAAAAACTGGTGTGCAAATAAAAAGAACCAGAAGAAAAAGAAGAACGAAAAATGAACCATATTTACCGAGCGTCTTCAATGGGGGAGCTTTGCGACTAATAATAATAATAGTAATAATAATAATATATTCATTTCCGTGGTTGTATATTGTGTGTATTCACATGTATTCACAGTTTTCATTTCTGCTACTTCTCATTACCTTCATCTTTCTTCGATTTACTCTCTATCCGTACTGTGTACCCATTAGACTGTTCATTCCGTTCAGCAGATCATGTTGTTCTTCTTCACTTTCACTCAGGATAGCAATGTCATCAGCCAATCGAATCATTGATATCCTTTCACCTTGAATTTTAATTCCACTCCTGAACCTTTCTTTTATTTCGATCATTGCTTCCTCGATATACAGACTGAACAGTAGGGGCGAAAGGCTACATCCTTGTCTTACACCCTTTTCAATATGAGCCCTTCTTTCTTGGTCATCCACTCTTGCTGTTCCCTCTAGCCTGTTGTACATATTGTGTATGACCCGTCTTTCCTTATAGCTTACCCCTACTTTTCTCAGAATTTCGAATATCTTGCACCATTTTACATTGTCGACCTCTTTTTCCAGATCGACAAATCCTATGAACGTGTTTTGATTTTTCCTTAATCTCTCCTTTACGTTTCGTAAAGCCAAACAGATTGTCATCCAGCGCATCCTCAATTTTCATTTCCATTCTTCTGTGTATTATTCTTGTCAGCTGCTTGGATGCATGAGCTGTTAAGCTGATTGTGCGGCAATTCTCGCACTTGTCAGATCTTGCCGTCTTCGGAAATGTGTGGATGATACTTTTCCGAAAGTCAGATGGTATGTCGCCAGAGTCATACAGTCTACACACCAACGTTGATAGTCGTTTTGTTGCCAGTTCCCCAGTGATTTTGAAATTCTTATGGAATGTTATGTATCCTTGTTGCTTTATATGATCTTAAGTCCTCCACCAAAGCTCTGTTAAATTCTGATTCTAGTACTGGATCCCCTATCTCTTCTAAATCGACTCCTGCTTCTCCATCTATCATATCAGACAAATCTTCCCCCTCACAGAGGCTGCCAATGTATTTTTTCCACCTGTCCGCTCTCTCCTCTGCATTTAACATTGGAATTCCCGTTGCACTCTTAATGTTGTCACCACTGCTTTTAATGTCACCGAAGGTTGTTTTGACTTTCCTGTGTGCTGAGTCTGTCCTTCCAACAATAATTTCTTTTTCGACGTCTTCACATTTTCCCTGCAGCCATTTCGTCTTAGCTTCCCCGCACTTCCTATTTATTTAATCCCTCAGCGACTTGTATTTCTCTATTCCTGAGTTTCCCGCAACATTTTTGTACTTCCTCCTTTCATCGATCAATTGAAGTATTTCTTCTGTTTTGCACAGTTTCTTCGCAGTTACCTTCTTTGTACCTATGCTTTCCTTCCCAACTTCTGTGACGGCCCTTTTTAGAGATGTCCTTTCGTCTTCAACTGTACTGTCTACTGAGCTATTCCTCATTGCTCTATCTATAGTCTTATTGAACTTCAACCGTATCTCGTCATTCTTTAGTGCTTCCGTATGGCACTTCTTTGCGTATTGAATCTTCCTGACTAATGTTTTAAACTTCAGCCTACTCTCTATGTCTGCTCCTGGGTACGTCTTACAATCCAGTATATGATTTCGGAATCTCTGTCTGACCATGATGTAATCTAACTGAAATCTTCCCGTATCACTTGGCCTTTTCCAGGTATATCTTCCTCTTTTGTGATTCTTGAACAGAGTATTCGCTATTACTACCTGAATCTTATTACAGAACTCAATTAGACCTTTTCCTCTCTCATTCATTTTCCCAAGCCCTTAGTCTCTTGTAACCTTTTGTTCTTTCCCTACAAGTGCATTCCACTCCCCCATGCGTGTAAGATTTTCATCCCCCTTTCACATGCTGTATTACCCTTTCAATATCATCATACACTTTTTCTATCTCTTCATCTTCAGCTTGCGACGTCGGCATGTATACCTGAACTATCCTTGTCGGTGTTGGTTTACTGTCGATTCTGATAAGAACAACCCTATCGCTGAACTGTTCACAGAAACACATTCTCTGCCCTACCTTCTTATTCATAAAGAATCCTATTCCCGTCATACCGTTTTCTGCTGCTGTTCATCTGACCACAAACCCTTGTCTTCTTTCCATTTCATTTCACTGACCCCTACTATATATAGATTGAGCCTTTGCGTTTCACTTTTCGGATTTTCTGGTTTCCCTATCCCGTTCAACCTTCTGACATTCCAAGCCCCGACTCGTAGAACGTTATCCTTCCGTTGGTTATTCAATCTTTTTCTCATGGTAACCTCCTCTTGGCAGTCCCCTCCCGGCGATCCGAATGGGGGACTACTCCGGAATCTTTTGCCAATGGAGAGATCATCATGACACTTATTCAATTACAGGCCACATGTCCTGTGGATACACGTTACGTGTCTTCAATGCAGTGGTTTTCATTGCCTTCTGCATCCTCATGCCGCTGATCATTGCTGATTCTTCCGCCTTTAGGGGCAGTTTCCCACCCAAGGACAAGAAAGTGCCCTGAACCTCTGCCCGCTCCTCCGCCCTCTTTGACAGGACCGTTGGCAGAATGAGACGTGACTTCTTATGCCGGAAATCTTCGGCCGCCAATGCTGATTATTAATCAAAATTCAAGCAGAGGCGGAATTCGAATCCGGGACCGAAGTCGTTTTCATTATGAAGCAAGGACGCTACCCCTAGACCACGGGTACCAACCCGAGGTATTAGAAAATGACAATAATAAAAAAAAAATGTATTAATGTCTATGTTGGAGAAATAAGAAGATACAGAAGGACTGGCTAAGAGCCGAAGTAATATCTTTAAAAAGGGCGATAAAAAAGAAATGTAGTAGCTGTCGAAACTTATAAATTATATGCCAAAAATCTGAATGCAATACTTAAAAATGTTATGAAAAAGTTAATATCTGAAGAACAATCTGGTTTAGAAAGGACGATCAACTATTGACACTGTTTTTACGCTGCAAGAAGTTACAGAAAAGGGACTAGAGTCAAATAGGGAAACTCATCTCGTTTTTGTGGATTTTGATAAAGCATACGATAATGTGAACAGAGAAATGCTATGAAATACGTTGGCTGAATGAGGTTATCCTTCTCACCTTACAAATGCAATAGCTTTATAAACAACACCGAAATTGTTATAAATATGGGAAGTATAACAACAAAGCCACTGAACACAAACAAAGGAGTACGACAAGGATTTTGCATTTATCCAACACTGTATAATACATATACAGATGGAGTTATCAGTAAAAGTAAAATGTTGAACATAAGTGATATTCGTTTAGGTCGTGACAGCAGACTACAGTAATTTTATGTGCAGATCTTCCCAGTCTGATTACAAAGAATGTGAAAGGTCCCCTTAGAAAAATTATGAATGACTGTGCTAGTAAACTTCTACGTTATTTGATACAAAAACGGCTGAGTAGAACTGAACGTACACAGACAGTTCTCTCCTCACTTACTCTGATCATCACTAAACTGACACACATTATTTTTTTGCGCAACGCAATCTGACTTTCAAAAATCCCTACAAAACAGTGGCCCTCACTAACAATAACCTATACCTTTCATGAATCACTTACCTCACAAAAATATTCGTTACTCGAACTACAGCAATACAGCGAGCGCCAATACTGCCATCTAAATAAAACTAATAAAACTAACTATTGAAGGCACTAACTACTGATAGGCATAGTCAGCAAATGAAAGATTTTGATAGAGAACAAACAACGTATTTACCTTAATAATGTTCAAACGTCATCAATTCATGACATCATGACAACAATCTTAACAAATTTCCTTTTTCTGGCGGACACACGTGCAGATCGTCCGCTTAAAACTCTGGCATCTCTCTACCCACTTCCACCACTGCTGGCGGCTCACTTCCAATTGCACAACGCTACGCGCTGTTCACATCCAGCTGCCCAACACTACACTGGTGAATATGAGTCCAGCAGCCACAGACTGCATACAGCGCAATCAGTGATTCTGATACAGAGCGCTACGTGGGGTTACCATAATAAAACCTAAACAGCCTACTTACAAATGAAGATGACCTTCAGATGGGAGTTTATTTGCCTAATACATGAAGTGAAGAAAAACAAGAAAAGAGTAATATGATATTGTTTAAACAGGATGACTCCGAACTCCACAGACAAAATTTATGAGATTGTTCACGGATTTTTCCTATCTGGTATGGGGGATCTTTGGTCTCCCGTGACTTGTTACAAAGTAATTACGTTAGTATTATTTATCAGATTTATTACCCCAATCACCTTTGTTTCTGTGAAAACAGCCCAAAATAGTAATAAGCCTGTAATATACGATAATCAAAAAGTACAGTTCAAAACACAAAATAGGCGCGTGTGCACAGAGACAAAACAGAACAGCAGTGAAAACATGCCTGATGGCGAAGCGCAACCGTCACTGAATGAAACAAGTTAGACTACAAACAAGACACACACAGCATGCCACCGACATTTGTACCATAGTGCAGATAGTTTCAGCGCGACAAAAATAAAAACATAAATGGTTTTAATAGATCAAACGCAAGTCAATTTACCAGGGACGACTCCACGGTCTTTTTCTCTTTGAGTCATAAGTCTTCTGACTGGTTTGATGCTTCCCCCCACGAATTACTCTCCTGTGCCAACCTCTCCATCTCAGGGCAGCACTTGCAATCTCTGTTATTTGCTGGATGTATTTCAATCACTGTCTTCCTCTACAGTTATTACCCTATACAGCCCCAACCACTGTCATGGAAGTTATTCCCTGATGTCTTAACGTATGTCCCATCATCCTGTCTCTTCTTGTCAGTGTTCCCAATATATTCCTTTCCTCTCTTATTCTGCGGAGAACCTCCTCATTCCTTACCTTATCAGCCCAACATTCGTCTGTAACACCACAAATCAAATGCTTCGATTATCTTCTCTTCCAATTTTCCCTCAAGCCGTCTTTCACTACCATACAATGTTGTTCTCCAAACGTACATTATCAGAAATTTCTTCCACAAATTAAGGCCTATGTTTAATACTAGTAGATTTCTGATTGCCAGGAATTCCCTTTTTTGCAGTGCTAGTCTGTTTTTGACGCACATCTTGCTCTTTCCGTCATGGGTTATTTTGCTGGATAGGTATAGGTATTCCTTAACTTCATCTACTTCGTGACCATCAATTCTAGATGTTAGGTTTCTTGCTGTTCTTACTTCTGCTACTTCTTATTACCCTCGTCGTTCTTCGATTTACGCTCAGTCCATATTCTGTTCTCAGAAGACTGTTCATTCCATGTAGTAGATCTTGTAATTCTTCTTCACTTTCACTGAGGATGGCAATGTCATCATAGAATCTTATCGTTGATGTCCTTTCACCCTGAATTTTGATTCCGCCTCATACCTAAGTGCTCAGAAAACACGCCTGAACAACATGACTTCGAGACCAGTATAGGCAGTTTTGCCAATGTCAAGTCATTGACTGATGATGCCTCTTTTGTGACGGTAGAATAGCAATCATAAATTAAGAATATGTTAGATTTCATAAATCGGGTGTGACCGGAATAACTGCAGAAAAGGAAACTTTTTGGCATCACAGTTCTGAGAAGTAAACCAACAGATATTTCAGAATATAGCACAATTCCCTCCAAATAATGATGGCAATGAGGAGAGGAAGAAGCCCCTAATGGGCAATATGGTAATGCATTTTAATGAAAGAAAAATTTTCAGTTTCGAACGGCATACTGGCATTGTGTTAAATGCAGTCGCGACATGTGAACATCTGTGCCAGGACGGTACTCGAACTCAGGTACACCGCTTCTCTAGAATGTTTGCCTTATCCGCCCCCTTTTACATTTTTTATATATTTTTATTTTTTTAAATGTTGCCTTAAGGTAGTAGAGCGGTAGGCGTAAGGCTGGTAGAGACAGGGTGGGCAGGGATACATATGCTTCTGTCGCCCATTCTCCAACAGAGGAGTGAACTCAAAACACCCAAGAATAAATAAAAAATGGAAACTGCTACAGGTATATTGCTTAGACAACGACCACACGGCCGAAGGAAATGAAAATCATGTTGCGAACAAAATCCTGCACGCCATCCCACGTGGGCTTCCCATCTGTGGAAAGTGTTCATTTGTACTAAGTCGATAAACATTTTGCCTCGGGTCAACGTCCTATGGAGGTCATTCCCTGCCTGGCACTCCCCATGCGCGAGGCGGGGTTTGCAAAGGCACTGCGCAAATAATTTGCAAAGAGTTGTTAATACAAGGAGCGTGCTTAGCTATGTTGTGGTTATCTTGGAGATATTGCCAACAGTCAAGAACCGTCTCCTCATCACGCCACCAGAATAAATAGCGAATGAACATACGAGAGCGTCAGTCTTCTTGGTTGGGAAATAAGTATCCTCTGGTTATAGGAGGAACGGTGGGCGGGGGAGGGGCGAGGAGAGTGGTTACTCATGCTGCAGGGCAGGGCACGAAGGTAGCGGGCGAGGATCTTCTTCTATACGAGAGTACGCACGTCAAACGCTGAATCAAATGTTAAACGGTGTTCATCAGTGTCCTGGAGGTATCACTATGGGCAAAGGAGAGAAACAGGCAAACCGATAACATTCAAGTTGTTTTTTGTCGCATATTTCTGGTTGACAACATAGCACCATGTTGCTCGAGCCCGTGTAGAGAGGAAGGGTTGCTGGATTGCTCTTCACACCGCAAGTCGTAATGTGGTTACGCTTTTACTCCCAGCCACGTTGCGAGAGTTGGATCTCAGTAGCGAATGATAATGTCTCTCGCTTTCGGAGCTCAAGCAGTGCACATAACTGTATTAGAATATGAATGCCGGGACGTGGGGCAGAGAGGGAGTGATGTGTGCATTTGTAACACGTGTTAGGATGGATGTTCCTCTGATACAAGGCCTGTAAGTGAATTTTGTTGGGACCACAGTTTCGCCACTGTGCACAAAAATAAGGCTGCAGCCCTATCTCATACATTTATAAGTATCACTCTGCCTTCACGTGGAGGGAGGGTGATGGTGTAGACTTTAAATAAGAATCCAGCAGTGAGGTAATATCCGAACGGCGCCTGCAGTCTGCATTCATCGTTGTCGGTGGGAGAACCTGAGCCACGTGTTTCAACTTAGTCGCCAAGTGAAGGTTAAAGTACTCGACACACTGTAATACTTCTATGCATCGAAGTAGATTCTGGCGAACTTATGTGTGCATTATCTGCAGTAGTTGTGTAAAGGTCGTGGTAGCAGTGTGATGCTCGTCCTGCATAAATGTAATGCTCAAATATCTGATCGAATCTATCCGTGGGAGGGACGCCACGCAGCTCACCTGGAGGCTCCTTCTAATATGCATCGTCGTCAACTTGGTTGTATTCAAGTGGCTTCTCACGACCACTCCATATCACATGATCGATTCAAGTACAGATCGTACCTTATCGCCTGATTGGGCCAGCAGTAAAAGATCGTCAGCATGCACACTGTAGTGAAAGGTGTGGCCGCTCAACTTAATGCCCAAGAGCGTGCAAATCGTGGAGAGCGCGTCCTCAACATCGTCCTCCGTAATCGATATACACTCCTGGAAATGGAAAAAAGAACACATTGACACCGGTGTGTCAGACCCACCATACTTGCTCCGGACACTGCGAGAGGGCTGTACAAGCAATGATCACACGCACGGCACAGCGGACACACCAGGAACCGCGGTGTTGGCCGTCGAATGGCGCTAGCTGCACAGCATTTGTGCACCGCCGCCGTCAGTGTCAGCCAGTTTGCCGTGGCATACGGAGCTCCATCGAAGTCTTTAACACTGGTAGCATGCCGCGACAGCGTGGACGTGAACCGTATGTGCAGTTGACGGTCTTTGAGCGAGGGCGTATAGTGGGCATGCGGGAGGCCGGGTGGACGTACCGCCGAATTGCTCAACACGTGGGGCGTGAGGTCTCCACAGTACATCGATGTTGTCGCCGGTGGTCGGCGGAAGGTGCACGTGCCCGTCGACCTGGGACCGGACCGCAGCGACGCACGGATGCACGCCAAGACCGTAGGATCCTACGCAGTGCCGTAGGGGACCGCACCGCCACTTCCCAGCAAATTAGGGACACTGTTGCTCCTGGGGTATCGGCGAGGACCATTCGCAACCGTCTCCATAAAGCTGGGCTACGGTCCCGCACACCGTTAGGCCGTCTTCCGCTCACGCCCCAACATCGTGCAGCCCGCCTCCAGTGGTGTCGCGACAGGCGTGAATGGAGGGACGAATGGAGACGTGTCGTCTTCAGCGATGAGAGTCGCTTCTGGCTTGGTGCCAATGATGGTCGTATGCGTGTTTGGCGCCGTGCAGGTGAGCGCCACAATCAGGACTGCATACGACCGAGGCACACAGGGCCAACACCCGGCATCATGGTGTGGGGAGCGATCTCCTACACTGGCCGTACACCACTGGTGATCGTCGAGGGGACACTGAATAGTGCACGGTACATCCAAACCGTCATCGAACCCATCGTTCTACCATTCCTAGACGGGCAAAGGAACTTGCTGTTCCAACAGGACAATGCACGTCCGCATGTATCCCGTGCCACCCAACGTGCTCTAGAAGGTTTAAGTCAACTACCCTGGCCAGCAAGATCTCCGGATCTGTCCCCCATTGAGCATGTGTGGGACTGGATGAAGCGTCGTCTCACGCGGTCTGCACGTCCAGCACGAACGCTGGTCCAACTGAGGCGCCAGGTGGAAATGGCATGGCAAGCCGTTCCACAGGACTACATCCAGCATCTCTACGATCGTCTCCATGGGAGAATAGCAGCCTGCATTGCTGCGAAAGGTGGATATACACTGTACTAGTGCCGACATTGTGCATGCACTGTTGCCTGTGTCTATGTGCCTGTGGTTCTGTCAGTGTGATCATGTGATGTATCTGACCCCAGGAATGCGTCAATAAAGTTTCCCCTTCCTGGGACAATGAATTCACGGTGTTCTTATTTCAATTTCCAGGAGTGTATATTATAAAAATAATTGTACAGTGTGTGTGCCGCTAAAACTCAGAACCGAGTTCCTTTACAACCAAGGGAGTTATATTGTCTGGTAGTCCTCTATCCCCCGTCCACGTAAAACGTCCCCGTTTTTACATGTACGGCGTGCTTTTGAAGATATAAACGTTGGGAAGTTCCGGTCTCTAAAAATTTCTGGAACATTTCAGAAAATTCGAGAGTATTCGAGAACGTTCCAGACAAGTCGAGAGTATTCGAGAGCATTCAGTAACATTACAGAACGTTCAGGGATGTTCCATAATGATCCGGGATGTTCTGGAATGTTCGGGAATAGTGTGAAACATTCTGGAAGATTCGAGAATATTCGGGAACCTCTCAGAACATCAGAAATCATTATGGAACATTCCAGAACACTCTCGCGTTTTGTTGAGTGTTCTGGAACATTGTGGACCATTCGAAGCCTTTTTTGCATGTTCTGGAATTTGCCACTGGTGGGGCTACCCATTGGAAGGGGCATATAGAGCTGGACCCGTCGTGTATACGAACGTCAGTGTCTTATCTGTGACGAAGTCCGCCCCCGGTAGCTGAGTGGTCAGCGCGACAGAATGTCAATCCTAAGGGCCGGGTTCGATTCCCAGCTGGGTCGGAGATATTCTCTGCTCAGGGATTGGGTGTTTTGTTGTCCTGATCATCATCATTTCATCTCCATCGACGCGCAAGTCGCCGAAGTGGTGTCAAAATCGAAAGACTTGCACCCGCCGAACGGTCTACCCGACGGGAGGCCCTAGTCACACATTTTATTTATCAGTGGCGAAGGAGGAACACTTGCATGGAGTGAAATTTGCACGGAGTGACACCTGTCGGCTAACTGGTTGTTCACAGGTGCAGGCACACCAAGAAGTATAGGAGTTCAGCACAGCTGCTCGTGCGAGCTAACTCGCGCTCACACCAGAGCAGTGAGCAACCGTGTATCGCTTCAGGGTGTTTCGTGGGAAATTTTGTTAGTAAGACTTGTATTAATGAGGACTGACAATGAAATACGCTATAATGAGAAGTGACAATGAAATTCAACATCTCATTTAATATTTTCATGATGTAACAAACGAGGGGCAGCTAAGTAAGAAACGTAGTATTTCTCATGACTGTTGCAGGCTTCTGATGACTTCCGTTTTAGGACGAAATTTAAATTGAGAAACTTATATTTCGTTGCCATTTTATTTAAACGTTAAACATAAAAACAAAGATTTCAGTAAATATTACTTATTTTGCTTTTTACTAAAGGTCAATGTCTGGTACTACTTTCCGAGAATGTTAATTCGAAGGCAAGCTCTTAAAGTGAAGTCTGCCACTGAGCTTCTGTGGGAAGACTTCGTACTCTTCACTGAGAAAAAAAAAGAAACGGTAAATATATGTACGAGGGTTATTCCAAAAGTAAGGTCCGATTGATTGCCAAATTGAAACCACAGTGAACATCAGAAATGTTTTACTTGTAACAATTAGCTACACCTTTCAGCTACTTCTCTACGTAGTCGCCGTTCTGACTTAGACTTTTGTCATAGCGTTGTACCAACTTTTCAATAGCCTCATCATAGAAGGCAGCCGCCAGTGCTTTCCGCCAATTCTCCACGCTGGCCTACACCTCGTTGTCTGTGTCAAAATGTTGTCGTCAAAGACAGCGGTTCATGTGACCAGAGATGAAACTCAGGGGGAGACAATTGCGGACTGTATTGTGGGTAATCTAACATTTCCATTTGAAAACGATGCAGGAGCATCTTCATTGCCCCTGCAGAATGCGGCTGAGAATTGTCGTGAAGACGAAACAGCACGACAGTTATGTAATGTTGGCTGCATAGCTTCAGGCGAAATTTCTCACCAGGCCCTCGTACTTGGCGGCAGACACTATTTTCTAGACATCTTTACGCACTCACTGCGAGCTCAGAAATGAGAAGAGCGACGTGATGCTAACTGGGGTTATACTAGAGACACTACCCAACACATCTGTGCAAAGCTTTATCGGATTTTCATAGTCGTTTCCATTTCGCGACCGATCGGACCTTACTTTTGGAATAACCCTCGTACAAACTTCGACTCATTTTGTTACGAAACTAAGCACGCAAACATGACACTGTAGATGCATAAGTTCTAGCTGTACCCATCTTTCAACACTGTCATTATAACCCGAAAATCGGTGAAACTGTGCAACCTTTTGAAAAGTTGATCTAAGTGCAGACTCATTCATTGAGTGATCCCCCTGAAAACAAAAATGTATTTTCATAGCGAAAACGTTGGGAAAATTACTGAGACGTTTACTTCTCTGCTCCCATATAATGTATACAATCTTCAGTCATATTGCTATATCTTTGGAATGGTTACTCTTAGATCCAGAACGATTCGGCCGTATTCATATTTACTCCAAACTTGGATTAAATTCAAACTGGGTAAAACAAGCAGCAGTATTTCCAGGAAAAGTGAAGTGAAACAACTCATAGCCAGTCGTTGGAAATCAATTACTTTACCTGTTCGCTGCGTAAATATAAATTTAGGGAATACACTGAAGTCCTGTTCAGTACAATCAACAAGCTCCAAAGGAATAGGCATTGGCTTACAAATTATATCCCTACCATTGAACCTTCTGACGGAGATTGTGAGTACGTTTTTAATCAGAAAGTTCAAGAAAAAGGCTACCCTGATCTTAAAATTAAAAGAAGAAGCCTCATGCAAGCAGAAAGGGAAAACGTTATGGTGCCGGAGAATTTTAATGGCTATGTGTCTTGTAGTAACATTCATTCTTTGATAAAACGTTAAAATTCATTTTAACATAAATTTTTTTATCTAATCGCAGTGGCATCCTTTTTTTCATACATGTTACCCAATATGAATGAATTGTTGACATTCTTTTATGCATTAATATTATCGAAAATGTAATTTGTTTGTTTTATCAACACATTTGTATACTGGTAACTGAAATTGTAGCAAAACAGCTTAAATCACTTAATAAAGGCAACGCCTCCGGTCCAGATTTTACACCAGTCAGGTTCTTTCAGAATGTAATGATACAATATCTTATTTAGCAATTATATACAACCGCTAGCTCACAGAAAAATCTGTACCTAAAGACTGGAAAATTGCTCAAGTCACAGCAATAGCCAAAACGGAAAGTATGAGTAATCCGCTGAATTGCAGGCCAATATCACTAACGTCGATTTGTAGAAGGGTTTTGGAACATATACTGTGTTAGAACATTAGGACGTAACTCGAAGAAAACCATTTATTGACTCATAGTCAGCACGGATTCAGAAAATATCGTTGTGAAATACAACTAGCTCTTTATTCTCATGAAGTAATAAGAGATATCGAAAGGGGTTGTCAAATTGATTCCATATGTTTAGATTTCCAGAAGCCTTTCGATACCGTCCCTCACAAGCGTCTTCTAAACAAACTGCATGCCTTTGGATTATCGCCTCAGTTGTGTGACTGGATTTGTGATTTCCTGTCAGAAAGGTAACAGTTTCGTAGTTATAGACGGAAAGTCATCGAGTAAAAAAAAAGTAATATCCGGCGTTCCCCAAGGAAGTGTTATAGCCCCTCTATTGTTCCTGACCTATATTAACGACATAGGAAACAATCTTTGATTGTTTACAGATGATGCTGCATTTATCATCCTGTAAAGTCATCAGACGACCAAAACGAATTGCAAAATGGCTTAGATAAGATACCTCTATGGTGCGAAAAGTGGCAATTGATCCTGAATAACGAGAAGTGTGAAGTTATTCACATGGGTACTAAAAGAAATCCACTGAATTTCGATTACGCGATAAGTCACACAAATTTGAAGGCTGTAAATTCAACTAAATACTTAGCGATGACAATTACAAATATCCTAAATTGGAATGATCACATAGATAATGTTGTGGGTAGAGCAAACCAAAGACTGGGATTCATTGGCAGGACACATAGAAGGTGCAACAGGTCTACTAAAGAGTCTGCTTACACTACGCTTGTCCGCCCTATTCTGGAGTATTGCTGTGCGGGGTGGGATCCGCGTCTGAAGGGACTGACGGATGACATCGAAAAAGTTCAAACAAGAGCGAAATAGGGGAGATAGTGCCAGAAATATGATACATGATTTGGAGTGGCAAAGGCGTTCTTCGTTGCGATGGGATCATCACACGAAATTTCAATAACCAGTTTTCTCCTCCTATTGCGAAAACATTCTATTGGCACCTACATAGGGAGAAATAATCATCATGTTAAAATAAGAGAAATCAGGAATCGCAAAGAAAAAATTTGGTGCTCGTTTTTCCCGCTCGGCGTTCGAGAGTGGAACGGTAGAGACTGCTTGAAGGAGGTTCGTTAAACCCTCTGCCAGGCACTTTATTGGGAATAGCAGAGTAGTCGCGTGGATGTAGATCTTTAGCATAATAGACACGATGCTAAGATTTTGTCGCTATCGACAGGGTAGAAGATAAGTTAAATTTATAGATGGAGTCTCCCCTTAAGCACTGCTCCGTACATACTGTGTGTTCGTATCTATGCCCTATCAGTCGGCTGTGCTGCGCTAAGTAACGGTGTCTGACCTTCCCATTTTACTGCGAGCGACCATAACCCAGGCGACGAGCGAGCGTGAGTGCTCTTGCTCGCCTGACCGCATCCTCAACGGGCCTGCTGTGGTCTGCGACATGTGTAAAGTTCTTTTTTTTCGTATTGACCTTCTAGGATCACGTTAACAACTCCAGTTCCCCTTCTTCCTTTGTTGTTGTTTCCTATTTTTGCAGTATTCCCTCATTTTCTCCCCATGAAGTCTCTTCCTTTCTTCTGTTCATGTTGTTCTTTTATAATATTAAACTTTTTAAGATTACGTTGATTGAATGTCTGATCTGTGGAATGGATAAAAAACTCGAATTATCGTATTGCGTGCTGTAACTGCAAGTGGTGTGCTTACTCTGTGTTGTTGGTAGCGAAATTTTATACGAACTGATTTAGCAATGCAACTCCCAATACCTATAAAGAAATACAGTCACTGCAAAATACATTCAGCCCCTTAGGCAGTAAATCATCTGGCCCTGTTCAAAACATAACTTTGGTCCCTGTGCACATAACAAAGAAATTAAATTGTCTTACCTACAGAGCAGCAACGGTGGAAAGCGATATATTGTGGTCTCTCCTGAAAATAAATGCTAGCTACTGTCTCAGGGATGTGCAATGCTGGCTGTAAGACCTGAAATGCACATGAAATTGTTTTGGTTGCTAAATGAAAACATTTATGAAAATCCAACTTCTCTGGAAAACGTATGATCTGGACAGGGAGGCAGTACTGATTGTGGTGAACTACTAACACAGATTTTTTTTTTAGCAAAACTATATTGCAAGGTAAAATTGTCTTTTCAAAAACATCTGACAGCTGACTTTACATTACTCACAACTGATTCAAAAACAAGAGATTTAAACACCAATATTATCTATCTTCATTAAACCAACATAAATGCAAATCATCAAATTCAATATAACACTGTTAAGAAATCTTAGAGACATTACAAAGTGAAATATCTAACTAGCGTTTCTATCAAAACAGTTTATGTACGTTCTGGGGTTACTCAACAATTACAAATTATCAGTCAACTCATCTATACTAACGCGCTGACGAAAACAAGTATCATAATTATTTAACATATTTACCTTTCTTGCACGAAGACTTCTGCTTCCAGGTTCAACAATATTGGCATACTTGAATTAATCTAATACTTGGTGGCTTCACACAGCAGACCACAAAAACTGCCTACTCCATCGTCTTTCCCCAACAGGCAGCTACCTACAACTGTGCGCGAAGAGCACTCTTACTCCACCACTATAATAATCTCAGACCAGAAGCAGGATCTCTGGTTCTGCGGTCTTACACAGTCAGCGATATTATACCTTCCAAAGACATACATCGTTTATAAAATCATATTCGGGTGCCACGTACAAATGTGCCCCAGTAGAATCCTTTCACAACCCTCCAGTGGGGTTTAAGAAATTTGACACATATTTGGAAGTACCTGCTACAACAAATGTGTGGTAAATTTATCTAACTGTATAACATCATTAAACTCGAAAGAATTGATAGTGCTCAGGTGCACTAGTATGAATCATAATCTGATTATATTATGAGTAAGTTGTCTCCCCAAGGAAGGTTGATGACAAATAAATCATGTAAAGCAGAATCAGTATACAGTCCTAACTGTCGAGATGATGATACAGGATTGGGCAAGGGAAAGTAAGAGTCATGGCTGAAGCCTATGAGCATGCTGAAGTGACTGCATCATAAAGTCCATTTGTTTCTGTTTCGTGCAGGTTCAGCTACTTAGTAGTGACCAGCGTGGATTACATTCAGTGTACCAATACATCTGAACTCCATATTATTTTCCTGTCATGTGCAGAGATAAAAGAGGTACTCGGCAACAGGTTACCAACAACGGTAATTGGCGATTATCATTGTATTATTAACGTGATGACCAACATCATCACTGCTCTTCATAGTAAAGATTCCTCTGAGATCCAAACAACACATATAGTTGCTTACGCTGAAGTATGAATAACAGTATTAGATTGCTCCAATACCATGAACAGACATAGGTGACTGGATAATGGAAGGTACAAAAAAGTAGCAAACGTAAGGTGGGACATGACCATTTCTACCTGTGTCAACATCAAGTAATCTATTTGATCAGAAGATGTTCAGGAATCGAACGAAATTATAGACTTAATGAAGCAACAATGCTTTATATCAGAGATAATAGGCGAAATTTAAAGTAAACTCTGAATAAGGCAAAATCAATAAGTGTGACATCAGGATGGCAAATAGACATAGAATAACCAAACATGACAGAGAACATCACTGGTTCATAACATTATACCGTGGTTCTCAGTGGCCTTGTTAACACAATATTGAGACGTAACTACTTAAGAAAGCCTAACAGTAAAATCAAGAATTGAATGGCTCTAGGTGGCCTTGTTCTTGGAATACACGCAAATCTTAATATCTAAAACAACTGAATAGAAAATATCAATCAGAGGCTCCAAGTCGACCTTTTAGTTACATAAATGCTGATCTTAGTAGCTAAAGAAATGTTGCAAAAATTATATTTGTGGCTGAAAATGGCCTAGTTTTGCATAGGATAAACTTCAAAGCTGAGAAAGTATCATAAAATATCATTTACCTATAACTTTATATGGCATTCAGCGGCCTATACATAATTCATAATGAGAATATGTATCTCGGCATGGCTTTTACAAGGCCAAACTGCGCTAATAGTAGGATTCTATAAAAGCATTGAACAGGGTCAGAGAATTCAGTACCTAAGGGGCTGAATGTATTTAGCAGTGACTGTATTTCTTTATTGTTATTGGGAGCTGCATTGCTCAATCAGTTCGTATAAAATTTTGCTAACAATAACACAGAGTAAGCACACCACTTGCAGTTACAACACGCTACACGATAATTCGCGTTTAGTATCCATTCGACAGTTCAGACATTCAATCAACGTAATCTTAAAAAGTTTATTTTTATAAAATAACGTTACACTGGGCGACGGCCCTGCTAGTCGTTCTCATTGTGAAATATTTGATATTAAAATAGTCAGTTATATATATTCTGTTCTCTCAACCACTCTGTAACAATAATAGTAGATATATTTAGGCTCAACGCAATTTACTAACTGGTACAAAATTCCTTCCACAGTTCATCGGGATTCTTGTGCTCCTCTTTTTTTCTCATGAAGGTTGAATTTTTGTCTTTGGATTTGTACTCCGAATCTGACACGATGCCGCGCATAAATGTCAAGGTTCCGGCACGTAATCTGACAATTAGAGATACCGAAATAGACGATTTTCCTATTATTGACAACAATGTTGAGGATAACAGTTTCAAAGCACTACAGAAAACGTGAGTTCCGCTTCCAAGAGTAATGAACAGTTTCCTGACAGTATGATATCACCTAATGTAGCATCTGCTCAGACGCTGCGGTAGATATTACTAACATGCAGACGTCAGAACACGATTCTTTACCGAATCAGGTCAATTAACTTCCCGATTCTCGCACAGTCAATCAGAATGCCAACAGTATGTCAGAGGACACAGTAGTGCAAAATACTCAATCTGTTTTTAAAATTACGTCAGATTCCGTAAAAGGTAATTATGCAGATAACGCAACAAACGAGACGTCCATGGCTGTTGATATCTCCACATCACAAAGCACAACACAAATGACACCCGTCGCATCAATTCAAAGCAATATTGAAGCGATGTTACAAAATCTCATGCCCATGTCCAATGCGCGAGTTAATAAAAATGATGAACAAAGAAAATGGCTCTGAGCACTATGGGACTTAACTGCTGTGGTCATCAGTCCCCTAGAACTCAGAACTACTTAAACCTGACTAACCTAAGGACATCACACACATCCATGCCAGAAGCAGGATTCGAACCTGCGACCGTTGCGGTCGCGCTGTTCCAAACTGTAGCGCCTAGAACCGCTCGGCCACTCCGACCGGCAATGATGAACAGTTTTCCATCATACGGGAAATACAAGTTGACACCACCACCCAGTTCAATGAACAATTTTCCACCATACTTGTCGAGCTTAAATAGTACAGAGAAACGACCGATAACCGTTTCAAACAGGTAGATAGAGACGCTCAGGGCAATGAAAAACGACTTTGCGATAAAACTGAAGCCTTAGCCAGCCAATGCGCAGACAGAACCAAACCTTTGAGAGATGACATTAATGTTTGAAGACATCAATGTGGTGAAACATATAGAAAGCTTACAGATGAAAGACAATCAATTAATGAAAGAATAGATGAACAAGACACTCGACTAGAAGCACGTCTTAAAAGTTGAAACAGAGACCTCAGAAATGCGATACAAAGACTTTCTCCGTAAACGCACAGAGGAAAACAATCAGTTGTTACAGTCATTCGCAGAAAAAAGACAGGAAATAGAACAGGAGCTGCTCGCTAGTCTTACAACCCATGTTGACGCTAGTATAAATTCCGTTGCAGACCACGCTAACAATCACAGAACCAAATACAGACAGATGTAACTGATTTCAAAACCACTGTTGTAAAACGAATCCAGAAAGTTGAAGGAAAGTGTACAGATGACCTTGAGTCGTTAAGCACCAGCCTTGAATAAATAGAGCTGGTGCAGAACCCTAACACAATTGAAGCACATTTGAAAATCTACAGAAACAAGTCGACGCTTAAACTCCAACAATTTCACACATATTCTTATGCTCACGGCAAAATGTGATGAGCTATCAGTAAGACTAGAAACACTAGAAAACCAAACTGAAAATAAATCAGACGACACAGCTCCCATTCCATTTACTGAATCTCAGAAATATAAGTACATTAAGCAAACACTAAACCAGGTTGGTACACATAACAGGTCGCTGCACAGGAATGATAATAGTTTACATCAGGAAGTAACCAATATCAGAAATTTTTTTCCTTGTAATCAGTTTCAAACTAACATGCCTGACATGCAACAGTAACAGTCACCTACTTTTAAACCTCAAAATAGTACGAGCAGACTACAAAGAACGCGTGACATTAAAGCAAACCAGTCGTCACACAATCATTTTTTTAAGCCGCCGAACCTTCTCAAAATCTACAACACGAAGGATTGGACTATAAATATTTCCCATCTGTAAAGAAATTCAAGGTATTTAGAAATAACTACACAGACCTACATCCCCTTGATTGGGTGCAGCAATTTTCATTTTCGCTGCCACCAAACTGGCCAGTGACACATAAGCTCGAATTTATCTGTAACTTCTTAGAGAGAGAACTTTCGATGCGTATGAGACCCATAGCAAGGCAATGTCACTCTGTCGAAGAATTTCGAAATGCTTTTCTATCTGCGTATTGGTCGGAAACGACTCAGTGAGGATTAACGACCAGCTACTTAGTTTACCCAATTTTGAACACCCCAATCTTCCAACTACCACCTACTTTTTTGAATATATGGTCCAATAAAACCAGTACCTGACCGAACCTAATAGCCAATCTGCGGTCATACAGTTATGCATCTCAAAACTTCCACGTTCGTAACGAGTTCCTCTTCTCACAGGACAGCAAAAAGGAAATATTTCAGCATTCAGAAACTTGTCACAATTATTATAAATTTAGCAGTCGGACTACTCATTTGTCAATAAGAACTTTAATAACGGCAATCAAGGGAATAACTCACTCACATCCAACAAGCAAGCCCGCCCATTCCATTTACATCTACATCTGCATCTACATTTGTACTCCTCAAGTCACCCAACGGTACGTGGCAGAGGGCACCTTACGTGCTACTGTCATTACCTCCCTTCCCTGTTCCAGTCGCGTATGGTTCGCGGGAAGAACGACTGCCGGAAAGCCTCCGTGCGCGTTCGAATCTCTCTAATTTTACATTCGTGATCTCCTCGGAAGGTATCAGATAAGAGAAATAACAGATTTGGATCCGATAACGATTTTTATGGACATGCTAATAAGAGACAAAATTTTCTAACCAGTGTATTCAGCAGCAGCAAGAATATTAGAATTTCGACGCCAACAATCACAGTTCGCAACCCCAAGTCTTGCCACAGCCACAGCAGCCCGGAAATATTCGACAGCAATACTGCGTACAAGCCCAACCGAAGGTCAATGTGCACCGCTCAGTTTTGCCAGTACAGCCCAGTCTAATAATTTTACTAAACGGCAAGCGAATAACTTCTCCCACAAAAATCAATGGTCGCAGTCACATCAAAACGATCAACAGCAAAGAAATTTTCACCACAAGCATGAAGGGAATAATCAATAATTTAAGCGTAATTTTGGTAACAGCAACTTTCATCACAATTGGCCTCAGCAGACTCAGTTCATTCTTTATGAACCTAATGTTCGTTTCCGGTCAGCGCAGCATTCTGCAGACCAAAACAACCGTACAGTACATATAATTGAACCACCACAGCAATCTTCTGCCATCAATCAGCCCACTAGTAATGCATGACTAGAAACTACCGACGCTGTTCAATCGGAAAACGCACAACGCGATTCTTCTAGTTATGATACCGTTCAGCAAAACGTCATAACTTTCGACGATATTAAGGACACATTATTACAAGAGAGACACCAAACTCTAAAGAATATTTCTCATCCCGCAGTTGAAATTAAATTTGGCTTGTATTTATTTTCTGCAGCGATCGATCACAATATTAATAAACAACGACTCTGTTTCACCTGTAACAGTGATAAATGAAACAGCATATCATAACTGTGACACCGACGATACCTGTTCTACCTCTCCACTTCGTAAAACGAAAGTTCGAGGCGCAGTATCCAACAAGGGAGAACTCGTCTATCTTTTCTATTTGCTAATCACACATTTGATGCTAATTTCTGGATCGATCCTCTCTTAACGTCATGCTTGGCATGTATTACCTTGTTGAACGTGACGCTGTTATCAACTTTAAGAAGTCATTGCTTATATTGAAATCCGTTACGAATTTTTCAGAATAGTTCCTCAGCTGAGGAACAAGACATTAACAGAGTAGGCCTAGAGGTCATTTCATCGTATAAGAATGCTAATTGGCATACAACATTTTTTACAAACGCGTATTTCCGTTATAACAATATCCCTGATGAATTTGACTACGACGTTGTACAGACGGTCAACAGTAAGATAAATGAATGTAAAGCTTCGACCGACGATGAGCGACAACAGTTGCTGGATATTCTTTTACAGCATTCTGAAATATTTAAAAGTGTACGAGGAACTACACTCCTGGAAATGGAAAAAAGAACACATTGACACCGGTGTGTCAGACCCACCATACTTGCTCCGGACACTGCGAGAGGGCTGTACAAGCAATGATCACACGCACGGCACAGCGGACACACCAGGAACCGCGGTGTTGGCCGTCGAATGGCGCTAGCTGCGCAGCATTTGTGCACCGCCGCCGTCAGTGTCAGCCAGTTTGCCGTGGCATACGGAGCTCCATCGCAGTCTTTAACACTGGTAGCATGCCGCGACAGCGTGGACGTGAACCGTATGTGCAGTTGACGGACTTTGAGCGAGGGCGTATAGTGGGCATGCGGGAGGCCGGGTGGACGTACCGCCGAATTGCTCAACACGTGGGGCGTGAGGTCTCCACAGTACATCGATGTTGTCGCCAGTGGTCGGCGGAAGGTGCACGTGCCCGTCGACCTGGGACCGGACCGCAACGACGCACGGATGCACGCCAAGACCGTAGGATCCTACGCAGTGCCGTAGGGGACCGCACCGACACTTCCCAGCAAATTAGGGACACTGTTGCTCCTGGGGTATCGGCGAGGACCATTCGCAACCGTCTCCATGAAGCTGGGCTACGGTCCCGCACACCGTTAGGCCGTCTTCCGCTCACGCCCCAACATCGTGCAGCCCGCCTCCAGTGGTGTCGCGACAAGCGTGAATGGAGGGACGAATGGAGACGTGTCGTCTTCAGCGATGAGAGTCGCTTCTGCCTTGGTGCCAATGATGGTCGTATGCGTGTTTGGCGCCGTGCAGGTGAGCGCCACAATCAGGACTGCATACGACCGAGGCACACAGGGCCAACACCCGGCATCATGGTGTGGGGAGCGATCTCCTACACTGGCCGTACACCACTGGTGATCGTCGAGGGGACACTGAACAGTGCACGGTACATCCAAACCGTCATCGAACCCATCGTTCTACCATTCCTAGACCGGCAAGGGAACTTGCTGTTCCAACAGGACAATGCACGTCCGCATGTATCCCGTGCCACCCAACGTGCTCTAGAAGGTGTAAGTCAACTACCCTGGCCAGCAAGATCTCCGGATCTGTCCCCCATTGAGCATGTTTGGGACTGGATGAAGCGTCGTCTCACGCGGTCTGCACGTCCAGCACGAACGCTGGTCCAACTGAGGCGCCAGGTGGAAATGGCATGGCAAGCCGTTCCACAGGACTACATCCAGCATCTCTACGATCGTCTCCATGGGAGAATAGCAGCCTGCATTGCTGCGAAAGGTGGATATACACTGTACTAGTGCCAACATTGTGCATGCTCTGTTGCCTGTGTCTATGTGCCTGTGGTTCTGTCAGTGTGATCATGTGATGTATCTGACCCCAGGAATGCGTCAATAAAGTTTCCCCTTCCTGGGACAATGAATTCACGGTGTTCTTATTTCAATTTCCAGGAGTGTATATCCAGTTTTGTTTACGAATTCCAAGTAAAACCGCATGATACGTTTAAGGCAAAACATTATTCCATTCCGTTCATCTATAGAGATCAAGTCAAGCAAGAACTTCATACTATGTTAGATCAAGGTATCATTGAACCAACCGTTAGTCAGTATACTAACCCTCGTCACATTGTTAATAAGAAAGATGGCTCACTTCGTCTTGTGTTGGATTCACGTCAGATAAACAAAATCGTCATTACCGAAACCGATCGTCTGCAAATGCTGGAAGAGCTCTTGCAAAAACATTAATCTATTCCACTTTGGACCTAAAGTCTGGATTCCGGCAAATTCAACTGCACCCTAATTGCACAAAATACACTGCTTTCCTTTGTTTCGGTAGCTCCGCTGCTTTCATCCTTGCGATGAATATTTTCTTCTAAATGAATTAAAAGACAGAATCACCACATAGATTGACGACATTCTCACTGCAGAACCTTCTTGGGCGGAACATAACTCTGTTCTTCGCATGCTACTGCAAACTTTTGTTACAGAATGTGTTACCGTGAACCTTGGTAAATCTCATTTGGCAAAACTTCCATTAAATTTCTAGGTCATGTAATTTTGGTAGACGGCATTGCGCCTGATCACGACAAACTACAAGCCATCCGTGAAATTTCAATTCCGTCTACCAAATAACAACTTCGCAGCTTCCTCGGTTTGGTCAATTTTTTTTGCCGTTTCATACACCACTCTGCACTAGATACCCCTACATTGAGTCATCTTACTGGTAAAAATACTATCTGGTCTTGGGATGACGAAACACAGTCCGAGTTTCTCAATCTGAAAAAGGCTTTACTTAACGCTCCACTTCTATCACATCCTGACCCGACAAACAATTTTTCGATTGCCACAGACAACTCCAAGGCTTCTCTTGGTGTCCAGGTATTTCATGAAATAGAGGAAAATGGTACAACTGTTAAGAAGAACATCGTGTTTGCTAGTCGCATCCTCACACCGGCTGAAAAAAAATTTCTATCACTGAACTCGAAACATTATGTGTTGTTTGTGCTTTCACAAAATTTCGTCACTTTCTATATAGCAGACACACAACAGTATACACAGATCACAGAGCTATTCAATTTCTTTTATCAGCTAAATTTACGCATGACAGACTTAGTCGTTGGAAACTTTATTTGCGGGAATTTGATTTTAGGATTGTCCACATCCCAGAAACCCAGAATACTGTAGCAGATGCGCTTTCTAGCTCTGTACAGTAACCAGCAAGAAATCGCTGCTAATTTCTGTCAAACTAACTTCAGCATTCTCTACATTAAACAGATAGCTTTTGAAAATTTTATTTCAACATCATTAAAAGGCATCGCCAGAGAATAGAAGAAGACGACCCTCTGCATACCTGAAGAACTTGTCAATAAATTAATCTGTTATACACACATGAGGTAGGCCCATTATGATGCTCGCAAATGCATTTTGATACTACTACAGAACCGTTATTTCACAAATATGGAAAGCGTATTCGACGAGTCTTAGCGACTTGCCAAATTTGTATAAAAAGTTAAATCTTCTGTACCCCATTGTACCCATGAAATTAAAACATACGGCAGCTGTTGAAGTGTTTGGATCTATTTCTAGAACTAATAAAGGTTTCTGTTACATTTTCGTTGCTGTAGAACTTTCGAAATTTGTGTCTTTCACTCCGTTACGAAAAACCGATGCTAGAACTATTTCTAATGCTGTTACTAAACATTTTTGCCTCATGTTGAACATGTTCAGATGGTAATCCCCGACAATGGGCAGCAATTTCAATCAGTAATATGGAAACGCACATTGCAAGCCAGAAATATTACACCCATTCAGTTTCCAGATACCATGCTTCTTCCAACCTAACAGGGCGCATCATGAAAGAGATTGGAAAACTTTGTCGTATGTACTGTCACGAAAAACATATTGATTGGGACAAACACATTTCAGATTTTCAGGACGTCATCAATTCCATACCCAACGACTCTACCATGTTTTCGCCGTATCTTGTGTTGAAAAATATAGACTCACCTAACGAAATCCGTGAAATTTTTTCTTTTCCTTCTACAAGAAGATTACGTCACCATGAAATTATAGGCATCGCACTTAACAATATAAAGAGCGCAGCACAGCGCCGCAAACGTCAGCAAAAACAGGTGAGTAACCTCCTGGAATTTCGCACTGGACAAAAAGTGTTGATACGCACTCATTACCTAACCAACAGAGGTAAACGTCGTTGAAGTAAATTTGAACATTTATATCCTGGACGTTTTAGGATATGTAATATTCCCCATCCCTATGTGGTTCATGTTGAAACTTAACGGACGAGAAAATCGCGAGGCAATCATCGCTCCAACAGCGGCATGCACTTAATAGAATAACTTTTGCTTTATTTCATTTCATATAGCTAGATAGAAATTTGATGATGACATACCACAACTCTTTATTTCTTCACCGTTCATCTTGGTATAAATTTTTTTTTGCTATTTTTCAGGAGCTATGCTAATTGCCAAAATGGCTCTGAGCACTATGGGACTTAACATCAATGGTCATCAGTCCCCTAGAACTTAGAACTACTTAAACCTAACTAACCTAAGGACACCACACAACACCCAGTCATCACGAGGCAGAGAAAATCCCTGACCCCGCCGGGAATCGAACCCGGGAACCCGGGCGTGGGAAGCGAGAACGCTACCGCACGACCACGAGCTGCGGACTATGCTAATTGCCAAATTTTTTACAGATGCGCGTATTTATATTGACAGCTTTCACATATGCTTATTCTGATTTACAAGTGAGTGTACGTAATAATATGACACAACACAGATTTTTTTTTTTTACCTGATGCATTTCCCAAATTTATAAAAATTCTATTGGTACCTTGTTTTCGCGATTCCTTGATTATTCAGCATTTTCATAGGTGGAGACGTGCCCGGTAGGGAGAATCTCGCACGTCGATTCTCTTACAGTAAGTTTAGGCCTTGCACATTTATGTGTTTTCATACGCAGGTGCATGAAAACAACAACTGAAAGAGAGACCATTTATTTTGACATTTGCTCAGTGGATCACATTCCTTGGGTGGTCTGACCGCTGCAAACCGTATCTCAAACATTTATTCATAATACGAATTTGTATTCTTTTTGTATGTAGCCGCTATTCATCTTATGTTAATTTATTTCAGATGCTATTTTGTCTTTACTGATACCATGAAATGTGCCATTTTTTGCTGTTATGTTATTCTACTTCACCATTATTGCACACCCTAGGCAAGATAGTATTACTTCTGACATTTATGCTATTGTCTCATGATTATTACTACATTTTTTGTTACGTTAGTCACTTTTTGCAATCTATAATGTTGCCATATTTCATTTATGCCTAGTCTTGTGCTATATCGCTATGTATCTCTTGCACTTGATGCTGTCACTAGTTTACTTGCTTTCACCTATGTAGATTTAAGAAATTCAACAAAATGATGTCCGTAATTTCCTGTCGTCGGTGTCGACGGCTACCGAGCACGATGTGGTTCATAGATGGGATTTCGTTACTTGCTCAGTCTTGACGCCGCGTCCGCATGATGACCCCTTCCCATTTTCGCTGCATAAGAGACAATATTTTGGCTTTAATTCGGCGGTTGCCATTTGCCGATCGGGTCACAGCGATTGGGATGCGAGTTTGCGAAGCATCGTGTAATAAAACTCCGAAGTATGAGATGCCATGCAGCAGTGTCCTTTCATATTGTGTTACCATTTGCCAGAACGACAGTTTGGCACATTCCATCCACCATACCAATGTCGGAGGTTATCGTCGTTTGCAGCAACGGAGATAACCTGACGGCATTCCTGTAGATGTGCCGCATCAATATCGCAGATCCCGTTGTTGCTGGAGGGTGACCTTGACTATGAAGTCGCTATGGTCTGAGGAGAAAAGCAGTCATCGTTCGGTGTCCAACACTCCTGGCGCAAGCTCATGTGAGACATAGATGTGATCAGAATGATAGAGCAAGAGACTGTTAAAAAATGTTTGTACGGGGTTGTTATCTTGCATTTTGCATTTTGTCCCGAGTATAAAGCAGGTCTCGCTCCAATCATCGAAGTTTCTGACAAGTCGAAAAGTGTAGAGAGGGTCTTTAGGTTGAAGCACACAGTTAAAGTCGCCGCAGAAGAAAAATTGATCGTAACGAACAAGAAAGAGGAGAAAGGGTTCCTGCGAGTAGAACAGATTTCTCGCGCCATTAGTCGGTTCCTGCTGGAGCATTAAAGTTAATAATACGTCTGCCAAGCACCGTGATCCCTGGGCCCCTGACTGAAGGGAGGTGAGTCACATTTCAATACCGTCACGCACGAGTATCACTGTACCACGGCCAGTCTGGTCACTCTGTGTCATATATGCTGCATAATCATAGAAGTCAGAGAGAGACCCTAATTGCACTTGTTGCAGTAAAGTAAACAGAATATCCGATGCACAAAGCATCTCTCGCAGCAGATGGACCTCCGCTGTTGTTCTAGTCTTATTAAGGTTAATTGTAGCAATATGATAAGCTTGTCGTCGGCCTGGAGGTGCCAAGCTATTTATTGGGCGTCAAGTTTATTGGCCGACAAGTTGTGTTGTCACCTTTAGCCACCCTCAACACATTGGTTAGAGCTGTTCCTAAAGTGCCAGCACCACTGGCACGGGCCCTGTCAGTGACGTGATCGCCTCCCCCCCTCCCCCCTCAGCCCTCGAGGCCACTGAATGCACAACAAGACCAGACCGTCTCCCATCATCAGGATGAATGCCCTTACTCTGGGATGTCGGGAGGTAGCATCCATCTAGCGTGCTGATGTCTGGTTGCTCAGCTACGGGCAAGCACGAACTTTCTCTGTACCATTCTGTCTCCCATGCTGCAGCTGGGGCAGCTGCTTCTGTAGGAACATCGTCTTGGAGGGTAGAATATTTATCCTCCCACAGACGGTTCTCAACCTGTTCTAAAGTTGCTCTGTACCCACAGAAATGACGCTTTGGAGATCGTTGCTTTCGAGTGTACCCTTCTGTTTCACATGGAGGCAGCGACTCATTGTCCTCCAGCACAAAAGCCATTCTGTTGTCATGAACCTCGACAGGTGTCGATAGGGACAGCGCTGTCAGAGTGGAGCCTGTGACACGTAGAACGAGCATTTCATCCTTCCACTGCAACAGAGGACGCTGCATTAGGTCATCAGGGAGTGCTGGATGCCATGGTGCCATGGTGAAGTAGCAGCAGTCGTGAGGGCGGCAATGAAAGTCATGGGAAGTAGCATTGGTTGCAGTGGTGGCGCCAGGTCCGCTTGTGGTATCTGCATGATGAGGAGTGGAATATAGTTTGATTCAAGATGTCACTCCTTCATACATCCCGTTGTATATGACAATGGTATGGCAGTCACCGATGTAGAGACATGATGGGTCATATCTTTTAAGTTCAATGTGGACCTGTCAGACTCTGTCCAGGACAGGATATTTTCCGATTCCACCTTTCCACAACAAGGCTATGCATTGTGCTGCTGGGGCAAAGTGCTGATTCTACGACTTCCACTGGGAGTTCAAATGTACGTTCGAAATCTTGATTCGGCAGAGTCCCAAACCAGCATGATCGACGTCCACAGTACCCAAATTGCAATCTGTGGCTGAAGTGGAGGCTCTGTTTCGTCTCATGGCGGATATAAATAACTTACTAGCCAATTTACCAGCCAGATTAAAAATCGGCATAATTGTATAAAAAAGCATTAAGGCACTGATGTTAGGTGACATTCATACAACTCTAGTGCTACATCTAATTGCCAGTAATCCTTTCATGTGCGTTTCCTCTTAAAATCCGATTGCTCTGAGTTGAAAAATTCACTACTGAACGATAGGATAAATTTGTTTATCTTATTTTCTGGCCGATTGGGTAGTTTTCTGTGCATCATCAAGTTAACGCTTTATTTGAAATATCGTTATCCTACGTATTCCAATTCCGTCTGTCTGAAGTTATGCAACCATCCTCTGCTGCCCTTGAAATCACTGTAAGCTACGTCGCGCGCAGTTTGAGTGCATAAGGTAGTGTAGGTCACTATCATGCAGAGTCTGTAAATTGTATTCTTGAAACGCACAAACTCCAGTTTTTGTGATAAGTGGGTCTTGTCCTACCTTGAATATCCATAGTGTTTCTCCTGCACTACACCGTCCTATTGCCACGTTCTTATTCGAAATGTATTGACAACTTTTTTTTACTATGCTGCAGATGATATTCCATGCATGTTTTATGTTTAGTACCCGCTCCTTGGACAACGATTGTGGCTCCCTGTCCTGTCAAGCACGTATCATCATTGTACTCTTCATGTACATTGTCCGCACAGTGGATCGTACACTACACCACCATCTCGCAGAAACAGTAGTATTTCATCTACTACTTCCTCCTCGCTGTGCGAAATTCATTGGTTTCTTTTCTGACGAAATGTCGATTCGGCAACTGATGTTGTAGATAAAATGCAATGTTTACTTTGTTTATCGTTTCCATTGGTCTGCTTTATAGGTACATCTACATCTATACTCTGCAAACGACAGTGAGGCACATGGCAGAGGGTACAGCCCGTTGTGCCAGTTCTTAGGGTTTCTTCGTGTTCCATTCACGTATGATGCGAAGGAAGAACGATTGATTGTATGCCTCTGTGCGTAGAGTAATTATTCGAGTCTTATTCTGACGATCCCTATGTGAACGATACGTAGTGGGTTGTAGTACATTCCTAGGGTAATCATTTAAAGTCGGTTTTTGAAACTTCGTTAATAGACTTGCTCGGGATACTTTACGTCTATCTTCAAGAGTTCCTGCGTTGAGTTCCTTTAGTATCTTTGTGACACTCTCCCATGGATTAAACAGAGCTGTGACCATTCGTGCTGCTCTTCTCTGTATACGTTCAATATCCGCTCTTAGTCCTATCTTGTACGGGTTCCACATACTTGAGCAATATCCTAGAACCGGTAGCACGAATGATTTGCAAGCAATCTCCTTTGTAGATTCATTGCACTACCCCAGTATTCTACCAATAAACCTCAGTTTGCCATCTACTTTTCCCACTGTACCTATGTGGTCATTCTGTTTCATGCCCCTGCAAAGTGCTACAGTCAGGTATTTGAGTCGGCCGGTTCCAACAGTGATTCAGGGATATTATAGTCATAGGATACTACATTTCTCCGTTTTGTGAAGTGCAAAATTTTACGTTTCTGAATATTTAAAGCAAGTAACCAACCTCTGCACCGCTTAGAAATCTTATCAAGACGTGACTGAATATTATGCAGCTTCTCTCAGATAGTACTTCGTTATAGATAACTGCATCATCTGGAAAAAGCATGATTTCACTATTAGTATTGTGTGCAAAATCATTAATATACAACATGAATAGAAAGGGCCTCAACACTCTTCCCTGAGGCACACCCGAAGTTACGTCACCATCTGTCGATGACTCTTTATTCAAGACAACATGCTGTGTCCTCCCTACCAAAAAGGTCCTCAATCCACTCACAAATTTCACTTGATACCCAACATGATCGTACTTTTGACAATAACCATAGGTGTGGTACTGAGTCAAATAATTTTCACTAGGAGCTGGACACTAATTTTGGTGCCACTAGCAGCCTTATCATACGACCAGAATTTCTTTGGGTTTTGTGAAAGATCATTTGATCCCCTACGGTACTCACTGAAGGCATCACGCAGTGCTCTCTTGACAGCCAAACGCGTTTCATTTAGCACCTCTCTGTCTATAGCCCTACGTTCTGTTTTTCATCTATTATGCAGTAATCTCTGTTTCTGTAGAAGTTTCTTTACAGTGACAGTATGCCATGAAGATTCCCTCCCATTATGAAATGTTCTACTGAGTACATATCCATCCAAAGCATGGTCAAATATTCTTTTGAATTTGAGCCAAATTTCTGTACATACACCTGCAGTCTGCTGAAAGTTTGAATTCATCATCGAGATATGACGCTACTGATTCCTTATCTAGTTTACTGAACATATATATCTTTCTGCTTGTTTTAGGTGTCCTTTGCATTTTGGTACTCTTTGATGCCACCCGAGGTGGCCGAGCGGCTCTAGGCGCTTCAGTTTGGAACCGCGCAACCGCTACAGTCGCAGGTTCGAATCCTGCCTCAGGCATGGATGTGTGTGATGTCCTTAGGTTGGTTAGATTTAAGTAGTTCTAAGCTCTAGGGGACTGGTGACCTCAGATGTTAAGTCCCATAGTGCTCAGAGCCATTTTTTTAATCTTTGATGCCACAACAGCGTCATGGTCACTGATACCCGTTTCGATGTGGACATTCTCAAAGAGTTCAGGTCTATTTGCCATTGGATCCAGTTGATTTCCATTATAAGTGTGGTTCCTGGCTACCTGTTCTTCGTAGTTTTCGGAAACGGCATTTAGTAAAGTTTCACAGGATGTATTATCATGGCCCCCTAACAAAACTCTAATTTTACCAATTTAGTTTTAGGTGATTTAAGTCTCCCTCGATGTTACAGTATGACTGGGGAACTTAGGCACAACTGAACTGAGATTTTCTCTAAAATTTTCGATTACATCAGGAGGTGAATCTGGTTGCAGATAGGAGGATCGTACGTCCACCCTTGATACTGAGTCTTGCCCAAAAAATCTCACATGCAGCTTCAATTTCTATCTCGATGGATTTGAGTTTCTTGTCTACTGCGACAAATACTCCACCTCCATTTCCCATTTTCCTATCCTTTCGATATGCTCTTAAATTTCCCACAAAAATCTCACTGCTGAGAATTTCAGATTTTAACCAGCTTTCTTTCCTAGTATTATGTGAGCATCCCTGCTTTTCGTGAACGCTTCAAACTCTGCTTCGGCAGTTTGCCATTAGCACCACCGTTGTGAGCTACTGGTGGGCTAAATAGTTCAACTACGCTCCATAACCTCATTCTGTTCTCACCACTCGATACCCGTTGCCACTAGCAGCCAACAGTGTTGTTGCATGGTAGACAATATGTGGGACGGCGAATGCCGTAAACATGATTGGCCTTTTGCAGCCTCGTACTCAAGGGTGCCTTGTAAGTAATCTTTAACTGTGTGGTGTAGATTTATTACGAAGCACATTTTAGCTGCCGTTTAAACGGATTTATTTCGGTAATCTTTTTCACTTCCTTTGGAAATCCATTATACAACTTTACCCCTTGATATAAAATGCGGTTTTGAGTTCTTTGTTTTTCTCTGGGCAAATGTAACTGTGAACTGGCTCTCTTGTTACATTGTTAAGTACGGAGCTACTAGTAAAGTCTTTAGTAATGTTTCCCCTGATATGCAATGCAGATTATTTACGGACTCACCTTGTGCAGTACAGATGACCACTTTTATAAATAGCTCTTTACTATAAGCGCTACTATACTTCCAGTTCTTTTTCTTAAAACTGTGTCCCTGTGTCCATGTTTTGTGCTTTCGACCCCCAGAAAAGAAACTCAGAGCTAAGAACTGAGTGACCGTAGACATGGTATATCATCACAAGACATTGGATGTTACAGACTGATGCTAACGCTCTAAGAGAATAGTGTGTTGACTACAATCTCTTTTACCAGTGTATTTGTTTGTTCATTCTACGGTAGGTGACAATGTTCATCGCTAAAAACTTTGTTTTTGTTACACAATCTATAGATCTATCGTCTATGCTTAAAGTGACAGAGTTGTTTTCCCTGATTATGCTGAAGTGCATACTGTTTGTTTTCTTGGTGTTGAACGTTGTTACATACTGTCCAACTGTAAATATCCTTGAGGCTTTCATTTGCTTTCTCTAATAGAAGCTCTGGTAATTTTTTAGTGACTATGATGTTGCCATCATCAACGAGAAAACTTTTTCTCCATGTGTTACACTATCTGGAAAGTCACTGTTATACAGGGTGGTCAGAAACAGTCTGAAAATCTTGTAAGAGTGTTGCAGGGTGGGCTGTGCTGAGAAAGATTTGTTAAGGAAAAAATTCGATACGTTGCGTCGTTTCCGAGTTAATTGGCATTGAAGTTAACCAGTCAAATTCAAGCCACCCGCCAGAGACGGTGTGCCAAATGTGTTCTTCGTTTGGTTTTCCTATAACGAGTAAGTAAAACGATACAGAAATTGGTAGTGATACGATAGTAAGGATCAAACCCGAGCCAAATGCTGTGTAGTCTCGTGCGCTATCGTCTGCAGTATGAGAACAACTTACGTTCAGCCACAACCTACCCTGCAACATCATTACCAGCTTTTCAGACATCTGACCAGCCTGTACATTAAGTGCAAAACTGGTTCCAATATACTACTCTGAGAAACACATGTGTTTATCTGTTTCTTTTCTGGTAAAATTTATCATCAGCAGACGTGGGAACTATCTCCATCTTTTGCACCCTGTTTTCCAGGTAAGACTCGAGCCACTTATTCGCTATTCCTTGTATATCTAGGAAGTCGGTGTTGCGCAATGCTTTGCTAGAATGAATGGCAAGTATTATTATTACAGCCATGAGTCCTTTTCTTGGCATCTGCCATTACACTACTTCGAATCATGTGTGTTTTGCTTAACAAACAATGTGTCTATTTGTCTTGTAAGCTACGTACACTGCTGGAAATAATTAGCACATCGGGAAACACGCAATCTATTTTGATCCCATGCCGGTATAGAGTATGGTATATTTACGATAATGATTTCAACGCCGTCCACCAGCACATAGCGTAGTGACGTTGCTATCAGCGCGTCATCTGCGTTTGCTCTTTAATCGGGGATGATCACAGCCAGAAAGCTTAGTGTGGTGTAAAGGTGTGAAGAAAGCAGGCAACCATGCACAAAAGATGTCGTCATGCTTTCTACAGCCAAATGAGCGAGTTTGAAAGGGGTCCGTTTGAGGCTTTCCGAGTGCCGGGATGGTCCTTTCGGAAAACTGCCACAGACGTTGGGCGTGTTGCGTCTATTGTGATTGATGCTGGTATCAGTGATCACATGAACGTTCTCACACCCGATGACGAGGTTGTGTGGACGTCCAGAAGGGCAGCAGTGGCAGATCGTACATCTACCACAGCACATTAAGTGGCCTTGTAAGAAGTGTCAGCATAAACTGTTGCTAATATGTTGTTAGCTGTGGGGCTACATGCTCGCACACCATCAGCCCGTCTTCCACTCGGGCCACAGCATCGACGTGCACGGCACTACTGGCGTCGTCACAGGATCATTTGGAAGGGCGCGCCTGATCTTCAGTGATGAAAGCGGATTCTACCTGCACGAAAGTGACCGTCCTTTGCGCGTACGATGTAGACGAGCGTTGTCTCATACAGTGCATTCGTCCGAAACACAATGGCCTCATCCCAGGCCTCACGGCCGGGGTACGATAATCTATAACTCTCGTTCAGTTTTTGGAGAGAGCGCTAACCGGCACTCAGTACTTGAAGGATGTTTAAAAGCAGTTATTTTGCCATTCTTGCAGCTGGAATGTCATACGTTGCTCCGACAGGACAATGTTCGCCCACACATTGTCAGTGAAAGTCATCGTGCTCTGAAACATATGCAGCAACTTCTCTGGCCTGCACGACATCCTGACTTCAACCGAGCATGAATTGGATATGAGAAGTGTCTCGTGCACTCGCCAACCAACAACTCTTACAAAACTAAGGAGCAGGTCGAGCAGGCGTAGCCTAACGTATCCCAGGACAGTATTTGCTACCTGTGCGATCGACTGGGTACCAGAGACAGCTCCTACATTGCCGCTCTTGGAGGCCACACCACACGCTAATATAAGTGTTTCATTATGGGTCGATACGTAGTACCTCAGAACCGCTTGTGCTGTTGTTCTTAAATGTAATCGTTTCATGTACTCCATATCCACTGTTACAACAACTAATCCTGAGATATTTGGAAAAATGTAAAGGGGTATACAATTTTTTGGTGACAGTATATTATTGTTGGTGCCGATGGCCCAAGAAAGATAAATAGGTTCTATTGTCCTGGTTCCGGACGATGTACACAAATATAAGTCTGGGGAGCTGCATCAGACGATTGTTCACTGGTGATCACTGTCATGACAGCATAAATTGGAACAGATGCTGCAATCAGAGTGTCATCTAGCATTATCACAAACCATTTGCTGCGATTAAACATTCATAATTTCTCGACTCGCACGCAACATCACCGTGAAGTTTGCCTCCGTTACACAGAGAAATGGGCAATTGAGGGCCGAGTGCCTTGACGAAATGTTGTGACGAAAGGAAATCTCATTGTATCTGAACTGCGAAATTGATGCAGTATTTCTTTCTGGCCTTTACTGTATGACACTGTAATTGTGATTGGTGCAAACTTGCTTTTGGACAAGTGAGCGGTTCTGCCTATCCGTCAGTGACAGTCGATTGCGAGTGGGGCTGGAGAAGGAGAATTGCATCTATTGCAGAGTAACGGCAATGACATAAAGGACCAATTTAAGCGCCATGGCATTCTGAACGATAGCCTGCAGCGGCTCTGATGGTTTTTGACGAAATGAGTGAATAGCACTGATGAATCCGTAAAATTATCCAAACTAGTATGCTGACATTCCTCTAATGTCAAAGAGATGTGTCCTTAGAATAGGATATGCTACGTTACCGTGCTGCTAGTGACAGCAAGCTCTCTCTCAACTCTGCTCAGCCCGAACACTGAGCTGCCTGCTGTAATGATTCACTGACGACAAACAAACACTGAGATGACAAAAATCATGAAATATGTCTTAACTTCATGTTGGACCTCCTTTTTCCTGGCGTTGTGCAGCAACTCGACGTGACGTGCGTGGACTCAACAAGTCGTTCGAAATCCCATGTAGAAAACTGAACTATGCTGCCTCTATAGCAGCTCATAATTGCGAAAGTGTTACCGGGGCAGGATTTTGTGCACGAACTAACCTCTCGATTACGTCCCATCAATGAACTACCGGATTCATGTCACGCGATCTGGGTGGCCAAATCCGAATTACGCAGAATGTGCTTCAAAACAATCGCGAACAACTGAGGTCTAGTGACAGGGAGCATTTCCATCCATAAAAATTGCATCGTTGTCTCGGAACATAAAATCCATGAATAGCTGCAAATAGACTCCAAATACCCGAACATCCAGAGGACCCAGTCTATTTCATGTAAACACAGTCCAAACGTTATGGAACCACCACCATCTTGCACAGTGCCTTGTTGACAACTTAAGTACATAGCTTCGTGGGGTCTGTGCCACACTCGAAACTATGAACTCTTACTAGCTGAAATCGAAACTCATCTGGCCAGCCCACGGTTTTCCTGTCGTCTATGGTCCAGCCGACGCAGAGCCCAACAGAGGCGCTGCAGACGATGTAGTGCTGTTAGTAAAGGCACTAGTGTCGGTCGTCTGCTGCCATAATCCATTAATTTCAAAATTCGCAGCACTGTTCAACGGATATGTTGGTAGCACGTCCCACATTGATTTCTGCGGTTATTTTAATCTTTGTTACTTATCTGTTTACACTGACAACTCTACGCAAACACTGTTGCTCTCGGTCGTCAAGTGAAGCCCGTCGGCCACTGAGTTGTCCGTAGTGAGAGGTAACGCCTGAAATTTAACATTCTCAGCACACTCTTGGCACTGTGGGTCTCGGATTAGTGAATTCCTTAACCATTTACTAAATGGAATGTCCTGTGCGGCTATAATCACGTCGGAAACATTTTCTCATGACTCAAATGGTTCAAATGGCTCTGAGCACTATGGCACTTAACTGCTGAGGTCATCAGTCCCCTAGAACTTAGAACTACTTAAACCTAACTAACCTAAGGACATCACACACATCCATGCCCGAGGGAGGATTCGAACCTGCGACCGAAGCGATCGCGTGGTTCCAGACTGTAGCGCCTAGAACCGCTCGGCCACACCGGCAGGATTCTCATGAGTCACCTGGGTACAAATGATAGCTTTGCCAATGCTCTGCGCCTTTATACTTTGTCTATGCGATACTACCTCCATCTGTATATGTACATATTGCTATGACTGTTGTCAACTCAGGGTAATTCAAAATTTTGCTTCCTGCAGCGGGAATAAGAATCCTTTATTTCTAATAAAAACAAAGGAGTCTTTCAAAGAGCATCGCTTAGCCTGTAATAAAAGTTCGTTTATGTGACACCAGTGGTTCCAGGTGCTCGTTTTTCACCTGACGTTACTGTACTTGCAGAACCGTGCGTGCGGCGCCTGCACGAGCTGATGACCCTGTCGCATTGCGTAAGAGGCGCATCCTGCCTTCTGCAGAAGCCATGTCTGGCGGCACAGAGTGCATCGCTAACAACCGGACAGACGTCCGGGGTTCGTAATGAACTGCTCCTGCCGGCGACATTCTTCGGCTCCTGACTACTGCGTCTAGTTGCAATTTTGAAAGCTTCTGTACACCAGACGCTTTCATCTTTACTCGCTATGAAGTATGTTTCACGGATTATCGTAATAGAAATAAGCCGTATCAAGTGACCATCAAATAGAAACACGATAATAGACTTATATTACTAAAAGGTTGCCGACCGAGCTTGATCCTGGGCACTTCCATCAATCTGTACACCTACAAAATCCTCATATGACTCTCACTTTTTCCAGAGTAGCCTACGTGTTTAAATCACCCAGGTCTGATCATTTCCTGTAAGTTCTCGAATGACGTGCATACCACTTACAATTACACTCTCCTGAACACCTCATGTATCATTTAATGAGTTCACAAAGAATATCCGCCGGAACAGCTTTTCATGCAATCAACTATTCCAACGCACATGAGCCAAAATGTATTGAAAACGGGTCAATTCAGTCATAAACGTTGAAAGGGTACAGTACCGCCAGACATTGAAAATAGGTACAACATACTTCATTATTTTTGTCAGAAGAACACATTTTTTTTGTAAAATAACTCAATTTCAATTAATACAGCGAAGCCGGATACCAGTGCGGGAAAGAATGACAATTTATTTATTTAATTGATCACATGTGCACTCCCACAAAGTAAATCCCTACATCCAGTTTAGTGAGATCTGTGGAATGAATGAATGTATGGTCGTCTGCTAACCACAGATAGTGAATGTGAATATATGATCATCTTTGAGTCGATCCTTTGGCCACCTTTGGTGGGACCAAAGAGACGAAATTTGCCTGAGCTTTGAGCACCTGAAATGTGGCTGACCAATGCGGTAGAAAGGTGCTCCCCCACTTCGACAGAGGTGGGAGAGAACCTCAAGAACGGCCATGTTTCAGCACTCTGCCGCTGGATCTTGTGCTGTTAAGACCTGTTTTAGTTGTGCTCCGTAATGACGAAAGAGTGGAGACATGGTATGCATGTGGAATTTTTAAGAGTAGTTTGAAATATTAATTTCTCTATTTCAGGAACTTTTGTGGGGAGAATTAAATGTCAGGCAGGTAATATTAATGGGATTGTAGGAATCTTTGGAAGTGACCAACGGTCACAATGAAACCACGTGTAGCAATAAGTTGAAATACTTCCGTGTGCTTAAGTTAAGCTGAATTACTAGCGTGTGTACAATAAGTTGAAATATTTAAGAAATAGCGTGTGTACCATAAGTTGAAATATTTAAGAAATGGCGTGTGCAGGACTTGAAATTTCAGACGAGTACTTCCACGTGGTGAGTACTGTGTGAGTCTCAATCTGTGTATGAGACAAAGGATAAAGAGAAGTACTCGTCCATGGTATCAGTTGAGGACTCGCGTGTGTGATGGATATGTTCTTAATATCACTTTGCGTGATATGATTCCGTGTGACACTTGATTCAAACTCTGAGAGAGAAGCAAGGTGAGTTGCCCGTCTATCCAGCAACGCCACTTGGCTTGCATTGCACAGGAAGACGTGCAAATATCTCCAGAGTTCATAGTAGGAAAGTAGAATTACAAAGTGGGGCAGTGTCGCGTGAAACTGGGATAAATACTAATTGAAGTGGGAAAGCTGAAAGTGATAGTGTTGTGACTATTTTGTGTTTTGTATTCCATGTCGTAGTGTGGTGTATGTCATGTAATTTGGGTATGTGTGGTTTGCATGGGAGAGTAGCGAGGTAGTTTCAAAAGATTAGTGGGTTATGCTTGTTCCTTCGGTACCGCTCGGTCTGGAGGAAAGTTTAGTGATGATGATTGTGAGAGTCGAAGTGTGAGGTATAATAAAAGATCCACCATCTTATCCATCAAGTGCACTGTAGCGTTAAAATAATTACGAGACCATAATATAGAGATTCACCGTTGTAAAGCCACGCCCACTGGTCGGAATTTCTCATGTGTTATTGTTGTAGGTTATAGAATTTGTGTGTTTAGGTTAGCGAATTTATCGGAATAAATAAGATAGTGAAAAGAAAAAGATTGGTGGACTTTTCCTTCGAATTGTATGTTGTCATAATGTCCCGAATTTATAATGTGTGCGCCATTCATATTCAGTGCGGTGGCCACGTGTTGACAAAAGCCGTTAAATAAAAGACAAAAAGAAAATGTGGTTTTGCCAGTGCGAAGTGTGCAGTCAGAGTTCTGTAAATTACTGATAGTCAGAGCCGTGTTTCCGTTGCGCATTATTCATGCAGGAGGATAATTTGTAACTAAATTGTGAGTACGAGAGTTCATGTTACTCGATAAATAAGAATGAATCCACTCGCTTGGCAGACCACTCATCTTGCAGGCCTGACTGATTGATGCCACAGTATGAGCAAGGCATGTGGGTGCCTCTCAACGTAAATATAATGGAGCAGTAGCATTAGTGTCCGTGCTTTGGAGGCGAGAAAAAAATAAATGTTTTCACTCAAATCTATCGTAAAACTTTCACAATGGGAGTAAGATCATTATCGCCATTAGCTTTCATGTTGTACATGCTAAAGAGAAACAAACTTTAAAAACTGTACTTGTTCTACAGTTCAACTTTTTTCCCATACTTAGAATTAATCAAATGTCCTTGTAATCAGTATAAGGTACACGTTTATACAGAAATTTGTTTTCTAAAGGAAGATAAAAATAATTACATCATTTTTAACAGGAAAATAGCAAATGTCTTTTGCACATTGATTGAAAAACGAGTTAAGTGAAAAAGATAATTTCTTTCCAATTGAGGGTGCTGCTTAAAACGCAACAAGATCACTGTCACTTCTCTTCATTGGTAATCGCCACTTTCACTGGGTCCTTCTTCTTCCCCCTCTGTAAATGGAATATGAGGGGCGAAGTGATAATTTTTCTATGAGGACTACTTGGAATAACTTGAAATTGGCGTGTGACGACCACACCAGTCAGGTTTCTTTTAGTTAAAAATTTTAGTAACTGTTGCAGCTGTTATTGTTACCGAAAATAACTCAATAACATCTACTGGGGTTACAGTATCTAAAGGGCAATAATCCGGGATGAGGAAGAAGTTTCTGAGAAAGTACGTTTGGAGCGCGGTAGTGAATCATGAAATGTGAGAAAACTGGTAAATAGAAACCAAGGGTTTGAGATGTGGTTCTGTAGAACGATCTTGAAACTTAGATGGTCCAAAAATGAGGAGGTTCTCCACAGAATCGGCGAACAAAAGGACGTATGGAGAACACTGACAGGAAGGAGGACATCATTACGATATGTGTTAGAACCTGAGGGAATATCTTCCATGGTACTAGAGGGATGATGAATAGCAATAAAAATAAGAGAGAGTGGCAAAGGGCAAAAGCTGTTGGGGAAGGCAGCAGACTGGAGTGCATCCAATAAATAACTGAGGACGCAGGTAGCAAGTGACACTTGGAGATGAAGAGGTTCATGCAAGAGAGGAATTTATGGCAGGCCGTATCAAACCAGTCAGAAGACTGAAAATTCAGTAAATAAACGTACAAATAAAGAAACAGAAACGTAAACATCAATCAAATTGTTTAAAACGTTCTCGAACATCTTGCCGTGTCAATTCCGAATAAATTCTCGAGCATTCGATGATTACGTCCATCGTCTTCGTCAGTAACAGCTGACTGTCAAAACTGCTGTTATAATGGCCTTATAAAGACGGCCTCTGACTGGACAGTAATTACCTCACGTTTTCATCGAGAACTCGCTTCCATGCATCGCTAAGATTATATCCGCCGTCACAGTTGAAGATTATCCCAAACATTCTTATTGCTACATCCTAATTAATAACAAATTTCCAGTATGTGGGAGCCCAGGACAAAATTTTTGTTTCATCGAAGATTATTTTATGTTTGTTGGAGAACGACGCAAACATCCACAAATACTTTTTGAATGTTTTACACTCCTGGAAATGGAAAAAAGAACACATTGACACCGGTGTGTCAGACCCACCATACTTGCTCCGGACACTGCGAGAGGGCTGTACAAGCAATGATCACACGCACGGCACAGCGGACACGCCAGGAACCGCGGTGTTGGCCGTCGAATGGCGCTAGCTGCGCAGCATTAGTGCACCGCCGCCGTCAGTGTCAGCCAGTTTGCCGTGGCATACGGAGCTCCATCGCAGTCTTTAACACTGGTAGCATGCCGCGACAGCGTGGACGTGAACCGTATGTGCAGTTGACGAACTTTGAGCGAGGGCGTATAGTGGGCATGCGGGAGGTCGGGTGGACGTACCGCCGAATTGCTCAACACGTGGGGCGTGAGGTCTCCACAGTACATCGATGTTGTCGCCAGTGGTCGGCGGAAGGTGCACGTGCCCGTCGACCTGGGACCGGACCGCAGCGACGCACGCATGCACGCCAAGACCGTAGGATCCTACGCAGTGCCGTAGGGGACCGCACCGCCACTTCCCAGCAAATTAGGGACACTGTTGCTCCTGGGGTATCGGCGAGGACCATTCGCAACCGTCTCCATGAAGCTGGGCTACGGTCCCGCACACCGTTAGGCCGTCTTCCGCTCACGCCCCAACATCGTGCAGCCCGCCTCCAGTGGTGTCGCGACAGGCGTGAATGGCGGGACGAATGGAGACGTGTCGTCTTCAGCGATGAGAGTCGCATCTGCCTTGGTGCCAATGATGGTCGTATGCGTGTTTGGCGCCGTTCAGGTGAGCGCCACAATCAGGACTGCATACGACCGAGGGACACAGGGCCAACACCCGGCATCATGGTGTGGGGAGCGATCTCCTACACTGGCCATACACCACTGGTGATCGTCGAGGGGACACTGAATAGTGCACGGTACATCCAAACCGTCATCGAACCCATCGTTCTACCATTCCTAGACCGGCAAGGGAACTTGCTGTTCCAACAGGACAATGCACGTCCGCATGTATCCCGTGCCACCCAACGTGCTCTGGAAGGTGTAAGTCAACTACCCTGGCCAGCAAGATCTCCGGATCTGTCCCCCATTGAGCATGTTTGGAACTGGATGAAGCGTCGTCTCACGCGGTCTGCACGTCCAGCACGAACGCTGGTCCAACTGAGGCGCCAGGTGGAAATGGCATGGCAAGCCGTTCCACAGGACTACATCCAGCGTCTCTACGATCGTCTCCATGGGAGAATAGCAGCCTGCATTGCTGCGAAAGGTGGATATACACTGTACTAGTGCCGACATTGTGCATGCTCTGTTGCCTGTGTCTATGTGCCTGTGGTTCTGTCAGTGTGATCATGTGATGTTTCTGACCCCAGGAATGTGTCAATAAAGTTTCCCCTTCCTGGGACAATGAATTCACGGTGTTCTTATTTCAATTTCCAGGAGTGTATTTTCGGCCATAACCAATTTTGAGCAATCATGCCCGTCTTTAAGTAGACTAATTTTTTTAGTTAGATGTATTGACCAACAGCGTGTCGTCTGCTTCCACACTGCACAAGAGTATTTGAGTAGTTAGTGCCACTTCATAAATTGTTTCATTAGTGAAAATACGCTTAAGTGCTTGCATATATTTATATATGAGGCTTACAAAACACTCGTTCGACCTATACTTGAGTATTGCTCATCAGTGTGGGATCCGTACCAGATCGATCTGACGGAGGAGATAGAGAAGATCCAAAGAAGAGCGGCGCGTTTCGTCACAGGGTTATTTGGTAACCGTGATAGTGTTACGGAGATGTTTAATAAACTCAAGTGGCAGACTCTGCAAGAGAGGCGCTCTGCATCGCGGTGTAGCTTGCTCGCCAGGTTTCGAGAGGGTGCGTTTCTGGATGAGATATCGAATATATTGCTTCCCCCTACTTATACCTCCCGAGGAGATCACGAATGTAAAATTAGAGAGATTAGAGCGCGCACGGAGGCTTTCAGACAGTCGTTCTTCCCGCGAACCATACGCGACTGGAACAGGAAAGGGAGGTAATGACAGTGGCACGTAAAGTGCCCTCCGCCACACACCGTTGGGTGGCTTGCGGAGTATAAATGTAGATGTAGATGTAGAATAATTATTTTCGTTCCAGTAGATGGATCTGTTTTCTTACGGTTCATCTGGTTTACCAGGTAGATGTATAGGTTGTTGATATCCATACAGCAAACATAATGTAAATAAATTATTGTGGCACACTTTATAATATTCTTAATGTCAGTGTTGGGCATCAAACATGTGCTATATACTTGATGTTTTTGTTTCCATTGCAAATATTCTCATTAAGCAAAGATGCAAAGATGTCTCCAGTTCAGAGATTGGTTTGATGCAGCTCTCCATGCTACGCTATCCTGTTCAAGCTTCTTCATCTCCAAGTAACTACTGCAACCTACATCTTTCCTAATCTGCTAAGTGTATTCATCTCTTAGTCTCCCTGTACGACTTTTACGCTTCACGCTTGCCTCCAATTCGAAATTGGTGATCCCTTGATGCCTCAGAATGTGTACTACCAACCGATACCATCTACTAATCAAGATGTGCCCCGAATTCCTCTTCTCCCCAACTCTATTCAGTACCTCCTCATTAGTTACATGATCTGCCCATCTAATCTTCAGCATTCTTCTGTAGCACCACATTTCGAAAGCTTCTATTCTCTTCTTGTCTAAACTATTTATCATCCATGTTTCACTTCCATACATGGCTACACTGCATACAGATACTTCCTAATACTTACTTCAATTCTAGATGTTAACAGATTTCTCTTTTGCCATTGCCAGTCTACATTTTATATCCTCTCTACTTCGACCATCATCGGTTATTTTGCTCCCCAAATAGCAAAACCCATCTACCACTTTAAGTGTCTCATTTCCTAATGTAATTCCTTCAGCATCACCTGATTTAATTCGACTATATGCCATTATCTTCGTTTTGGTTTTGTTGATGTTCTACTTACATCCTACTTTCAAAGGATACAAAGATATCATTTATCTAATATTGAGTTAGGGTGTAAACAGAGCAATGATGATGTGTGGGATGCACAAAATGTAACATGTTATTAACAGAAAAATGTTTCCAATCTAAGAGTAAAGTTATGATTCAAGGATAGTAGGATAAATAATTTATAGTAGATGTCTTTTTATGTTGCTAGAGGAAATTATTGATGAAATACTTTAAAAGCAACTGACTGAATGACAACTCCTTCTACTCAATAGATGAATTTTTAGGTATGAGGTAGTAATTTGTAAAAAGGACAGAGATTCTATTGAGTAAAGAATACCTATGTTAATTTGACACATTTGACATCATTAAGAAATGTCATCAGAAGCAAGTCTTTGAAATTCATATAAAACCAGCAGCCACAGATATAATAATAAACCATTCTTCATGCCAACTGACAGAGAACAAAATGGCTTATATCAGATGTGTGTTAAGCCATATAAATAAAATTCTCAGCACCTTCATCTGCCATGGAGAAAGAGATCAGTATTATGAAAACTGTAGCAAAAAATGGCTATAAGCCACAAATAATTGGCCATCTGTACAATAAAATTAAAGACAATAAATGGCTTGCAGTAAATTCACGACCAGTAGCAGAAAAGGAACTATTTGCATGCATTCCCTTCCTGTGCACAATCTCATACAAAACTGACAATCTTTTCTGAAGGACAGGAGTTCAAACACGTTTCCATAACAGTAACATGTGCAACATAATATTATCCACAGCACCAAACCCACCAGCCTATGCCTAGAAAAATCAAGAATTTACAAGACTATTTCAGATAACTGTCCCAGCTTTTATCATGTACCAAAGGGCAGAAGCTTCGGTATAAAATATCGTGAACACGTGGATCCCTTTAGACCAAAAATTTTTAAGTAAATCAGCAATATCCACTCACTTGAATCAGTATGGACACTCTGTTACTAACATTAATGATCACTTGCAGATATTACAAACCACCAACAAAAGCAAGAAAAGGACCTCTTAGAGGAACCAGAAATTTGTATTCAAACCCTCAGAATACGCCAGTAAATTCTACATGAGTAGTTGAAGTTAGTCAGTAAACATTTTCTAAACAAATTCCTTGGTCTGTTCAAAGAAATCAACACCAACTGCTTGCCTAAGAGTAATAGCGCTGCAGTTTAAGATATCAGTATATAATTGTATAAATTACCAAGATTCATAAATGTGGTGCACTCATCGCACCATTAAAATTTTTAATTTTGTAGTTGATGCAACTTAATTACAAATTGTAATGATAATCAAATATCTGTACATATAAATGTTATACATATGTGTCTGCTTTATAATATGCAAGCAGTTACCCTTAAAGTATTTTGTCACTAACTTCCACTGGCAGTAGAAAAAGGAAAATTTACTAAAGACAATTTGTTCTACTGTCTTTCAATAATATTTTTAATTTTAGACTATAAACATTTTTCTGTTATTAAGACATTCAGTTTGCGCATCCGACACATCATATTTGCTCTGCTTACATCCTTGGTCAATATCAGATGAATGAAATCTTTGTATCTGTGCATAATGATAATCTTTGAACTTCAAACAAAAATATGAACTAAATAGTACATGTGCTATGCTCAACACTGATATTAAGAATATTACAAACTGTGCCACAATAATTTATTTACTACACATGTGCAATTCAACAATATATTCATTGACCTGGAAAATCACATGGTCCACAACAAAACAAATCACCATCTACTGGAACTTACATAAGTGAACACAACTATTTTACATCATTTATAAATAAATGCAAGCATTTTAGCATATTTTTATTAATGAATCATTTTATTAAGTGGCACTAAATACTCAAATATTATTATGCAGTGTTGGAGCAGACAATGGTATTGGTCAAAAGATCTGTGTAACTAAAAAACTTAGCCATCTATAGATTTTTAGAGTTCTCGACTTTTAATATGCCATTGATGTTCTGCACAGCGGTTGGAAACGGTGTGGATCGACTGACCGATGTAATTGCTTCCATACTGATAAGGCGTGTTGTAAATCCCAGGAACTCTGTAGCCTAAACTATTCATAACAGGGTGTACTGTATTAATCTTCTTGGGAGGCCGAAAAATAGATCTGATACCATGTCTTCCCGGGATTCGGCCTATTTTGCTGAATGGAGTGCCGCAGAAGGTGAAATTATCTTTTAAAATAGTGTAATAGTCGTACAATCGTGAATTCAGACTGTAAAATATGCGGAGCTGAATAACTGAGAAATGTTGATTGAGAAAACTGAAACTTGTTTGAGATAGAAAAACGTGAAGCTCACTCTACACTGTGTGAAAGCCAGAGTAACTGGTCGATCATACAAAATAACTCTGAGAGAGAAATCTGTTCTCAATAAAATTTTCGCATGTTGACTGACTCTCTGAGAGAATGGCTTTGTGTTAAATGTTGGTCCTGAATCTTTATTAGTTTCGAAAACAGTTGCTGTACCAGAACTATTATCGTAAGAACACAACAAGCGACCAATGAATAAAATGCATGTGACTTTATTTGTTAAATCTGTTTGAAATCACAATGTAGCACTTTCATAAAATATTTGACTCGCATTAAACCTCTGAACTTATACTGGTGTTATTCTCATAGATGCACTCTGCCTGACTCTGAATATGAATTATAATGATAATGAAATTTATGGCTTACCTGTGCTCAATGGACTGCTCATCTGCTCTGCAACCTTGTTTTTTTTTTTACAAAATAATGGTCTGGCTATCGAAATTAAGTTTCACTCACCGTTCTTGCTATGTGTGATGCGAGACGGGACTTCATCAGTGTTAAAAAATGTTAATCAGCACACAACTCACGATGTGTAAAGCGAGTGTGCAGTCAAATAAAACCATGAACACAAACGAAAAATCGGGTACTAATCTCACCGACAAAAAATAACTGAAACGTCATTAGGTTTTAAGTGAGTTTCATTAAGTCTTAGCAGCAATACAACTTTTCACACTCCTAACACATGAACTAGTTTGAGTACTGTCTCTTTAGCATTTATCCTTACAATGAAAGACAGAGCTGTATAACTTCACTAGAAAAATCTTACAGAATATCTAAACCGTAAGTGCTATTATAATAATCAGCATACTAAGTACTTACAAATGAAACAAACCTCGTTACCTTTATATACTACCTTTTCCTAGTTCATACAATATTATAAGCCATTTGTTTAATATCTCTCTTTAAACATCCGATTACAAAAATTACTCCAAATGATATTGCCTTTACTCTGGATAAGATAGTTTCCATCCATTAAAGAATTTTATAAAAGGCATTGTAGTAGCGGTATTGCAAGGTTTGAAAACATTTGGCAAATTTACAAATTAACTCATATTTGTGGCACGTGACATACTCAGAACTATCGCAGCAAATCGGACAGCCACTTTTTATCACTCCTCCTCTATTAAACAAGAATTCTGCAGAGTGGTTCCTGTTGATAGAATAGTAGAATGCACTCAAAAATTCTGCAAAAGGAATCAAACAGAAAAGCGTGATAGAAAATGTGTGGTTACAAATGCCTGAGGTGGGTGACAATACATACAAAAATTTTTTTGAACACTCACAAAGTAATACAATAGTTGTACATAAATTTAAATACTAGTAGCAGTACATACATATGGACAAATGTGTCAAGTTTCCAGCAGTAAATCATTTTCAGTTTCATTGTAACAGAGATAATATGGAATAACAATATGCTTGCTATGTGAGTCTGTAATCTTGTCTGATCAAATACAGTAACATAGATACATGAAGTTTTGCAATATAGTACAAAGCATTATATTCAATTGTCTGTTCAACTTATTGTGAAAAACTGTAAGGACAAGTAGGCATTCTTGTCGTTTCAGATAAACAAAGAAAAATAAACTCATCATTGTAGTATGGTACAAAACTTTATAAAGAAGTTACAAGTGTCTGTTAAAGTTCTGAGAAGACCTACAAGGATAATGTTATGGAATGGGAGGAAAAATATCAAAGCAAAATGTCGCATGCAGCACTATTTTGTCACATACATGCAAATCACAATTATACGAATATGATAGTATGAACACATTTCTGGGGGAGTCTCAGGGAGTATAGTAATTTGGCTTTAATTTCTCCATTGACAAACCACAGGGCTCTAAGATACCAGGCAGTCTCAAGGAGGATGGAAGTGACACCTCATAACCTCCACCAAAAATCGAGAGTTTGAAGAGCTACAGTCATTGCTATAGGATTGATATAATAAGCAGTGTTTCCATTGGTCCATCTTTCATAAGCCGAGACATGATATGGCATCCAACATAGTGCATCAGTGAAATGTATAATATTGTCCATTATCATTATGCTTTGTGAGTGCAAGTTAGCCAAGATCATCTCCCATGGGTTTCCTAAATATATTACACAAATTTACAAAGTAATTAGATAACTAGTTACATTCATCATAATACCATAATGAATCGACCTGAAAAAAATATAATTCCATGCACATATACCTTATTCAAAATCCTTATTTAATGTATACAATAGAAATGGTTATCTTATAACCTGGGTATCATAAGAATCGTATATAAGATCTGATTGTACATTCCTGATGCCGTTTTAACCACATTGCTTAAGCAAGTATACAGTTGATCATCGATTTTCAGTGTTGAGTAATTGTCTCTAATCATAAAGTACATAATATGAATGAAAGGATTTGGATGCAGTTTTCTAGTTACATGCACGCATCTGTGTGGCTGGAATGCTAAATACCACATGTAGAATGCATTACAACATTAGGAATAACTATGATAATCACCAAAAATAGATATTGTGTAAACACTCTTAGAACAGAAAACCTTATTACTGTACTATTAATGTCACTCATGTGTCAGTCAGTAATACTATTAGAGAAAAAACTTAGCTGTAACATCATATTAGTATTGTAAAGATTCACTGGTATCACTGAGACTACAAAACCACTGTCATTCCTGATGACAAAAGAGTAGCATGTTAATTATATTTTCACTAACAAGCTGGAAATTCCTAAAAATTCAGAGCTCAGATGTAAGCCACAAATCAGATCTATTATATATTGAATAATTCTTCATAAATACAGAGCACAGGTCTGAAAGAAGATGTCCATGGTAAAAGCATTCTCCTTCGCGTTCCCACTATTACACAGTGTACTTGTAATGTTAAAATTAGGCCACATACATCATCGCGACTGAGACAAAATCTTCCTTTATATCTCATTGGCTTTCTCAAACAATAATTCATAAGAACATCTTTGCACCTTAATACACGTACAGTTGAACTTTCTTATAATGACATCACTTACAATGCCAACTCGGCTATAACGTCGTCATTTCTGTGATATGGCCAAATCTCTCCTAAGGAACATACTTCTCATTCTTGGTTAATATAACAAATGTACATGCATGCACCTCGTGCATACGTTATTTTCAGCTTCAGTTAGAACAGCATTATCCAGGAATCAATGTATTTTAGAAGGAAATCTGTTATTGCGATATGGCAAGTTGGCGTATTCTTCTCTCTGCCCTTCTGTCAACAATAGGTGTAGTATAGACACCTCAACTCATTGTTCCCCCAGAGTATTCATACTGCACTAGTGTCGACATCACAGAGCTAGTCAACAGTACCAGCGATGTCAGGTTTCATAACAATCTGATACGAAGTGCACGCATTTTAGAATAGCATGGCGAGTAAAAGAAAAATTGACGTGTGTTGTTAATTTGGCCCCGTGAATTGCACAGTCCAAACGATTTAGAAGAAAAAGAATAAAATTGTTACTGTGCTTGAACAAAATGGGTCTAAAATTAAGCGGTTACGAAAAGCTTAACTAAACGAAGTGGATAAAGCGCTGCTTAAGTGGTTTAAACAACAGAGAAACGTGAATGTGCCCATTAGTGGGCCTCACCTTATGGTGAAAGCAGAAGATTTTGACAAGAAGTTAAAATGTGAGGAATCTGTGTGCAGCTGTGACCGGATTGGCAGTTTCAAGCAACGCCATGGTATTATTTTTGGCAAAGCGGTGAAGCCAACAGTGTGAATACTGAAACAATCCAACACTGGCTCACTACCGTCTGGCCTGCAATTAGTAAAGGATATGCCAACTGTGAAGTCTTTGATGCAGAAAAGACTGGCATTTGCTTTAAATTGACACCTGACAAAACTGAAATTCAAGGGCGAAAAATGTATTGGTGGCATGTTATCTAAAGAACGAATAACAATTCTGGTTTGTGCTAACACAGATGGAACTGAGAAGAAGAAGTTACTTGTAATAGACAAATCAAAAAATGAGATGTGTTTTAAGCATGTAAAAATTTTTTTACAGTCCATGACAATGCTAATAAATATTCCTCGATGGCTTCTGAACTCGTTGAAGCTGAAAGAAGGCCTTGGGATCGGGAACTTAGAGATCAGAAAAGAAGGTACTGGTTATTGTTGACAACTGTGCAGCAAATTTTGCATTCTCTGACCTGGAGAATATTAAGCGTTTTTTTCTTGCAGCAGTTATGGCAAACGTATTACGGTCGTGGACCAAGGAGTAGTTAGAAGGCTGCCCGACCTGTCGGCCGTGCGGTCTAAAACACTGCTTTCCTGGCGGGAAGGCGTGCCGATTATCGGCACGAATCCGCCCGGCCAGTCTGTGGATGGTTTTTAAGGCGGTTTTCTATCAGACTCGCTGAATTCGGGCTGGTTCCGGTTATTCTGCCTCAGTTACACGTATGTCGGCGATTGCTGCGCAGACACTTTCTCTACTTACGCGTTCGCCATAATTACTCTACCACGCAGATCATTGGGGTTACACTAGTCTGGCGTGAGACGTTCCCTGGGGGGTCCACTGGGGACCGAACCATTCAACAAACTGGGTACGGTGTGGGGCGGTGCTGGGGAGAGTGGATAGCTGTAGCCTGTTGTAGGGTTGTGTACCACCGAGGGCTACGGCGGGGACGAAGCCTCTCCGTCGTTTCTAGGTCCCCTGTTCCATACAATACAATAAAATTAAGAATCTGAAATGCCACTATTGTAGATTCATGCTATTGAAAATGAGGCAATGCATTGACAAAAAGTAGGATTATTCTGTTAGAGGGATGGAAGCTATCAGACGCATTACCAAAGCTTGGAGCCGGTTCTCAGACCTAATCATAAGTAACTAATCATCAATAATGGGGAATCACAATTGAAAAAATAAATGCCAGCGAAACTGAAGAGACGTTCCATGCCACTGGTGATCTGCCGCTGTCTGCAGTGTTGAGAAAAATCAGCTGTAGTATTCTCAATAAATGTGACTATGAAATGTATGCAAGAATAGATTATGACCATGTTACAATCGAAGACTAAATTGCATATGAAGTGAAGAATCAGGGCCACGGTGACCATGAAGCGAGGGAGGGAAGACGTAAAAAGAGAGGAAGAAGGAAAAAAAAAACACACAGTGGTTACCCCTACAGTGAGTGACGCTTTGGAAGCCATAACAATTGTGAACATGTTCTATGACGGTAGGGGAGGGTATTGGGCAAATAGACAGCAGAGTAAAATGACTAATTACTTCACACCTACATTCATGTAAGTAAAATAGATTTGTTCTTTTCCACTTACCACTACAATAGAGTGAAAGTACGAATCTCAGTTCCAACGACACTCATTTATAACAACATAATTTTCAATGTCCTTTGAATGTTGTAGTAGCCAGGTGCCACTGTATCGTAAGCCAATTTATTGTTTCTTCATTCATGCTCAACATAACATTTCCAGTACTAAAAAATATCAACGTCTTCTTTCATCACACAAATACATCTGCATCATACGCATATTACCTTCTACCTTTTTATCTCAGTACTTCTTTTAACAAATGTCATATTTTAACCTTTCTTTATGATTCTTTACCCTTTTTCCAGTTTCTTACAATATACATGTTCAGCTGGAACTATCAGTTAATATCTCTGTATTACCAGCAATAAATAGCTGAGGATCGTTAACCTCACAAAATCATTTTCAAATACATCAATGTGGCATAAGTACCATTGACTTCTGAAACATTATTCACCTATTAACAAATGTTCATAGCAAATTGCAGTCATCACCAGTTAATAAGTGAGGTATTTGAGTACACAACTAGTCTCAACCCGTATTTTATCTTACATATGTTAGGATAATAGGAGAGACTTATTTACATATACACTCCTGGAAATGGAAAAAAGAACACATTGACACCGGTGTGTCAGACCCACCATACTTGCTCCGGACACTGCGAGAGGGCTGTACAAGCAATGATCACACGCACGGCACAGCGGACACACCAGGAACCACGGTGTTGGCCGTCGAATGGCGCTAGCTGCGCAGCATTTGTGCACCGCCGCCGTCAGTGTCAGCCAGTTTGCCGTGGCATACGGAGCTCCATCGCAGTCTTTAACACTGGTAGCATGCCACGACAGCGTGGACGTGAACCGTATGTGCAGTTGACGGACTTTGAGCGAGGGCGTATAGTGGGCATGCGGGAGGCCGGGTGGACGTACCGCCGAATTGCTCAACACGTGGGGCGTGAGGTCTCCACAGTACATCGATGTTGTCGCCAGTGGTCGGCGGAAGGTGCACGTGCCCGTCGACCTGGGACCGGACCGCAGCGACGCACGGATGCACGCCAAGACCGTAGGATCCTACGCAGTGCCGTAGGGGACCGCACTGCCACTTCCCAGCAAATTAGGGACACTGTTGCTCCTGGGGTATCGGCGAGGACCATTCGCAACCGTCTCCATGAATCTGGGCTACGGTCCCGCACACCGTTAGGCCGTCTTCCGCTCACGCCCCAACATCGTGCAGCCCGCCTCCAGTGGTGTCGCGACAGGCGTGAATGGAGGGACGAATGGAGACGTGTCGTCTTCAGCGATGAGAGTCGCTTCTGCCTTGGTGCCAATGATGGTCGTATGCGTGTTTGGCGCCGTGCAGGTGAGCGCCACAATCAGGACTGCATACGACCGAGGCACACAGGGCCAACACCCGGCATCATGGTGTGGGGAGCGATCTCCTACACTGGCCATACACCACTGGTGATCGTCGAGGGGACACTGAATAGTGCACGGTACATCCAAACCGTCATCGAACCCATCGTTCTACCATTCCTAGACCGGCAAGGGAACTTGCTGTTCCAACAGGACAATGCACGTCCGCATGTATCCCGTGCCACCCAACGTGATCTAGAAGGTGTAAGTCAACTACCCTGGCCAGCAAGATCTCCGGATCTGTCCCCCATTGAGCATGTTTGGGACTGGATGAAGCGTCATCTCACGCGGTCTGCACGTCCAGCACGAACGCTGGTCCAACTGAGGCGCCAGGTGGAAATGGCATGGCAAGCCGTTCCACAGGACTACGTCCAGCATCTCTACGATCGTCTCCATGGGAGAATAGCAGCCTGCATTGCTGCGAAAGGTGGATATACACTGTACTAGTGCCGACATTGTGCATGCTCTGTTGCCTGTGTCTATGTGCCTGTGGTTCTGTCAGTGTGATCATGTGATGTATCTGACCCCAGGAATGTGTCAATAAAGTTTCCCCTTCCTGGGACAATGAATTCACGGTGTTCTTATTTCAATTTCCAGGAGTGTATTTACTAAACATAACAGTAGATGAATTTGGGTGCACCATGAATTAAAAGAAAGAATGGTAACACTCTGTTCGACGAGGCATCAGTCGTCATCTTATGTATCCATCGCAGAGCGATGGATCCTCTACCTACATTATTAATTAAATATTTTGACATGAGATATATGATGAACACTTCACAATTTATCTGTCGTCCTTGTTTCCACTTCCGCAGCATTTTAGTGAACAACGCGATACGCGAAAATGTCAGTTCTACAGTAGAAAGAACTTGTGGCTGAGTTTTTTTCCCCTTGTGAGAACGATGGTGTGGTTTCACCAAGACGTTTTTGCGTGCATATGACTGTTTGATATTTACATGTCGTTGTAACGTCTTACTATTTTCAGCAGCCCCCTCTTACTGTTAAATAAAGCTAAATCAATCACCTCATGATGCATAGGCATCTCTGTTCCTGTAAAGGTACAATTTCTGACACGGTCAGGATGCAGTTCTTTTTTTTTTTTTTTTTTTTTTTTTTTTTTTTTTTTTTTTTTTTTTTTTTTTACACGAGAAGAGAGGACAAAGATTAAAATGATTTGGTGACTCATGCAATACATTCCGAAGCAAATGAAGGGATCTATCCCTAATGTAGTGTTTTTGGCGACAATGCAACTTCAGAGTTTCCCAGGCTCCTACATTAGGTGTTCATAAGGGTCTGAAGATGCATGGAGATGATAGAGATGATTTAATTTTCTTATGGTGTAATGAACACAACCAATGCTAATATCGAAATTGAGATCCATTATGAAATGATTCATTCTGGTGGGAGAACAAATTATTTCTCACGTTGTGTGAGGTATCTTGTCTGCAGAACACACTGCGATCACATATGAGTTAACCTACATGTCATGAATCAGATATTTCTTCAGAAGTATTAAACCACGTAATGTGAACATCTGTAGCATCACGCCTGTGCCCAGTTTTCCGTTCAATACGTGATAATCGATCATCAAGTTTCTTTACATCATACACGTGCAGCTGATTAATGGTCATTTGTCACAGTCTAGCATGTTGAAGAGGAAGATGCTCTTCCAAACTGGCAAGCAGTGCAGGCTGTGTAACATCAGAATTTTTGTCCGCATTGATAGACAGTTGGGTCGCGGTGCAGAAAGATCATTTAGCCGTTTAGTAACTGTGTTTAACTGTTCTCAGGTAGCTAATCTTTATTTAGCCTTAAGCGATGCATATTACTCTTCAACAGTTTATATCTAGGTTTCAAGCTGACTGTCCTGCTGCTTTTGAATGCGAAATTTTCGCCGTTTCCTTGTGTTCAACTCTTGACTTCAGATTATTACAATGTTGAACTCCTCACGTGCATCCTACTTAACCTGCTTAGTTTTCGCTTTTAAGTCGGCCGAAGGTTCCTCTCTAATTTCTTTTTATTATTCTTTTCTAGATTGCTTAACTTTTTGTGCGGTCTTGTGTCTGGATCTTCAAATTTTCAGCCCTGTTCTTTATTGCACTCTGATAATACCATCAGAATACTTTGCAAAAAATCATTGTTCCCAACCTTGGCATTAATACAGAAAGGAGTAGAGACTGGCTCAATTCGGCCTACGGTTGTGGCTCAAAACTTTAACCTTTAACTACAGTACCTGGCTGTTGTGAAAATTACATCGTACAGACTCACTTTTCAAAGCAGAATACTCATCTGCACTTTGTTGTTCCATGTTCGTTACTGAAAATTTTTTCTGGTCATTCCTGTAAAAATTGCCCTATCTGTCCCAGTGAAGTCAGTACTATGAAAGGATCCCTGTTCATTTGTCCCTTCTCTGTACACAGAATCATCAAACGTTGTATCAGCTACAGCGCTAACATTTGATTTAACTGCGGTAGCTCATGAAGTTTAATGCAATTACAGTAGAGTAGCAAACAAAGAAAGGACTCCCTCACACACAGAAGATCTACATTACACAGATAACCACGACAGTCACCTCCTGTAAATGTCTATGAAATCATAAAAATCTTTAAATTACCATTGATAGAATTCACTGAATACATTGATGTCTAAAATTAAAGCAAAAAACCCTAAATCCCCGTCCTGTGTTTAATTCACGATAATCATATAAACTGTCAACAGATGTCCGTATGATCATGTCCTGCATGGAAGATGACAATCCAGTCAACGGACAACCACTGAAACGATGACGTCATGGCACCTTTCAAATGGGGAAGTGTTTGCCGGGCGGTCTCACATCTACAATCGCTGTGTACACATCACAGAAGGTGCAGTTATGGCACATAGAAGACTATCCGCGGTGGATAACCATAGGAAGAATGGAAGCAAAAAATGGTTCAAATGGCTCTGAGCACTATGGGACTTAACATCTATGGTCATCAGTCCCCTAGAACTTAGAACTACTTAAACCTAACTAACCTAAGGACATCACACAACACCCAGTCATCACGAGGCAGAGAAAATCCCTGACCCCGCCGAGAATCGAACCCAGGAACCCGGGCGTGGGAAGCGAGAACGCTACCGCACGACCACGAGATGCGGGCGAATGGAAGCAGGGAAGTCGCAGACTGAGGTGGCGCAATGGGTTAATGTCAACCGTTTTGTTGTTTCTCGGATGTGGAGACAGTTTATAGAGACCGAAACTGTATCGCGAAGTCCAGGGCAAGCCCGACAACGTGTGACATCAGAAAGAGAGGACCGTTACTTGGCTGTAAGGGCACGACGGTACCGCCTTAGTACTGCACGGTATCTGGAATCCGACCTCGCAGCATCCACTGGAGGCGTTGCATCGAGGCAGATAGTGTACAGAAGGCTTTGGCAGAGTGGCCTTTATTGTCGGAAATCTGCGTATGTGTATCTCTGAAACGTCTTCACAGAAGGGAATGTCTAGAGCGGAGTCATTAATATGCCACCTGGACGGTCTAATATTAGGCCAATGTTCTTTTCACATATGAGTCTCGATTTGGTCTGGAGAGTGATTCTCTACGCATTCGTGTCTGGAGGGGATGTGGAACACGATTTCGGGGCTCAAACAATGTGCATCAAGGAGGATCCATAGTGTTGTGAGCAGGGATTATGTTAATCACTGAAACACCTCTTCATGAAATTGTACGGGTGAATCGGCAAGGTTTAACCGCTGTCAGGCATCGTGACGAGATCTTGGGACATCACTTGCGGTTGTTGCGACATTCTGTGAGCCCAGAATTCGTAATGATGATCGATAATGCTGGACCTCATAGAGTACAGTTAGTTGATGTTTCCTTGGAAACAAAAGCTATTGTACACATGGCGTGACCTGCTCGCTATCCCGATTTGAATCGCATAGTGTATGTCCGGGATGCACTAGGGAAACGTGTCGCATCAGCATCCACTAACCACTCTCCAAGACTTGCGAACAACTCTGCAGGAAGATTGGACGTTGTTACCTCAACGTGAGATTGATGACATCATTCGCAGCATCCCCTGTCGCTCTCAGGTTCCTATTGCTGCCAGAGGTGGTCACAGACCATACTGAGCGCATTAACAGTTCTAGGAATGAGTGAGCAAATCCGTGAAGTTGGAAAGAACATTTCTGTCTAATGTTGTGCATGTTGCAGTTGTTTACGTTCTGTACATTGTTCCTACTTTAATATCACCTGTTTGCACTATTTTGCTTCAAAATAAATGCATCCTTGCAAGATTTCACTTTGTTGCTTTAATTTTGGACGCCAGTGTAAATGAAAACGCAAGTTTGTGATAATACGTGCAGAAATCAGCGGGGAACCATACAAATTCGCATCTTCCAAGTAAAGTCGACAGATGAGAGTCTCCTTTAAAATATTTTATTAGTCGTGTAAATACGAAATCAGACGATAAAACGTGTAAAGCTGAGTACTTGAGAAATGTTGACAAAATATCTGAAGCTTTTTTGGGATGGAAATACTCGAAAAAGGCACACTCTTTTTCTGAGTCATCAGTCATCTGACTGGCTTGATGCGGCCTGCCACGGATTCCTCTCCTGTGCCAAACTCTTCATTTCATAGTACCATTTGCAACGTACGTCCTCAACTATTTGCTGGAGGTATTCTAATCCTCTACGATTTTTGCCCTCTACAACTCCCTCTAGCACCGTGGAAGTCATTCTCTGATGTGTCAACAGATAACCTATCATCCCGTCCCTTCCTTCCTTCCCCTTATAACTGTTTTCCACATACTCCTTTCGTCTCCGATTCTGCACAGAACTTCCTCATTCGTCTGCAGCATCACGTTTCAAATGCTTCTGTTCTCTTCTGTTCCGATTTTCCCCCCGTCCATGTTTTACTACCACAAGATGTTGTGCTCCAAACGTACATTCTCAGAAATTTCTTCCTCAAATTAAGGTCAATATTTGATTCTCTTGCTCAGGAATGCCATTTCTGCCAGTGCTAATCTGCTTTTGATGTCCTCTTGCTCGGTGCGTCATTGCTTAATTTGCTGCCTAGGTAGCAGAATTCCTTAACTTCATCTACTTCGTGACCATCAATCCTGATATTAAGTTTCTCGCTGTTCTCATTTCTGCTACTTTTCATTACTTTCGTCTTCATTCGATTTACTCTCAATCCATGTTCCATACTCATTCGACTGTTTATGCCATTCAGCCATTTAGCAGATCATTCTTCTTCACTTTCACGCAGAATAGCAGTGTCATCAGCAAATCGTACCATTGACATCCTTACACGTTGAATTTAAATTCCACTCCTGAACCTCTCTTTTATTCCCGCTATTGCTTCTTCGATGTACAGGTTGAACAGTAGGGGTAGAAGACTACATCCTATCTTATAACGTTATTAATCCGAGCATTTCGTTATTGGTCGTACACTATTATTCCTTCTTGGTTCTCGTACATATTTATTCCAACCTATATACCAAATGAAAACTTGCGGTCATGCTAGACTCCAAACCTGTGCGATCACGTTCAGTAGGAATGCAGCTCGGCGATGACTTTAGAAAAACGTTTTGTCGTATGTTCCCTTGGGCGCCAAGCGAATGTCCCCTCTCACATATTACGAATTGGTAGCCCGTCTGCCCGACTCCCAGCCAATGGGATATTTGGGAGGAAAGAACAAAATTGTTTCATAACAGCCTGCCCAACTTTCAGGACTAGGAAATGAATGATGTGGAAAAGAAAATGTCGCCTGCCCTCCGAGACACCTATAGGATGTAATACCGTGGATAGTTACCCGAAAAGAGTCTTAAGACCACGATGACGATAACGTCAGAATCTAGTTAGGGTTTGGAAGCTTTTGTGAGGGGGAAGGGTGAGAGAGTTGGTAATTTCGAGTAACGGGGAGATGGTGCGCCTAGTACATTAGCTCGTTGGCCGATTAAGTACCCACTGCCAGCTAAGTGCACGTCTCAGGCTAAGTAGCCGGTGCTGGTTAAGTAGTCAGAGCTAGCCAATTGCCCATTGCTGGATAAGCTCCAAGGGCTGGACGAGTACCCATCAGTAGCTAAGTACTCCTATCTGGCTAGTACGCATAGCTGGCCATGCCCATAAGTGCGAAAAATTAGATATGTTGTTTAGTGTAGCCACAGCAAGATTGTTTTATGTAATATAGAACTAGATGTTGTACCAATGTTATAAGGAACACAGTTTGCTGACTCACCCGCCATTAGCAACAGACGGCCGCTGTGACCGAGCGGCTCAGTCGGTTCAGTCGGGAAACGCGCTGCTGCTACTGTTGTAGGTTCGAATACTGCCTCGGGCATGGATATGTGTGATGTCCTTAAGTTAGTTAGGTTTAAGTAGTTTTAAGTCTAGGGGACTCATGACCTCAGATGTTACGTCGCATAGTGCTTAGAGCCATTTGAACCAGTTTTGAGTCCGCATCCCGTGGTCGTGCGGTAGCGTTCTGGCTTCCCACGCCCGGGTTCCCGGTTTCGATTCCCGGCGGGGTCAGGGATTTTCTCTGCCTCGTGATGACTGGATGTTGTGTGCTGTCCTTAGGTTAGTTAGGTTTAAGTAGTTCTAAGTTCTAGGGGACTGATGACCATAGATGTTAAGTCCCATAGTGCTCAGAGCCATTTGAACCATTTGAACCAGTTTTGATTAGTAACAGTGTTTAATTTAGCACTGCGGATCTCGACAGCATGCTGCCATCGTCACATGTGCATGTTTCGACAGTAAATTATTTTGTATGACTGCGTTTCTCATAGGTGGAAGTGTAATACATTAATGACTGTACGTTATTTTGTATAACTACGTTTGTCACATGTGAGGAATGTAGTCAATAATGAATAATTAATAGCGTGGTATTTGATGACAGCAGCATTACGTGAAACTAAACATTGATTTTAAATCGACTAAAGAACCAAGCTGTGTTATTTACGAAAGACTAATTTTGTAGGAGACTGCCTCCGTAGACTAACGATTAGTGTCACTGTATTTGGCGCAGAAGGACCTGGGCTCGATTCCCGGCACCTTCTCGGACTTTTTTTTTTTGAGGTAGGGTGATCTGAAATCGGTTCGGTTCAGCTTCGTTAGGCCAAATGCGAGCTGCCTGAATAAGGAAGCAGGGATAGCATCAGGATTGATCTACTAGCAATAACTGTTGGAGGTACTTGGACACATTGTGATCCTCGTACCGCCTTGTAGGCAGCCACTCGGCCAGTCGGCATAGTCCTCAGGCCTAATCCTTGAGTGGCGTTTGCGTCTGTTTGTACTAATCTACATGAGGAGCGCGGGTGTGTGGCAGCAGTTGGAGGTACTTGCTAACGACAGTCGGCACCGCAGAAGTGTCTGTCGACCGGTGCCGCTGTTCGTAAGGCTGGTGGGCGCGGCGAAATGCATAAGCAGAGGCACGCGGCAGCCGGCGGCCGTGAATACAAACCAGCAGCGGCGCCTCACTTGGCCTGGCTGGCTGGCTGGCTGGCTGGCGAGGTCGCTGCCGCATCTAGACGCGGCGCCCACCCCGCTCACCACTGCGCTGCCATGGCGCGGCGGCACGACCACCTCATGCTCTGGTCATTAATCATAACGATAACTTACACTTTATAAATTCGCTATCACAAACGTACGTGGGTTGGATAAAAAGTAGCGCCAACACTGTTGGAATTCATGCCAGACTTTATTGACGTGTTTATCGTAGTTAGTTGGTTTCGTGTTCCATTGATCAATCTCACGGAACGGTAGCCGTTACGATGTGGAACGTGTTAAGTGCACAAGAAATGCACATATGAAACTGTATATATATAATACACAGTTAATGATTATTATTTCTATTATATACCCCACTCCCTTAAATGACCTAAAATGCATATACTATATTTATAGATTTATTTATTCCCATTCCAGAATTCATCTATGGTATAGAAGGAGTTGTCAAGGAGATATGATTTCAGTTTATTTTCGAAGCTATTACTGCTGTCTCTCAGACACCTTATTTCATCTGGTAATTTGTCGAAAATTTCTATAGCAGCATATTTTACCCCTTTCCGTGCCAAAGATAGGTTTTGCAGAGGATGGTGTAAGTCTTTCTTTTTTCTGGTATTATAATCATGAATGTCACTGTTGTTTTTAAACTGGTCCATGTTGTTGAGGACAAATTTCATTAGTGAGTAGACGTACTGTGAGGCTGTTTTAAGAATTCCAAATCTTTTAAAAAGGTGCCTACAAGATGTGCGACTATGAACCCCACACATTATTCTAACCACTTTCTTTTGAGCAGTAAATACTTTTTGTCTAAATGTTGAGTTACCCCAAAATATTATTCCATATGACATGAGAGAGTGAAAGTATGCAAAGTATGTTAGCTTAATAATTTCCATATCCTCAAAATTGGCAATTATTCTGATCGCAAAAGTTGCTGAACCTAGTGGGCTTTAGGAGGTCCAAAATATGAATTTTCCAATTAAGACTTTCATCTATATGTACACCCAAAAACTTAGTATGCGCTACCCTGTCTATTGACTTCTGTTGATGTGTTATATTTGTTTAAGGAACTTTACATTTTGCAGCAGAAAATTGGATGTACTGTGTTTTTTCAAAGTTTAGAGCAAGCCCATTTGCAGAAAACCAATTAAGGACTTTTCCAAAGACCTTATTTGTATCATTTTAAATTGGACTTTCTTTTACTGGATTAATAATAATGCTTGTATCATCAGCAAACAGTGCCAGTTCAGCTTCCTGTTTCAGATAGGAAGGGAGGTCGTTCACATATATCAAGAACAGAAGGGGACCCATGATTGAACCCTGTGGAACACCTAATGTAATTTCACCCCATTTAGATGAAGTAACAAACTTATTTAAATCACTTGACACATATAAGGACACTTTTTGCTTCCTGTTCTGTAGGTATGACTTAAACCACTCATATGCTATTCCATTTATACCATAGAATTGTAATTTCTGTAACATAATGTCATGGTTCACACAATCAAATGCTTTGGACAAGTCACAGAAAATTCCTATGGGTGACATTTTACTATTTAAAGACTCTATTATGTGGACAGTGAAATTGTATATTGCTGTCTCAGTGGAACACCATTTCTGAAATCCGAACAGTGATTTACTAAGTATCCCATTACTGTTGAGATGGCTAACCACTCTTCAGCACATTACTCTCTCGAAGATTTTTGAGAATGCTGTAAGCGAGGATACTGGCCTATAATTATTGGCATCTGTGGTGTCGCCCTTTTTGTAGAGATGCCTGACAATGGCATATTTTAACCTGTCTGGGAAAATACCTTGAGTTAGTGATGCATTACATATGTGACGTGACGTATTACATGTGACGTGGCATGTTACATGACCACAGTATAATCGCCCTGCATCTCGATCACTTTCGATAAGTAGCAGAGACAATAGATGTCGAACGAATTCAGAGGCAGAAAGGACATTAAGCAGGAGGAACAACAGACGGCGAACGAATTCAGAGACTAGACTCCTTGTGAAAGTGTAATAGAAATGGTCGAAGGAACTTAAACGGAAATCCTTGGAACAAAGACGACGCGGTTTTTGCAGTGTGTAGCTGAAGTGAGCCCATCAAATACCGCTCGTCAAGTCTTTCACGCGATGCCCAGTGTAGACGGAAAGCGTTTGCTTGTTTCTCATTGCGAGCAAAGTATTCTTACAACAGAATTTTAGTAACCATTGAATTGAGCGTCCCCAAATTAATCTAGTGCGATATTCATTTTTTTAGATATGTATTAGCAAGGGCGTTAAAACAGGAAGAATAACCAGTACCGCACGAGCGACTGAGCAGCATAGGCCAGGGCAGTGTTGTCACTACTGGTGCATTGGTTAGAGTGGGTACGTAAAATTACGCATTAAATATCATTTTGATCGTAACCGGAAACAAACCGAAGCTTTCTGTGGGTACTGAGTGCAGCATGGAAAATTTGACGAGCAATATTTCTGTGGGCTGACTCTAGTTACACACTGCAAAAATGAAATTGTAAACATCAGCCGAAACATCACATGAAATGCGCCTGACGACCGGTAGGAGAGACACCTGCTGTAAACTGTGCGCTGTGCAAGACAAAGTCTCAGATTCTTGAAACACCTTAGTAGTCTCCCTCTGCCATGCAGAAGTTTGACATTTGGCCCAGGGGCGCCTACATCCTTCTTCGGTAAAGATGGAAAAGCGTTGTGGCCTGCCTCGGGATTGAGACGCTTCAAACTGCAAGGTGCTGACACATGCGGAAAAAAAGGCAGAGCCCGGATCTTCATGTGAGGCATAAGGGTGGTTAATGATGCCACATTGGCACCAGATCTCATCTAAACGCTGGTCATCGACACCGTGCAAGTGTCACACGATGGGAACGTCACAACTTCTGTTACCCACGTTTCACCGATTGTCGCCTCTGCGATGGAGAGAAGTCTCAGGTGGTGGCGTAAATCACATCAGTGAAACCACCCCATCCCCAGGGGCCTTCATTTTCACACATTTCACGCTCGAAAATCGTAGCAGCACCTATTTTCTGTCACTTTTTCTCTTCTAGCGCAAATGCTTATGCGTAATTGCGGAAGTGATCTATATGGATCAAAGACTATCACTGCGATAGAGATATACTACGAACCTACTTACTTCTGGATAATTTCCAAGAATGCTTGCCTGTCGAAGCCGCGGGCCCCAAATGATAGATATCGAACGGGCGATTCTAAATCGATCACGCGACTGTGGTGACGGGCATTAGGAGGTGTGTTTATGGCGGTCACTACAGCAACGAGAAAAGAAGAACGTTGACTAAAATACCTGCAACTACAAAGAGTATGACTTACCTCATTCGTCATCGACGTTGTCGTCATAAGCAAGTCCATTTGATGTGTATGCTACGGGAAGTGTTCCCTTATTGCCATAACTTGGGTAGACTCTGGCTATGTCACGCAAAAATGTGGGTAGTGTCTCACATGCATCAGCTTTTCCTTGCAACCGCATGTTTTGGAAATACAGATACTGAAGCAAGTAGAGTTGTTCTCTTTCTCCTGGACGCCATTCTCTTTTAATGGAAGATTTCACTAATTTCCACAACCGGTCGATGTTCCGTGTGTGTACACGGAAGACACGCACTCTACCCAATGGTTCACGAACTCGCGGTTGAATATTTCCACTTATAATGTGTTGTAGGACTGAAAGTCGTCTGTAATCACTTTTCTACCGGATAGAATAAAGTGCTTTATCAAACAGAGTAAAGTTGCCTTGTCTCTGGAGAACACTCTTACTATGAAGCACTTCCGGAACACTCGTTCTACGCCACGGAATACCCAAGCATGTTTGATTTCATTTTTTAAAGGTCGTACTCTTTGGTTTTTACTTATTGCTATATGCGACTCGTCCATTTCAACAACTTTATTCGGCCCACAGATTGCTACACTGTCGTTCGTCACTGTCACTTCTCAGTGAATACCCGAAATAGTAACACACGGCATAGGTAGATAAGTCAGTTTGTGATGCTGTTACATGCAGGCTGTAGCCCCTAATCCAGCAACATACAAGAATTATGATGATCTGGATCGATTTTTTTTAATAGTCAAACCATGTATTTTTCCTGATAGTCGTTCGTTTACCATAGTTTTTACAATCAAATTGTAGAGGTATTTCACTATCAGAACTCTTCTTACGAACTTTTATAGACTACGTCCAATCATTTCTTTGGAAGAATACAACTTTCGGATAGTTCACATGTGATACCTTATCACGTGTGCCAGAAAGTTTGAGACAATGAACAATCATCTCAATTCACAAAGTGTTGCTTATGGAAGACCAGCTACATCGAGGGTACTACCTTTGTTGCATAATGACTAGTCTTCAACATGTAGACACATGTTGGAGTCAGATTTGACAAAAACTAGGACAACCAGATCAGCAGAGGATTAATGAGCTTTTCAAATTGACGAATAATCTCATATTCCACAGAAGAAGTGAACATTTGAAAAACTGATGTGTATGTATACCAGAGGAGTATGAAACGAAGTTAATCAGGTATACCCTTTACGCATGGGGACACTTTGGTGTACTCAAATGTACAACAAAGCTACATACCTGCTGTTATTTTTCCAACCTCCGTAGAAAAGTTCAGCGTGAGTTGAAGCGCTGTGTACTATGTCAGAAAGTGAAGCCCGACAATCTAAAGACGAAGAGCATGTTCCATTCAGTTCTTCTGGAAAAACTGCTTGCGTTAGTATCAATCAATGTTTGTGGTCCATGCCCCAGTCAAGAGGAGGGGTTAAATATATAATTGGATTTTTAGAAGTTTAAAAAAGTACGTAAAACTTTATCTGTTGAAGACAGCCACGAGTTCCCCAATCATAAACAGATTAGCTAATAACTATGTTCAGAAGGTTAGAAAGCCTGAAGCGCTTTTGTCAGATAATGCTGCAAATTTTACTTGTTGCAAGTGGAGAAATACAGGGTGTTTCAAATTGAATATACGGGTTTTAAGGCTTGGTAGCATTTATTACATTCAATTTACTCTTATAAATGATCCATCAAATGAAAGAACAACTCAAGCAGATCTGTTTGCATACCCGTCCACAAAGGGAAGAGTATGGAACGACCTAGAATGAATGAAAAACATCATGAACGAGTGAAGGTCTATAACGCGTCCAAAGAAATCAGTTCGTCCTTGTTGTGAGTGGTTGTTACAAGCTCTAAAGCCTACAGACTACGGTTTACGTGCCAACTTCTCAAACGAAATTTTGCTGCATGAGATGAAGATTTTTTGGATCGTGTCGTCTTCAGTGGTGTATCGACATACGGAAATGTGAATACACGTAATGTGTGTATCTGGGGTCAGCAAATCCTCATGAGATGGTACAGTTGCAACGAGAGTCCTCTAGACTTTTTCGGTGAAGCAACTGCAACTGGTGTTTCTCACCTAGATGGTCTACAAAAAAAATGACTCTTTCCTCAACTGGAAGAAGCTGAACCGCAGAATTTTATTTGTCAGCAAAATGGTGCGCCATCACTCTGGCATAACTCAGCATGCGACTGGTTAAACGACGGTATACCCGACCGCTGGATTGGCCGCAAGGCACTGGTTGACAGAGCTCGTTTTGTGTGTCCTTCATGTTCACGCACGTTCTGACCCCATGCCTTTGGGGGTTCATAAAAGATTGTTTATATGTCTACGCTACCAGCTGATCTATCCAACTTCAGAAAAAGCATCGTTGCAACAATTCCTATAGACACAGAGATCGAGGTTTTGGAAGAACTCGCCTATCCACTCGATGTGTGGCGATAGTGCTGACATTGAACACTTTTAAGAAAAACTGTTATAGTTGCTCTTTCACTTGGTGTATTATTCATAATTGTAAGTTAAATATAATGAATGTTACAAAGCCTTAAAACACTTATATTCATTTTGAAACACCCTGTATTTTAACACAACAGGGGATAAAACGGGTATTAACTTCGCCCTGTCATCCAGAAGCCAACCCAATTTAATGTGCAGTCCACGAATGAAATAGATTCATGAGAACGTATTACCACGCTAGGCAGGCTGCAAGAATTAGAGGAAGTTACGAACAACTTGCTTCCCTCCTCAACCAAATTCACGCCTGCTGAACTGATGTTTAGAAGAAAGGAAGGAAATGGATGGGTAGATAAAATTCCAAAGGCAGTATATACTGACATACATTGGGAAGAGGAAATTAGACAAGCTCTGGTTAATCTCACTGAGAAGGCCAGGATCAGGAAAAAGGGTTGACAGCTTACTCAAACTGATTCAAACATTCAGGATAGGCGGAAAGGTATTGCTACCAGGACGACCGCAATCCTCATTACTTTCCAAAAAGAACAGGAAATGACAATTATTATACACTGGACGTTTCGTAATTGTGAAGATTCCAAACACTGGTGCGTATTTGACGGCCTATACAGGAAGTTTAATAATCAGAGGACTCTGTCGCCAAAATATCATATGAAGTGATTAACTGTGTGAAAAGGGCTGTCATAATTAAATTCATAGCGATTAGGAATTACATAGTGAGAAGTGATGGACTATGATTAAATTTATAGTAATTGTGTTTAATGTTGCAGAATGATGCACTCATAGTGAGATCAGAGTTAGTAATAAGAGATTATGCACCTCAAAGAGAGTACTTTAGAGAAGTAATGAAAATGTTTATCTAGTAAGCAACTAATTTTTGTTGATGAACAAGTTAGTTAGTTATTTTTAGGAAGTGTCTGTATGACTGTGTAGTCCTCCATTTCAGTTACTCAAGTTTCGATTTTGGGTGTCTTTATGTGTTTTATCCACACACGTTTATGCATCATAAGTTGGTCTTTTGTGTGAGAGGAAATGTACCTGAATTGACTGAACTTAACCGAAGAAGGTATTCTCATTTATGATGATGGTGACATTTCAGGGACTTGCAGGAATCATCGACAACGAACAATTAAATTTTGCTGTGTTCTTGCCACCTAGTATAGTTGCAAGGTGGTTGGTATACAAGATGTTGATTGGGATTGGTTTGGTGGTTCCCGACCCTAATGAATTTCACTTTCAGGCAGATCAAATCCCGTATATCTACACACACACACACACACACACACACACACACACACACATATATATATATATATATATATATATATATATATATATATATATATGGTCAGTTATTTGATTTCAAATGATCGTGAATGTAAGAAGAATTGATTTATCCAATTGTTCTAAAGTGGATTCAGATTTAGACGTGAACTAAAAAGAAATTGAGAAGGCGTAGGAGTTTAAGAGAGAAATGTATGAGAAAAACATAGAAGTGGTGCGGAAGCATTTCCCAGGTGGAATATGCACTTTGAATACAAAAAAATTGTCTTGTCTTACAATGAAGAATCGTGATCGATGCACAGAGAGAAGAATTCCTAAAATGAAGAATGATCTTTTCTTTTTGAATATCGGCTCATACGGAAAAATTCGTTTATATTGAGTTATGTGGTATAAGTTAGAAAAGGTGTTGGACGATCTGTCGACTTCATATAGTCCTAGAACATCCAAATGTAATCAAATGATCATGAGCAGTGATTTTCTTTGGAAAGACTTATTTTAAATAGATAAAATCGATTGCTATGCAATGGACACTGCAGTGGATAACATATCTTCCGCACGTGTTGAAATCATGAAGGATACGATGGAGAAATGTGCTACAAACACATTCTTTTGCAGTGTCTAACGTAAAGGTCTCCGACTTATCCAAAGTTTGAAATTGTTTGATGTCCTGTTGGTCCTGTCTCGTGCCATGAGATTCGAGATCATCCCACTTTTCTATAACCTGGCTCCCGCAAGATTCGTCCCACATCAGCCTCCAACAGTTCCAGTCAGCGTCCAGCATCCAGGAATCCATCTGTTAACCAACTCCATCCAGCTTCATCGATCGTCGTCGAATCCGTCTATTGAAGCCAACAGATTGTTATTTTGCATTTGTTCACTGAATTGTTTTAAACGCACAAACTGTAGTTTATGTTCTATTAGTGATCTGAACATTTAAATTTGTTACCAAACGAAATTAGTTAACGTTTTAAAATATCCATTGTGATTTGTACATGCTATTTTAGTTTTCTGTTTGGATGTGTAATTTTCAAAATTTTTATATCCATCTACATACTGGAAAAAGGTCAAGGTTGCGGGTCTGTATTCAGGGGTTTTCCACGGTTTCCCTCTGGGATACAGCTCCCTAATGGGTAGATTTGAATTTATTGTGGTCTTCCATGGTTGTGTAGTGGAATGAGATATAAGTCTCTCCATACGTGAAAGTCGGCAATCTTGTACCTAATGAGAAAGCGTTTTGTAGACCTATGCTACCCTAATGTACAGAAATTCTGCGAAAATGGTTAAGGTACCAAATTTTTGTCTGGTTGCAAATGGACAGGTTAATAGTTATCCATTCCCAGTAAATTAGTGAAACTGGACAATCCCTTAAAATCGGTAGCAACCAAACTTAATTGGCATTTAAAGTTTGTTGCTACGGCCAGGGACATTTGTAGTATCGCCGTTTTGTGTCAGTTTTTCTCTTCTAGCGCCATGCGTAACTGCGCAAGAGATCTATATGGTTCCAAGACTGATTACGACTACAATAGAGAAAGAGATTACCTCTGACTCGTGATGTAAAAATACTGTGGACAGACTGTGGAATATTACGTATATTATGACTTACTTACTTTTGATTTAACAATTGCGGAGGGTAATCTGATGGCAGAATCTCAGTGGAACTGTTATTAGCAGCATTACTGTAAGCTGCCATTTTGAATACGGAATGTAATTTGATTAATTATGGTCACCTCATACAAGAGAATGATGTATCGTCAAATGCAACTGTGAAGATCATTTATGGAAAAACCTAATTTCGTGAATGGAAAAGGTGCGTTTAATTTTCTTTGTTTATTTTAATTTCTCGATTGTCTGTGGCTCGAAACATTATTTCGTGTGTCGTGACCGGTAGGGAACTTTGTATCCTGGAAATCAGTAAAGCAGCACCAAAGTCGTTTATTCTCTATGTTGAGAGATTAATTCCTGGACTTTTATCGAAATTAATAGACAACTTGGACACTGATTCCCGTGCTGCAGACTGATTACGACATAGCACCCAAGACGGCTTCCCTACAGCGTACGATTGTGCCTCTGACTATTTTAAGAATTACCGGAGTCGACAATTGTCGGAATTCTGCAGAGCCACAGATATTTTATTCCAGGTTCTTTTCTTCTTTCGATGATGTTCACATTTCTTTGGTTCCACTCTGTATACTAGCTGTCAGACTACAGTTCCAAGGGATGAGATAACGTTCAGTGGGATTTGCAGCCACATGACGTCCTTAGAAAAGCGCGGAAACGTCCGGGAGGTGTCAGCAGCGCAAGAATTTTTCAAGAACATCGACCTGTTGTACATCGCACTGCAAACTGTCGTTTTTTTAACTTCTCTCCTCATTACATTCAGGTTAAATGATTATGACTGAATAGCATAGAATTACTTGAATGGAAACTTTTGGACAAGAAAAGTCACTTCCCCAATATTTTAACACAAATATCTCACACACTCTCGGGTATAAATTTAATTCTTATTTGAATTCTCAAGTCTACAAAACAAAATGATAAGAGACTTATTGTTCATAATCATACTCTACCCACGACTTCCTGAAGCTCCAAGGATGGGCGAAAGGATCGTTTCAACTGGCGACCATGCTCGGATTGGTATCACATCACGGAACCTCATCATCGGTTGCAAGCATTAACCACCACATCTCCACAGATTCGAAGCATCGGCCGTTGGCTGCAGGTCAACGAAAATCCAGTAAGGTGTGTGCTAGGAGTTAGTGTGAAGCAGCTGTGGAGGTGTGAAGTTTCATGGAGAAGTTCTGCTCACGCTCCCCATTACTGTTTTTACACTTGACTGAGAGTGTTAAAGCGCATTCATATTTGTTTCATTTCACAACCCATTAGTCGGCGTGCAACAGAAATTGAGGCTTGCAATGATAATTTTACGGAAAGACAACCACGGTCATTCCGAACCTTATCAAGCCGTGCCACAAGAGAGAACGAGGTCGCCATGGCCTGTCGCCTCTCCCGGAACTCGCTCGGGCAAAAAAAAACCAGAGCGCCCGCCACCCCACCCTCGCGCGTGGGCGGCCGACCTCTCTGTGACGCCGGCGCCGCAATTGCGCGCTCGCTGTGTGTGACGACACTGTGACCCGCCCACAAAGGCAAACGCTGGCCGGGATGCCGAAATGCGTGAAACGATCTCCCAGCTCTACGGGGCGAATGCGTTTGGCGCTGGCCCTTCCTCCGTGCGTGTGCGAACGGTTCATTATGCGTGTTAATGAACCGACAATTTTGTCTGACCTCGTGAAAAACCCGCTGTACTTGTGAAGATTCGTTCTGAAAATTCATGATGTGATCTCGACGGTATGTTCTTTCGAAAATATTTCAGACGGTCCGCTCTTACCGATGGTTCGCTGTTAACGTTTCATTCTCATCTTGAAATACAATGGAAATATCAAACACAATCCGATGCTTTTCTTATTGTTGATCAAAATATTCCATTAAATGGGCTATTGCTATTAAGAATAAGAGGTATAGCTGAGGACTGGTTCCGATCATATTTAGAAGAGTAGAGTTAATAGAGATAACATAATCCTCAAATAAGGCTAAACGTTTGGTGAATTGCTTATCAGATCCGAAATACATTAATGTCGGAGTTCCTCCGGGTAACATGTTAGGACCAATCCTGCTCCTGTTTCCGAACAGTGTCAGTGATGGGGAAAATATTCTCTTCACTAATGTCACCAACATTATAGTCACAGGAAAAAATAGAGAACTTACAAAGAAAACAAATCGAAACCTCAAGAAGGTTAATAATGATTAAGAAGCTAAAAAGTTACATTGAACAGAAAGAAAACAAATGGCATGAACTTCAGTTTGAAGAATGAAAATGACACTGTCACTTAAAATGTAGACAGACTGCGTGACGAGAAGAAAGTCTCTCCGAAAAAAATATCGATTGTCGGTTAAGGTGGTCTGAACACACAAAAATACTTACCAACAGAATGTCATCGGTATGTTATGCCCGTAGGGGCTTGTCATCACCGTAAAAGAACGAGTGATTCTTGATTCCATTATATTAATACGTGCATTCAGTCCTTAGCTATGAAAATAATATGAACACAGTTTTCAAACTACAGAAAATGTCCATGAGAAAAATAAACAAAAACAGTAAGTGGGCTCATTCTAAATATCTGTTCAAAACACTGAGTATTTCAACTATACCATGCAAGTAAGTTTACCAATTAGTTATGCACACAAAAGTAATTGCTTGATAATTACTGAACAAACAGCTTTGTCCATCGAGATGGAGGTCTACTAAATTTATCAATAAGGCATTAAAAATAAACTCAAGGCAGTGTTTTATGCCAATGTATAAAATTTTTCAATAAATTGCCTTCCTGGATTGAAGAGATCACTAAAATAAAATTTATTTAAAAAGGCACTAAAATGGTAGTTATTAAGTAATACATCGTTTACACTGAAGGATCACTTGGGTAGCACAGTAAAAGTATGTTGAGAAAGCTAAGCAAATAATAATAAAAAAAAATTCAGAAAAATTCTTTGCGTGATACTGTATTTGTTTAACATAACTGTTGTTCAACAACAAAGGATGTTAAAATGAATTATTTGAGAAAATCAGCCAACCAGTTGCAGGAATAAAGGTATTAAAACACTTGACCACGGTTTCGACAATTATAAAATTGTCTTCTTCAGAAGTACATAGACCTAGAGGTGAAATTTTACGTCATATTTACAAAGAATTAACAAGGCGTAAAGGATGTACAAAATTATTGGATGAAAATAAAATAAATAAAAGTTCCTTATGCGTAAAATCACATATTGGCGACGACAAATTTCAGAACAAAGGAGCTCGCATAAAGTAACATGCTATATGTGACCAACAGTAAAACGAAATAAAATTCACTAAAAAACATTCCCATTGCAGCTGGGCTAAGCTAACAATTTTCACATTGAATGTAAATAAAACTAAAAGGCATTGAAACGGCCCGTAAGTCGATGGTGCCATGCAGCTACTGACAAAATCGTCGCAGTGCACTAAATAGGAAACACCGATAGGTTGCGTCACTACGCAAAAACTTAAGCGCATAGAAAACGCTATATATCGATACCAAACTCACAAAATTTTTAGGCAGAAAAATGGGTGATGATGGGAGGTAGGGAGGAGGACGGCAAACTTTGAAAATGAATTATAGCAGTGAAAAATTGGAGATAAATAGAAGGAGGTAAAATGTTATACAAGAAAAATAGAAATTTGATCAGAATGATTGATAAGTGGAGGCCACCAACGAACTGTAACTACGTTAACTGGTCTAAAGTACCGGCTTAAAACCTTCAAGAAACTGTCGACTCACGAGTAGCAGTCGCTCATATAACATGTTACCCTATGGAGTATGTGTTTAAGACTTTCCCTTTCTTTACTCCTTTAACCTTCTTACACAAAATTTCGGTTACTTCCAGACCAATAGGGGAATGATTAGTAACGAGTTCAGCAAATGTGGAGTAGTGCACATTACCACCCTCCTTTCCTACAAAATGTTCTTAATATCTTACTTACAGTTTAAGGGAAACCTTGTTGCATACAATTAACAACATCAGAGATCCCCTTTCTAGTTCAAGTGTTCATAAAATGATTTGTACTAATTGCTCCTATTATTATTGGGTTGGTGCACAACTTCGCAGCGTTTTTGTCTTACAGGTCGGTATTCCGGTTGCTAAGGGTTTATTTATCGATTGTCATTTTCTGTTTACAGTTCACTGTTGCTATTTGAGTTTATATGAGCCGTGTTGTGGATCACGTTGATGCCGTTGGGTAGGTTGGCGTCGTGTTATAGGGATAGTGGCGTCTCGTTTTCTTCTCGTGTTTTCTGGCGCCAGTACGTTTGCTAGCGTTGTCTGTCCACGAGTGACAGCATCAGCGGTTATCGATATCTAGTACCCTAGTACTATCTTCGGAAGGGCGTCAAGTGTTTTCCGGATCGGGGTGTATCGGGTAGTTCGGTTGGGACGGAGCAGCAGTGAGGTCCGGCAGCGCGATCATATGCCGGGACCGCTGGCGGCACGCAGGCACTGCCGGATCGAGGGGCTGTAGTTGTGACGGCCACAACCTCGTTGTCCACCGGACGTTTGAGTTGAGTGAACATTAACCCAGCAGTGAAACCTCCACTATTTTGAGATCACGCCGGTTGTTCGCGCGTTGCTGTTCGCAGGGTCGCAGAGACGAAGAGCAACGAGTGGAATGTTTGCAGTTGGCGAAATTAATTAGCCGTCCTCCACTTGTTATTATTCATTGAATTCCTTGTGTTATTATTGGTGAATTTCAACCAGCGATATTTTTCTGCTTAGTGGCCGCTAACGCCCCAGTTACGTGCCCTGGAGGTTAGCGTATTTTCGCGGCAGTGTACCTTTCCTCGCGTTGCCGCTGCTGTTCGGTAAGGCGTGTAGTTCGACAGCCTCCTTGATTGTGGTTCGGATATTTGTTTCTTTTGGACTACTTTGGTCGTAGTGGGTCCTTCTGGTTCTGGATGTTATAAACACTGGATTCTGAAGACGCAGTGCTGACCGCCGGCTCCGCGTTGCCTGGGTTATTCCATCGTTGTGTTGGTTATCAGATGTTAGGTAGATGTTGCAAGAGTGTTGGCCTGCGTTTAAACTGTCACTAGTCTGATTTGCCATCCGGTTAAGTGAATACAATTCTTGGCTGCCTGCCTCATCGTTTACGAAGCTGAGCGACTTTCCCTGGTCGATCCTTGGAAGAGCTGAGGCCCTCTCCTCGCTTGATTTGGTCAGATTGTGATAATTGTCAATAAGGACTTCGGCCGTGAATGCAATTTGTCTTAAGAATTATTAATTAGATGTTGTCCTTTTTTATAATATTTTAGTATCTCTTGGAGAAGTTAACTCGTTCTTAAGAATTTGCTACCTAGGTCTTCAGCCGTCAAATTGTTTTTTGAGGTATTACTATTGGAGCCTTCAGCCGACAAATAAGTTGAATTTCTGGTCAATAAGGCCTTCAGCCGTGAGTGTAACTTTCTTAAGAAATCGGGTGTAGAAAATTATCCGCTACCAGTCACAATAAAAGGTTATCTATTTGTCACACGACCGGTTTCGGGCTTGCGCCCATCTTCAGGTGTTTATACATTCATTTCCATGTTTATACTGTTGGAGATCACTGTATAAATACAAAAAAACTATTTGCTGGTGACTACACAGATACAAGTGGGGCAATTGTAAGTGGTAAGGCAGCATTTGATGAAAATATATCTGTACTTACATAAAGATGAAGCACCATTATTACAGTTATGCTGTGGTGACAGTTTTGCCACTTACTTACACACTTATTGTCATTTTCACGTGAATGTTTCAGTTTTACCAAGTATAGCTTCATATTCCACTGTTATGATGTGCACTCGTGAAATACACTATGTTTACATACAAACATGTGGGCTGTGGTCAAAGAACTTAGATGTTGCTACAACGGTAACAGAGTACAGCCCCGTCCACACTGAATCCTGCCTTTCCCTAAGTACCACGTCTCATTACCTATTAGCATTTAGTCATTTGGAGGTGTGAGCGGAGCTGTGGACGCTAGAAAATGGACTGCCAATTGAAGAAATCGGAACAGTTATTGACATATCCTTCTGTTTGAGTTCAGTAGAGGGGTGACAGCAGCAGAGGTAGCCATAAATACTTGCATCATGTATGGGGATAATACTATTGGACAGACCACCCGCCGGCCGAAGTGGCCGTGCGGTTAAAGGCGCTGCAGTCTGGAACCGCAAGACCGCTACGGCCGCAGGTTCGAATCCTGCCTCGGGCATGGATGTTTGTGATGTCCTTAGGTTATTTAGGTTTAACTAGTTCTAAGTTCTAGGGGACTAATGACCTCAGCAGTTGAGTCCCATAGTGCTCAGAGCCATTTGAACCATTTTGAACAGACCACCCAAGAAAACGGTTTTCTCGTTTTAAGGAGGGTCGTTTTGACATTATTGACTCTCCATGTTCAGGAAGACCTTTGCGGTTTGATGAAAATCGTTACTGGTGACGAGAAATGATGTCTTTATGCCAACATAAGAAAAGGAATGAATGGTTGACTCCAAAGGAAGCAGCAACTCCCCGTGCAAAAATCTGCGCGCATCCACAAAAGATATTATTATGTATCTGGTGGAAAAGCGACGGTGTGGTGTACTATGGATTGCACCCCAAGGTGCAACCAGCACTTCTGACATTTATTCTCAACAACTGAGACATCTTATAGACGCAATACACGAACAACGACCAGGAAGACTGCGTGAAGTGATGCTACTCCACGATAACGCCCGCCCGCATTCTTCTAGACTCAAAAAAAAAAAAAAACTACACAGAACTGACACAACGTATATATGTAATTAAGACAAGACGGCCAATCATCTCTTCTGCAGATGCACTCCAGGCTTGAACTCTTACGTGAATCGGCGAAAAGCCGAGAGTGACGAGGATAATGCCTCTGCGGCACTACATCAGCAGTGTGAGGATGGGTTGTGATTTTGGGTCTGACGGGAGGCATGCTTGAATAGTCCGTGCAGTTGCTGTGACCACTCTGTCCGGATGGCTCACTGTAGTGGTGAGGCGAGCACGCATTGTTTGCCTCTCGCCTGTCGTGCTGTTTGTTTGTGTGTTTACTTCCCCGTCGCAGCTTGTCTTCGTGTCTGAATTCACCGACCATTATGGAGTTCTCCTATTGCCAATTCACTATTAAATTAACGTTTTCTTTCGATCATGAACAACCAAAAGCGTACGAAGTGGAACCGTTTATACGGGACGAAATGTGTCTCTCGCCACAAGATGTTCTCGGAATTCGTTTTTCTATCCTTAGTAACACTGTTTACATAAATGTGGGGAACGAAGAGCTGTGCGCCGGTGGTGTGCGGCGCCATGCTCACGACCTCAAGTTCCGATACTCTGACGGTCATAAAGGGGTTGTCGTAGTTTACAACGCTGGTTTTGGTCTATATATGTTGCGGGTTTTCGAACTCCCGTTTGATGTGCCTTCGGATGTTGTAGTTTCCACCATTAAACCTTACGGCAACGTCGTCAGTCACGTTTCTGAAACGTGGAAGACGGTCGAAAGATACTGTGTCCTCAATGATGAATGATAAAAACTGAACTAAGGAAACACGTGCCTTCAAATGGTTCAAATGGCTCTCAGCACTGTGGGACTTAACTTCTGAGGTCATGAATCCCCTAGAACTTTGAACTACTTAAACCTAACTAACCTAAGGACATCACACACATCCGTGCCCGAGGCAGGATTCGAACCTGCGACGTAGCGGTCGCGCGGTTCCAGACTGTAGCACCTAGAACCGCTCGGCCACCCCGGCCGGCAAACATGTGCCTTCCTTTGTGGTAATTGCCGGCTGCTGAACTGTCTTCATGTAGGATGGCCAGCCGCACATTTGTTCAGGCTGTGGCCAGGAAGGCCATGTCCGTTCTGAATGTCTCCAGCGTTGATGGTTCAGACACCGATGGGAGACATCGCTCTCTCTGCGGCGCCCACTGTGTTACCTCTATCTCATGCAAACGCGCTGCCTGCTGCGCCCACTTTGAATCAGTGGGCACCGGCGTCGACGCCTCTCGACGACGCGGTGGACATTTCTCCTGTCTCTCCTACAATGCCGCTAGAGGCAATAACAAAGGCCGATGGCCGTCAGCAGACGCACGTAGCATCTTCCAACCCCATGGCTGTTACTCTTGGAGCTGTACCGATCTCCACTTTTCTGGCGTCTGACCACCTGTCGGACGACAGCCGCCCGCCATTCGACAAGGAACAACATGTTAGGAAGTAACGTCGCCGAGGAAACATAAGATACAATCCCGTACCCCTTTGATTGCCTCCATCGGATGTGTGTACAGGACGATGACACCCCAGCTAGCCAATACAACGTATTCCGCGACTATGTCATAACAGTTGAACCTGTGAGCATAACTGGTAGATGAAAACCCATCCCGATTACTTCGCAAGTCATGCCATTAATGATCATTCAGATTCCAGAAGCTTGAGTTTTTACAACCCTACCGCTCTTCCTCCTTCGTAGCAATTCAACCATATATTTTCCGGCGGAACACGAACCAATGAGCACCCATCCTCTGGAGCAGCAGAAGCTCATTACCACAACTAGTCCGATTTACTTCCCCCAGAAACGAGCTCACTTCACATGTCCTCATACCTGTCCGTACTCGGCCACCAGGCAGATCACAAATTGCTCTAACGTTCCTCTCTGTTTCCGAGAACGCGCAATCGACAAAAAACGATAACAATGACATTAAAAACCAACAAATCAGAAAAAACAACAAATATCCCTAGGGGAAAAAGGAGTGCATACTCCCCGATGTAATAAATCAAAATAAAACCCAACCAATTACAATTATACAACTTACTTACACGACCTTAACTTATACGGCACGTCATGCACCTTACGTTGCTCACCAATATATGGTTCGTTCTTTCTACCATTTGTAGCTCTTACCTCCTGATTAGCTGCCGATAACTGTGCCATCCCATCTTCCATTTCTTTAAATGGTTTTATGCGAGTGACCTGCGTAACAGACGTATTTTCAGGGAACTGCATCTTCACATTGACTGGTGAACTCATTTCCACGGCCTGGTTGTTAAAAATCCTTTCGTTTCCTCCTCTGACGTATAGGGACTAGTGACTATTACCCACTGCACCACGCGGTATTGCGGCAATTTGCTCATACATCTGTTTTGTTGTTCCTGGCCTTATAGCGCCTGCAAGGTTTGCATTTTGCACTTTTCTCCGAACTTCCCTAATTCTTCTAGCAAACTTCCTCACCGACTCTCCAACCGGTCTTAATTTAGGAACCAAAACGTCAAAGGAAGTCGGTATTTCCCTGCCCTACACCACTGCAAATAGTGACAAGCCCGTTGCAGTATGAACCTTCAAATTGTATGCACACAGTGCATGTGGTAAATAGACGCTCCCATCGACGTGTCTGGAACCTACGTAATTTCTCAACATCTTTGCAATTGTCTTCTGCATGCGTTCCGTTCTCCCGTCTGCGGATGAAACCAACTCGACAATAACTTCCTTATATGCAACGAGCGGCCTCAAACTCGCGATTAAGTTCAAAATTTTCTCCTTCATGATCTCAAACTGCTGTGTTAACAGTTGCACTAGCCGAGTTAAAGCAGAAACGGCAGCTGCGGTAGTAGCACGTGCTTCTACTGTTTTACGTACTCTACTTCGACCTTAATGCAACCGACTCCTTTTTCTTTTTTTTTTCTAAGAGAAAAATTAAAACACGAACTCCCATTCAACGCTACATAGAAAAAATTTAAACAGAATTAATTCATCCGGTGAATCATCTCGCATCTACATTCAGTACACCTCCTAGACAGATAACCAGTATGTCTACATGCAGAACAAAGAGCTGCTACAGGTCTGGTACACGGGAACTCGTGTCCAGACAGAACACAAAATGGAAACCTCTGTGGCACAAAATTATCCAGTCCGCAATTACTTCTGTACGTGTTCCTGTGGCTTCACAAAAGTAAATCTAAACATGTTGTACCCTAGCTCACACAACTAACTCCGACAGCGAGAGAAAACATAAAAAAATAATATAAATGAAACGGACTCACCGCACCACATTGTGCTGAGCTGATATTGAAATGCCCGGGCTAGCAGGCCAGAGCGGATTAGACTATGGAAAGGGGCCAAAATAGGTTGTTGGCAGTTGCACTCAACATACAAACTTTATTTGTGCATCACAATATTACACAAGAATGCAAAAAAACTCAAGGTTTTGATCGATCTCCTTCGATTAACTTTAGATCGGCTGAAGGCCACACTCAAAAGCAAAGAAGCAAGGCCTAAGCATGAAATTGGCATACAAGGTTCTTCTGGAGGTTTCACCGAAAAATATTTTCTAAATCTTCAATATAAACAGGCTGAAGGCTTTAGCAACCCAATTTTAATGGAACTTGGCAGGAGACCGCATATTAAGCAATAAGAAAGCGTTAATCAAAAGGTAGAAAGCCTTATCTTAAAACATTTCAAGCAAACAAAAGCTTTCAATCTTATCCCGTAAGGGCAAGACAGACACATTAATTTAATAGATATCAACACTCGGCTATACGCTGCACATCAGCAAGTAATTTAACGGCTTAAGCCCTAAAAGAAAAGTTTGAGTTTTAAAAGGCAGAAGATCGAACCATAAAACATTTCATATAAAATTGAGAATCACAGGCTCATGCCTTAAGGGCAAGACAAGAAGATTAATTTAAGAGATATTAATACTCGGCTGAAGCCCACATATCAACAAAATATGTTTAACGGTTTATGGCCTAGAAAGGAGTTTCAATTTAAAAGGCAGAAAGCCTTATCTTAAAACATAAAAATTTCGGCTGAAGGCCCCATACCAAAACATCACAATCGTATGCCTTAAGGACAAGACAAGAACATTAATTCAGGATATATTAAAACTCGGCTGAAGGCCACACATTAACCAAAATACTAAAACTCAAACAGGGAAGTTACCATGTAACAGACACGAAACGGCACTCAGAAGTTTCCAAGTGTCGGCCTGGAATTGTAACTCTAACGCCCGTTTAGGCGAGACAGGCAGCCTGACCAACAATCTCTAAATCGGAAGGCAACCCAACGACAGAAAGCCGACGAACCAACCAACTACCTGATTTCGGTCACCAGACCAGAAACACTACAACCAAAATGCCAGGTAACACTTATCTTAAAATATTGGCTTGTTAATAAGCCAAGTCACAATAACTACTGACATACATGAACATCGCAACGGCTGTAGAACTACACGCCGTGGCGGACAGCATCAACACGGTAAGAAAACACTCACTCGCTGCTCTGTCGCAGCTTCCCAACTGGCTACTGCAGTACAGCATTTAAAGCATTGTTCAGTCGAACTGACACAGGGTACACTGTGTTGCACGAAACACTACCACAAGAAACTCGAACACTCGTAAATCGAATCACTGATGAGCAACTAGAACAATTCACCGGGGGACACACACACAAACCCGAAGGACGGTCGGTGACGAAACACACGTCGTCTGACCAGACGACCGACCAACAACCAACCAAGGTTGTTGGCACTCAAACCATGAGTGTCCCCTGTCCGTTGGGAACTGAGAGACACGGCTATCCGGGCACACTGGCTCGGACCGAGTCATGCAGAGTTAACGCTTGCCCATTGGCCACGACGTCTCCGCACAAGAAGGGACCGAGCCACGTCCAGCAGGATGACCCAGTGACGAGGCCCAGAATCGGTCAAGAGAACAGACACACGTCGCCCAAAGAGGCGACCAACTGATCGACGGAACAACGGTCGATCCCGCAGCCATCTCCGTCCGTCGGACTGTTCATCCTGTGTCGCTAGCGGTCTGCGAGTACTGGCTGTCCACGACTCCCTAGCGCTCCGTCGCCTACTGCTGCTACGTCCCGACTGCACTTCTGCCGCTTTCCAACTCCCACTACTCCAGGTCCGATCTCTCCGCACGACACATCATGACAGGGAAGTAAAAGCCGTCCAACAAATATAACACGGCAGGGCAAATATCGATACTCGCTGCTGCCGCCACTCACGGACAGGCAAGACGGTAATTCAGTGTCACCATTAATTGAAATTTAAAATGACGAGGTGGTCGTACGTTAAAACAAGATGTTACACAATAGATGGCACGAACATGAGCCATACACGGCTCAGGTATCTACGTCAAGCGCCACCGCCTCACTCACCACTCACCAAAATCAAATGTCTCACTAAAACGTAGTGTTGGTATTTGATGGGCAGTTTTCGACGCAAAGTACTGGGATGGAAAGTGAAACTACGACTTCCTCACACCAAATTTTTACAACTCCCCGAACTCAGGGATTTAGTATGTCAGAACGACCGAGAGATATGGTTCAAGAGAGAGGGACGACTCACGCTGAAGCGAGAAGAGAAGCACAGGCGAGTGCGTCATTGACTTTGTTACATCGAAGATACACAGCGGGTCTCCTGTTGAAGTCGACGACGGCGAATGCCAATGCCAGAATCTGCAGCGACCGCGCCCAATCTCCAAGCTTTGCGGGCCTAGCACTCCTATTCCTACCACGTCTAAGTGGCTGCCGGGTGCGTTAGCTGTGCCCGATTGCCCGGAACACGGCTGCTTGCTCCCTCAAGCGCGACTCGTGGACTCCATGTAGAGCGCCGAAGGGATGCAACTGGCCGCCATGTTGTAGTGAGCTTCAGCAGCTTCGGCCGTCTGCCCAAGACAGCTCCCTCTGTGCCCGCAGACAGCTCTGCACCAGGGAGGCTTCGAGTTCGCGCCCCAGCCCCACCCCTAAGGACGGCAGCTTGAAGTCCGAAGGACGATGTCACCCAGACAGCGGAGGCTAGCAGCCCTCTCGTTCCACTCGACAGTGTAGCTCCAAGGTGCAACGCGCTCCGCCACAGCACTGATGCATCAGTGTAGCGAAGGTTGGAGGTAGCATAGCGGGCCGATTGGGCCGTTATCCATAACCAAATGTTCGTCATGGTTGGCCTTCAACTTAAACAATCATCATTCTCTCCGGTTCTAGATGTAGACATAATGGCGACAGGACTGCTTGCACTGAGCCTCCAGGCTCGCTTATTTATACGTCTTTTCCGTACACCTCTGGTGTAGTTCCACTGGAGGGGACAAGTGGAGTGCTCTTGATGATTACAACGTCAGTCCTCAGCCCGCGTCGGCCTCTACACGCAGGTCACTAGACGTTGACTCCCTGTGGTGTACTGATTACTTCACAGTGGTATACACTGCTCACCAGGCCGTGCATTCTAGCCTGCGAGCGATGTCGTAAGCCTTACTTGGAGACCCGTTTGCAAAGTATCAACATCGCCCGCGCCTGCCATCTGGTGTGCCAATTCGTCCCTTAACTACTACCTTCTAGCTATAGCTGTGGGAGATTTACAGAAATTCCCCAAATCCACGCCTGTTCTTATTCATGGCGCAGCAGTGCGCTGTTCCAAGATGCCCTGACACCTGACGACGCAATGTCTTTCCCCGCCTCCGTCTCTAGTCAGCATCCACCTAGAGACACCGACTTTCCTACTCCCGCGTCTGATGCGGTTGTCTCTCCTTCTGTCTGACGCTAACTGTGGACGCACTTCTGATTTATTCCACTGAACCACCTGCTGAGACGTCTGTCTGCTCGGTGGACGACGTCGATGTTGAAGGTGGGCGTTCTGGAGGTTGAAAGGTGGCTACACTGAGCCACTGCGCCAGAGATTGCGCCAAAGAGTATTATTAAGCCGCCTACACAGTGCTTGGGGAGAGCTCGTAATAGTCAGTGCCTGTCGAGGACTCATAATAGTCAGTGCCTGTTAAGAACTCGTAGCAGAGAGTGTTTGTTGAGATGTGCTAGTAGGCAGTGCTTGCTGAGATGTGATACTGAAGAGTCTTGTTGAGATGTGGTAGTAGAGAGTCGGTGTGGGGATATATTGTAAGGATTAGAGTGATTTTTATCAATATAAATGAGGTAACAACTCCGTTTCTTTTTTTTCATTATTTCAATGTCCTGAATAATGCGTCATTACAGGTTCAGTCAACAAAGCATCTTGCTTGTGTTCTTGTATTAGAGTTTAATTCTGCTTTCCTTACGCAATTATAGTATTTCTAATTTTCTTTTATCACGTCAGTAAAATTGGTATTTAAAAATTCTTGTCTTGTTGAAGAAGAACCGTGCCAGATGTGCGTTGAGTCATACTTCCACATACAGAACAGTTATACTTGTGCTTGGTTTCGTAGGTTTCATAGTTGCTGGGGACTTAATTAATTGTGTTCACGAAAATTTTCATTTCATTCTTTGTTGTTGTTCTTTGCAGTCAGATAGCGTAATAATACTATTCAGGGCCAACCGTTTACGAAACAGCGTAATCGGACAAACAGCTACCAAAAAATATTTTCAAACTAAATAATTAAGCCCCCATGCACGTGGCGACCGCTGCTTCGGATCGTCCCTTGGAATTATTCTGATTGTAAAAATAGTAGACAGTAGTATTGTTGTAGTAATTTGTAGTTTAGTAATTGTAGTCTATATTGCATTTGTAGATTTGGTAATTGTCATTCTTCTAATGGTATTTCATAATTTAATTTTGTTGTCTTGTATACGCGTTTGACAATCTAGTGCAATTATTTCAATTGTTCGTTAATCGTGTTTGAGGGAAACATCTCGTGTGAATGGTATTGTTAGAGATAAGGAGTCATTGTGTGTAATTTTCGTACAGTGACGAGTTTTGTATGTTTTGTAAATGATTACGCGATCGATGAAGAAGGCGAAAATGATGAATAGTGAGAATGACGAAATTGTTAACATGGCGAACTCGCCAACAGAGGAAAACAGTATCATGAATAATGAAGTGGAAAACAATGTAATAAGTCGGAAAAATAGGCCGGAACCATTTTAAAATTTTTCTCAATCAGAAAATTGACAGAATCCGAGATTAACGACAGAAGATATGGAGCAGTTGATGAGTGCAATATTAAATTTGGGATCTCGGTTAGACTCACAAAAGGGAACAATGGAAACACGGTTAGACTCACTGGGATCACAAATAGGAACAATTAAAACCGAGATGGGAACTTTGGGATCTGAATTAAAAACTGATATGGGAACAATGCAAGCACAGTTTCGATCTGAATTAAAAACACAGATGGAAACAATGGAAACACGGTTAGACTCACGAATAGGGACATGTTTCAAAAACATGAAAGATGAATTAAAGAAAGAAATCAGAGAAGAAGTACAACCGATTTTGAATTCTCACAGTAATAGATTAATTGCAGTAGAGATTAGACAAAGGGAACAGGATAGAGAACAGGAAGAAAGAGATCACGTGATAGTACAGAAATTTTCAGAGTTAAATTTACAACGTGCAAAAGATAAGGAAGAAATATTTGAGAGAATCGAGGAATCCGTACCAAATGACAGATTAAATAATCTAACACAACAATATGAACAGTTAACTACCAAGTGTGTCAATACTGAAACCCGAGTCACGATACTTACGGAAGACGTAAATAAACAGAAAGAACAAATAGGTGACTTATCGGAAAGAATTGAGGAGATTTCAGATAAATTGACAAATCTTAGTTTACATGGGGACAGAGATTCGGATGATACAGCTCCATTACCATTTGCAGAAACCGAAGAGTATCAGAACATAAATAAGCATGTTGAAAATCAGGGAAAATTTAATGAACGCGTGAAAAGGGAATTTGAGGCATTAAAAAAGCAAGTCAAACAAATTGAAGGCGAAATCGTAGGAAAAGACAGCAGAAGAAATCTAGAATCACAGATAGCAGAGGGCTTTGAAGAAAATAATTTGTTTCATTTACGGGATGCAACAAGAGAGCGCCAGGCGCGTGAATTTAACAATAATCGTCATTGGGACAGGGACAGGCGCGGCAGGTCTTTGTCGCCACGAGGCGAAAACTTTGATTATAAACACTTTTTGACTGTTCGGAAATTTAAGATCTTCCGCAACTCTAAGAATGACATACATCCATGTGCATGGTTAGATCAATTTATGTACGCACTTCCACCAAATTGGCCACTAAGTCACAAACTGGAATTTATGTGTGGATATTTAAAAAACGAACCGGCGACGCGGATGCGCGCACTCATTAGAGATTGTAATAACCTAAATGATTTTTTATCATGCATTTCTATCGGCATATTGGTCCGAAAACACGCAAGACAGAGTCAAACACAGTCTTATTATGCAGCGTAATTTCAAACAGTCTGAGTTCCGCACGCCAGCGGAATATTTTGAAGACATGATTCGAAAGAATCAGTTCCTTTCCAACCCTTATAGCCCGACTGAATTAATTCGCATTTGTTTAACTAAGCTGCCACAATCCATAAGACAAATTGCTTTAGCTGGAAGATGTAAAGACGACATCGAGACTTTTAAGACTTTATTGCAAGAACTTGAGTATGACAACGACGACGGGACTTCTTGTAACTTTTTCAGTAACAGTAATTACAATAGATTTTCAGAGAAAGGGGATAGTGATCGGAACGGGCGTTATATGGGTAATTTTGAGAATGACAGACGTAACAGACAGGACAATAGATACCAGCCTTATGACAATAACAGACGTTCTAACAGAAATTACACAGACAATTATAATAACGGTAATTCGTACCGGAATGATCAATCATACGGAAACAGTAATCGGTGTCATTAGGACAGAAATTATTCATACAGTAATAGAAATTCTTACTACAGAAATAATCAGGCTAGTAGATACAACAATAATTTCAGAAGTGACAGTCGAAATTACACAAGAAGTAGTTATGCAGACAGACAGGAAAACAGAAATTTTAATAACAGACACAACCAAGAATTTGCATCTAACAGACAGGAAGGACCTAATTGGCATCCCCCACGTGACAGAACTTCAGAGAGACAAGTGCAAATCGTTGAAATTGATCCGCGAAATGACGCGAATAATCAAAGACGTGACGCAAACAATCGACAATGACTTGCAGATTCGGCTTCTGGCAGCAATATAGACGGTTCAGAAAGTAATGACACTACGACTTTACACTACGTACGCCTGGAAGACATGAGAGACATTTTGTTAGACGAAAAGGAAAATAATGTAGACGCGTTTTTACATCCTGTTATTGAAGTATGTGTGGGTAAGAATAAGTTCACTGCAGTTTTAGATTCTGGGAGCCCACTGAATGTCATTAGTGAATCAGTTTTTCGTATATATGTAAGAACTATTGCTTGTCCTGTGTTACCTATTTCTAAAACTACAATTCGAGGAGCGATTTCTGGAAAAAGTGTGGAGGTCAAACAACAGACCAATTTAAATTTCATTTGTCAAGGATACGAATTTTCTGCTAATTTTATTATTGTTCCATTACTCAGTACACAAATTATATTAGGTATGGAGTTTCTTACCGCACATAAGGCAATTTTGAACTTTAAAGAAGGAAGTGTGAACTTGACTGTTGCCGGAATGCCAAAATGTTTGAAATTTTTCGAGTATTAACAAGATCTGAGTCAGATACAAAATGTTTAAGGTTTCTTACTTCTGATGTTTTCGTTGAGCATTATGATGACAGTGTGTTTATTCATGACAATGACAATAGATACAGAGACGCGATGGATGATATAATTAATAGCGAAGAATTAATTAATGAAAAGGTTAAGAAAGCTGAAGTGCCAGATGACGTTGCAATAGAAGAGCTGCACCACATTTTGACTTCACATGCTACAGTATTTAGTCATCAGACAGGAACTATACAAGGCTTACAATATTTATTTAAAGTAAAAGAACACACACCATTTCGCGGGAAAACGTACGCTATTCCTTTGGCTTACAGAGACAAGGTTAAGAATGAACTTCAGTACATGTTAGATCAGGGCATTATTGAGCCTGCAGTCAGTCCTTATACTAGCCCATTACACGTTGTTCTTAAAAAGGATGGGTCAATTCGTTTGGTTCTGGATTCCAGACAGATAAATAATATCATCATTCCTGAAACTGACCGTCCACAAAATTTAGATGAACTTCTTCAACATTTTCATGGAATTAAAGTTTTATCCACGATTGATATGCGCGCAAGTTTTTGGCAAATAGAACTCCACCCTGATTGTAGAAAATACACGGCCATTTTAGCCTTTGGTAACTGTTACCAGTTTCGGAAATTAGCGTTTGGACTTACTGTATCTTCAGCAGCATTCATTCGTAGCTTAAATGAAATTTTACCTGTTTATCTTCGTGACAATATTACTTCATATGTTGACGACATTCTTATTGCTAAACCTTCTTGGAGTGAGCACAACAAAATTTTGGATTCATTATTACGTATCTTTGCAAGAGTTGGAATTACTGTGAACTTGGAAAAATCTGAATTTGGTCGTTCTCAGGTGAAATTTCTCGGTCACATTATTTCTACAGAAGGTATTCTCCCTGATCCAGAAAAACTTGACGCTATTCGTAATTATGCTGTTCCTACAACAAAACGTGATGTTCGTAGTTTTCTTGGTGTCTGTAATTTTCTTAGACGCTTTGTTAGATTGGACGATTTGGCCACACCTCGTTTATGTGAACTATCCGGAAAGAATTCTAATTGGTGTTGGGATGAGGAAGCTCAGTCAGAATTTGAACAACTTCGTGATGCTTTAGTTGCTGCTCCACTTCTTTCACATCCGGATCTATCTAAAGATTTTTGTTTGGCGATGGACTCATCATACAAAGGCCTAGGTGCACATTTATTTCAAGAGATAGAAGAAGACGGCATTGTAGTACAGAAAACTATTGCATTTGGAAGTCGTGTTTTTTCTAAATCAGAAAAGAATTATTCGATTACGGAACTTGAAGCTTTGGCTGTTGTTTGGGCTTTCACAAAATTTCGCACATTTTTGGTTGGCAGACATACTAAGGTTTATACCGATCATCGAGCTCTGGAATTTCTTATGTCAACAAAATTAACTCATGGCAGATTGCCACGATGGGCGTTGTACCTACAGGAATTTGACTTTAGTATTGTTTACATACAAGGTTCTTCAAATATTGTTGCCGATGCTTTGTCACGTGCACCTATGGGTTTGAAACAAAGTGCTGAAGAGGACTGCAAGGAAAACAATTATTGTTTGATGTATATTCAAGGTGTTGCGTTTGAGAACTTTATTTCGTCTTCGCTCCAGGACATCGCTAAGGAGCAAAATAAGGATCCAATCTGGAAGGACATTAAGGAGAAGTGGAGGAGAAAGGAAAGCGTAGTGATTAGACAGCATTATTTAGTCCGCAATGACATTCTTTTTAAACGAAAATCGGTCGACAACTCTGTTTGGTTAGTTTGTATTCCTGATGAGTGGGTTAATAAGCTGATTTGGTATACGCATTTCGGTTATGCACACTTTGGTCCCAGAAAATGCTTTCATAAATTACGAGAAAATTGTTACTTCAGTAATATGGAAAAACGTATTCGATCTGTTCTGGCCAAATGCAAATTATGTCAAAAGGCTAAGCCGCCAACAGTTTCTCACAGAGCACCGTTGTTTCCTATCATTCCAGCGAAATTAAAGGAGATGGCTGCAGTCGATTTGTTCGGTCCAGTGGTTCGATCTACTAATGGTTTTGCGTACATTTTCGTAGCAGTGGAACTGACGTCAAAATATGTGTGTTTTACACCGTTACGCAAAGCAACAGCTCGTTGAGTATCGAATGCTTTCATCAAACATTTCCTTAAAGAAGTTGGTCATGTTGATAAGGTTATATCAGATAATGGATCACAGTTTCGTTCTAAAATTTAGCTTCGTACTCTACGGCGTCGTAAAATTAAACCAATCTTCATTTCACTTTTTCACCCTCAATCTAAGGCTTCAGAGAGATGGATGAAGGAAATCAATACATTGTGTCGTCTTTATTGTCATCAGAATCACAGAACGTGGGATCAGTATCTTCATATTTTTCAAAACATTCTGAATGAACTCCCTAATGATTCAACTTCTTTACCGCCTATACTGACATTAAAAAACAAAGCACCGACAAATCGCATTTCTGAAATCGTTCCTTTTCCGCCTACACGGAAACTGCGGCATTCTGAAGTTGTGAACATGGCTCTGCAAAATATTGCATCTGCGGCTGCTAGAAGAGAGAAATCAGCTAAGCGTCCTGGTCGTTTAAAAATCTTGTCAGTTGGTCAAAAGGTATTAATTAAGTCTCATCGTTTGTCTCACAAAGGAAAGGGCTTGTGTCGCAAATTTTTTCTGCTTTATAACGGTCCATATAGAATTCGCAAAATTATACATGATAACACTGTTGAAGTAGAAACTCTTAAATCACGACGCTCTAAGGGAATACATCATATATCAAACGTCAAAATTTTTGTGGAATGACATCCTTGTGAGAAACTAACAGCTACATGTAAACACGCAGAGAGTACAAGGATACCGCGCTGTGTTTTGGCGGCGGCATATACTCAAAGCAACAGTCAAGTCTGCGCGCCGCACAAGGCAGTCGTTGACCGAAAACAATTGCTTCCTACGTCACGCGCCTACAGCTGATCGAGCGCTCAGTGCGAATGCACTGACAGCTGTAAACAAATACACAGTTTAATTTCTCCGATTAAATTCAGTATAAAGCTATAGTGACTTGATGAATTATGTTATTAACATTCAGTATTTTTCAGGATACGGTTGTACGAGGGCGGTTCAGAAAGTAACCTCCGATTGGTCACAGTGCGGGTTGTGGGGGGAGTAGCGACGCCATCTGTGCGTTCACGCACTCAACAGGTCAGTCGGCATCAAGCTGTGGTCGAGTGAACGTCGTACCTGCACTAGTTTAGTTTTTGTGGCAGTTTGAAATGTGTGCTGCAATAGAAAACCCCGCCAAATGTGAAGTGCGTGCTGTCATAAGGTTTTTTACAGCCAAAGGATATTCTGCAGCAGCTATTCATCGTGAGCTTTGTGCCGTGTATGGATCAAGAGTTATGAGTGAAGGAGTTGTCCGTGAATGGGTACGTTCATCTAAAAGTGGACGAGAAAACGTTCATGATGAAGAGAGGAGTGGTAGACCATCATTGGTGACTGACGAACTCGTTCAGACAGTTGATGCAAAAGTTCGTGAAAATCGACGTTTCTCAATGTCGGAGTTGTCTACTGGTTTTCCACAGATTTCTAAGATTCTCTTGTACGAGATAGTGACAGCAAGATTGGGTTACCGTAAGTTCTGTGCACGATGGGTGCCCAAAATTCTTACCGACCACCACAAAACTCAAAGAATGGCCTCTGCATTAGACTTTCTGTCAAGTTATGAGGACGAAGGAGAACCATTGTTAAACAGAATCGTGACTGGTGACGAAACCTGGATTAAGTACGTGAACCCTGAGACAAAAGAACAATCAAAGATGTGGGCACATTCAAATTCGCCTACCAAACCAAGAAAAGCCTCGCAAGATTTTTCTGCCAGAAAACTGATGGCAACGGTGTTTTGGGATGCCAAAGGGGTGTTGTTGGTTGAATTCATGGAACGTGGTACGACCATTAATCAAGACGTGTACTGTGAAACAATAAAAAAGTTACGTCGGGCTATACAGAACAAACGCCGTGGTATGCTGACTTCCGGTATCGTTTTTTTGCACGATAACGCCCGTCCTCACTCTGCTCGCAGAACAACGGCCCTTCTTGAGTCCTTCAAGTGGGACGTTATCAACCATCCACCTTACAGCCCAAACCTGGCGCCAAGTGATTATCACCTCTTCATGCATTTGAAGAAATGGCTCGGGTCACAGCGGTTTGATGACGACGAATAACTCAAAGATGCGGTCACAGGCTGGCTCCAGGCACAAGCGGGTGATTTTTATGCAGAAGGAATTTCAAAGCTTGTGAAGAGATACGATAAGTGCCTCAATCGCTATGGAGACTATGTAGAGAAATAGTGCAAAGATGTAGTTGTAAGATGTATATATTAAAATATTTTTATTTAACTTGGTGTATTTTTTTAAATCAACCGGAGGTTACTTTCTGAACGGCCCTCGTATAAAATATTTAAGAACTTCAGGTAAATTCTGTGCGTGTCCGACGTTAAGACGACTTGCTATCAAGAAATTTTCAGGAAGAATGTAATTTCGAAGAAGAAACTAATAAACTAAAAAGGTAACTATTAATTGAGTTTATTTTTCAGGTAACATATTTCCACTTAGGTACGTACTTTGGACGTAGTTTGCTGCTCGCGATTACGTGATTCATACTTTGTGCTAATTTCATGTTCTATGAATTTACTTGTGAAGCGACGTGCTTGCGTACGTTAACTGATTTTGACAATGGTTATTAATGAACTGGGTTGTAACTTGTGTATATTATGCATCGCTTGGCTGCACTGCTTTTTCACTGATCATATTTTTTAATTATGTGCCTGCTGTGCTTATTTATTTAAATTATAATTGTCACCTGATTAATTGTGCTCTTGTGGTTAGATATGTAAGTTATACTTTTCGATTTATCTGCTTGCGCCTTCATGTTTGCTTATTAAGATTACATATGAACATTTATTTGCTTATGCTGATATGATGCTAATGACCTGTTTGCTGCTATGCGTATGGATTGCATATTTATACATTTCTGTTTGTTGTCATAACTACTCTTTAATTTGGTATATAGAAATGCTCATATAAGGTGTACAAACATAGCGTTTAGGTCACACTATGGTATTAATTATAGATTGTTCGCGTGGCAGAGCCTCGTTGTAAGAATTGTGCTGCATCCACTTGTTGACATTCTGTTCTGTACTGGTATATTTACTCGCTATTGCATGTTTTGCTTACGCTCAGTGCCTTATATTTTAAGATAAGAAAATGAACTGCTATAATTCGACGAACAACATTAGTACAAGAAACTTCATAGAAGTCACATGAGCTGGAGGTTTTATGGAAGTTGTATAAATTTATGCTAATAGGAAGGAAGCTAACGACATGACATACCAACACTAGGTTTAGACCATTGACAGTCATTACACTGAATTTTTCGTGAGCAATTGAAATAGTAAGTGACACTTGACACAAAAAATACTCCACATGTTTGCTTCTGCCATAATTCTTGAAGTGATGTACACACTGTGAAATATTATGATCATTCACACTCCGTTATCGTACTTAATTACTGAGAGTTATCCGAACTAAGTCTGTTAGAGGTCATGTGTGCATTTCTTTGTTTATAATTCATAATGAGTAGAAGATTTGGGTCAGATGGATTACACAGAGGTTGTGTGTTGACAATGTGTCTTCGGATTGTATGGGATGATGAGGTTTGCATTAGGATTTTATCTGTACTTGTTCGAGGAGACTGACTAGAGGAGAGAGTTGTTATGGAAGTGAAATGATATTGGTAATAAGGTTTATATGTATCGACGTATTGAAGAGGTATTATTGAGGTATTATTGAGATTATGTGAAGTTGATGATTATTGGAGTTTTGGTGGACAAGAGGTAAGGTAAATGCTATTAATGATAAGGTTTACATGTATCGACGTAAGAGGTATTATTGAAGTATTGAGATTATGTGATGCTAATGATTATTGGAGTTTTGGTGTATAAGAGGTGAAGTAAGTGAGGTGCATATTTTTTTTGTTGGTCTATATGGAACAATGAAGATGAAGATAGCAGACTAGAATACTAAAGTGGAAGGAAGATTGTCCACACACATTGTTAAATCGCTAAGCGGTATATACTTTTTTTTGGAGAGAGGAAGTAATTGCATATCTTGGCTCACTGACAGTTGTTCAGCAACCGTACATTTTGATCTGGCTTGGCATACATTGGTCTTGACATGATGACTATGACGTTGACTTAACTATTATTGACTGCTATACATTGCTGCCACTACTACTTGATACACATGATGAACATCAAATTTTGACAGAATTGCATTTATGCAGATAACACTATTCAATTACACAGTAGTACTTAATGTGGATGAAAGATGAGTGAGTGTGTTCTGTGTGTTTTCCTTTACTAATCCTACCCACCTATCTCCTAGATATTATTTTATTTGTTTGTAGTGGCTTGCACTGACACCCATAAATATTATGGGTTTACTGGTATTTGTGTATTTGTAATAGTTAATACGACAATTATCTGATATCATTTTTGTGTTTATTAGAATTTATATGTTTAGTGTGTAAAAGCATTTGTATGTGTATTCAAACTATTGTTCATGCCTGAACTGTCTGATTAGTGATAGTGAATATTATAGACTGCTCTCTGGACCTGCTCATCATTGCTAGGTGCCACTAATGGACTGATTCTACTGAAATGATGTCACTTGTTGGTGTCTGCACCTGCTCAACATTGCTGGGTGCCACTGATGGATTGCTTCTACTGAAATGATGTCACTTGTTGGTGTCTGCACCTGCTCAACATTGCTGGGTGCCACTGATGGATTGCTTCTACTGAAATGATGTCACTTGTTGGTGTCTGCACCTCCTCAACATTGCTGGGTGCCACAGATGGAACTGTTTGTACTGAGATAATGTCACTTGTTGGTGTCTGCACCTATTCAACATTGCTGGGTGCCACTAATGGAACTGCTTCTGCTGAGAAATGTGACTTGTTGCTGTGTGTACTTGCTCATCTTTACTGGGTGCCACTGATGGACTGCTTCTACTGAAATGATGTCACTTGTTGGTGTCTGCACCTCCTCAACATTGCTGGGTGCCACTAATGGAACTGCTTCTGCTGAGAAATGTGACTTGTTGCTGTGTGTACCTGCTCAACTTTACTGGGTGCCACTGATGAACTGCTTCTACTGAAATAATGTCACTTGTTGCTGTGTGTACCTGCTCAACTTTACTGGGTGCCACTGATGGAACTGCTTTTACTAAAATGATGTCACTTGTTGGTGTTTGCACCTGTTGACCATCGCTGGGTGCTACTACTGGTACTAATCATTGAAAGCATTTTATGTGAACATTTGTATAAACTGATTTTTTGTGTATTGTGTAAACTATTATGTAAAGCCACATGTATGAAAGAATTTGTATTGCCTACTGTATTTTATATATTAGGTTATTGAAAGGTCAGTGCAAAGCCAAAATTTTAACTAATTATGTGATATTTAGATATTAATATTGTCTTTTATTTTTATCTGTATTTTTGTGGACGAATTTGGTGGTATTTTCACCACCAATGCTGGCAAAAATACCATCAAATTCTGGCCTGTGGAGGAGGGGCATATGAAAGGTGGCTACACTGAGCGACTGCGCCAGAGATTGCGCCAAAGAGTATTATTAAGCCGCCTACACAGTGCTTGGGGAGAGCTCGTAATAGTCAGTGCCTGTCGAGGACTCGTAATAGTCAGTGCCTGTTAAGAACTCGTAGCAGAGAGTGTTTGTTGAGATGTGCTAGTAGGCAGTGCTTGCTGAGATGTGATACTGAAGAGTCTTGTTGAGATGTGGTAGTAGAGAGTCGGTGTGGAGATATATTGTAAGGATTAGAGTGACTTTTATCAATATAAATGAGGTAACAAACTCCGTTTCTTTTTTTTTTCATTATTTCAATGTCCTGAATAATGCGTCATTACAGGTTCAGTCAACAAAGCATCTGGCTTGTGTTCTTGTATTAGAGTTTAATTCTGCTTCCCTTACGCAATTATAGTATTTCTAATTTTCTTTTATCACGTCAGTAAAATTGGTATTTAAAAATTCTTGTCTTGTTGAAGAAGAACCGTGCCAGATGTGCGTTGAGTCATACTTCCACATACAGAACAGTTATACTTGTGCTTGGTTTCGTAGGTTTCATAGTTGCTGGGGACTTAATTAATTGTGTTAACGAAAATTTTCATTTCATTCTTTGTTGTTGTTCTTTGCAGTCAGATAGCGTAATAATACTAGTCAGGGCCAACCGTTTACGAAACAGCGTAATCGGACAAACAGCTACCAAAAAATATTTTCAAACTAAATAATTAAGCCCCCATGCAAGGTGTACAGAGTAACGGACCCCCATTGGTGGGATCAGCTACTCCCCCATCACAGTGACGTACCCGTCCATAGAATCTGAATCGTCCGTTCTCTGGACTTATCGGATATCCACAGTCAAGGTCAGTACTGTTTGCATGCGCTACAAACTCGCTTTACTCCATGAAATGCTTTTTACTGCGGACGCTGACGTCACCCTTCTTCAGGAGGTGCATATTGCAACCTTCTGTTCTCCCCAGTGTTTTACAGCACATGTCTCCCATGCTTCTCCTACTGGTAGTGTGGTGGCGATCCTCCTACTTGACGGTATCCTCACTGATACAGTTGCCTATCACCGTGATTCTAGAAGTATGGCGTCAGGATCATTAACGTGTACGTGCCATCTGGTTCGGGCCGCCGCAGAGAACGTTCCACTCTCTTCTCCGAGGCAGTCACGCCTCTCTTCCTGCGTCGACAGGATGCATTGGTCATGGGAGGCAATTTCAACTCCACCCAGGCGTCCAGACCAACTGCTGCCTCACTCTCCTTGCGCGGCGCTAGCGGCGATTCCTCAAAACCTCACCCTTATGGATTCTTATGGATTCATGGTGATCGTCCTGGGATTACGCGTTTCACTAGCCTTTCTTCCAGCCGCCTTGATACTGTTTATATCTCCCGCGATATTGTCTGTGGGGTACATGCTGCTGAAGTCTGACCATGGCGTTCTCTGACCATGACGCATGTATCTGTGTCGTGAACTTCTACCGCCGAAGGATGTGATGCGGCCTGGGAGTATGGAAACTGAACACATCTAATTCATCCGGCTGCCGGCATTTCATCGAGACCACGTGGACAGCTTGTCATCGAAGCAGTAATGCCTTATCAGTCTGCCCTGTCATAGTGGGTGCTCTGCGCAAAGCTGCCCTCCGCAAGGCCTTAACTGGATACAGAAGAGAGGTCACGACATGGCGGCGATGAACCCAGGATTTCTATTTCACCATTCTCTGGAAATGTACTATGATGCCGTATGGCGCAGCTCACATCGCTCTCACGCCGTCACCTTATAGGAGCTATCGGCAGGAGCGACCATCTATGTATTATGTGATAGTGGAACGGCGCCGCCGTCGGAACACTTAGATTAATCTTCTTACGACTGATGAGGTGTGTCACTTAGGTACCCAACGCGATGTAAGGCTGCCCTGCATGCACATTGTGTTATGCTGTACTTGCATGTCACCAACCCGCCAACGTTAAAGCTGTATCCGAATCTGCTTTGGCTCACTTTCTAGGGTAGCAAAGATGGATTTGCTTGCCTACGTCCAGGCGGGTTCTAGGAGCAAGTCACGTGGCCCTAATGGCCTCCCACTGAGTTTTATGGGACATTTCATCCCCTAATGGGGCCGGTGTGGACGGAAATGTGTCGGGACCTTATGTCGCCTCTCGTGCAGATCACAGACAGTTTCCTCGACGGTCTCATCATTCCCATCCATAGGCCTCGGAGTACCTCGCGGATAAGCGATTTCCGCCCCTTGACGTTGCTCAACTGTGACACAAGAATCTTAAACACACAAGGATCTTAACCCAGCTGCTGGTTACTCTACCAAAGGGACGGCCTGGCACTTGGGAGATGCCAATAAGATTTGAGCTGCCTTCTGCCGCTATCGGGACATAATCCCTCTTGTTCATGCTTATCGTGAGCCTGGACTTCTGACAGCCTTTGACTTTAGCCAGGCGTTCGATGGTTCGATTGGGTCGATCACGACTACTTGGAAGCGGTGCTCCACGATTTGGTATACCTTGATCCTAACGTCGAGGTCGTAATGCGTCTCCTTGGCGGAGCTACGTCCTGTGTTCTCTACAAAGTCCCTCTCACTCCTTCCGTTTTGATCTGGCGTTCAGTGCGTCAAGGTTTCCCACTCTCTGCACTGTTGTACGCTTTCGCCTTTGCTTTGCGGCCTCGGCGCTTGTCAGGGATGTCTCTCGGTGGCCAGGTATACTTCTGCAATGCTCACGCGGATGATCTCGTAATCGTTCTTCATAGCGGTGCTGAGGCCAGGGAGTCACTGGCATGTGTTACCACTCGTGGCGAAGCTTCTGGTAGCTCTTTTACTGTCCGAAAATCGAGCGCCATGGCTATAGGTGCGGGGCTTCCTGTAGACAGATCTGCTTCTTTGCGAGTAGCTTGCTACTATCCGATGCTTAGGACTCGATTACACAAGTGATATGAGGCGCACGATTGCCCTCAGCTGCTGGCGCCCACAGTCCCAAGTACGAGCTGCGCTACTAAATCATCGTTTACGAGCCCTCGATCTTCTGCATCAGACACAATACGTAAATGCATGTTTGGCGTCATGTTTGGCGTCAGTGGCACAAACAGTTCCCATTCCTCCGTCCACGGCTCACCACATGCTAGCGGCATTGGTTTCGTATGCAAGGATGGTTTAGGCCTGAAGCATGTCACTGACAGAGCGATAGCAATTTCCGTCAGCTCTCACATGGCGTGGTAGCGCTGTTGTCCTAAGAGCCTTACCACCCTGTTGCTGAAGGCTTTTACACCACACAGAACCTATCCAGCTTTCGAACTGAGCTACGTCCATACTGCGATATTGTCAATGTGCTTGACATCCACAAAGGCGATCTGCGGCTTTCTTCAGCAGCTTAAGTCACCGAATGTGGTTGTGGAGAAGCACCCCCACATCGACTGGCGTGCGGTCTCACGATCGGTGTACGCTTCTTATCTTGCCACTGAAGTCCAGTCCACATGGTACCATACGGTCAATGGGAAGCAAGTATGCCAGTCATACCTTCATGGGATTCACCTTGCAGACACGCTGTTGTGTGTCGCCTATGATGTGCTGGACGCGGATGAGCATCATCTGATGTGGGGATGGGTGATGGGTGTGTGGTTCTCGGTGCGACAGGTGCTGGCCGTAATTACCCTCACGACTTCTCATCAGATACATTCTCGCCGGCTCCTCTTTCAGAACTCGGCATACTCGTACTTCCCCCAAGCGAAGGTGAACTCGGTGGAGTGGAATTGTGGACATACAGTTTATTACTTGTTTGCTGACGGCGAGGAAAAAATCCTTGAATTTTGTCACTTCCTTAATGAACAACTTTATGCAGTTGTCCGCAACCCTCCATACAAACAACTTTTGTCGAATTTCCATCGTAGTATCTCTGATAACCCACCCAAGAGTCGGGTGTTACTGTAGTGAGGAGTTGATCAACGCAAAAAAAGCCCGCTCGCAGCCATCGTCTGTAATTCCTTTGTGACACTATACAGGGGTTGGTTTAGGAAGTCATTCCTGACCCACCTTATTCAACTCATCTTGCGCCAACAGGTTTTCACCGTTTCCGCTCTCTGCCAAAGAACTCTCAAGGAACCTCATTCCCGGATGTAAATGCGTTGCGAACATGGCTCGACGAGTTCTTCGCCTCAAGACCACGTGATTTCTACTGTGGGGGTATCGATCAGATACAGCAGCGTTGGCAGACTACTGTAAACAGTGAAGAAGAATATATTTTTGATGATGAAAGTCTCAGTTATGTGTATCTGTTGTGCTAATTAATATTATGGAAAAATGCTACGAACTTACGCATCAACCCAATATATAGGTCAAATAAGCAGGACGAGCAATTACAATTACAGCTGCCGGTTCATGGAAACTGGACTACGGGTTTGATGAATGACTTTTCTTGTTATGCCAAGTTGATGGTCGTGTTCGGATCCGCTTTTATCCAGGCGAACGTTTGCTCGAAACATGCACCGCGTGACAGGCGCGTGCCGGTGGTGGCAGTATTAATGCTATAGGAGACATTCATCTTGGCTACCCTGGGCCCTGTGGTAGCAATAGAAGGCGCCACGAGAGCTGAGGACTAGGTGAACGTTACAGCGCACTATGCACAATCCTTCATGGCCTGTGCGGAGACATCTGGTGACCCATAGCTCCAGAAACTTTTATCAAGAAGGGCCCACAGAATTGCTGTTGCGTTTCGTTAGAAAAGTGGACCAAAACTATATTAAGCAGATGGCCATAGCGTTCTGGATCATCAGCGCATTTGTTTGAAGCAAAACTACAAAAGACATTTGAGGCAACTGATTGCAGAGCGTCTAATGTTTAGTAGAATGTATAGGTACTGTGCTGCATTACAGAGACACACCTAACACTGTAGAACTTGTTTTCAGAGTACCAATACAACGACTGTGCTCATAACGGAACGTCTTACGGCCTCTCCTATAAACAGGTTTTCGTATCTCCGAAAACATGGGTTTCGTCCTATGTTTTATAATAATAATGTTTTCGTTCCGTTTTACTCTGCTTTGCGGCCCGTGAACCCAGTATTGTTTCATTCTTTTTTTGATCTCGCTTTCCTTTCTGCTTCAGAGATTTGGATTGTTCGTTTGGTTTTCATTTTGCCTTGGAACCTCCCTTTCCTGTCTGTTTTTTTTTTTTTCAGTTTTATCTGCGAACATCTTTACAGTGATTTGAAGTTCTCTTGAGCCCTTTTCCGTTTCCTTAAACCAGTTTGATTGGCCTTTCTTTGTTGCGGGAGCAGTTAAATGTTTTTCGTTAATCTGTTTGGGTTCATTTTGAGGATTCGTGCATAAAGACTAATGCTTATTTTCCTCATTATGTCCGAGACGTTTTTCGGTAATTTTCTAGCTGGTATCATTTTGATCCGAATTAGTTTATTATTATTTCTCTTTCCTGTCTCAGACGTTATGTCTGGTTAAAAATGGAAGGTGACGCAGAACTTGATCAAGCATGACCTCCTTTTAACTGTACGGTATATGTTACATTGCATTTAGGAACTTTCGGGTAACTGAACAAGTATCAATAATTACAGATTTCTGTAGTTGTATATGTAAGTTTGGATGTAGCTGTATTGGGTTGATGTACTGGTGGATATTGTGTGGTATGACTCCTGTAGTTGATAGTATAATCGGTATAATGTCAACTTTATCCTGATGCCACATGTCCTTGACTTCCTCAGCCAGTTGGATGTATTTTTCAATTTTTTCTCCTGTTTTCTTCTGTATATTTGTTGTATTGGGTATGGACATTTCGATTAGTTGTGTTAATTTCTTCTTTTTATTGGTGAATATGATGTCAGGTTTGTTATGTGGTGTTGTTTTATCTGTTATAATGGTTCTGTTCCAGTATAATTTGTATTCATCATTCTCCAGTACATTTTGTGGTGCATACTTGTACGTGGGAATGTGTTGTTTTATAAGTTTATGTTGTAAGGCAAGCTGTTGATGTATTATTTTCGCTACATTGTCATGTCTTCTGGGGTATTCTGTATTTGCTAGTATTGTACATCCGCTTGTTATGTGATCTACTGTTTCCATTTGTTGTTTGCAAAGTCTGTATTTATCTGTTGTGGTATTGGGATCTTTAATAATATGCTTGCTGTAATATCTGGTGTTTATTGTTTGATCCTGTATTGCAATCATGAATCCTTCCATCTCACTGTCTATATTCCCTTTTCTTAGCCATGTGTTGGATGCGTCTTGATCTATGTGTGGCTGTGTTAGATGATACGGTTGCTTGTCATGTAGTGTTTTCTTTTTCCAATTTACTTTCTTCGTATCTGTTGATGTTATGTGATCTAAAGGGTTGTAGAGGTGGTTATGAAATTGTAGTGGTGTAGCCGATGTATTTATATGAGTGATTGCTTTGTGTATTTTCCTAGTTTCTGCTCGTTCTATAAAGAATTTTCTTAAATTGTTTACCTGTCAATAATGTAGGTTTTTTATGTCGATAAATCCCCTCCCTCCTTCCTTTCTGCTTAATGTGAATCTTTCTGTTGCTGAATGTATGTGATGTATTCTATATTTGTGGCATTGTGATCGTGTAAGTGTATTAAGTGCTTCTAAGGTCTGTGTTACTCCATTTCACTACTCCAAATGAGTAGGTCAATAATGGTATAGCATAAGTATTTATAGCTTTTGTCTTGTTTCTTGCTGTCAATTCTGTTTTCAGTATTTTTGTTAGTCTTTGTCTATATTTTTCTTTTAGTTCTTCTTTAATATTTGTATAACCTATTCCTATTTTTTGTGTGTATCCTAGATATTTATAGGCGTCTGTTTTTTCCATCGCTTCTATGCAGTCGCTGTGTTTATCCAATATGTAATCTTCTTGTTTAGTGTGTTTTCCCTTGACTACGCTATTTTTCTTACATTTGTCTGTTCCAAAAGCCATATTTATATCATTGCTGAATACTTCTGTTATCTTTAGTAATTGGTTGAGTTGTTGATTTGTTGCTGCCAGTAGTTTTAGATCATTCATGTATAGCAAATGTGTGATTTTGTGTTGGTATGTTCCAGTAATATTGTATCCATAATTTGTATTATTTAGCATGTTGGATAGTGGGTTCAGAGCAAGGCAGAACCAGAAAGGACTTAATGAGTCTCCTTGGTATATTCCACGCTTAATCTGTATTGGCTGTAATGTGATATTATTTGAATTTGTTTGGATATTAAGTACGGTTTTCCAATTTTTCATTACTATGTTTAGGAACTGTATAAATTTAGGATCTACTTTGTATATTTCCAATATTTGTAGTAACCATGAGCGGGGTACACTATCAAAAGCTTTTTGGTAATCAATGTATGCGTAGTGTAACGAGCTTTGTTTAGTTTTAGCTTGATATGTCACCCCTACATCTATTATCAGTTGCTCTTTACATCCTCGTGCTTCTTTGCAACAGCCTTTTTGTTCTTCATTTATAATTTTGTTCTGTGTTGTATGTGTCATTAATTTCTTTGTAATGACTGAAGTTAATATTTTGTATATTGTTGGTAGGCATGTTATGGGGCGATATTTAGCTGGGTTTGCTGTGTCTGCTTGATCTTTAGGTTTCAGACAAGTTATTCCATGTGTAAGTGTATCAGGGAATGTGTACGGGTCTGCAATGTAGCTGTTAAATAATTTAGTTTGGTGTGAATGTGTTGAGGTGAACTTCTTTAGCCAGAAATTTGCTATTTTATCTTTTCCAGGGGCTTTCCAATTGTGAGTAGAATTAATTGCTTGGGTGACTTCATGTTGCAAAATTATCACTTCAGGCATTTGTGGTATCATCTTGTACGTGTCTGTTTCTGCTTGTATCCACCGTACATGCCTGTTATGCTGCACTGGGTTTGACCATATGTTGCTCCAGAAGTGTTCCATGTCTGTTATGTTTGGTGGATTGTCTATTTTATTGTGTGTGTTATCTATTGTCTGGTAAAATTTCTTTTGGTTTGTGTTGAATTTTTGGTTTTGTTTCCTTCTATTTTCACTTTTTTTGTATCTTCTAAGTCGTTTGGCCAATGCTTGTAATTTCTGCTTCGATTCATCTAACTGCTCTATCGCTTCTTGTTGTGAGATTTTACCTAACCTTTTTCGTTTTTTGTCTGATATTTCATTTCTTATAAATTGTTAGCTGGCCGATGTCTTTTCTCAGTTTTTCTATTCTGATCTGTAGCCTGTGTTGCCATGCTGGTTTTGTGGGTTTCTTCTGTGTCTTGGTTGGTTCTGATCTCTGCCTGGTGTGTATATTTAGTGTATTATTATTATTATTATCTATTTATTTATTTAATGGCTTTCATTGCAGCACTCTAGTCGCTTATACGAAGTTTTATTCAAGGAATTGTTATCGTTAAGGAAAACACTTCAGTTCAGTAGCAATTTACTAAGGATAATTCAATAATACAGTGTTTATACAAAGATTACTGTAATTTATTATTATGTAACTGATGTTATTCTGTTCCGTCAGCATATTTTTTTTTTCTTTCGTCATTTGATGTCACTCTTCCTGCAGTGCTTTTGTTTATCTTCGTTTGTTGTCTAGATTGTGTGTCTTGCAGTATTTTGGTTTTCTCTGTTTTTTTTGTTTTTTTTTTTTTGTCATCTAACTGGAGTTCTCTCATACTCGTATCTTCCTTAATTCTTGTGATCGACGTAAAGTTGCTTTTACTGTTCGACAATTTTTCTATTACTCACTTACTAATCCTACTTCTGGTATTTTCGTAAGTTGTCCAAAGAATGAGACGCATTTCTTCTTGATCGTTCTCATTACTGGTGCTATTTTCTTGTACACTGTTTTATTTGAAAAGGTTCTCCAACACCGATGTGCTTCCTACCGTTTCTTTATGCATCTCCTAATTGTTGTACTTTCAGTCTTTACTATTTTGGCAATTTCTGCTTTTTTGGTTGTGTTTATTGGTCTACGTTGTCGTTGTCCTTTTTCGGTTTGTAATGATAAATACTACAACCTTTTAGAACATTCGACGTCTTTGACACCTTGTATATAGGTAAGTCTGTTGTTCGATGCCAGGGCAATCTTGTTAAATCTGTGTAGCTGAGTTCCTCAACCGAAATGCTGTAGTTCATCAAAGAATGCCGAGAAGTGGAGGGTGAGGAAGGTCCTGGAGCAACGAACGTCAGCACGAGGTCCTGTTTCCCAGCGAGGCGCGGCTCCGGCTCCGTCTGCTCTTACCGTGGACGCCTTTTCGGCGGCGACCCGCAAAAAGCGTGTCGGAGCTGAGCGTCTTTCTGAAACACGAGCCAGCCAGCCAGCCGCTGCGCTGTGACGTCGCCGCCGCCGAAACCCGAGCTCCACTGCTGCGCCGCGCAGAGCCAGCTGAGGGTCGCCGCTGCGGCCGCCCCTCCTGGGTACGCAAGACGGCTGCGAGAAGCGGTAAGACAGTGTTGTTGCGAGCTCGAGAAAGTCATAACTTGTAGAATATAAACCCGGAAAATCCCTTACAGTGTAATACACACGCTGAATCAAAAAAGTACCATCCGGTTACGCAACACTGTATCTTTTAAATGAAAGTAGATACAAATTTGGGGTGGATTTTAGCACACTGCACGTCTTCTCCGACACTTCCGAATGGATGTACTTCGCTACCATCTATCTTCTATCGCAAACCTGTGATACTTGTCACCAAACCTCCATCTTAGAAATACTGAGTGACCGAAATCACAAACAGATAGTCTCCGTGTCAATGTGCCCTCTGTCCTAAGCAACACAGAGCTACAGATCTTCTCTCAAGAGGTCTGTCCCTAAAGTACCTATGTTAATCTTCCTTATGATGTCATTAAGTTCAATGGCTCATAGTTCCACATATGTTAAACCCCAGAGGACAGCACCATAAGATATTCGCATGAGACGTTGGAGATCCCATGTACAACATAAAACAGTAGTATGTAGTGTTTTTGTTTTGCATATCGCTATTCCGGTTGCTATGGGTTCATTTTCGACTGCCATTTTTATTTGTAGCTTACTGTTTCTATTTGAGTTGACACATTGTCATCTGGAAACAGTGAGCGGAGTTGTGGACGTTAGAAAATTGAGTGCCATTTGGAGAAATCGGAACACTTCCGACATATTCCTCTGAGTTCAGCAGAGGAGTTACAGCATCGGAAGCAGCCACAAATATTTGCGCCGTGTATAGCGATAATGTCATCGGACAGAACACGCCAAGAAAATGGTTTTCTCATTTTAAGGAGAACCATTTTGTCTTTAATTACTCTCCAAGTTCCGGGCGACCTTCGGGCTTGGATGAAGACCGTTGAAACGCATTAATCCGCACTTACCAGCGTCAGTGTACTCGAGAACTGGCAAATGTGATGAACTGTGATGATTCCGACGTAGTGCGACATTCGCATGCAATGGGGAAGGTTCAACTATCACGTGTATGGGTATCGCATATTCGAAGCCAATACCGCAAAAACCAGTGGGTGGCCATATATCTGCTTGCTCGTCATCAGTATTCCCGTGGACAACTGTACCGTTACTGGTGACGAAAAATGGTGACTTCATGGTAACATAAGGAAAAGGAAGGAGCAGTATCTCCCTGTGCAAAGACCTTCACACGGCCACGAGAGATAACGTTATGCGTCTAATGGAAAAGCGACTGTGTGGTGTACTACGAATTTCTTTTCCGAGGTTTAACCATCAATGCTGACATTTGTTGTCAATAACTGAGATCTATTGAAGACCGCGTTCCAGGAATAACAACCAGGAAGACTGCATGCTACTCCACAATAACCCCTGTCCTCGTTCTGCTAGACTGACCAAAAGCACTATACAGGAATCGTGTTGCGGTATCATTCCGCACCCACCTTATTCACCTGATATTGCTCCCTTAGATTATCGCCTTTTCAGCTCTGTATTGAGCAACCTCCAAGGAACTTCCTGTCCGGATGAAAATGCGCTCCGACTATGGCGCGACAAGTTCTTCACGTCAGAACTATGTGATCTCTACAGTCACGGAATCGGAAAGTTACCCCAGCTTTGGTTCAAATGGCTCTGAGCACTATAGGACTTAACATCTGAGCTCATCAGTCCCCTAGAACTTAGAACTACTTAAACCTAACTAAGCTAAGGACATCACACACATCCATGCCCGAGACAGGATTCGAACCTGCTACCGTAGCGGTCGCCCGGTTCCAGACTGTAGCGCCTAGAACCGCTCGGCCACCCCGGCCGGCCCAGCTTTGGTACACTGTTGTAAATAGCGAGGGGCGATATATTATTGTCTAAAGTATCTGTTACGTATATCTGTTATGTTTATTAAACTTACGAAGAAACGCTGCAAATTAATGCATCAATCAAATAATTTATGTGGTGAATCACTTAAGATCGCCTGATTACTAGATCGCTTTCTGTTTGTAGGAGGTATGACTGGAATTTAATTCCCCACACCGATTTGATTCGTATTGACAGGGCGTATAGGGCATGACCAGGACGTCAAATCCGTAAAAGACGAAACACTCAACCGTTTTCGAGAAAATCATGCTTGAATATTTCACTGTGCTTATGTACTTCTTATGGGGGTAGTATTCATGGACTCCACAGCCTAGCATGTAGGCGCTTAGTTTCATAAACGTGAGGCTGGTGAATCGAATCTCGCTACCGGCGCTTTTTTTTTTTAATTCCTACGTCATCCCAACAACAGGTGCGCCACCAAATTGTGTGATTAGCGAGTAGCGTTTGTAAAAAAAAAAAAAAGTTTGGTTTGCAGTAGACACATCAAAAGAACTATACATATGTAAAAATTCGGCGTTTATTACAAATGCTGTATGTCGTATTAATTATCGTTTTCCATGTTTCTATGATCAGTAATATCCTGATGCGCTCCATACATTACACAATGCACTTGTCAAAAATGTAGATAAAATAATATCAACAAAATGATTATACTGAAATGATGCAAAATTCTTGTGTATTCTTCTTTTATTTACAATGGCCTTACGAAAATTTTTCTTCTATTTTCAAGATAATGATTATGAAAATATAAGTGAATCATTAAATGTTGAGAGCGACTTGACACTTCTTTAGTTACAACTGTCATTTCGGTGCTATATTCGCAGGTTGCGGCATGAAAGTTAGTGTTATCTGGACAATAATCGTAATGTTCTTTGCATCAAAATCTAAAAGTTTACTTTGTTGACAGAGACTTTGTGCCTCTCTGGTGCAGTTAGCTCGCTCGTTGACTTAGATAAATAGTGACAATTATTGAACTATATGAAATAAAATTGTCATAACTTTTGAACGGTTTGCGCTAGGACGTTCAAACTCCACGGTTGGCAGCGGGGCATGATGGGAGTTAGTATTTCCATGTACGGTTTGGTTTAGCGACGAAGCCCACTTCATTTGGATGGGTTCGTCAACGAGGCAGAATCGGCGCATTTGGGGACTGAGTATCCGCATTTCGCGATCGAGAAGTCTCTGCACCGTCAACGGGTGACTGTGTGGTGTGCTTCGTCCAGTCAAAGAATAATTGGTGCGATATTTCTCGATGGCACGGTAACTACCGAACGGTACGTGAAGGATTTAGGATTTCATCCTCATTATCCAGAGTGATCCTGATATCGACAAGAAGTGTTTCATGTAAGACGGAGCCCCACCCCATAGAAGCAGGAGAGTGTCTGAAGTCCTGGAGGAGCACTTTGGGGACCGCATTCTGGCTCCGGGGTACGGAAAAGGCCACTGGCATGGGCCTCGGTTGGCTGGAATATTCTGTGGATCTGAAAAGTTGCGACTCCTTTTTGTGGATCTATATTAAAGACAAGGTGAACAGCTATTACCCCAAAACCATTGCTGAGCTGCAAACAGCCATTCAGGAGGTCATCGACTGCATCGATGTTCAGACACTTCAGCCGATCATACAGAATTTCACTATCTGTCTGCGCCACGTCATCACCAATGATGGCAGGCATATCGAACATGTCATAACCTAAATCCGAATATCTGTAGTAACGTTTACGTGTTGAACACAGTGTGTGCATGCAGTAGTTTGTAACTAATTTACTTTATTATTCATATAGTTCAATAAACGTCACCCTGTATTTGCACAAGTATAAGAACATGCCGAAAATTTCACTTATCAAAAAGACAAAGACTACATCATTAGCTTCTGCTTGTAGGACCATTTCTTGACCATGAATTGCTTCAGTGATAGGTCGTCAATAACAGGCATACGCATCACAAATTGCACCATTGGCCACCAGGGTTTCCTGACCTGACGGAATGTGAATTTTTCTTTTTTCTTTGGGGGAGGGGGGGGGGGGGGGGAAGGGAACTGTAAAAGAAAGACTCCATCTACGCACATCTTCTTCCAACAACTTTGGGTGAACTGTGACCCCACACCTCTGCAGCGTTGAATGCATCCAGGAACTGCAGACACGCTCGGGAAAGCATGAGATGAATTTGACAATGATTTGTATGTTTCCATCCGTCTTGTAGAGGGCACATTGAACATTCGTAAAAGGTGAATGAGAGTTTGATCCTAAAATTAATTGTAGAAAACACTACAAGGCTGTACATGTGAAAGATATTCCCGCCACAGTTCTTCTGGAAATAAAAACGTTGTAGTGCCAAGTGTAAGTTTAAAATTTACTGTAATATTCTGTGAGAACGTATCATATATGAAGTGCAGTTTAAAACTGGCGCTGTTGCAGCGGACGGAAATGGGCGCGACCTCGTCAGGAATTTGTTAAGGATGTGTGGAACAGCCTAATGATACCGCAGTTAGGTTAACACGACCTTCGTGTCAGGCCAACTATGAGCAACACGTACACAAGCGCGCTTCGCAGCGCATAAACATAAAGTTTTTCTCGAAAAAAAAGCACCAAAGCCGTGGAAACTTTGAGGAGGCCACGTGCACAGTTTGGTGAAGAAACCAGTTCGAAGAACGGTATAAAACATTTTAGTGTAAAACGAGTCCCTCACAGATGACCTCGGACAGGCATCACACCAGACAACATTCGTGCCGTACAGGGCTTCGTTGCAGATGATGGCGCGTACTAGTGGCTTTTGTTTCGGGTACAAGCCGCATATCGCAACAAACGACACCAACGATCCGAAAAGCGATTCTCTTGTACGACAATGAAAGGACTCAGTCTGATCCTTTGACGAGGGAAAAAAATCTAAACTCCACCCGAAAGATGACCCAACGGATCCGACCGGCCTTCGTGTCACCCTCAGACCACGGGTGTCATTGGATGCGGATATGGAGAGGCATGTGGTCAGCACACCGCTCTCCCGGCCGTATGTCAGTTTGCGAGACCGTGAAGAGGGAAAAACTGGAGGAAATTCATTGCACAGCCCTGTAACATTCTCCTTACAGTCCAGATTCGTCTCCCTGCGACTACTAATTTTTAGGACTGATAAGAATTCTTGGAGGACACCAATTTGATGACAACGCAGCGGTAGAGGAGTTCGTGTTCAAGTGGCTGCGCACACGTCCCTCTTCTTTCTTAGACGATGGAACCGGGAAGCTGTTACAGGACCAAAAAGATGGTGCCCGAAATAATTACTCGAGGAGTCGATTGGCTTAATGTACAAGCTCAAATTTATTTATTAAACTGCACAATAGTGGCACCACACAATAGTGACACCAAGGATAAGTGGTACACTTAGTACAACGTAATGAGTGCAAGTTGATATAAGAATGACAAACAGAATAAAGCTACTAAAAACTGAATTTCTACAGCAGTTTGTTATTAAAAAAAACAGTTTCCAGCCTTTAACTTCCATAATATTGTTTCTGATAATCAAACAGAACAGCATGTTATGACAACAATATTTAAAAACAATAAACAAGAAATGATCATCACGATAAAATAAGAGAAATCACATCTCTCACAGAAAACTTAAAGCACCCGTTTTTCCCGCGCGCCGTTCGAGAGTGGAATGGTAGAGATTAGATTAGATTACATTAGATTAGTACTAGTTCCATAGATCATGAATACGACACTTAGTAATGATGCGGAACGTGTCAGGTTAAAAGAAAGGAGTCTATACAAGATATTACATTAGACAAAATATTACATGACATTCAATATTTTTTTTGTGGGGATTAGGAAATTACCCGCTTACAATATCCAAAAATTCATCTAATGAGTAGAAGGAGTTGCCATTAAGACATTCTTTTAATTTCCTTTTAAATGCTGTATGGCTATCTATCAGACTTTTGATGCTATTAGGTAAGTGACCAAAGACTTTTGTGGCAGCGTGATGTACCCCTTCTGAGCCAAAGTTAGATTTAACCTTGAGTAGTGATCATCCTTTCTCCTAGTGTTGTAGCCATTTACACTGCTATTACTTTTGAATTCGTTTGGGTTGTTAATAACAAATTTCATAAGTTAATATATATATATATATATATATATATATATATATATATATATATATATACACTCCTGGAAATGGAAAAAAGAACACATTGACACCGGTGTGTCAGACCCACCATACTTGCTCCGGACACTGCGAGAGGGCTGTACAAGCAATGATCACACGCACGGCACAGCGGACACACCAGGAACCGCGGTGTTGGCCGTCGAATGGCGCTAGCTGCGCAGCATTTGTGCACCGCCGCTGTCAGTGTCAGCCAGTTTGCCGTGGCATACGGAGCTCCATCGCAGTCTTTAACACTGGTAGCATGCAGTTGACGGACTTTGAGCGAGGGCGTATAGTGGGCATGCGGGAGGCCGGGTGGACGTACCGCCGAATTGTTCAACACGTGGGGCGTGAGGTCTCCACAGTACATCGATGTTGTCGCCAGTGGTCGGCGGAAGGTGCACGTGCCCGTCGACCTGGGACCGGACCGCAGCGACGCACGGATGCACGCCAAGACCGTAGGATCCTACGCAGTGCCGTAGGGGACCGCACCGCCACTTCCCAGCAAATTAGGGACACTGTTGCTCCTGGGGTATCGGCGAGGACCATTCGCAACCGTCTCCATGAAGCTGGGATACGGTCCCGCACACCGTTTGGCCGTCTTCCGCTCACGCCCCAACATCGTGCAGCCCGCCTCCAGTGGTGTCGCGACAGGCGTGAATGGAGGGACGAATGGAGACGTGTCGTCTTCAGCGATGAGAGTCGCTTCTGCCTTGGTGCCAATGATGGTCGTATGCGTGTTTGGCGCCGTGCAGGTGAGCGCCACAATCAGGACTGCATACGACCGAGGCGCACAGGGCCAACACCCAGCATCATGGTGTGGGGAGCGATCTCCTACACTGGCCGTACACCACTGGTGATCGTCGAGGGGACACTGAATAGTGCACGGTACATCCAAACCGTCATCGAACCCATCGTTCTACCATTCCTAGACCGGCAAGGGAACTTGCTGTTCCAACACGACAATGCACGTCCGCATGTATCCCGTGCCACCCAACGTGCTCTAGAAGGTGTAAGTCAACTACCCTGGCCAGCAAGATCTCCGGATCTGTCCCCCATTGAGCATGTTTGGGACTGGATGAAGCGTCGTCTCACGGGGTCTGCACGTCCAGCACGAACGCTGGTCCAACTGAGGCGCCAGGTGGAAATGGCATGGCAAGCCGTTCCACAGGACTACATCCAGCATCTCTACGATCGTCTCTATGGGAGAATAGCAGCCTGCATTGCTGCGAAAGGTGGATATACACTGTAGTAGTGCCGACATTGAGCATGCTCTGTTGCCTGTGTCTATGTGCCTGTGGTTCTGTCAATGTGATCATGTGATGTATCTGACCCCAGGAATGTGTCAATAAAGTTTCCCCTTCCTGGGACAATGAATTCACGGTGTTCTTATTTCAATTTCCAGGAGTGTATATTGTGAGGCTACAGTGAAGATTTCTAGCTCTTTAAATAAGTGTCTGCAGCAATTATTCTGGTTACACGTTTTTGTGCAATGAACACTCTTTTATTCAATGATGAGTTACCCCAGAATATGATGCCATACGAAAGCAGAGAATTAAAATAGGCGTGGTAAGCTAATTTACTGAGATGTACATCGCCAAAATTTGCAATGACCCTAACAGCATAAGAAGATGAAGTCAAACGTTTCAGTAGATCCTCAGTATGTTTCTTCCAGTTCAACCCCTCATCAATGCATACACCTAGAAATTTTGAATATTCTACCTTAGCTACCGATTTCTGATCGAAGTCTATATTTATTAATGGGGTCATTCCATTCACTGTGTGGAACTGTATATACTGTGTTTTGTCAAAGTTTAATGAGAGCCCATTTGCAGAGAACCACTTAATGATTTTCTGAAAAACATCGTTTACAATTTCACCAGTTAATTCTTGTCTTTCGGGTGTGATAGCTATACTTGTATCATCGGCAAAAAGTACCAGCTTTGCATGTTCGTGAATATAGAATGGCAAGTGATTAATATATATTAAGAACAGCAGAGGACCGAAGACCGAACCTTGCGGCACCCCATTCTTGATTGTTCCCCAGTTTGAGAAATCACCAGTTTTTTGCATATTATGTGAACCGTTTATTTCAAATTTCTGCAGTCTTCCAGTTAGGTATGATTTAAACCATTTGAGCACTGTCCCATTCATACCACAGTACTTGAGCTTATCTAGAAGTATTCCATGATTTACACATCAAAAGCCTTTGATAGGCACAAAAAATCCCAACGGGTGACTTCCGGTTACTCAGAGCATTTAATATTTCATTAGTGAAAGTATATATAGCATTTTCCGTTGAAAAACCCTTCTGGAAACCAAACTGAGATTTTGTTAAAAGTTTATTTATACAAAGGTGTGAAGCTACTCTACAATACATTACTTTTTCAAGAATTTTGGATAAGGCAGTCAGAAGAGAGATTGGGTAGTAGTTGTTGACATCAGACGTATCCCCTTTTTTATGCAGTGGTGTAACAATGGCATACTTCAATCTATATGGGAAAATACCCTGCTTCAGAGAGCTATTACATATGTGGCTAAGAATCCCACTTATTTCTTGGGAACAAGCTTTTATTATCCTGCTGGAGATGCCATCAATCCCATGTGACCTTTTATTCTTGAGAGAGCTTATTATCTTCCTAATTTCAGATGGAGAGTTGGGTGGAATTTCAATTGTACCAAATGGTGTGGGTAAGGCCTCTTCCATTAACTGCCTTGCTTCTTCTAATGAACACTTAGATCCTATTTTCTCTACAACATTTAAAAAATCATTATTCAAAATGTTTTCGACTTCCGGCTTATTGTTTATCAAGTTTCCATTCGCTTTGATGGTGATGCCGTCATCCTGTACTCTTGGTTGTCCTGTCTCCCTTATAATAATGTTCCAAATTGTTTTGATTTTGTTATCAAAGGTATTAATCTCAGACATGATGCACATGCTTTGAGACTTTTTAATAACCTTTCTTAATGTAGCACAGTAGTTTTTATAATATTTGGCTGTTTCTGGGCCATTACTCTTTCTTGTTGTTAGATACAGTTCCCCTTTGTGGTCACAAGATATTTTTATTCCTTTAGAAAGCCAAGGATTTTTGCATAGTTTCTTATAGTTAGATTAAACTACTTTCTTGGGGGAACAGTTTTCAAATTCTCTTACAAGTGTATCATGAAATAAGTTATATTTTAAATTAGCTTCAGGTTCCTTGTACACCTCATCCCAGTCTAACTGCTGAAGATTTTCTCTGAAATTTCTAATTGTTGAGTCATTAATTGAACGCACGACTTTGGAGGGTAGTTTTGAATTACTGAATGGAGATATGTCATATACTGTAACTAGCTGAGCATCATGATCAGAAAGCCCATTCTCAACATTACAAGAATTTTTTTTTTTAAACCTATCTTGGTCTATAAAAGTGTTAACTATCAATGTGCTGCTGTCCTTTACCATTGGAGTAGGAAAATTAATGACATATGTCAAATTGAAAGAACCGAGCAAGACTTCCAGGTCATTCTTCCTATTACACTCTTTCAATGAATCAACATTGAAGTCCCCACAAATAATAATTTGCTTTCCCCTATCTGACAGATAGCACGACAAGGCATCCAAGTTTTCCAGGAATAAATGGAAGTTTCCTGAAGGGGACCTATATACTGTTACAATTATAAAAGAGCCCTCCTTCAGTTAAAGTTGACAGGCACATGCTTCTATATGTTGCTCTAGACAAAACTTTTTTGTATCTAAGCTTTCTACACAGTAACAACTTTTGACATATGTGGCAACTCCTCCTCCCGCCTTATTCTCTCTACTCATATGTGCAGCTAGTTTATAATCACTGATATTTACCTTTTCCATATGAGACACAATGTGATGCTTGAAGCCTGAGGGTGGTTCATTGAACCCTCTGCCAGGCACTTTGTAGCGAATAGCAGAGTAATCACATAGATGCAGATGTAGATGTAGATGTGTGACCTGAATCAGTTATCCACTACTTTAGAGGACATTTATTGTAATCGTAAGCAACCAGTTGCATTAATTATCCACTACATTACAGCATATTTTTTGAAATCGTATGCAACCTGACGCACAAAAGAAAGTTCATTTCCTTGATCGGTTTCAGACTTTTTCAGAAGGCTGCATGGAAAATATACCACAAATAAGTAGAAATTAGATAACAATATAAAAGTTTAAGAATGAAAAGTTTAAAAATATTAAAAATTTAAATGTAAATTGTGGTACATACTTATAACTATAGTGCTATCTGCGAGTGTCGTGAAAATACATTAACACTGTGTAATACAATAATGAATCTATTAATACAAAAAGTGCTCGTGAATGCTTACTTGTTATTCGCGTGCCTGTACAAAAATAGTATAATGAAGCCAAAGAACAAGAGCAGATACCATGCCAGAAACGAGACAATCACCTACTGACGTTCACATCTTTATCTCTGTTGCTCCATTGTGGACAGGGGACATTGGCTGGTTCAGTAATTATCGATGTCAATGAAATTAATTAAGAGCCTTGTAACTTAAGGCTACCGGTTTCAGCTTTTCATTATGCTATCTTCAGGCCACTGCATAGTAAAATAGTATACATGTAATGTATATCAGGGTGAACAAAGCGAGCTTACAGAAAGTGACTGTTAATCATAATAGCACTTAAAACCTGAAAATGATAGTAGTGGCGTGAAAGCAAAGTTCTGTGAACATCAGCATAATCGTATGTGTTAGTCATAAAATTATTTAAGACCACAGATTTTCAAGAGAATGTGCTAAAACTTTGAAATGATCAGAATTAGACAGTATACTGTCAGGAGCTCCATTGAAACAAAACTTGTCTTTTATATATAAAATCCTACAAAATTCTTATAGATGAAAAAGCCCCTAGTATATATGAGAACCTATCTTCATTTAAAGTAAAATATCACGCAGTATCTTTGAAGTACAATAGTACGCAAATTTACGGCCTAGGTTCTATCACAACTGGTGGTATAATTAGTTGTCACAGCATCAGAAATTACAGATTGACACAAAAGCCAACGGCAGTCGATATATTAAGAGAAAAACAATATGCAAAGAGCAAGCTAAAAATATTCACAAATACCTTCTAGGACTAGGTTGTACAGCAAATCGAAATAAAATGGTATGATTTGATTCCCTTTATATCACCTAACAGGATTTCAAATCCTACTTGACCAAGGGGAGTCCTCCATGTTCTTAGCCGACAATGTCATACTGTTTCTCTGGGAGTGTAAGGCAGTATAATGACTCATCTATAAATGATTACCCATCTAGATGAAAAGAGATAGCAAGTTGTGTCGCGATAGGTAACTTGGGTATGGAAAAAGCTAATCGGTAAATGAGTGTGCTAAGACCACCATATCATCAAAGTTGAAGCCCACAAAGTGAGTAACATCATCAAACTCTATGAACACCGAAACACGTCTTTCTAGGAAGAACATCATAACATTCCCTCTAAGCTGTATGGAGAAGTAAGGACAACGCTGACACGCTGATAAACTATCCGGGTCCTAATCATACTCGTAAGATGCAGTCAAGATGTACCGAATTCTCACAAGTGAACTGGGGAATGAGACAATTTGGGTCTAGAAATGCAACCAGCTAAAAGGTGATAGCTGATACTAGATATCACTACTTCCCACCATAAGGAAGCAGTAAAACACTTTATTGTGCTAAGTATAAAAGTAGCGTGTAAGATAACAAGAAACCGAAACATTGTCACTAATGAAAACACGCTGCCTACCAAGCGACCAGACTGCTATAAAGCGTGATACAAATAGTTGCAGAAAAAACCGAGATCTACGAGCTCACATGAAGGTGACATGTTGTATGCCGCATCCAAACAAATCAATGCGTTACAGTAAGGTTGAAAAAGTCCTTCATTCTAAGATTGTTAGACAACAAAATTATTGGTGAACAAAATTTGTACTGTCGGAAACAGTGGTCAAACATATACAGGCTTAGCTTAATATAGAGGTGTATAAATAGTGGTGAACAAAAGTAACACCTATCATCCAAAGAAAAGACCTCAAAGTAACAATGTGAAATTCACTAAAATAAATTCCTTAAGCGACGCATGAGAAGACACTGGCGTGCCAGGTTATTCTACGAAAATTAAAGCTGTAATATAGTTATGATAGAACACGCCACGTTGAAAGACAATAAGTCACTATCAAACTACATGTATCGATCACAGAACCGACTACGAATATATCACGGTGAAACTCATCTGCAGCCTAGTACAGGCAAAAATGCGTCAACAAAGAAATGATCTAATTCAAAACAGTGACAGCAAGCTAGATGTTCACTGCTAAAACCATAAAACCATCGCGCCGTATTAAGAGTCAAATAGATCTCTTATATGACAAGTCCCACTAGACTAATGATAGGAGCAACTACTGACGAAGATTAGCCTGTGAAGGGCAAACTGGTCTGTACTTAAAAATGACGTCATATGTTGACCAATAATTGTAAAATGCAATGCAAAAACCTATTCGACCTCAAGTCAAGACTACTTCACCACAGGAAATCCAATATTTCTATCTGAACCATTATGTATTTGTCCAGTAATGCAATCCTGTGACTAAATCGACGCATGAAAATTATAATCAGCAGACCACGGTAACACTTACTGTTGATACCGATAAACGTGAAGGAAGATCAGTAAGAACTAACATTAACTCCTAAGCTGTTGTCCTATCTCATTTAACAGAAGTTAAAGCAACAGTATTAACACGTATTATATCTATATCTAGTCATTACAATGAAATGAAAGTGCACGACCATATAGTATCTATTACGTCACATATCTTATAATGAAATCTGTAGGGAACTTAGTCAAAAAATACAGTAACCATTCTACAAAAGGTTATATCAAGTGACATTTCATGAAGGAATCCTATTTGTGTCAAGACTTATACAATAATAAAATAAGCACGATAACTCAACCTAACCATAACTCCCCAGCGAGCCCACATTGGTGCAAAGCTACTAAAAACCCGTCTATCCATTTCGTCATATCAATAACTACCATAGAGTTACTCATCATATGCACCTTTCCAAATTAACGAAAATGTGATATACGGCCATAAATCACTGGATGTCGTGTATTTAATCTAAAAACACAAAGCAATCAAGCCTAAAGTAAAAGTTCAAAACCAACATCAAATCCATCCATGCTACATGCTGACATATCATTACACTAGTGCTTCATTCGAAGACTTGATGGCAACTGAGTAACCCTGCAGTCCAAGCACGTGGTCAAAGATAGTTCGACCTAAGGAACTATCTCTGACCGCACTTGGAGGGAACCTGTCAGCAAAATCAAAGTACGAAGCGCGTAGTGTAGCTGGAATCTGCAACTGGAATGTGTGGAGAGACAATTCTCAGTCACTCGTCAGTATTTCAGGAAGTAACTATAGAGGAAAGGAAACGTGGGCGCAAATGCATACTTTTATTATAATGAAACAACGAGTACTGGTATGTATGCAGGTCGCAGGTACGTTCGTGAAAGAATTTTAACTAACGAAATCCATGTCAATTGTGTGATACCGTAAGTTTTAGAACACATTTCTGAATTACTGTAACGCTCAATGTGACAACAACAAACTTCGTTAATGACGTACAACGACCGACTATGTTTTGTCCGATTCGCTGTAACGTTCCACGTTCCTCTCTGACGGCATCAAACGCTGTAAAGATGAGCTCAATAAGCTCAGGTACTGTTACTATTGGTGTTGAGTACACATGAGTCTTTACTTTACCCCAGAGAAAAAACTCGAGAGGGATCAGGTCAGTGGAGTGCATAGGCCAAAGAATTGAGCGTCCCTTCCAGTTATTCTCTGTCTGTAGTTGTCTATGATATACGCCATGGTTCGACGATGAAATTGCGCTGGAGCACCAACGGGCTAGGGAACATACTAGCGCAAAGTTGTAAGGGGAGAAATTCTGGCAAAGCGTACTTCAGAAGTTCAAATACCATGAACCATTCAAACGATGAGGTAAGATGTGTAATTCAAGAAAGTGATCTCCAAGAATTCCTGGCCAAATGTTTACTGAGAGTGTCACCTAGTAACTTCTCGTACGGGTGGTGCGTGGAGTTTCAACTGCCCATTGGTGGCTATTGCGGGAGTTAAAAATATCCTCACTTGCAGGACTCATCAGTAAACAGCAAGAAGTCTCCAAAGTTGAACTGCTGCACATCGCCGAAGGAACCACTGCGAGCATTGTCGTACTGGTTCAGAATCGTGCTATCCCATAATCTGAACTGACTTATCGCGGAATGGATGTAGGTGCGTACTGTGCCAGACCCACCAGACATTCACGTCTATGTACACTGAGTAAGTAATTAGAAGAGTGCTTGTTCTCAGATTAGCAGCTGCTTATCATGCAACGTCGTCTTCGATTTCCGGGGTTCGTGTCCTTCTCCTTACAGATGACTGACTTATGTCAGATGACACGGTTTCTCGCTCATTCGGTCGACGATCAACATTGATGAATAATGGGACGCTAGGAAGGAATCTCTATCGCTACCTTCCCGCGTATAGACAGGCTGCACTATCATTCCCGATAGCTTCATGATAATAGAGATGGATATAATTGTTTTCACAAAATGTGTAATTACCCTCCATGGAGTCAGAACTAAAGTACAGTATGTAATGCACGAGAAGAGATAACTGTACTCAGACTCACATTGCTTAGCTGAGGGTTTACAGCACAGCGCTAGTGGATGGAAGGACGACTAGCACTAAGTACACAAGTTCCTATGCACAAGGTCAAAAAAATGGTTCAAATGGCTCTGAGCACTATGGGACCTAACTTCTGAGGTCATCAGTCCCCTAGAACTACTTAAACCTAACTAATCTAAGGACGTCACACACATCTATGCCGAGGAAGGATTCGAACCTGCGACCGTAGAGGTCCCGCGGTTCCAGACTGTAGAACCTAGAACCGCTCGGCCACTCCGGCCGCCGCACAGGGTCAGATGGATTATTGGAGTTGGGTGTTATCACTTTACATTCTTTCATCCGGAGTAATAACTTAATGTTAATGGGAGGAATATTGCTAACCAAGTGATAGGAGGTCGAACACGCTGCCTTCCCCCCCCCAACAGCTCCTCCCATCCCCGAGCCCGCTACCACCGAATACCAAAGTCCTCGACTTGGCTGTGTCTTGAAGGCAACGTCCATAAGTAGCCGAAACGTTGGCTTTATAAACAACTTCTTTATAAACAACATGGCGATGTGGTCGCGTGCGGGATAACATTTTATTAAAACAAACCAAACATAAAGAACCGCCTCAACAGATTATAGACCATATAAATAACACGCTTGGAGATATAAGTTTCTTTATAGGAAGAGGGCCAGTCAAGATAGCTTGATACATTCTGTGGGGAATTTGTGTGTGGGCCAACTATGAGGACGACTGCTGAAAGGTTGTTTTATCAGATACCATTGAATACTATGCTGATAAGTGTGGTATTGTTTAGATATTCACTCTGTTCGAAAACAGTTCACAGGATATAAGATTTGGAATATAAACTGTGTTTGGACGAGGCTGGTGCAAGCATTGGAGGGTGGTGGAGTGCCTAGGCAACTGGGATTTGCAGTAATCACCCACTTGGAGAATTAAAACTGCTCAGTGGTTGTGCGATGCAGCAAATAACACTAGGTTGTCTCAAAAGTGTAATTCGATTGCTGTGAACTCACTTTTGGAGAATGAGGGTTTGTGACGAATATGATCGAAAAGTTAAACAGGAGACAGTTCAGCCAATGAAGATTGTTACCTCTTACATGTCAACGGAATACGCAATCAACTTCAACTAAATATGACTCCCTACCAACCTTGTGATCATAATGGGAGTACGTTGCAGAGCATGCAGCGCCGTCCGTGGTGATCACACATTTATTAGGGATCGTGTCCGGCCTTTTGTAATGTCCAGGGGACCATCATAAACTGCGAAGACTTCAATGAAATTATTATCAATTAATGAAAGTGTCATTTCTGTACGTCTCATTGCGTATTTTTGTCAGATGTCTTCTATACTATACTGTAGCATTTCGTTCTGTGTGTGGTCCACGTTTCACGCAGCTATGTTACTTGGGATTGACACCGCATGCGAAAGTTTCTATTTTTTGCTTACCCATAGAGAGAGCACATAACACGGACTGTACTATGCCTCCTCCTTACGTTACACACATAGTCCCCAAGTCCACATCCATCCACCAAACGCATTTATAAGCGGACACACTGCTTCACTCAGAGTGTTGTAACAGTTAGTTCGACAGTCCAACCGTGTCTCAACATAACATCGAGACTTCTCTACAGTCGTCACCAAGAAGAGCCTAACTGGACATTCAGCAATGTTACCCATCGTTCAGTGATGAAGTACGAGACCGGTATTCATATGTAGATCGGTGCTAATAAACTCTGAGCAACATTGCCATACACCATCATTGCACTGAGGTTGCATAATAGATATTTTCATTAAAAATATTGTAAATTATTGTTAATCCGCGTTCCCATAATTTCTGCCGTAGTTTATGTAAAAGTACTTGGCCCTGTGATTAGATTGTATAGTTACTGCATGCAACCTAGGCACCTCATCAGCAGCAATTACATTCGGTGGTAGGGAGTTCTCTTTCTGCTTCATTTATATTTGATGATAATAGTATTTGGCGAATACAGCAGTTCAACAGTTACTCTATTACGAGGACTTGTTCGTGACACTGCACTGGTATTGTTAATTTCTCGATTTTCTTACGTAACATGGGACTTTAGTACATGAAGCAGTTGGCAGTAACCAGTTATCATCAATTACCTTTAAGTATTGCAAAAGTTTGCGACATTCGTTTCGGGCCTGAATTCCACATCATTCGTATTTTTCGTCGCGTGGCTCTTTACACACGAAACTGTCTCGAAACCTGGCGGAAAATTCAAAGAGATTCTGGTCACATGTAAAATACACGAGCGGAAAGACACAATCAAAAATCATACTGCTCTCAATGATGATGTTTGGATGACAGTGCCACTAAAGCAGAGTTACAGAACACAGTTTTCGGAAAATTTTTCACCGAAGAAGACGAAGTAAATATTCCTGACATCGAATCAAGAACAACTACCAACATCACTAAGTAGATATTCCAAGTAGATATTCTCGGTCTGGCGAAGTTTGGAAGTTGTAGAAGTCACACCAGTACCAAAGAAAGGAAATGGGAGTAACCTGATGAATTAGATCCATGTCGCTGATGTCGTTTCTGGACGACACACTGTGTTCGAACGTTATGGGTTACCTCGAAAGAAACAATTCATTAACAAACAGTTAACACAGATTCGGAAAGCATTTGTTCTTGAGAAACTGAGCAAGCTCGTTATTCTCACGAAGGAATCAGTGCTATCGGCAGGAGATGTCAAACTGATTCCGTATTTTTAGATATCCAGCAAGCTTTTGACGCTGTTTCTGAGAAGCGATTTCTAACTAGATAGTGCGCTTATATACAATTCGTGGTTTTCTGTCAGAAATTTCGCAGTTAGTAGTAATTGACGGAAAGTATTCGATTAAAACAGAAGTAAAATCTGGCGTTCCTCAGGGAAGTGCTAGTGGTCCTCTGCAGTTGGTAATCTACATAAACGATTTATGAGGCATTATGAGTAGCCCTCTTAGGTTGTTTGCAGATGATGCTGTCACTTACTGTCTTATAAAGTCATCAGAGTATCAAAATGAAGTGCAAAACGATTTAGATAAGCTACCTCTGTGGTGTAGAAAGTGGTAATTGATTCTAAATAATGAAAAGTTTGAAGTCATTCACATGAGTACTCAAAGGAATGCGCTGAATTTCGATTGCAGGCTAAAACACACAAATGTAAAGGCTGTAAATTCAACCAAATATTTAGGGATTACAGTTACGAATATCTTAAATCAGCACGATCGCATAGATAATGATGTGGGTGAAGCTAACTAAAGATTACGGTTTGCCTACATAGAAAATGTAACAGGTCTGCTAAAGAGACGGCTTACACTATGCCTGTCCGCCCTCTTCTGGAGTACTGCTGTGCGCTGTGGGATCCGCATCAGGTAGGACCGACGGATGACATCGAAAAAGTACAAAGAAGGGCAGCTCGATGTGCATTATCGCGAAATAGGGGAGAGAGCGCCACGGACATGATACGTGAATTGTAGTGGCAATCATTAAAGCAAAGGTGATTTTCGGTGCAGCAGGATCTTCTCATGAAGTTTCAATCAATAACGTTGTATTCAGAGCTTAAAAATATTTAGTTGGTGTCCAGCTACACAGGGAGATGACAGAAAGTCATCGAGTAAAACAAAAGTAATATCTGGCTTTCCCCAAGGAAGTGCTATAGGTGCTCTGCTGTTCCTAATCAACATAAACAATTTGTGTGGGAATCTCAGTAGCTCTATAAGTGTAACGAGCATGCAATTATTTCTGTCTGCATTTAAGGAAGAAACCAGTATTGATCTGATGGTCACATCCCAATATGCTGTACTTACACTGACATAGTAATACGCTCAGGTGATTTGATGAACCCCCTGCCAGCCACTTAATTGTGAATTACAGAAAGTCATATAGATAGATGTAGTTTATCCATGATCAATGTTCGCAGCTCTGTGGTGGATACTCTGGTATCATCCCACATGACAGATGGCCTTTATGCTTCTTAGAACTTATTAAGAATATTTCTTTAATGTTTAATAAACATTTATTTATTACTATTTGCATTTAAGGAAGACGTCAGTATTGATCTGATGGTCACACCCCGACATGCCGCACTTACACTGACAGAGCAATACGCTCAGACTAGGTATTGTAGAGGAGATTGTAGTAATAAGGTTTTGATAAGGATCCTATGTCCGGAAATGTACAGTTTGGATACAAAATAAGTTTGAAGCTCGGATCACCTACCACAGTCAAATCCTCCTGTAATCCTCTTGTAATTACTCTCCGTCGCCCTCACCCCCCCCCCCCCCCCCAAAAAAAAGGCCTTCCCTCATGTGTCCCATCGACATGCTCCTTCTTTCAGTTGCACCATAAAGTTCTTTTCTCATCACATCGAAGCAGCATCTCTTCATTAGCTTCTTGATGCGCCCTTCGGATCTGCAGCATTCTTCTGTAAGCCACATTTCAAAACTTCTCCTGCCCTCTGCACCACTTATCGTCCCCGTGTCTTTTCCATATCCGGCTACACTCGAAGCAAATACACCGAGAAAAAGCTTTGTAGCCCTTCAATGTTAATACATTTCTAATTTTGCAGAAACGCTTTTCTTGGTCTTACCAATGTCCATTTCATAACGTACCTACATGGATTACCGTCAGTTATTTTGCTGCCCAAATAACAGAATTCTTTTAGTACGTCATTTCCTAATCTAATTCTCCCAGTATCGCCTAATTTGATATGACTTCATTCATTACTCCTGTTTTACTTTTGTTGATGTTCATCTTGTAACCTTTCTTTCAAGGCACTATACATTTCGTTGAACTGTTCTTGTAAGTCCATGACATCTGTTAGAGAATTGCAGTCTAATCGGCAAGTTTAACTTCCTCTTTCTGAATTTTAATTCCTATTATAAAAAAAGTTTGTATACGTGGAAGAAGCCTGGAGATACTGACAGGTTTCTGATAGGTTATATAATAGTAAGACAGAGATTTAGGAACCAGGTTTTAAATTGTAAGACATTTCCAGCGGCAGATGTGGACTCTGACCACAATCTATTGGTTATGAACTGTAGATTAAAACTGAAGAAACTGCAAAAAGGTGGCAATTTAAGGAGATGGGATCTGGATTAACTGACTAAACCAGAGGTTGTACAGAGTTTCAGGGAGAGCATAAGGGAACAATTGACAGGAATGGGGGAAAGAAATACAGTAGAAGAAGAATGGGTAGCTTTGAGAGACGAAGTAGTGAAGGCAGCAGAGGATCTAGTAGGTAAAAAGACGAGGGCTAGGATAACAGAAGAAATATTGAATTTAATTGATGAAAGGAGAAAATATAAAAATGCAGTAAATGAAGCAGGCAAACAGGAATAGAAACGTCTCAAAAATGAGATCGACAGGAAGTGCAAAATGGCTAATTAAAGAGACCTTTGGAGAAAAGAGAATTACTTGTATCAATATCAAGAGCTCAGATGGAAACCCAGTTCTAAGCAAAGAAGGGAAAGCAGAAAAGTGGAAGGAGTATATAGAGGGTCTATACAAGGGCGATGTACTTGAGGACAATATTAAGGAAATGGAATAGGATGTAGATGAAGATGAAATGGGAGATACGATACTGCGTCAAGAGTCTGAGAGAGGACTGAAAGACCTGAGTCGAAACAAGGCCCCGGGAGTAGACAACATTCTGTTAGAACTACTGACGGCCTTGGGAGAGCCAGTCCTGACAAAACAGCCATCTGGTGATCAAGATGTATGAGACAGGCGAAATACCCTCAGACTTCAAGAAGAATATAATAATTCCAATCCCAAAGAAAGCAGGTGCTGACAGATGTGAAAATTACCGAACAATCAGTTTAATAAGTCACGGATGCAAAATACTAACGCGAATTCTTTACAGACGAATGGAAAAACTGGTAGAAGCCGACCTCGGGGAAAATCAGTTTGGATTCTGTAGAAATATTGGAACACGTGAGGCAATACTGACCCTACGACTTATCTTAGAAGCTAGATTCAGGAAAGGCAAACCTACGTTTCTAGCATTTGTAGACTTAGAGAAAGCTTTTGACAATGTTGACTGGAATACTCTCTTTCAAATTCTGAAGTTGGCAAGGGTAAAATACAGGGAGCGAAAGGCTATTTAGAATTTGTACAGAAACCAGATGGCAGTTGTAAGAGTCGAGGGGCGTGAAAGGGAAGCAGTGGTTGGGAAGGGAGTGAGACAGGGTTGTAGCCTATCCCCGATGTTATTCAGTCTGTATATTGAGCAAGCAGTGAAGGAAACAAAAGAAAAATTCGGAGTAGGTATTAAAATCCATTGAGAAGAAATAAAAACTTTGAGGTTCGCCGATGACATTGTAATTCTGTCAGAGACAACAAAGGACTTGGAAGAGCAGATGAACGGAATGGACAGTGTCTTGAAAGGAGGGTATAAGATGAACATCAACAAAAGCAAAACGAGAATAATAGAATGTAGTCGAATTAAGTCGGGTGATACTGAGGGGATTAGATTAGGAAATGAGACACTTAAAGCAGTAAAGGAGTTTTGCTATCTGGGGAGCAAAATAACTGATGATGGTCGAAGTAGAGAGGATATCAAATGTAGACTGGCAATGGCAAGGAAAGCGTTTCTAAAGAAGAGAAATTTGTTAAGATCGAGTATAGATTTACGTGTCAGGAAGTCGTTTCTGAAAGTATTTGTATGGAGCGTAGCCATGTATGGTAGTGAAACATGGACGATAACTAGTTTGGACAAGAAGAGAATAGAAGCTTTCGAAATGTGGTGCTACAGAAGAATGCTGATCATTAGTCGGGTAGATCATATAACTAATGAGTTGGTATTGAATAGGATTGGGGATAAAAGAAGTTTGTGGCACAGCTTGACTAGAAGAAGGGATCGGTTGGTAGGACATGTTCTGAGGCATCAGGGGATCACCAATTTAGTATTGGAGGGCAGCGTGGTAGGTAAAAATCGTAGAGGGAGACCAAGAGATGAATACACTAAACAGATTCAGAAGGATGTAGGTTGCAGTAGGTACTGGGAGATGAAGAAGTTTGCACAGGATAGAGTAGCATGGAGAGCTGCATCAAACCAGTCTCAGGACTGAAGACCACAACAACAACAACATTGTAAATGTGTCCTTAGTTTACTTTATTGCTTGCCCTGTCTACAGATTGAATAAGACAGGCAACATGCTGCAACTGTGTCTCACTACCTTGTCAATTACTGTACAACTTGTAGGTAGCATTTCGCTCTCTGTATTTTATTCCTGATGACTTCTTAGTCTCAAGGAATGTAGTCCAGACAATATCGTCAGAAACTTTTTTGTAAACCTATATACATGGGTTTGTCTTTTCAACCTATCCAAAACAAGTAGTAATTTCAAGTATGGACGTCACACCAAGTTAGACGTGAGTACAATATAGCTACTTAAATATAAATGCCGTGTCGACATCCATGCCTCTTCACACCAAAATTTAAATCTCAAGTACTTGAAAATGATGAAAAAGCCGAAACAGTCCGGTGTAAATAAAGATTACTTATTATAAACAGCTATTTGGTGGATCTGCTCTAATAAATTCAAAATTACTTCACGTGTTCCTACATATGTCCGGAACTCAAACCGATCGTACACAAGGTTAGTTAGTATTTCGAAACCATGACTTATTAAACTGATAGTTCATTTATACGTCTGTCGACACCCGCCTTCTTAGATATTGGGATTATTATATTCTTCTTGAAATCTGAAGGCATCTCGTCTGTCACATGTATCCTGGTGAAGATCTTAATACTTCTCAGCAAATTTCGTTTGATCCAGGTTGCCTGTTTTCGACTTGGGTCTTTTAGTCTAATGCTTCTTGCGGTGTCGCAGCCCTGTCCCTTCTTCCACTTCCTTTTCCGTCTCGATGACGTTGTCTTCAGATTTCTTTCCTTTATATAGCTCTTCTGCACATTCCTTCCTCCTTCCAGGCATTCTATCTTTACTCAGTGCTGACTTACCATAGGCTCTTAATATTTGTACAACTGCTTCTGCTTTCTTCAAAAGTTTCTTCAGTTTTCCTATAAGTGGCATCTGTACTTGCTGTCAGTACTCGCCCAACTTTAGCGAGCCACACATGTGATGCATGATTATCATACAAATTGTACAACCAATAATGTGGAAGCTATTTATTTCATTTTTATGTTCTGTAGTTCTGTATATTTGTACATTTCCAACAGTAACTTAATCTTCAACTGTTTTGGGATATTTTAGATATACGAGAACACAGGTGCGAAATTGTGCACCGATTTTGAAATATCTAGATTAAAATTTTTAGTGTACAGTGACATTTACATATTGATCTCTTGTGTACTATATTACCTGATGGTTATATAATGGTTTACTGCACTACCCACTTTTATTTTTACTCTTCTCTATTACGCAGGTCGGCTTGAGAAAAGTACTGTGACCAGAAATATACGTCGATGAACATTGTATACAGAATTAAATTATTTTATTTTTTTAATTTATCACAACTGTGCAGCACTGTCGGAAAACCATTATAAAATTGCAAACGCCCTAAACGCTTACAAAAATGCATGGTTGGCGGTTTCCTATGCTTACAAGCACGATAGTAAACCATTGCATGTAAGTGGACCTTGTGCCTGAACCTCACACGCGGGGCGTTACAAATAAAGTGCACGAGTATACAGAATTTTGAGAGGACACTCACTCGAACTCAGATCAGAACCTCATAGCTTTGTTCACAGTAGCCACACTTCATGCTGCCACCGTACAGAACCTAGAATTTCACTACATTATACAGGTTGGGGGCTTGCTAAATAACGTTCCACAAGCTAAGAAGACACATATATTTCGAAAATGTTTCGTTCAAAGTTGTCAATTACACTTTAGGCAGTGTGCCCTAAAGTAGCAGTTCACCGAATAGTTTAAGTCTTGTTGTGTTGTAGCTTCACTCATACACTGATTATTGAGTTCTGTTGTTGAAAGGACCGTGTGGCGTTGCTGACCCGAACTGGGACTGCTCGGCCGCCTGGTGCAAGTCTTTTTATTTGACGCCATTTCGTGGACTTGCTCTTCGATGATGATGAAATGGTGACGAGGACAGCACAAACCCATTGCCCGAATTTATCATACCTCCAACCCTTCCGGGAATCAATCTCGTAATTGAGTGACCAGCGCAACTGACCGCAGTGCGGAGGACTGGGGTTCGGTTTGATATTTCTAGAAATTTTTCCGTAGGAGGAAACGGGGTGGACTCAGCATTGTGCTACTAACTGAGGATTTTTAGTCACAAATTTACACAGTAGGCAAAACTACAAACCAAGTGGCAGTAATCACAGTAAATATTGAACAAGTAGGAAAACGTAGTAGGCAAATGCCAGTTGCAACATCAATTTTCTTCTTCCTTCTTGAGGCACCCTTGTGTTGTCTAGATGCTGGACCATGGAAAGGCGGGAGGAGACAGTCTGAAAGTTAATGGGATAATTAGTTTGAAAAAGCCACACCATGCAATAAACCAGAAATAGGTAGAGCCAATGGCATTCAAATTCGTGACATAGACACACCAGTATGGGAGAGACGGTTCTTATGCGCTAGTCACCTGCTCACACAACCATAGAATGGCCAGCTTAACTGTCAGAGAATCTTCCTCCACTTCTACAGTCAAAAGCTGCTGGAACCATCAGCGCAGGTTGGGTACAGGTGCTACTTTTTTTTTGCAGAGTGGTCACGCCGATGTGTTTTCTCCGAAATAGTGAAATCACAGAGACATGCTCGCCGAGCCTATTCTCACGCGGACTTCAGACGGGGCCCATTAGATTCATGATACACGATGGTGGCACTAATTCGTTAGTGCGGAGGTCGGAGCCATTAATTGCTTTCCATTACTTTCAAGTCATTCGGGTGTAAAGTCACATCGACAGGATTCTGCTCGTACCACGAGAGTATGTACATGCTGACCTCGACTGCTGCAATCATATGCGCTCGCTGCTTGCGGTTTACACGACATGTGCATTACTCACCGATGCTGATGGGGTAAGACTTGCCTCGCTTACTGCCCTTTGTATCCAAAGCTCTCGTCTCTCATGGTCAGTCTCATTGGATACGAATATCTAGGGGCTGGAGGTACTTCTATTTCTTGTTCGATGGTTTTCCCGCGTCCGTTTTATTTCCTGAGGAGGATCAACTATCCTACAAGTAATTCAGAATTGTGGATTTATGTCGTCCCATGCTGTAACAAGACTACTCTTGTCTAAACTTGTTATGGAAATTCAGTGTGTTCATACTACACCGATTTATTTCTTGTCTGTTTTGAGTTCGTCGGCTTCCCACTGTCAGTTATGTGAATGTTTCTGGCGGGAACGCCTACTGCAGGGCGAACTCCCATGCTTCCAGGGTCAGGGGCAAGAGACCTGCACATACCACTCATTTTTTTCAGCTGACAGCGAAGCGTAACAGATAGGACAAGCGAATCAGTTTAGTTCTTTTCGCTTCTACTTCGGCAGCAGATAACGCACACGTTACACAGTCCCGACGCAGTCGTATATATATTTTTCTTTCTTAGTCTGATCATATTACTAAAATACACTCCTGGAAATTGAAATAAGAACACCGTGAATTCATTGTCCCAGGAAGGGGAAACTTTATTGACACATTCCTGGGGTCAGATACATCACATGATCACATTGACAGAACCACAGGCACATAGACACAGGCAACAGAGCATGCACAATGTCGGCACTACTACAGTGTATATCCACCTTTCGCAGCAATGCAGGCTGCTATTCTCCCACGGAGACGATCGTAGAGATGCTGGATGTAGTCCTGTGGAACGGCTTGCCATGCCATTTCCACCTGGCGCCTCAGTTGGACCAGCGTTCGTGCTGGACGTGCAGACCGCGTGAAACAACGCTTCATCCAGTCCCAAACATGCTCAATGGGGGACAGATCCGGAGATCTTGCTGGCCAGGGTAGTTGACTTACACCTTCTAGAGCACGTTGGGTGGCACGGGATACATGCGGACGTGCATTGTCCTGTTGGAACAGCACGTTCCCTTGCCGGTTTAGGAATGGTAGAACGATGGGTTCGATGACGGTTTGGATGTACCGTGCACTATTCAGTGTCCCCTCGACGATCACCAGTGGTGTACGGCCAGTGTAGGAGATCGCTCCCCACACCATGATGCCGGGTGTTGGCCCTGTGTGCCTCGGTCGTATGCAGTCCTGATTGTGGCGCTCACCTGCACGGTGCCAAACACGCATACGACCATAATTGGCACCAAGGCAGAAGCGACTCTCATCGCTGAAGACGACACGTCTCCATTCGTCCCTCCATTGACGCCTGTCGCGACACCACTGGAGGCGGGCTGCACGATGTTGGGGCGTGAGCGGAAGACGGCCTAACGGTGTGCGGGACCGTAGCCCAGCTTCATGGAGACGGTTGCGAATGGTCCTCGCCGATACCCCAGGAGCAACAGTGTCCCTAATTTGCTGGGAAGTGGCGGTGCGGTCCCCTACGGCACTGCGTAGGATCCTACGGTCTTGGCGTGCATCCGTGGGTCGCTGCGGTCCGGTCCCAGGTCGACGGGCACGTGCACCTTCCGCCGACCACTGGCGACATCATCGATGTACTGTGGAGACCTCACGCCCCACGTGTTGAGCAATTCGGCGGTACGTCCACCCGGCCTCCCGCATGCCCACTACACGCCCTCGCTCAAAGTCCATCAACTGCACATACGGTTCACGTCCACGCTGTCGCGGCATGCTACCAGTGTTAAAGACTGCGATGGAGCTCCGTATGCCACGGCAAACTGGCTGACACTGACGGCGGCGGTGCACAAATGCTGCGCAGCTAGCGCCATTCGACGGCCAACACCGCGGTTCCTGGTGTGTCCGCTGTGCCGTGCGTGTGATCATTGCTTGTACAGCCCTCTCGCAGTGTCCGGAGCAAGTATGGTGGGTCTGACACACCGGTGTCAATGTGTTCTTTTTTCCATTTCCAGGAGTGTATTTCAGAGTTCGTACTATTGTTGGCCTGGCAGAACCACATGAGTACGTTTATTTTGCTGCCATATTCATTTACTTTCTTTCCATCTGATATCGTTAGGGTACACTTTTTTAAAACCACATTAAAATCATACTTTCGCTTAATAGTAAGGCTATGGTGCTTGAATGCTGCGCTCATCTGTCCGCTTGATATAAACGCCAGCTCACTCAGACCCAGACTGCCGCCGACAAAACTGTAGAATGCAGCGCCAACGCCGACAGTGTGGACGCAAACTACAAATGCTCAAAGGTAACGGAACACCGCAACCGCAAAGTGCTTGCAACAGCACAGAGAAAAACTTCAGCTAAACTTTTAAAGCAAGGTGGCAGCATCTGCTGTTGTCATACAGCGCCGTATTACCCCGCGTAATTGCCCCGGGCATGGATGTGTGTGATGTCCTTAGGTTACTTAGGTTTAATTAGTTCTAAGTTCTAAGCGACTGATGACCTCAGAAGTTAAGTCGCATAGTGCTCAGAGCCATTTGAACCATTTTTGAACCTCATACTTTGAGTCCCAAAGTACTCGGAGCCATTTGAACCATTTGAACGGTGTACGAAACCAGATGGTATTCGAAACAGCATCTAGTCGTCTCGGAATGGATTTGAAGCGACTCTTATATCACTCTTCTTCCAAAATAGTGGTGAGTTCAGATAATGATGACAACTCATCCTTCTCTCCACAGTAGACCATATACCCCCAATAATATTGAGATCTGAGACTGTGGTCACGAATCTGAGTTGTGCAGTTACTTTTGCAGTTGTCGTCCTCTTACGTTTCGCCAGGGTCCCATTCAGTGACCTTCCCTGCAACGTATCAAGGACATAGCACAGGTGTCGTTCGGGGCCAAATACAACAGTGCAACGTGGAGTCCTGGACAGCGTCGGCATTTATGTTCGAGCATGCAATTCCCGCTGTGTTTCCTTATTTTGTGTAACCGCTGCATGAGGTTGCACACATCGTCTTGATGCGCCGTGACAGGTGTGTGCCTTGTGAGGCGCGCAGTTCGCCGTGTGGAGAGCAGGGGAGCCGCGGCTCGCCTTAGCGCCAGCGCCCTGCGGTAGGTCAGGCGAGACGCCACCGTGGGGACGGGTTGGCGCCCCACATGAATATAGTCATAAGGGCGGCGGGAGCGCCGGCTTTGTCTTCCGGCTGCGCTGGATATCTCGGCCGAGCGGGGCTGGCCTTCACGCAGACTCGAGCACGTTCTGTGGGAAAAAGAGGGGCGGCAACCGCTGTGCCGGGCCCGACTTACGAGTCAGGAGCTGCGTGCACTCGCCGATACTCCCCCATGTCGCATGCTTCAAGTAACTTGAGACGCTGATACACTGAGCCGATACATTGTCTGTGACTGCGTGAAGGTAGAGTGCAAGTCTCGAGTTACAGATGTTATCATACTGAGGTGCAAAGCTAAACCCGGATAAGGTTATCGGTCAAATGACACTCTAATATGAAGTGAATGGTGACGTCAAGTTTAAGTCAACAAAAGAATTTGCAGCAGAACCGAAGCGGGTGTTCGGAAATTCCCGTTACAAGCCTCTAGGACTTGTAGAGCAGAGTGAGTAGATAATAATTTCATCAGTAATCCATGTTTGGAAATGTCATACAAAGAAGCTACAGAGCATCAAAGTTACAGGTGCCGGCATCTGTAAATGTGTGTTTATACAGTATGATTCTATGATTATATTACAAATTTTTCAGGGCGACGAAGAAGGATAAATGTATCAATTCGACGCAAAAATCATGGTATGGTAAGGAACAATTCGAAAATTATAACTCAAAATCTTTCTAATACTTCTGACAGTGGAATATGTGTACTGGTACTGTTATTGCTAAGATTGTGGGGTAAGCAAATTTAGAGGTGGTAGTATGGACGAAACAAGAAAAATCGTCTGGTAAACATGGGCTCGAAAACGTGTAGCATGAGGGCGATCAGCACTTGTTCGGTGCAGGAGACGTGTTCTACAGTAGCGAAAACGAACGAGTGCTCATAGCTGCTGAAGTATGTGTTTGAGAACTCGTGTTTACGGGAAACTTCTTCTTTGTTTTGGTCCACACTACTATCTCTCAAAGTGGTCTACCCGACAGTCTTATCAACAACAGTTCCAGTATATGTATTGCACCATCATAGGGATCAGAGCGGTTTTCGCTTATAACTTTCGACTCGTTCTTTTACGGTACAGTTTTCCTTACCCCAAATCGATACCTCTATCGTTCCCCAACTTCCTAGAAAGTTTGTAAAATCATCACGGAATCACCCTGTGTACACGTACATTACAGGCGCCGGTGCCTTTGTCTTTGACGCTGTGCAGCGGCGTTGGATGACGTTCCCGTACACGAGTTCCTCTACAAAATATTATGTACTCTCTATCCTCTACAAGACCTAGAGGTCTGTAACGGGAATTTCTGAACACTCTTTATACTCTTAAGAGTCGTCAGGCGAATTTTCTCTGGTATTACAGTAGATATTTGTAACTTCGTTTTCGCGTAGTGTAACTGGAGTCAGTCCAGACAAATATTACTCATCACGTCTTTCATGCGAAGCCCAGTGTCGAGGGAAAGGATCATTTTTTTATCTTTAGAAACAAAATGGTTCTTAATGCGGAATTTTACGAGGCTATTCGATATAGTAGTCCCACATTAGTCTAGTGCGATTTTCTTTATTGATTAGCGCTAGTGTGATATTCATTTATTGATTTGCTCTAGTGTGATATTCGTTTATCGATATGTATTAACAGTAATAACAGGTACTGTGAAATGAAATGATCGCATAGCATTGTTGTCCGGGAGGTCCCATCCGGGCATCCGGGGAAGTTCGTCCGCCGAGTGCAAGTCTTATTTCAGTCGACGCCACATTGGGCGACTTGCGTGCCGGTGATGATCTAGGAATGGATACATCTCTGAAGGACTCCGTAGTGTAAGGCACAGACAATGTATATACATAGACATTGGGATAGTCAATGAAACTAAAAATCACTTTCAACTTACCTTATGCATTAATCGTGTCATACTCAGAATGTGCCTCCATTCTTGAATGACCCATGCACACCTACCAGCAGCAAAGCTGAGGTGACACTCTTATTGCCGTGACGAGTCAGGAAATAGCCTATAACAAAACCGAAACAATTGCCCTGAAGAGGAGAAACTGCAACATTGGTGTTTAATCTGTGTGAACCCGCTGGGAAAAGTAAAATGAGCGCTCTTCTGCTTTCTAGAGTTTGCTAGCTCACTCTCTTTTCCGATGTTTTGCACTTGTAAATTTCGCTCTGTATGCTAAATTAGTTGAATAAGCACTGTTAATGTCTGAAATATTGCTGTGTGACTTATTTCAGTTCTGCCACCTATCGCAATCCTTCTCATGCATTTAGCATGCACTGCATTTTTAGAATTTTATTCCAGGTTTCAAAATTCGAGAGATGGTGATGAGTTGTTGGACGGCAAACGACCGAACTACGGTAGCGTTTCCTCGTTGCTTATTTCTTTAAATGAAAGTAAAGAATCTCTGAGATACTATGTACCGATCAGTCTACAACTGCTTACGTTATTCTTTCCGTAAGAATTGCAATAAGCTGGTCGGTCTCCCGCCCTGTAACAAGAGTGTATACCAGTTTACTCACTGATCCGATGTAGATGCGTAAGAACAGGGAGTCTTTGAGGTAAATAAATGTTTCCTACGTCTTTCGTACTGCACTAAAAGGTATACTACATAATATTCTGCCTTCCATCTTGAATGAGGCTATTTGCTTGTAAATTAACAAAGATTGAAAATTAAAAATTAATGCCTCGTCATCCTGCGTCATTCTACAGTCAGTTAAAGACGATACCTTCCCGTGTACTGCAGTGTCATCAACGAACAGCCTCAGGTGGGTGCTCACCCTATCTTGAGTTACACTGCATCCGAAAACATGTACATGGAAATTACGATTTTTTGTTGCAGTTTCGAGTATGGTATTGCCTTAATTGTTTGTGATAAGTGTGTATGATGCATATTGCTGACACGCAAGTAGAAGTGAGTGGGTATATATTGTTTTGCCTCACTGTTACATTTCATTAGCTGTGATATTCCTACATTGTGAGTAAACAGTCGTTGTGGATCAGCCTTGCTTACACTTATGCTCACTGAAATGATACTGTTATGAAAAGCGCTTTACAAAATTTATTTGCCTTGTTTTTATATGCTTTTATGTGTATTATTTTCGAGAGGATGATTTTATACAATTTGCGCGTCTTGTGTGACTACGTAATGATGAGTCTGGGGTACAAGCAGTCCAGATAATAGCTTAATTGCATTCAATAATTAACTGTTTCGGCGAGAAATTTAGTCAAATGTGTGTCGCTGCACACTAACGATTGCAAATCACGATAATTCATACTCTGAGGCAGTTTACGTAGCTTTAACACGGTCTTCCGGGCGTTACATGAACTGCATGGTAAGGCAATTTTCAACACAAATTTAACTCGTATAGTACGTTATACGCTGTTTTCAGACAGTTCCGCTACAATATCGTACACCCAAATTTTATGTGTTTATTGACAAATTAGTGAATTAACACAGCTGAAATACAATGGAAGTCGCTTCTTTCGTTTACAAGTTTCACTAAGCCCATTGCTACCTTGAGACAGAGTGCAAATGTGCTTAAATATAATTATTCGGGTTGTTTACGCATGCTGCGTATCAGGATTAGGTACAATATTTATCGAGAAGCAATCTTTCTTGTCGTTGCATTCAGTGTGCCTTAAACGCATGGAAGTTACTTATGGTATTTATATGCTTGGGGCGAACAGAGAACCATAATACACCATTGCCAGAATCAATGTTGTTCAGCAGCGGAGTGCGCTTTGTATTTCAACAGCTTAACAGTTTAAAACTGTGTGTCAGATCGGGACTCGAATCCGGAAACTTACCCTCTGTAAGCAGTGCTCTTACCGACTGAGCTATCCAGGTTCACTCAACCTCACAGCATCTGTATTTCCAGTACCCCTCTCGTATTTTCACAACGTCGCAGGAGGTCTCTCCTATGCTCTGTAAGATTTCGGTTTCGAGTCCCACTGCAGCACACAGCTTTAATCATTCAAATCAGCGCACACTCTGTTGCAGAGTGAGAGATTCATTCTGAAAGCAACCACGAGCTTTTGACTAAAGTCATTTCTACGCATATCTGTTCTTCCAGGAGCACCAGTCTATAAAAGTATGCGGGAGAACTTCTACGAAGGTATGAAACTGGGTAGCTATGATGGCGGGTTGTCAGCCGAGTCTGTGTGGTTTACAAGAGAAGCAGCCCAGCTCGAAAGGGTGTAACCCTGGTGTCGTTGTTGACTGGAATGGCTTCCTGCACTAGTGAAGCCATGATATACAGTAAGATCTGTCGACACTTTAATAGTGAGAAATAAAACAAATAAGCTTCGGATAAGACTACCAAAGTCATTTTTTGAGGTAAAACACCATCGTCATTTCCTGCCCCACGCAATTATTTTGTTTATGTAGTGAAGCCGTGAAAGCTGAAACCTCTTTCCTCCGTTTCTTTTAAAAATTTGTATTTATTTCCCTCACTAACGAAAATTTACCCACACAGACAGTGCGAGGTGTTTGCTAGACGAGGAAATGTGAAATTCTGTAGTCGAAGGAAAGCCCACGAGAAAAAGGAATCAACGGTTTTCTAGAACGTTTCTTAGGGAGAACAGACTTTTTTTTCGTACGTTAAAATGAACATAAACAGTCTCGTGCGCAAGATACCTTGTTTTGTGGTTGCCCGTTTCGGTCAGTCTTAGACCATCTTCATAACTCTTACCATCATGTTAGTCAGTGACGGTGAACGGAGCAGGAGTTATGACTCCACGAATGTCAACTGTATTTCACTTTCATGAAGCCGTAACGCCTGCTCCGTGCACCGCCACCGCCTAACATGATGGTAAGAGGTCTGAAGGTGGCATAAGACTGTCCGAAACTGGTAATTACAAAATACTAAAAAAAAAGAATAAGAAATATTACGATGAGGCATTTCGTAAAACAATCAGGGATCAATAATTTAGTAATGCCAGGAAGAAACTGCGAAAGGCCTTGCTGCAGTGGTAACACCGGTTCCCGTCAGATCACCGAAGTTAAGCGCTGTCGGGCTGAGCTAGCACTGGCACTCAGCCCTTCTGAGGCAAACTCAGGAGCTACTTGACTGAGAAGCAGCGGCCCCGGTCTCGTAAACTGGCATAGGGCCGGGAGAGAGGTAAGCTGACCACATGCCCCCCTACATCCACATCCATTGACGCCTGTGGGCTGAGAATGACACGGCGGCCGGTCGGTACCGTTGGGCCTCCATGGCCTGTTTGGAAGGAGAGGAGGAGGAGGAGGAGGAGGAGGAGGAGGAGGAGCAGGAAGAAACTGCAGATGATGGCTGAGAGACTACTGTGGGTGCTCAATGATGATGTCTCACAGGGGACAAAATGGAACACAAAGTAGCTACAAGTCGATCAGAAGAACTATTATTATGAGAGGAACGTCAAAAATGTTTACCAACCTCCTACAAACTTTCAGTGTGCACATTTGGTGGAAATGACTGCAGTACATAGTGATAAACAGCGCTTTGTGCAATCTCGGCTGCTATGATATGATGATCGTCATCAGCTGATGCTGTAGTGGGTAAATGTAACTAATGTAATACATAAAAAGTACATTAAGCGATATGGAACTGCAGAAAATTCGCAAACTTAAAGGAGTGTATTAATGTGTTGACTCTGACTAATGTTTTGATTGAAATCTTAGTTAACTGACACTCTGCGAGTAATTTTTTGCAGCACAGTACTGAACTGCATCACACATATCAGGCACAGTGGCCAGACGTACACGCTGTATTAGGCGGGCAATAGGCAACTTGCCCAGAAAATATTTCATGCACCTTACGATAAGAAACCGGGCCGGATGAAGTAATTTGGGTTGCCTATCTTAAGACAGATGAAATAGTTTCTAGACCAATGTAGTTTTGCTTGTCCTGTAGTAGACTGATGCCTAAGTTTGTAGAGTTTTATTTCTCTACCACAACTACGCACTACGAATGGTTTACCGTTTCTCGGATGGAAGCTTGTGATAGGCAGTATGCCTTGAGCCTGGCAGAGGTCGAAAAAGTATAGCAGATTTTTGAGGTAAATGAGACGGACTGTCACATTGAAAATAAATGTTCTGCTGTGAGTTTCACGGAAGTGCAAAGGGAGCTTAACAGACTCAATGTACCCGTACCTTCTTCGCGATGAATATCAATGGAGAGATCAAGAACATCCTTTTGCTGCTCGAAATAAACCCACTTTGAAAACAGTGGTTCGCCACTATTACAACGCCGACAGCCTGAAAAATCCAGTCTCTGCAGACCCATGTAAGTCATATCGAGATTTGGCACATGTGATAAATTTAACCACTTAAAGATCGTGCGAGATTTGTATTCAGTGGAGAAGATGAATAAATTCGGCGAATGGGTATCGCGAGATTTACGCGAAAATCACTGAAGTTGGTTGGTGCTCACTGATAGCTCATCGAAGCCTTGAGTGAGAAACAAAACACCGTATGAAAGTTCTTGTCTATCACTGACTTAATACATTACTACCTTTTTCTCACAGTCGAAGAAAATCGACTGCGAAGATTGAGATGAAACGGAACCGTGTGACTGCTTCACCCTGCAAATACGTATCCAGTAGAATAGCTGTGAAAAGAGACCGTACGCCATTAATTCTTCCGAATTTGCATCCCTGCACGTCCATCATTTTCGTACTGCGTTCACCAATGTTAGGAAGAACTCATGAAATTGAATTTTCAACCGCCACTTTATCTGCTATATTCAAATGTCCTTACGGTGACACCTCAGATAAAGAAGATGCTTATGGAACACATTATGACTACTTCTTCAGCTCTCTACAAGATATTTAATTTAAGGACTACCAGTGTTAAAGGAGAGATATACTAGGGCTATTTTTTTCAACCTGCTATCGATCGCGAGAAAATCAAAACTGTTTTATTCGCAACATTTAGCTACACCTTCCAGCTACTTTTCTACATAGTCGCCGCTAAGGGGAGGCCGCGACATTGGAATCTCATATTTACTTCAAACTTTATACGCCTTTAGTAGGCCATTAAAACAACATAATGTGCAAGTAGCAAAGTGCACTACTCTGGCAACTCCGAGAAAATAGCATGAAAGTTTTACGCGTCTATTATGTATCTGATGCACCTGGGGGAATGCACGGACCATAAGAAGTCAGTGCGGTTAAGAGGTTAGCGTGCGCGCTCAGCAACAGGGTCGTGGACGATCCGATACTTAGACTCACGCTAACACTTATTTTTCAATCTTTCTTTCATCACTGGTCACATTTTTTATCTATGTGACAGTTGAAAGATAATATAATGAAAAAACCACATGAATTTTCTTGAAGTTGTAGTGAATTTCATATGTTATTTGACTATTTAGTATTTTAATTAAATTTTCAAGGACCGGGGACAAGCTTAGAATGCCCAATTCAGACCTCCGTAATTAATGATGCGATTGACGTTATTCAGTAATATACTAAGTCACAACGTGCTGGACCACAAGAGCAATGTACAGTTACTCGACGGATATGCTATCGACATCACACTTCGCAAGATATTGTTTGTCAGACATGAACAACATAATTGGAACCGGCATCCACAACACCGAATGAATGAAGTTATCCTCAGTTTACAGTGAATGTTCTGAGTTTCTAAGGAAAAAGACACCTGGTTGACATTTTGAATAAATCTCTTTCTTCCGACTGTTTGGATGCAAACCATATACGACGTCATAAAAAAACTACGGATTAAAAATTAAGTTCGTGCGGGAATCGAACCGTCGCCTCATCCACGTTCGTCTTACGAAGCTCGAACGCTAACCACTTTTTTTTCACTTTTGTTCTTTATTGTTCGTCGCGTTTGATCTGGTCGAACGTCACAAGGCATCCTTTCAAGCTGATCGTTGATTCCTTTTCTCAGTTTTTTATTACCGAGGGCGAGCAGCCGTCTGCCACTTGACCAGCACGAAATGATGCGACTGGCCTTACGCATAGATAATACGCACATAATAGACTAGTAAACCTTCTGTTGGGATATTCTCCAAATTGGGTGAATAATGTACCTTACTATTTGCACATTATGTTGTTTTAATGGCCTGCTAAAGGTGTACAAAGTTTGAAGTAAATCTGTGATCCCAACGTCGTGGCCTCCCCTTGTGAGACGTCTGTTGACGCGTGGTACCAACATTCCAGTACCCTCGTCACAGAAAGCAGCCGCCGGTGCTTTCTACCAGTTCTCTACGCCGATCTGCAGCCCGTTGTCCGTGCGAAAACGTCGTCCTCACAGCCAGCGGTTCATGTGAGCAAAGATACGAAAATTAGAGGGAGTCATGTCCGGTGCGGGTTGCAGGAGCGCCTTTGTTGTACCCACTGTATCGGGCCGAGCATTGCCATGAAGTAGGAAACGTATGTCATTTACGTATGGGCGGCTTGAAATGAAGCAGATCCCTAAGGCATGAAGAAATCTAATGGCAGCATGTGGAGGAAGATTCTGGTTTCAGGAAGTTACATCATTACTGGTAGTAGCATAATGCTGGGTGCTGGCTTGCGACAATATAGGCGGCTTTTTCGGCTAGTGTCCATCTGTCTGCCCCCATTTCGATGTCCAGTAGTTATATCGGAATACACACTTCCACACAAACTACATTAATTTACACTTTGATGGTGAGACTTTTCCAGCACACAGCGTGCGCTTTACAACTGTTGCTTGTAAGAAAGATCTTGACAGAGAGATATGGCATAGGCCTACTTTGTACAGAGATGTAATTTGTTGTTCTTTACATGTATTAAACTCGATATAAGGGCAAATATTTTAACCAGAATGGCGATAACATGAAAGCACTAGATAAAATAAATAAATAAATAAATTACTACAAGAACAAACTTCACGTGATCTGATGTATTTGTTTCTAATTGTATATTACATGCAGTTTAGCAATTCTGATTAAAATACTTGCCCTTATATCGAGTTTAATACATGTAAAGAACAACAAATTACATCTCTGTACAAAGTAGGCCCATGCCATATCTTTCTGTCAAGATCTTTGTTACAAGCAACAGTTTATCAAGCGCATGCTGGGTGCTGGAAAAGTCTCGCTGTCAAAGTGTAAATTAATATAGTTTGTGTGGAAGTGTGTGTTCTGATATAGCTACTGGACATCGAAATGGAGGCAGACAGATGGACACTAACCGGAAAAAGCCGCCTATATACTTTCGCAAGCCAGCACCCAGCATTATGCTACCACCAGTAATGATGTAACTTCCTGAAACCATCTGAAGATGAACATGAAAAGGTTCGAAAACCGGTTCATGGATTAAGACATAATTATTCAAAAAAGTGACTGGTTGCAGTTCTGTATAACTTATTTACATTCAAATTAACAGTAGCTTCGGAAACATTTATTAACGATCAACAGCGGAATTTTATCTTGGAGTCCTCCAGTCCAGCTGATATTAACATTCTCTGCATGCGAATTAAATTGTGATTTGAAGTACTTTCGCGAGCACTGTATAACAAAATAATTATATCCAGTACGTTCATCACCATTATTTCACAAAGCAAAGTGTGAGAAAAATGTATTATTCAGACTGCATATGCAGATAAGGAGACCTGCATCAAACCATTTCTTGACTGAAGACAACAACAACACGCAGATAAGTGACTTGGAGGTCATGAACCCTCCTTCGGCATAACTGCATAAAACGCTCACTTGCAAACGGTCGGAAAAGAAATGCTTTCTCAGACTACGATGTCTTTTTCACCAACAGGTGACCTATCCGCGTCGGCCTTGCGGTGATAATTATTCACAGCACTCGTGCGTGACAGTGGACAGGTGGCGTGGCGGCCTGCATCTTGGGGGAGGACAGAGGGCAGCGTGTTGCGAGCGCTGCTGGCTGCAAGCGACGCCACTCGACAAGTGGGCGGCGACCCGTGATTGATGGAAGAGCCTGGCGCGGCGTCGACACCACCTCGCCAACAACCAGCTGGACGCCACACACTCCTGCCAGCGTACGGTGCAGAATGCAAACACACACACATCGAAGTCAATTAAAAACTAACGTGTAGCGGTAATAATGCCAATGGCCTTGCCGCGTTGGAAATACCGGTCCCTGCCCTGTCAGTGAAGTCAAGCAACGCCCGTCCGTCTAGTACTTGGATCGATGACACTATGAAACGTCCCCTTAGAAAAATTATAAATGACTGTGCTTAAACTGACACACAATATTTTTAGCGCAACGCAATCTGACTTTCAATAATCCCTACAAAAGAATGGCCCTGACTAACATTAACCTATACCTTTCATGAATCACTTACCTCACAAAAATCTTCGTTACTCGAACTACTGCAAGACAGTGAGCGCCACTACTGCCACCTAAATAAAAGATTCTAACTACTGAAGGGACTAACTACTGATAGGCATAGTTAGCAAATGAAAGGTTTTGATAGAGAACAAACAATGTATTTACCTTAATAGTGTTCAAAAGTCATTATATATATATATATATATATATATATATATATATATATATATATATATATATATATGGCGGAGTTTTGAGAGCGGATGATTTGGACGCGTGTCCATCAGAGACAGTACATATATATCAGTTCATGACATCAAGTCTTACAAATGTACTGTCTCTGATGGACACACGTCCAAATCATCCGCTCTCTCCCCACATCCACCACTGTTGGCGGCTCACCTCCAACTGCGCAACGCTACGCGCTGTTAACATCCAACTGTCCAACACTACAATAGCAAGTATTACAACAATGCCAACCAGTCACAGACTGCACACAGCACAGCCAGTGGTTTTCATACAGAGCGCTACGTGGCGTTACCGATATAAAAACCTAAACAGCCTACTTACAACACTCTGGATATGCTGGGTGCTGTTGGCTCGGGGACCTGCAAATTGCCGAAAAGGTGTCCCATTGAAAGACTTGCTCCAGGCTGGTCGGTCATAAGGCACGGTTATTGCAATAATGACTCAGCTATCAAATCAGCCACGCAATATACAAAGCAAAATTGTTTAGTTAGTTGTAACGCAAGAAGTCACTGAATATAAACGTGGGACATGTTTTTTCTGGCTGTTACGAAACACTCTAGCAAATTCGATGTAGTCCGATGTTAATTCTGTGAATTTAAAAGGGGCAATACCATGTGTACTTCTGTAAATCGAAAATGACAAATTTAGCATACGGTCATATACCAGCGGAACTCATCAAGGTTTCAGGAATACAACGTCAAAAATTGGAAGTAAAAATAAAACACCATTTTGAGAACGTTCTTGAATAGAACACACAATTCCGCTCTTCCTAACATTCCAAATCTTGGAGAAAAATAAATAAGTTAATGTGAAACTTTGATTCATTTTGGATGTGTATGACTGGGACCAGTCGCCGCGGATTAGCCGAGCGGTCTTGCGCTGCAATCGTGGACTGTGCGGCTGGCCCCGGCGGAGGTTCGAGTCCTCCCTCGGGCATGGCTGTGTGTGTTTGTCCTTAGGATAATTTACGTTAAGTAGCGTGTAAGCTTAGGGACTGATGACCTTAGAAGTTAAGTTCCATAACATTTCACACACATTTGAACATTTGAACTGGAACCAGTCGTCTTTGTCATGGCAGAAATATTTTATGTAATTGTTCAAGGATGCCGGATTTTCACAAGATAGGATCAAAAGAAATAAAGGCACACCACTAGACTTAAAATAGGCAAGTCTATTCAATGCATAAATGTCAGATACAAAAGACGAAGGAAACGTACACATCTCCAGTGACGTGCTGAAAGCTTCAGGAGAATTTTTTGTAACAAACACTGTCTCAGTAGAACGTGTACTCCGTGCAAGGATAATAAAATAATCACAAAAGTTTGTAATGAAACGGCAGTAACTATTAACCTTTTCATTACTCGTATCATTTACGAAAATTTTTCGAGAAAGTGGTGTCTTCCGGAATCTTGTACCAGCTGAGCAACAAATATATCCTCAGTACATTACGGTTTGGACTTCGAGGAGGTGCTGCCCACGTTCACACACCAAATTTTACAAGCATCAAATAACAAAATAACTTTGTCGGTATTTTCTGTGACCGATCGCAATGTTACCCTACAAAAATTAAGGTTTTAATGAACGGATGATGTAGCCAAGCAGAGGATAACGTCATATATAACAAAACATGCTGTTAGCTCTACTCAATAATTCAACCAACCTAAGCAGGAGAGATCTTCTGTCGGAAAAATCACGTAAGCCATAGGTCCACTATTGTTTCTCGTATATGCAAATTACCTTCTGTCTAACATACAACCAGGCAGAATTAGTTATTTTTTTGGATGACACTACTATTATAATCAATACAAACAGTCAGGAAAGAACAGAAGAAATGACAATGTTCTTACCAGTCTTATTGACTAATTTTCTGCAAATGGTCTTACTCTCAATTTCAGAAAGACATAGCATTATGGCGTGTCGTAGTATCGTGTTGGGCAATTTCAGCAAGACTACAACAAAACCAGTTACTTATTATTATTGTAACATAAGGCTTTATTTAATCATTGCTTTTCCCGGCTAATGTTCGTTATTTTGTTAAAGAAATCTCCACCTGGGAACGTGTAGCAATGTTGTCTTTCTAGCAGTGTAAATGGAACTAAGTTCATGCATAAAAGTGATCATATACAACCATCTAACAAGCTAAATGCATGATAAGTAATCTCAACAATACAAGAGTAATGATTTTTACCAATTTTCAGTGCTGTTGCAGAATAATATCACTACTAGTTGCAGATCGTTTATCGAATTTACCGCTACTGTTATTCGAGGTGGCAACACTTCTCTTTAAGCAAAATGAACAGTTTTGTCACACAATACCACAGTCACACAACACTAATGTATTGTTTGCTGTCAAAATATTTCATAAACGTTGTTACGAAATAACCAGGCTTCATACATCAGCAGAGAACTACTTTTATCACGTAAGATGCTGTTTGAATAGAAATAAGTTCACTATATTTAAAGATTATTCACAATCTAAGTGCAATTTACTACCTCTGAGTGAGTTCTGGGCCACCAATACACAATTATTATCGCAATAATGACCATCAAGATTTATGTCTGTATAAAAATTCAATTTAAAACTGCCGCTGCAATATTTCACAAAGATGGCGGCTAACATAAGACAGTCACTTATCGATTCTCCTTCAGGCATTGTTTTACTACTAACAAATAATACACATTAAATCTTTTTTGTACCTTTACTATATGCATTAACATTTAAAATATTTCTCAATGTAAATCGCTTATTATTCACCATTTATCATTAAACCGCGCCGCAGATCAATAGCGCTAATGGCTGCACTCCATTGTAGCTGATCAGAAAACTTAACATTTATATAAGACGAGAATCATAGTGAAATAAAAGTCCAAACAAGACGATTCATTTCAATTACACAGAAACTCTATTTTTTCAAATATTACTCAACAACATAACACAGTTTGTTACAGACCTCTGTGCTACGAGACATCAATCACATCCGATCAGTACAACAGTTCGAACAAGAAGAAGGATTACTCTAGAAGAATCACACATAACAAAAAAAATGAGATTTTCATTATCATTTTCCATGAGTATTATCTGAGATATAATTTCTTACAGAATATTAAATTATGTCATTGACAATAATTATTATTTTATTCTCGATGAAGTCCTTTTTATTAATATCACGAGAATGTTCATTAGCACTCTAGACACAACACTGTCCCGAATATGATCCTGAATAAAATTTAGGCGTGGATATTACAACATTTTCAGTTCTGCATATGTAGAGGTACTACAATGGGTTAAGTGTAATACTTAGCGAGAAAATGATAACTAGAAAGGAGAGAAAGGTTTATTGATGCGCATATTTATGAGAATTTAAATTGGAAAAACAGATTTTGGAACTCCTAAAACAACTTCTTGTGTTGGCAGAAGAGCCAACACCGTGTTACTAGAGGAGGCCGAAATGCACACGTTTTAGCTCACGCAAGCTGGCGTGAGAAGGGATGAACTATACTGACGTGAGGTCTGGAACATGACAAGGAATTAGAATTCAGAAAGGGGACGTAATTAGTTTCATACTTAACTTTAATCCATTAATGATGAACGTCGCTCTTGACGGTACATGATTCACAATATTATCTGTTCAGAATAGTAACTGAATATGGCGCCTTGCTAGGTCGTAGCAAATGACGTAGCTGAAGGCTATGCGTCTGTAGTCAGTGAACCATCGCTAGCAAAGTCGGCTGTACAACTGGGGCGAGTGCTAGGGAGTCTCTCTAGACTAGACCTGCCGTGTGGCGGCTCTCGGTCTGCAATCACTGACAGTGACGACACACGGGTCCGACATATACTAACGGACCGCGCCCGATTTAAAGGCTATCACCTAGCAAGTGTGGTGTCTGGCGGTGACACCACACAACTTAGCCAAGTTTTCAATTCGAATCATTGCATATCATGGAGAGAAGCAAATCATTAAGCTGACGTACTTCGCGTCACCATATTCAACGATATAATATAAAATAATGGTTTGTGGTAATTCATCTTAACAAAAAAGTTTTCATTGATCAGAAAGATGCTGTAGAAAATGGTCAGCATGTAGCACGTAGCATTTGCATATGAATGCGTAATGTGAGCGTAAAATGCCTCCACACATCATTACGATTAATCGTACAAGTGATCTACGAAACGTGAAAGTAACTGACAGGAAAAGGAATAAATTACAGCAAATCAAAGTACTTTCGGTAATACATTTAAAAGTAGTGTCCGCAATAAAGATGTTGACATATTTGTAAGAAAGGAAGCGCAAGTCCATTAAAATTGAACTTAAGTTTGCTCAAGTACAGTGTGACAGATCTATGGAGAGAATGTACTGCGTTAATAAAGGCATCATCGTTTTTTTACTCTCTCAGTGAAGCGGGGACTGGCAGTTGCCAGAAGATGTAGTAGACCAATTACTGCTCTTTGTGTGTACGTGTACGTGAATAATAAGACTGAACGTGAATGTACACTTTAATTAAACATGCTGATGGCGACCTCACCTCTTAATGACTGAAATTTGTAGGAACTTCATTGCGGTGGAAGCTTTTCTGGTCCACGGGCGTGGGAAGGGGGCAAAGACCTAACAGCACTTGATAAGCATCTCTCGCGTGAGTGCGCCGCGCCTTTACGACGAGAGAAAGTTAAAATTGGCCGTGAATCAAGGCTAAAAGTCGTTATCGCCAGCTTGTCTCCCGAGCGCGCCGGCCATTCCGAGGCGCCGTAATTAAACAGTGCGATGCGATGCGCTGCGCAGTCGCCACTGAAAACACGTATCCCTGCTGACAATTAACACGCTTATCGCCGGCTCTCCCCGCGGGGGTCGAACGAACAAAGTCCTCAGCAACAGCTGGCGAGGAATGCCGCGCCGTCGAATCAGCTGGCATTAAATTTAAATGACTGCAACCCGATGCGGCTGTAATAAATCAACCGCGTGTAATTCCCGTCTTCAGTTTTCTGGGAGACGCTTCCGCGTTAGGGTGTTGCCATTTTTCATCTTCCAATAAGCGTTTTCAACACCGCGTGTATTACTTTCCTTCTGTTTATTTCAGAGCAATTTTGCTTCGGAAATAAGTATAACTTATCGTTCGGGGTTCATTTGACCTTTCGGGAGAACCGACGATAGCCGACAAGTATAAAAATAGACTCTGAATGTGGGTAGGGCAACTGACATTTGATTCGTTGAAAGTGGAGGGGCGGAGGAAACAAAGTCTAATTCCTTACAAAATAAAGCGCAAAATTATTGATATGCTTTGCTAACGAGTCACTAAACATACTACTTCCACCACTGTATAATACAGCGATTAACAAACTTTCTGAGATCATTTCCCCTGAATACTACCAGTTATTAGCTAGTACTCCTAACATAAATTATATTTAGTTTTCGTAGGTGTATTATTAAACGACAAATTTATAAGTCAATAAGACAACCGGAGCATCGTATTTGTAACGACCCCTTTTTATAGAATAATGAAGAAATTCTCAATAGATCTGGAGTGCTGCTCGCAGAAAAGAAAGCCAACCATCTACGTAGAGGGTAAACAGTTTTATGAAATTCATGCGATATACTTAGGCCGACCGTTTGTAAATGTCTTGGTTGTCGGACCCTTTACTTCTGATGTGGCAGAAGTTGGAAGACATCAGGCTACCAATGCTATGTGTGCGAATAGTGCAGCTAATAATAATAATAATTATTATTATTATTATGCAGTGAAGGGAGACGAAAATTTAATAGTCATGGGTGACTGGGATTCGACAGTAGGAAAAGGAAGAGAAGGAAACATAATAGGTGAATATGGATCGGGGCTAAGAAATGAAAGAGGAAGCCGCCTGGTAGAATTTTGCACAGAGCATAACTTAATCATAGCTAACACTTGGTTCAAGAATCATGAAAGAAGGTTGTATACATGGAAGAACCCTGGAGATACTAGAAGGTTTCAGATAGATTATATAATGGTAAGACAGAGATTTAGGAACCAGATTTTAAATTTTAAGACATTACCAGGGGCAGGTGTGGACTCTGACCACAATCTATTGGTTATGAACTGTAGATTAATACTGAAGAAACTGCAAAAAGGTGGGAATTTAAGGAGATGGGACCTGGATAAACTGAAATAACCAGAGGTTGTACAGAGGTTCAGGGAGAGCATAAGGGAACAATTGACAGGAATTGGGGAAAGAAATACAGTAGAAGAAGAATGGGTAGCTTTGAGTAATGAAATAGTGAAGGCAGCAGAGGATCAAGTAAGTAAAAAGACGAGGGCTAGTGGAAATCCTTGGGTAACAGAAGAGATGCTGAATTTAATTGATGAAAGGAGAAAATACAAAAATGCACTAAGTGAAGCAGGCAAAAAGGAATACAAACGACTCAGAAATGAGATGGACAGGGAGTGCAAAATGGCTAAGCAGGGATGGCTAGAGGACAAATGTAAGGATGTAGAGGCTTATCTCACGAGGGGTAAGATAGATACTGCTTACAGGAAAATTAAAGAGACCACCTTTGGAGAAAAGAGAACCACTTGCATGAATATCAAGCGCTCAGATGGAAACCCAGTTCTAAGCAACGAAGGGAAAGCAGAAAGGTGGAAGGAATATATAGAGGGTCTATACAGGGGCGATGTTCTTGAGGACAATATTATGGAAATGGAAGAAGATGTGGATGAAGATGAAATGGGAGATATGATAGTGCATGAAGAGTATGACAGAGCACTGAAAGACCTAAGTCGAAACAAGACCCCGGGAGTAGACAACATTCCATTAAAACTACTAACAGTCTTGGGAAAGCCAATCCTGACAAAACTCTACCATCTGGTGAGCAAGATGTATGAGACAGGCGAAATTCCCTCAGACTTCAAGAAGAATGTAATAATTCCAATACCAAAGAAACCAGGTGTTGACAGATGTGAAAATTACCGAACTATCAGTTGAATAAGTCACAGCTGCAAAATACTAACGCGAATTCTTAACAGAAGTGTCGATGGACAAGAAAGGGAAGCAGTGATTGGGAAGGGAGTGAGACAGGGTTGTAGCCTCTCCCCGATGCTATTCAATCAGCATATTGAGCAAGCAGTAAAGGAAACAAAATAAAAGTTTGGAGTAGGTATTAAAATCCATGGAGAAGAACATTTTGTTAGTGCAGAGTGCCTACATTAAAGGCAGGTATGCACTCAGGGGCAAACCTATTGTTCTCCTTTGATTGACAGGTACTTAACCTATTGTTCTCCTTTGACTGACAAGCACTTAACCTATTGTTCTGCTAAAGGGATCCTTCCTTTTGATTGACAGGCACTTAACCTATTGTTCCTCCACCCCCACCCCCTGCCTCACCCCACACCTCAGGAAACCTTCCCTACTCGCTACTACAGGTACACTTTCAGATCTGAGTTATTGGAATAGTCCCTCTTACTCTTATCAGTTTGATTGGCTACTTAATTAAATCGATCAATAAAGTGACCTCACCCCCTCTGGTAAACTCCCTCTGTTCCCACCCCCAGTCTCAGAAATTGTTGGGAAAAAGACTCAGTTGATCGGTCATTTGGAGGGAATTCGGTTTCAGTGTATGGAATATCGTTTAAACACTTTGGACAATGTGTAGAATATTATTTAATTATTTATGGCAGCATATGGAATATAGTTTATTTATTTAGTTAAATAATTTGCCTAGAAATCGAATGCTGTGTATGGAATATTGTTTAAACAATTTAGACAATGTGTGGTTTATTTAAACAATTTAGGGGATTCAAGGCAGTGTATGGAATATATGGAAATTGGTAGATCTTTGGTGGAGAGCAAGGATCTCACAACAGGAAATTCAAGGTTATATTGTTTATTTATAAAAAATTCAGTTTGTGGGGGTTGGATTTCTCTTGCTCACCATTCTCTGTTGTTTGGAAACAAGTATGTCTTGTAAGAAGTAGTTACATGGGGCAAACGTGTTCCATAACCTAATGTTTGACAATGTTCTCTATGTGTCCTAACCTAATCTTTGGCCCTTTGTCAGCACTTAATCTATTGTTCTGTTCAGTGGTTTTCCATGTCACTCCCATTTCCTTAAACTATTTTACCGCCTTTGATTCCAAATTTGGTAATTAGTTATGTCCTCGCACCATTTTCTGGTACACTTTTCGAATTTCACATGCTTTTTAACACCATTTCAGCCGCATTCTTCTTTGTCACCCATCCCCTTAAACTAATGTACCGCACTTTACATAAAAATTATGCAAATTAACCTAGTATTCTGCATTTAACCTGCTGTTCTGCTCCATGTCACCCACTCACACACACCCTCCCCTTAACTATTGTACTGCTAACACAATGTTGGTATAAAAATGTATGCAAATCGATATTCTTTAGATGTGTGGGGTAGTTTTTATTTACAATCACAGCATCCTATTGGTCGGTGAAATCGATGGAATATAGTTTAAACAAAAGATCGCTAGTAAAACACACATCCCGCCACCCAATGCCTGACGCCGACACTGTGGACTCCACATGTGCCCCCAGGAGTCACGGTGCACCAGCGGCCCCCTTAAAGTGATAGCGTGGCTGTCAGCTGCTGAGTCAAGCACAGGTGTCCATTTGGGTGATGCAAGCATGAGGCGGCAGCATCCCTTTCATACTTGACACCTGAGAAATTCCTGTCGAAATACATGTTCACATAGGCACTGTAGCTGGTGTGATGACAAAGAGCTGCGGTGCAGGTCCAGCGCCTAGAAATGTTTGCATAACAGGTAAAAGGTTCTCAGTGTTATACTGATGTCAAATATCTATGTAAATAACTGCCAAGTGCCCCCCCCCCCCCTGAATGATCTACAGGAATCTGTTGCAAAGCTTCCCAGAATTGCACTGCCTGCATTGTTCCTAGCGATCCTAATAGGACATACGAGCTGCATCTACTCATGCACACGTACTTACCTGCCCAGCGTGGCTGATGCGTCATAGTGAAATGTTCGTCCTGCTGTCAACATACATCTTAGAAATGTTAAAAGTTCTCACTGCTAAAAGCCTTCATCATGTCTGTGCACAGTCATGAAAACACCAATAGTCATAAACGCATTCTTGTTGTTTGGAAATAGAATACTGTCTGAGTACAGACAGGTGGAAATCGGAACAATTATGCAAACAGAATTCAAAGCACTGTCTTACAGAAGAGAAAAACAGCCGGAATGTTTGGTATCCTACACTACTGGTATGGAGATATCCTAATGCCACAGTGGCGGATGAGTGATGGCATCCCTGCCACAGATGGATGGTCTGCTTCACCTTGTCTTTGAACACTTGCTTTCTCGGAACTTCCCATAGTTACCATGCCTCTATCTTGTTCGAATCTGTTTGAAAACACTCCTACATCCCGGCACAAAGCTGTGAGTGAATGGAGCATTATGATTGGCTCTTGTTGAATTTACCCACCAAATTACTGATACCACTGATGTGGAAGCACTGTCTGCCTTTTTTTTTCCTTTCTGCAGATGAGAATTTTTGCAGCAAGTACTATTTTATACAGATCACCATATCACACTCACAATTAAACCCTGCAAAGTGGCCTACAGATGGTCAAATACAGAAAGACTCTTACTGAATTACACTGCTCTTCCACTGCGGAGGGGAGCTTGAATATTAGAGCGTGAAACAGATCTCCAACCAAGCAAAATATCATCGCATACCATGTCGATGTAGTAAACATACAATTCGTATCCTGTACCATCAAAATCGCCCCTATTACATCATTTGTTTAGCTATTGACCGCCAGACACTCGTACGTATACCGCAAAGACAGACGGCATAAGCACATGCTGCAGTAGCTATTTCTCACAAGGTCGGTGGTCATCCACTCCTGACCTGTGACCAGTGCACACCTCAGAGGACCAGAGTAATTCTCAGAGCTGTTGTATAAAGGCTGGGTCAGTTCCCCTCGGCACAAAGATGTTACTGTTTCTGGCCCCTGCTTGCTTTTCGTATCTGTACCATTCTTATGACATGACATACTCTTCCCTTTGCTATCACAATATTCCTCTTCAAATCCCTACCCTCCTTACGATTGGACATAGTCATTTCCTTTGCACATGTTGGAACACAAACACATACTTTATAAGCCTGATGCTGAAGGCAAACCTCTCATGCATCCCCTACTACTAAGTATAATATTTCGCCAATAACTAATTGCTGGTGATACAAAATCATACTGACCGAGAATCAATGATGGGTGGACATGTCTCATCAGTTTTCCTTGTGGGTGGTACCACTGTGTTGTAGAAAGAGAGATGTAATAGTCTTACAGACAGCCAGACATATTTAATTTCCACTTGGGGTAGTCTGTTGCCCACGTATCTCCACAATGCCCCACATCTATCCCATCCTCTTTCAAAAAACTCTGATATTCTAACAAACTTTTTGCTCAAATCAGACCACACTTATCCCTCTCCTGCTTTCAGACATGTTTTTGGGAGATAGTAGTTCTGCTATCTTTAGAGATGCCAATAACTACATCATAGTAATTATGAGAACATGCTCAAAAGTAGAGCATCCGAACTTTCTATGTGAAGACTTTTAAAGATTTTTTAAATTAAAGGAATGTTATTAACATTCTACATTTTTATTCTTCATGTTTACATATTTATTTATCGACATAGTAACCCTGGCGATGAACACATTCTTCCAAGGAGATATCAGTTTGTTGATGCCATCGCTGTAGGATGCTTGACATTCCTGACTACGCCACAACCTCACTCTTGCTTGCACCACTTACTATCAAAGTGAAGTCCTCGAAGTTTTTTTTTTTTTTTTTTTTTTTTTTTTTTTAGTTTTGGAAACAGACGAAAATCGAATGGGGCCAAGTAGGGACTGAATGGAGGATGATCCATGACAGTGGACCCAAAACGTCGGATTGTTGCAGATGTCACAGCGCTCGTGTGTGATCTCACATTGTCATGCTGAAGGAGGGGGTGCTCCATGTGTGGATGAACAATTCGATTACCACACGATTATAGCACACCGTTTCTCATACATCGACATAGTTACGTTACACACCGCCATGTTACACGCTAGAGGCAGAGGGTTGCAAATATGTAGAAATAAAGATGAAGATGCAGAATGTTAATAACAGTTTTATTGAAAAAGCTTTAAGGCTTTTCACCTAAAAATTTGCAGGGGATTAGTTCTAAGCACGCCGTCATACATAAGTTACTCAAAAAACATTATATTAGTGCAACTAAGCCCATGGGTACGTCGGTCACTATTAAATTATGAAGAGTCTTTTTCTGTTATGGAATCCACTAACTCAAATTATTCTGCAGAAGATCTTGTTAAAAGAAACACATTCCTATGACCTTTAAGTGGGAAAAGCTCCTACTGACTATAGAATTATATATATCTTCATAGAGGAGTATAAAGTAATACAAACCAAACCACTAAAGGAACAAAGAGGAAAATCTTTATGTGGAGGACATACATTAGTTAACATAGCAATAACACATCTCTCTTCCGAAGAGAAATCCGGCTGCAGACCAATACGCCTTTCGAATCACCAGCTGGAAATTTCTCAAAGGCTCTAATCAGAACAAAACTGAAAGCTCTCAGAACGAAATTAAAGTTACATGATCAATTGCGGAAGACATTATCAGTACAGACTTTGACTGCTCAGCATACTATAGGGTTGGAATAACATATGAAAATACCGCAAGAAATGCAAGTTCGAACAGAAATACAGATGCTAGTCAAGCCTGCGGGTTGCTCTGCTGTATTTGACGACGAACGCACCTGCGCAATCTCCACAATATGTTGCAAGATTTGGGCTGGACATCATTAAAAGAAAAGCGTTTTTCATTGCGATGGAATCTTCTCACGAAATTCTAATCGCCAACTTTCTCCCCCGAATGCGAAAATATTTTGCTGACACCGACATACATACGGAGAAACGATCACCTCGATAAAATAAGGGAAATCAGAGCTCGTACGCAAACATATTGGTGTTCGTTCTTTGTGCGCTATAGGAGATTGAAATAATAGAGAATTGTGAAGTTGGTTCGATGAACCCTCTGCCAGGCACGTAAATGTGATTTGCAGCGAAAAGAAGAGTTTCGGTCATAGTCAGGACAGTGCTCTGTGTAACTGTTTGTAAGTGCACTATGCCGGAGATAAGTGAATTCGAACGTGGTTAAACTGTTGGTACTCGTGTAGTGGGTGCTTCCGTAACCGAAGTAGCCTAAGTGTTTGGTGTTTTAAGAGGCATCGTATCGAGGACTCACACTACATACACTGAAAGAGGAAAAACATCATCCACTAAGTCAGAATAAAGCTGATGGTATGTGATGCGTGATCGTGACAGACGGTGTTTGAAGACAATTGTGAGGAAAATAAGAGGATGTCACCTGCAAAAGTCACTACAGAACTAAATATCATACTCAGGAGCCCTATCAGAAGCAAAACAACGCGAAGGGAGCTCCGCAAGCTGCGAATTGCAGGCCGACCTGGAATTCCAGAGTCATACATCAGTGATGCATATGCCTGTAATAGGGAAACATTGTGCCAAGGCCACTAAACCTGGACTATGAAGCAACGGAAGAAAATCATTTAGCTGGGTGAGTCCTGTTTCACACTGTTCCCAACTTTTGGCCGCGTTTATGCCCCAAGGGTGAAACATGGCGTGTGTTCGGTGCGATTCGGGCATCCACACTGAGGTATCCCATGGGCTCCATGGTTACTTTGGAAGGTCACATACCCGCTAAGAATTTTGTGATTCATTCCATGGTACAATATTTGCAACCCAGTGGTGATGCTGTGTTCTAAGACGATAGGGCTCCTGTTTATATTGCTCGCATCGTCCAGGACTACTTTAGTGAGCACGAGGATGAGTATATTCCGGCAACTACAGTCAACAGAGCTCAATATAACAGAGCCTTTGCAGTTCAGTTTGGAGAAAAGTTGCATGATCGCTATCGCTATCTAAATTTGTCACTAGTTTGCACGAAGAATGGTATAAGAGGGGTAAAAAACCATGCAGGACCTGTATTTATCCATTCAAAGACAACTGGATTCTTTTTTGGAAACCAATCTGTTTCCCACGCTGTATTTGGCTTGATAATGTTTCAAATAATGGCTCTGACCACTATGTGACTTAACATCTGAGGTCATCAGTCCCCTAGAACTTAGAACTACATAAACCTAACCAACCTAAGGACATCTCACATATCCATGCCCGAGACAGGATTCGAACCTGCGGCCGAAGCGGTCGCGTGGTTCCAGACTGAAGCGCCTAGAACCGCTCAGCCACACCGGCCGGCGCTTGATAATGTTTAATGTTTTTGTTGTTTCCATATTTTCATCCATCTCCTGTCACCTCTCTCGTGTGAGAAATTGCTAATGATTCACCAGAGTTGTGTAATAATCACTTGCTGTCAATAACTGGCAAGTTAAATAAAAATTATATATTGATACAGGTAAATATGAGAGGAGCTCTTAGGAGCTGGTGTTCAGAGACAATTATTTCATATTGAGCTACATAATATAAGCAAAGATGAAACTCAGTTGATTAATTAATTACTACAGATTGAACACTCCTATCGCCATGTTGCGTATCAAACAAGACAAGGGAAGATTAGAGCAACACAGTATATATGAGGTGTCACACTTATTAAAATATTTCGGGCTATTATGCTGTGATCAGATGACTTTGATGTAGTATCGTCACTGTATCCATAGGTCTTCTTCGAGGAGGGTTGAAGTTTTTTCAAAGGTCCGATGCAGCCCGGGCCTCGCTTCCGATTGAACTGAAATTCCGTTTCCACGGGCTCTCGTTCAGAGGTGTGACGTCACACGTACTGCAGCAACCGTTGTCGGTTGCTGTCGTCCGCTACTGCTATCATCTACATCTATTTCTACATACAGGGTGACAATTATTAAACTACATGAAATGAAATCGTTATACCTTCTGAACGGTTTGCGTTAGGACGTTTTAACTACGCTGTTGAACGGTGGGCATGATGTGAATTAGTATGAGCATGTATGGTTTGCTTTAGCGACGAAGTCCACTTTCATTCGGCTGGGTTCGTCAATAAGCAAAATTGGCGCATTTGGGGGATTCAGCATTCTCATTTCGTGATCTAGAAGTGTCATCACCGTCATCGGGTGTGCAATGTCCACTCACGGATTAATCGGTGCGATATTCCTTGATAGCACGGTGACTAACGAACGATAAGTGAAGGTTTTGAAAGATGATTCTATCGCCATTATCCAAAGAGACTCTGATTTCGACAAGATGTGGTTCATGCAAGACGGAGCTCGATCCCATCGAAGCAGGAGTGTGTTTGATGTCTTGGAGGGGCACTCTGGATACCGCATTCCTGTTCTGGGGTACCCAGAGGCCACTGGTGTGGGCCTCGATTGGCCTTCATGCTCTCCGGATCCGAACACATGCGACTTCTCTCTGTGGGGCTGTATTAAAGACAAGGTGTACAGCAATAACCGCAAAAGCACTGCCTAGCTGAAAACAGGCATTCAGGAGCACATCGACAGCATCGATGTTCCGACACTTCAGCGGGGTCATGCAGAATTTTGTTATTCGTCTGAACCGTATTATCGCCAATGATGAGAGGTACATCTAACATGTCATAACCTAAATCCTAATATCCGTAGTGACGTTTACATGTTGAATGAAGTGTGCGCACGCCGTAGGTTCTAAGTAATTTAGTTTTTTTTTCATGTAGTTCAATAATTGCCACCCTGTAGATACTCTGCAATCCACTGTACGGCGAATGGCGGAGGGTACTTCGTACCACTATTAGTCATTTTATTTCTGTTTCATTCTCAAATAGAGCGAGGAAAATTACTGTCATCCCACGATGGAAGACTGGTACATATCTTCTTCAGCACCAAACTCCAGATACCATTAAGTTTTACTCCCTCCTCCTTCCAATTACAATTATTGGAACATTTAATAACCTCTGTGGCCTCTCTGTCCAGTTTTCATAATATAAAATCTTATGACTACCAGTACTTGCTGATTGTCAAATGGAATCCGTGTAGAAAGGAAGACTGGTCTGTTTTGTTGTTACCAGTGTTTACGTACTGAGACACATCTCAGTACACTTGATTTCTTGCCAGACTCGCAGTTTGGCTCCAGGAGAAAGTATCAACAGGAAAAGTAATTTATCATTTTGTGTGTGATGCACTAGCAAGACTAAACTATAGGTTGAGGAGATTATGTACTTTTTTTAGGAAAGCATTTAATTGTGTGGATCATGCAGTACTTTCATGTAAGTTGGAACATTGTGGGAGCAGCAAGAAAGTTCGATAGTGGTTCAGTTCATATCTGGAAAGCAGGAATTAGAAGACTGTCCCGTAGTGTTAACAAATAAGGAAGAGATTTTAACCTTATTGGAGATCATGTAAAGTAGGGGTCCCGCAGGATTCTGTTCTAAGCCTGTTGCTTTTCTTTGTATTCATTAATCACCTGCCACCAAATTTGGCAGATGATTCAGAAGTGATTCTCATAGCAGATGACAATTTTTATTTTGAAAAACGTATAACATCATGTAATGAAGGGCGTGTAACTTAATGCAAGTGATCCAGCGAATAGAGTAATTGGTAACGGCAGCACGTGGCTTTCAGAGAACAGATTAACGTTTAACTGCAAGAAAAGCATTACATGTGACTTCTGACAACGAATACATTTGTGCGCGCAGTACTTGGTCCGACAATCAGTGAAGGTGACCATTTTAAATTCTTAGGTCTGAGACTAAATGGAAAGTTTTCTTGAAATATCACGTTCAACATTTTGTGCAGAGTGCTACTGAGATCATATAAGAGTGTTGTCTACTGTCTCTGACGTTGCTTACTTTACATACTTTCTCTCCATTATCTCTTATGGTGTCATATTCTGGGAAAACTGTATGCTCTAACCAAGAACATTCTTAACCCAGAAAAGGCCTGTCAGACAAATCTTTGGTGTCTGTCTGCGATCTTCGGGTAGGACTTTTCTCGGGTGCCTCAAAATTCTATGTTCGCCACCTGTGACATGTACTCCATCATGGGATTTGCAACATTCATTCATTGAACTGTAGGTGGAGAAATAATTTGCACTTGGACAAAATCTCCTTCAACACTGCACCGAAAGGTGTACACTGATCAGTAGGAGGTGTACACTAACCAGCACACCTACATCTACGTGACTTATCTACAACTCATACTTAAGTAGGTTTCAGTTTCAACCGTCTTTCAGTAGAACTGGAGAAAATAACTGAGTGATGAACACCCAGTTCTTCAAATCTGCGCCTCTTAAGGGTTATGAAACTAGGTTTGAGACTGGATGGAAAATTCCACAGTTGAACGCAACACCAGCGTGGCCGAGCGAATCTAGGCGATTCAGTCTGGAACCGCGCGACCGCTACGGTCGCAGGTTCGAATCCTGCCTCGGGCATGGATGAGTGTGATGTCCTTAGGTTAGTTAGGTTTAAGTAGTTCTAAGTTCTAGGGGACTGATGACCTGAGATGTTAAGTCCCATAGCGCTCAGAGCCATTTGAACCATTTGATTGCAAATCTGCGTTTAAGGTGTTCCTTCTGTCCCTCGCAGTAGATCATTTTTCACTGTAACTTGTAATCCATTCAAACGTTTCTCACAATTTTTCTGTATTTCATTAGTTGATGCATTTCTTTTAAATTTTCAAATCAGTGTTCTGTAAACTATGACCTGACTCGTTCCTTGCCCAACTATCTTCGACTCCGGTGATTCTACTGAACCTGATAAATAAGTAACGGAAAACAATTCTAACAGTGCTAACGCTCTTAGAACCGATATATGGAATGTTACGGCTTATGTGGGAGCAGAGCAGTGATTTTTGACCATATACCAATGAGGTAGTGACAATAGCTTCAGTGAGTGTATTGGCATGGCTCCTGATGTGAAGCGGGATAAAAATGTAGTGGTGAAATGATTTTTCTCAGCATTCACAGTTAAACATTGCTGATTAATGTTGCTTAGGTTTTCATACTGAGCAAAAGCTAGCGGTGTCTACGGAGAGATAATACTTTAACATTTGTGAGTAATTCAGAACTTTATATGATATGGGAGAGGCTATGAAAATGTGGTAGTATTTGGTGAATGGAACCAGGAGAGGGAAAAGGAGACAGAGCAAGTGAAAAATATAAGCAAGCGAAAAGAGAAGCTAGTGGGTGATGTTACTTCTAGAGTTGTGTAATAGTTTTCGTTGGTTGGACGGTCGAAACCACCACCGAATATACAAGAAAAGAAGAGATGCGTGTAAAAGACATGCAGATGAGGATGATATCAACTACATTATATCACAGGTAGACAAAGATATAGGAAGCTAATATTAGATACTGAGTCCCAGTTATCTAGTAGTGATCAGGTAGTGATACAAATTTCGGTGTGCTTAACATATGTGGCGGAAAAACCATAAAGCATTTGAAAGAGAATTTGCGAATGGAGAGGGTAATGTACAGGGAAAAATTGTAACTGTTCAGGTTCTCAGTCGGCGTGGGTATTCTGGCTTGTAATGCTTGCCTGCATTCCGCTTTTCTTCGAACCACCATAAATATCTGCCAGCTTTCTGAAAAGAATGGTCCTCGTTGACTGTCTGCCGAATGTCATGATTTTCTGTACCTGAGAACAAATTCAGGCATTTATTGCAGTCCGAAGCCAGTTACAGCTGCTTTTAGTGTGAGCAGATTACAGGACAGATTACATGGCAACTACAAAATCATTGTCCGTCGACGTACTTCCTCGAAAGCTTGTTGCACTACAATCTGCTGTATTCCTCGACCTTTTACATCTATATTTTGTGTGAGGATATATCAGAAGATACGTCCGCTTGGGAACTGATTTAAACAGGCTACGGTAGTTTCCAGAGGTCAAGGAAAATGTAACGAATTTCCTTTTGAGGAGAGGGGGGGGGGCGGAGGAAAATTGCTGATAATCCGGGAGGAAGAAAGAAGTTCGGAAGAGTAGTAGCAGCCTCAAATCAGTGTCGAAATAACATAGCATTTTCTATCAGTTATACAAAAAGGGAGAAGATATGTGTCGCAGGAGAAAAGAAAATGGAAAACAGAAAACTTAAATGAGGGCGCACTAACGAACACTGAGATTAAGCGTATTATCTGTGTGATCTCTCTCTTCGTTGATTTGCCTAGTCTAGTATTGGTCAAAGTTTTTGAGTTCGTTGCACCCCTGACCAGCTATGTTGTTTTTGTGGCTCTTCTGTAGAACACATTGCAAAAAGTGAAGTAATTTATAAAAAGAAAGTTACGAATAAAACATTATCCATCTCAGTGCGCAATTTAAGCTTACTTCTTGGCATACAATGTGTCAAACATTGGTACGAAATGAGGTATAGCTACCCTTATATCCTTTTCCACAAAATGTCTTGATCTGTATTTGGTTTTAATGTCAGCCACTGCCGAAAAAGCACTCTGGCAAACATAGGACTTTGCAAAAGGAATTAATACCTTCAGTGCTGCCTTCTAAAGCCTGGAAACTCTTTTCTTACCGAGTATCGACATTTTGGCAATGTCATTGATGAAAACTTCAGTTTCAGTGAATAAGCTATTCTATCAACTCTTCCACTCCTGCAGTATTGAACTTAGAAGTAATTTACAACGCACCGAAATCTATTACAGTTTTCAGGAAAATTAACTTGGAGTTCACGTCAATGTTCTTCAGTTATAGAATAAATGTCTGCAGTAAGGCCTATCTCAATATCGTTCATAACATGCTGCAAACATCGATAGTAGTCCATTTCTCCTCCGCTCAGTTTTCTCTTGCAAAGAAGAAGCTTCAAACAGACGAATCCCCACGTAGGAATATCAACAACGTAGGTAAAGACAGACTGACACTTACCGTAAAGATGACACATTAAGTTGCAGACATGCACAATTAAAAGAAACTCACATGGAATTTCTGAAATCATTTGGCGAAGTGACAACAAAACGATTATAAACTTTGATGTGCAGAAAATATGACACTAGTGATCTACGTATCAGACTTCCAAAAAAACATTATCCAACACGATTCTGAACATTGCAAGAGCCGACAAGTGCGAGAATTATCGCATGATCAGCTTAACAGCTCATGCGCCCAAGTAACTTACAAGTGTATTATACACAAGAATGAGAAAGAAAATCGAGGATCTATTAGACCACAGTCAGTTTCGCTTTAGGAAAGGTAAAGGCACCAGGGACGAATTCCTACTATAGCGGTTAATAATAGAAGAAAGACTGAACAAAAATTAAGACATGTTCATAGGATATGTATAACCGGAAAAAGCGTTCGGCAGTGCAAAAGAGCGGAAAATATTTGAGATTCCGAGGGGTAAATCCGTCTCTGAACCACAAACTTTTTCCGTAATAGGGAAAGACGGGTAGTATACAATTTGTACACTTGACAGCAAAAACAGTGGGTCACTGCTGAATACAACCAACATAATGTAGCTGTGTTGCAGGTCCTCTAAACACAAAAAACCCATGGGGTACAGTCGTTTGACTACACACAATGGGTACCGCAAAAGACTACTAGAGACCAAGGGTCTTTACGGCAGTCAGTCTAAGTGTCAACTAATATCGTCATACAAAACATATTAGAAAACACGTTCTTAGCGATGGGACACCTCATAACACTCATAAACTAACGTTAATTACAAGTGACATTCCAAAAGTTCTGAGAAAACGGAATATTTTACATACATCGTACAGTAATCCTTAGTCAAATTAAACACTTGAGACAATATATGGAGTTACAAAGCTGTACGGCAATTGTAAAAAAGATTTTCGCTGTCGAAAAGGTTTTCCATCCATGTGCTGGATGTCGCTCAACGGCGAGTGGCTCTGGAAACTGGATATTGGACGAACCAGTAAAAAAAAAAAAAAAAAAACGCGATTAACCGCAACAAGCACTCTATGGAAATCTCAACATTAACAGCGAATACCAGTAATATCATTGTTCTCGTAACACATCAACAGCTAAGTGTACACAAATTTGAACTTTAAATGACATGACCAATGTCGTCGTTCTGGACCTGGATTCAAACCCAGCACCTATAGCCATTGCTAACTAAGGTAAGCTTTGCTTGTGCCTTATTGAGACCCAATCACTAGGCATAAAAAGGCGTGAGGTATAGACGTTTGCACCAGTATCAGTTATCAATTCATTTCCTGAAAATAAATGACGAAAATGTTTGTACTGAACTGGGAATCCTGTCATAACAGTTACCTTCCTGGGAACTACCCCAAACGACGTTTAATTTGGTGTCATTCACAAGGAACAAGGTATGCTCATGTTTAAAATTGAAATGCCATCATGTAAAGCTTCTGACAGGGATGCGAACCCAGCACCTAATCGGATTATTAACGAAGTACGTAAATTGACTGGGATTCGAACCCAGCATCTAGCGCCGTCGTTTTCTTGCCAGGAACAGACGATAAATAGCTATTGTTGGTTCACCAGTAGCGAGATGTGCGCATGTTTAGCTAGACATCAGGCGACGAAAAGTTCTGTGCTGAATGGGATTCAAACCCCACACACGTGGTCATTAAGACACTTTAACTATCAAATTCTTTTCCAATAATGGCTGGGAGTGGCATGTTTGTACTTTCAATGATGTAATGGAAAATACTCTGCTAACTAGAAGTTGAATCCACAACATATCGTCGTTGGTGATCACAACGAACACAACGTCAAACCCAAATCCGTTTTCGTCCGTAGGATGGAGAGGCGTGTTTGAACTTGAAAATATGTAAGGAAACGTTTGATCTTGTAATGTTGTGATAAAAAGCTCATTATGTGGCTGTGAGTTGAAACGAACACGTTACAGCTGATAAAACGCACGAAGAGACGTTGAAAATGCAACTATTTTTCACTAGTAGTTCGGAGTGCACATACTAGGGCTTGAAATGAAATAATGAATATTTCGTGCTGATCATGATTCGAAACCAGATAGGTGCCTTTCAAGGAGGCCTAGAAGGGTGCAATCTTGGGGAACACAGTGAAATCGAATTCGAATTCCAGTCCAGCTGCACAATTTCCAACGTCTCAGTTTCAAATAAAGTAAAAGCCTAGTGAACTTACACGGTCATTGGTTCATTAAATGAAATACGTTTTTTAGTTTAAGACGGCTTGCTGGTGACAGAGTCTCTACCTTCCGGGGTTTCTCCATCTGTCACAGCTTAAACGAATGCCGCTCTGCCCCAGTCGGCAGCCAAGGGGTGTTATCCTTACTGCGGATATTGAACTACGGAGCTTACTGGCGTTCTGCACTTGGCGTTACTAGGGACGAAGGAGATATACTTGTGTGTGTTAAAAATCTACGCCTGACGTGAGATGTGAACCTACACGTTTTACACATCAATAGAAGATTAATCCACCAGACCACAGAAACCCCTGCCAAGCACATAATTATGAATTGCAGAGTATTCATTTACATGTAGATGCAGATGTCAAGGGACGCGTAACAGGAAGGAGGGCGGGATCTGGGAATGGATAGAAGAGCAGAAGTGCAAAATATAAGCGTGAAATGCTTGCGAAGTATTGCTTACTTAGATGTGTGCCACAGTTCGTTTTATCTTAGGATCGAGAGATATGGAAGGACTGTTTTTAATACGAAGAATGGGTTATAAGGAAGTGGAGATCAAATAATACGGTTTCATAGGTGTTGAGAGGAATGATAGAGAGTAAAGACAGCAGCAATTAAATGAGAGAATGTAGCGTCAATGGAAACCGCTAGATTTGTTTATAAAGTTTTAGGGGAATGGAATAGAGGGGTACTTGCGGCGATAGTGTCAGAGAGAGAGAGTGTGTGAGAGAGAATAGAGGAGATATTAACAACGAGTAAACATAATATGAAATCGTTTGCGTATTGTGTGGAGGACGGAGGGTGTATTCATGGATGGAGGGAAGAGAGAGGTGTATTTGAAATAACAAAAACTACTGTGACATAGACCAGCTATGATAATTAGTTTGTAAGTATCTAGACAGGGTATAAATGAAATCAAAATAGAATATTTAACAAACTGTATATTCAAAAGAAACCCACTTGAATTGAAAAGTCTCGCCTCGGCCAACCTGGCTGGCCCGTAGCTCGCGAGCCGCTGCTAGTACAGACCCGGGCCGCAAGGCCACGATCACCCCTTCAATGATCAAACGTTACACCTAACCTACCCACGTCTGTAGTATAAACTAACGCAGCTACAGCAGTTATGCAGGCATAACTACAGTTGACCATTCATTCAAATATTTGACGAACAATACGTTCAAAAATATATTCGTTTTAAACATAGCTACCACAAAATATTTCATCTAGCTAGCGATAGCATGACGCAGGAAACTATTCTTTCTTGTATGCGTTCTGCATTAGATGTAGCCTTAAGAACCACGACAACGAAGCGGAATGTAAAAGTAAACAGGTTTGGCAGCAGCGTCTCCAAATAATAGTATATATGTAGTATATAATACACGTTTTGTGCACCTGTAACATGTACTCAGTGTCTCCGAAACTATACGGGCTGCACGACGGAAATTACTTTCTGCTGAGGCACATCATTGACATCTCAATGATACACGACTACTAGAGAACATTGTTCTTTACGGCAGTCAATCCACTTTCAAATATCGCAGACATTAGGCAACACGTTACTAGGGATTAGAAAGGCCTTAAGGTTTGCAACTAAACATGCTACTCCTAGCTATTACTGAATAAGAATTTGATTATTAACGTGTCTTCATAACCATGTGTGCGGAGTTCGACTCTCAGTCAGCATAGACTTTTTCGTCGCCTTATTTCTAGTTAAACGTGCGCACATCTCACTAATGGTAGACCATCATTGGACATTTCTCGTCTGTTCCTGGTTAGACAGCGACGGTGGTAGGCGCCGGGTTCGAATCCCGGTCAGGCAATACAACTTCAGTCGTCATTTAAGGTTCCAACCTCACTACTAGTGACAAACTGTGATATATACATTCTGATTTTACGTACTTATTCAACAATCCGATTAGGTGCTGGGTTCGCATCCTTGTCACAAGCATTACATGATGGAATTTCAATTTTAAACATTCTGCCTAGTGATCGAGTCTCGATAAGGCACTTAGCTTTGCTTGGTTAACAATGGCTTTACGTTCTGGGTTTGCATCTGGATCCAGAACGAAGACGTTGGCCATGTCATTTAAGTACATTTCGTGTACAAGTAACTGTTGATGAGTAATGTGAACAATGGTATTACTTGTGATTCGCTGTTAGTGTTGAGAGTTCCGTAGAGTGTTTGCCACATTGATCACGTTTTCTTTTAACTGCTTAGTATTACACAAAGTTGATGTGAAACAACTCCCCACTGAACGCCGAACGACGTTCAGCTTGTGTTGGGTAAACCTTTTAGACAGCAAAGAACTTGTTTCCAATTGCCATACAACTTTATAAATGTATATACTGTTTCAAATATTTAATTGTGCCTAGGGATTACTGAAGGATTACGTGACAAAATTAGTTGTCCCATAACATTTGAAATGTCTTATTGTAATTAAGTTTAGTTTACAAACGCTAAGGACTGTCTAATCTCTTCTTTACTAGCGAGGTGTTACTTTGCATCTGGACGGACTGTCATAATGACTGGTGTTCTCTAGTAGTCTCTAGTGGTACCCATTGTGTATCTTGCAACGACTGTACTGTGGAGGACTGCGACGATGTGCAACACAGATGTGGTATGTTGGTTGCATACATTCAGGTGCAACCTACATGTTGGAATTCAGGGGTGACCCACTTTTTTTGCTGTCAAGTGTACAAGAATCAAGAGAGGACAATAAGAGTGAACCATTAAGAACTAAGTCCACGGAATTAAAAGGGTGTAAAAGAGGGCTGTGGTCTTGCACCCGTGCTCTTCAGTCTATGCTTTGAAGAAGTAATGATGGAAATAAAAGAAAGGTTCAAGTATGAGATTAAAATTCAAGATGAAAGGATATCAGTGTTAAGATTCGCTGATGCCATTGCTATTCTCAGTGAAAGTGAAGAAGAATTACAGGATCTGTTGGATGGAATGAACACTCCAATGAGTGTAGAATAGAGCGAAACTCAAAGAAAGAAGAAAAAAAAGTGAAGTAGCAGCTATGAGAGCAGCGAGAGAGTTAGCTTCAGAATTGGTGATCATGAAGTAGATGAAGTTAAAGAACTCTGCTACCTAAGCAAATAACCGGTGACAGAGGGAGCAAGGAGGACATAAAAAGACAACCAGGCTGACAAAAAGGTCACTCTCAGCCAGAGGAAGTTCAGTACTATGAAAAACAGGTTTTAAACTGAGTTAGGATACAAGTTTGGTGCGCAGCATTGTATGACGGTGAAACATGGACTGTGGGGAAAGAGGAAGAGAAGAGAATAGAAGCATTTGAGACGTGGAGCTGCAGAAAGATGTTGAAAATTATGTGGACTGACAAGGTAATAAATGAAGAGGTCCTCCTCAGAATCTGAGAGGAAAGGAGTACATAGAAAACACTGACAAAGGGGAGGAATAGGATGATAGGACATTTGTCAAGACTTCAGACAATTACTTCCATGGTAGCAAATGGAGCTATAGAGGGTAGAAACTGTAGAGGAAGACAGAGACTGGAATACATGCAGCAAATAATTGAGGAAGTTGGTTGCGAGTGCTACTCTTAGATGAAAAGGGTGACGCTGGAGAGGAATTCGAGGTGGGTCCCATAAACCAGTCAGGAGACTTATGAATCAAACGAAAAACAATTTTTACAAATCTAATTGTGTCCTTGGCATTATCAGCATTTCGCTTAGCACTACGTTTATTAACGGTGTGCAGACTGTGTTACGAAAAGTTAGACCTCCTGCTATTTTTTCTTAGTAGAGGATTTTTCCCTTCCGTCTTCCTATGGCTTGGCAGTTTTATCTGTGGATTCACGAAGAGTGTTGAATATTTGTTGGGAGCAGGTATGTTATATCTGTGAATGGGTGTCTCTGCATGGAACATTTTCTGCAGTCGGTCAGATCGTAAGTTCCTCGCCCTAGGCTAACCGTCAGCAAAAGCATCCTGTGAAATATAAGCTTGTACTTTTTTAGAATTTATTGCCATTTTAGAGGCTTTTAGTTATCACACTACTTTATTATACGAAAATTAGCAGTAAATTAAGGAAAGTAATGTGTAGGGAGGTTATATTGAAATTTTCGCTGCTTGAGCCACTGTAGACGGAGAACTATTTACCGTATAGGTACACAACTTTATAGGAATGGCGTTCAGACCGTACGCTGCAGGATTTGCATTGTTAGTAGTATTAGTGTCATGACTTGCCGTTAGGTGACGTAGGCTCCAAGCACAGCCGTCAGTTTGTATTACGGTTGCTGCAAGTCAACATGGGCTGTTCAAAGTGAGCAAGGCTTTACTCGTGGAGCTATTTTATCAAAACAACAGCAATAGTGCTGCTCCTTTTCGCAAGTGTCAGCTAATTAAAATTAGTTCAAATTAAATGCTATTTGGTAATTGCTGTTGGGAGAGGCCGACGGCCAATTGTCACACGTCGCTGAGAATGCTGATCCACCATTGTGGTGGTGGTCAGTTCCCAGGGGACCACACTGCTGAGGTCATCGGTCCCTAGGCTTACACGCTACCCCGCGCGGCAGTCCACCGTTGTTTCGGGCAGCTGTAGAGTAATCTCTAGTGCGTTTCGAGGCTGTCATGAATGCAGATGGTCTTCACACTGAGTAACGTTTGTTGTAAGCTGGAACGCAAACATGGTATGCGATCAAAAAATGTTACAATGCCATGTGGAAATTAAAATGTATTTGTTTCAATGGTTTAGTCTTTATTTCTGTTCCGCATGTTGTTGCTAATGTTTCCAGAAAGTGTCACTATCTTAGTATTACTCGTTTGTTATTTTGACGTAAGATTAGTTTTAGCCAACTTTTGTGTAAAAAAAAAAAAAAGCCTCAACCCCTTTTTATGGGATTAATATCGAGTGATTCGGCGGGCCAGTCTAGATTAGAGATGTGAAAGGGTATCTGAATTCATCAAACCCGAAACGTATGCCAGCAGCATTTTAACGTGGGTGCTGTCATCTTGTATGTCATGACGGTACACAGGGAATAATATCATGAAAATTCACCGAGAACGCTAAAATAAACATCCCGGTTCATGTTCACGGTAAACAGAATGAGTGGGCAAAGATTATGGAACGAAAAACACCCAGAACACATCACAGACATCACAGAACCATCTGCTGTCGGACCTACGCGCTTCACATACTCGTAGCTAAATACCTCAATAGTCCGTAGGTGTTCATGAGCCGATCTCTCCGCCCTGTTCACTCGGAAAGCGATTGAGGCGAAATGCACTAGCAACAGCAATTCCTGTCGGATCTGTTATCCACTGGTAAGGGGTGATACTCATCTCCTGCCCTGTTCGTTAGGAGCTTTTTACGCACTCTTTTCTTACGCCGTGTTGTGTGGCTGTTAGCCGCACTGCAATAGAGATGTTCGCCAATCCGCGTCGATACACGAACAATGCTGTCAACTTCATTCATTGTGTGGTCATGGGCACCTCCATAAATGGCAGCTCCTTTGTATTACTGCGTGTCGTCTCCGTGTCGAGATAAGATAATGCACTGATTCCATACTACCGAATGACGCATACACATCACTACCGTGACTTAACGTATGCGATGTAGGGTCCCATGAGTGCCTGGTACTAGTTTCACATCATGTGCAGCTTTTGCAAATGGATCAGTGTGCGTTTTTTAAGTAAGTGGCTAATATTTTATGCATCTCCAGTCTTTCATATTCCTCATAGAATTTTCCTTTATATTTGAAATAACTCGATCGTAAGCGAGTTCGACCAGGTCACATATCTGCATACATCTGAGAAATTTTACAGTTCTCCCCCCGCCCTCCTCCCCCCAATGATGACCATAATATCTGTAACTTGAATGTCTGTAAATAAGGACTTGCCGTTGAAACTCACCAGAAAGTCGGTTGCTGAAGCTTTCACTGTGCGGTGTACACGGTTCAAATGTGACCACCTGTTCAAAATGTGAATAACCATCTTTTGTTGCACGGACCGCTGCAAGACGAGCAGGAAGAGAGGCAATGATGTTCTGGAAGGTACTGACAGCGATGTGGAGCCACGCCAATTCCACTGCCGTGGCAGGTTGCATTAGGTTTTCCAGCTGAGGTTCCATGGTGCGAAGGGGCCGATATTGGTGGTCCCACAGATTCTCCATTGGACTTTCACTCCTAGGGGGTACAGTGGCTAGGCGAGTATGGTAAACTTATTTGGGTACTCTTAGAACCATACAGATACATTACGAGGAGTGCGACACTTTGCATTATCCGGCTGGTAGATGCCATCGTGGCTAGGAGAAGCAAACTGCATGTAGAGGTGGACATGCTCCGAAATGATAGGAGCATACTTGTGTTATCGATGGTACTCTACAAATCCACTGACGAGATCACCCAGAAAATGGCAAGATAACGTTCCCCAGACCATAACGCACCGACGATTTTTGGAGGGTGTTTGATTTCGGACGTTTCAGACTGTACACGCCTACTGTTATCTGTCCGATTTCGCATAAAAAGTGATTTATCTAAAAAGACCACCCGTCGCCACTCAGTGGACGTCCAGTTGCCGTAATGGCATGCCAACTCCAGCCTTCATTGCCGATGAACAGCAGACAGCGTGGGTGGATGAACCTGTCGCCTGCTGCAGTAGCCCCTCGTTCATCTGGGCAGTCAGTTGCTCAACATTTGCACGCCTATTCGCCCCAACACATCTCTGCAGCTATCGTTCACCCCTGGCACCTATGGCCCGCAGTGAAACACAGTTGCCTCGCCGCCGGTTTTGGATAGTGCCATTTAGCCACGCACGGTATACTTCAACCCTGAAGGCACTCGTACAATTTACAAACTTAACCGTTTCGGCAATGCTTATATCCTTGACCAGAAATCTAATGATCATGCCTCTTTGGACCTCTTTGGACTCAGATATATCGCCCATTTCCGAATATGCCAACAGCTGCATTATTTTTCGCTTATCCGCGACCAGCTTTATATACCTTCCACTGCTAGCGCTGGCACCTGTCGTCTGCGGGTGGTTATTGCACCTTGATGTCGAACATAGGGGATGGTCATAATAATGTAACTGGAGCGTGTATTTCCAAAAAATATTTCGTCCGATGAGTTTGACAGTTTGGACGAAGGAGTAATTGAATAAGGCAGGCAAATGAATTTCTGCGCATTAAAAATTCTCCTGTAGTTCATTGCCTTTGCTATTATGGAAGCATCTCATCGCGTTGCCGGGCAACAGTCACCAGCATGCATAGTCTTTGTTCCGAGGCAGAACACAATGGAAAGCGTGCAGTCCACAGGAACGAGACTAGCCTGGCGGCTGCAGTAAACAGCAGGAGGTACAAAACCCGTTCCGACTCTCTTCGCGCCGATGGGCAGGTCCGGCGTCGGGCACGTTGTTATGAATGAACGGCAGAGAGCAGGCAGCTACGGGGCGGGGTCGCTGGACGCGGAGGAGCGGAGGCGTGGCCTCAGCCCGCCGAGGGGTCTCCACGGTCCGCCTGCTGCGCCCTGCACGCCGCGCGCTGCACCGGACCTGCTGTTCCTCTCGCCTTCGGCACGCCTCGGCGCATCTGTTGCTAACCGGCGGGCAGAGGCTTCGGCACGGCAGCAAAGAGCAGGGTAGCACTCCACCGTCCACCAGCTTCGCTCGAACAAAGGCTGTCCCGACTGCAGTTGTTGTAGGAGAAAATGTACACAGGCTAGTCTATATTTAGAGACGGGCTGTATTGGGCTAAAACTAGGCATTGAGTCCTTTGGAAACTAAATTTAAAAGTAGTAGCTATGAAAATATTTTAAAGATTTAAAACGAAAAGCATGGGGCGCGTTATATAGACATATTAATAGCGTATTAATCTGTTTAATTTTCACTCTCCTAAAAATAATTAAGCAACCAAACTTATTTTCTTAAAAAATTTTTAAGTTTTTTTTTTTTTTTTTTTTTTTTTTTTTTTTTTTTTTTTTTAATTTCCGTGTTAGGTTTAAACACGTTGTGTCGCCCTGATGAGTGTACAGTATGTGATGTGTACTGCACCCATTCCTCCTCCCCTCTCTCTCTGTCATCATCTCCTCCTGCATCTCTCTATCTACCTCTTCCCTCTTTCTCGGTGCACCTCCTCCACCCTCCACTCTCTGTCGCTTCCCACCTCCTCTCTCGGTCCATCTTCTTCTCTCCTATCTCTCTGTCCCCCTATCTCCCCATCTCTCCAACCATCTACTCCTTACACCTCTATCCGTCCATCTCCTCTTCCCTCCTCTGTCCACGTCATCCTATCATACCACTATCCTTCTACTCTCTTCTTTCTCTGCCTAGCTGTGCCCATCCCCACATTCATTCCGTGAAATGCATTCTGATACTACCTGTGTAACACACCAGTCATGCAGGTCAGTCTAGATGTTATTCGCAACCCCAACCCTACAGATCAGACAGATAAGAAAGCGAGTTACAATTGAAATGTCATACACTGCTTAAAATTTCAGGTCTGTACTCTTCGAGAAGTTAGTTTAAAATCAATTAGAAGACTTACGGTCGATCTGTGAGATCTTACTTACTGTTCCTGAGTACTTTGTAACTGTATATAATAGTTATTTACTTGCAATAATACATGTCAAATGACGATGTAGCTAGGTGTAAGTACTGTCACCTGTTCCCTTGCTATTGTGCCTAGCTGTATAGCAAACTTTTGTTCGTATCTGATTTTCACTCTTTATAAGTTCTGTACTTATACATAACAGTAGCTACTATAACAAATCTATATTTAATTGTCAGTACAAGGCTAAAACGATCCTGTTTAGGTATTTTAGCATTCCACATGTTCAGTGTCAATATGTTTCCGTGTAATCGTTTTTATTCGCTGCTCATAGTCACTTTGTGTGGCCCGACTTTCTTTCTTTTTTTTGTTTTGTTACTATGTTGTGTGCAGTTACTTTATAATTTGTGTAACAAGGTACTTATATTGTGTAAGCTTTGGCATCTCTTACTTTATTGTACAGATATGTAGCAAATTCAACAGAGCTCACGATTAGTTTGTTAGCTCCGCACACATTTGCTGAAATGAGAAACAATGGTGGTAACATTAAGAATGTAATGGGAGCTCCACTGTTACTTGCAGAGGCGAGAGTGGATAGATGTAAGTAGTACACTGAAGGCCCTCTACGAGGACGAATTGTCTAATGAGGTGACAGAAGAAGAAATAACAGTCGAGATAATGGTTCCAGTATCATAATCGGAATATAAAAGAGCTTTGGAAAAATTAAGAACAAATAAGGTAGAAGGTATAGATAACATTCCATCGGAATTTCTAAAATCATTTGCGGAAGAGACAACAAAACGGTTATTCGCTTTATTGCTAGAATATATGATACTGTCGATTTACCAACAGACTTTCCGGAACAAAAATCCACATAATTCCGAAGATAGCAAGAGCCGACAAATGCAAGAATTATCGCACAATCAGCATAACAGCCCTTGAATCCAAATTGTTGAGAAAAATAATGCATGGAAGTATAGAAAAGAAAACTGAGGATGTGTTAGATGACGGTCAGTTTGCCTCTAGCAAAGGAAAAGGCGCCAGAGAAACAGTTCTTACGTTGCGGTTGATAAGGGAAGCGAGATTTAAAAATAATCAAGACACGTTCATGGGATTTGTCCACCTTTAAAAAGCGTTCGACAGTATAAAATGGTGGAAGGTGTTCGACATTCTGAGGAAAATGGACAAGAGCCAAGAGGAAATAATAGGAATGGAAGACTATGAATGAAGTTCTCGAATGAAAAAGGTTGCAGGTCAGGGATGTAGTCTTTCGTGGCTACTGTTCAATGTATGCATAGAAGCATAGGCCTTAATTTGAGGACGAAATTTTTTTAAAGCTAAGTTTTGAGCACAGAATTGTATCGTAGTGACTGGACTGTGGGAAAACCGGAACAGAAGAAATCTAAGCGTTTCAGATCTGGCGCTACAGACAAATGTTGAAAATTAGGTGGAGTTATAAGGTAAGGAATGAGGAGGTTCTGCACAGAATGGGACAGGAAAGGAATATATGTAAAACACCGACAAGAAGTAGAGACAGGAAGAAAGGACATCTGTTAAGACACCAGGGAATAACTTCCGTGGTTGTAGGGGAAATGCTGTAGAGGAAGACAGAGACTTGAGTCCGTCTAGCAAGTAATTCAGGACGTAGGTTGGAAGATCTGCTCTGAGTGAACTGAAGAGATTGGTAAAGGAGAAGAATTCGTGGTGGGCCGCATAAAATTGGTCAGAATCGTGGTGACTAAAAAAGAAAAAAAAAGGAGGGGAACATACGAATTATCTAGTTTGGTTATTTTCAATTCTTTTATACGTTCAGCGTTTTTTAACTGCTTTTATTTAGTGACGATCAGTTTGTATGATCACAGTTATGGATTCTGTTGTCTTATACGTAATTACTCTGCTATCGATTGTGTAATTTGTAGTATAGTGTTACCAACGTTATGATGATACAGCTCTTTGTATGCACTGGTGCATGCATGTTCTTTTCCACTGTAAATGATTGTTGCTAATTAACACAGTTCGCTTGTAAGTTTATTAACAACATACGACAACCACCAGTTGATTTGCTTTAGGTCTTTTATATTTTCGAAAATCTTACATCTTTTGCAGGTACTTTTGTAATAAATTACTTTTGTTCTGAGATCATGTTACCGTTCCTGGTATATTTTACACAGTTATTTTAAGATCGCACTTTATAGTTATTCACTTACTGTCATAGCTGTCAACTGACTATGTAGTTCTGTGCAAGCACTGTAGTCTGTTCACATGTTATCGTGCGCAGTGGCGTTAATGACGATGATGTTTGGGTTTTGGGGACCTCAAACGGTCGGTCATCAGCGCCCGTACAAAGTCCCAATTTTTTCACAGTGCAATTTTTTACACAGTCCAATTTAGCTACTGTAACGAATGATGACGATGATGATGAAATGATGAGGACAACACAAATACCCAGTCCCCGGGCAGAGAATATCCCCAACCCGGCTGAGAATCGAACACTACGCGCACAGTGGCGTTGTTAACATTGTTCAGTTCCATTATTCAGTTGTTTCGATTAATTGTCCACCGTTCAGTATCAGTTTTGCCTTACCTTGTAACAATTATGATCACACTCGACAGAGGCCAAATACTGTATTTACGTGTTTACCTCTGTCGTGGAGCGGCCCTGTCTCGTCGCTTTACTGGACGCAGCGGAGCTCCCCGCATATTCCTCAGGCGGTCGGCAGAATGTTTATGATTAGTTTTTTTTTTTTTTTAGGATTTGTTAGGATTTGTGTCATGACTTTAACACAACAAGGTGACGAATTAGCATAAGTCAGTTATCAGTGCGAGTCGCCTGTCTTATTCGTTAAGATGCTGTAGCTTGAGCTTTATTTCTTGTTTTGTTTAACTATAGGCAACCTGAAGGTATTCAACGAACGAAACCAGTCGTAACACAAGAAATGATTAGTAATACTGCTTGAAACCATCCTATAGAAAAAATAATTGTCTGCATGTGAGAATGCTGAATATGATTATTTCAAAATCTTTCTTCTCAAGTAACTTGTACTTTAGGTATCGTACTCAGTTGCTGGGCAATACTGATAGTCGGTTGGCATGTGAACAGTGTAGTGAAACGAAAATTTTTAAGTAAAGAAAATGAATCTAATTTAATGGAACAAGAAACTAAAATTCAGTACCGGAGCACATTACGAACGTTGCGTGATATGAAGTGCAACATTTGACCTGGCATATCCACAGAAATGAATTACTGCTCTACTGGTAAGAAAATAATTGTTTGAAATTACCAATACTATCCACTGAAAGTTAATCTGCTTGCTAGTACGACACCTAACAAGCCTGCCTATACACTGTTTGCTCAAGAACGCAAGGTGAGATTTGCCTTCGAAATAAAAGTGACTCACGTCTTGCTCAGCATGCTGCTTTGTGTCTGATGTACTGACATTCTTGAAAGCAAATACAAATCAGTAGATACCGCATCTAAATATAAATAGACTACTATATATTTTATAGCTTGTCAGAAACAATCTGGCCGCCCGGGGTGGCCGAGCGGTTCTAGGCGCTACAGTCTGGAACCGCGCGATCGCTACGGTCGAAGGTTCGAATCCTGCCTCGGGCATGGGTGTGTGTGATGTCCTTAGGTTAGTTAGGTTTAATTAGTTCTAAGTTGTAGGGGACTGATGACCTCAGAAGTTAAGTCCCATAGTGCTCAGAGCCATTTGAACCAAGAAACAATCTGTTGCTGCGAGTGGCGTAAGGTGCACTGCATGCACGACAGAATATTTAAAACTTTACGATGAAGTGTGGATTTAGGTTTCACTTTAACGAAAATCGGTTTTGAAAAACTAAACTCTGTTTATCGACAAGAAGGGAGCACATCATAGGAAAACTCTAACAATTACAAAATTTTCTTACTACAAAATAACTTTAAACATACCTTTAAAATTCCTCCAAAAATCTTTTCCATCAATATAAACAACAAGAAAGTGTTATAAACGAGTTTTCATCTCCATAATAAAGTGTTCCAGATAGTTCCTCACAGATTCACAAATAAGAGAATTCTTCGACTGAAAAATTCAACTGCTCCCTACTATGCCTCAAATAAGAATGACCCAGCCCTTCACAACTAACTGACTAGGAAGTAAACCCTAGATAAAACTAGTCAGGGATCTTATTTACAACTCATGCATAGCGCTCATTCATCTTTGTCCCAGTAGAGTAAATGTTAATCACTTACAGTAGCGGAAAGCATATGAGAACCTCATAGGCTGAGGTGGTTTTCATTAATTTTTAACCATTACATAATCTACATGAAACTTTCTGGTTCTCAAGGTCGAGGAGGAGGAGGTTATTGTTGAACGTCACGTAGACAACGAAGTAATTAGAGACGGAACACAAGCTCGGTTGGAGAAGGATAGGGAAGAAAAGCCGTCGTGCACTTTCGAAGGAACCATCTCGGCATTTGGCTTAAGAGATTTAGTGACATCATGGGAAACCTACATCTGGATGGTCAGACGCGGGTTGAACCATTGTTCTCCCGAATGCGTGACCAGTGTGCTAACTACCATGAGTGGTTCCCCAGGTCTCTTTCACGTATAGAATCTTCTTTCATTATTCTTAAATAAAGTGTCTGCAGTGATTAAATTATGCTCATTTGAAATTTTTTCTGTTGATTTCCCCGTTCATTCCTTTCCACCAGTCCATTTGCTCCTACGATTTTCCCTGCTCTTCCTTTCTCTGCTTTCTGATTCCCATCTGCTATTAAAATAAAATTTTCGTCCCCCTTAACTAACTGAATAATTTATTTTATCTCAGGATACATTCTTTCACTCTCTTCATCATCAGTGGAAATAGTAGGCTTAACTAGTTTGGTGAGTGTTGAGTACGTGGCTATTACAATTCACTTACTATGATTTTCATAGTAGCTTACCCACGTTTCTATTTTATTATTGACTTTGAGACCTTGTGGCGTTTGCTTCCTGTCTCTCAATGACGTTACTCAACAGGAAGTTTCCCAAATGGGCGACATAAATTAGCTGTTCATAAGATAAGTAATCTTTACTTAAGTTTATTGTTGCGGAATGTAAGGAACCCACACTGATGATGGAAAGTTAAGTGTCTGATAGCAGGGTATGTTGCGATTCATACGAATTTCTGTTACACTGAATTAAACGTTATGTTGATGGGTCCATTATCATACCATTGCTCCCACAATTGGGTCTGCGTCAGGACCTTGAGTAGGCTGGCAGGCGCCATTGTTCGAAGGCGGAGACCGATCAGACACACACAGTGAGCATGATAAGAAGTTACGTATAACGAGGGGAATGATCAGATGAAATGTCTCAAGGGGTTTCTTGCTTCCGACACAGAAGCAATTAACTAAAGAACTCGAATAGTGTTAGGTCGTTGTGCGCCGAACAATCCGCCTCCCACTTCTCCTATTTGGCAGCTGATAAGTATTAAAAATACTATTCAAATTATGTTTATTATAAGGAGATAGGATGGTTGTTCTCCATAAACTCGACGAATTACAGCGAACTACATAATCATCAAGCTAGAAAATTACAATAGATCTTAACTTAGATATTGACAGCTGATACCCTCTCGATGACGAAATGAAAAAGCCTCTATCATTTTTCTCAGTGACATTACGGTAAGATTTTCCATAGCTTCTGGAAGTTGCGATGTATTTAGTGCAATTATACAACTGTATGTTGAGAAGTAATCACATAATCTTTAATGAAAATAATCTCCTCTTATGATGTATGATTACGTGCACGTGTAATGTGCAACGCCTGTTCGCACCAGGTATATACAACAGTTTATCTCTGTCGTTCTCGGTTATCGGCTATGTTTTGCACAATGGCACCATCCCTAGTGTGGAAGTATGTTACGAAGTGTAGTAGCAGGGAAGTACAATGCTCCATTTTTTTTAAAAAGATTAAAACCGGAAAGAATCACAACAAAGTTGCAACATCATATAAGGAGAAAACAGCCACCAAGGGCCCCTCCCGCCGGAGGTTCGAGTCCTCCCTCGGGCATGGGTATGTGTGTTGTTCTTAGCATAAGTTAGTTTAAGTAGTGTGTAAGACTAGTGCCCGATGACCTCAGCAGTTTGGTCCCTTTGGAATTCACACACATTTGAAAATTTGAACATCCACCATATTGCTTGGTAGAGAAAGTAAGTTTGATAGCTCTGATTTTATTCTCTTGCTATAAACTTGGAGCCGGCCGGGGTGGCCGTGCGGTTCTAGGCGCTACAGTCTGGAACCGCGCGACCGCTACGGTCGCAGGTTCGAATCCTGCCTCGGGCATGGATGTGTGTGATGTCCTTAGGTTAGTTAGGTTTAAGTAGTTCTAAGTTCTAGGGGACTGATGACCTCAGAAGTTAAGTCCCAAAGTGCTCAGAGCCATTTGAACCATTTTTATAAACTTGTAATCATATTTTAAGCGTTAATTTTATGGTTGCTTCAGGATGAAAAAGTGGCACCATCCAAAAGTGATGATATATGCAAGTCATCAACTTGTGACATTTGGCTCTCGCAGTCGAAGCGCCCGTCTCACTGATCCTCGCCAGCTTTGATGAAAACAGTGACACCGATTTCTGACATCAGTCCCATATCGATTGATATCTCCTACTCCTTCACCTTCATCAGAATTTTTCAGCCTTTGTTCGAAGTCTACATTCATTACTGGATATAAAAGCAATAAAAAAACGAAATACGGTTGTTTCAAAAACCAAACAGTTTTATCAGCCAGTTTAAGCTAGACACTAAGAAACCAGTGTACCTGAAAATCAGTTGTTTCTGCGATAACCCCCTTGCCTACCACTTGGACGAGAAGTGCTGACACCGACACGTTTACTGCACCCCAACGCCTGCCACCCGACGCCCGTCACTCGTGGGTATTCGAGTACTCAATTTCTGCGCCTGTTATTTATTTATATATTTATTTGAGTCATCAGTCTTCCTACCGGTTTGATGTGACCCGCCACGAGTTCATCTCCCATGCCAGCCTTTTCATGGCAGAGTAAGCAATTGCGGCCTACGTCCCAATCTGTGTCTTCCTATACGGTTTCTACCCTCTACAGCTCCCTCTACTACCATGGACTCTCTGAAGTCTTAACAGATGTCCTATCGTCCTGTCCCTTCTTCTCGTCAGTGTTTTGCATATACTCCTTTCCTTTCCGATTATGTGGATAACCTCCTCATTTGTTACTTTATCACTCAACTTAATTTTCAACAGCCTTCTGTAGCACCACATCTGAAAAGCTTCGTGTTTCTTCCGTTCCGGTTTTCCCACATTTCATGCTTCACTACGATACAATGCTGTGCTCAAAACACAAATTCTAAGAAATTTCTTCCTCAGATGAAGAATTATGTTTCATACTAGTAGAGTTCCCTTGGCCAGGAATGCCCCTTTTTCCAGTGCTAGTCTGCTTTTCATGTCGTCCTTGTTCCATCCGTCATTGGTCATTTTGCTGCCTCGTCCATCGTGATATTAAGTGCCTCGCCGTTCTCATTTCTGCTACTTGTCATTACTTTCGTCTTTCTTCGGTTTACTCTCAAACCATATTCTGTACTCATTAGACTACTCATTCCAGTCAGCATATCCTTTAATTCTTCTCCACTTTCACTGAGAACAGGGATGTTATCAGCGAATCTTATTGTTGAAATCCTTTCCTCTTGAATTTGAATTCCACTCCGGAGATCTTTTATTTCCATCATTGCTTCTTCAATGTATAGATTGAACAGCAGTTGCGAAAGACTACATCCCTGTCTTACACCCTTTTTAATAGGAGCACTTCATTCATTGTCTTCCGTTGTTATTATTCCCTCTTGGCTCTTGTCCATATTACCTCCATTTTCCTCAGAATGTCGAACACCTTCTACCATTTTATACTGTCGAACGCCTTTTCAAGGTCGACAATTCACATGAACGTTTTTTGATTTTTCTTTAGTCTCACTTCCATTATCAACCACAACGCCAGAACTGCTTCTCTGGTGCCTTTATATTGGCTAGAGCCAAACTGATCGTCATCTCAGAAATTTGGATGCATGAGCTGTTAAGCTGATTGTGCGATAGTTCTTTCATTTGTCGGCTCTTACTATCTTCGGAACTGTGTGGATTTTTGCTCCAGAAAGTCTGTTGGTAAATCGATAGTATCATGCATTCTACACAGTAAAGTGAGTAGTGCCTCTTCCTTAAATGAATTTTGAAATTCAGATGAAATTTCATCTATACCTTCTGCTTTATTTGTTCTTAATTCTTCCAAAGCTCTTTCATATTCCAGTTCTGATTCTGGATTCACTATCTCTTCCCTGTCGACTGCTGTTTCTCCTTCTGTCACATCACTAGACAACTACTCTTCGTAAAGGCCTTCAGTATATTTTTCCACATATCCGCTCTCTACTCTGTATTTAACAGTAGAATTCGCTTTGCACTTTTAACGTTAAGACCTCTGCTCCTTCCGACAATCTTTACTTTTTCGATTTTTTCACATCTTTCATGCAGTCATTTCGCCTTATCTTCCCACGCTTCCAATTTATTTCGTTCCTAAGTGACTTGTATTTCTGTATTTCTGCACTTCCCTGAGCTTTCTGTACTGCGTTCTTTCTTCGATCAAGAGAAACATTTTTCTGTTATCCATGGTTTTTTCGCAGTTGCTTTCTTAGTTCCTATGGTTTTCTTTCCATCTTCCGTGTTATCTATTTTCAGAGATATTCATTCCTCTTCAACTCAACAACCTACTGAGCCACCCTTATCACAGTATCAATAGCCTCTCCTTATATATTGAATTACGGAAAGCTTAAACCAGGTTCGCCGGACGTGAGTTTGAGCCATCATTCTCCTGAATGCAAATACATAGTTCTAACCACCACCGGCGGTTCCCCAGGTCTCTTCCATGTATAAATGCTTCCTTCATGATTCTTATACAAAGTTTCTGCAATTGTTAAATTATGCACATTTAAAAATTTTACCCGTTGACTTCTCCTTTCGTTGCTTTTCCAACAGTCTTCAATTGAACTGCCTACTGAGCTACTCCTTATCGCAGCATCAATAGCCTCCCTCTACATACTAAATTATCCGTTCAGTATTTTCATATACTTTCTCTATGTCTTCGTCCTCTGCGTGCGACGTCGGCTTACATACCTACTTATGTCCGTTTTGGTTTGTTATCGATTTTGATGATAACAGCCCTATCACTGAACTGTTCACAGTAACTCACTCTCTGCCCTACCTTTCAATTCATAGTGAATCCTACTTCCGTTACATCGTACTCGTCTGACCAGAAATCCTTGTTTCCTTTCCATTTCACTTCAATGACCCCCTAGATTCAGCCTTAACATTTACCTTGTCAGATTTTCTAGCTTCCCTACCACATACAAACTTCTGACATCCCACACCTCGACTGGTAGGAAGTTATCCTTTCGTTTGTTCTTCAGCCTTTTTCTCATGGTCATTTCCCCATTGGTAGTCCCCTCCTGGGGATCCGAACTGCAGGACTAGTCCGGAATCTTTTGGCAATGGAGAGATCATCATGACACTTTTTCAATTGTTGGGCACATGTCCTGTGGATACATGGTATGTACCTTTAATTTAGTGGTTTCCATTGTCTTCTGCATCCTCATGTCGTTGATCATCTGAACCTCTGTCCGGTCTTATTGTTTTTCAGAATATAAGTAGTGGTGGGGTTTAAAATCGCGGGACCGAGGACATTTTGGTTACGAGATTTTTATTCCGTTTTGGGTTGGTTATGCTGGGTCACCACTGTTCGTTCTAAAGCTATGTGCGTTACAACATTTCCATCATCTCTCCGCATGGATGATCAAGCTGCGCTGCAGTAGCTGTACAGGACTCCAGAGGTAGCTCGAAGAATATTATTATATTTTGGGTTCCTAACTATCGCGCAATGCTGTTTCTGCGTGTAGTTCCTAAATATAGATATATCTTTTGTGCTATCGGTGAATAAGTATTGGACCGCATTGTCTCGGATCCATGCGATGGCGTTGGTCTTGGTCCTCAGATAGTACGAGTCGTCCAGAAGAAGGAGAGTTAGAACGCTGAAGTGTGTTCGTGATAACCGCAGTAGAAAAGCCAACATTTTCTTGGCGAAGTACCAGGCTGATGCATCCTCTCTGCAACTAGGGCAGTGTACTTTCATGTCAGTGACTTTGTATTGGACGCAGTTTATGTAGAACTTCTTGTGTGATATGATTTCTATTGACTATCACGTACCAAGTGGACTGGACGTCTGAGTCGAGCGTGGTTGCGTGGAGTGTTCTTGCCACTGTGTGGTGGGGTATTTCGTTTCCACCACATTCGGTTGCCGTTTCCGTTGCAGAGCGCGTTGGATCGAGTCAAAGACGGTACAACTAGCGTGCCTGTGACGGTAACGCCCGTTTACTATAGAATTAATAAATTGTTTCTTCAACCATTGGCTACCTGCTGCACCTTCTCCATGTCCTCTCCCCCTCCTCCAGAGAACCACTCTCCCTCAACACACTACTTGCTTTGCTTTCGTGACTCGGGTACGAAGTAATATATCCTACACTCGCCCATAGCGACATTCCCGTGTTCAGAACGTCGAGTAAGACATTTTTTCATTTTTTCCGCTATGTCTCGCTTGTCATACGCCGTTCTTCAAGTAACACGGTCTCCACTAGTAAACCTTCTTTTTCAGAGAGAGATGGTCTTTCACTTATTTCTTAGTCTTTTAGACTTATCTGAGCACAATGAAAGCGTAAGGGTCACCAAACCACTGTGTCGCCTGATGGAGCAATGTTGTCGCACTTTTCCATCACCTCAGCATGGATTGTTGCAGCTCTGCAGACAACGGATTACTGCAGGGTACTACAGTTTATGCGTGGGTTGCACGTGACACAGCGAACTGTTCCACTATCCACGTTCGGACAGCGACTCATACTGTCAACTCGCCGGTGGCTTCTGCTCATTTATGTGTAACCAGTAAATCCGCAACCAAGATTCTTTAATGAATGTAAGACCCGTGTATAAAACATATCTCCTTCCTACAATCATATGCATTTGCAGGTTTATTCAGTGGTATCTGGGCATACTGACGGCAAAATGAGTTGCGAAACGAGTTAGTAGTAAAGATGTAATAAGTTAATACCTCATGCCTGATGCTGCACTTTTACTGCATGAAGAGTGAAAATGGAGCAAGCGATAAACTTCTTTCTTTCGCCATTTTGTGGGGATTGTCAGCGAGAACAAGTTTCGGGAAGGTTTGAAATTGTGAGTAAAGTTTGTTGGAAGTTGCTAAATGCAATTTTTAAATACTGGGATAGTATGGGCAACGTAACCCTCATGAGTTACGGTACCTTGAGGCATATACACAGTTTATAACTGTAATGCTTGATTTATTGTGTCAAACTTTTAATATAAGATTGTAGCTTGTAATCAGTAGATTAACATAGTATTTTAAATTTATTAACTCGGTCGACTGCTCAATGAAAGATTGAACAACCATTGAAAAAAATACATTTTAATTTTCACATAGGAGTGTAACATTTGTTAACTGCGTGCCTTGTTTGCGTTCCAGGTTAAAAACGTTGCTCGATGTGACGACCATCTGCATCTACGACAGCGTGCAACCGCACTAAAGATTGGTCCACTGCTGCGCGAAACATCTCAGGTGGGAAGTTGGACCACTGAATGTTCAGCTTCGGGCTCTCCGCGGAGCAGTTCCCAAATCGCCAGTTAATTCTGTCTTCCGAATCATGTTAGTCGGCCCCGGTGCTGAAAGAAGATCTCTCCGTATTCCTTTAATACGTCGATACTCCCAAAGAACAGCAGCGCTGTTGCTACTGTTTTGATAAAACAGATTTACGAGTAAGGCCCTAGTCACATTTTCCAGACCCATGTTGACACCCTGCATCTGTAAGGCATCTTTTTGTTTCAACCCTACGTCGCAGTACTAGTAGCACCGCCTAATGGCTAGTCATGATACTAACACTAGTAATAAATTGAAACCTGCAGTGCATAGTCTTAATATCACTACTGTACGTAGCTTTCCATCTACACTAGCCTACGTAGCGAAAGTTCAATCATACCCACCTTGCAGATCAGTCGAAAGCTCTGTCTTGAGTCACAGCTTCTTCGAAAGAACATAATGTTTATCATTAACTAGTTCCGCTCATAAGACCATCTCCAAACAATAAAACTGTTCTTCCATGCAACTTGCACGTTTATCCTTTATTAATATCAAAACGGCGGCCAGTGCTATACAAAATCATACATTAAGGTTACGGAGATAATTATACAGAGTGTCCCAGAGGAATGGTCAATATTCTGAAATATGACAGGGATGCACATCTGAAGCAAAACACTTCACATGGACACATGGTGGACATACGTTCTATTCCGAATGGCTTTCGAGGTAGAACATAATGTACATTGTTCTTTATTTCTGCACTGACGAGTAAAACATCAGGTTTTCACATGTAAAACAGTTGGTTAACATCACAAGCCCGTAAATAGAAAGCCCATAAACAAAACTCTAATGGCGTACATACTGCGACCTCTGCGGCCAGTTAACTATACTTCCACGACCAGTCCAACGATTAGGGTAAGTGTGCTAAACGGTGGAGGGGCTCCGTCATTCTAGAATTACATTGCACTCCCGTGGCGAAAGGAACACCCACAAGGTATTCAGTGAACAAATTTTCGAATTAATTCAAGTAATTCTGTCCCGTCATTCATTTGCTCTTCTAAAACGACTGGACCTGTCAACATGTTTCCGATCCTGTCACATCAAATATTGATCGAAAAACGAACTTGGAAATTGGTTTCCACTGTAGAATGTGAATTTTTCTGCGGCCATCGATCGTCATTACGGGCAAACGTGGCTTCATTAGAGTACAGTATTAATGGAACCAAATGGGTATTGTCATTTAACCAGTGACAGAATTTAAGCAGTACAGCATTCGCCAATGTGAAGATTGTGGCCACACCGTATGTGAAATGGATACAAGTTTTCGGCACTTAATATTTGCCATAAACGTCTTCGTGGGACATTGATACTTGCAGAAGGTCGGAGTATGCTGGTTGTAGGAATATCCTATACCATTTCAGCAATGTGTGCTGCTCCTGCACAGCTTGTTGAATTACATGTTCAGAAGCAAAATGGGGAGTTAGAGGAACACCCGTATGACGCAATGTGCTGAAAACTTGATAAAAACTCCACGATCAGGAACTCGATGTGTCTGAAAGCGCCGACGATACTCTTCGACAGCAGCAGCACCACCACCATTGCAGAGGCAGTAAATATACACCGTATGTGCATGTTTTTGATTGGAGTAGGCGTGTAGCATTTTAGTCAGCGTGTGTACATAGTTCACTGATGCTTCTGTCTGACACACTCTCAATCCGTCGCACTACTTCAGTCACGGCACGCCTTGGACAATTGCTCATTCACCGGTCTAATTTAATGGCAGAAAGACATCCCGAGCAAAGACGTTGAATCCAATGAGGTGGGTTGGGCTACAATAATACGTCAAAGAGGTTAGGTAGTGAGAAAGATATGTGGGCACGACTTGTCCCAGAAAAAAAAGAAAAAAACGTGTGTTCTACCTCGAAAATCATTCGAGATAGGGCGTACGTCCGTATGAAGTTTTTGGCTTCAAATGAGCGTTCTTGTCGTATTCCTGAATATTGACCGTTTCTCCAGTGATACACTGTACCTTAATACAAGATAAGTCACGTAAAACGTAACACCCGTTTTAATTCGCGAACGATTCCATATTTCGAAACAAGGATTTCGGAAAATCACAGTATTCTAAGGGGCACGTACTTTTATTATGAGAAGAGTTAACTCCTGTGTCGATCGAAATATTGAAGCAAGTATGATTTTTTAAATGAAATGACATTTTCAATGGCATCCGAGTGCTTGAAAAGATGGATACAGTGATACAATGCTGGTTAATTTTGAGGTTCAAACTCTTCGTAGAAGGGTCCGAGAAATACTTTAAAATTGAAATGCAAGTAGGTCGGGATCCGCTATTGCGTTGTACACACGTTACGTCTTTGTACCAAGCTTTCCGGCTGTTTACCTGTTTACGCTGCAGAAGTACAGGACATGTGTGGTCTATCGGCAGGTCATTTTGTAAGTAGGTTGTTTAGGTTTTTATGTTGGTAACGCCACGTAGCGCTCTGTATTAATATCGCTGACAGCGCTGTGTGCAGTCTGGTTGGACTCATTGTTGGAAGTTATTCGCCAGTGTAGTGTTGGGCAGTTGGAGGTGAGCCGCCAGCAGTGGTGGATGTGGGGAGAGAGATCCCAGAGTTCTGAGATGTTAATATGAGCAGACGATCTGGACGTGTGTCCGTCAGAAAAAGGAAATTTGTTGAACTGGATATCACGAATTTACATGCAAATTATGACTTCTGAAGATTATTAAGGTAAATACGTTGTATGTTTCCAGAATGAGATTTTCACTGTGCAGCGGAGTGTGCGCTGATATGAAACTTCCTGGAAGATCACACAGTTTTGATCTGCCAGGAAGTTTCATATCAGCGCACACTCCGCTGCAGAGTGAAAATGTCATTGTGGAAACATCCCCCAGGCTGTGGCTAAGCCATGTCTCCGCAGTATCCTTTCTTTCAGTAGTGCTAGTTCTGCAAGGTTCGCAGGAGAGCTTCTGTAATGTTTGGAAGGTAGGAGACGGGATACTGGCAGTAGTAAAGCTGTGAGGACCGGCCGTGAGTCGTACTTCGGTAGCTCAGATGGTAGACCACTTGCCCGCGAAAGGCAAAGGTCCCGAGTTCGAGTCTCGGTCGGGCACACAGTTTTGATCTGCCAGGAAGTTTCCCATTGTATGTTCTCTATCAAAACTTTCAGTTGTTAACTATATGCCTATCAGTAGTTAGTGCCTTCAGTAGTTAGAATCTTTTATTTAGCTGGCAGTATTGGCGCTCGCTGTTTTGAAGTAGTTCAGGTAATGAAGATTTTTGTGAGGTAAGTGATTATTGTTAGTCAGGGCTATTCTTTTGTAGGGATTATTAAAAGCGAGTATGCGTTGCGCTAAAGTATTGTGTGCCAGTTTAGAAATGCCAAGAATAAGTAAAGAGAAAACAGTCTCTGTACGTTCAGTTCCACTCTGGAGTTTGAAAATCAAGTAACGTAGAAGTTTAACTTGCACAGTCATTCTTTACAGTCAAAGCGGAAGTTTCAATTTCTGCTTCAACATTCCTTGCCTGCAGACATGTGCACCAAAGGTTATTAGTTAGGCATGCTTCTTTTGTACGGAGAATGTCAAAGAAACAGTCGAAAGGATACGGCGGTATAGGAAGGTCTTTTTCTCATCGTTGCTCTCCGTTCCTCCAGGCACTTGCACGAATTATTAGGTTACTCTTGCGGACAGGCATCTTCAACGTGAAACAGATGTTGTGAACGAAGACTGCAACTGACAGAGCACATGAAGAAGCTCTCCTGGCTACGGAGGTTAACAGTTCGCATAATTGCACGAGACATATTGCCATGAAATGTGGGAACAGTCAGACGGATGTTTTTCGCATCTTGAATCGACTTAAATTCCGCTATTATCATCTGTCACTAATACAGCCACTCGGAGGACGTGATTTCTAACATCGTATAGAATTCTGTCAGTTATAGCACCAACCTATGGTGCTACATCTTAGGAAATTCCATTGTGGGATCTTTCTTAACACAGGGTTACTTACCAATATTCTTCCTGTTCTTTCAGAAGAGTGCTACTAGGTAAGCGACGGTGTACGCTGTTCGAACAAGACAGCTGCGCAGCTCACGCTTTCCGTGTTCCAACGTAAATACTTAATGGAAAGTTTCCTGGGCGTTCCATAGGACGGAATGCTGCAGACGGCGACCGCCCAGGTCCTCTGATTCGATTCCCCGTGATTTCTTTTTATGGGGAGCACTGAAATTTGCGGCTTATCATGAAGCCCCAACAGCGCCAGACGTACGCACCAGAAGGTAGCATATGCCTTAGTCCCACATACAGAAATCACAGCTGGTCTTTTACGTATGTTGTATAGGAAGCTATGCTTAATCTTAATAGTCTAGGTCTGTCTTGCTGCATGTAAAGATGGAGTCTGGAATCAGAGAGTTTTTTACACCACATCAGCCGACCATAGCCGCATTACTTTCCAATTTTAGCACTTCTCTCGGAATCTTTTGCGAAATGTATCAGAGTCAGTATTAAGAACTGCTATGTGGCTGCAAATGTCTTCCTCGAAGAGCTTTTGACTACAGTTACGAAAAGTATACGGTTCCATAAAAAAGCCGTACTTGTTTCAATATTTCGGTTGATACCAGAGCATTATCCATACCAAACATTATGTGCCGCACAGCATACTACCAGTTGCTAAAATCCTCTTTTTGACATGTAGAACAGTTCACGAAATAAAAGGGACGTTACGCCTTACGTGACCCAGTACACACATTTATTTTTATCTGTCCTCAATACTGGAGAAAAATGTGTAGCGTAGGCTGAAACTGCACTTAAGAATAATTTCAGATAAACTAAGCACTTATTCGACGAAACCGTTTCCTTTTGTCGTTATTCCAACCATAGTCTACGAACCACTTATAAATTTATTTATTTTCAATTCGGTGCTCGGATTTCAGCGGCGTTTATTTAAACAATGAAAATAAAACAGAGGGTAATTACTACTACGTAAACTCAACACTAGTCTAATAAACAGCATGGTTTTGAGAAATTGAGATTAACGTAAAGAGAGACTATCTGAGAACATTCAGTTAAAAACAGTAATGCGTACTGAAATTACTTGGATCTTAATTTAGGGATTGCATTTATGCTCACTTCGACAGTTAGTCGGATATGAATTTTTTGCTTGTGGGACATCCACAAATGTTATAATAGTATGTAATGTTCGTGATTCATACAACCGAAACAACAGTAGAGTGTATTGGTGTACGTCTTTATGTTGACACGTTTCGGGACTCAGACCAATTTTCAGTTGTATCTGGAAGTCACTAGGAGTGCCGGCTTATCTAAAAAAGAATGGCCATTTCATGCTGTTTGTGAAACATAAATTTAATTTCTGAGGCAGCCGAAAGTAAATTACTTTTTTCTTAGCTTTTCTTTAATTTTTGTTACTTCTAAAGTGTAATTTGAACAACAAGATACGTTATCAGTTTATAAAGTTTTTGGATCACCTTTCTTATTCCTCACGGATTTTTCGTGTATTTTTTATCTCCTGAATTTTATAACAGCTGTTGATTTTTATCATGAACATTAAATGTTAATTTTTATAAAAAGATACATGTATACACTACACGCGATTTCCTGAGACTACTGTGATGCTCCAATTTAATGAGCGTTCATCTTGAAGTTGCTAAGGTCAGCGGGTCGTGACCTACTTGCATTGATCAATACCTTCATTACGCTGCAGGCCGTAATTGGCGGATTTCAAATTCGTTCAAAGTACCCTTTTTGGGGGCTGCAGCACCGAATGGAAACCGCGCGGCACGACTGTATAACTGATGACGTCACTGTTTATTAAAAAGGAAGCCGGGATGAGCCATCATTAAAGCTAGAATAATGAGAACCCTTGAGGTTTTCCAGTCCTCATTTAGCTGTTTTGAGTGAAATTCTGTTTACTGTGCATTCTACACACCCGCTACACATTTTTCCGCCACCAACGTACACTGAAACTCGCAGAATAAAATGAGAAAACGGAAAGCGATGGCAGAAACAATTACATACATTTTTTAAATTAATTAGCTTTTATCCTTCCAAAGAAAATGAGCCCTATTATTTAAGGGGATGACAGTTAAAACGTTACAGTTCTGTTTTTATCTACACATAAATTTAAATACACTGTAAATTTCTTTTAGCTACAAAAGGATGCCGCATTTAAATAGTGATCTCCAGTTTAGAGGGCGTAGAGAAACAAGAGTGTGAGGCACCACCAATATATACCGTCCTCCTTAACGAAGCAAATCGATCGATACAGTGCAGTGCTGAAGAACGCTGGTTCAATTTCCGGAAGAATGGGTTCAAACGCAAGTCCAGCCGTCTATATTTTTGGTTCTCCGTATTTTCCACAAAGCACCTGGGGTGTATGTTAAAAACACTGGATGACCTTCTCCATTAACTAACTCTTTCCGAAGGTTATGGAAATTGTAGGATACTTCTAGTTTAAAGGTACTGTCTACTGTCTGGCGTTGTAATTTATTGCATGATAAATCATCTTCTGCAGTGCGCTTCTTAAGGTGATATTCATCTCATTTTTGGGAAAATAAGGAGATTCCATTTATAACCTTCACAAACTTAGACTTTAATAACATTTAAAACTATACTAGTTAACAGCACCAGGTTCTCAACAAGTGACCAATTAAATTATGAAACTTTCTCCCAGCTGCCACAAATCTGACGAAAAATGTGGACGCAGCAGTAGAATTCTCAGTGTTTAACACGATCCATAGAGACGAAATCTGATACCCCATTACTACAAAACTTGGGGCGGGTCGCCCATTTGTTTCAGACGTCAACGTGGACAACTTACGGCAGATATTTCACAGGAGTCCAACATAATGAGTCCGTGCGGCGGCCGAAGATTTGGAAATGCCGTGGTCAACAGTGCACAGAGTCGTCCATTGGAAGTTTCGTTTCTATGCCTAAAAGGTGCAGTTCTCTCAGGCGCTAGAGACGACAGACAAACGTCAGTGCGAATAGCTTCCGTTTGATATGATAGCAATGTGGACACAAACGAAAACTTTCGGGAAAAGATTTGTTTCTCCGATGAATAAGATTTTCATGTATCCAGAAAAATACAGAGATTACAAATTTAGACTTTAATAACGTTCGTAAATAAGCATCAGAGTATCCTCATTTTACAAGTGAAATAAAACAGACAATCCTAAAGTTGGTATGTGGTACAGACTAATGGAAAATTCCATCAAATACTAAGGTCAATGTGTGACGTAAACGTATGCAAAAGTACCTGCTACCATCTACTGGTCCCTAAATTCCTATCAGTTTAGGGTGAGAAGTTTCCGGATAGATGGACTGGACGAGACAGTCCGACTCGGTACCGGCCACGATGATCTGACGTCACACCACCAGATTCTTCCTATTGTTGAGTGGTACTTAAGATAAGTAAATAAATTGTAGAAATTAGAAACTAAATGAAAAACTTAGTTTAGTGTAGAAGAATTACACACTGGCAAACAACGGACAAAGCAGCAGAAGGCTTCGCAAACGACACAGCTGCCGCTCTCCGAGCCAGAACATCGAGTAAGGAAACAGTTGTACGAAACTTGCAATAAAAGTTTTCTTATGTAAAAATGATGTTTCATTCTACCTCATACCCAAGCCAAGGAAGAACCCACCCTTCCCACATGTTGTTAAGAGAGAAAAATTAATTTATTTAGTATTTTCACCCTGACATAACGCTTTAGAATTAAATGCCCATTGCAGTAATGCTCATCCTGACAATTGACTAGTAACAAAAGAGAAAACCCAGTTACATTTAGTAGCATAAGTGTTACATTTGGTGACAGAACTGTTACATTTGGTGTCAGAAGTTACACTATGGCGTTTTCACAGGATCAGCTGTACTGAACTAGTGTAAGACTCCTACAGGACTCAGGTACTTGCACTGCGTTTGAATATGTCGTTGTGAAGTTCCTGGAATACCCATGGAGAGAAACTGTATACCGAATGAACGTTATCTACGCCACTAGTGACGCACACATTGGCGTTTGTGAATTAGGAAAGAAAATTCTACGAGATATATTGTCAAATACTGGAAACTAATTATTTTTATGTAGTATAACTTTGAAGTTATTTATGTCTAAAGTTCTAAAGATAATTTATGGATACACTGAACATTCTCATCGCCTATTAAACATTTCTTCTCTATTGAATTTGTGTCGTTCTTCCTGGAATTGCGAGGCACCACTTATATGTTCGCAACGTCGTTTTTATGTCAGAATCAACAAGAAACTCATCCTACGATTTAGGCAACACAACTGATACGTTGACGGATGACTATCACTGTTAAGTCTGCCATGAGGAAGTGACCGAGGCCCTCTTGCTAATGTTTTAACCGGCCTGTGATAATCAGTACAAGATATAGTGACAAGCAGCAAAATCCCGATTCTTTAAAGGATCTAACTACCATGTATAAAACAGCTCCAAACGTCTCATTGTCTTACAAGTTAATTAAAGTGTTAAACATCTGGCGTTAAGCAAGTAATAGAAAAGTTTAGGAATTATGATTAATGACCAGTGCGGTACTTCGATATGAGATGCCTCCTCCGTGTCCCGCCATGTGATTCCCTCCCTTCCTACCATTCCGATGCCAGGGATCTCGCTCTTAGTAATTTACTATTGATAACTTGAGAACGGTCGTCCAAGGGAAAGTGCTGGCGGTCATATAGGACATAACGCTACGAGTAATTGCCGAAACCGAATTTTGAGCGACTGTGTGAGTCCCTGTTCCGTAAACTTACATGCTCAAGAAGCACGGTCCTCGGATATAGTGGAATACGGTTTTGCAACTTGGCCTCTTACTTGGTGTTGCCGGCCGCGGTGGCCGTGCGGTTCTAGCGCTGCAGTCCGAAACCGCGGGGCTGCTACGGTCGCAGGTTCGAATCCTGCCTCGGGCATGGATGTGTGTGATGTCCTTAGGTTAGTTAGGTTTAAGTAGTTCTAAGTTCTAGGGGACTGATGACCTGAGGTGTTAAGTCCCATAGTGCTCAGAGCCATTTGAACCATTTGAACTTGGTGTTCACGGAAAATCACGGCAAAGTGGGAATACTTAGCCGTAGTCATCTCTGTTTGTTGAACTTGTTTGGTAGCATCTTGGCGTGTAGACAGTTCGAACAGTTATTTGGAATTATCTGCTGTGCTGTACGACTATTTGAACTATGTTCTTTAAGTTTGCGTTAACTTCGATTTAATCTACAAAGTTTATCGGTTCCAACTTGAGTGACTAGCATTGCTAAAAGTTTTCTCCCTCTTTATACTTCAGTTATTCCTGTGTGACGGGTTTGAGACCGGTTGTTGACTTATCAATAAGAGCCGGTTTTGCGTTTTAGTTAAATTTTATTTATACATTCCTTTATATTAGGTTAAGTGCATAAGTTCGAAGCGTTTTTGTTTTATATGTTGGAACTCCGGTTGCCATGGTTTTTTTATTGATTGTCACTTTTTATTTTAAGTTTAATGTTGATATTTGCGTTTACATATAGTCGTTTTGTCATTTGTAGATAGTGAGTCCTTAATTAGAAAATGGAGAGTCAAGCCGAGAAATCGGAACGTTTCCGAGATATTCTTCTGTTTGAGTTCAATAGAGCGATGAGAGCAAAGGAGGCAGTCAGAAACATTTACGCCGTGGGTGGGAATTATGCCACTGGACAGGGCATAGCAAGAAAATAGTTTTCTAACTTCATGGACGATAGTTTTTTCATTAGTGGCTCTCCACGTTCATTAAGACCTTCGAAGTTTGATGAAAATCGTGTAAACGTATTAATCGACAAGGATCCACGTCAACGTACTCGAGAACTGGGAAATGTGATTAACTGTCATCATTCCGCCATCGTGTGACATTTGCATGCACTGGGGAATGTTTAAAAATCGGATATATGGGTATCGCAAGCTCTAAGCCGAAGTCACAAAAATCTGCACCTCTGCTTGCTAGCCTTCATTTGGCTCCTGGATAATACCGATCGCTCCTGTCCTGCAATGTATGAGTTAATATGAACCATTCGCAAAATTAACGCAATACGTTTTTACCTCTGAGTTACTGGTGACGAGAAATGGTGTCCTTTTCTTAAAATAACGAAGAGAAAGAAATGGTTGAGCCCAAACAAAGCAGCAGATCCCCGTACAGAAACCTGCGCGCATCCACGAAAGATAATGTTGTGCATTTGGTGGAACAGCGATGGTGTGGTGTCGTACGAATTGCTTCCTCGAAGTGTAACCACTGTTGATGTTTATTGTCAACAACTGAGACGTCTTGCAAGCACAATCAAAGAACGACAACCGGAAAGACTGTATGATAACGCCCGTCCGCATTCTGCTACACTGTCCAAAAACACCATACTATATTTGGGTTGGGAAGTCATTCCACACCCAGCTAATTGACCTAATCTTACGCCCACAGATTTTCATTTTTTCTGCTCTCTGTCAAACAACTTTCAACGAACTTCCTTTCTGGATGAAAATGCGCTCCTAACATGCAGACTGTTGTAAAACGTGAGGGAGAATATGTTGTATGAATGCATGCTTTCGCGGCGATATCCGTTAATAAAACACTCTCGAGTTTCAAGCCGCATCAAGTGGTTTACTGCCCACGAGCTTTCGGCAGAGATCTCCTCTGCCAATGTCAAGTGGATGACTGTCGTGTGGTTTTCATTGCCGTGCTTATACAGCCGCACCGTCGCTCGTGACGTCATCGGTGCTCGGTCCCGCACCAAATATGGTAATGCTCTGGCCGCGCGACCGCCGGGCCCGCTTCAACTCCCTCAACACCGGATCCCACGCCGTACTCAACTGCAGTCCACCGTCTCTATTGAAGGTGTTATCAGAAATTCTAATCTCTATGGCCTCGTTTATCTCTCTATCCCAGAAGCAATTAGTTTGTTTAATAATGGACGTCTCATCGAATGCAATTCGATGTTCGTTTTCCAGAGCATGTTCTGCTACAGCTGACTTTTCGGGACAGCGCAGACGGTAACACCTTTCATGTTCTATGCGGCGCTGTTCAGTAGTGCGAACAGTCTGGTCGCCATAGAACTGCCCACATCCACACGGTATCTTGTAAATTGCTGGCGTTCTGAGGCCTACATCGTCTTTCACATATTTCATTAGCTGTCGGATATTTGCCGGAAGCCTGAAGAATGTGTCTATTTTATGCCCCTTCAGGAGCCGTCTAATCTTCCCTGTTGTCGAACCACAAAACGGTAAGAATGCAGTCTGCTTGGTGTCTTCCTCAGAGGCCTTCTTCCTTTGAGGCTTTTATGACACGGCTTATGAGATCTGTTTGTTGTTGTAATCGTTTTCCTTAAAAACTTTGCGTAAGTGGCTGAATTCTCTCGGCAAGTTTTCAGCGCCTGAGACGGTTTCAGCTCGATATACTAAGGTCCTCAGAACTGACTGTTTCTGCGCTGGGTGATGGGACAAGCACGTCCAAGAACGGCAGGGAACCCTCCTTCCCTACTTCCATTGTGAAGTTGACATAGTCGTGGATGTTGTTGAGGTGCTCCAGGAACTCCAAGGCGATGGTTCAAAATGGCTCTGAGCACTATGGGACTTAACATCTATGGTCATCAGTCCTCTAGAACTTAGAACTACTTAAACCTAACTGTCCTAAGGACATCACACAACACCCAGTCATCACGAAGCAGAGAAAATCCCTGACCCCGCCGGGAATCGAACCCGGGAACCCGGGCATGGGAAGCGAAAACGCTACCGCACGGCCACGAGCTGCGGACTCCAAGGCGATGTCTTCGAAATGCTCCATAAAGAGGTTGGCTACTACTGGAGCTAATGGACTTCCCATCGCCACGTCGTCAGTTTGGTTGAAATATTCTCCATCGTGTAAGAAATGTGATGACGCCAGAGTGTGCTTAAATAAATCCACGATGGTGTCGTCGTCAAAGAGCTGGGCAGCAAGTCAATAGAGTCTGTGATGGATTCACACGTGAATAAAGAAACCACTTCGAAGCTAACTATAACATCCCCTTCAGCATGTCGCAGACTTTTAATCCGATTGATGAAGTCCGTCGTATTATTTATATGGTGTCCACAGTGTCCAAAGTGCGTAGAGAGGAGGCTGGCCAGACGTTTAGCAAGTTTATAGGTCAGCGTTCAGATGGTACTCACTATTGGCTACAACGGTGTGCCCTTCTTATGCATCTTCGGCAGACAATAGAACGTGGGCGGTCTTGGTGCCTTGGGGAGGAGGTTCGTAATAGTATTCTCTTCCAGGGATGACCGTTTGAGAAGCTCTGAAATCTTCCTCACTACTCTGGATGTTGGGTCCCGTGGTAATTTTTGGTATGTGTCTTCCTCCAACATCCGCCTGATTTTTGCGTCGTAGTCGGCTCGTTCCATTAAGACGGCAGCAGTGCCCTTGTCAGCTGGTAGGACGACGGCGAGAGGATCATTTCGGAGAACACGGAGGCCACTGCGTTCAGCTCTAATTATGTTTGAAGCCGGTGGTTTGGATTTTAAAAGAATACGGCTCGTTTCTCTACAAATTTCTTCAGCCACATCACTTGGAAACTGAACCGCTTGTTCAACACCACTTAATATGTCAGCGAAGGGGATGCTTCGTGGCGAAGGAGCAAAGTATATTGCCGGCCATAGTGGCCAAGCGGTTCTAGGCGCTACGGTCTGGAACCGCGTGGCCGCTACGGTCGCAGGTTCGAATCCTGCCTCGGGCATGGATGTGTGTGATGTCCTTAGGTTAGTTAGGTTTAAGTGGTTCTAAGTTCTAGGGGACTGATAACCTCAGAAGCTAAGTCCCATAGTGCTAAGAGCCATTTGAACCATTTTTGAAGCGAAGTATATTGACGATTAAATTGTCTCTTATGTGTATCTGTTGTGTTTTATGGAAAAACGCAACGAACTTATGCACCAACACAAAACTAGCCTAAGAGATTTGCGTTCTACTTAAGAATCAAGTTCGTATATATATATATATATATATATATATATATAAGACAGCCGTCACCCACTTATGGGAACTCAAACAACATTTCTCTTATTTACGTAAAGCTAATATTCATATTATATTGTAGTTGTCCATTGCTCGCTCTGATATGCCTTGCTTATAGGTGTTAACTGATGTGTTCAAAAAATGGCTCTGAGCACTATAGGACTTAACATCTATGGTCATCAGTCCCTTAGAACTTAGAACTACTTAAACCTAACTAACCTAAGGACATCACACAACACCCAGCCATCACGAGGCAGAGAAAATCGCTGACCCCGCCGGGAATCGAACTCGGGAACCCGGGCGTGGGAAGCGAGAACGCTACCACACGACCACGAGCTGAGGGCAACTGATGTATTAACTATGTGTTTAGTGATGCCAGATTTTTTTTAATTTCTTTGCAATACGCGTTAACTGAAATGTAACTTTTTTGTAAGACCTCATTTCATATTGTTCTTTATTGAATTTATCTGAGAGAGAAAGTCTACGTAATGTCAGAATTGCAAACATACAACTGAACAGAAATCACTCCCAACCCAACCAAGTCGGATCGTTATGTATTCTTTAGATTTCCTTCTATTAGCAGCCAGTATAACATAAGCTCGGCTAATCCCGCGCGGCGTGCTGAGCGTGCTTTTATTATGACTGTACTGCTCACCAAATGTTGGTGTCTGTGCTGAGAGATTTTCTGCCAATAACGAAGACTTACCATCCGATTTTTCTGAAATTATTAGGCCAAAAAATTAGATTTTTGCACATTTTACAGTCTGATATCTTTACTCGAGAAATAACTGAATTTCTTTCCATTATCCTTCTAATCTACAGCGCTACATCAAATTAACTAAAATATTGCACTACATTTTAAAGCGTTCGCAGAGGTAAAAACGCATTGCGTAAATTTTGTGTATGGATGATATCAGTTCGTACATTGCAAGGAATGAAATGAACTTGTAGTTAACATGTCGAAATGTCATTTAAAATTGAGAGCAGAAGGGTGTGTCATTTCGTTGTCGAGCAGCTGGGTTTCATATCCGAAGGGCGGTCACACGCGACACACCCATTCGCATCCTCGTGCATCGCCAATCGTACAGTCATAACAATCGTCATATCTCGTAAAACGGATTGGGTATTTTCTCTGCCCGGGGTCTGGGAATTTGTGTTGTCCTCATCATTTCATCATCATCATCATCATCATTCGTGACAGTGGCTAGATTGGAGTATGAAAAATTTGGACTGTGAAAAAATTGGGACTCTCTACGGGCGCTGATGACGGCGCAGTTGAGCGTCCTACAAGCCAAACATCATCAACATAGCTCATAAACGATTCAAGATATCGAAACGAGGTTTTCTGAAAATGACAGCATGCAGGGAGGTACACATGCTGTATGATAACTACTCGAAAAGATTTTATTCTCTGAGATGTGGAAGTAACTCGTCCCTAGAAGTGAGAGGTCGATGTATAAGGACAGATGCAGACGTCCAAAGTACTGTGGATAAAGCGGCGTGCGTATACACGGCCACAACATCTGGGGAATGGAGTAGCAGGACCTGTATACACGCCCAAGGTAGTGAAAGGGCTAATGAACTCTATGACAAATGTTTTATGTGGTTGCGAATGACTGAGAGAGTCGCAGTTTTCAATGATTTCTGTATCGTCAGTTAACGACAATCTATATAGAGGCCATTCCTCTCTAGTTATGGCTCGGTGAATGCCCACGCAAAAATGTTATCTTAATCCTTCTGCTGTCATTATATCCAGGAAGTTTAGTGCTAAGTGAACAGTGCAGGCAGAGTAACCCTTCGATTGTTAAATCGAGAGTGGTTGCTCGAATATGGACCGACTTTTCCAGACAGCATGTCTTTATCTGGTTTCTATAATGGCTACTCCACATCGTGGCATCTCAGAAAGCGTCTCTTCAATGGTGACTACACAAAAGAGAGGACGAAATCAACACGTTTTGGAATATTACGTTCTAGCCTCTCTCGACTTTGCTCTATACCATCCAAATATCACTTTGATCGATTTCAACTGAGAGCTACACCCGACTATGAATCGAGTTGTCAATAACTTCCAAGAAACGAATCACTTTCTGCCGTTTTTAGTGAAGTCTGGACAACAATCTCTGTATAGTGTCAGGACATTCTAGATCAGTGATAGTGAGCCTGGTCCCTACGCCCCCCCCCCTCCCCCCCACCGAAGTGGGTGTTCCACATTTCATGGTAGGCGGTAAATGTTTTGAAGACATTTTCATTATGTTTTCACAAAATTTTGACACAGTGTTTATTAAGTAATTACTCTTATAAATGCTTTCACGTGATGTAAATTTGCTTTATAAATTCTGTCAAATGAAGCTACTTTCCTACCATATTTATCACCTCCGCTGTGGAATTGGTGGACAGTTAGAAAATTTTGTTACTAACATAGATACAAAAGTGGGCAGTAGATAAGAAAAATGTTTACTAACCCTGTTCTAGATTATGTACGTACATATATGATTAATGTATTCCTCCCCAAATGCGAACATAATGCATCAGTGCACGCTACCACATTCTGGCATCGTTTGGCACTCATCTCCGGAAATCTTCTGTCTTGTTTCAATTATGTTATTTCTTTGTGTGGGGCTGTGTTGTACGTCAGACCACAAATTTTACAGAAGTCGAGATATTAAGATTCTATATGTTAACCGTTTATTAAACCGAACTGTCAAACTAGTGATTCGGAACAAACTCTGTGGATATTCCAAATCAATGTCTAGGCGTCTAAGCGCAATAATAACGTCAGAATTCCGAACAACAGATTTACAGGTGTCTGTGGGAGTGTATTTGTATAATCTGCTACGAGAAAGATAGCATTATTCTGACAATCGTGTATCCTGCTGGAGATTACATAAAAGAAAAGAGAAAGTGTCACACTTTCATGTTTTGTCACGTCACTTACTGCGCATCGGTTTCATGGAACGCAGAGATAAACGTTAAAACCAGACTCTCGTGTCTGGATGCTACTGTACGCCACATTTTTGCCCTCGAATGAGCTTCAAACAACGGTTTCATTCTTTTGTCTGCTCATGCGTTCCGACCGAGCGCGGTTAATACCTCGGGTATAAATCGCTTTTGAAGCACGACTGATTTAGTAGGTTTCCACGAATCCCCGTGATGTCGAATTGAATTACACCTGTACTGCGCTGTTCTGCGGAATTAAATAACTGTTTGATGTGTTTTACGACCACCAGAGGAGTGGCTTGCAATACGCGGCACGCGGGGAATGCTTTAAGCTTCCTTTTTTTTTCATCGCGCAACACTGGCTGTTGCCTACACTCGCCGTGAATACTTGTTATATTAAATTTAGAAATAAATAGATATCTATATGCATCTATATGCATCTGACACTGAATAAGCGCTGACGATGCTCTAGGTCACAGAGTGCTCATGAACTAACTCGTTTCTTTCGATGAGCTTTAATGCATTAGAAAGAAAATTACGATTACCAGGTAGCAAATAAACAAAAATAGATTATCAAAAGTTACAAAAAGTAGCAAAACTTCTATGACAGTAGCCAATAACGTCCACGTGACAGATTAAAAAGGAATTAGACTAGGATTTATCGTCTCGTCGACATCGAGGTCACTAAAGGAGGAGCACAAGTTCGCATTATTTCAAGAACGTGAAGGAAATCAGAAGCACCATGTCAAAGGAACCATTCCAGTATTTTCCCGATGCGATTTAGGGAAATGGCGGAAAACCTAAAGTAGAATGGTCTGACGCGGATTTGAACCGTAATCCTTCCGAATGCAGGTCCGTTGTGCTGAGGCCTCCTCGCTCGGTTGTGGTAGAACAACAGTATTCAGTATCAACAGCTAATAATCTTTAATTTCCTTAGGGCTACTTAGCGATATCTTCACAGATACACCTAACGCGTTCCTTTGCATTCACACGCATCTCATCGGGTGTTAAAAGAGTCTTACTTTATAATGGGTAATAAATATGAAATGGACAGGTGAAGTATAAATAAAGGGACTGCACAGTTTGTGGAAAATGCCCCAAGGCACAAAAACTAGCTATTTTGACATCAAAGTGAATAATAGAATGGAAAGAGTTTAGTGCAAAATATAGAGCAGAATAGCTCGCCCGCCAGTTCAGTTCCTTCATCATCTCTGTGACTTTCTCCCACGGGCCAGACAAACCTGTGACCATTCGTACTGCCCTTCTCTGTGTACGTTCAATATCACCTGTTAGTCCTATTTGGTACGCGTCCCATACACTTGAGCACTATTCTAGGATGGGTTCACGAATCGTACGTAAGCGGTCTCCTTCGTAGACTGACTGCATTTCCCCGACTGCATTTCCCCAGTACTCTACCAATAAACCGAAGTCTTCCACCTGCTTTACCACGACTAAGCCTTAGTGATCATTCCACTTCATATCCCTACTAAGTGTTACAACCAAGTATTGACCGATTCCAAATTTAACTCACTGACATAATCACATAACACTAAGTTTTTTCGTTTCGTGAAGTGTACAATTTTGTATTTCTGGACATTTAAAGCAAGTTGTGAATCTTGGTACCACTTTGAAATCTTACCAAGATGTCATTGAATATTTATGCAGCTTATTTCAGACAGTACTTCATTATAGATATTTGCATCACCTACGAAAAGTCAGAGACTGCTATTAATACTGTCCACAAAGTCATTAAAATACAGCATCATCAGCAAGTGCCCCAGCACACTTCGCTGGGGCAGACTCTAAGTTACTTTTAGATCTGACGATGACATTCCATCCAAGGTACCATGCTGTGTCCTCCCTACAAAGAAATCCTCAATCCGCTCACAAATTTCTCTTTATACCGCACACGATCGTACTTTTGATAATAAGTGTAGATGTGGTGCCGGCCAATGTGGCCGAGCGGTTCTAGACGCTTCAGTCTGGAACCGTGCGACAGCTACGGTCGCAGGTTCGAATCTTGCCTCGGGCATGGATGTGTGTGATGTCCTTAGGTTAGTTGGGTTTAAGTAGTTCTAAGTTCTAGTGGACTGATGACCCCAGATGCTACGTCCCATAGTGCTCAAAGCCATTTTTTTGTAGATGTGGTGCTGAGTCAGATGAATTTCGGAAACCAAGAAATACTGCCTTAGCTGACTGCTTTAATCCACAGCCTTCAGTACGTCATATGAGAAAAATGATAGTTGGATTTAACATGACCAATGTTTTCGGAATACATAATGTCTGGCATGTAAGATATTATTCTGTTCGAGACATCTCATTCTGTTTGAGCTCAGATTATGTCCTAAGATTCTGCAACAAACCGATGTCACATATATGTGACTCTGTGGATCATTTCTCCTACACTTCTTGTAAACGGGAGTGACCAGTGCTTTCTTCTAACTACGGGCATGGTTTTTTGTTCGACGGATGTCCGATAGATTAAATTTAAAAGATGGGCTGACTTAGTCGAAAATTCAGTATAGAATGTGATAGTTTTAACGAGTTCAGCTCCTTCCCTACACCACTGACAATGACACTTCACTCATCGTTTCAGTGATAGGACGATTAAATGGGGACGGTTCTCCGGGGTTTCACTTCGTACAGCAACATTTGAAAAAGGAAGTTAAGCGTTTCTGTTTTTTCTTTGCTGTCTTCAATTTCAGTTCCTGTCTCCTCTGCGACTTTCTGAACAGAAACGTTGGTGACACTATCAACCTTTACATGCGACCAGAATTTCTTTGGATTTTGTGAAAAATCATCTGAAGTATCCTGATACGTTAGGCGTTGAGTTCTTCACGCGTTGCTCTCTCGACAGCCAGACGCGTTTCATTCAGCACTTTCCTGTCTAAATCCCTACGCATTGCTTTATCACCTGTTATGCAGCAGTCTTTGTTTTTTTAGAAGTTTATTCATAGTGACTGTAGACGTCGAGGTGACCGCCCCCCCCCCCCCCTATCGACCACGTTATGAACTGTTCTACAGGCTGCATATCTGTCCAGTGATCAGCTATTGCTATTCTTTTAAAGTTGAGCCTTGGTTTATCTACATTCTGCAGTCCTGTGCTAAAATTTTCTAGTTCCTCAGTGAGATATGACATACTCGGTTACAACTTCTGGTACTCTCTCTCTCTCTCTCTCTCTGTCTCTCTCTCTCTCTCTCTCTCTCTCTCTCTCTCTCCCCCCCCCCCCCCCCCCCCCCTCTGTCTTTTTCATTTACAGGGGGATTCAGTTGCCCCTACCAATGGTTTTAATGCATTCCATAGCTTCATATACCATGTGCAAGGTTTTGATATTCTCTCGCTCACTATGTGCAAATTATTAGGCCTACAAAAAAAAGATCAAGATGTTTTTCTAGGACCTTTAATTTAGTTAAATTTTGTGGTAGGATACGTTTTCGCCAGAGGGCGCGGTTTTTGAATTAGTTAAGAAATATATACAAAAGTGACCTTCAACTGTATTTCTCTTGAATAACTCGAAAACCGTGGCTTCCAGCGAAAACATTTCCCAGTACAACATTTAACTACATTAAATGGCCTAAATTAACTACATTAAATGTCCTACAGAAAGGTCCTGTTCAGTTTTGCTGTAGGACTAATAATTTGAGGAGTGAGCGAGAGAGTATGAAAATCTTGAATGTGATATTTGAAGGTGTTGTAGGTTGCATAAAAGATATGGGTAGAGACAGCTGAATCACCCTATATACGTCTTTTTTTTTAATCGAATCAGATTACATAGAACTATGATTTCACACACACAAATATCTTATAAGACACCTCAATAAAATAATGACGCTGTTTATAAAATCATAAATGGTGATGATATTAAAAGCTAGTAATAATAACACAATTACTGCTAATAATAATATAAATTATAATTATTATTATTCAGATAGTGCGAAGCTCGAGAAGACACAGTATACGTTGGTCCCATGGAAAAGCTCATTGCTTGTCTTCAGTGGCCCAACAGGTGTGCATTAGAAGATAAAATGTGATTATTATACGGACGTCCGGAATACGAGTTGAGCCATTAATATACATAGACACACGTCCTTGTTGATGCTTCACATTTGCTGTTTGTTCTGTGCACCGGTTAAGTTTCGAACATTTCTGGCGGATGGCAGAGCCATAGTACAGCTACAAAATGGCATCTACATTCGACACACGTTACAAGCAACGTGCTGTTATTGACTCTGTGTGCAGCAAAAGAAATGGCGTGGCTGCAGTTGATAAGAGTACAGCTGGGGGATGGGTAAAGAAAGTTACAGCCTCAGAAAATGCAGACACAGAGCTCGTTGGGCATCATTGCCTCATCCACCCTACAGTCCAGTCCTGGCACCCTCGGTCTTCCACCTGTTTAGGCCGCTTAAAGATTAACTACGGGGAAGACACTTTGAAGATGACGAGAGAGTCAGTCATGAAGTCAAAACATGGCTACGCCTACAGGACAAGGGCTTTTACCAGCAGGGAATACACGCTCCTCAACAACGTTGCCATACGGCCATAGAACGTGATGGAGACTAAGTAGAAAAATAGGACATGGACAAGACATGTTGATGTATACTGTCTCCAAATTCTGATTCTTAAAAATAAACTTGTTCTGAGAAAGAAAAATGTGAGCCGTTACTTGTTAAACGACCCTCTTACTTTCAAATGTCGCAGGCGTTCATCGCTAGCTCCAATTGCAGTGAACTTTTCTCATTGCAGGGTAACAACAATGTAGTCAACAGAAACAGTGAGAAGCGTTTCTATAAGTTCCAATTTTTGTTTCACGAAGAGCAGCTTTTAAGATTCTTATGTGGTACTGAGATGATGATGACGTCTTGAAAGTTGCAGCATTTTATTCCGACATTCGGTTGAGAACCTCTTGTCACTTGCAGCAGAAATCAGCATTATTGTCACATGTATCCGTTCATTTAATCGAACAAAATACGAAATGGTTAAGACTGGAGGAAATGAAGTCTGCATCAGTTACTTTAGAAGTTTCCTGAGTCATTTTCCTCCCCTTCTTTCCTTTCCATGGTTTTAGCAAGAAATAATCTTGAATTCCGATACACTTTTAGTCTTCCTTTTTTCTGCCAGTGCCAGATTAACTATTTACATATCGCACCAATCTTTCGCTTTATCTGATAAGGGTCCTACATAGATTTATATCTTCAGTTATGTTTTATGGTATGCCTCCATTGCATATTTCAGTTACCCATGACGTTGTACATAATTCCGTATGTAATCTGTGCCTGAACAACTAGAATAGTACTTTCTGAGTACAGAATTTTGCATAACGTACTAGTCTGGAAACGTCGGACGTCTTTGTCAACAGCGCATCATACCTACTCAAGGAATTACGAAATGAAAATCCGACACGTATAATTATGATAACACAACCGACGTTTTCTGTGATATGAGGAAGTGGGAATCAAATTTTCATCGCATTACCGTTGCGGTACACATTGCTTTTGCAGCTCAGTAAACATATGAATAAAGATTACCTTCAAAAGGTACGGAGAATTTGTATTTTCATGAAGTTCATTATCGTTTCATTCTCATTATTTTGTCTTGAAGATGCCGTCGCAGCTGAAGTGACAAATATAATGTTCTCAACAGCAGAAGTGGCTCTTCCATGTACGTACAAACTGTTCTCTATTTTCAATGTGGTGTATGGATTCTATAATACAATTTTTGTGTGTGTGTATCTATCTGATAGCGGGTCACCACCGAACATCGTACTGATCCAGAACAAAATTAACAAAGCAATGCACGTTAATTGTTTGAATCATATATCAGTAGACTCGTTTTGCTGCTGTAGACAGATTGCAAGCTTCAGTCAGTTAGCTATAGGTGGAGTTTGATGTGAAGCTGTTTGGCGCCCGTAAACCTCAAACACACACACACACACACACACACACACACACACACACACACTAGATGTGGTCTCTCAGACGGCGCCAAAATTTTCCAAGTTGCTGTCGTGGGTCAGTTATCGCGGAATCTTTTTATACACCACCTAACCTCTTTTAATCACCAATCCTACAAGTTGTTATTGTCAGTTGCGTTATCGACTTATTCTAGACCGCACCTCGTGAACTACGCACCTCCTTTCGTTAACTCAGTATAAAATGTGTTAGCAAAAATGTTACAATTTTAACACACTCTTAAGTTTGATGAAACTTTTAGTCAGTTGATGGAGAATAGTGTCAATGATATAGAACAAGAAGTAGACGAAGAAGACAACGATTTTTCAACAGACAGTGATCACAGCTCTGCTAGCGAACAAGAGGACCATTCAGAGGAACAACTTCAGGACAATGGTGGTGAGGACCTTTCTGTTTCTCCAACAAAATACTTCGTGTTAATTAAAATTAAATGTGTTCTGAGATGTGGTAAAGAAAGATGTAGATCTCAGTACTGAATATTAATTTAGCAAGCCTTTCTTTTTCTGGCTGTCGAGTTCAGTTTTTATATGCAAGTTCAAACCCCGAAAATTAGTTTTACGCGAAAATTTTCTTTCTGTAGAGATACCATAATTTTTCAGAACGTAAAATTCAGCTCGCTAACAGTTCGTTTTGTGTACAATTGAAAAATCTTCACAAAAGTATGTGATTTTTGCTTGATACAAGGATAAAATACTGTTGGCTTTACTTAGTGCATCAAAATCAACAAGACTCATATAGTTCTAACCATAAATGTCATATAACATAAATTAAATTTTCAAATGATTTACAACTTAAATCTTGGTTTAAAGATAGGGGTCTCAGAGACCACAACTCGTAGTATATGTTACAAAAAATTCACCTCGTGAATTAAGGGCTACATCAGTTCTCCAAATAGACACACACAAAAATATAATAGTACTAAACTAATGCTATAAATATAAAAGCAATGAAAGCGTTTCTGTAAAAGGGAAATTAGTTCGAATATTCCAGAATGAAATTTTCACTCTACAGCAGAGTGTGCACTGTTATGAAACAAGCTGGCAGATTAAAACTGTGTACCGGGCCGAGACTCAAACTCGTGACCTGGGCTTTCGCGGGCAAGTGCTGTCTCTACCAACTGAGCTACCCATGGAAATGTATGATTCCAGAGACATTTTCAACACTCAGACATCTACGATATTCAGGGTGGTCCATTGATCGTGACCGGGCCACAAAGCTCACGAAATAAGCATCAAACGAAAAAACTATAAAGAACGAAACTCGTTTAGCTTTAAGGGGGATACCAGATGACGCTATGGTTGGCCCGCTAGATGGCGCTGCCATAGGCCAAACGGACATTAACTGCGTTTTTTTAAATAGGAATCCCCATTTTTATTGCATATTCGTGTAGTACGTAAAGAAATATGAATGTTTTAGTTGGACCACATTTTTCGCTTTATGATAGATGGCGCTATAATAGTCACAAACGTATAATTACGTGGTATCACGTAACATTCCGCGAGTGCGGACGGTATTTGCTTCGTAATACATTACCCGTGTTAAAATGGACCGTTTACCAATTGCGGGAAAGGTCCATATCGTGTTGATGTGTGGCTATTGTGATCAAAATGCCCAACGGGCGTGTGCTATGTATGCTGCTCGGTATCCTGGAAGACATCATCCAAGTGTCCGGACAGTTCGCCGGATAATTACGTTATTTAAGGAAACAGGAAGTGCTCAACCACATGTGAAACGTTAACCACGACCTGCAACAAATGATGATGCCCAAGTAGGTGTTTTAGCTGGTGTCGCGACTAATTCGCACATCAGTAGCAGACAAATTGCACGAGAATCGGGAATCTCAAAAACGTCGCTGTTGAGAATGCTACATCAACATCGATTGCATCTGTACCATATTTCTATGCGCCAGGAATTGCATGGCGACGACTTTGAACGTCGTGTACAGTTCTGCCACTGAGCACAAGAGAAATTACGGGACGATGACAGATTTTTTGCATGCGTTCTATTTAGCGACGAAGCGTCATTCACCAACAGCGGTAACGTAAACCGACATAATATGCACTATTGGGCAACGGAAAATCCACGATGGCTGCGACAAGTGGAACATCGGCGAAAATGGTTCAAATGGCTCTGAGCACTATGGGACTCAACTGCTGTGGTCATCAGTCCCCTAGAACTTAGAACTACTTAAACCTAAATAACCTAAGGACATCATACACACCCATGCCCGAGGCAGGATTCGAACCTGCGACCGTAGCAGCAGCGCGGCTGCGGACTGGAGCGCCTAGAAGCGCACGGCCACCGCTGCCGGCACATCAGCGAACTTGGCGGGTTAATGTATGGTGCGGCACTATGGGAGGAAGGATAACTGGCCCCCATTTTATCGACGGCAATCTAAATGGTGCAATGGAAGCTGATTTTCTACGTAATGTTCTACCGATGTTACTACAAGATGTTTCACTGCATGCCAAAATGGCGATGTACTTCCAACATGATGGATGTCCGGCACATAACTCGCTTGCGGTTGAAGTGGTATTGAATAGCATATTTCATGACAGGTTGATTGGTCGTCGAAGTACCATACCATGGCCCGCACGTTCACCGGATCTGACGTCCACGGATTTATTTCTGTGGGGAAAGTTGAAGGATATTTGCTATCGTGATCCACCGACAACGCTTGACAACAAGCATCAGCGCATTGTCAATGCATGTGCGAACATTACAGAAGGCGAACTACTCGCTGTTGAGAGGAAAGTCGTTACACGTATTGCCAAATGCATTGAGGTTGACGGACATCATTTTGAGCATTTTTGTATTAATGTGGTATTTACAGGTAATCACGCTGTAACAGCATGCGTTCTCATAAATGATAAGTTCGCAAAGGTACATGTATCACATTTGAACAACCGTAATAAGATGTTCAAATGTGCCTACGTTCTGTATTTTAATTTAAAAAACCTACCCGTTACCAACTATTCGTCTAAAATTGTGAGCCATATGTTTGTGACTATTACAACGCCATCTATCACAAAGCAAAAGAAACTGGTACAACAAAAACATTCATATTTCTTTACGTGCTACACGAATATGTAATAAAAAATGGGGGTTCCTACTTTTAAAAAAAGCAGTTGATATGCGTTTGATCTATGGCAGCGCCATCTTGTTTCCCCCTTCAAGCTAGACAAGTTTCGTTCTTTGTAGTTTTTTCGTTTGACGTTTATTTCGTGAGTGATTTGGCCCGGTCACGATCAATAGACTACCTTGTATAAATGCAGACTGAAGCGACGAATGAAAATTTGCTCGAATCCCGACCTTGGTACAAATTTGAAGTCGGCGCTTTCGTCTGCATATACACATCACGTGGAGAACTCACTTTTATTATGGTCAACTGCTACTTTTCGCAACAAGGAGGTATCTTGTTCAAATCATTTTGCAGTTCACAGACGGTAAACCACAGCATCATCTTTTAACAGTTTAAGAGGACTACTCAGATTGTCTTTAAAATCTATGTGCATAAAAATGTAAATGTCTGTCTGTCCAGAATCGTGTATCTCCGAAAGCTCTTTACCGAATGTTTTGAAATTTTTACACCACGTTTCAGTCGGATATGTGCGTGGTCTTCTATACCTCCTAGAGCGCCACATACAATATACAAACATATACATGCAGTAATAATGGGAGGTTATCTATATAAGGACGTAAATGCTCGTTTGTTCAGAATCTTAAATTTCCGAAAGCTCTTAACCAAATGCTTCGAAATATTGACACATGTTCCATTCAAACACGTGGGCGTTTTTATACATCTATTTTTAATATGATAAATAAATATGCAATGTGTAGAGAGGAAACGTTATTACCAAAAATCTCGAAAATTCTTGACTTATTTACTTCAATTTTTTAAACAGAACTCTAATGAAGATTCATACAGACATAGCTTCTATATTTTAATAGACATATTATATAAATATATATGAAATAAGTACAACGTCGCTAAAAATCTCAAAAAGTATTCCGCATGGGTTACGAGTCAACATAATAAATTCAGGTCTTAATCAGACTTACCTTTCAAATATTTCCGCTCGCGATGTCCTCGCACATGCTCCGAATGTTTCACCTAAAACTGTAGATATCAAGGTTGGATTAACAATAAAATTTATATAGTTCCTCATGTGTAGAATCAGGCTTAAATGAAGTTACAAGGCAGCACAAGTGCAGATGATCTCAAAGTTATTGACATGGAAGTTGAAAATCAATACAATAAAGAGAATAGCCATGCATTAATACTAAAACAGACAAACGCAACATAATAACAAAAACGAATAAAACATCCTCCACCATTATTGAATCATATCGGAACGCGAGGCCATGCCACAGAGGGCCTTAAGCTGAAGTTACAGCCTTCCCCCCCCCCCCCCCCCCTACCAGATGAAATAAGTTTCGTAATTCTCGTGATATATGAAAATAGTTATGTAAATTGGGATTAATTCTGCGTAGCATTACTTATCCAAATCATTAATACCTAATGTGCGTGCAGTATCTTCGCTTTGTGCAGACCTGGCGGTGGAGTAGCGCAAAGCTCCGTAATCCAGCCGTTGTTGTTCTGGTCTTTTGTCCAAAGGCTGGTTTGGAGCAGCTCTCCATGCTACTCTCTCCTGTGCAAACTCTTCATCTCCTAGTAAGTACTACAACTCACATTCTTCTGAATCTGATTATTGTATTCATCTCTTGGTCTCCCTCTGCGAGTTTTACCACCGCCCCCCCCCCACCCCATGCTTATCTCCATACTAAATTGGTGATATCTTGATGCCTCAGAATGTGTCCTACTAACTGATCCCTTCTTCTAATCAGGTTGTACCACAAATTTCTCTTCTCCACATTTCTTTTCAGTAACTCCTCATTAGTTACGTCATCTACCCATCTAATATTCAGCATTCTTCTGGAGCACCACATTTCAAATGCTTCTATTCTCTCCTTGTCTGAACTGCTTATCGTCTACAATCCATACAAACACAGGACTTCCTGACACTTCTATGCAAATTTCTCTGCTTCAGAAACGCTTTTCTTTCCATTTCCAGCTTGCATTTTATATCCTCCCTGCTTCGACCATCATCAGCTATTTTGCTGCGCAAATAGCAGAACGCATCTACTACATTAAGTGTCTCATTTTCTAATCTTTTCCCTCAGCATCACCTGATTTAATTCGAGTATATTCCATTAATATTGTTTTGCTTTGTTCATGTTCATCTTATATCCTCCTTTCAAGACACTGTCCATTTCGTTCAGTTGTTCTTCCAAGTCCTTTGCTGTCTCTAACAGAATTACAGTGACATCGACAAACCTCAAAGTTTTTATTTCCTCTCCCTGGAATTTAATTCCTATTCCACATTTTTCTTTTTTTTCGTTTACTTCTTGCTCAATATACAGATTGAATAACATCAGGGATAGGCTACAACACTGTCTCACTGCCTTCTCAACCACTGCTTTCCTTTCGTGCCCCTCGACTCTTATAACTGCCATCTGTTCCCGTACAAATTGTAAACAGTTTTTCACTCCCTGTATTTTATCCGTACCACCTTTAGAATTTGAAAGAGAATGTTCCAGTCAACATTGTCAGAAGCTTTCTCTAAGTCTACAATGCTAGAAATCTAGGTTTGCCTTTCCTTAATCTATCTTCTAAGAGAAGTCGTAGGGTGAGTATTGCCTCTCGTGTTCCTACATTTCTCCGGAATCTAAACTGATCTTCCCCGATGTCGGCTTCCACCAGTTTTTCCATTATTCTGTAAAGGATTCGTGTTAGTATTTTGCAGCCGTTCGGTCATTTTTACGCCTGTCTGCTGCTGCTTGCTTTGAAAGTCTGATTCTTGAAGTCTGAGGGTATTTCGCCCGCTTCATACATCTTGCTCACCAGATAGAAGAGTTTTGTCGTGGCTACCTCTCCCGAGGCTATCAGTAGCTCTAACGGAATGTTGTCTAGTCCTGGGGCCCTGTTTTGATTTAAGTCTTTCAGTGCTTTGTCAAATTTTTCACCCAGTATTATATGTCTCTTCTCATCTTCATTTACATCCTCTTTTATTTCCATAATATTGCCCTGAACTGCATCTCCCTCGTATAGACTCTCTATATACTCCTTCCACCTTACTGCTTTCCTTTCTTTGTTTAGATCTGGCTTTCCATCTGAGCAGTAAAGGAACAAAATTCAAGTCTTGCGATCGAAACGCACTACTGCGACTACGTGCTCATCGCTGAAGGCCATAACTCTGAGCGAGCAGATGCATACTTTAACTTGGTTGTGCTGTACGGGGGCCGGATGTCAGTTTGATGGAGTTCCAAGCCTGTCGCAATTGGTTGGTTAATACAAGGCGGTTAATACTGATTGTGGATGATGCTGGAGTTGTCCTCCGATGATGTCCCATATGCGCTCGATTGTAGACAAAACTGGTGACAGAGCGGGTCATGGTAACATGTCAACTGTCTGTAGAGCAAACTGGGTTACAGCAGCGGTATGTGGCGTGTGTTATCGTGTTGGAAAACACCTTCTTGAATGACGTTCATGAGATGCAGCACAACAGGTCTAATCACCATATTGACGTACAAATTTCTAGTCAGGGATCGTGGAATAACCACGAGAATACCGGTGACGGCCTTGTGCTGGTTAGAAGCAGGCAAGTGCTAACACACCGGACGTACACTTGGAGCTGTGGTCTGGGGTGCGATACTGATTTACTGAGATGCTATCAGGAAAACATTATTGTTCTATAATAAGACAATTGTTTTAACAAAACTACTCCATGTTCCTTTGACAACTGCTGTTTAATAATGTTCTCGTACGTTGAATGTTCAAACTCGAAAGTGAAGCGGGTGAATTGTCGATGTATGGCGCATCCATGTATCGGATTAGTTATACAGGTTGGGGAAAATAAAAACGGGCCGGACGAATGGATACGATTGGACGTGAATGCGTCTACACAACAACACCCACTGACGCATATACCACGTGTACGCTCACCACGTGATCCACACCGGTTCATAGCAGAGTGCGGGCTGTGTCAATGTGAGTGGGGCAGTGAAAAGGGACGATGATACTCACAGTGGAGCAGCTGGTGTATGTTGTGGAAAGTTACGGGACAATCTAGTCGTGGAAACGGTGTGGCCAGTTGTTTGCTGAGAAGTTTAATAATGTCAAGGGGCCAGCAAAGTGTGTCATGCAACGCTTAGTCCTAAAGTGGTGTCAGGCAGAATCAGCATTGAAGAAGTCAAAAAACATTCCGAAATGTGCCGACACTCCATAAAATGTGTCCCCAGTTTACCAGAAAATGCTTCAGAGTACTACCAAATCAAGCAGACGGCTGCCGCAAGAGACCGGCATATCACGTCGGTCATGCGAACGAATTATCCATCTGGACCCACACATGTATCGCTACGGAGTGTATGTTGTTCATGCATTAAAACCAGCAGATGCTCCTCAGCTCCACTTGTTTGGTGCGTGAGATAACAATGAATGGCTTGGACATGAATCTGTTCTTTATGTGTGATGAAGCCTAGTTTCACCTGAGTGGATATGTCTACTCACAGTATCACAAGTTCTGGGCAACGGAGCCTCCACATAACTTCCACGAGACACCATTGCGTGATCAGAAGGTTGGGGTTTCTTGTGCAGTGCTGCGCGCCTCGTTATTCGTCTCATCTTCCTTCATAAGACGCCGATTTTGGCGCTTTACATTGGCAATTTGTTTGAAACCATTTGTGGCAGCATTAACGGAGGAGGGAAATACCTACATTTGCTTCCAATGGGATGGAGCAACTGCCCATTCAGTCCGCGGGGTACTTGGATTACATTTATACAATCTTCACGCCTGACAGAGATGTCAGCAGAGGTCAGCCTGGTCGCGGCTCTAGCTGGACACCCAGGTCACCTGATCTGTCAGTATGCGATTACTTTGTGTGGGGTACTGCAACAACCTTCATAGCCTTAAAGAACTGCAGCAGTTCCAGCAGTCCAGTTTCGACCCGCCTTGAGCAAGTCGCTGACTGCGGCTCAAAGTGCCAAGAGATGATGGTGGTCACTTTCAACATCTGCTATAGTCAGGTTATAACAGCATTTCCTTTCCTCTGCTGTGTTTCGTTGCATCCTGGAACTCTATTCTCCGGGCCACTTTTATTTTACCCACCCTATAATTCAAACCAATGGTTTCCGGAATGCTGCAGTGCAGGCTGTATACGTCACAGGACGCTGAAACATCATAAGTATGTTCACTAATCGGTGAACTTGTTGAATAAATTGGAAAGAAAACAGTCCCACTATCTCCCATGGGATGAAAATATGGCACTGTAAGCTGTCGGAATGTGAAATGTTTCCTGTTTTGACTTTATTGCTGTATGTCATTTGACAACGTCTGCTGATTTTATTTGTGACTGTTGGTGTAAAGGATTAAGTAGGTTTAATTTTTTCGTGTGAAATGCAGCGACTATTGAGAAGAATGACCGTGGACTAATATCACAGTTGTTTTATTAGAACGGTAGCAATAGCAGAGCCGTACTGCGTGAATAACGCCGACAGAAAGAGCCACGAAGAGGCACTAAGTAATTAAATGAGTTAAAGAATACGATCAATAAATCTGCAGATATGGGTGAATTAGGTGCTGCAGCAGAGAGAGGCAAGCGGCTCATTCTCATGGCGGTTGCTGTTAAGTTGATATAACTGTAGCCGACCGTGCAGCATACACTATGTGATCAAAAGTATCGGGACACCTGGCTAAAAATGACTTACAAGTTCGTGCCGCCCTCCATCGGTAACGCTGGAATTCAGAATGGTGTTGGCCCACCCTTAGCCTTGATGACAGTTTCCACTCTTGCAGGCATACGTTCATTTAGGTGCTTGAAGGTTTCTTGGGGGAATGGCAGCCGATTCTTCACGGAATGCTGCACTGATGAGAGGCATCGATGTCGGTCGGTGAGGCCTGGCACGAAATCAGCGTTCCAAAACATCACAAAGGTGTTCTATAGGATTCAGGTCAGGACTCTGTGCAGGCCAGCCCATTACAGGGATGTTATTGTGTAACTACTCCACCACAGGTCGTGCATTATGAACAGGTGCTCGATCGTGCTGAAAGATGCAATTGCTATATCCACACACTGCCGTCGGGTCGCCACATTGTGTACCGTGATTCGTCACTCCACACAACGTTTCTCCACAGTTCAATCGTCCAATGTTTACGCTCCTTACACCATGTGAGGCATCGTTTGGCATTTAACCGCGTGATGTGTGCCTTATGAGCAGCCACTCGACTATGAAATCCAAGTTTTCTCACCTCCCGCTTAACTGTCATAGTACTTACAGTAGACCCTGGTGCAGTTTGGAACTCCTGTGTGATCGTCGGGATAGATGTCTGCCTATTACACATTACGACCTTCTTCAATTGTCGGCGTTTTCTGTCAGTCAACAGACGAGGTCGGCCTGCACGCTTTTGTACTGTATGTGTCCCTTAACATTTTTACTTCACTATCACATCGAAATCAGAGGACCTAGGGATGTTTAGGAGTGTGGAAATCTCGCGTACGTACGTATTGTACAAGTGACACCCAATCACCTGACCACGTTCAAAGTCTGTGAGTTTCACAGAGTGCTCCATTCTGCTCTCTCACGTTGTCTAATGACTACTGAGGTCTCTGATATGGAGCACCTGGCAGTAGGTGGCAGCACAAAGCACCTAATATGAAAAACATATGTTTTTGGGGGTGTCCGGATACTTTTGATCACATAGTGTATGTCTCAAATGCTGCAGCCAGTACTCTAGCTGTGTCGCGGGATTGCCTCTCGCCTGGTCAACAGTTCGAAAGCTTTTACGGCTTGTTTTACACTGGTATCCTTACAAGATTCCGGATGTGCACCAAACGAAGCCCCAAGATAGGCTATAATACTATGATTTTTCCCTTCGTTGTATGACAAACATGGGAATGCATGACATGCGGCTGGGAGGGATGAGGCCCATTTTACTGTGCGCAGTGGCGTGAATGCACAAAACTGTCGCATGTGAGAATCTCCTCCGCCACATACACTTCACTCTGCGTATGCCAACGTGTGGTTTCATTTCACAAGTTTCTTCATTCTCTGTCCGTTTTTCTTTGAGACGACACCTCGCTGGCGTGTTAGATGTAGAGTGACATCTGCACGTTATTGAACCTCCTCGAGCAACACGTGATTTCAGCTTTGCAAGAACGCAGCTGTCCCCACACCATCTTTCTCATACAAGATTGGACGACACCTGATGTCGCTTGCCAAGTGAAAGATTTGCTTCACGAAACCATCGGTAACGACTGCATCATTACTCGGCAATTTCAAGATGTGTGGCTTTCCGGATCCACCGGCCTAACTCCATGTGACTTCTGGCTGGGCTGTGGGGATATCTGAAAGATCGTGTCTACCAAGGATGTATCCAGACTCTTCCTGATCTGCAGGATAGCATGTGACGACATATCGCTCTGATCACATCGGTTATGCTGCGAGGAGCTGTCGACCGTGCCGTGTTACGGATGAAGCATGGTGTTGAGTCAGGAGACCATGTAGAACACACCTTGTAACTTGCGACCACATACTAATAAACGTGCCAGAATCACCGTTATCATGTGTTTAACTGTTCTTTCCCTTTTTCTGCTTTCACTGCTGCTACTACTTACAGAGTCGTATTTTCACCTGATGACAGAAAGTGGACCTATTAGTTTTTTCAGCATGTTCCGCGAGTGCACCAGTTAATGAACATGCCTACGGTGTTTCAGTGCTCTGTGATGTTTACAGCCCACACTGCAACACTCAGAACACCGTCAGTTTAATTATAACCACCCGACATTATTATAGAAAATGTATGCGCCATTCAAGGGGGCTGTGTTTTCATTCAAGCAGCCACATTCATTGAAATTGATATTACGGTATTAGAGACAAGATTACGTCTGAGAAAATCAATTTTATCTTTCTATATTCACTATCTATAAAATGCATTTTCGATCTTTTCTCATAAACCAATTGATCTGTTGTTCCACCTTTCATTCTTTCTTCTTCTTCGAGCCTCGCTACTAGAAGGTTGTATCACTCCTGCAACTAGTACTTCAAGTATAATAATATATTTTAAATCATTTCACGGCTATTTTGGTAGCGTGTCACGAAACTGTGCACTCTTGTACTAGCGGAGTTTATTTTGTTTAGCTCTTGGCCTGTAAACTAGTTGGAAGTAGTCAGTTCCGCGAAGCAACAATCACGTGCCAAAAGTGCACTATCATTGTTTCATTTCAGTAACCGTAAGTCGAACCTGCAGTCTATTAACGAAGCCCGATTGCGATTATTATTACCGTGCAAATCTAACTTCTTCCATTAATGATTAACAAAAACACGGATTTTCGCTGCTTCCCGACGGCAGCTGCTTGTTTTGAAGCTAGAATCATTCTGAGCCGTAAGAAAAGGTTCAGATCATCCGTACTTTCTTCGAAATTTTACGATTACACCTTTTCTTTTCTTAGTGGCAATTCTATGTATCTTTTATTTCGACAACATTGTACCGTCTTGTACAAATTTAAAATAATTATCCGTACTGGAGGAAAGAGGATACATTAGAATATTAGAGGGACTTTTACATTGTCGCATACAGCTAATATGCCTAGATAGGCTGAGGAGACGAAGATACACACATCCTAGGTATCAGCTGTTCAAACTGCGCGATTGTCATAAGAGTCCCTTTTTTTTCTGAAGCCATTCTGGGCACTTAGTAGGAAACAATTTCGTTTCAGCCACTATTCTATTCATGGTTTAATAACACATTCCAGTGTTTTGATGACACGTGAGATTAGAGAAATTCTTTGTTTCGGTATATAAATACTAAAGTTTACAGGTTTTTGGAGTGAATTGCCATATTTTAACTCTTAAAGCTGTGACTTTGTATAAATAATAGGGCGCCTGATTTGGGGAAGGAAATAAGCCAAACCCCCCCTCCCCCCGCGTGCTCTTGTCTTTCTGATTTTCACCGAGCGAGGTGGCGCAGTGGCTAGCACACTCGACTCGCATTCGGCCCTCCTGATTTAGGTTTACCGTGATTTCCCTAAATCAGTCCAGGCAAATGCCGGGATGGTTTCTTTGAAAGGGCACGGCCGACTTCATTCCCCAGCCTTCCGTAATCCGATGAGACCGATGACCTCGCAGTTTGGTCTCTTCTCCCAAACAACCCCCAACCTCTGCTGTTCATATTTTCATCCAGAGGTTCTTCCATGATCACCGTTGCTAAACAGGAAGGCAGTAGACTTGACTTTCATCTTTTACTGCATGCCATGTGAAACAAATAATGTTACGAAAGTACGGTTGGATACAATGAAGTTTTTTTATCCTCTTACCTGCATGATCCTTATTGCTAGTTTTCCTAAGAAGAAAGAGGGGAAATTGTGCTTCGCCTTGTCATGGATCTCATTATAGTACATTGTGTACTCTACTGTCAAAAAGTATTGTTATTGTACCAATACTTACTACTTTGTCACAGTAAACGTACATAGGGCTCCTCATCAACCCCGCACACTCAATAAAGAATATTCCTTCTTTCCCTTCCTGCCATTCATATAATGAACTCGATCACTTCCGTATTTACTGGAGATAATACAAAGAGCATATCCTTTCATGTTTATCTTTGAACAACTAGCCACGAGAAGTTGCTGTAAGTGTTCAGTACTCCTTTGAACTTGTTAAATGACTAGGCTGCTGTTTTAGTGACATATGGTGTCACGTCTATGACTCTGACGTCCGTTGATGTAGTTCAAAATTTTATTATACGCTGAAGAGCCAAAGAACCTGGTGCACCTGCGTGTAGGGCCCCCGCGAACAAGCAGAAGTGCCGCAACACGACGTGACATCGAGGCGACTAATGTCTGAAGTAACACTGGAAGGAATTGACACCATGAATCTTGCAGGGCTGTCCATAAATCCGTAAGAGTACGAGCGTGTGAAGATCTCTTCTGAACAGCACGTTGCAAGACATTCCAGATATGCTCAATAATGTTCATGTCAGGGGAGTTTGGTGGCCAGCGGAAATGTTTAAACTCAGAAGAGTGTGGAGTGTGGAGTGTCGCATTGTCCTGCTGGAATTGCCCAGGTCCGTCGGAATGCACAATGGATATGAGTGGATGCAGGTGATCAGACAGGATACTAACGTACATGTCGCCTATCAGAATCGTATCTAGACGTATCACGGGTCCTGTATCACTCCAACTGCATACGCCCCACACTATTACAGTGATTCCACCAGCTTTAACAGTCCCCTGCTGACATTCAGGTTCCATGGATTCATAAGGCTGTCTCCATACCCGTTCACTTCCATTCACTCGATACAATTTGAAATGAGACTCGTCCGACCAGACAGCATATTTCCGATCTTCAATAGTCCAATGTCGGTGTTGACGGGCACAGGCAAGGCGTGAAGGCTTGTGTCGTGCAGTCATCAAGTCCATATCGATCATGTTTCGTTGAATGGTTCGCGCGCTGACACTTGATGATGGCCCAGCATTGTTCAAAATCAAATGTTGAAATGTGTGTGAAATCTTATGGAACTTAACCGCTAAGGTCATCAGTCCCTAAGCTTACACACTACTTAACCTAAATTATCCTAAGGACAAACACACACACCCATGCCCGAGGGAGGAGTCGAACCTCCGCAGCTAGCAGCCGCACAGTCCATGACTGCAGCGCCTAGACCGCTCGGCTAATCCCGCACGGCGCCAAGCATTGTAATCTGCAGCAATTTGCACTTCCGTCACGATGACCGATTCTCTTCAGTCGTCGTTAGACCCGTTCTTGCAGGATCTTTTTCCAGTCGCACCGATGTCGGAGATTTGAGGTTTCTCCGGATTCCTCATATTCACAGTATACCCGTGAAATGGTCGTACAGGTAAATCCCCACTTCATCGCTACCACGGAGATGTTGCGTCCCATCGCTCGTGCGCCACCTATAACACCACGTTCAAACTTTCCTAAATCTTGACAATCTGACACTGTAGCAGCAATAACCGATCTAACAGCTGTGGCCGGCCTCTGTGACCGAGCGGTTCTAGGCGCTTCAGTCCGAAATCGCGCTGCTGCTACGATCGCAGGTTCGAAACCAGTTTCGGGCGTGGATGTGTGTGACGTCCTTAGATTAGTTAGGTTCAAGTAGTTCTAAGTCTATGGGACTGATAACCTGAGATGTTAAGCCCCGTAGAGCTTGGAGCCATTTTTTAACAACTGTGCCAAACACTTGTTGTCGTACATACGCGTTGCGAACCACAGCACCATATTTTGCCTATTTACAAATCTCCGTATTTGAATACGCTTGCCTATACCAGTTTGTTTCGTGCTTCAGTTATATCATTCCTTTCTCTGTTCTTAACCTTTTTTAATTTATTTCTTGTTTATTTTATTGTACATCAGGCCTACCACGCTCTGCTTCTACATGTACATCTACGTGATTACTCTGTTAGTCACAATAAAGTGCCTGGCGGAGGGTTCAATGAACCACCTTCATGCTGTCTCTCTATCGTTCCACTCTCGAACGGCGCGCGGGGAAAACGAGCACTTAAATTTTTCTGTGCAAGCCCTGATTTCTCTTATTTTATCGTAATGATCATTTCTCCCTAAGTAGGAGGGTGCCAACAGAATATTTTCACAATCGGAGGAGAAAACTGGTGATTGAAATTTCTTGAAAAGATTCCGTCGCAACGTTAACTTCCTTTGTTTTAATGTTGCCACTCCAATTCACGTATCATGTCTGTGACACTGTCTCCCCTATTTTGCGATAATAGAAAACGAGCTGCCCTCCTTTGCACTTTTTCAATGTCATCCGTCAGTCCCACCTGATGCGGATTCCACACCACACAGCAGTACTCCGGAATTGGTTGGACAAGCGTCGTGAAACAGTCTTTAGTAGACCTGTTGCATCTTTTAAGTGTTCTGCCAGTGAATCGTAGTCTTTGGTTTGCTCTACCCACAACACTATCTATGTAATCGTTCCAGTTTAGGATATTTGTAATTGTAACCCCTAAGTATTTAGTTGAATTTGCAGCCTTCAGATTCGTGTGACTTATCGCGTAATCGACAGTTATCGGATTTCTTTTAGTACTCATGTGAATAACTTCACACTTTTCTTTATTCAGGGTCAATTGCCACTTTTCGCACGATACAGATATCTTATCTGAACCATTGCGCAATTACGTTTGGTCATCGGATGACTCTACAAGACGATAAATGAGGCATCATCTGCAAACAATCTGAGACGGCTACTCGGATTGTCTCCTATGTCGTTAATATAGCTCAGGAATAATAGAGGGCCTATAACACTTCCTTGGGGAAAGCCGGATATTACTTCTGTTTTACTCGATGACTTTTCGTCTATTACTGCGAACTGTGACGTTTCTGACAGGAAATCACGAATCCAGTAGCACAACCGAGGCGAGATTCCATAGGCTCGCAGTTTGGTTACAAGACGTTTGTGACGAACGGTGTCGAAAGTCTTCAGGAGTTCTAAAAATATGGAATCAATTTGACATTCTCTGTCGACAGCACTCATTACTTCGTGAGTATAAAGAGCGAGTTGTGTTTCACCAGAACGATATTTTCTGAATCCATGCAGACTGTGTGTCAATAAATCGTTTTCTTCGAGGTCATTCATAATGTTCGAACACAGCATATGTTCCAAAACTCTACTGAAAATCGACGTTAGTGTTATGGGCCTGTAATTCAGCGGAGTACTGCTATTTCCCTTTTCGCGTATTGGTGTGACTTGAGCAATTTTGCAGTGTTTAGGTGCAGATCTTTCTGCTAGCGAGCGGTTGTATATAATTGCTAAATATGGAGCTATTGTATCAGCATACTCTGAATGGAACCTGACTGGTATACAATCGGGCCCGCCGGCCTTGACTTTAAGTGATTTAAGCTATTTTGCTACATCAAGGGTATCTACGTCTATGTTTATCATCTTGGCAGTTGTCTTTGATTGGAATTCAGGTATATTTACTTCGTCTTCTTTGGTGAAGGTGTTTCTGCGAATCATGTTTAATAACTCTAAATCTGTGTCGCAGAAACGTAATCTGACTGATGCAAGTATGTGCGTTTAACGTTTTATATTCTGTAAGTCCGTTTTTTATTCTGTTCTTCGTATTTTAATTAAGTGCTATGTGTTCCAGACACCTGAGAATGGCTACGTAGTCGAAAGTACGTAGTAGTGAGCAATATATATCTACACCTACAACTGTACTCCACAGGGCACCTTACGGTTTGTGGTGGAGGATGTGCCAGTGTCATTTTCCTATTTCTTCTTTCAATAGCAAATGGTATGCTGAAGAAGAGTTGTTGATGAGCGTCCATATGAGCTTGAATTTCTCTCATTTTATGATCATGCCCTTTTCTCAAGGTAGATGTAGGAAGAAGCGATACATTGGTTGACTCTTCTAGGGATGTACGCTCTTGGAATTTTAACAGTAAACGACAACGCGATGCAGAACGTATCTCTTCCAGAGTCTGCCACTAGAGGTGGGTGACTATCTCAATAACGCTTTCGCACTTACTAAATAAACCTGTAACGAAACTCGCTGCTCTTCTTTGCATTTCGGTATTTCCTCTATCGATGATTTGGGGTGCGGACTGTTATTCAAGTATTGGTCGAATGAAGGTTTTGTAAGACGTCTTCTTTCTGAGAGGACTACATTACCTGAGGATTTATCCAATGAATTTCCAATGCGCAGTTGTCTTACTTATGATGAGTTTGATGTGGTCGTTCATTTGAAATCGCTCCGTATGCATAGCTAATCCTAGATATTTTACTAATCTGGATGCTACCAGCTATCAATAATAGGTCAGATTTTTCAAAAGCTGGAGGGGCCGCAGTTTCTATGACTGACTGCTGTGACCTTATAACATTAGCCAACATGGCCTTGCTGTACTTGTACTGTAAAAGGCTGAACCCAAGGATAAATTAAGCCGTAGTTCATATAGCATTTTTTTTGATCAGTGTTCTGACTGGCTTGATGCGGTCCGCCACGGATACCTCTTCCATTCTATCCTTTTCATCTTACAGTAACACTTGCAACACGTTTTTGCTCTCTAGATCTTCCTCTGGTACCATGGAACTTATTCTCTGATGTATTAAAAGATCTCCTATCTCTTCCTCCTATCCTTACTTTATCAGTCCACCTAATTTTCAAGATTGTTCTGTAGCACCACATCTCAGATGCTTTTGTTCTCTTCTGGTCCAGTTTTACCACTGTCCATGACTCTTTACTATACAATGCTGTGCTCCAAACGTGTATTCTCAGAAATTTCTTCCTCGGATTGAGGCATTTGTTTGATAATTCTAAACTTTTCCTGGTCAGGATTACACTTTCTGCCAGAGAAAGTCTGTTTTTTATGTTATCCTTGCTCCGTCCGTCATGGATAATATTGATGCCTAGATAGCAGAATTCCTTAACTTCATTTACTTCGTGATTACCAACTCTGACGTTAAGTTTCGTGCTATTCTCATTTCCGCTACTTCTCATTACCTTTCGTTACTTTCGCCTTTCTTCGATTTACTCTCAGTATATATTCTGTACTCATTAGACTGTTCATTCCATTCAGGAGATCATGTAATTCTTCTTCATTTTACTAAGGATAGTAATGTCATCAGAGAATCTTATCATTGATAACCTTTCACCTTGAATTTTAATCACATTCTCGAACCTTTCTTTTATTTCAGTTATTGTGTCTTCGAATTATAGACTGAAATGTTGGGGCGAAAGACTACATCCCTATCTTACACCCTTTTTTAATCCGAGAATTTCGTTCTTGGTCGTCCACTCTTATTATTCCCTCTAGACTCTTATACACATTGTATATTATCCGTCATTCACTATAGTTTACGCATATTTTACTCAGAATTTCGAACATCTTGTACCGTTTTACATCGTCGAACGCTTTTTCCAGGTCGACAGATCCTATGAGTGTGTGTTAATTTTTCTGCAGTCTTGCTTCCAATATCAACCTTTACCTTGCCTAAAGCAAACGTCAAACTGATCGTCATTTAATGGATGCTCAGTTTTTTTTCCGTTCTCCTGTGTATTATTCAAGCAGCTCTACTGTGTCGTTAAATAGTTAAATGATGATAGCATCAACTTCAGGAAAATGTTCCTGATATAAAATAGTCCCCATTCGGATGTCGGTGTGGGGACTGTTTAGGAAGCATTGGAATTTTGGATCCCTTAATCGGGCAGTCAGGTAAGAGAGTTAAAAAAGAAAAACGGGTAGGTTGAGTTTAGATATAGTGGTAATTGGAGAACCGCGGTGGTAACAAGAGCAGGGCTTCTGACCAGGAGAGTGTGGCCTATAAAAACAGAATCAAAAAGAGGTATTACAGGGTAGGTCTAATAATAAATAAGCAAATAGGTATGTGGGTAAGCTACAACGAACAGCATAGGGTACGCATTATCGTAGGCAACAAAGTCAACAGCCACCACAATAATAGATGTTTATGTGGCAGTTAGCACCGCAGATGATGAAGACACAGCAAGAATATATGCTGTGATAAAAGACATATTTCAGGCAGTTAAGGGAGACGGATATTTATTCGTGTTGGGGAACTATAATTACATAGTAGGAAGAGAAGGCAAAATAGTAGGTAAATGTGGACTGAGGGAAAGGAATGAAGAAGGAAGACGCCTGGTGTAATTTTGCAGAGAGCATAATTTAATCATCGCTAACACTTGGTTTAGAAATGATGATACAAGGCTATTAAGTGGAAGAGACCTCGAGACCATGGAAATTTTCAAAGACAGAGATTTTGGAACCGGTTTGTAGCAGTAGAATGTTCAATTTGTAGACGGTTTGGTCACGCAGCGCACAAATGTAGAGAGTGTCGTTGGGCAATAACAAGGCGGAAGGATAAATTTTGTTTAGTTGTGCATTGTGAGTCTTGTTTGTCTTCTTGTGTGTAGTGCTCAACTGTGACAAAGGAGTTGAGTAGCTAGTGTAGTTATTGTTCTGAGGAGTAAATTCAGTATAGAGTAAGTTGTAGGTAATTTTCACAAATCATGCCCGAAACAAGATCCGTTAATACTGAGGTGAGTATAGCTGCTCTGACGGAGCAAGTCTCAAAATTGTTAGAAGAGAATGCGCAGCGTAAGTTACGTCATGTAGAATTAATGACGCAAATGGAGACCTTGCGTTCGGCGCAAGAGTCGCAAACGGGTTCAAGTGACTGCAAGTCAGTAGCAATGTCCAACCTTGCAATATATCCTTCAGTAGCTAACCTGATCACGCCTTTCTCGGGGAAAACAACAGAGGATGTTACAGCGTTCATTCACGATGTTTTGGCAACAGCTGCAATGAGCGATTGGTCGGACGTAACTACGTTACGTACGGCAAATTTGCGACTTGCAGGGGAAGTCAGGGGAAGCCAAGACGTTCGTGTTGTACCATGAGACGCTTAGTAAGGCGAGCATATTTGAAGAATTGGCAGATGGGTTACAAGAAAGATATCATAAGCAGAATAGTGCAAGATATTTTAGAGAGAAGTTAGCTAATTTGACACAGAAGGTCAATGAGACAGTGGAGTCTCTTTCAGATAGGATACGGAAAATTAATTCGCAGACCTATGAATTATCGGGTAATGCGGATCGTGTATTACTACGAGAGGCAGAAAACAGAGCCCTTGATGTATTCCTCAGGGGAATTCCTGCAGAATTTTCTCGTAGGGTTAGGATGGAAGATCCTGGGGATTTCGCTGCAGCACTGCGTATTGCAATGCATCTGCAAGAGATAGACATTGCAACAAGGGTTCACAATGATAAACGCATCTTTGCTTCGGAGAGGAATTGTTACCGTTGTGGGAGGGAAGGTCACGTCAAGGCTCAATGCAGACAGCCGCAGTGCTATGCTTGTAAACGCTACGGTCACAAGGCGAATGAGTGTCGTAGTAAGCAGAATGGTAACGGGAACAAACAGGAAAAAGCGTTATACGGGAACGGGAGTATTTCGTCCGTCGGAAGACATTCCCGGTAAGCAGAAGTACGGTGAAAACGAGTACAGAGACGGATTGTTGCCAGATGGGTGTTGTAAGGAATAACAGATGTAAGTTTTTGATTGATACAGGGGCACATGTATCTGTTCCTAGTCTACACCGCGTGGGTAGGAGAAGACTAGGTACTCCTAGGTATAGATTACTTGGAGTAGGGAATAATGAGTTGCAATCATTGGGTACAACACAGCTCGTTTTTAAGATTGGAACTGTGGAGTTCGGAGAGCAAACGGAAGTGTTGCCAACTGTGGGACAAGGGTATTCTGTGATTCTCAGACTGGACTTCTTCGATAAACACAATGCCAAAATTAGTCTTTCACAGCGTACAGTTGAACTTAGTGGAAACTTGTTTTCAATGGGTACAACAGCTGTAAATGTTTCTACGTCGTGAGGTGCATCCGTTGCTAAGATGTCACTAACTGAACCGCGTACAAGGGCATTAAAGATGATTACGCATGTCGAACTGCCTTCGGGTACAGGGAAGTTAGTTTGGTTGTCAGTAGGTACCGATGTACCACAGCAGAGATTACGTGTGGTGGAGCCACTGCAGAACAATGAAGCATTGGATGAAATGCATTCTTTTATTAAGAGGAGCGTTGCGCGCGTAACGGATATAAATGGGGAACTGATGATTCCGGTCAGTGTAGATAATTTTGGGGCAGATGAAGTGGATCTCCCAAAGGATTCAGTGGTAGCAAGTTTGGAAATATTCGACGATGAGGATATAGGTCAATCCGAAGGTGATTATAATGTCAAGCAAACCGTCAAGGCATCTGTACTATGTGATAAGATTCATCATTTGGAGAATGGTGATCGGAAAGCTATGGAAGCTTTGTTATTAGAGTATTTAGATTTGTTTAATTCAGCAGGTCCATTACCAGCAACTCCTATTACACAGCACCGTATACCGACTGGCGACAGTATGCCGGTCTATAGATAACCATACAGGATAGCGAAACACCTACAACCACTAGTGGAAGAATTTATTAATCAACAGCTAAGGGACGGTATTATAGAGAACAGTGAAAGCCCGTAGTCTGCCAACATAGTGGTAGTTCCTAAGAAGTCATTGGACGGTACTAAGAATTATAGGTTTTGTTGTGACTATCGTTTTTTGAACGCACGAACTATAACAGATGCGTATCCGATACCGAACATCACGGAAACTTTGGTTAACCTAGGTCGGTGTAAATATTTTTCGACACTAGATCTAAAGAGTGGGTACCATCAGATAGAAGTAATTCCCAAGGATAGACCGAAGACGGCCTTTACAACAAGCCTTGGTCACTTTCAGTATCGCAGAATGCCATTTGGGTTGAAAGACGCTCCTGCTACTTTCCAGCGTCTGTTAGATGGTGTGCTTCGGGGACTGAAACCGAAGATTGCTATGGTACACCTCGATGATATTGTTACTTTTTCGCTTAATATAGAAGAGCATGTGGAACGACTGAACGAAGTATTTAGTAGGCTAAGAGCGGCAAATCTTACGCTTAATGTAGAGAAATGTCAGTTTGCTCAGACGCAAGTGACTTACCTTGGGCATATTATCTGTCAGGATGGGGTAAGAACGGATTCTCGTCTAACGTCGGCTGTGCATGGCTTTCCAGTACCACAGACCACTAAACAAGTTCAGCAATATGTCGGTTTATGTAATTACTACAGACGATATGTAAAGGGGTTCGCGGAAATTGCACATCCATTAACGAGATAGGTAAAGAAAGGTGTTAAGGTTGAATGGACAGCACAGTGTCAGGAGGCATTCGAGAAGCTCAAACAGATACTAACTTCAGACCCAGTGTTGATACTGCCTGATTTCGAACAAGAGTTCATACTATCTTGTGATGCTAGTAATATTGCTGTAGGTTGTATTCTTTCTCAGAGGGTTAATGGACCGGAAAATCCAGTGGCTTATGCTTCCAGGCAACTGAATAAGGCAGAGAAGAATTATTCAACTACAGAGAAAGAAATGTTAGCAGTTATTTATGGTATCTCGTATTTTCGCTGTTATTTGCATGGGCGTAAGTTCAAGGTGATTACAGATCACGCAGCATTGAAGTGGTTGTTGGGGTTGAAAGATCCTTCAAGTCGTTTAATGAGATGGGGACTGAAACTAAGTGAATTTGACTACTAGGTAATTCACAAACCAGGGGTAAAACATACGAATGCAGATGCGCTTAGTAGAAAAATAGCAGCTGTACAAGTTGTGGGCATAAGTGAGAAGGAGTGGATCAAGGCGCAAGCCACTGACAGAGAGTGTCAGTAGTTCCGAACGCAACCGTAGGAAGGGTTGCTTTGCAGGAAGACGAAGTGCGGGCTACGCGTCGTAGTACCGGAGTCGCTGAGGGAAGAAATGTTGAAACAAGCGCACGACCATGTATTGTCGGGTCATGGTGGTAAAAGAACGACTGATAGACAGGTAGTAGGTTGAGGTTAGATATAGTGGGAGTTGGAGAACCGCGGTGGTAAGAAGAACAGGGCTTCTGACCAGGAGAGTGGGGCCTATAAAAACAGGATCAAAAGAGGTAATACAGGCTAGGTCTAATAATGAATAAGCAAATAGGTGTGTGGGTAAGATACAACGAGCAGCATAGGGTACGCATTATCGTAGACAACAGTGTCAACAGCCACCAGAATAGAAGTTCATGTGGCAGATAGCAAAGCAGATGATGGAGACATAGCAAGTATATATGCTGCGATAAAAGAAATTTTTCAGGTAGTTAAGGGAGACGAATATTTATTTGTGTTGGGGAACTGTAATTAGATAGTAGGAAGAGAAGGAAAAATAGTAGGTAAATGTGGACTGAGGGAAAGGAATGAAGAAGGAAGCCGCCTAGTGTAATTTTGCAGAGAGCATAATTTAATCATCGCTAACACTTGGTTTAGAAATGATGATAGAAGGCTATTAAGTGGAAGAGACCTCGAGACAGTGGAAATTTTCAAATAGATTATGTAGCGGTAAGAAAGAGATTTTGGAACCGGTGGCAGATGTGGACTTTGGCAGGCATTAGCCGATATTATATTAAATTTTAAATCTCAAACGTATCCTTAGTGGCTCTTTGAATGTGGACTGTGAATCTTTATTGACGATCCATGTGTGGAATGTGCCCGTGCGTCAGAACATCCCTTCCGGTGCTGTTCGAAAGGAAAAGTTTATCTGTCATCACTAATTTTCACGTTCTTTTTTTCTGTCACTGTCATGAACATAGACATGACGCCACACCGCACAGTATCGCACAATACTATCGCTGATACTATGCAACTACACACCTGATACGTGAGGCATGACAAGGGTTGTTATAAGAGAGCATTGACCTCTATTGAAGATTTACATGCATAGATTCCCTACAGCAATCGTTTTGTATTTTATGTTAAAGATTAATCTAAACCAGAGTGTATGTTGAAATTACTTTGTCAGGGGATCTGATCCTGGTAAGAGTAAAGACTGCTTTCAGCTGATGGTCCAGCGTCCTCTGTTACAGACTCTGGGCCAGAGGGCCGCGGCCCTGGTGCGACCTCTGGTCGCAGCCACCAAGTTCCGCTGTCACGCGCACCAGGCCCTGCGCTGTCCGATAAACCAGCGTGACGAAGCACCAGGCAGCCACGCATGCGCGAATGAGCGAGCCGTACTGTTCCCAGCTGCGACCTTACGACCAGTACTTAAATCAGGCGGCTCGGCGTAAATGCGTCGGCGCAGCCTCCATGCCTGAAGTACTTTAACGAGCGCTGCTGCCCCACATTTCAGTTGCCATCGCCACTGCTCTAATTTTGTCATAAACACATCGTCCTAATTTATTCTCTCACGCGCAGTTTCATTTGCGCGTTGCCGGCCTATATTCTCGCATGCCGTTACTGCTAAACAGAGCGGCTTTGTTACAGGGTACTTGCTACAGTACCAAATAATGAAATATATTTTCCATAATATTAATCTTCTCGGAGAACAAGATAATGAATGCATGGTCGTGTTTGACTATTCGATGACATAAATTAATTTTTCGTAGCATTCACACCAATTAAACTCCGATTAAGCGAAGCCAACAAACATAAATGTTATTTCGTTTCACTAGTGGCTTTATAGTCTATGCTCTGTCTCATTTTGGATGAAACCCACGGGCCACGGATGTCGAATGAGGTGCATATCAAACGAGTTCGTTTATACTCGGCGGTGCTTATATCATCCGGAATCATGATTTGTATTCGACAGTGTGATGCCATTTTAATAAGGGTGGCAAACTAGTATTTCCACACGAGAATTAGGTTAATTAGAGATTGACAGTCCATTGAGGCTAGCAATGACATTAATTAATTTTGACTGTAATTTTATTCGTGATTTTATATGTGTTGCGAGGGCGAACGAGAATACCATACAGACAGTAATGACGCTCTAGTGTAATTTTTGTTGGTCGTAATTGCATTTAATTCAGAAGTTACTAATTTTCGTCAAGATGACCTTTTCAGTAGCAAGGGAGCACTTGGACTAAGTTTAGCCAGCCGCTGTGGCCGAGCGGTTCAAGGCGCTTCAGTCTGGAACCACACGACCGCTACGGTCGCAGGTTCGAATCCTGCTTTGCATGGATGTGTGTGATGTCCTTAGGTTGGTTAGGTTTAAATAGTTCTAAGTTCTAGGGGACTTACGACCTCAGAAGTTAAGTTCCATAGTGCTCAGAGCCATTTGAACCATTGTTTTTTGGTACTAAGTTTGAATGGACCTTGGCACTTGAGTGCGTCAAAGAGGTGGCAGAGAAGCGATTCTGGCCTTTACTAGATGTCAGCGTTTGGCAAACTAACGGAACTGAGCAACATGACCAAAACTGTGCAAATGAGCAGTTACGTTGGCTATGAAAATTGGAATTCTCTACGCAGTCAGCCATTTTCTTTGAAGCCGGAAGATTTGAACAACCCACCATAAGAGCTCCCCCTCAGTGGGAATCGAGTTCTTCTGCCACCAAAATGCTTTTCTGTGGCTGGTACAGTCTCCAGCACACGTAGTCCTACGTTTAGGCACCATGCTGGGACAGTTTAACTGAGTGCTACAGACAAAGGTCTACAAAATACTGCCGACTATTCAGAGGAATTGTTAATGATCTTGTTATTCTCTAATTGCGACGATCATATCAGCCATCTCGTAACTATGGTCGTATCTGGATTACCGTGCCTCAGTGCCACCGCTGAGGTTGTCTGCCAAGCTCTACTGTCATGTGCCAGAATTAGACGGTAGCTCTCTCCCTCGCCCTCAGTTAGGCAATGTAGTTTTTTTTTTAAGTTGTGTACCAATTAGGCTCCTTTCAGAGAATGCTGGTGCAATAGCTCCACACTTAACAATCATATGCAGCCACTCGTTCGACGAAACTTGTACAGGTCACATTAATATTCAAGAAAGGCAATAGAAGTCTATCTATATCTATATCTATCTATATCCGAATCCCGCTCCAGCTACTGCCGGGTCTGGGTGCTGATGAGTCCTCTCCATTTGGCTCGGTCCTCACACCACTTTTCTTCCTCCACTTGCTGCCAGGTCACACTTCTCCTTTCTACAGATATTCTCACTCCCATTTTCCACCGTGTTCTTGGGCGCCCTCTAGGTCTTTTCCCATCCATCTTTAGTTCTTCCATAATTTTGGGGAGTCTCTGCCCATACATCCCCTTAACATGCCCATACCATCTTAATCTCTTTCTTTCAATTTCTTTTCTCATACTTTCTTGTTTGAGCTCCTTTCTAATCTCTACATTCCTTACTCTGTCCAGTCTCGTTTTTCCCTTAACTGCTCTGAGAAATTTCATTTCTCCTGCTTGCAGTCTTCTCCAGTCCCTTTCAGTCACTGTCCATGTTTCTCCACCATAGGTGACAATAAGGATGTAATAATTCTTATACATAAGAGGTTTTGCTCTTTCTGAAGCTTCATTATTCCAAATCAGGTGTTTTATTGTTTGGTAGAAATTGCCTCCCTTCTGTAACCTCCTATTAATTTCGTTAGTTATTTTTCCATCCCTAGATATTTCACTCCCTAAATAAGTGAAACTTTCTACCACTTTGAGGTGTTCTCCATTCAAGCTAATATTTCCGTTGATTCCTTTCTCTCTTCCAAATGCCATTACTTCACTCTTATCTTTATTTATTTTTAATCCATACCTTTTCGTTATTTCCTTCCACGCATCAAGCTGTAAACTGTACATCTACTTCTTTATCACCCCATATTACCATATCATCTGCAAAAATCATCTTTTTGTCTTTTTCTTTTACTATATCTTTAACTGCCCTATTCATTCCCTCCATCACAACATTAAAAAGTGCAGGAGATAGAATACTTCCTTGCTTAAGTCCTTGTCTTATTTCGAAGTATTCAGAGTTCCCCAATGGTGTTCTAATTCTACAATTGTGTCCTCTGTACATTGTCAATAGAAGTAATCCACTAAATTGCAGACCCTTATCAATAACTTTGATATGTAGCAGGGTTTTCGAATATTATGAATTTGCTTGAAGAGAACGGTCTGTTGATATATAGTCAACACGGATTTTGAAGACGTCGTTCTTCTGAAACACAAATAACCCTTTACTCACACGAAGTGCTCAGTGTTATCGACAAGGGATTTCCGATTGATTCCTTATTTCCAGATTTCCAGAAGGCTTTTGACGCCATACCTCACTAGCGGCTTATAATCAAATTGCCTGCTTAATTGTCCAAGATACGCGACTGGTTTGGCGACTGCCTGTCAGAGAGGTCACAGTTCATAGTATTGACGTAAAGTTATTGAGTAAAATAGATGTGATTTCTGGCGTTGCCCAAGTCAGTTTTATAGGCGCTCTGCTGTTCTTTATCTATACAAACGATTTAGGAGACAATCTGAGTAGCCTTCTTAGCTTTTTCGCAGATGTTGCTATCGTTTATCGTCTAGTAAAGTCATCAGAAGATCAAAACCACCTGCAAAGCGATTTAGATACGATATCTGTATGGTGTGAAACACTTATATGATGCAACAGATCTACTAAAGAGACTGCCTACACTACGCTTGTCCGTCTTCCTTGGGAGCACTGGTGCGCGGTGTAGGATCATTACCAGGTACGATTAAGGGAGTACATCGAGAAAGTTCAAAGATGGGCAACACGTTTTGTTTTATATATAAATAGGGGAGAGAGTCTCACGGACGTGATACACGAACTGGGGTGGATATAATTAAAACAAAGGCGTTTCTTGTCGGGATGGAACCTTCTCACGAAATTCCAATCACCAATTTCCTCCTACGAATGCGAAATTATTTTGTTGACGCCGATTTACATAGGAAGAAACGATCATCACAAGAGAATAAGGGAAATCAGAGCTCGCACGGAAAGATATAAGTGTTCTTTTTTCTGTGCGGTGTTCGAGAGTGGTATAACAGAGAATTAGTGTGAAGGTGGAATCCTCCGCCAGGCACTTAAGTAAGATTTGCAGAGTATCCAGATTGATGTAGATGTAGATATAGTTCCTCATTTTATCTTTTCGTTGTTTACATCTGTGGTTTTCTTATATAATCGAGTGTTGTCTCCCAGTCCAGTAATAATCTCCTACCTAGTCACTTTGGCCACCTATTTCAGTGAGTTTTGCCTTTTTCAGTCCAGTGAACTTCATTATTACTGTATTAGAGCGGCTCTAACAAAATATACGGGGTGAACCAGAACTCCACCAACAAAATTTCGGAGGTTGCTCAGGGATACGGTATACAATGAGTACCCTGGAATAAGGGATCCGTGGTCTGCGGTGGCTCGTTCACAGAGTAACTGCGTTTAGTTTGATTTCCTGCCGTCATTAATTTTGTACCAGTATTGCACTGAAAATATCTGCAGAATACTACAAATCTAGTATGAACTGCGTGTCTTGTTGATAAGCACTTGTTCCATTCACTCGTGGTACTTGTTGACAACAGTGAAACCCACTTTACTGTTTCGACCTCAAGAGAGCGTTCAGTACTGCTCGGTTCTGTCACGTACTTTTTTTGTCGGCTGATTTAATTTGCGTTAACAAGGACACGCAACATTAGGTATAGGTTGACTGAGGGACAGTCTGCCGTAATGCGCCTCGTGTCTGGGTTTACTGAGTGCAATGGAGGAGCGGCATAACTGCGCCATGCTGAGTTGTTCTTCCAATGATGGCAAACCCGTTACACTACATCAGCATGTGTTGGATGGTTACTGCATTGCTCTCAGTTTTGAGTTGTCGTATTAAATTTTCAAGGTATTTTCCCACAAATAAAGGTAACTGAGGTGACAAAAAGATTAAAACATAACTTCCTTCATTGCTCTGTAATGAGCCACCGAAGATCACGTGTTTCTTATACCGGAATACTCAGAAAATATCACTGGGCAAACTCTTCGAACTTTTCTCGGCAGGGTTCTGATCTGTAGTTGACCATTATTTAAGAAGAGCAGTGTTGTCTCCTTCCATTCTCAATTCATCATCAAATTTGCTCTAATACACTGTAATTGTAAAGACGGAGGCGAATCATGCCTGTAGTAGGAGATGAATTCGATGCTGTAGACACTGTCAAGGCATGGAGTAGGGTAGTGGGCTCTTATGTGCAAGCCATACATTTCGGAACCAGGTTTCATTTTCACACAACCGATCTGAAAATGAATAATAACGCCACTTTCAACTAAAATGAAGACAATACGCAGCGCAAGAGCAAATTTTCTAAACAGTAACCTTCCCGCCGGAGGTTCGAGTCCTCCATCGGGCATGGGTGTGCGTGTTGTTCTTAACGCAAGTTAGTTTAAGCCATTTTAAGTAGTGCGTAAGTCTAGGGACCGATGAACTCAGCAGTTTGGTCTCATAGGAATTCGCAAACATTTTTCTAAATAGTAAATTCCGTGATATCGCAGTAAACTACAACTACATTGTGTGGCAGCATTAGATTTGATCTTTAGTGCGCTAATGTTGTCACGGAATTAAATTGTTACGCTGACGAAAAATTACATGAGAATAGAAACACGTTCACATTCTACTGAACGAAAAGAATTTTCCACATCACTACAGTTCGCTAACTGAGTGAAAAGTATGCTTCACCTCATTCACGTGACTGAGTTTCATACATGATACAATGGTAATTTCCAGGGCCACAGAGTTGTCTCGTTGACTCTTATTAATGACGATAGTTAGCTGATGTATAATGTTATTACAAGTTATTGGATAATTTAATCAGATTATAATACGTCCGCAGCTCGTGGTCTAGTGGCTAGCGTTGCTGCCCCTGGATCACGGAGTCCCGGGTTCGATTCCCGGTCGGATTGGGGATTTCCTCTGCCCGGGGAATGGGTGTTTCTGTTGTCCTCATCATTTCATCATCACCATCATTATTCGTGACAGTGGCTAGACTGGATTGTGAAAAAAATTGTACTGCGTAAAAATTGTGACTTTGTACAGGCGCTGATGACAGCACAGTTGAGCTCCCCACGAACCGAACGTCATCATCAGATTATAATACAATGAAACACTAAAGAAACTGGTACAGGCATGTGTATTAAAATACAGAGATATGTAAATAGGCAGAATACAGCGCTGCTACAATGGCAGATTATCAAGATTTAAGTGAGTTTGAACATGGGGACACAGCGTCTCCGAGGTAACGATGAAGTAGGGATTTTCCAGTACGATCATTTCATGAGTGTACCGTGAATATCAGGAATCCAGTAAAACAACAAAGCTCCGACATCGCTGAGGCCAGAAAAATATCCTCCAAGAACGGGATCAACGACGACTGAAGAGAATCGTTCAACGTGACAGAAGTGCAACCCTTCCGCAAATTGCTGCAGATTTCAATGCTGAGTCATCCACAAGTGTCAACGTGCGAACCATTCGACGAAACATCATTGATGTAGGCTTTCGGAGCCGAAGGCCCACTCGTGCACCCTTGAAGACTGCGCGATACAAAGCCTCGCCAGGGCCCGTCAACATCGACATTTGACTGTTGATGACTGGAATCAAGTTTCCCGCTCGGACGAGTACCGTTTCAAACTGTATCGAGCGGATAGACATGTACGTATATGGAGACAGTCTCATGATGCCATGGACCTTGCATGTGAGCAGTGGACTATTCGAGCTGGTGGAGGCTCTGTAATGGTGTGGGCCGTGTGCTGTTGGAGTGATATGGGACCCCTGATACGTCTAGATACGACTCTGACAGGCGATACGTACGTAAGCATCTTGCCTCAACACCCGCATCCTTTCATGTCCCTTGTACATTCCGACGGACTTGGACAATTCCAGTAGGACAATGCGGCACCCCATACATCCAGAATTGCTACAGAGTGGCTTCAGGGACACTCTTCTGAGTTCAAAGACTTCCGCTGGCCGCCAAACTCCGCAGACATGAACATTATCGAGCAAATCTCTGATGCCTTGCAATGTGCTATTCAGAAGAGATCTCCATCCCGTCGTACTCTTACGGATTTTTTGGACAGCCCTGTAGAATTAATGTTGTCAGTTCCCTAAGGCACTACTTCAGACATTAGTCGAGTCCATGCCAAGTCGTGTTGCGACACTTCTGTGTGCTCGCGGGGGCTCTACACGATATTACTCAGATATACCTGTTTCTTTGGCTCTTGAGTGTATATTACCGTCACTAACTATAAACGGATGATCTTACTACAGTTTTGTAGGATAAGTACCGTTGCCGCAAACTACTGGACATTCTGAACAACAATAATAGTATTCTCTACAGCCGGTAAAATTCTGAAGTACAGTACCTGACGAAAAATGTGGAGCACCCGGAATACACAGTCGGATGTCAACATAACTTTGTACACGAACACTCCTTTGACGGGTATATAAATGATTTGGGTTGCATTTCTGTGTATTTCATAGAACGGCCATCACAGTGCATTAATGTCGTGCATGTTCAGTGTTTTTAACAAAAAATGGTTCAAATGGCTCTGAGCACTATGGGTCTTAACATCTGAACTTAGAACTACGTAAACCCAACTAACCCAAGGACATCACACACATCCATGCCCGAGGCAGGATTCTACCCTGCGCGGTTGCAGACTGAAACGCCTAGAACCGCTCGGCCACACCGACCGGCCTGTTTTTAACAGGCCTGATAGTCAGTAAAGGCGTGAACATCGTTAGATGTTGAGTCACATATTGTGAAGGAGACGGAGATGCCGCGTACTCGTGCGAGGCAGCGTTACCGCAACCTGACATACACTGAAAGCGACCTCAGTGTGGGTCTCCATCTCGCAGGCTAGTCGAATAGTGCAATATTGAGAATTGTGGGGCCTTCGATTGTGACAGTGGCCCTATGATGACATCCATGGGATCATGACGGCTGGCGCACTCGGTCGAAAAGTTTCGGTCGACTAAGTCTTACCACCGCAAGGGAAGATCGCCGTGTTGTACACTAAGCACATCATAATCCATTAAATTCTGCGCCTACCGTCTGCGAACGGGTATTGGACTCCAGAAACTTTCTACCGCGCCGTTGGTTGGAGATCAGTAGCAGTTGGAATAGAGAACTACCATGCCATATGTAGGCTGCCGTTAACAACGAAGTACAAGTGGCTGCGTTTTAAGTGGTGCCGCGACCGGGAAGAATGGTCAGCTGATGAGTGGCATCGCATAGTGTTCAGCAGTTATGAAACACTCAGGATGAACATGGTCGGCGAGTATGGCGATCTGAGAAGAGATACCAATCTTCCAATGGTACGGCTTCAGGTCGCGGCTAGTAGTGAGTGTGGGAAGTCTGATGGTACAATAGTACATCACGGACACCCTGCGTCCTCATGCGACAGTATCGTGGAGCCGTTTCTCAACGGGACAATGCTCGTCCATGTGTCTCTGTGAACTGTCTGCGTGATGCTGAGGTACTTCCTTGATCAGATACATCCCCATATGCCCCCGATAGAACATGTGTAGGGCCAGCTCAGTCGTCAGGGTTCAGGATATCAAGGACCAGTCAACAGCTGTAGGGGCAGCTTGCCTCGAGAGACGTTACAACGACTTTATGACGCTCTTCCCAACGGAATCGGTGCATAACTCCAGGCCAGAGGGATTGCAACCTCATACTGATAAGACGGCTCACAATGCCAAGTTCTTTGTAACTTTGACTCGATTTTATAATCACCGAAATAACAACACATTCTCTCTCAACCCGCGAAGTTTCATTTCGTTTCTGCCTTTACTTGTGGGTGCTTCACATTGTCATACGATGCAGTTCTTAGTGTCTTCGTTCTCACTAGTGAACCATCTGTGGAAGGGAGAGAATATTAATAATACTCTACCGAGAATTCTGAGAGTCGATGTTCGCAAATAGTGGACGAATCCTGTTTAACTGGTAGTTTATTTAGTGAGTCGGGTTTCAAGCATCCGTCATTTAAAGCTATCTTTTTTCTGTCACTCAGCGCTTCCTTCAACACTGGTAACGACAGGCATATTTAAAAAATACGAAGTTACACCGCATTGCTTTATTAGTCATGGTCCCTATCTTCCTCAAACATTTGAATTCTTAACCAATCAGTTACAGGGTGATAGTAGTTTCAGTTGGATTCCGAATCACAGAATAGCTTAGCATTCTACAAATGTGCCAATCATTGCCAGGAGAAACAATAAGTGACGGAAAAACAATTCTTTTGCCAACTCGACCTCACCCTAACGCACAATTATACCATACAAAAAAAAAATCTGAAACAAATCTGGATCCAATATGGACTACACATCTGGGACTAAGAAGACCAGTGACCCCTGGATGTTAGACGTCACTGACTAATGTCTACATTGAAGGTTTGGATTACAAATGTTGATTGTCATCTTTTCGTCCCTGCGCTTCTACAAGTTGGCTTAGACTTAATTGAAGCAACTTACGATCAGTTTCTGACCATAACATCTACGTAACACAGCACTCCTGGTTTCTTCAAGATCGAGACCTCGCACATACGAGCACAGCTAACTGTCGAATTTGTGGAGCATTTGATAAGCCGAGAGAACATGTGGAGTGGTTAGCTGAGGGGAGGGGAGGCGGTCAGATCTGGAGGCTGATATTTTGACCGTCCGAAACAGTGACACATCTCTCCAGATGAATCAGAATCCTCCAGTAAGTATCAGTTCTGGACTGTCATCAGTGTGAAGGTATCAAGGAAGAAATAACGCAGTGAAGACACTGTTTGAACCCCTATGGTAAATTCACTCGAGCTTACCTGTAATAAGTTGCACACTTACTGTTATTCTGAAAATCTTGCGAACGTCTCGTGTATATTACTCACAAACGACAGGTAAATATGTTTAGTTCGTTATCGAAACATGACTCCTTTTGTGTGACTTACCGTCTAGCAACGTCCTACATAAAATGGCTACAGAAGCATCCTTTACGGGTGCTGAGTACTTTAATGCCTCAGCAGGAGATCTTTGTTGCATCCCTTTCCTCGTACCAGCCCAGTTTAATAACAATGGAAACTAGTGATTTGGTCATAGGCCCATTAAGCGTAAGAGGGGGAAATAAAATGAAGTAAAGTGGTTATTTATTTGAATGGTAGTTTAGGACGCTTTGTATCAGATAACGGTCTGGAAAACAAAAGAGCTCCCTTTGATTGTAGATAAGATTGGCGCACTTCCGTTGCCTGCGGATAATTAAGCAGTTGGCAGTCTCTGGGGGTTCCCACGGCGCCATTAGAAGCATGTCACTTCGGTACTCGGGCAGCGGAAGCCCAGGCTTCGCACGCGACTGCTTTTTCTCACTACTTGATACTGTAAGTCTGCACTTTGCAGTTACCAAGGCAAGGCAAAAACTGTTTAACAGTATGTTTTTTTATCCTAGATGCGAGTGCATTACCTTTTCACAAATACTTCCCATACTAATAAAGTAACGCAATGTGGAATGGAACTTGTGTATGTTTAAGGTAATGTTAAGCGCTGAATTTTTCTACAGTTTAAAATAAATTACAAACAAAAATTCTAATAATGTATATATTAAACGTTAAATAATTTCTGCCACTTCAGCTGTGAGCTTCTGGTGAAATATTTGTAACTGACACATTATACGAGCATATGTCCAACAAAAATTTAAATTCTTACGATCCACATTTCAGGCCTGTTATCTAGTATAACAGTACTATAACCAAAGATGTTGAACCACATATGCTTACAATTAGATTGCCCTTTCGTGTGGTTTTTTGTGCTATACTGCCCTGAACCGTCAGGGTGAGCCATTTAAAATAGGCCACCTAAATAACTCACCCACTTTTAGTGACAGACGAAAATTTTCAGACAAAAGCTGCTGAATTTGAAGTGAGACATGGTGTGGTGTTCATCGTTTTTTCATGGATGGAAGGCCAGAGGAGATACGATAGTCAACTTCGTGTTTTTAATGGATTGGAATGTTATATTACTTACCTATTGAAGACTTACACTAATTATATCAAGTAATGGTTATCACTGTTAGCATTCAACCGCGATTCTTATACACATATTTTAACAACGCGTTTCAAGAGACAATGCTCTCATCATCAGGTTGTAAAGTCTATGTCATGAAATTAAACGGACTAAAAACTTCCAACTTAAAGTCGCATACCTACCCTAAATGCGACTTTAACTTGGTAGCATGTCACTGACGGAGTTGCTAGAGGCTAACGATACAGACCAATGCAATAAGGAAATAAGGCGCCCAATAGCATAGCGTTACTGTCAAGCACACGGCTGTAACCACGCCACAACACCTAGGCACGTCAGTCCACAACAGCTCCCGAGCCGGCACAGTGCGACAGCATACTTGGTAGCTATGGGACGGCCATCGACTTGTATCAACAACTTCAATGTAAGACGAGGACCCACAGTCCAATAGACTTTTAATTCTGTTTTACTATATGGACTTCACAACTGTTTGTGATGGTATTTTGTCTTTTTAGTCCGTTTAATTTCATGACATAGACTTCACAACCTGATGATGAGAGCATTGTCTCTTGAAACGCGTTGTTAAAATATGTGTATAAGAATCGCGGTTGAATGCTAACAGTGATAACCAGTATAACGACAACTGCTACCTCGACTCCATAATGGATTATATTAAATATATGAAGTAATGATATCAGATTATGATGTTGACATTTTACTAGTACATATGCAAATGCACACAACGCGACAAGGATGAAAAGTACAGAAAGTAAGTTAATGACATCAGATAACGTTATTACGACACACATTGGTGACCATTAGCACTCATACATGCTGTAAACTGATTCGATGTGAATAATGCACGCTGCATTTTACCTGAGCTAATAGCAGAACAAGTTCTATAATACGATCTTTTGTGTTTTTGCGAGTGGTTGGAATTTCGTTGTCAGATTGTCGTTTCAACTTACCATAGAAGTAAAAATCCAGAGGCGTTAGGTCTGGCGAATGTGTAGGCAATTTCGTATTGCCAGACCGGCCAATCCAACGATCTTCAAATCTCTTGTTCAGAAAAAAATGATTCAAATGGCTCTGAGCACTATGGGACTTAACTTCTGAGGTCATCAGTCCCCTAACTAACCTAACGACATCACACACATCCATGCCTGAGGCAGGATTCGAACCAGCGACCGTGTTGTTCAGAACCTCTGTAATTCTCCGTGCAGCATGTGAAGGACATCCGTACGTCCAGTCCAGCAGGGGTCTTTTAATAATAGTGGCAGTAGGTCTGTTAAGAAATCAAAGTACACTGAGCTGTTTAAGTTCCCGTCAAAAAAATAGGGACCAATCAATGGATTATTTAGAAGACTGTACTACATGTTGACTGATGAGGTCTTTGTTTGCCCACCTCTCTCAGCCAATATGGGTGTCCAGAGAAACAGTAGTGCATCTTACAAGGATTAACGTGCCTATGGTGTGCAAAGCATGCTTTATCTGTGAATAACATCCTGGTCAAGAACGTGTCATCTGTTTGTAGTTTCCTTAGTTTGGTGAACTCTACCCTTCGCTGAAAGTTATCACCGTGGAGCCCCTGATGAACTGATATGCTGTTTGTGTGAAATTTGTTGAAATTTAGTGTTCGCAGAACACATTATTCTTTCTAGCGTTCGGCCTATCTTGTACTAACTGTGGACTGTGTGCTACAGCTGCTAAAAGTCAGTTGCATGTAGCTCGTTGTCTGCTGATTTATGCCGTTTACATTTTTCTTATCGACGTTTCCTGTTTCGTGGAATGTTTGTATTGTATTTGGAAAGGTAGATCTTGAAGGTGAGGCACGATCAGGATATGTTCCAGCATACAGTCGCACTGCTGCTCTCGTATTTTGTGGACATTCACCGAAAATGAAAACCATATCCATTTTCCAAGCTTTTGTATGGAACATTGCGGAGATCTAATACCTTTACGAAGACGTAGTATTCTCGTTTCGACAGCAAACCACAGACTAATAGTATTTATGCGACAGATGAACACACGAACCCTGCAGTGAATGGAATGTTGTTTACATTCGGTGGTATTGGTTCAAACGGCTCTGAGCACTATGGGACTTAACTTCTAAGGTCATCAGTCCCCTAGAACTTAGAACTACTTTAACTAACCTAAGAACATCACACACATCCATGCCCGAGGCAGGATTCGAACCTGCAACCGTAGCAGTCACGCGGTTCCAGACTGTAGCGCCTAGAACCGCACGGCCACCACGGCCGGCTCCGTGGTATTCAAGCAAAAGATAAACAAACGATACCTGCAGAGAGTGGAATGTTGTTTGCATTCGATTTAACCACTACACTAAAACAATCACGTAGTGTACCTGTTCTCTGTCGCTGATACTTTATGATTAACGGACCATCATACATAGCTAAATCTAATGGAACCTTATGCATTGTTCACATTCTCAAACGTATTATTAAAAGATAAGTAATATAACATACCAATCTCTTTAAGATAACAAAGCTGACTATCATAACTCCTCTAGCCTTCCACCTACGAAAAAATGAACACCACGCTATGTCCCTATTCAAGCTAAGCAGCTTTTGGCTGAAAGATTTTCTTCTATTACTAAGAGTGACTAAATTATTCAAGAGGCCTGTGATAAGTGTCTGACGTTGTATCCTGACTATCTTCGTCCTATCCCACGTGGAAAAGTTGGGGATGATTAGCATTTTAGCAGAACCGCATAAAGTTGGTGGGAGTAGCGCCATTTACTTTCTGCACAGCGTCTAATAAGTGGAGGTATTTCTATTGGTGACTGAGGCTGGTGAACTGAACACCATTACATCAATATTTATTTCATTTGCAGACTGTTTATTATAGCTCTTATGAGTAGTAAGTTTTTAGGTTGGTTAGTACCTCCAAGCTATTAATGCCTATCTTCCCTAGACACTAGGTCAGGTGTTGAAATATGGATGTGTAGGCGCGAAAGGTTAGTCTATACTGACAGACATAGTCCAATTTATAGTGCAGTTACGACCACGCAGAAGACTTCAGGTAGTACATTACATGAGGTGTTCGTGGGTAGACCTACGCAGAGACAAAAGCAAACAACACACTGGCGTGTGTACATGTTAAGATACGACATCTAAAAGTATCTGCGCTTATATCTATTACACTCTGTATATGAGGCTCCTCACACAGAAATCGCATGTGAATGTTCATTCTTTGTGAGAGCATCGTGTAACAAGGAGAAACATCTACTATCACGTGTTGGAATTTGACAGCAGCAGGATCGCGTCTTATCAAGACTGCAGTTTATCCGCTTTAATTCTGTGTGCGTTTCCAGATCCCACGACTGTCTTGCGAATATGGAACCATTGGAGTCAGGAAGACCATACTCAACATTATGCTGGATCTCAATGGCCCTTTTCGACTAGCGTCTAAGAGGACAGACATATTGTTGACCCTGACTTGCATGATTTTACAGCAACATCAAAGACCTCGAGTCAGGAAATGGGTTTGTTTGTAGCAAGACAGGTATCCACGCAGTTTGGTGACATCTACAGTACCACGGTATGTCAGCACGGAGACCATTCTTGCCATTTTACGTGGCAACAGAGAAACACATGCTGACAGTGGTACGCTCAGTGAAATACCTAGGTGCAACAGTATCTTTTCAGGGGTACACGATTCCCTGGCTGGCTGGCTCTGTCATGTTCATTGTCTCTGTGACGTTATCTCTCAGCGACATAACGCAAGACCGCATGTTGCACGCGCTGTCCTGACGTACCTCGAGATAGAGGATGTTGGGCTGCTGACCTGGACAGTATGTTTTCCTAATCTATCACTCACTGGAATGTCTGGTCATGAGTTTCCGAGAGACTAACACGCCACCAATAGCCAGTCACTATAAATTAGTGAACTCTGGTAGGGAGCTGAAGTAGCACAGAATGACATAACTTTATCTGTTATCCAAGTTCAGTTCGAACTGGTGTCCAACCAGGTTGGAGTCGTTGTTTGCTACAAAAGGTGAAAGCTCTATGTACAATATTTTATATCCTGTACATCCTCAGAACATCTACAAATTAACCATTTAATCTTCCTACAATATTGCATATGCACAATAAGTAACGTTTTACGAAATATTATCGTTATTATTCCATGATACATATTGCCAACGGAGTTGTCATAGTGGTAACACCGGTTCACGTCAGATCACTAAGGTTAAGCGCTGTTGGGCTTAGCTAGCACTTGGACTGGTCACCGTCGGGTCCGCCAAGTGCTGTTGGTTGGCAAGTGGGGTGCACTCAGCTCTTGTGAGGCCACTTGATTGAGAAGTAGCAGCACCAGTCACGGAAATTGATAATGTCTGGGGAGTCGGTGGCCAGCGGAAGTGTTTAAACTCAAAGAGTGTTCCTGGAGCCACACTGTAGCAATTCTGGGCGTGTGGGGTGTCGCATTGTGCTGCTGGAGTTGCCCAAGTCCCTCGTAAAGCACAATGGACACGAATGGATGCAGGTGATCAGACAGGATGCTTACGCACGTGTCACCTGTCAGAGTCGTATCTAGACGTATCAGTGGTCCCATATCACTCCAAATACACACGCCCTACACCATTACAGAGCCTCCACCAGCTTGAACAGTCCCCTGCTAACATGCACCTTCCATGGAATCATGAGGTTGTCTCCATCACCTAGGTTTGCATCACCTCGGTTCCGAGAGTTCCGGAGCCTGTACAGAAAATTGGAATAGAGATCATCATTTCCGCCCCTTTTATTGCTCATGAAAACCCCAAATTGCATGTAGTACCGCCATACAGCGAGACCTCTAGAGGTGGTGGTCCACAATGCTGTACATGCCGGTACCCCTAATACCCAGTAGCACGGCATCTTGCATTGGTGCATGCCTGTATTCATCGTGACATACTATCCACAAGATCATCAAAGCACTGTTGGGCCACATTGTCCCTCTTGTCAACTGCGATTCGGCGTAGATGCCTCAGAGTGGTTGATGGGTCACGTCCATAAAGAGCTCTTTTCAGTCTATCCCAGGCATGTTCGATAGGGTTCATTTCTGGAGAACATGCTGGCCACTCTGGTCGAGTGATGTCGTTATCCTGAAGGAAGTCACTCACAAGATTTGCACGATGGTGGCGCAAATTGTCGTCCATGAAGACGAATGCCTCGCCAATAGGCTGCCGATATGGTTGCACTATCGGTCGGAGGATGGCATTCACGTATCGTACAGCCGTTACGGTGCCTTCTATGACCACCAGCGGCGTGCGTCGGCCCCACATAATGCCACCCCAAAACAGCAGGGAACCTCCACCTTGCTGCACTCGTTGGACAGTGTGTCTAAGGCATTCAGCCTGACCGAATGGCCTACAAACACGTCTTCGACGATTGTCTGGTTGAAGGCATATGCGGCACTCATCGGTGAAGAGAACGTGATGCCATTCCTGATCGGTCCATTCGGCATGTTGTTGGACCCATCTCTACCGCGCTGCAAGGTGTCGTGGTTGCAAAGATGGACATCGCCATGGACGTCGGGAGTGAAGTTGCGCATCATGCAGCCTGTTGCGCACAGTTTGAGTCGTAACACGACGTCATGTGGCTCCACGAAAAGCATTATTCAACATGGTGGCGTTGCTGTCAGGGTTCCTCCGAGCTATAATCCCCAGGTAGAGGTCATCCACTACAGCAGTAGCCCTTGGGCGGCCTGAGCAAGGCATGTCATCGACAGTTCCTGTATCTCTGCATCTCCTCCATGTCCGAACAATATCGCTTTGGTACACTCAGAGACGCCTGGACACTTCCCTTGTTGGGGGCTCTTCGTGGCACAAAGTAACAATGCGGACGCGATCGAACCGCGGTATTGACCGTCTAGTCATGGTTGAATTACAGACAACACGAGCCATGCACTTCCTTCCTGGTGGAATGACTGGAACTGATCGGCTGTCGGACCACCTCCGTCTAATAGACGCTGCTCATGCATGGTTGTTTACCTTTTTGGGCGGATTTAGTGGCATCTCTGAACAGTCAAATGGACTCTGTCTCTGATACAATATCCACAGTCAACGTGTATCTCCAGGAGTTCTGGGAAACAGGGTTATGCAAAACTTGTTTGATGTGTGTATGATAACAGAAGCAAAAATGTTCTTCCTCAAATGAGTCGTTTGTGAGACGATTGCGAAATATGATTACCAACCGACTCTTACTTCCATATGAAAGATCGTTTATGTAACTGGTATTGAATACCACCGATTGGTCACGGTTGCGGAATGTGATACATTCACGATGAGGCACTGAAACATTTTGCTGTTGACATATATAGTCCAAGATGAATACATCGAGCAGGGCCTGTACCTTGGACTCCTAGATCTTCTGACATCAATCGTCTTTACTTATCTGTCTGAGTTCATTTCAAAACTGAAGTGTATAACACTCTCATTGACGCGGTTGAAGACTTGCGAGGTGAGCCGAGGTTGTTTGAACGAATTTGTATTTCGCTGCAGACGCGAGTGCAGTATTGTATCCAGATAAGAGGACTACACATGGACCATCTGCCTTAACAGTCGGGAGTATACAACAATCTGTAACATGTAACGTGAAGAAGCGGTATAGTATTTATTGTTAAGGTAAACTGTGGGTGAAATCTAATACTCGTTAGATGGATGACATAATCTAAAAGTTTACGTTTACCACTAAGGAAGACAATATTTTACGCTGAAGTGAGTTGTGCCCAGAGTCCACACATTCGCAACTATCTCACAAATAGCTCTTCGACGGTCGCACGTTCACTGGAAAGTTCTGCCATCGTATACTTTCACCTGAGTTAATTCAGTTAATTACGATACGCCCTGTATGCAGACCACATTCTCTGGAGCACGTCAGAGGACATTCACGGTAATTCAGACTTTCACCGATGATGAAGATTAAATGTATCAATTAGAGGTAAGGAACCCGCGACCGATAACGACCGTGTAGAAATTTAAAATCGAAAATTGAGCTGATAATTGTGACAGTGGAATACATGCAACGGCGCTTTTGTTGCTAAGTTTGTAGGGTAAGAAACTTTCAGAATTGGTGATATGGACAAATACAAGAAAAAAATATTTCGTAAAGTTGAACTCTGCGTTGTGCGCCTGAAGAGCTGTGAGCACTCGCTCCCCTTCATCGCCGTGAAACACATCTCGTCTACTGTAAAAGTGTCCATAGCTCTCAAGATTTGCGTTTTAGAGCCCGTATTTACTGACGACATTTTTTCTTATTTGGTCCACACTAACTACCACAAAAACACAGAAATGAAAGAGTTTGCAGCAGAAGAGATATATTTCACAGTGTCGAAGATGAGCGAGTGCTCACAGAGCTAGACTTTTTTCCTGTTTTGGTGGATACCTCTGAATGTTGCCTGTACTACAACCTCAGCAACAACAATTACGGAAAATGTATTCCATGGTCAGAGGTATCAGAACGACTTTCGATTAAAATTTTAGACTTGGCAGTCCGGACCAGGTTCCATTACCACCGCCTGGTGCTCTTCTCCATCCTCCCTGAAAATAACATCACCACGGAATCGCCCTGTCTATCACGGGCATTGAGTAGACCTCACACCTAGTAGGGAGCGATAAAGCTACTCGATACAGCACGAGAAATGCAGTGTATGGAAGCCATCCAGTAACGTGTAGAGCACCTGCTAATGGAACTTCCTTCCATAAACAGGTCCTATATTCCTGCCGGAGTTATTACGAGGCATTAAACTAAGCTCTTTGGATATTGTGGCTCCACCGTTAGGTGGGATAGTTGAAAACGTTTTATAAATCCTGCCATAGCTTTCTTGTGTCACGCTCTATTTCCCCGACTGATATGGCGCTGCTCTCGCCTTTAAGAGCTGGCGTGAGGGGGCCATGTTTATGTGCTGCGTCGCCCGGTGCCTGCCTCACTGCAGGGCGACGTCTGCGCCAGGGCATTTTGATCTTCGGCAACTCAGAGTAAACACAGCGCCAAGTGAGGCAGATTTCAGCTGCCGCAGCTGCCGTTTCCGTCTCTAAATACATGGGCGCACTTTATTATAGCGTGACGTTTCAATTACATGTTCCTTAGCTGGCACCAGGAACCTGTACACAGTTTAGAGGTCAACCTGAAAAGTTCTTTGTTGACATATAGGGGTACTGATATCAACGAAATTTTGTTACTGTTTTGTTATTTTATAACAAAGTTTATAGAATCAAACATGTCTGTTGACAAGGCAATTGATGCTCGAATTGGAAGAGCTGCGACAACTTTTGGCAAACTCTCTACACGTGTTTGGAAAAACAACAAATTCTGTTTGACCACCAAAATTCTTGTATATCAAACTTCCGTCCTCAGCATCCTTTTGTATGAATCGGAAACATGGGTTACCTATGCCAAACAAGAACGTGGCCTTAATGCTTTCCACATGCGGTGCCTGAGATCCATCCTCGGAGTAACATGGAAGGACCGGGTGACCAACGAAGCACTGCTATCTAAAACTAACTACAACAGTATTTCAGCCATCTTGAAGCAGAGACGACTCCGCTGGCTGGGACATGTCCACCGTATGGATCCTGACAGATTACCACGTGAGGTGATGCTTGGAGAGACCTCTATAGCCAAAAGACCTGTAGGACATCCTGTATTGAGGTTCAAGGACTCCTGTAAACTAGATATGGAGAGCTTTGGAATCGAAGCAAACAGATGGGAGGCACGGGCTAGCATGAGACCACAGTGGCGTGATGATATATCATCTGGAATGTCGAAGCATGATGAAGGTTTGTTAGATTAAAGCAGAAAAAGCTTCTCAATGCTACCACTGCTCCTGCCTCAGCAGCCAGATACACTTGTGACAATTGCGGCAAGAGATGCCGTGCTGCCATTGGCTTGACAGGTCATATGAAAAAATGCAACCCATAAACACACAGACACTGCAACAATCATCTACCAAGATGTCGTGGCCAATATATACACTCCTGGAAATGGAAAAAAGAACACATTGACATCGGTGTGTCAGACCCACCATACTTGCTCCGGACACTGCGAGAGGGCTGTACAAGCAATGATCACACACAAGGCACAGCGGACACACCAGGAACCGCGGTGTTGGCCGTCGAATGGCGCTAGCTGCGCAGCATTTGTGCACCGCCGCCGTCAGTGTCAGCCAGTTTGCCGTGGCATACGGAGCTCCATCGCAGTCTTTAACACTGGCAGCATGCCGCGACAGCGTGGACGTGAACCGTATGTGCAGTTGACGGACTTTGAGCGAGGGCGTATAGTGGGCATGCGGGAGGCCGGGTGGACGTACCGCCGAATTGGTCAACACGTGGGGCGTGAGGTCTCCACAGTACATCGATGTTGTCGCCAGTGGTCGGCGGAAGGTGCACGTGCCCGTCGACCTGGGACCGGACCGCAGCGACGCACGGATGCACGCCAAAACCGTAGGATCCTACGCAGTGCCGTAGGGGACCGCACCGCCACTTCCCAGCAAATTAGGGACACTGTTGCTCCTGGGGTATCGGCGAGGACCATTCGCAACCGTCTCAATGAAGCTGGGCTACGGTCCCGCACACCGTTAGGCCGTCTTCCGCTCACGCCCCAACATCGTGCAGCCCGCCTCCAGTGGTGTCGCGACAGGCGTGAATGGAGGGACGAATGGAGACGTGTCGTCTTCAGCGATGAGAGTCGCTTCTGCCTTGGTGCCAATGATGGTCGTATGCGTGTTTGACGCCGTGCAGGTGAGCGCCACAATCAGGACTGCATACGACCGAGGCACACAGGGCCAACACCCGGCATCATGGTGTGGGGAGCGATCTCCTACACTGGCCGTACACCACTGGTGATCGTCGAGGGGACACTGAATAGTGCACGGTACATCCAAACCGTCATCGAACCCATCGTTCTACCATTCCTAGACCGGCAAGGGAACTTGCTGTTCCAACAGGACAATGCACGTCCGCATGTATCCCGTGCCACCCAACGTGCTCTAGGAGGTGTAAGTCAACTACCCTGGCCAGCAAGATCTCCGGATCTGTCCCCCATTGGGCATGTTTGGAACTGGATGAAGCGTCGTCTCACGCGGTCTGCACGTCCAGCACGAACGCTGGTCCAACTGAGGCGCCAGGTGGAAATGGCATGGCAAGCCGTTCCACAGGACTACATCCAGCATCTCTACGAGCGTCTCCATGGGAGAATAGCAGCCTGCATTGCTGCGAATGGTGGATATACACTGTACTAGTGCCGACATTGTGCATGCTCTGTTGCCTGTGTCTATGTGCCTGTGGTTCTGTCAGTGTGATCATGTGGTGTATCTGACCCCAGGAATGTGTCAATAAAGTTTCCCCTTCCTGGGACAATGAATTCACGGTGTTCTTATTTCAATTTCCAGGAGTATATATATATATATATATATATATATATATATATATATATATATATCAAGAGTTAGTTAAAACTGCAGAATAGTTTCATTCATATGGATTTTTAAATTAATTGTTGCATAATTATTGTCAAAATAAATAAACCAAATAACCATGACGTCATATAATTCTTTGTTTTGGACAGTTGATCTTGAACAGAAATTCATTCATAGGTCATGGACAATTTTAAGGTATCAGCTTTTTCATTTTTAAGAAATCAGCTGAATTCAACTCAGTCGTACATTTCTTGAAGTCGACCCACGTCAAGAACGCCATAAAACTGCAACGGAATGAAGCCATCGATGAAGCGTGGAGTACGTTATTGGAGGAGCTGCGATCAAAAGTGTACAAAATAACGGATGCAATAGGCAGATCGTGAAAAAGTATGATGCGTTTTCCTATATTAATTAGCTACGAGAGTAGTTTGCGCAATAGGGGAGGGTCAGCGACATGCAGTAGCCCTGTTTAAGTATTTTAGACTTTTGACATCAGACACTTTCTGAGCTTTAGAATACGCTTCTCATTTATTTGTCTAAGGCTACAAATATGTTCCATGAGAAATCGTCCATCCGCAAAACCCACCTAGTCCGGTCGCACGCTAGTCTCAAACTCATTCTCCATCCCATTTTCCGATCTAGCGCTAAGAAGTCTACTGATAGATGCCATCACACCAGTCCCTCCATAACTGCTTCTCTTGTTCTCTTTTTTATACAATGTCCAGTCACATTAATGTCACCAGCTGTAAATATCTAAATAACCCCATTTTACAGCGTTGACCGCTGCGTGACTTGCAGAAAGAGGGTCAGTGGAAAGTGGAGCCATGCTGCCTCCAGTGTCTTGGCCAGCTAGAAGATCCACGGCGTCTGCGGCCCGATCGAGGTGGTCCCACAGATTCTCTATTGCGTTTAAATCCTGGGAAGTTGATGGCCAGGGGTGTAGGGTAAACTCATCTTGGTGCTCCTCGAACCATGATCATAAACTACGAGCTGTGTGACACGTTGCATTGTGCTGCTAGTACTGAAACGTCCCCTTAGAAAAATTATACACGACTGTCCTTAAACTGACACACAATATTTTGTTAGCGCAACGCAGTCTCACTTTCAATAATCCCTACAAAAGAATGGCCCTGACTAACATTAAACTATACCTTTCACAAATCACTTACTTCACAAAAATCTTCGCTACTCAAGCTACTGCAATACAGCGAGCGCCACTAATGCCAGCTAAATAAAAGATTCAAACTACTGAAGGCACTAACTACTGATAGGCATAGTTAGCAAATGAAAGATTTTAATAGAGAACAAACAGTGTATTTACCTTAATAGTCATAATACATATAGCAGTTCATGACAAATTACAAAACTCCGCCATCTCTCTCCCCACATCCACCACTGCTGGCGGCTCACCTCCAACTGCGCAACGCTACGCGCTGTTCACATCCAGATGCCGCTGCCCAACACTACAATGCAGACAACAATGCAAACTAGCCACAGACTTCACACAGCACAGCCAGTGGTTCTCACACAGAGCGCTATGTAACGTTGCCAATAAGAAAACATAAACAGCCTACTTACAGTACATACCATCATGCCGAGATAAACCAATTGCTAGTAGGGGTTGACATGGTCCCTAAGGACAGATACGTACTTATGTTGATCCATTGTGTCTTCCAGAATGACGAGATAACGAAGGGAATGCCACAGAAAATTGTTGCAGGATGTTCGCTTTCAGTCGTCTCTCGCCGTACACGTCAATGGCCATATGTCCAATGGAATATAAAACGTGACTCTTTGAAAATGTCACCTGCCACCACTCAGTGGATGTCTAGTTTCGGTACTGGCGTGCAAATTCCAGCCTTCGTTGACGATGGACAGCAGCCAACATGGATGCATGAACCAAGCGCCTGTTGCGGAGGTTCAAACACAGCAACTTTCACTGTATGTCGTTGAGGGGATACTGTTGGTAGCCCCTTGGCTCCTCTGGGCTGTCAGTTGCTCAACAGTTGCACATCTGTTTGCCCGTACACATCTCCACAGCCATCGTTCAGCCGTGTTACCTGTGACCCGTTGCCCACCACAGCTGCCTCGGCGCCGGTTTTGGTTCACGCCATTTTGCCTTGCACGGTATACATTAATCATGGCGGCACACGAACTGTTTGCAAACTTAGTCGTTTCGGAAATGCTTCCACCCCTTGCCCGAAAGCTGATGGTAATGCCCTTTTGAACTACAGATAAATCGCTCCATTACCGCGTTACGAAACGACTGCACTGTTTTCCGCGTCATCCGAGACGCTTTATCTACCCTTCTACTCTGCTCATGCCACCCACCGTCTGTGAGTGGTTATTGCATGCTGACGTCGAACAAAAGCGGTGCTCACATTAATGTGCTAATAAAAATTAGTCTAAAATCACTTGTTGGCTTCTGAAAAAATATAGTTGCTGTTTTTGGACGTTTTTGCCGTATTTCCACATTCACAACATATTTCTTACCCAGTCCATCATCTGGTAACCTGTCAGCAATTAAAATTTGTGATTACAAACTCTTCTCATAATACAAATGCAAGTATACACAATTGCAAGGCTCACAAACGTACAAAAATAATTTAAAAAATCAATGATGTCAAAATAGGCAGAAATGTGCATACCTTTTGCAGTTATATAAGTTCAAAGAGCAGTTGTAAATGCCGTACATCAAGAAATGCATATGGTACATCAGTTGCGTTAGCTTCACACTCACAGAGACAGAAACCAGATGTACCATAACCAGATCTGTAGCTAGCGCGCGCCGCGGAGGATGGAGGGCACTATGGTCTAGCACAATGTCAGGTCGCAGAGCCGGCAGTATCGCAAGGAAATTTAATATAACTTATATATCGCCATTACTAACAGTGACAAAAGTAAAGCTCAAAGGCATAAAATCGTGTATGATATCACATCAAATATTACATCTGTGAATATTACAGAATATAAAAATACACTCAAAACTGTGGCACACTACACCGTACATTTGGTGTTATAAAAAGTGGCCGCAAAGGGCAGACCATTTTTGCTTCCAACAGCAATCGAAGGCATCAAAACTATGAAAAAACCAATCTCATGTTCCACTGATCTTTTCATAAAGTAATCGCTCATGGAAGTGACGTCTATGTATGAAAATTTCTAGGTCTCCCAAGATATCCAAATAAACACATTTTATTCTGATAATGAAGACTCAGTAAATTGTTTTCGATGTCACGAGACTCATGACTGCACTGACGTAAATGAATTCCTAGTGCACTACCACAGCTAGGATAACCGTGTTATCTATATCGCGTTCTGAATTCCCTCCCAGTCTCTCCGATGTAAAACTTGTCTCAAGCTCCATAGTTAATCTTATAGATTCCTCCGCTGCAGAACTTATTAACAGGCTGCTCTATACCATGACCAAGGAGCTTCTCCAATTTTTCAATAGCACTAAAACCTGCAGCCATATTATTCTTTTTAAATTCATTACAAATCTTTGGAGACGTTGGGCCAACAAACTCTTCGTTCTTTACCCCGATCCGTTCCTGAGTCTGTGAGAGAATGTTATAGGCCATTTTCCTAATATCATTTTCTCTAAATCCATTTCCAATCCGTATCTGTACAATGGTGACTATTTCCCTATCGGTGGCCTCCAGGGAAATTTGCAAAATTTTTTAACCTGTGGAACATTGAACGAAAAAATGCTTTCTTCCGTGACTGGGGATGATTAGAATTCGCAGCAATAATGACATCTGTTGTTGTCAGTTTACGAGAAACCTCGTACTCTAAACACTGGCTATTCCTACTTATCCATAAGTCCAAAAAGTTATGAGAATTCTCAACTTCAAACTCCATAGTGAAATTAAAATTGTGGTGTAAAGAGTTAAAAATTTACTGTCGCTTGAGTGCCTCGTCCTTATTCCTGTTAAAAACGGTGAATATTTCGTCAAAATAATGTTTTACAGTACAGTATTATTGACAAAATAATTCTGCTTTGTGAAGAGTTTGCGCTCCAGAAGATTTATAAAGATCTATGACAAAATCACAGAATGGCTTGAGCCCATTATCACGCCGTCATTTTGACAAAAAAATACGTCCATTAAAGGAAAAATAATGAAACCAAAGAGTTTGGTCTACCAGGCCAACAAGGTCATTCACCAATGATTGATCTGCTCTATTATCGAAAACAAGATTATACCGAGTCATGGGAATAAAGAGCTAGCTGCGTTGCACAAGAACGATATTTTCTGAATTCGTGTTGGTATTGTATCAATAATTATTTTCTTCAAGGTGATTCATAATGTTCGAGTATTTTTAGTGAAGTAATTACGGAAAACTGTATTTCGTAACTCCACTTTAGTGGCGCCATCATCAAAAATGGCTCTGAGCACTATAGGACTCAACTGCTGTGGTCATAAGTCCCCTAGAACTTAGAACTACTTAAACCTAACTAACCTAAGGACATCGCACACATCCATGCCCGAGGCAGGATTCGAACCTGCGACCGTAGCGGTCGTGCAGTTCCAGACTGTAGCGCCTTTAACCGCTCGGCCACTCCGGCCGGCGCGCCATCATCGGTTACATTTCCACCGCTATCGCACAGTGACGGTATTGACTGTTTTTTGCCACTGGTGTACTTTACGTACGACCTGAATCTCTTTGGGTGGTCCACCATATTTTGAGACAATGTTTCTTTGCGAAAACTATTAAAAGCATCTCGCATTGACGTCCGCATTAAATTTCGAGCTTCCGTGAAACTTAGCCAGCCTTGGAGATTTTGCGTACTTCTGAATTTGGGTTGCTTTCTTCGTTGCTTCTGCAACAGTGTTCTGACGTGCTTTTGTGTACCCGTCTCTTATTAATTTATGCGGTATGAATCTGTCTATTGCTGTCGATACTGTATCTTTGAATTTGAGCCATATCTGGTCTACACTTACATAATTAGCTTGGAAGGAATGGAGGCTCCCTCTTAGGAATGCATCAGAGCGAATTTTTATCTGCTGTTTTAGATAGATAGATTTTGCGTTTATTTTTAGTGGTTTTGGTTGATATGGTTTTGAATCTCGCTACAGTGACCTTGTGTTTACTAATCCCTTTATCCGTCATGACGCTCTCTTTGATATCAGGACTATTTGTGGCTAAGAGGTCAAGCGTGTTTTCGCAACCATTTTCGGGTGGGCCCATGAACTAATTGTTCAAAGTAATTCTCAGAGAAAGCATTTAGTACAACTTCGGAAGATGTTTTCTGTCTACCACCGGCTTTGAACATGTATTTTCGCCAACAAATCGAGGGTGGATTGAAGTCTCCACCAATTATAGCTGCATGAGGGGGAGGTACTTATTTGTAATGAGATTCAAGTTTTCTTTGAACTGTTCAGCTGTTGTATCATCTGAGTCGTGGGGTCGGTATAGGGAGCCAATTATTATTTTGGTACGGTTGTTGAGTGTAACCTCTACCCATAGTAATTCGCAGGAACTATCTGTTTCAATTTCACTACAAAATAAACTACTACCAACAGACACAAACACACCACCACCTACTTTATGTAATCTATCCTTTCTGAACAAGGTTTGCGCCTCTGTAAAAAATTCGGCAGAATTTATCTCCGGCTTTAGCCAGCTTTCTGTTCCTATAACGATTTCAGCTTCAGTGGATTCTATCAGCGCTTGAAGCTCCGGTACTTTTCCAACACAGCTACGACAGTTTACAACTACAATACCGACTGTTACTTAGTCGATTATCATCGTTTCTTTGCCGTGTACCCTTTGAGACTGGAGCCATTTTTGATGTTTGCCGAGACTCTCTAACCTAAAAAACCACGCCACATAGCTCCAGCTACCCGTGTAGCCGCCTCCTGTGTGTAGTGGACTCCTGACCTATTTAGCGGAACACGAAACCACATCACCCCACGGCGCAAGTCGAGGAATCTACAGCCTACACGGTCGCAGAACCGTCTGAGCCTCTGATTCAGACCCTCCACTCGGCTCTGTACCAAATGTCCGCAATCGGTCCTGTCGACGATGCTGCAGATGGTGAGCTCTGCCTTCATCTCGCTAGCAAGACTGGCAGTCTTCACCAATTCAGTTAGCCGCCGGAAACCAGAGAGAATCTCTTCCGATCCATAGCGACACACGTCATTAGTGACGACATGAGCCATCACCTGCAGTTGGCTGCACCCTGTACCCTTCATGGCATCCGGAAGGCACCTTTCCACATCTTGGATGACTTCCCCCGTTACGCACACGGAGTGCACATTGGCTTTCTTCCTGTCCTTAGCTGCCATATCCCTAAGGGGCTCCGTCACCTGCCTAACATTGGAGCTCCCAATGACAAGCACTCCCACCCTCTGCGCTTCTCCGGACCTCTCAGGAAGACCGGCCACTGCCGCAATAGGTGAGGCCGCCCTTACTGGCTCAGAAGTAGTTTCAGCAGTGGGCATTACCTCAAACCTGTGACAGAGGCGTAAGGGTACAGCCTTGCGGCCATCACCAACTTCCGCCTTCCGCCCAGGGATTCGGGACCCCGCCCCGGTTCGCCAATCACCGTCAGGCATGTGTCGACCGGCAGGGACGTCCGAATCCGAGAGTGCTGTGTCATCAGAGATCCCAGGCGATGCTACAGGTTCCAGAGGCGCCAAAGCTCTCGCCTCGGGTGTCCCAATGTCACCGCGTCCTGGGGCAACTGCCTTAAAGCCTGTCGGCCACGGCCAACACAATTTCCAGCTGTTTACGGACGGAGGCCAATTCCCTATCCATCCCTAACAATTTTTTCCCTCTCTTTTATCTCACAAGCCGTTCAAAACAAGCAGATGACTGACGACTACGCGAATTTATACTATTCGGTTTCTAAAACGCGATGCTACAACTCTCGAATACTATAATACGCCCGAAATTTGTGAATTAAACTATGCAAGTACCCAAAAACACGCAAAGAAATTAAAAATTAAACTATAAAAAAGATAAGTGAGTTAAGAGTGCGTCTTGCTCCTGGCTGCTGCTTATCCAACGGCGGCAAGGAGCTCACTGGCTGAAACCAACCGACACTATCTCCAAAGTATTATATACACTTATGTGACGTCTTGGGACAGCGATAGCACATATACAGATGGCGGTAGTATTGCGTACACAGGTTATAAAAGGGCAGTGCATTAGCGGAGATCTCATTTGTACAACACTCAGGTGATTCACGTGATTCATGTGAAAAGGTTTCCGAAGTGATTATGGGCGCACGACGGGAATTAATAGACTTTGATCGCGGAGTGGAAGCTGGAGTAAGATGCATGGGACACACCATTTCAGAAATAGTTGGGGAATTCAGTTTTCCGAGATCACAGTGTCAAGTGTGCACCGAGAATTCCCAGGTTTCAGGCATTACCTCTCACCCCAAGGGGAACGCAGCGGCCGACGGCCTTCACTTAACGACCGAGAGCAGCGGCGTTTGCGTAATGTTGTTAGTGCTAAGAGACAAGCAACACTGCAGAAATCAATGTGGAACGCACGGCGAACGTATCCGTTAGGACAGTGCGGCGAAATTTAACGTTAATGAGCTGTGACAGAAAGCCACCGACGCGATTGCCTCTGCTAACAGTACGACGACGCCTGTAGCGCCTCTCCTGGGTTCGAGACCATATTGCTAGGACCACAGACGACCGAAAAACAGTGGCCTGATCAGGTAAATCCCTATTTCAGGTGATAAGATCTGATGATGCGGTTCGAGTGTGGCACAGACGGCACTACGCCATGGAACCAAGTTGTCAACAATGCACTGTACAAGCTGGTGGTGGCTCCATAATGGCCTGGGCTGTGTTTACATGGAGTGGAATGGGTCCTCTGATCAAACTGAACCAACCATTGAGTGGAAATGGTTATGTCCGGCTACTTCGAGACCATTTGCAGCCATTCATGGGCTTCATATTCCCCAACAACGACGGGATTTTTATAGACTGCAATGCACCCTGTCATTGGACCTCAGTTGTTCTCGATTGGTTTGAAGAACATTTTGGACGATTCGAGAGAATGATTTGACCCCGAAACGTCCAACATTTGTCCCATCGAGAGTTCAGTTCGTGCACAAAATCGTGCACGGGCAACACTTTCGCAGTTATGGATGGTTATAGAGGCATAATGGTTCATAGTATCTGCAGGGGACATCCAACGACTTGAGTCCATGCCATGTCGAGTTGCTGCATTGCTCTGGGAAATCTTGAGGTATCCAGTGACTTTTATCGCCTCAGCGTCGTCTGTAAGTGAGTTTAGGTATTATTCAACACATCCTCTTCCTTCCCATCGTACTACAATGTCATAATTTAATCTTTTACGAAATCGTCCATTTATGACTCCCATCGTTAATAATTCGTGTCCATCTTGATACTCGTCCACAACCACTTGTAGGTCAACGCAGAAGTCTCTCTTCTTCTTGTCGGGAGCGTCATAAAAACACTTCTCGTCCACATCCTCTCTGTATCGTACCTGTGATTACCAGGAATCGTTTGTTTGTACTTCTATTTCTCTAATCATATTGTGAATTTTTCGGAACAACCTCTGCACATTCCATGTTCCAGAAATCAGAGTCCTTTTACTTAACCAGAGTCGTTGCCTTTTGACGGAATGTAGTGGAATCAGACTGTTCAAAGGGAATTAAATTATTGCCAACAATGTTTCTTCTTTAGGCCCAGGAGCATTACATATGTCAGATAATTATTAAAAGGATGCACCAGAATGGCTACTTATAATAATTAATATTTATAACGACGGGCTGTTTCGGTATTTATCGCCGATATCAAGTACCTACGAAGACAGTTTTGGTGAGACCGTGTCACCGATTGATTGTGAATGTCATCTGTATTAAAGCGACTATAATGTACTCTAGAATGTTGAGACGTCCATATTACGTCATTTGTGAACTGTCGTATAATTGTCAGAGTTTTGATTAGATGGTAAATAACGTAAGTATACTGAAAATAATACTTTAATTATGGTTTGACAGTAATTTCACATTTCTACTCTGACAATGTTATATGTTTATAACAGATTATACAAATGAACAACGATATTATTTTACTGAATATTATTTCAGATTTATCCTTCTTCATGTACTAACATTTCAATAAAATATTTGTAGTAGTATTTGTGTCTGAAGTCTGTAAGCTCCGTTAATATTTCTTGTGTGTATTTTCTCGCGTGTATGTAGAATTCCAATTCTTCAGGAATGTTCACTGCAAGAACTATTGGTATTTTGTAGAGGATATGGAGCATAATTTAGATAGTGTCCGCGGTGTAGCTTTCATTTATCAAATGTAGAAATAAGCTCAAATGAATATTCTCGCTGTTTTTAACGTGTTCTTTGTATCTTCCTGTTTGGCCAAAGTAAAAGTTGCTGCAGTTGCATCATGCGATGTGTTGCCTGTGGTGCGAGAGGTAATGCCTGAAACCTGGAATCCTCGGCGCCCACTTGACACTGTGATCTCGGAATGCTGAATTCTCCAATTATTTCTGAAATGGTGTATCCCACGCATTTTATATATGCTTGGGTTATCATATTCGGATGTTTTGATGGTGGCGGAACGTAATTTTACTGAAAGGTTGTTATTAGTTCGAAAGGCCAGATGAATATTTATGGCATTAAAAATTGAATTTTGTTGGAGATTCTACCAAGGTAAACTATTGGTACGTATCTTATTTTTTGTTTAGATGATTTTTCTTGAAGTTACACACATCTCGTTATATAGTGTGTTCTGCTTTGGTGTTCTACATTAGTAGTATAATTTCGTGTTTACGTTGCGGCCAAAGTCATTTCTATAGGCTTTAATAACGAAGTATGTTAACTTCTTTTTGAAATATGTGTTTTCCTAATGATAGGTTATTTAATCCATTAATGATTGAATGGAGAAATGGCAGTTTGGATGTCAGGAATAGGCATTTATAAAGTTATCATTAGAGGCATTCTTTCTATAGATATCAAATAACCGACGACAGCCGAAATGAGATGATATAAAATGCTGACCTGGCAACAGCAAGAAAAGCATTTCTGAAAAAGAGAAATTTGTGGAACGTGGACTGTAATCATTTGAGACAAGAGGAGAATACAAGCTTTTGAAATGTGCTGCTACAAAAGAATGCTGAAGGTTACATGGATAGATCGAATAACTAATGAAGTGGTACTGAACTGAACTGGGGGAAAATTGGCACAACTTGATTAAAGTAGTGATTCGCTTGGTAGGAGACATTCTGATGCATCAAGGAGTCATCAGCTTTGTACCGGTGGTACGTGTAGGGGGATAAAATTGAAGAGAGAGACCAAGAGGTGAATGAACAAGTTCGGATGTGTGTTTTCAGTAGTTATGCAGAGATGAAGACATAGACCTGCGTGGAAAGCTGCATCAGACAAAATTTTCGGATTAAAGATGACACAAACGACGTCTGGCAACTGACAAAGAACTTCTTTCAATGGTAATATATTTCAAATTATGATGTAGTACTGTGAACGTCGTTCACAATTGAAATAGGGCGTTTTTGCTGCCCAGTGCGTGAGTCGGGAATTCTTTGTGAGGACATCCTATGGAGCTGTTGCTACAACGTAGACTAGTGCGAGACGTATCCGAGGCAGGGGGCAGCGTGGCGGTGCAATGCGTTTTTAAACGGCGCATGCGCCTCCGCCTAATCGGCCGACGAGCGGCAGTTCGCTCGCCAACCGGTTCCGTAACTGGAACGGGTATCCGCGCAGCTGCCCGCCCGCACATTAAAACACGTCAGAGAGCGTTCAGTTTATGGCACCTGCTTTATCCCGGGCCAGCGATAAGCATCTGGATCGTGACTCCCAACCCGCGCCGGGTTTATTGGGTTATCTGAGATTTTTACGGCAGACGACCGATGAAATGGCCGGGCAGCATATATACTAATTAGCACTTGTTTTGCTCTCGGGAGACGGGCTGTTTGGAGAAAGCACCGCGAGAGCGCGGCACCTGTGTTCCCGGTCGCTGGCCGCTGGTGGCTGCAGCTCCGCTGATGGCCAGCGGCCGATAGCCGGCAGCTGAGTCACGGCCACCGGCTCGAGAGTCGGCCCAGCCAGCTCGGGACTAGGGCGGCATACGGACACTGGGAATGTACCGGGCAGACGGGTTCTGTGCAAGACTTCGGTCGGTTGCGTGCTGACCACGAAGGCAGGAACACAGCCCGTGGAAATTAATGGTCCATAAATTTTTCGCGGGTGATTCAGTTATATAAGCGACTACTACACCGTCCAGTCGCGTTAATGTGACCATCGCCTACGTTCGATGTCAATGTGCAATAGCCACTCACAGGCACCACGTGGCATCGCTAGCAGCGTGTCGGAGGGTGAGGAAGACAAGTGTCGCAATGAGGAATCGTAGTAACTTATCTGCGGATCATTGGCTTCGGCTAAGTCTGTAAACTGTTCATATGCCGTGATGGATAAAGCACACCGTACATGCAAAACGGTGCTACACAAAACCGCAGCGGAGGCAACTGCGGCGCACCGAGGTCCATAGATGACAAAAGTGAACCACGGCTGCTGAAAGGTGAACGGAAATATAGACGTGCAACTGCTGAACAACTGACCGCCCAGATGAAACCATGGGGTACCAACAGCATCTTTTCAACGACCGTTCAGCGTATGAGTCTCTTTTTCAGGTGTCTGGCTCATGCATCCTTGCTGACTGCTGTTCATCAGCGACGCATGCTGGAAAAATGCAAACCAGTACCGCAAATGGGCTTTTCAGAGGAATCACATTTTACGCTCCTTGTACGTTGGCTTGTACGGCTCTGCAACAGTGGTCTGAAGGATTACGACTCTGCGACAATGGTCTGAAGGGTCCAGGCCGGAGTAGGGGGCGTTATTGCCTGGAGAATGTTTTTGTTGCCTTCCATGGTTATCTCATCATTTTGGAAGGCGCAACACGAGTGCGTCTCCACATAGGCCTTCACTGGTCATCAGAGCTCGTTCGAAGTAGGACCTATTACTAAAGTCAATTCTACTCCAGAAAATGAGATTTCAGTTCGAAGACCTCTCCAGAGACACTTCTGGCAACGGTGGCACACCAACCTCACTGTCGCCAGACGTGAGGCCCCATAATCATCTTTTTTCATATCAGGGTTCCCTTTGGTTGCCACCCACGGCGCCCTTAAAGCACAACGGTACGTGGACGGTATTCTACGCCTCATAGTGTTGCCCTCCATTGCTTTTGCTTATGTAGCAGTTCCCTGCCAATTGTCACCACAGCAGTACCGATGCGTTCTTTGAGCTGTTCCAGTATTCTCGGCAGTGGGAGTAACAAAACACGGCGCTAAAAGTACCCCTCCCCCTCTCCATCGGAAAATATAACAATGTGATAGGTCATGTGGCCTGGGGGGGGGGGGGGGGCAAGAGCGGAAGTTCGTTGTTTAGGGAGTGACCAACACTGATGCTCCAATGAGGAAGACGAAATTCTCGGAATCAACAGTCAGTTGAGAAAACCACAACTGAAAAATATTAACGTTAAGAGGCGCCCGTGACAGTCTTCTCACAGAAAAAGGTTCTGTGACTTTACAGACAAAATATTAACCATCAACGAAACTCGTTCACGAGTAATTTCAGTTTCGCACACTCCCACATCGCGGCGATTAAACTTTCCAGACAAAAGGAAGGCTGCTTCGTCGCCGAATATCAGGCTGCCGGAGACGTTCTTCCTCAATGTGCTTCCTGCATCGTGATATGAAACTGAAGGGAGCAGCTACAGTTTTCCGGTTTTAATTCTATGCTCTAGCTGCAGATAGTAACAATGATTGCAAAAAGTTCCACGTAATTTGGGGGGGGGGGGGGTATTCCGAAATCGTGGCTTGCGCGGAGAGTATTTCATTTTTTTCTCTCTTTTTAACTATGTACGAAATTTGCTCTCATCCTTTCATTGTTGCATCAGGCACACTTGGGCGTCCGGCACTCTTCTGTTTACAGAGACAAAAAGTGACCCTAAGTTGTCGATACAAACGCACAAAAGAACAAGGCATTCACTTGTTCTTTTCCATAATTCCTTCTGAAAGTATGCTGCACTTTATTGCGTATAACATATTCCAACACACAAAAACTCTTTTGTTGCTTTGTCGCCATATTTTTTATCTACATGGATACTCTGTAAATCACATTTAAGTGCCAGGTAGAGGGTTCATCGAACCACCTTCACAATGCTCTATTGTTCCAATCTCGTATAGCGCGCGGAAAGAACGAACACCCATATCTTTCTGTACGAGCTCTGATTTCCCTTATTTCATCACGGTGATCGTTTTTCCCTATGTATGTCGGTATCAACAAAATATTTTCGCATTCGGAGGAAAAAGTTGGTGACTGGAAGTTCGTGAGAAGATTCTGTCACAACGAAAAACGCCTTTGTTTTAATGATGTCCACCCCAAATCCTGTATCATTTCAGTTATACTCTCTCCCCTATTTCGCGATAATACAAAACGTGCTACCCTTCTTTGAACGTTTTAGATGTACTCTCTCTGATCCCACACCGTCCAGCAGTGTTCTAAAAGAGAAAGGACAAGCGTAGATCTGTTACAATTACTAAGTGTCTTGCCAATAAAACGCAGTCTTTGGTTAGCCTTCCCCACAACATTTTCTATGTGTTCCTTCCAATTTAAGTTGTTCGTAATTGTAATTCCAAATTTTTAATTCCATCTCGTCAAGGAGCCGCAGTCGTATCGCCACCTGGCGGCCACAGTGGAAACACTGTGAGTTTAGGGTTGTGTTCATTCACGCATCACTCATATTTAATTCCTAAACAAAATTGATAACAGTCTGCAGTTGAAAGGGAGAAGGACGAACACAAAACCATCACTAGTTTCCTCTGCAACAAATGGAATTTATTGTCTGCTACAGGATAAACCAGAACTCCACCGACAAACTTGCACAGGTTGTTTGAGGATACCTTCCGAGTACTTTGGAATGAGGGGCCCACCGTCCCAAGGGCCAGTTACAGACTAATACTGTAATTATGAATTATTTATTTTGTTACCGCAGTCGTCATTATTCTTGTAAAAATACCTTCAAAACAGTGAAGAAGCCTGTGTTGTTCAATAATAAAAACGTAGAACACAAGACATGGAGCAATGCAACAACCGTCAGACGACGCAGGAGTATCGTGATGTGGTTACCGTGTCTGTGGAAACAACTCAGCCCAGAGCCGTTGCGTCATTCGTATATTTACTGCATTCACTGAAACCAGGTACATATCGCCAACTCTTCATCGGTGTACCTATCCGTACTGCTGTGCATCACTGTTAACGTACAACACTACCATAAAAACAAACCTGAACTGTTGTAAATGCAGCCTCGAGGGCGACGAGTAAATTGACTATTACCATCATCGGCAGCAAGAATAGTGAGTGAATGAACAAGTTTGTTTCGTAACGGGAGAACGGGAGACACGGCGCATGCCGTTGACATTTGCACTGTCGAATATTATTTACAGTGCAATGCAGATACCAAGCCAACTAGGACAAGAAACCAAACAAAATACAATAAGTCTCTAACAAGCCGTCGCAGCCATGGATTCCTTATACCAAAATTCTGAAAAGGTATTCCAGAACAACCTCTAAAACTTGGTTGGTGGACTTCTAGTTCACCTTGGATAAGACCACGCCAAGACCGCTTTGTTGTTACCAAACTGCCTCTATCAAATGTCAAATGGTTCAAATGGCTCTGAGTACTATGCGACTTAAATTCTGAGGTCATCAGTCGCCTAGAACTTAGAACTAATTAAACCTAACTAAACTAAGGACATCACACACATCCATGCCCGAGGCAGGATTCGAACCTGTGACCGTAGCAGTCGCTCCGCTCCAGACTGTAGCGCCTAGAACGGCACGGACACTCCGGCCGGCTATCAAATGTCTCCACGTCCTGAGACCTCTAATCACCTAGCAAATGCTCTCTCATTAAGTAGCTGCTTTCCTCACAAAAAACTGGCAAATGATAATAATGGTCACTGAGAATCATACACCTCCACACCACCTTTAAAAACTCTGCTTCTGCGTCTCAAGAAAGTACATGGTAGGAAGACAAGATTAGACAGTCTAAATGTAAGTTCCCCCCAGGGGTTTCCTTTAGCAATTAATACTCGAGGTTAGCGGCGTATCACGTCAGTGAAACGGGCGTTAGTTCTGTCAGCAGTTGAGTAACGCGCTGTGAGTATTACGAGTTGGCGGTGGTGACTTCAGCGAGGACAGTACGAGAGAGTGAGAGCTGTTACGCTCGCGGAAGCATTCAGGGCGGGACAGACCACGTGGCCAAGACGTCATCGCACCAGTGAGCTGGCCCTGGAGACAACTTTAGCAAGGCGCTACTCTCCCTGTGACTCATGCAGCATCCGATCCCTGCAGATGTTCACCTGTTTTCATAGTCTTGCACCGAATTTGAACCTTTATTTTTTTTACTTTCTCTCTTCTTGTGTCGTGTGTGTGTGTGTGTGTGTGTGTGTGTGTGTATGTGTGTGGGTGTGTGTGTGGGTGTGTGTGTTAACGTGCGGATTCTTACATGTGACTGTGCGGTCTTCCCTGTATAGTTCCCTTAATGTGTTAGTGTACCACTGCATAGTGTAGGGATCGGACAGAGAACAGTAACATGGACAATGCCTTTTGTGAAGTTCTGAAGTGTTTCGTCAGATTTGCTACAGATAGCTGTCTATCCTGCTTTATAAAAGGAAAAAGCCTCTGACCTCCACGTTCTGCGACGATGCGTGAACTTCCAACACCTTGTCGTTTCACGGCCTTTCTATCGTTTTGTATATATGCCAACGACAGTAGCACGTGAAAACAGCCAAGCAACCTATCCGAAATGCTCTTTTCCTGGCGCTGGGCTACAAGAATCTGGCCACTGTCGAATACTTTTCTTTCTCTTGAGACGCCAATCTTCTGACTGGTTTGACGCGACCCGACACGAATTTCTGTTCTGTGCCATCCTCTTCACTCTTCATCTCAGAGTAGCATTTGCAGCCTACGGCCTCAATTATTTGCTGGATGTATTCCAATCACTGTCTTCATCTGAGGTTCTCACCCTCTACAGCTCCCTATATAACCAAGGAATTTATTCCGTGATGTCTTAACAGATGCCCTACCATCCTGACCATCCTGACTCTTCTTCTTCCCAGTGTTTCCCACGTATCTCTTTAGTCGCCGATTTCTGCGAAGTAGCTTCTCATTTCTTACCTTATCAGTCCATCTGATTTTCAACATTCTTCTGTAACATCACATCTGAAATACTTAGATTCTCTTCTGTTCTGATTTTCCTTCAGTTCATGTTTTACTACCAAAACGATGTGCTCCAAATTTACATTCTTAGAAATTTTTCCTCAAATTAAGGCCTGTGTTTGATAGTAGTAGATTTCTCTTGGCCAAATGTCCTTTCTGCCAGTGACAATCCGTTTTTTATGTCCTTCTTTCTTTCTCCTCATGTGTAAACTTCGTCATTACCAATCCTGACGTTAAGTTTCTCGCTGTTTTTATTTCTGCTTCATCTCAACTAAGTTCATCTTTCTTCGATTTACTGCCAATCCACATTCCGTACTCATTCGACTGTTGATTCCATTCGGTATATTTTTCCGTGGCCGTCTGCCCCGTTTCCTTGAGGAATTTTTAAACGCCTGAGGTTTCATGGTACATATGGGTTTTGCCTTGTCTGACACCATTATCCATAGAAAACGGTGTACCTCAGAGTTCCGTCCTTAGCGTCGTCTTCTTTTCTATCGCCATTAGCTCTGTAATGGCCTGTCTCCCGCCACGCGTCTCCGGCTCCCTTTTCGTTGGCGATTTTGCCATCTATTGCAGTTTCCACGGACATGGCTCGTTGGGCGACGTCTTCAGCGATGTTTTCCGAAAGTCTTTTCTCATCGAGCATCGACAATGGTTATCTTTTTTTCTAAACACAAAACCATTTATACAAATTTCTGGAGACACAATTGGTTTCTTCCAGCATCTTGGACCTGTTGCTCTTCTGTTCGCTGAAACTAAGAAATTCCGGCTCTTGCTCGATAGGAAACTTCCCTCGGGCTCTCATGTGCCTTACCTGGCAGCCCGCTGTATGCTGTCGCTCAGTGTCCTACGTGTCCCCAGTGGTACTTCCTGGGGTGCAGATCAAACCATCCTCCTCCATTTGTACCGGTCCCTTTTCCGTTCGAAACATATGGGTGCTTCGTTTATGCGTCTGCACGTCCGTCCCTCGTACGCCGTCTCAATACAACCCACCATCGTGGCATCCGTTTGGTCACTGGCGCCTTTTACACTGCTAGTTCGGTTGAGAGTCTGTATGCAGAAGCTGCCGAACTACCGCTGACCTACCGCAGCGACTTTCTCCTCAGCAGATACGGATGCCGTTTGTCTGCCATGCGTGGCCACCCATTCTATGCCTCTTTCTTCGATGCCTCCTTTGATCGCCAGTATGCGGAGCGTCACTCTGTTACCTTCCGGATTTCGCTTTCGGCTCTTTCTCCGGCAGCTTAACTTCACGCCACCTACAACTTACTGTCCCAGTAGGTGCGAACCATTCACCACCTTGGCTCCGTGCGGCGGCCCATGTTCACATGGCCTTCATTCACTTCCTAAGAACACTACTCCAGTCTTGCTCTATCGCCTTCAATTTCACGACCTTAGCATGGAATTTCGCGATAGTACCTCTGTGTACACTGATGGCTCTCGGGCTGACCGTGGTGTCGGGTGTGTTTTCGTCAATGGCGCCGACGTTTTTCGATATCGGCTTCCGGAACACTCCTCAGTATTTACATCAGTGCTCTTCGCCCAGTAACAGGGCACGCAGTACATCCTGTGACACAGGTCTTTCAATTGCGTCATCCACTCCGACTCCCTCAGCGCCCTTCTGAGCTATGTGTGCAGCACACCGTCCATCCCCCGGTGCAACGGGTCCAGCAAAGCTGTCATTTGCTCACTCTTGATGAGCGGCTGTGATGTGTATGTGGGTTCTTGACCATGCCTGTCTGACAGAAAACGGGGCCGCTGACGCTGCTGCCAAAGCTGCAGTCCTCGCACCTCAGCCCGCTAGTTCTTATATTTCGTCCGATGATCTCTTTGCTATCGTTTGTCAGTAGGTGGTGTAACTTTGGCATCACCACTGGTCCTCCCTTCATGGGAACAAGTTCCGGGCTATTAAGCCTCTCCCAGCGCCTTGCACGACCTCCACTCGGCGCTCTCGTCGCGAGGAGATCGTTTTAACTACGTAGGTTGCATATTGGACACTGTCTCTTTAGCCATGGCCATTTGTTAAGTGGTGCTGCCCCGCAACTTAGTGCAAATTGCGCCCAACTTTTGACTGTCCGCCATTTCGTGACGGAATGCCCTTAGAATTTTAGAACATGTTTTTTGCTTGCGTATCATGTCATTTCTGGAAACCCAGAATCTACTCCTTAGGAATCAACATGGATTCCGGAAACAGCGATCCTGTGAGACCCAACTCGCTTTATTTGTTCATGAGACCCAGGAAAAATTAGATACGGGCTCCCAGGTGAATGCCATTTTCCTTGACTTCCGGAAGACGTTCGATACAGTTCCGCACTGTCGCATGATAAACAAAGTAAGAGCCTACGGAATATCAGACCAGCTGTGTGGCTAGATTGAAGATTTTTTAGCAAGCAGAACACAGCATGTTGTTCTCAATGGAGAGACATCTACAGAAGTTAAAGTAACCTCTGGCGTGCCACAGGGGAGTGTTATGGGACCATTGCTTTTCACAATATATATAAATGACGTAGTAGATAGTGTCGGAATTTCCATGCGGCTTTTCGCGGATGATGCTGTAGTATACAGAGAAGTTGCAGCATTAGAAAATTTCTGCGAAATGCAGGAAGATCTTCAGCGGATAGGCACTTGGTGCAGGGAGTGGCAACCGACCCTTAACATAGACAAATCTAATGTATTGCGAATACATAGAAAGAAGGATCCTTTATTGTATGATTATATGTTAGCGGAACAAACACTGGTAGCAGTTACTTCTGTAAAATATCTGGGATTATGCGTGCGAATCGATTTGAAGTGGAATGATCATATAAAATTAATTGTTGGTAAGGCGGGTGCCAGGTTGAGATTCATTGGGAGAGTCCCTAGAAAATGTAGTCCATCAACAAAGGAGGTGGCTTACAAAATACGCGTTCGACCTATACTTGAGTATTGCTCATCAGTGTGGGTTCCGTACCAGGTCGGATTGACAGAGGAGGTAGAGAAGATCCAAAGAAGAGCGGCGCTTGTCGTCACAGGGTTATTTGGTAAACGTGATAGCGCTACGGAGATGTTTAGCAAACTCAAGTGGCAGACTCTGCAAGAGAGGCGCTCTGCATCGCGGTGTAGCTTGCTGTCCAGGTTTCGAGAGGGTGCGTTTCTAGATGAGGTATCGAATATATTGCTTCCCCCTACTTATACCTCCCGAGGAAATCACGGATGTAAAATTAGAGAGATTCGAGCGCGCACGGAGGCTTTCCGGCAGTCGTTCTTCCCGCGAACCATACGCGACTGGATCAGGCAAGGGAGGTCATGACAGTGGCACTTAAAGTGCCCTCCGCCACACACCGTTGGGTGGCTTGCGGAGTATAAATGCAGATGTAGACCTATTAACCACTTTTGTTCCCGTCTGTGTTTACCGTTTGAGTTATCGGACGTTTTAGCGAACGACGCGCGGACTGTTGACTGCGTTTTACTTTTCATCCGTTGTAGCAATACGGCAAAGGTCATTTAATTTTTAGATCTGGACCTCTGTTTCTCTGTGGCGTATTTTATAGACCTTTCTCCACGTCCCTGTTTTTAGCTGTCTTCTCTTCCGTCGGATGGGATTGACATCTAGTTGTTTTTAACTCGTTTGTCTTTGTGTTCTACAGTTTTGACATGGGCGCCTATGATCCTAGTTGCGCCCTAAAACCCAAACAAGACAAGCCTTGAATTTTAGTCCTACTCTTGAACCTTTCTTTTATATCCGTCATTGCTTCTTCGCTAGGTAGACTGAACGGTGGGGGTCGAAAGCCGACCTCTTTGTCTTAAACCCTTTCTAAACCGAGCGCTTCGTTCTTGGTCTTCCACTCCAACTTGTCTAAGAATTTTGAACATCTAGCACCGTTTGATATGGTCGAACGCTTTTTCCAGGTCGACAGAACCTATGAACGTATCTTCATTTCTCTTTAGTTTTGCTTGCATTATCAACTACAACGTCATAATTGGTTCTCTTGTGCCTTTACCTTCTATAAAGCCAAAATGATTGTCATCTAAGAGATCCTCAGTATTCTTTTCCATTCTTCTGTGGATTATTCTTGTCACCAACTTGCGTGCATGAGTTTTTAAGCTGATTGTGTGGTAACCCTCGAATTTGTAGGCTCTTACAGTCTCCGTAATTATGTCAGATGATATGCCACCAGACTCATATATTCTACATTCCAACGTGAGTAGTCGTTTTGTTGTCACTTCCCCTAATGATTTTTAGAAATTCTGATGGAAGGTCAGCTATCCCTTCTGCCTTATTTCATCTTTCGTCTGCCAAAGCTTTTTTAAATTCTGATTCTAATAGTGGATCTCTTATTTCTTCTACATCGACTCCTGTTTTTTCTTCTATCACGTCAACAGACATGTCTTCCCCTCACAGACGCCTTGAATGTACTCTTTTCACCTGCCTGATCTATTCTCTGCAATTAACAGTGGAATTATCTTTGCCTTAATTTACCGAATGTTGTTTTGACTTTTCTACCAGGTGTAGAAGTTTGAAACCGGAATTTCCTTATGGATGGTGCTAGCCGTCAGTGTAGGGTCCGTGAGACCGCGTCTGCAGCGCCATCTGCTTCCTTTAACGGGTGACGACGAAAGTCAGCACACAGTAACCCAAGTTCCGTACATCGGCATCTGTTTCAAACCCATAAAGATGTCGAGTTTTGTGGCTACAAACTACGATTTGCGGACACCATTGGTGTCATTTGAAGAAAACTGCTGCAGAATCACATCGAATGCTTGTCGAAGCTTTCGGCGAACAGCTCTTGGGAAAACAGTGTTTCGAGTGGTTCAAAAATTCAAAAGTGGTGATTTTGTCGTGAGAAACGACGAGCGCGGGAAACCACCGAAAAAGTTCAAAGACAACGAATTGCAGGCCTTATTGGATGAAGACGATGAACTCAACAGGACCTCGCCGAACAATTGAATGTGGTGCAGAAAGCCGTTTCACTTCGGTTGAAAGCTATGGTGCAGAAAATGGGAAAATGGATCCGCATGAACTGAGTGAAAGACAGCAAGCAAACCGAAAGACCACTATTGAAACGCTGCGCTCCACATACAAAAGAAAGTCGTTTCTCCATCGAATGGCGACAGGTGATGACAAATGGAGCGTCGTAAATCATGGGTGAATGTAGGCAAACCATCGACATCCACTACAAGACCAAATCGCTTTGGAAAAAAGACAATACTCTGTGTCCGGTGGGATCAGGAGGTTGTCATCTATTATGAGCTGCTAACATCCGGTGAAAAAGTTAACACTGATCGGTATCAACAGCAGATAACCGATTTAAATCGAGCATTACGTGAAAAACCACCAGAATATAGAAAAAGACAACTCACAGTTATATTACTCCAAGATCATGCCCTATCACACACAGCAAAGCGGGTCAGGGAAACGATGGAGGCGTTCATTTGGGAAATACTCTGGCATGCGGCTTATTCTCAAGATTTGACTTCGTCCGATTATCAGCTATTTGCGTCACCATGACACGCTCCCGCCGAACAACGCTTCAAATCATATGAACATGTACGAAAATGGCTCGCTGGCTGGTTTGCTTCAAAAGGAGAACTTTCTTTTTTGGCGTGCCATTCATAGCCTAGCTGAGGAATGGGGTAAATGTGTGAATAGCAATGGAGATTATTTTGAATAAAATACTGTTTCAGTTTTATACAACAGACATGTAATTATTGCAATTAAATTCCGGTTTCATACTTGTATATGCTGAAAAGTTCCTTCCGACAATCATTTGTTCGTCGATTTTTCACGTTTTTCATACAGCAATTTCGCCTTAGCTTCCCTGCGCTTCCGATTTATTATCTACCTATGTGACATGTATTTATGTATTTCTGAATTTCCCTGAACATTTTTGTACTTCCTTGTTCCATCAATCAACTGAAGTATTTGTTCTATTACACGTGATTTCTTTGCTGTTACCTTTGTACATAAGTTTTTCGTTGCATCTTCTGTGGTTGCTCTTCTTAGACATGTCCGTTCCTCTTCTATTGAACTGGAAAGTGAATTACTTCTTGTCGCATTTTCTATAGCCTTAGAAAACTGAAAGCCTATCTCTTCATTCCTTAAGGATACCGTATCCCATTTCTCTGAGTGTTGATTTTTCCTCACTAATCTCTTAAACTTCAGCCTACTCTTAATCACTGCTAAATTGTGATCTGATTCTGTCGCTGCTCCTGTGGCAAGCCTTAGAATCCAGTATCTCATTTCGGAATCTCTGGCCTACCATGATTAATGTAACTGAAATCTTCCCATATGTCTCTGCCTTCTCCGAGTACACCTCCTCCTCTAGCGATTTATGAACAGATTATTCGTTATTAATAGCTGAAATTTGTTGCAGAACTCAATTACTCTTCCACCTCTCTCATTCCTACTACAAAGCACATATTCTTCCCTAACAATTTCTTCTACTATCTCCTCTACAGCAGCATTCTAGTCCCCCATGCCTGTTACATTTCCATTTCCCTTCCCGTACTGAAGTATTTGTTGGATATCCTCATATACTCTCCCTATCTCGCCATCAATACCTGAAGTATCGTTGTCGATGTTGGTTTCCTATCGATTCTGATGAGAACAGCCGTATCACTGAACTGTTCACATTGACTCACTCTATGTCCTACCTCCTTTTTCATAACGAATCCTACCCCGTTACACTATTTTCTGTTACTGTTGATATTAGCTTATAATCATAGTACAAGAAATGCTTATCTTCTATCCATTTCACTGCACTGACCTCAACTATGCCTATATGGAACCTTAGCATTTCGGTTTTCGTATTTTCTTGCTTTCCTACCACGTTCAAACTTCTACACTCAACGAACCGACTCGTAGAACGTTATCCTTTCGTTTGTTACTCAATATTTCTCTCATGATCACCCCCACATTGGCAGTCCCCTTCCGGAGAGCCGAATGGTGGTTAGTCCGAAATCTTTTGTCAATGGAGTGATGATCATGACAATTTTTCAGTTACAGGCCACATATCCCGGGGGATACCACTATGTATCTTTAATGCAGGGGCCGTTGATTATTGCTCATTCTTCCGCCTTTAGTGACAGTTGCCCACCGCAAAGGCAAGAGAGTTGTTTTAACTTCTGTCCGCTTCTCCGCCCTCTTTGACAAGACCGTTGGCTGAATGAGAGATACTTCTTATGCCGGAAGTCTTCGCGGCTAAGTCTGGTGACATTTATTCAGCATTTAAGCGGCAAGAGGGATCAAACCAAGGACAGAAGGTGATTTGATTATTATCAAAAACGCTATCACTAGTCGCTATTGTCACGGGGTTTCCTCATTTTCAGCACTTGTCGTCGCTAAAATGATTCCCCCATTCGTGTCTGCTCCGCTTATACACTTGCCTTGGCGTTTCACGTACCCGCAGCATCACAGCCGGCATTCTACACTACTAACCACTAAAATTGCTACACCACGAAGATGACGTGTTACAGACGCGAAATTTAACCGACAGGAAGAAGATGCTGTGATATGCAAATGATTAGCTTTTCAGAGCATTCATACAAGGTTGGCGCCAGTGGCGACACCCACAACGTGCTGACATGAGGAAAGTTTCCAACCGATTTCTCATACACAAACAGCAGTTGACCGGCGTTGCCTGGTGAAACGTTGTTGTGATGCCTCTTGTAAGGAGGACAAATGCGTACCATCACGTTTCCGACTTTGATAAAGGTCGGACTGTAGCCTATCGCGTTTGCGGTTTATGGTATCGCGACATTGCTGCTCGCGTTGGTGGAGATCCAATGACTGTTAGCAGAATGTGGAATCGGTGGGTTCAGGAGGGTAATACGGAACGCCGTGAAGGATCCCAACAGCCTCGTATCACTAGCAGTCGAGATAACAGGCATCTTATCCGCATGGCTGTAACGGATCGTGCAGCCACATCTCGATCCCTGAGTCAACACATGGGGACGTTTGCAAGACAGCAACCATCTGCACGAACAGTTCGACGACGACGTTTGCAGCAGCATGGACTATCCTGTGTGATGTTCTGGATAGATGTCTGCATATCACACATTACGACCCTCTTCAACTGTCGGCGGTCTCTGTCAGTCAACAGACGAGGTCGGCCTGCACGCTTTCATACTGTACGTGTCCCTTCACGTTTCCACTTCACTATCACATCAGAAACAGTGGACCTAGGGATGTTTAGAAGTGTGTAATTCTCGCGTACAGACGTATGGCACAAGTGAGACCCAATCACCTGACACGTTCGAAGTCCGTGAGTTCCGCGGAGCGCCCCATTCTGCTCTCTCACAATGTGTAATGACTACTGAGGTCTCTGATATGGAGTACCTGGCAGTAGGTGGCAGCATAATGCACCTAATGTGAAAAAACGTATGTTTTTGGGGGTGTCCGGATACTTTTGATCATATAGTGTAGGTGACATGTTAAGACCTCGGGGAATAGCTTCCACGTGCTATAGGGAGATATGAAGGGTAAAAACTGTAGTGTAAAAGAAGAAAAGATTTGAATACATCCAGCAAAAAACTGAGGACGTAGGATGAAAGTGCTATTCTGACGTGAAAAGGCTGGCAGAAGACTAGAATTCGTGACAGCTGCTTTCCGTTATATTACAGGTATTGTTTGTTTAGAAGCGTCATCTTAGTGTGCGCGGCTAGGATCTCTGCTGCATTTAACTGTCGTGTCAAGTTCTTTACTGCCAACACCTTAGTTTTCGCTACGTGATGTGTATCATGCACGTGTGTCACGCTTTTCCCTTGGAGTTCACGCTGCCACTCAGTACTGCAGTTTCGCAGCACTTAACTTAATGAAGTTTTGAGCTTAGCTTCATCTGGCTTAGATGACAGGCACCGTATATTACACGTGAGGGGCGCTGATGGGTGTTTATTGCCAGAGCTACTCTCGCAAATGCACTTATCAATTACATGGTAGTACACAGGAAATAAAGCTTCGCGAAAACACAAAGAAGCATGCAGTAATGTCATGCTGTACTTCTTCAGTGAGGAAAGTAAATTTCCTACAAAGCTTGATGTTATTTTACTGGCTGTCAGAGTGTCGGGTGGCGATGGGGACGAGACGACGAATAAACACACGTTTTAGCTATTTTTTAATATGACGTGTAGAATAATGTGTATGAACACCCGAGTTGCTAATGTTTTTTATAATTGGTTTACGAGCGATCTCGGATTTTACGTTTACAGTATTGGCTAGTGGATTTGAAAAAGGTGCCGTAGTGAAGCAACGTCAAATGATCATTTGTGGAGCAATTGCACTCTCTCTTTAGCATGGAGAAATTGATAAGTAAATGAATATACACAGTATCTCAAACCTCTTCGCTCAAATTGAAACAGCTGATAGTAGGCCAACAATCGATTACATTGAGACAGGGAACCAATAGTCGAAAAAGCATGTTCCTTGTATTACGGACAGCATACAGTGCGTAACAACGACTGAGCTGATAGTAATTGTTCAAAGCGAAGAACGCCAGTCTCAATCCATGTACACCAACGGCGTATGCAATTCTGCGGCACTATCCCAACGATCCCGGGTGTCTGTTCCACAAGAGAACAGGTAGCTTCACCCCTGCCCACCAAACAGACATTCCGTATACAGCTCCCAGTACGTGTTTCACGTGACGACCACAATCATCTCACCGGCACATTAACTTAGGCCGCACGCACGCCACTATCCGTGGTGTCAATTGTCCATTGTATCAGACAGCTTGTGATGTGTCCATGGTGTGACATGTTACTGTGTACAATGCATCTACATCTACATCTGCGCTATTACGCTGCTGTTCACAATAAAGTGCCTGGAAGAGGGTTCAAAGAAACAAAAAGCTGTCTCTCTATCTTTCCACTCTCGATCGGTGCGCGGGAAAAATGAGTACATAAATTTTTCTGTGCGAGCCCTGATTTCTCTTATTTTATGTTTTCGCAATCGGAGGAGAAAACTGATCGAAATATCATAAGAAGATCCCGTCGCAAGGAAAAGCGCCTTTGTTTTAATGATTGCCACTCCAATTCATGTATCATGTTTGTGGCACTATCTCCCCTATTTCGCGATAATACAAAACGAGCTGCCCTTCTTTGAACTTTATCGATGTCATCCGTCAGGATGCGGATCCCACACCACACAGTAGTATTCCAGAACTGTGCCGACAAGCGTGGTATAAGCAGTCTCTTCAGTAGACCTGTTGCAACTTCTAAGTGTTCTGCCAATGAATAGCAGTCTTTGGTTTGCTCTACCCAGAAACCTATTTGTGTGATATTTCCAATTTAGATTATTTGTAATTGTAATCTCTAAGTATTAAGTTGATTTTACTGCCTTCAGATTTGTGTGACTTGTCGAAATTTAGCGTATTTCTTTTAGTACGCATGTAAATAACTTCACACTTTTATTTATTCAGGGTCAATCGCCATTTTTCGCAACACACAGATATATAAATCATTTTATAATTGGTTTTGGTCATCTGATGACTTTCAAAAGACGGTAAATGACCGCATCATCCTGCAAACAATCTAAGAGGGCTACTCAGATTGTCTCCTATGTTCTTAATACAGATCAAGAAAAATAGAGGGCCTCTAACGGTTCCTTGGAGAACGCCGGATAGTACTCCTGTTATACTCGATGACTATCGGTCTATTACTACGATCTGTGACGTTTCTGATAGGAAATAACGAATGCAGTCGCACAACTGAGGCGATATTCCATAGGCAAGCAGTTTAGTTAGGCGATGCTTGTGGGAAACGGTGTCGAAAGACTTCTGGAAATCTAAGAACATGGAATCAGTTTGACATCCGCTGTCGATAGCATTCATTACTTCGTGAAAATAAAGAGCCAGTTGCGTTTCACAAGAACGATATTTTCTGAATCCGTGCTGACTATGTGGCAATAAATCGTTTCCTTCGAGATGCTTCATAATTTTCGAACATCGTATATGTTCCAAAACCCTACCCCAAATCGACGTTAGTGATATGGGCCCGTAATTCAGCAGATTACTCCTATTTCCCGTTTTGGGTATTGATGTGACTTGAGAAATTTTCCAGTGTTTAGGTACGGATGTTTCTGTTAGCGAGCGGTTGTGTATAATTGCTAAACATGGAGCCATTCTATCAGCATATTCTGAAGGGAACCTGACTGGTATAAAATCGGGACGGAGGCCTTGCCTTTACTCGGAGATTGAAGCTGCTTTGCTACACCGAGGATATCTACTTCCATGTTTCTCATCTTGGCAGTTGTTCTCGATTAGAATTCAAGAACATTTACTTCGTCTTCTTTGGCGAAGGAGTTTCGGAAAACCGTGTTTAATAACTCTGCTTTAGTGGCACTGTCATCAGTGACTTTACCGTTGTTATTGCGCAGTGCAGGTATTGATTGCGTCTTGCCACTGGTGTCCTTTATGTATGCTGAGAATCTCTTTGGGTTTTCTGCCAGATTTAGAGACAGAGCTTCGTGGTGGAAATTATTAAAAGCATCTCGCATTGAAGTACGCGCTATCTTTCGAACTTCTGAAAAACTTCACCAATCTTGAGGTTCTGCGTTGTTTTACATTTGGCATGTCAAAGATGTAACACTACGAGACTTAGCATACATGAATTTAATGTACGGTGTGGCAGGATGTAGTGCCCGTAAAGCACCACGAATGTACAGAGAACGCTTTTCCGACAGCCGTCATCCTAACAGGAAGAAGTTTATCTCCGCGTATACCAACTTACGAAAGACGGAGTCGTTCACGCCACAGAGAACCGGCCAAGCTCCCCGCCAAAGACATGTCCGAAGATCAGACTTTGAGGAGATCGTGTGTCAGACCATCCAGCAATAAATAACTGTCAACTTGCCCGTGAAACCCATGCTTCGAAGGATACGGTGTGGAGAGTACTGGTGGAGTAGGTATTACAACCGTATCATAAAGAACGTGTGCAAGCACTGGGACGAACGGATTGTTAACTTTTGTCAGTGTGCTATCTACAGCAGCGCTGAAGTACCGAACTTTGTACAGTTTATATTGCTCACGGGCGAGGCCTTATTAACTCGTGATAGTATTTTCAACAGACACAACAAACCTGTGTGGAGTGAGAGCAATCTCCACACCACCCACATCGGTGACCACCAGCAACAAGTCTCTGTCAACGTATGGGCGGTCATTGTCGAAGATCACCTAATAGCGCCTTACCTGCCGCCCCGTTTGACTGGTCCGCGTTACCTAGTGTTCCTGTGTGATGTGCTATCACAGTTTTTGGAGAGTGTACCCCTTGTTGTCGGCGAAAGGATGTGGTTTCAACACGACTGTGCACCAGCCCATATTGATGTTAGTGTCCGCGAGCATCTGAGTAATACGTACCCTCATCACTGGATTGGAAAGAAAGGTACTGTCCCATGGTCAGAGCGACCGCCTGATCTGACCCCTCTCGCCGTTTTCCTCTGGGGTTAGGTCAGTTAGTTTGTGTGTGAAACCCCCGTAGAACCGGAAGAGGACCCGCTTTCTAGGGTCCAAATTGCGTTTCTTCTAGTACAACAGACAACAAGGATCTTTGAGAAAGTGCGACAGAACTTCATACGCCATTATCAAGCACTCGCGGAGACTGGCGATCTTTGAACAATTGCTATAAGCGACGGTGTTATCATCCGGTGTACGCTGTGTATGTCAGTAACACAACAAATATGTTTTTCCGATCACTGGTTCCCTATCTCAATATAATCGGTTGTGAACCCATTTTTTTTATCACCTGTTTCAATTTGACTCTAAAAGGTTTGAGACACCGTGTATAGCGGCTTTGTAGAGATTAAAAGGAAATAACTTACATCACACTAATTTTGAACTTATCAAATAAGTAAAAGTAATTGAATATATTTCCCGAAGACAAATAATAATAATAATAATTATAATAATGATAATAATTTTGGCCACCGTCATTCGCGAGATCGAATGCCATCTGGTGGTGGTGCTGGAACGTCACTCAGCAAGGAAAGTAAATAAGCACAGCAGAGAATAAAGGGGAAATCATTGCAGCGACGACACGGGCAGCAAATGGGAAGTCTACAGACAAAAGCGAATTTGACAAAGGTAGGTTGTTATGAAACGGCGAAGCTGGTCGGCTGTTTGCGTGCCGCTGTCGTGGACATCTGTGGAAAGTGGCTGACGGACGGTGAAACGACGGGTAAGCGACGAGATGTTGGGTGATGCACGCCTCGGGACACAACGTGTTGGTCAAGGCTTGCCCGCTACGTAAAGCAAGATGGTGGCGACCTTATTCCACAGTACAATTCAGGTGCAGGCACAAGTGCTGCGGAGCACAGCGTTCAGCGCACATTACTGAACATGGAGCTCTGAGGAGACGACCCCTACTTTGACTTAGTGACACCGTTCATTACAACGGCAGTGGCCACAGGACCACCGAGTTTGGACGTGCATCAAGGAAAACTTGCCTCCTGATCGGATGAATCATGATTTCGACTTTTCCTCACTATCACACATTTCATCGTTACATTAATTTCTCCTCGTGTATAAAATTATAGATACTTGTTATCGTGGTTGTGTTCTTCAGTCCGAAGAGCAGGTTGCTGCGGATCTCTGCAGCTCTTCATAACTATTGCAACCTGCAGCGACTGGGACCTGTTTACTGTAATCAAATCTTGATATGTCAATAAATGTTTATTCTTCTCTTCTTGTCCGTAATGCTTACGTTTCGTGTTTAAATTTCGTTTAAGGGTAAACTCTGCTTTTGGAAAAGACTTCCTAACTCAATTATGTTTTGTGTTGAAAAATTTCACTTGTTATTGGCTGTCTGCATTTTATATCTTCTTTATTCAGCCATCATCAGTCATTCTGGTACCCAAACAGCAAAACCCATCGCTTGACTTAGTTCGACCACACTCCATAGTCTTGATTCTTTTGAACACGTTTTGCAAGTCCCATCCTATTTCTGATAGAATTACAACCCCATCGGCAACCCTAATTCTTCTTTTTTTTTCTTCTTCACTTCGAAGTGGTGTTTTCTGTGACTTATCGAAAGGAACTGATTGTGAAGACACCAGTAACCTGGAGTTCAAATATGATTGTATCAGACATCTTACTGGTATGTGGTTTTTATATCTTCAAACTAAAATATCATGTGTAGTATTAAGAGGCCCAAGAAATGTACACAATGAAACAGCACCTTCTAAACGGAGAAGAGCATTGTAAGTGTACGACAGGAATCGGTATTGGGCCCGCTTTTCCTATGGTTATACGTAAATGATTTACCATCCCATAATCAAGAGACAAAAATATTTATGTCGACATTCATGTTTTCACGGCGTACTAATTGTTCCATTAAATTTCGGGGGCACAGCTGCATAAACTTGATTCCTTTATAATCGCACAAATACTACGATTCCGTACAGGAAAGTTCAGAATACGATCTTAAAAGGTACCGATGTGTGTGGATCGTTTCGTAAAATGATGGAATATGACTCCTTTTTACTTGTAATTAGGAGTGAGTCGAAATTGACATGAAATACGTATGTTACAAATGAGCTTCATAATGACACTTAGACAAAATTAGCTAATCGCACGATTACATAAACATCGCCTTACGGCCTACGGACTATGTTTACGTTTATTAAACATCTGGACGCTGTGAATCGCCACAAATACAAAAAGTTCATAAATATAACTCTGAAGAAACAATGACTTGCAGTAGCCCTCACTCAGCCTTAGTGTGGTACAGAAAGGAGTGGGACATTCAGCCATAAAAATCTTATATCACTTTTAAATAACTGAATAGATAATAAAATTAACTTTAAACAAAAACTGAAATCGTATTTGCTTAACGTTTCCTTCCACTCCTTAGAGGAATTTCAGAACATACAATAACATAATGTGTGTTCCTAGGAATGTGTTTGTGTGTGTGTCAGAGAGAAAGAGAGAGAGAGAGAGAGAGAGAGAGAGAGAGACTGAACATAGTTCAACATAAATCACTCTACAAAAAGGAATTTGGATTCAGCCGCTCACGTAAATGGTCAGCACGTTGCCATATTTTTTGCTGAGAAAGTGTACGATAACTGTAAGAGTTTTTATACATCAGAGCGAGAGATCGCATATACTGTCCATGGAGAATGCAGTTAAATAAACTCTCTTGGATTTTCACGACAACTATCTCGAATACTAGCCTTTCCACAGCGGAAATTGCAGTAGCCTGCAGGAGGCATCTGTAGTCTGGTACCGTCACGAACAAGGTCAGATTATAGCGTCTTGTCGACATTGGTGTGGTTTAACAGGCCACTGGGGACAGAACAGGATAAGGAAGCAACCGTAACCAGCTGAAGGAACCACGCGGATAAGAACTCGGCAGAAGACCTTTAGTGACAAACCTAAACGATGGTGGTCGCAGGGTATTTTCAAATTAACTTTTCCCGAATGCTGTTTACTACTCTCACATGCCATTCGAATGTAAATGGTACATGGTACCACTATTGCTATCGTAAGCCGCTGGAAATAACCCAACGATGCTAAATAAAGTTCCTACAATGCAGCACCAGCTGTTTAATACACATCACTGGAAATTTTGGAAGTGGGTAATAATCCGTCCCCTGGTCTAAATGTTTTTATAACAAAACTCAAGTCCTCATATCTTTCCGATTTTGTGAGAATTTGTCTTTCCTCCTCCGTTGGATTTGGATTCAAGACTTTCTTGCAGACATAGCTCAACACGTCGCTCTTAACGGAATAAAATCTATAGATGTAAAGGTAATGTTCGGCGTACCTGAACGAAGCATGATAGGACCGTTACTGTTTACAATATATGTAACTGATGTAGTAGAAAGTGTTGGATGCTCTCTAAGGGGTCAGGGATTTTCTCTGCCTCGTGATGACTGGGTGTTGTGTGATGTCCTTAGGTTAGTTAGGTTTAACTAGTTCTAAGTTTTAGGGGATTGATGACCATAGATGTTAAGTCCCATAGTGCTCAGAGCCATTTGAACCATTTGAACCTCTCTAAGGCTGTTCGCAGATGATGTGGTTGTCTACAACAAAGTAGCAACGCCACAAGATAGTAACGATTTGCAGAATGACCTCCAGAAAATTATGAATGTTGCAGGCTCAGGCAGTTGATCCTGAACGTAAATAAATGTAACGTACTGAACATACGTAGGAAAAGAAATCCACTACCGTAGAGTTACAATATTGAGGACAAACCGCTGGAAACAGTAACTGCTGTAAAATATCTAGCAGCGACCTATAGTGTAATGACCATATAAAGCGAATAGTGGGAAAAGCGGATGCCAGACTCAAGATTTATAGGAAGAATCTTAAGGAAGTGTAACTCAGCCACGAAGGAAGTGGCTTATAAGGCGCTTTTTCGGCCCATTCTTGAGTATTGTTCATCTGTCTGGGATCTCTAATACGTAGGATTGACAGAAGAGATAGAAAAGATCCAACAAAGAGCGGCACGTTTCGTCATGGGCTCGTTTAGTTGGCACGAGGGCGTTACATAGATGCTCAACAAACTCCATTTGGAGACTTAGCAAAGAGAGGTGTTGTGCATCACGGAGAGCTTTCCTATCGAAAATTTCGAGAGAGCGCTTTCCGGGAAGAGTCGGAAAACATATCGCTTCCACCAACATTCGTCTCACATAATGACCATGAGGAGAAAATTCGAGAAATTAGAGCCAATGCAGAGGCTTACCTACAACCAATCTTCCCACGCGCTTTCGCGATTGGAACAAGGTTGGAGGGTTAAGTTAGTGGTACAAAAAGTACTCTCTGCCACACATCATTAGATGGCTTGCGGAGTATGATGTAGATGTTGTTCTGTTCATTAACAGCGCTATAGACTAAGAACAATATGATATATATTATATAACATGCAATAATAATATGTATGTAATATGTAATTAATTCACTACAAATTCGCTGCTAAATATTGCGTCCTGACAAATATACTTAAGATTTTGTGTGTAGTATTCCTTAGCTGGAGTGCCTTGTGTGGTTCAGGAGTATAAAAATTACAAATTGATGGCTCAGATAAGATGAACTAGAGACCGTAAATATTTTCATTCGATGCTATATTCGTTCCTCCATTCCAGATGCTCAGTTTCTTGTTTTATCTGCTCCATCACCAGCGCGACATCAGCTCGCTCACAGACAGGCACTTTACTGGGGAGAGGCGCAGTATAAACAGGAATTGATGCCCGGCGGCGCGTGAAGTCGTTTGGTCGCATCTCTCCTTCGCCACTGCCCGTAAACACAGCCTTCAGGGTAAAAGCTGACATGACAATAAAATAGCCGCCAGATCGTCACGAAAATACTATACGGCAATCAGGAAATGCATAGTGTAAGCTCTTGGTAACAGTTGTTTCTAAAATAACTTTCTGTCGGCTAAAGTTCTTTCAGTTCATAACGTAAACAACATTTCAGAGGAGACTATCAGAAACTTTCTCAACCTGTTTTTATGTGAAAATTTATTAGCCTTATGTCATACCTGGATACCACAGATTTTTTAAAAAAGAAACAGAAGTGAGAGAGTGATAGATCTGAAATACTGTCAGTAAATGATGTCCAGAGACTGTACGTACCCATCGAAAATTAAAGTGTATCACCGTCAGCAGCTACGTAAAATATTTCTTATTGGTATCGGTTTCGATTACAAGATATAAACTAGGAGTACCAGAAAACAGCAAAGGAGAAATTTTTAAAACACGAAAGGCAGAGTTTGTACAAACTTGTAACATCGAATAACATACTTTTAGGAAGTTATTCAGTCACATTATTTGTGCGAAAAAATATATGATGTTTAACCACATTCTATGTATCTTCAGAATATTTCTGTTCATTTACTTACACCAGGTTCCCACTGACGATTTATAAAAATCGAAAATGGTAGCATGAATAACAAATTTTTGTAACAGCTGATGAGGCTACCATATGATTTTAGAATGTTTAGGCGTAAAATTCATTTTTTTTCTTGAATGGGATGATTCATAAGTAGAAAATATGTGAGAAATAGGAGTAAAAAAAATTAATACATCTGTAGCCCGCCCGGCTAGCCGTGCGGTCTAACTCACCGCTTTCCGGGCGGGAAGACGTGCCGGTCCCCGGCACGAATCCTCCCGGCGGGTTAGTGCCGAGGTCCGGTGTGCCGGCCAGTCTGTGGATGGTTTTTAAGGCGGTTTTCCATCTGCCGCGGCGAATGCGGGCTGGTTCCCCTTATTGCGCCTCAATTACACTAGGTCGACGATTGCTGCGCAATCACTTTCTCCACGTTAACGTACATCATAATTACTCCACCACGCAAACATTGGGGTTACACTAGTCTGGTGTAAGAGTTCCCCGGGGGAGGGGGGGGGGGGGTGGCGTCCACTGTGGGCCGAACCACACTACCCCTGGGTTCGGTCTGGGGCGGCGGTGGCGTGAGTGGACTGCTGTAGCCTGTTGTGGGGTTGTGAACCACTGAGGGCTACGGCGGGGCGAACCCTCTCCGTCGTTTCTAGGTCCCCAGTTCAGTACAATAGAATACCCTGTTGATCCGATGACAGCGTATGACACCTGGAGGATAACAGATGTACTGATAATGGTTTCAACGTCGACCGCCAACAAACAGCTTAGTGGTATAGATACCAGAGCGCCATCCGTCCCTACCCTTTAATAAGGAATGCTCACAGCCAGAAGACACAGTGTGGTGCAAATGTGTGAGACACTCAAGCTTCCTACAGCCAACTGAGCGAATATGGAAAGGGTCAAACTGTGGTCTTCCGTGTGTTGGGACGATCCTTGCCATACAAGGTGGATGTGCTGCTTCAGTTGTGCATCGATGATAGTATCAATGGTCACGTGAACATTTATAGACACTTAGACGAGGTTCTTGACGTCCAAGCAACACATACTCCAACCAGGATTGTCGTATTGAAAGGACAGCTGTGGCTGACCTTATGGCAACCACAGCACAAGTAATAGGGCTTGCGAGGCCAGGCGTTAACCACAAACTATTGGGTCCCGATTACTACCAGTGGGACTATGGGCACGCACACCACTAGCCACCCTTTCACTCACGCCACAGCATCGGCGTGCACGACTCGACTGGTGACGTCAGAGTATCACTTGGAAGATGGACTGGCGCGCTGTGGTCTTCAGCGATGAAAGGAGAGTCTGCCTGCACCCTAGTGATGCCGTTTGAGCGTCCGATGTAGATCTGGTGAGCGCTGTCTCGTAGAGTGCGCTCGTCCACGATATATTGGCTCCACCCCAGGCATTATTGTCTGGGACGCAATAAGGTACAACTCTATTTCAGGAGGGGACGCTAACTAGCGCTTCGTACGTGCAGAATGTTGTTAGGCACGCTCTTTTCCCATTCCCGCAACAGGAAGTTGATGTGTTGTTCCAACAGATTAATGCTCTCCCACACGCCACTCATGAAACTCAACGTGCTGTGCAAGAAGTGCAGCAAGTTCCCTGGCCAGCACAATCTCCGAAATTGTTTCCAGTCTAGTACGTGTGGATAAGATGGAACAAGAATTACTCGTGCGACTTGTCACCAACAACGCTTACGGATCTACGTGAACAGTTCGATCAGGCATGGCACAACGTATCTTAGTACAGTGTTCGCCATCTGTAAAATGGATTGGACACCAGAGTCAGCGCCTGCATTGACTCCTGTGGAGGCTACACCATGTACTAATGAAGGTGTTTCAGCGTGGGTCAATAGATGGAGCTACTGATACGAGAGTCACTCCAAAAGAAGTGCACACTATTTTTGTAAAAATGAAGTTTTCATTCTGCAGGTGTGAAAGTTTTACAGTGTGTAGATACATCCTTCCCGCTTGTTTTCAAACTTAGTTCAACCTGTTCCCGTGAGTTGGCGCCGTCACAGCATGTCTTCAAGATGGCTGCTACACTTGATGTTCGTCAGAAGCAACGTGCTGTTATAGAATTCCTGTCCTGTGAAAACGAGACAGTGGGAAACATCCACAAGAGGCTGAAAATGGTGTATGAGGATGCTGCTGTCGATCGCAGTACAGTTAGTCGGTGGGCAAGCAGGTTACATGATGAAAGCAGGCACGGCAATATTGAGGATTGTCCTCGCAGCGGCAGGCCTCGTACTGCACACACTCCAGATAATGTGCAGAGTGTTAACGAATTGGTGACTGCTGACAAACGCATCACAGTGAACGAATTGTCGCGCTACGTTGGGATAGGGGAAGGAAGTGTCTGTAGAATACTGAAAGTGTTGGCGTTAAAAAAAGTTTGTGCCAGGTGGGTTAACAAGATGTTGACAGTGGCTCACAAAGAAACAAGAAAAACGGTATGCAGCGAACTTTTGAAATAGTGCGAGAATGGTGGAAACGAATTTCTTGGAAGAATTGTGACAGGTGAGGAAACATGGCTCCATCATTTTTCACCAGAAACGAAGAGGCAGTCAGTGGAGTGGCATCATGCAAATTCACCCAAGAAAAAAAAATTCGAAACCACACCTTCTGCTGGAAAAGTTATGGCTACGGTGTTTTTCGATTCCGAAGGACTCCTGTTGATGGAAATCATGCCAAGTGGAACCACCATAAATTCTGATGCATATGTGACGACACTGAAGAAATTTCAAGCTCGACTGAGTCGTGTTCGACCACATCGGCAAAATCAGGATGTTTTGCTGTTGCACGACAATGCACGGCCACAGGTAAGTCAAAAAACCATGGAAGCGATCACAAAACTCGGATGGACAACACTGAAACATCCGCCCTACAATCCTGACCTGGCTCCATGTGACTACCACCTCTTTGGGAAACTGAAAGACTCTCTTCGTGGAGCTACGTTTGAAGATGATGACTCCCTTGTGCACACTGCCAAACAGTGGCTCCAACAGGTTGGTCCAGACTTTTACCGTGCGGGTATACAGTATACAGTAATCAAATTATGTATGTACATAAATAAAAAGTAAATAAAGTACACAGCTAAATATAGGAAACATAACTTACCTAAATCATCCTACTGACCTTGGAGCATTCCTCCCACAGAAATTTATTTTCTGTCAGTATCCCTTTGGCTACCTCCAACCAGCACTGCTCCTTCGCTACACTACACGTTCCTCATTATGATCCCATCGCCTTCGCTCAAAGAGCAGAGCGGTTGTTAATTAATTGGAGTAATTTATCAATATTCACATTGCACGGTTTGGTAATATAATATGAGCACGGTTTGGATTCCGTCGGCCCATGCTCCGTCCTGTGTCGGTCTCCCCATGCCTTCCTTTGTGTTATCCACTTTACAAGAGGGAAGTCCCAGCGACGTACTATGCAGTTTGCCGATTCCATGCGCCCCACACATTTCCTACACCCACCGTAAAGTTAAGTACATAGTTACGTATGGGTTTCTACATTAGTGGCAATGTGTTTGCATGCTCCAACTGAATATGCAACGTATTCCACGTGTCATACGCCGGCGTAGATTACGTCGTGAATACGCCATGTGCGGATTAACACTGTCATGCAAGAGTAATGTGTTGCCATTTCTTAATAGGATAATGCCGATCCACACAGCGCACATGTCTCTATGAACTGTTTGGATGATGCTGAAGTACTCCCATGGACAGAAACAAGATCCTCACATCTGTCCCCTATAGACCATGTGTGGGTCTGGCACAGACGTTAACTCTGTCCCAGTGATAGTATTCAGGATATCAAGGACAAGTTACAACAGTTGTGGGCCAGATTGCCTCAGGAGAGCATACAACATGTTTATGAGACCGATCTAAACAAAATCGGTGAATGCATCCAGGTTGGGGCAGGTGTGCTACGTCACACTGATAGGTAGGCCCATACTGCAAAGTTCTTTGTAAATTTGCCTCGATTTTATGATCGATAAAATAACATCACATACCCTCTCAAACCATGAAATATCAATTCGTTGCCTCCTGCTGTTCTGGGTGCATCACATTTTTGTCAGACAGTGCCTGTACTGGAACTACGCTCGTAAGAGTGTACAACAACTGTTTCAGCATTGCTGCACCTCGTTTCCTAGTTTTGTGGAGTTGGAAAGAAAGTGCCAAAGAAAACGTCAAAAAATTTTAACTGCTTATAACAGTCGTAGGAGGTAGTTTAATATTTTAGTGAAGTGGTTTTTCTATTATTATTATTATTATTATTAACTTTGTTAACTTCACTATTTCAAGGTAAGGCTTAATTTTTGACATTTGGAAACCTTCCCGGTTTTGCTGCCAGATAATTTTGGAGTAATCAAGTTGTATTAAATGCTGCAAAATTTCTAGCACTTTTAGGGCTACATCCTAATCATTAACAAACATTGTGATCTTTGCTGTAATCAAAAATTTTAAACAGAGCTCTCTTGAGGCTAAATGGAAGTGACTATGACCCCAAGTATCACCTGACTCACATGGCTATGCTCAAAAACTTCCTTCTGAGCCACTTCATTGTTGATGTTATCTATTTCATTTTATCTTGTTTCATCACCTTTCACATTCTTCCATCACGCATGAATAGAACCTCGATCAATTTGAGCAACCTAAACTCATGACTATATCGTTTAGGGCCCCCACGAGCGCACAGAAGTGATGCATGGCCTTAACTAATATCTGAACTAGTGTTGGAGGGAACTGACCTCATGAGTTCTGAAGGGCAGTCCACAAAGCCGTAAGAGTATGGGGGGTGGAGATCTCTTCTGAACAGCACGTTGTTAGGTATCCCAGATATGCCAAATAATATTTGTGTCTGGGGACTTTCGTGACCATTGGAAGTGTTGAAACTATGAAGAGTGTCCCTGGAGCCACTCTGTAGCAATTCTGGACGTGTGTGGTGTCGCATTGTTGTGATGGAATTGTCCAAGCCAGTCAGAATGCATAATAGACACGAATGGATGCAGGTGATCAGACAGGATGCTTATGTATGCATCACCTGTCAGAGTCGTATCTAGACGTATCAGGGGTCCCACATCACTCCATCTGCACACGTCCCACACCATTACAGAGAGATCAACAGCTTAAACAGTCTCCTGCTGACATGCAGGGTCCATGGATTCATGAGATTGTCTCCATAACCGTACACGTCCAACCGCTCGATACAATTTGAAACGATACTCGTTCGACCAGGTAACATGTTTCCAGTCATGAACAATCCAATGTCGGTGTTGAGGGGCCCAGGCGAGGCGTAAAGTTTTGTGTCGTGCAGTCATCAAGGGTACACGAGTGAGCCTTCGGCTCCGAAAGCCCACATCAATGATATTTCATTCAATGGTTCGCATGCAGACACTTGTTGATGGTCCAGCAATGAAATATGCAGCAATTTGCGCAAGGCTTGAACTTCTGTCACATTTTACGATTATCTTTAGTCGTCATTGCTCCCGTTATTGCAGGATCTCTTTCCAGCCGCAGTGATTTAAGAGATTTGTTGTTTTACTGTATTCCTGATATTCACAGTACAATCCTGAAATGGTTGTACGGGAAAATCTCAACATCATCACCACGCCGGAGATGCTCTGTCCCATCACCTATGTGCCGACTACAACACCACATTCAAACTGGCTTAAGTCCCGATAACCTTGTAACATGTCAAACAAATAACAGACCTTACACTTAATTCCTGAAAAAGTTCCAAATCGATATGTCACACGGCATAGTTACGTGTAAACGTACGAATAATTGATAGAAAAAGCAAGTAAACAAGCCAGCATTTCATGAATATAAACAACTAACACTGACACCAGTAATTGCATGCAAGTAATTTCCCAGATCCGAGCTAAGAGACGTAGTTCTGAGGGAAGGATAATTTTATCACGGCAACCCTCGTTCCTATGTTCGGCAGAAACCCACACAGCAGGATATCTAGCGGACACAGACACCAGAGCCAGCACACAGGACATCAGCAAAAGCTGCCCTTGTCCCTGCTTTTAACGACGACCCTTCAAGAAGCCGTTCTACAGGAACATGGTTGTAGATGGCATGTAAATGGAGAAACCCAACTGAAAACATTGGCGACTCACTGTAGCCATCTGTGTTAAAACTTGCATGAAAGAAAAAGCTGTTTATCTCAGTACTACTTAACAGAAGTTAAACCCTGCCCTAGGAAAGAAACGACACCTGTCACAGGCTACAAAAGCTCCAGGGGTGGATTTATAATACGTACAAACGTTCTGATTGGCCAGAAGGAAAACGCGTGGCCACCAGCTTTAATACAGGCAAATGTAGACAGAGAAATTCGCTCTTTCTCTTGCAGCAAATTGTCGTGTGTTTGAGCACGGCGATTCTGTCTCAGCTTCAGCGAAGATGTAGGATGTATACACCGAGGTTCAACAGTCGAGAGAGATTTGGAATAGATTCTCAATTTCACAGCTTGCGCCGCCAACCGCCACTGCCTCCGACAACAAATGGTAAAAACATGCGCTCACACTACGCCAGCAAGTGGTATGTAATTGACACTCAGAACTGCGGTCGTCTCTGTCTCTCTTGCTTTCTTGTGCATTCACCCATGACTTGTAGTTAAATATATTCATGACTGTCAGGTTTAATTGAAGCAAAAAGTCGAGATATCCGATTTAATGAAAAGAACTGATCAACCTCTGTAGAGTGCTTTACATCCTGAAATTATTAAACTATTTTAATTGTGTACTTCCTTCTGATTGCTCTTTACTGACTCCCATCCATTAATTGGTTATTTTAATTGTGCATTTTAGCTTAATTGATATCTCTGGCCCCAACTGTATTCAATTTGTTTGCATTTCATCGACCCCCAAACATGGTCATCAACCATGTTACTGTTAAACAGCCTTGGAGTAGTTAGGAATTTCGCTTCACAGTTGAAAACACCCAATATCAATATTTTACCTCCTGTATGTATTATAATTTTGATATTATGAAATCATACTTAGAGAAAAAATAAACCTTGATAACGAAAACCTAAGATTTTCATTTTTTGGTAACATATAATTATGCCTGAACCCATACACTAATTTTTGTTAGCGATAACGTTTCCTGTACAGGGAGTGTAGTGGAACCAACGGTGAGATTCTTGTTTGATTACGTCACTGTCTGTACTACTGCACTCTTCTGAACTCTGCATGCGTGAGATGGTATCTTCCTACATTGCAGGCCGTAGGTTCAACACCAAATTCCTAAGACACTCACAGAGCGTCCTCGGGCAACTGTGGTAGGAAGACAGATCAGAACTAATCGCGCACATTTCAGATAATAGCGACCCTGCCAGGATGGTAAAATACCATGGTAAGGTGGTCGACCATATGTTATTAGTAGGCCAGAAAAATTTTCGTATTAATCTTTTGTATTGTATCAACCAATGGTAAATATCAGTGGCTACTGACAAGTCAGTAGGGAGGCAGGGACGTGCAATGCACTGAGAGATGTACGCAGTATCTTCACAGTATAACTGTAACGCCATTGTTATATTTAAGTTTTTCTTGCAAGTGCACAAGTGGCTGATGTAGCATTGATAAGTCGGTTGTGACCCAACTGATAAGGGAATTATGAACAGTAGAGAAAAGGTGAAGGTAATAAGTTTATGAAGTGAGTAAGGTCGTGTGATGGCATGATTAATCGAAGTAGGGCACGTCAGTTAAAATTGCAAAGACGGGAATTTGTGAGATTAGTAAAGGCAGAAGGAGATCTTGACCGACTTGAGATTGACACGCAACAAGATAAAGTAGGGAAACTCAGGACAGAACAACAGACGACACAATGCCGCAAGAAATAGATAAGGGGGGTGCAGCAGGAGGTAAATACCGAGCAACAAGGCGCCATAAGCGGCGACCAACATAATGCAGAGGTGCAGGAAGCTGGGGAACGTCTCGAATACGTAGAATCCATAGCGCATGTAATAAGACCTCCCTCACAACTGACAACAGGCAATGCAAGTAAAAAGGTGTCACTGCATGGCTCACTGTAGTCAGTTCCGGACAGACACGTAAATGTAAACGCAGAACAAAGCGCGTTGGAAGAAGAGGTAGTAGGACCCTTTAATTTGTCATTCTCCAGCAATTAACGATCACCATAACGATACAAAACATAGACATAAAACATCAGGTACGTGAGCAGAGTGAGCAGAATGCAGAATGCAGAAGCAACGAAACAACTACGTGAAATTTTTAAAAAAGAAAAAAACAATTACGTCAAATTGAGGAAGAGGTAAAAGAATCCCGAGCTGTGATAAAAATTTTTATTATAAGTCACACGCAATTGAGAACAGATACTGACAAGCTCGAAGTGGACGTGTGCAGACATTGCGGGACGACACCCAGACCGAAATAAAAAACGTTGAGTGATTACACACAGACCGAATTCAAAACATTATGTGATGATGGTTATTTTAAGTGTGCATTTTTAGCTTAATTGATATCTATGGCTGCAATTGTATTAAAAATTTGTTTTATTTTATCGACCCCCAGATAAGGTCATCAACCATCTTACTATTAAAGAGCCTTGTAATAGTTAGCAATTTCGTTTCACAGTTGGAAACACCCAATATCAATATTTTACCATCATTTATGTATTATAACTATGATATTATGAAGTCATACTTAGAGAAAAAATAAACCTTCATAACGAAAATGAAAGATTTTTCATTTTTTGCTAACATATAGTTATGCCTGAACCCGTACACTAATTTCTGTTAGCGATAAAATTTCCTGGGCAGGGAGTGTAGTGGAACCGACATTGAGATCATTGTCTGATTACATCACTGTCCATACTGCTCCACTCTTCTGAACTCTGCATGCGTGAGATGGTATCTTCCCACCACGCTGGCCGCAGGCTCAACACCGAATTCCTAAGACACTCACAGAGCGTCCTTGTGTAAATTTGGTGGGAAGATATATCAGAACCAGTCTCACACATATCAGAACCTGCGATCTTAGCAGCAGTAACCGATCTAACAACTGAGCCAAGCACTTGTTGTCTTATACAGGCGTGGCCAACCTGGCACAATTATAGGTAGTTGTAGTCTACTGATGTTACCTCTAGGTATCATTTGTTTGTGGATGGTGTGACGAAGTCTTGAGCATCACAGGCAATCAACACGGTGACCACTGTAAGGGCTCTACAACAGTTATTGTTGGTTAACTCAGGACTGATATCATTGGGCAACAAACCATGTATTTGATAATGTGGAATTACGGATAAAGGCAAACGTGAGAAAAGCACGGTAGCTCTGTGTGCCTCGTGGCTAGCGATATTAAAAGCTGGCTTCAGCCATTGTAAAGAAAGATCCCACTTAGTCTGAGTCTCAGAGTGGAAAAGAGTCAGAGAGGACACTAAGTTGCGATTAATCCGCTCCGAGGGTGAAGACTGGAGGTAAGACGGTATCATGGTGACATGATTAACCCGTGATCGGAAACAGAAGTTCCGAAACTCCCTCGAAGAGAAACAAGGCACATTATTGCTGACGATGACCTTCAGAGGAATGCACCGAGATAAGATCGTACTCAAATGCCTAATACTTTGTCCGGTAAGTTATATCACTGCTGGGGAGCAACCAGCTGAATCGAGTGAAACAACCAGTCTCCACAATATACTGTATAGCGCTTTCCACCTTGGGTCCGTGTAATCAGTAAAAGAACAATCCATGGGATCCTCCCCCCCCCCCCCTCGCCCCCTCCCCAAGTGGATTGGAGCAAGCATTAAGCCCATCGGAATTCTGATTAGCCATCTTGCATTTCTGACACTGACAAATTTTTTTTTTTTTTTTAAATCACGATATAGGATGTGACAATTTAGAGACTTATGGTTTTTATGAAGGGTTTTATATACCCCCAGATGACCTTCACAACAGAATTATAATAATATTTGAAAAAATTCGGAATAAAAGCGGCAACTAGACAGATTGTAAGCCTTCATCTGGTGCCCTTCGCAGCAGAGAATGGCCGGCCGCTGTGACCGAGCGGTTCTAGGCGCTTCAGTCCGGAACCGCGCTGCTGCTACGGTCACAGGTTCTAATCCTGCTCGGGCACGGATGTATGTGATGTCCTTAGGTTAGTTAGGTTTAAGTAGTTCTAAGTCTAGGGGACTGATGACCTCATATGTAAACTCCAATAGCGCTTATAACTATTCGAACCACTGAAGCAGAGAATGTCCTTTCGCAATTCGTACCCGGGAACTCGCTGACCGGCTCTCAGCTGCTTCGTAATGGAACTCAACTTGTGGTCCTCCTCTTGTTGCGCAGGGTCAATAAACAGTAACGGAACCTTGGTAATCACTGAATCACCAAGACCTTCTACCATCTAGGCATCGCAGGCAGAAGAACCTTCCTCCTCTTCGAAAATTCTGCTCAATGTATCCACTACAAAGTTATCGCATCCCTAAAATGGCGCACGTTGAAGCAGAAGCCAGCTTCGTAATATGCCCAGTTTTACGCGGACAAGCCGGAAGGCCTGATTGTCCGTCTTCAGCGTGAATGCCCGAATTCGAGGTATTGTTTAAATTTCTCTAGCGCGAGGAGGACAGGCAGACCCTCCGACTCATAAGCAGAGTATTTCTTCTCACCTGCAGAAGGCGCCTAGAGGCATAGGCTAAGAGCCTCGGCTCATCACCTTGCTCCTAAAACAACACGACGGTTTGGACCACAAAGGGTTGATTGAAGTAAGGAACGGCCAGAAGAGTGGCATTACTCATGGGGCTCAGAAGTGCATCAGACGCAACCTGCTGGTTGTTGGTCCAGACAAGCGACTTGCCCTTCTTTCTTACAGGTTTAAAGGAGCAGCTAGCGCAGAAAACTTCGGAACGAATTTTCGGGAGAAGTTAATCATTCCAATGAAACGGACTAGTTCTTTCTTTGTCTTAGTAAGGCGGAAATTGTAAATAATAGTTTGGATACTAGACTGATCAGTCCTGAATCCCCTCGGTCGAGCCTAGATGCCCGAGAAAATGATATGTCTCGACGAGCAAAGGTAAATGTAGGCGGTTTGACAGTTAGCCCCCCTTGCATCAACGCTCCAGAATCAGTTAAAATTCAATAGTGAACACCAGAATACCAGAAAACACACCCATGTAGATCAGGAATAGGGACAGACGCCAAGATTATTTTCTGATTAGGGACATGACAGTCCACAACGAGTCCAAAACCCGAGCCTCCCCTTTTGTTCTTAGGCACTAAAAATATCGGCGATGTATATGACGTTGTGGCCAACCTTATAAACGTCAGTGACAATTTTATCTGCGAATTCATGCAATAAATTCATCCCAGGCGGAGATAGACGGTAGGGTAACTGCCTGACTGGGAGATGATCGGAAAAAAAATTCGGTATTCGGCACGATTAGTCCTACCTAATTTATCTGTCAACACTTCCGGGAAATCACGCAACTTCTCAGGACAGCCTAATCCTGATGAGGAGGTAAGTCCGCAACTCCGCCCCTCTAACGTACTTATTATAGGGGCCTACCTCCTAGCATGGCGGCGCAGGTCGAAACCCAAAATAGAGTTTCCCATGGACGTAATCCAAAACTAATCCCGTTTTATTCACAAACTCACACCCCAGGGGGAGGTCGGTGCTTAAACCCTCTGTCACCAACACCTCCATGTGCCAAGAAAATTCACTGACGAGACAAGAAATCTGCATGGACCCTATCAAACGAAGAGCTTGACCATTAACAGTTCTACATGTTCTATCTATGGGACTGAAACTGGGAAACTTACTTATGATTCCGGTGTCGGAAGTGCTACCCACAACCCATTAAAGAAAGACTGCCGACAGAATGTAATAGCGCACAGAGCGGGTCATGATTGATGTACACGCACAAAAACGAAAGAGTAGTGTGGGTTACCACCTTTACTTTATTACATGCACTCGACAACGTGAAAAAGGTCCTACTCCGTCCCTTCCTACGGTATCAGCTGTAGAAACGTCTGTTTCGTTTGCCCCTGCCGACGAAAGTGATAATACCAACCTTGGGGGAACCTCATCTTAATAGCGGAGGTGGGTTTGGTGTAAGACTGAGCTAACGACTTCTCACAGCCTCTCCTCCAAAAGAGTTACTAAGTTATCCTGGTCCCGTACACGTTTTAGCTCGTCACCAATGAATCCGTGCAATGGCCCTATGCAGCTGACATCACTTATCTATTTTCTTTCCTTTCCTTCCTCCCCCCCTCTACCTTCAGTTTATATACCATTAAACACAGCTACGGATTCTGCATGGTATCTGTTCTTTTGGACATGTCCGAAAGAACAGACACCACTATTTCATATGTTCAAAAGAACAGACACCATGCGTTCATATAATTGATTCGCCTAGATGGGCGACTGATCCACCTTCTTCATACTGGATGCCCAAGAACGTCCAACCTGCAGTGGGAATCTCAGAGTAGCGAGCACAGAGGAAATTGACAGGGACTGCAGATAGGTAGCGTTCAGTGAGAATGTGGGCCGGCCGTGAGGCGCGCCGAGACAGTTCGCGCAGTTGCATTAACACTGTGTCCCAGATTCACAGTGGCTAACGCACCTGCATAGTAAGCACGAGATCGTAGGTTCGAATGCCGCTATGGTATACATATTCACTCGTCGCCGCAGATTCTGCATAATGGTCCGATGCAGCTTGCATCACAAATCCCTTTTCTTCCCCCCTACCCCTACCCCTACCCACTGCCCTTCGATATACATATAATGCATCACAGCTGCAGATTCCACGTTGTGTTTGTCCTTTAGGATATGTCCGAATGAACAGACACCATGCATTCATATAATAAGTTATCTAAGTAACGACAGGTAGTCGGCCCCTCGAAAAAGAAGACCCTGAAATGATCCTCCGGGTTACTTCCTCGCAAAATGATGGCAACAATCTTGTGCTCAGCCAAGTTTTAGATCAGAGGCCACAGTTGCGATGCATGCTTCGCGAATATACTCAGCTAGGTTCCTGTAATCATGTTGCACACGAAAAAATATTGATTAATGGTATCGCTCCTAACCCTGGCAGACAGGTGCTCCCTTGCCACGAAGGCGGGAAGTTCCCTTAATCATCCCTTTCAAGATAAAACCTCGCTGACCAAGAACCCTTGAAACAAAGGATACACCAACTGAAAAACGGTTTCCCACGGCATTTTAGAAACGTCAACTTGTTCTTTTAAACTAACAGTAAACCACAAAAATTAATCCAACTCCTGTTGAGTATCGGTAGCAAGGCATTCTATCCCACGCAACACACTCAATAAGTGATGGGATAAAACTGGACTGCACGTTCTCTATATCGCCACTTCTAGGCCCTAGAGAAAAGGTTTCTTTTTAGGTAACTCGGTAAACAATGGATTGTGCGATTGACTAAGCCGCTGATTACTTCCTCACTCTAAGGTGACTACCGAAGCCAGGTCTTCAATTTCGCGCAACCAGTGCGTAACATGCGGTTCAGCTGAGAGCGCGAAGGGACGCTAAACCGAAGAAACTTTAGGGTCTGCTCTATCTTTAGTAGGGAAACGATGCAGGCTCGATGACCGTGCTCATCTGCCCAATATGCTCCACCACCACTTGCACCGGAGGCCCCATGACTGTGCGAATATGCACCGATAGCTCTGAGAAGATCCCATCCTCTATCAATCCACGGTTTTTATTGACGTTTCTCAACTGGTCCTTGTGAAGGCAGCCCACTCCAGCCACAGCTTGAGACTCCACAACAGATGAATGCACCTGAAACCCAAAGCCAAAGAACAACAGATTATGCCAAGAAATAATCACGTACTGCTACTAGAATTTTACACACTACTGGCGTAAGGTTGACTGGGGGTGGAAGGATGGGACCAAATATGGGTTTGTTGCACATATTCATATCAAGATTTTTATTGACACTTCCCAGAAAAATAACTTCATCAATTAGGGCAACAGGACACTGACACATTAAGAAAACACAGTTCAATTAGATAAAATTATTTGGGACAAAATACTGACAATTCCTCAACAATGTTATCAAATATTTCAGTGGGATCAAACAACAAAAAGCTATAGTGTTAGTTCAAATACTTGGTCGCAAACTCTCAAAAAGTCAATCAAGGAAACATGAAGTAAGAATGTTTAAATTTACAGCAAATGTTATTCCGTTTCCAAACATATTGAAATTTGTGTGACACTGGTTACAGTAGTTGAAATATTTAAAGCAAAGAGAAGCAAGATAATATTTCACAATTGAAATTACATGACAATCTATTCAAATGTTCTAAGGAACAGTCTTCAAATAGGTAGGTCACAAACATCTTTTGAATATGTTTGACTAGAATACAACAAATAATTCAGGTCTACCTAAAAAGGAGTTCTTTAAAAATCTATTAAAGTTGTTTGATACGAAGCCACAATGTGTCGAAATATGTGGTCTGGACAAATGGAATGTAAATTACTTATGACAAGCCCAATATGCTGCTCACCACATTCTTCCTTTTCTAAGCAACCAGTGGAAAACATCCCAAGGGACAAACATACATGAAACTTGAGTCATCAGATTAAGAGCTGGCAGCATAGACAACATTTGTGAAAAATCGCTAATAGATAATACGGTAATTGGCCAAGACAACCACCATCACTTACACCTGATAGTAAATAAGTTCAGTGGCCAACTGAGATTCAGCTTCAAATCATGCCATGGGCAGAAATGATAAATACTTAACACTCGCATGAGACGAAAGGTAGGTGCGAATGGTTGGCTGATGTACCTCAACAGTAGTGGGTCAAGGGGTGTGTCACGACAATTTGTTCATGTGGGTTGCTTACATTAAGGGGCAAACATGCATTCAGGGGAAAACCTATCATTCTATTTTGATTGAGAGGACCTTTACCTAGATTAGTTATGTGGTTTTGGAAGAAACACCTCCCCCCTCAAACCCACTCCTCCACCTTCTCCTCCCCCATCCCTCTGGGAACTTCCCTTGCACACGTTTTATATCAGGTTGATTGACTAGTTAATTAAATCGATCAATTAATTAACTCCTCCCCCTTTGGGAAACTCCACAGCCCTCTCCCTCCCCTTCCTCACCTGGAAATTGGTGGGGAGAAGATTTAGTTGATTGGCCATTTGGCTGGAAATCGATTGCAGTGTAAATTTATACAAAGTGTGGAATATTGTTTATTTAAAAAATTTAAGGGATAAAACACTGTTTAAGAAATGTAGTTTATTTATTTACTTATTTATTTATCTGAAGAATTTGATGGGAAATCGATTGCAATGTATGGAATATTGTTTACAAAATTCAGACAATATGTGGAATATAGTTTTTAAACAATTTGTGATATTAGGTGGTGTTGGAATATTGTCTATTAATTTATGTATAAAAATGCGGCGGGAAATCGATTTCGGTCTATGGAATACTGTAGAAGTAATGTAGACAATGTGTGGAATACTGTTTATTTAAACAATTTACGCGATATTAGGTGTTGTGTGGAATATAATTTAATCATTTATTCAAGGAATTTGGAGGGAAACCGATTGCAGTGTATTGAATATCGTTCGAACAATTTAGACATTGTGTTGAATACTGTTTACTTAAACAATTTACGGGATACAAGATGGTGTATGGAATATTTGAAAAACTATGGCGCTTTTTAACTCCGAAAATATAAAGATACACGTAATTACAGCATCACAGATTGCGTAAACATATCTTAAAATCCGTCTCGCATCTCGCCACTTGCGTATGCTGTCCAGAGTCAGGGTGCGCTGGAGGGACTTGGGAGCACCACCGCGCTCGCTTCACCGCTATTGGCTGTCGACTGCCAAGTACTCACGTTCTGTTTATGCATGTGTGAGGTCAGATACGAGCACATGCGAGAGATGCATTCCTTCCAAAGCAAATACCTGACTGGGAATTGATCCTGAAATACTGTTGAAGTTAATAAACAATTAATTTCCAGTCATATCATCGTCATATAGGGGATATAAGACAGGCATGGTAGCCATTCCACCCACACAAATTGACAATGACACAAAACTATTATCTGGCTGACTAGGAATACACTTCAAGAAAAAGATCGTTGCATACAAAGAGATTAGCGGTTTACTTTACAGATGATGTAGGAATTAGTACAAGATATTTCATTCTGTCATGGGCTCCAAACTGCCTCTAATCATCATGATCCGCTTTGCTTGTGGTACACTTCATGAGCTTCTTCAGAAGTTATTACTCCTGGTTTTTAAGTAATGTGCGGAAAATTGTCACATACATAATTTGAAGATGTCACAAGAATTAAATCCACCAATGCACAAAGAGAGTGAGATTTGCAGATGGCACAAGAATACTTAAACAACTTACGATGTAATTACATGTTTTATTCAAAGGAATACCTCCATTGCACTTGAACACAGACTCTAAAAAAATATCGTGGTACATTTGTGAACCTAGCCCAGGGACACTTCATGTGTTTTTGTGGGAAATACCACATCCTTTCCTGTTCTTTGAACACAAGCTGCTTGAGGAGTTACTAAATCAAACTGAATATGACTCTAAATACACTTTCAAAAAGATTGCTGCACATTAGTTTGCCTCAGTTTTGCGATGTATACGCCATTCTTGAACACACACTCTAAAGAGATCATGGGGAACACTCGTGAAACCACCTGACACACTTCACGCACTTTTGGAATGATCCAGTCCGTAGTAGTAGTACTTGTCATGGCTAGATGTCGGAAATCACCATCAGTCGAGAATCAGAGGTTGCTAATGGGTTCCTAAAGCACTATAGAATTCTTGATTTGACGCTCTCCTCTAATTTTGGAAGGAGGAGAAGGAGGAAGGGTCTTCTGCGAGATAGGACAGACAGAACACCATATAACGCTGATTGTAACACAGAGCCCAGTGTAATGTACTGAGAAGCACTAATCGGACACACATAACCCATGATTCAGACCATAGCAATAGTTCTCATGTCTACATGTTGAAGATCACTGAAACACTTGTATATCATGCGCGCTCATTTCCGAAATTCCACATGGATCATGCCAATCCCTCATAAGTCACCAGTGTCAACACTAAGAGGTATATGAAATCAGCCGGAATGGCAGCAGCCACAATAGTGGATGCATGTGCATGCCAAAGAGCACCCATTGAGCTGTGAAAGAAGCCTGACCAAAAGGGAATTACATGCATTGAGCAAAAACAATAGTGCATTGAGAATGGACAGCTTCTTGCCTAAATCTAAATCTGCACAATAAAATTTAAAAAGGACGACTGATCACTGACATCTATAATTTACAAGTGATTTTAAGATATGTTTAATCAATCTGTGATGCTGTAATTACATGTTTCCTTATGCGATCGGAGTTAGAAAGCACCACAATTGTTCAAATATTCCATATACCACCTTATATCCCATAAATTTTTTAATTAAACTGTATTCAACACAGGGCCTAAATTTTTTGAACAATGTTCAATACACTGCAATCGATTTCCCACCAAATTCCTCCAATAAATAAATAAATTGTATTCCACATTCCGCCTGATATTCTATAAATTGTTTAAATAAACAATATTTCACACATTGTCTAAATTGTTTAAACAATATTCCATACACTGCAATCGATTTCCCGCCAAATTCTTTATATAAATGAGTAAATTTTATTCCATACACTCCTCATAACACGAAAATGGTTTAAATAACCAATATTCCACACATTGCATGAATTATTTTGAAAGGGTACAGTACCACCCGACATTGAAAATAGGTACAACATACTACGCAACGAGTGTGGGAAGGAATGACAATTTATTTATTTAATTGATCACGTGTGCACTCCCACAAAATAAATCCCTACATCCAGTTTGGTGAGATCTGTGAAATGAATGAATGTATGGTTGTCTACTAACCACAGATAGTGAATGTGAATATATGATCATCTTTGAGACGATCCTTTGGCCACCTTTGGTGGGACCAAAGAGATGAAATTTACCTGAGCTTTGAGCGCCTGAAATGTGGCTGACCACTACGGTAGCATGGTCTCCCCCCACCTCGACAGAGGTGCGAGAGGACCTGAAGAACGGCCATGTTTCGGCACTCTGCCGCTGGATCTTGTGCTGTTAAGACCTGTCTTAGTTGTGCTCCGTAAAGACAAAAGAGTGGAGACATGGTATGCATGTGGAATATTTAAGAGTAGTTTGAAATAATAATTTCTCTATTTCAGGAACTTTTGTGGGGAGAATTAAATGTCGTAGTAATCTTCGGAAGTGACCATGTGACCAATGGTCACAATGAAACCACGTGTAGCAATAAGTTGAAATACTTTTGTGTGCTTAAGTTAAGCTGATTTACTAGCGTGTGTACTATACGTTGAAATATTTAAGAAATAGCATGTGCCGGACTTGAAATTAGAGGCGAGTACTTCCACGTGGTGAGTACTGTGTGAGTCTCAATCTGTGTATGAGACAAAGGATAAGAGAAGTACTCGTCCATGGTATCAGTTGAGGACTCGTGTGTGTGATGAATATGTTCTTAATATTACTTTGCGAGATATGTTTCCGTGTGATGCTTGATTCAAACTATAACACTCTGAGAGAGAAACAAGGTGAGTCAGCCGTCTATCCAGCAACGCCACTTGGCTTGCATTGCACAGGAAGACGTGCATATATCTCCAGAGTTCATAGTAGGAAAGTAGAATTACGAAGTGGGGCAGTGTCATGTGAAACTGGGATAAATATTAATTGAAGTGGGAAAGCTGAAAGTGATAATGTTGTGACTATTCCCTGTCTTGTATTTCATGTTGCAGTGTGGTGTATGTTATGTAATTTAAGTGTGTGTGGGTTGCATGGGAGAATAGCAAGGTAGTTTCAGAGGTAGTGGGTATGCATGTTCCTTTTGTACTACTCGGTCTGGAGGAAAGTTTCGTGATGATGATTGTGAGAGTCGAAGTGTGAGATATAATAAAAGATCCACCATCCTATCCAGAAAGTGCACTGTAGCGTTAAATAATTACGAGACCATAAGGTAGAGAATCACCAATGTAAAGCCATGCCCACTGGGGCGGAATTTCTCATGTGTTATTGTTGTAGGTTATAGAATTTGTGTGTTTAGGTTATAGAATTTATCGGAATAAATAAGATAGTGAAAAGAAAAAGATTGGTGGACTTTTCCTTCGAATTGTATGTTGTCATGATGTCCCGAATTTATAATGTGTGCGCCATTCATATTCAGTGCGGTGGCCACGTGTTGATAAAAGCTGTTAAATAAAAGACAAAAAGAAAATGTGGTATTGCCAGTGCGTAGTGAACAGTCAGGGTTCTGTAAATCACTGATAGTCAGATGTGCGTTTCCGTTGCGTATTATTCATACAGGAGGATAATTTGTAACTTAATTGAGAGTACGAGAGTTCATATTACTCGATAAATAAGAATGAATCCACTCGCTTGGCAGACCACTCATCTTGCAGGCTTGACTGCTTGATGCCACAGTATGAGCAAGGCATGTGGGTGCCTCTCAATTTAAACAGTATTCTATACAATGAAATCAATTTTCGCCAAATGAGCAGTCTTTTTCCTGGCAGTTTCCAGGTGGGGGATGGGAGGGGGTGGGCCAGCCTGTTTATCAGATAGGGAGGGGTTCATTAAATGATCTATTAAATTAATTAGTCAATGAGACTGATATCAAATGTATGCTTCTATCAGTGAGCAGTGTTCCCAGTGTGGAGGAGGATGGGGATGGGGAGAGGGAAGGGTGGTGGTTTCTTGGAAAACCCCTTAACTGGATGGTAATTTAAGGGCCTGTCACGGATTTTTCCCACCATGAGGTCATAATCCTCTTAGCGAAACAATAGGCTATGGACCAAAGGAGAACAATAGCTTTGCCCCTGAGTGCATGCTTGCCATTAAATGTAGGCAACCTGCACTAACAAACTGTCCTGATGCTCCCTTTCTCCATTACCCTCACCTATGCTAGCACGAGAAAGGCCTGGAAATATAATCAACCAAAATACAAGCAACAAGATTTGCACTATTGAGGCATATAATTTTGCAGGCTCCAAATAAGTAAAGAAATCGTCTTGGCGAATAAGTACACTTGGTGTTAGGCAAGAAAAAATGTTTTGGACTTCATGTAAATGACATTGAACGTAAAAGACATTTACAAAATCCCAATCATTTAAAACAGACTAAGCATTATACCTCTATGACAATTACCAAATGAAAGCTATTATGTTTGATAAGAGCGACACACTCCACAAATCGTCTGGCCAGATGCAGGAACATGGAACAACAACAGAAGACAACAGGTGACTGAACCGAGCATAATATAGAAACAGCATGGCACAAACAAGCTCAGGAAACGAACCAGTCACAATTATTATGCTCACAGAGGGATTGAAGAACAGTGTTTATGAATGCTGTGTGGTCTCGACACCGAAGCATCAACTAAAATCAACTTACCGAGCTTCCAAAGCAGCTGTGGGATTGTAAACAATGGAAAAACTAGGAGTGGCCAGGAGATGTGTGGACGATGATGAACCACCGCTCACCTCCAGACCATGTCGGTCAAAGGAATAATGTGTACACTCCCATCACTGATGCATGTGCCTTGTCACCAGAAGATGCTCAGTCAGACCAACTTGGAAGTCACACAGGTGATAGTATAAACAGCTGGCCCATTGTCCTGCAGACCTTCACTATCTATGCTGCCATAATCACATCAGAAATCTTTTCACGTGAATCACCTGGGTAGAAATGACAGCTCCGGCAATGCACTGCCCGTCTATAGCTTGTGTACATAATAATACCGCAATCTATAAATGTACATATCTCTATCACATAACTTTCATTGCCTCAGCACAGTTCTTACTAATCCTGATCATGCGAAACCCAACACGTTCCTTGCTCATATGAAATCCTGAAAGACATGAATAAAGGCAGTCAGGGGTGGATGTCTTCCAGAAAGCGTTTGACTCACTACCACATCGACGTTTATATACAAAGCATGATCATAACGGGTTTAAAACGAATTTTGGGGATAGGCTGACGGATTCTAGGGAAGGGAGATGCTTCACATTATCTTGGATGGAGAGTCATTGACAGAAATGGCCCTGACTTCGAATGTCCCCTAAGGTACAGTGTCGGGACACCTCCCATGCATGTTGTGTGTTCATGATCTGTAGACAATATTAATACTAACCACACACGTTTTGCAGATGATACAGTTACCTTCAAACGTATCAGGATGTATCATGCCTCGTGTTTCATTCTTTTTCGTCCAGCGAACTTTATCCCTCAATAACATACAACAGTTTCCTCCTTAATTTGTAATGTGTATGGAATAGGGCGGTGTTATCTGTGGGAACGTTTGATGACTGTAGAGAATTTTCTTTCTTTAATCCTAAAATGCTTGATTAGTCTGTTTCTATGGTACTTAGCTGGAAGAGGAATTATGACTGCTCGGCCTCCATCAGCCAACGAGATGAGTCACTGGACAGGGCGAGAAAACACCAGCCCTCCTGACCCCCCCCCCCCCCCCCCCCCCCTGGGAGAAGGTCCTCGGTGCTCTGTGCATTCTCTGTGGCTGGGAGCGACATGAGCCTTTGACCAGCTTAGTAAAGCTTGTGAAAGACTGCTTCGGGTTCAGTGACAGACCTCAGTCCTCACCACAGTAGCGAATATGAATATGGAGGTTACTCTAAAAGGATTTCAAACACCCATGCAATGCTGCGTGCTTTCCAAACATAGCTTCTCACTGATGCATATGAGCCACGAAGCGCCTCCACATGCGAGTCTTTCGTCATGTGCTGCCAGATTGCCCGTGCCATATACGTAAAAATTGCCAAAGGTAATTTACAGAGAGTTTCAGTGGTACAGCATTTGGTTGGTATAAAACTTTCTGTAGCCAACATTGCATAAATACTTCTTTATTTTCGACAACTGGTTTCGACAGGCTTCGTTATCATCCTCTGCTCTTTAAAAGTGTTTGTTACAAAAGGTGTTCATTGTTCGTTGGGACCTCATGCCTAGATGTCATATTAGTGGATGAACTGTAGCACATTATGCAAAGTTTTGTCAGAAATAAAATGTTTACAATCGAAAGGCCTTACAGATTATTTAGGTCTTAAAAATTACAATGTACAGTAAAATGTACAAAAGCACATCCTTTTGCCTTAGCTTGACATGTTCTAATAATACATGACCCACCTATGATGGAGTGCGTGGTATATGTCACTGTATATACACACATCAAAATAGTTTTGCATCACCCTGGTTACCGGAACTCCTGAAGATAGACGTTGTATGTTGATATTTTATCACAGACACAATCCCTTTGACTGTTCAGAGATGTCACTAAACTTGTCCAAAGATATAAAAAAATCATGCATGGGCAGCACTTATTAGACAGATGGGGTCCGACAGCCGATCAGTTCCAGTCATTCCACTAGGAAGGCGATACACAGCTCGTGTTGTCTATAGTTCAACCATGCCTAGACGGCCAATACCGCGATTCGATCGCTTCTGCATTGTTACTTTGTGCCAGGAAGGGTTATCAACAAGGGAAGTGTCCAGGCATCTCAGAGTGAACCAAAGCAATATAGTTCGGTTATGGAGGAAATATAGAGAGATAGGAACTGTCAATGACATGCCTTGCTCACGCCGCCCAAGGGTTACTACCGCAGTGGATGACCGCTACCTACGGATTATAGCTGGGAGGAACACTCACAGTAACGCCACCATGTTGAATAATGCTTTCCGTGCAACCACAAAACGTCGTGTTACAACTCGAACTGTGAGCAATAAGCTGCATGATGCGGAACTTGACTCCCGACGTCCATGGCGAGCTCCAACTTTGCAACCACGACACCATGTAGCGCGGTACAGATGGGCCCAACAATATGTCGCATGCACCGCTGAGGATTGCCATCAAACTCTCTTCACCGATGTGTGTCGCATATGCTTTCAACCAGACAATCGTCGGAGACGTGTTTGGAGGCAACCCAGACAGGCTGAACGCCTTAGACACACTGTACAGCGAGTGCAGCGATGAGGAGGTTCCCTGCTGTTTTGGGGTGTCACTATGTAGGTCCGACTTACGCCGTTGGTGATCATGGAAGGTGCCGTAGTGGCTGTACGATATGTGAACGCCATACTCCGACTGGTACTGCAACCATGTCGGCAGCATATTGGCGAGGCATTCGTCTTCATGGAAGACACTTCGCACCCCCATCGTGCGCATCTTGTGAATGACTTCCTTCAGGATAACGACATAGCTCGACTAGAGTGTCCAGCATGTTCTCCCTATCGAACATTCCTGGGATAGATTAAAAGGGCTGTTTATGGACGCTGTGACCCACCAACCACTCTGAGAGATCACCGCCGAATCGCCATTGAAGAGCGGGACAATTTGAAACAAAAGTGATGAACTTTTGAGTAGTGTGCCACGACGAATACAGGCATGCATCGAAACAAGAGGACGTGCTATTGGGTATCAGAGGTACCGGCGCATACAGCAATCTGGACCACCACCTCAGAAAGTTTCGTTGTATGGTGGTACAACAGGCAATGTGCGGTTTTCATGAGCAATAAAAAGGGCGGAAATGATGTTATGTTGATCTCTATTCCAATTTTCTGTACAGGTTCCGGAACTCTCGGAACCGAGTTGATGCAAAACCTTTTTGATGTGTGTATTTTGATTTTTAAAAATTAAGAACCATCTGTGCGCGCTACATAGACGGACATGGCTACGTGCACGAGGTGCTTTTTGATGGTAAAAGTTTTATTTCTGAAAACCTTTGCCCAAAGTGCTGCATTTCATCAACTATATGACAACTTCGCAACAGGTTCAACCTGACAATGAACACATTTTGTTAACAAACATTTATAAAGACCAGAAGATGATAACAAAGCCTGTCTAAATTAGATATTGATAATAACTAAGTATTTACGCAATCTTGGCTATAAAAAGATTTTCAGCAATTAAAACAGATCATTCTTCTAATTTATCACACAAGAAAATTCACTGACTGCCTTTTATAGCGTCCCCTGTGAAATAATACGAAAAGACTTAAAAAACAGTACTTATAAAATAGAGACATTTAAAAATTGAATAATATACGTTTTTCTCATATATCCGTATTATAATAATTTCTCTGTGTAAGTTTCGGGGGCACAGAAATATAACAAAATGATCTAAAGAGACGACAAGATACACTCTTTTGTTAATTTTTTAGTCGTCTTCACTTCTTCTCTTGTCTTGGTGGATTGTAGACGGACATCTTGCGAGTGCTGGCAAATGTAAGCATATTTGTACTAATTAAGCAGATAATATATTGATTTAATATCATTGTTCACTTTTAATTTGTAAGAGGTGATCCCGATTTCATGTCCGCCTTCCTTTGAATTAAACTGCATTCGAGTAATTTACAGTTCAACAATCGCAGCGGCCGACGCAGCCAACGGCGCCATTACGTGGCGATATTAACTTATAAAAAATTAGCGGATGCGAAAAACTCGCCCGCTATTAACGTAATATACTTTTTCCTCCACAGCTGCCCGACTTCACAGAAAGCACGTAGCTTTAAGATTCTTATTTTCAGTACCACAGCCGAGAGCCAGAGCCAGGACTCCGACTACAATAGAATGGGTGACGGAGGTAAGAAAAAATACTCTCGCGCGTGTGTGGGCCGCAGTTGTTATTAATAACTAAAGATTTTTTTGCTTTAAAGTGAACTGACCAGCCAAGGAAATTAATATGAAAAGTTTATTCGATTGTTCAACTTATATACTCATGTTTTAAGATTCAGCGAGTCTAATTCCAGTGAAGATTAATTTTGTTAGAAAAGGGAACTTCACAAAAGCGTTTAATTGTAAATCAAAGTTAAATGACATATCAGTTTCATTAAGGCCCACCACGTAAGTCGGTAACAATCAACAGTATCAATAAATAATATATTAAATTACGACGGCCGACGGACGCGAGACTTTCCCCGGAAAATGGCCTGAACGGCTCTCACGGGAAACGTCCTCGTTTCCTTCATGCCAAAGTTTGTGTTTCAGGAGGCGTGGCGCGAGCTGTCGATCACGCAACGGTTCAGATAACACACAACCACACACCTTATTCACAGTAGGTGACAACTGAAGAGACAGCGCTTGTTCCTGTTTGTATTCTGACACACAGAAAATATAAAATATTATCCTTTGCTACTAGAAACAAAGCTTATAGTGCTCGATCTTCTCTAACAGGCTGACAAATGAAGGTAATATCTGCTGCTGGATTCATACAGGAAGCTGTTACCCTCACAAGTGTGCAGTCTTCTCGGCTTTTTACTGCAGCAAAATTGAACTGTTATTTGTTAGTGGCTTAGATTCTTTCCATTGTTACTGCTCCCGACTATTACCAACTGCGAGCGCATCGTGGTAATGACTGATTCTAATTATTGGTACTGACTGGCCTGGCCCTGTGTGTTAGCCGTTGTACATCGTCTTTTTAGGATTCTTGTATGACTTTTTCCCATGGTATTACTGAGCCGTGCTGCGGCTCTCGTTGGTGCTGTTTGTATGTTTCCGCCCTCTGTTGAAGGCCAGACGGTATCGTTTAGTTGGCATGGTTGCGGTTGTTTGTCTTCTTCTCGTTTTGACTGGCGCCAATCGGTTTCGCAAGCGCTGCCTGTCCGCTAGTGGTAGCAGCGGCGGTTATTGATATGTAGTAACTGTTTCCCTATCTTTGGGGCGACGTTGTTGTTTTTCCGGATCTTGTGAGTGGGCCAGTTCGGTTGGGACTCAGGAGGAGCCAGGTTCGCACAGCGCCAGAACACGCCGGGATTGCTGGCGGCACGCATGGACTGCCGGATGGAAGGGCTGTGGTCACAAGGGTGCACCACCTCGTCGTAAACCGAATCCAGCAAGCCTTGAGAAGAGTGCATTTCAGTCCAAGTAGCGAAACCACCACCGTTGTGATATCCCGCGATTCTTCAGTGGCCGGCTAGTGTGGCCGAGCGGTTCTAGGCGCTACAGTCTAGAAACGCGCGACTGCTACGGTCGCAGGTTCGAATCCAGTCTCGGGCATGGGTTTGTGTGATGTCCTTAGGTTGGTTAGCTTTATGTAGTTCTAAGTTCTAGGGGACCGATGACCTCAGAAGTTAAGTCCCATAGGCTCAGAGCCATTTGAACCATTTGATTCTCCAGTGACTTGGGTTTGTGTTGCTGCTCGTAGTGTCGCTGAGGCGAAGAGCAGCGAGTATAGTGCTTGGGGAAGGTGGATCTGATTAGCTTTCCTCGACTTCGTACTGCTATTTACTGCGTTCAACTTGTTACAGTTTGTTAAGTTCAACCAGCAGTAATTGTTCTTGCCTGGTGGCCGCTAACGCCCCAGTTACCTGCCCTGGGGGTTAGTGTATATAACGGCAGTGTACGCTTCCTCGCTTTGCCGCTGCTGTCCGGCGAGGCGTGTTGTTTTGACAGCTTTCTTGATTGTACGCCTATTGGTCATTCTTCTACTCTTTCTCATTCCAGGTGCTCTAAACTCAGTATTCTGGAGACGCAGTGCAGACCGCCGCACAGTGGGTCAGAATCCCAAAAAACTGGTCAAAATATAAGTAGTTGTTCAATTTGTACCAAACTTAGTATGTAAGGATTTACGGAGTTTCTGATTAAAAATATGATATCAAAAAGTAAAAAAAAACAAAATGGCGGACCCAAGATGGCAGGCTCTATGTACACTACTGTCATTTTTTACGTATAAAAGTAATTTTTAGGGAGTAATCGAGGTTACTGATGACGACAGAGTTCAAAAAATTTAAAAATGGTGGATCCAAGATGGCGGTCAAAATCTATGTCTTTTTATTTATTTATATTTATATATTTTTATTCATATAAAAGTCAGTATTTAGGGGTTATTGTAGTTAATGCTTAAAAAATAAACCAAAAAAGTGGAAAACTCGAAGAAAGGACCAAATATAGGTTACAAGATGGTGTAAAATATTACAAAAAATTATTTCATTTTAATTACAATTAATTATTTTGTAAATTTTTTATAACTTAATTTACAAGTTTTCATTTTCTTATTCTTTTTCATCTTCTGCTTCAACTGAATCGTCATCATCCTCAAACACTGTCTCCTCACTATCTGCATCTGCATCTGAATCTTCATAGTCTTCCGCCACAGGAACTAAGAGGGCAACGGCTTCTGGCGACAAACTCTTCAGTTTCTTCGGCGAAGATTTGCATAAGGAAGAAACGTAGGGGTGTGTCGTTGCCAACAATCTCCTGAACACGTCTTCCATAGTCTTAACTCTTGAAAACTTTCGAGAAAAACTCAGGCGATATTGCTTTATCAACTTATTGGTTGATTCCTGAGCATCCTCCGATAGTTGACCGATGGGTAAAATGGCCGAAGAAATAATGTCTGGACCGTGAATCAACAATCTATGGACTGCTGTTGGCATGTTGTACCAGGGGTATTCTTTCACGTAGTGCCTGGCAGTTGCTAAGGCGTATGCTCGAAACTTTTCAACGTCGATCTGACGTCCGCTCGAAATCGTCTGCAAAATTATATGGAAACGGTGGATTAGTTCTTCGGAAACTCCAGTTATCAGCGCTGATGTTGGAGTGTTTTCAAGAAAACGTCGAGCGGTGTTTCCGTCATTCGTACTGTCAAACCCTTGTTCCGGCATGTCAATTACAATTCCAAGCTGCTCTTTGAAAGCTTTTTGAATGTTGGCTTTCAGTATTGCTTTTTCCTCTTTATCTTCTGCTTTACGTGCCTGCCACTTTTTTGTTTTCATTTGGTATGCCAAATGAATACAACATTCAAAACATCGAATCCAGGCGTGAAGAGTTGATAGTCCGTACTGCAGATAATCGGCAGTAACTTGTTTTTTCAAAACATCGTCAATGTTATTAAATTGGGCGGACGTAGCCTTGCAGAGATAGCACCGTTGCGCAGATTTCGTGTTGGTGATAGCATTGCACACTTTACCATCTACCATGGTCATGCTTAAATTGTATTTAATGGAAATGTCTTTCCCATGAATAACTGTTTCGAATGACTGGAGTTGTTCGATCTGTTTGTCGTAATACGCTTTTCCTTTGTAAACTCTAACTTCAGTGGTCTGCAAAAGAGGGTTGAAGACGGCTTCGGATTAATCCATAAGATCTTTTCTTCTTTTGTTTCTTCATTTACACCTGCAAGTTTCAGTGGAACAAGCGAAGTGGAAAATAAAGTTGCATCTGAAATACTCGAATCTGAAAACTTCATTTTATACATGCTTTGCCCGGAGGTTCCGTCAAAGCCCCACTTACAAATAAGGGCCATATTAGACATTTCCGAATCACTCATATGGAAAATATCGTCTCGTTTCAGCAGTAGAACACGTTGAACAGTGTGGTCTAACAAAGCTTGCAACCGTACCTCAGCTTTTGATTCGGTAAAAGTGAGGGTTACGTCTGGAGGGCAGCAAGCTTTTTTTGTTACCAAAACAGCTGAATACGGTGGATATAGTGTGTTTAAGCCTTTTCCTTTAGCCCCATTTCTCAAACGCTGGTAAGATTCTTTTGACAATTTCAAGTCGAAAAGGAGTGCTAGCCCTTCATTTGCATCATATGAGGAGGGCGATGATGTTGAAAATCGCAAGCCTGCCTTGTATTTTTTCACCTTCGATGGACTTGAGAGTGTGACGTCTTTCACAATCTTCGCAGCACCTGGGTGCCCCGAAGATCGAAGACTTATTTGCGCGGCGAACGATAATTCAACAGGACTGAACTTCGTACGAATCTCCTCAGTTCTCCTTCTTTTAGACCTATCAGATAATGTTTCAAATTTTGTGGCAGGTCGGCCCGTTGATTTAGTCACACTTGCAGGTTTCGAATGAATCGGAAAATATACTATTGTATTTAACCAGGTTTCTTTCTTCTTGAAAACATATCCTTGTCGCCGAGTTGCTTCCTTATACTTGCTTCTTAACTTTGTTAACAAAATCGAAATGGTAGGCCTCATATCATAGGGAATTTTATTGTATGTTCACTTTTTTCTGTCAACAACCTTTCCAAATGTTCTATGACCCCTTGCAAATCATTTGACAAATACTCTTTTGTTATTAGAAAAATATCTTTCCTCGAAAATCCGATTCTGGAATACGCTGGATCAGATGAAACTGAAATTAAAAAAAAAAATCTGTGTTACACTTTTCGTCATTTTTCTAATTATTTTATTCTTTACAATGCTTCTACGTGTCGATTGTAATTTAAATTGTACAAATAAAACTCATAATTAATTGATTCTACTGTCATTTTTGAAGATGTCTGAACAATGACATTTTGCAAGTGTCGCTTAAAACGTGGCTGAAAGCCAGAGTCGCAACTAGTCGCAGGATTTGAAGCTTAATTTACAAAGGTAGTAATATATACTTGCGTACACAGCGCAAAAGAAAGCGGAATGTCGTCGAATTCGTAACTTATCTCTATTTAATATGCGCATTTTACGATTTTGTCATTCATTTCCCTGTAGTACGTTAATTGAAATGTAAACGTGCATAATTGATGATTTAATAGTGATGTAAGTGTTTTTTCACTAGTACATACCTCCTGGAATACATTCCATATTAAAAGTATTGGTTTCACTTGCACAAAACATAAATAACTTCTTTCAACAACACGACTGTTTTTGTAGCCTGGCCAGCTGCGCGCACGCTAACAATGAACTGCCGCATTTGACCTGAGATATTACCGAACAAATGAACATCTGGTCGTCCGCACAGCCGGCATTCAGTTGTCCCAGCATTGCTGCTGCCAACCTGATAGTCCAAAATCCCCATCTTTAAACTTTTTTTTTCCTTTTTGGCCACATTTTCAAGATTATGGCCCACTGTGCGCCGGTTCCGGGTTTGGCGTATTGTTCCATCGTTGCATTTGGTTTATCAGACGTCAGGTAGCTTCAGCAAGATTATCATTAAATATAGTCATTCGTTAGACTGCCAGTAGTTTGAGTTACCATCTTGTGAAGTGAATGCAACTCTTGGCAACCTATCTTATCGCTCGGGAAAGTGTTCGTTGCGGGCCTTCTAAGAGGTCGATTCCTGGAGCACCGTCTGTGGCCCCTTGGTTCTTGTAAGACATATGTTTTCTAAAAGGTGGTCTGATGGCCAGTAGTTCAGTGTAACGCTCCTTCAGGCCACGCCTTCTGCAGGTATAACCTGCCTCAGTACCCTTTGAGGAACTTATGTACTGGTCCTTGTGTTTTATTACTGTATTACTTATTACAATACCTTGCAATGCCTACATTAAAGGTTATATATATCTAGTTAATAGTTCTGGTCGCCTTCTGGAATAAATCTAGTAGTGTAGTAATTAGAGGATGTTAAGGGTTGTGTTACAAAGTTTACCATTATTTTACTTGCCCCGTTTGGTGATCAGCTGCTTGTCTTTTAATTAATAATTGCTATTGTATTTGCTGTTTTACAGCAGGTTTCTAAAATTTTTATATTATTGCCGTTCCTGGAGTGTAAGGCCTTCAGCTGTGATTGTGGTCATTTGCCTTAAAATTCTAATTTGCAATTTGTATTTTAGCAGTAAAATTTAAAACCTTGCCGACCGGAGTAGCCGTGCGGTTCTAGGCGCTGCAGTCTGGAGCCGAGCGACCGCTACGGTCGCAGGTTCGAATCCTGCCTCGGGCATGGATGTGTGTGATGTCCTTAGGTTAGTTAGGTTTAATTAGTTCTAAGTTCTAGGCGACTTATGACCTCAGAAGTTAAGTCGCATAGTGCTCAGAGCCACTTAAAACCTTATTTACTGCCATTCCTGGCGTTTGATGCCTTCTGCTGTGTTTGTGGCCATTTGCCTTTAATATTTCAATACCTGTAATTTGTAAGTTGCAGCAAGTTTTAAACAATTTTTAATTTATTGTCATTCCTGGCGTGTAAGGCCTTCTGTCCAGATCACAATGGCTTGCTTTTAAAACATTATCTGTTATATCTGTATTTAATGGTAAATTGCTAAATTGTAACTCACTGGAAACTTTATTATTTACACAGTTTTTTATTCCTTCACTAATAACGTGTGGTATTTTTGTTTAATGTTGAGTCTGGAATTACTGGCTTAAAATAAATTGTGTGGAACGGTAAAAGGCAACCAATAGTAACTGATTACGGCCCCATCCACAATCGTAACCGAATCCTGCCTTCCCTTGACTACCCGGTTTGAATTACTTTCCTCCTGACTCTTCCAAAGGTCTTCTAGAAAGTTGTAGAACAGTCTGGCTGTTGCCAGCGCCTGCTAGTCTTCTTGGCAACCGATGTGTTTCCCTCGCTAGCTATTGAAGCTCTGCTGTTTGCTCAGCAGCCTGGAGGGCCGCCCAATTCCAGATGCCCACCAGACACCAAGTTTTTTATATTACTTTTTTCCACAGCTATGCAAATTCTAACATTAATAAAATCTGATACCCATGACAGCATATACTAAGATTAATTTGAAAGTAAAATATGTTTCGAGAAATGCAGCTAATATTTGTACACGAGACATGTTGCTATTAATTAATAATTATTGATTAAATTAATAGATTGTTGTTAAACATGGACTGCATAATGTTTTTATTAGAGGTATTCTGAGGTACATGTAAATGCACACGTTTGTGTCTGTACTAGTCTTGTGGCAAACCAGGCTATTTCCCGGTATCATGTCACAGTACGACTCTACACAGTAAAATGAACAATATGTTTATCGTCTTGAGCTCCAGTCACGTGAGACCATTGAGATCCTTTATGATACTGAGTACGGCTTCCCTGGACCTAATCGTTCCAAATTTGCATGACAAGTGAAGAATATTATAAGTAAAATCGTCTAGTCTGTCAATTTATAACGTGGTTTCGAATTCTGTCATCATCAGAGCAAAACTATCTATGTGTTAAACAACATCAGTGTTAATCAATAAAACTTGTGCCTAAGCGGGGAAATCGGAGCCACATATCACCAAATATCCGCAGTAATCACCGATCCATTGAGGAAGTTCATGTGCTATGTGACCAGTTGTGGAATGCCGAGCAATGTAAGCAGCACTACCGCGAGTTGGTAAGCCGCAGTTTTGACAAGCCACGATCCGGCAGCTACCGAGTTCCGACGCATGCTGTTGATCTGGATAACGTGAATGTTTAATCTTGCGCCATATGCAAAAATATATATACTGTTATTCCTACTGCAAGTTTACTACTTGGTTTAGATTTTATTTGGGATTTGATTCATACTTTGCAGCTTGTTTAAATCTGACCTCGCTTTATAGCGCTAAATAATCCCTGTAAACTGTCTATCAATATGTTTGAGTAGCTGTCGTATAACATGGTGTCGCTGTAGAGTAATGAAGGGAGGGCGCAAATAATTTAGTTAAATTTTGTTTCACTCTTGTTCACCGTGAGTGCAATGACTACTACTCAGGACGATTTACAAAGTTCATCAAAAGCCCGATTTTTTTCAGACAATGGAGAAACCCATATAGAACAGGTCTACTACATGGCCATGTTGCGTGCATCATGTAAACAACCATTACACGTAAAATGTAATTAAATGGTATCTTGAATGTAAAAGGACTTGATTTCTTTATCGAGGGGAAGGGACAGGAACTTATATTAAACCAGTGTTTGAATTACACTGTCCGTTATTTGCATGAAAATCATGCTTAAATAAAATTACAACAGGAAACCTGCGTGAATGAGTTCAGAGGCAAGGACATGAAAACTGGGAAAAATAAAATAATCTAGCACTGGCACTGGAATAAATCATACGCAACATAAGTGACGGAAAGAGACAGTTTCTTCCCAAGCATCACTGAACGACACAGATGAAAGCTACACAGTGACTGAAATCGTTGTCAGAGCCTTCGCACTAATATTAATGAATTCCGTAATTAGCATCATATTAAAAAATAAAAAGGAATTATTAAATTGGGTTTCATTCTGCTCAAACGTTCCTATACCAGAAAGAGAAATAGTTCATGTAACTACGCTTCGAAACCGCGAGTTGAAAGCTGAAGGCGATAATTTCACTACACAGCTGCAAACCATACCTTACCTCTATAAGTGGCTCGTCACAAGAAATCATCAGTCTCCATCATGCAGAAAGAAATTAACTTATATGAGTATCTTTGTGCTCACAAATTGCAGAAAACATTACTTTTAAGTAAATGCGGAAAGGATCTTAATTAAGGAAACACTAGTGCTGGTAGCACAGGGCCGGTATTAGTATGAACAAAGGAAGAACTCAAGTTCAAAGATCACTCATGGAAATTAACACGAAAACTCCTCGATTCGAAATAAGAAACCTCTCAAGCGATTTTCTAATAAAAAAACAAGCATTTGTCCTCACTAAGAAATCGTTTCAAAGCATGATGCGAGGAACATTCTTGCATACCAACTCGGCGACGGACCTCAGAGTTTCCTTCAAAAGGGCCATACAGCACCGGTTCTCACGAAGACCCGATTTCTTTTAAAGGAGTGGGGACGATCACACAGTCAATAGTTCTGTGGTAAAGAGCGGGAACACTATGACTCCCAAAGAAGCAGCTTTGTCTGAACTAACTGGAGAAGATTATGAAAGATGTCACTACAGTACCAGAGGACACAAACAACTTCTTGTTTCCCTCCTTGACAGATTGGATACACACACCCGCAGAGATTATTTTTAGACGTAGAGTAGATGAGAAGACCATACTGGTTATTGCACAAAATAGATGTTGTTACACTGTGCATATTTTTTTTCCAAGAAAAACTGTCTGTGCAACATATACATGAGGCTATCATGCAATGTCGTAGAAGTACAGTTATAAAATTGCCGATGGCTCCATACTCCATCTTAAGTAACGGTAAGCTACGGTAGTTTTCCCTGTAGCTTTGGGCAGTTAAGGTAGTACCTGCATTACCTATATGTTGGGTATGTTGCATACCTCTTGGGAGTTACCTCATAATGATCACTTTTTCTGCACATGCCATCAATGTCTTACTAGAGTCCTCTAAAAACCGGAAGTGGTGAACTATGTAGTCCTCCTACTGTCTGTTACTTAAAATTAAACAGTATTTATACCAAAATTGAAATTATCGTTTATTCGAAAATTGTTTATCTGTATCGTGAAACAGAGAGATACTGTAGTAAAAGTAAATAAAATAATACAGAGCTACCATATAGTGCTAGCAAGCGCAGTTTCCTCAGCAAAAAGGTATAATAAAACAAAAAGCTGAAAAACAAAAAAATATATCAAACATCACTTCAATACTTCATCGAATTATATAAAACACGTTCCTGTTATTCATGAACAACTTTCACATTTATCAATTATAACAGGAACCTTTTGCCTTTGATCATGATGAAGGACGTTCTATTGAATACAAAATAACAACAATAGCCGTACATTTTTTATGTTTATACATGTAGAGTTTAGTTGCACCTAAAACAACTGCTTTAATTACATGATTATATTATTCTGTAGGAACATAAATGAACAATGGACCAACACTGAATGATGTGCAGTTCTAATTACATCCAAAAAAGAAAATAAATAAATAAACACAATAAAGAAAAAATCACAAGCAGGAGCAGTCTGCTCACAATTTCTCTCTTACACTTTCATTCATGTTTCTTTCCCTACCTATGCTACCAATACCGTTAATCCTACTATTTACTACGTCATTTATATAGTGTACCAAACTACCGAACGGTAATTCTGGTAGAGCGCAACTGCGCAAACGAGAAAGCAATGAAAATGGGCTTAGACAGCCCCCTTGCACGACCAACTCTATGCAGTTCCGTGAAAAATGTAATCATTGGCATATCCAAGCGTTTAGTTCAATTCTTTACAATTTGACGTTTGCTGCATGTTTCAGCTTTAAGTACCAGTAGTGTATGTAGACGTATTGGCAGTGATTATTCCCGCAGGCCACATGGGGGTTTTCTGAGGATGGTGCAGAGAGTAGCGGATAATTGACGTAGATAAAGTGATGCACTGTAAGTCTGCAGGCTTTTGTAGCCGTTGTCACTGAACTTAAAATCTTCTAGGTTGCTACGCCGCGACGTATTTCCTTCAAACATTCGACGTTTCAAATCCTCTGCTGAGATTTTGTTCAGGATGTTGTGGTGTTCACTGTAGATCGAGCACTGAAGTGAGTTGAATGCTCAGTCTGCAGCTGGCACTACAAGATCCTGAAGTAGGTTCCAACAGAGAGTCGAAACGTGAACTGAGTGCTGAATCCACAGTGGACATTACAAGATCCTGAAGAGGATTCCAGCGCAAGGTTCGAATCGTTGATTGTCTGAAGGAATTATGACACGGCAACAACCCAGACGATTTTAACTACAGTGATAAACTTTTTATAAAATTCGTCCGTTTACGTGTGTCTCGCAGTGCAGAACTGTTTGAGGCGGTGCACGCACAGAGCTAGCGCGTGGTGCGGCTGCCCCTGGCTTCCCGCCTGCGCGGCGGTCTTTGTCGCTTCCGGTGCCGGCCATTATGCTGCTGGCCCGGCCGGCTGGCGTTTTAATTAAGGCGCGTGCTCCAGTTAATAATGCAGCAACCGCCGCCGCTGCAGCGCTGGGGCACCAGCCTCCGCCTCGGCCACACCTGCCGGCGCTGCGCGGCGCTACGCTACGGTCCTTCATTAATCCCGGCCGCCTCTCTGCAGGCAGCCACGTGGCCCCGCGGTCCACGGCCCACACTTCACTCCATGAGCGCGTCGCCCACCTCTGCCTGTCTTCGCTGTCGGCATTCTACTTATACGTTTCGTGCTAGCATCCACACCGCAGCACCACAGGGGGCGACGCACACTGAGGTGATGTAAGTCATGGGATACCTCCTAATATCGTCTCGGAACTCCTTTTGCCCGGCATAGTGCAACAACTCGACATGGTATGGACTCAAAGAGTCGTTGGAAATCCCCTGCAGAAATACTGAGAAATGCTACCTCTGTTGCCGTCCATAATTTTGAAAGTGTAGCCGGTGCAGGAATTTGTGCACCAACTGACCTCTCGATTATGTCCCATAAATGTTCGATGACATTCATGTCAGGTGATCTGGATGACCAAATCATTCACTCCGATCGTCCAGAATGTTCTTCAAACCAACAGTGAACAACTCTAGCACGTAGCACAGCGATATGGCGCGTTATCATCCATAAGTATTCCATCATTGTTTGGGAGCGTAATGACCACGAATGGCTGCAGATCATCTCCAAGTAGCCGAATAGAAACGAAAGGCCAGTCCATTCTATGTAAACGCAACAGACTCCACTATGGAGTCATCGCCAGCTTACACAGCTCTTTGTTGACGACCTGGGTCCACAGCTTCGTGAGGTCTGCGCCACATTCTAACCCTACCATCAGCTCTTACCAACTGAAATCGGATCTCATCTGACCAGGTCACGACTTTTCTGTCGTAAAAGGCTCAACCGATATATTCGTGAGCCCAGGACACGCACTGCAGGTGATGTCGCGCTCTTCGTAAAGGCACTCACGTCGGAATTCTGCTGCTACAGCTCATTAGCGCCGAATATTGCCGCACTGTCCTAACGGATACGGTTGTCATACGTCCCACATTGATTTCTGTGATTATTTCACGCAGCGTTGCTTGTCTGTTAGCACTGACAACTATACGCAAACAACACTGCTCTCGGTCGTCAAGTGAAGGCTGTCGGCTACTGCGTTGACCGTTGTGAGAGGCAATGCCTGAAATTTGGTATTCTCAGCACATTCTTGACACTGTGGAAGTCGGAATTTTGTATTTCCTAACGATTTCCCGTGTGTCTACCATCAAGCGTTCAAAGTTTGTTAATTCCCGTTGCGCGGCCGTAATCACTTCGCAAATATTTTCACATAAATCACCTGGGTACAAATGACAGCTCCAGCAATCCACTGCCTGTCTATACCTTGTGTATGCGATAATACCAAAATCTACAAATGTGCATATCTCTGTTGCATGACTTTGATCACCTCGGCGTAGGTTTTACTAATCCTGATCATGCGAAACCCAACTCGTTCCTTGCCCATGTGATATCCTGAAAGCCATGATTGAAGCCAGTCACTGGTGGATGTCTTCCAAAAAGCATTTGACTCACTACCACGTACTCAGTACCACATCGACGTTTATAAACAAAGCACGATCATAAGGGGTTTCAAACGAATTTTGTGGCTGGGCTGACGGTTTCTTGGTAGGGAGGAAGCGTCATGTTATCTTGGGTGGAGAGTCGTCGACAGAAATGGCCCTTCGAATATACCCTAACGTAGTGTGTTGGGACCCTTTCTGGTCATGCTGAATGTTTGATGATCTGTAAACAATATTAATGCCAACCGCACACGTTTTTCAGATGATACAGTTATCTTAAAACGTATCACGTTCTAGCCAGCCTCGTGTTTCATTTTCTTTCCAAACAGCGAATTTTATGCCTCGATGTGATAGGATAGTTTCCTCCATAATTTCTAATGTGTATGGAATATGGCGGCTTTATCCTTGGAAATGTTTGACGACTGTAGAGGATTTTCATTCTTTAATTCTAAAATGCTTGATGAGTCTATTTCGGCCTCTACCAGCCACAGCAGACGAGTCACTGGACAGGCGAGAAAACTCCAGCCCACCTCCCCCCCTACCCCTCCCCCCCCCCCCCATTTCCTCTGGGAGCACGCTGTCGGCCCATTGTCTGTGGCTAAGAGCGACATGAGCGTTCGACCAACTTAGCAAAGCCTGTGAAAGACTGTTGTGGGTTCAGTGAGCGACCTCAGTCCTCACTGCAGTGGCGAATATGAATACGGAGCTCTCTCTGAAGGGATTTCAGCCACCCATGCAATGCTGCGTGCCTTCCAAACGTAACTTCTCACTGATCCATATGAGCCACGGGGCGCCTCCATAGGCGAGTCTGTTGGCTCGTGGTGCCGGACTGCTGGCGCCACGTTTTAAAACTCATTCGTAAAACTTAACCCCTGTGCACAGGATCAACAGGTCGAAGTTCTTGTACTACTGATACTTTACTGGGGCTTAGCCCAAGCAGCTTGGCTCCTCTTTGTACAGATGTGCACGATTTTTGTGTTTGCTGCGAGAAACGTGTAAGAGATTTTTTAGGGGAATTTTTCAATGTCATCGAGACGAACTTCTGTGAGTACTGCACGTCGTCGTTTACACTTCTTACCTTGTCCCCTCCCCTTTTCACGAAATTTATTCACTAATTTGTGAACTGCTTCACGACTCGGAACTCGCACACTTGGAAACTTCAAATAACATCCGAACAGTAAGACCGGATTCTGTACGCACATACGAATCGTAAATAAACACTCATTGTGGAATTGAATAATTCGCTCTTTCCATTGTTGCGTTCCTAAACTTCATTGTTACACTCGTGATGCCTGTTTCACTGCTCAAATGACACTGCCCGACAAGGCGCGTATGTCTATACAGGCTAAATCCCACAAAAAAAGGGGGGCATAGTACGTTCCCGTGGGACCCACTCGACCGGCAGGCGCGGCTTCCGTGGCCGGCCTGCAATACCCTGGGCAGGCGGTCATCAGATAAGTGGAATACCCTGCGCATACATCAGGGTTGTAGTGGGAGACTTCCACTTTGAGCGGGGATACTCGGTGCATGTCATTGGCAAATTAGATTCAGTAGAGCCTAAACCCCAGTGTCATCTTGAAGTTTATAATAAAAAAGATCTAATGTTGTCATCAATCCAAAGATTGGTTTGAACACCACAATCACTTGTCAGGCATAGTCTCATTGTAGCTGGTATGCACTTGGTTTCCTCTGACCTTTTAACTGACTTATGTAGCCAGTTGCAGGGGGACCAAACAGTTTAGCTTGATCCGGAACCGCGGTGCTACTCGGCATTTTTCAAGTTAGTTTACCACTGAGCAGTAGAGAGCCGTCAACTACCAGTACTTACAATTTGTCGGTAGAGAGCTATCCGCGATCCTTAACTTTAGAAAAAAAAAAAAAAGTTCAGATGTGTGTGAAATCTCATGGGACTTAGTCATCAGTCCCTAAGCTTACACACTACTTAACCTAAACTACCCGAAGGACGAACACACACACCCATGCCCGAGGGAGGACTCGAACCTCCGCCGGGACCAGCCGCACAGTCCATGACTGCAGCGCCTAGACCGCTCGGCTAATCCCTCGCGGCCTTTAGAAAAAAACACTTGCTATTTACAGTCTATCAGGAACCAGTATTAAGTGAAGAATATACTACAGATCGCTCCGGTGGCGACGGCGAAGACAAGATTACACGATTGCAGTACGCACAGGACCATGTAAACAAACATTCTTCCTGCGATCCACACACGAACGGAACGGGACGAAGCTCTAATACATAATGGGTTGGGAAGTATCCCTGCCATGCCATTCGGACTGTTTTACACTGTACTTATGTAGAAGTAGATGCATATGTAGGTACTAACCAAACTAAACCCTAAATACCTCGATCATTCCATTGTTCACTTAAGCTAGTGAACACCCAGGCCATCTTAAACATGTCACCTGTACGCTGTAGTACTCCGAACCTCCGTGCGCCATTCATCATGTACAGCTCATCTGATAAGGCTGTCTAAGTGGGGGTTAAGACACAGGAAAGGAAGGGCGATTAGGGTTTAACGTTCCAGTCATAACGAGATAATTAGAGACGGATTGTTTCAAGGATGGGGAAGGAAAACGGTCTTTCCCTTTCAAAGGAACCACTATGGCATCTGCCTGGAGAGATTTAGGGGAATCACGGAAAATATAAATCTGTATGGTCGGACGCGGATCAGAACCGTCGTCCTCCCGAAGACGAATCCAATGTCTAACTTTCGTTTGCTCTGACAAAAATTCGAAAAGTTATACATCATTTTACATAGCCAACAGAGTTTATTTACTACCCTCAAGACAGCGGATCAGAACCTTCGTCCTCCGTAAGATGAATCCAATGTATAACTTTTTCGTCCTGGCATAAATACGGAAAGTTATACATCAATTCTTATAGCCAAGAGAAATTCTTTGCTATTCTCTAGACAGCTTTCCAAGATTACTTTAACACTTATCTTTAAATTCGATGCAGTCCATATACACTGCTGCTAGAATATCGTTACCGACGGCAACAGGTTGTTTCACAGTGGTTGCTTTGATCCATGTTCTTCCAACAGCTATCTCATGTGGTGTAGTGGTCCCTAGAACACGCAGCAATGGATAGGTTTCGCGAAGCGTTTTCCGTATGAGATTTAAATTACAGCTGAATACGTATCCACCTTTTTCCATGGGAATCAACAAAAACTAATTCTGGTTCCGATCCTTGCTTGGCGATATCAGTTAGGGAAATAAAATGTCTCCATCTTGAATATTTCGTCGGTTCCCATCGTCGACCACTCGAAGCTAAGATTCGACAGTGAAGGTTGCTTGCTGGTGCCGGTGTCAACTTTAAATATAACCCAGACTTATTACTGTTATAACAACTATTTTTTTCTTTGGCTGGAATATGTTTCTGATCATAACGATCCCAAAAATATGTATTGGCACCTATTTGTCTGAGTATTCCACACTGTGACACATTCAGTTCAACACTTTATAATCTAGGCCCTGGTCCCATTATAGATGGTGTTTTACTCGCTGGAGACGTGCAAAATTGTCACCTGGAATAACATCATCACCCATCGTCGCATCCGTAGTGCACGTAAGCTATAAAGTCTCGGCTAAACAACACAGAATAAGCCACTGAGCTCCCTCGAAGGCATAGGTGATAATATACGAAGTATTACTTTCATACACACCTTTAATGGATCTGGCGTAAGGTTTGCGCACGAGTCAAATAACACACCATCGGCTGGTACATAATATATTAAAGTTGCGATTCTCTGTGACAGGCAGAACAGGGCACCAGATTGTGTTACTGTTCATCGTGTTTAGTGTTACCATACCTGATGTGGAATGAAAGAGTCGTGAACGGCGTCAGATATTGAGTGACCACTGTAGAGGAACAGGGAATGCCGCGTACTCGTACTAGACAGCGTTATCAACACCTGAAACAGTTCGAAAGGGGCCTCATTGTGGGTCTTCATTTGGTCGTCTGGTCGAAAAGTATCAAAATTTTTGGGGCATTCAGACGTGACAATGGCCTGATTTTGGACTGTGTGGTGACGCAAGGGCAGGCATACTTATCATCAATGTACCGCTCGAACAAATCTGTCCACCAGCAGAGAGGATCGCCGTATTGTGCACCAAGCGCATCGTAATTTTTAACTTCTCCTATCATTCGAGAACAAGTAATGAAATACCTTCAACAAGCTGTACCAACCCGCACCATCGGTTGGGGACTAGCAGCAGTCCCCGTGCATACAATACCGTTAACACTACAACACAAATGGCTGCGAGTGATGAATGGCTTTGCAATGTGGTCAGCAATGAATCGCGATTCAGCACTACCACGGATGATGGTGATGAGAATGATGATGATGATGATGATGATGATGATGATGATGTTTGGTTTGTGGGGTGCTCAACTGCTCGGTCATCAGCGGCCACACAAAAAGTCCCAATTTTTTAACATCCAATTTTTTACTCAGTACAATCTACCCACTGTCACGAATTATGATGATGAAATGATGATTAGGTATTACTTCAGGTCACAGGTTGTAGTGACTGACGCAAATCTGATGACACAACAGTATGTCACGGATATTTTGTATCCTTATGTTTTACCTGTCAAGCGAAGGTATCGTTGTGCCTTTTAGTGACCAGGATACCATAGACCGATTTGGGCCAGTTTGCCTCAGGAAAGGGTGCAACGGCTTTATGAGACTCTTCCCAACTGACTGCATTCATCGAAACTTGATGGGGTGCAACCTCATGCCGGCAAGTGAACTCGTAATTCAAAGTTCTTTGTAAATTTAACTCCATTTTGTAAGCTCTGAAATAACGTCCGAATCTCAGAAAGAGTAAAGTTTCATTTAGATTGCTTCTCCCTTTCTGGTTGCTTAACATTTTCGTCAAGCTTCGTTTACTAACCATCTGCTCGACCTGGTGAACTGTCATTAAAGCATTTTGCTTTGTGATACATTACAGATTACTACCTTAAGCCGGGCGGTGTGGACTTGTGGTTCTAGGCACTTCCATTTGGAAGCGCGTCACCGTTACTGTCGCAGGTTCGAATCCTGCCTCGGGAATGGATGTGTGCGATGTCCTTAGGTTAGTTAGGTTTAAGTAGTTGTAAGTTCTAGGGGACTGATGACCACAGATGTTAAGTCTCATAGTGCTTAGAGCCATTTGAACCATTTGAACTACCTTAATGTTAAGTTAAATAGGCTTGAGACGAAATAAAACTGTTTTAACTTGATATTAAAGCAACAATATACAATGTCTAGTCACATTAATGTGACTACTTGTGAAAAGGCTGAATAACCAACTTTTCACCACCGAGTACTGCGAGACTTGCAGGAAGGCAGTCAGGTTCTGGAAGGTAGCGACAAGGAAGTGGTGTTAGCAGATTCCAGTATCGTGCCAGCTGTGCTAGGATCCTCGGTTGTGGATCCATGGTGCTAACAGCCATATCGAGGTGGTCCCACAGACTGTCGATTGGATTTCAATCCTGGAACTTTGGTGGCCGGGTCAGTACGGTAAACTTATCCCGCTGCTCTTTGAACCACATACGTACCCTTCTAGCCGTGTGATACGTTGCATCTCCTGCTCGCAGAGTCCTTCGTGCTGAGGAAAAACAAACTGGATGTTGGAGCGGACATGATTCCCGAGGATAGAACTATACTTGTGTCGAGTCACTGTGTCTTGCAGAACGTCGAGATCACCCAGTGAATGCCTCCGGCCCAGACGCTTCCGACGATTGTTGCGGGTAGTTTTGCAGATGTTTCACTCCGTACACGCCATAGGCCATCTGTCCAATGGAGCGAAAAACATGATCTATCTGAAAAGGTCATCTGGCGCCACTCCGTCTGGGAATCGAACACCGGCTCCCTACATGGCATACAGCCGCGCTGACCACTCAGCAAAGGATGCAAGGATGCGTTCATAGGGAAAAATGATCATCATAATAAAATGAAAGCAGATCTATCACGAAACGATTTATGTGCTCGTTTTTCCAGCGCGCTGTTCGAGCAGTAATTTTAAGGTGGTTTGAGGAACCCTCTGCCAGGCACTTAATTTTGAATTGCGGCGAAATCATGTAGATGTAGATGTTGTGGCTGAAGTCAAACGTCATGTGAGAAATTTAGCGTCTGGGGACGAGAATACCTATCAGAAATACGTTACAGATTAAAACAAGAGTTATAGGGATGTATTTCTAAATTGCGTACTAAATTTTTTTCTTTGTCAACTCTGTAGTTTGCTGACTCTTCCCTTGCTGGCAGAAATTCTAGATTCTCTTATGGTAAATTATGTTCACGTAAGAATTACATACTCCGAATTTTTTATACTTACGTGCCATACACAATTTCGAATCAAGTTTACTGAGGAACACTCTCAGCTGTAAGCACGTGAATGAGGGACTGTGCACAGAATTTAAGCATGAAATATTCCGGCTTCCGTCAGTCACAATGAGATTTATCTGTACCGGATGGGGGGGATGGGGGAGGTTTAAAAAACAGGCCGGGCAGCAGAGTGCGTGGATAATGAAATGTGGCTCTGCATTAGGCAGTATATTAGGCCCGACCGGAAATTAGCGAGCCATCAGCGTCGGCGCAATTCCGCCACTGGCCGTGGACGCGACGGCCTCCGGGCAGTGGGCGCTGTCTGGAATAAGCCGACACCTGTCGGGCGTGCCAGGTCATCCCTACATTAAATTACCTCTGCAGTAATTCGCTAACCAGTAAACGGTGAAAACTGACGGACGATGGACGATCGAAAACCTCAGCTTCTACTTCTTGACATAATCTCATCCAATATCAGTCGTCAGTGGCAAGTCAAAACTGCAGTGGTGTTCTCGTAAATACTGGCATCGTTTTTTTTAAGGTTTAAGCACTGAATAGGAAAGTTCTTGTTTGTGGTTGATAAAAAATGTCTTAGCCTCCATTGAGTGTAGCACAACTACTTCAAAAATCCCACTTGTTATCCTTCAAAGCTTGATCAAAGTACGGATTAAATAGCATAGGGAATAAATTGCAAACCTGTCTTACTCACTTCTCAATCAATATCTCTATTTTATTTCGTTCAGCTCGTATAACTGTGCTCTGGCTTCTGCACAAGTTGCAGATAAGATTTCATTCCCTGTATTTTACCCACACTACATTCAGAATGCTACACATAAAACCGTTGCAGTACGTGTCTTCCAAACATAACGACACAATGTGTCATTGAAGTTGTGTATGGGGCCCAGCACTACCCAACTGTAATAAATTAAAAAGAAAAATAGAAAAGAAGACCTGCTGCCAAGGTTGATATTTTAGTCACCAAACATGAAGTTCCTTATCATGTAAGATTTACCTCTTCATACGGTAGAGTAGTCTAAGTTAAATAAGATTTTAGAGTATTCAACTACAGTCAACTCTTTTGGCATTGCTTCTTGAAGGGGAAGATTTTCTTTTCCTAATTGGGATTTTCTTTCGTTACACTACTTATAAAGAGGTACTGAACGAAAACGGCGTGCCCAGAAAATTTCTTACTCAGTTATAACATCAAAAATAAAATATCAAAAATTGTTAAAATAGAATAAAGCTTCATAATATGAGGTGTACAAGAACACAAAGCCAGAATAATACTTCCTGTCACCGAAAGACTTTGTTTTTCGAATAACAAGTTCAATCACTTTTCAATACAACCCCCTTTTAACACAACGCACTCATTCCAGCGGTTCTTTGAAAAACTAGTTTTAATTCCTGATCGAGAGAGTCTCACAAACCTACAGAATACTCCTTTACAGTTGCTACAATCTCTTACTGAAATCGAAATGTTTTTGAAGCACACAGTTCATTAGTGGAAATAAATTTAACCGAGAGAATACCCAATCTGGTGAATTGCTTGAATGTTTCAACAGTTTGTATCTCAAATCCATCAGTTTTTCCACAGCCGAAGTATCATTTGTGTCTGAGGTTTTCTTCCTTGCAGTCAAGAACTATCCTATAGTTCTTCTCTCATCTAGCTGGTTCAAAACTCTTGCTTGATACTCGAATTATTGTTTAAGGCTCTACAAGGTAATCACTCACATTATTCCTCATAACTAAATTGTGCATTAAACCTAGAATAGTCATCTAAAGCCATTACAATATTTCCGAGAAGTTCTGTTTCACTTTTTCCTTTTGTCAGTATACGATAAATATAGTTAATATTATATAAATCATTTATGCAGTTAATTTTTCATGTAAAATGTATTGCCCTTCCTGTGTTATATGCCGTTCGTCCAATACCAAACTGTGTATGTCCTCTCTCGATCTTTTTATGTGTGGGTGCAGATCGGGATGTTTTTTACGTGGTTCAACTTCAAGATACCAATGCGACGTCTTTCAGTTACGAAGTCTATTTGGTAATTGTTCAGTTTAAGAAAAAGGCGGTTTATAAATCCAGGTCACCATAATTAAAGCTCCAGTTTCAAGACGCTGTCGAAAGAGAACCACTACTCAAAATCCCGTCAGATTAGAACAGAATAATACTCAAGCAGGGATGAACGTCATAAAAAATAAATAAATAAATAAAAAAGTAAGGAAAGTTTTACGAATAGATAGCACTGTAAGCGCCTTCATGCAAATAGAGTTGGCTACAAACGACAGATGAATCACGACCGCTGTGGTTTGAGCTGCATAGTAAACCATCCGTACTATTCAATGTACATGACTGCTCAAATGTATGGCCGTCCACCACGGCAAGGTCGTACCATATCGAAAGGCGAAATACGGGTTTTAATTGTCCTGGAGGCAAAAACAGCATAAAAAGCAAAATGACATCGGTTTCTAACTATCGCAAGATCCCGGCAGACATGTTTAATGTGCTGTCCACTACGTTCTTCCACAAGATGAAACTGAAAAACAGCATGTGTTACAACAGGTCTAGGTGTCGCGAGAGTCACGTTCAGAAGGCGTAGCGCAGTGCGTGCCTTCATCTCAGCTACGTTCGTAATTGGAGCGCTGAACACAACATCTTTCAGATAACTTACATCCAGAAACATTCTTCATTAAAATCTGATGGTCCGAAGGTTTGGAGTGACATCGGTGAGCAAAAAACTCTTACAACGTTTGCCAGTGACGGTACAGGTAACAGGAACCGCAGGATTCATCTTCACGAGAAAGTACGACCCTTCGATAAACGATGTCGTCAACTTGCACCACAGTCACTTTGGAGAATGACTTGGCACCGGTTGATGTGCTTACAGATTTTCCTACGTCCATATGCTGATATTCTGCGTATTAACATATCCTTGGAAATGTGCTTCGTCTGTCCACAGAGTGAGTGTTCCATATCCCTTCACTGTCCACTTCCATGAGAGCAAGAAATTCAAGAGCGAACGTTTGCCTTGCTGTCAGATAGCATGCAGGATATTTCGTAGGATTTTATGCGCCATGCTGGCACGCATGTCCAACGTCCGGTCAATTCCTCGTGCGCTCGATGTTTGCACACCACCACTCGACCCCTCCTGTAATGCTGTGGCCACATCTTCAACTCATCATCTATTTTCCTCCCTCTGTCACATTACTCTTCAAAGGAACCTGTCTCTTCGAATGTTGTAATCATTTTCTCCAGATCCTTTAGGAGACGTCGGACTAATATATTTATTTAATACCCGTGAGTGTCCAGAACTTCTGCAGGGCTACTGGCGCACAACCATCGTTCTTGTCATGTAGACAGTCATGTTGGCCGTTTCTGCTGCAAACTGAGCAACAGCCGGGTGCCGTTCGTCTGATGGTGTGCGTATTCTGACGTTCACAGCGTCAACTATGGGTCAAATTTTCGTTGTTTTTTTTTGTTCCTTGACTTTCCCCCTGCGTTAATAATATGATGTTCGAAATTGACGTCATTCTGAGGAATGCTTCTCTTTCTACAGCGTTTTGAAACGAGAATTGTAATTATGGAGGCGCTGTACTTACCGGCTCGTGATTGAATTTCAAGTGATGATACAAGTTTTGAAGTAAAAGTGAGGTAAATTCATTTTAATCAATTCTCACTAAATGCAACTTGCACAGTTGTTCGAAAATCCATACATCTAAAACTATTTAGTTGTTCAATTTAAATTTGCACACAAGATTTACCAACAATATTTTATATAGACACCGCTTCCGTGATAGACCAAGAAAGTTTCAGCTTCCCCTCTCAGTGTAAAAAAGTATCTATAAAGCCATGTTAAAATGCAGTTCTTGTACGCTACACTTTGTGTAATGTAGCAGAATATCATGAATTAGAACGAATTGTATAACTGGATTAGAGAGTAATGATATTTAACTCTCTGTAACATTCAATTGCTAGCTTAGAAGGTAGTATTATTCTTGCTTTTGTCGTTTTTATTTTATGCAGGGGATTAAGTTCTGCCGGCCGGCGTGGCCAAGCGGTTCTAGGCGCTACAGTCTGGAACCGCGTGACAGCTACGGTCGCGGGTTCGAATCCTGCCTCCGGCATGGATGTGTGTGATGCCCTCAGGTTAGTTAGGTTTAAGTAGTTCTAAGTTCTAGGGGACTGATGACCTTAGCAGTTAAGTCCCATAGTGCTCAGAGCCATTTCATTAAGTTCTCTCTTAGATATACGAAGGTTTCCTTCACATTCATCACCTGCAATGTCAACGTAAACATGTCAGGAAAATCTTCCGTATAAAGGAAATTTCGTGCCATCATTTTTGGCAGCACCTCCAAGAAGATACCAGAGCTATCAGTGCAGTGCATAACACTTAATATTATTTCAAAATGTGGGTGACTAGCCAATGAAACTAATTTGCAGTCGTAAGATCACTAAATGCAATGTTGACACCACGGCGTTTCAGGTTAGAGCTAGTTTTAATAATAATAGTAATATTAACGATAATAACATTAAAAAGATAATAAAAATAATTAGGGAATGCGTAAGTAAGAAAAAGTTTTCTTTCAGACTGTAGTGACAACGAACATAAAACCTTTATTCCAACAATTTTCGTGCATGTAACTGAAACTCCAAAAAAAATTGTTCAAATGGCTCTGAGCACTATGTGACTTAACTTCTGAGGTCATCAGTCCCCTAGAAATAATTAAACCTAACTAACCTAGGGACAGCACACACATCCATGCCCGAGGCAGAATTCGAACCTGCGGACGTAGCGGTCGCACGGTTCCAGACTGTAGCGCCTAGAACCGCTCGGCCACACTGGGCGATCTGGAACACAAGAATTTGTTCTTCCCTCTAGCCATTGTCACAGTGAGTCGGTGGAGGAAATAGAAGAAAAAGGCAAAACCGAATTACAGAGTAGTATAAGCGATGAAGGAAGAAACAAACCTGAGGAAATGGATGGTACTGTTTCGAAAGAGAATGGCGAAAAGTTATGGGAGGTAACGACAGAAGCGTTGAACGTTTACGTTATTGGTGGATTGTAATAAAGTCATTTCGCCCTCACCAACCTTTCTTAAATTCAGCTTTATGATGAATCATATGTTAAGTGCAGATAGGTAGCGAAAAACAGTTCGTGAAAGGTAAAGTAAAAAAAGATAAATTTATTAACTCTCCAAGGACTCGAAAATGAAAACTTGCTATTATTTCGACTGAATAGCTTTAGTTCAAACACAGAAAATTAAAAAAAAAATGCTATCACAATTAAGCACGGGGTCATGTGGTATACGCATCGAACTATTTCTTTGTAGCGCCATTATTTACTATGGAATCATCGATCCGCGCTGTATAGCGACAACAGTATGCCCTACTCCTATATTTTCGTTCTCATGCACAGGTGCCTATACAACACCATACAAGTGGACTATTTCCGCTACAAGGAGGCCATCTTTAAGTGAGAAAGAGAAAATCAAGTAAAATTCTGTTTACAGCAATGAAATTAATAACACGCGAAAAGTGTGACTAGTAACGAAAAACTCGAAACTGACACGTCACACGTACTTTATACCCTACCGCTTCCAACTCCCAGTAACATCTTATGATGATATTTGATATCATCACACATTGTTACGATTTCTTTTACATCTATAAGGGCTAGTCAAAAGAAAATGAAACGGAAAAAAGTAAGTAATCCGTTTATTACTTCAAAAGTAATTGCCATAAGTGTTAATACTCGTATATTTATTCCTCTATGAGACCAGACAATCAGTGCTTTCATCGAAAAGCCTTTACGTTACCTACGAATCATGATTGCACTCTAGCATGCACTTCGCCCAAAGCACGAATGTCTTTCCTCAGGGCTCCAGAAATATGGAGATTGCATGGGGAGAGATAGAGATGTGCAAGGGGTTCGCAACGAAACTTCTGTAGCGTGTACGAAATAGTCTTGTCAACATGTAGGCTGGCAGTATCCTGCAACAAAATGTTGCCTTCCGCCAATATTCCTTGGCGTCTGGACTTTGATGGCGCGCTTCAATTTTTGCAGGGTGCATGTGCCGCTGTGCGTTAGTTGTGGTGCCGTGTTCCAGAAACTGAAGAGAATTAATTTGACTAAAAAGAAATAAATTTACTCAACTTACCTATAATCAGAGCTAGACTAAAACTCGTCCAGACAGGTCTCGGAAGACCCAAAGGCACTGACCAACCGCCTTGTCATCATCTACAGGCATCACCGACTGCGGATACGGAGGGGCGTGAGGTCAGCATATCGCTCCCCTGGCCTTTGTCTGTTATCGTGACCAGAGCAGCTACTTTTCAATCAAGTAGCTTCTCCATCTGCCCTCACAAGGGCTGTGTGCATCCCGGTGGCCAACAGCGGTCGTCAGACAGGATGGTCACCCATCCGAGTGCTAGCCGAGCCCGACAGTGTTTAATTTCGGTGATTTGACGGGAACCGGTGTTACCACTGCGGCAAAGCCTTAGACACCTATAATCTGAACCTGTAGGAAATATATGCGCCTTTCAAATACCACATAAAATTGCAAACATGTTTCATGGACGATATCTGACGACACTGAAGTAACAGATCTACCTGTACACACAAAAATCATACACCAGGAAACCAAGACGATCAGCGATGAGTATCGGGATCACGTCAGGCTGACATAGTCTTCATGGTAAGCCTTGGTGAGGAAAGAGTGAAAACATTGCGTTAAAGTTGTTTACACCATCTATTACTTTTGAGATCGTAAACTGATTTGGCATAGCATCAATATGAATCATGGTAACTTGGAGAAAAACCAGCACACGTCTAAAGAGTTTTTCAAATTATAAAAAGCGTTTGGCAGCGGAAAATGGTGCAACATGTTCGAAATTCTTGTGAAAATAGGTATAAGCTCCAGAAAGAGACGAGTAATATACGATGTGTACATGAAGCAGGAGGCGAAAATAAGAAAGGAAGACTAGAACGAGGTATTCGGATTACAAAGAGTATAAGAAATGGATATGGGTTGTCGCCTCTAATGATTAATATACACATATCGAAGAAGCAAATAATAAAATAAATGGGATTAAGAAATTTTGGTGAAAGGATGTCAACAAGATTCGCTGATAAAGTCACTATCCTCAGTGAAGGTAAGGAACGAACAGTCCAATGAGCACGCACTATGGATTGAGAATAAACGGAAAAAAAGATCAAAGTAACTAGAAGTAGCAGAAACGAGAACAGTGGTAAATTTAAGTTCAAAATTGGAGACTACGAAGTAGAGAAATAGAAAGAATTATGCTACCTTGGGCATAAAATATTACATAAAGAACGAAGCAAGGACATAAAAAGCGGTCTAGAACAGGCCAAGACAGCATTAACTGTCAAAAGAAGTCTAACGGTATCAAGCATAGGCGTTAATGGGAAAGAAGTTTCTGAGAATATATGTATGGAAAACAGCGTGGTACTGAAGCAAATCATTGACCGTGATCTGTTGTGAGTTAGGAAGGCACGGCATTGCTGAATTCTTGTCCTACCTAGCGGTTGGCGCCAGCTTTGGTAATGCGTTCCTGCCATGACAGACGGCGCACCTATCTGCTACTTTGGCATGGTTAGGTGTGACAGAGGAAAGCGATACACAGCTGATTGAAAGAAGCAGCATCAGTGTGGGAGAGAGGGGGGGGGGGGGGGCTTGGCGGACAAGACTGCGTACGAAACTTCCTGGCAGATGAAAACTGTGTGCCGGACCGACACTCGAAGTCGGGACCTTTGCCTTTCGCGGGCAAGTGCTCTACCAGCTGAGCTATCCAAGCAGGACTCATGACCCGTCCTCACAGATTCAATTCTGCCAGTACCTCGTCTCCTACTTTCCAAATTTCACAGAAGCTCTTTTGCGAACCTTACAGAACTAGCACTCCTGGAAGAAAGGATATTGCGGAGACACGGCCTAGCCACAGCCTGGAGGATGTTTCCAGAATGAGATTTTCACTCTGCAGCTTAGTGTGCGCAGCAATGAAACTTCCTGGCAGATTAAAACTCTGCTTGGGTAGCTCAGATGGTTGAGCAGTTGTCTGCGAAAGGCAAAGATCCCGAGTTCGCGTCCCTGTCCGGCACACAGTTTTAATCTGCCAGGAAGTTTCATATCAGCGCACACTCCGCTGCAGAGTGAAAATCTCATTCTGGAGACATTCCCCCGTCTGTGGCTAGGCCATGTCTCCACAATATCCTTTCTTCCACGAGAGCTTGTTCTGTTAGGTTCGCAGAAGAGCTCCTGTGAAATTTGGAAGGTAGGAGACTAGGTACTAGCAGAATTGAAGCTGTGAGGACGGGGCTTGAGTCGTGGTTGGATAGCTCAGATGGTAGTGCACTTACCCGTGAAAGGTAAAGGTCCCGAGTTCGAGTCTCGGTCCGGCACACAGTTTTAATCTGCCAGGAAGTTTCATATCAAAGCACATTCCGCTGCAGAGTGAAAATTTCATACTGAAGACTGCGTACGGCGCTAGGCTATTAATTATGTGCCAGCTAGTCTTTTATATGTCTCAGTGTGTCTGCCCCAGGGAGTTGGTCGATGGTAAGGGCTCCTTCTAAATGGAGAAGAGGTCAGTTGTCGTCTTGCATGGGACCGCAGCAGAGAGATAGAACTGTCAAGATTACCAGCAAAAAGGCACAACACCTAGCAACATATAAGAGGGCTGACCTCTAGGTTGTTAGGGGCCGCCATGTTCTTCGCTTACACAGAGTCAAATCTCTGGGCCAGCCACACTTAACTGTCCTCTTAGATTCTAGGTGTGTTACCTTCCCTGCAAGTCTCTGATGCAACTACTCTCATTACGACAGCAGCCGGTGTGATGGCTTAGACAGAGCCGCTATCATCGGCCAACTCTCTGGGCCAACCGCAATGGGCCATCCTCTCAGAAGTTGCTTGGTGTGGTGCCATCCCTCTTGTTGTCTTGCTCTGCCATGTCACTGCTGCAGCTCCCTCTGGCAATGGAGAATAGGAGAGCTACTGTCGTCGTGAGAGGGAGCTGCAGCAAAGACATGACAGTTCAAGACAACCAGCAAGAAGTTACCACACCAAGCGGCTCAGTGTGGCTGATCCAGGGAGTTGGCCCATGATGAATGTTCCATGTAACAGGAGAACAGGGCGACCACTGTTGCCAGGAGAACGAACCGCAGCAGAGATGTGGCAGGGTCAAGACAACCCGCAAGAAGGCACCACACCTAGCAACTTGCAAGAGGGTAGCCACCTGGACGAGGCAAAGCAAGAAGCTGGTGCACCAAAGCAGCAAGGTAGCCTGGTCGTCTCTGGTTTCTGGGCACGCTCTCTGCACAGAGAATCAGTTCTGGACTGCATGAGTAGCCAGTACTTGGCTTTGCGGCTCCAAGGAACATGGCACTGCCCAGGTAAAATTTGCTACTATTTGCAGTGTACGTTCGAGTATGATGGTTAAAGCAGTTTATACCATCTTGGTCAGTTTGAATTATTCAAGGGTCACATTGCTGCAACGGCGAGACTACTATATGACCTAGTGCATTAGTACTTGAGAATTTGTATTTTGTAATTTATTAAGTTCAGTGAACGTTTGATCCGTCCTTACTGCTGACATTCACCAGTTTGCTACTCTCATTTATTGTGGCTGTGGTCTGCAGCAGGTAAACTGAGTGGGTGTGTTGTATTACTCTACTATTTATATTTTGTATTACTTTATATACAGTCCCAGTTCTTTGCAAAATGTCCTAGTGTCCCGAAAATGTTTCTGGGAACGCTGGAATGACCAGTCTTTTTTCTTTTCTTTTTTTTCGTTATTCCGCTGGGTTAAAGTGTTTGACACTATCAGCTGTTTGATTTGCAATTTACTGCAGAAGTATATACGATAGAAAGCGCCACTTGTATAATTTGCTCTACAATCTTTATTTTCCACTCTTCTGGGCCTGCAGCGTTATATATGTCTTGTAAGGACATTATGCGTAAATTAAGCCAAACCGCTGCTTTCTGTAGCAGTTGTTATTGTTGTGACTTTATTTTCATTAGCTATAGGCCTATATCGGCTCAAAGGCCATTTTCAACCACTCTGCAACGGCATTTAGATCATATATCTGTGAGGTTTCGTAATAAATAATTATTTTGTACATTTGGCCTAAGACTATCTTTATTTACTGTTAATATCTGTACTGTTGGTAGTACTGATTCATGTTAAGTTGTATTTTCGATTTGTTTTGATAGTAAGATTTTCCGTTTCCGTTGCGATAAGAAGCCAGAAGTGGATACGTAACCGTTACAAATCTTTGCAATCTCCGTCTCATCATACCAAAACGAAAGTGTAATTTTAACAGCAATTCAAAAAGTGAGTTTCCTCTTATCATTAGCAGTGAAATGTACGTTGCGTACATCAAACCTGGACATGGAGGAAGGTCTGACATTCTGAATCGCCCTAACACAAAGAAACATCACATTGATGTGCAAACGAAAAGTTCAAATAAAAGAGTGACTGACTACTATGTAAACTTAAAACCAGTACCTAAAATGGACTGGCAGCTAACAGCACAAGAAGCTACATTCGTAAACCATAGTTCAAGGGATTGCACTGCAGCAACTGCTAAAAAGCTTTTCATTCCTAAATTCACATGTGGACACAAAAATTGTAATGCAGCCATTTCAAATGTCATTGCACTTCATGCAGTCCATCAGGTTTTAACCCTTAAATGCATGATTTTTTTATATCAAGCTGTAAAAATTTAGTTTATAGTGCCTACATTACGAAAAAAATATTGAAAAATTTTTTTGATTAACAAAGCATTATTGTTTACAATCGCTACAAACACGGAAACAGACCTAATTTAAAATCTATCCTAAAGACACTCGAATTACCTGTCTACACCATATCTACTTACGTTTTCAAAATAAAAAAGTAATTTTCAAACCTACAGATCAGTGCAGAAGCACCAAAAAAAATCTATAGTTTCCGCCAAAACACACGCGTGGTAGTACATCCACACAGCTGATTGTCGAACTGGTTCAGTTCATCCTGCCATTTTCGATCGCAATGAAGAACTACTAGCATCTTAGCAGCTGCAGTAGAGTGTATACACATAACTACATAACGAATTCGTTACAAAATGTAGCTCAGTATAGGATACATCGAAGAAATGAAGTCTGTAGCTGATCAGCTACACTGTGTCTTAAAGGGTTAAATGAACTGAGAAGAGATCGAGACATTTCTATAATGATCATTACTTCGAATCATCTGAATCTGAAGTTGATTCTTCTGATTGTCAGCTACGTATATTCAACATAAAAATTGATTAATTGTGAAACTTTTGGAATTGGTTAATTTAGCCGAAGAATATTTCTTCAAAATTATGTGCTGGAGATTTTAGTGAAAGGTCACAGCAGTTCCTGCAGACAACGCTAACACCAATTTTTGTGGTAAACAGATGCAAGAAAAAACGATTTGTTCTATAAATTGCAACAAAATGCTGTGAATAATCATATAAGTTTTGGTAGCACAGCATATATGGTACACAATTCCTTACGATCTGGCTCATATTTCTTACCCTTCGACTGCAAATTAATGTGAGCAAAATCTACCGTCATTTCCACGTACGTACAAAAAATGGCTCTGAGCACTATGGGACTTAACATCTGCGGTCATCAGTCCCCTAGAACTTAGAACTACTTAAACCTAACTAACCTAAGGACATCACACACATCCATGCCCGAGGCAGGATTCGAAACTGCGACCGCAGTGGTCACGCGGTTCCAGACTGAAGCGCCTGGAATCGCACGGCCACACTGGCCGACCACGTATGTACACTAAGGGTTGAATCTCTCAATTTATTCTGTAAATTTACTGAAACTGAAAGCAAAACTGTAGTTGGGCGCAGCAAGATAGGATGCCTCTCTCTGCTACCAGCAGTGATAAGATTATAAAGATATTTCCCGCTTTGAAATGATATTCATTTTATCAACTGCAGGGTGTACGCATTTGGTGGGGTATACTTTGGGATATTGAATTCTGGGCTAGTAGGTGATAAGTACATCTCTTTCTTGTCATTCTTTTACTGTTGCGTTGTTATTTGCGGTGTATTGTTTTGTTCCCCCTTATTGTAAAGTCGAAGAAATTCTGGGGGCAGATGATTTTATCATGTGCTTTATTGTGTTAGGTATTAAGTTTTGAATTTCGGTAATTAGTGCTGAATAACTTATTTTTGTTCGTCTTGTACGTGAGCTCGGAATTCCTGACTTTGATTTGATAAATATGAGAGAGTTTTATACCTTAAGGACGTGTACCCCGGAATAAATCATTTTTCATGGGCGGCGTTACAAAATACTAACAAATTTCAGATTCATGTGAAGGAATGTGCACTAGAGACCACTAGAAATGGATTCCATCTTTTTCCTTGAAAAAGAAGGAAGTCTTCTACCATGGAGGAAGTCATATCTGCAAATGGACTGAGTTTCAATAATGTTTTAACATTGAACTGAATTTCAGTAAAGACTTAAGATTTTGTATTTAAAATGAAAATTTGAGTTAATTTTCAGCAGCTTCTATTTCAAAATGTACGTATTTAACTTCCAACTGTTTTTGATAATACTTGTTAATATGATTTGACTTACTGTTTATTGGAGTGTAGTAGAGCAATAATTTAACACATAAAAAATTAAATACAATATTGATAAGATTTCTTCTATTGCAGGTCTTTTACGCATCAATATAATATTTGCTCCTAGGTACATGACAAGGTTTACCATGGACATATTTTTTCACGTTTGAAAAAGCCTTACTTTTGTCGAGTATTTTTTGTAATTTCAGTAAAAGTCTGCATAGCACAAAAAGTGAATGCTGCCATTTAAAAATCGAATAATAAAGTATCTTAATCTACTGTTCCGTGGCTGGGTGGAGGCGACTCTGAAAGGTGTTTCACGGAACAACATCCTGCCCTATATTTCAAATGGCTAAGGATTTGTGCCTATACTGCCCCTAACCCCCAGCCGCTTTTCACTTGCGCACCGTTTCCTGCGCCGCAGTCGGAACATTTGGAAAACAAAAAAAGCATCTGAAGTATTGTGTTGCACAAGGATGTTTAAATGTAGATGGACTGGCAGGTAAGAAACGAGGATGCTCTCCCCAAGATCAACAAGAGAGGAAGAAGTAGAAAACATTGACAAGACTAAAGTATAGAATGATAGGACATGTCTTAAGACGTCAAGTTGTAACGTCTGAGTTACCTGAAGGAGATGTTGGTAGTAAAATCTGTACGGGAAAACAAATAATCGACGACGTTGGGTGCAAGGGATACTATAACATGAAGGGAATGGCACAGGAAGTCGTGGCGGGCCGAATCGAACTAGTCGAAAACTAATGACACCATTCGTAATGATAACCCCGCTCCTCCCCCACATACCCCAAATAAATAAGAAACTCAGGATCACCCTTTTCCAGACTCCTTGTCGTCTAAGAAGCTGCAGGAGGCAGTTTGTAGCCTGATCTTTCGCGCAGGGTTCAGTGACCTCGTCGCCGCCGCCGTCAGCATAGGCAGCGCCCTGTCAGTGCCTGCGGTCACGGATGTTTGCGTGGGCGGCTTCCGCCTGCCACGCCCTTTCGCCGCTGAAGGAACCCTTCCGGTCCAATAGCCAGCACAATGCAACGCAGCGACACGCAGGGCTTAATGGAGGCGGCGGTCGCAGCCTTTGAAAACACGTCACCCGCTACATAAATGTCGGTATCACGTAACATTCCGTTTTCTCGCCTGCATGTCATGCTGTGAATGACCGTCATCAACCCCGCTACATAAATGTCGGTATCACGTAACATTCCGTTTTCTCGCCTGCATGTCATGCTGTGAATGACCGTCATCAAATGTTAAAACTTTCTTCGCACATTGAGAAATGAGAACGTGTACGTTTTGTGGTGAATTATGAATCAAAACTCCGCTTGAACTTTTAGGGATCTATATAGCTGCACACACTAGCTAGAGAAGGTATTGACCAAAAATATACTTCCCTAATGTGGCTGTACAAAGTATCAATTACTCCGCAAACAATGTTCCATAAATTAGACCTTCTACAACGCTTCTACCGACTACAAATGCAAACCGACCACAGAGCAACTTTCGTACAACACTACACGCATACAGAACCATTTCTTTCGTGCGATTACAACCACCGCGAAACTCCGAAACTTAAACTGCACCAACACGTTGTCATTTTAGTCTTTAATATACAGGTGCTCTGTTAAAAACGGCTATGAGAAAGATAATGCTGTGCTACGCCATATTGTGCAGTGAACATGTACAGCTTTGTTCGTTTTTCACAGTCGGTTTTAATTGCGGTAACCACTAGACAAATTATTTCTTTCGTGCATAATATTTCCCCAATACATAGTGCCTTAGGAATAGTCTGTATTCATGGATATGTAAGGAACATTCATTCGAAACACAAAAACCTAGTAAACATTGGCTCTATAAAGCATTCCTTAAGAGCTGTGAGCACATCTTCGACTCTGTGAAGCAAATCTATTGCACTCCACCCCTAGATTCCCATATTTTGGGGAGATAATGTGGACCAAAACAAGAAAAATGTCTCCCGTAAATGTGGGCTCTAAAGGGCGTACTCTAAGAGCTACGAAAGAGCATTTGTTCATCTTCGCTACTGTGAAACACTTGGCTTCTACTGAACAAGTGCTCATTGCTCGTGAGCTATGCATTTCAGAGCCCACGTATACTAGATCATTTTCTCTTGTGTTTTTCTATACTACATTCTCCGAAAATATGGAAAACAGAGAGCTTGCAGTACGTGTATTTCACAGTACTGGAGATGTAGAAGTGCTCGTAGCTCCTACAGTATGCATTTTAGGGCTCATGTTTGCTAGAATGTTTGGCTCCGAATGATCGTTCCTGTCATATCCCTACTTACTGACTATTCCTCTTGGAACACCATATACATAAATTTAAACAAAAATTGTATACACGGCCATGTTATTTTTTTCTTCCTCGCAGACGGTTTAACAGAAAAGCTGTATTGTAGGAAAGTTCTTAAAGCTTAACGGCTTATGATTAGAAAACTACTACACAATCCTATTAGTCCTAGAAAATGCATTATCACCGGGTCACATATTAGAATCTACACGAAATGATCTCACGGAAGTCACTGACTCAAACGACTTACGCATTCAGTTTAAGCTGCCGTAGTTAAAAGTCAATGGGAGAAATAAAACTAATCTGCACATTTCCACAGCACAGCATTTTTTTCCGCCAGCCTTAAATGAAGGGGAAACGTTATTAGCAAAAATACCTAAAAAATCTTCATTGATTCACGTCAAAATTTTCACATAATCTAATAAGTAAGCCATTTTCAGAGATTCTAAATGTCACTTGTCTAGCTTACAATGTTGCCAGATCTCCCCAAGGAGTCAGTCTCCTGAGAAAGTTGTCCTTCAAGCTCATGGGTCTAAACCTTCCTTGATCGAAATACTGACACATCTGTCCACCTTCAAGGCCACAGGTCAGCGTCCTGCCGGAGACGAGGGGTTCATTGTTCTCTCAAGCCAATTACATGGTCTCAAAACTTCAATTAATGACCCATCGTAATTTATGGTCCGTAAAGGAATATAACTCCAACTTGTCCCAGCACATTCTATAATGACAGCCTCCAAGTATCATAAGCAGATGCTGTAGCTTAGCCAAAGACAAATGTCAGCAAATGCACATTTTGTTCAATCAGAACTGCAGAACAGGTATAAGCCACCTACGACCGTCTTTTTTTGTTATGTGCTGGACCCCACTTAATAATAAGAGTGTGTGGCTATGTTATTCGTGTTTCTGGCTATTATTTCAGATGAGTACATTCCTCCATCTTCTGTGAAACCATTATAAACCATTCTAATGATCTTTTGACACCCTTCAGATGGGTACAAGGTGAGATATTACTTTAATTTCCACGAAAAACAAAGTAAATCTTGTCACTCTAATGATCTACTGATATCTTTCCGAGAATCTGATCCATTTGACCTTTCGAGTACAAGTAGATAGATTCAATCACAGACCTGCCCTTCCCTTACAATGTAGAGGTACTTGGGAATGATAGTGACTAGAGTCGCCTGCGCTATCTGCTTCAAGCAGTAACTCTAGTTGAAGGAGCATATGGTGTAAATACTGAACAGAGAGCTCTCGCGAAATGTGACTTTCAGAAAGAATCTTTTATGTTAATGAATACAGAAGGACACAAGTGAATTTAATAAACCACCGTGAAATTCACATATTTTACGCAGGAAGGGGCGGTACAGTGCAAGGGATTTTTCTCCGAGGCCATAATTTTAAATGTAACGCCTGTAGCGACGTTTCTGGTAGTGGTCTCGAATCTATAATCAATACACTCTTGCACAGTGCATAGATAAACAGTGTGAGAGTTGAATGTTTGGTTTTGTCGTTTGCAGATTAAAATGTGGGCAAAATATCTGAAGCGTCAGCAGGAAGTATTCCCTGTAAATCATCCAAAGGGACCAAAGCTTTCACATGGAGCTACTGCTAAATTGCTTAGAAAGTCAAAGACATTCGTTGCGAAGTGGGTCAAAAGATATTTTGAGACTGGAAACGTGAATGATTTACCGGAGAGAGGTCTCAGGTGCCAAGCAATAATCGATAATGGCGGCGACTGGGTTAACTTCTGATTAATTGTGAATTAAGTACTAACATGTTTTTTCATATAAACGTATATTTATAATAGCGTCATTTATTTCATACAGATAACGGAGTACACTTTCTTGTGGAACTTACTGTACGTCTGCTTGCTGCAGTGTCTCCGCCTCAACGGATGCTCGGCAGTACCTGCATGAACAGAGGACCTGGAGAGTGCAGTTCCTCACACACAAAGTTATTGTATTTCCCGACAGTAAACGGACTGTACTGGACAGATTCACCTCTCCAGTTTGGAAAATGCCGCTAGATGACACTTGAAGCAGTAAGTGAGTTACATAACTCAACATACCCGCACTCTAATGTGAATGGACTGTAGGAAAACCGTAACAGAAGAGAATCGAAGCATTTCAGATGTGGTGTTACAAACGAATTTTCAAACTAGGTGAACTTATGAGGTAAGAGATGGGGAGGTTCTGGGCAGAATCGAAGAGGAAAAGAATGTGTGGAAAAACATGACGAGGTACTGGACGGGGCTGTAGAGGGCAAAAACTGTAGAGGATGACAGAGATTGGAATACATCCAGCAAATAACTGAGGACGTAGTTTGGAAACGAAGAGGTTGGCACAGAAGAGGAATTCTTGGAGCACCGCATCAAACCAGTCAGAAGACTGATGACTATATATATATCAGCGTTTCAAGAGTAGTCATCCAAGAAACACAAAAAAAACAATGTTACCGTTACCGTCAGTGCTACCAAGTAATCTTTCCTTAACAACCAATACGGCGACTCAGACCATATTATCAATCAGACGAAGAAGGTCACGCATAAATCGTAATTTATTGGATCCAGTAATAAAATTAACGGAAAATCTAAAGCGGCTGCGAAAAAGGTCTTTTTCTTAATAAGACTTGTCAGTCAGTAAACATAAGTATGAATTCAGAATGGCTACCAAACAGGTCTGTTGCTTATTGAAAGTAATAAATGTTTTATATTGAAAACATCAGTCAACCAACACAAATATGTACAAAGTATCCCACAGTCTATATATGTACTGTAGCAATCAGAAATTAATCCGGAAATGCTTTGTGCGTCTGCGATATTCCACTACCTGTGTCTGATATCAGAGAAATGGTTCTTATGTAACAACCAGCTCTAAAATACAACCCCAACAACAGCACAGTACACCCTTCAAGGCTGCCCTCTACTCCTTAACAAACCTCACGCATTCTCTAATCAACGCTGAAGTAAAGTCTGCCGTCAGCATCAAACAGTATAACCCCTTATAATACCATCTGCCAGACATGAGCAATATAGTCCTCCACATGATACAGTAAGTGCGTAATAAAGATAAACTCGAATCACTGTCTGAACCTGTATGTTGCCTCAGTAAACAGCGTATCACTAGTATCCAAACTACACTACTGGCCATTAAAATTGCTACACCACGAAGATAACGTGCTACAGACAAGAAATTCAACCGTCAGGAAGAAGATGCTATGATATGCAAATAATTAGCTTTTCAGAGCATTCACACAAGGTCGGCGCCGGTGGCGACACCTACAACGTGCTGACAAGAGGGAAGTTTCCGACCGATTTCTCATACACAAACAGCAGTTGACCAGCGTTGCCTGGTGAAACGTTGTTGTGATGCCTCCTGCAAGGTGGAGAAATATGTACCATCACGTTTCCGACTTTGATAAAGGTCGGATTGTAGCCTGTCGCGATTGCGGTTTATCGTATCTCGACATTGCTGCTCGCGTTGGTAGAGATCCAATGACTGTTTGCAGAATATGGAACCGGTGGGTCCAGGAGGGTAATACGGAACGCCGTGATGGATCCCAATGGCCTCGTATCACTAGCGGTCGAGATGTCAGGCATCTTATCCGCATGGCTGTAACGTATCGTGCAGCCACGTCTTGATCCCTGAGTCAACAGATGGGGACGTTTGCAAAATAACAACCATATGCACGAACAGTTCGATGACGTTTGCAGCAGTATGGACTATCAGCTCGGAGACCATGGCTGCGGTTACCATTGACGCTGCATTACAGACAGGAGCGCCTGCGATGGTGTACTCAACGACGAAGCTGGGTGCACGAATGGCGAAACGTCATTTTTTCAAATGAATCCAGTTTCCGTTTACAGCACCATGATAGTCGCTTCCGTGTTTGGCGACATCGCGGTGAACGCACATTGGAAGCGTGTATTCGTCATCGCCATATTGGCGTATCACCCGGCGTGATGGTATGGGGTGCCATTGGTTACAAGTCTCGGTCACCTCTTTTTCGGATTGACGGCACTTTGAACAGTGGACGTTATATTTCAGATGTGTTACGACCCGTGGCTCTACCCTTCATTCGATCCCTGCGAAACCCTACATTTCAGCAGGATAATGCACTACCATATGTTGCAGGTCCTCTACGGGCCTTTCTGGATACAGAAAATGTTCGACTGCTGCGCTGGCCAGCACATTCTCCAGATCTCTCACCAATTGGAAACGTCTGGTCAATGGTGGCCGATCAACTGGCACCGCGCGACTGCTACGGTCGCAGGTTCGAATCCTGCCTCGGGCATGAATGTGTGTGATGTCCTTAGGTTAGTTAGGTTTAAGTAGTTCTAAGTTCTAGGGGACTGATGACCACAGATGTTAAGTCCCATGGTGTTCAGAGCCATTTTTGTCAACTGGCTCGTCACAATACGCCAGTCACTACTCTTGATGAACTGTGATATCGTGTTGTAGCTGCATGGGCAGCTGTACCTGTACACGCCATCCAAGCTCTGTTTGACTCAATGCCTAGGCGTACCAAGGCCGTTATTACGGCCAGAGGTGGTTGTTCTGGGTACTCATTTCTCAGGATCTAAGCACCCAGATTGCGCGAAAATGTAATCAGATGTCAGTTCTAGTATAATATATTTTTCCAATGAATACCCGTTTATCTTCTGCATTTCTTCTTGGTTTAGCAATTTTAATGGCCAGTAGTGTATGTACATTGAACGCCCAAACGTAACAATAGTAACGTAGTACATGCCTTTTTTTTGTTGTTGTTTGAGTCACCAGTCTTCCGACTGATCGGACGTGGCCCGCCTAGGATTCGGCCCTTTACCAACCTTTTCACCTCAGAGTATCAGTTGCAATCTACAGTACTTCCACAATGATGTGCTGGATGTATTCCAATACCTGTCTTCCCCTACTGTTTTTAATCATATACTACTCCGTCTGATACCATGGAAGTTATTCTCTGATGTCTTAACACATCAAATTATTCCATTAAGATAGCTGAATGCCCTCGAAGACTGTGATATGACTTTCAAAATGGTATAGACCTTATCAGAGCAAAGCCAGATTCCGGCTAGTTTAGATTAGATTTGATTAGTAACTAGCTGTTACTAATGCTACAAAATAGAAGAACTGCATAATCAGAGCATTGTATACACAAATTACAACTCATATCATAACCTATATCGCTTATACATTAAATTACATACCGCTGAGTCAAGTAGTTATGTATGCCCTAGTACGCCTACACCAACTGTCCAGGCTCCTGTCACAGTTCATTAAAGACTACTGCTTAATGATTATAAGCTTTGAAGAGAACGCATCTAAATCTACATCCATACTCTAAAGCCACCCGACGCCGTGTGGCGGAGGTTACTTTGAGTACCTCTATCGGTTCTCCCTTCTATTCCAGTCTCGTTCGTGGAAATAAAGATTGTCGGTATGCCTCTGTGTGAGCTCTAATCTCTCTGATTTTATCCTCATGGTCTCTTCGCGAGATATACGTACGAGGGAGCAATATACTGCTTGACTCCTCGGTGAAGGTATTCTCTCGAAACTTGCTAAAAGACACATGGTGTATGATGTGATTAATTGAATTGATTTGAATATATTTTTCTCACACACTTTTTTTTATTCGTCATGACGAGTATTGTGGCTCCCTAAAGAGTTCATAGATGGGGCCAAAAATCATCAAGATACACCATGGGTGTGATTTGACAATCCGTAACATATGCAGAGAGTACTCACCTCTGTGCCACTACAAACAAATTTTTAATTATAAGTACAGTAAAAATAATATACCGAATTGTTATTAAGGATGTAAATTCATATGAACCAATATAAAATAAGAAAAGGTAAAGAGATTCAGTATTGTAATCGTTGTACTCGTATCACATTACGTCAGTTGCACGAATATTGTTTATTACCCGTCTTTCCCTATAGCTTTCCTCTATTTATTACAGAATTTCGAACGTCTTGCATCATTTTACATTGTAGAACGCTTCTTACATGTTGACAAGTAGAGCGCTTCTTACATGTTGACAAGTCCAATGGAAATATCTCGATTTATCTTCAGTCTTGCTTCCATTATAAGCCGCAACTTCAGAAATGCCTGTCGGGTGCTTTTTCGTTTCCTAAAGTCAAACTGATCGTCGTCCAACACATTGTCAATTTTCTTTTCTATTCTTGTGAATATTATTGACGTCATCATGTTTCAGCTTCTAAGCTGATTGTGCGATAATTCTCTCACTTGTCGGTTGTTGCTACTTTGGACTTTTGTGGATCTTGTTTTCCCGAAAGTCTGATGGTATAATCGCCAGTTTCATTCATTCTACACACCAGCATAAGTAGTCATTTTGTTGCCACTTACAACCATGATTTTAGAAATTCTGATTGAACGATATTTGTCTCTACTGCCTTTCTTGACTTTAAATCTTCCAAAGCCCTTTTAAATTTAGATTCAAATACTGTATCCCCTATCTCTTCCCCGTCGACTCTTATTTCTTCTTCTATTACGTCATCAGACAAGTCTTCCCTTAGTAGAGGCCTTCACTGTACTTTTCCACCAACTCGCTCTCTCCTCTGCAATTAAGAGTGGTATTCACGTTGCACTCTTAATGTTTCCGCCCTTGCTTTTCATTAATAGTATGTTGTTTTGACTATACGCTGAGACAGTCCTCCCAACGACCGTTTCTATTTCGGTTTTTTCACGTTTTCCATGTAGCCATTTAGCCTTATTTGCCCTGCACTTCCTATTTATTTCGTTACTATGTGACTTGTATTTCTGTATTCTGAATTCCCCTGAACATTTTTGTACTTCCTTTTTCGTCGTTCAGCTAAAGTATTTCACCATCCATAATTTCTTCACCGTTACCTTCTTCGCACCAACGATTTTTTTCCGACTTCTGCAACTGCCCTTCTAGAGATATCCATTCCTCTTCAACTAAGCAGCCGCGTGGAATTAGCCGAGCGGTCTGGGGCGCTGCAGTCATGGACTGTGCGGCTGGTCCCGGCGGAGGTTCGAGTCCTCCCTCGGGCATGGGTGTGTGTGTTTGTCCTTAGGATAATTTAGGTTAAGTAGTGTGTAAGCTTAGGGACTGATGATCTTAGCAGTTAAGTCCCATAAGATTTCACACTGATTTGAACATTTCAACTAAACTGCCTACTGAGCTATTCATATCGCACGATCCATAGCGACACAGCACTTCAAGTGTATCTCTTCACTCCTTAGTACTTCCGTAGTCCACTTCTTTGCGCACTGATGCTTCCTGACTGATCTCTTCAGTCTGTTCTTCATCATTACTAAATTGTGGTCTGAGACTACATCAGCTCACGTGTCTGCCTTACAATCCAATATCTGATTTCGCAATCTCTATCTGACCACTATGTAATCTAAATGAAACAATCCCGTTTTTCCCATCCATTTCGAAGTACACCTCCTCCTCTTGTGATTCTTGAACAGAGTATTCGCTATTACTAGCTGAAATTTATTGCAGAATTCAATTAGTCTCCTGTAACCTTTTCTTCTGCTCCTTCCCCTACGATTGAGTTCCAGTCGCCCATGATTGTTAGGTTTTCATCTCCCTTTACTTTGTGAATTACCCTATTAATATCCTCATGTACTTTCTCTATTTTTTCATCCTCTGCTTACTATGTCAGCTTGTATACCCGCACAACTGTTGCTGGTGTCTTTTTGCTGTCTTTTCTGATGAGAACAACCCTGTCATTGAACTGGTCAAAGTAACATATTCTCTACCCTACCTGCTCCCGTTATTCCATTTTCTTCTGCTGTTGATATTACCTTATACTACTCTGATTAGAAATTCTTGTCTTCTTAGATTACACTCCAATGAACCGCTTAACATTTAGGTTTTTAGATTGTCTAGATTCCCTACCATATTCAAACCCTTGACATTCCATGCCTCAATTCGTTACCATTTCGTTGGTTATTCAATCTTTGTCTCATGGTCACCTCCCCCTTGGCAGTCTCCTCCCAGAGATCCGAAATCCTTTTTATCAATGAAGAGATCGTCATAACTCTTTTTTAAACTACAGGCCAAATATCCTGTGGATATGCATGATGTGTCTTCATTACACTGGTTTTCATTATCTTCTAAATCCTAATACCGCTGATCATTGGTGATCCTTCAGCCTTTAGGGACAGTTTCTCACCCCAAGGGCACTCTCTTGCCCTGAATCTCTGCCCACTCCTTTACCCTCTCGGACAAGAGGCTGGCAGAACGAGGGTGACGTCTTGAGTCAGAACTCATCGGGCGCCGTTGCTGATGATTTCTATTCCACATTTAAACAGTGGTGGGGATCGAACTTGGAATGGAGAACGTTTTATTACTAGTCAAAGACATTACCCATAGTCTCTGAGACGTAGATGAATATTTAAAGCATCTCTTCAGATCCAAAACATATTTTAAAAATGCGTAGCTGGCTGCCTCAGAGGTAACAATATATTACCATTGGCGGTTAAAAGAAATGAAACATCCTGATAGCGCCCATAGGCATCGACAGTTTCTCTACAGGTTGTTGCAGCTCGTTATCTACCGACGCTGAAGTAATTTTATGATACACAGAAGGGTTTGTGTTGGTGTATATTTGGAGGAGGGGTTTAGGAGAGTGAAGAGGGATGCTGTTCCGGTCCAAGCCTTAGGATGTGGGTGGAGCAGAGAGGAAGGTAGCCATGATTGGGGTATGTGGGATGGGTTCTGTTACATCTGGTAGGATGGGTATCAGGGTGGGCTTCGCGGTCAGGTAAAGGAAGGCGTTTAAAGTTTTTTTGGAAGATGTCGAGGAAAGTAAGGAGATGTAGTGTTGGTGAAATGTGGTGACAGAGGCGCGTCAGAGTACCATGATCATTGAGCAGGGATGATACTATGGGGTGGGTACTGTCGAGTTTGCAGGTAACACAGGATATTCAGAGGTGTTCACGATTGAAGAGTACGATGGGGAATTTTACAAGTTGGTGGAGGATGCGCGCAGGGGATGGTAAACCGATCTGGGAGGGTAGGTATAATGCATGGCGTTCGAGGATCTGTAATGCATAATAAATGGAGCAGAAGTCCATTATACATTTGAATAACAGAGGATGGGTTGGATCACCGGTTTACGGGTGTGGAAGATTGTGAAAGGGTGCAGCTCCATGTTTGGCTGCTTAGTAGTTTTGGTCTATTGTGGGCTTTATGTTGAATGGTTAGTAGATGGGACTTTCATGTTAGTCTGCGATGAAATCTTTGTGAGTTTTTTAACTGGATAGGACGGTCGTAAATGATAACGTAAAAGTCATGGGACGGAAACTGTGGGTGGTTCAGCCGATAATTATCGCCTGGGGTTTGGTACGGTTGATTCTGGGGAGCTACTGGCTGGACAAGTAGGTGAACTGATTGATATCGAGCTGGAGGGGTCACTGGGATTTCTGAAGAGTGAGGTAGAGAGTGAGGAGGTGAGCACGAGGGGAGGGGGGGGGGGATTTGACTTATCAACAGCGTAGAGGACATAAATGAGAAGTCACAGGACAGAACCTCGGGGCTTACTTGGAGTGGGATCAAAGATATTGGAATTGGTGTTATTAATAGTAACATTAGAGAGGTAGTTTGAGAGAAAGGATGCGATGAGTTGGACATAATTTATGGGAATGCGTAGATCTGGAGCTTCAAGAGGATAAAATGGTTCAAATGGTTCTGAGCACTATGGGACTTAACATCTGTGGTCATCACTCCCCTAGAACTTAGAACTACTTAAACCTAACTAACCTAAGGACATCACACACATCCATGCCCGAGGCAGGATTTGAACCTGCGACCGTAGCAGTCGCGCGGTTCCGGACTGCGCGCCTAAAACCGCTAGACCACCGCGGCCGGCTTCAAGAGGAGACTGACATATATGGTCATAAGTTTTTTCGAGATCAAGGGAGAAAAAATTGACAGATTTCCAGTTGTTGATTTGATGGGAGACGAGATGAGTAAGATACAGCAGTTGATGATCAGAGGAGAAATTGGGACAGAAGCCACACTAACGTACAGGAACTGGTAGGTGTTGTATGTGTTTATGGCTATGTCAGGGTAGGATAGGCTCAAAAACCTTGCTAAACGTGGAGGTGAGGCTGAAGAGGTGGTAGGAGGAGGCATCAGTGGCAGGTTTATTTCGTTGAGGGAGAGGAGGATTCGACTGGTTTTTCCACAGCAGAGGGTAGAAACCCTTGTGGAGAGTTATACTATTAATGGGCAGGATGTTTGTGAAGAAGGGGTGGCATTCTTTCAGGTGTCTGTGGGTTATGCTGTCAAGACTAGGGTAGAGCTACGTTTGTTATGGAGTATCTGCTGAAAATCTTGTCTTGTTATTGGAGTATTGAGTTCTGTCTATGAGTTGTTGTCAAGCTACTGCAATCTAGGAGTAAGGAGTAAATGGAAGATAGTCATCCAAAAGACATGTGCAAGCCCAGCTGATGACTATATCTCCATATCTTTTAAGAAATATGAAAAAAATATATTTTAATCTCCTTTCTTTATTTTAATATTTATTATGTTACTATTTGAGTACATTGCTGTTACTTTGGAAATAACCACTGCTTACACTTCTACTTAAATGACATGGTAAAAGCCCATAGTACCCTAATAATTTCGTGTAAGTCCTGCTGATAATTTTCTTTTCGTATTTTATAGAAAAATTGTTTGGTATGTCATCATTTCAGTTTATTGTTGTTACTTGTCGCGTAACCACAGCTTACACTTCTACCTTAATAACACTGTAGCAGCCCAGATTGTAATTTTTACCACTGCTTTTTTCAGATTTGTAAATTTTTTTAAAACATTTTTAAATATTTTATGGCTTTGTACCTGTGCCTGCAATTTTTGTAAACTGTTAAATCCTCTGTCCAGTAACCTATTGTATATCAGTTGCGGTAAACATACCAAATGCAAATTCATCTTTTACATAGGTACATTGTTAATTAACAGTATAGGAATAATGTTTAGACTTTCTCATAATTAATTTCCAATAAGTTCATAAACATGTGTTTAAATTTATTTTCACCCGAGTTTTCGCTAGCACACTATCGTGTAATCACATAAATCATTTTAAGAAAGAATAGACATTTTACACACGTGACAGCTGTCGGTCCAATCGTCATTGTCTATACTATACCGGTCAGCACCTGCCACTCTATCAGCGCCCTGGCTGTAGTGATGTGCTCTGTTGTGCGTGACATAAGGCAGATGCATGTTGTGGATAATTGTGTGTACAGTGGTTTTAATTTTGACATGTCGATGCATCAGGCCTCTAGCCAGTTACATACCTGAAAATTTGTGGGAAAGAATGCTTTTATTGTTATTGATAGAAATATGCTATAACCTTTCTGTTGAGGAATGTTATATTTCTTTTTTTGTATATATTTACCAAACGTTGTACATTTCAATTGTTTTGTATACAGTCACACTGCATAAATTCTTTCCATATCTGAAGATGGTTATTTCGATTACCGAAACCGGTTTTCGAGAATAAAGGTTATTGTTAGCTATCTTGGCAAAGAACCTTTTCCAATAGATTATGCCGCGAGGTAGAGGGTGATTATCATGCAGGAGGGGTATGTTGCCAGCAAGATGATGAAATATCTTCCACTACCTAGAAGAGTTTATGGGCATTGTGGCGTTGAGGTTTCTGCATGTATTGGCCAAACAAAGAGTTTCTTTGTATTCAGAAGATTGTTTTAGTTGTTGGTGGCACGTAAATGGTTTCTCATGGTTCTGCAGGAAGAATCAGTAAAGGTGGCGTGATTCACGGAAGAGATCATGAAGGAATTGTGGGACAGTGTGGGTATATGGGCTTCGTCACAGTGTGGTGAGTTATGCAGTTTGACAAGGACTGTTGCAGGAATGTGGCAGCATGCTCAATGTCAAGGAGTTGTTAGTCATCCCAGTTGGTACAAAAATAGTCTTGTACATATTCAGGAAAAGCAGGAAGAGTGAATTCTTGAATGAGGTGCGTAGTTAAAGAGGATGGTGGGCAGGGTGAGGAAGTGGTCACTTCCAGTGGGGGCGAGGACTGCTGCAGTAATACGCCCAAAGAAGTTAAGAGAGATTAATATAACACTATGAGTCATATTGCTTCCAGGATGGGTATGCAGTGGGAGAAGATCAGTAAGCAATGTCACCCATGGCATTCAGTATGGGAGCAGCTATGGATTTTAAGGTCAGTGGCAATAATGCAGGTCGAAAAGGTGTGGTCTATGAGAGTGAGAAAGTAGTAAGGGATGGGATTATGTAGTCAGATATGGCGCAGGTAACAGTTATGGGTTTCAAGAAGAGAGTAAGAATGAGGTGTTCAGCAGGAGCATTGTGGAAGGAACGTGGCTGAACAGGGATGTTCTTGTGGTGGCCAACAGCAATTCTGCCTCTGGCCATGGGGAGTGAGTCATCACTTCTGTGGAAAAATGTATAGGGAAGTGCAGGTAGTATGATGAGTTTGGAGGGGGTATCATTCAAAATGAAGGCATCAGTATGGTGTTGGGATAGGTTGTGAATGAAGAGGTACTTATTGGTAGATAAGGATCAGATATTGTACAGCTGCCGCACCGTTATTTAGAGAGAAGGATGGGTTGGTGTGGATTGGCAGCTGGGGTGGATTTAAACTAGGGTGTTGAGATGGGTGAAGAGATAGTAGATCTGGTTGTAAGAATAGATGGTTTGTGTGTGGGGGTGGAAGACAGAGTGGGCAGCAATGGAAATCTGGCGTATGGGGTGTGTTCCCTGGAAAGCATGGATGGTTTGAAGAACTACAGTGATAATACATATGATGTCTTCAGCTGTGAGAGGTGGATAGAGGGAGCTGTTGGGGTGAAAGGGGTTGATGGAAATTGTTGGCTCAGGTTTGGAAGGTTGAGGTTGAGCCTTGCATTTGGAAGAATAGGTGGTTGTGAGAAAGGGTGCAAAGCTTGGACAGGGACCAAAAGTGAATTGGAGGATCTACTGCAGTTCCGTGTGTAATTCTGGATGAGGGGATTTGATCAGGATGAAGTCTTTTCTGGAGATAATCTGAGTGATGGGAAAGGAAGAGAATTTTTTTTCTAATATCGAGGAGGAAATAACGAATTAGGAATTCATAGCTGTCGACCATGAATTTTACAATCAATACTACTCTGTAAACGCTTAAAACACGGAATAAATTCAACTACTGTTTTATACTCCAGTTACTTGCTGTTACCATCAGATGGGTCTACTGTTATAAAACGTCACACGTTAGATCTCTGTATCATAAGAGTTGCTCACTGTCACCAACCGGGGTCTGCACAGTCAAATAACAACCTAAATTCTATCTACAGATCATGAAATATTGCAGGATGGGTGGCTCCTGGAACAAAATCTTTGGCATGAAGGAGGCGTGGCACATTTACGGCAAGTGCAGTGATGAACAGTATATTGGGCCAGCCCTAAGTAATTTTGGTCAGCTCGTCCAGACCACATTGCCCAAAGTGTAGTGGTTTCATATCAAGCAGCTTTCATTGTTTTTCTGTTTCCTTTTAATCTACTTCTTTTTAGGTAAACCTCCATTATTAGCTCCATGTCAGTCAGACGCATTCAAGAAATGTTTGTGCACAACCAATTAGGAGATTGTTTTCTCAGAACCTTTTGGAGAGAATGTTATGTAACTTCAGTTGGTGAAATATTATCTTGCTTATTTTATTTAAATTTTCTGTAAATATTTGAACAATGGTGACAAGTGACACTCAACATTTGTATATTTATGGAAAGGGAATAACATTTGGAGTCAGTTTAAATTTTCATACTTTATGTTCTCATGAATGACTATTGGAGAGATGAGAGCAAGGATTTGAATTAGCAAAAGTTTACCGTTTTGTTGTTTAATCTCACTGAAATGTTGGTAAATTGTCGATCAAGTATCAGTAATTGTATTAAGTAATTTTGTTAAACGGGTAGCTCTTGAGATGCCAAGGTTCTGTTGGCCTAATTAATAAAGTTACTTTCCTGGCAAGTGTCAATGAAAATCTTCAAACGAATGATGTTCAGTCCTTATTTTAGCAGTCCTTCCACTCCTAAGTAGACCTTACGCCATTTCAGTGTAACACTCTGATAGGGCATGGTTGTTCCTGCGTTCATAGTGTAATTTGTCTTGTGTAGTACAATGACTTACTGCAGGAATGCGCGCCAGCTCGTGCTGCATTCGAGTACTAATGAGCCGCCATTTCGAGTGTGGCAGTGATATGGAGCGGTGGAGTGCACAGCATCGTGCCTTTTCTGTTGAAAGTTATTTCAAGAATAACGATTCTGTTATTTCTACCCAGCATCTATTTCGGCTACTTTTGAACTTGGGACGTCATGGGAAAGTTCCAGATGGACGCACCATTGTGAGGTGGGTACGTGCATTTCGAAAAACAGGTTCTGTTTGCAATGGCAAACCGGGAAGAAGTGAAAGAACTGTGAGGACACCAGAAGCCGTGGAAAATGTTCGTGCTGCACTATTGCTTAGACCAAAAAGATCTGTTCGTCGTCATGCGCAAACTGTGCATATGTCCGATGGCTCATTCAGTAGAATATTGCATGGAGATCTCCGTTATCACCCATATAAGCTGTAGATTGTCCAGGAAATTAGGCCTCGCGACTGGGTTTCATGCGAAACATTCTGCTTAACCATGCATGATCTCCTTCGCCAAAATCCACAAATGTTGTACACCATCCTGATGTCAGATGAAGCTCATTTCGAGTTATGTGGTTCAGTGGATAAACAGAAGATGCGTTATTGGAGTGATGTAAATCCGCATGAACTGCACATCAAGCGCTTGCACAGTTCTCGTGTCACAGTGTGGTGTGGAGTTGCTTCCTTTGGGATTATTGGCCCTTACTTCTTTGACGGTGACAGCAGTGTGGCTGTAAGTGTCTCCACTGAACGCTACCTAAAGATGCTGCAAGACTTCGTTCTTCCCCAATTAGTTGTGGTCGATGTGGATGTGGAACAATTATGGTTTCAACAAGACGGGGCGACCTCGCATACATCCTGAATTTGCATGGATTTCTTGAGACAGACAGTTCCCGGTAGAGTAATTTCCTGTTTTGTTGACATTTCCTGGCCGCCTCGCTCACCAGACCTTTCATGAGCAGACTTTTTCCTTTGGGGTTACCTGAAGCAGGAAGTGTTCCAAACACATTGTGCCACCATTCCTGAGTTGAAGGATGGCATCAGAACTGTCGTCAACTATGTCCCAGGGAATACGCAACGCCGAGTTATGGAAAGCTTCCAACGCCACCTAGATAATGTGTTGTGCAGAGGGGGCATCATTTGACAAGAGTCATATTAAAAAAGTAATCTATGCAATGGACACTGACTTACACATTAGTAAATGGCATATCTTTCACTATTAATTGACATAAGAGGTAATAAATAAATTACAGTTACCTCCTGATGGCAAGTTTTAATATCCTACTATGAACCACTATCTTGCAAGGTATTAAAGCGTAGGATCGTTTCAGGGTCTTGTTTGGCGAGAGGACGACTACCTATCGTCACCTGGCTAACTTAGCCACTCTTGTGGAAGGGGTTAGGCTGTGAAAAGGCGTTATCTTAAACTTACGCCGAGCCCACCTCAAGCGCCGTTTCCGTGAGTAAGATAAGGATCTCCCAAGGTACGTGTCATCGCTGTGGTCGGCAGAAGCGTTTTGCTCGCCAGTGCGAGGTCAACGGAAAATGGCATTTCGACAGCTGACGTCCTAGGCAGGGACGGTGTGGCACCTTCTCCGTGTTTCTGAGTGCATGTAATAAGCAAAAGGGGTGACCCACAATCATCTTCCATTTGCGTGCGTGTATGTCAATCAAAAGCCGCTTTGTCTGTCATTAGATTCTTGCAGAAGTCTTCCCTTAACGAGTCATGGGTGGAACTCCCGATACCGGATCATTTGTAAGTTTCATAATTTAAAGCTGGTGGACAAGACATGTGGAACTGTTAATGATCAAGCTCTCTCGTTGTAGGTTCCATGCGCATTTCTTGTCGCGTAGATGAAGTTTCTTGTCCATGGAGGTGTTGATGGTGGAGGGTTTAAGCATCGACCTCCTTTTGGGGTGCGATTTTATAAATAACACGGGATTAGCTTGAGATTCTGTTCTTGGGAACTTTTATTTTGTGTTTTGGCCTGAGGGGAAGCTTCACTAATGCCACCATTCTAGGAGGGCAGGTCTCTGTAATTCTAATGTTAGTGGGGCGGAGTTCGACGTTAAGTACTTACCTCCAGAGTAGGCTGTAGCTCTCCTTCGTATGTTACGTGGTTTCCTACAGTGTTGGCAGATAAATTATGTGTGACTCATCGGACTGATTACCGGGTTTACATTCCAACCATCTACTCATCAGGTAATCACCCTACCGGCTGTCTCCACCTAGGATGAAGTTATTACCTGAGTTGGTAGATAAAATGCTCGCTGAGGGTGTTATAAAACTGCCCACCTCACTGTACGGATAACCGATATTTCTGGTGCCTAAGAATAATGAAGTGGGGGGTGTGGGGTGTGGATGATTTCAGATCTGTTGTAGACACTCGTGTCCTTAATCAGAAAGTAATCTTGGAGTGTGTGCCTCTTCCCGATCTATACGGGTGTCTGTCAGGGTTTCTCCAGCGCCTAATATTTCTCCGTTTTCGATCTTAACCACACATATTACCAGATTCCCCTTGGTAAAGAACCCAATTAGGCCACTACCTTCTGCACTGAGTGGAACTTATACGAATTGAACTGAGTGCCTTCTGTTCACTCTAATGGGACGGCAGGTTACTCGATTCCGTGCTCAGAGATATGAAATTTAAGTGTTTGTATAACTACTTCGATGATGCCCTCATTTACAGTAACACCTTCTCCTAGCAGTAGGAGCACTTGCGAATGGATTTCATCACCTAAGGCAAGTGGGGATCACTGTCAAACCATCTAAAATTACTTTAGCTCGTCGTGAGATATCTTTCTTCGGGTATCTACTCTCGGCCGAGCGAGATTCGCAACTTCTGTTCCCAATCAGGGGTTAAACATGTCACCGTGACAACTTATTACCTGCAACCTTCGTTCGTGGAGTGGGTTAATCGTAACTCAGAGTTATCCCTGACTGATTTCCACTCTGATGCTCAAACTAAATGTCATCTTTCATTACCATGGCAGGACCTAGCCTTTAATACCACCAAACATGTGGCGCAGAGAGCTATCCATGCTTCTTCAATGTTTGTATACCCCCTTTATTCTCCCTTATCAAATGTCTGGCCAATACATGATTTTTTGCCAGTGATATTAGACTGAGTTAATCAATGGTAATTAGCGTAGATCCAGGGCAAGTGTTCAGAGTGCCCATTAAAGGGAAGCGTCGTAGTACAACCAGGGCCGATGTCTGGGGAACGTTCAGGTCAGATATTTAGTGTACTTGAAAAATTTTATGGGTAAAGGTTAACAACTCAGGTCAGGCTTCGGTTCTGTAATGAAGAGAGTGGAAATAAGTTGCAGGTGCACCTTAGCCAGCTTAAGAGAGGTAGAATTAATTAATACTCCTTTGTGAGCTCTTCCCCTACCCTGCTTATTGTTGGTGGTGGTGGTCGGGGGGGGGGGGGGGGGGGGAGGCTGAACCATTGCTTAGCACCAAATCTTTTGGAACACAATCTTTGGCATGAAGAGGGTGGCATTTTTGTGGCGAGTGCCATGGAGGCCATTATGCCGGGAGAGATAGTCAGTACAGTGGGATGGTCAGTGCAGGTGTACAGTGCAGTAGGCTGGCTGTTTTTCCTGCCGCCTGTGTAACTTACAAGATGTTCTGGCTGAGCATCTTCCGGACACGAGGAGCATGCACTGGAAACAGGAATGGACACATTATTCCTTTGACTGAAAAGGTATGGAGATGGGCGATGAGTCTTTGTCATCCCTGTTTCCTGGCTGCTCCAAATTTTCCGTTGATTGTCATCCCTCAGCAGGTTTGTATGCTTGGTGAGCTACTTTTAATTCATTGCTTTGGTGCCAATACCATACGGCTTTCGTAAAGACTGACCTTCCTACCTACTATGAATGTGATAGTTGTGCCTGATTCACTTCCTTCTAGTTTTTGTGTCCTTGTGCTTTTGTATTGGACTCCGTTCAGTCTCCTGTTGTTGTTGTTTCCTGTTTGGGTGTCTAGCCAGGTGATTTGAGGAGCATGTCACTCATATCAAACATGATAGCTTCCATTTGGTAATTGTCATAGAGTTATGATACGATTGTGTGTTTTCAATTATTGAGGGTGGTGTTGTAAATTTGTTTTATGTTGTCATTAATCATGAAGTCCCAAACATTTTAGTACCTTGATTGCTAAATATCCTAATATTGTTCTTTATTTGTTTGGAGCCCACAAGCTTGGGTGCCTCCAAGGCAAATCTTGTTGCTTCTGTTTTGATGGGCTATACTTCCCAACCAACTAGTGTTTACACAGATGAGGTTCATCAGCCAACTGTTCGCGTCTTCCTTCCAGCTACCTTTTCTGTTCTGTGGAACAATTAAGCATTTACCGTTTCCACCTCATGTGTGATTTGAAGCTGGATCTCGTTTGGCTGCTGAATTTCTTTACCATCAGGTGTAAGTGGAGGTGGTTGCCTTGGCAAAAATGTTTATCTACTCTGCAAGCATGTAATCTGATGACTTAGATTTTGCTCGTTACACATGAAAATGACTTCTCTGATCTTCAGACTATCATCGTATGATTGTGGTTTTGGGCGTGTTCCACTTATAAAAGGAAGAGTGTGATGAGCAGTGTATTGGACCTACCATAAGTAATTTTGAGTCCGTTCACCCAGACCACTTTACCCGACATGTGGTGGTTTCATATCGAGCATCTCCAATAGTTTTTGTTTTCTGTTAATGAACTAGTTGTTTTAGATAAACCTGAATTATTTGGTGTATTATAGTGAAAGATATTGTAAAGATGTTTGTAGCCTACCTATTTGAAGATTATTTTCTCAGAACCTTTGAAGCAGTTGTTATGTAATTTCAATTGGTGAAATATTACCTTGCTTCTCTTATTAAAAGTTTCCATAAATATATCAACATTAGTAACCAATGGTGCACATGCATATTTTTGCAAAGAGAACAACATTTGGTGTAAATTTAAATTTTCGTACTTCATGTTCCCATGAATGACTTTTAGAGAGTTAAGATCAACTATCTGAATTAACACTATATTCTTTTTAGTATTTTATCCATCCTCAGCGACTGTAGTTGTAATAATAAGCAATATGTTGAATAAACTAAATTTAGTTTCTTTACTGATTTTGGGCACTTAGTGCTCTTCTTCAGAAGGTTTTACCTATCACATTATTTTCGAGTGTCAACAGTAAAGTGCATACAGCAAAATGCCATTGTCATGTAGTTCACAGTGTTTTGTGTTGACATTGTGAACTACATGACCATGGCCTTTTGCTGTATGCACTTTATTGTTGACACTCACAAATAATGCTGTAGTCGTAACCTCCTGAAAGAGGCACTAAATTCCTGAAACAAATAAAGAAATTAAATTTCCATTATCAACTGGTTGGTCCTTATTTCATTATATTGTACCCATTTGTTATTTAACCTCACTGATACATCTGATAAATTGTTGGTCGACTATCAGTAATCGTTTTAAGTAATTCTGTGTAACAGTTTTGTCTTAAAAAGTGAAGGTGCTTTTGGTCTAATTGAGAAAACTGTTTTGCTGGAAAATGTTAGTAAAAATCAACCCTTATTTGGCCCAGTCCTTCCACTCCCAGGCAAACTTACGCCAGTATTGTTGTAAGGTGGCAGGATAGTTTTCACCATCTAACATAACTTTCTATCATGAAATCGATTCTACTCAAAAAGCCAATGAATTTGATTCCTCACAAGCCATACTTTGCTTAGAATCACGTTATTTGCATAGTACGGTCACACTAACAAAATCCACCTAATTTGCCTGTTGATAGACAAGTAGCATTTCTGTAGCAGTGGACGGAGATTAATTAATTCAAGCTTGGCTCACATGATCTCCACACTATCAAAATCCACCTAATTTGGATGTTTGTGGACAAGTAGCGTTTCTGTAGCAGTGGGCTGAAGTGTAAGCGAGGCTTTCCAGCCGACCCAAGCACAATGACACGGAACAAGACTTAGGACAGACATAAATCAGCGAACCCTCGCCGCAGGAGATCAATTAGGGACGCCACGCGGACCGCACCTGGAATTTTCGGTGGAGATCACCCCACATCAATGAGTCACCATTGCACAAGTCATCTGACATCCACCTGCGCTTAAATAAACATTTTAACACAGTGGGAGTTCCATTTTGGGTTGGTCTCAAAGGAGAACACAGCCCTACCCATTTGCGCGGGAATGTAAGAACGCAGAAAGTGCGTCATCAGCTTCACATAAACTAAATTCATGTGAAATCCACATGTATAGGGCGTGAGACCCACACCTGATCTGTGGAAGCCTTTTAACTTGAGAAAGCACTCAGGAACACAGCGGTAGGCCATTTTTGAGATGTAGAAAGGAGGAAGACAGTGTGAGTCACCAGTATTTTGGTAAACATTCAAAAATCACGTGATATTGGTGAGAACGATATATGATCTTCACGTAGACAGTTTCTGTTTGGGCATAGCTTGCTACTAAGAGAAAGAAGGGCGAACGCTCATTGAAATGTGTGGAATAAGCTACGGCCCAGTTCGTTTATCAAATCTCATTTGGAACAGAAACGACAAAAGTTTCAGCAAAAGTATTCATTGAACGGAACTAGTGCTGCAGGAAGCGAACCCACAATACGGTGAGTGAAGGCTGCAGCAATACAGGCAATTACGATTGAATAATATGAGGCACTCTCCTCCTAGAAGGGCTGTGTTCTCGAGGGAGAGCATTCCGGTCTGTCGTGGCTCCGGAAGACATTTTGCTGTGAACACCTGTGTGTGTTCACGAGGCTCTGATATTTCGTAATACCTCTGAACTGGAGGTTAGAGCTACAAGCTGTAAGTTCTACAGAAAATTTGAGGGCAACAGTGTACATGTCGTTCAGCCTTAGCGAATGCATACAGCCAGTTGCTTTAGCCAGGATAAAACATAGTTCTTCGTCTCACGAAAACTTAGGGCAGCTTACGACTGTATATCCAGTGAAGGCCAAAGCGGAATTGCAAGGCCGATAGGCAAGGCGTGGGCGCATCAGTCGAATAAACACGCCATCGCCGACCACAGCCACTCTTATCGCCATAGTCTGCACAAGGTAAATATCGCTTCCTCAGGCACTAAGTGTGGGAGTCATTAGAGTGCGTTAACTTCAGATCTACTTTAGAGTGGAGTTGATTTGCGTAATTTTTCTCATTCGCTCATGTCCATGTCAGACACGTATTGCGCATGTCTTGTTGGGGCTGAAATTCGAGGAAGGCATTTGGCATATAGATGATATTGTCCGGCTAAAATATTTAGACCAAAGTCAGCTGTGTGATTTTATAACACTGTCAGTGTAATATTTTGGGGTCACATTTTTGTGTCCAGTGTGCTTGAAGTTATGTTAATACGAGTATTGGAACTTTAATAGTGGCAAGTATTTATTTACAGCTCGTGCAAAATACATACGTGTTTCAAAGTTTTACTGACCTTCAAAGTATTCACCAGCATTGTGTATAACTCGTTGTCAGTGATGTAGAGGTCATAGGGAACTCTTAGCGGTGACAGTTGTGTTGACAGTTCCAGCGGCGCGGTCTATGGCCCAACGAATTTGCAACAGTTCTGAAGCGAATGTCGTGAAGTGTTTTCTTCAGTTTAGAAATAGAGTTGAACTTACGAGGGCTTAAGTCAGAGGAGTGTAGTAGGAGGTTGGTATAGCACTTAGCAGCCCCATCAGTCAAACAAATCAGTAACAGCTTTCAATGTACGTGCTTGAGCATTGTCCTGCAAAATGGTCAGGTCCTGCAGATAGTGTCATCACTTCTGTCTCTAAGCTGGTCGTAGGTTGTGTTCCGTAAAAGAACAGAGACAGAAGTTATGCCTATCCAGACGTCAACGCTGTTGAAGGACTGGACTGACGTTGGTGCCCAAAAGACTCATAGCATTTACCAGGGCAGTACAGGGAGAAGGGCCCGCAGGACCCATCTTCTCGAAGAAATATGACCTACGATAAACTATATCGTCAACCCGCACCACACAGCTACCTTTGCAACACACAACATAGCCGTCGTATTACGATTCATCTGTCATTCGTAGCAGAAACTATTTACTCTGTGATATTCGTTTCTCCCTTCATCGTCAATATTCCGTTTAAATTTGACGTCATTCCGAGCAGCGATTCTTTTTTTACAGAGTTTTGAAAGTGGAACGTTAATGATAATCGCCGTGTACATCGTTTTAACGTCGTCATGTATTTTCTTCCGGCACAGCTGTCCCAGTAAACAGGTGTAACGGGTAGTTGAAGTGAATGCTTATTGAATTGAATATTCTTCTTATTCTCTGCCAAAACCGGACGAGACTTTTTAAGCACAGCTGGATTATAGTCTGAAATGGGGAATAATGTCTCATTAAAATATGTGTTAACTAATGGTAAGAGACTACATAAATAATGTTATTTTGCATTTTAGCTCACTGAGCTTGACGGGAAGTTGTAGTTATTGTACATTCTTCTTCTCTGACAAAATTTGACGCGACTTTTTGCTTTCAACATTAGGCACTGCTGGATTTGGGTCTGAAGTTGAGAATAATATCTCATTACTATCTCTATTATGTAAGGCTAAGAGAATATGTGGATATTGTTATTTTATATTTTTGAGGTCTGGTTAATTTCCTCTCCTTAATCTGATTCACAATGTGCTGAAGGTATCCGAAATTTTCAGTGGCATTTCTAATCACTCCTTCAACAACAGCTTCTCTTCTCATCTTCAAATCTTCTGCAGTCCATTTTCAACCAATCTCAAACATAAAAACGGATTCAATATGGTCAATAATTGACAGTGACAATCACGATCAGTGATCAATGATGGTCAGGGGTCATGACGGTCAGTGATCACAGATGATGACTGGTCAATGTTGGTAGGTGATCAAAGATGATCAGTAATCAACAGGGGTCATTAATCGAATACAGTCAGTGATCCATGTTGGTCAGTGATCAGTGATGATTGGTGATCAATGGTGGGCACTGATAAGTGATGGTCAGTGATTAGTGATGATCAGTGATCAGTAATAGTAATCAGTGATGGTCAGCAATCAATGAGGTTCAGTGATCAATGGTCATCAGTGCTCAGTAGTGGTCAGTGATCAAGGGTGCTCAGTAATCAGTATTGGTCAGTGTTGAATAGTGGTTGGCTTACAGGGTGACTGCTATTACCTTATATGTTTAAAATATTTAATAAACAGCTAGGTGACACAAATTAAGACTTACCTTGGTGCAGTATAATCGGTAATATGAAGCAATTAATTGTGATCTGTGCTAACACTGTATTCACTCAGCTGACAAAGACAGGTCACACCATGCCTCTTAATAACAAAAAAGATCGCTGCTGTCACCATCCCAAATGACAGGGTGGGCAAACACACTAACAGTACATCTGTCTTTAGATGTCACAGCATATGTCTCTCTAGGATTTCGTGTGATGTTTTTAACTAGTTTTCTATGATTAATTTTTAATGCAGCACACTGCCTCTAAGGGCCTGCTCAGGCGGAGATAGTGTGGGGGCACAATGCTTTTTTGGAAACTGATAAAAATAAGAAGTTCCAGAGGGGAATACCTTCTCACTAACTTAACTGGTGAATACTACGTATTTCCACATCTGTTTCATCGTAATTACCTCTCTGATGTGGTGATCTTACTAAATTTCCAACCAACACAGGAGATACATTTTTCACTCAAAATACCGACCCGATTAAGTCTCAATTTGCTTTTGCCTGTCGGAAAATGTCTCAAACATTCTGAGTCAACGTCGTAAGTCTTGCAGACATCTGCACTTCCACATTTACACAGTCCCCAGGCACATTGTATTTTGCACAATATGGGAAAATTCTTATCTGTGGTTAACTATAAAATGTAAAGTCCATCACGCTTCTGTTCACTTCAACACTTGATGTGGGACCCGTGCTCATCTAGAAAGAAAATACACATTCAGCTACTGAACCAACACCAGCGTGCAGTTCAGCAAATGGTATGCAAAACGTAACGTCTCCAAGGATAGGTGCATACTAGTGTTGATCCATTGTGCTTTACAGAATGAAGGGTCACCCAGGGAATGCCACAAACACAAACCCCAGACCATAATGCTCCCTCTTGGTTACAGGGTGTATGCTTTCAGACGCTTCACACTGTACGTGACAACAGCCATCTGTCTGATGAAGCATAAAATGTGATTCATCTGCGAAGGTCATCTCAGTGGAAGTCCAGCTGCGGTGTTGGAGTGCAAATTGCAGCCATTGCCACGGATGGACAGCACTCAGCAAGGTGCATGAACCAGGTCCTGCTGCTGAGGTCCATACCCGCCAATGTTCACTGCACGGTCGTCGAGAAGAAGCTGTTGGTGGCCCCTTGGTTCATCTGGACAGTCAGTTGCTCAATATACAATGTCCACAGCCGTCTCTCACCCCTATCATCTATGGCCCGGTGTGCGCCGCACTTGCCTCAGCGCTGGTTTTGGATAGTGCCATTTTGGCACACTTCGTATATTTTAACCAAGGCGGCACTTGAACGTTTTACAAACTTGGCCGTTTTGGAAATGCTTCGACCCCCGGCCCGAAACCCAATGATGACTCACATCAATTTGGACGTCACATATATCGCTCCGTTTCCACATTTCGACAACGACTGCACTATTTTCAGCGTTCCCCAACACTTTTTATATATCCTCCATTGCTAGTGCTGCCACCAGCTGTCTGTGAGTGGTTATTTGATGTTCACATCTAACATAGGCAGTGATCACAGTAATGTGACTGGATCGTGTATATACTAACGAGAAAAAGCCAGAGGAAGAAATACACTATTGGTAACAGCCCTTTGGACGGCTCCTTATTCAGTGCGGTATTAGTACTGTGCTATGGCGCTGTAGGATAATTCTACTTCCATAAACTAATTGTTTTAGAATAAACTAGTTTTTTTTAGAATTCACGATTTGAACATCATATCATACTACAAGAGGAAGGGACAAGGAGAAAGCAAAGATAGGTTTTAACTCTCAAATCAAATTAACATGGGACAGTCACTCAGGTAGCGGTCTACTGTGTGATGATGGCGTGGGAACCTGTGAGGACAATAGTTGCAGATTACTATTGTGGTAGCTATCAGAACTAGTGAAAAATTGAGACTAAATAACGCCTGCATCATGGCTTTAACATCACGGTCATGCCAAAAAAGTAAAAGACCGTAATGAGCGTGCAGGTTAAACAAAACAAAGGCAGTTATATTAAAATGAATATACTGTTACTTGGATGGTCGACGCAATCCTGTGTCTGCCATGCTCTGCTATGCAACATACATCTGTCACGTAATGAGTGGCTTGCTGCCGAGCTGTCTTCCATTAAGCGCTGTGTCAAGATTAACTCAGTCACAATTTTGCACAGTTAAAGCTAAAACTAAACACTTGCTTTAACAACTGAACGACGTACTATATTTGTCTTCAATTTATCACTTCAATTAAAATTATTTCTGTGAACTTTTCAATATTAATGCGATAGTGATCGTTTTAACACTGAACCGGATCTGGCTATGTAAAATTTCGACAAACAAAGTTTGGGTCATTTTATTTACATTTCTTTCGATATCGACTTTTAACAAGTGATGCAACCAACTCTTATTCAATGAATTTCACTGTTTTACTCCACCCTTATGCGTCATTTGTTTCACCGTCCACGCAGGACTAAAAGGTGACGAATCATTTTGATAAAACACATTTCGCTAAGAGGTGAATAATTTACGCTTTTATCCGTTACGTTTGGCTTTTACGTAAAATAGACGTTCACGTTTTCTGACAATTACTAATCCATAAATATACTGAAACATTATTAAGACAGGATGCAGAATACATCGAAAAAACATTAAGAAAACTGTCGTAGTGAGTCAGTGATATCAACATTATGCTATCTCAAAAGATTTATGACTTATCTAGTTTTTTATCTGAAGAGCAATACATACAAAATGTTCGGCACAGATTATTAATACAAATTTAAAAAAGAAATCTGTTAAAAGTATGTACACAGTGGCCGTAAACACTGAAATGCTTGTAAGGGCGTTGCAGGACAGGCTTGCTGAGAAATATTTGTTAAAAAAAAAGATATGTAGCACCGTTTTCGATTGCTCTAGCGTTGAATATAGCCAACAAGGTCGTTTCTCTGGCCAGAGGAAGCGCCTCTAAACGCGTTCTTCGTTTGGTTTCCTCAAACCGAGCAAACGTAGCTTTATCTCACGTAGCTTAAATTTATCGCTTTCGAAGAAATCACATTTTAATTGGAAATGACGTTTGAATAAGTGGTAACTCACGGATGCACAGATTCATGTGTATCACCGCATTTTAGTGCAGATTCTGGATGCTGGAATTTGTGCATGCAACGACCCTACTGGGAACGTCAATGCTAAACAATTGGGAAACAGCGTAATGCATCGATTTTTTTTCTTAACAATTGTTTCTCAGCACAGTCTACTCTGTAACACTCTTACAAGCATTTCACATTATTTCTAACAATTCTGTATATATACCACATTGTGCTGCTGAAGTTTTCTGATTATGAAGTGGTATATTTATGTTTGTAAACCGCTTCAACTGATTTGTGAGGGATCATTAGTATCAAGAAATGGTATCACTATTGATGAATCGATCGCCAACATTGGCAATTGGATATTTTATGTGATGAAGCTATTGTTTCTTGAGGGATCCGTACAACAGTAGCATGAAGGTAAATTATGAAGATTAAATGTACATTTTTGAGCACAAATATAAATAATCTTCTGGAGACTCGCATCAACTGTTTTGTGAAAGATGAACTTAGCAAATCAAAGGAATGGATGTAGATAATAACTGTCTCTGTGTTATCCAGTTACGTATGGAAATATCCAAAAGCTTATGCACATACAACTGCAATTGGTCAAATAACGAAATAACTAAGAGAATTTAAATATCTCGGGTACATTTTTAAATTTCCCTGTTTACGTAGCAGAGAGGTAAAATTCGCCAGCTGTAGACATTTCTGTGGAATCATACAATGTACCTTACAATTTAACGTACGGGAAGATATCTTAATTAAATTTTGCAAAGTAATATCTTTGGATTTGCTGCTGTGTAGAACCTATATTGGATCCTATCATCAGATCAATTATGATTAACTGCATCATGAAGGATGAATTTCTCCCACTTGTAGTGTGATATTCATTATAGGACTACAAAGGAAACGCCGAAATTAGACAAATCTAAATGTTGAGGCCATTACAACTGTAACTGAAAAACAGAGATTAAAATGGAAAGACCACGCCCAACGTATATCTAACAGCAGGATAACTATATAAATAAATAAGAAAGAGAAACGTTGGACAGTTCTGAGGTGGAACAGACCAAAAGCCGTAATCCTTGAAGATGATGATAACAACCTCAAATACACAAAACTCTGTTAATGAGAAGCATGTTGTAGTGACTGAAGGGCCTTAGATGCCTTTTAATAGAGATAATCATTAATTAGCTGGTTATTCCCTGATAAATTTCCGACAGTAAAAGTCGCAAAGTTAAAGTGATGTGAGTCTGCAGCGGTAGCTTGGATTACTGGAGGAAAATTTGTCCCCCCCCCCCCCCCAACACCACCACCCCAACCCCCTAAATTCTTAATAGCTTAACCATTCATGGAGTTCCACTTGTGAGTGAGAGCTCTGAGTTCCAGTTGTTTCATTATTCACCAAATGTTATTAAAAGATGTGCTAATTACAATCGTGTGAAAAACTCGTTGTGGAATTAAATACAAAAGTAAAGCTTACACAGTCAGTCGACACTAACATCACGAGAGCATCACCAAAAGGAATAATATCACAGCAAAAAGACAGTGCAGTCGTTTTACATAAATTAGGAACAGTTCCAGCAGTCGTCATTATTTACAGACGAATGGGAAAACTGGTGGAAGCCACCTCGGGGAAGATCAGTTTGGATTCCTAGAAATGTTGGATCACGCGAGGCAATATTGACCCACGAATCATCTTAGAAGGTAGGTTACGGAAAGACAAACATACGTTTCTATCATTTGTAGACTAAGAGAAAGCTTTTGAGAATGTTGACTGGAGTACCGTCTTTCAAATTCTGAAGGTGTCAGGGGTAAAACATAGGGAGCGAAAAGCTATATACAATTTATACAGAAGCCAGATTCAGTTATAAGAGAAGAGGGGCAGGAAAGGAAAGCAGTGGTTGAGAAGGGAGTGAGACAGGGCTGTAGCGTATGCCCGATGTCATTAAATCTGTATATTGGGCAAGCAATAAAGGAAAAAGAAGTAAAATTTGGAGTAGGAATTAAAATCCACGGAGAAGAAATAAAAACTTTGAGGTTCGCCGATGACATTGGAATTCTGTTAGAGACATCAAAGGATCTGCAAGAGCAGGTGAACGGAATGGACAGTGTCTTAAAGGAGGATATAAGACGAACATCAAAAAAAGAAAGACGAGAAAAATAAAATATTGAAGAATTAAATCAGTTGATGCTGAGGGAATTAGATTAGGAAATTAGACACTTAAACTAGTAAATGAGTTTTGCTGTTTGGGGAGCAAAATAACTGATGATGGTCGAAGCAGAGAGGACATAAAATGTAGACTGGCAATGGCAAGGAAAGCGTTTCTGAAGAAGAGAAATTTGTTAACATCGAGTATTGATTTAAGTGCGAGGAAGTCTTTTCTGAAAGTATTTGTATGGAGTGTAGCCATGTATGGAAGTGAAACATGGATGATAACTAGTTTAGACAAGAAGAGAATAAAAGCTTTCGAAATGTGGTGCTACAGAAGAATGCTGAAGATCAGATGGGTAGATCACATAACTAATGAGGAGGTATTGAATAGAACTTGGGAGAAGAGGAGTTTATGGCACAACTTGACTAGAAGAAGGGATCGGTTTGTCGGACATGTTCTGAGGCATCAAGGGATCACCAATTTAGTACTGGAGGGCAGCGTGGAGGGTAAAAATCGTAGAGGGAGACCAAGAGATGAATACACTAAGCAGATTCAGAAGGATGTAGGCTGCAGTAGTTATTCGGAGATGAAGAGGCTCGCACGGGACAGAGTAATATGGAGAGCTGCATCAAACCAGTCTCTGGACTGATGACCACAACAACAACAACAACAACAACAACAACAACAGCAGTCGTCATGTAGATTTACAGTTCCTGAGACATCTGTACACCACAAACAGAGCGCCATAGGATCAGACCACACATGGTGCCACGAAGTTCTACAGTGCGTACCACGCCCTTGCAGGAAAATTTAAGGAAAACTGTTATGCATATGCATGTGTTGCTGTAAGTTGTTAATTTAATGCTCAAAAACCTAACTAACGTTGACCACTGGACGAGGATCAGCAGGATCAGCTATGTAACGGGAGCATATATATTGTGAACTGGGTACAGAATATACAATATAGATACGGTATTGCGTCACTCTCCTACTTCTTTTCCGTATTTTTTATTGATTCTTTCCATCAAACTGTAGACTGAGGTTTGTTGCAGCTCCATTTTAGCCTATGAAGACAAGTCTTCCGTTTAATCTGACTACATGGTTTTGCTGTCAACTGGTAATGCAGAATCGTTTTGTGGTATTTGTGGCTGTTTGTTGTGTGTTGTAAGATGTGAGGTATGCGCTATATGCGCTGCCTGCAATAGGCAAGACTTAGGAGAGTCTCTGACCAGAGAGCAGTATGTCGTTAGTTGTTGCTTGTCGCTAGTCTGCGCTAGCCTGCGCGTGTCGACAGTAGTCTTGAGTAGTCTGCGTGAGTCGGCGGTGGTCGGCGCGTGTCGGCTGTCTGCTCTGCACGGGATTCTGGTCAGGATTCTGGAGGATGAGTATTGTTGTAGAAGGTAAAGAAGCAGACTTGCGCATATCTAGTAATGTATGTTAATTGTCATTTAATTTCTTTCAAAAAAAATGCCCCAATAATAATTTTTATAATATAAAGTAATTTTGTTTTAAAAAAAAAGCATTCATTTCAATTTAAAGATTTTATCCAATGAATAATTAATTCCTTTCACGAATCACAAAGCATGGGCCAGCATTGCACGGAGCTGTGCCGAAAATTTTTATTTAAGAGCAGATATATTTGCAGTTTTTATTGAGGTAAGAATTTTTGCTTTTTTTATTCAGAATACAGAGCCGAGGCGCAGCGTTGCTGTCGTCATAAAATTTACCAGGTTACTGAATTTTTTTTATTATTTTTGGTGTTTAGGAATTTTTCTGTTTCGAACTTAACATTAAATGAGAAAAGAATTTTGTGGAAACATTAAATGTGAATGCATTTCTGCACACAGATTATAAATGGGAGCCAATTTTGTTCAGAGCTTACAATATTAAAAATTTATTTAATTATTATTATTGTGGGGAGTTTACGCTTGGTTCATATTTTTAAATATAAATACACTCCTGGAAATGGAAAAAAGAACACATTGACACCGGTGTGTCAGACCCACCATACTTGCTCCGGACACTGCGAGAGGGCTGTACAAGCAATGATCACACGCACGGCACAGCGGACACACCAGGAACCGCGGTGTAGGCCGTCGAATGGCGCTGGCTGCGCAGCATTTGTGCACCGCCGCCGTCAGTGTCAGCCAGTTTGCCGTGGCATACGGAGCTCCATCGCAGTCTTTAACACTGTTAGCATGCCGCGACAGCGTGGACGTGAACCGTATGTGCAGTTGACGGACTTTGAGCGAGGGCGTATAGTGGGCATGCGGGAGGCCGGGTGGACGTACCGTCGAATTGCTCAACACGTGGGGCGTGAGGTCTCCACAGTACATCGATGTTGTCGCCAGTGGTCGGCGGAAGGTGCACGTGCCCGTCGACCTGGGACCGGACCGCAGCGACGCACGGATGCACGCCAAGACCGTAGGATCCTACGCAGTGCCATAGGGGACCGCACCGCCACTTCCCAGCAAATTAGGGACACTGTTGCTCCTGGGGTATCGGCGAGGACCATTCGCAACCGTCTCCATGAAGCTGGGCTACGGTCCCGCACACCGTTAGGCCGTCTTCCGCTCACGCCCCAACTTCGTGCAGCCCGCCTCCAGTGGTGTCGCGACAGGCGTGAATGGAGGGACGAATGGAGACGTGTCGTCTTCAGCGATGAGAGTCGCTTCTGCCTTGGTGCCAATTATGGTCGTATGCGTGTTTGGCGCCGTGCAGGTGAGCGTCACAATCAGGACTGCATACGACCGAGGCACACAGGGCCAACACCCGGCATCATGGTGTGGGGAGCGATCTCCTACACTGGCCGTACACCACTGGTGATCGTCGAGGGGACACTGAATAGTGCACGGTACATCCAAACCGTCATCGAACCCATCGTTCTACCATTCCTAGACCGGCAAGGGAACTTCCTGTTCCAACAGGACAATGCACGTCTGCATGTATCCCGTGCCACCCAAGGTGCTCTAGAAGGTGTAAGTCAACTACCCTGGTCAGCAAGATCTCCGGATCTGTCCCCCATTGAGCATGTTTGGGACTGGATGAAGCGTCGTCTCACGCGGTCTGCACGTCCAGCACGAACGTTGGTCCAACTGAGGCGCCAGGTGGAAATGGCATGGCAAGCCGTTCCACAGGACTACATCCAGCATCTCTACGATCGTCTCCATGGGAGAATAGCAGCCTGCATTACTGCGAAAGGTGGATATACACTGTACTAGTGCCGACATTGTGCATGCTCTGTTGCCTGTGTCTATGTGCCTGTGGTTCTGTCAGTGTGATCATGTGATGTATCTGACCCCAGGAATGTGTCAATAAAGTTTCCCCTTCCTGGGACAATGAATTCACGGTGTTCTTATTTCAATTTCCAGGAGTGTATTTCTGTGGGGTGGTTACAGTGTATCAGAATGAATATTTCACTCAGAAGTGGAGTGTATAACTTGATGAAATTGTCTGACAGATTTAAGGTGTGGGGAGGACCTAAGTTTCACCTGTTTCACAGATTCTGTACCACATAGATACACAGTCGAAACACGCCTTATACTGCAAAAGAAATGGTATCTTACCTGTGTCTGAAGGGAGACGGAATGTAATGGGTTTCCCCTTTAGGAAACCATCCTGCGACCAGTCTTTCGCGTTTCAAGCGACCTACCACACTTCAATTCTCCGGCGTCTGCATACCTGTTAGTACACTCCGACGTGAGAACAGCTTTTAGGCTGATGTGTGCTTTACCTCTTCCCAGTGTATCACCGTTAAATCTTGTTTCTATATGCTTAATACACCAGCTCAGTGCATTTTCACATTTATAAATTGACAGTGTTAGTATTTGAAATCTAAGCTTTCATTTCAAATTATACATTTCTATTAAAATCACTATGTCACTACTGCGGCTTCTTGTAAAATGGGCCACCATAAATGCTGAGAGGGCGTCATATTACTCTTGTAGCTACCAAAAGTTTCAATTTTGCAAACGTAATATCGGTTTTTTGTGCTTGATAAGAACTAAAACGGCAATTGACAGCCTTAAGCCTTGTCCTTTCATAAAAATTAATAACCCACCATTTTATGTAAAGTGGTGTCTGTCATTAGTAATCAAAAGGTTCTCGGTCCTGGGCACTTTGAATAAAAATCAGCATTGCCGGCCGAAGACTTCTGGCATAAAAAGACACCCTCACTCTGTCAATGGCCTTGTCAAAAAGGGCGGAGGAGAGGACGGATGGTCACAGCACTCTCGTGTCCATGGGGTAGGAAACTGCCCCTAAAGGGGGAAGTATGAGCCATGATTAACGACATGAGAATGCAGAAGGCAACGGAAACCACTGCATTAAAGACACGTAATGTGTATCCACAGGAGATGTGGCCTGTAATTAAAGAAGTGTCCTGATCATCTCTCCATTGCCAAAATATTCCTGAATAGTCCCCCATTCAGATCTCCGGGAGGGGCTACCAATGTGGAGGTGACCATGAGAAAAAGATTGAGTAACCAACGAAAGGTTAATTTTCCACGAGTAGCGGTGTGGAATGTCAGAAGCTTGAACGTGGTAGGGAAGCTGGAAAATCTGGAAAGGGAAATCCAAAGACTCAATCTAAACACAGTGTGGGTTAGCAAAGTGAAATGGAAAGAGGACGAGGATTTCTACTCAGGTGAGTGTCGGGTAATATCAACAGCACCAGAACATGGTATAACGGGAGTAGTATTTTTTATGAACAGGAAGGTAGGGCAGAATGTGTTACTATGAACAGTTTAGTGAAAGGGTTATTCACATTAGAATCAAGAGCAAACTAACACCGACAACGATAGCTTCGCAAGATGAAAAGACAGAGGAAGGATATGAGCATATTGAATGGGTAATTCAGACCATATAGGGAGATGACAATCTACTGATCATGGGGTCCGGCATGCGGTTTTAGGGCAAGGAGTAGAGGGAAAGCACAAGAATATGGGCTTGGTACTAGAAATGAGACACGAGAAAGATTAACCTGGTTCTACAATAAATTTCAGCAAATAAAAGAGATTCTAGAGACACACAAGATGGTGGAATACTTGGGAAAGGCCGGGAGATAGAGGAAGACTTCAGTTAGATTACGTCATGGTCAGACAGAGATTGCTAAATGAGATACTGGATTGTAAGGCATATCCACGGGCAGATATAGACTTAGATCAGATTGTAGTAATGATGAAGAGTAGACTGAAGTTTAAGAAATTAGCCAGAAAGCATCAATACGTAAAGAAATCGGGTACAGAAGTACTAAGGAATGAAGGGATATGTTTGAAGCTCTTTAAAGCTATAGATTCTACAATAAGGAACAGCTCAGTAGGCGGTACTGTTGAAACGGAATGGACATCTCTGAAAAGGCCAATCAGAGAAGTTGGAAAGGAAAACACAGATACAAGGTAGGTAGCTTCGAAGAAACCATGAATAACAGAAGAAATACTTCAGATGATCGATGAAAGAAGGAAGTACAAAAATGTTCAGGAAACTTCAAGAATACAGAAATGCAAGTCGTAGTGGAATGAAACAAATAGGAAGAGCACGAAAGCTAATACGAAATGGCTGCATGAAAAATGTGAAGAAATCGAGAAAGCAATGATGTTGCATGGACTGCCTCAGCATATAGAAAAGTGAAAACAACCTTCGGTGAAATGAAAAGCAAAGCTGATAACATAAAGAGGGCAGCTGGAATTCCACTGTTAAGTGCAGAAGAGAGAGCGGATACATGGAAAGAGTACATTGAAGGCCTGTATGAGGGCAAAACTGTCTGATGTGATAGAAGAAGAAACAGAAGTAGATAGTCGATCCACTATTGGAATCACAATTTAAAAGATTTTTGGAAGACTTAAAATCAAGTAAGGTAGAATGGATATGTAGTATTCCATCAGAATTTCAAAATTCGGTGGGAGGTGTGGCAATAAAACAACTATTCACATTGTTGTGTAGAATGAGTGAGTCTGGCAATATGCCGTCTGAGTTTCTGAAAAGTATCATCCACACAATTCCATTGACTGCAAGAGCTGAAAGTGCGATAATTATCGCACATTTAGCTTAGCAGCTCATCCATCCCAGTTACTGCCCAGAATAATACACAGAAGAATGGGAAAAAGTTCGGGGATGAGTTAAATGACGATCAGTTTGGCTTTGGAACAGGTAAAGGAATCAGAGAGCAATTCTGACGCTGCCGTTGATAATGGAAGCAGGACTAAAGAAAAATCGAGACAAGTTCATAGGATTTGTCGACCTGGGAAAAGCGTCGGAGAATGTAAAATTGTGCAAGATGTTCGAAATTCTGAGGAAAACGGGTGTAAGTTATAGGGAGAGACGGATAATATACAACACATACTAGAGCCAAGAGGGAATAATAAGACTGGAAGACCAAGAACGAAATGCTCGGATTAAAAAAGGTGTAAGACAAGGATGTATTCTTTCTCTCCTACTGTTCAATTTGTACATCGAAGAAGCAATGATGGAAATTAAAGAAAGGTTCAGAAGTGGAATTAAAATTTCAGGTGGAAAGATTAATGATACGATTCGCTGATTGTATTGCTATACTCAGTAAAAGGGAAGAAAAATTATAGGATGTGTTGAATGGAATGAGCAGACTAATGAGTATAGAATACGTACTGAGAGTAAATCGAAGAAATACGGAAGTTATGAGAAGTAGCAGAAATGAGAACAACGAGAATCTTAACGTGAGATTAGATGGCCATGAAGTAGATGGAGTTAAGGAATTCTACTAGCTAGGCAGCAGAATAATAAATGGTGGATGGAGCAAGGAGGACATCAAAAGCAGGCTAGCACTGGCAAAAATGCCATTTCTGAGGGAGAGAAGACTTCTAGTATCAAATATAGCTCTTAATTTTAGGTAGAAATTTCTGAGAATGTACATTTGGCACGCAGCATTGTAGTGCAATAAAACATGGACTGTGGGTTGCAAAAGAAAAAATCGAAGCATTTGAGTTGTGGTGCTATAGAGGAATAGTAAAAATTAGGTGGACTGACAAGATAAGGAATGAGGAGGTTGTGTGCAGGATCGGAAAGGAAAGAAATAAGTGGGAAGTACTGTCAAGGAAAAAGGAAAGGATGATAGGACATCTGTTACGACATTAGGGAATAACTTCCATTCTACTAGAGGGAACTGTAGTGCATAAAAGCTGCAGAGGAAGACAGAGTCTGGAATACATCCAGCAAATAGTTGAAGACGTATGTTGCAAGTGTTACTCTGAGGTGAAGGTGTTGTCACAGGAGAGAAATTCATGGCGAGACGCACTAAACCAGTCAGAGGACTGATGACACACACACACACACACACACAGACAGACACACACACACACACACACACACACACACACTCTCTCTCTCTCTCTCTCTCTCTCTCTCTCACACACGCACACACACACACACACACACACACACAAAAGTCAATTCAGAAACACATATTGCTTTTATTGACTTCAAGGAAGCTTTTGACTCTGACATTAGAAACTTCGAACGATGATGGAACAAAGAGACTACCTGACATATGCTACACAGACAACCAAAAACAGTAAGTAGTTTCCAAAGAAATCGTAAACAATGGCAGCTGAAAAACATAAGGGATGATAGTAAATCAAGGCATTACCATAGGACGTAACTTTGTCACGGACATCTTTTAACGCCGCGTGGGATTAGCCGAGCGGTCTCAGGCGCTGCAGTCCTGGACTGTGCGGCTGGTCCCGGCGGAGTTTCGAGTCCTCCCTCGGGCATGGCTGTGTGTGTTTGTCCTTAGGATAATTTAGGTTAAGTAGTGTGTAAGCTTAGTGACTGATGACCTTAGCAGTTAAGTCCCATAAGATTTCACACACATTTCTTGAACATCTTTTAACATCTATATTGCGAATCTCATATGAAAAGGGATGAATGAACCACATCAAGGTGTGCAGCTGAAAAGAAGCATTCATCTGGACGCTGTGTTGTATACATATGAAGTAGTGTTAATACAGAATGAGGAAGAAAATTTTTCAGCCTGAAAATATACCAGAATAAAATAGTCATGGCTCACTATGCAAGACAGCCACTTAGATCAAAAATTGTTATTGAGTACGAGGTAGTGGTAGAAGTTTTGGATATTATGTCAAATTACATAATGATGTACTGAATAATATCAATAAATTTCAGCGCATATGTGTCACTCTGAGGTGAGTTTTTTATGTACAGTTTAGAAATAAAAATAAAACCAGTAGAATTTTCTCAGCTATTTTATTTTTAAATGAAGCCCTGTACTTCAATCTGGTTTTCCACACACGATGCTGGCCGCTGTGGCCGAGCGGTTCTAGGCGCTTCAGTCCGGAACCGCGCTGCTGCTACGGTCGCTGGTTTGAATCCTGCCTCGGGCATGGATGTGTTAGTTAGGTTTACGTAGTTCTAAGTCCAGGGGACTGGCGACCTCAGATGTTAAGCCGCATAGTGCTTAGAGCCATTTGAACCCACACACGATATTAAGGCACTTTAGTATCTTACAACCACCTTTGAATACCTTTCTCATATAAATCTGCCATGTCAGCATAGTGCGATAATTTAAACTTCTGTTACGATTCCATAAAGCACACTTTTGACACTTGAGGAAACTCATCTGAGCGGTGACGGATCGTTTCGATTGCGGTCTGCAGATTGAACCTCTGGTTCGTTTTCTCTGCCGTCGCCCGGCAGCGCTCTTGCGCTGCGTTGTTTCGTTTGAAATGTTTGTGGGGCGGAAGAGTGTGGAACAGTCAGTCAGCGAGGGACGAGGAGGAAGGAAGGCGGTTGGAGGAACTGTGTGTCATCACACGCCGGTGGTCTGTGTCTTGACCGATTCGGTCTGAGGGAATCGTTGCCACGGGAACGACTTTGATAATGACTAGCCGATTCTAATGGTCTGAAAGGGCATCTCTTCCTTGTTTCAATCCGCGTTGTGTGATTTAGTTTGTCGACGTTACCGGCTCTGTTGTTACTGCCCTGCCCTATGTGATTATTCCCCGATTTGAGAATTTGTGCTCTCCGGGAAGTTTGGATCTGCCATAGTGGTTCGGTATCGCTTACAGAAACTGTTTGAGTCTCACCCCCTCTGTGTTCGCTGAGTGCCGCTTTCCTGAAAAGTAAGGAAGTTGAGTTCCCCAGGTATGATGATTATGATGATAGTTTTTCATTGTTAGATTTTAAAAGTGTTCCTCCTTGCCAAATGACGCCTACCATTGTCACTGCCACCATCCGTGAGAGTGGTGGGATTGTGACGGCGGTCGCAGGTGCTGTCATGAACATGACTAAAAGAAAAGAAAAAGAAGCTACTATCTAACCAGAAACAATTAGTACGAATTCAGTAAATGCAATTAAAAACTCTGCTTTGAGAGCTGACTACAGTTCTTATTCTGGTTGAAAGATATCTTTACTCGTTTGCAGTTATTGGTTTTATATTGGTGAATCGTCAGTTCATTTGCAGAGCATATAGTCCCGCACTCCAATGTATCTAGAAGAATTACCCCTAGGTACCAAATGTGGACAGTGAATGTTACTGAGGTTCACTCAGTGATGTGCTCCCAACAAAATACTGACTTTCATAGAGAACATGAGCAGCCCTATCTGATTATACAATCTGACTTGTGGTGGGCATTAATTTAGCTTTACAACTGATTACACTAACAAGGAAACCAAATGAAGAAGCCATGGTAACGCTCACAGAGCCACTCAATAAACATGTCCTACAGGTCGTTCGCATCCCACTTATGTATTGCCAACTGAGTTCTGGGACTGTGAGCAATGTTGGAATGGCGGGAAAGAATCTATCGTGACCAGGAGAAAGAAATATGGACTCCAATCTCATTTTGTTCTGAAGAACATGGTGATATATTCAGCTTGAAACTAAGATATACTTTGTGTGAACACGAATGTGTAAGAATAATAATCTAATGTTAGTCAGGACATTCAACTATCGCAACAAGTTAGCCAAACAATTTCATCATCAATTTCTATGGATATCTTTCAAATGAAACTAAGCGATCTGCACAGGGAAATACTGGTCTGGTCGTACCCTCGTCCTTAGGTGATTGGGATTGATCACTCTCTCCTAAACCCTCACACACGTTCTCACATATTCGTGCTGAGTCAAGCATTGAAATTTCTTCTAGCTCAAAAGCATTAATAAAACATATGATATTTCACTCTATATATAACCAAAGAGCCTACAGTCCATGAGGCCCCACTGGACACTAACGTACTTCCAATGACCAGCTTTAGAGATTGAACAAACATTCTTTCCCCCAATTAAATAAATCCTTTCACACGTTATAAATCCTAAAACTGACACAGTCAAGGGTGGTGCATTCGCACATTCTGTAGTGCGTCGACGAGCGGGCTAATTCCGCTCTATCTCACTCATCTTGTTGCCACTCTGGCTGCATAATCTTCACACGATTTTTTTTCGTAAGTGTACCACGCTCGCGCACTACCTACTGTCATTTTTTGCATGTCTTAGGAACGGCGCTTCATATTCGCATTTACGGGCTGTGAGAGAAATAACAAGTACTCACAATGTGTCCGTTCCTGGAAGTTAGGAAGAAGTCATTCGCAAGCTGTAAAACTTATAACTACACACGAAAAGAACGTCACTGAATGCGGTGTAAGCCTGCTTCGTTTCCACTGACCACGGGGCTGATGGCGAAGTGGTCCGGCAGAACCAATGGCTCAGTTACTACGAAACGGTGCTCGTCCGTCTAACATTTATTCTATATACAATTATTTTAACTTAATACTATGCGTCTTAACTTTTACTAATACGGAGCAAGCACGCAACCTTCGCCTTGTCTGTCCAGATTCCGACCACGAGGTCTACTGCACCCAAGGTAATCGTACTATTTTAACATTTTGGTTGGAGAACACCGCAACTGTTTTCGTAAATTACACTGTAGGAAATATTGTAATCTTACAAATCTCACATACAATACCAACGTTCTTGAGGGAATTCAGAGGATATAAAGAAAACCAACGTCACTCCTTCTCTGTCAGCCCCCAAGTGCCTAACACGGCTCCCTCGAAGACCCACGCTCCTTCTGGTCTTCGTACAGAGGAGATTTGCACTACATGTGCAGTTCCATTCGCATCGTTGACTTCTCATCCATAGATGATAGCCATAAGTTGTTAACGACTGGGGATTGCAGTGTCAGAATCCTTGACACGCGCCCCCACGTGCACCAGACGACATACTCATGGAGACAGACACACAGAGTAATTATCACAGTCAACTGAAACACCAGAAAATTATTCAACACACAAAACAAATCTAAAAAGGAGTGTGAGGACAAGCTAGAATTTGGACAGGATGTGCAAAAGAGAACTGCTCATCATCCATTTTCCGTCCACAGGCTATGTGTATCTGTCAGGAAAACAGCCGATCGCGGCATGATGTCCCAGTTTCACAAAAGAAACATGAAAGAGGAACAACGTTACTGTTTCATTTTACACAGTGAAAATTTCTTCTGCTTAAAAGGCTCCACTTCATTGTCATCTAAGTAAACATGTGTCTCCCGCCTAATGTTTGCCTCTTAGTGTCCTTGTGTAAAAGCACTGCATCTTAAAACACGTGGCGTTACTGTGAGATCAACCAGTCATTCTTTCTATATATTAGCTCTAAATATTTATGACTGTGCAGATAAAAATCACATAATACGGTGAAAAGTGTATCGACGCCGTGTTACGACCTACACGAATAATGGAAGTTTTCGGAAAGGGATTGGGGATACTTACATTATATGCATGTGCGCCATTTATTTGCCCAGTGGTTTCCAATTTGAGGTTATTGAAACGTCCCCTTAGAAAAGTTAAGCATGACTGTGCTGGAAAACCTCTTACTTTATTTGTTTTTCAAACAGCTGAGCAAAACTGAACTTACTCAGACATTTCTCTCTTTACTTATTCTGATCATCACTAAACTGACACACAATGTTTCTGCCGCAACGCAATCTGACTTTCAATAATCCCCACAAAAGAATAGCCCTGACTAACAATAACTTATAGCTTTCATGAATCACCTCACAAAAATCTTCGTTATTCGAACTACTGCAATACAGCGAGCACCAATACTGCCAGCTAAATAAGAGATTGTAACTACTGAAGCCACTAACTACTGATAGGCGTAATTAGCAAATGAAAGATTTTGGTAGAGAACAGACAATGTATTTACCTTAATAGTGTCCTATATATATATATGACCTCCATCTTTACAAACTTCCTTTTTTTTTGCGGACACACGTCCAGATCGTCCGTTCTCAAAACTATGGCATCTCTCTCTCCACATCCACCACTGCTGGCGGCTCACTTCCAACTGCGCAACGCTATGCGTTGTTAACATCCAACTGCCCAACACTACAAAAGCGAATATTCCATCAATGCCAACCAGCCACAGACTGCACACAGCAGTCAGTGATATTCATACAGAGCGCTACGTGGCATTACCAACATAAAAACCTAAACAATCTACTTACATAAAAAAAATTGCAGACAATTATTGGGCACTGGCCAAAACAATTTGTAAAATTTTTTGTAAGGAGCGTGGGGGCTATGTAAGTAGTGATGATCAGAATAAGTGATGATCAGAATAAGTAAAGCGAGAAATGTCTGAGTACGTTCAGTTTTGCTCAACTGTTTTTCCAGCACAGTCATGCCTAATTTTTCTAAGGGGACGTTTCATTATAAATGATTTTTTTTCCATTCCGAATACTTCTAAATTGAAATTGTTTTCCACTTTTGGGCACCATGACACACAGACCAGACAACGTCTGGTTAATGGTTCGTCTTATAAATATAACACAGCCATATGTAGATGGACAAAATAGTGGTCACAAGAAATAATAGAATGTTTTCAAACTATTTCATAAATTTAGTAGTAGCTTGCTGTTTTAAAATTTATACTCACTACATTTTTATGCTTTTTTCCGTAGTAGGATTTACACAAGTTTGTAGGTTTTTATGCCGTCTTTTGAAAGTGTCGTAAAAGAATTGCTTAGATCATATGCCTTTCGCTTTAATTCAAAACGTCTTCAGTCGCCATAAAAATTTTGTTTCGATGTCAAAATCGGAAAAGAGTTTTCATGTTTTACAGTATTACTATAAAGCAGCATTAGATTGCAATTATCACTCAGGATTTTTCGCTCACGAGACGTAAGTGCGTCAGCAAACAACGAAGCAGTGATATATCCTGTATCAGCGAAGTGCAATGTCATAGAACTCGAGCATCTATGTCTGGAAGAACGCCAGGAATGACGTAGGAAGGAAAAAATCGTGAGTGATAATTGTGATTTTGTATTGTTTAGTAGTAGTTTTAGTAGTAGTAATGTAAAACATGAGAACTGTTCACGAACTTGATAAACAGAATTGTAAGAGAACCATGTTGTTACAGTGTCCACTAAAGGTTCTTCGAAATAATACGAAAAGTGTGCCATCTAAATACGAATTTTACTACTGTCGTAAAAGATGGCCGATAACATATATTACTTGTGCCATGTAACTCATTTTTACATGCCACTTATGTTTTATTCAGGTTGCCCTATACTGTCCACAGTCTGCATATTCTAGGATCTTTTGTATTTATCCATTTTTTATTTCATTTTGGCTTATGAATCTTCTGACTGGTCTGATGCGGCACACCATGAATTCCTTTTCTGTCTCAATCTCTGCATTTCAGAGCAGTACTCTTACCGAGGATCCTCAATTATTTGTTGGATATATTCCAATCTCTGGCTTCCCCTACAGTTTTTACCCCCTACACTTCCCTCAAGAAACAAAGAAGTTATTTTTTAATATCTTAACACATGTCCATCATCCTGTCCATTCTTCTCGTCTACATTTCCTCAAGTTCTTTTCCTCGCCGATTCTGCGGTGTATTTCTTCTGCTCTTACCTTATCAATCTACCTAATTTTCAACATTATTCTATAGCACCACATCCTACACACATCGAATTCCTTTTGATGCAATTTTCACACAGTCCATGTTTCACTTCCAGAGAATGCTGTGAAGTTTCTTCCTCAAGTTAAAGCCTTTGTCTAATGCTAGTAGACTTCTTTTGGCCGGGAGTGCCCCGTATGCCTTTGCAAGTCCTCTTCTTCTGTCTTTCTTCCTTCACCGAAGGTTACGTGGCTGACAAACACAATTGCTTCCATTTTGTGGTCCCCGATTTTGATGTTCAGTTTATTGCCAATCTCTTTCCTGCTGCTCCTCATTACTCTCGTCTTTCTTCGGTTTCCTCTCAATACGTAGACCTTTCCCACCCGCCGTCCAGTTCTCCTCGTGCTGAGTGTAGTAGGCGCGTGCGCCACGGCAAGCGTTGCAGACGGCGGGCCTGCCCTGCTCCGCTCCCCCTAGCTGCGCAGCGCCGTGTATCTGGAATGCCTGAGTCACCGCGTCACAGGCAGGCGTCCCAGCCGGCCGCGCTCCCCTACCAAAGCCCATTCCGAGCGCCGGGTTTTCTGGCGCACGGTGGCTGGGGCGGGCTGGCATGCCGCTGCACGGCGGCTCAAAGGCGCCGCCGGCACAGTAGCAGGGGGCGCAGGTAGAGCGGGGCTTTTAGCGAAGCTGCGAGACACGAATTTATAATAATGTTCTTCATCAAATGTTATGAAAATTACAGCTATTTGTAAATATTGAAGAGAGAAAGGTATTCCAGCAGAACTTCAATGAAATCTTCAATCAAATGGCGATCATTTTTGTCGGCGTCTAATTACTTTCTTAATTTTTTTATTTATTGATTTTTCATGTGCACTATAGTCAGATCATTCTCGGAAGAAAGGTCTCGCTGTCATTTTACTGTTACTCGTTTAGCGCTACCCAGGATTCACGAGTAGGGTACTTTAAGGCTATAGCTACGGAAGCGAGTAAGTTGCGGTTCAGCACCAGCAGTTCAAAAGTGCAGAAAACTAACTGATGATCTCGTCAAACTACATATATGTTTCATACTGTGGAGAACCATACCATATCTTTTTAAAAACGAAGTCAACACTGTGAACTAAAATAACAGAGTAAAAGACTACAAATTGGAGATCCATATGAATGACACAGTACTAGAGTCACCCAAATAGTATTGGAGTGGTTCTTGCTAGCACACTATCTTCCACGATGCGACTAAAAAAAAATTCTTGGAAATCAGGCATGGGAAAAGACTATATATACTACTGGCCATTAAAATTGCAACACCAAGAAGAAATGCAGACGATAAACGGATATTCATTGGACAAATATACTAGAACTAACATGTGATTACATTTTCACGCAATTTGGGTGCATAGATCCTGAGAAATCAGTACCCAGAACAACCACCTCTGGCCGTAATAACGGCCTTGATACGCCTGGGCATTGTGTCAAACAGAGCTTTGATGGCGTGTACAGGTACAGCTCCCCATGCAGCTTCAATACGATACCACAGTTCATCAAGCGTAGTGACTGGTGTATTGTGACGAGTCAGTTGCTCGGCCACCATTGACCAGACGTTTTCAATTGGTGAGAGATCTCGAGAATGTGCTGGCCAAGGCAGCAGTCGAACATTTTCTGTATCCAGAAAGGCCCGTACAGGACCTGTAATATGCGGTCATGCATTATCCTGCTGAAATGTAGTGTTTCGCAGGGATCGAATGAAGAGTAGAGCCACGGGTCGTAACACATTTGAAATGTAACGTCCACTGCTCAAAGTGCCGTCAATACGAACAAGAGGTGACCGAGACGTGTAAGCAATGGCACCCCACACCATCACGCCGAGTGATGCGCCAGTATGGCGGTGATGAATACAGGCTTCCAATTTGCGCTCACCGCGATGTCGCCAAACACAGATGCGACCATTATGATGCTGTAAACAGAACCTGGATTCAGCCGAAAAAATGACGTTTTGCCATTGCACCCAGGTTCGTCGTTGAGTACACCATCACAGGCACTCCTGTCTGTAATGCAGCGTCAAGGGTAACCGCAGCAATGGTCTCCGAGCTGATAGTCCAGCTGCAAACGTCTTCAAACTGTTCGTGCAGATGGTTGTTGTCTTGCAAACGTCCCCATCTGTTGACTCTGAGATCGAGACGTGGCTGCACGATCCGTTACAGCCATGAGGATAAGATGCCTGTCATCTCAACTGCTAGTGATACGAGGCCGTTGGGATCGAGCACGGCGTTCCGCATTAGCCTCCTGAACCCACCGATTCCATATTCTGCTAACACTCATTCGATCTCGACCAACACGAGCAGCAATGTCACGATACGATAAACCGCAATCGTGATAGGCTACAATCCGACCTTTATCAAAGTCAGAAACTTGATGGTACGCATTTCTCCTCCTTACACAAGGTATCACAACAACGTCTCACCAGGCAACGGCGGTCAACTGCTGTTTGTGCATGAGAAATCGGTTGGAAACTTTCTCATGTCAGCACGTTGTAGGTGTCGCCACCGGCGCCAACCTTGTGTGAATGCTCTGAAAAGCTAATCATTTGCATATCGCAGCATCTTCTTCCTGTCGGTTAAATTTCGCGTCTGTAGCACGTCATCTTCGTGGTGTAGCAATTTTAATGGCCAGTAGTGTATGTTAATCTGCACTAGTCCTGCATCAGCGGGATACGCTTCAAAATTCTGCGATAAGTTTAGTGTATCCACAGGCTGAATATTGTGCTCCGGTGTGGCTGAATCAGCCATCATGTAAGTAAGATGCTCACTCACCTCAATACAACCATGAGTATCATCTCTGGGTGCATAAGAACAATTCCACCACACTGGCTTCCTACACTCAGCCACATAATTCCTTCCCTGTTAACTCCGTTAAGAAGACAAGCAGCCCTGTCGAAAGAAAATTCCATAGAAATAATTTTCAACTTCTCATACACAAAGATCTTCCTAGGTTGGGAACTGAATTCCTCCGACTGGCCCTACTGCTTGCTAAGGGCAATGTCACCACTGACAGCAAATGGCGTGAAACGTGGACTACAAACGCTCCATCTGAAGGGCGACATCTACTGACCCTCTAAACTACAAAGAACCAAGGGCTCTGAACTCCCTTGGTATCACTGGCAGAATATAAACCGCATCCAGAGAGGACACGAAGTGTGTGCGTACAACCTGCACAAATGGGGTAAAGCAGTCCAGACTAAGCAGAGATTGTGTAGCAGCGAAACAGATCGGCTGGCTAAATGTCGAGGAGTGTAAGTTGAGAGCCTACCTGGGTGACCCAAACGACTTTTTCAAGGCTCCTCCACCTAGCACTGCTGCTAGATGCTGCACAGGTAGTGTCCTCAGTCAGCGCACGGAGGAAAACGCAACGGAGATTTGATGGGGAAAAGGTGAGACATTAACATTTGAGCTTTTGTATTAGTCCTGCAGTAAATAACACTTCATTATAACTTTAGTAGGGCCTTATTTTTTCTGGGTATAGAGTGTTACTTTGTAAAAAACCCTTGTTTGATAGATAAAGGTCCGTAGCATTTCTATACTCGTACTTAAAAGGGGACTCTTCGAACTTCCTTTCACCGATTTGATCCATATTGACAGAGAGCGTAAGGCACGACTAGGATTTCCACATACGTAAACAGAAGACGGAATTCTCAACCGTTTTTGAGAAAACGGAGTTTGAAAATATGCGTGTATGGTCCCTATTCTTCAAGGATTCAGCAGCCGAGCAAGAAGGCGCTTAGTTTCGTAAGTGTGGAGGCTCCTTGCCGGTTTTTTCTTTTTTATTTTTTTAATTCCCATGTAATTCTAACTACAGATATACATGGTACGCCAAGAAATTGTGCTGATGGATAACAGTTTATGAACGTAAACCAAGTTTGTTTTGGAAGAGTCATACTGAAAAATCCACGCACATTCAGAAATTCGTGATTGGTGAAGTGCTCCGTAAGTTATACGTAATTCTTGTCAGAAATGTAGATACAATAATACAAATAAAATTACTGTACTAACATGACTGTTAGTTGTTTTATATCTTTTTTTCTCATTTCCAGTCTCATTACGACAACATTTAGTATCTCTCTTCTTTTAAGGATAAACATTACGATATTAATAAATGAATCCTTAAATAATTTGCACGGTCATTAGAAATATGTTGTTAGAAATACATGAAAAAAAAAGCCGGCCAATGTGGCCTAGCGGTTCTAGGCGCTTCAGTCTGGAACCGCGCGACCGCTACGGTTGCAGGTTCGAATCCTGCCTCGGGCATGGATGTGTGTGATGTCCTTAGGTTGGTTAGGTTTAAGTAGTTCTAAGTTCTAGGCGACTGATGACCTCAGCTGTTAAGTGCCATAGTGCTCAGAGCCATTTGAACCATTTGAAGAAAAAAAAAAATACGTGTCAGAGAGACTTGATAGAGAGGCCGAGTGTTTATGAGACTAAGCGTTTACTCGCTCAGCTGCGGACTCTTTGAGCGCTTGCGACCAAACAAGCGCGCATAAAATTTTCCAATTCTATTTCCCCACAAACGATTAAGAGTTGAGTCTTTCTGTTTACAAAACTCCCAGCCCTATCAGTGCCATACATGCAGTGTCAACATCAATCAAACCGCTGAGGGGAATTCGGTACGCTTCTCTTGTTAACATATCAAAAAATTGCTAATCACCTACAGTGACTAAGAAAAAAATCGTAAAGTATAAATTTATAGACTTACGTAATAAGAAATACGAGAAAACAATGTAACACAGTACCACTCTTGAAAATTTTAGCTCACGACACTTATCATAGTTGTCGTGAACAAGCATACAGAGGTGCTTTTCCTGAGCAAAATCGACACGCTACGTTACAAGTTGAGACGACCAAAGGTCTCAGCCGCAACACGGGAGTAGTGCTGCGGAGTAATGCAACACTGCAGGGTGGAGAGAGGGAGGAATGCCGCAACACAGATGATCCCCCGGCGCGTGGTAGCTGACACGCCGCGGTTGTCGACCTGCGGCGGCGCCCTCGTGCATGCCGGGTGGGGGCGAGGCGGGGGCGGCCAGAGCAGCTTGTCAGGCGGTGGCGGCACCCACACGCCCCACCACTAGAGGCCGCCTGGCTGCCCTATGGCAGAGTCGCTGCAAAGTGAGTCCTTGTCTCTGCGCGTGGACAGCTGCCGCCGCTACCACGCGACAGTCAGGCCGAATACAGGGTAGTTTATTCACGATGGGTTTTCTCCAGATGGTTTGGGAACAAACCTGAGTAGCAACTAGATTATAGTTTCACTTTGTTATCTCCGTCATACATTTCACTTCAAAGGCTAGGCAATACGTCTGTTCCAACCTTGCATCCTTCAGACCGTTCTTTTGTCCGTCTTACTACTTCTCCTTTTTCTGCGAGTTTGTATTAGTTGAAAACGAATGGAATTTTGTCTTCTTCTGCATGTTGAAGATGTTGCTTCCAATTCTCCTTCCATTCTTATACTTTACAGTTAAGTACTTCTTATTCTTCTCGCAATATTCTCACTTCTAATAAGATCCCTCCTTGAGAACCCTTTGGCAGATCTTAAAAATCTTTTTTCGTCCTACAGTATGCTGATTTTGTCTTCCTTTTTTTAAATCGAAGATTCATTCGCGTGGAGCCAGGCAGACAAAGCCTTTTTTTGTAAATGTTTAATTTTGTGCTTCTCTCGGATTGTTCTTTAAGGTTTTATTTATTATTCCACATATGTGGTAAAATGTATTGATTTTATTGTGTACACCGTAAATCATTATTTAATGTAAAATGAAGGTCGAGGGGAGAGAAAATAGAAAGGGAAGGGGTTATTGAAGGTAGCTACATCGGGACTTTATGTAGAATCAGCGGCGACGAGTGAAAATGTGTGCCAGACCGGGTTTCGAACCCAGGATCTCCTGCTTATTAATTTATTTTATTGCGTTATCCACTGCACCACGCGGACACGGTGCTAACTGCAATAATGCGGACCATCTCGGTACGCTTCTCGGCCGACCCTCATTCCAACACAGCGCATCTATCCTCAGGTCTTTTTCACGTCCTCCACGCTCGCTACTTGTGTGTTTCCCGCAGGAGGTCGGATGTAGTTGTGCATACGCACTGAAGGTTGTGGATTCGTTGCCCGTCAAGACAAATCAGTTATACGAGTGATGTCTCTTCGTTAGGAAATGTCTGAAAGAAAAGACACGAGGCTTTCATAGTATTACATTAGCTGACATAAATTCTTAAACTAGCGATTTGCTCCAGTGCCTTGTCTTGAATAACAATTTTTGGTCTGCCGGCCGAAGTGGCCGTGCGGTTAAAGGCGCTGCAGTCTGGAACCGCAAGACCGCTACGGTCGCAGGTTCGAATCCTGCCTCGGGCATGGATGTTTGTGATGTCCTTAGGTTAGTTAGGTTTAACTAGTTCTAAGTTCTAGGGGACAAATGACCTCAGCAGTTGAGTCCCATAGTGCTCAGAACCAGAGCCAATTTTTGGTCTGTGTGCTGTTTCAGCTAGTGAGCCGCAACTTTAGATTTTGCAGTGGATATTTTCAGATTGTGGCATTGTCTTCGTAGTTCATATTACCTACAATGAACGTCATGGGATATCTCCTAATATCCTGCTGGAAATCCTTTTGCCTGGCGTAGTGCAGCAGCTCGACGTGGCACGACTCAACAAGAGGTGGGAAGTCCCGTGTAGAAATATTGAGCTATGTTGCCTTCATAGCGGTCCATAATTCGCAAGTGTTGCCAATGAACGTTTTTGTGAACGAACTGACATCTAGATTATGTCTCAACCATGTTCGAAGGGATTCATGTTGTGTAATCTACGTGGCTAAATCTTTCGCTCGAATTGTCCACAATGTTCCTCAAACAAATCGCCTAACAAATGTGACCTGTGACATGGCGCATTGTCATCCGCCACATTCGAAATATATCATCAGCTCTTACGAACTGAAAATGGGACACATCTTCCAGTTGTCCAGGGTCCAATCGAAATGGTCTTGAGCCTGGGAGAGGCGCTGCAGGCGATGTCATGCCATCAGCAAAGACACTTGCTTCAGTCGTCTGCTGCCGTACCCCCTGACGCCAAATTTCACCACACTGTTCTAACGGATACGTCCGTTCTACGTCCCACATTGATTTCTGCGGTTATTTCAAGCCGTACTGCTTGTCTGTTAGTCTGAGGACTCTACGGGAATGCCACTGCTCTCAGTCGTTAAGCGAAGGCCTTCGGCCTCTGCGTTGTCCGTGGTGAGAGGTAATGCGTGAAATTTGGTATTTTCGGCACACACTCGCCACTGTGGATCTCGGAATACTGAATTCTCTAATTCCCGAAGTGGAATGTCCTTTGCATCTAGCTCCAACTACCATTTCGCATCCAAAGTCTGTTAATTCGCGGCGTGCGGCCGTAATCATGTTGGAGACCAGTTCACATTCTAACAACCCTACCACAACAAAGGTCAAAGATTAATTATGATTGCAGTGTTGCTCACGCTGCTAAATATTGCATTTTCGGGCAACAACAAAGTTGTATTATGTGGCAGGTGTCATTAGAGCACAGTTAGTAAAGTTATTTCTTGAAATAATGGATAAACTAGGCACTCATCTTTTCGTGTTTCCCACGCTGGTCTCGTTGTGAACTCATGGCTCAATCGTCGAAAATCTAGGTACTGATGATTCCAAGTTCGGATGCAAAGAGGCCTAGGTGTTATTCTGCTATATTCAAAAGTTTTATAGACGTATTTCATAAACATTCTTGAAGATTAAACTTTTGCAAGTTAGGACAAAAGTAATCAGCACTCCGAATTTAAGTTACACTTCTTTTTTTTTACTTTTGTTGCAATATCACGTAACTCGTTCCAAAACATCACTTCACAATATAAAACATATTTGAAAATATCTTCCTCACTGTTAAAGTTCACATTTCATAAACTGACTACAATTTGCGTCTTTTAAACATGACGACCAAAGCTTGATTCTCTAATAACCGCTTACGCGCCCAAAACTCAGAGTTACAAGTACTTCAAAGATCATAGTGACAAAAGAAAGAATACACATAAGAATAATACCATTGCAATATACACATATAGATGTAACGAAGTACTTCTACATTAATGATATCAAATCTGAATGTTGTCACAGAAATATGTTAAATATTTTGCAGAAACACAGTAGAATGTTGCTGGTATCGAGAGGTTGAGGTGAGGTGCCGTAATCGTTACGTAATTCAAGTACCATTACAACATGAATCACCGGAATACAATTGACAGCTTCGCCAATGCACTGCCCTTTTATACCTCGTGTAAGCGATACTTCAGCTATCTGCATATGTATGTGTCGCTATCCCATGGCTGTGACCTCAGTGAAAAAAAAAAAAAAACTGATTGGTACAATCCTTTTCCGTGTACAAGTGTGCTCGAACCGTAAATTTGTCACTAATTACCTATATTTAAGAGTATCCTGGAATACACATTATTGGTAAGTATGCTATCGTTCATTTCCGTAGTATTTGAAATCACAGCTCGTGATGAAGAGTGTCTGTACAACTTGTCAGAATTGCACCTCCTCCGCCCCGCAGAGCAGTTGCAGCAGAAGGAGTGGGGAGATCCCCATCTCAGGGCGCGCCAGCGCGAGACGGCTATTCCGGACTCCGGGCACAGCTGCCGAGGTCCGAAGAGGCCGGCAGCGGCGCGCCTCGCCGGCTGTTCATCATCCGGGATCCAATTTCGCGGCGAGCAGCGGCGACCCGCTGTGCACAGTAGTCCGCGCGCCCCTGCCAGCCTCTGCCTCTGCCTAGACGCTGCCGCGGCCGCCGCCTTTATTGCCGGCATTTGCATTCCTCTGGCGGCTGTCAGCGGGCCTGGGGGATTCCCGCGGTCCTCCGACGCTCGCCCGTTTCTCGCTTTCCGCGGTCCTGACCTACTTTTGCCGAGCCGTTCTTTCTGCAAGAGGCGCAGCTTCTCTGCTGCGGCGCAAATGGGATCAGATAAGAAAGCTGCCCTGGAAAATCAGGGGTGCTACAGCTTGCAGTGCGATTTAAAAATACTGCAGCACTGTGTGTTACTTCTTCCCTAACACGTCAGGGAAAAGCGCCGTCACACAAGCTGACACCGACACTACGCTGAAACGACAGTCTGTGTGCCAAAGAGGATTGTCCTTATCAGATTAAACCTCTTAGCTTACACCAAACTGTAAATCATAGCCGGCCGCTGTGACCGAGCGGTTCTAGGCGCTTCAGTCTACATCTACATCTACATTTATACTCCGCAAGCCACCCAACGGTGTGTGGCGGAGGGCACTTTACGTGCCACTGTCATTACCTCCCTTTCCTGTTCCAGTCGCGTATGGTTCGCGGGAAGAACGACTGTCTGAAAGCCTCCGTGCGCGCTCTAATCTCTCTAATTTTACATTCGTTATCTCCTCGGGAGGTATAAGTAGGGGGAAGCAATATATTCGATACCTCATTCAGAAACGCACCCTCTCGAAACCTGGCGAGCAAGCTACACCGCGATGCAGAGCGCCTCTCTTGCAGAGTCTGCCACTTGAGTTTGTTAAACATCTCCGTAACGCTATCACGGTTACCAAATAACCCTGTGACGAAACGCGCCGCTCTTCTTTGGATCTTTTCTATCTCCTCCGTCAACCCGACCTGGTACGGATCCCACACTGATGAGCAATACTCAAGTATAGGCCGAACGAGTGCTTTGTAAGCCACCTCCTTTGTTGATGGACTACATTTTCTAAGGACTCTCCCAATGAATCTCAATCTGGTACCCGCCTTACCAACAATTAATTTTATATGATCATTCCACTTCAAATCGTTCCGCACGCATACTCCCAGATATTTTACAGAAGTAACTGCTACCAGTGTTTGTTCCGCTATCATATAGTCATACAATAAAGGATCCTTCTTTCTATGTATTCGCAATACATTACATTTGTCTATGTTAAGGGTCAGATGCCACTCCCTGCACCAAGTGCCTATCCGCTGCAGATCTTCCTGCATTTCGCTACAATTTTCTAATGCTGCAACTTCTCTGTATACTACAGCATCATCCGCGAAAAGCCGCATGGAACTTCCGACACTATCTACTAGGTCATTTATATATATTGTGAAAAGCAATGGTCCCATAACACTCCCCTGTGGCACGCCAGAGGTTACTTTAACGTTTGTAGAAGTCTCTCCATTGATAACAACATGCTGTGTTCTGTTTGCTAAAAACTCTTCAATCCAGCCACACAGCTGGTCTGATTTTCCGTAGGCTCTTACTTTGTTTATCAGGCGACAGTGCGGAACTGTATCGAACGCCTTCCGGAAGTCAAGAAAAATAGCATTTACCTGGGAGCCTGTATCTAATATTTTCTGGGTCTCATGAACAAATAAAGCGAGTTGGGTCTCACACGATCGCTGTTTCCGGAATCCATGTTGATTCCTACAGAGTAGATTCTGGGTTTCCAAAAACGACATGATACTCGAGCAAAAAACATGTTCTAAAATTCTACAACAGATCGACGTCAGAGATATAGGTCTACAGTTTTGCGCATCTGCTCGACGACTCTTCTTGAAGACTGGGACTATCTGTGCTCTTTTCCAATCATTTGGAATCCTCTGTTCCTCTAGAGACTTGCGGTACACGGCTGTTAGAAGGGGGGCAAGTTCTTTCGCGTACTCTGTGTAGAATCGAATTGGTATCCCGTCAGGTCCAGTGGACTTTCCTCTATTGAGTGATTCCAGTTGCTTTTCTATTCCTTGGACACTTATTTCGATGTCAGCCATTTTTTCGTTTGTGCGAGGATTTAGAGAAGGAACTGCAGTGCGGTCTTCCTCTGTGAAACAGCTTTGGAAAAAGGTGTTTAGTATTTCAGCTTTACGCGTGTCATCCACTGTTTCAATGCCATCATCATCCCGTAGTGTCTGGATATGCTGTTTCGAGCCACTTACTGATTTAACGTAAGACCAGAACTTCCTAGGATTTTCTGTCAAGTCGGTACATAGAATTTTACTTTCGAATTCAATGAACGCTTCACGCATAGCCCTCCTTACGCTAACTTTGACATCGTTTAGCTTCTGTTTGTCTGAGAGGTTTTGGCTGCGTTTAAACTTTGAGTGAAGCTCTCTTTGCTTTCGCAGTAGTTTCCTAACTTTGTTGTTGTACCACGGTGGGTTTTTCCCGTCCCTCACAGTTTTACTCGGCACGTACCTGTCTAAAACGCATTTTACGATTGCCTTGAACTTTTTCCATAAACACTCAACATTGTCAGTGTCGGAACAGAAATTTTCGTTGTGATCTGTTAGGTAGTCTGAAATCTGCCTTCTATTACTCTTGCTAAACAGATAAACCTTCCTCTCTTTTTTTATATTCCTATTAACTTCCATATTCAGGGATGCTGCAACGGCCTTATGATCACTGATTCCCTGTTCTGTACATACAGAGTCGAAAAGTTGGGGTCTGTTTGTTATCAGTAGGTCCAAGATGTTATCTCCACGAGTCGGTTCTCTGTTTAATTGCTCGAGGTAATTTTCGGATAGTGCATTCAGTATAATGTCACTCGATGCTCTGTCCCTACCACCCGTCCTGAACATCTGAGTGTCCCAGTCTATATCTGGTAAATTGAAATCTCCACCTAAGACTATAACATGCTGAGAAAATTTATGTGAAATGTATTCCAAATTTTCTCTCAGTTGTTCTGCCACTAATGCTGCTGAGTCGGGAGGTCGGTAAAAGGAGCCAATTATTAACCTAGTTCGGTTGTTGAGTGTAACCTCCACCCATAATAATTCACAGGAACTATCCACTTCTACTTCACTACAGGATAAACTACTACTAACAGCGACGAACACTCCACCACCGGTTGCATGCAATCTATCCTTTCTAAACACCGTCTGTACCTTTGTAAAAATTTCGGCAGAATTTATCTCTGGCTTAAGCCAGCTTTCTGTACCTATAACGATTTCAGCTTCGGTGCTTTCTATCAGCGCTTGAAGTTCCGGTACTTTACCAACGCAGCTTCGACAGTTGACAATTACAATACCGATTGCTGCTTGGTCCCCGCATGTCCTGACTTTGCCCCGCACCCGTTGAGGCTGTTGCCCTTTCTGTACTTGCCCAAGGCCATCTAACCTAAAAAACCGCCCAGCCCACGCCACACAACCCCTGCTACCCGTGTAGCCGCTTGTTGCGTGTAGTGGACTCCTGACCTATCCAGCGGAACCCGAAACCCCACCACCCTATGGCGCAAGTCGAGGAATCTGCAGCCCACACGGTCGCAGAACCGTCTCAGCCTCTGATTCAGACCCTCCACTCGGCTCTGTACCAAAGGTCCGCAGTCAGTCCTGTCGACGATGCTGCAGATGGTGAGCTCTGCTTTCATCCCGCTAGCGAGACTGGCAGTCTTCACCAAATCAGATAGCCGCCGGAAGCCAGAGAGGATTTCCTCCGATCCATAGCGACACACATCATTGGTGCCGACATGAGCGACCACCTGCAGATGGGTGCACCCTGTACCCTTCATGGCATCCGGAAGGACCCTTTCCACATCTGGAATGACTCCCCCCGGTATGCACACGGAGTGCACATTGGTTTTCTTCCCCTCTCTTGCTGCCATTTCCCTAAGGGGCCCCATTACGCGCCTGACGTTGGAGCTCCCAACTACCAGTAAGCCCACCCTCTGCGACTGCCCGGATCTTGCAGACTGAGGGGCAACCTCTGGAACAGGACAAGCAGCCATGTCAGGCCGAAGATATCAGCCTGAGACAGAGCCTGAAACCGGTTCGTCAGACAAACTGGAGAGGCTTTCTGTTGAGCCCTCCGGAATATCTTTCGCCCCCTGCCACACCTTGAGACGACCTCCCACTCTACCACAGGTGAGGGATCAGCCTCAATGCGGGCAGTATCCCGGGCAACCACAGTCGTAGTCCGATCAGGGGATGCGTGGGACGAGCTGGCCGTCCCCGACAAACCCCCATCCGGACCCCCACAGTGATGCCCATTGGCAACAGCCTCAAGCTGTGTGACCGAAGCCAACACTGCCTGAAGCTGGGAGCGAAGGGATGCCAACTCAGCCTGCATCCGAACACAGCAGTTGCAGTCCCTATCCACGCTAAAAACTGTTTTGCAAAGAACGTCTGAACTAATCTACAGAGAGCGCAAACAAATCAACAAAATTTAAACGGTTATTAAAATACAAGATTGCCTAGTAAATGCAGTAATGCTGCTACTTGCACACTGCTGACACTGCTCGGCGGCGGAAGGAGACTACGCGAATTTACACTATTGAGCTACTAAAACGCGATGCTACAACTCTCAAATACTATAATACGCCCGAAATTTATGAATTAAGCAATGCAAGTACCAAAAACACGCAAAGAAATTAAGAATTAAACTATGTAACAAATGAGTGAGCTAGGAGTATACGACTTGCTGCTCAGCTGCTTATCCAACGGCGGCAGGGAGCACACTGACTGTGACCAACCGACACTGGCCGTTCAAAACAAAAACAGAAGACTAACGACTACGCGAATTTACACTATTCAGGTACTAAAACGCGATGCTACAACTCTCAAATACTATAATACGCCCGAAATTTATGAATTAAACAATGCAAGTACCAAAAACACGCAAAGAAATTAAGAATTAAACTATGTGACCAATGAGTGAGCTAGGAGTATACGACTTGCTGCTCAGCTGCTTATCCAACGGCGGCAGGGAACCGCGCTGCTGCTACGGTCGCAGGTTCGAATTCTACCTCCAGCGTGGATGTGTGTGATGTCCTTAGGTTAGTTAGGTTTAAGTAGTTATAAGTCAAGGGGACTGATGACCTCCGATGTTAAGTCCCATAGTGCTTAGAGTCATTTGAACCATTTTGTAAATCATAATGACAGATTAGAACTGTATAGCGGACATTTATTCGAGTCCATATGAATCCCTTCGCCTGCAACACTCTTATAGATCAGACAATTGTCCGTAGAACGCAAATTCCGAGCCGTAATTTTGTTTTTCAAGGAACTTCAACTCATTTCTCTTTTAATCTCTATTTTAACTTACCAGGGTGTCCGGACTAGAGGTATACAAAGACATTTGTTTATATTTCAGTACCTATTAAGGTTTACAACTTTGTTTCTCCCCCACTGTACGCAGGAGCTCAAACAGTTTTACGAATCCTGGTATGCTTGATTGTGGGCACCGTTTGGAGCTCAAAAGTTATCTAAACGGTACTTCTCGCTACAAGTTCGTAAGTATGACAGTTGTTACAGCTTCTCCTGCGGCGTAGATTCGTTGTTTCAAATCTACTAGATCTCGAAACTTTGTTCAGAACAGTGTCCTTGATAAACCCCATGAACTGAAATCCAACGGAGTCAAATCAGGGAAAACGAGTAGGTTCCTCATTCTGATTCCGATCCAGCGCTCAGAAAACGTCTCATAGAGAAATGTGGTAACATCCTCCCCCCATCCCCCCTCCTCGCCTCCCCCAGACGTCTAGCACGATCCACGGTTTCTTCATTAATTTGCGTTTCAGGATGTTTTCAAACATTTGAAATCAAAGTCCCAGTTTCTCGAAGAGCTCTGTACCACTGATAAATGGATGTACATGTGGTAGGATCGATATTCCATTTTCTTCTTTCACGCCACTGAATACATGTTACAGATTTTAGCTGCGCTAGCCATAGCATATACTGTACCTTTCGTCATGGCATCCACATATTAACTGCCTGCTGCATAGTAAACATTTGTACATAAGGGCGCACATGCGCGCACACGCGCCGTACGATTCAGCGCTTGGAGAGTGTCTCTATCAATTTTGTGTACGCGGTTTGTGTCGAGTTCTTTCTTTGTAAGCTTTTGTTTTTACCTCTAGCCCTGACACACTGTGTATTATTAACCTCCATAACAGAACATAGTGGTCGCTTTACAGCAGTGTAAATAGTGCAGAACTGCCACTAGGTTATCATGTGACTCTTCAGCGATGACATGAGTCATGGCAGAGAAATGGTGTCAGTGTGCCACTCGGTTGTATGAATTCAGCGTAGTAAGAGGGGTTGATGTGGCAGAAAGGCAGAAACGAGCTGTCGTGTTCGGACGTACCCATGGAGGCACCGTGAATAGAGTTGTCCCTTTCTTCCGTGCTAAACGGGGATTGCCTAGCATGTCTACTAGGGATGATGTACCGCTCGCAGCCAGGTAAAACGGTGTAAGAGCAGGAATCATCGAAAGATCCTTACCGAGAGGGATTGGAGATGACTGTCAAGTCTTATCAATGAAAAACGATTTGCGTTCGTACTGAGGATTTGGCACGTTCTGTTAAAGCCTCCAGCAGTTGTGGGCCACTATCGCCGCCTTGTGTCGATGATGACGTCACCCAATCTTTAAGATGTGATGAAAGCGTCACAGACAGTACATTGGCTTTTGTAGAAGACTTCAAGATGTGAATTAAAGGAATGAATTTTGACAGACATGGTGTAGCTGGTGTAAGTGCCGATAATTGTATTTGTGACTGGGGGCGCTGATTCCAGACGCCGTACTGAACATCATACCAGTATTCACATCATCTGCAGACTAATAATTAAAGTAGTTACAAGTCGTATGGTTTTAGGTTGATTAGTAAATCGAAGTACATGTGGCAAGAGCAAGGCACTAATACTTATTTTCCTCTGGGCGTCAAATCATGTGTTGAACTGTGGACACTTGGACGCAAAACGGTTAGTCTAAACTGACAGACATGGACCACTTAGTAGTGCAGTTACGACCATGTGGAAAACGTCACGTAGTAAATTATGCGACGTGTTTGCTGGAAGACTGTTCGGCGCAAAGAAAAAAAGAACCAACACACTGATGTGTACACATATTAAGGTACCACAATCAAAAATATCTGCAATTATACCCATCACGCCCTATAATTATGCAATGTGTTTACTGGAAGACTGTTAGACACAAAGAAAAAATAATCAACACATTGATGTGTGGACATATTAAGCCACCATATATAAAAAAATCTGCACCTATACCCATTACGCCTTATATTTCTGTACAACATCCACTCAATCATGAGATTTCTAATCTACAAGGAATTTGGCTAGACCAACTTGAATGCAATCCATCACAGTGACAGGCACTTTATCTACCCAGACACAATACGAGTCGGCGGGTTTGAGTCCTCACTGTCGCATCGCCAGGTGCTTCTAATTGGTCTCGATCTCTTCAGTGCCTTGGCGTTGGAAATTCACTAAAGTTCCCCACCGTCAATGCCGTGGACCACGGCTCATACACCTCTGAACTCTTGTCCAAGTTCCCATATGAGTTTACACAGTCTTCCCCTGGGGTCACTGGCTTTCAGGTGCATGTCGTGTTGTTACCCATAGCTATACACAAATTTTACAAAGCTTATTTAGTGCCGTTTGCTGTGTGTGAGAAATTCCACCGTGAAGTACAGCAACTTCAAGAAAAAAGGTTTCTTGACGTCTGTTCCCAACATCCGATGGGGAACCCAATCGTGGTTGTTGAAAAGCATAATAGCACCCTATATATTTGTGATGATTTCAACACAACAATGATTCTCAGTCGGTCATGGACTCGTACTCTGTTCTGAAAGTGGAAGACATTCGGGCAAAGGTTACCATAGGGAAAGTTTTCGCAAAAATTGACTTCTACTTAACGCTGTATTCTGTGGTGTGTTAATCAATGCATCCTTTAGTTTGAATAGGCACACGTGCCTACCCTTCGAATTGCAAGTGCAGCTGCCATTTTCCAGCGGTGCCTTGAACTGTTAATTCCTGAAATGCCTGGCACTGAATACTATCTGGGTGATGTTCTGGAGACCGGCGAATCGGCCACGGACCTTGCCAATAATTTGGATTTATCATTTTCAATCGTGTAAATATCAAATGTAACGAAGACAGTTGAGACATATTTGTGAGCCAAGTGGAATACTTCTGCCAAGTATTCAGAGCTTCAGGTATTCACCTGACTTTACAGTATTCTGAAGTCATTCAGAAGCTGCCCATACCCAAGAATAGATCCCATTGGAAATCAGTCCTTGGGCAACTCAACCATTATTATCAGTTCATACCGCATGCCACAGTACTTGTGGAACCTTTATACCAACTTATCTGCAAAAAAAGTCCCCTGGAAATGGTAGCCTAGGTATGGGTCAAATGGCTCTGAGCACTACGGGACTTAACTTCTGAGGTCATCAGTCCCCTAGAACTACTTAAACCTAACTAACCTAAGGACATCACACACATCCATGCCCGAGGCGGGATTTGAGCCTGCGACCGTAACGATCGCGTGGTTCCAGACTGTAGCGCCTAGAACCTCTCGGCCACCCCGGCCGGCCTAGGTATGACAAAGTCTTTCGGACTTGTGGCAAGTGCTGTTGTGACCCACTTGCTTGACCGCCATGGTCTTTCAAAACCTCTCGTCTTAGCGGCTAACGCATTGGATTATGGACTCGGTGCAGTTTATACCACGTAACTGACGGTGTCAGAGGCCCCATTGCCTTCGCGTCTAAGACTCTTACTCCTGCTCAGGGTAGTTACAGCAGAATAGAAAAAGAGTTCATTGACAGTATTTTCAGCACCAACAAATTCCACAGCTACATCTATGGTAGAAACTTTACCCTTCTGACTAGACACGAACCTCTGCTGCTGCTATTCAAGTCCTCCACTGCGCCCCAGCTAAGACGAAGCACCACCTACTACGATAGGTACAGTCTTTGTGCAGCTATAAATATGATATCAAATATCGATTCACGATGCATCATGCTAATGCTGCCCTGTTGTCCCATCTGCCTCTAGGACATGACCCCGCATATAATGCCGACCCAGAAGTTTGCCTCCACATGGATTCCAAGGCAGAAGACACAGTAAACAGGCTTCCTTAGGATGTCCATCTCTTCTGTGTGTCACATTCACCAAGACTGGTCCTTCAGTAATAAGGCCTACAATCAATCAGAACTCTACGCATTTTGGGCCAGCGAGCAAGTGCTCCCCACTCTCCAAGGCGTCATCCTCATCCTAAGTGACAATGGATGGACGCATATCGTCATCCCTTACGTGCTGCAGCATAGGGTCCTCAGTCCACTCCAAGAGAGCCACTGGGGTGTTGTCCTTAACAAAAGGCTTACATGTTAAGAAATCTGTTGGAAAGATATGGACTCCGCTATCACAAATATGGCCACGTCTTGCTCCACATGGCAGAGCAAGCAGGCTGACTTTGCCCAACATTATTTCCATTGGCCAACTACCTCTGCCCCATGGGCCCGAGTGCACTTGCATTCTGCTGGTCCCATTTTGTGAACCTCGTGACTAATGGCCAAAGATGCTGAAACTGGCTTCCCTTTCATCACCAAGATGGTCTCCACATACTCTACCCCTACCACCATAGATCTTACATGCATTTTTGCATAGGAGGGCCTTACTGAATTCATTGTCAGAGAAAATTTAATCCCCTGAAATCTGTAGGTTTGGTGCCAACAACGGGATCTCCCTCATCCACATGTCATTGTTTCACCCAGTTTCCAACAGCTAAGCAGAGAAATTTGTTAGAATATTCAAAATGCAGATGGTTAAACTATACCACCACCACCACTCTGTTTCTCGCTTCTTACTGAGCTGTCCTGCATTACAGCTCTTTGCTCACTGAACATCTGCACAGGCTACCACACCATCACCAACTCTCCATTCTGCACTGCACCCCCGTGTGACAAACCCCAATCCCTACAGGCTCACTGCCACTGCTATAGCTTCCTGTCAGGATGCTCACCTTCTCCCAGTGTCATCCATGGTGGCTGGTGCAGAACACGTATCAACTAGGTTTGTCCGCTTTGGGATTCCATGCCTCCCCCAGGATATCTTACACATCTCTCTCTTCCAGAGATGCAACCTCTTATGGACTCTTCTGCAGACGATGTCTACCAGTTCCCTTGGTTGACATACATCAATATGATGTGGGCATTGAACATCACAGCACAACACCACCATGGACATCAACCTATACCTGACAGTGTCCCTTCCTGTGGTGGAGGACTTAGACATCTTTCTCTCTTCCTTCACGTGCAGGGTGGGATGGGGAGGAATACCGAAGCGCCCTAGACAGCAGTTGCTGGTGACACCCCACACAGCATATATATCGTGCGCATTGTGGCAAAGCTCATCCCCTACAGACTTACAGATGGCGCTGGACTTCACAACCTCAGAACTCACCGACCAGGCTAGCTGTATCAACATCGATCTGGCCACGGCACAACACAGCGTGCATGGCGGCCACAGATATCGTTGACAAACCACATCTCTTCATGCATGTGCCGTGTCATGTGCTGAAAATAGTCCCGCAGCAGCTCGTTAGGCCGATGCATGAGCTTTGGGGAGGAGTTCTGCCGCAGTCAACAACTGGAAGGCCATCACATATCCTGCCTCCAAGACAATTTGTCTTGGTATCAATTGTATTGCTGTTCCACTGACTGGCAAAACAATATCAGACTTTTTCCAGCCATGTCGTAATTAAAAAGTTTTGTTACTGTTGGACTCTTGATACTTCAGCAAAAGAAGTACTTATTTAAGATTTAGTCAGATGTTTGTTCTTTCTATAAAGTAATGTTGGCTCTGGACTTGTTTAGTAAAACTGAGCCTAGGAAAGCTTTATTCCGTGGAAGTTAATGTTCTGAATACTGCCGTATTTATTTACTCAGAGTGACTGACTATTTCAACTATTGTGGAACCTAATTATTTAGTTGTTAATTTTTGGAAGTCTAAATTTATTTTATTGGTGAAGAAGTTTCATTCATTTGGTTTTTGGTGACTTTTGTTCAATTCAAACTCACAGGAACTTGAGAAATGTTACAAATGTGGATGTCTCCCTAGAACGGGACATATCATCTGCATACGGAGGGTGTTCGACTGTCGCTCAGGCCAGCACGGTCATCACAACTCTCACCTACTGAAATCACCTAGTCACTGACCGTCGAGAGATTAGCATGGTGCTACTCGGCACGACAGCCACTGATGAATCTGTCGTGGAACTGAAGCAGTGACTTACCACTACCTGTCACCCAAGAACTGTTCCACGCGATGCTCAGTAGGTTTAGAATCATTGTTCCTGTCAGTGTTGGCAGCTCCGTGTACAAAATGTAGCACCCTGCATACTTTAGTTTTAAAGGTATAATCATGTACTGTTTCTACAATACTGTATTTGCGCAATAAGTGAAATTTCGTTGTTTGCTATTCTTTCTGGTGTTGCAATTTTCGCTGCCATTAGTCTTAGGGGGAAAACAGTCAAACTTGGAACAGCAAACAGTGAGAAAAAGTACGCCTGAGTAAAGTAAGGAGAAGAAGTAACAGATTGGATCGAATGACAACAGATTTGTGGGGGCTGACAGTGTAGAAAAAGTTAATGGTCAATCATGAAAGAAATGATGTAAAAGTCCTACCATGAACATGAAAGAAGAGTTTTCATTATGTTTAAGATTTACACAGTACTAGCGATCCCCTTGTTCTTCGAACAGGCAGCACTAACAAGTAAGTGTCTACGGCCAAACGATTTATCAGGTGTATCCGTAAACTATACCCCTATATAAAGACGAATCGTTGTTTCATATTGTTAACAAAAATCACGAAAAGTAAATGATCGATTTACGCCACATTTTTACACGATACTCTAATAAACGTTCGGATTGATGTAGGCTGCAAATTGTTTTAACACTTTGCCGTCCGGCGACGTCACAGTGGTGTCGAGCGCGAAATAGCGGTCAATGTCCGACGGCACCGCAGTGGTGTCGTGAGCATAGTACCGCGCAGTGACCGGCGACAGCACTTTAGTATCTTTTGCATTCTGTTGATGGTTTGTTTAGGTAACAGTAAGTTACATACGTCAGCAAGTTTTAGTTTTTGTAAATACTTGTGCTCTTAGGATTAGTTACGATGAATGTGCGAACATCTTATCTGACGTTCCGGACGACTTGGCCGATGGGGAAAAAGACATTGGATACAAAAAAAAAAAAAAAAGAAAGTGAAGCAGAATCGTCGTAAGAAAGTGAAATACGCCCAAGAAGATTTCGGCGAATGCTGCGGTTGCCAACTGATTTGAATGAATCAGACGAAGAAGACAGCACGCAGTGGTCAGACTTTAATTTACCGAGGACCAATAATAAATTTGAAGGATCTCAGGGTCCAAACATATTTCCCAAGATACAGAGAGCGTCGAGGATATCGTAAAATTATATATTGCGAACGATCTATTTGGATGTATTAGCAACGAAACCAACAAATAATACAGCCAAAATTGCAATAGAAGCAAACTGAATAACAAAAATGCCAAATTTGTCGACTATACGGGACCGGAACTTAGAAAATGGTTTGGGCTTGTTATCCTTATAAGAATTGTAGAAAAATAGCAATGGTCTACGATTATTGGTCAACGAATCCGTTGACAGACACACCGATATTTCGCAAAACGATATCCCGCAACCGACTCAGACAAATATTATCATTTTTACATTTTTCCGACAACAACAATAAATTGGATGATGCCGACTGCCTTCGTAACTGATTATTTTTCGAAAACGTTTAAAGAAACTTTTAATCTAAGTCAAAACATCTCACTTGATGAAAGAATGAGAAAGTGGCGTGGACGGTTAAATCTAAAAGTTTACAATCCTTCGAAAATTACGAAATATGGTACAATCCGTCGAAAATTACGAAATATGGCATACTCATTCTGATGCTGTGTGATTCGAGTACGAGATATATTTTTTCATTCAAGATCTATTCCGGCGTTGCACAGCCTTTAGCAAAAACAGTGATGGAACTATTGACACCTTCTTTTGGAAAGTAGCATCACCTCTACATGGATAATTATTATAACAATGTATAGCTTGCTATGAAGTTACTGGAAAAGAGAATTCGAGTTTGTAGAACGATATGCCAAAACAGAGGATTTCCGCAACTTTCATGAAATGTGAGAACCTTTGAGAACCAACAATGAGATCAGTAAAACTTAACAATTTATAATCTCCCGATAATGTCAAGAACGGCTGGCGACAAGACAAGTAATCCGAATTAGCGCTGCCGGTTCTAACATTCTGCTTGGTATCTGTTCGTTCTAAGTCGTGTCTCCCTACCACTTTCGCGTAACGACGCTCTGATCGTGTTTTTTAGGGAATTGACTAGTTTGAACCTGGGACCTGTTGCTGGTAAGGACACGCCAGAACACACATGACATGTAGAGTTCAGGAGAGTTCAGTGAGACTAGCGATGATATAACCAAATACTTAATGATTTCAGCGTCAGCTCCACTGCACTCCCTGTAAAAGAATCTTAATACTAACTAAATTTAGTGGAAGGGGTTCAAGGCTTTCCTAGTTTTAGTTATCTGGTAAAATAACGTCGAAAAAGCAGTTAAGTTTGCCATTGGAAATTTTATTCTACTCACAAAACATTGTTTATAAATTGCACTATTGATAAAAGGAAATGTTTTAATACAGGATGATAAACACCAACTGCGTTCAACAAAAATGTGAACGAATATTCCCTGAATGGGTTTCCAAGTTCTACAATGGATCGAAGGATGACCTATGCCATATCACACCTATAATCTAGGTTTAAATTAAGTTTCACAAAAGAGAAAACTATCAAAATGGTCTACAGTGACCCTCAATTATCTTTAAATACTTATCTAACTTGTCGTAAATTACAGTGGCTGTTGTGGCTTCTCAATAACTATATAATAGAAAAATCATTGCGTTTCAGATTTTTACTTCAAGTGGCAAATGTGAACACCATGAGCTTTAATTGACGATCGACACTACTATTACGCAAAAAGGGGGGTGTAACAGATGAGACTTCTGCAGTTCTCAGTGAAGCTTTATTCGCTGTTATGCGGCATTGTGTGTGTTCATTACCTTGTTGTCGGTGTTCGTCAGGGGGCGGCGGGCAGCACAGCTCCGCTCACCTCGCCGTCTTGGAAGCAACTCTCTCCTAACTTCTCCCTACTACAATTTACTGAAGTTGGTTTAAAAAAACTATCTGGCTGTGTCTTCATCTGACCAATCAGGGTCTAAATGTTAAACTTAAGCTCCGCCTACAAAAATTCTGTCTATCCAATGAGGAACGCAATACTTTTCGTGGTGGGGCAATGTTTTTAAAGTTTGCAACGTAACAGAGACGCGAAAAAGTCTCACGCTAAAACTTGCAGCTGGTGTGGTCCTTTTAGTGTTATCGTAAGATCTATAGTGTTCTTTTGGAGGGATCCACCTTTTAACATGGGCTGGGGGGTGGTCCTGACGTAACAGAGACGCGAAAAAGTCTCACGCTAAAACTTGCGGCTGGGGTAGTCCTTTTTGTGTTATCGTAAGATCTATACTGTTCTTCTGGAGGGCTCTAGCTTTTAACATGGGCTGGGGGTGGTCCTAGCGGTTAGCTTGCGACGTGGGTGTCTGTCCCTTGTCGTAGGGCCTTCTAACTTAACACGGTTCTGCTCTCGGCTTCTGTTCTCGTTTCTCCTCTCAGAACTGCATCTGTCTCACGGTGGGAAGGTATGATATGCATTTAGGCATTCTTGTGTTAGTATGTGGTATTCCATTTGCTCACTTGTTAGTCGTATTACTTTGGTTAATTTAATGTCACGATTTATTTGGAGCTATGTGACATACTACTGGATTTGCTTATCATGTCAGGGTTTTCATGGAAGGTGTTGGATTTGCCTGACACCTTACATACCACCACCCTTCGAACTTAATTTTTGTACTGAAGTTAAGCAATGATTGAATCATTGTCTAAGCCAGTCAAAAATTATTCCGTTATCTAAATTTTGTTGCCTACTGTTCAGCCACATTATTTTGTTCAATGCTAGTTTGTATCACTAATTTATATTTTTATATTCTTCCACATTATTATCAAAAATATGTTTATATTGACAAGGGAAGAATATTTTTATTCTATTATAATTATTATTTTTTAATTATTTTCTTTCTTTATTTAATTGTGAAGTTTGTTTTTTAAGAAGTTTGTTATCGAAAGTGAGGAGTCTTTCATATCGATTTTCTTAGAAATATTGTTTTTATAAATGTAGTAATTAAGTAAAATCTATTCCTAACACATTTTGTAAATATCATGTACAAGTAAAATTGTTTTTTTTTCTAGACACTCATTTCAACATTGTTACACTAACAAATAAGAATTGTTTGCAAGAATTGCTTTGACAAAGAAATATACATACATAAGTATTGAGATATTATCCTAACAAATGGTACAAATGTTAAAAAAAAAGGGAAAACATCCAACAAGATAATTTTTTATTTTTTGTTTTTATAAAGAGAAAATAAGTATAATATAGTTATTCTTTTATTTTTATGAGGAGAAAATAAGTGACATGTAGTTTTAGTTATTATACCTTACTTTTGTTCTTTATATACTGTCCATTTCAGAACTAATGACTTATTTTTATCGATAGTCTATTTTTTACTTAAGTCCATAGTCAATGACTGTTATTTTGTAGTTTATTAGCTGTCTGGTGTGCTTAACTTATTTAGTTTTGCACAATTCCTACATCACATGAATTGATTTCACACATTCACACAATCCTATGAATGTTTAAGCATGAGGTTGGCGAATGTTTTTGCACAAAGGTGATGGACTTAAGCGAGATGGATGTGGGCAAGTATTTGATGTACAGCTTCGTTCGTCGTTCCTTGTTGGCTTTGCAAGTGTGTGTTGCTGTTGTGGAGGTCCCATAATGGAATGGAGCTGTGAGTGCAGAATCTCGTGGTTTACTGGCTTTGTACGCGTGAGAGTCATCGTTATGTGTCGCTGAAAGCGGTCGTTTTTCGTTGTAATACTTCGCAGATGACTAGTTTACAATAGGATAGGGATTTGTGAAGGTATGTCATCTATTCTTCACCCAACTTCTTTCTTGGTCTCAATCTTGTGAATCTTCAACTTCTGTTCTTCCTGCTTTTTCTCTGCTTCTTAGTTGCTTCTTGGTTCTTCTCTGGGCGGGATATGGAAATATTTATTGATAACTAGTCGTTTGGGTGTGTCATTTTTACTTTGTGGAAGTTTTCTTCAGTTTCGTGCATCAGCATGCTGTTTAATAGCAGTAGTGTGACTTTTACACATATTTTTTTGCCAGTGGTGGCTTGCCCAAGCGGTCTTCTCGTCGGGCCGTTTTTTGCTCACTTCACTGAGTTGGGGCATTTGGAGAGCCTTCTGACGTTCGGTGTCCTGTCGTGTCTCTGCAAGGTTCCGCCATTGTGTGGTTCCATGTTCTGTCCCAGCAGGATTCTGCCACCCTGTGGTTCAGCTTGGCAGCAGATTTATTTACTGCCCACTTCGGCTACAGGGGCCTTCTGTTGGTCTTGCTGTCCTTTCCCTTCTTTTGACGCTTCTGCCTTGTAGGAATCATGTCTTGCTAATTATGTCCTTTCCTTTCTTGATACTTCTCGCATTGCAACTTGTGGGTCATTGCATCTCGTCCTTGCTGGAGTTTTTACAATGGTTCTTACAAAAAGTTTTACTTATAATCATCTAACATATGTCTAGAACCTACATTGTTTTATGCCTTCTTAAAAGCTTTACAAAATTCGGCGCCATGTTACAATTCTAAGATATTTTGAGTCTTAACATCTACAAAAATCCTCAAATTCGTTTTTTATTTTTATGTAGTGTTGTGGTTTATAGCATTTTAGTATTTCGTGCTGTTAGACTATCTATGCTTTATCTCTTCACCTTAATCTATCGTACTATTGGTGTTATTTTTGTTTTTGTTTTTATTGGAACTACTTTCTTTTTCCCACCTCCCTTTCTCTTCATTCTTCTTTCTCCTGACGATCTTATCTGCAACATAATCTTGAAATATTTTGCTGATTATTTACCAGTAATAAAAAAATCTTCAAACTTTTTGATATGGCTCACATGGTGAAGTCCTAAGGTTTTGCCTGTTTTTGGGTTCATTAATTCCACAGCATTATCATGAGCAATTTGGCTAATTATGACAGGTCCTTTGTATGCAGTGTAAAACTTATGTATTTTGTGTTTCTGTTTGCTGGAGAGATGGTGTGTTTTTACAAATACTTTCTGGCCTAATTAGAATGTTCTTTTAATTGCTGTTCTATCTCCTCTTTCTTTTCTTTTAATGGCTGCCTTCCTGATGTTGGAGAGTGCTGTTGCTATGATTTGTTTGTGCTGTCTATGTGGTACAATAGGAAATCTAACATTTTCTCTGGTTATGTTTGGGGGGTTCAATATTTTTAAGTACAGTAACTGGAGGTAGTAGTGTAGTGCTATGTGGCATTTCATTTATTACTTCTTGAAAATCTTTAAGGTATATATCCCAAGTGTTGTGTCTTTTGCCTGCATACAATCGGCATAAAGTGCCTATGTCCTTCATAGATCGTTCTGCTGGATTTACGCTAGGTTTGTACTTAGATACGTAGATGGGTTTTAATTTGTGTTGTATTAACGTGTTCTGCCATTGGACTGATTTGTATTGTGGACCGTTATCCGAAATTATTCGCTCCATTCGACCTACTTGTCTGAGAAAATCTTGTCTAAATGCTTTACTTACAGTAAGACCTGTTGCCCGTTTTAATGGTGTCAAGGTAACCTATTTAGAAGTAAGTTTTAAAACGACAAATATGAAAATATATCCATTTTTTGTACGTGGGGGGGGGGGGGGGGCATCAAATCTGTTGCTGCAGTTTGTTTCAATCTTTTAGGGATTATTGGAATCATAGGTGGTTTGGTTTGGAAAGTGATGTGTTTAGCCCTCATACATTTTTTCCATTTGACTAATACTGCTCTAATTCGTCTTTCCATATTAGGAAATGGCTTGTTGGTTTAATTTTTAAAAAGCATTTCTTTGGTCCAAAGTGCCCATTACCTAAATGTGTATACCATATGTACTTATTAATTAGTTCATCTGGGATGTAAATTAACCATTCATTCGTTGCAACATTTCGTCTAAAAAATAAAACATTGTTTTTTACGAGATAGTGCTGTCGAATGTCTGGAAAATCCTTACTTCTCCACGTGTGTTTGATTCCTAGTATTTCGGGATCCTTGTCCCATTCTTTGCCTATGTTTTTCAATGCTGTCGTAATGTAGTTTTCGAAAGGTACTTGTTTCATATAGTACGTTGTAAATTGGTCTTCTGCTGCTTCCAAACCTATGTTATTGGATGCACCCTGTGGACATCGTGATAAAGCATCTGCTAATACATTTGCTGGTCCTGGTATGTGTGTATTAGTGAAGTCAAATTCTTGTAGTATTAACATCCATCTGGCTATCCTCCCATGAGTTAGTTTGGCGGATAACAGAAATTCTAATGCTTTGGGGCCAGTGTATACTTTTGTTTTTCTTCCGAATAGGAAGTATCGAAAACGTTGGAAGCCCCATACAATGGCCAATGCTTCCAGCTCCGTGACTGAATAGTTTTTCTCGCTTTTTGTGAGTACCCGACTGGCAAATGCAATTGTTCTATATGATCTTAGCCCTGACTGTTCGTATTCTTGCAATAAAACAACTCCTAAACCTGTTTTCGCGCTATCAGTGGCCATACAACAATTTTGTGTTAGGTCAGGATGTGCTAAAATCGGTGTTGTTGTTAGTGCGTTTTTCACTTTTAAAAATTCTTCATTGGCTTGTTGATCCCATACCCATGGCGTGTTTTTTCCAGTTAATGCACATAGGCGTGGTGTTGCGAGAGAGTCGATCCAAATAAATTTTTTAAAGAATCCGGTGAGACCTAGAAAACCTCTGAGAGTTTTCTTATTATATGGAGTACAGAATTCTTTGATTGCCGTTAGTTTTTCTGTGTCGGGCATTACCCCTTTCTCGGAAATTATGTGTTCTAGAAATCTGACCTCTCGCCTTTCAAATTTGGATATTGTTATATTTACTGTGACCCCATGCTCTTTCATGATCTGTAAAAACTGATTTAATGTGTCGTTGTGATGTTCCCAAGAGGGTTCTGCTACAATCACATCATCAACATAACAAGTAACTTTTTTGTAAAATTTCAGGACTGAGTATAGTATTAAATCCCCTAATAAACGCTGCTGATGATATGTTTAAACCAAATGGCAATCGTTTAAACTGGTAACATCTACCGAATACGATAAATGCTGTAAATTTTCTACATTCTGGGGCCAATTCTATTTGCCAGAAACTACTCCGTAAATCAATTGATGAAAATATCTTAGCACCGTGGAAGTTTTGTATCAATTCCTCTAATTTTTCTGGGCGATCTGACTCAGTGATTATGATTGTGTTGATCTGCCTGGAATCAAGCACTAACCTGATGCTCCCATCTCGTTTTTGTACAAGATGGAGCGGGCTGTTATATGTGGAGGTAGCTGGTTCAATAATATCGTCATCTAACATTTTAGATGTCTCCTGGAATACTTTATTCCTGTAGCTTAATGGGATTGTATAGGGTGGCACTCTAAATGGTTTGTGCTGTTTTACTTCAAACTTGTACTCAAAGTGTTTAATACTGCCAGTCTTAGGTGAAAATACCTCTGTTTTATCTCGTAAAATACCCTCTAATTCTCTTTTACTGTGTTCCGAAATACCTTGAACTTCTTACAATTTTTCGTCGGTTTCTTTATGGACTTCTAACATGAGTTGAGGCGATTCCCCCTTTTGTGCATACCATTCTAATTCTTCATCCTCTTTATCTCGCGTCATTCTTAATTGTTTGTGTGTATATGGTATTTCTTCTAATTTTAGCTTTTGGTCAAAGAGAAGTGTGACATTCCCGAATGTTACGCTACCTTTCCCCATTTCTATTATCGCTCGTCTCTCATTTAAAAAATCTGCACCTATAATCAAATCTACAGTTAGTTTAGGTATAATCACAAAGTTGGCTTCGATCTTTTGACCTTAACACGAAAGAGTTAACCTTTTTTGTCTCGTAACTTCCGCAGCATTGTTTCTAATAGGACCTCTTACTTTAATCTTACGTGTTTTCAGAACTGGCAATTCCTCATTGGCATTACACTGCATGAATAAATTTTCTGAGATCGCAGTCAGTTCACTTCCGCTATCAATTACAATATTGACTGGGATATTCTTTACCATGGCCTTCACAATTGGTTGAATTTCAAAGGGTTGGTTCTATTCTTCTTCTTCTTGCATCAACGAATCCTCCACTGAATCATACATGAGTCTTTTTAGGAATTTCCCATGTGAATTCGAACTTTCTGTAGGATAAGCTTCGACTGCTACTTCTCTCTCTTTTATTTCCTCTTCTCTATTTCTTCCTTTATTTACGCTTTCTTCAACATCCTCTACTTTTTCCTCATCCTCGTCTATCTTCTCTTTCTTCGTCGCTACTTCCACATAAACGCATCTAAATGCTCTAATTATCGCTTCATAACTTCCTTCATTATATACGTTGGGTTGTGTGGCCACTCGTAACTTATTTTCAACTTCTGTCGACTGCGCATTATCCTCACTGAATTCGCTTTCCCTGGTTTCCATCTCAAATAACTCTGCAATACTCATTACTTCGTCCTTTCCTCCTACATTCGTTGTGCATGCCTCTGGTAATTCATCTTCCTCATCAGTATTCTCCCAATTAATTTCGTCCCAACACGATATTATTATTTTCTTGTCTTCGTTTTCACCTGGTCCCTGCGGATTTGTTTCTTCTTTCTTCTCTTCTCGAGATAAGATTTTTACTTCTCTGTTCAAGGTGCTGCAATTGTCCTGGGTCGGTGCGTCATTCTCTTTGGCATGGGCGCTTAGCTGTCAATTCGGGGTTTGGTGGTCTTACCTCGACCTCTTCTATCTGTATTCTCTTTTCTTGTTCAGCTTGTTGATAGTGGTTTCTTTGTTGATAATTTGTCGGTCTATTGGTTCTCCGGTACTCGTTCCGGTTGTCGTTATTCCCTCTGTAATAGTTGTTGCCGTTCTTGGGTGAATTATAGTTACTGCCATATTCTCTTCTAAATCCATAACCAGTTCTTTGTTGAAATCTATTGTCGTTTCTTGGTGCGAAGTTATCACATGGTTCGGAATTATTGTTTCTTCGTACTGTGTCTTGTGGATTCCACTGCTTTTTGCTTTCGTTTTCACGTGCGCTTCGTCTTTTTCTTGCGTCATCTTCCGAAAATATTAACTCTAGTACCCTTAGGATACCTTTAAATGCTTCGACGTCATTGCCTCCGCGACTTACTAATGATTGCTGGTATTTCAATGGTAGCTTCATCGCGCATAATTTAATCAACTCTCCGTCGCTGTATGGTACATCTAAGCATTGATTTTTCTTTGCCATTAATTCGAAAAATTTCACGGGACTCTTCTCTCCTGAACTTTTAAAATATGGGTTCTGTAATAATTCGTACTTCACTCTGTTCTGTGCTTCGCTGGACCCATATCGTGAGAGAAACTTCTCTCTGAAATCATCGTACGATCGGCATTTCGCTGCAACATTCTGCATGGTTTCTGCGACTGTTCCTGACATGTGTGCACATATAAAGCCTAATTTGTGTGCTAGCGTCCAGTATTCTGGTAATCTTACTCGGAATTGATCAATAAAAGTTCGTGGATGTAATGAGTTTCCTTCTCGAAAGTGTTGAAATTTTCTGATTGTGAGGAAATGATCGTTGTCGTACTTCGTCATAGTTCCATATGAAATTCGCGATTCTTCGCCACTTTTGTTTCTGATCATTTCTCCCGTCGTTCTTTCCGAATGTGGTAGATCCATTGGATATTGTCCACTGTAACTTTCGACTACCATTGCGTAGTATCGTTGGAGTGATACGCAATAATTTTCTTCCATCGGTTGTGAACGTGTAGCTGAATGCATTGCAATGTACTCTTCGCGATCTGGCTTTCCATTGTCAGGTATTGGTTCGGTATCTTGTCTGGCTAACCTTGCTGCTTCAGTGCACGATCCAAACTGACTTGAAACATGCATTTGTGGTTCCTCATGTGTTTGTGATGACGTTTGTTCATCAAGAATTTCGAAACGTGTTTGTTGCTGTGCAGGCTGTCTGATTTCACGTATGTTACTTTCCGCCTGTGATTGGAATCGCAACTGCGTAATATCTTCGTTAATTGCTTGTTTTTCCGGTGATGTTACAGATACGGATGTGGTTGCAGACTCTGTGCTTGTTCGATCCTGTTCACTACGCTCTTCAATGGTTTGCAACAACTCTGTTCGCAATTTCTGAAATTGTCGCTTCGTTTGCGCTTCTATTTTGACTATGCGGTTATCATATCCTTTCAGCGCTTCTTTTGTTATATGTTTGTGTAACACAATGTTTTCAACAACTTCACGCGCTGTACCTGCTGCTTGTCTAGTAATTTCGTTTATCTGTTTCTCTAGTTTCTTGACTTCTCCCTGGGTGTTGTTACGTAATGTTTTGATCTCGTCCTGAGTGTCATTACGCAATGTTTGTACGTCCGCTTGTACCTTGCCAATGTCTGTTCTCAATTGATTGTGACCTGTTATTAAGTTTCCTATCACTTCTACGGATTCTTTTGCCTCGTCTTCAATATGACTTAGGTGTAACTGAATTTTTTTGTTTTGTTCTTTAATCGCACGCATTTGTCTCGTGGCTTCTGCATTCTGAATTTGAATTTGGTTCGCTATGTCTTTATTTTGCCTCATCATGGTTTCCGTAATTTGTTGTAATAATTCTGCCAGATTTGTGGGTCCTACTGCGTTTTCTTCCTACGTCCTACGCTCTGTGTTTTCGCCCAAGAGTTGGTTCGCAACCGATTGCATTGAACTGTGCTGTGACACGTTTCTGCTCGAATTCCTTGTACTCTGTGGTGAGGGAGCTCTGATTACCTGTACTCTGGGTTCTACGTATTCAAGACGCAAGTTAGAATCCTCATCGACTGTCTCTCTTCTTTCCTGCTCCTCTGTCGTATGCTGACTTACGTTTCCTATGCCTTGACGTACATTATCCTCGTTATGGTGCGTTATATATCCTATTTCTCGCGATACTGCATCGTCTGTTGTACTGTCCTCTATTCTCTGTCCATTTTCATGCTGGTTCTCTACCTCAATTCGGTCAAGGTCTCGATTTTCCATTGCTAATCTTTCCAAATCCCTTATTTTCTGTTTTAAAAGCAATTCACGCGCCCTGCTTCGAGTCAACATGCGCTCATACGATCTCACGCGTTTCATAAACTTTTTGTTCACACGACTTGACACGTATTATACCCAAGACTGACAATCCATTCACTTACTTGTTGGCTCAGAACCAACTTGTCAACGATGTATCCGCCACCTGTGCGCTTGCATTGAGGAGAAAACTTAATTCTAACAATTTTGAAAAATCATAACTTAATTATACTATTGTCTGTTTTAGAATGTCTCACTTTCTATTAAATACTTTCTTACTATCTATCGCTGCAGCTACTGTTTTCAACTATTTATGCCATCAAAAAAAAATTTTTTATTACGAAATTTTTTAACAGGATATTTTTCTGACCTTCGACGTTCAATCATGGTATTTTACCATCCTGGCAGGGTCACCATTTTCTAACATTCTGCGTGGTGTCTGTTGGTTCTAAGTCGTGTCTCCCTACCACTTTCGCGCAACGATGCTCTGAGCGTGTTTATTAGGGAATTGACTAGTTTGAACCTGGGACCTGTTGCTGGTAAGGAGACGCCACACCACACATGACATGTAGAATTCAGAAGAGTTCAGTGAGACTAGCGATGATACAACCAAATACTTAATGATTTCAGCATCAGCTCCACTGCACTTCCTGTAAAAGAATCTTAATACTAACTAAATTTAGTGGATGGGGTTCAAGGCTTTCCTATTTTTAGTTAGCTGGTAAAATAACGTCGAAAAAGCAGTTAAGTTTACCATTGGAAATTTTATTCTATTCACAAAACATCGTTTATAAATTGCACTATTGATAAAAGGAAATGTTTTAATACAGGATGATAAACACCAACTGCGTTCAACAAAAACGTGAACGAATATTCCCTGAATGGGTTTCCAAGTTCTACAATGGATTGAAGGATGACCTATGCCATATCACATCTATAATCTAGGTTTAAATTAAGTTTCACAAAAGAGAAAACTATCAAAATGGTCTACAGTGACCCTCAATTATCTTTAATTACTTATCTAACTTGTCATAAATTACAGTGGCTGTTGTGGCTTCACAATAACTATATAATAGAAAAATCATTGCGTTTCAGATTTTTACTTCAAGTGGCAAATGTGAACACTATGAGCTTTAATTGACGATCGACACTACTATTACGCAAAAAGGGGGGTGTAACAGATGAGACTTCTGCAGTTCTCAGTGAAGCTTTAGTCGCTGTTATGCGGCATTGTGTGTGTTCATTACCTTGTTGTCGGTGTTCGTCAGGGGGCGGCGGGAAGCACAGCTCCGCTCACCTCGCCGTCTCAGAAGCAACTCTCTCCTAACTTCTCCCTACTACAATTTACTGAAGTTGGTTTAAAAAAACTATCTGGCTGTGTCTTCATCTGACCAATCAGGGTCTAAATGTTAAACTTAAGCTCCGCCTACAAAAATTCTGTCTATCCAATGAGGAACGCAATACTTTTCGTGGTGGGGCAATGTTTTTAAAGTTTGCAACGTAAAAGAGACGCGAAAAAGTCTCATGCTAAAACTTGCAGCTGGTGTGGTCCTTTTGTGTTATCGTAAGATCTATACTGTTCTTCTGGAGGGCTCTATCTTTTAACATGGGCTGGGGGGTGGTCCTCACGTAACAGAGACGCGAAAAAGTCTCACGCTAAAACTTGCGGCTGGGGTAGTCCTTTTTGTGTTATCGTAAGATCTATACTGTTCTTATGGAGGGCTCTAGCTTTTAACATGGGCTGGGGGGTGGTCCTAGTGGTTAGCTGGCGACGTGGGTGTCGTCCCTTATCGTAGGGCCTTCTAACTTAACACGGTTCTGCTCTAGGCTTCTGTTCTGGTTTCTCCCCTCGGAACTGCGTCTGTCTCAGGGTGGGAAGGTATGACATGCATTTAGGCATTCTTGTGTTAGTCTGTGGTATTCCATTTGCTCACTCGTTACCCATTTTACTTTGGTTAATTTAATGTCACAATTTATTTGGAGCTATGTGACATACTACTGGATTTGCTTATCATGTCAGGGTTTTCATGGAACCTTACACGGTGCCAAGCGAATAGATTTGTACGAGACGTGCGGCCGGCAAAGCGTTAATATACGTGTTCTGTAAGTATATAATATACAAAGGGCGTCGTTATTAGCAAAAACCTCGAAATTTTGTTGACCGGTTTAGTCGATGTACTCGATTTACACTATATGTTATAGTAAACCTTCAGACGGACATAGCTACATATTTTTTAATACGTGTAGTACGTAAATATATATTAAAAATTTATACGTCTATATGGAGATAAATATAGAAAAGTTCTTGACCGATTTAATAAAACTTTTCCACCATATTCTAATATACATGCAGACAGATGTAGTGTGTATATTTTTTAAACAACAATGTACAAGTTTCGTGTTAAAACTGTCTGTCAGAAAGAAAAGAGTGTAGTGTGCTCTGCCACGAAAATGTGCAGTTTTATTTCCTTTTTGTAGTCGGATTATTTCTCCCGTATATTCTCTGTCATTTTATATATATCAATTATAAAATTGTAAACACGTCAATTTGCTGTTCTGTTATCTTAGTTACAGTCGGCTTGCACCAAAAACCGAAAAGTTGTTTTCATGGTTTATCGGCTTATGGCTACAATAGTACTACTGGTTATGAATTTGCTACAACTATACAGGAGGCACAGGGTCAGAGAGAAGAAGGAAGAGAGAAGGAGGTTGGTGGAGGGTGGACACAGAGAGGTGGGAGGAAAAGATAGACAGAGAGAGTGCAGAGGAGGTGATGGACAGAGAGAAGTGGAGGAGGAGGAGGAGTGGTCAAAAAGTGGGTGAGGAGCAGATGGACAGGGCATGAGGGGGGTCGGGGAGGGGGGTCGGGAAAGGGGGGAGAAGCAGATTAGGATGTATATCCAACTCCCAGGTATACGTAGCAGTTACAAAGTAAAGCCGGGTTCGCAAGTCAAGTAAACTATCTAAGAAAACCCCCCTCTTTCTATTAGACGAAACTGTGTCATAATCCCTAAAGCAGTTAATGAAATTAGTCTTCTCATACAAACAGGAACTGCAGTGGCAACTCTGGGACACTCGTTAACACACACTTTCCAATCTTCATAATCAGTAACTCCATAACAATACTGGATGGAGTATAACTGAATTGTACGAGATGTTCAGTGTACAACTCATATTTATGTCGAGTAGAAGAATGAAATGTGTCGCCGTTAAGTAATACGACGCGTTCAGCTAACGCCGACGTCCTGAGGCGGTGGCAGGTGGCCACAGTGAGGCCGTAGTCAGTGACCAGCGGCGCGCGTGCAGTCACCCCGTGCTCGCGGCACGGCAGGCGCCGGGCGGCAAGCCACTGGAGCGCCGCCACCGACGACATGCATTATTCAGGGGCCGGCCCACTCTTCCTCCTGCCAAAGGGCACCGTCTGTCCACCTCTGGTTGCTGCACCTGTACCGCGTCCATTACGCTGTGGGACTACACTGAGGCCAACACAGCTTCTAGGAAATAAAAGATAGCCGACAATTAGCAGAAATCTTGTTAACAGCTCTTTTTCTGAGGTCTATCTCAACACAGCATAGATTGAAATCTGAAGATAGCAATACCTGGCACGGGTATTGGTTTCAGTGAAATTATCGAACACAAAAAATGTAGGCAAAAATAATGAAGGTGTAATGATTAATAAAAACTGTACAGAGAGTGCAGCATTAAGTACAGGCTCGATAACTTGGTGCAATGTATTCGGCACGATAAATCGCAGTTACTGAATTAAGTTGCCTAGAGCAGTGCAGCAAGCTTGCTTGAGCTATCTGTATTGATGACTGTGAACTCTGATGATGGTACCATTCTCTATGCTACAAATGAAGTAGTTTAGAAAATGAACAATTTACTTGAGAATTTATTCTTTAATTGGTGATAGATGTTCTACCCACAAAAGTAGTTTTAGATTGGTGCCTCCATACCCTTTGTTTGAACAAAATACTAGCTGCAAGTTACTAACACTTTAAAGGATAGGAACTCAGCTTAAAACTGTGGCTGGCTGCAATTACGCAGACAATCAATACTGTGAAATGCCTTACGTCTGTGAAAGAAGTCTAAATCCATCACATTGCTTTGAGAAATCCAGCGAAATCCAAATACAAAAAAATAAGAAAAAATCCAACGTCACAGACAAGCTCGTCAACAAGCGGTTAAATGGCTGTATTGTTATATTGTCAGTCTTAGTCTTAGGTCCATCCTATTCAATCTATACATTCAAGAAACAATGACGGACATAAAAGAAAGGTTCACGAATGGGATTAAAATTCAGGACGAAAGTACATCAGTGATAAGAGTCACTGATAACATTGTTTCCTCAGTGATGGTGAAGAAGAATTACAAGATCTGTGGACCGGAATAAGCAGTTTAATCAGGACAGATTATGGATTGAGAATAGTCTGAAGAAAGACAAAAGTAATGAGTGGCAGTAGCAATGTTAATTGCGAGGTACTTAAGAACTGGTGATTACGAAATAAAAATAAAAAAATAGAGGAATTCTGCTACTTTGGAAGCAAAATAAACCATGCCGGACGAAGCAAGGTCGAGTAAAAAGCAGAGTATCGTGGGAAATGAGGACATTTCTGGACAACGCAAGTTTACTGATGTCAATTATAGGCCTTAAGATGAGTAAAATTTCTAGAATGTTCTTTTGGAGCACAGAATTGTATGATTCACTCAGGGACTATAAGAAAACCGGAACTGGAGAGAATCGAAGCGTTTGAGGTGTTGAAAATAGTGTGGACTGATAAAGTAAGGAATGAGGAGGTTTCTTCCTCAAAATCGGCGAAGGCAGGAACATATGGTAAACACTGACAAGAAGACAGGACTGGTTGATAGTGTAAGTAGGCTGTTTAGGTTTTTATGTTGATAACACCATGTAGCGCTCTGTATGAGAATCACTGACTGTGCTGTGTGCAGTCTGTGACTGGCTGGACCCATTGTTGGAACATTCGCTTGTGTAGTGTTGGGCAGTTGGATGTTAACAGCGCGTAGCGTTGGGCAGTTGGGGCTGAGCGGCCAGCAGTGGTGGATGTGGAGAGAGAGATGCCAGAGTTTTGAGAACAGACGATCTGGACGTGTGTCCGTCATAGAAAGAAAACTTGTAAGACTGGATGTCATGAACCGATATATATATATATATATATATATATATATATATATATATATATATATATATATATATATATATATATGCCTATCAGTAGTTAGTGCCTTCAGTAGTTAGAATCTTTCATTTAGCTGGCAGTATTGGCGCTCGCTGTATTGCAGTAGTTCGAGTAACGAAGATTTTTGTAAGGCAAGTGATTCGTGAAAGGTATAGGTTATTGTTAGTCAGGGCCATTCTTTTGTGGGGATTAAATTGCGTTGCGCTAAAAGTATTCTGTGTCAGTTAAGTGATGATCAGAATAAGTAAAGAGAGAAATGTCTGAGTACGTTCAGTTTTGCTCAGCCGTTTGAAAAACAAATAACGTAAGAGGTTTACCGGCACAGTAATACATAATTTATCTAAGGGGCCGTTTCAATAGGACTCTAGGGATGGAGCTGTAGTGGGCGAAACGGTAGAGGATGACAAAGATCGGATTATATCGAACAAATAATTGTGGACGTATGGTGCAGGTGCTACTCTGATATTAAAATTTTTGGAGTGGAGAGGAACTCTTGACTGGCTAGACCACGTGACCCGACGGGGAGGAGGTGTCTCCAGCCTGTTGCAATATGCGCGTTGACTGCTGCGTGTATGTGACACAGCTAATTATAGGGGTGAGTAAATAGTATCGCTGAATCGCTGGGTACAGCACATATGCTGTAAATAAGTTTAAGCAAGTATTTTCCGACTTGTAGATGCTAAACATAATCTATCTGCCGATAGCGATTATAATTCGGCCCTATGACCTACTGGTGTCATGATGTCTCCCTGATGTCCTAGAGAGAATGCTCTGCTGGTTTTACATGTACAGACACGATAATGGTGTTTTTTTCGTTATACACGAACAGCCTCGAAAGACGTATAATATTTGTCACATGTTATGAACCTGACTACAGTGACTATTTATGAGCACTCTTCGAGTATACGTAGTTTATTACTCGATTTCAGATTAAAGCAGCACAAAGATTAAACTTTTAAAACTAATACATGAAAAGTCCATTTGCAAACAAAAGATAATACTTCAATTTATGTTTGATTTTTCGAAACTAGGTTAACATCTCCACCTAAATTTTTACTCCACATTTGACTATACGATATTTGGTGGAGGGTACATCGCTTCTTATTTGATCGCAGAAATAAGTATTCGGAGCGGATGCTGAAATCCTGGATTTCCGTCCTGAACTAGGTAGAACTGGTTTGACGCTGCCTCCCTACAGTCTATTAAGAAGTGTTTAATGTTTATTTGCGTCGTGTGGATTATGTGATGAGTTCTTTAACGTTTAAATGCTGCGTTTGTGTTGTTATGAATTAAGAAAGCAGGGGAAACCCGATGGCAGCACATAGCCTGCTCCTGCCGATTAGTATCAAGGGAACCGCCGAACTTAAAGAGTCCACAGCCGACGGACTGACCACCATCAGCAGTGTCATAATCCCTCATTCTATAATGCAGCATATTTGTTTTACATTGTAGGTATAAGACCCAATGCTGAAACAAAGCATAATTTTGTCTAAATAAATACGGTGCTTTTGTTGCGGTGATGCAGGACTTTTTGTGAATCAGTGTCAGGCGCTGCGTAACGCAGTTCCGACGAGCTGACGCCAGAAGCACGCCGGCACGTTAAAACGCAAACTTTCTACTAAAGGCCTTAACCGGACCAGATCATCTATCAATTCATTTTCACCATTGTTTGTGCCGTAATCAACCACGAGCTTGACTATGGCTGGTACATTTCAGTGTTACTTAAACACCGATAAACTATCAATTAATCGATAATATTTGTACTGTCGTCACTATAGGTAGTCTAGTTTAACTCGATAGTCACATCGTTTATAATGTAATTCTGTTTTCACTCGCGCCCGAAAAATTGTCGGCTTCTATTTACCTCCATGGCGTTTGGAGTGCACAGGAAAAGTAGATTATGTGGAGGTATTTAATCAACATCAAATAAGATGGTGCCTTAGCCTGTATATGCCGATTATTAACTGTGTTGTTAACATATTGGGCACTGTGGAGGAAGGGGAAGTGAGAGACGGAATTTTATTGTTTGCCTTCCAGTGATGACAACTCACGGTCGTGCGGATCCCGTACCGATCAGATGCTTATGGTAAAACCTACACACGTAAATGACATGGATTCGTAAATGCGCATTATACAGTTCGTCAGTTTCAAATGTGTGAGCTTACTTACTTGTAGCAATGAATACAAATGTAAATAAGGCTGTTGTAATACAACGCAGTTAGTACAGGAAAAAATTACATCTTAAAGATTTGTTAAATGTTTCTACTTGTACTGTATAATGCATTTCAAAATAAATACGATTGTTATCGTTATTAATTAAACACACCTGCTACTGTCCTCTTCTGTTTCTGAGTCCTCATTGTGTTTACAAGTGATTTCAGTTGTACATGTTAACGTGTAAGGTCTTCGGAAACACGAAACACTGATGCAATCCTAACGCCCCTGCGTCACTTCTGCTTTTGTAGAAGCACATATTATCATTTATCTGTTGGTTGCCCGTGTTGTGTTTGATTAGTGGAGCTTGTTCCTTCAAGGACACACAATCTCCCGCAAAATCGAATATAGTAAAAACACAACCTGACGAGTGTTAAGGTTTTTTTATTTGTATGGTGGTTGGACATTGTAACCTCCCCACAAAAAATAAAACAAATATTATGGATAATGATTCTAATTTTAGTGTAACCTCAAAACAAAATTCTTTCACAGTGCAACCTCCCCACAAAATTCATTTACATTTATAAGCTCCCTACAAAATTCTTTTCACATTAACCTCCACACAAAATTCTTTCTGATTTAATCTAAGCTCAAAATTCATTCACATTTATCGTAACCTCAAAACAGAAAAATTCCTAAATTTCTCAACAGTAAAAATTATAATTATGTCGTTCACATTCAGTGTAACATCCCAAAAAAAAAATTCAGTAACCTGGTAATAAAACAATGTAACTACCGTCTCAATTAAATTGTCGCTCACTTACGACTTTTCAATAATTCACTGTGAATTTAACCTGGTAAATTTTGGACGACAGCAGTGCTGCGTCATGGCCCTGAAAGATCATTCTGAATAAAAAAAGGAAAAATTCTTACCTCAATGAAGTCGCCGGATATATCTGCTCTTACAATAAATTTTTCCGGCACAGCTCTGTGCAATGCTGGCCGACCTATCTGTCATTTACGAAAGGAAGCAACTGATTTTTCTATTGCAATAATCGGGATGATCATGGATGGGAGACATTAGTAAATTCTTTAAATTGAAATGAATGGATGTTAAAAGTTACTTTTTATGAGCAAGATTCTTATTACGAGATTTTTAAAACATTTACTTGGGACTTGAGATAACATTACTACATATGCGCGAGGCTGCTTTTTACCTTATACAATAATACTCAGGCTCCGGCATCGCTGCACCGCGACCGGGCCAGCCAACACGATACACCATACCAGACCAGAGCAGACTCCAGACTAGCAACAACTTACTGCTACAGCTACACAGTTCCTACTGCAGTCAACACTGCTCTCTGGTCAGAGACCTTGCATATCGCAGGCAGCGCATGAGCAATACATTGAAATTACATCTGCTCGGACCTCTTACAACATAATCATTAAAATAGCTGCATTTACATGCTATCCGCTTTCACAGTATTGCAGTACTATTCATAAGCAATTCAGGCGAAATGTGAATGTTTTAGTGGACGTAAGACAAAACTAATCACTTCTTGCCAAGAATTAACGCTGAATGTCTGGGAATGTTTTTGCCAAACTCCAAATTGTGTACCTCGCATTTCTTAAGCTCTTTTCCCCTTTAAAGCCGAAACCCCTTGCTCGAAACTTGTGCAGCGGGTGAATTAGCGCACTATTTTTTATTTTTTATTTTTTCGAGTTTACATCATTCTGTGACCTGATTAATAATTTTTTGATTGTCACGCGGAAGAATTCTACCTGTAAAGCTTCTAGCTCTTCGGGGTACCGTAGGAGATGACCTCAGCATTCCATCAATGGGTTCTTCCTCACTCATTTCGTTATTTAAACGCCACACATAACAGGATTATTCTTCATCCCGCACCTAGAGAGCCACAACTGTTGAATCGCTGTCGTTGGCAGCAGTGAGACAAAGAGCACAGTAGCCACGAAGTGTTTCAAATGGTGCCGACATGAAACGATCAGTACTTTCGTCACGCCACCGCTAGTCTCTGTTGGCCGAGGAAATTCATCGTTTCCAAGTTTACTTTGATTATGTAAGAAGGGCGTAAATAGAGTTTTCTTGTGATTGTTTTGAAAATGAATCGTAAAAATCAAATATCTGTGGGGGAACTGTTTTAAGAAAGTGGGGGGATAGTAGTCAGTTTGTAAAGTGTACCATCTGCATCAAAGATTATGAACATGATCAAGGTTAAGGCTAATTCAAGAGACCACTTAAAAAGAAAGCATGGTAAAAAACTAGAGAAACATGGAATAGTAATAGAACTGAAAGGTGAGGGATCATCTTGTGAGCTACGTCAAATGCAATAAATTCAACAAGAGGTGCAACCAAAAGAATCGAGAAGCTCTATAAAAAAATTATTTTAACAGAAGTCAGTTATACAATGCCAGTTCAAAAGTAAAAAAAAAGGACTTGATTCTCTTTACGCACAAATGATTGCTATCAGTGTGTTGCCGTACAGAACTTCCGGTCATCAGGGTTTGAAAAAATTTCTTTATGCCTGAAACAGCAGATATGAGTTGCTAAATAAAACCACACTTAAGTGTTTATTGATCTCAAAAACATAGGAAAAATTAAAAAAAGTAATTAGAAAAAGCCGTTACAAAATCTATTCTTTTAGTGTAACAACTGACATGTGGAAAAGCAACGCAGCCGGCCGCTGTGGCCGAGCGGTTCTATGCGCTTCAATCCGGAACCGCGAGACTGCTACGGTCTTAGGTTCGAATCCTGCCTCGGGCATGGCTGTGTGTGATCTCCTTAGGACTGATGACCTGATTAAAGCCATTTGAATTTGAAAAGCAACGCGAATGAAGGCATGCTGTCCTTGGCTTATCACTTTACAGTGGACGAAACATTAGTTTACCCATATTAAAAGTGACAAAAACTTCACGTCATCACAACGCAGAATCTATGCACATGTAACTAACATTCTTTTAAATGTTTCCTTTTTTTAACTTGTCAATGCTATGCTGAGTTTCGGTTCATTCTTATGATCGGTACATGTCGGTATAAGTCAAAGCGGTGTAGCTTGTGAAGTTCTTCTTGGCAGCTTCACCTCCCTCTCCCCGTCCACACTCCCTATCACCGCTATTGTTGTCGATATAAATCTGAATCTGTTGTGTCATTCGTGTTCTGTTTACGGATACTGCCAACCATAACAAATCATTGAATAATTGCGTTACAACAGGTTTAATATATTTACTTACTCATTATTACAAATAAGCAACACATTTGAACATGGATGTCTCTATAACGCACTTTCTCAAAACATTGTTACTTCCGAACCCAAAGTTTATACTTGAGAGCTTGTGCGATAGCAGAGGAGCAAGTGAGAAACGAACGCAGCCCCAAGATCGTCTGAACCATAATTAATACAGCACAGCAAAATCAACTGGCCGGGCCGTTACAATTACTCCTGTCTTCTGAGAATGTAAACAACGTGCTTTCGTGTGAGATTTGTGACGAAGTGCTTCCATTGTATTAACGACTCAGAACAGAATTAAAAATTTCATGATTATAAAATGGCGTCAATACTTACGCATATATTTGCCGAGAAAGACTATCCATAGCAAGTTGTAAATATAGGCCTTATTAACCGAATCGGAACTTTCCCGTTGTTATGGAAAACTCTCAGTTGTTGTGTAATGGAAGCTATTGTATCGCCACTACAGTGAAGCCGATGACATTTGAGCGGCGCGGGTATGATGGGTGAAGTTGCCAGCACTGCTGTCTCTCACCGCACCTTTCCTTATCCTTCTTCAATACCGATTGAGCACTTCATATCGGTCCGTGCGCTTCTCACGACGAACGACGAAACACCCAACAAAATTTCTACAAGCTACACGCATTATGAAACTTCCTGGCAGATTAAAACTGTGTGCTGGATCGACACTCGAACTCGGTCTGTAGGAGAGCTTCTGTAAAGTTTGGAAGGTACGAGACGAGGTACTGGCAGAAGTAGAGCTGTGAGGACGGGGCGTGAGTCGTGCTTGGAGAGCTCAGTTGGTAGAGCACTTGCCCGCGAAAGGCAAAGGCCCCGAGTTCGAGTCTCGGTCCAGTACACAGTTTTAATCTGCCAGGAAGTTTCATATCAGCGCACACTCTACTGCAGAGTGAAAATTTCATTTTGTACACTCTCTATGTCGACTGCATGAAGACCATGAGTGCTGGCGATCTCAGCAATGTAGCAGCTCTAGCACAGCGGGAGAATGATGGCCCTTTTGGTTTGTAACGAGTGTCAACTCAACTGAGAAAAAAATTAATGAGTGACGAAGCCACCCTTGGCTTCTTTAACGTGGTTTCAATCTTGTTATTCCCGTGTGCAGTTTATACCATATAGCTGCAGTTTATCAGCAAGCATGCACAACTTCGGTAGCAGCATTGCATGGCAGAACAGTAAACATTACCCTTCACGCATCCCTATTCCTTACGGTGACCTCCTCCTCCTCCTCCTCCTCCTCCTCCTCCTTCTTCTTCTTCCCCTTCCTGCTTTCCCCGTGCTTCTAAGATGCTGAAGTTTAATTGGTCCAATTTTTAAGAGAATTACTATTTTTATGTATGAACGTAATTTTTCAAATAACAAGATAGAAAAAAGATTTTTTTGCCAATATTATGCAAAATTTCGGACATACTGTAGGTGATTTTAACATTACATTTTTTTTGAGGTCATCAGTCGAATCTTACTAGAATGCAATATTCGTGATAAGACAGTAGCGGTGGTTACAGACAACGCTGCAGTTATGAAAAAGCTGCCGAAATCTTAAGGATCCGACATTGACCCTGTTTTCCGCACTACGTCAACTTAACAGTCCAATACTGTTTCAAAGCAGAAACATTTTCCTAAATTCTATTGAAAACAAAGGCTATTGCGACTTTCTTTCGAACTCTACACCAGCCAATGACAAACTGCGCAATGTTCAAAACAGGCCAAGCAAAAAAGAACCGAGAGTGATACAAGAGGTACCGACTCGATGGAACAGCCCATAGTACACGCTCAAAAGAATTTTGGTCGTAGGAAGTGAGCTTGCGATTGCGATGAATGAAAGTCTGAAAGCGCTGCCTATACTCACAGCAGAAAATTGATTAGCTATACAGGCTTCTTGAACATTTTGAAGCAGCAACAACAACAATCTCAGGGGAGTCATACATCACTGCTTCCTTAATTATACCTCTCATATGAGGTATTGTTGTAAAGCTGTCAGACTTGAAGAGCATCTTAACAGCTAATGAAGCACGAAGTGTTCTGGATCCATAGCTTAAATCAGTCAGTGAAAGAGTGAAACCATTTAACACATTTATTGTTAATATGCTTGTGACATTATTAGATCCTAGATTTAAAAAAAAACCTTGTTTCAGGATATTTCAATAAGCAGAGAACGCTGCACAAGTACTTGAGAAAGAGTATGCTGCCATCATCGCATCAACTCCAAGAATAATACCTGAAGCAGAAGCATCCATGAACAGTGCTAATACATCCACAGATACTTCTAACAGTTTGTCATCGGATGATCTACATTTTTTGCCAATTTTCAACAGCGTATAGTCGATGTCTTTACACCAGTCAGTGATTCCATATTTGACAAATGTCAATGTTTTGGAAAACCCGTAATAGACAAGCATGCTTGTATATTAATGTGGCATGTAACGGCCACTAAATTTTTGTGGTCTCAAGCTACTTCAATTGCTGCAGAGAGAGTTTTCTGCAAGATGGAATAAATAATTACTGAAAAAGGCAACAGACTAAAGGAGATGACTTTAAATACCTTAATTTTTATAAAATAAAATTTGTGTGTATTTAATTTTGTATTTTAAACAATAGACGAAAAAAAATTTGCATGTCTTTTATTGTTGTGTTTTAAATAATAAAAATTCTTAGAAAGCTGTTTGTCATTTGAAATGCCTGGGCAAAACAATCGATGGGCACCCGATATATCGATAGTTTTTAAAAATACTGTCGATAATATCGGACGAGTCAAGTGCCGATGTTTAAGTAACACTAGTACATTCAGAATAGCGACGTTTGTAAATTTTCCCGCTTACAACCGGTCTTACAGGGATGTCGTACTGTCGGTGGACAAGTATTGCCTCTGATCGGTCGCTTGAAGGTGAATATTTCTGTGCAAGGGTTTTCTTGGCCCGTTCAATTCGTTGTTATTATCCAGCTTTGCGTTAAATTTGTTTTGGAATGCTACTGAATTCAGCACACGGGGGGGTTGATTCTGAATTATGTTGACAGAGCGTCTCCCTTTAAATTTCGCCCTAGAAGGGAATTAAGATTGTGCCACCGTATTCTAGTGAGAATAAGACTGTAAATCTGAAGTAGACCATCTTGACGATTCTGAGGATGAGGCGATGCTGTGCTTTCTGGCAAATTTCCCAGATGTCTTAATCGAAAAAGTAAGGATCACTAAAAGGATGCAATGAACTATCTGCCTTACTGACGATATTCCTGTGCGTCAGCACCATTGTCGTCACCACCCAAAATGAAGATCTTGCGACAGCTGATGGAATAGATGTTTCAAGATGGGGCTACTACGCCTTTTACCTCTCCTAATGCATCTGCTATGGTTTTAGTTCCAAAGAGCCAGGGATCTGGATATCGACCGGTAGTCGATTATAGAATATTAGATAAGATCCTCGAGCCCTTATCACTAGCCGACCTGTACCACTTGTTCACCTGGTTTTCTGTTGCTCGTTTCTTTTCTGTGTTTGATCTTAATCAGGGTTACTACCAGATCCCAATGACTGAACATTCTCGACGGGTAACAGCATTTTGCAATTTATCTGAATTCAACTGCGTCCATTTAGATTATCAGTTGGTGCCGCTGTTTTCCCCAGGATTTTTGATAATGTTTTGAAACATCTAAGGTTTAAATCAGTTTATCGTTACTTAGTTTATGGTGCCACTTTCGCGCAGCATTTGAAACGGCTGGAGGAGGTTTTGAGCTGCTTTTGTGTTGCTCGTCTTACCAAGAAACCTTCGAAAATCAATTTATCCAGATGGGAGAGTCTTTCTTCATTTAGTGTCCATTAGCGGCAATCGCTGACCCGCAGTATTTGGATCGAGTTCGGCTGGCCGTGATGTGGGGGTGGTTCGATAGAGGGCGCGAGAAGTACGAATGGTAGTAAGACTAGTGAGGCCGCAGCATGAGACAAAAAAACACTTATTAGATAGAACTAACCCGTCTGAGACAGCGTGCAAACCAGGAGACGATTAAGTTTCTGCAAGTTAGTTTGATTTTACATTCCTCTAATGGCACAGCCAACGAAATGAAGTTATTGAGATCATAATTATCTTCATTGAAGCATTCAGGCCTGTCTGAAGGCCACCGGCTGGTAAATTTGGTCTTCTCATGGTGTCAGATATCCGCCATGATGCCGCGTACTTCGAACGACTGCTCTCTCCACTGGCCCCAACCAGCCAGAGCAACCGCCACCTGACTTTATGACCATTTACCGGACTCTTGGTACCCCCGAACGGGCAGGTACTTACACCTCTGCATGCAGGGGGGAGGGGGGGGGCGGTAACTGCTCGGTCATCAGTAGTAGGAGCCCTACGTAGCATGGAGGCTACCAGATAAGGATACCTGACGACGCCCTCACATGAACTGATGGGATAGCTATCATGCTGGGTACTGGTCAAACTTTCCCGCATGGCCCACACTTTGGAAAGGACAAATGAAAACCCTGCTGCAATAGACGTCTATGATATTATGGTGAATATACTTCAATCATTGTTGTAAAATGTTAGTCTCCATGTCTTGGTATATAAAATTTTTACGATGTTGTCCATCATCCACAGTTTAACATCCACGAGATAAATTTTAGCTACAGTGCGACGAGAGGAAATAATGCCTGTAACAGTTATAAACATTATCTATTCGACCTATGAAAAAATAGTGAAAACGATGATAAATATTAATTATTTATATAATATTCTATGATGTAATTGGATATATCGATGTGTATCATACAAAGACAATGATAATTGTAAATTCCTTTTATGATCTGCGTTTGTCTTCCTTTGTTTTTACCTTTTGTTGGATGATTTTTGTAGGTTGCGGACGTGTATCAAACTGAGGTCTGTTAAGAAATTGTAATTATTTGTTAATTATTACTTGAGAATAGAGTTCATTATTATTATAAATATGAGTGAATAATTATTTGTAACTTTAATTCCTCTCTCAGTAAGCATTATCTGTGTTAATTATTTCTTTCTGCTGCAAGGAGCGCAGCCATTGATGATAGCGATTTGTATCGCGTTTTTGTCTGTGTTTTCCTTAGAAACAAATCAAATGTTTGCTTGACGAAGTCTCAATAGTGCAAAATACGAAAGTAGAGTTTATAGAGTTTAATAAGCATTTCAAATACTTACTTATTTTGTCTAACAATAGAAAGTCTCTATCAATTGTCTGCCGCCATCTTAATAATTATCCCAGCGGCAAATTCAAATTACGCAACTCTGCAGACATAAATGCCGAACGTAATACAAATGTGTAAAAATAAATGTGCACCGGTGGTCCCGAACTCATTTTAATGAAAATGATTCGAATCAGATTGGTTCTTTAAAAACAGTGCCCTTAGCACGATCCTTATAACAAACTTTTCTAGCAATTAACTACGCACCAGCTGCGAAGAATATTGTTTCAGGTAACATACGTCAGTGTTGTGCGCGGCTGATATTCGGTGGTTTTAATGATAATTTTGCTGAAGATGACTATTTCCATCATAATCAATAGTTGTATAGAATCTGTTGTATGAACTGTGATTTAGTGACACTTACACAACTTACAGACAACATTTTAACACGACGTTAACTTTGAGTTCTTTAGCAACTTGACCAAATCTTTAGCCGGGAGAAAAATTATTTAGTAATTACTCAATGTAATAAAATAAGATTATCATTTTCAGTTAAAAATTAGTTAAATACCAAACCACTGAATAACACAGCGAACGCCACACTGGCGCCCAACGTGGGGCCACCAATGCACATTTATTCATTTTAATAATTGAAATTGTGATCTATTAAGGTACGGGGTATGAAAACAAACTATTAATCATTGTTTATTTACTTGTTTCATGAGCATAGACATCTTCCTACCGAACTGCTGTACGAATCTGTATCTGCGTTGGTGCGAGACACACGAGTAACTTCATAAAAACAGTGCAGTTTACAGCTCTCAAACTCAGGTAGGAACAGATGTTCATGTTCAGTAATCACATAGCAGCACACGATCAACAATCGCTGTGTGACATCTTCCTACCGAACTGCTGTACGAATCTGTATCTGGGCTGGTGCGAGACAAGCGAGTAACTTCATAAAAGCACTGCAGTTCACAACTCTCAATCGTAAGAACAAGCGTTCATGTTCAGTAATCACACAACAGAACACGATCAACAATTGGTGTGGGTGCAATTTCGAATTTAAATCACTACCTGAACCCATAAGTAGTAATAATTGAATATTCTGGCTGCGAGAATAATATTTTTAAGTGTTATTTATGTATATGTGTTAGTTATAAGATTATTTTGTGTCAATTGGTGCTTGTCAGTGATTTATATATTTGTTGTGCTATATTGGTGATAGAATGGTTAAACAAAAGAAAAATAAACCGAATGAACATACTGATGCAGAGATGACATCAGAGTCTCAGGTAGAACAATCTACCCATATTCCCGTCGAATTATTAGAAAATTTAATTATGAATGCTAATTTAGTTACTGATGTCCCGAGTGATAGTAAAACTGAGGAGTTTCCGAAACAAACTGACACTCCTGCATTCAACCAGTTAGGAATTAATGGAAATATTTGTTCTGGGCAAGGGGCAGAAATTAGCAACGCTCAAGCTATGTCGATACTGGATATGCTAACAGCATTTTTTGAAAAGTTTACTATTAAAGAGCAGGAGCGTGAAAGACAACGTCAGCAGGAAAAGGAAAAACGTAGACAGGAAAAGCTTATAGAAAAACAGCAACAGGAGCTCAGGGACCAAGAGAAGGAAAAGAAATTTATGGAAAATATAAACAATATTTTTCTGGAAAGAGATAAAGAAATTGTCCGTAGGATAAATCAAGTGTTGGTAGATCGTGATAATGCTATTACTACCCATGTTAAGCAGGAGATCGATGCAGTAAAAACAACTATTGAACCGTTAACAAACATTCCAGTTCAGGTCAATAGTCATCAAACTGAAGTAGATAGACTAGAGAACCAATTCAAAGCCTTGGCTACCGCTGTGGAAACAATGCAGGAGGACATTCCCTCGGAAATCCGAAAGCAAGTCCGAACACAAGTAGCCAGGATGCTGAGCTCTGAAAATCAAAACTTTGAAAATCTGACAGTATGCAGTAATGACAACACTGGTACTGACAGGCAAAAGATCGCAGATAATCTAACTGCGAATTTTAATGCACCACAAGGAAGACCAAATTTTGGTAATCAACCTATATTACCAGAGCAATATGTGACACCAAGGAACAATAATACAGGAATAGAATGTACTTGTAATAAAGTAACCACACCACCTGCGAATGATAGCAATTCCATGCACTTAGCTACTTTGATGCATGAAGAAAGCCTGATTAAGCACAGATAGTTTCAAATATTTAACGAAGAAAGCAAGAAAAACATACATCCAGTAGTTTTCATTCGAAACTTCAAAAGTGTTCTTCCAAAATCATGGTCGGAAGAACAGAAAATACTTTTTGTGGTTTCACATATTTCTGGTGATGCGTCGCTTGGGCATTAAATGCAGCAGAAAGTTGCAAGACTTTCCACGACTTTGAGAAGGCGTTTCTTGATCAATCCTGGTCAGCGTCTACTCAAGAGCGACTCCGTAAAATTGTTTATAATGCAGAAATATACAATCCGAAGTCAGGTTCTTAAGAAAGTACTTTGAAAAATATATTAACATGACCCGGTACTGGGATGATCCAGTAACCACCAGAGACTTATTGCGAGTGTTAAAAGCTAGATTACCCATACATATTAGAGAAAAATTATTTAATGTTACAGACACCGATCTGAAAGAATTTCTGTCTGTAATTGATTCTCTGGATCTAGTGCAAGAAGACGCCAGAAAAAATTCTGACGTGATCAGCAATAATAATAGTCCTAATAGAAAAAAATCGTGGAATGGAAATAATGGAAATAGGGGTGAAGGTAGTCCAAAGAAAAAGAAAAATAAAGCTTAAAGTAACGGAAAATACAATAGTAATAATAGTAGTAGGAATCCATACAACCAAAATTTTGGTTATCCTAATAATAATAACAGTAATTATCAAAAGGCCGAAGAACACCAACAACCGAACGGTAATCAGAGGCAGTACCACAATGAAAACCAAAACAATGGCAATAGCAACCGAAAGAGACGAAATGACAATAGGTCAGACAGTCCATATAAAGACAAGCCTAAAAGTATGCGGGGTGACAGTGAATATTGGCGACAGCCAGGGCCAAGTCATTGGCAGCCGCAACAAAATTCTATCAATTCAGGTTAGCCAATAAATTATGTGCAGGATATACGTATACCAAGCAATCAATATCCACCGTGGTGGGATCCAAGCAGGCTTCCTCCGACTGAAAACTCACAAAATGTTAGAATAGTGGAGGTACCTTCGGAAGCAAAACAAAACACTCAGAAGCCAACAAACTAATTTCGGTCCCTGTAGGCCTTCGCCAGGTGACCGAGGCCAACAATGAAGGCAGTTGCTTCGGGAAAGGGAAGCTGTAATTGATCTCGCCCGTGGGACATGTGCACTTAAGTACCAACAGTGACCCATAACGTTAATGCTGAATCGGGAGTTCGGTGCGAACCTTCCGCTGATGAGAAAAATGAATCTTTCTGTCAGCAACCAGAAGATGTTAGTGTTGGATCATAAGCACCCGCAGATGTGTCACAAAAATCGAAATAACGATGCACACAGCAACGTGAGTGACATCGTCACAACAATAGAAGAGAAAGTACAGGAGGCAACTTGCATTAATGCTTCAGAGGCTAGACAATTATCAGAATTATTATCCAGATACCTCGAAGTATTCATTGAACTCCCTGGAATCATAAAAGATTACCTGTGTAATATAAAAGTATATCCGCACAAGACCTATTGCAGAGCATCTTACTCGGTCCCCTGGACGAAGAAAAACGAAGTGAATATACAAAGAACCAATCAGAAGAGCAAGTGCACTACCCCATAACTGTAAATATAATGTATATGGTAAAATAATTAGCAGTAATAATATGATAATATTATGTATGTATTAGTCTATAAGATTTTCTGTCAAGTATTACACTGTAATATTCTTGAATTATTTGAACAAGGAATAGAGAATCCACGTAATAAATGTATTTTTTACTCTAAAAGGGACCAATAACTTGATAAAACCTTGAGTGTTATTGCATTAAATGTGAAACGTCCCCTTTGAACAATTATACACGACTGTGCTTTAACTGACACACAATATTTTTAGCGCAACGCAATCTGACTTTCAAAAATCCCTATAAAAGAATGGCCCTGACTAACATTAACCTATAACTTTCACAAATCACTTACCTCACAAAAATCTTCGTTACTCGAACTACTGCAATACAGCGAGCGCCACTACTGCCAGCTAAATAAAAGATTCAAACTACGGAAGGCACTAACTACTGATAGGCATAGTTAGCAAATGAAAGAATTTAATACAGAACAAACACTGTATTTACCTTAATAGTCATAATATATATAGCAGTTCATGACAATTACAAAACTCCGCCATCTCTCTCCCCACATCCACCACTGCTGGCGGCTCACCTCCAACTGCGAAACGCTACGCGCTGTTCACATCCAGCTGCCGTTGCCCAACACTACAATGGCAGACAACAATGCAAAATATCCACAGACTGCGCACAGCACAGCCAGTGATTTTCACACAGAGCGCTACGTGGCGTTACCAATAAGAAAACCTAAACAGCCTACTTACGTAATAATTCAGCAAGGGACTGGATAACAGCATTGCTGGTTCTAAGGACAATTCCAAACACTTTGTGAGTGCACAAGTGGTGGTTATGGACTTGCTATATTCTCCGCAAGAATCTTCGATGGTGATTGTGCACCTGCACAGTCGCAACGGATGGCTGCTGGCCGTCTCTACAAGGACGGCACTGGGTCTGCACCTTTCGTGGCCCACCAATATCGTAATCTCTACAAGGACTACAGTGGGTCTGCGTCTTTGCTGACTCACCAGTACCATTATCTATACAAGGACTACAGTGGGTCTGCTCTGTGATGACCTACCAATATTCTTCAAAACTTCGACTGACTCTGCTGTGGGTTTGCTCTGCTGTCTTTCCGTTAGAAGGACAACACTACTTCTTCAAGACTGCATGGAATTCCACTACTTCTGTGTGCAATTAATTTTACTAATGAGACTTTGTGAGAAAAAAAACTGTAATTACTATTATGATGAATGATCAGGACTGTCTTTATGGACTGTGACAAAATTTTAGCTTTTGACCAACATTCTACCAATAAGTGTGTGCATTTGATTTCTTTGTTATTGTAATCATGAAAATTTTTTTCAAATCAGTAGTGGCCACTGCCCAAAACAATTTGTAAAATTTTTTGTGGGGAGCATGGGGGCTATGTAAGTGGGCTGTTTAGGTTTTCTTATTGGTAACGCCACGTAGCGCTCTGTGTGAAAATCACTGGCTGTGCTGTGTGCAGTCTGTGGCTAGTTTGCATTGTTGTCTACCATTGTAGTGTTGGGCAGCGGCAGCTGGATGTGAACAGCGCGTAGCGTTGCGCAGTTGGAGGTGAGCCACCAGCAGTGGTGGATGTGGGGAGAGAGATGGCGGAGTTTTGTAATTGTCATGAACTGCTATATATATTATGACTATTAAGGTAAATACAGTGTTTGTTCTGTAATAAATTCTTTCATTTGCTAACTATGCCTATCAGTAGTTAGTGCCTTCCATAGTTTGAATCTTTTATTTAGCTGGCAGTAGTGGCGCTCGCTGTATTGCAGTAGTTCGAGTAACGAAGATTTTTGTGAGGTAAGTGATTTGTGAAAGTTATAGGTTAATGTTAGTCAGGGCCATTCTTTTGTAGGGATTTTTGAAAGTCAGATTGCGTTGCGCTAAAAATATTATGTGTCAGTTAAAGCACAGTCGTGTATAATTGTTCAAAGGGGACGTTTCAAATGTGAGGAATTTTACCTTTCTATACATAGCATAGAGATGATTAAAATGCTTAAATAATATATTTGTTCGTGTGTAAGAATGGATATAACAAAAATATTTTCATAAGATTGAGTCATGTAGTCCCACACACGTAGCGAGTGATGGTCGTGTGTGAGCTGTGTGGCCGAGAAAAAAAAATAAATAAAAAAATAAAATAAACTGCTTTCACCACTAGTGAAGCGAAATCTGAATGTGTACTGATTTACGTACGCAGTTTCATTACGAAGTCGTTTAAAATGCTCTTATGAGCAACATTCCGGTTAGATAAACCGAACATGGACATCTGTCCCAGAAACATTGTAAATAACAATCCCAATAAAAAAATTAAAAAATATAAATATATAAATATATATATCTGTAATAAAAAATGGAAATGTACTGTTATATGGATAGTTCAGTAATGATCTCATGGCCAAGACAATGTAGCAGATTTTGAATGTTTTATATTGTCTCATGTTCATGTGACAGTGTAAAATTTTAAATTTTGTTATTCAGTCATGGCAATATGAACTTATGTGCAAGAGTGCCAGACTTCATTACTTGAAAAGTGTCATTTGCATATAGATTGTCTGTTAAGTACTGTGGAAAACTACTGCCAGCAATCAGAACAGTGAAACGTGTTTCGCAGGAACTAGTGGACGCGTGAGGAACTGTGATTTACATTGTGAATAATGATGAACAGTGATAAAAACTGTGATCACGTAACCTTATGAACGCTCTTGGAGTGTCAAAGTTAGCAGCAACGCTATGAACGTTGAGTACTGTTGACTGAATTAATAATTAATTTAAACTGATGATCTTTAGTAATTTGATACGAAGCGTCTTCGCGAGCCAAATTTAATGTGACAGACTGTACAACCAGCCGCGCGGCAGAACAATAATGCAACGTTGGCTACGCAGCGCATCGCAAAAATATTTACATTGCGCTGAAGTTAACGAAGCACAGTACGGACACTTGTATGATTAACGGTGCAGTATTCAAAATGTGCTTATTGTGATAAACTTACATGTGAATCACTACATTGTGCTGAACAGTGTCAAAATACAGAACATACTCCAAAAACAGTCTAATTCCATCCGTGTGAATGCGAGTGAAATGGACACTAATAAACTTTTCCACAGGATGAGAATAGTAATTATCTTGTCACTGATGCTTATATTTTGACATTTCATGTACCCATCTTAAACTGAGGGACGTGGGAAAGGAGAAGCAAGACCTGCTGCAGCGCGACTAGTAGCCAGCAGCAAATCCAAACCACGATGCAGCCGACGCACCACCGACTCGGCCGGGGGCGGTCCAGCAGCACTACCTGTCTGCGTTCCAACGGCTCGCCACGGGGACGGTCTTACGACGTCAGCGGCAAATTGTTATGACATTCGATAAATGAGTGACTTTGGAAATTGTTATGATATACCACTATGAAAAAACATTCATTATCTCAGATGCTTACAACAGAGTCATAAATTTGCATTTTCCAACATATTTCATGACAATCAAGTCAAGCCTGACTGTTAAAAGTAGGTGGCTGTATTTTCTTTAAGCCCCTTGGACGGTTTTATTCGCGGTTTTCCGAGTCCAGTGAACCCAAATGGGATGGGGGGGGGGGGGGGTGGAGGATAAGTTAATCCGGAAAGTATCCGCAGCAATTTCCGAGATAATACAATCACTGAAGTCATTTAAAGTACTCGATTCAACTATAATTTTATCATGTCTAATACAACATTGAAACTAAACATTTGCATCTTGAGAGTAGCAAATCTACGGAGATGTACTCAGGATGATGTCCTTCACCTGGCGAACTTCATGCAGCTCGCCTCCCACCATCTGCTAGCGGGGAAACTGACTACTGCGACAACATCACATCGCAGAGTGCTGCCAGTAACGGACTTCAATGTGGAAGACAACGACAGGACCTCCTGAGGTTCACGTTCCTCTTAAATACTCAGGCGCTGACACCTAACCTGGGCAGGAAGTAGATCAATCGACTACACTACTGCCGATACCAGGTACATCGCAGATGGGTCAGCAAGGGTCACCGTAGAATCCGGAAAGGACCCAGTGCTCTCCACGAATCAGTCCGAAAAGGCTGCGCCTGCTCACCGCCAGCCCGCCGCGGCACCACGGTCGCTGGCACCGTCTCCTTGACCCATGACCTGACTCGACGGACGGCAGCTAGAATCTAACACATAGTTGAATAAGCAACAGTCGAAGCTGGTGCGAAAGAAGAACGACTTGTAAGTAATATGCGTCGCTGATATTTCACAGGTCCTCAACAGCTATCCTGACTTCACGCAGCAGTGACCTCTGGTACGTTCAATTTTAAAAATAATTACGTCGATCATGCCAACTTTCCACGGAGGCTCTTATACGAAACCAAAGGTTTCTCACAACAAAATTCAAGTGGTTTACTTTTTAATTTGCCCTTCAAATCTTGTACATTAGCATCTGTTGGTAATAATATTGTCTCTGGGACATGAACTTAACAATACTCTTTGCAGAAAGCGTTTTCCACAATGTGCATACTTAATAACAGACCAACAACTGCCGGCAACAGATACACTATGTGATCAAAAGTATCCTCACACCTGGCTGAAAACGACTTACAAGTTCATGGCGCCCTCCATCGGTAATGCTGGAATTCAATATGGTCTTGGCCCACCCTTAGCCTTGATGACAGCTTCCACTGCCGCAGGCGCTGGAAGGTTTCTTGGGGAATGGCAGCCCGTTCTTCACGGAGTGCTGCACTGATTACAGGTATCGATGTCGGTCGGTGAGGCTGGCACGAAGTCGGCGTTCCAAAACATCCCAAAGGCGTTCTATAGAATTCAGGTCAGGACTCTGTGCAGGCCGGGCATTCGCCATACCAACACCCTGCCATCGGATCGCCACGTTGTGTATCGTGATTCGTCACTCCACACAATTTTTTCCACTGTTCAATCGTCCAATGTTTACGCTCCCTACACCAAGGAGGCGTCGTTTGTCATTTTTCGGCGTGATTTGTGGCTTATGAACAGCCGCTCGACCATGAAATCCAAGTTTTCTCACCTCCCGCCAGTCTGTCATGGCACTTGCAGTGGATCCTAATGCAGTTTGAAATTCCTTTGTGATGGTCTGGGTACATGTCTGCCTATTACACATTACGACCCTCTTCAACTGTCGGTTGTCTCTGTCAGTCAACAGACGAGGTCGGCCTAAACGCTTTTGTGTTGTTCGTATCCCTTCACGTTTCCACTTCACTATCACATCGGAAACACTGGATCTAGGGATATTTAGGAGTGTTAATATCGCGTACAGACGTTTGACACCCAACCACCTGACCACATTCGAAGTCCGTGAGTTCCGCAGAACGTGCCATTCTGCTCTCTCACGATGTCTAATGACTACTGAAGTCGCTGATATGGATTACCTGACATTAGGTGGTAGCACAATGCACATAATACGACAAACTTATGTTTTTGTGGGGTCTCATGATGCTTTTTATCAAATACTGTAGATCTCAACAGTGAAATATTTTATAAATTCCATCACCAGTATAGATTAACCGACACCCAAAGGAAAGTGACTCCTCCATATGTATCACTTGTAACTCCGACAATGCAGATAAAATACCTTCTGTACCATACAGAATTTTTCGGCGTTTAATGTGCACTGTTAACTTGCACTGCACTTCTAATTATAAATGTGTAAGCTTTGTTACAGAAACAGTATTTAATATGTAATGAATGTATTAGTGTATTTCTTTGCAAATGTATATAACTGATTATAATTATAATGTAAGTATTGCAAATTGCTGGGTAATAGCCAAGGCATCTTAATTGAAATGTGTCGGTAGGAACGACGAAATTTCAGTAGCTATGCCGTTGTTTATCTTTGTGTCGCGCTACGAGCAGAGAGGACGCAGAGCATCTTGTGACATGAAAGAGTGCGGAATTGTTTGTTGGGAACTCGCGCAGAGTCAGTGCGAAGCTATGATCGCGCCTGTGTAGGCGCACCTATTTCGCTAACCCGCTAGTACTGTGAGTGCGGTAAAACTGGACAGGCGATGGAAGCTGCGATTCAAACTATTGTCTGTCCCGTAATTATCCGCGGCCCTGGAGACGACTCGTGGTTCTGAACCAACTGCAGCAACAGCAGCTCAGCATCATCGTCGGCAATGTTATTCGTCGTTCGCACAGCTGTAACAGACGTTTAACTGGTAGAGTGTAACTAATATTGTACAGGCATTACCCAGTGGCATTTCTTTCGCAAATTTTGATTGACTTTCTTTAATGATAACTTGAAATATTTAAAATTGTAGTCCACCTGAGTTGTTATTCTCCTCAGACATTATTAACAAGTAGAATCCATTTTATTTCCATGGAATCACCGAGAGTCATAAAAATATGAAAATTGATTAACTATTTACAGCCAGTTTCTTTTGTTTGCTAATGACCAATTTCAGTCTGTCTTTTGCTGCCTCAGTAACTATCTTTAAAGTCAGTACCGCCATTAGGCTGTTGTTTATTTGCAGTGTTACATTTACACTTACAGTATCATAATTTCGGCTTCAAAGTGCCATAATCAAGTGTTTTAAGTGATATACAGTGCCTAAGATGGCATCATGATAGTGTAAGTGTAAATGTAACACAGCAAATAAACAACAGTGTAATGGCGGTACTCACTTTAAAGAAGTATGTTATGACTGTGGCCCCGCGTCATTAAAAAAGTATTCAGTAACTATCCATTCTTGTATTGCATAACAGAGGCTTAACGAATTTGCAGTTTCTAGTATTAACTTCACTCACTTAATGTGTAAAATTTCACTGACAAAACTAATAACCAAAGATACAGCACAAATAAAACTTTGCAATTTCATTTATCCTGTGTTTAGCTTAGCGTATGATTTCTTCTGGCGTGGCACATACATTATTGTTCTTACGTTAAAAGTAAAAACAGTTGCTCATTCGGTTAAAGTAAATTCAATTCAATCTTTCAATTATTAAAAGTAAATTGCTTGCCTTTTTTCCAAATTTTGCAATACGTTACGCTGAGTTTACTGAAAGCCATTTTTTACATAGCAAAAATTCAGTTATAGGCAGTTATTTATTTTGTGGAATCCTGCCCACTCGTTTCTTACACCGTGCCTAAAAGATGATGCCTTCTCAGATAGGTATACAACAATTCAAGCAAATCACATTAATAGTTTTTATTACAGTAAAGAAGACTGACAACACTTTGGATTTACAACGAGTTGTCGCAAGTGATGGGCGACATGCAAACAGTGAGAGTCGTTCACTATACACAACGTCCATGCAAGCATTCACCCTCGCTCATAAGTCTCTGCTATCGTTAATGTCACTGCTCACCTAGGCCTCCCTGCTAGTGTCCGTCTTCTACTCTCCGGCCGAGGCAGGCAGGAGCGGCGCTTATGTTCTCTTCGGATGTATGCCCCTCCTGTCGTGGGGCGGTCCTAGTCAGCGGGCTACTGGCTGGCTGACGTCGTTTCACAGCCTTCTCTGCTCTTGCGCTCTTCATCTTCGTCCCGTAGCTTGTTGATAATCCGCAACATAATTAACCAGCAACTTCATTTAAATTTACTGTCAAAATTTAGTATTTCAGAGTAAATAAATGCGAACTTAGTGCTTTCTGATTAATTTATCTCGTGAACTCTTGTTTTGTGGAAAATCATGAAAACCTTTCGTTCAAATGTTCAAATGTTCAATGTGAATTCCTAAGGGACCAAATTGCTAAGGTTATCGATCTCTAGACTAACACACTACTTAAACGAACTTAAACTGACTTATACTATGAACAACACATACACCCATGCCCGAGGGAGGACTCGAACCTCCTGCGGGAGAAGCCGCACAATCCGTGACATGGCGCCTCAAACCACGCTGCCACTCCGCGCGGCAAAAACTTTCTGTTGTCATACCATTAATTATTTGCTTAGTTTTCTTTGCCATTACCATTTTTTGGAATTCTCGATATTCGTTGCCCTAGTAGGCTGGCGGCCGTTTAATTATCTTTTTTTTGGTAATCAGTATTTTTGTTTTACATATTAGGTGTTACCCCCTTTCCCCCTATGTGGTTCGTGAGCGATTGCACTAAATTCCACCCACTGAAAAATTATTATCAGTTTTAGATTAGGTTTACAATAGGTTCTTCCTTGAGAAGAGTCTGTTGTATACTTTCCTCCTACTAACCGCTTTTATTTTTCTTCAGTAACAATAGCCTTACTCACTGTAAAATTTCATTAGGCATAGGCGATCACGATCATTTATACCGGAACTCAATAGGCGGATTAGGAAGGGGGAGGTTGCACACAAGTGACATAGCTTGATGAGATTTGGACCATACGTAGATATTACTGTTACAGTGTATTAAAGAAGGCAACTGAAAGAAATACGCAACGAGACGAACAGACAGTAATTACACTGAACTCACCACGATTTATGATGGTACCCTGGACTACAAGAGAGGGTCATGGTTGTTAATAGGGTGTGTGATCACCATGGACGACAGTGCATGCTCTGCAACATGGTCGTCTACTGACCACAAGTTTGGTGAAGAGTTCTTGTGCAGGGCGTTCCATACCTCCAACTGACAACTGGTAGACGGTCGTTGGTGCATGTGGAAGTGCTGCAATATATCTCCCCTACTCATCGCACACGCATTCGATGGGTTTTAAGGCGGGGGTAATGGGTGAGCCAGTTCATTCGCCGAACAATCTATTTGTTTTAAGAGCGGCTCCACCTACGGTGTTCGATGCGGTCGCGCACTGTCATAAATGAAAACGAATTTAGGACCAAATGGACCCTCGAAAAGACGCTTGTGGGGCAGAGTACCGTGTCACAATACGTTGTCCAGTGACTGTACCGCGTTCAAAGGTTTAGAGGTCAATAGACCCATGGAACATTATGAGTCCCCACACCATGACACCTGGACCGCCAAAACTATCTTGTTCGACGATACGTATGATGGAACGTGGAACAGATAATGCACGCAGAAATATTGTTGAGCGTGTGGTCCAGGTGGCATAGTGTTGGGAGATAAAATGATGAAAGGACGTAAAGGCCTCCAAATTTTTGGACAAGGTGCACTCACCGGTGATCGGTATTGTGACACTGTTCTCTTTCCCTATGTGCGTCTTTTCAGGGGTGCATTCGACCCTGACTTTATTTTTGAAGATAACAATACGTGACTGCGTAGAACAGTGCAAGCGGAGGAGTTCTGGGAACGAGATGATCTTCGGCGGTTGGAATGTTCTGCCCTTCCCACGAGTTAAATGCACATGTGTGGTGCGTTGGGCATAACTATTGCTGCACGATCACGTGCACCAACGAGCACCCCAGCAGTTGTAAACTGCGCTGGCGGGGGAGTGGAGTGCCCTTGGGTGAGTTGGCAACACTGCGCCAACGCGGACTCTTCGAGTATTTCCTGCATTAAGTAATTATAAAAAACGTTGTTATTAAGCTGTTTTTAAACGTTTACAGTTGTTATAAATATAATCTAAGTGTTGTTAAATTAGTAGGAGTGTTAGTGAAGTATAAAATAAGATTAAACGGGGTAAGAAGCGTATTTTTCGTCTCGCGCCTGTAGCACGAATCCTAGGCCTAATTTCACGCGTGCGAATCGTAAGTAAGCAGTGAATTAAACTTATAGGTAAACGTTTCCTGAGGGTATAAATATAAGTGTTATTACATTAGTGGAAGTGTTAGTGAAGTGTTAAAGAAGATTAAATGGGGGAAGAAGTTTATTTTCCTTCTCGCGCCTATAGCACGGATTTTAGGCTTAATTTCAAGCGCACGTATCGTAAGTAAACAGTGACTTAAACTTATATGTAATCACCAGTTTTTTTATTCAGTAATCTTTCAATTTATTTGTATCTGCTTGAATAGTTTCTAGGGTCCTTTGTTTACGTTTTAGTCAGTACTTAAATCAGTTTATACGATTTCTGTTTTTGCCATGAATGAGAAGTGTGTGACATGCCGTAGGATCGTTAGTTCCGGGGTGTGGTGTGATGGGTGCTATAGTTTCTTTCATTGGGGCGAACGTAGTGGCGTGGGAAATGGGGACATAAATGAGGCTCACCAGTGGTATTGTAGGATCTGCAGTAGAGACAGGAAAATACTGGAACAGGAAGGGAAAATTGCAGCTCTTCAAGCTGACTTAGACAAGGCAAGGGAGGAACTGGACAGGTTAAAGAGGGAGAAGGGTGAACAGAGGTGGGACGTGGCAACAGGTAATAGGGGGAATAGGCAAAGGAGAGCATCAGACAGCTTTGTCATAAATCTTGAAAATAGATTTGACCTGTTGCCTCAGTCAGAATCGGATGAGCCTCATGTAGCTGAAGCTGTAGAAAGGGCACAACAAGCTTTCAAGGACTTGAAAAAGGTAGGGAAATTTGTAAAGAAAAAGAAAGTTCTGTTGTTAGGTAGCTCCGATGGTAGAGGTGTCGGCCAACTACTGCAGGAAAATCTAGGTCCTGACAAGGAAACCTCCCCCTCAGAATTAGTTATAAGTTGGTACAGTGGACAGGCCTTGAAAAACTGAACACAGATCAATCGAGAAAACAGGAAGAAGTTGTGCGGAACTATGAAAAAACAAGCAAAATAATCAAACTGAGTAGTCCACGTGTAAGATAGGCAACAACCAGGTGGGTGTAAAGCAATGGTCGCCGTGGTCTCGTGGTTAGCGTGTGCAGCTGCGGAACGATAGGTCCTTGGTTTAAGTCTTCCCTCGAAAGAAATTTTTAATTTTTTATTTTGAGACAATTATCAAAGTTCAGGTACTCACACATAATCAACTTCGGTCTCCAGAATTCCAGGACATGTTCAGATTTGCTTGGACATATGCAGGATTTGACGGTCTACACACGGAAAAATTTGAAAACGTTAAAAACATATGTTTTGACAGAGCACAGACAAAACTGTGCGACTGTGAAACTGTTGCATTCATTTGTTGCAGTTTATGTGACAAACTCTTATGTTTTCGTCACTTTTTTGGGAGTGATTATCACATACACAAGAAAACCTAAATCGGGCAAGGTAGAAGAATCTTTTTACCCATTCGATTCGCCAAGTGTACAAGTTAGGTAGGTCGACAACATATTCCTGTCATGTGACGCACATGCCGTCACCAGTGTCGTATAGAATATACCAGAGGTGTTTTCCTGTGGAGGAATCGGTTGACCTATGACCTTGCGATCAAATGTTTTCGGTTCCCATTGGAGAGGCGCGTTATTTCGTCCACTAATCGCACGGTTTTGCGGTGCGGTCGCAAAACACAGACACTAAACTTATTACAGTGAACAGAGACGTCAATGAACGAACGGACAGATCATAACTTTGCGAAAATAAAGAAAGTAAAAATTTTCACTTGTGGGACGACTTGAACCGAGGACCTTTCATTCCGCAGCTGCTCACGGTGGGACCACGGCGCTACTGAGCCCAGAATATCTTTGATGTTGCCTATGTTGCCCATGGACTACTCAGTTTGTATATTTTGCTTATTTTTTTCATAGTTCCACACAAATTCTTCCTGTTTTCTCGATTGATCTGTGTTCAGTTTCTCAAGGCCTATCCACTGTGCCAACTTATAACTAAACCTGAGGGGGGTGTGATGGGGAGGTTCCCTTGTGAGTACCAGGTCACAAACTTTTTCAAGCCTAGTGCAGATCTGGGTCAGGTAACAGAGGATGTAGCTTCTTTATGCAAAGATTTCACGAAGGAGGATGCCGCGGTTATAGTGGGTGGTCCAGGAAATAGCATTGACAGAGACTCTGAATATTCCATAGAGAGTGACCTGGTGAAGATAGCATCAGCAACGAAGCATACGACTGTGGAATTTGTGTCTGTGTTGAGACGCCATGGTCGGCCTCATTGGAACTCTTCCGTCAGGAGGGTGAACTTGGAGTTGGAGTGGCTGCTTAGGACGGATATAGGGTCCCATATTGGTTTGATTCCTGTGGATGCTATCGATAGGTTCGACTACACTAGGCATGGATTCACCTCAATAGGAAAGGGAAGGGAAGGGAAAACTGTCTGGGTTGATTGCAGAAAACGTAAGGGGGGCACTGTCACAAGTGGTAAAATACCAGTGGTCACAGGTGTCAGAGGATGCCTTTTTTAGGATAGGGAAGGGGGAAAGAAAACGAGTTTTAAGAGAGATTGGCAGACACACTCAGTCTGAGAAAACAGATGAACAGGAGTCAGATTTTAGCATACAGATTTCATTTAAACAATGTTTAACAGAAAGTAATCAGAAACTGCCAGTTCATCTTCGCAAAAGCAGTTATAATCACATTAGTATGCTGTATCAGTTATCTTTATTACACCAGAACATTGATGAACTACTCATTTGTATTGATGAAATGAATTAATCTAACCAAATTGACATAATCTGCCTCTCTGAACATCAAGTGACCACTGGCATAGACATGTTAGACATTTCAGGATTTAAGCTAGCTTCCTACTTCTGCAGAGTAGCTATGGATGGAGGAGGAGTTGCCACATTTATTAAAAACTGCCATAAATTCAAGAACATTGACATTAATAAATTCTGTTTAGACAAGCATCTAGAAGCATGTGCAACAGAAGTAGAGTTCCATAACAGATCCTATATAATGGTAACTATTTACCGAGCACCTGCAGGAAATTATAATCTATTCATAAATCATCTAGAAGTTCTTTTGGGTTATTAAACAGGAAGAAACAAAGAAATTTTTATTGCTGGTGACTTTAATACAGATTTTCTAATGCAATCTTCCAGTAAACATCTACTGTCTTTCAATCTAAGTCACACTGTAAACTTTCCAACTAGGATCACTAAATCCTCAAGGACAGCCATTGATAACATTTTTATAGACAAATCAAAGGAACAAAATCATATCATAAAACCTGTAATAAATGGACTATCAGATCATGACATGCAGCTCCTTGTTTTAGATGTAAATTCTGAGCAGATTACCATGGCTGCTAAGTCTGAGTACAGGAGAGTAGTCAGTCAACCAAAAATTGAGTGTTTTAGAAAACTGATCAAAGGTATGAACTGGAAAGATGTTTATAGTGCCCATGACATGAATGAAAAATATAATACATTCATGAACAATGTCAGTAAATCGTTTGAAAACTGTTTTCCTCTAAAAGTTACTCAAATTAAACGGAAGTCTATAATAAAACCATGGATTACACAAGGAATAAAGATTTCCTGTAAGAAAAAAAGGAAAATGTATCTGTCGACCCAGAATAGCTCCAATACTGATGATTTAGCTAAATACAAGGAATAGTGTAAAATACTAAAAAAAGTAATTCAGACATCTAAACAAATGCACTACGACAAGAAGATACCAATGTCAGGGAACAAAATAAAAACAATATGGAATATAGTGATAGAGGAGACTGGTAGAACCAGAAAGGAACAGGAGCAAATAGCATTAAGGGTAGATGACACATTAGTAACTGATGGGCATAGTGTGGCAAATCTATTTAACAAGTACTTTATATCCATTACTGATAGAATGGGATTGTCAGGATCAGTAAATAATGCCCTTGAATATCTGAAACTAGCCTTTACAAATAGCTTCAGCTACATGAATACGTCACTCACTTCACCAAAAGAAATAACTTCCATAATAAAATCTTTGAAAACGAAGCATTCTAGTGGTTACGATGAAATATCAACAAAGTTAATTAAGGCATGTTCTTGTGTAACCAGTCAATTATAACTGTTACATTTCCTGACTGGCTAATATATGCAGATGTTAAGCATCTATTCAAGAAAGGGGATAAAGAGATACCATCAAACTACAGACTGATTTCACTTTTGCCAGCATTCTCAAAAATTTTAGAAAAAGTAATGTACAGGCAGCTTCTCAATCATCTGACCACAATTAACATATTATCAAGAACACAGATTCGATTTCTGAAGGGTTCTGATATCGAGAAGGCTATTTACACCCACAGTGAAAATGTACTTAATTCATTAAATAACAAATTACAAGCAGCAGGTATTTTCTGTGATTTGTCAAAGGCATTTGATTGTGTGAACCACAACATCCTTTTAAATAAATTAGAATTCTATGGTGTCATGGGCAGTGCTGCAAAATGGTTCAAGTCATACATAGCTAACAGGAAACAAAGGGTGTCAGTACAAGGGATTAGTGAATTAAGTCATCAGTCTTCATCATAATGGAAAGAAATTACATGTGGTGTCCCACAAGGATCCATCTTAGGGCCATTGCTTTTTCTTGTGTACATTAATGATCTCTCATCAGTTACACTGCCAGAAGGAGAGTTCGTTTTGTTTGCAGATGACACAAGTATTGCAATAAATAGTATGTCGAGTGTAGTTCTAGAAAGATCTGCTAATGATATTTTCATGGATAATAATAAATGGTTTAAAGCCAACTCATTGACATTAAACTTTGAAAAGACTCACTACATGCAATTCATAACCTGTATGAGGTTTCCACTCAGCATATGCATAAAGTATGAAGAAGAGCAGATAGAAGAGGTTGACAGTCTTAAATTCCTGGGTTTACAACTTGATAATGTATTCGGTTGGGAGGAGCACACCACAGAACTGCAGAAACGCCTTAACAAATCTGTATTTGCAATTCGAGTGTTAGCAGACATAGGCGACATAAAAATGAAAAAGCTTGCATAATTTGCCTACTTTCATTCCATAATGTCATATGGTATAATACTTTGGGGTAACTCTTCAAGTCAAACAAAAGTTTTCAGAGTCCAAAAGCGTGTAATACGTATTATTTGTGGAGTAAATTCACGGACGACATGTAGAAACCTCTTCAAAGAACTGGGTATACTAACCACTGCCTCTCAGTATATTTACTCCTTAACGAAATTTGTCCTAAAGAATATATCTCTTTTTCCAACAAACAGCTCAGTTCATATATACAATACCAGGAACAAAAATGATCTGCACAAAGACTCAAAAGCACTTACTTTAGTTCAAAAAGTGGTCCACTACTCAGGAACACTCATCTTCAATAATTTGCCAGCAAACATAAAAAATTTAGTCACAAATAGAGATCAATTTAAAAGGAGCCTGAAAGACTTACTAGTGGCCAACTCCTTCTACTCCATTGACGAATTTTTTAATAGAAACAAATGATGTATTGTATATATTCATACTATTAGTATTGTTATTTCAGCTAAAAAAAAGGGGGAGGTTGACATGTTCCACATCCACGAGGATCTCCTCAGCATGGATCTATGGAACGAAAAACTAACCTAACCTAATCTAATCATCACAACAGCTCCCTACCAAACTTGTGGCCAGCGTGGGGGTGGGTGGCCACCCGTCGTGATCACAAACCCAATTGAGAACCAAGCCCCACCATGGAGACATCCAGGAGACTTTCATAATTCGCAGTGACTTCAGAGTAATTATTGCCTTTGAATAATAATCTCTTTTCTGTCCCACCGGCCGGGATGGCCAGCGGATCTAGGCGCTATAGTCTAGGCGCCCATGGATGTTGTAGCCACTAGTATTATCTTTCTTTTTTCTGGCAAAACATCGGAGGATGTCATTAATTTTATTCAGAACGTGTTATTCGCAGCCGGCTTGAGCAATTGGTCTGAAGAAACACTTTGTAGATGGCCAGACTCCAAGTGTGGGCGTGGCTAAGACGTACTTCATGTAAATTAACCACATTTTCAGAGTTGGCAAATGGCTTAAATCAATGGTACAGAAAACCAAATAGTACTCGTTTCTTTAGAGAAAATTGAAGTAATTTGAGACAACTGCCAAATTAGACTGTCGGAGGATTTTCGGACAGGATACGCTTGCTGAACGCTCAAACTTATGAGTTGACTAACGAACATGATGCAGTTATATTGAGACTGAGGCTAATGATGGAGCGCTGGATGTGTTCCTAAGGGGGATTTCTTCACAATTTTCTCGCATAGTGAGAATGAGAAAATCCATACCATGTAACAGCAGCGCTGCAGGTAACCAACTATGTGCAAGAGACAGATAATGCGACTAAGTCTCGGGATGATGAGAAAATGTTTCTGTCGAATAAAAAATGTTATCCATGCGGAAGAAAGGGTCATTTTAAAGCACAATGTCGCCAACCATAATGTTTTAATTATCAACGGACTGATCGTAAGAGACAGGAGTGTAAGTTAAAGAATCAGAGTGGCTATAACGGGAAAAAGAAATCGTTAAACAAGAATGGGAATCTCTCTTCCTTTGAGAAGCATTCCCACTAAACAGAAGAGCATTCAATGTGCACCCAGAGACAGATCGTTCGGTGGTGGCTTGTTTGAAAGGGAAACAATATGAATTTTTGGGAGATCCTGGGAAACACATATAGATTATCAGTCTGGATCTTGTGGATACGAGTAGACTTACAAGAGCCAAGGTATAGGTTGCGTCCAATAGGCGGTAATGCAGCTGCTTCAGTCAGGACAACACCGCTTGGATTTACAGTAGGAAACACAAGGTTTAATGAGCAAACTAGAGTGCTGACAACTGCGAGCCAAGGTGTCGCTTCGATACTTCGCCTAGATTTTCTGGTAAGGCATCACGATAGAACGAACTTTGCAACGGACGATTGAACTCGATGGTAAGTTATTTGCTTTGGGTCAACAGTTGCAAATGTTTCTATATCAGAAGATGCACCCAGTGCAAGGGTGGCATTGAATAAACTGTGTACAATCGCATTAAAAGTTGTTTTGCGTGACAGTGTACCAGTAAGTACAGGAAAACTAATCTGGATACCAGCAGATAGTAAAAGAGCCACATGACGAAATACGTACGCTCTTAGACCATATGAATGAAAGGTTTTTAAAAGACGCGAAATTTGTGTACTTGGAGTTCAATCGTTGCTGCTGTTTTACCTACGATTACGAAACTAAGAATACATCATAGTTCATTGACAATTATGTGAACCAGAGGTAAGGAGCCACTACAAAATCCATAATTATTTTTCAGAGGGTCGGATAATCTGCTACACTGTTACTTGTTTTTTGAAACCAGGAGTAATAGCGATGTTGTTGTTGTTGTGGTCTTCAGTCCTGACACTGGTTTGATGCAGCTCTCCATGCTACTCTATCCTGTGCAAGCTTCTTCATCTCCCAGTACCTACTGCAGCCTACATCCTTCTGAATCTGCTTAGTGTACTCATCTCTTGGTCTCCCTCTACAATTTTTACCCTCCACGCTGCCCTCCAGTACTAAATTGCTGATCCCTTGATGCCTCAGAACATGTCCTACCAACCGATCCCTTCTTGTAGTCAAGTTGTGCCACAAACTCCTCTTCTCCCCAATTCTGTTCAATACCTCCTCATTAGTTATGTGATCTACCCATCTAATCTTCAGCATTCTTCTGTAGCACCACATTTCGAAAGCTTCTATTCTCTTCTTGTCTAAACTATTTATCGTCCACGTTTCACTTCCATAGATGGCTACACTCCATACAAATACTTCCAGAAACGACTTCCTAACACTTAAATCAATACTCGATGTTAACAAATTTCTCTTCTTCAGAAACGCTTTCCTTGCCATTGCCAGTCTACATTTTATATCCTCTCTACTTCGACCATCATCAGTTATTTTACTCCCCAAAAAGCAAAACTCCTTTACTACTTTAAGTGTCTCACTTCCTAATCTAATTCCCTCAGCATCACCCGACTTAATTCGACTACATTCCATTATCCTTGTTTTGCTTTTGTTGATGTTCATCTTATATCCTCCTTTCAACACAATATCCAATCCGTTCAACTGATCTTCCAAGTCCTTTGCTGTCTCTGACAGAATTACAATGTCATCGGCGAACTTCAAAGTTCTTATTTCTTCTCCGTGGATTTTAATACCTACTCCAAATTTTTTTTTTTTTCCTTTACTGTTTGCTCAATATACAGATTGAATAGCATCGGGGAGAGGCTACAACCCTGTCTCACTCTCTTCCCAACCACTGGTTCCCTTTCATGTCCCTCGTCTCTTATAACTGCCATCTGGTTTCTGTACAAATTGTAAATAGCCTTTCGCTCCCTGTATTTTACCCCTGCCACCTTCAGAATTTGAAAGAGAGTATTCCAACGAACATTGTCAAAAGCTTTCTCTAAGTCTACAAATGCTAGAAACATAGGTTTTGCCTCTCCTTAATCTTTCTTCTAAGATAAGTCGTAGGGTCAGTATTGCCTCACGTGTTCCAACATTTCTGCGGAATCCAAACTGATCTTCCCAAGTCGGCTTCTACCAGTTTTTCCATTCGTCTGTAAAGAATTATCGTAATAGCGATACAATAAAATTATTTCTAGCCATAAGAATAATGATTTTAGATAATATTATTATGTTTATGTTTCATTATTATTGTTACTTTCAAAATCTTGGGAATTCAGTGAAGCGATGGGATACAAGCCAGTACGAAGAGAGCGAAACAACTAGTTAGCTATGGCTTTATTAAAACTACTACACCGGCTTCCGTCTTAATTAACACAAGGAAATTTTTGCAAGACGATCGACTACTGAGGAATGGAATATGAAGAAATAGACTCCATGTGCTTCACATAACGAAATGGCACAAGGTTCGTGATCAGTGGTGATTCCAACTCCAGAATCGATTTGCAGTAAACTCAAACGATGCCATTAAGGAAGCGTAGGGCCATCGAAACTGTATCGGCCCTTGATGCACACCCGTAAAGTCTCCATGTGTCCAGTCTGTTTATTTACGACGTGAATTTATATTACGGTCAGAGGACTATTCTTTCTGTATATTAGCGATGCAATGGCACGTTTTTATGACCTAAATTTCTTTCCTACTTGTACGCACTGAAGACTAAAATAACAAGATTTAATCTCTATTTCCCACACTTCATGCGTCTGACAGCATAAGTAATTCCTTGAAGATTTCTTTCTACACTTTTTTCGAATATAGCCAGCAAGTTCAATATTATATTGTCTGATACAGCTTTTGTGCTGTAATGGGAGGGGGGGAGGGGGCGGAGGGCTGAGGAAGACAACATTAAATATGTAGTGAGAGGCAGCTTTCCCATACTATGGATTTTTTCGCAAGGACTCTACATTTCCTGCGTTTTGTCATACGGTATAGTTTTTGCGTCAAAAACAGGAATTGTGTATGTAGGGGACACTTCGGAGGAGGAACGGAAGAAAGATGAGAATTTATAGTTCACTGTGAATCGTCTTTGCATAGCAGGTAACTGTTTTTTTCGAGAATGGGACACTACTGGCAGAATCTGAGTGAGAGAATAGTGGTTAAAAGATTCAACGAGCCATTTACTGGAAGAATTTCGAGATTCTAGGAAGGTCAGCCTCGAACACGGCCAGAGGTTGCAGCGTCTCTTCCTTCTGTGGATCATAGGTGTCGAAACAGTCGATAATCTTAGAATCGACACCTGGAATATTCACTAGTCTATAACTAGACAGGCATATCTCGATTTATGTGTACACTTGCTGTTTGTATGTATGCGAGAACACAAGAAACGTTCACCGTTCGTTACAGGATTGGCCGTTTGCATTGGGCTGCAGAGCAACGAGGGAATTGCACATATGATTTTGATACCCGTAAAAATGACAGTACCTCCCTCCGTATCACACGACGGTGCGGTTCTTCTTGACCAGTACGTAGCTGTTTCGAAGAGATGCAGCAGAAGAAATTTTCAGATCCGGAATTTGGGAATAAGTAGAAGAAAGTTTGAGAAGTACAAATTTTATATACTGAATTGAGATTCAATATTCTGGTTCAAAGCCAAAAGCTCTCCGTAGTATCTCACTGAACGAGGCCTTGGTAATGGTTTGTGCGTCGAATACAGGCATTAAAGTTACTTGTTATGATGCTGCTGAGAGAAGCGGGCTGTAAAGTACCGGAGACTACAAATGTAATAAATTTCGGTAAGACATTAATGCATAACATAGACAGTAACATTTCGATCACACGCATTATGGCACACCACATAAAACTTCAGTTTCTGTAGAGGAATCTCTAGCCGTGATAAGTGTTGCGTTCAACTGTGGAATTTTCCATCCAGTCTCAGACCGAGTTTCATAACCCATAAGAGATCGTTACGGTGCTGAATGAAAGACTCTATATGAATACGGTATCAGCCTGTTTGCCTCTATCCGTTTTGCAGTTTCTAGTCGAGCCTGATATATCACATTTGTGCAGAATACGTGAGAGATCAAGCACACTAACTCTTGGGCTAAGAACAGCCGACTGGGAATTTTAAATGTGGACTTCATAATATCAAAAGGGATGAAATTCAGTTAAATAGCAAATAAGTTGAAGTTTCTGTCTGTTTCTCGAGTAAGCGACAGTAGCATGTTTCCTGTGGGATTGAAAAGTCTTTCTGGAAGCACGTTCCCTCAAGAGTGCTATGGAGGGAGGGCTGGGGGGCTCAGTGCTGGACTCACTATCATTCTCCTTGTACACCCATAACATATCGTAGATTTTGTCCTCCACCAAATATCATATTTTTGTGCCAACGGTCTCCAGCGTTATTGAAGCTACAGATCTGAAAATATGAATAGCATCATCGTCCAGGTGAATGACGATCTGTTTTCAGTGGTCAGACTGGCTTAAAACGTAGGACTTGAGCTCAGCTGCACGGTCCAGTAACAATAATGTGACCACAACTTATATTCGACGTCAACGTGTAATAACCACTCACAGACATCGGGTGGCAGCCGTAGAGGAAGCAGCGTTGTTGTAATGCGGAAACGGAGCATTTAATCTGACATCCAAAATGGCATAACGATTAACTTTCGGACTAAGGTGGAAACATTACCGAAACGGCTAAGATCGTAAGCAATTCGCATGCCACCATGCCCACAAACCAAGAAAACTGTCCCAGATATCCAGGACACTGGCGTCGGCATGGTTGCAGATCCCTGTCGGTACCTTCCAGAACCTTGTTAACTTTTCTTGCGCGTCTCGCAGCGGTCGGCGCTGATAGTACAGGTCTTCGGCAGATGGCCATATTAATGTTACTGGTCAAGATAAATGCGAAGTCACAGTTTATGAGCGCCTGAACTGGGCAGAAAATGTCGCCACACGCAGAACGACTTCTGCTCGCCTCAACGTCCACAGAAACTTTCGGAACATATTCCCACATTATGTGAAACGTCAACTTATAAAATCGCTAATTCCACCTAACCTCCATCAATACAATATATCCAAAATGGCATCAGTAGCGAAAACTCTAGACTGTTAAAACTAACGAAGAATGCTTGTGTAGTTGCACCTACAATCTGAGCATATCGGTGACAAGGACTACCACACGCTATATATACAGGGTGATTCAAAAAGAATACCACAACTTTAAAAATATGTATTTAATGAAAGAAACATAATATAACCTTCAGTTATACATCATTACAAAGAGTATTTAAAAAGGTTTTTTTTCACTCGAAAACAAGTTCAGAGATGTTCAATATGGCCCCCTCCAGACACACGAGCAATATCAACCCGATACTCCAACTCGTTCCACACTCTCTGTAGCATATCAGGCGTAACAGTTTGGATAGCTGCTGTTATTTCTCGTTTCAAATCATCAGTGGTGGCTGGGAGACGTGGCCGAAACATCATATCCTTAACATACCCCCATAAGAAAAAATCGCAGGGGGTAAGATCAGGGCTTCTTGGAGGCCAGTGATGACGTGCTCTGTCACGGGCTGCCTGGCGGCCGATCCATCGCCTCGGGTAGTTGACGTTCAGGTAGTTACGGACAGATAAGTGCCAATGTGGTGGCGCTCCATCCTGCTGAAATATGAATTGTTGTGCTTCTTGTTCGAGCTGAGGGAACAGCCAATTCTCTAACATCTCCAGATACTGTAGTCCAGTTACAGTAGCACCTTCGAAGAAAAAGGGACCAAAAACTTTATTGGCTGAAATGGCGAACAAATGTACAACTAAATGAAACTTTATAGCTCCCTTAATTCGCCGACAGATAGTGCTTAGCTCTGCATTTTGTCGTTGCAGAGTTTTAAATTCCTAAAGTTGTGGTATTCTTTTTGAATCACCATGTACTTCATCTGTCCGTCAGTACTAGTCGTCAGAGGTGAAGTACTTGTCATCTCACCATAGTCTCAATATACGGTACCACTTATCTACTATCATAGCCGAGCAAATGCATAAAACACAAATAAACTCCTTCGCTGTTGTCCACGCTGCCCTGTGATAAAAGCTCAAGCTCCTTCATTTTTCACTTTCATAAACCATTATTTTTTTCAATTTCATAAACTTTCATTAAAAATTTCACAGATAAAGGTAGTTATCTCTACCAAACAGTGAAGCAAACATCTTCACCTTGTCCCAGATATGCTTGTTACTGATCACTTTTATTAGTCAGTCACACAACTTTTTTCCTTCTGGTTTGATGCGGCCAGCGACGAATTCCACTCCTGTGCCAACATCTTCATCTCAGAGTAGTTTCCAATCTCTGCCTTCCTTTACAATTTTTTCCCTCTGCAGGTCCCTCTTGTACCATGGAGTTCATTCTCTGTTGTCTTAACAGATGTCCCGGCCGGGTTGGGGATTTTCTCTGCCCGGGAACTGGGTGTTTGTGTTGTCCTCATCATTTCATCATCATCATCATCATCATCATCATTCGTGACAGTGGCTACAATGAACTGTGTAAAAAAATTGGACTGTGTAATAACTGGGACTTTGTATAGGTACTGATGATCCCACAAACCAAACATCATTAACAGTTGTCCTATCATCCTGTCCCTTTCCCTTGTCAATCTTTTCCACATATTCCTCTCGTCTCCGATTCTGCGCAGAAGCACCTCATTCCTTACCTTATCAGTCCACTTAACTTTCAATATTCGTATATAGCACCACATCTCAAATCCTTCAGCTCTCTTCTGTTACGGTTTTCGCATAGTCCATGCTTCACTACCATACAATGCTGTGCTTCAATCGTACATTCATCCTCAAATTAAGGCCTATATTTGATACTAGTACACTTTTCTTGGCCAGCAATGCCATTTTTACCAGTGCTAGTCTGTTTTTTATGCCCTGCTTGCTCTGTCCGTCAGTGGTTGTTTTACTGCCTAGGTGGTAGAATTCCTTAACTTCATCTGCTTCGTGACCATCAATCCTGACGTCAAGTTTCTCGCTGTTTTCATTTCTGCTGTTTCTCATTACTTTCGTCTCTTTCGATTTACTCTCAATCCATGATCTACACTAATTAGACTGTTCATTCTATTCAACACATCCTGTTATTTCTCTTCACTTTTATTGAGGATAGCAATGCAATCAACGAATCGTATCATACCCACCACTCCTGAACCTTTCTTTTCCTTATTGTTTCTTCGATTGCATTGAACATCATCAGCGAATGACTACCGCCCTCCCTTACACCCATTTTTACTCCGAGCTCTTCGTTCTTGATCGTACACTCTTATTCCCTCTTGGCTCTCGTACATATTTTATACTACCCGACTCTCCTTATAGCTTACACCTACTTTTCCCAGAACTTCGAACATCTTGCACCATTTTACTTTGTCAAACAAATTTTCCAGGTCAACAGATCCTATGAAAGAGCCTTGATTTTTCTTTAGTCTTGCTCCCATTATCAACCGCAACGTCAGATCTGCCTCTCTGGTGTCCTTGCCATTTCTAAAGCCAAACTGGTCATCATCTGACATATCCTCAATTTTCTTCTCCATTCTTCTGTACAATGTTCACGTCAGCATCTTGGATGCTTGAGCTGCTAAGTAGATTATGTGACAATTCTCGCACCTTTCAGCTCTTGCAGTCTTCGGAACTTTGTCGAAAGTCAGATGGTATGTCGTAAGACATACTAACGTGAACAGTCGTACTGTTGCCACTTCTCCCAATGATTTTAGGAATTATGATGGAATATTGTCTATGCCCTTCTGCCTATAATGCTCTTTTAAATTCTCGTTGTAACACTGGATCCCTTACCTCTTCTAAATCGACTTCTGTTTCTTCTTCTATCAAATCAGACAAATATTTGCCCTCATAGAAATCTACAATTTACTCTTTGCACCTGTCTGCTCTCTGCGCTGCATTTAACAGTGAAATTCCCAGAGCACTCTTAATGTTACCACCGTTCCTCTTAATTTCACCGCAGGTCATTTTGACTTTTCTATATGATGAGTCAGTTCTTCCGACAATCATTTCTTTTTCGATTTCTCCACATTTTTTCGTACAGCAATTTCGACTTAGCTTCCCTGCGCTTCCCATTTATTTCATTCCTCAGTGACTTGTGTTTCTTGTGTTCCTGAATTTCTCTGAACATTTTTGTACTTCCTACTTTCAACGAACAACTGCAGTACTTCATCTTTTACCCATGGTTTCTTCGCAGCTATCTTTTCTGTACCTATGTTTTTCTTTCCAACTTTTGTCTTTGCCCTTCCTCTTCAGGTGTAATGCCTACTGAGTTACTCCTTATTGTTGTATCTATAGCTTTAGAGAACTTCAAGCGTTCTCCTCGTTCCTTAGTACTTCTGTATCCCACTTCTTTTGGTGCTGATTCTTCCTGACTAATCTTTTGAACTTCAGCCTACTCTTCATCACTACTACAGTGTAATCTGTGTCTATATCTGCTCCTGGGTAGGCCTTACAATACAGTATGTGGTTTCGGAATCTCTGTCTGACCATGATGTAATCTAACTGAAATCTTCCTGTATCATCCGGTCTTTTACAAGTATGCCTCCTACTCTTGTGATTCTTGTGATACTAACTAAATTTATCAGAACTCAGTCTTTCTCCTCTCTCATTCCTTGCCCTACGCCCATATTCTCGAGTAACTTTTTCTTCCACTCCTTCCTATACACCTGCATTCGAGTCCCCTTTGACTATTGGATTTTCACCTTCCTTTATGTACTATGTTTCGCTTTCAATACACTCATCTACTTTCTCTATCTCTTCATCTTCAGCAGGCGTCGTCGGCGTCTAATCCTGAACTATCGTTGTCGATGTTGGTTTGCTGTCGAGTCTGATAAGAACAAACCCTATCACTGAATTGTTCACAGTAACCCATTCTTTGCCCTACTTTCCTATTCATAACGAATCGTACTCCCGTTAAACCATTTTCAGCCTATCTCTCTTTATTACTTGTCTTTCACGACGTTCCTCTTTCCCTTCAACTCCAGTGGCGTCGCTTCTCTCACGTTCATTTCTGACACTCCCTTCAGTCTGTAACCGCCTGATTGTAATCCACCTTTACTGTCCTACTTTCCATGAACTTTTTCTCTCTAGCTAAAACAGCTTTGCACTATAAACGTTGTAGTTACCTCTCTGTGTTGTTGTTGTTGTTGCGGAGGTGGTGGTAATGGTTGTGGTTTTCAGCCCCAAGACTGATTTGGTGGAGGTTTCCAAATTCCTCTAACATGTTCAAGTCTCATCATCTCTGCATAACTACCGCAACTCACATCCCCTTGAATCTACTTACTGTAGTGAAGCAATGGTGTCGCTCTACAATGCGTACCCCCACAGTTCCTTCCATTGCCACTTTGCAGATTCCGAACAAGACTACACTCCAGACAAGAAATTCGAGAAAAGACTTCCTAACATTTCAATTTATACTCTACGTTAAAAAATTGTCTTGCGTGCCTAGGGAAGTAGTTTTATCGGGGGTAGCTCTCCCTAGGAAGTCAATAATTCTAAGGAAATATGTCTGGCCCAGGGGCTATATTTAGATTTTGCTCTTTCAGCCTTTTGTTAAATTTTTCTCGGCACATCACATCCCCCATCTCGTCTTTATTTACGTTCCCCTTCAATAATACCCTTCTCGAGTTAATTTACATTGTGTAGATACTCTTTATGTTCCTCCCACCTTTCAGACTTCCCTTCTTTGGTTATTATGGGCTTTCTATGTGGGTTCTTAACATTCCCTTTTCTCCAAATTGTGTACTTTCCCATAATCAAGAATGCTTCTGCAGCCTTGATTTCTGCTCTACCCATTCCCATCCTGACATTTTGAACTTTCAGTCTCAATTTTTAGCCCTTATACTCATTATTGCCTGTTCCTTGGCTATGGTGTTATGTTTTCTACTTTCATCAATGAAATTCAACATCTCTTACGTTTTCAAAGATTTATACTACATGTTGTGTTTTGCTTATTTGAACCTCTGCTACCTTCATCAATTCATCTCTTACAGCTGCCAATTCGTCTTATACTGTATTTCTTTCTATTGTTTTGTCAATCATTGCCTAACACATATTTGAAACTCTCAATAACCTCTGATTCTTTCAATTTATCCAGTTCTCGTTTTTTTAATTTCTTACATTGCTGAAGTTTCTTCAGTTTTTATCTACAGTTCATGTTCAATGTATTGTGATCAGAGTCCACATTTATCCCTGCAACTTTGAACCTGGTTTCGAAATCTCTATCTTTATGTATTGTATTCCGTATTAACTGTAAGTCTTTTTGTGAGAAGTCTGTTATGTGAATGTAACAGAAGGCTGGTCCTTGTTTTTCTAGGACAAATAAATCAATAAAAAAAAATGGTTCAAATGTCTCTGAGCACTATGGGACTTAACATCTGTGGTCATCATTCCCCCAGAACTTAGAACTACTTAAACCTAACTAACCTAAGGACATCACACAACACCCAGTCATCATGAGGCAGAGAAAATCCCTGACCGCGCCGGGAATCGAACCCGGGAACCCGGGCGCCGGAAGCGAGAACGCTACCGCACGACCACGAGCTGCGGACTTATTGTGTATGTTGATGTTGATGTTGTTCTACACATGATCTTTCTAAACTGCTGTTGAAGCTCTAGCACCAAACACCGTGTTCAGTACAGGACTCAAACTGCACACCTATGCACCCTTCCATCATTTTAACTTGTTTATGTTTCGAACCGTGAGATGCACAAGGGTAAGTAATACAACCCATTTTATTTCCGAAACCAGGTAGGTTTCATTCAGGATTCTTATAAACCACATTATTCCCCACCCTTTTGGCTTTAAAACCATATTTTTCAACACAGTCTCCGTTCTACGTTCTATGCTACTGCCTTACGCCACCTTACAGGGCGAACCTGTATGCCCGCATCGTACCACTCTACTGGTCGACGTCGGAGCCAACGTCTTGCTGCATCAATAACCTCCTCAACATCCAGATATTGCTTCCGGCAGAGTGTATCCTTCAATGAGCCAAACAGATAGAAATCGGTAGGCGTGAGGGTTGGGCTATAGGGCTGATGAAGAAGAACAATCCAATGAATTTTGGTGAACTCCTCTTGGGTGCACAGACTTGCGTGAAGCATTGCATTGTCATGGAAGAAGTTTGCCTTTTTGGTGGCGAGGAATCCAGTACCCCAGCTAGTGAACTAGTGTGTCAGCACTACCAACTGAGATGTCCAACTGGTCAGCTCGAATGTGTGTGTCCGCACGTTCCAACGTTGCGGGAGTGGCAGCTGTGTGGAGCCGGCACTCCAGGGAGCGGAGGGTCTGCGCGACCATGTTGCGATGATGACAGACGCCTCACCCAGCAACGCATCGTGGTTTTGTTCACTGCCGAGTCACCATAGTCATTCTGCAAGCGTCTACTGACATCTACGATGTTCTGGATTTCCGATGAAAGAAACTCAACGACAGGTCCGTTACAGTCGCCATTATGGCGTCGCCATCTATCGGAACTCGATGAAACTATTGGGGCTGAAGAGGGAGTGCTCCACTCTGTCCGATAACTAATTTTAGTTTCTTTTTTTCAACTGAAACTGGCACAGAATAAATGTGTTGCCATACTTATTGAAAGAACCTCGCATTAATAGCATCTAAAAATCGACAGATCAACACCATTAAAACAAGAAAGCACTTACGGCGTGAAGGAGACGTATCAGTGCCCGCAGGACACCGTCGTGTTTGAAGTAAGCAGCACAGTACTTTTCGATTCCAGCCTGCAACCTAGTGGAGTTTACCTTCTTAGCTGTCTGTGACAGCGGTCGCGTAATCTGGCGCCGCGCATAGTGAACAGCGTCGGGCCGGTGGGCCAGCGCGCGCTGCGCCTCTCGGCTGCCTGCATCTGGAGCTGGAGCTGGAGGCGGTCGCGGCTGCTGCCGACGCCGACGCCGGCGCTGCTATCGATTGGCTGCCAGCATCGACGCCGCCGGCTGCCGGCTGGATGCGGTTTCCGCTCAGTGCGGTGGGCGCCGCGCCGTCTCTTGCAGGAACCGCTGTGCATGCCGGGCTGCAAACATTTGTGTCTCTCCCAGACAAGCTGCTGCTGGTCTGCTCTGCTTCCAGACGCACAAAGCGTCGTCGCCGTCCGTCACTATCGCCACAGAACGGAAGTTCTCCAGCGGTACAAGTTGCAGCGAACATATGAACTAAACCGAAAATTCGTTAGAGAAGATGAACTTCTTTGCCAAGGTCGCTAATAATAACCTTTATTATCGATAACCGGTTTCGACAATTAGTGTTACCATCTTCAGATCTTGACACAAGATTATTACATGTGGCTCAAAATAGAAGTGAAAGTACAGTTTATATACTAAGATGGTATCTGTTCTTTCGGACATGTCCGAAAGAACAGATACCATCTTAGTATATATATAGTTAAGGCTGACCATTCACTTGACCATCTTCTGTGCGAAAGCACAAACAGTGCCTGGACTCTTACTGGAATCGGCAACGCGCCGCGAGTAATGAGTATAATGGGCGGGGACACTACGAATGTAGTGCGGGACAATACGTTGAGAATGTGGGTTTCGCGGGAGGCGTGCCAGAGATAAATCCCTGTAGTCGCGCTATCCTCTGTGTACTCGGTGGCTCAGATGGTTAAGTTTAGCCAGCCTCTGTAATAAAAAAAACTGAGTGAATGGATCAACGAACAACCTGAACGGGTGTCATCGGACGTCCGCCACGAACAAATTCAACGAAAAAAAAAGGAAAAAAAAGGTAAAAGATAGATAGAGTGTCTGCCATGTAAGCAGGAGATCCCGGGTTCGAGTCCCGGTCGGGGCACGTATTTTCATCTGTCCCCGTTGACGTATGTCAACGCCTGTAAGCAGCTAATGGTGTTCATTTCATTGTAAAGTACAGTTTCTCATGAATTGGCAGATACATAACAGGTTGTAATGTTACGTGAGCCTCACTGCCCTTTTTTTAAAAACTAATTTGTGCCTGATTTTATTCTGAGGAGCTGAGTAATGTATGTAAATACCGCAAAAGTAAATGTGATTCAAAAAGTACTTGAGGTGACGTGAAGCGAAGCTGGACAGCAAGAAACTCTTTAGCGCGCAATCCCCGCGACGATAGTCGTTGTGAATCTTTGAGTGTGGACTCTAAAAAAAACACAATTGATTTATTAAAACAAAATAGGACTGTTAAACTGTATCTTGTGGAAAGAGGACGTGTTGTTAGGGCGTCGCTCAGAACGTATTGTTACATTTAATGAAAACTGATATTTTAGTGATAAAGCAGAGGTAAAGTATGTGTTAGAGTTGCCAAACATTTATGTATACAAATTTTATGGAAGTGAAGAATAGAAATGTCTTGTTTTTCGAAAAGGAGGTGAACTTCATCGTCGTCGCCGTCTATCAATCGACAGAATTGTAAGTGTTCGAAGTTCACTAAAATATAGGAAAAGAAATGCATTCTCTATACTTTTCATTCGATAAGTAACAACCTCTCATAATTTATTAATTACAGTAATTGGATCATGTTATTGTACAACAGTAGCCGGCCGGTGTGGCCGAGCGGTTCTAGGCGCTTCAGTCTGGAACCGCGCGACCGCTACGGTCGCAGGTTCGAATCCTGCCTCGGCCATGGATGTGTGTGATGTCGTTAGGTTAGTTAGGTTTAAGTAGTTCTAAGTTCTAGGGGACTGATGACCTCAGATGTTAAGTCCCATAGCGCTCAGAGCCATTTGAACCATTTCTACAATAGTAACGTGCAGAACAACACTGACCAATTTTGATATAGCAGGATGTGTAATTTGAAGGAAGTTTGTGAGCCAAGCACTCTGCTTTACTCACGAAAAGCAGATTGCTGTTTGATCTTATTTACTTACAACACTGGTCCCGTAGGTATGAAAAGCTACGGAAACTTGGGCTGAAAGGTATCCACAATACGGCCAAGTAACTAACAGAGTCATATTTTAAACCTTCAAGAACAGTAAATTCCGCCAAATTGTAATACGTCACCAACTGTTGCAGAAGCTGATCATTCAAGGAGGCAGCAACTAAAATTCAGGTACCAGTTACGACTTAAAGTAAAAATCTCAATCAAAAATCAACCTCTCTCTCTCTCTCCAAACACATATATGTTGTTGTTGTTGTGGTCTTCAGTCCTGAGACTGGTTTGATGCAGCTCTCCATGCTACCCTATCTTGTGCAAGTTTCTTCATCTCCCAGTACCTACTGCTACCTACATCCTTCTGAATCTGCTTAGTGTATTGATCTCTTGGTCTCCCTCTACGATTGTTACCCTCCACGCTGCCCTCCAATGTTAAATTTGTGATCCCTTGATGCCTCAGAACATGTCCTACTAACCGGTCCCTTCTTCTAGTCAAGTTGTGCCACAAACTCCTCTTCTCCCCAATTCTATTCAATACCTCCTCATTAGTTATGTGATCTACCCATCTGATCTTCAGCATTCTTCTGTAGCACCACATTTCGAAAGCTTCTATTCTCTTCTTGTCCAAACTATTTATCGTCCATGTTTCACTTCCATACATGGCTACACTCTATACAAATACTTCCAGAAACGACTTCCTGACACTTAAATCTATACTCGATGTTAACAAATTTCTCTTCTTCAGAAACGCTTTCCTTGCCATTGCCAGTCTACATTTTATATCTTCTCTACTCCGACCATCATCAGTTATTTTGCTCCCCAAAAAGCAAAACTCCTTTACTACTTTAGGTGTCTCACTTCATAATCTAATTCCCTCAGCATCACCCGACTTAATTCGACTACATTCCATTATCCTCGTTTTGCTTTTGTTGATGTTCATCTTATATCCTCCTTTCAAGACAATGTCCATTCCGTTCAACTGCTCTTCCAAGTCCTTTGCTGTCTCTGACAAAATTACAATGTCATCGGCGAACCTCAAAGTTTTTATTTCTTCTCCATGGATTTTAATACCTACGCCAAATTTTTCTTTTGTTTCCTTTACTGCTTGCTCAATATACAGATTGAATAACATTGGGGAGAGGCTACAACCCTGTCTCACTCTCTTCCCAACCACTGCTTCCCTTTCATGTCCCTCGACTCTTATAACTGCCATCTGCTTTCTAAACAAATTGTAAATAGCCTTTCGCTCCCTGTATTTTACCCTTGCCACCTTCAGAATTTGAAAGAGAGTGTTCCAGTCAACATTGTCAAAAGCTTTCTCTAAGTCTACAAATGCTAGAACCGTAGGTTTGCTTTTCCTTAATCTTTCTTCTATGATGAAGAGAGAACCGATAGAGGTACTCAGGGTACCCTCGGCCACACACCGTCAGGTGGCTTGCGGAGTATGGATGTAGATGTAGATAAGTCGTAAGGTCAGTATTGCCTCACGTGTTCCAAAATTTCTACGGAATCCAAACTGATCTTCCCTGATGTCGGGTTCTACCAGTTTTTCCATTCGTCTGTAAAGAATTCGTGTTAGTATTTTGCAGCTGTGACTGATTAAACTGATAGTTCGGTAATTTTCACATCTGTCAACACCTGATTTCTTTGGGATTGGAATTATTGTATTCTTCTTGCCGTCTGAGGGTACATCGCCTGTCTCATACATCTTTCTCACCAGATGGTAGAGTTTTGATGCTCCTGATAACAGCGTCCTCTTGAGTAGTCCCCGCCCGGAGATCCGAATGGGGGACTATTTTACCTCCGGAATATTTTACCCAAGAGGACGCCATCATCATTTAACCATACAGTAAAGCTGCATACCCTCGGGAAAAATTACGGCTTTCCCCTTGCTTTCAGCCGTATACACATATATAAATATTCATATTATTAAGATAAAAGATATTTTATAAGGTTAGAAGACTGATACATCGGCATGCCAGAATTAAAAAAAACTATATACACACTTTTTCACCACATACATCTTTCTTATGTCAATCATAACAGGTACATCATCGCAGCCAGGATGCCGTTAGACTGCAGTCCAATTGAATCAAACATAGGTCTTAATTTGAGGAACAATTTTCTGAATAAGAACGTGTGGAGCTCAACATTGTATGGCAGTCAGAGGTGGACTACTGGAAAACCAGAACAGAAGAGAATAGGAGCATTCGATTAAAAATGAAAATCAGCAGTCAAACCGCAAGAAAGTTCTTTTTTTTTATGAAGTAAACGGTTTCGGTCTGTTTCAGACCATGTTCAGATCTCACACTGTAACGCGTATATAGAACAGGATTATAGGGATGTAGTAATGTATAAGATACGTCTTACATAACAAATAATAAAAGAAGAAATCGTACCCATGATGCTGGACGGTGGCTGTGAATAGAGCGGGCGCAGCGACTCAGCCAACGTTAAATGCTAAGGAGAGCAGTGCTGCTGTATCACATCAGTGATAGCCAGTGAGGCACATAAGGCGTCAAACAGTTGTTACAATGAAGTATATATAAAATGGTCTATATATATATATATATATATATATATATATATATATATATATATATATATACACTCCTGGAAATTGAAATAAGAACACCGTGAATTCATTGTCCCAGGAAGGGGAAACTTTATTGACACATTCCTGGGGTCAGATACATCACATGATCACACTGACAGAACCACAGGCACATAGACACAGGCAACAGAGCATGCACAATGTCGGCACTAGTACAGTGTATATCCACCTTTCGCAGCAATGCAGGCTGCTATTCTCCCATGGAGACGATCGTAGAGATGCTGGATGTAGGCCTGTGGAACGGCTTGCCATGCCATTTCCACCTGGCGCCTCAGTTGGACCAGCGTTCGTGCTGCATGTGCAGACCGCGTGAGACGACGCTTCATCCAGTCCCAAACATGCTCAATGGGGGACAAATCAGGAGATCTTGCTGGCCAGGGTAGTTGACTTACACCTTCTAGAGCACGTTGGGTGGCACGGGATACATGCGGACGTGCATTGTCCTGTTGGAACAGCAAGTTCCCTTGCCGGTCTAGGAATGGTAGAACGATGGGTTCGATGACGGTTTGGATGTACCGTGCACTATTCAGTGTCCCCTCGACGATCACCAGTGGTGTACGGCCAGTGTAGGAGATCGCTCCCCACACCATGATGCCGGGTGTTGGCCCTGTGTGCCTCGGTCGTATGCAGTCCTGATTGTGGCGCTCACCTGCACGGCGCCAAACACGCATACGACCATCATTGGCACCAAGGCAGAAGCGACTCTCATCACTGAAGACGACACGTCTCCATTCGTCCCTCCATTCACGCCTGTCGCGACACCACTGGAGGCGGGCTGCACGATGTTGGGGCGTGAGCGGAAGACGGCGTAGCGGTGTGCGGGACCGTAGCCCAGCTTCATGGAGACGGTTGCGAATGGTCCTCGCCGATACCCCAGGAGCAACAGTGTCCCTAATTTGCTGGGAAGTGGCGGTGCGGTCCCCTACGGCACTGCGTAAGATCCTACGGTCTTGGCGTGCATCCGTGCGTCGCTGCGGTCCGGTCCCAGGTCGACGGGCACGTGCACCTTCCGCCGACCACTGGCGACAACATCGATGTACTGTGGAGACCTCACGCCCCACGTGTTGAGCAATTCGGCGGTACGTCCACCCGGCCTCCCGCATGCCCACTATACGCCCTCGCTCAAAGTCCGTCAACTGCACATACGGTTCACGTCCACGCTGTCGCGGCATGCTACCAGTGTTAAAGACTACGATGGAGCTCCGTATGCCACGGCAAACTGGCTGACACTGACGGCGGCGGCGCACAAATGCTGCGCTGCTAGCGCCATTCGACGGCCAACACCGCGGTTCCTGGTGTGTCCGCTGTGCCGTGCGTGTGATCATTGCTTGTACAGCCCTCTCGCAGTGTCCGGAGCAAGTGTGGTGGGTCTGACACACCGGTGTCAATGTGTTCTTTTTTCCATTTCCAGGAGTATATATATATATATATATATATATATATATATATATGTCATCCAGCAGAAGAGGATCTGAGAGCTGTAACAGAAGCTGAATGTCAAATACGTGCTCGCAAGCAGGTCGGCATGTAGAAATGCATGCAAGTTATTGCGTATTGATCTTAGATCGTAAGGCCACTGAAAATATTGCTTTACTGACATCGTTATTTATCAAAAAAGTTGCGTGGAGACGACGTTGTTCATGTTTCACAGAAGCCAACTTCAAACCTGCGACCAACTAATGGCATGCAGGTAAGACGACTTTCGTAATATGTCAAACATCCCATATGACATTAACCAAGTAACCAACAAGATAACAAATAAAGTATGATACCTAAAGCATAAAAAGGGAAAAGTATGCTAGTTACATCAAAAGAATTATGGCACAAAATCTCATTGACCCTTCACGGAAGTCAAAGACATAAAAAAATGAACATAAGAAAACTGAAGCTCAAAAACTGAGAACATGGTTGTTTACAGTCATTCCATAAAATAGGCGTACAAAATGTCAGATGTACAAAGATATAGGTTACGACACTACGATATAATACATCATGGACCCATCTAAAGAGTCATAACGTAAAACAAACGCGTAAGCAGTCAAAAGTTAAACGATACTGTGACTGTAGTTGTTTACATTCACGGGAAGTCCGCAAAGTAGGAACAAGGATGAAATTATAATTACTATTTGGAGGAATAAAAGAGCAATAAATACTAACTGAAGAAAGGTAGTGTTCTTTAGTTACTCTACGGCACGATCATCATATTGCATGAAGTGAGCCACTGCCCACAAACAGGGCCTATTAAAATAGTCATGTTAAAAAGTATAAAAACGTAAGCATCCAAGTGTTTCGAATAAACTGCACAAAGTTCATTACGATCATTATGACACTGCATAAAATGTAAGAGAAAAAATGGAACAGGAGAGCAGGAACATTCTAGTGTATGTCTTCAAAAACATTATAGAAGTATCTTTCTCTGAGGTCTTGTTGCTCGTTGAGTATGGATGAAGGTTTATTTCTGCAGTGAGCATAAATTTCCTTATAAGGACTAGTGAAGGTACTGCCTGTCTGGCCAATGTACCGTGTGTTTCAATCTTTACATAATATTTTGTAAGCACTATAATTGAGATAGTAATTATTGCAGTTTCAAATTGAATGTTTCAGCCTATTCAGTAAAAGGTTATTAAGAGTTTGAAGCCATTTTGACTATTTTAGGTTATTAGTTGTAAAGGCTGTTGTGTGATTGGTGTTCTTGAACAATTTATTAATTTTATTGGAAATTAGGCCCATGTATGTAAATTTTGTAAATTTGCTGTTGGGAGTAGCAAAATTTTTGCCAGATTGTTGCAACTTACGAAACAAATAATCAACTTCATTGGGGTTAAAACAGTTGGCTTTGGCTATTTGATTTAAAATGTTTAGTTCTCTTTGGATTGTGTCTGATTACAGAGGTAAATTAAGTATTCCGTGAATCACAGATTTGAGAAATACTTTCTGTATTTAGAAGGATGACATGAATTACCATTAATAATTACATGACTAGCAGTTGGCTTCCGGTATATGGGAAAACTATGTTTACCGCTGCAATTTGAAATGGTTAGATCCAAAAGGTTAATGCTATTTTTGCTTTCGTGTTCTACCGTAAAAGCAAGATTAGGATGAACGTTATTTAAAATGTTAGTGAGTGAGTCCACTTTGTCTCTGGAACATTCATATTACCGCAATGTGTCATCAACATACCTCTTATAACATAAAATTTTGTTCGTGGTCTGTGGATTGCTTTTTTAAAAATTGTAATTCTTCATGATTAACAAGGATGTCAGCCATGGTACCCGCCAGCGAATTGTCTGTTGCTAAACCATCTTTTTGGACACAAATTTTGCCACTGAATGAGAAATTGTGGAAAGGAATAGTATTCTCAAGTAACGCAATGAACTCTGTTATTCCTCCTGTACCCATAACTTTATTTTGAACTAAATTATTCTTAATAATGGCTAATGTTTCAGTGACTGGTATGTTAGTGACAGGTCTGTAATGTCTAATGAGGCCAATCTTGCATTGTCAGGTATTTCAGAATCATAAATTGTCTGTTCTAGTTCATAGCTGTTCTTTACGGTAAAATTCGCTTCGAAAACATAAAACTTTTGAAATAAATATCGTTCAGTTTTTTGTTTAGATAATGAATATAGACGTCCTTTGGGGTATAAGTGCTGATAATGTGATCATTGATACCTTAATATAAACTGTTGGTTGTTTTTTGTCTGCGTCTAACAGTCTTCCCGCAAACACGTCTCATTACTTATTACCTGACGTCTTGTGCACGGTGTAACTGCTCGACTAAGTGGATTACACGTATCAGTATAGATTAACCGTTTTACTCCTACACGTCCACACTTCAACACCTTTCCAGCGGAAGATAGGTGTTAAAGGATTATTCCTGCCACATGTACTCGACTTGGAGGAGCTAGCCAACCTGGAACCATACTGTTTCTAATAGCTTTAATTATTAGTCTGCCAATGAAATATTAGATACTGATGTAGTGGTGTTCAGTGCACTAATCCCATGTCACTAATGAAGGTATCTGTTGACATTGTGTAGACAACTAACATTTCGAGCCCTTGGGGGGTACTGTGCTGAAAATACAAGTTGATTTTTGCAGGGAAGATAATCGCAAGCAGCCACTTTTTGTAATGTTATTTGTTTACGTAAATAGCGCCATTACTGGTGTCGAGGGGACTATTTCATCAACAGACGGCTTGTTCACATTAAGAGACACTCTTCCAAGTCGAAAAACTTTTTGGTGTTTATGAGTGTGTGCGTATATATAAAGAAAGTGGTTCATATTGTCTTCGCTGTTGCATGACCGCAGTCAGCATTGCAGTGTAATCGCGTGGAATTTTCGACGGCAAAACCAAGGCATGTTCGTAATATGGGAGAATAGAAAGTGAAAGCTAATGTAAAGTACAACAGAAACATATGTTAACGCGAACAGACTGTCTGATGACGAACCTGTCGGTTCGAAACTGGCAACGGCGCTATTTGTATAAACACACAGCATTACAAAAAGTGGTCACCTTGTATAAAATATCTAGACTTATATTCCGAATACCCTTTATTTAAGGTAAAAAATTCCATAAGCCGTCAATTTCGTTTTTAATTTTAGATCTCTGTAAGAATCAACCTGTGTAAAGTATCTGCTCTTATACCCCCAACAGCCTATATTTCAGGTACAAAAGTCCGTCAGCTGTCAATTTCGTTTTTAACTTAAGATCCGTATTTCGGAGCTAAAACGCCAATTATCGGACTATAATCTGCACAGATCTTAAGTTTAGCGTTATAAATACCGTTGCTTTGATACAGCTGCACACGTAGCGTATGGCAGTAGGTGAGCATGACCTGGTGGGAGAAAATTTCTGTGCAGGCGAAAAATTTGAGGAAGGGCAAAACGAAGGGAAATGGAGGGTAAACTAGCTGGGGGAAGAGGAAACAAAGAAGCAGAAGAAAAACGATTGGAGGAATCCAAGACACAAAGCTGCGGAGATGTCTGAAGGGAAATAATTAGGAGATTCGGACTTGTTAAGCAACAGTTCCGTAAGAACTGTTTTTAGGATCCAATTATATTGAAGAAGGAACATGAAGATTAAGAGCAAATAAAGAAACTGAAAATGCTGTTAACAATTATTCGGATGTGGTAAATACATATGGACATATTAAAAGAAATGGAACAGACCAGGTTAACTAGACAGGTTGTAGAATTTTGCGATTCTCGCAATAAAGCTGAAATTGGTACAACGAAATGGATCGGTGCAATAAAAGAAGGCCCAAAGGAATCAGGAATAACAGCCTTGATGTACCAAAAAGGAAAAAGATTGGAGGCAGAAAATTTGAGAGGTGGCATACCTTTACGATGTACACAGTGACTTGCCCCCTCTCATATTTATATATTACTCTGAGTAATTTGATTTGGGGAAGTATGGCCGAGTATTGTCATTACAAGGCTAGTATTGATAACTCAGAAGATATGAATATTTTCCTCTCTGATTGCAGGTGGTGAAAAGTTGCTGTTGCTTCACACGCGGACTTCCAACGCAGCGTTTCTCGTCACCCGGGTGGTCCAGTGACATGTGGGTTCTACTGATCCTGAAAGGGTTACGCCGACGGGTGTGAGGCAGTCGAGTGTATGCTGTCCAGACGCCGACATTGTCATAAGACCGGGGGCGACACGCCCAAAGGGGCCTGATGGAGCGGCTGGGGCTAGAGATTAGGTTACTTTGCACAAACTTAGTGAAAACACTTTCTGACGGGCTACCAGCGAGACGTGGGAATGACATGTGTTCCCAGGCAGTCTTGGCGGGCAAATTCCCACGTTTTCATCAAAATCATAACTGTGATTGGCTTGCTCAGGGGATAGCTCCATGACCTAGCAAAATCGGCGCAGAAATTGGCGCCAAGTATCTGCATTTGTGGAATAGTAGTGCTTCGGCAATAGAGTGGAATTTTCCGCCAGTCTGTTTGGTAATCTATGTCCGCAGCACCGGCAGATTAGGGAATTTTGTTGTGTGATAATCAGAGCTCAGCAGAGCGCGCCTGTTCCCGTCTTTTCTAACGTGGTTCTGTCTTGAGTGTTCATTGTCTGAGTTCTCACTATTGTAGCAGCAATTAATGTTGGGTTGGCTGGGTGTTTCTCTTAAGATTTGAGTTGCAAGGAATTGGCTCCACATACCACTTGGTCATAAATGTCACAAGCTAGTTTATGGACAACTACATCTTCACAGCAGTTATTTGAGTATCCAATATGACATATTGTAAATGTTTGATGTGTTTTGTTTGTTATTTTGAGTTTAGTCACAATAAATCAAATTGTTATTTTGGACAGAACTTTCATCCTGCAGATCGATAGAGCAACCCTTTCATTTCTCACTACATTAATCAAACTTTCCTTTATCAAATTAATTTCTATCAAATTAAATTATTGCAGGTGCCAAACTCTTTTCTACTCCAATGGCAGGGTCGATTACAGTCAGTTCGCGTTTCTTCTTAATCCATGTGCAACAGCAAATGTCGGAGTTAGAAAAGGAGGAGGGAGGGGGAGCTTAGAGAGTAATTTCCATATGAAGATTCTAGAAGAATTTAGTGTTAAATACACTGCCAACCCCGGCACCTCGCAAATTCACAACTCGGCAGATGGCATGGCACAAAAACTCAAGAGAATCGAAACAACACGCCAGTAGAAAGGAGTCAACTCAAAATGAATGACAGTACTATGGGCACAAATTACTCAACTAAGACAAAACTCAGAAAGTGAGGTTTGTTGTACATCACGTGGTCCAGAAGAGCTCAATTCGAATAACAATCAAATGGTTTCTGAAGGTAAGTGTGATCTTAGTGCTGCTGTGTTTTTTTTTTGTGTGTGTGTGTGTGTGTGTGTGTGTGTGTGTGTGTGTGTGTGCGTGTGTACATTCATGGCTTTTTGGGAAGTGTTATAGTTTTCTTCGTGTTCATTTTTTCGTTTTGTTTTGCCATACAGGCCTCATAAGAAACTTTAGTACCTACTCAAGAAGCTTGTCTCTCGGGCACCAAAACCAACGTATCGTCATTACTATTATTTCACGACAATGAACAAATAATCCTGAGGTGAAATCAGCTACACCGTTTTTTTAAGAACCAGAAACACAGAATCAAAAAATAAATTTAATTCGTTTCTGGCGACGTTTTTGTTGGCTTGGTAAACACAACGCAGGGAAAAGAGAAGATCTTTCACGTACATATATTTGGTGCCATGTATGTAATGGGGAATGCTTTGGTGAGTTCCTCAATAAATTTTGTCTCGTTGCACGAGATAGGCTAGCTATAAGTACACATTTATCGCTTTGTTAATCCGATACCAATACCGTGTGCTGCACCCGTAAGTCAGCAGCGCCAGTTTATGCACTGACGCGTCCCGTATTACTGTGCTTGCTAGTTAGACACACAGTATTACAAGCTTTTCTGTATTCGAAAACCTATTATCGATACTTACTACGACAAGCTCCTGCACTTTGTGTGTGTGTGTGTGTGTGTGTGTGTGTGTGTGTGTATGTGTGTGTATCTAAGGCCCGGAAAAAAAAGAAAAAAGAGGCCACGGATTTCATTTGGGAAAGTTTCTCACCGGGTGGAGAGCCTTCCTATGCTCTCTACGAAAGCATTTCAACAAAATATGATACTGCTTCAGAGAATTCGGGTCACGTTCCAGGAATTTAATAACAGTTGAGCTATAGCCACATTCCTGAAAGCTTCCGTTCGTCGTCCGGCGCACAGTAATATCGTCTTAAGAGATATCTGCTGGGCAGTTCCAATATTTTATCCACATTTTCTCTACGGTAGTAATTTCTCATTGTTGTATTTGCAATTAATATCTATGTCTCAGAATTTGCAGACATACTTGCCAATGATTGACTTCTGATACATGTTACTAGGCACAAGAAAGCGAGTGGTGGAAAATCTGACAAGTGACAACAAGTCATTTACGTAGAACTCTTTTTACAAGTTCTCTCTCTCCCTTCTACACTTACGCGCCGATAGTCAGCACATCATGTTTGGTGAAAATTACTGATGTAGTGTTCTTTTGCATTGCACGTATCCCTTATTTTGCGGCAATATTCTCATTTCTGCCCTTTCGTAAGATCTTTAATTGTTTTAGGGACGGAACTGACAGAATATCGCCGGCCTGCGTGACCGAGCGGTTCTAGGCGCTACAGTCTGGAACCGCGTGACCGCTACTGTCGCAGGTTCGAATCCTGCCTCGGACATGGATGTGTGTGGTGTCCTTAGGTTAGTTAGGTTTAAGTAGTTCTGAGTTCTATGGGACTGATGACCTCAGCAGTTATGTCCCATAGTGCTCAGAGCCATTTGACAGAATATCTACAGTTTATGAAATTTACTAGAATACTGACTTCAAAGCTTTACAGCTCTATTCTGAATGCTCTATACAAGGCTCTATACAAGTCATTAAGTGGACTTTGTAATATATGCAAAAATCACGATATATAATCTTTTTTGATTTCTGTGCTGCATTTGGTGTCTTCTGTATTAAAAACAAAACAAAAAAATCCATCAGAAAGACATGCTTCAAAAGAAAGAAGACAACTATTAGTGAACACCTCGTTTATTACAGAGAAGAAATCTGTAAAGATCTCGACCGTTACACCTATATGTCTGTGAAAGTAGAACAGTGTTGGGGACCAACAGAATGCTCTTGAAAGCAGTGGTTATCTTGTTTTGAAGAAGCCTGATGGGGACGAGCTGGACACAATAAAATCCAATTGAGATGTAACGAAAATGATCAATACGCAGACAGGGAACGTGGGTTTCGCAGAATACCGATACCGATTCTAAAAACAAAACAGCGTCAAATGGCTTAGTAGGAGTTGGGAATCGATCTCGGCTGCAAATACTGGCGTGAGACCAACAATAGTTCACACTCTGATAGGACTGAGCGTACACACATGAACACAACCCGCAGCCTCTACAAAAGACTACTGAATCAACTGTCGTAATTTTGTGTGTAAAATGGAAACAACAACTCTCATGAATACCTGGAAGTACGCTGTCAGTTACACGCATATGTTTTTAAGAAAAATGCGTTAGAGGAAAACTTTTGGGGAAAATGGTAAACGGGACAACAAGAAGAAAACATAGGAAAATATAGTGGAGTTAGCAAAATTGCAGAATCATCCAAAGAAGAAGATGATGGCAAAAAGCAGAGCAGGTTGGTTGCAAAGACAGAACAGGGCCCTTTAGAAGATGACGATTATACTGAATCCCAGAGACGTAAATGAAACCTGATCCATGTTTTAATCAATATCCGAACAGTGTAGCTATTTGCTTTCGTGTAATGCTACAAGATAGCGACATCAGCTCGAGAGCCACATAACTTTTAGAAAAATTAGCTCCAAAATGTGGCAAATTTGTTTTACTTTTTTAGTATATAAATGATTTTTATATGCGTATGAAAATAACTTTACTGTTTTGTACGATGTATTCATAACTGAGCTCTAAAACTAGGACATCGGTGTACTAATAAATTTCATATGAACTGTATCTACTTGACGGACTCCCTAGCACTACAAAAGGAAATGCAGAGTTGTGAACATGCAGCACTCAGCCATTAAATGAGAACACAAGATAACTTACCTTCGTTAGCGTGGTTCTCGGAGAGCGTACATTGTGTCTTCTTACCTATGCATTAGAAAAAATTCCCCTTATTTCCAGACTATCTGTCTTGTTAATATGCATTGTTTACTGACAGTCAAATGCAGCCCTTGTGATGTCCAAACGAACTTGTAAAACGTAAAGTGCAGGTTTCATAACTTTTTCGTCTCTTCAGTCAATGAGAATCGATAAAAGGCGACAGAAACCATTATAACACCGTTATAAGTGACTAAGGTAACTTTTTTCTGCTGAAAATGAACATGGCATTTCCCAGAGGCACTAAATTGCAGACATGTTAAGTAAATAGCACCACCATGATGGCATAGAAGAACAATAAACATGTACAAATAAGTACGGAGTGTTTTAAAAAGATTATTTAGGGGATAGATTATGTCTTCTTCGAATGTGAGGACAGAAAAGGGCTGAGCTACAACTTTCGCATCGAAACTTACAGTCTACTTTAGACTGAGTTGTGAGTTACCCGGTCATGTGGTAACCGTTAGGGATCCTCCTTGTGCAGCTAGCTTACTCAGACGGTTATTACCCAGTGCGTGAGGAGTCGAGATGGCGATGAAACGGCACGAAATGGCCTTTCGATTTTTCATTTTCCAAAAGGACGGAAGAACATCGCACTGGAACCTGCAATTAAGATAATTTCTTAATAATGAGTTGTTCAGCGCCAAATTGGCAGTAAGGGAAGAACAGAACTCCTAATACCTAGCTACATGTTCCATAAAACACTTTAACAATTCTTTTATCGAAATGATGTGCAACGAGTCAGTTTACAGAATATGTGTACATGATTAGTGCTTACATCAATTAAACATTTTTAGTCCTAATCGTACAATACACTAAAAAAATTTTTGTGCTTCCTCTCAAAAGATATTTTTCTTCTTCTTTTACTTAGCGTTAACCACCCCTTTATTAGTACAGTATGCGTTGTACTCATCTTATAGCAAATCTTTTTTTTTTTTTTTTTTAACTTTGCGGCCAGATGTCCCTTCTGCCGACATAGGCGTCAGTTACCTGTGGGAAGGAAGTCGTGTGCGCCAACTGTTGTGAGTACTGTAAACTTTTTTTAAAATGCGATTGTATTTCACCTCCTTATTATAGAACTTTTGAGAATAAACAAATAAAGCCTTTTTAACCCTATGCTTTACTTTTTATTCATGTAAGAAATACTCTGGTATCCAAAATTAAAGCAACAAATAGGAATTTTGCAAAATTGTGTTTATTTTACCACAAAGCAGCATAAACAGCTGACAGTAAAGTAGAAACAATGTAAAGAATACAGAACGTAAACAAATGCATGCACAACAGTTGACAAATATGTTCTTCGTTTTCTCCAACCTAAAGGATTTACACGCATATTCTGAACTGTTAAGTAAATAGCGGTTACTGCATCGATGATTTCAGCCGTAATTAGAAATATTAAGAAAGGTAGGAAGATTTTTCTGTTTAGCAAAAGTGACAAAAAGCAGATTTCAGAGTACCTGACGGCTCAACACAAAAGTTTTGTCACAAGTACAGATAGTGTTGAGGATCAGTGGACAAAGTTCAAAACAATCGTACAATATGCGTTAGATGAGTATGTGCCAAGCAAGATCGTAAGAGATGGAAAAGAGCCACCGTGGTACAACAACCGAGTTAGAAAACTGCTGCGGAAGCAAAGGGAACTTCACAGCAAACATAAACATAGCCAAAGCCTTGCAGACAAACTAAAATTACGCCAAGCGAAATGTAGTGTGAAGAGGGCTATGCGAGAGGCGTTCAATGAATTCGAAAGTAAAGTTCTATGTACTGACTTGGCAGAAAACCCTAAGAAATTTTGGTCTTATGTCAAAGCGGTAGGTGGATCAAAACAAAATGTCCAGACACTCTGTGACCAAAATGGTACTGAAACAGAGGATGACAGACTAAAGGCCGAAATATTAAATGTCTTTTTCCAAAGCTGTTTCACAGAGGAAGACTGCACTGTAGTTCCTTCTCTAGATTGTCCCACAGATGACAAAATGGTAGATATCGAAATAGACGACAGAGGGATGGAGAAACAATTAAAATCGCTCAAAAGAGGAAAGTCTGCTGGACCTGATGGGATACCAGTTCGATTTTACACAGAGTACGCGAAGAAACTTGCCCCCCTTCTTGCAGCGATGTACCGTAGGTATCTAGAAGAGCGTAGCGTTCCAAAGGATTGGAAAAGGGCACAGGTCATCCCCGTTTTCAAGAAGGGACGTCGAACAGATGTGCAGAACTATAGACCTATATCTCTGGCGTCGATCAGTTGAAGAATTTTAGAACACGTATTATGCTCGAGTATAATGACTTTTCTGGAGACTAGAAATCTACTCTATAGGAATCAGCATGGGTTTCGAAAAGGACGGTCGTGCGAAACCCAGCTCGCGCTATTCGTCCACGAGACTCAGAAGGCCATAGACACGGGTTCACAGGTAGATGCCGTGTTTCTAGACTTCGGATTGAACGCAGCATGTTATTCTCAATAGAGACAAGTCTCCCGAAGTAAGAGTGATTTCAGGTGTGCCGCAGGGGAGTGTCGTAGGACCGTTGCTATTCACAATATACATAAATGACCTTGTGGATGACATCGGAAGTTCACTGAGGCTTTTTGCGGATGATGCTGTGGTATATCGAGAGGTTGTAACAATGGAAAATTGTACTGAAATGCAGGAGAATCTGCAGCGAATTGACCCATGGTGCAGGGAATGGCAATTGAATCTCAATGTAGACAAGTGTAATGTGCAGCGAATACATAGAAAGATAGATCGCTTATCATTTAGCTACAAAATAGCAGGTCAGCAACTGGAAGCATTTAATTCCGTAAATTATCTGGGAGTACGCATTAGGAGTGATTTAAAATGGAATGATCTTATAAAGTTGATCGTTGGTAAAGCAGATGCCAGACTGAGATTCACTGGAAGAATCCTAAGGAAATGCAATCCGAAAACAAAGGAAGTAGGTTACAGTACGCTTGTTCGCCCACTGCTTGAATACTGCTCAGCAGTGTGGGATCCGTACCAGATAGGGTTGGTAGAAGAGATAGAGAAGATCCAATGGAGAGCAGCGCGCTTCGTTACAGGATCGTTTAGTAATCGCGAAAGCGTTACGGACATGATAGATAAACTCCAGTGGAAGACTCTGCAGGAGAGACGCTCAGTAGCTCGGTACGGGCTTTTGTTGAAGTTTCGAGAACATACCTTCACCGAAGAGTCAAGCAGTATATTGCTCCCTCCTACGTATATCTCGCGAAGAGATCATGAGGATAAAATCAGAGAGATTAGAGCCCACACAGAAGCATACCGACAATCCTTCTTTCCACGAACAATATGAGATTGGAATAGAAGGGAGAACCGATAGAGGTACTCAAGGTACCCTCCGCCACACACCGTCAGGTGGCTTGCGGAGTATGGATGTAGATGTAGATGTAGATGAACTGGTTAATATGCTCAATAGGGAGTGTAACCACCTCTGGCAGCACACAGGCCTGAGAACGATGGGGCATGCTGAAAATGAAGTCATCAATCTCATGTTGGGGCAATAACGCCCATTCCATGGGGAGATTGTTTGGTGAATACTAACGTGTTGCAGCCCGTGTACCTAGTGCATCCCAAGCCTTCTCTATGGGATTCCAGTTGGGAGAGCGAACAAGCCATGTGATGTGTGCAAATTCTTCCAAGATAATATTAATAAATCATGCTCTATGAGATCGAGCATTATTGTCCATCAGTACGCAGTCTGCGCGCATAGCACCTATCAGGAACCCCACATGAGGTCCCAAGATCTCGTCACGATACCTGACAGTGGTTAAACCTTGCCTATTCAACCATGTAAGTACATGAAGAGCTGTTGGAGTGGTGAACGTAATTCCTGCTCATACCATTAGGGATCCTCCTCCATATTGGCCTCTTTCCACTATGATTTGGTCCCGAAATCGTGTTCCACATTCCCTCCAGATGCGATTCCGTCGAGAATCGCTCTCAAGACCAAATTGAGACTCATCTGTAAAAATAACAATGATCCACAGTTCCCTCCGCCACACACCGTCAGGTGGCTTGCGGAGTATGGATGTAGATGTAGAGTGTCCAGGTGGCATGTTGACGGTTCGACTCTAGATGTTTCCTTGTGTGAAGATGCATCAGAGGTACACATCAGCAGGTCTTTGGCAATAAAGGCCACTCTGTAGAACCCTTCAGTACACCGTTTGCCTCGATGTAACACTTCCAGTGGATGCTATGAAGTGAGATGCTAGTTGCTGTGCAGTACTAAGGCAGTACCATCGTTCCCTTACAGCCAAATAACGGTCCACTCTTTCTCATGTCGCACGTGTTCGACCCTGCACTGGGGCCTTATTCAGTATCATTCGTACCGATCGGTGCAGTAGGTTAGCCTCGGTAGTGACGTCATTTTCGTTTCTTTATCTGCAGTTACTATTCTGTAAGTTTCTGAGACCTGGTACCGATAGGTCCTCCAGTCGATTTTTCGAAAACTGTACCGAGAGCCTATAGATTTTGGGATGGCCCTCTCATTCGGTTTGGTGTGATTTATTTACACCTAGAATTTATTTTAAACATATTGAGCGGTTTTAGCTTCGGATTTCGTGATTGTGTTACTGAAGAATCACCAGGACGCGTCTGGGTGGAAAGTGAGTTCATAACAGACTATTTTCCTTTGTTAGAAATATGGTTTGTATTGTTGCTACTGTGAACGATTATAACATATAAAAGCAGTTTCGGTCAATATTCTCACTAAATACCTCTTATTTTTTACGTAATTAAGAGTTTAAAAAATCAGTAAATTTTAGAAGTTCAGCTCTGCTTACGTATATCACGTGAGTGTTAGCTGAAATTACTACTGACTTCACGTACTTATTTTCGCAAATGATTTACTTATTAATACTCGTAACACGTTTAAATCTTTTAAGTAACAATGCAAAGGAATTTTGTGAAGCCTGATAGATGAAATCTTTCAAAATTTCATACAATTACGGCTTATACTCGCAACATAGGTAACAAAGTCAGCTTGTGTCTCTCTCGACTGGAATTACGTGAAATAAAACGCTTAAGAAGAACGTGAATTGTAATAGAATAATGGTTAGGACAACGACCTCCCGTGTCGAAGATTGTAGGTTCGCATACTGATGCGTGCCAAAATAATTTTTTTCCTCTTCGTGTTTGTAACACATTCTGAGACTACGTTGATCGTCAAGGTTAAGCATTTTTCTGATATATTCGTTGTTATTTACACGTAAGAGCACGCTTTCTCAGTGATGAGTATCTTCGATTTCGTGACTTCCATATGTTTAAGAAATGAGAGATCAAATTGCTGTTTGTGAAACAACTGACACTGTCATTCATACTTTCTGTTGTCACAAATAGTTCGTTACTTTTTCTGAACACGTAGCGATTTCCGAGTGGGTGGTCAGACAGGAAACAAAGAGCGCAACTTAAATTACTGCGAATGAAACTAGCAGCAATCGTCTTTATATTTTACCTGCGATCGAATCAAAAATGGTTCAAATGGCTCTGAGCACTAAGGGACTTAACATCTGAAGTTGTGAGCATGTGAGTGCTATTCTGCCATTCTGCGCAACGGATTAATCTGAGATGTAGCCTTTACCCTGTGGCTCCTGCAAGATGCAATTTCCATCCCCACACAGACGCTCCTAACGTTCTAAAGAGAAATGCCTGAAAAAACTTTCAGCAATAAATATCTTCTGGAGTAGTCCGCTGTAAGGAAATGAAGCAAAAATTCACAAAATTTCTTACGTAATTAGTGGGATACTTGGGTACTGGAGTAGTGCTAGTTAGTGTAAGAAAAACATGAAACTAACGAAAATTATTATTTATTTTGCTAAAATTCTGAGAAATCATGATAGCACCTCTAGTTATGAACTGAACAAGTTATTTCCGGGTTCTTTTCGGAATGTGAAGTTACCTCTCAAGGATAGGATTCGCTAATGAAATTTCTATACAAAGTTTAAGATTATTATTGACTTGGCAGAATGACTGAGAGCCGCACCTACTCAACTTGAATAATTATCCATTAGAATGTTGATAGGTATGGTCAAGGCTGTCGCGTGTGAAATGTAGTGAAATGTAGTGTATGAAACGTCCCCTTAGAACAATTATACATGACTGTGCTTAAACTGACACACAATATTTTTTAGCGCAACGCAATCTGACATTCAGTAATCCCTACAAGAGAATGGCCCTGACTAAATTAACCTATACATTTCACAAATCACTTACCTCACAAAAATCTTCGTTACTCGAACTACTGCAATACAGAGAGCACTACTACTGCCAGCTAAATAAAAGATTCAAACTACGGAAGGCACTAACTACTGAAAGGCATATTAGCAAATGAAAGATTTTAATAGAGAACAAACAACGTATTTACCTTAATAGTCATAACATATATATATAGCAGTTCATGACATCCATTCTTACAAATGTACTGTTTCTGATGGACACACCTCCAGATTATCCATTCTCAAAAATCCGGCATCTCACTTCCCCACATCCACCACTGCTGGCGGCTCGCCTCCAGCTGCGCAACGCTACGCGCTGTTAACATCCAGCTGCCCAACACTACAATGGCAGGCAACAATGCAAACTAGCCACAGACTGTACACAGCACAGCCAGTCATTTTCATACAGAGCGCTACGTGGCGTTACCAATAAGAAAACCTAAATAGCCTACTTACATAGCCCCCATGCTCCCCAAAGAAAATTTTACAAATTGTTTTGGGCACTGGCCAATAGATATTTGTTAAAATTTTTTTACAATTACAGTGTCAAAGAAGTCAAATGCCACACTTATCGATACAATGTTGATCAAAAGCTAAAATTTTCTCACAGTCCATAAAGACAGTCCTGATCGTTCATCACAGTAAAATAGCCGTGTTTTTCTCAAAGTCTGAGCAGTAAAAGAAAATGCACACGGAAGCAGTGGATTTCCATGCAGTCTTGAAGAAGTAGTGTTGTCCTTCCAACGGAAATACAGTGCTGACTCTCGACATGCAGACAGGTAAAGGGACACAACAGAGCAAACCCACAGCGGGGTCAGTCGAAGTTTTGAAGAATATTGGCAGGTGGTTCATCACAGAGCAGACCCACTATACTCTTGGTAGAGATTGTGGTATTGGTGGGCCACCAGAGGTGCAGACCCACTGCAGTCCTTGTAGAGGTAATGGTACTGGTGGGCCATAACAGATTCAGACCCACTGTAGTCCTTGTAGAGATGGCCAGCAGCCATCTATTGCGACTGTTCAGGTGCACAATCACCATCGAAAAGTCTTGCAGAGAATATAGCAAGTCCATGAACCACCACTTGTGCATGCCCAAAATTTTTTTTGAAATGTCCTTAGAACCAGCAATGCTGTTAACCAGTCCCTTGCTGAATTATTAACACACATGCAAACAATAACAGTCCCAACTTCTCACATATTTTGCATTACTATAACCAACAGAAACGTGTGCAGTGAAATGTAACTTAATTTGAAGAACTGGTGTCTATACAATTATAAATTTACAACGTAAGAATACAATTACAAAGGTAAAAAATACATCATTAAAGAACATAATAGTACAGGTAACATTTGTAGTAAAACAGGCTTTATAAAAGAACAGAAATAAACATGTACATCAGTGTTACAGGAATTATGACATAAGTAAATATATAAAATAATGAGAATAGTTTTCAAAACATTAATTTCACACATGAGCATTGAAACAGAACAGAATTAATAATGTGTAAACATCTTTACAAAGAAAATGACATATTATAAATGCATATTATATTTGAGGATAACAGTATTCCTCATCATAGTGAATGTAGCTTAGTACTAGAAAAAATTCTACAACATAAATCTTATTAACCAAACACATAAAGACAGGAAAAAGACAAATACACAGAGATACATAAACACATAGCAGAATAATACAAAAGGAAAGACAGGGTTCGTTTTCAGGGTAACATTTGGTACTGCAGTCCAACCCAAAACTTCATTCCATAGATCTTTCGTCTTATTTAAACATTTGTTTCCACCAAAAAAATCCTATCCAAGCATGCTTTCTGTATTTATATGTTCACATGTTTCTTACCTCATTATTTATTTTCCATTATCTTACCTCATCATCTATTTCCAAGAAAATCCTGCCTAAACCTGTTGTTCCTAAACCCTACTTTTTTGTTCATATCCTCTTTCAAAATACTTTTTGGCCAAACCATTTTCTTATAGCTTCTCAATGCATTTCTTCCAATTCATCACAACTCGTTCTCTTATATAGCCTGCCCCATCTTAAGCTAACTTAAATCTACAGAGCTCAGATGCTAAACTAAGAGATGAGGCAATGCAGCAGCACAAAACAATTAACACAAACAGAAATGACAAAAAATGCAAATTGGCAAAGCAAGCAGCAATATATATATATATATATATATATATATATATATATATATATATATATATATATATATATATGTATGTATGTATATATGTATATAAGTTAGCATAGCAAATGCAACATTATCACTAATATGAGCCAATCTGCAGCAACAAGAAAAATAATCAGTAGTAAACCTGGCTTAACAGAGTAATACAAACTGAAATTTAGTAGCACTATGCCTGGCAAACAGCAGCAGCAAATGCAGTAACTTATACCTAAACATGACAAAGCTCAAGCAGAAAAAATATTACAGTAAAAACAACAATGCAGATAAGGGAAATGTCTATTCACATCTTAATGTCTATGTAATTAAAGTGGTGCACCACAACAACTTATTGTAAAAAGAATATTACCATTTTCTTGAAAAGAAAATTATGTATGCAGTTACTGTTACTAGTCCCTTCTTATTGTTCTTTCCTATCCAAATGCTCCTTTTTTGAAGAATGTGGATCATAAAATTATTATTTAACAGATCTGTTGACAGAAAGTTATCACATTAGCAAATGCATTCAATTTTATTTTATAAAGCCAATGTTGTAACACAGCTGGAAACCAGATATCAAATGAAATAAGCAACTATCTAAAGCGAAGCATAAAAATATCATTCAATAGTCATGTGGCATTTCGTAAGTTAGTAGAAATTCTCTCAACTCTCGTAGAAAGTCAATTGTCATAATCAGGTGTGCAGATGTTAGAATATTACCCATCAGTTCATAAGCATTTCAGTAAGTAGCACAAAGTACAATATGTTTCCAAGTAATGAGCGTGTCGTATTTGCAATGCCTTCTACAAAGGAATGTCAATAGCGAGGCTAATGGCCTCCCTTTTTTTTCACCTTTGCTTCTGAAAGGCACACACTAATGGCTTTTTCCCAGGCGACTATCGCACAGTTGGGTGCCCACCACGCATTACGTGAAGGTGGTCACTTAACTTTCCTACCGAAATATTTGCGGCAGCACTTTATGCTACAGTGACAGTCTCATATAAAAAATTTCACAGGTCGAGAATTTGCTTTACAAATGTGTAGAAACAATATCCTGTAAATATAACAGTGCCCAAATAATTCTCGCCGGCATTGTGATACATTCACGCATTTACACACATTTCACAACTCTTAAAGTACGATTCTTGGTTTCCAACATCCTTTTTCACAAACCTGAGTCCCTAACCACTACTCATTATTCCTTACCTTATTATACATATACATATTCGTTGACACTTCTTCAATATTTCATCATAAGAAATACGTAGCATAATCAAATTCCTCATATATGGTAGCATCATCTTATTGATCATAAACATACCTCAACAGCATAATACATATCGTCGTCGTAATAATATCATAACATCTCAGACAATTCTCAAAATCGTTGTAGCTTCCTCCAATAACTTCAAAACCTAAAAAAATTCTCTGTTCATTTCAATAGTGTCATCTACCTCAAATGTACTTTAAAATCATGACCCCATACCAAACACATCATTCAAAGCTCTCATAGTATTGCAATGGTTCTGAAAAATATGAAGGGTTCACACAGTACAGACAAAATACAATTTCATAAGTGTGAAGTTATCCAACTGTGTAATTGCCTAAACATCTGTCACTGACATAGTAAAAAAAAATGTTTGTCTCTCTCAGTTAAATGATCAGATAGCTGTGTAATTTATGTGTTAGAAAAATATGGTGTCGATGTGTAAAGTTGTATAAGCAAATACCATATTAGCTAGGGCTCCTTGTGTTTGCCAGACACATGGTACACATTGTAAGCGTGTACCCCCCCCCTCCCCGAGGATTAATGTAATTATACCCTCAGGTGTTACAGAATACAGCAATGGAATGAAATGTATCATGGAAAACTTTCTTTGTAATTCAAAAATCTTTAAAAAATAAATGTTTTAAGTACAAAATTAATCACTCAAATATGTGTATTGTTGTAAGATAATCTCTGTGGAAGTGTCGTAGTTATCGTCCTCTGTAAGCAAAGTTCTGCTGATATCAATGTACTTACCTCATCATAACCGAAAGTGAAATGCTTTGCGTATAGATATCGTAGTTATTACGTACTTTACCGTGATCAAGAAAGTACTATGATGTAACGTATTGTTGCGCTACGAAAAAGGCTGTCTCATTGTAGCTATACCACAAAAGTTACTACTAAAACATGTTTCACTTTCCAGAAGAATTCAGAAAAACTGTGCAGATATAAAAACAGAAACACCGCAAAAGCAACATTGTAAATGGTCACTCATTAGTAGCGTCGTGATAAAATCGTGTAGCTGTCACATAAACCAACCACTGTGACATCTGGCTTCTCACAGAAAGTAGTTTAAATCCAGAATGTATTTTCAAGTAAACCAAAATGTTGCATTAAAATCTCATTTGCAGTGTCAGTATATGTTCTAAGTATGTAAGCCTGATAGTCGTTACGTAATCGTGCAACTAACAAGCAAGAATGTACAAATAACAACACTGTGTCGTCTGTTCACTATAACGATGCATTCGTAATTTCTGTTTAAAAATGTTCCCTATGTTCTAGGCTGGATAGTTAACTTCAAAACATTGTTGCATGTTAACAGTTTCTCAGTGTGACAAACTGTACTAGTAGTGTGAAGTGAAAAGTTTTATGGCAAAGACTAAGTTAAAAAACAGATTATCTTTCAATAAACGGTTTTACATGTGAAATGTGGTGTAAACCTTTACTCTTCCTAGTATGCAGAGTTTCAACTTCAACGCAATTATCACGTGGTATACGTCAGTAAGGAATGCTAAAATGTTTCTCAAGGTTAGCTTCTATGTTATTTTTCTCTGAGCCAGCCAGCGCACGTGGCTGCCTGCGGTGCGAGTCATTGTCTGTCTCTTTGTTGACGTGCATCGTTCCTGAAATTCGGAGATCTAACTTCTACAAATTCACCTTGACGAGAAGGCCCGGTCCTGTTTGAATCTCGCCCTGTCCTTATGATTATATAGTTTGTCGTCATGTCGGTAGTTCCTGTAGTTTCTTTCTTGTCGGTTAAGTGGTGGAGAATTTCTCCCTGAATTATCACTGCATGGTGGACCGTTGCGTCTGAAGTTATTCTGTCTCCCGTGATTATAATAGTTCTGGTTGCCATATTGTCTGTTTCTATGATTGTCTCTGTCATATTCATTACTACGGAAATGCGATCTTTCTCTGTAACTATTACTGTGCTAGTGGTTGTCATAAGGGTGGTGTCTGTTTTGGTCACGATTTACGTTGTAAAAATAGTCTTGTCGTGTCCAGTTATTATTTCTTTCATCGCAGAATTGTGACAGATGTGACCTGTAATTATTGTGTTCCTGTTTTCGCGTCCCGCGATTGTCAGTGTCAATTTCCAATTGTAGTAACAGTCCCTGAAAAGCTTCAATGTCATCTTTGCAAAGTCCTGCCAAAATAATATGTCGTAAATGTTCAGGTAATTTGATTAAGCAAATGCGGATGAGTTCTGAGGGGCTGTATGGGTTTGACAGGTACTGATTCTTGTGCAACATGTCTTCAAAATATTTCACAAGACTGGAAAATTCAGATTATTCGAAATGTTTCATCATTATGATGCTATGTTTCACTCGGTCTTGTGTAGCTTGAGACCAATATGCTGAGAGGAAGGCATGATAAAATTCTCCACCACTGTGATAATCATGAAAGACCGATCGCATTCTTACAGCTGGTTCATTCTCTAAGTAGCCACACATAAAATTTAATCTATGCTCTAATGACCAGTTGGGAGGAAAACAATGAGAGAATTGATGGAGCCACACTTGTGGATGAATGTCGTTGCCAGAATTCTTAAATGTTTTGAATTTACGTGTAGTAATGAACAGCTTATAGTAAAAATTATCGTGTCGACGAGTAGCATATCGGTCATTGTTACGTCGTGTCGGCGGTTCGATTTCAAAATTCGGTGCACCTTGCCAACTTTTTTCATAATTTCCGAAATGCCCTGTGTTATTATTTTGCGGCTTTTCCTTATTTCTAAGTCCCTCTTCCCGTACTGGAGCGCGAGTGTCCTCTGAAATATGTAATTTTTGTATTACTTGTGCCAACTGATCTTGTACTTCCTGGATTTCTCTTTTGTGTTGCGTATTAATTTGATTCTGATTTTGTTTGAATTTCTTAATTTGTTCATACTCTTCTGTGTCAGTGATGGCTACAGGTCTTGTGTCATTCAGATCATCATCTACCTTTGCAGATAAGTTAGTGAACTGATCCGAAAGTTCGGCTACTTTCTCCGATAGTGCACTTATTTCCTCAGTGTGTTTTTCTGAACCAAATTTCAGTGTGTCCATTTGTGTTGAAATCGTATCTACTGTGTCCTTTAAGCTTTCCTGAGTTTTTGCAAGTTGCGTAACCGAATCGGTAGATGCAACTGAGTCAATTTTAGCTTGCAAGGTCTCATGATTTTCATGAACAATAGTTTGCAGTTCTTTTATGGCTAATTCGTGATTCTGTAATGTATTTTCATGGCGCGAAAAAATAGGTTGGAAATGCTCACAAATTTGTGTTTTTACGTCATTACAGACTTTTTGACATTTCGATTCGATTTTATGTAACTCAGTAGTTAAATCTTCACGTGTTTGTTCAAGCGTATGTTCACTGAGTCTAACTTTTGAAGCTTTTGTTCCAGTGTGTCTAACTTTTGAAGCTTTTGCTGTGTTTGTCTCTGATTTTGTTCCATTTGTTGCATTAATTGCAATAATTATGTATTAGTGCCTGGAATATGTTCCTCTATGCTTTTCGGCAGTGCATTTGCACCGGCAACATTCACATTTTGACAAGCAGAAAATGTGGCTCGACTTATTTCAGAAAACGGTGAGGGCGCAAAACCTGAATCTACAGTATTTGCAAGATTCTGTCCTGTCATTTCGGATTCCTGAGGCGAGTTGTTGCCGACCGATCGATCGATAATGCTTCCCTGTTCACTAATTGTTTCACTGCCTACACCATTATTTGCAGCCCACTCCATTTCCCTATGCACAATTACCAAATTACTACTTTGAACATCAGTTAATTCATTACTCGGCGGCGCTGATAAGCTACGCTCGTCGTCACTATTATTTCTCAGTTTACTTTGGAGCCTAATGTTACGTTTTTCACACGCCATTATTGTCACAATATTTCACACGACAACACAGAAAAGCACAATTTGAAGAGCAAAATAAGAAAGCACATTAACATAGCATTGAAAATAATTGCAAGCGCAGCTGCGAAATACTTGGTGCAAATCTACATGCATGCCACAGCTGTTTTACTGTACAAGAATGAAAAACTACAACTACAAAGGAAATTCTCTCTACAATTACGCGCTAGCAATAAACAAAGGCTACACTAATTGCACAAACTACAAGAAAAAATCAGAAGATTCCAGTGAGGTATCCTCGGCTAAGGGTCGACATATGAAACGTCCCCTTAGAAGAATTATACATGACTGTGCTTAAACTGACACACAATATTTTTTAGCGCAACGCAATCTGAATTTCAGTAATCCCTACAAGAGAATGGCCCTGACTAAATTAACCTATACGTTTCACAAATCACTTACCTCACAAGAATCTTCGTTACTCGAACTACTGCAATACAGCGAGCACTACTATTGCCAGCTAAATAAAAGATTCAAACTACGGAAGGCACTAACTACTGAAAGGCATATTAGCAAATGAAAGATTTTAATAGAGAACAAACAATGTATTTACCTTTATAGTCATAATATATAAATAGCAGTTCATGACATCCATTCTTACAAATGTACTGTTTCTGATGGACGCACCTCCAGATTACCCATTCTCAAAAATCCGGCATCTCACTTCCCCACATCCACCACTGCTGGCGGCTCGCCTCCAACTGCGCAACGCTACACGCTGTTAACATCCAGCTGCCCAACACTACAATGGCAGACAACAATGCAAACTAGCCACAGACTGTACACAGCACAGCCAGTCATTTTCATACAGAGCGCTATGTGACGTTACCAATAAGAAAACCTAAATAGCCTACTTACAACTGTTGTGGAGGAAATATGGGGCTTGCAAGAACTGTAGCACACAATACTGTAAGCTGCGATGACTGATGTGTGCGCCACATGCTGCTGACAGATAACTCTCGTTCTATCTGGATTGACCTCCGCGAATCAAACTCTCCCTACGCCTTGATGAAGTCAAGGACTCCTATTCACCCCTAGTCTAACTATTGGTGTGGTACACCGGTCAGATAAACAGTCCACAGCGATGCCACTAAAAAATCCGCTTGCAGGCGTTCACACCACACAATAAGTGCGGTGGCCAACACAGTGAACAATGCTTAATCGCAAGGACTCAATATAGAATCGCACTCTGATTCGCTCTCGACAGAGGTGTTCTCCCAGTGAAGTACTGAGGAGAGACTTTTTCCTCTCTCTTTGAGTGCACATACGAGCGCGCACGCTCTCGTTACGTGTTCTCGCTCCAAGACCGACAACAGACTGGCCCCTCTCCACACCAGACGTGAAGGGGTATATCTTTCAGTCTCTTCCATTACTCCTTCAGCTCAAGGCGTCAGGAATATTGTCTGCCAATCAGCATTGCTCTTCTAAAACGGGAGAATGACATTTCGTTTAAGGCGACCAATCTGGAAATCTGTAGCATCTGCGTTTGGCGTTTGCTGACTCCTTGTGAAAATCTCTGAAACTGTGTGCTATATTTGTAAAGAATGCATAGGCTCGGCGCTCCCACGCAGTGTAGCGGAATTTGCTTTTAAGTCAAACACGGGGTTGTTCTTCCTTTCACTCGGGCAAACACTGTCTGCTCTATGGGCGGTCACCGGCCGACATAGATAGGCTGAGTCGTCCTCTGAAGGGACTGGCCCCCTGGCGTGCAGTTTGCATTTCCTGAACTAAAAGCTCCTGTGACCATCGTGTCTGGAACGTATGTGTGTACGCCATCCTCAAGTATTTCAACCACAGTCCGCTTACTTGCTATTTGCATATCATTTACATGAATTCATACAACATTGACTTTATCTTATCGAGTTTGGTTGCGAATGAAGCGTCTTTATGTGCGGAATATGATTGTGAGGGCGGAATATGTAAGCAATGAAGGTCAGGAGACCACGACGTCTTACAAGGTGATCAGTCCCGGAGAACTTACTGCTACTTAAACCTAACTAGCCTTATGACACCACACACATTCATGCCCGAGGCAGGATTCGAACCATAGCAGTAGCGGGGTTCCGGACTGAAGCGCCTAGAACTGCTCGGCCACCGCGGCCGGCTGCGATCGAATCCTTAACAACAATAGACAGAGATGAAATATTCCCACCACAATACTTTTAGACTATACCACCATGCATGAAACATTTTGATTCATCAGATGCTTGTTATAAGCTACAACAAACTTACATAGCTGCATCGCCACACATTCTCGAAAAGTTGTATTTTAAAATTTTGTTTTTATGACCCAAATCGCTGATGTATCATATAGGGAAGTAGGCTATTTCATCATTTGGATTTCTAGGAGTGAGTTGCAACTGTAGTCTATGCATTTTATTCTTCTTTGACACTCTCTTAAACAATTTTTCGGGTTTGCGGAGATGTGTTCCGTCTATACAATTAATTGAAGGCAATTTGTTTATTACCACAACTTTACGATTCTTTTCTTTTTTGTGAAGCATCTTCATGAATAAAAGGAGGCGAAACGCGTATTGCAATAAACAAACGCTGGCCGGTGTGGCTGAGCGGTTCTAGGCGCTTTAGACTGGAACCGCACGACCGCTACGGTCGCAGGTTCGAATCCTGCCTCGGGCATGGATGTGTATGATGTCCTTAGGTTAGCTAGGTTTAAGTAGTTCTAAGTTCTAGGGACTGATGACCTCGGCTGTTAAGTCCCATGGTGCTCAGAGCCATTTGAACCATTTGAATAAACAAACTGCCTTCAATTAGTTGCATAGACGGAACGTGCCTCAATGAATTTTGAAGCAACTAAGGATCGACAGAAAACAGAAAAAATGACTAATTTTTCGGGTGTTTCTAGGCATGTATTTGTACAGTATCGTACTACAGTCCATTCCTAACTCATATTCCGAAAAGTAAAATCCAAAACAAGACGTCTATGTGAATGAGAATAAAAAGACATAATGTGACATTTACGACAGTTTCCAGAACACAGTCAATATTCTGTCGTTATCATGCATTTATGGAAGCACGTGATCAGCGAAATTTGAACTGTATTAAGTACTCTCTCCACACGGTGAAGAACAGCGTGCCTGCATCGGCTGCTAGCCATTTTGGGTTCGTGGCGCTGCAGTGCGCATGAGCGGATGTGAGGGAGACTGCTTTTGATTGGTTGGCGTGTGGAGAACTGACAACAGCGTTTCGATGCACTAGGATCGTTCGGCATCGCTTCCGAAATGCTTACAGAATGATGTTGAGGCTCTCCTTCGAAATCAAGACCATTTGGTGCCCTTGCATACCGAACTGATCGGCGAAATGGCTAATAGAGAATAGGGCCCCTGGTATTTGGGATACAGTTCTGATCTCTGTGAACTGTCGCCACATCCGAAAAACAACAGATAACTTCACGTTAAGCCATCAGGCCACATCAGTTTGTGATTGTCCTGCTACAATTCTTCCTATGTCTCCCCACAGTAGAGAATCTGTTAGGCGTCTTCACTGTGCTATACAGCACAATCTGTGATTGTGTACACAGCGATTGTGGATTTAGCTTACCCAGAAAACACTACCCTGTTTAATAGGTACCCTGACATCATCGTTGGCACAGTTGTTCATTGACCGGAATGTTATCTTCTGTGCAAAACACTATCATACAGACATATAATTACAGTTTGTATGATTATATCGTGAATTAGACACTTGACGGGAAAAAAAGCGGTTTGTTGCTTTAATTTCGGACAGCAATGTATCTTTTGAAACAACCTACATTTGTCTGCTATTTTTAAATTAGCATCAGTTACAAGCTAACCCATCTCAGAATGTGCTGGAGGGTCCAAAACAATAAACAAAGGGATTGTCTCAATGAAGGGAAAGCACTATTGCCTTAGTCTTCATGCTAGTAGCATTAGGTATCACTTGTCCTATAGCAGCAGCCCAAATTGTGGTTTGCGCGTAATTCAGTTTTTCTTATGTTCTTATGTTTCGAAATAAGGAGCACGTACTTTTTGGTGTGATCTGTGTGCAGTGTTTTTTTTTGTTAGTAGCATCTTCCTCAGTTTGAACCCGATACAAATTTATGTAGCACCTCAGATCATGTGCAAACAGAATTTGGTGGTAGAGTTATTCCCAAAGCAGAAGCAGAGCATATTCGTGCGTGACTTTATAGTGTTGCCATTCGGCATCATGATGAGGGAGTTGGCTGCTCTCCACAAATAGGTAAAAGCTGCACTGGCCACAGTGGACCAGATTCATAGGGCTCCTGCGAGAGGCACCAATGATGTAATGTTAGGAACGTCTCCTGGTGCGAATGTGCCATGAATCTTACCAGCTAATCTTTCCACTGATGTGGTCTGCAGGGAACTCCAGTTGCTAACCAAGTGATCGTCTGACGATGTCTAGTGTGCGATAATCAGATCAGCAGGTATTTCACGTGGAAGGTTGTATTTGAGTAATGAATGAAAGGCTGGCACCATACCTCTAACAAATAGATTTGAGGCGTTGTCTCTCACTGGTAATGAGAGCGATCGGGCATTGCCTTCACTGTTCGCACAATGATCTCTCCTTGTTCACAGTCAGTGCACCCACAGAGGGAAAGAAGCGGCTCTTAGTGGCGTGTTTTGGTCCTTCTTAGGGCGTGTCGTACGTGAGCGACAGAAGTGGGCGACAGCGAGCGACTTCTGGATATGTGACACTCCAGTGACAAGCAGCAACACTGGGCAAAAACCTTGGGTGTCCTGCTTTCTTATGCGAGCGACCATTTCGCGCTACAAGATGGCTGCTTAGAGCCAACCAGCTATCCTATAAAACGGCGTCATTGACCTATAGAATATTGTAGCTGGAGAGTAGATCTACGGAATTACGTTTCCTTAAGAAAGCAAAGCGAAAAGGAATGCTGTGCATGAAATTTACAAAGGGAGGAATCTCCATGGAGAATTTCATAAGAATCATCATCTACGAAGATCACCAGACAAGTTTTTCGAATACACGTCAATGAGCAGAGGAGCATTCGACTATCTCATCAATAAATTAAATACGAATCTTTTATTACATGATCCAAAACTTTTAACAGCCAATAAATGTGGAGGAATGACTGTTACATGTCTAACTACACTACATACAAATATAAGTAAACAGACTGATACAAGCAAACAAGAGCTAACTGTGGCGTAGGGGTGTAAGGTGTCAGGCAAATCCAAATGAAAACCCAGACATGATAAGCAAATCCAGTAGTATGTCACATAGCTCCGAATAAATCGTGACATTAAATTAACCAAAGTAATACGAGTAACGAGTGAGCAAATGGAATTCCACAGACTAACACAAGAATGCCTAAATGCATGTCATACCTTCCCACCATGAGACAGACGCAGTTCCGAGGGGAGAAACGAGAACAGAAGCCGAGAGCAGAACTGTGTTAAGCTGGAAGGCCCTACGATAAGGGACGGACACCCACGTCGCCATCTAACCGCTAGGACCACACCCCAGCCGCAAGTTTTAGCGTGAGACTTTTTCGCGTCTCTGTTACGTCAGGACCACTCCCCAGCCCATGTTAAAAGCTAGAGCCCTCCAGAAGAACAGTATAGATCTTACGATAACACTAAAAGGACCACACCAGCTGCAAGTTTTAGCGTGAGACTTTTTCGTGTCTCTGTTACATTGCAAACTTTAAAAATATTGCCCCACCACGAAAAGTGTAATGTTTCCCATTGGATAGACATAATTTTTGTAGGTGGCGCTTAAGGTTGACATTGAGACCCTGATTGGTCAGATGAAAACACAGCCAGGTAGTTTTTTTAAACCAACTTCGGTAAATTGTAGTAGGGAGAAGTTAGGAGAGAGTTGCTTCCGAGACGGCGAGGTGAGCGGAGCTGTGCTGTCCGCCGCCCCCTGACGAACACCGACAAGGTAATGAACGCATACGATGCCGCATAAGAGCGCATAAAGCTTCACTCAGAATTGCAGAAATCTCATCTGTTACACCCCCTTTTTGCGTAATACTAGTGTTGATCGTCAATTAAAGCTCATGGTGTTCACATTTGCCACTTGAAGTAAAAATCTGAAACGCGATGATTTTTCTGTTATATAGTTATTGAGAAGCCACATCAGCCACTGTAATTTACGACAAGTTATATAAGTAATTAAAGATAATTGAGGGTCACTGTAGACCATTTTGATAGTTTTCTCTTTTGTGAAACTTAATTTAAACCTAGATTATAGATGTGATATGGCACAGGTCATCCTTCGATCCATTGTAGAACTTGGAAACCCATTCAGGGAATATTCGTTCACATTTTTGTTGAACGCAGTTGGTTTTTACCATCCTGTATTAAAACATTTCCTTTTATCAATAGTGCAATTTATAAACGATGTTTTGTGAATAGAATAAAATTTCCAATGGTAAACTTAACTGCTTTTTCGACGTTATTTTACCAGCTAACTAAAAATAGGAAAACCCTGAACCCCTTCCACTAAATTTAGTTAGTATTAAGATTCTTTTACAGGGAGTGCAGTGGAGCTGACGCTGAAATCATTAAGTATTTGGTTATATCATCGCTAGTCTCACTGAACTCTCCTGAACTCTACATGTCATGTGTGTTCTGGCGTGTCCTTACCAGCAACAGGTCCCAGGTTCAAACTAGTCAATTCCCTAAAAAACACGCTCAGAGCGTCGTTGCGCGAAAGTGGTAGGGAGACACGATATAGAACAAACAAACACCACGCAGAATGTTAGAGGGATAGTGTAAACAGTTCATAATTACGTTTACGGAAAAGATCATGGGTTCTATTACTGCCTGTTTTTATATTTTTACTGATTCAGTTACGATTCTGTAATTCACCAGCAGTCAGTGAAGGCCAAGCGTTTCAATTTCTCTAAATAGTCTGTAAAGATGAAGCTTACAAGTTTTTTAAAAGAAAATCACATGTTTTGTGTAATGGTTTGTCTAAAAGTATGAAATAAAAATATTAGGGAAACGTTTTGTGCACCTCAGTTTCTGTTCATGATTTCGAACATCATTCAAAAGCACGTAGAACATTTCTCTGATCTACTTATTTCTTTTACAAAAATCATTTCATAAAATATTTGACTGATTTCTTCGATTTTTGAATTTCAAGTTTTATTCAGAAAGCATGATCTTACTGACTCCTCTTTTGCCTTCCTAGCGTACTTGATTCGAAGGAAGCCTTTTTGACATTTAAATACGGCACCAATGTATCTTTTTATGTGCAAAATAGCTAGATCTTGAACAGATGACATTTTTGACACTTTATTTACAGCAGCTTTTTGTGAAATATTTCAATTTTTTTAAGCTTATTAAGTTTTCGTTCATTACCCTGATTACTTTCAGTTAAACATTTTCATGCTAGACTAGACCTCATGTTGGTCTCTTTGATACCCCGTTTACCTGTTTCTCTTTCTTTGTTTGGCTCTGAAAATTTGGACAAAACCTCACGGTGTAAGTTATAGAGAGTGTTGTTTCCGCTCTGCTCAGGTGTTTTCAAAAACGTATCGAGTGTTAATCATACGATAAAATAGTCCTTTCTGCGTGCTGTCATTTTCAAAATTCGCCGTTTCGATATCTTAAACCTTTTATGAGACACGACGATTTTTACGACCACTTGATTCCCGAAGTGCAGGAAAGGTTGGGACGCACCGCGAGCGACCCGTCCGCGGATATAACAACCAATATCTGAAGAATGAAAAGAGATATCACTCCGGCCTCAACTTTAGATACAATTTAGATATATTGGTTACATTTCGTACGCAATAATGCATGGCCTTAAATGAACTATACGGTAAGTCTACTCAATGTGATTTTACCTCTGCAAATTCTTAAAAATTTCGTGCAGCCATGTACTCAATTTCATACAGCACAGTAACTATGACGAATAACGAAAATTAATTCTGACCTTTATCACTTAAGGATATCAAGCTATAGGTTGCGGAAGAATCAAATTTTTCACCGAATAGTTTTCTTAAAACCAGATGTTAAGTAATTCATAGCTGCCATCGCGTCCGCTCCACTGCTTTGGCAAGAAGACACGTGGCTGTCGCTCGGTGTAGCGCCTGCTGCAGCGACAAAAAATCAATCTTGAGGTCTCTGCACAGGTTCCAATGTTCAACATGATTCAGAAGACTGACCCGTTAGTCTGGAATCGTGCGGAGGGTTTATGTATTGGAGCAAGACTGGAGGCCTTTAACCTAATGTTCTTTTAAGTGGGTTATGATCACCTGGGGATAATCCGTCCTTTTGATTAACAGATCCTTAAACTATTGTTCAGTTAAGTGATTTTCCAAGTAACCTAAAGAATTCGCTCTCCTCCTCCCCCTCCTCATCTTCCTCTCCCTCCTCATCCTCCTCCCCCACCCATGTGGGAACTCCTCTCGCTGATACAGGCACACATTTAATATCACTTCGAGGGACTAATTAACTAAGTCGAGCAATTAATTAACTCCTCCCTCCTCTAAGAAATCCCAAGCCCTCCCCCTCCCCTCCCCCACCTGGAAATTGGCGGAAAAACGACTCAGTTGCTTGCCAATTTGGAGGGAAATCGACTGCCGTGTATGGAATATTGTTTAAACAATTTAGACAAACCGATTACAGTGTGTAGAATATTTAAACAATTATGGCGCTTTTTTCATTCCGATTACGTAAGGAAACACGTAATTGCAGAGTCACAGATTGCTTAAACATATCTGAGAAACTCTCTCGTGTCTCGGCACCCACGCAGGCTGCCCCAGTCATGCACCCCCAGGGCCCGTGACGACTGGCGCCTGCCTTACTGTGCAGGTCCATCCAGCAGTCTGTGCTCTGGCTTATACGCTGGAGGACTTGGAACCAACCCATCCGATAATGGCGCATTTGAGACGTCTTCCTTCCTTCCATAGCAAATAACTGACACTAAATCGATCCAGAAACATTGCTGAAGTTAACAAATAAGTAACTTCTGGTCAGATGATGGTGATGTAGGGGATATAAGATGGACATGGTGGCTATTTCACAAACACAAATTGACAATGTCACAAAACAAATCGCAGGCTGACACGAAATACACATTAAAAAAAATTAATTGCATGCAAAGAGAGACAGAGTTGTAGTTTTCTCTATAGATGATATAGGAGTTACCATGAGATACACACTGTGATCAAAAGTATCCGGACACCACAAAAACATATGTTTTTCACAGTAGGTGCATTGCGCTGCCACCTACTGCCAGGTACTCCACATCAGCGACTTCAGTAGTCATTAGACATCGTGAGAGAGCGCAATGGGGCGCTCCGCGGAACTCACGGAATTCGAACATGGTAAGGCGATTGGGTGTTACTTGTGTCATACGTCTGTACGAGAGATTTCCCCACTCCTAAGCATCCCTAGGTTCACCGTTTCCGATGTGATGGTGAAGTGGAAACGCGAAGGGGCACGTACAGCACAAAGCGTACAGGCCGACCTTGTTTGTTAACTGACTGAGACCGCCAACAGTTGAAGAAGGTCGTAATGTGTAATATGCAGACCTTTACCCAGACCATCAGACAGGAATTCCAAACTACATCAGTACCCACTGCAAGTACTATGATAGTTAGGCGGGAGGTGAGATATCTTGGATTTCATGGTCGAGCGGCTGCTCATAAGCTACACATCACACCGAAAAATGCTAAACGATGCCTCGTTTGGTCTAAGGAGCGTAAACATTGGACGATTGAAGACTGGGAAAATGTTGTTTGGAGTGACGAATCGTGGTACACAATGTGGCGATCCGATGGCAGGGTGTGGGTATGGCTAATGCCCGGTGAATGTCATCTGCCAGTGTATGTAGTGCCAACTGTGAAGTTGGGAGCAGTGATATTATGGTGTGGTCGTGTTTTTCATGGAGGGGGCGTGTACCCCCTGTTGGTTTGCTTGGCACTATCGCAGCACAGGCCTACAATGATGTTTTAAGCACATTCTTGCTTCCCACAGTTGAAGAGCAATTCGGGAATGGAAAATGGATCTTTCAACACGATCGAGCACGTGTTCATAATGCACGGCTTGTTGCGGAGTGGTTACACGACAATAACATCCCTGTAATGGACTGACCTGCACAGAGTCCTGACCGGAACCCTATGGAACACCTTTTGGATGTTTTGCAACGCCGACTTCGTGCCAGGCCTCACCGACCGACATCGATACCTCTCTTCAGTGCAGCACTCCGTGAAGAACGGGCTGCCATTTCCCAAGAATCCTTTGATTTTTATCCATACTGGATGAGAGGTCGTGGTTGTGAATGTGAATGTTAAAAAATATATCGGCTCAACCACTTGTTTATAGTGTAAAACACTAGGATTGACGCGTTTCGGAAGTCAAGCTTCCATCATCAGAATAATAAAAAGTAAAAGAACCTTGGAAGACACGGCTGCAACAAGGGAAGTAGCCACGATGTTTTAATTTTATTATCAATTTTATTGTGCCTGGTGCATGTTCCAGTTTTAACAGGTTCTTTTACTTTTTATTATTCTGATGATGGAAGCCTGACTTCCGAAACGCGTCAATCCTAGTGTTTTACACTATAAACAAGTGGTTGAGCCGATATATTTTTTAACATTCCCAAGAATCCTTCCAGCGCATGACTGAACGTATGCCTGCTAGAGTGGAAGCTGTTATCAAGGTTAAGGGTGGGCCAACACCACATTGAATTACAGCATTACCGATGGAGGGTGCCACGAACTTGTAAGTCATTTTCAGACAATTGTCTGAATACTTTTGATTGCATAGTGTATTTCATTCCACCATGGTTTCTAAATTGCCCCCAGCCCATGTGGTGCACTTTTCCTGCTGTACCATTGACCAACTACTTCAGAGTTATTAAATCTTGTGTGGAATACCATATCCTGAAGATGTCACAAATGTTGCTACAGAAGATGCGCAACCGGAAATATTAATTAAATCGTTATCGTTCGATATTAAACAATTTGCCTCAAAGACACAGTTTAAAACTACACGAAAAAAAGACCGACACTCTACAGGAGTTTGCATCCATAACAGTAGTGTCATGTTTCTTGACGAAAAATTTCATTAAATAATCCAAACCTATTATTATTTGACGTCACGACTGGAAGCGGTGATGTATGAACTGGTAGTCTGAATTTCAGATTTCATTGTGGATTTATACTGTCACGGTTATGGAGTTCCCGATCACTACAAGTCTGCTAAGTATATTTTCTTTTTTAAAAGTACTATAGAATTCAAAAGTTGATTGGTTCTCTCAGGAAGGAGGAAGCAAAGGGTCTGCCGTGTGATAGGATAGACACAGAAACAACAACAACAAATACCTCTGGAAGACAGAGTCCACTGCAATGTATTGGAAAGCACTGAACACGACTCACTTAAACCACGATCCAGTCCATAGCAAGTAATTCTCATGGCTAGATGTTGGAGATCGCTGAGACACGCGCATACCACGCATGCTTATGTCCCAGGTCCACACTATGCGCGCCAGTCCTCTCTTGCGCCAGTGGCGCCAACGCTCAGAGGTCAATGAAAACTACCGCTGTGGTTGTAGCCGCAGTAGAGTATGCGCGTGTATGCCAAAGTGCACCACCCCTGCCACAGAGGGCGTTCGGGGGTGATTGGAGTAATAGGAATTCCGAAGTTATTAATGTGTCCAGTGCAAACACCTGTCATTTTGAATCTTCTCTCACGCTACACACAAGTCCGCTTCTGTTGTTGCTCACGCAGAACACTGGTCATTTTACCAGCTCCTGCTACCGTGGATGGGATCAGACAGGGTCGGTGCATTAATTGTTTGTGGCTGAGTTACTTTTGGTTGCCGACTCTTTGTGACCGCCGCTGCAGCCAGCTGCAGAGTACTGCGAAAGAAGCAGATGTGACTTGGATGTGTACAGTAGTTCAAACCAATTCCACCCTGACATAGACCCCAGTTTAAAAACCCACTTTACCCAATCAGAGATAGTGATGTTGTTGACCATACCCTTAAAAATTTCTCAGACGAAATGTAGATTTCTCCTTTTAATAAAAATTCTTTTCAAAGACAGAAGAAAGCGAGGCGTACAGTGTATTTCACATTGCTAAAGTGTCGTTACTTGTTGTGAAACTTTTCTAACAGTATGGCATAGTCTACATTTCCTCTAAGTATTCTCTACTCAGCTTAATATCTGTCACGTCATGCATCACAGGACCAGAGTATTAAAAGCAGTTTTGGATCATGATGAAGTGCTAAGATCTACCTCTGTCACAGGATGCCTCCTCACTTTCGAACTGCCTTAAGGTAACCAAATAACTCACCAAACAGGAAGACAAAAAGAAATTCTAAATAACGGGTTTATACTATATATCACTATATAAATTCGGTAATACATGTAACATTATAACCATGTTCGTCTCTCCCTGCGTAGGTGAGACATAGAGATTTTGTAAGAAGATATCACCGTAACGAAAAAAATGTCTGATTACCACTCCAAGCCAAGAATCATATCCGCGGTGCCCTAGCCATCGTTTCCACTCGCCAGGTGGCACATCTTTGATATCAAATTCATAGGTTAATTAATTCAGTTGATTGTCAGAGTCAGTTTGCATGGCAATTTTTTTTCAGCAGTTGGATTACACTCACTAGGTAGCTCAAATGCGAATCCCTGCAGCAAAGACGACGTTCATTTCGAGGAACACAACTGAGAACCGACGTTTGAACCTGACCGTAGAAGGAGTCTACTGCTGCCGGCGACATACATTCGGTGTAAAGACCATGCTATTAAAAACACTATCGCAACAACTCTGTCACCATCACCCTATCACAAAATGCGGTTTTGATTCTAAAACCACACACAAGAGTCGCTGATAGCGTTATGCTTTCTGCTAGAATTGCTGTAGGCAATTTCGAGTAAAATCTATTAATTCAACCATATACTTGCGTTAGATCCCATGGAGACTTCTTTTAATGATTAAAGGCACTGGTGAATCATATTCGTGACACTCTCATATCTCTAAACGAGTCACCCTTTCTGAACCTATTTGCTAAGGATCCCACTTAGCAAAAACTCCAGTGTGCTATTTAAGACAGTCCGTCTACATCTTGTAACTGCTCTTCAGTCTCTGCCCCACCCTTCCAGCGGCTTCGTCCATGTGCTCGTCCCAATTTAAATCAGAACTGAATGGAAGTTGGTGAGTGATATATTTAAGACCTTCTGCATCCTGTGGAAAAACAGGGTGAGCTAAGTTTATGCGACAGGACCATGCTTTGACCACTCAGTGGATGGGAACTTGTCGTAACTCTGCCAACTGCGTACAGTGAGTAAGGCCAGCGCAAGTGAAGCTTTGTGCTAGAACACAAGGTAGTACAAAATATAGTATGAGCAGTTATGGTAGTATTTATTATCAGTAAAGTTAGGAAGACTCCACACCATACTGGAAATGAAAGAAGAATGAGGATTTTGCCACTGCATTATGGTGCATATCCCAACTACATACAGGTATTGCAGTATGAAGCAGATCTCCATTTCTATGGGTGCATTCATGTCTGTCACACAAACACTCTCTCCCTCCTCATTATTTTGTACCATCCAACAGAGAAAAATTATGGACTATAAAAACTCCACTAATGTGATCCAATAGGGAACTCAATAAGGTACTACTGTATCGCTGTCCTCTGATATATCGAAAACAGAAACCATCTGTGTGGTGGCACTGACTATGCTGGCGATCCTATTAAATATACAAGTATTGGTTCATTGGAGCAGGTGGCTCATGATCAGAGTCGCTTCCACAGGTCAATGGAAGGTTTCGTCACCTGTACTGTAGGAGAACCATGTCTCACAGACTATCAATAGCAAGAGATGCTTCCTGCATTGTTGTCTGATACATTGTTATTTTTCTGCCACAACACATTCAAGCAGTGTATGACTACAGCTATTTACACCGCCATCATGTTGTTTTTTCCCTGCAACTTCCCCAAACTGAGTCAGATGGTAAACTGATGTTAACACATCTCAATCCATTGGCTCTCGCAGAAAACTGGACATCGCAGGTTGTAAATTATGCTAGATCCTGCTTCCACAACACACACTGGATGATTGAAATAAAAGACAGGGGCGATGTGTCTTATTGACAAAAAATGCCCAAGACATTGTGACAGATCGAAATTGGAAGTGTTTTGCGAAATTGTGGGACATTTCCAAACAAACGTCCAAGGGTATTTGATACCTCTATATTTAAAATCATCTTCACACCTATGTGATAGCAGATATCTAGGTGTTCCATTTCGATTGATCCCTCATATAACAGTCAAGCATGCAATCACTTTTTCGGTGGAGGCTATTCCAGGAGGGTGTTGCCCACTAAGACTCATCCATTTCAAAAAAGTGATGTCAGTAAATCATTATATGGTAATCAACAGCATACCAGTGGACGGATAGGATGGAAAATACCACTTTAATGTACTGTAATAAGCACCACAGTTGGTAGTGCAACCAATTTTAGCAGTACCATCGGTTTTTCCGCAATTTCAACACCGACCAATAACACGGCAGCATGCTTCCCAATTTCTGATCATTGCTAAGCAATCCCTCCAATGCTTTTCGAGTACCATATTGTAGTTAGCGAATGCAGATAGATGGCTGTGCATTTCGTTCTTAAAAAGTTAATTCTCAAACGTTTATATATACCAAAGTATACCTGTGAAAGTAGCAATCTACAAGTTTCTAGCACTTCGATCACAGTGCATAATTTACAGTTACGATTGCCTGTCTTTCCCTATATGGATGGAGCCATGGAGCATTCTCGCTTTCTTAGGATAAAACTGAAGACTGAATGACCTCCCCACATTGTTTTTGATCAACCCTCCCTGCAGCACTGCCAGGGATTTAATTTGCAACTAACCAGAAGTAGGAGGCTACTATACACCCTACATTCCATGTCTTGTGAAGGAACAGAATGAGTTAAGTCCATAACCACTCTTGAGCGAAGACTGTTCTTCACCAGTCTTACTCATGGTGCCAATCCAAGTGCACAAGATTTCTCCAGATGTGAATTTGATGTATGTGGGTAAGTGCTGCCACCATATATGTAATTCCAAGGATTTTATGAATCGTTTGAAGACTGTTAAGCTGAGCAGCTCGGATTTACTAGTTGGCTTCGGTGTGGTCCCACTTTTACCAAGGTGCCTTTATTTGGCTTGCTATATCTTACTGGTAACTTGTTCAGTGATGATTTGACGGCTTCGAACATATTCCATCCTCAACTTACTTTTTATTTAATAACGAATTTTTTGAACAAACTAATGGTGTCTCCATGGGGAGTTCTTTGTCCCCTGTGGTGGCCAATCTTTTTATGGAAGACTGAGGAGAAAGCTCTTGAATCAGCCATCCTAAAGCCTATGGTTTTTGGCGTTATATAGATGAAACTTCGTCGCGATTTTTCATATTTCATGGTATTTCCCTCAATTTTTAGGTATCTAATATTATTTTCTCGTGATTACACCAGGTTTTCCTCAAATTTTACCGATTTTATGTCATTTTCCATATTTTTTTCACTGAGTTTTTCGTAAGTATTTGGTCATATTGCCGACATACCCATGTGCTGTTCGATTTTCTACGAGGATCTTATTCACCAACCGACTAAAAAATCCTAGCACTTGCCCTTTATCAGATGATCCACTTGCATACATTTACGACAGGACGAAAACAACAAGTATAGTAACAGATAAACACCTGATGATGCAAACATGATTTGGGAAACCGATCATGTCTTTCAATAAAGATTTTTAAAACTCGCAGCGGTCCTTCTTAGTCAACATGCAACCCAAAAACTGATAACTCCAATGTAGGTCGTTGATTTGATGAAGCATCGGTCACCAGTTTCTTTCTAATTAGTTACTTACATTTGCATAGATGATTTGAACGATTTTTCACGAAATAGTTCGGAACGAGTCAGGTTGCAGGATATGTACAAATAATTAGATCTGGCATAATTAGTTTTAACATTAACGAACACATTAATTTTTAGTCCCCTCATGCAACTAGGCCTTTTTTACAAGCTCAGAATTTTTAAATAAAATTGATCTAAGAAACAGAAAGACTATTCCGTAAGAAATGAGTTTGCTACCTGTCAGCCATTTACATTTTAGGTTGTCGGACAAATGGTCAAACATTTCTGTTAATGCATATCCAACTCCATTCTGAGTCACTGACAGTTTTAATGTGGGTGATGAAAGTACTTCCTTCTTCTAGTGTTGTAGGTGTTGACAGCATTATTCTTCTCAAATGACATGAATTATTTTTGACGAATTCAGTTAGCTAATAGGTTGATATTGTGAAGGTGCAGTTAAAGTACTTGAACCATTAAAGGGGTACCTACAAGGCGACTACAGCTGAACACCACATACAATTCTTATTGCTCTCTTTTGTGGAATTGGTTCTTTCTAAATGATGCATTACCCAAGAAAATTTTTCCAAAACACATTATTGAGTGGAAATATGAAAAATGTATTTGGAGTTGGTTCGTTTGTTTCCAAGACTACCAAGAGCAAAAGAGGCTGAAATAATTGTTTGAGCAACTGAGTAATATGCTTCTTCCAGCTGTCACCAATGTGGTCCTCTAAATACACAGATGGAAAAAATATCGAAACTCCAAGAAGAAGGTGTAAGACATAAACGACAGTTTTTGTGTATTATTTTCCGGTTGAATAAAATTTACAGACTTGCATGGTGGCCAGGGGTCGTAATCTACTGAATAGCTATTGCATTGAAGGCTGAGTTCTAAGTCTACGGTACCTTTATATGTTTCAACATTCAGATACTGTTAGCAACTGATCCTACAACTACAGCAACAAATTGCATATTATTTTTAGATGTAGAGTAAATTAATATGTGAATTCTCTATTCGTGAGCAGCATCTGTTCCTCGCTCGTGTATCCACTAAAGAACCACACAGCGCGGAAAGGAAGTTATTACTTAAATTTTTTACCTAGGTAAATGTGAAAGATTACCGTCAAATCTCCTTGGCTAGGGCCGCCAGTTGAAAGCTGATGTCGTCAAGCCCTGAATGAAAATTGCGCAACGAATAACTGGGGAGAGGAGCTTGAGAGCGCTACCTAGAGAGCGTGCCCTTTCTGTACGATACTAGGCAAGGGGCTGGAGGGCTCACACGCTGATGTGTGGTTCCCTGCATTCTATATCTTTTTTTTTAAGTGGATTCCTTTAACTTGACTCCTATGTGACTTTTGAGATATGTTAAAGATTGATGACAATTGATTACCTATTTATTTTAAACATCATCACTCGACTTTACAGCGATTGCAGCAATTGTTCCAGTTTACAGATATTACAATTTTACAATTTATAGCTCGGGTATATTATATAATAATCTATACACACATTTCTACGGGCAAGACGGAATTGCGTTGGCCAAATGTATACTACCAAAGTCTCCCAATATTTTACGTGGGACATCCACTATGTGAGGAGGATAACGGGCAAACTGGGGACGAGATACATTAACACAGGGGGTCAAATTTCAGAAATTAAACGAGAACGTTCATTTCCTTACACAGTCCGAAGCTGGAAATAAAAGAATTAATACAAATATTCTAATACCTCTCTTCCACGCGTGAGTATCGAGACAGACGCACTGAGGGCACGTCCGCTCACTTACCCGTCTTCTGTAATACACGGCACATATAAATATTTATTATGAAGCCTGACACATTTCTTTCCACTCGTCCACATCGGTTCCGTTGCACCCGCGGCCGGCCGCGTCGTTCAATAAAATTGGCGCCGGAGCCGCCTCCCTTCGTGTTTCCCAGTGCGAGCGAACAGCGAAACCTGATGCTCATGGGGAGGAAATTACTGTACCGTTTCAAATGTACTCCCGAAATTTCATTACTCTACGTGAATTACTTAACGGTATTGCGATTTTTTCCGTCAGTGCATTTGGAGCATTCTATCCCCTTCAGTGACTCCATTATTTGCTATACCCGAATGCACAAATACGTCAAGTGTCAAGGACTTTATGCACTAGGATTTGCTGGAATGAGGATGACCAAAACTGTGATGTGATAGGCTGTGAGTCGACGTAGGACGCCAGCTGTGCAGTTTTAATGTATCACATCAAATGTGTGTCGTGGCCGGTGGGGTTGCTTCGGTGACGTCACGGGCCGAGGTCTGCCCGGCCGCGGCAGACATTAGCATTGAATGGGCAGCGGTCGCAGGCGTAGCCGCAGCCACGGTGCCGGATGGCCGCCCCGCTGTTGGCCAACGCGGGGCAACGGTGGCCCGGCAGGTGAACTGGCGTATCGGTTTGCCTCATCGCGCTCCGCTCCGCTTTGCGCTCCAGCTGGCGTGAGAGGCATTGCCGCTGCAACAGGACAGAGCGTGCGACCTACCGCCGGCGGCGGCGCAATTTCTCGCTCCGGTTATCCGTCTCGGTCCGCAGCTTGCGAGGGAAGACTCCCGGTACGGAAATATATGCGATGTCTACGCAATGCGGAGAGGAATTCGTGTTGGGTTGCATTAAATCGGTCAGAAGACTGACGACTAAAAGAAAAAAAAATAGCTACAATGCTTATCTTGTCTCGATCGCCAGCAGCGACCCGTTGCGTGCTTTTACACACGTTGTCGTCTCTGCTGTCGATACTCGTATTGTTGTGGTCTTCAATCCGAAGACTGATTTGATGTAATTCTCCGCGTTACTTATTTTGTTAGCCGAGCGGTCTAAGGCGCTGCAGTCCCGGCGGAGGTTCCAGTCCTCCCTCGGGCATGGGTGTGTGTGTCGTTTTTGGCGTACATTACTTTAAAAGTTAACCTAGGTACCAATGACCTCAGCAGTTTGGCTCCGTAGGAACTTACCACAAATTTCCACACTCTGACAGTGAGCAGGAAGGATGTCCATTCTTTCAGACATGTCTGAAAGAATAGACACTATTTTGATGCTACAGCCACTATAAATCAAGTCACTCAGAAGTAGTAACATTAGCTGCCAGTGGGCATTGATTTAAATCAATGGGGAAAGTTGAAAATTTATGTCACATTGGGATCTGAAGCCAGGTCTCCTGCTTACTAGGTAGATGCGCTGACCACTGCGCCTTCCAGACACAGTGGTTTCCACAACCACACCGACTAACCTAGTATGCCTCCGGTCAGAGCCAAATTCTCATCTTATACTGATGCAGTGTCATTGCTCATTAGCCTCATTACTCGTGGTATATTGTTAATTCTCATTAGAGTTCGAGACCAGTGTGCATCTGCACTGAAGGGAACTTAGGCCGTCATCGCTGTAATTTTATACACCACATACATAATTACAGAAATGACGGCCAATGATCCCTTCGGTATAGAAGCACGCCAAGCGTGAACTCTTACAACAATCGGCGAAATGTCGCGAGTATTGTGGCTGGTTCGCAGTGGCCTTGATGTCCGAACGAGGGCCTCCAGTGATCACTTCAGTGAGGATGCACACCACTCTCGAACATTTATGGCAATCGGCCAAAAAATGCCGTGAGTGATGAGAATAATGGGAAAGGGGCACTACATCAGTGGCGTGCGGATACGTTGAGAATTTACGTTTGAAGGGAGGGGTGCTAGAGTAATTCTTGCAGTTGCGATGACCTCTCTTGTTCTCATGGTTCGGTGGTCTGTGCATCTGCCTCGTATGCAGTAGACCAGGGTTCGAACGCTAATCTATCACATATTTTCACCTTTTCCCACTGATTTAAATCAGTGTACACTTGCAGTTGGTGTCACTAATTCCTTTGCATCTTGAAAATATTTTCTCAATAGGAGGAGAAAGTATCTGTTGATACAGGAACAAGAGATAACCCAATACTGCTGCACCGCAACTTGCAATAATATCCGTAAACAGATTAATTATTCTCAATTAAATTCAAATTGTGTATGATTTGTTCTCACAACGACCAATTTTTAAAATACTTTGCGTTGTACTTTTCAGTGGTAGACCACTTACAGTTTCCTTCTCTTTAGAAAATATCGAAATATTCTGTAATAAATTTATTCCGTCATAATATTGAAACCTTCCAGTGAAATTGTTGGAAACTTAGTCAGCCGGTGTCGTAATTTTGAAATCAGAGTTAGTATGAATGTCGCGTGATAAATATTTCGCGTGAAACGCCGTTGCTTCAGAGGCAAAGGCCAATTGTGGAAACTCAACCACTGTATATTAAAAGCGACGTTATTAAGGAATACACTCAAGTGACTACATTCAGAAAGACGGCACGTACATTCGGGAGTGAGTGCTTCAAAATAAGAATTAATACTGTAAGAGAAACGGGTCATAAGTGTAGTTACGTCGGTACACACTCAGATGTATGCGAACGCACGATTGGGGTAAAGGCACGTACATTCAAAAGTACTACCATTCCCCGTGTTCTGGGTAAAAAGAATTGGGTTTAAAATGCATTTATTCACCTGAGAATGAAAATAATCGCACTTCGTAATTCAGTGAAAAGAAACGCTGTAGGTTCTGAATGTCGCGTCAAATATGACCTCAATGTTGAAAGTGACATTGTCAGGCACGAAGGGAGAGGGATGAACACATTCACGTACCTCTGTTCTTGGGCAGCACCGTCGTAAAGATCTTCGCCTCCATCTAATTTCTCCAACAAAATTAAAATAATAATAATCTTCTAGATTTACAGAAGCTGGGATCTATGGTATCGTAAATGAGAAAGTCGTATTATTTCAGAAGTTGCGTTCATTCTTTAGCACAATTTCACTAGAGAAACCACAGCACTTCACTTGTACGTCTTCTCACTAGGGCATGACGATAACGAAAGGCAACTATTACTAAAACTAATAAACGAAGAGCGTAAATTTTCGTTTGTCCGTCGGTGTTAAATACTTCTCAAATTAATCTTTGGCATGAGAGTCGAATAACTATCTATGCATTTATCAATAAGAAAAATGATTAAGTTCCTTTGTATATTTCAAGACCAGAGATATCAGTAGTTTTCGGTGCGTAATCTTCTGTGTATTTTCTCAAACTAAGTAATGGTCATTTAAATAATCATGATGGCACAAATAAAACTAGAGACTCTGAATGTAAGCCAATTTCAATATCTGCAACACCATAAAAAGGTTCTCTTCAGCAAAAAACTACAAGTTGGTATATTTTTTTCATCACAATATATGCCAAGTACACTACTGTCCATTAAAATTGCTACACCACGAAGATGACGTGCTACAGACTCGAAATTTAACCGACAGGAAGACGATGCTGTGATATGCAAACGATCAGCTTTTCAGAGCATTCACACAAGGTTGGCGCCGGTGGCGACACCTACAACTTGCTGACATGAGGAAAGTTTCCAGCCGATTTCTCATACACAAACAGCAGTTGACCGGCGTTGCCTGGTGAAACGTTGTTGTGATCCCTCGTGTAAGGAGGAGAAATGCGTACAATCACGTTTCCGACTTTGATAAAGGTCAGATTCTAGCCTATCGCGATTGCAGTTTATCGTATCGCGATATTGCAGCTCGCGCTGTTCAAGATCCAATGACTGTTAGAAGAATATGGAATCGGTGGGTTCAGGAGGGTAACACGGAACGCCGTTGGATCCCAACGGCCTCGTATCACTAGCAGTCGAGATGACAGGCATCTTATCCGCATGGCTGTAACGGATCGTGCAGCCACGTCTCGATCCCTGAGTCAATAGATGGGGACGTTAGCAAGACAACAACCATCTACACGAACAGTTCAACGACGTTTGCAGCAGCATGGACTATCAGCTCGGAGACCATGGCTGCGGTTACCCTTGACGCTGCAACACAGACAGAAGCGCCTGCGATGGTGTACTCAACGACGAACCTGGGTGCACGAATGGCAAAACGTCATTTTTTCGGCTAAATCCAGGTTCTGTTTACAGCATCGCGGTGAACGCACATTGGAAGCGTGTATTCGTCATCGCCATACTGGCGTATCACCGAGCGTGATGGTATGCGGTGCCATTGGCTTACACGTCTCGGTCACCTCTTGTTCGCATTGACGGCACTCTGAACAGTGGACGTTACATTTCATATGTGTTACGACCCGTGGCTCTACCCTTAATTCGATCCCTGCGAAACCCTACATTTCAGCAGGATAATGCACGACCGCGTGTTGCCAGTCCTGTACGGGCCTTTCTGGATACAGAAAATGTTCGACTGCTGCCCTGGCCAGCACATTTTCCAGATCTCTCACCAACTGAAAACGTCTGGTCAATGGTGGCCGAGCAACTGGCTCGTCACAATACGCCAGTCACTACTCTTGATGAACTGTGGTATCGTGTTGAAGCTGCATGGGCAGCTGTACCTGTACACGCCATCCAAGCTCTCTTTGAGTCAAAGCCCAGGCGTATCAAGGCCGTTATTATGGCCAGAGGTGGTTGTTCTGGGTACTGATTTCTTAGGATCTATGCACCCAAATTGCGTGAAAATGTAATCACATGTCAGTTCTAGTATAATATATTTGTCCAATGGATACCCGTTTATCATCTACATTTCTTCTTAGTGTAGCAATTTTAATGGCCAGTAGTGTATTAAAACGTGAAGTCATCACGCATATTTAAGAGCAAGCGTGGCTAAATCAGAACTGATAAAAACACTACGTAGTTAATATCGAATTAAAGAGAGTCCGCTTTTTCACACGTACACAATTATTGTTCTTCTTTAATACACAAATATGTTTCACCACAGTCGTGGTATCTTCAATTTTGTTTCCTTTTTATTTATCTTTTGTTTACCTTGATTGGCAGCCGCAGGAGAAAAACAATGGAAATAAAACATAATTAAATTGAAAAACTGAAGATGCCACGACAGTGGTGAAGCACGTTTTGGTATTAAAGCACAAAAATAATTGTGTAGGATGAGTGCAGGAGAATTGGAACACTGTCTTCAACGTAAAACTTCAGTGTCTCACCTTTTTTTACCTTTGAATGGTCCATCTCAACAGCAGGTGTATGTGTATGGTTTATATGGACCAGTGTACTGGGAGAGACGGGCAATATAGGAAATGGCTATGCGAGAAGAAGAAAATCATTTACTATAACATATTGTCATTTAGAATATGTTGTAATGCATACAGAATCATACAGTTAAATATTTTAGTGCAACACAAGTTTATCAGTTTATCATAAATCTTGATTGAACATTGGAATTTCTAGTGATTTGTTGCTTTTGTTGAAGCATTACCCTATATTTCTCTCACCACAGCAATTACAATCGCTATCAAATACTGAACAACATTCATGTGACCATCGTGAACAGGTAACACAGTGAATCCAGTTGTCTTTTTTATGTAGTTTCGTAATAGATATCACCACGACCAACATATCTGTTTTCATCCCATCCATTACAGTTAGTTTCGCAATCTTCTAAAATGTCTTTAGTGTTGTAGCTTTCTGCATATGATGAACACAGTCAGCTACTTGCAATATTTTTCTTTTATAGCTTATTCGTTCTGTTTTTCCCTTCACTAGTATTTTCTTTTGGTGACCTTTTCTGTACCCTTCGTCTATTTTTCTTTACAGTTTCAATATTTTCAGCAGAGTTTAGCACTCTGGATTCAGTTGCTGCCTTCCTCATAAAACTGATGTGTTTATCATTGTGACATGTCTTCGAAAAGTTTTTTCTGTGTTGGTTTAGGAGTAGCCAGTTTTAAAAGACACTCATGCAAGTATTAGGTTTAGTAGGAGTTCTGTCAGTGAAGCAATCTAGCTTGTGCAGATAAGTCTGCTCTTTTGATGTGCTTGGGACCACTAGGCTTTTTGATGAGCTTTGAACTGGCTGGCTGGACGGTGTGTGAGATTCTGCTGTTCTATTAGTTGGCGCAGATGTATCTTGCGTAAGATGAACTTAGTCTTGGACTGCGGTCTTATTCAGTGGGATTATTCCACATACCTTGAAATTAAATTCAACTGTGCACATTAAAACACGTGCTATATCTCTCCCAAATAACACTGGTGAATTTCTCCCGATTGTCTGGAAAAGATGGACCATCATGACTTCTATCTGACGGTAGCGAAGTCGGTGCCATCGTTAGCTTCATGTCAACTCGTTGGTCAAGTTCACAGTAAAAAAAATTTGTGAAAATTGTGCAAACTAAGCCCTAATACTAAGATTTTTGTAATCACATGATAAAACTATTCGGCTTACCAGAACACAAATATAAACTTTCTCCAGATCTAGCATGAAAATAACAGCAACACTTTTCCACCAACTTTGTTCACAAAAGGGATTCATCAGAAGTACCGGTAACTGCTCTCCAGGGTGCATCGGCGAAATACGCCACTGGTCCATCGCACCCAGTGGCCCAGCTCTCCCGAACTTACCCTATACGAAAAAAGATATACCCCTTTCATTGCAAATTATTTTTCTAAAAGCGCAGGAAACTATTCTCGTTGGTGTGTAGAATCCACGAATTAGGCATTATGCCATCTGAGTGGGAAAAATTTCTACATCTACATCTACATCAATACTCCGCAAGCCACCTGGCGGTGTGTGGCGGAGGGCACTTTACGTGCCACGGTCATTACCTCCCTTTTCTGTTCCAGTCGCGTATGGTTCGCGGGAAGAACGACTGGCGGAAAGCCTCCGTACTCGCTCTAATCTCTCTAATTTTACATTCATGATCTCCTCGGGAGGTATAAGTAGGGGGAAGCAATATATTCGATACCTCATCCAGCAACGCACCCTCTCGAAACCTGGCGAGCAAGCTACACCGCGATGCAGAGCGCCTCTCTTGCAGAGTCTGCCACTTGAGTTTGCTAAACATCTCCGTAACGCTATCACGGTTACCAAATAACCCTGTGACGAAACGCGCAGCTCTTCTTTGGATCTTCTCTATCTCCTCCGTCAACCCGATCTGGTACGGATCCCACACTGATGAGCAATACTCAAGTATAGGTCGAACGAGTGTTTTGTAAGCCACCTCCTTTGTTGATGGACTACATTTTCTAAGGACTCTTCCAATGAATCTCAACCTGGCCTTACCAACAATTAATTTATATGATCGTTCCACTTCAAATCATTCCGCACGCATACTCCCAGATATTTTACAGAAGTAACTGCTACCAGTGTTTCTTCCGCTATCATATAATCATACAATAAAGGATCCTTCTTTCTATGCATTCGCAATACATTACATTTGTCTATGTTAAGGGTTACTTGCCACTCCCTGCACCAAGTGTCTATCCGCTGCAGATCTTCCTGCATTTCGCTACAATTTTCTAATGCTGCAACTTCTCTGTATACTACAGCATCATCCGCGAAAAGCCGCATGGAACTTCTGACACTATCAATAAGTCATTTATATATATTGTGAAAAGCAATGGTCCCATAACACTCCCCTGTGGCACGCCAGAGGTTACTTTAACGTCTGTAGACGTCTCCCCATTGATAACAACATGCTGTGTTCTGTTTGCTAAAAACTCTTGAATCCAGCCACACAGCTGGTCTGATATTCCGTAGGCTCTTACTTTGTTTATCAGGCGACAGTGCGGAACTGTATCGAACGGCTTCCAGAAGTCAAGGAAAATAGCATCTACCTGGGAGCCTGTATCTAATAATTTCTGGGTCTCATGAACAAATAACGCGAGTTGGGTCTCACACGATCACTGTTTCCGGAATCCATGTTGATTCCTACAGAGTAGATTCTGGGTTTCCAAAAACGACATGATACGCAAGCATAAAACATGTTCTAAAATTCTACAACAGATCGACGTCAAAGATATAGGTCTATAGTTTTGCGCATCTGCCCGACGACCCTTCTTGAAGACTGGGACTACCTGTGCTCTTTTCCAATCATTTGGAACCTTCCGTTCCTCTAGAGACTTGCGATACACGGCTGTTAGAAGGGGGGCAAGTTCTTTCGCGTACTCTATGCAGAATCGAATTAGTATCCCGTCAGGTCCAGTGGAGTTTCCTCTGTTGAGTGATTCCAGTTGCTTTTCTATTCCTTGGACACTTATTTCGATGTCAGCCATTTTTTCGTTTGTGCGAGGATTTAGATAAGGAACTGCAGTGCGGTCTTCCTCTGTGAAACAGCTTTGGAAAAAGGTGTTTAGTATTTCAGCTTTACGCGTGTCATCCTCTGTTTCAAGGCCATCATCATCCCAGAGTGTCTGGATATGCTGTTTCGAGCCACTTACTGATTTAACGTAAGACCAGAACTTCCTAGGATTTTCTGTCAAGTCGGTACATAGAATTTTACTTTCGAATTCACTGAACACTTCACTCATAGCCCTCCTTACGTTGACTTTGACATCGTTTAGCTTCTGTTTGTCTGAGAGGTTTTGGCTGCGTTTACACTTGGAGTGAAGCTCTCTTTGCTTTCGCAGTAGTTTCCTAACTTTGTTGTTGAACCACGGTGGGTTTTTCCCGTCCCTCCAAGTTTTACTCGGCACGTACCTGTCTAAAATGCACTTCACGATTGCCTTGAACTTTTTCCATAAAAACTCAACATTGTCAATATCGGAACAGAAATTTTCGTTTTGATCTGTTAGGTAGTCTGAAATCTGCCTTCTATTACTCTTGCTAAACAGATAAACCTTCCTCCATTTTTTAAATTCCTATTAACTTCCATATTCAGGGATGCTGCAACGGCCTTGTGATCACTGATTCCCTGTTCTGCACTTACAGAGTCGAAAAGTTCGGGTCTGCTTGTTATCAGTAGGTCCAAGATGTTATCTCCACGAGTCGGTTCTCTGTTTAATGGCTCGAGGTAATTTTCGGATAGTGCACTCAGTATAATGTCACTCGATGCTCTGTCCCTACCACCCGTCCTAAAAATTTGAGTGTCCCAGTCTATATCTGGTAAATTGAAATCTCCACCTAAGACTATAACATGCTGAGAAAATTTGTGTGAAATGTATTCCCAATTTTCTCTCAGTTGTTCTGCCACACCGCAACAGCTGAGAAGTGCGAGAATATCGCACAATCGGTTTAACAGCTCGTGCATTCAAGTTGGTAAATGGATAAAGAAAATTTAGGGTTTGTCAAATGACGATCAGTTTGGATTTGGGAAAGGTAAAGGCACCAGAGAGGCAATTCTGACGTTGAGGTTGATAATGGAAGCAAGTCTATAGGAAAATTTAGACAATAGGATTTGTCGACCTGGAAGAAACGTTCGATAATGTGGAATGGTGAGATGTTCGAAATACTGAGAAAAATATGGGTAAGCTATAGGAAGAGATGGGAATATACAATATATACAAGAGCCAATAAGTAATAATAAGAGTGGACGACCAAGAACGAAGTGCTGTGATTAAAAAAGGTGTAAGGTAGGCATATGGTATTTCACTTCTACTGTATATACAGTTCGGGGGCAGGGTTAAAAATTCCAGTATTATAAGACATAAAGAAATTACAAACATTGGCTGCGAGAGAGGGTATTGATTGAAATCCATGGGGAAAGTTAAAAATTTATGCCAGACCAAGATTCGAACACGGGTCTCAACTTATTTACGGACAGCTAAGGTAATGCGCCTTGTTGTCCACATTACTCGTGGCATCTCGCCGATTCCCATAGAAGTTGCAGTGCGTCATCCGAAAGATCAGATACGACATGTATATACATCCGGATATTATAGTTTACACTGATACTTTTTATTTATTTATCAAAAAACAGTGGATTTCTTGACAAAGCTTGGATCAGATCTAACGGAGAATGCTGCCGGCTCTGACATAAACCGATCCAGTGACTAGAAAGAATTCCGCACCGCATCCAGAACATCCCTCTACTTACGTAAAGTCTCCAAGTCGAGCGCATAATAAATAAAGAAACATTTCGTAGCTTTTTGTAAATGACAATACCACAAAATTACTTAATGTTCATAAAAAGCTATAAAATATAATTCACAATATGTCTTGGACGAGCCAAAACTACACAGTGGTAATAAGGTACGATTCAATTTATAATTACTGATGTTCAGTTTGTACGTCGAAGAGATATCGAAGTAACAAGACGTTTCCAAAGAGGAACAAAACTGTAACGGAAAAGAATTTGCGTGGATATTAAGTCTAAACATGGTGCTTGTTGTAGTAAAATATTGCTTAAGTGTGTGGAATCGATACCAGACAGACCTAAAACGGGGTAATGAATGAGTACAATGAAGAGCAGCACTTACGGAAACGTGATCGTTTGACCCACGGCCAAGCCTCACTAGTGTTTGGCAGACGGTGAAGATACACACATCAAAAAAAGTTTTGCATCACCTTGGTTCCGAGAGTTCCAGAACGTGTACAGAAAATTGGAACAGAGATCAACATAAGCATCATTTCCACCCTTTTTATTGCTCACGAAAACCACACATTGCATGTTGCACCACCATACAGCGAGACCTACAGAGGTGGTGGTCCAGATTGCTGTACACATCGGTACCTCTAATACCCAGTAGCACGTCCTCTTGCATTGATGCATGCCTGTATTCTTTGTGGCATACTGTCCACAAGTTCATCAAGGCACTGTTGGTCCAGATTGTCCCGCTCCTCATGAGCGACTCGGAGTAGATCCCTCAGAGTGGTTGGTGGGTTACGTCGTCCATAAACAGGCCTTTTCAATCTATCGCAGGCAGGTTCGATAGCGTTCATGTCTAGAGAACACGCTGGCCACTCTAGTCGAGCGACGTCGTTATCCTGAAGGAAGTCATTCCCAAGATGTGCACGATGGGGGCGCGAATTGTCCTCCATGAAGACGAATCCCTCGTCAATATGCTGCCGATATGGTTGCACTATCGGTCGGAGGATGGGATTCACGGATCGTACAGCCGTTACGGCGCCTTCCATGACCATCAGCGGCATACGTCGGCCCCACATAACGCTACCCCAAAACAGTAGGGAACATCCACTTTGCTGCACTCGCCGGACAGTGTGCCTAAGGCGTTCAGCCTGACCGGGTTGCCTCAAAACGCATCTGCGACGTTTGTCTGGTTGACGGCATATGCGACACTCATCGGTGAAGAGACCGTGATGCCAATTCTGAGCGGTCCATTCGGCATGTTGTTGGGTCCGTCTGAACCCGGCTGCATGGTGTCATGGCTGCAAAGATCGACCTCGCCATTGACGTCAGGGCCGGCCGTTGTGGCAGAGCGGTTCTAGGCGCTTCAGTCTGGAATCGCGCTACCGCTACGGTCGCAGGTTCGAATCCTGCCTCGGGCATGGATGTGTGTGATGTCCTTAGGTTAGTTAGGTTTAAGTAGTTCTAAGTTCTAGGCGACTGATGACCTCAGATATAAGTCCCATAGTGCTCAGAGCCATTTGAACCATTGACATCGGGAGTGAAGTTGCGCGTCATGCAGCCTATTGCGCGTAGTTTGAGTCGTAACACGACGTCCTGTGGGTGCACTGAAAGCATTATTCAACATGGTGGCGTTGCTGTCAGTCTTCCTCCGAGCCATAATCTGTAGGTAGCGGTCATCTGCTGCAGTAGCAGCCCTTGGGCGGCGTGAGCGAGGCGTATCATCGACAGTTCCTATCTCTTTGTACCCCCTCCATGTGCAAACAGTATCGCTTTGATTCTCTCCGAGACACCTGGACACTTCCCTTGTTGAGAGCCCTTCCTGGCACAAAGTAACAATGCGGACGCTATCGAACCGCGGTACTGATCGTCTAGACATGGTTGAACTACAGGCAACACGAGCTGCGTATCTCCTTTCTGGTGGAATGACTGGAACTGATCGGCTGTCGGACCCCCTCCGCCTAATAGGCGCTGCTCACGCATGGTTGTTTACATCTTTGGGCCGGTTTAATGACACCTCTGAACAGTCAAAGGGACTGTGTCTGTGATAAAACATTCACAGTCAACGTCTATCTTCACTTCTGGGAAGCGGGGTGACGCAATAAAAAAAAATGGCTCTGAGCATTATGGGACTTAACACCTGAGTTCATCAGTCCCCTAGAACTTAGAACTACTTAAACCTAACTAACCTAAAGACATCACACACATCCATGCCCGAGGCAGGATTCGAACCTGCGACCGTAGCAGTTCTTGCGGTTCCGGACTAAAGAGCCCAGAACCGCTCGGCCACCGCGGCCGGCGGTGATGCAAAACCTTTTTTGATGTTTGTAGATAGCGATTATCTGTGAAATGATCCAAAGGTAACATAGAGTGTAACTGGTACTGGGCATTGAAATACGTCGATGAGGAAAGCTGAGAATTTGTGCCCGACCGGGACTCGAACCTGGATTTTTTCGGTTTTTCGAGAACGGTTCCCTTCACCGCCTCTGTCATCCAGACACGATCCCTGACAGACTCAAACTGCCAATTTATCAGCTCACTATTGACGTAGTGCCCATGCCCATTATCCTTACTCTTCGCCACGATTCGTTGATACCGGTATGAGTTCGAGCATTTTTGTAATCCTACACTGAAAGCATCACTGGGCATCGCCCTCTCTCTTTTTCTCTGAATTCTATGGAGATCCCTACATGTACCGTAGAGACCGCGAAAACAAAAACTAGGCTTGTAAAAGTGCTCACATAAGCATTTAACCAATCATTTTTCTCGTGTACCTACCGCTAATGTGGCATTTCTTTTCTGTCATTGTCATTATTTCACCTTTATTGTACTGGGACAAATATGAATGAGCACGCTGGACGAGTAATGGACAATATTTTTGACTCCGTGATTAATGTAATCCCTTCTGCGCTTTGTTGCCAATAAGTTGTACTGTCCTAGTGCATTCTTATTAGAGGCACAATAGCGAGAAGCTGAGTTTTACCGACGGAGATCTGATATTTGTACTTAATTATTGAGGCGAAAACTTGTCTGCAAAGATACTTTCTTGACTGCGTGGATGGAGAAGATTTTTGAAGGAATATTTCAAGCTAACCATTGCATGCGCAAGAATGATATATTTGTTTGTCAGAACTGTTAATTGAAGGAAATCTTTGTACCTTATGTGACTAACAATATTCGTGATGTGTGTTAATTTGATCTCTTTGTTTTCATTACGTCACAAATAACGCAACTGGTTTAAATGCCTGTAAGTTATTTAATGACTGAATTACGTAATTTTAGCAGTCTTCTTATATTTTACAGGCTTTTTTTGAAAATAATCAGAGTTTAATTTCTCAAGAAAGCTTTTATTTAAAGAGAAACCTTCCTCCATCACTTTTAGTAAAATTTTATGTATTTTGTCGCGATTTCATTGCGCCTTACGCCACACGCACCCACGGATTTTTCCTAACAAGCCAAGAAAAATTTAGTAGTGAGCAGATTATTTTTCTTTAGCTGCTGCATTTTAGTATTTCAATTTGCTTTCGAGAACGTCAGTACACAAGACACAAAACAGTGTGCTGAGCGAGAGATAAGTTACGTTTCTCTCAGAGCAGCTCTCACTTCGCATTCTTATCACCAAATAATACATACTCAGAATTTTCTGGCGTTGTGCTAAGTAAGCAGATTAATTTACAGTGAACAGCGAAAGTAATCTTAAATAAATATTTTCTTTCGAGTTGAACAGTATTTTATTCCTTGGGTATTTCAAGTCAGACAATGCACTTCATGTTGCTTAACTTTCACAACGTACTTCTGCAGTGAGTTACAGTTTGTTTTCACTGAGTACGCAATTAGTTTATTTTGGGATTTAATTAGATTCATTTCATAATTTCAAATTCAGAATTTTACTAAGATTATTTGTTTCACGACACTGTTCGCAAGCGCATTTAACCAACAGTTAACGTTGATCGACAATTGCATACGATGTTTTAAGGACACGTTACACGTGTTGAAAGTTTTTGAAAAAGAATATTCAGTATATTTCATATACAGATAAATTACATAAATTACTTACAAATGGAATTCAAAGAAACACTACTATGTGGTACAATGGAAGACGAGTGGTTTACTCAGAACTGATGTTGATACCAAAGGTTGGCAGGTGTCACGGCCATTCTGGCCAAAAATATGGCAGGCTTACAGTACTACTGAGCAAAACAGACCGTATACTTTGAATAGTATACTGATTAATTCGAAACAATAGTAAAGCGGATATAATTACAGTGCCGGAAAATAATGAAGCACCGAAGAGACATGGTCGGATATCAATGTAACTTTGTACAAGTATGTATCATCGCCTTGTATGTAAATTATTAGAGTTGGACTTGTGTGACAGGTCACCAGAGTCCATTAGCGTGCTTCGTGTTTAGTGCTGTTACCACGCCTCAGAGGCATATAAGGGGTGAAGGGAGTGGGTTGCTAATAGCGTCATCTGGTGAGTGATCACTGTGAAGATCACAGAAATGCTGCGTACTAATACAAGACACTATTATCTGCATCTGGCACGGTCATGATTGTAGGTCTCCCTTTTTCCGGCTGGTCGGATTAGGCAATGTCCACATTTGTGAGGCATTCGGTTTTGGTAGTGGCCCGATGTCAGACTGAGTGAGAACGTGAGGGCAGGCGTACTCATGGTCAAAGTGCCGGCCAGTCACGTCTGACCACAACAATTATTATTCTCGTGCCAGAAACATACAGGTATATTGACATACATTTTACACAGTCACGTTTAAATTACTTTTTGCCAAAACTTGGCCGCTTCCAGTGCATTTTCTGTTGCTTGTTGAAGATCATCTTCTGTACAGGAGGCTGGGCACAGTCGACACAGAAACATGAGCCGAACTGTCTGTTCTCCTCCACAGTCACACCGATTATCATTTGGATCAGTGTATCCCCATCTTGCCAAGTCAACTTTTGATCTTCCAACTCCGGATCTCAGTCTATTCAGGGACCTCCAAGTTGTCCATTTCCCGTCACGGCCTGGAGGTAAAGCTTCAATAACTGTTTTCCAATTAGGAGGAAGGTAGGTCGTAGTCCTCCATAGTTGCAACCTAGCTTTTGAGCAGTGGCTCTAAGTTCCTTTGATGTCGTAAGGAACTTCTTCCTTGACGTGAGTCGTTGTGGATACCGTTCATGCCCATACAGAGGATGGGTAATTTCCTGTTCCACTTCCTTTCTTTCCCTGCTCACTGCTACCTCTCTTCGAACATGTGGTGGTACTATTCCTTCGAGGTGGTAAAGGCATGCGACTGGAGTGGATTTCAAGCAACCTGTTACAGTTCTACAAGTTTCGTTGTGAGCTACACCCATCTGTTTGCCATGAGTTAGATTATACCAAACAGGACAGGCATATTCTGCCGCAGAATAGCATAGTGCCATTACAGATGTTCAGATTGTTTCAGGTTAACTAACCCACTGTGATCCGACCAGTTTCCGTAGGAGATTGTTCCTGGTGGTAACTTTCGACTTTCATTTCATGCAGTGCTTTTTGAAAGTGTGAGATCTGTCAAGTATTTTGGAGTCTCGTAGAGTTCCAGTCCGACCTCCGATCATACTACTTTCGACTTGCGGGTGGCTTCCTTGTATCTGAAATGAAAAGCACACACTTGGGTCTTTGAAGGATTTGGTTTAACCTGGTCTTTGTTTAGTATCTGGATAGATCTTCAAGGGCATTCATAAGGTTGTTCTCCGCTGATTCAAAATCTGCGCTCTGGGTAGCCAGAGTGAGGTCATCAGCATATAAGAAGCTCCTGGAGTTTAGGGCTATAGGTCGATAGTTCATGTATATATATTAAACAAAATTGGAGCCAAATCGCTTCCTTGCGGAGCGCCTGCAACTTCCATGTACCTATTTTATTTGTTCGACAAACCCTGTTTTCAGGGCTATATTTTATATGATTAATGTAACTATGCAGATGTTTGCCTAAACGATAAGGACATATCACTTCATGTTATAATATTGCCGTCTTCTGAAGAAGATAGATTTATATCTATTGAAACCTAGGTAAAGATCACTTTATCCTTCGCAACTGGTCGGCTGCTCTTAGTCTGATTTACGTGGAACCGTTGCTGTAGCGCAGCTATGTTTAAAGTACTGATTACTTACTGCTTTTTACTATGAATTTATTAATTAATATATTCCATTTTACAGCACTTTCATTGTTTATCTCTCGTCATTCACTTTTAAATGTCACAATAGTCAACGTAATTTTGTTTCACGAGAGGTTCTCTCTGCCTCACCTCTGCTACGCTTCTGTATTCAGTTCTTGGCTCCTAGTTTGTCATCCCTTAAAATGCATTTGGGTCAGCTTCCAAAATTCGCATTGTCAACACAACACGGCCAAAAGAAATAGGTAAAATGTATTCACAGGCGTGAATATATACAATCATCAACTGTCTAATGGAATGATGGTAGTGAAAATTTGTGCCGGACTGGAAACTGAATATCCAGTTTGTCGCGAGTGGTCGCCTTACCATTAGGCTATTCGAGCACGCTTCACAGCCAGACCAAAACTTCCATATGTCGATAACCATATGTCTGCAACCTGCAGCCCGCATCTCGTGGTCGTGCGGTAGCGTTCTCGCTTCCCACGCCCGGGTTCCCAGGTTCGATTCCCGGCGGGGTCAGAGATTTTCTCTACCTCATGATGGCTGGGTGTTGTGTGCTGTCCTTAGGTTAGTTAGGTTTAAGTAGTTCTAAGTTCTAGGGGACTTATGACCACAGCAGTTGAGTCCCATAGTGCTCAGAGCCATTTGAACCATTTTTTGCAACCTGCACTCGTACATTCTTTACATATATCCCTGTACAGGGGAGGCGTTTTAATTGAATGTCACTTGTCTGGAGTTCGTAGATAAATACGATTTTGCATTGTGTTGTTCAGAAGTACGCTGCAACATTCCTATGGACATGCATGTATGCAACATCCCGGTCCAGCAGATATTTTCATTCTCGTCATTCCATTATACCATTGATGGTTGCCCACTGATGGTTGTTCCTATTTGATACTGTGAATGTATTTCATCATTGGAAGTTTGGGTCTGGCCATGAACTGTGCACATGTAGCCTAATGGTAAGGTGACCGCTCGCAGTAAGCAGGAAACCTGGGTTCATCACCTGCTCCAGCACAAATTTTATTTCCGTTATACAGCCAACAGTGTCCATATTCCCAAGTGTGAACATATTTCACGTATTTCATAACACCTGAAGTCACTGTAGTGCCAGTTCCTGTGGACATCAATGCATGTCTCGAAAAACATCGCATTGTACTTCTGAACAACATAAGCACTGCAGTACTGTACTGCCCAAAGAATGCCTGTCTCCCAAAGAACTTGTAATCATGGACGAAGTAAAAAAATGGTTCAAATGGCTCTCAGCGCTATCGGACTTAACTTCTGACACCATCAGTCCCCTAGAACTTAGAACTACTTAAACCTAACTAACCTAAGGACATCACACACATCCATGCCCGAGGCAGGATTCGAACCTGCGACCGTAGCGGTCACGCGGTTCCAGACTGTAGCGCCTAGAACCGCTCGGCCACCCCGGCCGGCTGAACGAAGTAAGAAAAATAACAGAGGCACAGACGAAGAAATGTGCCGGCCGAAGTGGCCGTGCGGTTAAAGGCGCTGCAGTCTGGAACCGCAAGACCGCTACGGTCGCAGGTTCGAATCCTGCCTCGGGCATGGATGTTTGTGATGTCCTTAGGTTAGTTAGGTTTAACTGGTTCTAAGTTCTAGGGGACTAATGACCTCAGCAGTTGAGTCCCATAGTGCTCAGAGCCATTTTGAACGACGAAGTGTTACCTCTACTGCCACAATATTGTGCTGCCATTTTTCAACAGTACAATGCTCGCACACACCTGGCTCGTGTCTCTAAACTGTCTGTGTGATGTTGAGGTACTCCTATGGACAGCACGACCTCCACATCTTCTTCTGACGGAACATGTGTGGACCAGCCCGTACGTCAACTCCTTGCCACTGCCAATATCCAAGATATCAACGACCAGTCGCAACAGTTGTTTGTCAGCATGCCTCAGGACAGGATACACCAGATTTTTTACACCCTTCCCGACTTAATTAGTGGCTGCATGCAGGGAAAAAGTGCTGTTACGACTGGACCGATTTTGTCGTGGTTACAGCATGGTCTTACGGTACAAGGTGAAGTCAAGTTTACAGATTCGTCACCTTATTGCGCTTAAGAGAATGTCAAAGGATACAAATACATTTTACAGCACTGGTACTGCTTACACTAACAGTACCAGCTGGACAGAGCACTCTGTCCAGAAGGAGCATCTGTGAGGCACTTGTTTTTGGGCAATAACATTCATAAAATTAAAGAAAGAAGAAAGAAACGAGATTAGGGTTGCACAGGCAAGGAAAGTGGAAGGTATAGGTAGGCCATCAAATTTCAGTACAGACATTCCTGCATTCCCAGATAATCATCTTGATAAAGCGTGGAAAACCAAACCAGGAGGCTGGCTGAAGTGAACAGATTTCATTCTTCTCAATGCATTTTTGTCTGTGTATAAAACTATCTCAGTTCACTCACCATGTCAGACTCGGATAAAATTCCAGGCTTTCGGTAATGTCCACCATCATCTTCGTCAGGAGCTGAAACTGACTGTCGTGAGGCTGTTTTTTCTTTTTCCTTTTTTTTTGTTTTTTTTTTTTTTGTTTATTGTGATTTTAATCCCCCACCCGATATTGGCAGCGAAGGGCTGGCAGCGGCACCATCCGCCGCTCTACAGCTGAATGACACGTTTAATAAAAAGAGGAAAAGGCGATAAAGGGGGACATGAGAACATAGTAATAGGAGATATTTGGGGTTAAAATATACATGTACACGGAGACTTTCATGTGGGATAGTTAAAAAAGTCCACATAAAGTTAAAAAAACATAGTGGGCGATTTGCATAGCACACAAAAATCACTGAAATGTCATGCACTAGTTACAAGATGGCCACGTTGTTAAAACACTCCAGAATGAAGACACAAAAGAACCACAGCACGAGTAGGAACACACACAAAGAAGAGTGAGACCTGCTGAGAGGGACGTACCGAGGGAGGGGAGGCCTGAGAGGAGGGAAAGAGGGGACAGGAGGTGGCAGAGGGGCAGGGGGCTGGAGCGGGTGGGAGGAAAAGCAAGGGGGTCAGGGTCCACACCAATGGGCAGAGGACAGGTGGGATGGGAGATGGAGGGTGGAGGAGGGAGGAAAAGGCACTCAGGGGAAGTGAAGAGGAAGGGAGAGGAAGCCCAAAGGAGGGGGAAGGGAAAGGTATGGTTAGAGTTGGTAGGAGGGGTAGTTATCAGGGTGAAACTCATCACTGATGAAGGGTTGGCACAGGATGTTGTATTGGGAGAGGAGGAGGAGGGTGTGGAGATGGACAGAAGGTGGGACATCATGCTAAATGTGTGACAAAGGGCTGGGAGTAGAGAGGACAGAAGACACAGGGGCTGGGGGGAATTGAGTCTTCAGACAGCATACAGGGTGCATATGTTTTTGAGGAAAAGGAGAAGATGTGGGAAGGGGATAAGGTCATAGGGGGATGAGAGGCAGATATTGAAGGTGAGTCAGAGTGCACAGCATTCAAGGATGTGGAGGGCTTTATAGAATCCGGGCAGCGTGGAAGTCTAGGTGATGCTGACTTGGCAAAGGATGGGATGGATCAAGGTTTTGTAGGTGCAATGGATGGAGGAAGGATGCAGCCCCATGTCTGGTTGGGCAGAAGTTTCAGTAGGCAGAGTCTGTTGAGAGCTTTGGTTTGGATCGTAAGGAGATGGTGAGTCCACGTGAGGTAATGGTCAAAGGTGAGGCCAAGGTATTTCAGGGTAGGAGTGAAGTGGATAGGGCAACCATAAATGGTGAGTTAAAAGTCGTGAAGCCAGAATGAGTGGATGGTATGACCTATGATAATTGCCTGGGTCTTGGAAGGGTTGATGTGAAGTAGCCACTGCTTGCACCATGCAGTGAACTGGTCGAGGTGGGTTTGAAGGGCACGCTGGGACCATTGGAGGGTAGGATAAAGGACCAGGAAGGCTCTGTCATCAGCAAATTGGAGGAGGTGAACAGGCATTGGAGGTTTGGGCATATCTGCAGTATACAGGAGACAGAAGAGAGGGGAAAGAACGAAGCCTTGGGGCATGCCAGCGGTGGGATAGGAAGGATGGGAGTTGGTATTGTGGATAGTGACATAGAAGGGACGATGGGAGGGGATGGAAGCAACGAGATGGACAAAACTGATGGAAAGAGCGTAGGTCTGGAGTTTAAAGAGGAGCCAGGGATGCCAGACACGCTCATAGGCGTTCTGGAGGTCGAGGGAAACAAAAATTGCAGAGCAATGGGAGTTGGACAGAAAGAAGATTAGTAAGGTTAAGGAGCTGATCATCAGCTGAGAAAGAGGGTCAGAAGCCACCAAGGAGAAGAAGGCGTTGCTGGTTAAGGTGGTGATGAATACAGTGGGAGAGGATGGACTCAAAGACAGGCAGATGGGACGATAGGAAGAGGTGTCAGAGGGGGTTTGTTTAGCTTAGGGAACAGCAGGACATGGGAATTCTTCCAGAGGTCAGAGTAAAAGCCAGGGGAGAGGAGGATGTTATACAGGGTAGCAAGTACAGCTAGGAAGGAGGGTGGGATTCCTTGTGGTGGTAGGTGACAGAGTTGTGTCGAGGGGTGGTGTTGCTTTTGGAGAAGAGTATGAGTTTGATGTCATGTCATTGGAGTGTTTATGTCTGAGGGAGTAACTGATCTAAGTACTGGAAACTGGGGGCTAGTAATCTAAGTGAGGTTCGTTGGGAATGGAGAAGACTTCAGAGAGGTGATGTAACGCCACTTCCTTTGGACGCAAAATTGAAAATGTAAAATAGTACCAAAAACCCAATAAAAGTCCCAGAATCCAAGATCAAAATTTCAAGTCCCACTGGAATAGCATCACTTGAATAGTGGCAAGTATGTATAGAAAAGAAATACAGTATAAAGGGACTTAATGTTTTAAAAGGAGAAAGAAAAGAAATAGAATCAATTAGTTTCAAATTAAAATAACAGTAGATCGCAAAGTAGAGTACTTATACATCATGGAATAGAAAGAGTGAGCTCAAAGAATACTACTTGTCAGTACTCTTTGAGGACACTGCGTAATAAAGAAGAAAAAAGTCATATATTGTTAATGTGCTGCTAGTGCTCGCCTGATCAGGTCGTATCTCAACGTATGCTCTTGCACGTAGGCGCCACGAGATTGTTTTTCTGTAATTTTGGCTATTTTGCGATCTGCTAGGAATGATTAAACATGAAATAGGTAGATCAGCAACCCTGACTATATCATTACGTAAAGCCAAGGGAGGAAAAGATCCCAACTTGCCTTACATTGATTATCATATAGGGAAGGCTGAACTTTACCCCAAAGTAATAGACTGTTACCAATTTACCGACATAGTAAATGAACATTCGTACTGAATTGTGAGAAAGTACTGAAGTTTCGTTAAAGTAGCAAATGAAATCTGGATCTTGTTACAAACTCTTTGACGGAAACGTGACTAATTCCACCCAGATTAGTGAAAAGTTACTTCCTTAATACAATAATAGGACGTGAATAGTGTAGAATAAACCAACATAAAGTGGATTTACTATGTGACACTTCTTTCAACCCATTTAATATTGTGTTTTTATGAAATATTTAGTTGTGCGACGACATAGATTAATAACAGAGCGCATCATGCAGAAATATTCTTTGCCGCATTAGACAGTTATTGTACCGACTCGAACTATTAAGCTTACGTAAACTGAAAACTTTAGTGGAGAAACTATTGCCGTACATCGACTGTAGCCATAATTATTACAAGGATAGCCATTGATGTGCAACTACGGGTAGCTGTGCTCGTACTCGTCGGGGAGCACATAATTAGTTGAACTCGTCGGTATCATTGATGCGCACTCGGCGTGAATACAGTGCGGCAGGACAGATCTTTTTATACAATGTTCCTCATCAGACAATATTACCGCTAGTTGATCGGAGCACGAATATCATCAACGAATATTATCCAATATATCTTAAGAGAAGCAGTTACAGTGAGAAAAAACAATGACTGGCCTGATGAGGTTGTCAGGGAAAGGATGGTCGTTGTGGAGAAGGGGACAATGTCGGGTTGGACAGCTACCAATAAGGCAGTGGAAGGTAGACCAGTACTTGGACGAGCTGACAGAGAGTGGGGGGTTGAGGTTTACACATGTCTGATGTAAGTCCAGCGTTTCTTTCTGTTAAGAGGTTTTAGATGTGATGTGTCATTGTGATTATCAATGGTGGAGGAGTGTATCCTGGTCATGGGTGCAGAAAAAAGAGCTGTAGAGTTAGTGGAATTCATGGAGGCCTATGGAGGAGGAGTAGGGCGGGGCGGTGAGGGTGTGGGAATGTGGGCCTCCACAGCGTCAGTGGTGGTCTTCTGGAAGAAGGACGAGCCATGCGTAACGTCAGCAGGATGGTGAAGGGTAAGTGGTTGGCTTTCGACCTGTGAGGCAATGGATTCTCGGTAGGCATCCAAGTTGGCACTGTGGTAGTCATGGATGGACTTCAGAGGGCGGAAGGGTGGGGGACGGGAGGGGAGTAATGAGCGGAGAAGATAGTGAGAAGAAACAGGATGTGGTCGCTACCAACAGAGTCAATGACGTCCACAGGGGTTGGGAGAAGCAAGGACGACGTCCAGTATGGAGTTATTAACAGTAAGGGTGGACTGTGAGAAGAGAACAAGGTCACTGTTGAGGGTGGCAACGAACTGATGCCACCACTGAAGGGTGGTAGGTCATGGCTATGGATGTTGATGTCTCGCAATCACATAGGTGGAGAAGGTGCAGTCAGCATGAGAGATGAAGTCTTAGGGGAGTGGAGCTGTGGGACCAACATAGATAGTGGGGTGGCAGTGAGAGAGGGAAAAAGACTCAATGAGGTGTTTGGTTAGGTCATTGAGCAGGGGCTGTGGCCAGACAGGGATATGCCTGAGGTGGCCAATAGCGACCCCCCCTCATGCATTGGGAAGGAGACAACATAGTGTGGTTGGAGGAAGGTTTCATTGGGGTTGAAGGAGTTGCCCTGGTGTTAGGACAGGGTATGCATGAACAGGTATTTGTTGGTAGGGACAGACAAATGTTTAGGTGTAGGAGACGATACTGTTGGCGCACCATGGAGGAAGAGAGGCTTAAACAAGAGTGTCTAGGTGGGTGAAGGTGAAGTGGGCCTGGTTGTGAGACTATGTGGCGTAGGTATTCAAATGGAAGACAGAGAGGGTAGCAACAGAGATCTGATGGAGGATGTGGGGGCATTAGAAGTCTGGAGGATGATGGTCAGGAACTGGATGATGTGTTGGACTGTAGAAGGAGGATGCAAGGAATCATTGGGGTGGATGGGCTGATCGATGGGGCGAATGGGAATAGTGAGCTCAGGATTCGTGGCAGGGGATTTGGTCTTGCATTTGGAAGAGTATGTGGGGTACGGTTCGTTGTAGATGTGGCAGGAGGAGAGGTGATTAGGACACTATTTGTGGAACTGGGAGGCTTTGTAGTGGGTTGCAGTTTTGGATGAGGTGGTCGTTGTAGAGGAGACAGCGTTGGCAGAAGTAGGATTGAGGAGAAGAACAGGAGGGGTCAACAGGGTGGTGACAACTGAAAATCAGGGCTTCCTGAGTCAGAAGGTGATCTGTGGAGGAGGCAGACTCTCTAAACACATGCATCAGGAACGTAGGGCTAGAGTTGTTATAGATACATTCCACCGAGTGGATACACAGGACAGGGTGGGCATTCAATTCCGCCAACACCACTGCCTCCATGACCACAGGAGTTTTGTGATCACAACAGTGATGGTCAGTGGATGATGAGGGTGTTTGGGCTAAGGGGGAGAGGAGGAAAGGTATGAGACAGACATGTGGGCCAAATTTGATGTAGGGAAGTTTTCAGAGGAGATCTGTGTGGGAGAGGGGGATTTGATAAGGGCAGAGTCCATAGGGCATAAGTTGAGCAATGGGGGTACTGGGGACATATTTATGGATTTTGAGAGTGAGGGTGTATGCATCAAGAAATTTAGGATTGAGGTTGACAAACGTATGCAGGGCTGGGATTGGGGATGTGGTAAGAGGGGTGGTGTCCTTGGGGAGATTACAAGGAATCTCGATGGGCGGCAGTTTCTTGGAGGAGGGGGTGTAGGTGGCCTGGGAGGACAGGTGAGGGCCTGGTTGGATTTTGGAGGTAGTGGGAGGCAGGCCCCTTGTGTGAGTCAGAGACACTTTGATGGAATAGTGGGTGCTCTGTGTTGATGACTGTGTCATGGTGGGTCGTGACATGAGTGTGGGAAGCACGGGTGGTCGTAGCAGGGAGAGTGAGGAGTTGGAGAAAGTCATTGTAATGGGTTGTAGTGGTGGGAGAGGGGCAGGAGCAGGAGCAGGAGTGAGAGGAGGAGCAGGAGCAGAGACAGCAGCATGAGCAGCAGCATGAGCATGAGCAGGCGAGCAGCAGAAGGAGGAGTAGAGGAGAAACATGATCAGGAGTAAGGGGAGGAGCGGGGGTAGGAGCATGCAGAGTAGCATGGGGAGGAGCAAGAGCAGCATGCAGGTGGGGATACAAGTGTGGGTAGGAGATAGAAGGGGTGGAGACTTTGAGGAGGGGAGATGGGAGGAAGGATTGTAGGAGATAATGGTGGAGACAGGGGAAGGTGTGATATGTATGATGGTGGTGATTGGGGTGTCCATGGCAGACTGTGTGGTCTACCAGCAGCAGGTGTCGCCAAAGTGAGGAAAGAAAACAAAGATGGCACAGCAGTGGTGAGTACTGGACAGCAGCAGTGGCAATCACCAGGCAGCGGCGGTGGTGGTGGCAGCAGTGAGAATCAGGTGGTGGTGACAGAGAGCACCAGGAATGACGTCGGTGCTGAACACTGGGTGGCAGTGGCGAAGGCGAACACTGGGCAGTGGCAGAAGCAGTTACCACCAGATAGTGGTGGCAGTGAGTGCCAGGTGGTGGCAGCAGCTAGCATTTAGCTCTGACAGTGGCGGGTACAGGGTGGTGGCAGCAATGGTGGTGAGTGACAGTCAGCAGTGGCAGTGGCGAGCAATGGGCTGGGTCAGCAGTGATGGCGAGCACTGGGCAATGGCGACACCGAGCACTGGGTGGCGGCGGCAGTGTCGTCATCGGTGGCGAGCACTGGGCAGTGGCAGAGATGAGCTCTGGGCGACAGCAGCGGGGGTGAGCACTGATCGACGTCGGCAGTGTGCACTGGCTGACGTGGTGATGGTGCATTCATTGGGAGGCGAGAACCTGGTGGCTGCTGCAAGTACGAGCTGGTGGCGCTGGCAGTGAGTACCAGACACCAGCAGCAGTGAACACTGGTTGGCAGCAGTGGCGAGTACTAAGTGGCAGCTCTAGCAGTGAGCACCAGGCGGCGATGGTGGCGGTGGCGAGCACTGTTTAGCGGCGGTGGTGGCAGTGAGCACTAGCTAGCGGCACCAGTGGTAGCGAGCACTGGGTGCCAGTGGGGCAGTGGTGATGGCGATGACTGTGAGCACCGGGAATCGCAGCAGCAAGCACTGTGCGATGGTGTTGAGTGCCTTGCAGCAGCACAGCGAGCACTGGGTGACGGTGGAGGTGAGCACTACACACTGTAGGCGAGCACCAGGCAGTGGCGGCATGAACTGTCTGGTGGAGATGACCACGGGGTGGTGGCTAGCACTGGGCAGTGACAGCAGCTGGGAATGCTGTCTGTGAGGCGCTACAAGGGGTAAGGTGTTTTTCCTTCCTTTAACTCAGTTAAAGGAGACCCTCCGATTCTTGAAATTCATGCTGAAACGCTCTTCTATCTAAGAGGACCCTGAGTGGGGTGGGTACTGCAATGTCCTGTCCCGAGGCCTTGTCATGTCCCTGGTGATCATCAGTAATGGTGTTAACACGGGTAGGGCCATCCATGAATGATGTTAAAAGGCTAGCCTTAACTGGGTGCAACCCTCACTGGACCACATTGGCCATTCGTGAAAAGCAAAAGTGGTAGGTGGAGTTGGGCAAGCATGATTCCCCAATATCTTTGTAGAGCTACTGGCACTGAGAGCTCTGTTGATGTAATGATAGGTTGATTGAAATGTAACTCGCGTAAGAGTACTGCACTATTCTGCTGATGTCAAAATCCACAAAATAAGATTTGGGTAACATCGTTTTACACCTTTGGGCCTTGTTGAATGGTGGTGGTTGTCATGTGTCAAGGAAGGATGTTAAACTCCCTTCACAGTAGAATGTTAAAAATTGGTTCAAATGGCTCTGAGCACTATGGGACCTAACTTCAGAGGTCATCAGTCCCCTAGAACTTAGAACTACTTAAACCTAACTAACCTAAGGACATCACACAACACCCAGACTGTAACGCCTAGAACGTTAAACACTCCCAATCCAAGGCGAAAGCAAATGGTGTGTTTCACAAGGGAAGCCGTGTTACAAAAGGAATACCATCTGTCTCACTTGTGTTGAGCGGCGACGGTCGGGTGGGGTGTTGAGGGCAAGTCTAACGATGAGTTCGGGCTCCTGCAGCCTGGCTACCGCCGCTCTTCACGTCCTGGACGACATAAAACGTCCACCAACCCAAAGTGAAAGCAAAGGGTGCGTGCCGCATTAGAATCTGCATCAAAAGGGACACATCATCTGTCCCTCCTGGTTGAGCAGCAAGTGTGGGATGGGTGTGGCGCATTGCTGGCTTCGCCTGTGACTCGGCCACCGGTGGACTCGTTCGCCAGTGTGGGATCTTGTCCCAAGTCAGCAAGTGTGCATCGCCACGCCTCTGGTTTCCCGAGGCATGTTGTTCCGCCAAGCCTGGGAGGGGTGACACAGCCCAGGTTAGGCAAGATGGATCCAGACGGACGAACAGCTGGGCGACTGACCCACGACCTGAGTAGGAGTGAGCCTCTGACCGCAAGGTAGGAGCCCAGGCTAGTAGGGTCTGAAGGGTGAGAGATGCACCCACTTCTCCAGAGTGTGGGGACACACTTGTCGGTGTGGCATGAGTGAAATCAATGGTGACCAGGTACTGAAGGAGACCAATTCGGTGGAGTTGGTGTACTGAACGCAGCAGTCATCATCTTGCCCTTGGACTTAAGGGAGAGACTGGTGGGCGAGCTGCAGTTAGTCTCCCGCCCCGCATGGCAGAGGAGCCAATCTGGGGCAAAAGACGGACTCCCAACCTTTTTGCTTGTCTACTGGAATTATGGCTACAACCAAAGAGACATACAATTTATGTGCGCCCCCATTAAAGGCATAGATGTCTAATCCCTCACCACACGAGGATCTGGGACAGGCAGCGCATGAAAACGTTCTAGATAGACATGCCAGGGTGGCACAACTGCTAGACCAAAATGTTAAAACGGCAAAATCATCAAGCCGCGATACAGGCCATTAAAAACAAGTTCCAGCTTGGGCCATAGCGGTTGCGAGGCTGGAAGTCCGCCTAGAATAGCAGGAGAAAGAAAACGAGAGGCTGCGTAGGCAGCGCACGAAGACCTGGGTGGGAGTGGGCCCACAAGCAGCACTTATAGTACAGAATATGAAAGCCACAGTCGCAAGGGTTACCAAGCGGCCGGACAGGGCAGCCTTTTTAAGACCCCTTCCTGCCAAGATGTCAAAAAAGTGCAAGAGATATTCGCAACTGTGGTGAACCCAATTAAAGATAAGATCAAAATAAACAACGTTAAACCAACTAAGAATGTCCTCATACGAGATGTGGCAACCAAGGAAGACAAAAACAAGCTGCTGGGCAACTCAGAGTTATGCAAGGCTGTAAAGTCCGAGCCACCAAGAAAGCAGAACCCAGTAGTTATAATGTATGACGTACCGACAGTAATAAAGGATGATGAACTATATGACATGATTAGGCAACAAAACTTTGAAGACATAGACGTTGAAATGTTTGAATTCAAGATAAGTTTTAAAACTGGGTCTCAGGAGCGTGATATACATCATGTTGCTTAGGTCACAGGAGCAATGTGGCGAAAGCTGACCGCTATGAGCAGACTTTACATCGACTTTCACGCCGTGAACATCAGGGATTACCTACTGGTACCTCATTGCCACGACTGCTGGGACCTGGATCACATCCACAGGCATTGTACCGGGAGGCTGGCTTATTCCAAGTGTGGAGCTGAAAATCACAACAGGAAAGAACGTAACAAAACAGGGATATGTATCCCACGTGTGAAGAGGGGCAAGAAAACGTGCAACGCCACCCGTAGGAACTGCCCCACCTACAAAATGCTGGAGCAACAACTGATCTCCAGAGTCGATTATGGCTGAAGCCATAAATGCTAATAGGATGCAAATGAGGAAGTCCCCGAGTAAAAGAAGGAGAGATGCAGAAGTAGCAAGTAAATTTAAAGAATTCTTGAGAATGCTCTCGGGTACATAGCTGCGCGGTCTCAGGCGCTGCAGTCATGGACTGTGCGGCTGGTCCCGGCGGAGGTTCGAGTCCTCCTTCGGACATGGGTGTGTGTGTGTGTGTGTGTGTTTGTCCTTAGGACAATTTAGGTTAATAGTGTGTAATCTTAGGGACTGATGAGCTTAGCAATTAAGTCCCATAAGATTTCACACACATTTGAACATTTTTTCTCTCGGGTACACAAAGTTGTAAACAGAAATGGCAGACATCGGTATTCAAACAGAACTCCCTCCCTCCAAAGTCGGGGACTTAGGCAAATTGACGATCAGGAGCGGTAACATGGGTGTCCTGTGGGAGTGGGCTGAGCAGTGCTGTTGCAGAGAAGTGAAACGCGCAGGGAAAGCCAGTATGAAATACAATACAGTATCAAGCACCAACGTGCTACTGTCTACACAGGACCCCTGTCCTGTTAGAGTGCCACCTGTGGACCCTGTTAGTGTATACCTCAATTTGGAGTTTGCTATACAGTTTGCCAGGCTGGAGCAGGCAGCTGTCCTGACCACTGCTTTGCGGCATGTGGTTCAAGTAGGACACAAATACCAAAGAAAGGTCACCTTCTCGGTAATGGAGGCTGTGAACAGAATAAAGCTTAAGTCAATGAATCTCCCCACCGAATTTGGAGCCCTGTGAGATCTAATAAAAAAATCTAAGTGTAGAAAACTGCAGATGAGTAGGAAAAATAAACTTATGAGTGTGTTGCTTGACACAGCCACGTTGATTAAATATCTAGGCGTAGCGTTGCAAAGCAATGTGAACTGAAATGAGCATGTAAGGATTGTTGGAGGGTATGTGAATTGTCGAATTCTGTTTATTGGGAGAATTTTAGGAAAATGTAATTCATCTGTGAAGGAGACGCCATATAAGACACTAGTACCACCCATTGTTGAGCACCACGTTGGATTAAAGGAAGACATCGAAGCAATTAAGAGGCTGGCTGCTAGATTTGCTACGGGTAGTTTCGAATAATATGGAAGTATTATGGAGATGATTCAGGAACTCAGATGGGAAAGACATGGTGGAAGGCGACATTCTTTTCGAGGAGAACTATTGAGAAAATTTAGAGTACCAGCATTACAGACTGACTGCAGAACGTTTATACTGCCGCGAACGTACATTTTGCTTGAGGACCAGATGGTAAGATTAGAGCGATTCGAGCTCGTACGGAGGTGTATAGACAGTCGATTTTCCCTCGCTCTATTTATGAGTGCTACAAGGTGCCCTCCACAAGTCACTATTCGGTGGCTTGCGGAGTATGGTGCAGATATACGTGTAGATCATCCATGTACTGCTTCCCTCAGAGGGCATCCTTCATCGTGCCAAACTCTCTGCCTCGCGGAGTGGTCGCGTGGTTTAAGGTGTCACGTCACGGACTGCGCGGCCCCTCCCGCCGGAGGTTCAAGTCCAGGGTGTGTGTTTTGTTCTTAGCATAAGTTAGTTTAAGTAGTGCGTAAGTCTAGGACCGATGACCTAAGCAGTTTGTCCCTTAGGAATTCACACACATTTCAACGTTTGAAGATTTGCCAAACTCTCTGGTCTTTATGGTCTTCTGTTAGACGCCGAGAAATCCAGCGGACATTCACTTTCGAGTACCCCAACTGGTGGACGAGTGTGTCAGGACTACCAACACAGAAGTTAACTTCAGCAGCAATCTGTTTCATTGTGGTCCGTCGATCACCTCGCATGAGAATATCCTCACTTTCCAATATTGCAAAAGTCACTTGTTGTCATGACAGACGCCTCCTCAATGTCTAACGGTGCTTTTATTCACTGTCAGGTCCCTACAGACATTCGGCAAGCAACTACAAATATCTGCGATGGTCTCGTTTTCCGCCAAAAGGGTGGCGGTACAGCACTTCCGTTATAGACGCCATTTTGAAGGCTGCGTACAGGTTCGTCACCTATCGGAACTTCATGAACTACAGGGGCCGAAGCGGAAATATTCCACGACGTCCGCCAATGTGTTGCATTACTTGTGGAACACCCCTCGTACATGTTTATTTCTGACGTCTTTTCCGCAACTCTCATCACAAGGTCAAAATTTAAAACTTGTAAAGCAAGGGTCAGTGTCAGAATCAGCAAGACCTACCTAAAGACTTACTGATACTTACACTTGACCTTCCGACACGAGTTTTAAATTTTGAAGTGATGATGACAGTAGCCGAAACGTTAGTATAAGTAGAGACACACATTAAGCAGGCTAGAAGGTTTTATTCACAAAACTATTAAGAAGACCTAAAGTATTCCTACATACAATGTGAATTAGCCAAGAAAAAGTCCTTCAATATGGGTTCGACAACCAGCGCACGCTTTTTAAATCGTGAGTAAGGATGTGATCGCCAAATACAATCATTCCTCTGCCTTTCGTTTGCTGCATATATGCTGCTACTACTTTTCAAAAAGTTTTTGTAATCAATAACAAACTTCATAAGCGAGTACATGTGCAGCGACGTCTGTGTAGAAGTGCCCTACTCATTAAGACAGAGGCCTGTAAGGACTCTGACAATATGATACTACTAGACCTCTTTTGGGATAAAAGTATTTATTTAGCGTCAACTATGTAACTTCTGTTACTCTATATTGCTTGAAAGTGAAAAAGTGAACTAATTAAACAAGTATCGATATGTCATTCACTCTAACTGTGAACAATATTTCGACTGTAAATGAAGTTGCATCTAGCGGTTGCAAGAAACCATCAATTGTGCCTTTCACTAGAGGTTACAATCTGCTTTCAATACCAGGAGTCGAGTGTCTTCTACTTCACCATTGCTGCTATGATTATAATAAAATTTACTGTCTGTGTCAACAGCATGAATGCAATTATATCTACATCTGCACTATTCGATCAAAAGTATCCGGACCCGGCTACGTAGTTCATAATTTTCCACTACATGTCACGATTGTCCCACGCGCTAGTGCGAAAGGAGGCTGTAACAGCAGAACGGCCCGGGCAGGAGAGCTCAGCTACTTCGGATGGCCGGTCGGTGGGGCCCCAGCGGTTCTAGGCACTTCAGTCCGGAACCGCGTGACTGCTACGGTCGTAGGTTCGAATCCTGCCTCGGGCATGGATGTGTGTGATGTGCTTAGGTTGGTTAGGTTTAAGTAGTTCTAAGTTCTGGGGGACTGATGACCTCAGATGTTAAGTCCCATAGTGCTCAGAGCCATTTGAACCATTTGACTACGGATGTGGACCAGTCGTTGGATGTCAGCTGAATTACAGATCTATCAGGGACACCTCAGCTGCTGGTAACGTGTTTGTAAAGTGGAAACGTGAGAGAACAACGACAAGCAAGCCAAGACTAGACAGTCCCAGTACCGACGGATGGAGACCTCCGAGCATAGTGGACGTTGGTTGTAGAAAACGGAGTGAAGTAATTGAAAGAAATTTCTGATTATTTTCACAGTGCTATCAGAAATCCAGCTAGCGAATGACTGGGCGTAGGGAATTAAAAAGAATGGTGAACGATGGTCGAACTGCTACACATAACCCACGAAACGTACCATTTTTTTCAACTGTTAATCCTTAAGACGTAGAGACGTTGTGTGTCAAGAATGTACCATTCCCAGTGGTTTTGTTAATTGATTGTACTTCTTTCCACATTATTGAATAAATGTTTCATTCATTTCAATCAGGCTCTTCCTATTGGTCGAAATTTCCTCGTTTCTCTTTACCAAATTGTTCACAATAAAATAAATAAATCCTTAAGTGCTGTTACATCCCCCGCCTATTACGAATGCGCACAAAGGACATGTGAATACCTCTAAATCACATACATGTAAAAACAATGCACGCCTAATGGACACACTATACAGCAGCTAGGAGAACTTCTGTAAGATGTATGACGGTACAGTTCTTCGATCTAATCCCATAAAAATGTAATACACGATCGCTTAAATATTAGATATACTCACCACTTTTTTCTTGTTGCAAAAATATGAGACTACAGTTGATGGCATGTCTTGTCCTGTTGAAACAGTCGCAAATAATTGCTAAAATGTGATAATTTTTTGCCTTAATGTTTTTAAAATGTGCAAAAGTCAGTGTAAGCGTATATGACGCGAACGCTGTCAGCTACATGCTCTTGCAGCCTCATCTCTACTTGTAAGTGATATTCGTTTCCCATAGTGGTATATCATACAAATACCGCATACGGCACATAATCTGAAAACATAGCGAGATATTTGCAATCTGCAGTGCATTTCGTAGTACATATGTGACGGGGCAGTCAATTGCAATGGAACAGCACACCCTCAAGGCAATGTCAACATCACACCAGGAGTCCAGAAAATATAATGTATGAATGGACCCGAATTTTTTTTCACTTTTGTCTTAACCCGGATTGACACAGCGCCACTTTGCAGAGCTGCTCAGTGGTTCGCAAGCAGGGCTTCCATTGACGTTAGTGGCTCTGCTTACTACCAAACCCGAGTGACGTTCCAAACGCGCTTTAGTGGCGCTGCTACCGATTGTTAGTGGCTCTCCAAACGCGCGTTAGTAGTACTGCAATGGCAGCTTAGTGGCGATGCTAGGTTTGCTTACTTTGTGTAAAATATTGGGTAATAATTGGAGGATATTTCATGAAATGTTCGACAAGATTTGGCAGATATTGCAATGGAAACTTGCTGCCTTGTGCATAACCTCGTCAGGGAAAGAGGTCAGTTGATAATTAAATCGACACCCTAGCTGCAAACACGCGTTGATGTACATCATTGGGGACATGCTGAAAATGTGTGCCCCGACATGGACTCCTTCTTACATTGCAGACGCATCGCATTCGCACACGTTATACCCCAACTCGTACGGGAATTGGTAGATTAATCTGACACGAGTAATGAGCATGATGGGCAAACATCTATCAGGCGCACTACGAATGTAGTGGTGTGGAGATGTCAGGAATGTGGGTCTCACGGTGAGCGTGCAAGGGATAAGTCCCTGCAGGCACACTATCCTCTTTGCCCTCGGTGGCTCAGATGGATACAGTGTCTGCCATGTAAGCAGGAGATCCCGGGTTCGAGTCCCGGTCGGGGCATACATTTTCAACACGTCCCCAATGATGTGTATCAACACCTGTTTGCAGCTAGGGTGTCAATTTAATTATCATTTCATTCTAGAGAAACTGCACGGTCATCAATGGTATCTGTTCTTTCGGCAACAAATACTACCTTCATATATAGTATAAAGAGATGAGTGCTGTTTCTGAACTAGAGGATGAGATGCCAATAGAGAATTCTCTACATGGAAACGCTACTAAATGCATCCGAAGAGCGTTTGCTGACTACTTCATTAATGGAGGGGTGTGGAAATAACGAATGTACCTCAAATTTGAAATCTTGGTTAACTGTCAACTGAAATATTTGCTTGAAATACAACTTTGTAAGAATTGAATTTTGTGAAGTATTTTAGTTACCACAATAACTCCTGTGTTACTGATACTTGTTGGAAATAAACCTTACTTTTCTAATCGATGAAGGTTTTCTGTTGTGGACATGACGGTGAAATTTGTTTCGAACATCCCTATGGTGGGCTACACGCAGTTTTCTTTACGATCTCGTTGCTGTAATCTTCGTGGACCAGGCCCTTATGGCAGGCAACTTTTAATTCTCAATAGCAAAACTTCTGTATTGATTTTTGGTCCGTGTATGCCTGTATCGAATGGCCTTGTCGCGACAGTGCACAACCAACCACTTCTGCTTCACACAACTACTGTACAAGAAACAAAGCGGGCCACGACTCATGTATAAGCAGCTCTACGTTAGCGTTTTTGAAATAGTGATGTGGCTGCCGTGCAGTCTGAACGCTACCTTAACGTTCCTTGCATAGCCACGACTGGAGCCACTTTTTGTGGGTGCCATTGGCGTCGAAGCAGACAGCGGAGACTGCAAGCAGCGCCACTGGTTCAGTGACTGTGGCTGCGTGTGAAGCCGTTCGTATACCTGCAGCGATCGTGAGTGGGTAAGTGCCTACGTCTGAAGGGTGCCCTTGTATTGACCTAAAAGTAAATTCCCTTCGTGGTCGATATTCCCAACTGCAGTGGAGAACAAATTTTAATTATCACGCAGAAACGCCAGTACTGCAAAGAATTTTCATCATTTTACTCGGCTGGCTAGGCGGAGCTCCCCAACAAGTCGTTAAGTCTTACAGCTGTTCGCATCGTCTACTGAGGAAGGCAGTCAATATGGCCTTAAAGACACCTTGGTACTTTCCATGGAGAGAAGACATGCCTGTCACTAGAATCTGCCATAGTTATCTCTATTCTACACATATACATCGCCGTCATTATGTGTTGTTGTTGTGGTCTTCAATCCTGATACTGGTTTGATGCAGCTCTCCATGCTACCCTATCCTGTGCAAGTTTCTTCATCTCCCAGTACCTACTGCAATCTACATCCTTCTGAATCTGCTTAGTGTATTCATCTCTTAGTCTCCCTCTATGATTTTTACCCTCCACGCTGCCCTCCAATGCTAAATTTCTGATCCCTTGATGCCTCAGAACATGTCCTACCAACCGGTCCCTTCTTCTAGTCAAGTTGTGCCACAAACTCCACTTCTCCCCAATTCTATTCAATACCTCCACATTAGTTATGTGATCTACCCATCTAATCTTCAGCATTCTTCTGTAGCACCACATTTCGAAAGCTTCTATTCTCTTCTTGTCCAAACTATTTATCGTCCATGTTTCACTTCCATAGATGGCTACACTCCATACAAATACTTTCAGAACGACTTCCTGACACTTAAATCTATACTCGATGTTAACAAATTTCTCTTCGTCAGAACCACTTTCCTTGCCATTGCCAGTCTACATTTTATATCTTCTCTACTTCGACCATCATCAGTTATTTTGCTCCCCAAAAAGCAAAAGTCCTTTACTACTTTAAGTGTCTCATTTCTTAACCTAATTCCCTCAGCATCACCCGACTTAATTTGACTACATTCCATTATCCTCGTATTGCTTTTGTTGATGTTCATCTTATATCCTCCTTTCAAGACACTCTCCATTCCGTTCAACTGCTCTTCTAGATCCTTTGCTGTCTCTGACAGAATTACAATGTCGTCGGCGAACCTCAAAGTTTTTATTTCTTCTCCATGGATTTTAATACCAATCCGAATTTTTCTTTTGTTTCCTTTATTGCTTGTTTAATATACAGATTGAATAACATTGGGGAGAGGCTACAACCCTGTCTCACTCCCTTCCCAACCACTGCTTCCCTTTCATGTCCCTCGACTCTTATAACTGCCATCTGGTTTCTGTACAAATTATAAATGCCTTTCGCTCCCTGTATTTTACCCCTGCCACCTTTAGAATTTGAAAGAGAATATTCCAGTCAACATTGTCAAAAGATTTCTCTAAGTCTACAAATGCTAGAAACGTAGATTTGCATTTCCTTAATCTTTCTTCTAAGATAAGTCGTAAGGTCAGTATCGCCTCACGTGTTCCAGTATTTCTACGGAATCCAAACTGATCTTTCCCGAGGTCGGCTTCTACCAGTTTTTCTATTCGTCTGTAAAGAATTCGTGTTAGTATTTTGCAGCTGTGACTTATTAAACTGATAGTTCGGTAATTTTCACATCTGTCAACACCTGCTTTCTTTGGGATTGGAATTATTATATTCTTCTTGAAGTCTGAGGGTATTACGCCTGTCTTATAGCCCGGGGCCTTGCTCACCAGACGGTAGAGTTTTGTCAGGACTGGCTCTCTCAAGGCCGTCAGTAGCTCAAATAGAATGTTGTCTACTCCCGGGGCCTTGTTTCGACTCAGATCTTTCAGTGCTGTGTCAAACTCTTCACGCAGTATCATATCTCCCATTTCATCTTCATCTACATTCTCTTCCATTTCCAAAATATGGTCCTCAAGTACATCGCCCTTGTATAGACCCTCTATATACTCCTTCCACCTTTCTACTTTCCCTTCTTTGCTTAGAACTGGGTTTCCATCTGAGCTCTTGATATTCATACAAGTGGTTCTCTTGTCGCCAAAGGTCTCTTTAATTTTCCTGTAGGCAGTATCTATCTTACCCCTAGTGAGATAAGCCTCTACATTCTTGCATTTGTCCTCTAGCCATGCCTGCTTAGCCATTTTGCACTTCCTGTCGATCTCATTTTTGAGACATTTGTATTGCTTTTTGCCTGCTTCATTTACTGCATTTTTATATTTTCTCGTTCATTATTTCTTCTGTTACCCAAGGTTTTCTACTAGCCTTCGTCTTTTTATCTACTTGCTCCTCTGCTGCCTTCACTACTTCATCCCTTAGAGCTACCCATTCTTCTTCTAGTGTATTTCTTTCCCCCATTGCTGTCAATTGTTCCCTTATGCTCTCCCTGAAACTCTGTACAACCTCTGGTTCTTTCAGTTTATCCAGGTCCCATCTCCTTAAATTCCCACCTTTTTGCAGTTTATTCAGTTTTAATCTACGCCGTCATTATACTACGATTAAATTTGCAATTATGTACGTCGTCCACGCCTTACCGTCATATATCTGAGGAAGAAGATGAGATAACGTGTCCACTGAGACGCTCCAGGTGCCAAACTCGTTGGTCCTACTGACTGAGTGTGTCATTGCGCGGAAGGACAAGAAGGTATAAAAATTACTTCATTTCAGAATCCTAGAAACCGATCAAATAATAGACAATTTGACGGATTCAGTAAACATTTCAGAAATGTGTAAGTTGTGATTTACAATGTTATCATTGTTGTCGCGTTATTTGTTCGATAACGAAGTCAACAGCTACTGTTACAAGAAAGACTATATCTTAGATGTATCCTAAGTTCCAGTAATGTACTTCAGTTTACGCTGGCTCTTATGAAATCTTTATTCAGTAACTGTGTCCATAATTTGTCCGAAAGCACAGACTTGACGCAAGAACTTTTACACCTACTGCCGCGTACGTACATACTCCGCAAAATACCATACACCGCATACTTGTACCTCTACTGTTAATTCCTTTCCTTGTTCCATTCGCAAAAGGAGTAAGAGAGAAACGACTGTCTGCATTCCTCATTACAACTCTAATCTCTCTTACTTTGTCTTCGTGATACTTACGCTAAATGTGACAGCATAATCGTTCTGCAATCTGCCGCAAATGCCGCTTCTCTAAGTTTTGTTGATAGCGTTTTGCCAGTTAAATATCTCCATCCGTTCAGGGATTCCTATTTCGGTTCGCGGAACATTTCTGTACTACTCACGTGTGGAACGAACCTGCCAGTAACAAATCTAGCACCACACTTCTGTATTGCATCTGTATCTCGCTTTCATCCGACTTGGTGATAATCCCAAACGCTCGAGTAGTACCTAAGAATGGGTCGCACTAGTGTTCTATATTGGATAGTTTTTTATAGATGAGCTACACTTTCCTAGAATTCTAGCAATAAACCCAAACCGACCATTCCCCCTTTCTTACTACTGACCTTACGTGCTCGTTCCATCTCACATCGTTATGCGACGTTACCACTAGATATTTTATGGGCGTGACTGAGTCACGTAACAGACCACTAGTACTGTACTCGAGCATTCGAGGATTATTTCTCTTACTCACGTGCATTAACTTGCGGTTTTCTGCATTTAGAGCGTGCCATCATTCATCACACCAAATAGCTTCCTGTCTTCTTATATCGTACTATGGTAAACGTTGACATTCCCACACACTACAGTGTCATCAACAAACGGTTGCAGCTTGCTGTGCTCATCCGATCTGTCAACCCGCTTATGTACACTGCAGTCCAAAATAAAAGCAACAAACCGCTATTTCCCCGTCTAGTGTCTAATCTACGATATAATCGTACAAATGTTAACATATGTCGATATGTTCGTGTTCTGCGGGGAAGATGGCATTCCGGTCAATGGACAACCATTCCAGCGGTGGCATGAGGCACATATCAAACTGGGTAGTATCCCACATCTACGATCGCTGTGTACACGGTCAAAGACGGTGCAATGTGGCAGACAATACGCCTACCAGATTCTTTGCGGTGGACAGCCGCAGGAAAGTTGGAAGCAGGACAGTCGCTAACTGATGTGGCCCGATGGCTTAATCTCAATCGTTCTGTTGTTTCTCGACACTTTATAGAGACCAAAACTGTATTCCGAAAATTGGAGCGGGGCTGCCCACGTGTGCTATCAGAAAGAGAGGACCATTATTTCGCTATGAGGGCACGACGATACCGCCTTAGTACTGCACAGGTACTTGCATCTGACCTCGCAGCATCCAGTGCGGCCGGCGGCTTGTGCTAAAATTGGCTCTGAGCACTATGCGACTTAACTTCTGAGGTCATCAGTCGCCTAGAACTTAAAACTAATTAAACCTAACTAACCTAAGGACATCCATCCATGCCCGAGGCAGGATTCGAACCTGCGATCGTTCGGTTCCAGACTGTAGCCCCTAGAACCGCACGGCCACTCCGGCCGGCTGTGCTAAAGTGAGTGTAGTCTAAGCATGCAAAAGTGCTATGCTTCCGAGCTGCAGAAGAAAGCTGTAGAGAAAGAGAAGAACACTCTTGTACTGGCACTTCGCTAGTAAAGAACAACAGGTCTTTACCTAGATGGTGAGACTTGTGCTCTTCACTGGTGTACCACTTAGAGCTTGTGCCAGTCACCATCCCAGCTGTCAGAGGTATTGCTTCTTGAATCATGCACACAACAAGTGGGTGTACTTATTGTTTTGAGTCAGCCGTCTATTGTTTGACATATTCAGTCACGCATAGTTATGTCCCGGATTCAAATTGATTTGGCAGACCAGCAAAAAGGCCCACCTGCGCACTGGAATCCACTGGGGTATCAGAGGTTCATGGTGAAGTATGTGCATTCCGAATCAGCCGAACGCGAGACCGCGTACTAGCATATTCCCGGGCGCGCGCTGTTAATAACAGATTGTCAATGTCCGTGACTGCAGTCGGCGATATGTCGTGCTGCGCCGCCCTGACCTGCAGAATTGTGAAGTATTCACTGCTATGGCGTAGGCCTCCAATATATGCTTCTCAACACCCCGTTCTTTGGAACCATATTTTTCTTTATGGAGTAGTAGAGGGTAGATGCTTGATAGTTGCAAAGCTTTTGGGCCATACCATGGATTCACATTTATGAAGTCAGATAACGCGATCAGTTCTGGTTAGTGTGGTGTGTTGATGCCCTGCTGATCACTTTGTTAACCATAGACCGCATATTATTGAAAACATTTGTCAAATAAAAATGTTTGTGTGGCGTTTCTTTACCCATCATTTGTCCTGTGATGTTAAAAATGAATAAATCTATTGTTATTTAGACCACAACTCCTCCCAGTGTTCTGACAAACATTATCTTTGCCATTTTATTAAAGTATTGATTGCAATTGAAAGAGTCAGAAGCTTGCAACTTCAAGGGAGCATTTGTGCGTGAAGGAGGCCGACCTACCCGCCTTAACAAATGGTATTCGATCATTTATGTTATTGATTCTGGGCGGTGTACAGCTGCTACTTCTGAAAGGACTTTAAATTTCGAGACGTCTGAATGCACTACAGTGCAGGACTGTTTTTCCGATTGTATTACGGAACTGAGGAATGACACAATATGAGTTACTACTCTTTGTATCACGTATGTTAGTTTGTGAGACATCAGGTTAAACTCTTAACTGTTTTGAGTTGGTGGATATTTCGTGTATTTTGATCAAGAAATGGTCTTAGTTTTCGCGTATCTTTAATTAAAATTTAGTGTGGGGATTTCGATATCATTCTCGTAACGTTCTCAACGCAAATGTACTGCATTTGCTAAGGGTATTTTCTATCTGTATTATAAATGAATATCGTGATACCACTTCCCATTTATTTGAGATGTCTTTTCTTGAGTAAGCATTATTCAAAATAATTCTGTCTTCCACATAATTACAGATGTTAGAATAGAACCCTTGTTTTTATATTATTGATTTAACCTTTATTTTGTATTTCTGTGTGTTTTATCAATTTGCAATTCTAGCCAATGCATAGACCATTTCACTGCTGGATGACAGCTACAGGTTGTTATTTGGAGCGAATTAGCTACAGGGCATGAAAACAGGCGTGTGAGGCTCAGTTTTATGACTACATCTGGATATTCTTTGTAAACAGAGTCACTTAGAGCCCAAGTACCTAAACTACGAGTAACAGCAAGTAAAGACGCAACTGGTTTGCTTGTGCAGGATGCTGTTTGGAAGAGCAACTGCTCAAGCAGTAACCATTACGTACTGTAGCAAGGAATGGACGTCTGTAAAAAGGGCAGTCAGGGAAGTTGAAAAGAAAAACTTAGGTGCAAGGAAGATACCTACAAAGAAACCATGAATGACAGAAGAATAACTTCATTTCATCGACGAAAGAAGGAAGTACAAAAATGTTTAGGGAAATTCGGGAATATGGATATACCGGTCTCTTAGGAACGAAATATATAGGAAGTGCAAGGAAGCTAAGGCGAAACAGCTGCATGTAAATTGTGAAGAAATCAAAAAAGTAATGACTGTCAGAAGGACTGACTCAGCATACAGAATAGTCAAAACAGCCTACGGTGAAATTAAAAGCAAGTGCGGTAACATTAAGAGTGTAATGGGGACTTCACAGCTAAATGCAGAAGAGAGAAGGGATAGATGGAAAGATCACTGGTGGCGTAAGGGGGGGGGGGGGGCGAGAGTTGTCCAATAACGTGATAGAGGAAGAAACAGGAGACGATTGGGAAGAGAGAGAGCGAGAGAGAGGGAGAGAGAGAGAGAGAGAGAGAGAGAGCATCCAGTATTATAATAGATATTTTAAGGAGCTTTGAAAGACTTAAAATTAGTTAACGCAGAAAGAGTAGATAACATTTCATCGGAATTTCTCAAAGCACTGTGGGAAAAGGTGTGTTGAATAATGAAACTAGCGATAGGCCATCAAACTTTCGGAAAAATGTCGTTCTACAGTTCCGAAGATACCAGAGGCAACAATTTGGAGAATTATCGTACAATCAGCTTAACAGGTCACTCATCCGAGATGCTGAGAACAATTATGTACAGAACAAGGGAAAAGAAAACAGAGAATCTCTTCGACGATGATCAGATTCGCTTTAGGAAAGGTAAAGGCACCAGAGAGTCAATTCTGACGTTGCGGTTGATAATGGAAGCAAGACTAAAGAAAGATCGTTCATAGGATTTGTCGATATCGAAAAAGCGTTCGATGTTGTCAAATGGTGGAAGATGTTCGAAATTATGAGTGAAAGAAGAGTAAGCTATAAGGGAATACGGTTAATAAACGATCTGTATAAGAATCAAGAGGGAACAATGAGAATGGAAAACTAAGAAAAAGTGCTCAGATTTAAAAGGGTGTGAGACAGAGATGCAGTCTTTCGCCACTGCTGTCCAACCTACACACCGAAGAAGAATTGGCGGAAACAGAAGAAAGATTTAAGACTGGGATTTAAATTCATGGTGAAAACATACACTATGTGATCAAAAGTATGCGGACACCCTCAAAAACACACGTTTTTCATATTAGGTGCATTGTTGTGCTGCCACCTTGTGCCAGGTACTCCATATCTGCGACCTCAGTAGTCATTAGACATCGTGAGAGAGCAGAATGGGCGCTCTGCGGAACTCACGGACTTCGAACTTCAATAAAGACAATACCAATCGCCGTTATATAGGTTTATTTCTAGGCAACCGGTTTCGACGTTACACTACGTCATCTTTATGCCTTAACTGTGGAGGATATAACAGAACAGTAGTTACATATTGAAATACAGAGCCTATTGACTAGAAGACTTAAGTGTTACATATTACATTACGTAAAGGGAATTATACAGTGAATGTTAAATCAGAGCAATAAATCATATTGAAATACATAGCGAATTGCTTAAAAGCTGCAATTGTTTCATGTAAATTCCCTTAATTAAAAGAATTCAGCCTTAATAAACCTCCATAATAAACCATAATATACGGTATCAGAATTATTCATACATATTGTAAAATCTTCTGTATCGACACAGAGGTATTAATAAAACAGAAGTGTTATAGTAATGTAACCATCAGTCCAGGTATTTATTGGTTTCAAAACGTATGACTATACGTGGCAGACGCCTGGTTTAGTCTAAAGGTAAAAGACGGGTAAGAGGAACCGCCAAATCATATGTAAAACAGAACCATGATCACATGTCAGGTGAAGTAAAAAGGGGAGTGGGGGTATACTATAAGGACAGGGACTATTTAAAATATACACAAAGAAATGAAACAATAAAAGGCCTAGCAACTACTGAACCGCTACAGTTGTACTCAATGGTTGTAGATAATATTCAACATGGATGAACCACAGGAATACAATACGATGACGACAGTGAGAGGAAAAAGTCAAAATACGCGAGGTAAGAAGTACCTTTCCGTGTCTTCGAATTTGGTCAGCCGATTGGGTGTTACTTGCGTCACACGCCGGCACGCGAGATTTACACACTCCTAAACACCCCTAGGTTCACTGTTTCCGATGTGATAGTGAAGTGGAAACGTGAAGGGACACGTAAAGCACAAAAGTGTACAGGCCGATCTCGTCTGTTGACTAGCAGAGACTGCCGACAGTTGAAGAAGGTCGTAATGTATAACAGGCAGACATCTATCCAGACCATCATTCAGGAATTCCAAGTGCTATGACAGTTACGCGGGAGGTGAGAAAACTAGGATTTCATGATCGAGCGGCTGATCAGAAGCCACAAATCACAACATTAAATGCCAAACGACGCCTCGCTTGGTTTAAGGAGCTTAAACATTGGACGACTGAGCAGTGGAGAAACGTTGTGTGGAATGACGAATCACGGTACACGATGTGGCGCTCTGACGGCAGGGTGTGGGTATGGCGAATGCCCGGTGAACGTGATCTGCCAGTGTGTGTAGTGCCAACAGTGTGTTATAGTGTGGTCGTGGTTTTCATGAAGGGGGCTTCCACGCCTTGTTGTTTTGTGTGGCACTGTCACAGCACAGGCCTACCTTGATGTTTTAAGCACCTTCTTGTTTCCCACTGTTGAAGAGCAATTCGGGGATGACGATTACATCTTTCAACACGATCGAGCACCTGTTCATAATGCACGGCCTGTAGCAGAGTGGTTACACGACAATAACATCCCTGTAATGGACTGGCCTGCACAAAGTCCTGGCCTGAATCCTACAGAACACTTTTGGGATGTTTTGGAACGGCGACTTTGTGCCAAGTCTCACCGGCCGACATCGATACCTCTCCTCAGTGCAGCACTCCGTGAAGAATGGGCTGCCATTCCCCGAGAAACCTTCCAACACTTGATTGAACGTATACCTGCGAGAGTGGAAGCTGTCCTCAACGAGAAGGGTGGGTCAGCACCATATTGAATTCCTACATTACCGATGGAGGGCGTCACGAACCTGTAAGTAATTTTGAGCCAGGTGTCTAGATACTTTTGATCACATAGTGTATCAATGACTAGTTTCGCTGATAAAATTGCTATCCTTAGTGTAAGTGAAGAAGAATTACAGGTTCTGTTGAATAGAATGAACAGTTTAATGAGTACAGCACATAGAATGAGCGTAAAGCGAAGAAAGTCAAAAGTAATGAGATGTACCAAAAATAAGAATAGCGGGAAACTAATCATCCTAACGAGCGTTCACGAAGTAGACGAAGTGAACGGAATCAACTACCTAGGCAGGAAAATAATTGATGACGGACGGAGAAAGGAGGACATAAAAAAGGAGACTAGGTTGGGGAAAAGGGTTTCCTGGCCAAGAGAAGTATACAAGTAGCAAACACAGGGCTTAATTTGAGGAAGAAATTTCTGAGTATGTACGTTTGGAGCACAGCATTGTATAGCAATGAAACATGGAATGTTTGAAGCATTGGACATATGATACTATAGACATACGTTTTAAATGAGACGCACAGATAAGGTAAGGGAAGCGGAGGTTCTCCGGAGAATCGGTGTGGCCAGGAATATATAGAAAACACTGACAAGAAGAAGGGACAGGACCATACGACATCTGTTAACACATCGCGGAACAACTTCCATGACACTAGAGGGAACTGTGGAGGGTAGAAACAACAGAGGAAGGCAAAGTTGACGGAGGAGAGGAATTCATGGCAGGCTGCATCGAAGCAGTCATAAGATTCATGAAAAGAAATAAAAAAAATAAAAAGCTAGTGATACATCGTTGATTCATTTCTCAAATGCAATCATTCATTCAGTACATTTAATTTGAAAACCTCCCTTACCTTTTCTTTGAAATATATGACTTGAGTAAAATGCCCTATCGTTATAGAAACTTTTGATCCAAGAATAATTACTAATGCTATGTGATCAAGGTTTAATTGAAATATTCAAGAACAGGAGATGCTTTCATTTCGCAGTAGGGATGAATCGGGTGCAAGAAAGAATATTTGGATGACTCGAAGATCACGATTACACACTGCCTCAGATTGAAAGCCTAACATCATTCCATAAATAACATGAAATACAACACTCACGTCGAACATAATCTGTATCAGCACGAAGCAGAAAATCTTCGTCACCGCTGACTCACCTTACAGGATGTAAAAGCATGCAAAAAATTCAATATAATTCTTCTGATGGTAGTCGTTTTCGTTTTGACTAATAATTCCTCTGACAACAGAATTCCTAGTAAAGTTCATGCTAATACCGAGTACACTCTCAAATGTGAATATATGAACACGAGTGCGTAGTTCAAAGTATTTGGTTCAAATGGCTCTGAGCACTATGGGACTTAACTACTGAGGTCATCAGTCCCCTAGAACTTACAACTACTTAAACCTAACTAACCTAAGGACATAACACACATCCATGCCCGAGGCAGGATTCGAACCTGCGACCGCGGTCCAGACTGTAGCGCCTAGAGCTGCTCGGCCATTTCAAAGTACTGTACTGGCCTTACGGACGAGTGTAGAAGGAAAATAAATCAAATATCTTTCTGTGAAATTCCTGTTTATTGATAAGCAAATGAATAACCAATGACAAACTTGTCCCACGATGGACCACGTGGTACACAAGTCTACAATACATGGATATCAGTACAAAAAGAAAACGCCGTACACGCTAGAATACTTTTGGCAGTGTTAACTCTGCGGGAATGTGAGCTACCCTCATAGATGGATAACTGAAATAACGATAATTTACTACGAGGATGGAATACAATCTATCTGTTAGAACAAGGAAATCTGAACACTACTGAGAATATACCTACAGATTTGAAAGCATTGTAAACAAAATATTACGCCGAGATGCTTGAGTATGCTGCGGCCTCCTTATAATCATCGTAGATTGCAGCATAAGGATGGCCATCTGAATGTAACCTCTACCCAGTACACATAGTCCATAACGCAACTCCGACAGGTGCCAAGAAGCGGGATAAAGCAAGGAGGAAACCGCAGTGTTTCTTCGTGTCACGTTGCGCACTGCCGCGTGAGCTCCCCATTGGTCAGCTCCCTATACCTGCAATGTGTCTCTCAAAGTCATCCCTCACTGTATCAGCTACCAATAACAAGGGTACATAACGTCTTTGAAACAGTTTAGCGACTCAGAACTTGGGTAAAATGAGTCATTTGAGAAATGGTTATTTAATGAATGGCGTTCACACTGATTCATTCATTCTCTCAATAAGAGGAATAACCCCTCCCAAATAGGTGTGATAATTGGGAGAAAATATAATGTATACCTAGGTATAACTGCAATTTTTCTCTTTCTACCTTTTTTTCTAATTTATGAGTAACCCATTGACGTTTGTTATTTTCCCTTTGTATAATTTCTATGAAAGTGGTGTGAGCCTCCAGTACGACTGAGAGAGGTAGGGCGCTGTGTTGACCTGTCGGAATGAATGACGTTACAGACTTCCCCGTAGAAAGAAATGGCTAGTTTCGTTCAGCCGGTGGACTTGTAACAACAGTCACAAATCTTTAAGGGGGTACAACATGATGTCATGGAAGCGTACGTAGTTCGAGTGGAGACTTCCTGTTGTAAACGTAACAGCGGACAAACTCAAAAAAAGAAATGATGAAGAGAAAGAGAGTCGAAATGAATGTTACATATCACAAGAAGACAACTGACATGAAAGTGTTTGTTGAGATTGGCATACATCAACAGAACATAAATTAGAAAAATGGTACAAATACAAAAATGGTATAAGCAAATCATTCAAGTACCTCATTCACGAACCTTGTTTGCTACAAGGTTGATTACTTTCAACCGACCCACCAAACTTTCAACCGACCACCAAACTATTACACATTCATTGAATTTGAATTTCATGTTTTAAGTATTTAAAAAATCACTTTTATGCTTATTAATTCTCCTTGCGTTCAGGTCGTGTTGCGGTCTTCAGTCTAAAAGACTAGTTTCATCCGACTCTCCAAGCTAGTGTGTTTTGTGCAACCCTCTTCGTCTGTGATAGCTGTTGCAACACACACCGATCTGAACGTGCTTACTATGATCATCGCTTCGACCCCTCTTACGATTTTTGTTCCACGCACTTCCGCCCATTACTAAACTGGCGATTCTTTGTTACTTTAAGATGTGTTCTATCAGCCGATTCCTGCTTTTAATCAAGTTGAGCCACAAATTTCTTTTTTCGCTGATTAGATTCAATGCCTCCTCATTAATTACTCGATCTACCTTTCTAACTTTCAGCGTTCTTGTAGAGAATCACATCTCAAAAGCTTCTATTCTTGTCTGAACTGATTATTATCCACGGTACACTTCTGTACATTGCTACGAACCATAAAAATAGGTTTGGAAACGATTTACAAACGCTCAATTAGACGACAACAAATTCTCTATCTGCGTTTCTATAGCCTCTCAACTTCAGCGTTCATCGTGTATTTTACTGCCCAGATAGCAAAGCTATTCCACTATTCTTAGTGTCTCATTTCCTAAACTAATTCCTTCACTATCGCATTCCCTGACCCTCGTTTTACTTTTGTTGGTTTTCATGTTAGAACTTCATTTCAAGACCTATCCATCCTTTCAACTACCCTTCCAAGTCCTTTACCTCTCTGGCAGAATTACAATGTCATCGGCAAACGCCTGAATTTTTATGTCTTTTACCTGATCTTTATTCCCCCTATTCAAATTCCTTCTGGTTTTCGTTTACAGCTTGCTCAGTGTGAACTGAATAAAACCGGGGATAGGCTACAACTCCTTCTCATTCCCTTCTCAAACAGAGCTTCCCGTTTAGTCCTTCGACTATTATAACTCCCCTCTGGTTTCTGTACAAGTTGTAACTAACCTTTCAATCCCCGTATTTTATCCCTGCTACATTTATGATTTCAAAGCGTGCGTTCCAGTCTAAATTTTCAACAGCTTCTTTTAAATCTGTACGTATTATAAACGTAGATTTGCTTTTCTTTAATACGTCTTATGAGACAAGTCGTAGGGTCAGTGTTTTATCGCATGTTCCTACATTTCTCCGGGACCCAGACCGACCTTCTTCGATGTCAGGCTCTACCAGTTTCTCCATTATTTGATAAATATTGTAATTCATGTCGGTATTTTGAAATCATGACTTGCTAAACTGATGGCTTGGTAATATTCACATCTGTCAACACTTTCCTTCTTTACAACAGGAATTAGTACATTCTTCATGAAGTCTCAGGGTATTAACCTTGTCTCATATATCCTGCACACCAGATGGAATAGTTTTATCATGGCTGGCTCCTTCAACGATCTCAATAACTCTGTGGGAATGTGGTCTACCTAGGGGCCTTGTTGCAGCTTTGGTCTTTCAGTGCTCTTAGTAATATCTGACATTATCAGGGATGGAGAAATTTGTTACAAATAATAAAAAAATAATACCTAGATCGTATTTACGTCAATTAAAGTATGATGACTAGATGGTATTGGGTGTAAGTAACAACAATCTTCAGGCCACGAACGTATGAAATGCTGGCTGAACACAAACTGCATGTACCAGTAATAACCATCATGCAGTGACATGCATTTGTGTAGAAAGCAACATGAATAAGAAATTTTGTGCTAACAGCGACGACAAAACTGAGCCAGTCTGTACACCATACTCATACGAGATGCTGGTTGTATCAATAAGCCGGCCGGGGTGGCCGTGTAGTTCTAGGCGCCACAGCCGGGAACCGCGTGACCGCTTCGGTCGCTGGTTCGAATCCTGCCTCTGGCATGAATGTGTGTGATGTCCTTACGTTAGTTAGGTTTAAGTAGTTCTAAATTCTAGGGGACTGATGAACTTAGAAGTTAAGTCCCATAGTTCTCAGAACCATTTGAACCATTTTTGTATCAATAAAACCACATCAATAACGTATTTGCAGTTGTACGAAAGGCAGTTTCTGCGAAAAAAACTTTATGCAACGGTACAGAAATTGAGAGTGGTTCTAGAACCTGGCTGATAAAATTGTAGTCAGTCATAACACATAATAAAAGCACTTTTATGGAACGGCACAAGAAGTTTCAACGATCTGGTTGATAAAATCGGAGTCAGTCACACTATGTGAATGTTTATTCTAGGTCAACAAATCCTACGCCCGTGCTTTGATTTTCCTTACGTTTTACTTCCTTTATGAAGCACAACGTTCTAACTGGAGACCTTACGTTTCCGAAATCGTCATCTAAGCGACTCGCAATTTTCTCTTCCATTCTTGTAAGCAATGTGGATGCATGAGTCGTTAAGCCGACTGAGCGATAGTCTCCGAATTTATCTCCCCTTTCTACCTTAGGCAATGATTAGATGATATTTTCCGAAAGTGAGTGGATACGTCTTCAGTGTCTTGATTCTACATGAAAACCTGAATATTTAGTTGCCACTCCCTCCAATTATTATAGGAATTCCGAAGGAATGTTACTTATCAATTCTGTATTTGATCGTAGGTCTTCAGAAGTTAAACTCTAATACTGAATGCCTATCTCTTCTGTATTGAGCTCACTTGTTCTTCTGTCACGTCATTAGACATTTCCTCCTCATTGTAGAGGCCTTCAACGTATTCTTACAAATTATCCGCACTCTACTGTGTCGTTTAATAGTGGAATTCCGACTGCGCTCTTAATATTGACATCGTTGCTTCTAGTGTCACCGAATGCTGTATTGGGTTTTCTATGTGCTCAATCCTCCAGAGGGCCATTTAGTTTTCTGTTTCTCCACATTTATCTTTCAGCCAATTTGCAGTGGTCCCTGCACTTCTTATTTATTTCATTCCAAAATTCTTATAATGCTGTATACCTGTCCCCCCTTGAACATTACTGCATATCCTTCTTTCGTCGATCAATTGAAATATATCCCGTGTCACCCTCAGTTTCTTCGTAATTACGTTTTTTGTGCCTGGTTTTACTCTCTCGTCTCAGTCATTTCTCTTTTTAGAGATTTTTATTCCTCTTCAGCTTAATTGACTACTATGGTATTTGCCATTGCAACATCTACAGAACTTTACACTCATGTCATGATACCTCAATACTTCAGTATCCCACTCCTTTTCACATTAATTCTTCCAGGCGATAGTGCCAAGATTCAGTCTTTTCTTCACTATTAATAAACTGTGCTACGAGTCTGCATCTGTTGCAGAATGCGACGTACGATCTCATATCACAGAGGGTGGCTTTGCTGGTAGTTGGGAACTCCAACGTTAGACACGTAATGGGGACCGTTAGGATTATGGCTGCCAAGGAAGGGAAGGAAACCAGTCTGCACTCCGTGTACATACCGGGGGGAGTCATTCCGGATGTGGAAAGGATGCTTCCTGATACCAGGAAGAGTATAGGGTGCTGTCAACAACAGGTGGTGGCTCATGTCGGTACCAATGACGTGTGTCGCTTTGGATCGGAGGAGATTTTTTCTGGTTTCGGGCGGCTAGCGGAAATGGTAAAGACTGCCAGACTTGCTTGCGAGATTAAGGCGGAGCTCACCAACTGCAGCATCGTCGATAGAACCGATTGTGGTCCTTTGGCGCAGAGCCGAGTGGAGGATCTGAAACAGAGGCTCAGGCGCTTCTGTGACTGTGTAAGTTGCAGATTCCTTGACTTGCGCCATCGGGTGGTGTGTTTCCGTGTTCCGCTTAATAGGTCAGGAGTCCACTACACACTGGAAGCGGCTACACGGGTAGCGACGGCTGCGTGTTAGGGACTGGGCGGTTTCTTAGGTTAGCGGGTCTCACGGAACCACAGAAACGGCGTCCGTCTAAAAGGGAACAGGTAAAACACTAAGTTAGTTGTAGAAACGATCGGTATTGTTGCTGTAAATTGTCGTAGCTATGTTGGGAAAGAACTAGAGATCCAAGCCCTAATAGAAAGCACTGAAGCTTCAAATAGTTATAGGTACAGAACAGTTATCAGAAAGTCTAGAGTAAACACTTTTGGTGGGGGAGTATTTATTGCTGTCAGAAGTAGTTTGTCTTGTAGTGAAATTGAAGTAGATAGCTCCTGCGAAATAATATGGGTAGAGGTTATACCTGACAATCGGACTAAACTATTAATTGGATCGTTTTACTGACCCCCCCCCCCCCCGACTCAGAAGATATAGTTGCTAATCAGTTCAAAGAAAACTTGATTCTCATTTCAAATATATACCCCACTCATACAGTTATAGTCGGTGGTGACTTCAATCTACACTCTATGCTGGAAAAATTAGGCGTTTAAAGCCGGCGGCAGGCATAAAACGTCATCCGAAAGTGTACTGAATGCTTTTTCAGAAAATTATTTTGAACTATTAGTTCATGAGCCCACTCGAAGCGTGATTGGTATCGAAAGCATACTTGGCCTCTTAGCAACAAATAATCCTGGACAAATAGTGAGTATCGTGACGAATACAGAGATTAGCGTGCACAAGACAGTTGCTGTTAGCCTGAATGCCATAAAACCTACAATCATCGAAAAGAAACGCAAAGTATTTCTATTTAAAACAGATGATAAAAATGCTCTTAACGCCGTTTTAAGAGATAGTCTCCACTCATTCCGACCTGATCATGTAAGCGTAGAAAAGTTGTGGAATGGTTTCAAGGAGGTAGTATCGACAGCAGTTAAGAAATGTATACCACATAAATTAATAGGTGCTGGTACTGATCCCACATGGTACACGAAACGGGTCATATCGCTGTTGCAGAAGCAGCAAAAAGAAAAAGCATGACAAATTTAAAAGAACGCAAAATCCCCAAGACTGGGAAAGTTTTACAGAAGTTCGAAATATAGCTCTTACTTCAATGCGAGATGCTTTTAATAATTTCCGTAACGAAAGTCTGTCTCGAAATCTGGCATAAAACCCAAAGACATTCTGGTCATACAGAAAGGACACCAGTGGCAAGACGCAATCAATACCTTCACTACGCTATAACAACGGTGAAGTCAGTGATCTCAGTGCCACCAAATCAGAGTTTTAATAACGGTCTTCCGAAACTCCTTCACCAAAGAAGATGAAGAAAATATTCCTGAATTCCAATCAAGAACAACTGCCAAGATGAGAAATATAGAAGTAGATATCCTCGGTGTCGCAAAGCAACTTAAATCACTTAACAAAGGCAAGACTTCCGGTGCAGATTGTATACCAGTCGGGTTCCTCTCAGAGTATGCTGATACAATAGCTCCATATTTAGCAATTATAGACAACCCTTCACTCACAGAAAGATCAGTACCTTAAGAGTGGAAAATTGCACAAGTCACACTAATACCCAAAAATTGAAGTAGGAGTAATCCGTTTAATTACAGTCCCATATCACTGTCGATTTGCAGTAGGGTTTTGGAACATATACTGTATTCGAACATTATGAAGTACCGCCAAGGTAATGATTTATTGACAAGTAACCAGCGCGGATTCAGAAAATATCGTTCTTGCGAGAAACACCTAGCCCTTTATACTCATGTAGTAATGAGTGCTATCGACAGAGGATGTCAAATTGATTCCATATATCGCTTCAGTTGTGAGACTGGATTCGTGATTTCCTGTCAGAAAGGTCGCAGATCGTAGTAACAGATCGAAAGTCGTCGAGTAAAACGGAAGTAATATCCGGAGTTCCTCAAGGTAGTGGTATAGGTCCTCTATTGCTCCTGATCTATATTAACGATATAGGAGACAATTTTAGTAGCCGTCTTAGATTGTTTGCAGATAATGCTGTCATTACCGTCTTGTAAGGTCATCAGATGATCAAAAAGAATTGCAAAATGATCTAGATAAGATATCTGTAAGATGCGAAAAGTGCCAATTGACCCTGAATAAAGAAAAGTATGAAGTTATTCAAATGAATACTACAAGAAATCCACTAAATTTCGATTACGCGATAAGTCACTGAAATCTTAAGGCTTTAAGTTCAACTAAATACTTAGGGATTACAATTACAAATAACCTAAATTGGAACGATCACATAGATAATGTTGTGGGTAGAGCAAACCAAAGACTGCGATTCATCGCCAGAACACTTAGAAGCTGCAACAGGTCTACTTATGTGACTCCTTACACCACGCTTGTCCGCCCTATTCTCGAGTATTTCTGTACGGTGTGGGATCCGCATCAGGTGGGACTGACGGATGACATCAAAGAAGTACAAAGAAGGGCGGCTCGTTTTGTTTTGTCGTTTTTGTTTTTCGTTGCAACGGTATCATCTCATGAACTTTCAATCACCAGTTTTCTCCTCTGATTGCGAAACATTTTGTTGGCACCCTCCTACATAGGGAGAAATGATCATCACGATAAAATAAGAGAAATCAGGGCTCCCACAGAAAAATTTAAGTGCTTGTTTCTCCCTCGCGCCATTCGAGAGACAGCTTGGAGGTGGTTCATTGAACCCTCTGCCAGGCTTTATTGTGGACAGCTGTGTAATCGTGTAGTTGTAGATCTGATCTCGGAATCAGTATTTCACCATTATGTAATGAAGCTGGAATCTTCCCGTGCCTCCTAGCGTTTTCCAGGTATACGTCACCATCTTGTGATTTCTGAACAGTGTATTTGCTATTCCTACTAGAAATTTATTACAGAACTCAGTCTTTCACCTCTCTCATTCCTGCTGCCAAAGTCATATTTTTTCTTAACTCTGTCTTCTGTTCCTTCTCCTACTACCGTGATCAAATCTCCCCACGATTTTAAAATTATGGCCTCCCTTTTCGTACTGAATTACTCGTTCAGTATACTCAACACTTTATGTCTTCACCTTCCACTTGCGATGTCGGCATGTATGCAAGAAATATCGTTGTTGGTGTTGTTTTTCTGTCTATTCTGATGAGAACATACTTATCACTGATATTTTCTCACAAACTCACCCTTCTCCTTATCTTCCCACCCATAACAAATCCTAATGCTTTTACAGAATTTTCTGCTGCTTTTTATGTTATCCTATATTTCTGTGATAAAATATATATCTTTCGATTTCACTTCATTGTCAGCCGCTGTACCTAGATTGAGTCCCTCTATTTCCATTTCCAGATTTTGCGGCTTCCCCCCTTTTTTTCTGAATGGTTTGATGCGGCCCGCCACAAACTCCTCTCCTGTGCCAATCTCTTCGTTACAGAGTAGCACTTGCGACCTACGTCCTTAATTTAATCTACTTCGTGATCGCTATTAGGATCTATAGGATGTTAAGTTTCTCGCTGTTCTCATTTGTACTTCTTCTCTAATTTCGTCTGTCATCGGTTTACTCTCAATACATATTCCGTATTCATTAAACTGCTCATTCCATTCAACACATCTTGTAATTCTTCCTCTATTTCAACGAGAAGAGCAATGTCATCAGCGAATCTTATCATTGATATCGTCTCACCTTGAATTTTAATTCCACCCTTCAATCTTTTTTTTTATTTCCGCCGTTGCTTCCTGGGCGGAATTGAACAGCAGGAGCGAAAGACTACATCCCTGTCTTACATCCTTTTTAAACCCTGCACTTCGTCCATGGTCTTAAACTCTTATTGTTCTCTTTTGGTTTTTATACATATTTTATATTATCCAGCTTCCGTTACAACTTACCTGTAATTTTCGCAGGATTTCGGACATCTTGAATCATTTTACATTTTTGAACGCTTTTTCCAAGTCGACAGATTCTATAAGTGTGTTTTGATTTCTCTTGCTTCCATTATCAACCGCAACGTCAGATCTGTTACTGTGGCGAATTTATCTTTCCTAAAGCAAAACTAATCGTCATCCAAGGATCCCTTAGGCCGGTCGGGGTGGCCGAGCGGTTCTAGGCGCTACAGTCTGGAACCGCGCGACCGCTGCGGTCGCAGGTTCGAATCCTGCCTCGGGCATAGATGTGTGTGATGTCCTTAGGTTAGTTAGGTTTAAGTAGTTCTAAGTTCTGGGGGACTAATGACCTCAGCAGTTAAGTCCCATAGTGCTCAGAGCCATTTGAACCATTTGAACCAAAGATCATCAGTTATCTCTTCCATTCTTCTGTATGCTAATCATGTCAGGAATTTGGATGCATGATATGTTAAGTTGATTGTGTAATGATTCTCGCACTTTTCGGTTCTTGCAATCTTGGGAATTGTATGGAAGATGTTTTTTCCGATAGTCTGGCAGTATATGGCCTGCCTCATACGTTCTAACACCAATATGAATAATCGTTTTGTTGCCACCTCCCCCAATCATTTTAGAAATTCCGATGGAATGTTATCTATTTCTTCTGCCTTATTCGATTTAAAGTCTTCCAAAGCTCTTATAAATTCTGATTCTAATCCTGGTTCCTCTATCTCTTCCCTATCTATTCTTGTTTCTTCTTCCATCACGCCATCAGATAAGTCCTTCTCCTCATAGAGGCTCTCTCCTCTGAATTTAACAATGGAATTTCCATTGCACTCTTAATGTTGCCACCCTTGTAGTTATTTTCAACGAAGCTTGTTTCGCATTTTCTAGATGCTGAGTCAGTCATTCCATCATTTTTTCGAATTCTTCACGTTTTTCAAGTAGCCATTTCTCTTAGCTTTCCTGCACTTTCTATTTATTTCATTCCTAAGTGATTTGGATTTCTGTAGTCAAGAATTTCCCTGAACAGTTTTGTACTTCCGTCTCTCATCGAGGAACTGAAATATTTTTTCAATTACCCATTGTTTCCTCACAGTTACCTTCTTAATAGTTACGTTTTTCTCTCCAATGTCTGTGATTGACCTTTCTAGAATGTCGTCTTCAACTGAACTGCCCGCTGAGTATACTTTATCGCACTATCTATAGCCTCAAAGAACTTCAAGCGTATCTCTTCATTCCTTATTACTTCCAAATCCAAATTTTGTGAGAACTGTTTCTTCCTCTTAAACTCCTCAACATTACTAAACTGTGACCTGAGTCTATATCTGCCCCTGAATACGCCATAAAGTCAATATCTAATGTAACCTCGACCTCACCATGATGTAATCTAACTGAACTCTTGCTGAATCTCCCGGCCTTTTCCAAGTACACCTCCTCCTCTTGCAATTCATGATCAGAGTATTAGCTGTTACCTTCTGAAATTTATTTGCCATGTCGAGAGGCCGCGAGGTTTGAGGTGTTATGTCGCAGAATGCGCGGCCCGTCCCGCCGGAGGTTCGAGTCCACCCTCGGGCATGGGTGTGTGTCGTTCTTAGCATAAGTTAGTAAGTTAAAGTAGTGTGTAAGTCCAGGGACCGATGACTTCAGCAGTTTGGTCCATATGGAATTCACAAACAGCTGAACATTTGAAAGTTATTTTAGAAACCAGTTACTCTTTCTCCCCTTTCATTCGTACTACCAAGCCCATATTATCCCGTAACCCTTTCTTCTACTCTTTCTCCTATAATCGAACTCGAATCCTCCATGATTATTAGATTTTCGGCTTCCCTTATGGAGTGAATTACCCGTTCAATATCCTCACACACTTTCTTTATCTCTTCATCGTCAGCTTCCGACGTCGGCATGTATAGCTGAGCTATCGTCGCCGGTGTTGGCTTGCTGTTGATTCCGATGAGAGCAACTCTGTTACTGAACTGTTCACAGTAACACAATCTCTGTCCCATCTCCCTATTCATAACGAATCAACTCCCGCTGTTCCATTTTCTGCCACTATTGACATTACCAAACATTAGTCTGACCAGAAATCCTTATCTTCTTTCCATTTCACATCACTGATGCCCATTATATGTACATTGAGAATTAGCGTTTCCCTTTTCAGACTTTATAGCTTCCCTACCACGTTCAAACTTCTGACTTTCCATGCTCCGATTCGTAGAATGTTATCTTTCATTCGTTATTCAATATTTTTCTCATGATTACCACCTCCTGGCGGTTCCCTGCCGGAGATCCGAAAGGAGGACTATTCCAGAACCTTTTATCAATGAATATCATCACGAAATTTTTCAATTACATGCAACATGTCCTGTGGATACAAGCTACTCGTCTTTAATGCAGTGGGTTCCACTGCCTTCTGCATCCACATGCCTTTGATCATTGCTGGTTTGGCGGCCTTTTAGGGACAGTTTCCCACTCCAAGGACGAGAGAGTGCACTGAATCTCTGTCCGTTCCTCAGCTCTCTTTTGACAAGTCCATTGGCTGAATGAGGGTGACTTAATATGCCGGATGCCTTTGGCCACTATCGCTGGTGATTTTCATTCAAAATTTAAGCAGTGGAGGGTATTCAAACTCAGGACCGTGGACGTTTTGATTAATAATTAAAGAATTTACCCCTACGCCACTGGCGCAGTCCTGCCGTATCACATTCCAGATTCTGAGATTTCACACTACAATTTTTCGTTGGTTGTTCAGTTTTTTTTTCTCAAGGTTACCTCCCCCTTGGCAGTTTCTCTCAGAGATAGGACTTTGTTCGGCATCAAAAAAGTAAAGGAACAGAAAAGCGAAATTTTCTAAGTTCGAAAGTGAAATTTTCTAAGCTCGAGCACAACGGTATTGCTGAAGCTCACGGTCGCATCAACGCGAGAATGCCGCTAGGAGTAAATATTTCGACATAGTTCATTAGTCACTGGAGTACAGCATCAACACTGCAGTGTATGAATGTGAATGACCTCAGCGAAAAGTTTTTGGACAAGTGCAGGCAAACCTGTCTCCACTACTCTCGTAATATTATGTAGGAAACGATGAGGAGGACGCGACAACGCATATTAGAGGTTTGACAAAGCAGTTAAGACACTGAAAGCAAATGTAGAAAATGGAAGACTGCTGACAATTCATAAAGAGCAGAACAGATTCGGTCCAAGCGAAAGACTTCAAAAAGCAGAGCCTGTCCTCGACGTTGTCTCTCAAGGCTACAGTCTGTCGATCAGTAGGATCGGTGGGCTTTCATGTCACTAGTACTAGTTTCTCTGATTTTTGTATTGTGACATCTTGTGTATGCGGTTGTTCCAGCATCAGCCATAATTCTGCTTCCTTACAGGATGACCACTGATCTTTAGCCATAGACGACGGAAGACAGCCTCCATTACCAGCTGCCAATGAAGGGTAGATCTGGGGTCTACCAACACAGCTACAACCTGAGGCACAAACTTCTCTAACCTCCATTATCGCTTGGGCAGATTGTCTCTTGAACCAGGGGCCAGGACCAGCATTCAACACGACCTCACAGCATCCGACATCGTGGTCCATCTGATGGGATAATACAAACAGTGACCTGGAAGCGACAGAGTACCCCCAGTCTGGCGTGTGAGATATAAGTCACACGTGCCATAGTCACCGCCATCTCCCTGCAGAGCCTCCAACTTGGCGTGCCTTCCACACTACGGGAAGCAACACGGTTATTAAAAGTAGCTGGCCTGCGCAAAGGGCTGATCGAAGCGAACTGTGGCAGCGTGAGCCAGCCGCTGGGTTCAGCAGATTCTTCGTCGACTTGTTAAGTCACGATCCACTGCCAAAAATACGGCAACGAACTGTATACAGTAAAATAAATGAAGTGATATTTAATTCTATTTTATTGTACCTAGCGATTCCACATAGATTCTTCGGTCCTTATCCTAGCAAAACAGTAGGGTTTTCCAACCGGAGGGATGGCGACCCCTACAAATTGGATGTCAGAAGTGATCCAGTCCAGCACCAATAGGCGTCTGACGATGACAGTTTCTGAACCACTTACGATCCTGAACACCAGCGTTCACAACAGTCGGAAAAGGAAATATTGTTTCTTGTTTTCAGATGTATTAGTTGCTACGTCCAGGATAGGGCTTGATGGCTGCAAAGTTACTCTCCGTTGACCTAGTCAACCAGATGATTTATCTCAGTTTATGGGTAATAGTCTGCAAAGCGTGTGTTGTTCTGACGTGATGCAAAACTTGTAATGAAATTGGTCATTGTGGACTGTTACTTTACAATTTAATGGATCATAGTGCACTATGTGGTACAAACCTACAATATTCTGTATGGAGGTCCCTCAGCCGCCTAGGAGTGGGTGTTCCCCGATGCAAGACCAATCTGAAGAAATGGGGAATCCTTACAGCGAGCGCAGACACCTCTTGCGACTGCGGGACTGAAGAAGATCCAAGCCACCTACTTGTATGCCCTTTCCTGGACAAACCGTGCACAATACAAGATGTTTACGGAGGAGATGACAAAGCTATCGCAGCTGCTATTTTCTGGAAATGCTGACCGAATGAATGAACCCACTTTGTGGTAAATTTATACCTGTGATACGTACTACATATAGACGATATAAGCACACAGCGGACGACTGCTTAAAGTGTCGTTGGACAAATAATAGGCATAAGGATTAGGCGTATTTGTTTTGATTCGGAACAGTACTTATTGAATTAGCATCTATAAATGATACTAGTTTGTTCACGTAAGAAACTAAGCGGGAAAGTTAACTGCACAAACGTGCTGCAGGCGCAGACAGCTGGTACTAGCGATAAGATAACTGCTCTTATGGATCGAGTTTCCGAATGGTTAGAGGACAGTAAACAACAGAAAGTACTTAATGAATAGCTAAATAAGCAGTTACAAGCTTTATTGGCAGAACAGCAGCCACAATCAGCTTTGAATGAAGTTGCAACTGCAGCAAATGTTCTCCCTTCATCCACTAACCTATCAGCTGTGAATATCATAAACCCCCTCTCTGGGGTAACATGATAAGAGGTTAATTAGTTTCATATAAGGCCGAGTTAACTACCTGCTCAGATAAAACATTTACGTATGACCAAGTTACGTATCACGGACGAGGTTAAGACCTATACTTCATACCATGAAGTTCTTAATAAGGCAGAATCGCAGAATTATCAAAGCGTTCACAGCAAAGGCATAGTAAACGAAACAGTGCAAGGTTTTTCAGGGAAAATCTCAACAACTTGACACAGAAAACAAATGAAACAGTTTATATGTTTTCTGACAGGATACGTAAAGTAAATGCACAGATGTATGAGCTGAGACAGAAGCCAGATGCAGATAAGGTCGTGATCAAACAGGCAAAGAATAGGGAATTAGACATTTTCCTGAGAGGGATTCCCCACTGTGGGTGCGAATGGAAAACCCTAATAATCTACCAGCAGCACTTCATGTTGCCACACACTTACAAGAAAGAGACATTGCTTCAAAAAAGTGCAATGCGTGGAAGATATTCACGTCTGGTAAGGAATATTACTGTTGTGTTAGCAGAGATGTTTGAAAGCACAGTGTAGCCAGTCACATTGCTATTGTTGCCAACGCTTTGGGCTCAGGCTCAGAACTGTGAGTCTAGAAAGCAGATAAAATTCAAAAAAGGAAACAGTTACAGTCCAACGTGAATGTTCCTTCCGTCCACAGAAAACTGCAGTGTTGTAGAAACATATGCAGAGACAGATTGTTGCTTAAGATCTTGGGTGAATAGGAAATAGTACAAATTTCTGGTGGATCATAGGACACATGTGTCAGTTTTGCTCCAGGACATTGTAGATAAGAGGAGACTGAAAAATATGATTGTGTAAATTAAATAACAGTTAACGGTCAAATGGCGGAAATTTCTTTAAAAAACATGGGAGACATATGTTTTCTTGAACAAATGGGAGTGTTGCCAACTGTGGGGCAGGGATTTTATACAGTAATTTGATTAGAGTCTGGTTAATCAACATGCTGAAATCGATATTTCGCAACTAACAATTAAAGTTAATGGAATTCGTTCCTGATAGGTGCTAAAGTAATATCAAATAAACTGTGTACAAGGACATAAAAAGTTGTTTTTCATGACAGAGTACCAGCAGTTACAGGAAAGCTAATTTGGATCACAGAAGACCTCGATATATCACAGCAAGGATGAAGTCGTCTCTGGATTGCAACTACAAATAAATGTAAAGGGAATTAATTCCCGAAAGGTCGAGACTGACCAGTTAAACTTCATCTTGTCACCTGAGGCTCCATTTCACCGCTTGTCCATTTATGGCATGCACATGGGTATATTAGTAGCTATCTTTAAATTCCTTGTAATTCTTCCCTGTGAAGAGCATGTCGTTTTGTCATGTCAAGTGTCCATAAAATTTTCCTATGTGTCTTTTCGGGTCAAGCAGGTTTTATATCATAGCTATTTAACAATAGCCTGTAATATAAGAGGCGATAATTCTCTTTTGTAGCGCATAGTGAAATTGACCTCTGTCGGTCGATAGAGTATAAGGGCGATGAAAGGTCGTTGCACGTCCGTTCGCGCAATTACCATATTTTTACACGTAAAACATAATTTGACCTATGCTGGTCATTTGCCATTACATGGTGATAAAGTGGCGTTGTTCGTTCACTCACGCGTAATTTTAAGTAATAAGATAAAAAATTAATCTTGATAGTATTCTTCATTCAGTGCGTGTCAGCTATAAGAAGTATATCTACATGAATTGATAAAAACACCTACTCGACCATCTGTGTACAGGTTAACCGAGATTATTGCATTATGGCGTTTACATACTACAGTTTCGCTGTTTTATGTCCTATGTCAATTTTCAATAAATAACGATGGGTGCGTTATACATCATTCGTTGTGAACGGGTCGATATATTCTAATAGTGTAAGTCGGGGCAGTGTGTTCGAACTTATATAAATCCATGCGTAGTTCCTTACATTTTAGTCATAACCTGGTGCAGAGGCTTTATGTTTAAGGTTTTCAACCTTTCTATAAGTTAGTTGTTTTAAGATATAATTCCGTTGTTCTTTTATCTTTGAAACTCATTGTCTCAGTTAGACATGCGCAATGTTCCCGCCATGTTTATTTGCAGCACGTTATCTAGTCTTATTTAGTTTCACGTGAGCTCCCGAGGCTCACCGCACGACTTCCATGGAGAAGGGCGCACGCCAGAGCTTAAGTCTTGGTGTTGACTTAGTACACTACTGCCCATTAAAATTGCTACACCACGAAGATGACGTGCTACAGAAGCGAAATTTCACCAACAGGAAGAAGATGCTGTGATATGCAAATGATTAGCTTTTCAGAGCATTCACACAAGCTTGGCGCCGGTGGCGACACCTACAACGTGCTGACATGAGGAAAGTTTCCAACCGATTTCTCATACACAAACAGCAGTTGACCGGCGTTGCCTGGTGAGACGTTGTTGTGATACCTTGTGTAAGGAGGAGAAATGCGTACCATCACGTTTCCGTCTTTGATAAAGGTAAGATTGTAGCCAATCGCGATTGCGGTTTATCGTATCATGACATTGCTGCTCGCGTTGGTCAAGATCCAATGACTGTTAGCAGAATATGGAATCGGTGGGTACAGGAGGGTAATACGGCCTCGTATCACTAGCAGTCGACATGACAGGCATCTTATCCGCATTGCTGTAACGGATAATGCAGCCACGTCTCGATCCCTGAGTCAACAGATGGGGACGTTTGCAAGACAACAACCATCTGCACGAACAGTTAGACGACGTTTGCAGCAGCATGGACTATCAGCTCGGAGACCATGGCTGGGGTTACCCTTGACGCTGCATCACAGACAGGAGCGCCTGCGACGAACCTGGGTGCACGAAGGGCAAAACGTAATTTTTTTGGATGAATCCAGGTTCTGTTTACAGCATCATCATGGTCGCATCCGTATTTGGCGACATATCGGTGAACGCACATTGGAATGATGTATTCGTCATCGCCATACTGGCGTGTCACCCAGCGCGATGGTATGGGGTGCCATTGGTTACACGCCTCGGTCACCTCTTGTTCGCATTGACGGCACTTTGAACAATGGGCGTTACATTTCAGATGTGTTACGACCCGTGGCTCTACTCTTCATTCGATCCCTGCGAAACACTACATTTCAGCAGGATAATGCACGACCGCATGTTGCAGTTCCTGTACGGGCCTGCCCTGGCCAGCACATTCTCCAGATCTCCCACCAATTGAAAACGTCTGGTCAATGGTGGCCTAGCAACTGGCTCGTCACAATACGCCAGTCACTACTCTTGATGAACTGTGGTATCTTGTTGAAGCTGCATGGGCAGCTGTACCTGTACACGGCATCCAAGCTCTGACTCAATGCCCAGGCGTATCAAGGTCGTTATTACGGCCAGAGGTGGTTGTTCAGGGTACTGATTTCTCAGGATCTATGCACCCAAATTGCGTGATAATGTAATCACATGTCAGTTCTAGTATAATATATTTGTCCAATGAATACCCGTTTATCATCTGCATTTCTTCTTGATGTAGCAATTTTAATGGCCACTAGTGTACTTATGTACCACATTTTTAAAATGTGTCTACGCCTATTCAGGCAGTTTTAGTTTTATTTCTAGACCATGCTCTCTTAGACAAATTATAGGTTCAGGTATATCTTCTGAAGAATGCTCAATTATTTGGGCTGAAACCTAGATAAAGGTTGGTTTCAATACCGCAGTCGAGGCTGATAGTTTCTTATACATTAGATTATCACGATAGGTGACTGTGCTGCAATGTTGACAGTACAAAAAAGGATAGCACATGTTAAGAAATAAATGGTCAGGTCGTGGTGTCAATAAGCCTGGATTGTTTCAGAATGAACGAAGTCAGTCTTCTGGAGGGGTTGGTAATAGCTACACTGGAAGTACTCGATGAAGAAGACATCAGTAGGTCAGTAACAGAGAATAATGTCAAGCAAACTGTCAGCACATCTGCATTGCCTAGTAAAGTCAGTCACTTAGATGGTAACGATCGATCGATCATTGAGTCATTATTAATTCAGTACAAAGATTTATTTAATTCAGAAGGCAACCATCAATACTACAGAATGACTTTTGGGTTAAGTAACTCACATGCAACATTCCAGTACCTGTTAGATGGAGTCCTTTGAGTTTTAAAACAAACAAAAAATGCACGGTCCGTTTCGATGACTTCATTATTTTTTGCTTAAGATTTAGGTGAACACATGAAACTCGAAAGAAAAGTATTTGATAGATTGTTGTTGTTGTGGTCTTCAGTCCTGAGACTGGTTTGATAGATTAAGAACGTTAATTACCTTGTCCGTATCATTAGCCAATATAGAGTGGGGACACATCCTCATCTCATTTGCCGGTCGGAGTGCCCGAGAGGTTCTAGGCGCTACAGTCTGGAACCGCGCGACCGCTGCGGTCGCAGGTTCGAATCCTGCTTCGGGCATGGATGTGTGTAATGTCCTTAGGTTAGTTAGGTTTAAGTAGTTCTAAGTTCTAGGGGACTGATGACCTCTGAAGTTAAGTCCCATAGTGCTCAGAGCCATTTTTGAACCTCATCTCACTTCAGTTATGCTTGATCCTGTGGCTCCACAGGCAGTCAAACAGTTACAGTCATTTTTTGGATTAGCAAATTATTACAAAAATTCATCAAAGGTTTTAGAAAAATTGCACAACCATTGACTGGATTACTGAGAAAAGGAATTACATTTCACTGTAGTGTCAGACAGCATTTTGAAATATTATCTTCAGATCTTTTATATCTTTTCTGATTTACCAAAGAATTGCTACTGTTATGTGAAGCAGGTAACACTGCTTTAGTAGTCATTTTAATCCAAAATGTAGATGATCAGGAACATTCAGTAGCATTTGTGGCTTTTGAGGTAAGTAAGGCTGAGTATGGTATTTTGTTTGTTCTTTGTTATTTATATTGTAATAAACTTAAAGTGCTTACTGATAACACATCCCAGAAGTAGTTATTGGGATAAAAAGAACCTTCAAGTTGACTAACAAGATGTACACTGAAAGAGACAAATGTTGTAGGAAAACTTCAGTGTTATAAGTATCTGAATTAGGACTGGAAGAAGGTACAAACTGCCACCTAAGAAAAGAATTGTACAATAGGCAACTACAGTTCCTTACACATCAAGTTTACTGTATACATCAACAAAATGCAAACGAAGCATTGATATTCTGGTAGCCATCCACACTGTCTATACTTATGTCTCAAAGAGTAAAAATAAGAATTTCTTGACAAAGTTTCAAGAGCCTTATCAGGTAGAGTGCATGACTTCACCAGTCAACGTCAACGTTGCAGTTGCTGATGAAAACGTCACTATGCGTAATAGATGTTAGATGGATAAAATCTTTGAAGGGTACCGTTGATGCATTGCCGCAAGTTTGGGCAGAAGGACACGTGGAAGTTCCAACATGATGTTTGGCTGATGTGGCACAGTGTCTCCCTTGCTACTGGTTTAAGAATGTTCACAACACAAAGCCACATAAAATTTGATTTTCTGTGATTGGCTAAATAGCTCGAGCCAGTAGCTCCCCTGTGTCAGCAGGAACTTCGGTTTCTTTGCTGGCAGCATCAGTTTGGTACTAGAGGTCACAGTGGATGGTCATACCGGTGGTGGTTCTCATCAAAGAAACATTTTCAATGGTGATGAGAATAGGCAACTGTTATGGTAAACCACATTACTAATGGTGTTGTAATTGGACGCAAATACGAGGGTTGTCCAGAAACTAAGTTCCGATCAGTCGCGAAATGGAAACCACTGGGGAAATCCGGTAAAACTTTGCACAGATGTGTTGGGCAGTGTCTCTAGTATGCCCATTGATCGTGTCACGTGGCTCTTTTCAGTTTTGAGTGAACAATGAGCACGTAAAGATGCGTAGGGAATAGCGTCTCCTGCCAAGTATGAGGGCCTGGTTATAGATTTCGCCTGTGTCATGCAGCCCACATAACACAACTGTCGAACAGTTCCTTCTTCATGCCAATTCTCGGCCGCAGATTGCAGGGGCAATGAAGACGCCCCTGCAGCGCTTCCGATGAGAAGTGTTTGGTCACCCACAATATCGTCCGTAATTGGCTCCCCCTGAGTCTCATCTCTGCTCACAAGAACCGTTGGCTATGAAGACAAAATTTTTCCACAGGCAACGAGCTGCAGACCAGTGCAGATAACTGGCCGAAAGCACAGGTGGCTGCTTTCTATGGCGAGTAAATTGGAAATTTGATACAACACTATGACAAAACTCGAAGTCGGAGAGGTGACGATGTTGAGAAGTAGGTGGAAGGTGTACCTAACTGTTGCAAATAAAACGTTTCTGGTTTTCACTGTGGTTTCCATTTCGCGACCGATCGGAACTTACTTTCTGGACAACCCTCGTATGATGGCCAAAATCGCCGCCGCAAAGAATAAGTTTTATCTAATGTATCACCAAATCCGGTCTTATTAGTATGAAGTGTGAGTAGGCATTAGCGGATTAATGTACCAGCAAATGATATCAGTGACCATAATCAACGAGCGTGGATATAATTTCATTTGAGCATTTTTCTGTGGCATGATTTATAGACTGTAATAAAACACGGCACCCTATGAAACACATGATGTGCTCTCTGCAATTACGGTAAGAAACGAAGAATGAATTGATTGCTGATGTTAGTAGCGATCATTCTTCTTTACCTCCTCTCCATTACTGCAGATGACGTATCACTGAGCACATGTGTTCTGTGCATGCAGTACTCGGGAGGCCCCTAGTGTGGAATACGAAGGTTTTGTTATAGTTCACTAACCTGCTGTCTTCAAGTTGATGTCCCCAGCGCAGAAAACAGCACGCAGGTCGTAGGTTCGATGTCTTGAGGCTGAAACTAACTTTTAGCGAGGTTCTGTTCTGAAATAATGTATCACTTCTTTGGGGTGCCACTCGCGTATTTTAATATAGCCACACGAGAAGACTACATGATCTTAATACGACACCTTCTGATACAGCAAAGTACATGATCAAACACAATGTTTACGAAAATGTATCTTTACACTATTTGTGGCACCTGTCTGTGCCTCATGAGTACCGGAGTGAATATTTTAATACTGAATACTGGCAAATACATCCTGCCACAGACATCAAGACTGTACATCTCGACTGCCTAATCCAGAGTGAGGAATAGCCCTAAATAAAAGTTGGAAACGCATCCTACGACAGACAACATGTCTGTTCTTCTCGATTGCCTAATCCAGAGTGACGAACAGCGCGAAACACTTCGCGCGCCATACCAGAAAAGGCGTGACGCTAACGCTTCCGAAGTGCTTCGTCTGCAATTTCGTCAGTCTTTTGTTTTTGATTTAAATTGTTTTTAATAATTCTAAAATGACTGATTGACAGTCCGCTGTTGAGAGATATTTATATTAAAAAGTGAAGTCATTCCAATGAGTTTCACTAATAATAATAACTATACTTTAACGTTTTGGCGCCCTTGCTCCGAACACAGCAGCCAATCACAAAGCACTAGCAATATGCAGGTGGTCTTTCTCACGGGAATGGTTCCGAATCTAACATCTGTCACAGGTAACTCACACCACGATTCGTCATCTTTATACTTCTTGCATCTCCACTGCTTTGGGAACAACTTCTTGGAGCCTAATATGATGGCTGACTAAGCCAGAAATATTACAAGATTAGATCCTCACTTCCCTGTAATTTCAACTTAACAGCGCTGTAGCATCTCAGTGAAGCCACGACCTGGTGGTACCATCTGCTTCAAGAAGGACACCTATAGAATACATCAGGTAGGAGTTCTTTAGACCGAGTGAGGTGGCGCAGTGGTTAGCACACTGGACTCGCATTCGGGAGGACGACGGTTCAATCCCGTCTCCGGCCATCCTGATTTAGGTTTTCCGTGATTTCCCTAAATCGTTTCAGGCGAATGCCGAGATGGTTCCTTTGAAAGGGCACGGCCGATTTCCTTCCCAATCCTTCCCTAACCCGAGCTTGCGCCCCGTCTCTAATGACCTCGTTGTCGACGGGACGTTAAACACTAACCACCACCACCACCAGTTCTTTAGAGAACTTTCTCGGGATGTGATGAGTTTGTATATCTCCAATTATAACCCTCACGTGCTCAGTTTTCCTGTTACGAACAGACACCAGGGAACATACTAGTTAAAATTGTTGGCCGACTGAAGGTATACTTGGGCGATGTCTCCCTTCCTCATTTTCGCAGCGCTTCCTTAGCAGCCAGCCTGTGGTCAGAGCGCCGGCTGCACATTGGTCCCCCAGCGCCCGGAAAGCCGCAGCGCTGATGGGACGCGGCGCCGGCCCAACCAGCTCGATGATTATCGCGGCGCTCCGGAATCTGTTCCATTGTGCCGGCGTGGCACGTTTAATTACATTAGGCACGGTGCGGCCGGCGAGGAGGCTGCGTCAGCGGCACGCGCACGGCCTGTGTCGTAATTAGCTGCGACCTAGCAGGGCTACCCCAAGGGCTCTGCTGCTGTCGTCTGCTGGGAAATTGTCGCGCTGACTGGCCTCCCCAGCGACTCCGGCGGATGCCTCCATTTCTGCACCCTGCAGCCTGGACGAAACTTTCACTGTGCCCAAGAAGAAAAATGTTTGTGCGCCCTTTTCGAGGTTTCCAATTCATTCAAGATTTATAGCTCCAACAACGCATATGGAGTACATGAAATGATTACATCCGCAGATCCATAGCACAAGCGGTTCTGACGTCCTAGGCAAAGACATTTGCTAAAATGCTAATATTAGTACTGGTGTAGTCTCCATGGGTGGCGATGCCACCACTGACTTTGGCATCTGTTCGATCACGGAGATGGCCATACTGCCCTGGGACATGTTGTTCCTCGCTTGTCTGTTCACAGAGGTTGAAACGTCCCCTTAGAAAAATTAGTGAATTATTCTGCTGGTAAACCCCTTACGTTATTTGATTTTCAAACAGCTGAGCCAAACTGAACGTACTCAGACATTTCTCTTTTTACTTATTCTGATCATCACTAAACTAACACACAATATTTTTAGCGCAACGCAATCTGACTTTTAATAATCCCAACAAAAGAATGGCCCTGACTAACAATAACTATACCTTTCATGAATCACTTACCTCACAAAAATCTTCATTACTCGAACTATTGCACTACAGCGAGCGCCAATACTGCCAGCTAAATAAAAGATTCTAACTACTGAAGTCACTAACTACTGATAGGCATAGTTAGAAAATGAAAGATTTTGATAAAGAACAAACAATGTATTTACCTTAATAGTGTTCAAAAATCATAATATATATATATATCAGTTCATGACATCCAGTATTACAAATTTACTGTCTCTGGTGGACACACGTCCAGATCATTTGCTCTCAAAACTCCGCCATCTCTCTCCCCACATCCACCATTGCTGGCGGCTCACCCCCAACTGCGCAACGCTACGTGCTGTTAACAGCCAACTGCCCAACACTACAATAGCGACTATTTCAACAATGCCAACCAGCCACAGACTGCACACAGCACAGCCAGTGATTTTCATACAGAGCGCTAGGTGACGTTACCAACATAAAAACCTAAACAGCCTACTTACAAGGTATTGGTTGATGTGTCGCACGAGTCACTTCTCGCCCCATCATATCCCACACGCGCTCGATTGGAGACAAGTCCGAGATCGTGCTGGCCAGGGAAGTTATTGCACGTCTTGAGGAGCACGTTGAGTTTCACAGGCAGTGTGTGGGGGAGAGCGGAACAAAACATCACCTTCCTGTTGCAAGAATGGCAAAAGAGCTTGTCTAACAACAATTTGCATGTACGGAGCGCTGGTTAGCGTCCCTTACCCTCCAGAAACACCAAAGGTGAACGGGAATTATAGCTTACTGTACCCCAGACCATATGGCCTGGTGCGGTGGCAGTGTGGTAAGTTTCTGTGGCACCAAACTGCTGAGGTCATTGGTCCCTATACTTACACACTACTTAAACTAACTTACGCTTAGGACAACACACACACCCATGCCCGAGGGAGGACTCGAATCTCCGATAGGGGGAGCCGCGTGAACCATGGCAAGGCGCCTCAGACCACTCGGCTACCTCGAGAGGCGCGGGCCAGTATGTCTCGGACGAATGCACTCTACGAGACAGCGCTCACTAGGTCTACAACGTACATGTAAACGACCTTGTGTGCAGGAAGAATCTGCTTCGTCACTGAAGACCACAGCACCCCATACCATTTTCCAAATGATCCTCTGACGGCACCGGTGGAGACGTACACAGCGATGCTGAGGCGTGACTGGAAGACGTACTAGAAGTGTGTATGCCCATAGTCCCACGGTTAGTAACAGGTTCGCAACAGTTCGTATTGACACGTCTGGACTCACAAGATCTCTTATTCCAGCTGTGGTAACTGTACGATCTGCCACTGCTTCCCCTACAATACGATGATCCTGGGAGGCGTCTGAGCTGTGTGCACGTCCAGAATCTCGTCTACAGGTGTGAGAACGTTCACTTGACTGATATCAGCATCATTGCACAATTGATGTAGCGCATCCAATTTGTGTGGCAATGCTCCAAAAGTACCATCCCGCCATTCGGGAGGCTGCAATTGGACCCCTTTCAGATTCGCTCACGTGGCTGTTGAAAGTACGATTACGTCTGCTTGGCGTAGTTGCCTGCTTCCTTCACACGTCTGCACTACGCCGAGTACTATGCCTGTGAGAATTCTGCATTAAAGTGCACACACACACACACACACACACACACACACACACGCACACACACAGCGCTCTGGTAGCTAAGCCATTACACTGCTTGCGGACTACGTTGAAACCATTATCAGTGAATTTGCTATCCCGCGGGTGGCATACGCAAACATCAGATAAAATCGATGTCGTCATTCCAGGTGCTCTGATTCTTTTTCCGGCAGTGTACATGCAAAATCAAATACCGTGTCTCTTCATTTGGAATGACAACTTACGCAGTGATGTTCTCTGTTATTTCAGATGCTTATCTCTAGCTGAATCTCTCTGCGTTTATTTTTTTCCGTTTCTGCGGTAGACGTTCCTGACGTTTCCATTGCCTTCCAGATATTAAGTATCGTAGTCACCTGTTCCGGTCTCTGTCATTCATTAATCCATCTCTAACAAGGTTTACCTAGTTCTCTCTTTCCAGTCGGGCGATAATTCATTATCTTCTTTGGTAACTTAGTTCTCATCATTCTGTCGACATGACCCTTCCATTTCATTCTATTCTCTTCTACCTCGCCATTAACTGAAAAGATTTTTAAATATGATCTTATCGTTACACATCTTACTTGGTTCATTTTATTACAGCCCCTTACATCTACGAACTTCATCTCTGTATACACGATTTTTCTGTTTTTGTTATTGTCCATGATCGAAGAAACAATTGCAGAAATAAAAGTTCGGTTCAGAAGTTGGATTGAATGTGAGAATGGAAAGATATCAATAATAAGGTTCAGTGATGACATTGCTACCTTCATTGAAAATTAATAAGAATTAGAGGATATGCTGAATGGAATGAACAGAGTAATGAGGGCAAAATATGAAATAGCGATAAATCAAAGGGAAATGAAAACAGTGAGGTGTACCAGAAATGAGATTAGTTCAAATGGTTCAAATGGCTCTGAGCGCTATGGGACTTAACATCTGTGATCATCAGTCCCCTAGAACTTAGAACTACTTAAACCTGACTAACCTAAGGACATCACACACATCCAAGCCCGAGGCAGGATTCGAACCTGCGACCGTATCGGTCACGCAGTTGCAGACTGAAGCACCTTGAACCACACGGCCACACCGGCTGGCAATGATATTAGTGACACACTGAACTTCAGAATTGGAGGACCCGGAAATTGAGTATGTCTGCCCAAAAGAAGTCTACTAATGTCAAACATCGGCCTTAATTTCAGGAAGAAATCTCTAAGATTGCAGTTCAACATCGAAAAGACGTAAGAGAGGCTGAAAATCACAGTTGCAAACATCACTAGCATATTCATGTAAACAAGTGCATAAATGCACTTGAGCATGAGAATAAATTCTCGAAACGCCGTGTGCCAAACAGCAAAAAATGAGTAAATGGAGCAGTTTTCATTATTTAAACCAGGAAAATTTTCAGTGTTTTGATAAAATGTTGAAGGCATTTAAGCAGCAGAATTCAAAGACGAATGAGGTACTCTTTGTTATCACTCCGAATATTGCAAGGGGAAGTGGCTCGGAGAGCACCGGCGACGCTGCCGTGGGAGGAAGCTGTTGCGAACCTCCTAGAAGGCTGACGTCGAGATACACTTCCGGTGAAAAGAAAAGTAAAATGCAACCTGAGTTTAGGTTGGGTCCAGAGCAATGCACTTCTCCGTGTCAGCTAACTGAGAAGACACAAAATTGTGAAGCAATAACGGAAATAAAAGAAAGGTTCAGGAGTGGAATTAAAATTCAAGGTGAAAGGATATCAATGATACCATTCGCTGATGACATTGCGATCCTGAATGAAAGTGAAGAAGAATTACATGATCTGCTGAATGGAATGAACAGTCTAATGAGTAAAGAATGTGGACTGAGATAAATCGAAGAAACAAGAAAGTAATGAGAAGTAGCAGACATGAGAACAGCGAGAAACTTAACATCAAGGTTGATGATCACGAAGTAGGTGGAGCTAAGGAAGTCTGGTTCTTAGGCACTAAAATAACCAATGACTGACGGAGCAAGGAGGACATATAAAGCAGACTAGGACTGGGAAAAAGAGCATTTCTGGCCTAGAGAAGTCTTCTGGTCTTAAACATAGGCCTTAATTTGAGGAAGAAAGTTCTGAGAACCTGCGTTTGGAGCACAGCATTGATGGTAGTGAAACATAAACTGCGGTAAAACCGGAACAGAAGAGAATCAAAGCATTTGAGATGTGGTGCTACAGGCGAATGTTTAAAATTAGGTGGACTGATTAGGTAAGGAATGAGGAGGTTCTGCACAGAATCGGAGAGGAAAGGAATTTGTGTAAAACACGGACAAGGAGACGGGACAGGGACAGGATGATAGGACATCTGTTAAGACATCAGGAAATGATTTCTATGGTACTAGGGGGAGCTGTAGAGGGGAAAAAACTGTAGAGGAAGACAGAGATAGGAATACATCCAGCAAGTGAGTGGGGACGTAGGGTGCAAGTGCTACTCTGAGATGAAGACGTTGGCACAGGAGAGGAATTCGTGGCGGGCCGCATCAAACCAGTCAGAAGACTGATGACTCAATAAATAAATACAAAAATAAATTCTGAAATATCCAGGTATGCCAAGATCGCTTGTAAATCTAATTGCTGATTGCCATTTTCGACACTGATTGTAAAATGATTTACAAGCGATCTTCACGTGTCTGATACTTCAGAATAATACGATATAGAAGTTTAATCGATACTGCCAAGGAAAATATGTGAAATCGCGTAGAAAATGACTTCTGATTAGGGAACGTATGTTTGATATTTATGGTGACAACGCTTCCAGGCTTAGTACTGATTAGTCAGTGAACAACGAAGCTTACGCTGGGCCACTGCGCCATTGCTTTTTGAGAGTGATCCGCGCTGAGTCGATACGTTTTACGATGTGACACGCTGCTGTAGAGGTTGCTCTTCACGACGCTCACTGGTGCGACACTCGACTGTTTCTGCGTCTTATCGCGAACTGAATCACGTATAGTAGTGCATATCATATCGACCCAGTGTGAACCACGGTAAGAAGAGCAATGCTAGCTGTCTTGCAGTGAATTATTCTCAGTGCTGTTGAAATAATAGCTGCTGGCCATACGATTGCGATTGTGTACGTAAACATGATAGAAGTGGAGAATTTTTGTTGAACAGTGCCAAACAGTACTTCAATACTCTATCATTTGATTAGTTGAGACTGTGTGTCAGGATGTTTTAAAAGGCTTTGTTAAAGTTGGGTGATTAATGCTTGTCTGTATGTTCAGGTTTCCATGTGTTTCGCAGTTTCGTTGAGGATATGTTGGAAAACTATTATTTGAGCTAGTGGCTCCCACGATGGCTCCTTGAATTCCAGTGATACACACATATCGCTTTGATCAAACTATGTTTCTTATGTATACCAACTTAACTGGAAGACAAAGCACCTCATTAATATGTCTAAGTTGCCAGTCGAGTTTGGTACTTATTTACTGGCCAACCAGCCACTTGCCTGGGTTATTATTTACTTCAGGGTATACGATGGCACCACAAGAAGCAGCGCAACGTCGAACTCATGCAGTGAAAGGTAGGCAGCCTGATCTTGGCGATACAAAGCCGGTGACTACGAATCTGAGTGAAATGTTGCATCTGAATATCAGTACTAAGCTATTGTTCTGAAGGCGACTTTTACTTTAGTTTTGCGTAAAGACATATTGACGGGAATAAATCGCAACACAAAAAAGTTAATGGAGAGTAACGAAATTTCGCGAATACACTGTCAAGGTAACATCTATAAGTGTTTAATATTACAAGATAATAGGTTAACCGTGAGGTAAACCATTGCAAATATGAAATGATGATACATTAATAACCGGTGTACCCGCCACAAAGTTGAACACTGGCACGCAAACGTGCATGCATTGTGTTGTACAGGTACTGGATGTCAGTTTGTGGGACGGAGTTCCACGCCTGTTGCGCTTGATCGGTCAATATAGGGACGGCTGATGCTGTTTGCCGTCAGATTATGTCCCATATGTCTTCGATTAGAGACAGATCTGGAGACTGAGCGGGCCAAGCCAACATGTTGGATAACACCCGTGTTCATGAGTGCCAACGGAACACGTCGGACCACCAGACTGACGAACAAATTTGCAGCCAGAGTGCGTGGGATAGCCACGAGTGTGCTCCTGGAGTACTCCCGCTGTCATACGAAATCGCTCCCCAGACAGTGATTCCAGGTGTAGGTCCAATGTATCCAGCACGCAGACAGCTTGGCTGCACGCCCGCAACTGGCCTCCTTATAACCAACACACGGCCGTCACTGGTACAGAGGCAGAACTAGATTTCAACAGGAAACACAACAGACCTCTACTCCGCCCTGCAGCGAACTCTTGCTTTACACCACTGAATTCACAGGTGTTGGTGGTTTGGGGTTAGTGGAATGCACGTTATAGGTTGTCTGGTTCGGAGCTGTCCTTGAAGTAGCCGATTTGTAACGAATGGTCATGTCACTGTGGTGCCAACTGAAACCCAAATTGCTGCTGCAGATGCAGTGCGATGCGCCAGAGCCATACGCCGAACACGATGGTACGCCAAACGCGATGGTCTTCCCTCTCGCTTGTCAACCGAGTGAGATGGCGCAGTGGTTAGCACGCTGGACTCGAATTCAGGAGGACGACGGTTCAATCCCACGTCCAGCCATCCTGATTTAGGTTTCCCGTGATTTCCCTAAATCGCTCCAGGCAAATGCCGGGCTGGTTCCTTTGAAAGGGCATGGCTGACTTACTACCCCATTCCTTCCCTAAGCCAATGAGACCGATGACCGCACTGTCTGGTCTCCTCCCCGAAAACAACCAACGCCTCGGTTCTGCCACGTGACCGTCCGGTGCTCTGTCTTCTTGCTACTGTACATTCTCGTGACCACCGCTGCCACCAGTAATGTACAGTGGCTACATTCCTCCCAAGTCTTTGTGCAATATCTCAGAAGGAATAGCCAGCTTCTCGTAGCCTTAATACACGACCTCGTTCAAACTCAGTGAGGTGATAATAACGGCATCTTTGTCGCCTTAAAGGCACTCTTGGCTAATATCAACTCTACAGCGTCACTCTTACGCGTCTGACGCGAAATTTGAGTGGACATCATCTTTCTGATGTAGAAACGCGTCTACCAGCTTTCGATTACGTCGCACAACTAATTCTTGGCGTTGTGACTTTTTTACTGTCAGCATGTTTCAATTTCCAAAGAAGTTTAACTGTGCTGCGTTAAGATGATGTACTCATGTATCATATTTAATGCAGGTTATTTAACCATTTTAATTTGTTATACTGATGTCCCTCCTAAAACTTTTCACACCATTGTGAGTGAGCTGCTGCAACCTGGGTGCAGACGTCTTGTCTGTCCCATCAGCCCCTTGAGATAAATCGAGTACGACAATCCGGCTTGTCTGTACTCGCTTCTAACGCCTGATCCCACGACGCTAGCTGGCTAGTGGTGGGGAATCTGTTTTCGCTTCAAAAATTGGGTTTGCCTAATGAGACTGCATCGTACCATCTAGCGCAGGGTGCAGACTAGCCGTCCAATCGAAATAACATTGCTTTAGTCCAGCGTCAACCTGGAGAAGGTAAAATGTGCTTCGAAAGGGGGAAGTTAGCAGTCTTTTCCCAGATTTTTCGAAAATGTTGTGGCAACTCCGAGCTGTCACGTTGGCAACAGTATAGAGTTAGCCCTCCATACGGAATTTGAGAGATTGGGAGCTGGACAGGAGATGCAGTGTTTGATCTTCGAGGGAAGTGAACGGTGATCGATGGAGACGGGAGATGAAGGCCATCTAGGGCTGCTTTTCCGCACACTGCTGTTTTGTAGCCGAGAGAAGTTCTCGCAATCCGCAGCAGCGCGATCCATAATCTGAGCAGTTCGCATCTCATATAATTTAGATGTGCAGCTTGAATTGCTTATTTAATTCCAATATGGAAATGAGTTCTTCAATTTTGCAACAGTGAGCAGCACAGATAAGGGTATCTCTGTGCTATATTCTCCGCTCAGTCTTCCCTCCGTATGGTTCCCTCCACAGTGATAGTTTCGCCCTTTGTTAATCTAATTGGCGCTCCAATTATCTTTCTTTCACTGCCAACTCCTGATTAACTTTTGGTTTATTTAAGAGTAAATCTGATTGTGTGAACGACAGGTTACTTTTGATTAACTTTTGTTTCTTTTTAGAGTAATTTAGGTTCCATAAAGAGGAGATTTCTTCTGCTAAAGGAGATAACGTTTGATCAGATTTTGTTTCATTTAAAAGAAAAGATACATTCTGTGAAAGGCAAATACCTTTCGATTCATTTGTGTTCAGTTTTAGAGTAACTAACAATTCTGTTCAAATCAGACTTGACTTACGTTGCAAGATAGTTAGTTGTACTGTAGCTTTCCTGGTTAGTTAATAACAGGTGCAGTTGAAACCTCGAAAAAAGATACAAATTTGTTAACAACGCTATGAAACGAATACAACACGACTAACAATGCTTGCAACCTTAAATTTCCGTGACTTCAAATTGACATCAGATAGGTGGCACAAATTTCAAGTCTTTTACGTACGTGGGACATCACATCTCGCAAGGTCGGCACTGGGATTTGACTAACATCCTGCCGAATTCGATCCTTCAATTCCTGGATGGAGGATAAGACTGGAAAATCTGAGGTTTAAAATTACCACAGAAGAAGAAATCACACACTGAAACGTCAGCGGATCTAAGAGGCTAGGGAATGTCCCCGTTCTTGGAAATGGGAAGACCAGGAAAGATGTTCTGTAGCGCGTAAATGGAATGGCACGAGGTATGGTAGGTGGACCCGTCATGTTTGAAAATTGTGTTTGCAGGCACAGGAAGATCAGCAAACTGTCGCATTGGGGAACGTTTCAACATGTAAACACAATGTTCTTTACTCTGAGTAACCGCTTTCCCGCGGTCGTCTTAAAAAAAAATAAGGCTCAATGGTCCAAAACGACGATACGCCACACCACACTACCGCTTTTTGACTATGAACTTGCATTTCATGAACCATTTCTGTATTTTCACATGACCAGTATCTGAAGTTTTGCTTGTCAACGAAGTGTGACATATAAAAATTGGCCACATTGCTCGTGCTCAAAATGTCGCAAAGGTCTGGGTTGTTATTCACGAGTTCCAACAGTTGCTGGCAAAAGCGTTGTTTTTGTGGGAGGACGTCCGCATTCAGTTTCTGTACATCTGAATTTTGTATGTGTAGGGTTGTAGTCGCTTCCACAATGTTTGCCACACACTGCGATTCGATATGTCGAGTTGCGCCGCATGCTTGCGTGCAGAACTCTAGGGATTTAGGCTGAATGCTTCTTAAACTCTTGCATCATTCTCTGGTATGCACAAGCGTTTTGAACTTCCACGTCTATTTCACACTCTACCATCCATTTTCTGACAATTTTGTACCTATAGATCAATAGCATGTGCTGACGGGACTGGAGCATGACATGCGAGATGTAATGAGTATGAAATAGTCGCACCGCCTTTTTGTAACACTCCTTCACGGCAATAGCGCATTTTTCACCGGGCCACGAAGCCATCTCGACTGAACATCGATTTCTGGTTTAATGGCAAGGGTTTTTTGTCCAGATGGCGTCACTCTAGTTTTCTAGTTTCCTAACGTAATGGGCTATTTCCCAAGTCGTCATATCGCCCGTTTCACTGCGCATAACCTGGTATGCTATCAAACTGCTTTGCTTTCTCAGTTTTATTCTTTGCATACAGTGTACACTAGAGGATTAGTTGTCTGACATACTTCAGAAGAAACAGCTCGAGAGCATGTTCTGCCACAGATATAGAACTCAACATCTTTCATGCGCCGCATAAAGTCGAAGGAAATGTTTTATTTCCCGTTACAGATCAAATAATTTTTAAATCGGAATTTTACGTGCTCATCCGACAAAACTGTTTCACATTAGATAAGACCGATATGTAATAACAGGGACAATTAGATACGAAGAAAACACAGTACTCCAGCAGTGACCGAGCAGCGCTGCTGCATCGTGGTAGCACTCAGCGCGAGCCAGGATGGTGCTGTCACTTCTGGACTTCTGGTTATTCTTCGCCTTTTACTGTCCCTGTTAATACATACCGGTAAAACAAATATCACGCTAGAATAATTTTGGACTGCTCTATCGAATGGCCATGTAAAATTGCGCTTTCAAAATCATCTTATTTCTAAGGGAAACAAACCAACGCTTTCAATTGACACAGGGCGTCTTGTGATAATGGCAAATAGGGCGTTCTGTACAGCATCGAGTAAAAATATGGTTCCCTGAATTTATATGACAGGGTTTCGCTTTAGTGTGACACACCATGATCAAACATGTGACATCGCAGGAAGGTGTTTATGTAAAACTAAATTAAAAGTAACCTTCAAAGTAGAAAACACTTTCGCACAGAGAATAAGACACAATATTTCATCTAAAAAGTATATTTCAGGCGTTCCCCTAGGTAGTGTTATAGGCCCTTTGCTGCTCCTTATCTATATAAACGATTTGGGAGACAATCTGAGCAGATGACGTTGTCGTTTATCGGCTAATAAAGTCATCAGAAGATCAAAACAAACTGCAAAACGATTTAGAAAAAAAATATCTGAATGGTAGGAAAAGTGGCAGTTGACCCTAAATATCGAAAAGTATGAGGTCTTCCACATGAGTACTGAAAGGAACTCGTTAAACTTCGGTTACACCATAAATCAGTCTAATCTAAAAGCCGTAAATTCAACTAAATACCTAGGTATTACAATTACGAACGACTTAAATTGGAAAGAACACATAGAAAATGTTGTGAGGAAGGCTAACCAGGGGCTGCGTTTTATTGGCAGGACACTTAGAAAATGTAACAGACCTACTAAGGAGAGTGCCTACACTACGCTTGTCCGTCCTCTTTTAGAATACTGCTGTGCGGTGTGGGATCCTTACCAGGTAGCACTGACGGAATACATCGAAAAAGTTCAAAGAAAGGCAGCACGTTTTGTATTATCACGAAATATGGGAGAGAGTGTCACAGAAATGATACAGGATTTGGCTGGAAATCATTAAAAGAAAGGCGTTTTTCGTTGCGACGGAATATTCTCACGAAATTCCAATCACCAACTTTCTCCTCCGAATGCGAAAATATTTTGTTGACACCGACCTACATAGGGCGGAACGATCACCACGATAAAATAAGGGAAATCAGAGCTCGTACGGAAAGATATAGGTGTTCATTCTTTCCGCGCGCTTTACGAGATTGGAATAAGAGAGAATTGTGAAGGTGGTTCGATGAACCCTCTGCCAGGCGCTTAAATGTGATTTGCAGAGTATCGATGTAGAAGTAGATGTAGATGTAAATAAGTACTTAGCCTCAACAATCTGTTGGATCACTGCAAAAAGCGACATATTGGGCAGATAGGTAGAACCTTGAAAACGCGAAACAAAGAGCACAATTGTGTACAAAATAAAACTGCGGCGCGGGAATCTGTGTGGACAGGCAGACACCTCTGCCACGCTTGACCCTCAGCCTGCTGCAGGTGGCGCCCTCCTGTGACTTCCTTCCTTTAGTATTCTTTTGCACACTACCTTTTAAGGCTTTTATAATTTTTTGTAAACAGATTAATAACTTTCACTTTTTAGATTTTAAGTATTTGGCTTAGTCTTTTAAATATTAACTTATTATGAAGAAGGCTTTTAGGACTTCGTAATTCAGTGGGCAAAAACGGAACACTTGTAGGATCACTTAGTATTACAAGGGATTACAAGGGAGACATGGCAAACAAGAGTACAGGATGACAGCATTACCATCAAAGCGGATGAAAACTTGACAAACAATAAGCAGGAAGTCGAAAACATTTTGTATAATCATTTTTTAAATGTTGTAGAAAAAATAGGTTCTAAATGTTCATTAGAAGAAGCAAAGCAGTTAACGGAAGAAGCCTTACCCACACGATTTGATAAAAGTGAAATTCCGCGATCCTCTCCTTCTGAAATTAGGCATATAATGAACTCTCTCACGAATAAAAGCTCACATGGAATTGATGGCATTTCCAGCAGGATCATAAAAGCTTGTTCCCAAGAGATAAGTGAGATTCTTAGCCACATATGTAATAGCTCTCTGAAGCAGGGTATTTTCCCAGATAGACTGAAGTATGCCATTGTTAAACCGTTGCATAAAAAAGAGGGTATGCCTGATGTCAACAACTCCGCCCATTCTCTGGGGTATTTTCCCAGACAGACTGAAGTATGCCATTGTTAAACCATTGCATAAAAAAGGGGATACGTCTGATGTCAACAACTACCAGCCATTCTCTCTTCTGACTGCCTTATCCAAAATTTTTGAAAAAGTAATGTATTGTAAAAATAAAGTTTTGGTTTCCAGAAAGGTTTTCAACGGAAAATAATATATATACTTTCACTAATGAAATATTAAATGCTCCGAGTAACAAGAAGTCACCCGTTGGGATTTTTTGTGATCTCTCAAAGGCTTTTGTTTGTGTAAATCATGGAATACTTCTACATAAGGTCAAGTGCTGTGGTATGAATGGGACAGCGCTCAAATGGTTTAAATCATACCTAACTGGAAGAGTGCAGAAAGTTGAAATAAGCAGTTCACATAATATGCAAAAAACTGGTGATTTCTCAAACTGGGGAACAATCAAGAATGGGGTGCCACAAGGTTAGGTCTTGGGTCCTCTGCTGTTCTTAATATATATTAATGACTTGTCATTCTATATTCACGAAGATGCAAAGGCGGTACTTTTTGCCGATGATACAAGTATAGCTATCACACCCAACGGACAAGAATTAACTGATGAAATTGTGAACGATGATTTCAGAAAATCATTAAGTGGTTCTCTATAAATGGGCTCTCATTAAACTTTGATAAAACACAGTATATACAGTTCCACACAGTAAACGGAATGACACCATTAATAAATATAGACTTCGATCAGAAATCGGTATCTAAGGTATAACATTCAAAATTTCTAGGTGTGTGCATTGATGAGAGGTTGAACTGGAAAAAACACACTGAAGATCTGCTGAAACATCTGAGTTCAGCTACTTATGCTATTAGGGTCACTGCAAATTTTGGCGGTATACATCTCAGTAGATTAACTTACCACGCCTGTTTTCGTTCTCTGCTTTCATATGGCATCATATTCTGGGGTAATTCATCATTGAGTAAAAGAGTGTTCATTGCAAAAAAGGGTGTAATCAGAATAATTGCTAGAGCTCATCCAAGATCATCCTGCAGACACTCATTTAAAGAGCTAGGGATCTTCACTGTAGCCTCAATATATATTGACAATCCGAACGAATTCAAAAGTAATAGCAGTGTACATGGCTACAACACTAGGAGAAAGGATGATCTTCACTACTCAAGGTTAAATCTACCTTTGGCTCAGAATGGGGTAAATTATGCTGCCACTAAAGTCTTTGGTCACTTACCTAATAGCTTCAAAAGTCTGACAGATAGCCATATACCATTTAAAAGGAAATTATAAGAATTTCTTAATGGCAATTCCTTCTACTCATTAGATGAATTTTTGGATATAGTAAGTGGGTAATTTCCCCAACCCCCACAAAAAATTAAAAAAAATTGTGTAATGTAATATTTTGTGTAATGTAATGTCTTGTATAGACACCTTTTATTAACCTGACACGTTCCACACAATTACGAAGTGCCGTATTCATGATCTATGGAACAAGTACTAATCTAATCTAATCTAATCTGTTGTCTGTCCGACCGTCCGACCGTCTGTCTGGCTCACTGTTAAGACCCCTTTATCTAACGAAAGGTTTGACGTATACGGTTGAAATTTACGTCATGTACTAATGTTTATGGTCCCTTGGCGGTGTAAGACAAACTTTTTGAGTCGATGCAGTCAAAACATACAGACATTTACGTGAGATATTTTGATACCAGCAAACTCACTCATTGAAACGTACAGGCTACTTCCTGTTGACCTAAAATCATGAGATTTGGAAGAAACAATGTTTAGCAGTACAAGTAAAGGAAAAAATCCGAAAACTGTTAATGTGTGTTTAAATCAAACGATAAAAATGATTCCTTTAATCATTTGTTATTCGACTTGAAAACTAAAACATTTGAGAATGTCTTGGAATTGCCGGAACCGATATGTTGCCAGTATCAACGTGGATAACAGGCAAAAACCGTCGAGATTCTCGATTCCCGAAACTGAGCAAGTGTCCACATGTGTAATTCAGTGTGTACAGAAGTCTGAAAGCTCTAGTAGTACTCGCACCTGGACAGTTTTTGTTATTCAAGGCGCTGAAGTTTGTTCTCAGCAACGTGGCATGTGCATAACTTTTGTAACACTTACATCGATTAGGAGTAGGTTTATTTCATGTAACTGTGTATTTGCAATTTATAAAGTGCGTAGTCTGTGTTGTTTAAACTCCTTGATGTATGGCAAGGAAATTAGAGTTTTTAAATATATGTATTCAAAAGGCAAAGGAATATGTTGAAATTTTAAATTATTATAATCTGAATATGTTTATAAAAAAGAGTATGTTTGTTAAAAGCTGGTTCATGCTTAGGGCACTTGTATTTGTAACGTGTAAACGCTATAGGGAAGTCCCTCCGCAACGAAAGTGGCCTGGAGTGATGTAAAATGTAGGTTTGGCGGTCGAACTGAGCATCTCTTTTGTATGAACGACAAGCAGTGTGTGGCTAGCCTCTGCACGATACACTTCGACGGTGCTAAGAGAGGCAACTGGAAGATGCATTAGAAGGGATTTGCTTTGTATGTGGAGCTGGTTATCATTTGGTACTCACGGAATAATAGAATGGCTCTAATGTGGTGAAGATCCGACGCCAAGAAGAGAATTATAGAGCATTCGCACATCAAGAGCCGTAAGTACAATCAGCCGCCATTTCGCCTGCCCTCCATCTTCGCCAATGGTTCACAAACTTCATGCATTCAGTTAAGTAATATATATGGGCATGGACTAGTTAATTTGTGTGTGGTTTCAATAATAATCACATAAAACCTAAATTCGTGTCAGAACCATATTTTCAATCCTGATCACGAACCTTGGCAGGGCCCTCATCTAAGTGCTACTAAAACCGAGTATCCTGATTTAAATGAACAATTCTTGCATTCATGTGTTTAAAAGTGATTTTTTGTCTAAAGTGGAAGGAGTAGTAAAAGTTACAGCTAAAACCACGAAAGGGAAGTTCGACAGACTTTTACTAAAGTATCCTTAGTTTATTTTAAAATATAGTTTTGTAGGATTACAGTGCAAGGTTGTGTAAATATTATTGCGAAGAATACCTGCTTCACAGGAAATTAATAAATCTTTAATGAACATATTTATGGTAGTTTTGTTAAAAGAAAAATTATGCACTTTTTAAAGAAGGTGTTTTTTTGATACCCATCATGAAAGATACCTTTTTTCAAGTTAATTGAGCCCAGTGTTGTATTAACTGTCTTGCAAAGTACTTCAAGTAAATTGTTAGCATTTAGAGTTTGTTTTTACCATTGTAACAATCAAAGAGCTTTGACTGGTGAAACTATACGAGTTTATGGGTCCCCATTATATTCTCCAGCTATTAAGAAAAAATTGAATTATTATTGCTACCAAGGAAAATTGCTGTATGCAAAGGAGCTTAAACAGTGTATTTATGATGTTATTCATGTTTATTTGTGTTTTTCATGTTAGGCAAGATAGAAGCCCCTCATGTCCAAATTTAGTTCCGCGCTTCATGCAGTGGCATTTCAGTATTTGATTAATAATGCTCTTGAGTGTGGCTGTCATCAGTATGAGTTTTGTGCAAAGTTGCCCCCCATAATTTACTTGTGTATGTGTTATTGGTAACTGCTGCTATGCACAGTATAGAGTGCACTGTGTCAGTTTGTACCCTGTTTGCTATTCTAAGGGAAAACTCAACAAAAGTAACTTCAATAACCAGTATTAAATTATCTCAAATATATATTTCCAAATTAATGTGCCTAATTGGGCTGGCGACCGTTCATTTTTTAATTCATTTATGACTTTACCAATTTAGTTTTTAATTCCACCAAATTCGAAATTATAGTCCTATACCCTTGTCCATTAGGCACACGCGCGGTCAATCTTCGAAATCCTCTCAGAGGGTAACATTAGCGTGTTTCTCGACACCTTAGTGTTATACGTTCTTTGCTGTTTAGTTTCCATAATAGCAGAAGTTTACCCACTGACACTACGCATTTCTCAGTAATTCAGTTGTTTTATTTTTGTTTGCATATTACCACTCTATATATATTTTATATCACTTTCTACCTATGGTCCCGGGTTCGATTTCCGGCCGGGTTCGGGATTTTCTCTGCCCGGGACTGGGTGTTTCTGTTGTCCTCGTCATTTCATCATCATCATTCGTCACATTGGCTATATTGGACTGAGCAAAACATTGAACTGTGTAAAAATTGGGACTTTGCATGGGCGCTGATGACCGCGCAGTTGAGCGCCTCAAACCCAAACATCATCAACACTTTCTGCCTACCTTTGAGCCGTCGTACCCCGTTTCTTATGCAGTAATTAATGGCTCTGAGAATGGTCTAAATGACGGCCGGTGTGGCCGAGCGGTTCTAGGCGCTACAGTCTGGAACCGCGCGACCGGTAGAGTCGCAGGTCCGAATCCTGCCTCGGGCATGGATGTGTGTGATGTTCATAGGTTAGTTAGGTTTAAGTAGTTCTAAGTTCTAGGGGACTGATGACCTCAGCAGTTAAGTCCCATATTGCTCAGAGCCATTTGAACCATTTTTGATCAAATTCTCCTAAACCGGGTGAAAAGTTGTTGTCCAATAAATTCAAAAGCGGCTGGTGCTTGTCCTTATATACATTGGAAGTGGTAAAAGTGTCCTCTGGACACAAAACCTTCAGTTATGTATGCAGCCACCATTCACATAATTTAAATTTCGTTTATTTACCTTTGTAAATTATTTGTGTCCTTGAAATGAAATTAAGACAATGAGACACTCATCTGGACCATTTTGCTTGGTCTGGCCAACTCTGGCTGTCCTTAAGACATATTCAGTTTCCAAGTTCTGTGTCGTTATCGAACTGCTGAATAGCGCTTCCCCATATTAAGGCTGGAACCTGAATATTTGTATGGGAAATTGCTGTGACGCGGCGTGCTTTCCTTCCGTAGCAGATTACCGCCTACCGGCAGCAAAGAGGACGTGGGGAAGAGACCGGGCGATCTGTATGCGACGTGGCTGCAGCCTAACACATCTACGACTCTGAGCCTCTCGGCCTGTCCCAGCAGAACACACCCCTCCACCTCCCCTGCCCACCTCCTTCTTTCTTGACCAGCCTCTCTACTCAACAACTCTTGTGGGCCACAGCATTGGGATGATGCATTCTGAGGACTCTCAAAGTATGTTGGACGTGTAATCACGTACAGGCTAAACCAGAAGTCCATCGACCAAATTTCGCAAGTTGTTCAGGTGCATTTTCAGAGCCTTCTGTACAAGGGATCATTCGCTCATTATAGAAAAATAATGCGATTATGATTTATTCGTTTTGTTATCTCAGTTACCGTCGTTTCTGTGAAAATATCTTCACAGCAATGACTAAGCCTATAATATGTAATTGGCACATCTGATTTCCTTCGACGGCCTTGTTTAGTCAATGGTCCAGCTGTGGCCCACCAACGTCAGAAATCACGTGACAGGTTGACGCGTGTTGCTAAGTTTAGGCGCTGAGTGCCGCCCGGCCGCATCAAGTGACGGGCACATACGTCCGGCAAGATAAGCCCTTACCAGTGGATTCCTGTCGATGACTTGCGCTGCCGAGAATCGAGTGGCTCGATGGCTAGAACGGCCACACTACGACCCTCAGCCCATCAGCCAACTGTTGGGCCTCCTTGGCGAATGGATGAATTTTGGCGAAGCGCGGCGACTTCGCAACAGAGGCCGGCAGTATGAGGGTTGGCGATGACTCTCTGCTTCAGTGCATCCCCAACCAGGCTGGACAGAATTTTTCGCTCTGAAACAGCTTTGTGGTGACATTGCGGCTATAGAAACATGTATGATACGTACCAAAGTGTCTCTGGCTACAGCAACCGTCCAGACACTGACCCGCCGGCGGAGGGCAACGCACGGTGAGCGTCGTCGCTCAACGGCGGTTCAGTGCTGTGAGTGGCCCGCTTCACGGCATCACACCCATCTGCCCAGGTACATTTCACTACAATATATAACACGAAATGGGTCATAACAGCTTGCCGTTGTGGCCGAGTTGTTCTAGGCGCTTCAGTCTGGAACCGCGCTGCTGCTACGATTGCAGGTTCGAATCCTGCCTCGAGCATGGATGTGTATGCTGTCCTTAGGTTAGTTGGGTTTAAGTAGTTCTAAGTCTAAGGGACTGATGACCTCAGATGTTAAGTCCCATTGCGCTTAGAGCCATTTGAACCAAGCCTCTTTCCCGCCGACCAGCGTCTGTGACGTGCATGCGCAGTACCGCCGCGATGGAGCATAGAGGGCCACTCTTGGCACCTTGTCGTCAGTCTTGCGACTCACTCTTAGGATGACAGGACGATACGCGTCCGAAACATCAGTTGAAGAAATTTTATTTGCGCTGCTGTGTGCCCGAAATTTAGTGGACTACTATTGAGCATATCTGGGATGCCTTGTAACGTGCCTTTCGGGCGCTGATAACCTCGCTGTATTGCGCCCTAAAACACTAATAATCATCATCATTGTAACGTGCTGTTCAGAAGAGATCTCCACCCACTCGTTCTCTTACGGGTTTATGGACAGTGTTGGAGGATTCATGGTGTCAACGCCCTCCTGTACTACTTTAGACACAAGTCGAGTACATGCCATGTCGTGTTGCGGTACTTCTGCGTGCTTGCGGGGGCCCTACACGATATTAGGCAGATTTACCAGTTTCTTTGGCTCTTCAGTGTAGTATGCCATGTTGTTGTTACTACCTTTGGTATGGTATATATTAAGGAATTCGCTTGATGGTAGTTGTTATATGTCTTAAACTGGTACTCTCTCGTAAAATTAAAATTAAATCTAATACTTTTATTTATATTAAGTACAATTACGGGCTTTTCAGCATGATGCCCAAAAAAAAAAATTCTTTAAAGAAAAATTTTATTTTGTTCTAGTACCGGTCCTTCTTTGCGATTTCAACCTTACTAGTCTGTTCTGATTCGGCCGGGGTGGGCGAGCGTTTCTAGGCGCTACAGTCTGGAACCGCGCGACCGCTACGGTCGCAGGTTCGAATCCTGCCTCGGGCATGGATGTGTGTGATCTCCTGAGGTTAGTTAGGTTTAAGTAGTTCTAAGTTCTAGGGGACTGATGACCTCAGTAGTTGAGTCCCATAGTGCTCAGAGCCATTGAGTCTGTTCTGATTTTAGACTGGCTACTAAGGATCAAGCTCTAGTATTACTAAATAGTCATAGTAATAATTATCATCATGACCGGCTCCATTTTATCAATGGCTCTTCCCTTTAACAGTTACATGGAATAATCGTAACAAATATTCGGGTAAGAATAAGAGAAGTATTCGTGGTCTCAAATTCTGGAAGAATACGATTCTTACGTCAACTCTTCGAGTGTTCCGTAAACATTTCTTCTGCCGGAATATGGATGTTAGAAACGAGTAAAGCAGAACACACGCTCCATTTGACACCTGATGAACTTTATTTCAAAGAAACGAAGTTAAAGTAATCGCGGTGGAAGCACTGTACGACGATCCGTGACTCAGCGACCAGTTGTTCCACTTGAGGCTGCTGCAGCGTCCACTGAGCGTACATCTGGCTTGCGGGGCATGGAGGCAGTATGTGCGGTGCTGTTTCACGGCCCGTTGTTACCTGGTGAGCCTACGTTAGTCTTCTTATCTCGGCTGGCCGGGAGGTAGCAGCTCGTGTTCTCGCACCGTGAATCACCTACCGTCCTCTACTGACCCCTCCCTTCCAGCCAACCACTGTCGGCCGCTCGCGTGGGAACGTTCGCCTTAAATTTAGTCGCCTTTGTAATGGCCCGTTATTACGCGAGCAGCGGTATTAATTTTAGCACACGCCGCTCCAGTGTTATTGCCACAAAGGAGAGTGCGGCAGCAACCAGCGCCGGCCGGCCACGATATATTGCGGCGGCTGCCTTTGCGACCGGTTCGGCTTCTCCTCCGCGCGTTGTTCAACGTCTATACCTCAGACACCTCTGCGCGTGGATTGGCGCAATATTTTCGAAGCTGTACATTACACTGCAGTTGTTTCTGATCATTTATCATCCGCAGCCGCCTCGAATGTTACGTGAAGCAGGCAATTTGATTGCTAGTATTGTTGTTACGTTCTTCTACTATAGGGTCCTCAAATTTTCTGTTGGCATCTCCTTTCGTACAGTATCATTTATTCGCAACCCCTCTCAGTGCTATAAATGTGCTTAGTACTAATTATATGAATACTTGCATATCGTTTAAGAACTATGTCTATGTCTTAGTATTAGTCTGAACAGAAGGAAACCTCCCAATAAAATCGAGGCGGATTTTTAGTTTTTTAATATATTAACAAACGATTGCTGAGGCGCTGCGATGTTGAAGGTTCTTAAAAAATCGAGGGATAATGTACGGCCGGCCGGGGTGGCCGAGCGGTTCTAGGCGCTGCAGTCTGGAGCCGAGCGACCGCTACGGTCGCAAGTTCGAATCCTGCCTCGGGCATGGATGCGTGTGATGTCCTTAGTTAGGTTTAAGTAGTTCAAAGTTCTAGGGGACTAATGACCTCAGAAGTTAAGTCCCTTAGTGCTCAGAGCCTTTTGAACCGTCTGATAATGTACGAACTACACTATACAGTCATATTACTATCTACACCTGTCAAAAGCCTGAAAAACCATCTTAACATGGGAAATAAATAGGGGACAAGGCTTGATTAGCTAACCACAGAAATATTAAAAACGTAAAATAGGAAAGGAACAGATGAGATGTTAAAAATCTGCAAGGAAATGTACTCATATTGGGAGTGGCCTAACGTCTTATTCCAAGCAGTCTTGGTACCCCTCTAAAATAAAAACAATACAAATTGTGAAGAACACTGTACTTTCTGCCTGCTACCACATGAGACCTAGATTTCACTGACAGGGATGAACAGTAGCTGAAAGGCATCATCGGAAAAGACTGTCCTACTCGGCGTAGGTAGACCACAGTTTATGATCAATAGCACTGATGGTGACACGAAGAACGATGGAATAAATGGGTGGTTCTTGTGGTCGATGACAGAATAATTTACAAAATTTATTGCTAGCTGAAGAAAATTACAGAGTGCAGTGAAAGCTGTCGCAAGTGTGCGTAACAGTTCACCAAATAATCCGGACTGAAAACTTAAACAAAGGTGAGGTCAGTTACTCTGCTGTCATTGTCGAGTATCTAAAGCTACAGAGAACAGCGAGAACTGTTGGGCAAGTATGCGACACTCGAATCAGTAGACTTTTTTATTTTCTGAAGGCATGTATATATTACAACAATTGGAAATACACCTACACAAAATCAAAAATCATTAATCTAAGATGGCTGGTATGGCCGAGCGGTTCTAGGCGCTTCAATCTGGAACAGTGCGACCGCTACGGTCGCAGGTTGGAATCCTGCCTCGGGCATGGATGTGTGTGATGTCCTTAGGTCAGTTAGGTTTAAGTTGTTCTAAGTGCTAGGGGATTGATGATCTCAGAAGTTGAGTCCAATAGTGCTCAGAGCCATTTGTTAAGTCCCATAGTGCTCAGAGCTATAAACTCTGTATTAGACGACTTACATCTGAAGATGGACCCACAGGATACGAAATACATCGTGTACTTTAAGAAAACACGGAAAAATTGTGACTGAAGGAGTTTTGATTCAACTTTTCTATAAACTTAACTGGTTCACTTTAGAAACATTTGACAACAGAATCATCGTTACCTAACTCCGCTGTAATTTTCTTTGGAACTTTTGGACAGTTGAGAGGGTATTTCGTAGAACATTGTCTCGCATTCTATAAGCTTCAGTAAAAATCTCTCCCAAGAAAATAATTTTCCCCCTATTGCAGTGTATGTATTTATGAATTGCAGAAATGTTTCCACTTTATCTACTCACTGACCTACTTCTTCTAAGGTACTATTTCAAATTTTGCGACTGCTACGCAAATTTATCTGTTAAGAATTCAACTTCCGTGTTGCAGTACTTTGTTTCGCCCATGGTATAGCTGTCGTATCATGCTCCCACAACAGAATCGTTTAATATTGTCGATGTATGTGGTACATTTATACGTTCTCTAACATTGTTAAACGAGCAAGCTAGTGAGCATAACCTTGGAAAAAGTTCGATGAAAAAAATTGTCTTCGAGAAACGTATAAATTTTATCCTTACTGAAGACGAGAAAAATTTTGTCCACAAAAATCGCGACTGGGGAGCAGTGAACGATCTTACGCTATCGACGATGTCTACGGAGACAGGTTGTTGATATCCAATGTGTGTATGTCACTGAGTAGAAATCCAACGGCGGTGGACCAACACACGCATGTTTCAAAATCATACCGGCCGGCCACTGGCAGTGGTGCAGATATATGGCGGTGCTCGGGAAATGAGATCTCGCTATCAGCAGAAGTGCGCGGGAAGTCGGCCGGCGTATTTACTGCGCGCGTCAGTAATGGGTTGCGGGCAGTTGCGGCAGCAGCAGCAGTAACAGGCCGGCGGCTGCTCGGCAGAGCCGGCGACTGACTGCCGAGGCCGCTCCAGAAGCTGCGAGCGCCGTCGTGCTGCGCGTTCCGCTTAATGGCGCGTGTCAAACGCTGACAAATGGGACGCGCGACGAAAAGCAGTCACGTCGCGACGACTGCGGCGTGGCGCAGCTCCTCGCAGCAGCGAGGATGTGGACCCCTTGTCGGAGGAAGGCGACGGCGGCGTCTCGCGTATACACAAGTTATGGGTGCCTGAGAACTGAGGGGACATGAAAGTTCGCAGCGTAACGACTGTTCCCGTCATAGAGAGTCAAAGAATTCACCTATATCAAAACTAAATGATATGAAGATAAAGATCGATAGAAGAATGGAACAAACAGTGTGTATGCTGTGAAAGCTATATGATTTTTATATAGAAGTTTCGAAACAGTTGTCACTAAAGCTACCAACAGATAGTGCCCGTAAGCTAACGGCTCGTATCAGCACGCATAAATAAACCCGTTCTCTTCAAGCAGTCTTTTTGAAATGCATTAGAGAGGCGGCACAAACGCACAATGAAATTCTATGAAACACCTAATTTTCGTCACTGACTGTACGTTTATTAAAAATTCGCTATTGATGTTTCAAGTTTTGCTTGTTTTCAAGTGGGTGACAGCTACAAACAACATATAGCCTACTCGTACGCAGGATTAAACATGTCACTAAGATAATGCTTACGTGTTCAACTGTAGAGTCACGAAAATCTTGATTAGCCTCCTCGCCGTACGCTCTATCATCACTGCCATGTTAATCACGGCTGGCTCTGACCTTACCAAAGAGGAAGTGATCTTCGAACTGAAACCGGGCGAGGCGGCGTTGTGATTATACGTCCGGATTTACATTCGCAACGACATTGGTTCAAATTCGTGTCCAGCCATCCAGATTTAGGTTTTCCGTGATTTCCCTAAATCTTTCCTGGCAGGTGCTGGGACTGTTCCTCTGAACGACACGATTTATTTACTTGTCCATCTTTAACCTCAGCTTGTGCTCTATCTCTAACGACCTTGATGTCTTCTGTCCTTTCAAACACTGCTATCCTGCCTTAAAAATCCGCACAGCCCCGCCGTTTCCTACAGCAACTCAGTCCCACTTTGCTTATGCAAATCTTCACAGACTCTGCCTACCCCATTGATCACCTTCCCACAGAGGGAGCCCTGATTTACAACCACTCTCGTAAAGTCGAATCCTCCAAACCTGTTCCCCAGTCCAACCATTGACAAAAATGTCTCTTTTATAATGGTCACATGACACTTGATTATGGAAATTCACCCATCTGTCCTCACGGCAAAACCTCCCACTGCCACAGACAATGTCCAAACGTCGGCTTCTCTCCCCCCTTCCCTCTCTAACACTGGCGATGACTGTCTACCCTGTTAATCATGCTGCCCAACCCAATAAATCTCTCTGCCCACCTCCCACTGCCAAACACTCATCATTCCTCCATATCACCCACAAAAACATCTGCCCTTTCCAAAACGACGTACTCTACAACAAATTTCCCTTAATGTTCACTCTGAACACCACATCAGTACCCAGGCAACCTACTGCTGAAATCTCCCCCCCCCCCCCCCACACACACACACACACCCAAACCCACATAACCCACTCACTTGGCTTTCATTATGGTGCATCAACAACACAGCATTCTATACCAGAAAGTCCATTCCCTACCCACTAACAAGCCCCTTTTAATACATACCCAGTCTCAAAACTACACTGATTTCTTCATCCACAACGAAACCACACCACACCATCTAAATCATTCCCTATATCCTGTGCTGTAATGACGATCCCCTTTCCCTGGCCAGAGGTGGAGCTATAGTTAGCCACCACAGCAGGATCCCCATTCAGCCACAATATTTACTCAAGAATCCCAATGAACACTTTATCCTCACCCTCTTCAAATGGTTCAAATGGCTCTGAGCACTGCGGGACTTAACTTCTGAGGTCATCAGTCCCCTAGAACTTAGAACTACTTGAACCTAACTAACCTTAGGACATCACACACATCCATGCCCGAGGCAGGATTCGAACCTGCGACCGTAGCGGTCGCGCGGTTCCAGACTGTAGCGCCTAGAACCGCTCGGCCACTCCAGCCGGCTCACCCTCTTCTTCCAAACCTTGTTACCCTTGACATTATCTACATTCAACTTAATAATCCCACTCCCTGTGATTTCCTCGCCCACATCGACCATAGATTTTCCACCTATATTACTGCAATTGATTTTAGCATCCTTTATAAATCCTGTACAGACCTTCAGGCATGGCGTCATGCAATAAAATAACTCGTAATTTTGGAATGCCTAGTGATTGTCGTAACGTTAATGGAAATAGATAGTAATACAGGAGAACGTACGCCACACTTGTCGATGAAGTTGAAAGCAAACTGTTCATTATTGTAAAAATACCGTCTTCAGAATGAAACTGGAAGTAATTAGATTCTGAAGAAGGGACTCTATCTACACCTCGCCTTGTGTTTGCATTATGACATCATAATAAATCTCCTGCCTCGAGAGGACTGGGTGTTTGTTCAAAAATGGTTCAAATGGCTCTGAGCACTATGGGACTTAGCTTCGGAGGTCATCAGTCCCCTAGAACTTAGAACTACTTGAACCTAACTAACCTTAGGACATCACACACATCCATGCCCGAGGCAGGAATCGAACCTGCGACCGTAGCGGTCGCGCGGTTCCAGACTGTAGCGCCTAGAACCGCTCGGCCACCGGGCCGGCACTGGGTGTTTGTGTTGTCCTCATCAGTTCACCATCATTCATGAAAGAGGCGAGACTGGACTGAGCAAACGTTGGGAATTTGTACGGGCGTTGATAACCGCGCAGTTGAGCGCCCCACAAACCACACATCATCATCATCATCATCGTTCAAGTACTGGCCGAAGCGGTTCCTGAATCGGTCGTTGGTGGAACACCAACCCCTGCCAGAGGCTAAGTCTAAATTAGCCCAGGCCGCCAGTCCATCAGCTCAAGTGGCTCTTTGATGGCTGTTAGTGTCGAGGTCTGGTGGCAGAGGCTGGATCTTGATCTTCATTTTATTTTTCGTTACTACGTTTTTCGTCTCTCACAGAATTTTGATTGTCTTGGCTCGGGTTCTTCCAAGTGACAACCAGTCAGACTGCTCCTTCTTCCTCAGACTGATTAACTAATGACTTGTGTCCCACCATCCTTTACTGAAAAAAGTCATGTCACGTTCTCTCTGTCTTTTTCTTCAGCCAATGATGTTCTCTGCCACGCCACCGTTTCGTGTGTCTTTCTAGCTTAGAATTTGTTTACGTTAGACAATACTGGTTGGTTTTACATCCCGTAAATGCTCCTCCACTTTTGCGAAGTAAAAGCCTTTGACAGCCTTTTGAAAAGCCCAGGACCGAGTATTCCCTATCCATCATTTAGATGTTTCTCTTTACTTTTCTGTGATTTCTACATTTCGATTGCAAATGTGCCTGCCTCTTAGAAAGCTGAGCACAAAGGCCTGATGTCTTGCTTTAATTCTGCACAGTAAAAGCGGCTGACAGTGACCAGTAACCCTCAGCCCTCCCATTGCAGCTATCGAGAATCAGGCGGGTGAGAGTGGCACTCTCTCACGTTTGTAGTGGGTCTACATCCCTTCATATCACCAAGAATGCTTCCAGCACTTTTCCACAGCTGCATTGTATCCTAATATGAGTCAAAGGTTATTTATCAACAATTGCTAGTACTGTGTGGTTATGGCGTGTGTCACATTATTTTTATCAGTGTCGATTAAGCATTCTAATCAAATGGGAATTTCGCTACGATTCACATATGTTGTGAGAGTTTTTCTAGGAAAACTGGTCCATAACCCATGTAACAGAATTAAAAACTGCATCAAATGAAATAAAACAAGAAAATACGTCCCTTAGTCATGACTACATTATCTATCGACACTAAGAAATGAACTTTCCTCCTTTTAGTCATCCTTGCCGTCTTTTATACAACTATCCTCTAGGCAGCTTACTATCCTGAATTGTGGAAAACTTCCAAAATCGTACTGTTTTCAAACCACACAAACTCCTTGCTAATACTTACGCCTACCGCCCATTCTGTTTCACCTCAGTGTTTTGCAAGCTCTTCAAATCCACCCTCTCCTCTCACGACCAGCAACGCCTGAACCAACGCCACCTTCTTTCCATTAACTAGTATGGCTTCCACCCACCTTTTGCTTTGATAACTACCTGTGTACCTCGCCCATCTTCTATCCCAACAGCTCAATGCCCATAAATCAGCTATTTTCGTCTCCCTGGAGCTAGAGAAAGCCTATGATCATGTATGGCATTCCGGTCTTCTTTTCAGACTCTGTACTTATGCACTTCCAGTTAATAATGACCACTGTGTGGCCTCCTTCCTCGCTAATCACTCATCCTCTGTCCCCATTAATAACACGGATTCCCGTACCTTCCTTTCCACTGCAGGTCTGCCCCAAGGTTCCATCCTTTCTCCTCTCCGTTTTCTTTTCTACACTGCTGCTATCCCCCACTACCCCCCACTAGTCCATCCCTTTCAGTATGCTGATGACTCCACTTACCTCACCCTTTATTCTATGATCCTTAAATCTCAAAGATCTTTCTCAGTGTAATTAATGGATCCTCAAGATCAACTTTTCTAAAAAGCAAATCATCAGTCATTCCTTCGAGAGAATCGATTCATTATTAGCATGTGAGAGCTTGATACAGAGTAAATTTTGGGAATTGACGGCACTTGAATAGCTGACCCTTTACAAAAGCTCCAATCAGCTAACGCTTTCGGCGTAGTGATTCTACTTTACTACTGTCATTCTTCAGGGAAGGACGTTCCTTGCGTGCAAGTGCAGTGCCTAAGGATTAAAACTTTATAGAGGTATGTCAATCCGTCCGGCAACTAAATGCTACGGTGAAGTTTCTAGGAAGACCTTTTCTTAGTAGTGCAGCTACCTATCACATTAACTGTGCAACTGAAGCGTGTACCGTGAATTCAACAGTGTCTGGAATATCATCACACGCAAGTAGAGTCATTCATGTGTTACATTATTTCTCTCCAGTATTTTCCAACACGTATACACTTTTATGTTTGGAGGGTGCAAAATTGATTCAGTATGGTTTGTTGGGGAATTAGATTTTATATTTACTCGAATTTCCTATTGAAGTCAACTGGCAATGAAATTAATCGTAGTTGAGAGACAATAGATTGCTTAATTCAGCTGTTTATGTATATTTCTATTATTATTAAGTGACATAATTCGGTGCATGGGACACTACACTTGCGTACCGCCCGAAGACATTTTGAGAATCGAGATTTAAATATTCTATCACTTCCCCAAACAGATTAAAGTGAATTCTGATGTGTCGTTCGAGAAAGAAATAGTCAATTTTCTTCATCATTCTTTTCCAATTGAAGGTAAATTTCTACCTCTAAGGACTTTATAACCAGTGGAACATTTAACTCCAATCACACGTCCTTTTTTGTGTTCCTATAATTCAACTGTGTTCACCAGATTTGTTCCTCAATGTTTCTGATCCCTTTATCACAACTATATGCAATTTTAAGTGAAAACCGAATTGAAACCGTGATTTCAAAAACATCCCATGTTCTTATTTGTAGAAATTTGGTATTTTGGAAGCATGTTGTAGTATGAAATGGAACGCATCTAGTGAGACTAACGTCCAGCTTTTGCATTCAGCTCCGATAAATAAGGGAAATTGAAAATTGCAATGATTTCAAGAGAACCTCAAGTCCAGGGCTTGGGAGATTCTTGAACTCACCATCCATAGTGTGTAGCGTTGCTGTCGCCTAACAGCTGTGAGTGTTTCAAAGTGGCTTACAATGTTGAAGCTTATGATGACTGCAGAACATTTAAAAGGAAGCGTAATGAGAAGGAACGGCAGAAAAATAAAATAAAAACTTGAAGAACAGAAGGTAGGGAGAGGCAAGATAGAAGCGCAAAAGACAGGCAATTCGTACAGGTATGTAAATACTTCATTCAGCATGCTATTTTGTTACATTTGTTTGCTTTGTTATTCTGTTTTAAAGTAATTTTTTATTCAAATACTTGAAAGTTACTTAGGGAAATAGCCTCAATCTAGAGTTTACTGAATCTAATCAGCGAACATTTTAGGATTTGCTTTACTATGGCTGTTATTGATGTCGAATGAAAGAACAAGTTTACTGTTACCAGACACTATTTCTAAACGTTCGAAACGCGTTATGGATATTAATAAACAATGACTGTAACAGCAAACATTTTGCTTCACTCGAATCTAATTTGAACCAAAATATACTTCTTTAGTAGATATAACCTGATTTTACAGTAAAAGAGGCTTAAATAGTCACAACATTTCCTATGTATTTATTTTCTTAAGCGGCAAAAGGGGATGCCTTAGTAAATTTTCTGATGAAGTAAAGCTACTATTATTAAATAACCTCAATATACTGACATACAAGGATGTCCAAGATTCTCATTTGTATGATTCTATTCGTGAACCCATTATTACCAGAAGGCGTGCAAGAAAAGGAGAGGATTCCCAGCAGCATGAAAAATATTGTGTATATGCTCTCAGTCTGATGAAACCTTATGTTAAATATTGTCTTTTTAGTCTGTATTCTTTGCAACAATATTATTTAATGTCTTTTCAGTCCACACATGAGGAACATGGCAGCACCGAATGCCTTAGGAATTTTCCAGCAATATGGAATAGGTGTTACAAAAGTAAGACGCTTAACAAACCTACATAGTGCTGGTATCTCAACATAAAGTAATAGACGATGCCACAATAACAGACCAAGAGCAAAATCTGAAGAAATAAGGGAGCAAATTGATGCTCACATACGCTCTTTTCCCTACTGCGTTCATCATTATGGTTCACGATCGAAGCAGGGATACTTCAGTTCTGAACTGGATGTAATGCAAATGTATACATTGTTTCTGGACAAACATTATCCCAGAACGTAGTTTGAAGTAAAAAGTACTTCTGATCCGAAGCGAGTAAACTGTATAGTAAAGCAAGAGTATTATCCAGCAGTACTATCAGAAACATTTCAGTTACCCATTTAGCACAAAAAACTGATGTGTGTGGTTTTTGTAAGGAGCATCATCGAATCAAGTAAGCACGAAAAAAGTGATGTGGCCAGAATATGTTTGCAAGATATTATGAAACTTCACGAAACGAAAGCTAACAGATTTAAAACTATAATTAAAGAGACAAAGGAGAATCTTGAGGCAGCCAAAAATATATACACCAACTGTTTTTTAATTCCACCAGAACATTCCGTTTCCACGCATTCCAGTCGGTAACGTAGTCTCCAAAGACAGTTTTGGCCTCATAATTTTGCGGATACAAGTTTGAGAGTGCTAAAAGCGTGACGTTTACATGGCTAGAGAGCAAAGGAAAAAAAGAGTGAATGAAGTTCTTTCGAGTTTAAATATTTTCCTGGTGACTTCAAAGAGTTATTTTTATTTTCAGGTGGATGCGTTGACTAGAACCATAGTATGTACATGATGCAATACGTTTTCACTCACGTATACGTGCACAGGTTTCAGAAAGTTACTCAGATGTTCGCAGTGAGAGCACATTCATTCTTGCCATGCGACCAGCATTTAGCTGTCATTCAAAAGATGAAGTGGCCGTGCGGTTAAAGGCGCTGCAGTCTGGAACCGCAAGACCGCTACGGTCGCAGGTTCGAATCCTGCCTCGGGCATGGATGTTTGTGATGTCCTTAGGTTAGTTAGGTTTAACTAGTTCTAAGTTCTAGGGGACTAATGACCTCAGCAGTTGAGTCCCATAGTGCTCAGAGCCATTTGAACCATTTTTTTTCAAAAGATGAAGTAAGGAGACAATATATGAAAGATAGATAGAATTAATCAAGAAAAACATTTCCATGTGCTGCCCACAGTCAGATGACATTACTGATTTTCAAACAGGATTTAAAGAGTATTTCAAATCCAGCTTAACGAAAGACAAAGAGAGGGTCTACAGTACGAGGGACAAGCTATTTAAGTTCTATAGCCGCCATCTTAACGAAATTAGTGTTGAAGTTACCGACGCCACAGTACTTCTGGATCTTGGAGCCCAACACGAATCCCATAATCCGTGGTTGTAAATCTTAGAATGAACCGATCAGAATTCAGAAAATGAATCTTGATGACGTTAGATAATAGTTGAAGTACTTACACCCAGATACTGTAAAGTTTATTAGCCACTTGTTGCAACTGGTGCACCATCTTGTGAAGATGGAGGGTATGGTGATGTTACAAAAGGACCACCGTGATGAATCCTGGATGAAGAATGCAGCATTAGAAAAATGCTTTTCCCATAATGTTTGCTCATAAAATATTGTAAGTTGGCATAATTTGTTCTTAAAATGCTCAGAGTACACGATATCCCAACACAACTTTACTAGAATTATGATTTTAGTTCCTATTTTTTGTAATGAGGTATAATGTTCTCATAACCTTTCATTAGTTTACAAAAAAAAAATGTTTATTCAAAACGATTAGCGATGATTTCAGGAACATCGCAATTCCACCAACTTTGTACACCCCTCAATGATCAGGGATGAAACTTATCAAAGTGTTAAAATCCGTGAATACCGATTGAACTCATATCTAATGGAGAAAGTTAAATTTATTATGCCTTGCACATTATGTTTGACAATATTTAATTTTTTGTTTCCCCTGAAAACTCTATTGCTATTGTGGGCGACGGGGGGTTCTTGAAATCATGATTTCAATAGCAGTTATATGAACACATGTTTGTAAATGGCTGGTGAATGTGTAACAAGATCTTCTTCTTCTTAATTATTTACTTATGGCTCATACTGATTATAATTATAAATGAAACAAGGTGTATGTAAATTAATCATTGATGTCAAGTATTTTTTATCACATATTTTAAATATTTTCGAAAGTACGAACTCAGTATAGTTAGATGGGTAATTCGAGGCGTCATAGCCATTGTGTACAGAAATTGTTTGTACTCATCTTAGTCTAACACATTTCCACTTTAAGTTTTGTAGTTAGCAGACACTGCACTGCCGTTGTTGGTAGGCTAAGGTCAGCTTAGTACAACGCTTGAAGTAATACAATATGGGCAATTCAGTTTACATTTGCTTGCGTCTAGTGTGTGTGTGTGTGTGTGTGTGTGTGTGTGTGTGTGTATCGGCTGGGGGGGGGGGGGAGGGGGCAATAAGGGGTTAATAGGTGTGTACATGTACGTTATCTTTCACTGGGAACTGAAATCTCAAAACGTCCTCCAATACCACATTTGAAATTTCCAAGCTAATAAGTCATGGTCGATGCATAAAACCTTCTCCTAACGCTGCCTATCCAACTGCAGGCGACATCTTCAAAGGTGAAGTGGCAAACTACAAGTAGAATTCGATGGAGTGCCAAATGTATTAGCAGTGTAGAGGATACCACAGTCCATCACGTGTCGTCTGCTACGAGGTTATCTTTGGTAATGCAAACATTCTCGATTGAAAATAATCGATTGTCATTCATACGGTGCAATTTGTAACGTCCCAATTTTATATAATTTAACACCTTGCTCTTTTCTGTTAAAATTGTCACTGTTTTATAAATCTTAGCCTCTTTATAAATTCACACACAACAGTGTGGTGTTTTGTGCTACTGGCGATTGTGGAAGGCTATTTGTGTACCGAAGTACATATTACGCCATGTGTGCCAAATATAACGGATCTTTTACGTGGGGGTAAATTTATTTTATTTTTTGTTAGATGTTTTCATTAAATAGCTGAATAAATTGTAATTAGGAATAATTTAACTAAGCAGAGTAGAGAAGATAAAGTCAAAGAAATGTTCATTGGTCGGACATTGTCGTAATGTAACATCATTGCGTTGTTCGATTGTTAAAACAAGTCGTTTGTGTTCCGTTCTGCTGTTCGGTCGTGCGCGTATCTGAAAGGAATTAATTTGGGGACTATAATTAACTTTCACATAATAGTTACGATTCGATGTTCCGACAAAAGGGGTTAACGTCAGTGTTAATTTGAATTGTGGGCGACAGGGTTAGTTTTGACAGATACGTGAGAACGGACGTAACGAAAGTTGTTCGCATATCATCCTTGAACGTGACTTTTTATTTAATTAACGATTGCGGGCTCATTAAAAGCTATTATCTCATGATTAGGATCAATCCCTATTTCCTCCTAGATAGTGATCATTCATTAACATTTACGTCATAAGAAAAAGGATTATTAATAAAAGTGATGTTAAATGACAATTACGTGTTATTCCGTTAGTGTGGAACCGAAGGCTGGAACTGGCAAAAATAACAAGGCAGTGAAATATTTTGCGATGTCGCTGTTCGGGACTTCTCTTCTGTCCATGTAATTTACCCTGGAAAGAACACATATCAAGGATTTACTGAATGATTAATTTGGGTCTGGGAAATGATGATGAGGAACCGGCTGCAGAAGAAGAAAATGTGCATGCTGAACTGCCACCAGTTGAAGGTGACAGTGAAGGTGCTAAATTGTGCTACTACAAAGGACTCATTTTTTGAATGCTGTAATTCATGACTCCAATTATCTGTCACCTTATTTATGCCATTTCACTGTCGCCATTTTTGTTACTGTTTCTAGTGAAAAAAAAAGATGTAATATCTCTGAAATGACATTGATATATAATTTGTGTTAAATACTGAACTGAGATAGGAAGTAAATTGAAATTAGTGAACATTTGATACTGAGACTATAGAAGCAGAAACGCTTAAGGTTTCTCTTCTCTAAAATAGCAAAATAGGTACGAACTTTAACTCAATAGTCGACGTTATGTATTGCAAAGACATTAGCATTTCTTACTTATTTTGACCACGCTCAGTTAAACAAAGGAACGTTGAGTCTCTGTACGAGTAATAAAATTAAATCTAAAAACATAATTAATAATGTGCGAACTCCGCTTTAACAAACTGTATTGCATGTCGTCATCGGGCAATAACTGCTCAACCCTGGAGACTTGTGTGGTGAAATTAGAAGTCGGGCATACAAAATAAACTTAAAAATCCATTCAAGCTACAGTGAAGTCGGCACAACACGACGTGGGCAGTTATACAAACGACGCGTAGATCTATTGAAAGCCTCCACTGCATGACAAATGAATTATGAAATAGCTAAAACATAATCCCCCTCCATATTTACTGTAAAGGACGCATAGTTACGTGACGTGTCACAAAAACCTCATTTCAGCAATGACACACTAGCGCAGCGCCACACGAACTTTCACTGAACAACATTCAGCCGTGACACAGCCTCTGCGGGATCGCTCATTAATCACGCCGCCGCCTGCACCTCCGACTGGCGCCGACTAAAGGACGCTGAGTGGCAAGACGGTGTGCTGCCGGCAGGACATGACTTCTATAAACGACAGCTGTCATTACTCAGGCCTCTACTAAGCCTTTCCCTCAGCGCCAAAAGAACCTAAATATTCAGATATCTACACCTATATACTTGGCGTATCACTGTATAATGAAGTTACTTTTTACGATTTGTGTAATACAGCCAACCTGTTGCAACAACATTTGGCTTTGACCTGATTTCGACACCAACTATGGTTGTGTTCATCAGAAAATTCAAACATCGATGAAAATCTCAGTGGTGAGGTTAATGAAAATTATTACAGTCAATAGTGAATACGAACCAACCGTAGCGGATAAAACTCTCGAAAGTAAGATCAATAATGGGATCACCACTCTTGCCTCATCTCCTAATAACCAACGTAATAGAAAGGTAAAAACAAACAAAAAAAATTGTGTACCGGTTTTAGGACTTTTACCTTACAGGACTCAGCGGCTCCTCCAGAACAAATACGACTTTAAAGTAGCATTTTCCACTAACAATAGCTTAAAAAATAATCTTATTAATAATTTAAAACCGGTACAACCTCCATTACAAAACTCAGGTGTCTATAAAATTAGTTGGAACATATGTTCAGCGTATTATATAAGACAAGAAATTGCTGTTAGATATACAGAACATCTCTTACGAAAAAAGACACTATATACTCTTCACAATAAAGGATGGCAGTCAAAAACAGTTGCAGGATAGAATTTTTTTATTAAAATTCTTGACCAAGGTTTCGGTACATATAAATATACCTTCATCAGAAGTACATTTCCTGAATAGAAAGACACATTCATTAGAAAAGCCATATCAACGAAAGTGAGAAACAGAAGCTTAAATAACGGTGAAATTGCTAAAGTAATACAGGCGCACAATCTTTAGTACTTACTAAAATTACATCATGCACTGGAGAATAATGAAACAATTATGCCAAAAGGCGTCGTCAGTAATTAAAATATCATCTCCATTTGTACGACATGTGTAATGGGTACAGGATCAAAGCGAACAGTTTAACAATGTTACTTCGCCTATGAACTGTTGAGACACGAGTGTGAAGGCACTAAGGTAGATTGTTTCGCCGAGAGAGGGCACTTGCATGTGCCAGACTCGCGCATATTACAATCCATAAATACATACATAAGCTCATTAAATTATTAAAGGTTGTGTTAATTCAAACTTTGTCTTAATAAATAAAGCGTATCACGCCAATTAAAGACATTTATGTAAATTAGAAATATAGAACCAAATTTACCTGTGTCCTAGTGTCAAACGGATAAAGCTTGCGCTTGGAACATCTAACGAGAGAGGGCACTACTGTAATGCGCGAGAGTCTCGCGTAACGTAGGCAGTGAAATCATACTAGCGAAACAACCAAAATGTTATAATAAAACGAAACCATCTGTCTGTATGAATAAAACATAGTAGTCATTTAACCACACATACACATTGAAATTCATAATTAACAAACATCACATTATGTAGATCCCAACAAGATAGGAAAAGCGCATTTCACCGGCATCAACAAGCAAGAAAATAACTCCTAGTCAGCCAGACTATATTACATTAAGGCAATGAGGGGTTTGAAACTGTCTAAAAAATTTTTGTTTCGAAGCTGCACCTGTTCATTAAGAACAAAACCATCTTTTAGAGACAGATGCTTGAAAATCTCTAATTCTTCGAGCAAGTCTAGTTTGTCACCTTTATCAGCTTCATGAAGCAGCTCTACGTCGTCCAGTTCTCTTGGCGTGTGCTGTAAGAGCCATAGATGTTCAGCAAAAGTGGAATTATGTACGTTTTCCCCATTTTTACCTAACTTGTGTTCTTTATACCTAACTTTAATGGGTCTACCTGTCTGCCCTATGTAATAGTTTGGGCAGTCATTACAAGTAATTTTGTATACACCGGACTTAGTGCTGAGTTCTTCTCGTGCTCCAATATTATGAATTACTCTACGTTTGAGGCTATTATTTACGGAAAAAGCAACTCTATAACCGTATTGTTTCTGTAAAAGTCTTTTAATCTTATATGAAACGTTCCCTAAAAATGGAATAGAAATAAAGTTATTACTCTCATAGTTCTTTGCCCTGTTATCTCCTAAAGTAGAAAATTTTACTGCTGTTTTTTTCCTAGCAATTTGGTCAATTAATTTAGGGTCGTATCCATTGTTAGTGGCTATTGATTTTAATAAAAATATTTCATTTTCAAAACAATTCTGTGCTAAAGGTGTGCTCACAGCGCGATGAACTGCAGAATGAAAAAAGGCGATCTAGTGAGTTTGAGGATGACAGGAATCTGCTGGAATAATATTATCAGAAAAAGTTTCTTTACGGAAAATGTCGAAGCTAATGGTGTTACCCGATAACTTAAGTTTCAAATCAAGAAAATTGAGTTCTCTCTCGTTATTTTGTATCTCTTTTGTAAATTTCATTTTCTCGTGGAAACTGTTGAAAACATGAAACAGTTGTTGTAGATCTTGGTTACAACCTTGAAATAGTATGAGTATATCATCAACATAACGAGCATAAAAAGAAATCTTATTGCCTAACGTAGGGTTGTTTTTGAAGAAATTTTCTTCTAGTGCATTCATAAAGATGTCAGCAAAGATGCCAGCTAACGGCAACCCATGGCTAAGCCGAATGGTTGCTCATACATTTTACCATTAAACTGAAAGTAATTGTAATCTAGTACAACCTGCAGTAGTGACATAAGTTCCGACAACTGTAGCTCACTTAAAGTTTTATGTTGTCGAATGTTACCTTCAATAATCTTAAGAGTGATATCCACTGGAACATTGGTGTATAAACTTACGACGTCAAAAGAAACCAAACGAGAGGAAGAAGTGATCTCTATTGATTTTAGCTTGTTTATTACCTCAGCACTATTTTTAACAGAGTAATTGTTTTCAAAAACAAAGGCTTCTTTAATTTTAGTGTGTAAAAATCTCGCTAATTTGTGATGTGGGCTCTTTATTCCATTAACAATGGGACGAACTGGGTGTTGACTTTTGTGTACCTTAAACTGACTTCTGAGCGTAGGTGCTCTAGGGTTCATGTTAATTAAGGTTTTCTTTTGAAACTCTTTCATAAGATGTTTACTTCTCCTTAACGTATCTCTAATTTGCTTTTGTAACGTAGGGGTATGATCCTGCTCAATTTCAAATATACCATTTTCTTCGAAAAAAGCCAAAGTTTTAGCAATGTATTCACTTTTATAGGCTACAACAAGCGAATTTCCTTTGTCTGATTTAGTGATGAGAGCCTCATTATTTTTTAATTTACCGTTAATACTAGTAATAATGTTACCACCTCTCTGTTTTAAATCACTGTTTTTTACCGACTTGACCTCTCTTTCTATAATTGCGCTACATTCATGAGCTACCCTATTTTGTTGGGATTTTTCAGTTTTTACGGAGTCAAGACCAACTTTAAGGTCAACAATAAAATTATCTATCACTTTAGGATCGTTAATATCAGGCATGAAATTGTATTTAAAACCTCTCGCTAGCATGGCGCTTTCTTGAGGGGTAAAGCTTATAGAAGTTTTGTTTAGTACTCTGTCGAAAAATTGGTGTTCGCAATTGACAGTTCTTTTTGCATGAACAACATTAGATTTTGGCTGCCATCCTTTATTGTGAAGAATTTTAACAGTTGCTGCTGCAGCCATGTTTAAAATCTTGAAACTATATACTCTTCCTTTGCTGATAATTTATTAATTACATGTCAGAGGCCTAGAGAAATTCATGACGTCTGTATTCTGCACACAGAGAAGAAACGCTTCATACTAAATATCCTGAAGAATTAGAAGTTTTCAAACACATTTTTCTAAATCATGGTTTCATTCTGAATCAGCAGTTGCAGCCCTCACTTAAAACGCCTAAAATTGACCCCTCTTTTTCCTCAGAGTAGACTCTAAAATATCGTCTTCCTCTCAACTTTTCATCTATTACATTGTAACAATTGTAACAAGAAGTGTGTAGAATAATTTTTATGGCATTGTTTTGTATCAATTTCAATTTATATACTTCTGGATGTTGACTTGTGAGGTGAACACTTATATGCTATTTAAAATATGTCTGTAAGTTGAGCAGCTGATTTTTTCGTTGTTAATAGATGGTGCGACTTGTTTCGTGTCCACATTGTGGCGTCTGCGACCAGTGAGCCTCTTAGTCCGATGCCACTTCCAGTACTTGTTTCCTATTACAGCCATTGTCGTCATACAGTGCGCTGCGCCGCGTAGGTTTAATTTTATTGAAAATTACCAACTTTACGTCAGTTCCAGCGCCTGCAATTTCATATGAAGGTTCCACGGGGAAAAGGGATTAAGTGTAAAAAATGAAATTGTAGGTTATTACAGTTTCAGAAAGCTTTCAACAAGCTACTTTTATCAGTTTTTGATTCATGGAAAGAAGAGGGATAGTCTCAAAGTTACAGCGGTTTAAAAATATATCATCCACGGGAAAAAGGAAGTAAGTCAGTGTGAAACTAGGAAAAAAGGGGGTTAGTCAGTTGGCAGCACTGATCGCAGCTGTTGTTTAAGTTCCTTTGTCTACGATTATCAGGTGTTGAATATGTGCTGTTGGAGGTTAAGTTAGTGCTTTGTGTGTTGTGTGAATTGTTTAGTTTCTTTTATGTTTCAACTGAACTGTGGAAGTGAACATGGAAAATGAAGATGAGGAAAGTATCACCTTCAGCCAACTGTCACATTCAACGAAGAAAAGGAAGAGAACAATGGACTTGACGACTTGAGAAAAGAGCTTTTATCATCCACCCATGAATTAGGGCCAGATTGTAAAAGCTCCTGACTGAAATGTTTTCAGAGTACCACTGACGCAGACCGTGGTTATATTATATCTAATTATAAGAAAATGACTGTGACTGAGCAGAATACTTACTTGTCAGATGTAATTAATGTAAATAGTATATCGAAAAGGAGACCTAGGCAACCAGAAAGTCGGGCTAAATTTCGTGACACCAGTTATTCATATCGTGTAAGGATGAAGAGGGAGAATTCTGTCACTAAAGTAAATGTTTGTTCTAAAACCTATACACATTTTCATGGAATATCTAAAAGAATTAGAAGTAATACAACGTTATCTAAAAAAAGGTGGGAGTCCTAAGGATGGTCGAGGCAAACATCGTGTGACATCGGAGGCACGTGACGCAGTCCGCCAACACATTAGTTCATTTAAATGTGAACGAACCCATTACAGCTCGAAAACCTCTAAGAAAGCGTATCTCCCACCGGATCTAAACATCAGTAATATGTATGAGTTATTTAAGAAATCATACCCTACTCAATCTGTGTGTTACGAAAAATATAGACTTGGTTTCAATACAGAATTTAACGTCGGCTTCGGGTATTCTAGAATGAACAGTTTCAGTTACTGTCATAGGCATGCTGCCGAAATTCTAGCTTTTGAGCGTGCTTTGAAATCGTACCCGGAAAATATCTCAGAAAGGGTGAGTGCAGAAAAAAATCAGACAACTGTCAACGGTGAAAAAGCTTCACTTATTAAAATTTGTCAGGTTTTGTATTCGTAAAGGAAGTTCTAAAGCAAACAGCAGGGCATCAAAAGAATGTGAAAATATTACTATGGATTTCCAGAAGAACTTACCTATCGCTAATATCACAACTAACGACGTGCACAATAAGAGATAGTTAACGTTGTGCATGTTTAATATTCGTATATTGTCAACCGATGAATCGTATTTCTTAGTGTATGATGAAACAGTGGTCTACAAAGGGTCGAACGGGGTCTCTTCCTTTTTGTTTTATTTTATTCGCTTATTGATCCCTCTGTTGGAAAATTAGATGTATTTTCAGACTCTTGAGGGGGCAGAACAAGATTAGACTACTTTCCGCCTGCTGCATTACATGGTTCATCACGTGAAGACTCTTGATCACGTGAAAATGACTTTACCAATCCGTGGCCACTCGTATCTCGAATGTGATCGTAACATGGCTAGTATCAACAACAACAAAAAAAGGGTTGAAATGCCCAAAGACTGGATACTGGAAATAGAAAGTGCAAGAGCAAAACCCTCACTTTTTCATGTTGTCGAAGTAGACAGGGTGTTTGTAAGAGACTGGTGTGCACACCTCGATCAGTTATAGTTCAAGAAATGCCAGTTTGCTTCTAGAGCAATAAGAGAATCAGTGGCTGTAAAAGAGCATCCCCGATTCTTGAAATACAGAAGTATATTCCGTTGGGATCGCCTTGTTATCAACAAGCCGCTTACGGTTCCAACAGAATAACCTCAGCTTCACTGAGAGTTCTTTCTACCTGACAATGCATATAAGGGTGAGAGTTTTTTTTCATCCTCATTTTTATCATAATTTTTACTATATTATTTACTTAAAACGGTTTATATTTTAAATTTTATAAACAAATACACGTACATTTGAAGCCATTTTGACTGTTTTTCGACCGTGACTGTCTCAAGAAAAAGGTAAAGGTTTTTTAAAAAATTACCGCTACCAGTCACAAACTTTGTCAACTATTGTATTATTTATTTAGCGACATGTTTAGAGGTAATACCTCATCTTCAGGCTAAATGGCATTACAAAAACAGCTTTGCAATAAGGTCATGCTGATGTTACATAGTCTTTTTATAAATGCTGTTTTTGTAATGCCATTTAGCCTGAAGATAAGGTATTCTCTCGAAACATGTCGCTATATAAATAAGTAATACAATAGTTGACAAAGTTTGTGACTGATAGCGGTAGTTAAAAAAAACCTTTACATACCCCTACATTTACTTTTAAAAAAAACCTACAAGAAGGTGTTTTTGTTCTAGGTGCACAAACTATTACTAATGACAAGTATGCAGATATGCAACAGTTAAAGATGTTTTGTGGAGATGAGGCTAGGCAATTTTTTTTCCACCTGCCAAAACAGGAAACAGGACAAAAGCCTAACAAGAAACTGTGCCATTAAGATGACACTGTTTTTCCAAAACCAGTAAGTGCAATTGCTAAGAAACAGACCCAGAGCGGAAATGAATAAACAGTGAGCGAACATAGTTTACAAAGAAATGGTTTGGGCATACGAAGTTGTGTTCTGTTTATAAAGAATCAATTCTAATCTATAATTTTCTGTCTTACGACTTTTATGGTTTTTTCGTAACTAATAAATTTTTGCACATTCATTTCTTACATTTTTAATGACATCCTAAATAATATTGGTAGTTAGTTCTAATTGTACTAGGTTTAATAAAGGTAACGAAGTAGAAAGATTTACTGACATTCACCCTTTTATAACGACTTACCCCCTTTTTCCCTACAAAAAATTGAAGTTATTTGAGGTAATATTTTCTTTAGGTTGTTACAGTACGTTTACACAAAAATCTCGTAGAGGTAGTTAACGACTATAAGTAAGGCTACACTAAACATAAGTTTTTAGAGGATTGACTAGAAATTGCGTTTGGTACAGAAGGTTTGGTGTTAAAATCTTCTTTATTAAAAAATTAAGAAAAACTGACTTACCTCCTTTTTCCCGTGGACCCTTCATATGGTCTAAATATCTTTTTCTAAAGTCTTTTATAAGACGAGAGCATTTTGCTCCTAAATCTGCTCATCTGTTACTAAATGTGACTGTAGTCTCCTCATAAACCTGTTCGATTCAATAACCATCTCTTCTTGGTTTGCCTCTGTATTAATGGTTTTGTGATCTTTTCGGATAATTGTTTGGACTATCTGATGGAGACACACATAGTCGGTGTCGAAACCTGGCTAAAGCAAAATCTTGTTGCAGCTGGTGGGCTGTATTATATAAATCATATTCTTCTACTGTTACTGCTGGACAGTCGCGTTCGAAATTGTAATATACTTTTTTATGCTGTAATAACGCGTCGGAGGGGAAGGATGATTCTGTAGTATACAGAGAAGCTGCAGCATTAGAAAATTGCAGCGAAATGCGGGAAGATCTGCAGCGGATCGGCATTTGGTGCAGGGAGTGGCAACTGACCCTTAACATAGACAAATGTAATGTATTGCGAATACATAGAAAGAAGGATCCTTTATTGTATGATTATATGATAGTGGAACAAACTCTGGTAGCAGTTACTTCTGTAAAATATCTGGGAGTATGCGTGCGGAACGATTTGAAGTGGAATGATCATATAAAATTAATTATTGGTAAGGCGGGTGCCAGGTTGAGATTCATTGAGAGAGTCCTTAGAAAATGTAGTTCATCAGCAAAGGAGGTAGCTTACAAAACACTCGTTCGACCTATACTTGAGTGTTGCTCATCAGTGTGGCATCCGTACCAGGTCGGGTTGACAGAGGAGATGGAGAAGATCCAAAGATGAGCGGCGCGTTTCGTCACAGGGTTATCTGGTAAGCGTGATAGCGTTACGGAGATGTTTAGCAAACTCAAGTGGCAGACTCTGCAAGAGAGGCGCTCTGCATCGTGGTGTAGCTTGCTGTCCAGGTTTCGAGAGGGTGCGTTTCTGGATGAGGTATCGAATATATTGCTTCCCCCTACTTATACCTCCCGAGGAGATCACGAATGTAAAATTAGAGAGATTCGAGCGCGCACGGAGGCTTTCCGGCAGTCGTTTTTCCCGCGAACCATACGCGACTGGAACAGGAAGGGGAGGTAATGACAGTCGCACGTAAAGTGCCCTCCGCCACACACCGTTGGGTGGCTTGCGGAGTATAAATGTAGATGTAGATACAGAAGGGGGGAAGCTGGAGGAAGGAATAGGCTTTCGTGAGGTTATCTCTGTGCGACGAAATTAGTCCACAGCCGTTGAGTGAAAATATAATTTGTCCCTTGCACAAGCAATCTAAAACTCTTTGTCTTTGCAGGAGAGCTCCGCGTCCTGTAATTTTGATGACACCGATTTTACTATTGACCGTGAGGAACGGAGGAACAGCGTATCTCCTTCCTTCCACGCCTTCCATGGTTAACCGATGCAAAAAGGCTATATTCACATGAAAAATAATTTGTTGACCCCTTTGGCATCGAGAGCACTGAGTAATTGGTTTCCCGTCGATTCGGCTATTCGCAACTTTTCGAGTGCTGCTTGCACAAGGTTGTTCGTACGCCATCGGGGTTGATCCAGAGTACGATGAAGGCAGGGCGGAAGCTCCTGAGCACACAAAGGGAACGAATTTGTAGTTGCTCTGCAGTACCGTTTTCGAAATCTTCTTACAAGTCCGTTCGTGGAGGGTGCTGGGTAAAACGACTGTTTGTAGCTCTCCCAGCGAGCTCCTATTAATCTAATTACTTTTACACTTTTTACTGGATCAATTTATACACCCCTGGAAATTGAAATAAGAACACCGTGAATTCATTGTCCCAGGAAGGGGAAACTTTATTGACACATTCCTGGGGTCAGATACATCACATGATCACACTGACAGAACCACAGGCACATAGACACAGGCAACAGAGCATGCACAATGTCGGCACTAGTACAGTGTATATCCACCTTTCGCAGCAATGCAGGCTGCTATTCTCCCATGGAGACGATCGTAGAGATGCTGGATGTAGTCCTGTGGAACGGCTTGCCATGCCATTTCCACCTGGCGCCTCAGTTGGACCAGCGTTCGTGCTGGACGTGCAGACCGCGTGAGACGACGCTTCATCCAGTCCCAAACATGCTCAATGGGGGACAGATCCGGAGATCTTGCTGGCCAGGGTAGTTGACTTACACCTTCTAGGGCACATTGCGTGGCACGGGATACATGCGGACGTGCATTGTCCTGTTGGAACAGCAAGTTCCCTTGCCGGTCTAGGAATGGTAGAACGATGGGTTCGATGACGGTTTGGATGTACCGTGCACTATTCAGTGTCTCCTCGACGATCACCAGTGGTGTACGGCCAGTGTAGGAGATCGCTCCCCACACCATGATGCCGGGTGTTGGCCCTGTGTGCCTCGGTCGTATGCAGTCCTGATTGTGGCGCTCACCTGCACGGCGCCAAACACGCATACGACCATCATTGGCACCAAGGCAGAAGCGACTCTCATCGCTGAAGACGACACGTCTCCATTCGTCCCTCCATTCACGCCTGTCGCGACACCACTGGAGGCGGGCTGCACGATGTTGGGGCGTGAGCGGAAGACGGCCTAACGGTGTGCGGGACCGTAGCCCAGCTTCATGGAGACGGTTGCGAATGGTCCTCGCCGATACCCCAGGAGCAACAGTGTCCCTAATTTGCTGGGAAGTGGCGGTGCGGTCCCCTACGGCACTGTGAAGGATCCTACGGTCTTGGCGTGCATCCGTGCGTCGCTGCGGTCCGGTCCCAGGTCGACGGGCACGTGCACCTTCCGCCGACCACTGGCGACAACATCGATGTACTGTGGAGACCTCACGCCCCACGTGTTGAGCAATTCGGCGGTACGTCCACCCGGCCTCCCGCATGCCCACTATACGCCCTCGCTCAAAGTCCGTCAACTGCACATACGGTTCACGTCCACGCTGTCGCGGCATGCTACCAGTGTTAAAGACTGCGATGGAGCTCCGTATGCCACGGCAAACTGGCTGACACTGACGGCGGCGGTGCACAAATGCTGCGCAGCTAGCGCCATTCGACGGCCAACACCGCGGTTCCTGGTGTATCCGCTGTGCCGTGCGTGTGATCATTGCTTGTACAGCCCTCTCGCAGTGTCCGGAGCAAGTATGGTTGGTCTGACACACCGGTGTCAATGTGTTCTTTTTTCCATTTCCAGGAGTGTAGTAAGCGCGGCTCAAAAATGTCATTCGTTTACAGAAGCATAACTTCTTATTGAAATTTTCTGAAGAAATTTCCACGAGATACGTGATGTCTTCGCATTATTTCAAGACTGGCCATCATTTCTTTCACGCTCTTTCTTCAGCCGAGTGGGCAGGTGATTATACGTACGATTCCTCTTTGCGTAAGGCAACCTGAGATGGATCCCGCACACGTCAGCAATGATTACATTACAATGAACCATGGACCTTGCCGTTGGTGGGGAGGCTTGCGTGGCTCAGCGATACAGACAGCCGTACCGCAGGTGCAACCACAACGGAGGGGTATCTGTTGAGAGGCCAGACAGACGTGTGGTTCCTGAAGAGGGGCAGCAGCCTTTTCAGTAGTTGCAGGGGCAACAGTCTGGATGATTGACTGATCTGGCCTTGTAACAATAACCAAAACGGCCTTGCTGTGCTGGTACTGCGAACGGTTGACAGCAAGGGGAAACTACAGCCGTAATTTTTCCCGAGGGCATTCAGCTTTACTGTATGGTTAATGATGATGGCGTCCTCTTGGGTAAAATATTCCGGAGGTAAAGTAGTCCCCCATTCGGATCTCCGGGCGGGGATTACTCAACAGCACGTCGTTATCAGGAGAAAGAAAACTGGCGTTCTACGGATCGGAGCGTGAAATGTCAGATCCCTTAACCGGACAGGTAGGTTAGAAAATTTAAAAAGGGAAATGGATAGGTTGAAGTTAGATATAGTGGGAATTAGTGAAGTTCGGTGGCAGGAGGAACAACACTTCTGGTCAGGTGAATACAGGGTTATAAATACAAAATCAAATAGGGGTAATGCAGGAATAGGTTTAACAATGAATAAAAAAATAGGAATGCGGGTAAGCTACTACAAACAGCATAGTGAACGCATTATTGTGGCCAAGATAGACACGAGGCCCACGCCTACTACAGTATTACAAGTTTATATGCCAACTAGCTCTGCAGATGACGAAGAAATTGAAGAAAGGTATGATGAAATAAAAGAAATTATTCAGATAATTAAGGGAGACGAAAATTTAATAGTCATGGGTGACTGGAATTCGGTAGTAGGAAAAGGGATAGAAGGAAACGTAGTAGGTGAATATGGATTGGGGCTAAGGAATGAAAGAGGAAGCCACCTGGTAGAATTTTGCACACAGCACAACTTAATCATAGCTAACACTTGGTTCAAGAATCATAAAAGAAGGTTGTATACATGGAAGAAGCCTGGAGATACTGACAGATTTCAGATACATTATATAATGGTAAGACAGAGATTTAGGAACCAGGTTTTAAATTGTAAGACATTTGCAGGGGCAGATGTGGACTCTGACCACGCTCTATTGGTAATGGACTGTAGATTAAAACTGAAGAAACTGCAAAAAGGTGGGAATTTAAGGAGATGGGACCTGGATAAACTGACTAAACCAGAGGTTGTACAGAGTTTCAGGGAGAGCGTAAGGGAACAAATGGCAGGAATGGGGGAAAGAAACACAGTAGAAGAAGAATGGGTAGCCTTGAGGGATGAAGTAATGAAGGCAGCAGAGGATCAAGTAGGTAAAAAGACAAGGGCTAGTAGAAATCCTTGGGTAACAGAAGAAATATTGAATTTAATTGATGAAAGGAGAAAATATAAAAATGCAGTAAATGAAGCAGGCAAAAAGGGATACCAACGTCTCAAAAATGAGATCGACAGGAAGTGCAAAACGGCTAAGCAGGGATGGCTAGAGGATAAATCTAAGGATGTAGGGGCTTATCTCACTAGGGGTACGATAGATACTGCCTACAGGAAAATTAAAGAGACCTTTGGAGAAAGGAGAACCATTGTATGAATATCTAGAGCTCAGATGGAAATCCAGTTCTAATCGAAGAAGGGAAAGCAGAAAGGTGGAAGGAGTATATAGAGGGTCTATGCAAGGGCGATATACTTGAGGACAACATTATGGAAATGGAAGAGGATGTAGATGAAGATGAAATGGGAGATATGATACTGCGTGAAGAGTTTGACAGAGCACTGAAAGACCTGAGTCGAAACAAGGCTCTGGGAGTAGACAACATTCCACTAGAACTACTGACGGCCTTGGGAGAGCCAGTCCTGACAAAACTCTACCATCTGGTGAGCAAGATGTATGAGACAGGCGAAATACCCTCCGACTTCAAGAAGAATATAATAATTCCAATCCCAAAGAAAGCAGGTGTTGACAGATGTGAAAATTACCGAAATATCAGTTTAATAAGTCACGGCTACAGAATACTAACGCGAATTCTTTACAGATGAATGGAAAAACTAGTACAAGCCGACCTTGGGGAAGATCAGTTTGGATTCCGTAGAAATATTGGAACACGTGAGGCAATACTGACCCTACGACTTATCTTAGAAGCTAGATTAAGGAAAGGCAAATCTACGTTTCTAGCATTTGTAGACTTAGAGAAAGCTTTTGACAATGTTGACTGGAATACTCTCTTTCAAATTGTGAAGGTGGCAGGGGTAAAAATATAGGGAGCGAAAGGCTATTTACAATTTGTATGGAAACCAAATGGCGGTTATTAGAGTCGAGGGACATGAAAGGGAAGCAGTGGTTGGGAAGGGAGTGAGACTGGGCTGTATCCTCTCCCCGATGTTATTCAATCTGTATATTGAGCAAGCAGTGAGGGAAACAATAGAAAAATTCTGAGTAGGTATTAAAATTCATGGAGAAGAAATAAAAACTTTGAGGTTCGCCGATGACATCGTAATTCTGTCAGAGACAGCAAAGGACTTGGAAGAGCATTTGGGAATGGATAGTGTCTTGAAAGGAGGATATAAGATGAACATCAACAAAAGCAAAACGAGGATAATGGAATGTAGTCGAGTTAAGTTGGGTGATGCTGAGGGTATAAGATTAGGAAATGAGACACTTAAAGTAGTAAAGGAGTTTTGTTAATTGGGGAGCAAAATAACTGATGATGGTCGAAGTAGAGAGGATATAAAATGTAGGCTGGCAATGGGAAGGAAAACGTTTCTGAAGAAGAGAAATTTGTTAACATCGAGTATAAATTTAAGTGTCAGGAAGTCATTTCTGAAAGTATTTGTATGGAGTGTAGCCATGTATGGAAGTGAAACATGGACGATAAATAGTTTGGACAAGAAGAGAATAGAAGCTTTCGAAATGTGGTGCTACAGAAGAATGCTGAAGATTAGATGGGTAGATCACATAACTAATGAGGAAGTATTGAATAGGATTGGGGAGAAGAGAAGTTTGTGGCCCAACTTGACCAGGAGAAGGGATCGGTTGGTAGGACATGTTCTGAGGCATCAAGGGATCACCAATTTAGTACTGGAGGGCAGCGTGGAGGGTAAAAATCGTAGAGGGAGAGCAAGAGATGAATACACTAAGCAGATTCAGAAGGATGTAGGTTGCAGTAGGTACTGGGAGATGACGAAGCTTGCACGGGATAGAGTAGCATGGAGAGCTGCATCAAACCAGTCTCAGGACTGAAGACCACAACGACAACAACTGCACGTGAAACTTTGTAAGACTGTGGCTGTAGCTATATGGCCTTCACTTTCCGTGTTAGCAAGGGTGACTATTTGTACTGAAATAGCACGCTCTTGAAAACGGGAGTTGACAACCTCACTGTTTAGAGCTCAACAACTGTAAATCCATCCACTTCAGCAATATTCGTTTTATAGAAGTCACCGAATTCGCAGTGTACTTGCTAGAAATCGATACTTGCCGTTTGATTTGCCTATGTATGGCCGTAATATTTCATACCTCATATGGTTACGACAAGGTATTTGTGCGAAATATCTCTTTCTCGAGTTGCACGTCATTAATATCACATTGAAAGGCTACCACATTTCATAATTTTATATACATTGAAAGCTAGTAACGTGTCTCCATAGAGGGCTGATATCCTGTCGGCACGTGATGTGTAACACCAACTGTAATGGCCCTGTTACGCTTGCTTGTATCTCACCAGTTATTGTTTCTGTTTCTGTAGACGAATGTCCATGAAGGGTAACGTGGAGCGTTCTGTCTGCAAAAATTCGCTAAACTAGCTATGTATTCTTAATTATAAACTTTCTCAGTTCCTGGGAAACGCCGAAGTTGCATACTGCTGTGCGATTCTTTAAAGATCAATGATGAGAACTAGCCCTTCTTCTAGATAAAAATTTTTTGTAGGTCACTGAGAAACGTGTTGTATTCCTTTAACAAACTACATCAGAATTCAGCACACACGGTTTTTAGGTGGAATGGCGTACCCAAAAGAGTAACAACAATAGCATCATTCACAGTTCAAACACATAAAACACTTGATTTAACAAAACATGGAGCAAAATGTGGCTGCAGCTTAGTGAATCAAAGAGGTGATAGTGACGAATTATTGCCAAAGAAATCTAAGTCAGCTGTTTGGATTATTTTTCGTAGATGGTAGAAGTTTCTATTTGAAATTTAAAATTATTTATAGCTGTCAAGATAATGAATTTAACAAATGTAGAAGTACACAATATTCAGAATTTTAAAAATTATGCTTTAAATCAGTTGTAGCTGCATCAACAAATGCTGTTCAACTGAATAAAGTCGCTTAGTAAACGTATGCATGATTAAAGTTAACGATATTAAACAAAATATAACAGTAATATAATGTTTAACGAAGTGGCTTAGTTGGCCAAGGATCCGTACGAAGCCACAGTGACGTCGAAGTCATGTAGAATGCCGACGCAATTGCTTGGGAAACAACGGCCAGGTCCGTGCTGCAAGGTGAGTTAAATGCCAGCCACACCAGGCAGAGCACTACCGAAATCGAAAACAAACTGGAAGTAAAGTTAAATTACACATTCACACGCCGATTCACACAGAAACCAGTACAATTTTTGAAGGAGGACAAGAGGGGGTCTTGATAGTAAGATGGCCTGGCTCCAGTGACATGGTCTAACCCTACAGAAGGCCTTTTAAAATTTGTCAATAGTCACAATTAAATTAACGGAAGGATTAATAGAAAAATTCAAGATACAATTTCATAACGTGCCAGATAGTGGTGCGCCAGAATGATAATTACAGCCTAGGCGTATCTTCAGGGAACAGTTACTACTACTAAGAAATTAGAATAATTCGGCTTTCACCTAATGGACTTTAGATAGGGGTAAACAGTAGATTCCCAGAAGTCCACTGTAAGACGATGCTCATACTCTGGTGTAACATACTGACAAACATGAACTCACGATACAGCAAACGTTCAGAAAACTTAATCAATATGCTTACTTATACAATTAACAAAGAAAGATTTCTAAATTTCCAAACTCTTAAAAATAACCAAAAATAAGGCGGTCATTGCGACTTGTTCCACAATACCAACTAAACAAGCAGAATAGTAATTTAAATGCACAGAATCACTCGAGCATAGTAGAATTTAGAATAAGCACAGCCCTTGATCTGTTCTGGTAGAGCGCTTGCAACCCATCACACAATAACTACACAACGAAACAACTGCAAGATTCATGTAACAGGAACCGCCCCCCGTATCTGACAGGAGACGGCCGCAAATCCAAGTCTGTCGCTCGTAAGCTTACTTCCCGAGACACATCCCAACAATCAAGAAATGTAAGTGAGCCGCACGGCTCAATTACCACAACCAAGATGGTTTCCAAACGATTGAAAGCAAAGGCTTAACCCGATTTCTAAACCAGGGGTCCAGACGACAATACGACGGTATCGGATTTTTCGTTAATCTTGCTTCCATTATCAATCGCAACGTCAGAACTGCCTCTCTGGTGCCTTTACCTTTCCTAAAGCCGAACTTTTCGTCATCTAACAGATCCTCAATTTTCTCCTCTGTTCTTCTGGATGTTACTCCTGTCAGCAACTTTGATGCATGAGCTGTTAAACTGATTCTGTGATAATTATCGCACTTGACGGCTGTTGCAATCTTCGAAACTGAATGAATGACATTTCTCCGAAAGCCAGACTCCTACATTTTACAACCCAACATGAGTAGACATTCTGTTACTACTTCCCCCAATGATTCTAGAAATTCTGATGGAACGTTGTCTACCCATTCTGCCTTAGTCTAACTTAAGTCTTCCAAAGCTCTTTTAAATTCAGATTCTAATCTGGATGCCCAATCCCTTTTATATCGACTACTGTTTCTTCTGCTATCACGTCGCCAGACATGTTCTTCACCTCACAGAGACCCCCTCACTGTACTTTTTCCGCTTATCCCCTCACTCCTCTGCATTTTTTCAGTGGAATTCCCATTGCACTCTTAATGTGCCACCCTTGCTTTTCATTTCACCAAGGGTTGTTTTGACTTTTCTATATGCTGGGTCAGTCCTTCTGACAATGATTTCTTTTCCCATTTCGTCACGTGTTTCATGGAGCAATTTCGTATGGGCCTCCCAGTGCCTCCTATTTATTTCATTCCTCAGCGACCTGTATTTCTGTACTTAATTACCATGAAGATTTTTGTAGTTCCTCCTTTCATCGAACAAATGAAGTATTACTTCTGTTACCCTTGGTTTCTTCACAGTTATATTATCTTTTCAACTGAACTGCCTATCGAGCTATTCCTATCGCAATATCTATAGCCTTAGATGACGTTGAGCGTGTCTCATCATTCCGTAGTACTTCCGTATACCACTTCCTTGTGCATTAATTCTTCGTAACTAGTCTCTCAAACCTCAGCCTACTCTTCATCACGACCAAACTGTGATCTCCGTCCTGCTCCTTCGGCTCCTGCGTACGTCTTACAACCGAGTATCTGATTTCGGATATCTGACTATCCAATGATGTAATCTAACTGAAGTCTTGCCCTATCTCCTGGACTTTTCCAAGTATACCTCCTCGACGTGTGATTCTTGAACAGGGTATTTGCTGTTACTAGCTGAAATTATTGTGGAACTCAAATAGTCTTTCTCCTCTCTTATTCTCATTTATTTCGCTCCTTCGCGTGCAACTGTATTCAAGTCCCACGATGACTATTAGATTCCCATCTCCTTTTCCGTACTGAATTACCCGTCCAATATCCTCATATACTTTCTCTACCTCTTCAGCTTCTGCTTGCGACGTCGGTGTGTATACCTGACCTATAGTTGTCGAGGTTAGTTGGTTGTCAGTTTTGATGAACAATCCTATCACTAAACTGGTCACAGTAATTCACTCTTTGCCCTATCTTCCTATTCATTTCGAATCCTATATCCATTATACCACTTTCTGCTGCTGTTGAAATTATCCTATACTCATACAATCCTTGTCTTCTTTCTGTTTCATTGCCACTATATATGGCTCGAGCCTTTGCATTTCCCTTTTCAGATTTTATAGCCTCCCTACCACTTCGAAGTTCTGCCATTCCATGCCCCGACTCGTAGAACGTTATATTTTCGTTGGTAAGTCAACCTTTTCCTTATGGTCACGTCCCCTCCCAGAGGCCGAATGGGGGACTGGTCCGAAATCTGTTGCTGATCGAGAGATTATAATCATAGTTTCGCAATTACAGGCCACATGTCCTATGAATACGCATTATGTGTATGTAATGCAGTGGATTCCATTGCCATCAGCATACTCATGCTGTTGACCATTGCTGATTCATTCTCCTTGTAGGGGCAGTTCCCATCCCAGGAGAAAGAGTTAACCTCTGGCCGCTCCTCCACCCCCTCTGACAAGGCCGTTCGCTGAATGATGGTGACCTCTTATGCCGGAAGTATTGGGCCATCAATGCTGGTGATTTTTATTCAAAACTGAAGCAGTGGCGGGGCTCGATCCCAGGACTGGAGACGTTTTGATTACTAATCAAAGACGATACCTTTTTTTCGTGGGTCTCTCTTCTCACTTAGCTGAGTTTAATGTCCAAAATTAAAAGAAACAGAAATCAAATCTACCCCTTCTTTGCACTGCCACTTCATCTACATGTACATCTACATTTATACTCCGCAAGCCACCCAACGATGTGTGGTGGAGGGCACTTTACGTGCCACTGTCATTACCTCCCCTTCCTGTTCCAGTCGCGTATGGTTCGCGGGAAGAACGACTGTCTGAAAGCCTCCGTGCGCGCTCGAATCTCTCTAATTTTACATTCGTGATCTCCTCGGGAGGTATAAGTAGGGGGAAGCAATATATTCGATACCTCATCCAGAAACGCACCCTCTCGAAACCTGGCGAGCAAGCTACACCGCAATGCAGAGCGCCTCTCCTGCAGAGTCTGCCACTTGAGTTTGCGAAACATATCCGTAACGCTATCAAGGATACCAAATAACCCTGAGACAAAACGCGCCGCTCTTCTTTGGATCAACTCTACCATAAAAGAGAAGTGAACTATCCCTCTGCAGGGGTTGCCCCTAATGTTGCCAAAAATTCCCTCTGGGGATCTGTTCCACGGCTCCATAATTTGTTTTATTTTTATTTGTGTGTGTATTTATTTTATGTAATTACATGATATAATTAGTAATTGGGTACAAATGCAAATGTTATGAAACAGAGTGATACAATAAAAATGTGGTTCAAATTATAAAGTAAAATAGCTCTGTACACTGCTAGTGCTAGTTCAGTCAAAGGCATTTCTGTTCAAGAAATAGTGCAACTGGAGTTTCCTTGTCCACTGTCACTAGCGTGTCTATGTCTAAAATATCTACGACCAATCCATGATGCATTGCTAATGCCACTATCAATGCAGCGTTCTTGGAATCAACTCACCGCTTTCCTTGGTCACTGCTTGCAGTTCAGATCTTCGTTGAGATGTTGCGCCCTACGTTACACTTAGCCCAGCACTCCGGAAGTAGCGTAGCGTGGGGCGGGGGTTATGATAACGCTGCTTAAATTACATGCTAAGAACGTACGGTATCTCGGTGTCCGTGCAAGAGCGGTGTGAGCGTTTGCATGTACCACCAGTAATCAAGTTCCGCTTCCTCTCCTTCGCAGAAGATGTAATTGATCGTCTTTCCCTTGAACCATGTAAGCGCATGATATTTGGCGAGGGGACAGTAAAAGTCATCCGGACATAGAAGAGATCGAGGCTTAACCACGTCAGGTGGAACACGCAGGTAAGAAGCTAAGATAATCTGTGTCAGTCGCTAAACGCCGGACGACGATACGCACGTGAAGCGATGTTCATCAGTATCCATGAGGGTACAATCGGGGCGAAGTGGGGAGACTTTTAATCCAATAGCATATATTTTATTGGTGACTTGATGACACATTGTACGCACGGTGGTTGAAAGAAAGTCGTGGTATATCGTTTCTCACACACGTGACCAATCAACAGCTCGGTACTTGGTTTCAATCACACTACGCGGAACTGCCCGCAAAAGGGTGGTGTGAAAATCTTTTGCCTTCGGCGGGCGCGTTGTGGGGAGATCCGAAGCCACAAAGCTGTATTCCAGAATGAATGTCGATATATGGGACAGCTGTGACGCGACATGCGCCACCGACACCGGCTTGACGTGAGACACCGTCATCAGGACATCCGATAGACGACTCATCAAGGAAGTGTGTTAACTGGCCCATCGTTTCCGCATAATGCTCATATACAGGGCGGCTGACCGTGCTCGTATGTTAACCAGACCTAGGCCTCCATTGCGTAGGGGGAAGGTTGAGAATGTCATAACGTACTTTAAATATGTGTACTGTACATAGGAAATAACCGAAGGCCGCTTCAAGCCTGCAACCTATCGCTACTGTAGGGGGAGGACCTACGAATTTTGATGCCACGCAGAGATAAAGGTATTCCACACGTTGCAGCTGGTTCTAATCCCGGAGCAGCTTCTGGTGCACCATCACAGGTACAATCCGTGGTGACCGTCGATAGTTTGCCGCGGCCGTTCCGCGCACATCCTTCGTAAACGTAACTCCCAAATAGTTCAGTAACAGGCAGGAGGGGGCGGGGGGGGGGGGGGGCGACACTGCCCGGCCTGAGACCACGCCCGATACCCAGCGCCGCCGACCTGTTGATGTTCCGAAGACTGACCACAGCCTGTCCATATTGCTCGTTCCAGTTTAGTACGCTACGGACTTCGTTGGCGGAACGAACCAGCTGCAGCAGATCGTCGGCGATCGCCCTATAGCCGAATGTGGTGTCTCGCACAGTGATGAAAGATAGCCTGTGGTTGAGACCCATGAAGAGTGGGGCAGCCTTCTCACAAAGTCCTCTCGATGGGTATCGGAGCCACCGTTCGTCCGTTCACCAGGACATGAGAGCTGGCTACTGCCAGAAGGCGGCACAGGGTTTCAGTGAGCACGTTAGAAAATCGCATACGGCCCATCACCTGTAGCGGGAAATTGTGGTGCACTTTGTCGGAGGTGCGACTGAAATCGATGGAGACGATCTCCGCTCGAAGGCGGCACGCCGAGGCGATTGCTATTAAGTCCCTGCAGTCGCCGGTGGCCATTTGTATGCTGTCGTCTCCCCCCTGTGTCGTCTGCTCTGGGGCCAGAAACCTTGACAAAATCTTATTAATGCGCCCTGCCAAAAGTCTGGCGAAGATCTTGTAGTCAGCGTTCAACAATGAAAGTGGCCGATACTCGTGGACCGATTGCCCTCCTGTTGGCCTCTACGAAAAAAGACGGTACGGTATAGCCTGGAGACATAAGTTCTCGGGACATTGTAACCCAGTGGGACATCATGATGTCACGTAAGTTGCGGTGAAATTCGACTGGTAATCCATCGGGCCCAGGAGACTTACTGACCTCACCTTTGTCCAATACGTCGTCCGCCTCCTCAGACGAGACTTCCTCCAGCAGTGCCGTCGCTTTAACCCTGTCTGAAACGCCCTGCTAAACCCGCAGGAGAGGAACTTGGAATTGTGGAAAGGGGCCAAAGTGAGAGGCTGTCAGTTACACTCGAACACATATAACTTTATTATTTGACCAAACGTAACAGGACAAATTTGGGACTTAGTTATCAGCTGAATAGGCCACACTGTCTTATGCCTTAAGGGCACAAACACATAAAATTAAAAGTGGGTGAAAGCCATTAACTTAAGATTCAGACCCAAAACAGTATATTTAGAAGGCAGAAGGCCTCACGTAAATCAATTCTATAACTTGGCTGAATGTCCAACAAATCTAACACTTGAAAAGCAAACAAGTTTAATTTAAAGACGGCTGAAGGTCCATGATTTACGACTCAAGGTAAAATTAAATTTAAAAAAAAACACACAGCAGAAAGCCATATTTTCAATCAGGCTGAAGGCTCAAACAGTCTGATGATCGAAAGACAAGAAATTTAATTTAATAACGGCTGAAAGCCCCTTGACTTAAAACTCAAAGTAAAATAAATTTAAACAACAAAGTAAAATCTTAAATTAAGCTGGAGGCCCCAAGCAATCTAACACTTGTCAAGCAGGAAACTTTAATTTCAAAACGGCTCAAGGCCCATGACTTAAAACACAACTAAAAGAATTTTTAGTAGGCAGAAGGCCCAAGGCTTTATCTTTAAACAATATTTTACACAGGCTGAAGTCCCAAACAGTCTAACACTTGACAAGCAAGGAACCTTTAATTTTAAAGCGGCTGAAGGCCTATGACTTAAAACACAACTAAAACAATTCAACTGTAATTCAAAACATCGGCTATGAGCCATAGAAATACACACAACAGAAAATAAGAAAAGGCAGCGCAACTAACGGCGCTCAGAAGTTTCTGGGGGGTCGGCCAGGACTTTAAATACTAACATTCACTTAGGCGAGACAGGCAGTCGCCCAGCCATGCTCGATTCGACGGAAACCCAACCGACAGACCGCCAACAGACCAGTGCTCCACACTTGCACCAAGGTTCCTCTCCGTACTTGTACCAAAATTCCAACGATGTTGACAGCATAGACTGTGGAACGGATGCCAGACAACCCATAAGGGGTGGACGAGCCGAAAACCCACGTCGTTTAATCAAATGTCCGACGAATTCAGAGGCAGTACGCCGGCAACAGTTAAATAAACTTGTCAGTGAAAATCACATAAACTACACACAGCCCAACGAACATCTGCACGAGAACTAGATGATGTTCACGGCAGTGGCTGTGCAATAACGAGGACGAACCACGAGTCGGCGCAAACAGCCAACCCATAAGCAATTGCCGGCCACATACACGTCGTTTAACAAGACGACCGACCGACGGTCAACAAAAGTCGTCCCCACGCAAAATATGTGTCTCAGCAATCGTCGGGCGACTAATGGGTATCCGCGTCTTCATGACGCTGCGTGCCCCACTGGTGCTACGTCACGACTGCCCGAACGGACCAACTGCTACACATCAGCACGGAAACAGCACTACAATAACTGTGCAGTCGACATCACAATCTATACACAGTATCACAAACACTTGGACTAAGAATGCGACCAATGGTAAAAGCAGTGACTATGCAGTGACGAGGAAGAACGACGAGGTGAGACACACACGTCGCCAACCCATAAACGATGCTGTACCAACGCGACCGACTCCTGACGCGTCCCAACTGTCCGACTGCCAGGTCCGAACTCCACTCCTGGCGCGTTGCAACTCACTGCCAGATACGAACTCACCCCCAACACACGACAACCGGGATGTAGTAGCAGTTACGAAAGATAATACGCCAGGGCTTATATCGATAAGCGCCGCTGCTGCCGCTCACTGGCAGACAACGCGGCAACTCAGTGACACCAGTAATTGAAATTACTCGTAACATAACGAGGTGGTAGTACAGTAAAAACAGGATGTCAAATGAAATATGGCACGAACACGAGCCACGCACGGCTCACTGTCAGTAGTGCATGCCTCCACAGTAGCCCTGTGCACTGCAGCTCTTTCCTGGTAAAGATGACGAAAATAATTTTCCATCGCTTTCACTATGGTTGCTTGGGTCGTACGGGAACAATCTTCTTGCTTCGTAATGCGTATGATTAACTGTCGGCGGTGTCGTCGCATGTCTGCCACAATGTGGTGCATGTTGAGGACCTCTCCTGCTGTTCAGTTGTGTGGTCGCGGGAGGACAATGGTGCCTCCGAAGCGACGTTTCGTCAACGAAACTATGTGAGGTTTGATACTGTGTCGTCCTCGTTGTCTGTCCAGTGATGAGGGTAGAGCGTCGAGGTCGCTGAGCGCGCCACATAGCAAAAGGCCAGGGTCTGCCAGTGCCTGGTAGGCCTGTCTTTGCCGAAATGCATGTGTCTTGCGGACTGCCGGTTTGGCGCAGAGGAGCCACCACTCCAAAGTTGAGTGGTGTCGGGAGTGACGTCGGTGACAGCTGGCCTGCTTTGCGGCCGGCTGGAGTGACCGAGCAGTTCTAGGTGCTACAGCCTGGAGCTGCACCACCGCTACGGTCGCAGGTTAGAATCCTTCCTTGGGCATGGATGTGTGTGACGTCCTTAGGTTAGTTAGGTTTAAGCCCTTCTAAGTTCTAGGGGACTGATGACCTCAGAAGTTAAGTCCCATAGTGCTCAGAGCCATTTGAACCATCTGAACCTGCTTTGCGGCGACTTGCCGTTGACAGTCCGGATCCTGGAGGTGTGTTACATTGATCTTCCGAGGGCTGTTACTACTTCAGACTTGTTGATTGTGGAGATACATCGTGCAGATGTAGCCACTATGATCAGAAAAGGCCAGAGGCCATCTTTAGGCGGCCAGCACGCAAATAAAATCTCCAGCAAAGACACTGTGTTCGTATCGTCCTAGTAAAATGGGGGCAGTGCCAGCGGAGTAAAACCCGGCCCGGTCATAACGTTTGGAGGAGCACGACAGTGTATAAAAGTTAAGAATCAGGTGTCAAGTGCTATGACGGCTAATCATCGTGGCGAGGGGAGATATGTGATGTCGATGGTTTCGACATCATTGTAGTGCATCTATCTATAACCTATTAATGTGAGTGTTTTATTATTAAACTTAATTTATATTTTATTTTTAATTTGATTTTGGTTCCACTGCAAACATATGCGGAGGCACGGACGTTCTTGCGTGGGATCCTGAATAACTATTGAAATTATTTTAACGAATCCGTCCTCAAAAAAGTTAATCATTATAGGCTATATACAAATACAAAAAGTATTTCACCATTTTCAATATGTAAGGACTCACGTGTGATTTAATTACGTCTTAGTGCAGGCCAAGACTGTGTCCTATTGCACGTAACATAAATCGTCTGAAAAAATTGTTCAGTACTTTGAAAATGTCAGTTTACCAAAGATTATGGATGAAAGAAATAATAATGGCGATCTCCATCGTCGCCTGTGGAAAGAGCGCGATAATAATTACGATAATTGGAAATTGCCGCTTAATGGCAATATTTCAAATTGATGTCAATTTAAATTCTAAATAATTTGAATATGAATCAAAGAACCATATGCATAATATCAAAACGACAATATTTCATCTAAAGTAGACATAGTATTGGGAAATTAACAATAATAACATTTTTAAACTTATACATAGTACATTACTTCGATGTTAGCTTAAGGGAATGATATTCCAAATTGGTGTCAATTTAAATTCTAAAGAATTTCAATAAGCATAAAAGAACCATATATATAATATCAAAACGTGAATAATTCGTCTAAAATACACATAGTATCGGGAAATTAACAATAGTAAATTTTTTTAAAAATTATACCTTGTACATTACTTCGATGTTTGTTTAAGGGAAATACGTTCCAAATTGGCGTCAATTTAAATTGTAAAGAATTTCAATATGCCTCAAAGAACCATATCTTTTGTTTCTACGGATATTGAATTTTTATCCGAAAAATTAGGCATTACCCACTATTGGCTTAAACTGACTGTCACGTGGTATTCGGCCAATTGGTGCACTCGAGGAGGCGATAGTGAAACTGAGTAAATATTCCATGTTCTCAGAATTTCAGCATTTGGATTCTTGATTATGACGCCTAACTTGGTTTAGGTACTGAATTAGTGTCCTGTAAAGGCTTAATGATGCTCATTACTTTTAGGTAGAAGCCACCCTTGCTTTGATTGCTCTTGATTTGACTTCTTAGCTTTGCAAATTGCATGTTTAAAATATTCATAGAAGGTTTCTATATTTTCTCGCAAATGTTCTTACACTTACCTTCCGTTCAATCGCTTTTTGTAGTATATGTACGCTTCACTTTTAGGAGCCATGCCACGCTGCACTAGCTTGTTATCTTAAATCACACTGTGTGTAAGAAGAAAAAGGAAAAAGGATCAACTAAATATGCAACACATCACTTATTCAGCTGAGCCAACAATGCACAAAAATCAGACCACATGGATTTTACTGAGCAACCGAACTGGAACGGGCCGCATAGCTGACTTCATTTAGGAGATTTATCGGTTCAGTCGGTTCAGACAGACAGGGGCTTCACCGACTGGGCAGTTTCAAATTCAGCACGAATCGGTTGTTATTCAACTTTTATACAAAGTGAGGGAGGCTAATAGGTATGATTTATCTAGATGGACAAGAAGTCAAAATGAATCCATTCTAAAATAAACCAGTGTTCACTATCCAAAGTGAAACCAGATTACACTGACAGCATTTCACAGGTTGTTCAGAAATATTTTCTAAGTAATTATCCAAAAGAGAGCTGTGGGCACCGGCCTCGTTACAAACTGGTAAATTAATTATGACTTATTCAATTTATTATCTCAGTTACGTCTGTTTATTCTCTCAGTTACCTCCGTAAAATCACAAAAATAGTAACAGGCCACCACCGAAATGCAAGAAAAAAGGTACCCTCGGACGAAACAGACTGACGTTGATCTTTGTGCGTTCAATCTCGCGAGTGCACGGTACGATTCTAAACAAATAGTTGTAGTTCAGAATAGCTAGGCCCCATGATCACAGCACAGTGCATAGCGACGCACCTTCGATCACCTTACACACTTACGAATCTCAGAAGTTTCGTATACTACTTCCGCGGATGCGGCAGTTTTGGCAGCGTGGCGCATATGAGTATATCTTAGTATCTAAAGAAGATACACAGTGCACCCCGTCGATTTTGCACTGTTGTGGAGATAATTTCAGTAGACACAGGTACAAAGGTAGATGGGAATAAGAAATCAAACAAAAAGCAATTGCTCTGCATCTATGTACTGGAAACTATGAGACGATTTTACCAAAATATTCAGAAAATATGCGTGGACAACCTCCAAAATTTTATCGTTGGCGTTTGGATTAGTCCTGTGGTTGTTCTGACGTGTTATCATTCAATGTAATACTGAAAATATTTAACGAATCTTCATTTTCTTAAGTTTATTTTGCAGTATGTTTAAAAAACAGATGAATACCTAAAACCAATTTATATAGAAAGTAGAGTTAGGAAGACCCAATATATCGGAGAACTGTTTCGATATATTCGATATATTGACGTATGATCAATTTATGAATATAAATATAATCTCTACAAAATATCAGTTTTTTCAGTGCGTATCTTTACTGTCTCTACTGACATCAATATTTTTTAAAATTCTGAGACATAAATTATACTTATGTGTTATGTCGACATGGGGTCCACAGACAAAGATCTCGTCGATACGTAGCTCATTCTGTTCGTCTTTGAAATACAGAGGGCCATAGATAACGCTGCACAGCTACACAGAAATTACACAGTGAGACATTACTTTTAGCAATCAACAGAGCTCACCGTCATAAAACGATGGTTTCTACCACACGCATTCATCAAAATTCTACTTGTGCATGTCTCGCAGATCGCTTGGTATATAGCGTGGAATGAAGGTGTGAGTCTTTCTAATGATTAAAACTGTATGTGGCTACGACCACCGTTGTTTATCTCTGTTTGAAAACAATACAGGTAGTGTTGCCGGTCAAAATGCCCACTTGTCGTATGCACTGCGCTGCAGGCACCCGACAAGGCAGCGTAGTGGTTATCAAACTATTTTCGATGAAGATATAGGCGTATGACTATTGGGTCTTCTCTCAGGGCGTCTTGAAGCAAATGGCTTTGTATGAAAGATTTCACTGACCTACATTTCACAACACTGCTGTTACTGCGGTTGGTGTTACTGTCAAGTTACTTAACCGAGGAAGATAAAAACTGCTGAAGATGCCCCAAACAACGGTAAACATTGAGGGTAATATCTTCTAAATCGTTAGGCCGGGACAATTTCCCCTTCAAACTTCACTACTTGACGTTCAAGTCCCTCTGTAGGGATCTTCTTCACAATTCCACTGGATGGCTGAATATTGTCGAAAGACAGTGTATCGTTCAGTCATAGAATGTTACTTTCTCGCGTTTTCCCGAGCTACGTTTACATCTATATTGGTATGATTACTCTGCAGTTTACTATTAAGTGTCTAGCAGAGAGTTCATTGACCCAATTTCGAGGTTTTTTTTTTCTCTCTACCGCACTACTCTCGAGCAGAGCGCGGGAAAATCTAATACTTAAGTCTTTCAGTGTGTGCTCCAATTTCTCTTACTTTGTTACAATGAGCGATCCTTCCTACGTAGGTGGGGCCGAAATAATATCATCACACAACGGGGAGAAATTAGGTGAACGAAAATTCATGAGAAGATCATGCCGTTGCTGCAACGAAAAAGACCTTAGTTTTAATGATTGCCACGCCAATTTGCGTATCATATCCGTGGCAACTTCTCCCCTATTTCGCGATAATACAAAAGAAGCTGCACTTCTTTGAATGTTTTCGATGTCGTCCGTCAATTCTGTATGATGCGGATCCCGCACCGCACAGCAATACACCAGAAGAGGACATACAAGTGTGGGTTAAGCAGTGTCTTTAACAGACCTGTTGCATTTTGTACGTGTTCTGCCAATAAATTACAGTCTTTGATTTTATTTCCCCAATTCCCAACTTCAATTATTCAGAATTGTAATTCCTAAGTGTTTAGTTGAATTTACAGCCTTCATATTTGTGTGATTTATTGTGTAATCCAAATTTACCAGATTCCATTTGATTGGAATGTGGCATGACTCCGCACTTTTCATTACTCGCATTTATAGTAAATTGCCGCTTTCCGCTTGTCTAAATAGTTTTTCAATTTTTTGATCATCTAATGACTTTATAAGACGATAAATGTCAGAATCGTCTACAAACAATTAAAGAGAGCTGCTCAGATAGTCTCCAGAATCGTTTATTTAGATCAGGAAATTCGTGTTAATTAGGAACACCAGAGGGCTTCTAACACATCCTTGGAGAACGCCAGTTATTACTTTTGCTTTACTCGATGACTTTCCGTCGGTTACTGCGAAGTATGAACTTTCTGACAGGAAATCACGAATCCAGTCGCACAACTGAGAGGGTACTCCGTAGGCACGCAAGTCGATTAGATGTCGCATGTGAGGGACTGTATCAAAAGTCCGCTTAAAATTTCTAAATATTGGATCAGTTTTATATCCCCTGTCGATAGCACTCATTATTTCGAACGAGTAAAGAGCTAGTTGCGTTTCACAAGAACGATATTTTCTGAATCTGTTTTCCGAATCCCTACTGGCTGTTTGTCATCTTCAAGATGACTCATAACGTTCGAACACAGTATATGTTCCAAAACACTATGTAAATTGATGTTAGCGATATAGGTCTATAATTCAGCGGACAGCTCGTATTTTCTGTATTAGGTATTGAAGTGACTTGTGCCACTTTCCTGTCTCTAAGAACAGATTATTCGCGGTCGTATTGACTGATAAGTATGAAGGATACTCTGACAGAAACATAGCTGGTGTATAGTCTGGAACGCAGATCTTGCTTTTATTGATTTAAGCTGCTTCATTACACTGAGGATAACTACTTTTGAACTACTCATGATGGATATTGTTCTTGATTCGAATTCTAAACGATTTACTTCGTCTTCTTTGGTGGAGGAATTTCGAGTAACATGATCGGTGTTACCGCGCAGTGAAAGTATTGATTGTGTCTTTCTACTGGTGTACTCTACGAACCACCAGAATCTCTTTTAACTTCCTGCCAGAATTTGGGACAGAATTTCGTTGTCGAAACTGTTAAATGCATCTCGCATTGAAATTCACGCTAGCTTTCAAGCTTCTGTAGAAGTTTGCTAATCTTGGGGGTTTTGCATTCTGCGAAATTTGGCTCGCTTTTCTAGTTGCTTCTGCAACAGTGTTCCGTCCTATTTTGTGTACGATGGGAATCAGTATCATCTGTTATTAGTTTTTTTGGCATATGTCTCTCAATAGCAGTCGATACTATTTCTTTGAATTTAAATCAGATCTAGTCGACACGCACATAATCAGACTGGAAAGAGTACAGGCAGTCGCTTAGGAAGCCGTAGAGTTAATTTCTATCTGCTTTTTTTAAATAAAAGTATTTTGCATTTATTTTTGATGGATTTCCATGTTACAGTATTTAGTCTCGCTACAACAACTTTCTGGTCACTAATACCTGTATCCGTCATGTTTCTCTCTGTTTGTTCAGGGTTATCTCTTTCAAAGAGGGCAAATACGTTTTCGCAACCTTTTGCACTTACAGTGGGCTCCTGAATTAATTGTTGAAAATAATTTTCTGAGAACACATTTTAAACGATTTCGGACAAAGTTTTATGCCTAGCACCGACTTTAAATATGTATTCTCGCCTATAACTGTGTGAGTGGGGTACCTATTTCAAATGAAACTCAAGTGTCCTTCGAACCATTCAGCAACTTAACCATCTGAGCCGGTGCGTCCGTAAAACGCGACCGCTACGGTTGCAGGTTCGAATCCTGCCTCGAACACGGATGTGTGCGATGTCCTTAGGTTAGTTAAGTTTAAGTAGTTCTAAGTTCTAGGCGACTGATGACCTCAGATGTTAAGTCCCATTGTGCTCAGAGCCATTTGAACCATTTTTTGGTCCGTAAAAGGAACCAATTATTAACATATTCCGGCTACTGGGTAAAAATCTTCATGCTGTTACTGACGATCTGTCGTCTTTCGATACTGAAAGTAAATACTGGAAGCAGTTAGTGAAAGAGAGGGGAATCCAAAATGCCATAGCTATTGTGCCACCCCAGTTGACACCTAGGAGCTGTTTATTTTCACGGTCGGCTTGGATGGGTGTTTACTCCCGTGATAACGAGTAGCCACGAAGACGAAAGCCTGTAGCCGTCATCCCCATGTAAATTACCCTTGTTCTTCTATATTTCAACTGTTTCCCGAACTTTCTCTGGCTAGCACTCCTACATCCGTAAAATCCATAACCTGGTCACATTCTTCTTTGCACTGCTGATTTTACGATCGTTCATTTTGTGTTAAACGTGTGGCCCTTGTGCTCTTAATATGTTCTTTTATTGTCTTTCAGATTTCACCTGTATATACTTAGCCACGTCTCTTCATGGATTCTCGGAGTGTGGAGACGGTCTTGGGGCGTCGAGTGGAGGACGGAAAAAGTCTTTTATCTTACACTGAGTGACAAATGCCCTAATTTATTTCTTCAGAAAGATTCTGCCTATGTAGTAGGTTCTACATCTGCCTCTACATTAACACTCCACAAGCCACCGTGTGGTGTATGGCGGAGAGTACCATGTTCTACTAACAGCCACTACCTTTCCCATTCTATTCTCACATGGAGGAGGGAGAAACGACCGCCCATATGCGTCCGTAAAAGCCATAATTTTTGTTATCTTGTCTTTGCGGTCCTTATGCGATATCTACACTCCTGGAAATGGAAAAAAGAACACATTGACACCGGTGTGTCAGACCCACCATACTTGCTCCGGACACTGCGAGAGGGCTGTACAAGCAATGATCACACGCACGGCACAGCGGACACACCAGGAACCGCGGTGTTGGCCATCGAATGGCGCTAGCTGCGCAGCATTTGTGCACCGCCGCCGTCAGTGTCAGCCAGTTTGCCATGGCATACGGAGCTCCATCGCAGTCTTTAACACTGGTAGCATGCCGCGACAGCGTGGTCATGAACCGTATGTGCAGTTGACGGACTTTGAGCGAGGGCGTATAGTGGGCATGCGGGAGGCCGGGTGGACGTACCGCCGAATTGCTCAACACGTGGGGCGTGAGGTCTCCACAGTACATCGATGTTGTCGCCAGTGGTCGGTGGAAGGTGCACGTGCCCGTCGACCTGGGACCGGACCGCAGCGACGCACGGATGCACGCCAAGACCGTAGGATCCTACGCAGTGCCGTAGGGGACCGCACCGCCACTTCCCAGCAAATTAGGGACACTGTTGCTCCTGGGGTATCGGCGAGGACCATTCGCAACCGTCTCCATGAAGCTGGACTACGGTCCCGCACACCGTTAGGCCGTCTTCCGCTCACGCCCCAACATCGTGCAGCCCGCCTCCAGTGGTGTCGCGACAGGCGTGAATGGAGGGACGAATGGAGACGTGTCGTCTTCAGCGATGAGAGTCGCTTCTGCCTTGGTGCCAATGATGGTCGTATGCGTGTTTGGCGCCGTGCAGGTGAGCGCCACAATCAGGACTGCATACGACCGAGGCACACAGGGCCAACACCCGGCATCATGGTGTGGGGAGCGATCTCCTACACTGGCCGTACACCACTGGTGATCGTCGAGGGGACACTGAATAGTGCACGGTACATCCAAACCGTCATCGAACCCATCGTTCTACCATTCCTAGACCGGCAAGGGAACTTGCTGTTCCAACAGGACAATGCACGTCCGCATGTATCCCGTGCCACCCAACGTGCTCTAGAAGGTGTAAGTCAACTACCCTGGCCAGCAAGATCTCCGGATCTGTCCCCCATTGAGCATGTTTGGGACTGGATGAAGCGTCGTCTCACGCGGTCTGCACGTCCAGCACGAACGCTGGTCCAACTGAGGCGCCAGGTGGAAATGGCATGGCAAGCCGTTCCACAGGACTACATCCAGCATCTCTACGATCGTCTCCATGGGAGAACAGCAGCCTGCATTGCTGCGAAAGGTGGATATACACTGTACTAGTGCCGACATTGTGCATGCTCTGTTGCCTCTGTCTATGTGCCTGTGGTTCTGTCAGTGTGATCATGTGATGTATCTGACCCCAGGAATGTGTCAATAAAGTTTCCCCTTCCTGGGACAATGAATTCACGGTGTTCTTATTTCAATTTCCAGGAGTGTATATTGGCGGCAGTAGAGTCATTCCGCAGTAACCATCAATTCTGGTTCTTGACTTTTCCCATCAGCGCCCCCAACACGCAACATTTCTCATCTGAGTTCACGACGTGTCTTCGTAACACTCGCGTGTTGATCCAGTTGATTGTTTAGAATATTTAGAAACTGAGGGTGGAATAGATGTACTATGCCTGTCTGAATATCATATAGTCACAGGTATGGACATGGTAAATGTAGGTGGGTATAAGCTTACAGCAAATGTAAGTATAGACACTATGGAGAGAGGAGGAGTTGCCCTACACCTTAAAATCTGTCGTAGTGTGAAAAATTTGTAAACTAAAAAATTTTCGTAGAGCAACATATTGAAGCATGTGCGTGTGAGCTTAAACTAAATAATGACACTTTTGTAATAGTAGCCGTATTCTTTGTTGTGCTATCTGTCAGACAGAGGAAAGCATTGTTTGAAGGGATTTCAATGTAGATTTTCTGAAAGAGTGCAATAGAAAGTTTGAAGTATTAATTGGTTCTTTCAGTTTGATGGTAGTTATTGATTTCACTACTCGGGTGGTACAGGAAAGTGGCACAATGATGGACAATGTTTTCATAGACCAAGATAAATGTAATCAAATAAAAACTTGTCCTGTTAAGAATGGTCTGTCTCATCATGATGCACAACTCGTTACAGTATATGATATACAGTAATGCAAAACAGTCCTCCAAAATAGTGCATTCAATTAACGATTTAACCATTCAAAATTTTAGGGAAAGCTTGCAACATTTATATTGGGATAATGCGTACAGGGAACCTGATGCTAACTTAAAATTTAACCTGTTTCATGATACATTTATGAGTATATTTGAAAACAGCTTCCATAAGAAAACAGTGAAACACAATTATAAGAAACCATGCAAAAAGCCATGGCTTAAAAAAGGGATAAAAATACCTTGTAAACAGAAAAAGGAAATTTATGTTATAGCTAGGAGGATTAATGATCCTGAAAGAGTGAAACATTGTAAAAACTACTGCACTGTGTTAAGAAATGTTATTAAAAAGTCCAAAAGTATGAGCATTATATCTGAGATTAGCACAGCTAACAATAAAATTAAAGCAATTTGAAATATTGTTAAAAGGGAAACAGGGCAACCAAGAGCACAGGAGGACTGTATTTCTATAAGACTCAATGAAAAGTTTGTTACAAAATGCCAGAAGTAGAATACACTTTTAATAACCAATTTTAAGTGTTGTAGAGATAATAGGATCCAGTAATTCATTAAAAAATGGAAGGCAGTATGTTGAAGAGGCAATGCCTATGCAACTTCATAAAATTGAGGTTCAAACCACCTCTCCTACTGAAATTAAGAAAATAATAAATTCACTCAAAAGCAAAATCTCAAATGGAATTGGTGGCCTTTCCAACAGAGTTCTAGAAGCTTGTCCCCAACAAATAAGTAGGATTCTCAGCCACACATGTAGTAGCTCACTCAAACAGGGCATTTTTCCAGATGGATTGAAATACACTACAGTTAAACCATTGCATAATTGACGGGACAGGTCAGATGCCAACAACTACTGCCCAATCTCACTACCGACATCTTTATGTAAAATTCTTGAAAAAGAAATGTATTCAAGAGTAGCATCACATATTTGTAAAAATGAAATGCTAACAAATTGTCATTTTAGTTTTCAGAAAGGCCTTCACCGATCAAATATTAAATGCAGTGAATAAATGAACATCACCCATTGGGATACTTTGTGATCGCTCAAAGGCTTTTGATTGTGTGAATCATGAAATTCTTCTAGATGAGCTTAAGTATTGTGGTATGAGTGGGACAGTGCACAACTGGCTTAATTCATATTTAATTGCAAGAATGCAGAATGTTGAAATCAACAGTACAAATGGTTCAAATGGCTCTGAGCACTATGAGACTTAACTGCTGAGGTCATCAGTCTCTTATAACTACTTAAATCTAACTAACCTAAGGACATCACACACATCCATGCCTGAGGCAGGATTCGAACCTGCGCGGTTCCGAACTGTAGCGCCTAGAACCGCTCGGCCACTCCGACCGGCTTAATAGTACAGATAGTCCAAAAAATCAGCAGAGTCCTCTAACTGCCGGCCGCTGTGGCCGAGCGGTTCTAGGCTCTTCAGTCCGGAACCGCGCTGCTGCTACTATCGCAGGTTCAAATCCTGCCTCGGGCATGGATATGTGTGATGTCTTTAGGTTAGGTTTAAGTAGTTCTAAGTCTAGGTGACTGATGACCTCAGATCTTATGTCCCATAGTGCTTAGAGCCATTTGAACCAGTCCTCTAACTGGGAGGTATCAAGAATGGTGTCCCACAGGGTCCAGTCTTGGGTCTCTTATTGTTCTTAAAATGTATTAATGACTTGCCACTCTATATTCATGAATATGCTAAGCTAGTTCTGTTGCTGTTGATATAAGTACAGGAATCACACATAACAAGCAAGAATGAGCTGATAAATTGTAAATGTCTTTCACAAAATTGTTAAGTGGTTCTCTGCAAATGGACTCTCACTAAATTTTGAGGAAACACAGTTTATACAATTCAGTACAGTAAATGGCAGAACTCCAATTGTGAATATAGACTACGTACAGAAGTCTGTTGCTAAGGCAGAATATTGAAAATTTCTGGGTGTTGAATTGGAAGAAACACATCGATGATCTGCTGAAAAGGTTAGGTTCAGTTTCTTATACTGAAAGGTTTGGAGGTCAGAACAACAACTGTGTAAGTTGTAAGCAATTTTGGTTTGTTACAACAGTTGTCAAGCAAACGCATCTCGTCCTCAGAAATTGAAATAATCCCAAACACAATAATGGTAAATTTTTAAGTAGAAGTTTCTTTACAAAATTATTCTTATGACTACGTCATGATGTTGGCCAGTACTACGATAAATCATCCTATTCCGGTTCAAAGGTCGGTACTGTTTAGGATGACAATCAATCTACGGAAGATGGTTAGTTTTGTGACAAGTTGAACAAAAGATTACCCAAGGTCGCAAGAGTTCACAGTGGGCACAAGCTGGTGAAACAACAAGTTTACGCCTCTGCTCACAGTATTTACCTCAGCGGCGATGAGTTGTCGTCTGCATGGCTGCTCTCGCCCACTGAAATTCCGATAAAAGCTAATTAAGCCTTTGCTTATTTTTCCAGCAGAAACTCTCCCTATGTTTCTCGTTATGTTAGAAAACATGTACTCATCCCTAGTCTTGGAATATGGCAATATGCACATTCATGGCTGGAGCAGCTCTCTCAGGCTTCGCAAGGACAATTAACTAACTCACAGGTTTAATGACGCTACAGCTAATATCTAGCTGAATGTCAGCCACAGTGAAAGCAGCGTTCACACAAATTTCTCCTCTGTGTCATACAGAGCATTATGCACCCCGTTCTGCAGTTGACACCAGTTCAGAGAAGAGTCCTCGAAAATTTCGCTCTTGTCTTTCTTGTAGCCGAAGCGTTTCCCGACCTGGGTTCTTTCGTTCTCCACATCACGGCTTTTTTCGACCACTAGGAGCGTTCCTCTTATTTTATGGAAACTCTCTCTGCCAATCGCGAGGGCACTACCATTGAACTGCGTCGAAATCTCTGCGCTTTACGCCTTCCTAGTTCGTTTCCGCCAATCGGACGCCTTATGTCCACTCCAGACGCCTAAGAATTACATGCATACATCACATGTGTACCATTCACCGTTTCCATCATCAACTGCATCATTGGTTTTGTTCATATCCATTTGCAATTCCGAAATACAGTTTTCTAAAGCTTCTTTCTGTCCTACTTCTGGTGGCCTGTTACTTGCTCTCCAGTATGCGTCACCTGTCCGGTCGCTGACTCCCGCCACGAGACGCCCCCTAAGACCTTTCGTGGTGCCTTCCGTGGTGCAGCCTCTGCTTCTACCCACACCCGTTTCCACACAAAACGTTTCCTCTCTCTGCTTGTTTCATCTTTTACTCATTGACATGCATTATATAGGAGCAGTGTGTTAATACCATCAATTGAGTGTCATCCCTTTTGCATTACATACTTGTAGGCAAATTTGCTCGTGACTGCCAAAGTAAGTTAGCTGTCATATTCACCTTCGTGTTATGATATATAAAACTCTTATGGAAGATGCGAAAGTGACCGTCATTTATTCTGCCGCCTTACAATACTATTAGTGTTATTGCAAATTTTGGTGACAAACATATCAGTAAATTCACCTATTATGCCTATTTTTATTCACTCCTTTCATATGGCATCGTATTTTGGTGAAATTCGTCATTAAGAGAGAAAGTATTCGTTGCACAGAAGCGTGTAAACAGAATAACAGCTGGAGCCCACCCAATATCACCCTGCAGACATTTATTTAAGGAACTCAGGATATTCACATTACCTTCGCAATAAATATATTTAATTATGGAATCTGTCATAAATAACCCATCCCAATTCAAAAATAACAGCGAAGTGCATAGTTACAACAATAGAAGAAAAGATGATCTTAACTATTCTGGATTAAATCTCATTTAAGCACAGAAAGGGATGAATTATGCTGCCACAAAAATCTTTGGTCATTTGCAAAGTAGCATTAAAAGTCTGACACATAACCAACCAACATTTAAAAGCAAATTAAAAGAATTTCTGAATGACAACTCCTTCTACTCAATAGATCAATTTTTAGATTTGAAGTAGTATTGGGAAAAAATTTAACTAATTATTTTTTGTAAAGAAAACACGTTCCACATCATTACGAAATATCGTATTCATAATCTATGGACCAAGCACCCTATCTGCAAATAAGCAATAACTTACGTTCTTCTACATTTAGTGCAAGCTGGCATTCATAACATCAAATAGAAATTCTAAATCATCCAGTATCCTTCTTCTGTTAGTCGACAACAGTACCTTCCTGTATAACACAGCGTCATTAGCAACAGTCGCAGAGTTTGTTAATCCTATCAGCCAGATCATTTATGTACATGGAGAACAAGATCGACATTACCACAGTTCTCTTTAGAATACATTTATTTCTGATTAACTAGCAACAAACATTATCGTAAAGAATGAGCGAGAGGTTCCTTCAGCTTCTTGCTTGCATTTACATTATTCCCGCTACGTTTGAAGAACCTATTTAGCCTGTAGGAAGGTCATCATACACTATGGCCATCATTGTTTCCCTAACAAAATCAAATTCTTATCGTAAGTTTACATTGAACGATGCACACACATTCTCTACGCTTGCATCTCTCGTCAGTGACAGAGATTGCTACCCGATAACTTCACTTCCTCTGAAAAGAGAGGAGAAATAGATTTCGGTAAGCGAAAGCAGCAGTATCTTCCACCACTATTAAAACATCCAGGGACACTAGTGGAACTCTGAAAAAGACATTACCAGAGGTATGGAAATGTCGAGCAGTGAAGAATTTCGAAGAGGAATATGACAGAAGACTTTACCATCGATCACAGTGGCCATGAAAGCTGCAAAATCATATAGTTTTAACACGTTTGGTTGGAGCCAAAAATTAAATTCAGTTGCAAGACCTCAATAATAGTTGTAGCACAAATGAGAACGGTGAGAAACGGTAAGTGGTGATGAAGTATACAAAATTAAGGAATTCTGATACGTAGGCAGCAAAATAACCCATGACCGTCGGAACAAGGACGACATATAAAGCAGACTAACATTGGCAAAAATGGCATTCGTGACCAGTAGAAGTGCATAAGTGTCAAACATAGACATCAGTTTGAGAAGGAAATTTCGACGAATGTACGTTTTGGAGGACAGTTTTATGATAGTGAGACATGGACTGTGGCAAAACCAGAAACGAAGAGAACAAGTGCGTTTGAGATGCGGTGCTACAGAAGAACGTTGAAAATGATGTAGACTGTTTAGATAAGGAATGAGGAGGTTCTCCGCAGAATCGTTGAGGAAAGGAATGTTTGGAAAACAGTGACAAGAAGCAGGGACATGATAATAGGACATCTGTTACAACATCAGGGAATAACTTCATAGCACTAGAGGGAGCTGTAGAGGGTAAAAACTGCAGAGAAACACAGAGGAAGGAACACATCCAGCAAATAATTGACGACGTAGGTTGCAAGTGCTGCTCTGAGATGAAGAGGTTGGTACAGAAGAGGAATCCGTGTGCGCCGCATCAAACCAATCAGAAGACTGATGAGACACGAAAAAACTACAAGATATGCAGCACTAATAGTCCTTTTATGTTCTTCTTTCCACCGCAGACTGAAAGCTCCGTCCTTTGGAAGGGAGGTTGATGCACAGCACCAGTTCGGGAGTCTTATGTGGCCTACTCAGCCCTCACATTTCTGCTTGTAAAACATACATTTCTGGTACAAATACATTTTGCGTTACTGTGGGGCTGTCAGTGACCAACGTCCAGTAGTAAGATATACATATTGTTACGTATAAAGAATGCAAGAAAAAATATCACCGAGCGGAACTCGTGTACAAGCATTTAGGTACTTATGTGAATTCGTTGTCCAATGTCAGATTACACTTCTAAATGTTTCAGATTCTACGCTCGTCAGTAACATGCCACTGTTCTAGGGTAAAATTAAGAGCACAGCATGCCTAACAGTATCAAGAAGACACCTGTAAATGAAAGCGAAACTAAAAGTGGAATGAGCCTACGTTTTTCAGCTTTCACAGCATCACAACGTGTTCAGAACCAGATATTCGAGTTACTGAAGTTGTTTTTTAAGTTCACCTGCTTTATTTTACGTCAGCACGACGTAAGTTTCTCTGCCTGTAAGTTTTTCATACAGATTACGTTATTTTTGGACAACCAAGATATTAGCGCAGAACTGATGGTCCAAATCAAACCTGATCCACGACTATCTTTTGGTAGATAAAAGTCATTTAAGATTAAGGGACTCGTCCTCTGAAGTGCTCTTCAGGACATACAAGGCTTCGTGCCATATTGGAAACTTTGCACTTATGCAGTGTAATTTCTTCGGTCAGAAGTAGTTTGGATTAGAATTAATTCAAGTGCGAAGAAGACGGTAAAGGAATCTTGGGGATGCAAATCAACCGCCACGTTTTTTGAACTAAATTGTAGCGCCTCCTTATCTGCCACACCGCTAACGAGCTACCTGTAAATTATCCGGCAGCAGAGCCTTATCGTCCGACTGGAAGAGCAGATCTGGGCCGCCCTACCATATAACTCTGCAAGGCGAGCCGCTGTTCGCGAAATAACTGCAGAATTACGTGGCGAGCAGTAGCCGCTCGTGTTACTTTGGCTGCCGGGAAACTCGTTAAAGTAATCCGGTTGTAGATGTTTATTTCTCGTCCTCCCCTAAAAAAATCCCTAATGGACTCCTCAACAACGAAATTACTCCAGAAGCAAGAATGAGATAGGAATTTAAAATTTAAATCGGCTTGAGAACGTTGTAGAAAGTACGAGGAAAGAATTTCAATTAAAAATAGCTGCAATACAATCGTGTATAAGGAATTTGGGATTCTTCATCACTGATTATTATGTGGCTGCGACCAAAACTGTGGTCTCATTTTATCCAGCAACTTAAGTTATTTACTTGACTTTGTATATTTTCATTAAGCTTATCCTTTACGGATGTTCTAGAATACGTGATAGGGCAGTGTATATAAATAAAGAAATAGGCAGATATTCAGATGGGACATACTTTATTTTCGAAACATGAAGGTGCGTGCAGGCGCTGTGTCAAGAAGATACGGAACACTTCAGTGAATCGCTGTGAATGACGGCTATATTGCAAGATGTGTTGAAAACCGATTTCCTATACTTACACTGACAGTGTGAGCGCTATTATAGTTCACATCCATCTAGCAGCTTACATATTAATTGCCAATTAGCTACAGATTAATCACTGTATTAATTCCGATCGTCGCCACAAGTATACCAGCCTCCAGCATGTGCCGTCCAACTGATGTATACGTACATTACGAATATCTTCTCTCAAAAATATTTCGTTTTCTAGCTCGGAGACAGTTCTTTGGTGTCTGTGTGCACAGCATAATCGACGAAGGGTATACACATTCATCTGAAATGGTATCATCGTTAATACTGAAAATTATTCCTACAGTACTTACAGGTTAAGAAAATTGTAGCAATTAATATATGGGAGAATAACTAAAACTTACACCGCAAATACTGCGGAAATGGAAAATACTATTGATGTGCGGTTTTCACAGATTGGATTGGTAGTCAAAGGCTCGCACCTTTAGTCAATAAACAGATTGTGATGATACTCAAAAAGTGTACTTTTTGTGCAAATACACAGTTTTATAAACGGAACAACTCTTATTGACCTTGACATTAGAATGTCACTCGTATTTGTTGCAGGACACTAGTGCCAGCCGTTTACGAGATATCGTATTTTGAAAAGCTTCCACACCGACACTTGTCTGTGCCATTTAACCTGCGTAGTTTTTGTGTTTGGTTAGAGTGTGCTTGTGTGTTCCTTGAGTGCACTGCGACTTGCTAGTCAGTTAGTGTGTGGCAGTCAACGCAGTAGGTCGTTAGTGGATGGATTTGCCAATGCAGAAAAAGCCGACATGCTGTTGGTGCATAGAGAGGGTAGGAAAAATGCAGTTTGTTCTTGTACGTTGTATGCGGCGACGTATCCTAACAGACGTCAACAATTTTGACAATTATTTATCAACCTCTTCAACCAGTTACGTGAAAGTAGAAGTGTAACACCTACAGAACGTAACAGAAGGAAACAAGCGACGACAGAAGAAGGGGAAATTAATTTTTTTTGCTACTGTTGCCGTTGATTCGCGTGAGGGAGTGGCATGAGTCAGACAAGTGTCCTGGTCATTCTCCATCTACATAGGTTCCATCCCTATCACATCTCTCTCCACCAAGAGCTGCATGGAAACAGTTATGAGACTCGTGTTAACTTCTGCGCAAGGGTATTAAGAGAGGATACTCCAGATGTATCATGTATGTTGTTTAGTGATCAAGCCTTATTTACTAATCATAGCCAGGCAAACCACCGAAAGATGGACTACGTGTCTGTTGACAATTCCCGTTGGCTTCATCAAGTGGAACGTCAGCGTCCATGGAGTGTGAACGTGTGGTGTGGGATCGTGGCCGATCAGCTCATAGACCCGTTTTTCATAGAACGGAAAGCTGAACGACCACTATAATCGCAGGCGCCTAACAGACCGTCTTCCACTGATGCTAGAAGAAATTCCTCTGCAGACTAGGAGGAATCTGTGGTGCCAATATGATGGCTGTCAAGCCCGTACTGCACGAAGTCCCAAAATACGTCTTCACGAGTTGTTTCCAAATCGCTGGAATGGTCGCAGAGAACCAGAACCTCGGTCGGCCCGTTCCTAGGATTTGACGCATGTAGAATTTTTCCGTGGTGAAAGCTGAAAGATGCTGTCTACAATTCCACACCAACTTCAGCCGATGATATGCAATGACGTATTACTGCAGCCTACTCGTACATCCCCACTGATGTGGTAGCACGTGTGCAGCAGTCGTTCAACACCAGACAAAATGCTTGTATTGACGCTGCCGGTTGTCAGTTTGAACACAACTTGCGATTGTCAGATGTCTCGTTGCTGGTCAGGATCAACATAACTAGGGTAAGTACTTGCGTTGTTCTTTAGTGTGAGCTACCAGAGGTATTGTAAAATTTTCAAAATACGGTATCTCCTAAATGACTTTCACTATAACCTTGCAACAAACACCACTCACATTCCCATTTACCATACCTTTGGTCTGTGAACAAAAATGGGCATTGTTCCATTTAAAAAGTGTCTGTTTGCACAAAAAAGACGCTTTTCTAACTATTATCGCAATCTGTTGATTGCTGACAATGCCAGTTTCTGACTGCTAATCCATTCTGTGAAAACCACAAATCAGTAGCAATTCCCATTCCCGCAATATTTGGTGTAAGTTTTAGATGATTCACCCTGTATACATACGAACACTAATTTTACTGGACAACACTTCGCCATTAACTACTGATTCATCTGTATTGATATATTTAGACGATCTTGCCTAATGCTAAACACATATTCAGTTTATTGCAGCTGTTCTGATTGTATGTACATAAGATTTAGTGAACAGCATTTATATAATGAATTTTTCTAATACTGACATTTCTATGTACGTAGCTATCCATTAATTCATTTGCTTTTTAAAAAATGTATTAAGTGTAAAAGAGTTATTTAACTACTGCACATAACGCAATAATTATTCTTTGATAGGTTACCGGAGGGTAATGCAGAAGTAAGCGCAATTAAGAAGTAAGGAGAGAGTGAGAGAGAGACAGACAGAGAGAGATAGAGAAAGAGAGGGGGGGATGGCGGGAATGGAAGGGGATTAACTGATTAGATGTTCTGAATTAGTAAATTTTAGAAGTTCTATAGAAAAAAATTTTCCCAAATCACCAACTCAGTCCGGCCATTAAGTTCTCTCGCTTTCCAATTTATTTTTTTTCGTAAATCTGGTACTTAACAAGATAAACAAATTCAACTCTGACACACATCTTACCAGATACAGCCATCCTACACATTTAATAATACGAGTATTGATAAAATTATCTGTTTGTTCAAGAAGGTCAATTGTATGCCTTTGTTAGGAAGATTAAATATCTGAAGGTTCTGTCTAGACTGTTTGTAGGATGGCTACGTCGAGCACCATTGTGGCAGAGCCCAACTCTGCTTTTTAAGACAGAGTGTATCAACGTTCTTTTTGAATCTTCTTGTAATAGTCGTAGCACTTTGTCCAATGTAGCTCAGATATGAGTTGCAAATGAGTTTGTATACACTTGTATTTTTATCTTGTTGCATAATAATTTTTGGTACTACAAATGATTTTGTTTTGTATTTCATTACAGTCACGTACAGTGGTGATTATACGTCAACAGGAAACAATATTCGTGTTTAACTCAAACCTTATAAGCGGGAGTGCTTCAGTAGAAGTGCAAATACGGGTGGAAATCCGTAACATTTACTCTGCAAACTATGCACAATATTTACAAAATATGACGATGTTTCTCAAGTAAGGAAAAAGTCTAATTAGAGTTAAGATATGATTAAATAAGAGTATCTACTTCGTTATTTCGATGTAGATTTTCATACACTCTGCACTGGTCATGACCAGCAGTAATACATACGACATGTTGCCCGAAGACTACTTGTTACTTAGTCATATTATGTAGCTTTACTCCTACGTATTCAACTGAATGCTACATCTGATGTAATCCATTAAAACGAGCGTAAAGCATTTTACGGCAAATCATTGTTTGAACGCGAAGGTAATATATACACATATTTATTGATTGTGTCTCTTGAAGTACACGGCTATGTATTTCAATCGCTCCAGAATCCGTCGTACTTCCGCCTTTCGGATGAATCTACTGCTGTGTGTATATTCTTGCAGCCTATCATATTGGCATTCCTTATGCAAATATTGAAAAGAGGAATTTATTTGGTTAGTTTCATGTATGCCTACACACTGGAATCGCTTCAAGCAACTTATTCCGATTCTACCAAAATATTTATAGAATTCTTATAATCTTCGTAGAAAAGAGGATTCTTTTTGCTAAGTAGGCTCTATGTGAGAGTTGTTCAAGAATTGTAGTTTTCTTTTAAACAGCTGTTACTCTCACATGGAATCTTACATAATCCCTCATCATTAAGAACTGTCATCAGTTTGTTGCCGTTGTGGTATTACGTTTTCATATGCTTGCAGTTTTATATTTTGAATATCGATATTATTAAATACGCCGCCCTCAGAAGTTGTTGTTTCACTATTAACGTCTTGCACTAACTCACCGGTTGAATTTGTCCTGATGTTTTTCTCGGAACCTATACACAGTTCACGGAATTCATGTCTGAGAACAGCTGTTGTAAAACTCGAACTCCGAGAAAACGATCTTATCTGAGTTCGCCATTTTAATCGAGATTCCTTTACTTTGTAAGTGAAGAATAAAAAAAATAACCACTATGTGGAAACTATATGAATACATCGCTTCTTAGCATAAATTATAGATTGTGCACAAGAACTTCAGAAATTGCGTAATACTACACGATATTACAGTTAATGCAGATATATTCTCTAAAACTCTCGTGAAGATTAGCTCTGATTTTAAGGTACTTCTGAAGTGACGTAGTATTGTAGGGCTTCTTTGGCAGTGTTGAAATTAGCCCGCAAAGTTAGTAGAGAACTTGCGAGATGGTCATCATTTATTCAGCGGGCCTCCAAAGCACACAACTAGCTAAGTCTCTCAGGAAAATTTCAATGAATTACTCAGTCTCTTATGGTGCTTCTCCGTCTATATCGAGAAAGGCAGCCCACTTAAAAAATTTATACATGAAAATTAATCTGCACTTCATTAACAAAGTTCGTGAAATACCTCCGCAAAGTAAAAGGATAAGTAGTACATTAACTGGGACTGAAAACTGGCTTTCTCATTATACGTTCTCGACAGCGTAACACAGTCTAACGATTAATTACGGAAGATAATTCAGCGCCCTTATGTATGCAGCGGACAACATTACATTTAAAAGAGTAATTTGATGGGTATAGTAAGGCAGAGTCTTTTATATAAACAATCACACCAGAAACACAGAGGCAGAATTTCCTAGATGTATAGTGGTTGCAATAAATTAACTGTCTATTGCCTATTGTAATAGTTCAATATTAGTTATTATCTACAGGTAGCTTCAAGCATTATTTCTGCTAGACAAGGAGTGTTTAAATTAAAAGTCCGTATCTTACGCATGTCCATCAAGAGCAAACGAAGGAGTTATTCTGCTTTGCGATAATGTGCGTTCACTCGGCTCCAAGTCACACAAAGTGTAATGACCAAGTTCAAGTAGGTGCAGCTTGAGCACCCGCCCTATAGCCCGGCCATCTCAAAGGGAATAGCTTCAGATCGGACGACGAACTCCACAGTGGAGAACTGGCGCCTGTCACAGCCATAGAAATGCTATGAACAGGGACTCCTTCGACTCACGAAACACTGGGGTACTTGTACTCAGGCCTGTGGTGATTACTTCTCAATAAGCGGTATTTCATACATTTTCTTTTGAAAACCCCTCACATAATGCCAGTGACGTTATTCAGCGTGCTTGCAACTATGTATGGTTCATGAAGTGTCTGCATATAATGATCAAAAAACTAGATGGCTACTTACCACCGGGAAACGTACTGCGTTCCTTGAGAAGATCTACTTTTAATGCGTGTATCTGCGTTCTTCAATAAATATTTACAGTACCCCTCTGCTCTATGTCTTCCGTGTTGCTCTTTGGCAGTCCTCTACAGTCCTCCACTCTAAAGCTACAGTACATCCACATATACAGTCCGCCAACAGTTGCACAGTGCATTGCGAAGGATGCTTCGTGGCATTATTAGCGACTTCGTATCTTATTCTATAACTCTACTGGTTAGAGCAGGTTCTTAGTACAGACGGGAGGTTATGCATGATGAATACATTGCCGGAGCTATGAGTGTAGCCCTTGGCGAGGCTAGCATGTAGAATGGCTTCTGGCAACGTCAAAGAAATTTGTATTTTCTCGTCTTTGGTTTGAAAAACTCAGATAACAAAGAGAGACTCGTTATTCACTGTAGAATGATTTAGCACTCCGCGACAAGCTGGAATATTCATCTTATCGTACTGTCGCCCCACACTTACGTAGACCTACACCACTTACCTCTTCAAATGTTACGTACTCGCTCTAACGGACACAGTGTTTGCTTCTCCTCTACCGATGCCTCCTACACCCAGCTCACTCCAGCAACTGCTAATCCTTCTCCATTTTGTGTTACTGAGAACCTGTGCCTTCCCATCTCCCCTCAGTATATCGCCAACATCGATCCAATAGCCTTGCCACGTTCGACCCATGAGTTGCCGCTTGTTAGCCGAAGTTAGGCAACATCGAGTTAACAATTCGAAAGGTGACCGCATGGGTACACCGGACGCCGTTACTTCGGGGACACGTGAGTTGCCTAAGTGGCGTCCAATTAAGACAGGTTCAGCATGTCGTTGAGCCACATGACATTATTATCATTACCGCCTACATCGATACAAAGTGTATTCCCCAGTTAACAAAAAGAACCTCTCGAGATGTTCGCATCAACCTCTCACGATCTAGGATAACAACAAGTAGCCGTCCTTTGTGAAGACAGGCAGTGCGGCTGCTAGAAAGTGAGACTATCTGCTTTCCTAACGTAATCGATGATTGTGCTACCATCAGACCCCAGGCTCATGACGTAATCCTCCTCATTCTGTCAGTAGTGGTTTCTGAGACAATGAGACAAGGTTCTGGCGGCGCACTGTCTGCAGCTTGCAAAGATGTTGCTAATTTTGTGTGGTATTATTTTTTGATTTCTTTTCGCTGTTTACATCACTATAAAACTAACATTACTGGTTCACTTGATTATTCTGTTGTGTGAAGTATGTCTGAGCATGACTTCCATTATGTTATACTTCGTATTTATTGTTAACATTTTTATTTTTGGGGTTATGCAATATTTTTTAGTTTTTAAATGGCTTTCCACAACGTAATGTGTGAAATGGAACTACTGCACACGAGGGAGAGACCGACTGATGGATCGATAGTCATGGTGTCTACAACATTTCCGTTTTCTTTTAGCATAAAAATAACTCTCAGAACCGCGAGAGACAAAAGAGAAGTTGTTAGAAATTTGTTTTAGAAAACATCCAAATTTATAATAGTTCTTTTACACTTAGCTTTATCTCTTCTTCGATCGATTACTCGATGTTCCTGGTAGCAACAGTACGTCTTGAGGTACGATATTTTCTGCTTTTCGGGGTAAACAAACAGTCGTTTTTGGTTAAATGTTTTACTATGGACGAAATGTCGCATGCCTTTGCTTATTGATTTTGCATATTTTATTAAAGTTTTCAAAATATATGCTCACAATATACACCGAATCGAAATAACATAAGTCTATACGTCAAACACGTCCATCTCAAAAAACACGATAGGTTACAAGACTCGTCACTCTGCATGACATTTTCCCGCCAAGGCGGCCAAAGATCAACTGGAAATGGAAATGTCGTGTGGCTAGGGCCTCCCGTCGGGTAGACCGTTCGCCTGGTGCAGGTCTTTCGATTTGACGCCACTTCGGCGACCTGCGCGTCGATGGGGATGAAATGATGATGATTAGGACAACACAACACCCAGTCCCTGAGCGGAGAAAGTTTCCGACCCAGCCGGGAATCGAACCCGGGCCCTTAGGATTGACAGTCTGTCACGCTGACCTCTCAGCTACCGGGGCGGACAAAGATCAACTGAGCTGTATAAAGACATTACTTGATATTAACATCGATAGTTACAGATAAAATAATGACATGTGTAAATTATTATTTTGATTTTGTTATTTTAAACAAACAATGGCCGGCCGAAGTGGCCGCGCGGTTCTGGCGCTGCAGTCTGGAACCGCGAGACAGCTATGGTCGCAGGTTCGAATCCTGCCTCGGGCATGGATGTGTGTGATGTCCTTAGGTTAGTTAGGTTTAACTAGTTCTACGTTCTAGGGGACTAATGACCTCAGCAGTTGAGTCCCATAGTGCTCAGAGACATTTGAACCAATTTGAACAAACAATATTTATACTGCTAGTGATACCTGTTAAAAAGTGTTAAATACAACAATAAAAATAAACGTCACTCGTTTTTCAAAAATACAGAATATCTTTTTTACTTTTTTTAATTGTGACATTAGAATGAAAAACAAGTCTTAGCAGTACACAAGCAAACAACACGTCGATATCTACACGAAGACAAATTAAGTGAAAAATTACATAATTCTACAAATATTACTAGACCGTGCAGCGAATTCAATAGTACGTATGTTGTGTATTAAAAAAAGAAAGAATGCCGTTGGCAAGTTCAATTACAGATCGAACAGAGAAAGCGCGAGCGAGAGTTCGAAGGTATGCAATGAGTAGTAGATCAATGCTGTGCTGAAATACACTACTGGACATTAAAGTTTCTACACCACGAACATGACGTGCTACAGACGCGAAATTTAACCGACAGGAAGAAGATGCTGTGATATGCTAATGATTCGCTTTTCAGAGCATTCACACAAGGTTGGCGCCGGTGGCGACACCTACAACGTGCTGACATGAGGAAAGTTTCTAACCGATTTCTCATACACAAACGGCAGTTGACCGACGTTGTCTCGTGAAACGTTGTTGTGATGCCTCGTGTAAAGAGGAGAAATGCGTACCGTTTCCGACTTCGATAAAGGTCGGATTGTAGCCTATGGCGATTGCGGTTTATCGTATGGCGACATTGCTGCTCGCGTTGGTCGAGATCCAATGACTGTTAGCAGAATATGAAATCGATGGGTTCAGGAGAGTAATACGGAACGCTGTGCTGGATCCCAACGGCCTCGTATCACTAGCAGTCGACATGACAGGCATCTTATCCGCATGGCTGTAACGGATCTAGCAGCCACGTCTCGATCCCTGAGTCAACAGATGGGGACGTTTGCCAGACAACAACCGTCTGCACCAACAGTTCGACGACGTTTGCAGCAGCATGGACTATCAGCTCGGAGACTATGGCTGCGGTTACCCTTGCCGCTGCACCACAGGCAGGAGCGCCTGCGATGGTGTACTCAACGACGAACCTGGGTGCACGAATGGCAAAACGTCATTTTTTCGGATGAATCCAGGTTCTGTTTACAGAATCATGATGGTCGCAACCGTGTTTCGCGACATGGCGGTGAACGCACATTGGAAGCGTGTATTCGTAATCGCCATACTGGCGTATCACCCGGCGTGATGGTATGGGGTGCCATTGGTTACACGTCTCGGTCACCTTTTGTTCGCATTGACGGCATTTTGAACAGTGGACGTTACATTTCAGATGTGTTACGACCCGTGGCTCTACCCTTCATTCAATCCCTGCGAAACCCTACATTTCAGCAGGATAATGCACGACCGCATGCTGCGGGTCCTGTAGGGCCTTTCTGGCCAGCACATTCTCCAGATCTCTCACCAATTGGAAACGTCTAGTCAATGGTGGCCCAGCAACTGGCTCGTCACAATACGCCAGTCACTGCTCTTGTTGAACTGTGGTATCCTGTTGAAGCTGCATGGGCACCTGTACCTGTACACGTCATCCAATCTCTGTTTGACTCAATGCCCAGGCGTATTAAGGCCGTTATTATTGCCAGAGGTGGTTGTTCTGGGTACTGATTTCTCAGGATCTATGCACCCAAACTGCGTGAAAATGTAATCACATGTCAGTTCTAGTATAATATATTTGTCCAATGAATACCCGTTTATCATCTGCATTTATTCTTGGTGTAGCAATTTTCATGGCCAGTAGTGTAAAATGTATGTCAAGTACTGCCGAACATTTACATTGGTTGCACAAAATTTGGTAGGCTACCACCGTGGGAAATGGATGCTTGAACACAAATGCAGATGCCAGTTATGCCTGCAGGTTGTACTGTTCTATCTGACCGCCAACGGTCCCTGTGCAACGTCCTCAGTACGTTGCAGGTGTCACTCGTGGTCAGGACCGAATTCTGTGTAGTCGTGAGAGCATTATCTCGGACCTAAGTGAATTCGAACGCCGGAAAATTTTGATGCTCGTAGCGTGGGTGCTTCTGTAATCATGGTAACCTAAGTGTTTGGTGTGCCAAGGGGCGCCGTATCGAAGAATTATACGGCGTATAGGGAAAGCGGAAAACTCGATCCCTTAAGCTAAACGCGAAAGAAAGGGTGTGCTGAGTGATCGTGAGAGATGGTCACTGAAGAGGATTGTAACGAAAAATAAGTCGACGACTGCTGCAAATACCACAGCAGGAGTGTACTCGCTATGCCTGTCTCCACGCTCACAATTATGAAAATACCGTCAACAGAGAAACGTCTGTTGAAGCCATCAAACTTGTACAGTGGAAGAAAATCATTTTGTCGGATTTGTCTTGTTTCACACTGTTTTCAATTTATGGCCTAGTTTACATTCCAAGAGCGAAACATAGCAGTGGTACAGTGATGATTTTGGCGACCATATCATGGTATTCCATAGGCCCCATCGTTACTGTAATCATCACGTTACTGCCACGGATTATGTGATAGTTTTCGCTGGTCAGGTCCATCCCATGGCACAGAGTTTATTTCCCAATAATGATTCTTTGATCCCAGATGACGGGGCCCCTGTTCACTTAGCTAGCATAATCCAGGACTGGTTTTGTGAGCACGAGGATGAACTGTGGCATCTCCCCTGGCTACCACAGTCACTACATTTTAATATTATTGAGCGCCTGTGTGGTCTGCTTTGGAGTCAAGGATGCGTGATCTCTTCCCGCCTTCATTATCGTTACCTGAACTTGCCACTGCTTTAGAGAAAAAATGGTATACGATTCCGATTAAAACCGTACCGGACCTGTGTTAACCCATTCCGAGACGAGTGGCAGCTATTTTCAATGTCAACGGGTAGGCATGGGGTTAGACATGGTAATGTATTGCGTTGTTGATGTTTCCATATTTTTCTCCACTCCCTGTACATTCCGAATACTGTACGAGCTTAATTTTTCTATGACTATTGTGTAAAGAAACTATCAAACTGTTTCAAATAATGTAAGCCTCGTGAAATGACACAAAATGTGCTGACGATAAGTTCTTGGATGAGGACTGTTTTTGGTTTCTCTGGACTGAATTACGTGCTGTGAATTTAGTTGCAAAAACTAATGTGTCTCTCAAAAAACATTGCGTTCATATTTTCTTTTTGAGACCCAATGCGAGTTCACACGCACTAAAACGGTAATATATAGGGTGAAAAGTATTTAAACCGACTAACTCTACGATGTTGTAGGGGACATCAAAACAAATATTTTTCCCTAATGTCATTTTTACCTATGAGGATTATTTAAACCGGTGGAGGTCGTATTATGCTCTTCAGTTGTTAGTGGCCGTATTACGCTCTCCAGTTGTAGGCAACTGCTGTCCACCAGTGTAGTAGTTCACTGTTTAGTAATAGAGCGATGCACCTGGAATGAGTACACTGACATGCTTGGTGCGTATTACGTAGCGCACCAAAACGGGCGAGCTGCACAGCGGGTTTATCAACAGCAATATCCTAATCGCCGTATCCCGCATCATGCGACCTTTGCTGCTGTGTACCAACGTCTGCGTGAGACCGGGTCATTTAGCAGATTACCTGGACAGGGACGCCGTCGCACAGTAAGAACGCCGCAATTTGAGGAAACTGTCTTGCAGCATGTGGAGCGGGATCCTTCAATCAGCACTCGTGCAATTGCACGCAACATGGGGATGAATCAGACGAATGTAAGAACAGTCCTTCGAGAGCAACTGTTACGTCCATTTCACATACAGCGTGTCCACAACCTGGAACCAGTTGATTATCCACCCAGAGTAGAGTTTTCGCAGTGGTACCTGAGACACTGTGAAATGCATCCTACATTACCATCCTCTGTGTTGCTTACCAATGAAGCAACGTTCGGGCGTGATGGAGTCTTCAACACGCACAATTCGCATGTTTGGCGTGAGGCCACAGTTACTAGCGCTCATCAAGTGCTCATCAAGTGCGGTTCTTCCTTAATGTGTGGGTCTCGGGGAAAGTACATAAATGGCTTCAAGCTTGAAATGTGCATGAGAAACCATGGCCAGCCGGTCGTTATGGCCGGGCGGTTCTAGGCGCTTCAGTCCGGGACCGCGCGACTGCTACGATTGCAGGTTCGAATCCTGCGTCGGACTTGGATGTGTGCCATGTTCTTACGTTAGTTAGGTTTAAGTAGTTCTAAGTTCTAGGGGACTGATGACCTCAGATGTAAAGTCCCATAGTGCTCAGAACCATTTGAACCAAACCATGGCGAAGGCAGAGCCACCAGACACAACCAGTGTTGTAGTTGTAGTTGCGGAAGAACCAGAGTACCAAGCGCTAACAGGAAACATTGAAGCCCAAACCATTATAGGTACCGAAAACGGGATAAAGGCACAGATAAGCTCAACCGAAATCCCTACGAAGGATCTAACAATGTTCAGAAAGGAAGAGTCCTAGATTAAACGTTTGGGCATGTGTGTTTGTTGCTGTTAGAAGTAGTTTATCTTGTAGCGAAACTGAAGTGCATAGTTCCAGTGACTTACTTTTAGCTGCCCGCCCGGCTAGCCGCGCGGTCCCACGCGCTGCTTCCCGAGCGGGAAGGTGTGCCAGTCCCCGACACGAATCTGCGCGGAGGATTAGTGTCGAGGTCCGATGTGCCGGCCAGCCTGTGGATGATTTTTAAGGAGTTTTTTCATCTACCTCCGCCTATGCGGGTTGATTCCCCATATTCCACCTCAGTTACACTGTGACAGCAATTACTGCGCAAACACAACACTGTTTCCACGTACGCTTTCACCATGATTATTCTACCACGCAAACATTTGGGGCTACACTCGTCTCGTAGGAGACGTTCCGTGGAGGGGGGGGGTCCTCGGGGGGCCGAACCGCACAATTCGATGTGGGGAGGCGGTGGGGTGGATGGACTGCTGTAGCCTGTTGTGGGGTTGTGTACCACTGAGGGCTGCGGCGGTACGAAGCCTCTCCGTCGTTTTTAGGTCCCCAGTTCAATACATACATACTTTGGGTAGAGAGTATGCTTGACAACCGGAATAAATTCATAACTGGTTCCTTTTTAACGAATCCACAAACGCGCCCCGTAGTCTCAGACGATACAGTTGCTGAAATTTTCGAAGAAAAGGTGAGTCTTATTTCAATTAGATGCTCCACTCATACAATTATAATCGCCGGTGACTTCAGTCTACCTTCGATTTTTTTTTTTTTTTTTTTTGAGTCTGTAGTATTCTGGCTGGTTTGATGTGGCCCGCTACGAATTCCTCTCCTGTGAAAAGCTGAGTAGCACGTACAACCTACGTCATCAATTATTTGCTGTATGTATTCCAATATCTGTCTTCCTTGATAATTTTTGCCCGCTACAGCTCCCTCTAGTGGAATGGAAGTCATTCCCTGATCTCTTAACAGATGTGCCATCGTCCTATCCCTACTCCCTGACAGTGTATTCCACACATTTCTTTCCTCTCCGGTTCTGCACAGAACCTCCTCATACCTTACTTATCAGCGCACATAATTTTCAACATTCGTCTGAGCACCACATCTCAAATACTTCGAATCTCTTCTGTTCCGGTTTTCCCTCCTTCCATGTTTCACTACCGTACAGCGCTGTGCCCCAAGCGTACATTCTCAGAAATTTATTCCTCAAATCAAGTCCTACGTAGGCCAGAAAAGCCCTTTTTGCCACCGCTAGCCTGCTTTTGATGTCCTCTTTGCCCCATCCGTTACTGGTTATTTTGCTGCCTAGGTAGCAGAATTCCTTAATTTCATCTGCTTCATGACTATCATCAATTCTTATGTTAAGTTTCATGCTGTTCTCACTTTCGTCTGTCCTCTATGTACTCTCAATCCATATTCCATACTCATTAGACGGCAATTTCATTCCACTTTCACTGAGGATATCACTGTTATCAGCGATTCTGATCATTGATATCGTTTCACCTTGAATTTTAATTCCACTCTTGAACCTTTGATTTATTTCCGTCATTGCTTCCTGGAAGTATAATGGAACAGCAGGTGCGAAAAACTACATCTCTGTCTCGTACCCTTTTTAACCCGTGCACATCGTTTATGGTCTTCCACTCTTACTGTTCCCGCTTGGTTCTTATACATGTCTTATATTATCCATCTTCCCATGTAGCTTACCCGTATACCTCTAAAACTATGGAACATCTTACACCATTTTACATTGTCGAACGCTTTCTTCACGTCGACAAACCCCATGAACGTGTCTTAATTTTCCTTTAGTCTCACTGGTGTCTCTACCTTTCCTGAAGCTAAACTGACCCTCATCTAACACATCTCAATTTCCTTTTTCTTTCTTCTGTATATTATTCTTCTCAGCAACTTGGATGCAGGAGCTACTAAGCTGATAGTGTGATAATTTTCGCACTAATCAGCTCTTGCAGTCTTCGGCACTGTTAGGATGATATTTTTCCGACAGTCAGATGGTATGTCGCCAGAGTCATACATTCTACACACCAACGTGAATAGTCATTTTGTTGCCACTTCCCCCACTGATTTTAGAAATTCTGAGAGAATGTTATCTATCCCTTCTGCCTTATTCGATCTTCAGTCCTCCAAAGCTTTCTTAAATTCTGATTCTGGTACTGGATCCCTGTTTCTTCTTTCGTCACATCTCCCTCGTAGGCGCCTTCAATGTACTCTACCTACCTATCCGCTCTCTCCGCTGCATTTAAGAGTGGAATTCCCGTTGCACTCTTAATGCTGTCACCCTTGATTCTAATTTCACTTTCTTATTTGCTGAGACAGTCCTTCCGACAATCACTTCATTTTCGACTTCTTCAAATTTTTTATGCATCCATTTCGTCTTAGCTTCCCTGCACTTCCTGCTTATTTCAGTCCTCAGCGACATGTATCTCAGTATTCCTGAATTTCCCTCAACATTTTTGTACTTCCTTCTATCATCAATCAACTGAAGCATTTCTTCTGTTATCCTTGATTTCTTCGCAGTTACCTTCTTTTTACCTATGCTTTTCTTTCTACTTCTGTGACTGCCCATTTTAGAGATGTGCTTTCCTCTTCAACTGTACTATCTACGAGGTACTCCTTATTTCTGTATCTATAGCCTTAGAGAACTTCAAGTGTATCTCGTCATTCCTTAGGTCTTCTGTATCCCGCTTCTTTGCTTATTGAGTCTTCCGGACTAATCTCTTGAACTTCAGCCTATTCTTCATCACTATCACATTGTGATCTGAGTCTATATCCGCTCCTGGGTACGCCTTACAATCCAGTATCTGATTTCGGAATCTCGGTGTAACCATGAAGTAATCCGACTGAAATCTTCCCATATCACCCAGCCTTTTCCAAGTATACCTCCTCGTCTTGTGATTCTTGAACGAAATATTCGTTGTTACTAGCTGAAATTTGTTACAGAACTCAATTAGTCTTTCTCGTCTTTCATTCCTTGTCCCAAGCCCATATTCTCCAGTAACCATTTCTTCTACTCCTTCCCCTACACACTGGACTTGCATTCGGGAGGACGACGGTTTAATCCCGCGTCCAGCCATCCTGATTTAGGTTTTCTGTTATTTCCCTAAATCACTCCAGGCAAATGCCTGGATGGTTCCTTTGAAAGGGCACGGCCGACTTCCTGCCCCTTCCTTCCCTAATCCGATGAGACCGATGACCTCGCTGTTTGGTCTCTTCCCCCAAACAATCCAATCCAATCCTTCCCCTACAACTGGAGTTCAGTCCCCCATGACTATTAGATTTTTATTTCGCTTTACGTACTGTTTACCCTTTCAATGTCCTCATATATTTTCTCTATCTCTTAATCTTCAGCTTGCGACATCGACATGTATACCTGGAATATCAATTCCGGTGTTGTATTGCTGTCGATTCTGATAAGAACAATCCTGTCACACTCTCTGCCCAACCTTCCTATTCATAACAAATCCTACTCCAGTTACACCGTTTTCTGCTGCTGTTGATATTACCCTACACTCACCCGACCAGAAATCCTTGTCTTCCTTCTATTTGACTCTAGTGGCACCTACTATATCTAGATTGAGCCTTTGCGTCCCCCTTTTCAGATTTTCTAGCTTCCCAACGATAGTCAATTCTGGAATTGCACGACCTGACTCGTAAAACGTTATCCTACAGTTTTTTATTCAGTCTTTTTCTCATGATGACCTCTCCATTGGCAGTTCCCTACCGGAGATCCGAATGGGGTAGTATTCCGGAATCTTTTGACAATGGAGGGATCATCATGAAATTTTCAATTCCATTGCCTTCTACATGCTTATGACGTTGATCATTGCTGATTCTTTCGCGTTTAGCGCAACTTCCCATCCCAAGGACAAGAGAGTGCCCTGAACCTATGTGAACTTCTCCGCCCTCTTTGACAAGGCCGTTGGCAGAATGAGGGTGACTTGTTATTCCGGAAGTCTTCAGCCGCCAGTGCTAATTATTAATCAAAATTTAAGCGGTGGCGTGTTTAGAACCCGCGGCAAAGGATGTTTTGATTATTAATCAAAGATACTAAACCCTTCTTTCCCCTCATTTTGTTCGTTATTGTTCGGATCGGACGTCAGTTGACACCCAGTTCAAGTTAGTCGTTGATCCATTTACACAATTTTTTTTTTATTACAGAGTGTAGCTAACCCTCTGACCGAACACACTGAGCTACCATGCTGACACCATAGACCACCCTCGGTATGTTGGCTAAAATACTTCTTCAAAGTCTGCAGTAGACATAACACATTGTCAGAAAATTTTTCTACGTGTCTAATTCAAGAGACCACTCGAATGGTGAATTTTTTATTGTCAATAAACTTCACAAACACATGTATATTTTAAGGTATTTTATTTTATACGAAGACATCTGTCATGTCTTCGTATGATGCATTTTTATAGGAAGATAAGGATTTCTGGTCAGATGAGTGTAGAGTCATATCAATAGCAGCAAAAATTGGTATAACTACAGTAGGTTTGGTTATAAATGGGAAGGTAGGGCAGAGAGGGAGTTACGGTGAACACTTCAGTGAGATGATTGTTGGCATCAGAATCTAGAGCAAACTAAAACCGCCTGTACTGGCTTAAACACAAATGCCGAAGTCGCAAGCAGAAGATGAAAAGATAGAGAAATTATATGAGGGTACTAAACGGGTAATTCAGTATGTGTAAGGCACCATGTCACGGATTGCGCGGCTCCTGCCGCCGGAGGTTCGAGTTCTCCCTCGGGCATAGACGTGTGTATATTGTTCTTGGCATAAGTTAGTTTAAGTAGTGTGTAAGTCTAGGGACCGATGACCTCAGTAGTTTTGTTCCTTCGGAATTCACATACATTTGATCATTTGAGTATATGAAGGGATGTGGAAATGTGTCATTGGGATAGGGTTGTTGGCGAAGGAGCAGAAGAACGGGTTAAGGGAGAATAAGGGCATGGTAACAGCAATGAGAGAAGAGAAAGACTGATTCAGTTTTGCAGTGAACTTTACCCAGCAACAGCGAATAATCTGTTCAGGAATCACGAGTGGAGGAGGTATACTACGGAAAGACTGGGAGATACGGGAATATTACAATTAGCTTATATCTTACTCAGGCTCAGATTCGGAAACAGGATATTGGATTGTAAGGCGTAACCAGGAGCAGGTATAGACTCAGATTACAATGTAGTAGTGATGAAGAACAGGCAGAAATTTAAGAGACCATCGAGGAAGAGTCAATGCCCAACGAAGAAATGGGATACGGAAGTTCTAAAAAATAAAGAGATACGCTTGACGTTCTCTGAGGCTGTAGATATGGCGATAATCCAAACTCAGTAGGCAGTTCAGTTGAAAGGTTGATCGATATACAGCACATTGCAGATAGTTATTTCCTGCGTCGCCTGTATCCTGACAGCCACAGCTACAAAAGGAATCTGAAGGGGCACAGGTTAGCTACATACTGAGTTCAGGACATAGACACAAACTCCACCTGACACTCTCTTGTATTCGCTATTGTTCTTGTAATACCCCCTGTAGCTGCGAAGGGCAGGGATCCGCATTGCCAGGAACCAGGTATCCTGAAGGGCAACGCAGAAAGCAGGTGTAAAGCTTAACAATTGCTGTAACTCATCCAGGTGGTGGAAAAAACCGCCGCAATGCCACTGGAGGATGACGTGATCGTGAGACTGGGAAGGCATGAAACACTCAATGAGGCAGTCTATGGCTCAGTGTCGCCTGCGGCCACCGACTTTTTTCCTGATCAGGCTATAACCCTTGTGTCTGAGGGTCTGGCGAGTTATAGGCCCTCAGCGGACGCCAGAATCTTCACCTCATCCTCAGACACAGAGCTTGTAGGCAGTGGTGGTGTTTCTGCCACCGCAATTCCCTTGGTCTTGGGGGTCTTCTTTCTAGATTTCTCTCGCTGATCCTTTGGTTTCTCTGGCCTGGGGGCTTCACTGATTCAGTCTCTGGGACTGAGGATGATCGTGAAGCCCTATGACCAGCTGCTTTTGGGAACCTCAGTCACTGGCAGGTGTCATCTTTTCCACTAGCAGTACCTTGGGAAGGGAGTGACCCAAGGGAACCCTTCCTAGCGAGAGGAGCTGAAGACTTACAATTCGCAAGTTGAGAAGTGGGGACTGGTGCCCCCGATTGTTGGGGAGACAGTGCTCTCAAGGTAGGTGGTGCAGGAGCTACAGGGAGGGAAGTGCCCCCAACATCAAGGGAACAGGTGTAATATTCTGGCTCTGAGAGCCGACTCGAACTCGCAGAACTGATGGGGCTACAACTGTTCTTGTAGCAGCAACATAAGAGGAGGTCATAGCCACAGGATGTAGTCACTCAAATTTCCTCTTGGCCTCAGTGTAGGTCAGTCGGTCCAGTATCTTGTGTTCCATGATTTTCCTTTCTTGCTGTAAAATCCTGCAGTCTGGTGAGTACATGGAGTATTAGGATGCGATGGACATCCACAATCTCAACATGTGGTGCTGGAAGTACAGCAGGAGGACATATGGCCGAACTTCCAGCACTTAAAGCACCGCATTCGGGGAGGGATATATGGCTTGACATCACAGCAGTAGACCATCACCTTGACCTTCTCGGGTAATGTGTCACCTTCGAATGCCAAGATGAAGGCACTGGTGGCAACTTGATTATCCCTCGGACACTGATGGATGCGCCAGATGAAATGAACTCCTCGTCACTCTAAGTTGGTACGCAGCTCGTCATCAGACTGCAGAAGAAGATCACTGTGGAATATAATACCCTGGACCATATTTAAGCTCTTGTGAGGTGTGATGGTAATAGAAACATCCCCAAGGTTTTTACAAGCGAGTAATTATCGTCTCTGGGAAGAGGATATGCCGTTTTTGTCAGTACTGACCCTGACCGCATCTTGGACAAGCCCTTCACCTCCCCAAATTCGTCCTCCAAGTGCTCTACAAAAAACTGAGGCTTCATCGACACAAAGGAGTCCCCATCATCAGCACTCGTACATATGAGGTACCGTGGTGAATAAGGTTTTCTGCCATCTTTAGTCTGGCGTCCCTCCCATGGTGTGGCCATGGAGGAGAGCGATTTAGTATCATACTTCCTTGCACTGTACTGAGACTTGGAATGCTTAGAGACTGCTGGCGTTTTATCACCAGCAAATGATGACGTGGTACGCTTCATCATGCGTCATCCACCCTGATGCCACCCACTCTGTCCAGGGGCCCTCCCCACCCACACCACTCAGCCACAGCAAAGGCCACCTGGCAGGGTGACAGGCATCTACTCCTTGGCATACGTGGGGAGTTAATGGCTCAGGCATCAGCAAATCGATCACTGTGTAGTCCGGGGGCTACAACCAACAGGTACATGGTGGTCCCACCTCAATGGACTGGCTACAGTGCTGGATGTGATGTGCAAAGAATTCCATGGTCACTGTCGCTCAGGAAACGACACTGCATAGTGGGTGGAGGAAATCGCACCCTGGGAGGTATCCTCGCTCAAGAGGTGGATGATGAGTGGGACTGCAATGCCACGATGAGAAAGTGGGCCAATGATCTCAATGCACAATGGACACAACGCACCATGTAAGGCGCCCTTCCCCAATTTGCTCGCTCTTCGGGAAAATTTTGAAAAGGGAGGGCAAACCTTACAGAGGACCATCACATAAAAGCCGAAAGGTGAGAGACTCTTTTTAGTCGCCTCTTACGACAGGCGGGAATACCTCGGTCCTACGTAACCCCCGGGCCCACAGGGGAACTTCTGAGGGTTCCTTGTTTTGTGGGAAATTCGTTGATGATTAAAATTGGCTGTGAATGTCACATGACTTCTCTTGACAATTTAATTTTGCTTTGAGCAATCAATCACAACAATTGGTACAAATCCTTTTAACTTCTGTGAGCAGAGCGCACATCCCCATTTATCACCCTTATAGTAATAAGGTCGAAATCTCGATGACATATCATACAGTAGACCAATATTATTGTTCCAATCAAGTTACGTATTATCATGTTCATAATATACCTAATTCAGGAACAATTTTTCGTTGGCTAGGCTACAGGAAAATAATCTTCAGCCAAGATCGCTTGGTATTTCACTTTATTTCACAACGACGAGTTTTGACAGAATCTTGCTGCCATCATCATATCTTTTATAAGCACACATACATGCTACCATTACAATGAGAACACTTTTCATTTATAGGAAACAACATCATGTTAGTTTGTCAAACAAATTATATGCCCATATAAAATCTGCATTTGTGGCCCAAGAACTTCACAGGAAAAACTCAGTTTACAGTTGTTGAATATGCTGGCTCCATAGTCACTTTTCCTCTCCTGTCTTCCTGTAGATCTCGAATAACGAATTTCTATTAGAATAGAGATCTTAATCATCCACCTAAGTCTTTAAGCCATTAGTAGAGCTGGATACTCAGAATTCCCACATACAGAAACTTAATGATATTTGAACTCCAGGCTTCAGCACACACAAAAGTTTCAGTCATGTCTCATCAGATGCAGAAATGTGCAGTACTTGCCTCTCTGATTTATCCAAAACAATTTTATTTTCCGCTTCTTTTGTGTTTTGAATATATACTTTATTATCTGTTCCACTTCCAACTAGGATCAGTTCCTGTTTAGCATTCATAATGCCTTGATCGTTATCCTGAAAGAAAGCTGTTTTATGCATCTGGAGAGGGATACACACATTTAAGTGATTACATACCGAACTCTCAATGAACTATACATTTTGAAGAACTAAGTATTTAGTGTCAATGTGATTCCAGTGATCCTTGTGTGGTCGACTTCAGTGCCATTTAGTTGGTATTGTATCTCTTGAAATAGGAAGGTGAATGCATTACGTGGGCCCTGCGAAGTTTCTGCTGGGGCACTTCCACCATTCTATATAAAAGTGCTTTCCAGGTACAGGAAACTGTTTCCTCTTGATCCTTAATCAGTATTCGTATCTTGTAGATACGAGACATGTATTCCTGATAAGTGATTCGTGAGGAATTGTTATTTTGAGAGAGGTCATTGCAGAGTTTCAATCCAATGTACTTGAAGAATAGTTTTCGCAAGTTATCGCCTTGTTCTTCCACTGCTGGGTGGCATACCGACTTTTATGTGGATTATTTTTATACTTTATTGCCATAGTGCTGCTGCTGCTGCTACTGCTTCTGCATATGGAGTTGTACCATTATTTCCTCTCCCCAAAAATCAACCAGTGTCCCATCTTGGCCAATGACGCTCAATTTCAGATGGTCTAACATTTGAACAGGTACTGGAAGACATACTGAACCGCTGGGAACCTCAATGAGTCTGTATCTTAAGCCCGCTGAAGGAGAGAACCCATAGACGGTATTTAGCAATCGGACATCAGGAAACTGATTTGAGCAATAAATTTTTCATTAATATTAGTCGAAACATGCTCCTTGAGAAAGCATGTATTGAGTCTGTCGAACCTTCTCAGCTAAAGTTCATTGTATGTTTTGTCTTTTTTATCCCTGTTATAAAATTATTAAGGTTTGCACAGACGCTAAATCACGTCACCCAGTCGTACTCTCGCGGGTTTATGGACAGCCCTGCAGGATTCAGACATTAATCGAGTCCATACTGCCCAGTGTTGCAGTATTCTGAGTGCTCGCGGGGGCCCTACACGATATTAGGCAGGTATACCGGTTTCTTTGGCTCTTCAGTGTGTCTTCGGTTATATAAAACAATTTTGTCAAAGATAAATGCGAGAACATTATGTAATGGGGTAATTTACTGGTAATTAGTATGATTTCTTCACTTGATGTTGTTGTGGAATAGAAAAGATGATCAAATCACAGTTTTAAACCTTGCTACACTGTGCCTAAGCGGCCGCTGACTCAAAATGGGCGGAATGGTAGTTGGAGCTAGACCTATGGGACGTTCCATTTCGATAATCGTTAAGGAATTCCATATTCATAGACCAACTGTATCAAGAGTGTGTCGAAAATACCACATTTCATGCATTACCTCTCATCACGAAGAACGCAGTGGCGGACGGCCTTCACTTAACTACTGAGAGCAGCGGCGTTTGCCTAGAGTTGTCCGTGCTGACAAACACCACTGCTAGAAAGAACCGCAGAAATCAGTAAGGGACTTACGACGATAACCGTTAGAACAGTGCGGCGAAATTTTGCGGTAATGCGCTATGGCAGCAGACGACCGACTCGAGTGCAGCTCCTCTACTGGACTCGTGACCGTATCTGTTGGAGCTCAGGTGACTGGAAAATTGAGGCTTTGTAAGATGAACTCCTGTTTCAGATGGTAAGAATTGATTGCAGGATTCAAGTGTGGCGCAGATCCCACGAAGCCATGGGCCAAAGTTTTCAACAAGCACTGCGCAAGCTGGCGTGGCTCCACAATGTCGTGGGTTGTGTTCACGTGGAATGGACTGCGTCCTCTGGTGCAACTGAGCCGATCATTGACTGGAAATGGTTATGCTCGGCTACTCAGACCATTTACGGCTATTCACGGACTTCATGTTCTCAAACAACTATTTCATGTCACAGAGCCATAATTGTTCGCGATTGGTTTGAAGAACATTTTAAAGAGTTCGAGGGAATGATTTGGCGACCAAGTTCGCCTCACATTAATCCCATCAAAAACCTTTTTTTTTTATGATGCGGCCCGCCACGAAATCCTCTCCTGCGCCGACCTCTTCATCACAGAGTAGGACTTACAACCTACGTCCTCAATTTTTTGCTGGATGGACTCAAGTCTGTCTTCCTCTATAGTTTTTGCCCTCTACAGCTCCCTCTAGTACATTGGAAGTCATTCCCTCGTGTCTTAACAGTGTCCTTCATCCTGTCCCTTGTTCTTGCCAGTGTTTTCCACATATTCCTTCACACAGAACCTCATGCCTTACCTTATAACTCCACCTAATTTTCAACATTCGTATGTAGCACTACGTCTCAAATGCTTCGATCCTCTTCCGTTGCGGTATTCACACAGCCGATGTTTCACTAACATACAATGCTGTGCTCCAAATGTACATTCACAGTAATTTCTTCCTCAAATTAAGGCCTATGTTTTAATCAGTGTATGTTTTGTCAGTGTTACTCTGCTTTTGATCTCCTCTTTGCTTCACCACTGATTATTTTTCTGCCCAGGTAATACAATTTCTTAACTTCATCTACTTCGTGATCATCAGTGCTGATGTTAAGTTTCTCAGTGTTCTCATTTCTGATACACTCATTACTTTCGTCTTTCTTGGATTTACTCTCCGTCCATATTCTGCATTCATTCGACTACTCATTGCATTCAGCAGATCATGTAATTCTTCTTCACTTTCAGCCGGAATAACAATGTCATCAGCGAATCGTATAATTGAATCCTTTCACCTTAAATTTTAATCCCACTTCTGAACTTTTCATTTATTTCCATCATTGCTTCCTCGGGGTACAGATTGAACACTAGGGGTGAAAGGCTACATCCTTGTCTTACACACTTTTTATTACGAGCACTTCGTTCTTGGTCGTTCACCCTTATTATTCCCTCTTGGCTGTTGTACATATTGTGTATGACCCCTCTCTCGCTATAGCTTACCTCTACTTTTATTCAGAATTTCCAACGTCTTGCACCAGTTTACATTGTCAGACTCTTTTTCCAGGTCGACAAATCCAATTACCGTGTCTTGAGTTTTGTTTAGTCTTGCTACCATCATTAACCGCAACGTCAGAATTACCTCTCTGGTGCCTTTACCTTTCCTAAAGCCAAACTGATCATCATCTAACACATCTTCATTTCTTTTTCATTCTTTTATATATCTTTCTCGTCAGGAACTAGGATGCATGATCTGTTAAGTTGATTGTGCAAATATGATCTCACTTTTCAGCTCTTGGAGTCTTCGAAATTGTGTGGACGATATTTTTTTTGCCAAAGTCAGATGGTACGTCGCCAGACTCATACATTCTACACGCCAACGTGAAGAGTAGTTTTGTTGCCATTTCTCTCAATAATTTTAGAAATTCTGATGGAATGTTATCTATCCCTTCTGCCATATTTGATCTTAAGTGCTCCTAAGCTCTGTTAAATTCTAATTGTAATACTGGATCCCCTATCTCTTCTAAATCGACTGCTGTTTCTTCTTCGATTACATTAGACACACAGATGCCTTCAATGTACTCTTTCCACCTATCCATTTCTTCACATTTTTCATCCACCCACTTCCTATTTATTGTATCCCTCAGCGACTTGTATTTCTGCACTCCTGAATTTATCTGAACGTTTTTGTACTTTCTTATTTCATCAATCAGCTGAAGTATTTCTTCTGCTACCCATGGTTTCTTCGTAGTTACAATGATATTTTTCTTTCCAACTTCTGTGATTGCCCTTTTGAGAGAAGCCCATTCCTCTTCAACTATACTGCCTATTGAGATATTCCTTATTGCCTTATAGGACGTCAAGCGCACCTCGTCATTCCTTTGCACTTTCGTAGTTCGCTTAATTGTTTATTAATTATTCGTGACTAACCTCTTAAACTTCAGCCTACTTTTCATCACTGCCATATTGTGATCTAAAAATGGTTCAAATTGCTCTGAGCACTATGGGACTTAACATCTGAGGTCATCAGTCCCCTAGAACTTGGAACTACTTAAACCCAACTAATCTAAGGACATCACACACATCCATGCCCGAAGCAGGATTCTAACCTGCGACCGTAGCAGTCGCGCGGTTCCAAACTGAAGTGCCTAGAACCTCTCGGCCACACCGGCCAGCTATTGTGATCTAAATCTATATCTGCTCCAGGGTACACCTGATCTGATTTTGGAATCTCTGTCTGAACTTAATGTAATCTAAGTGAATTCTTCCAGTATCACCCGACCTTTTTCCAAGTATACCTCCTGCTCTTGTGATTCTTGAACAGAGTATTCTCTGTAACTAGCTGAAATTTATTACAGAACTCAATTAGTCCTCCTTCTCTCCCATTCCTTGTCCCAAGCCCAGTCCTCCTGTAGCTTTCCCTTCTACGCCTTCCCCTGCAACTGCATTCCACACCCCCGTGACTGTAAGATTGTCATCTCCCTTTACTTACTGTATTACACTTCCAATGAGCTCTTACACTTTCTCTTCATCTTCAGTTTGTGACGTCGACATGTATATCTGAACTACCGTTGTCGGTATTGGTTTACTTTCGGTTCTGATAAGAAATTGGAAATTGGTGGTAGGTCCTATAGGACCAAACTGCTGAAGTCGTCGATCCCTAAACTTACACACTACTTAATCTAACTTAAGCTAAGAACCACACACACAACCATGCCCGAGGGAGAACTCGAACTTCCGACGGGGGAAGCCACGCGAACCGTGACAAGGTGCCCGAGACCGCACGGCTACCCTATCACTGACCTGTTCAAAAAATTGGTTCAGATGGCTCTGAGCACTATGGGACTTAACATCTGAGGTCTTCAGTCCCCTAGACTTAGAACTACTTAAACCCAACTAACCTAAGGACAGCACACACATCCACGCCCGGGGCAGGATTCGAACCTGCGACCGTAGCGGTTGTGCGGTTTCAGACTGAAGCGCCAAAACTGCTCGCCACACCGACCGGCTGACCTGTTACAGCAGCACATTCTCTGCCCTGCCTTCCTATTCATAACGAATCCTAATTCTTTTACAACATTACTGCTGCTGTTGATATTACCCTAAATCCTTGTCTTTTTGTATTTCACTTCACCAATTCCTATTATATCTAGATTGAGCCTTTGCATTTCTCTTTTCAGGTTTTCTATCTCCCATGCCACGTTCAAGCTTCTTACATTCCACGCCCCAACGCGTCCCGAACGTTATTCTTTCCTTGGTTATTCAACCTTTTTCTCATGGTCACTGCGGTGTCACCGCCAGACACCACACTTGCTAGGCGGTAGCCTTTAAATCGGCCGCGGTCCGTTAGAATACGTCGGACCAGCGTGTCGCCACTATCAGTGATTGCAGACCGAGCGCCGCCACACGGCAGGTCTAGTCTAGAGAGACTCCCTAACACTCGCCCCCAGTTGTACAGCCGACTTTGCTAGCGATGGTTCACTGTCTACATACGCTGTCATTTGCAGAGACGACAGTTTAGCACAGCCTTCAGCTAGGTCATTTGCTACGACCTAGCAAGGAGCCGTGTTCAGTTGCTATTGACATTGTAAAGAATGTACAGACAAGAGCTACGTTCAACATTAATGGATTAAAGTTAAGTATTCTACCAGTTACCTCCTTTTTTCTAAGTTCTAATTACCTTGTCCTGGTCCAGACCTCACGCCAGCCTGCGTGAGCTTAAGCGTGTGCCTTTCGGCTTCCTCTCAATTTAGTGGGTTGGTCTCCGGCCAATCCACAACAGTCACCTCCCGTTTGGCAGTCCCCTCCCGAATGGGGAACTATTCCGGTACCTTTCGCCAGTGGAGAGACACTTTTCAGTTACGGGCCACATGTCCTGTGGATACACGTTATGTATATTTAATGTGGTAATTTCCATTGCCTTCTGCATCCTCGTGGCATTGGTATTTGCTGATTCTACCGCCTTTAGGGGCAATTTCCCACCCTAAGGACCAGAAGGCCCTGAACCTCTGTTGTCTTAAGCGATGATTAAAGAGTGGGCTGAGTGACGCTGCTCTTAAGTGAGAATCCAGCAGCGGTGGCTTATGCACTCTCCTGAGGGCGTGGCCACCGCCGCCGTCTCCCATTCGTTGCTGAGTCAGCCAGCGACTATCCTTACATGTGTTTCCATCATAAGATACCAATTTTGACAAGGGGCCTCGTTTTTCGGACTACATTACACTTGTACATAAACAAAGCGGTTTACATCTAATGCAGGCTTTGGGCCCAGTCTTGGACTTGCAGAAAGTAAAACGGCTGACTGTGGGAGAATCCACTCACGTCTCGGCCACCGAGGAACTGACCTCACACAATGCAGACGTGCCCTGCCCGCACAGCAGCGTCCCGATGGCGCATACACTTAGGACCACGGAACCACTTCGCCGGCCCAGCTGAGTCGCGTCCGAGACCACCTGAAGATGGTGACAAGTCAGCTTGCTAAAATATCGCTCTGTTGGACGAAGCCACAATGAATATCTTATTATGCACAGGGAAAATCAGCTTAACGCAAGGTTAAACATTATCTCCCAAAACCATCTCTCTCACCACTGTGAAGCAGGTGCACGAATGTCACAATTTATTTTATCTGGGGAAACAATACAAGATAATGAAACTGTTCTCGAACACAAACTTCATTACTGAGCGACACGTAGTTGGAGGTGTACGCTTTTCAATTACCTCTGCTTTATGAATAAATCTGAAATGATGTGGCCATTATCCAACCTCTAGTATGCCACCTGCGATTCTGATAGGCTGCTTTCGCTTTAAATGTAACATATGTAATGCCGAATGCTGATGTTTACATCATAATTATCAGGGGCGATTTAGTACAGGAGGTATGTATAACTGCATCTTGTCCTATATGAGGCCAGCTGTGGATCTCGACTGGAGATTCAAACTTTCAGATATAGTGCTACGCGCCGTTTTGCGTTAGATTTTAATTTATGTACTTTCTGCACTACCTAGTTTTTAATGCATATAAATATTGCAAACGTAATGAACAATAATAAACATTTTTGAGAGAATAATAGCTAAGCTTTCTAAGAATTTTAGCTGACATGAGATAATAAAATCAAAACAAACATTTTACAAAATGCTCTATGATGTATGTCAAAAGCAACAGGCAACATAATAACAGTAGAAAATCTAAAATCCTATAGAAAGACGAATTACTCTGATTCACAATTGAAGGAAGAACCTACTGACTGTAGGAAGCATATGGCTCAACCAAGGAATAGCATTGGCAATGTTCTTAAAGAAAACACACTGTGAGAAAAATTAGTACCACAGTTTGCAGTGATATTCAATGTATGTGATATTTATGTTTTCTTATGGAATATAAAATACTATTAGATGCTAAAAATCAACTAAATCTCTATAAATGCAAAACTAATGTGCTGTACCATAGTGACTGGCCCAGAATATGTGTATGCTTGATATTAATTTTACAAGGGATAATTTAAAGACATCAGAAAAATAATAGGTGCATTGTAGGTAAAATAAGGAAGTTGAATGAGATGTACTGAAGAAATTTACTGAAGTACACAGACACATCGAAGGTAGTAGCTAAGAGATAGCGAAGGTTGACCTTTTTCTAACGTGTATACAGAACGACTAGTGACCAATATAAAAATACCTTTTATTATTTTCTGGAAAAATCCGTCAAATTACCTTGTTTCTATCAATGATACGAACAGGGAACAATATTCAAAATTCGGAAGGAATATAGTAAATTCTCTTAGAACGGACTACTGAAGTTAGTGGGCGCATTGCGCAACGTTAAAAGCACGTGTTTGACCACTATTCTCCATAGAAAACATTTCTGTCTGATTTAGGAGTGGCTGGACCAGGTGCTAAACGTATCATACACTGTCCATTGTGTTCGAAACACACAAGAAAAGTTATCAAAAGTTGTATTAACGGGCGAAAGTAAACGACAATAAAGAGCGGAGGTGAATAAATATTGAAAATACGTGAAATGACAAATAAATCGGAGGAAAGACGTATTAATACGATGCTTGTCGGATAAAACTGCGATTCATTTACAAAACTGATTACTTACAACTTTTATGTGCGACTTTTACTTGAATACTCAAAATGTGTGGTATGTATATCTGACTGTGATTACGGAAGATTTAAAAAGGAGAGTACCAATGGTTACATGCCTGTTCATCTCGTGAGAATGTTGCAGTAATGGCTAAACAACCTGAAATGCCAGTGGTTCGAGAAAAGCCGAGACGATTTTTCCGGAAACAACTTAAAAAATTAAAAGAACTGTTTTTCATGATGGCATTTACGAATATTCTTCAATCGCCTACTTAGTAGAGCCTTAGCGGAAGGTAAAATAGATTAATAACTATCCACTCAAGATACGTATAAGAATAAATCTCCTGATGGTAATACAGGAATTTAGATTACAAAATACATCCTTTGGTATTATTTTATAATGCCTGAAAATTTGTGAAACTTACAAAATGAAACTAACGAAACGGAACCGTTGTGTAGAATATCTGTCGCTGCATAAAATATAAACACTTGTTGGCAAATAATTTATTTGAAATGTCGGAATTGTTTGAGTGTACAAACGGACGCGTCACCCCAACAAAATCAAAATAACGCTATTACAGAGCGTAACTACCTCGAATAACAACACAGCTAACACGAACATCATTCATCTCTGTATTAGCCCTGTTAGTGTTCGAGATAATTACACTTTTAATAGCGTCATTCGGGCAGTATTGAACTAAACTATCCATTTGTACAGTTTAAGTATGATCCTCATCTCAAATAAATTAATGACTGTGGGAAAAATATAACTATGCCACTACAGTAGCTAATGAGAGTTTTCTTTATTTCTGCGACTTTTGTGGTTTTGGATCCACAGCATCATCGTATGCAGCACCCCAGTGTTTATTATGAAACACATTTGAAAAGCTGCCAAAATCTGTTAAGCAGGAAGTAATAACTGTTAGACAACCTCAATCGTGAGGCCAATAATACGCGTGTGCTTCACAAACTGGTGCTCACCCACATTGTTTGCTGTCCTGAGATCATAATTACGTTGTTCAAACAGTTCTATCAGTTGGGAAACACATAACGTGAAAATAGGTGCTAACAGTAAAGTACCTTCTATATAACATCACCCTTCCTCTCCAAGTGGTATATAAATTAAAGAATTACAGTATTGCTAATGGTTTGATATTTATTTTGAATAAGGCATCGAATCCGAAATGAAAGTATTATCCGCAAGAAGTCTGGGGCTGTCAAACTTGATCATTGCTGTGCGATTTAAGTCGCGCATTAACCATCGGCAGAAATAAAAAATTATTTGTCAGTAATCTGCAATTAATTAGCAAGTCCAAAAAAATTAACTTTTCTGTTCGCTTTCATTTAATTAATCCATTCGATAAACTTCACTCTCCTTATCATTTACCTTCAGTTCATTGATGACACACTCGGTTAATTATGGATACGGAGAAGTTCAAGTGGTTCAAATGGCTCTGAGCACTATGAGACTTAACATCTGAGGTCATCAGTCCCCTAGAACTTAGAACTACTGAAATCTAACTAGCCTAAGGACATCACACATCCATGCCCGAGGCAGGTTCGAACCTGCGACCGTAGCAGTCACGGAGAGGTTCCTGTCAGGTAGTTGTTACTGAGGATTATACTCCTTAACACACATAAGTTGCTAAAGTATTTGTAATTGGTGGGTTCGCAACTAACAGTGGCAAGCCTTTTACAATGCTATGTATAATAAACGGGACGGGTCTTACTTCATAGCGTTGCTGTCGGTGGCGAGGTCCATTGTACTACGAGGACGTACGGCCACAAGCTTTTCACTTCGGTTAACTTTGGGCCCCCAGCGCTCTTCTTAACCACTGCTTAACTTTGATGCTATGCGCTGGGTCCAATCACCTCTCCACAATATGCCTGGCCGCACCGTACGTGGGATCTTGCAGTGAAAAAAGTCTTGCGTCCTCTCGGGGCACAATTCTTCCCTTGATTCCGACCCGCTCCCTCCCTACTAACCGACTCTCTTTACCACCAGACAGGCACTGCCCAACTGCACAGCGCTCCTATGCCCAGCGGCAGTACATCAATAACAATAATCTCTTTGGTTTAGCATAACGAAATTTCCTGACTTGGCCAATGCGTCTACTAGAATTCTTCAGTTATTTACATTTGAAACGTCCCCTTAGGAAAACTGTATATGACTGTACTTAAACTGACACATAATATTTTTTTAGCGCAACGCAATCTGACTTTCAATAATCCCTACAAAAGAATGGCCCTGACTAACATTAACCTATACCTTTCACAAATCACTTACCTCACAACAATCTTCGTTACTCGAACTACTGCAATACAGCGAGCGCCACTACTGCCAGCTAAATAAAAGATTCAAACTACGGAAGGCACTAACTACTGATAGGCATAGTTAGCAAATGAAAGATTTTAATGGAGAACAAACAATGTATTTACCTTAATAGTCATAATATATATAACAGTTCATGACATCCATTCTTAAAAATGTACTGTTTCTGATGGACACACCTCCAGATTATCCATTCTCAAAAATCTGCCATCTCACTTCCCCACAACTACCACTGCTGGCGGCTCACCTCCAACTGCGCAACGCTACGCGCTGTTAACAGCCAACAGCCCAACACTACAATAGCCAACAACAATGCAAACCAGCCACAGACTGCACACAGCACAGCCAGTGATTTTCATACAGAGCGCTACGTGGCGTTACCAATATAAAAACCTAAACAGCCTACTTATACATTCTCTTTTGTTTTTGCACACAGGAAATTATTAAAACAGACATACATCACATTAATATAAACAACGTATTTACACATTTCATTTAATTATACGTAATTAATAAAGCAAGAAAAAATTAATAGGTGAGCACTGTGTTGTTGTGTAACAGGGTGTGTAGCAAAAGGGTCGTCAAGCGCATTTTCTCTTATGTTTCGGCAGATATTTGCAGTTTCATTTCTGCAGTGTGTAGCTGCAGTTAGCCCAAGCAAATGTAGCTCATTAAGTCTTTCAAGCGACACCCAGTAGAGAAGAGAAGCGTCGGTTTACTTCCCGTTACGAACAAAATTACATTTACAGCGGAATTTTACGTGTCCATTCCATTGAGCGGTCTCAAATTTGTCTAATGTTACACTCGTTTTATGGATATGGATTAACAGGGACTGCGAAACACGAAGAATAACTGGTATTCTAGCAATGACTGCACAGGTGGATAACAGTAGGTATTAAGAAGTCCTCCCAAACACTTAAACAACTCAGTTCCATGAAAAAGATTCGCAATGATCCAGAATTCTTAAATTTCTATCACAGATACAAAAAGATCTACAGGAAGGTGCTGAGTCCTGCAAAACAGTCATTTAATGACAAAATAATATATGATGATAAAGCAAAGCAAAGCAGTCTGGATGTTATAAAAAAGGAAACGGGGAGAGGCAAACAAACGCAGAATAACATACTGCTAAGGGAGGGGAATAGGGTAATAAATGATCCCCAACACTTAGCAAACTATGTACACGAGCATTTTTCAAGTATTGCACAGAAGGTGCAGCAAAAATTACCCAAAACAAATATAACACCTGTAAATAATGTTGCAGTAAATACAATGATGTTACTACCAACCACAGAGAATGAAGTCAATAAAACTATTCAAAAACAAAAAAATAAAAAGTCAGTAGGCTTAGATGAAATACCAATGCGTGTACTGAAACAATGCATAGGGATTATACAAGGTCCCTTAATAAATATAATAAATCAATCTTTCACATCAGGGACATTTCCAGAGCAGTTAAAACAGGCAAGAGTTGTGCCTTTGCTTAAGGAAGGTAATGCAGAAGACGTAGAAAATTAACGGCCCATTTCCCTGCTGTCATCATTCTCAAAAATAATAGAAGCAATTATGAAAGGTAGGTTAATGAATAACCTGAATAAATACAATCTTTTAAGTGAATCACAGTTTGGTTTCCGAAGTGGCAAAAATACGGAGTCAGCAATAGTAGAATTCACAAAAGTTGTACTTGATGCTCTTGATAAAGATGCTCTGTTGAGGCATATGTTTGGATCTTTCTAAGGCCTTTGATACAGTCGACCACAAGATTCTATTAAATAAATTAGATGCATTAGGAATAAGAGGGGTTGCTAATGACTGCTTTCGATCATACCTAACAGATAGGGTACAAAGAGTAGAGATAACACGTACTTCAAATAGATCTAAACATTTTGTAAAACATTTATCAGAATCAAAATACATTCATGTAGGGGTTCCGGAAAGTAGCATATTAGGACCAATACTGTTCCTGATATACATCAATGAGTTTCCCAGTAGTGTTACTCATGGTGAAAAATTCTCTTCGCTCATGACAGCAATATTTTAGTCACTGAGAAAACAACAGAACTCCTTGCCGAGAAAGCAAATGAAACCCTCAAGGAAGTTTATGACTGGTCAGTAAGCAATAAGTGACATTGATCATAAAGAAATCTAATGCCATGAATTTCAGTTTTAAGAGGCAAAATGACAATGTTAAATTAAGTTTAGATGGCACTTCTATAGACTGTGTAATAAACGCAAAATTTCTAGGAATGAATACTGATTCTCAGTTGAAATGGAGTGAACACGCAAAGGTACTTGCAAACATAATGTCATCAGCATGTTATGCCCTTAGAATCCTATCATCAGTTTCTAACATGCAGTGTCTTTTAGTTAGATATTATTCATATGTACACTCAGTTCTTAGCTATGGCATTCTTTTTTGGGGAACAAACGCACAAAATATGAACACAATTTTCAAACTCCAAAAAAGAGCCATAAGAATAGTAACCATAAATACTAGTCGAGCTCATTGTAAAGACCTGCTCAGAACATTGGGGATTTTAACTGGTCCATGTGAATACATTTACCAGTCAGTTGCACACATCAAAAATAACTTTGGTAATTACTGCACAAACAGCTCTGTCCATGACCATGCAACAAGAGACGGACTCAACTTACAGTTACCAAGAAAAAAATAAACATCAAACTTAAAACAGCACTTTCTACAAAGGAATAAAACTGTACAATAAATTAGCAAAAGAGATTAAAGAAATTGAAAAAATACACTTATTTATAAAGGCAGCTAAAAAGTACTTGTTGTGCTATATATTTTATACACTGAAGGATTACTTAGATAAAACAGAGTAGGGGTTTGATAAAACAATGTTATACAGATAAATAATAATAATAATAATGATTATAAAATAACCAACATTCCACACAACACCTTCGCTTTATGTTCTTTTCTTCCTTCTTTTTTTCCTTTCTAGAAATACTTACCCCCACGCTATGCACAGCACAATACTAACACCTCTTCTTCTTCCTGAGCTCAACATCTCACTTATTATGGAAGGATGCTGACTCAGTTTTTCAGGATAGCAAATGGGAAGTTGCGGTGCAGAAAATGGTCCAGAGATCATTAGTGTGTGTGTGTGTGTGTGTGTGTGTGTGTGTGTGTGTGTGTGTGTGTGTGTGTGTGTAGTGAGTGAAGTGTTATGATACTGTGTGTATAGTGTGTGCAGTGACTGACAGTGAGATATGAGACAACAGTGTGGCATTACATTATTTAATAAGTTAATTGTAAAAAAACGTATTGTATGCCAGGAGTAAATCTAATGATTGTCTCTAATTGGAAGTCTGTAACTAAATGTGTATACGAATTAGCTCAATTTAAATTGATCTAAACTTGGAAATACTTTTTGTAAATACTTTAACATGTCCTATATCCTTGTAAAAAGAGATTTACGGATGAAGAAAGCTACTACAACAACAACAACTACTACTACTACTACTACTAGAGCACTCTTGCATGGCGGTACGAGTCAGCGCAGGCCGGGCTGATGCTATTGCTTCTGTAGTATACGTTATTCTTCTTGTTTTACTGTGCATGTTAATACATACGGATAAAACAGATATCGCGCTAGACTAATCTGGGACCGCTCAAACGAGTGGGCACCTAAAAATCTGCTTTACAGAATCATTTTCCTCATAACTGGAAACAAGAAAGCTCCGTCCGTCGAGACTGGGCGCCGCATGAAGGACGTGATGTGCAGTATTTTCTTGGGCTAACTCCAGCTACAGACTACAAAAACTAAATTGGAAATATATGCAGAAACATCAGAGAAAATGCGCCCGATGACGAAATGGAGAGACACCCTATAGATATTGGCTGACATTCTTTTCAGACGTGTCAAATCACAAAATCATTTTACTTGAACAGTGAATATAAACGCTCACTGGATTACATTTCGTAAGTAGACCAACTCAGATATCTGTGAACTGGTGAGAATATACAAGGCGAAAGGAGATAGCAACAGAACTATAAGAGCACAGAAACTGTCCACGGAGTCACTGTGAGAGACCAGACTGGGCGATAAGAGAGTCGTCCAGCGAGATCCACGTGCCTCTCGATCGGTCCACTATCGTGGCCGCTCTGGATACTGGCGGAAGTGACATCGATCCCCCACCCGCGGACGAGTAGAAGGTGATTCCAGAGTTTGGCTGGCAGCGAAATACTTTCCTAGGGGGCGATGACAAGGCCTTCTCAGTTCGTCTGACGGATAGGTTTCGGGCGCTGTTTGTGGCTGACGAAGTCTCTCATCGATATGAAGTCGCTCGCACTGTCACAAAGAAATCGGCCTGCAAGGTCTGGCCATCACAGAGGGTGGGATTACTGATAGTTCTGAGCTTAAACGTTAGCCATTAGGGATGTGGCTGTGAAGGAGGTGAAGGAACCCAATGTGCACTCTGTGTCCATACGGGGAGGACTACTTTTGTATGTGAAGAGGATGTTTCCGGATGCCGTGAAGAGCAGGGAGTGCAGCCAACTACAGGAGGCGCTCATGTTGGTCCTAACGATATGTGTATCTCTGGATCAGAAGAATTCTCTCTGGTTTCAGGCGGGTAGCTGTAATAGTGAAGACTCCCAGTCTTGCTTGCGAGATGAAGGCGGAGTTCACCATCTGTAGTATCGTCGACAGAACTGACTGCTGTTCTTTGGTACTGAAACTAGTGGAGGGTCTGAGCCAGTGGCTTAGTCGGTTCTGCGACCACGTAGGTTGCAGATTCCTCTCGACTGGCGCCAGAAGATGGTGGGTTTACGAGTTCCGCTATAAAAGGTCAGGAATCCACTACATGCAGGAAGCAGCTACACGGGTAGCGTGGGCTGTCTGGATGGAATTGGGCGTCTGTTCATGTTAGAGGCTCTCGGGGAAGTGCAGGAAGAGCTTCAGTTTCAAAACGTGAAGGATGAACACAGGAAGAGACATAGGAACAATGATTATGGTAATTGTGAACTGTCGTAGCTGTGTTGAAAAGGAATCAGAGATCCAAGCGCAGCTGGAAAGCACTGAATCTCAAACAGTTATACGCACGAAAAGTTGGCTAAAGTCGGAAATAAGTTCAGCCGAAATTTTTCCAGAGGACCTAACCGTCTTCAGAAAGGATAGATTAAATACAGTTGGTTGTGGAGTATTTATTCCAGTCAGAAGTAGTTTACCTTATAGTGAAATTGAAACATATAGTTCCTGTGAGTCATTATGGCTGGAGGTTATACTTGACAACCGGAATAAATTCATAATTGGTTCCTTTTACTGATCCCAAATTAAATGATACAGTTGTTGAACAGTTGAAAGGAAGCTTGAGGTCATTCACCCCACTCATACAACTGAAATTGGCGGTGACTTCAATATATCTTCGATATGTTGGCGAAAATACACGTTCACAGTCGGTGGTAGGCATAAAAAGTCGTATGAAATTGTAGTGAATGCTTTCTCAGAAAAAAAGTTATTTTGAACAACTAGTGCACGAGGCCTTTTGAAGGGCAAATGGTTGCGAAAACATACTTGACCTCTTAGCAACAAACGGTTCTGACCAAATAGGGAGCATCACGATGGATACGTAGATAAGTGACCACAAATTTTGTTGTAGCTAGACTGAATGCCGTTACATCCAAACCCACCAAAAATAAATGCACAAGTTTGTTGTAGCTAGACTGAATACCGCTACAACCAAACCCACGAAAAATAAATGCAAAATACATCTATTTTAAATGGCAGATAAAAATTCGCTAGATACCTTAAGAGACAGTCTCCACTCCTTCAAATATGCTGTGTAACCGTAGACAAAATGTGGTTTATATTCAAAGACACCGTATCGATGGCCATTGCCTTGAAACAGAGCAGAAAATCCAGAGAGATTCTGGTCGTATGTAAAGTATACCAGTGGCAAGACAGTGCCTTCTCTGCGCGGTAACAATGATGATGTTATTGATGACAGCGCCACTAACGCAGTTATTAAACACGGTTTTCTGAAATTCCTTGACGAAAGAAGACGAAGATAATATTCTAGAATTCGAATGAAGAACAACAGCCAAAATGAGTTACTTAGAAATAGATGTCCTCTGTGTCGCAAAGCAGCTTAAGTTACGTGATAAAGGCAAGACCTCCGGTCCAGATTGTATATTAATCAGGTTCCTTTCATAGTATGCTGATACAACAGTGTCGTACTTAGCAGTCATATACGCCCGCTTGCTCGTAGATAGACCGATACCCAATGACTGGAAAGTTGCAGAAGTCACATCAATCCCCAAGAAAGGAAATAGGGCAATCCGCTGAATTGCAGACCCATCTCATTAATGTCGATTCGCTGTAGGATTTTGGAATGTACCTATGCTCAAACATTAGGAATCATCTCGAAGAAAACGATTTATTGGCAAATAGCCAACATGGATCCAGAAAATGTCTTTCTTGATAAACACAAGTAGTTCTTTATTCTCACAAAGTAATGAGTGCTGCCGACAAGGGACGTCAAATTGATTCCATATTTTTAGACTCCCAGAAGGATTTTGACACCATTTCCCACAAGCGACTTCTAATTAAATAGCGTGATTGTGAAGTATCTCAGTTGTGTGACTTGATTCGTGATTTCCTGTCAGAAAGGTCACAGTTCGTAATAACCGCCGGAAAGTCATAGAGTAAAACAGAGGTAATATCTGACGTTCCCTAAGGAAGTGTTATAGGCTCTCTGTTGTCCCTGATCTACATAAATTATTAAGGAGACAATCCGAGTATTGATCTTAGACTGTTTGCAGATGATACCGCCATTTACCGTCGGATAATGTCGTCACATGATTAAAACGAATTTCAAAATTATTTAGACAAGATATGCGTATGGTGCAAAAAGTGGCAACTGATGCTAAATTATGATAAGTCGTCCTCACGAGCACTAAAAAGAATCAGCTGAATTTCAGTTTCACAGTAAGTCACATAAACTAAAAGGCTGCAAACTCAATTAAACGCTGAGAGGCTACAATTACGAATAATTTAAATTGGAACAATCACATAGATATTGTTGTGAGGAAAATAAAACCGAAGATTGTAATTTATTGGCAAAACAGAAAATGTAACAGGTTTGCTAAAGAGACTGCTTATACTACGCTCGTGCGCCCTCTTCCGGAGTATTGTTGTGCGGTGTGGGGTTTGCATCAGATAGGACTGTAGAGATCATTGAAAAAGTTCAAAGAAGATCGGCTCGTTTTGTACTATCGCGAAATAGGGGAGAGAGTGCTACAGGTATGATACTCGAATTGGGGTATCAGTCATTAACAGAAAGGCGTTTTTCGCTGCGGCTGGACCTACTCATGAAATTTGAATCACCAACTTTCTCCTCAGCTTGTTAAAATATTTTGTTGGCGCCCACCTACAAGTGCAGAAAAGAACATCATAACAAAATAAAAGAAATCAGAGCTCGCGCGGGGAGTTTTAAGAGTTCGTTTCTCCCGCTCGTTGTTACAGAGTGGAACACTAGAGAAATTGCTTAAACGTGGTTCGATGAACACCCTGCCAAGCACTTAATTGTGCCCGTTGGACACTGTAGCCACTGTAGACCGGCAGTACACCTGTGGATAGTTTGATTATCAAATACGCCGGGAGAAACTCAAGAATCACTTAATTCTGGGTTGCAAAGTGAAATGTAGATCTAGATGTAGAATAAAAAATACAAATGGTATGAGGTAAGATGATGGTATTATGACATGTCAAGACAGGAACACTGTAAAAATCTGAAACTTTGCTAATTTGTTTCAGGGAAACAATGAAAAAAAAACAATATAAAATTGGAGAAAGTTTTAGGAAAAAGTCTAGAATCGAAATGCGAATGTGCAGTTTAGATCAAATTACAAGAAACCAGCTGAACAGCAGAAAGATGTCACAGAAACTACAGAGGAAGGGACATTTGCAGAATGGATAACAACATATCCCCAAAAACAATTCTGTGTCTTGCCTTATCAATGACAAGTCGCTGGAAAACAGCAGGAAGAATTTAGGGAAAAATTAGAGGAAATGATTATCAGTGAAAGGTCGTTAAAAGCAGGCGTGAATTCAAAACCATAATTCAAAACCTTTGGTAAAGGCACTGCACTAAAGGTTGCATAGAAGTATGCAAAAAAACTGTTAGAATTGTTGAGAGAATGCTGGGAGGGTGAGAAAAAAAATTACTACGTAAGTTCAATTGCTTGCCACAGTCGCACACAGCAAATCATTAAAGGAAAAGACATCTGTTTGTTAACATTCAACCTTATGTTTTTCATGCTTAGTATAATAAGTATTTATGTTATGACCCAGTCACAGGTATAGTGTAATTCAGAACCATATTTTACAAACGCCGCCTAGTCGGTCGCCAAAAACAAACAAGTGCTTGAGGCAGGGGCAAACGGCAGTGGCGCAGTTTGCACGGAAAATGGGGGGAAGTCGTTTGGGCGGCCCATCCAACGCTCGCAATCTCGCACCGCTGATGAATCTGCTGGCAAGTGAACGTTTCGCTGATGGCTTTTCGATTGACGCGACCTGAATTTCCCTTTTTTTCCGCCGGTACTCCATCAAGCGGTAGAAGAGCAGTATATTCGAATCAGATTTTACGGGACTTAGTGTCTCAGAAATATGACTGTGATACCTCTTCTCTTTCTTCCTGTTATCCAATCGGAGGGTGACTTACTACAGTCTTTCTTCATACATCTTCCTTCCATTTCTTTATATTCTGTGCATTCTGTTCCACTTACAATTCACGACTTTTAATTATTCGTTGCCTGAACTATTGCATCAAAGGAGAATGCGTTTTTAAATTAAAGTTTTGCCTCGGGCTCCATCGTTTGCAAATGTTTCTTCTGCGCACATGCCTACTTAGGACTGCACTTTGCTTCAACTAGCAAAATTTTTCGTTCGTTGTACTGTATCGAATTTATACTATCAGCAAGTGTGGCGCATATCTAGCATATATGCATCTTTTCCGATTTGTACTAGTTCTATTCATTCTATTTATTTATACCTTCGAATCCCTCCATCAGTAACAATTTTATTCTACAAATGACTTATATATATTGATTCATCTTCTTTGAAAACTGGTGTTGAACTCTGGACCCAGTATATTTCTGCCTTGTTCTGTCATAAAATTTGAACATCTGTTTTGTTAATGTGTTATCACACATTTTATACAAATGACCACACAATATCATTCTCGTTGGTTTCCTTGATCCCTTATACTTTTTACTATGTGATGGATTTCATTTCCCAACTACCTGAAATCTGTTGACGCAGTGTTTTCCTTGTAATTCTTCTTTCCATTACTCCTCTCATTTTATTTTCAGTATTGAGATTATTGAGATTATTTTTCTCTTGATATTGGTTGCTTATAATAGTTTTCCCACAATGACCGAAGCAGGAGAGATGAATTAAAATTTGCGCTGTGGCCGGGACTCGAACCCGGATCTTCTTGCAATAGTGACGATGTAAAGGAAAATAAGCGGAACTCTGTGTTGCGGAGGGCACTCAGCTTCGTGCAGCAGTGTTGACTATAGTGCTGTGGTGGTATAATGGGTAGCATTTCTGCCTAGATGTTGCAAGAAGACCCGGGTCCGAGTCTCGGGAACAGCACAAATTTTGATTAATTTCTTCTGCTTCGGTCATTATATATATATATATATATATATATATATATATATATATATATGAATAAGCCGCCGCAATTTGTTTAAGTCATTTTGTATCTTCCTACAGTCACTCAATGTCAAATCTTCCTACAGTCACTCAATGACGACCACTTCCCGCACACCACAACATCAGCCTACAGCAACAGATTTCTGTGCACTCTGTCTGTCTGATCATTTATGTATATGAGGAATAAGAGCGGTCCTATCACACTTCCTTCAGAAATTCATGACGATATCGTAAGATATTATTTTATCACGATTAATTTCGGCGTTAGAACTTTCTCAAACGGAACGTGCAGAAACAGTATTGATCACATAAATACAAGCAACTACCAAACGGATTCATCAGTATGACTGTGTCTCTGGGATATGTTGATTAAATTTTCATCCTCGTGTGACTTTATCTTCAATAGAAAAAAAGTCATTCGTACAAAAAAATGGCTCTGAGCACTATGGGACTTAACTTCTAAGGTCATCAGTCCCCCAGAGCTTTTTTTTAAAAACAAAATCTTTATTAACACAATACACAGAGCTTAGAACTAATTAACACAATACACATAACTTAGAACTAATTAAACCGAACTAACCTAAGGACATCACACACATCCATGCCCGAGGCAGGATTCGAACCTGCGACCGTAGCGGTCGCGCGGTTCCAGACTGTAGCGCCTAGAACCGCTCGGCCACCCCCGCCGGCAGTCATTCGTACAGATGGTGTGCTGGCGTGCTGGCAGCTGCGTTTGTGTAGCGGTAATGCAGTTCGGAGATAGCTACACAACATGCCCCGAAAATGTCCACATGCAGCTTATCGCCATCTTTCAGACTTTGAGAAAGATCGAATCATTAGCACGAGAGAGATGACGGGGAGATACCTACAGATCTCACAAGCCGTTGGTTGTAGACCAAAGATTGCAGAAAGAGTGTTGACGAGATGGAGCGAGGACAACAGTCTGGCAAGAACAGAAACCTTGAGTCCTTCCATAGAAACTCACTGCAAGAAGAATGTAGGACTGTTAGTCTGCATTAGACTGCATCTGACGAATACACCGTCGGTAGCAGTTTACTGGAAGCAGAATGAGATCTCCAGTAGCCATTTGTCGATTACCGCAGACACCACATCAGAAACAACGGAGGCAGGCATTGTGTATAGCCACAGTGCACTAGGGTACTGAGATCCAGTCTTTGATGTTCGGCGAAGAGTCCCTTTTCTGTTTGTGACGGTCAAATCGACGTGTGACAGATCACAAGAAGCAACAATTCTCAAGACCCATACCTCTCCAATTCCTGGAACATGGTGCACCTTACAAAACACTTGTAAGGCCGAATCTTGAGCATAGTTAATCAGCCTGGAACATTTACTAAGTTGGTTAATACAAGATATAGAGAAAATCCAAGGAAAGCAGCATGTTTCCCCACGGAGTCATTTAGTAAGAGCGAGAGCTAAACGGAGATGCTCAACAAACTCCAGTGCGGACACTACAATATAGCTGCTGTGCTCCACGAAGAGCTAACTGTTAAGACTCCGAAAGAATACTGTTCTATAACGAGCGGGCAATGTGTTATATCCTTCAGCGTGTGTATCGCGAAGTGGCTACAGCCAGAAGAACGACATTAGAGCTCATACAGAGTTTTATTCACAGTCGTTCTTCCCGTGCGCCATTCGCGGATGAAATAGGGGGTGGTGAGGGGGGAGGGGAGAAGATAGTGATAACAGAAGTACCTCCCGCCACACACCTTAAGGTGGTTTTCGGAGTGTAGATACAGACATGAAAACAGAATTGATTCAACAATACTTGAAGAGAGACTGAATGGTCGCCATTATGTGACAAGAACCTCTTTACATATCTACAACAAAGCATCTTCTCAGCGTCTAAAGAAGACAGAAAAAATCTTCTACTCAAACCTCTCCAACACAACACATATAATCACAGTTGTGCGACATAATGCCAGATACTAGGAATGAGCCTCAGGGTACACCCTATTGTCATTCCCTTTAGCCGGCCGGAGTGGACGTGCGGTTCTAGGCGCTACAGTCTGGAACCGAGCGACCACTACGGCCTCAGGTTCGAATCCTGCCTCGGGCATGGATGTGTGTGATGTCTTTAGGTTAGTTAGGTTTAAGTAGTTCTAAGTTCTAGGGGACTGATGACCACAGATGTTAAGTCCCATACTGCTCAGAGCTATTTGAACCATCAATAGAGAGGTAGCAAATGTGCCGGTCAGGAGGGGCGTTAGTCACGGATGTCACTGTGTAACAAACATATCATGGCTGCTTCAATCTTTCTAAAGCAGCCCAAATCAACTATTGATGACGCCACCGTGAAGCGCAAACGTGAAGGAACTACCACACCTAAACCAGAATCAGGCGAACCTCATTACTGACGTATCGCGTTTGTCGAGCATTGCGGAGGATGGTTGTAAAAATTCGAAAGAAAGGAATCATTCGCGTGTTCCAAAGTGCTACCAGCAGTGCACACAGCAGAATAACTATACAGGGTGTTACAAAAAGGTACGGCCAAACTTTCAGGAAACATTCCTCACAGACAAAGAAAGAAAATAGGTTATGTGGACATGTGTCGGGGCACGCTTACTTTCCATGTTAGAGCTCATTTTATTACTTCTCTTCAAATCACATTAATCATGGAATGGAAACACACAGCAACAGAACGTACCAGCGTCACTTCAAACACTTTGTTACAGGAAATGTTCAAAATTTCCTCCGTTAGCGAGGATACATGCATCCACCCTCCGTCGCATGGAATCCCTGATGCGCTGATGCAGCCCTGGAGAATGGCGTATTGTATCACAGCCGTCCACAATACGACCACGAAGAGTCTCTACATTTGGTACCGGGGTTGCGTAGACAAGAGCTTTCAAATGCCCCCATAAATGAAAGTCACGAGGGTTGACGTCAGGGGAGCGTGGAGGCCATGGAATTGGTCCGCCTCTACCGAATCTGTTGTTGAGAAGCGTACGAACACTTCCACTGAAATGTGCAGGAGCTCCATCGTGCATGAACCACTTGTTGTGTCGTACATGTAAAGGCACATGTTCTAGCAGCACAGGTAGAGTATCCCGTATGAAATCATGATAACGTGCTCCATTGAGCGTAGGCGGAAGAACATGGGGTCCAATCAAGACATCACCAACAATGCCTGCCCAAACGTTCACAGAAAATCTGTGTTGATGACGTGATTGCACAATTGCGTGCGGATTCTCGTCAGCCCACACATGTTGATTGTGAAAATTTACAATTTGATCACGTTGGAATGAAGCCTTATCCGTAAAGAGAACATTTGCACTGAAATGAGGATTGACACATTGTTGGATGAACCATTCGCAGAAGTGTACCCATGGAGGCCAATCAGCTGCTGATAGTGCCTGCACACGGTGTACATGGTACGGAAACAACTGGTTCTCCCGTAGCACTCTCCATACAGTAACGTGGTCAACGTTACCTTGTACAGCAGCAACTTCTCTGACGCTGACATTAGGGTTATCGTCAACTGCACGAAGAATTGCCTCGTCCATTGCAGGTGTCCTCGTCGTTCTAGGTCTTCCCCAGTCGCGAGCCATAGGCTAGAATGTTCCGTGCTCCCTAAGACGCCGATCAATTGCTTCGAACGTCTTCCTGTCGGGACACCTTCGTTCTGGAAATCTGTCTCGATACAAACGTACCGCGCCACGGCTATTGCCCCGTGCTAATCCATACATCAAATGGGCATCTGCCAACTCCGCATTTGTAAACATTGCACTGACTGCAAAACCACGTTCGTGATGAACACTAACCTGTTGATGCTACGTACTGATGTGCTTGATGCTAGTATTGTACAGCAATGAGTCGCATGTCAACACAAGCACGGAAGTCAACATTACCTTCCTTCAATTGGGCCAACTGGCGGTGAATCGAGGAAGTACAGTACATACTGACGAAAGTAAAATGAGCTCTAACATGGAATTTTATCGTTTCCGGACGCATGTCCTCATAACATCTTTTCTTTGTTTGTGTGTGAGGAATGTTTCCTGAAAGTTTGGCGGTACCTTTTTGTAACACCCTGTATTTATGTAATTCAAGTTATTGGGGTACAACGGTGAAGCATCTCCTCATAAGGCACATATTTCTGTATTCATGCTCGAGATCGCTTCAAGAGCGCAGTCACTAGACCGCGAATGACTTGGAGTGCTAAATCACGCTATACCATGTGGCAATCAGATGGAAGGGTCTGAGTTTTATGAATGCCATCAGCTGTGAAGTACACGGAAGGTGGTGTTACGGTATGGGCGTTTGTCGCTGCTAGTGTGTGGTCTCCTTATTCCACTTACGAAAGCATCAAATGTGGAAGGGTACGAACAAATTGTACAGCATTATGTACCGTGTACAGTACAGGACCAGTTCGGAGACGATGAGCGTTTGTATCGGCTTGACAGTGCATCATGTCATACAGCAGCATGACCGAGCCAATAGTTTATGGACAACAAAATTACTGAAATGAACTGGTCTGTCCAGGAGCGTGTTCTGAATTGAATGGAACACCGTTGGGATAAGTTGGGATAAGTCTGAGTGTCGACCTCGCTAGAGACCCCAACGTCCAACATCACTAACTCCTCTGGATTTGGTTATTGAGGAATAATGGGCTGCCATTCCTCCACAGTTATGAGACACATCATCGAAAGTGTTCTCAGCTTAGTTAAATCTGTTGAACAGCCTAATGGTGGACACTCCTTATAAATGTCCAATAATAGGTGTGTGTGTATACTGTTGATGAGTTACGGTAGATTCCAGAAAGTTTCCGCAACAACCTAACCTGCAGCTCACACCACAAATGCCTTGAGGAATGTAAGGATTCTTAACTGAGCTACCGTCCCCTGCCCTGACAACCTACTAGCATGTCGAGGATGCATTGGAATGACGTACTTCCGTAACATCTACAGCCAGCAAAATTCGTGAAGTGACAAAAAATTGCTCAAGATGACATGTGGAGGCCGCTTCCATGCCACAACGTATACAAGGACGTATTCACGCCCGCAGAGTGTCACTTCATACTATTGTTAATGATGTTCATGAGTTCCGAATGAAATGAAAGTCTGAAATGTGCCTGTAGTTGGCTGTTTGATTTTCTTACCATCTACTTTATTCTTTCCAGGTCTATAAATTTTATCTTACAACTCTCTCTGAGGCAGTAAGTTAGTCAGCTTCCTGGTACATTCCTCAACTCTTTGGATGACCACGGCGTCGGGAACTTTGTCTTTACTGTTCTGTTGGCTCTCAGGTAATTACAGGGCCTGATGGTAGGGTATGCCAAGTGCTTCTGGTTCTAAAAGAAAGTCATCCATTTCTTTTCTCAGTAGTCCTCCAGTAGAGTCGACTGGTGTTGCTCGGAACGATGAGACGTGCTTTGTAATGATGTTTGGAAGAACAGATTTCTACGATAAATGTATTTGTAACACCCTGTATATGGTATTCTCACATACGAATATTAACATGCAGTGGTGTAGATTACGAGAGACTTCGAACCACCTGATATCGAGCCGTGGATTACTGCACCACTCTTCAAGTTTATTAAGTACTATTTTGTGTTCATTTTATCCATACTAAGTTATAACGGAGAGGGAATGTATGCTTTGTATGTGATAACAGGATGTGCTTCCGATTTGCAGGATAAGGTTGTTTTGTAAACTGAGACAGAGTCACGATTCTGATGATGAACCAGTAATTCTGTGTTTTGAGTTGATTAAGAGAAATTAATTCGTTTCTTCAAAGGTGTCGTGCTGAAAGGCCTCATCAGGAATTCACACTTGGTGGGTTCTAGGCATCTTCACCTCCTCACAGTGCATTCAGAACTGAAAAGTGCGACGTGACGCGATAGACGGGAGTACAAGACACACTGCACAACACATATGCGCAAAGCTTCACCGGATTTTCATTGTGGTTTTAATTTCGCGACCGATCGGAGGTCGAAAAAAAAAAAAAAGAATTGTCGTTGTATATTCTTGTAGATGCGATCCCTCAGCACCACTAAAGGAAACGCTATTTGTTTTGAGCCAAAGGTAGTTTACTTCTTTTTACTTACAAAGCATCTTATGGGGCTTGTAATACATGTTTGTTCTGTGTATATAAATAACAACTCACTGATACAGCCACCAAAACAATAAGAAATAGAGATGTGTAACACAACCAGTCGAAATAATAAAAAAAAACTCATAACCCATAGAGCAAGCACACAAAGATACACTGAGACATACTAACAAACATCGAAGTACATATAGGCGCCACAGTACAAAGAATACACGAACAAAAAACACACAGCAACAGTTGGCAACACTACATACAGTCAATACACACACTACCAACACAAGTGGAACTTAAGTGTTCAATAAGTAGAACCAAATAGTAATTTAATTTTGAGGACACCCTGATGTAATGTGACCACTAGATGCCACGACAGGTGGACAGGTGGACTCGCAAGTATAGCAGGAGGCAGGGGAGAATTGTGTCAGAGGAGCTCAGTCACTTGGAAGGTGGATTACTCATTGGTTGTCACCTCAGTTACAAATACGTTAGGGATGTTTCAACCCTTCTAAAGCTTCCCAAGTTGACTGTTGATGACGTGACTATGAAGTGGAAAATAGAACCAACATCCACAACTAAACCAAGACCGGTAGATCTCAAGTTCAAATGGTTCAAATGGCTCTAAGCACTATGGGACTTAATATCTGAGGCCAACAGTCCTATAGACTTAGAGCTACTTAAACCTACCTAACCTAAGGACATCACACACATCAATGCCCGAGGCAGGATTCGAACCTGCGACCGTAGCAGCAGCGCGGTTCCGGACTGAAACGCCTAGAACCGCTTGGCCACAACGGCCGGCTAGATCTCAAGTGCTGACGGACAGGGACCGTCGAGAATTGCAGATGGTGATTGTAAAACTCACATAAAATCAGCAGAGCGAATCACTAGAGAGTACGAAATACACTCCTGGAAATTGAAATAAGAACACCGTGAATTCATTGTCCCAGGAAGGGGAAACTTTATTGACACATTCCTGGGGTCAGATACATCACATGATCACACTGACAGAACCACAGGCACATAGACACAGGCAACAGAGCATGCACAATGTCGGCACTAGTACAGTGTATATCCACCTTTCGCAGCAATGCAGGCTACTATTCTCCCATGGAGACGATCGTAGAGATGCTGGATGTAGTCCTGTGGAACGGCTTGCCATGCCATTTCCACCTGGCGCCTCAGTTGCACCAGCGTTCGTGCTGGACGTGCAGACCGCGTGAGACGACGCTTCATCCAGTCCCAAACATGCTCAATGGGGGACAGATCCGGAGATCTTGCTGGCCAGGGTAGTTGACTTACACCTTCTAGAGCACGTTGGGTAGCACGGGATACATGCGGACGTGCATTGTCCTGTTGGAACAGCAAGTTCCCTTGCCGGTCTAGGAATGGTAGAACGATGGGTTCGATGACGGTTTGGATGTACCGTGCACTATTCAGTGTCCCCTCGACGATCACCAGTGGTGTACGGCCAGTGTAGGAGATCGCTCCCCACCATGATGCCGGGTGTTGGCCCTGTGTGCCTCGGTCGTATGCAGTCCTGATTGTGGCGCTCACCTGCACGGCGCCAAACACGCATACGACCATCATTGGCACCAAGGCAGAAGCGACTCTCATCGCTGAAGACGACACGTCTCCATTCGTCCCTCCATTCACGCCTGTCGCGACACCACTGGAGGCGGGCTGCACGATGTTGGGGCGTGAGCGGAAGACGGCCTAACGGTGTGCGGGACCGTAGCCCAGCTTCATGGAGACGGTTGCGAATGGTCCTCGCCGATACCCCAGGAGCAACAGTGTCCCTAATTTGCTGGAAAGTGGCGGTGCGGTCCCCTACGGCACTGCGTAGGATCCTACGGTCTTGGCGTGCATCCGTGCGTCGCTGCGGTCCGGTCCCAGGTCGACGGGCACGTGCACCTTCCGCCGACCACTGGCGACAACATCGATGTACTGTGGAGACCTCACGCCCCACGTGTTGAGCAATTCGGCGGTACGTCCACCCGGCCTCCCGCATACCCACTATACGCCCTCGCTCAAAGTCCGTCAACTGCACATACGGTTCACGTCCACGCTGTCGCGGCATGCTACCAGTGTTAAAGACTGCGATGGAGCTCCGTATGCCACGGCAAACTGGCTGACACTGACGGCGGCGGTGCACAAATGCTGTGCAGCTAGCGCCATTCGACGGCCAACACCGCGGTTCCTGGTGTGTCCGCTGTGCCGTGCGTGTGATCATTGCTTGTACAGCCCTCTCGCAGTGTCCGGAGCAAGTATGGTGGGTCTGACACACCGGTGTCAATGTGTTCTTTTTTCCATTTCCAGGAGTGTAGTAACCAGGCGTCCGGAGAGCACGATGACTGTGCGTAGGGAGTTGAAAAGAACCGGGTACAACGGCCGAGCATCTACAGATTTCTGTAGTCAATGCTAAACGACGCTTCAAATGGTAAAGAGCGACGACGTAGAACAGTGGACGACTGGAAGCGAGTCATTTACGTTGCTCACTCACGATATACCCTGTACGAATCTGGTGGAAGGATTTGACTTTGGCGAATGCCTGATGAACGTCATGTGCCCTCGTGTGTAGTGCCAAAAGTGAAGCACAGAGGAGGTGCGGGTTCTCGTGATTGAGTTGATGTCCTCTTATTGCGCTTAAGAAAATGTTAAATGCGGAGGAATATGAACGTATTTCAGAGCAGAGGAACAATGCGGACTCGATGATTGTATCACCACGACAATGCTAGAAAGCAGCATCTGAGAAGCAACAGTTTGTGGACACTGACATTCCTGAAACGGATTTTCCTGCTCGGATTCCCGGCCTGAAATGATTGGAACGCCTTTGGGATGAGTTAGAACGTCAACTTCTCTCCCGAGTCTAACATTACTACCTTCTCTTATTTCGTCTCTTAGGAAGAATGTCGTTCCTCCACAGACATTCAGACACCTCACTGAAAGTGCCGCTAGCATAGCTCACGCCTTCTTAATGACGAAGGATGGACACCCACATTAATGTACTGCTCAAAAAGGACCGAATAGGGGGGAAAACAGTGTATTCGCAAATTTTTGAGCAGTGTCAAGAGGGCGTGGCCTGATCAACAAAGAAAAAATCCAAACCGTTGGGATGGGGGTGAAGGGAACGTTTAAAGTTCCCTTTTCTACGTTTTTCTAGAATAACTCGAAATCTATGGCTCTAAAATATTAAGTACAATAAATTTACTTCAAAAAATATATTATTGATTTTTTTCTCTAGGACTGTTCCCGCGTTTCAGTTGATGAAAAAATCAAGACTACTAAAAATGGTTCAAATGGCTCTGGGCACTATGGGACTTAACATCTGAGGTCATCAGTCCCCTTGAACTTAGAATTACTAAAACCTAACTAACCTAAGGACATTACACACATCCATGCCCGAGGCAGGATTCGAACCTGCGACCATAGCGGTCGCGCAGTTCCAGCCTGAAGCGCCCAGAACCGCTCGGCCACATCGGCCGGCCAAGACTACTAAAAATATTGTTCTAATGGTATAAAATGTTTGTCAGTAAACGAAGAGGATTAAACATGAATATTAAATGTATGTACCACAGTTTAGGGCAGTGGAGCCGTATTAATGGGCAAATTATGTTCTGTGGCTGTAACAGCGTGGACGGGAGAGTGCTGTAGCGTAGAAGTGCTGGGAAAGGTAGGTCGCCGGACTGTGTTCATACACTTCCCTTCGTCAATGGTCTGCAAACTGAAGGTCAAGCACTTGTCCCCATTCTATCCACCCAACTACGTCACAAGAATAAACAATAGGGCGTTTCTCCTGGGTGCCCTATGAAACACTGGCGACGAAGTGCGCAGATACGCCCCGGGGGCGTTTATTTTCCACAAATTGTGTTAACACCACATGGAATGCAGATGTGAGTTACTAATAACACTAACGCAAGAAACGTGTATGGGCATAATCTACTTAAATCTCTGTACACTATTCTACATTCCTAGAGCGGGAATTGATTTTTAGCCATTCCGCACGGCAGTTAGTGTTCTTCCAGGAAAGGCAACTTCCCCGACCACAAGTGCTGCTCGATTCTCTACGTACAGACAGGCTTTACATCCTGAGCATTTCCTGTCCGGTTCTCTTATGGAAGTAGACAAACTGACTTCACTGACCACGTTTTTATATGGTGAAGTTATTTTCAGTTCCGTCGTCTAGCTTATACAGCGTATTGTAAAGCTTAGAAACTGTGCTCTAGCCACTTGGCGGTGGGTTAATGAATGACCAAGAAGTTACCACACTCCTCTCACCATTAATTGTGTTGCTGGTAGACTGCATAACTCTTTCCCATTGAGAAATTTCTGGCAATTGTAGGCTAGACTGTGCTGAGTGGAGCCACTTATCGTGCATCCTCAGAGGATCTTGCAAGGTGGGTGTGAATATGTCTGATGAAATACGATGGATTTTGTTTAAAGCTAGAACAGTAACCTGCTGTGATGCACTGCTTGACTCATGTTGGAATATCTTGTGTTTTATAACACCTAAGTGTTTTATCAGACGTAGGTGAACTATGTTGTAGAGGGAGGTAATTGAAGCCTCTGAGCCTTTACAGATTTTGAGACAGTTGAGGCTTTGTTGATCCACTGGTATGCCTCATTCTGTGAAAAGTTTTCTGCACAGTGACAGTGGAGAAAAATAAGTAGACATTGTCGAATACATATTGACAGTATGTTACACTTGAGAAAGGATCTTCAGTGTGGCAGACATTTGACAGCTCCAGCTGTTGAGCGTTTTTACTTAACAGCTCACTTAACAAAGGCAATAACTGCTCAATAAACTGGAAATAACTCCACTTTATAAACACGAGCTCAGTGAAGTTATTCTGTTTTCTCACAGAAGACCATTGGATACGAAATTCTGTGGATGAGTAAGGATCATTTTACACTCCAGCGGTGTGGAACAGTGTGTAGAGATTTACGTACATTCTGTCCACACGCATTTCTTGAATTAGTGTTATTAGTAACTCACACTTGCATTCCACGTAGTGTTAACGCATTTTGTGGAAGATAGACACTCCCCAGGAATGTCAGCCCTCAGAGTGAAACCCCCTGTAATGGCTTCCAGTGACGTACTGGTACAAATAGAGAGGCTAATCACCAGTTTTTAGGCCTATCAAAGAAGGAAGTGCATGAACGCACTCAGGTGACCTACCTTCCTTTGCTTCTATACTCCAGTGTGAGTTGACGAGCACTGCGCTCTCATTTAAATACATGGCCGAAAGATCAATCTTCAGGAATTGTGAAACAAACCCTGTCGTCCAAGACCGCCTGCCAGAAAGGGTGGTGGGGAAACTCACAGGCGTCTATTGTTTATTGAGGTCTAAGCGATGTAGTGTGCGAGTGAGACACACGAGAATTACGTCATAGGGAAACCCAGTAGAAGCCTCTTGTGGCCAACGAGACGTAGCACTGTTAAATATGGTGGACCTAAGATCGACCATAAAGGGAAACATTTATGAAAACTATTTAATTCTGTAGTAATGCAAGTAGTGAAGCCACAGTAATTTTAATCTGGGTCACGCGGGATTAGCCGAGCGGTCTGAGGCGCTGCAGTCATGGACTGTGCGGCTGGTTCCGATCTCCAGTTAAACATGGTACAGACATTTAATATTTGTTTTTAATTCACTTGATTGAAAGATAAATATTAATTTTATACCGTTAGAGCCACATTTTTAATGATCTCCGGTTTTTCGACCCACCAGCAAGGCGTAAGCTAATGGTCTAAACCAAAAATGAATGGGACATTTGTATAGTAAATTTTGTGTAGTTTCATTCTGTACTCACAAACACATTCTCTAGATACCGCGGTTTTCGAGTTATTTGAAAAAAAACGCAAAGAAGTGATCTAACAATCCTCCCCTCCCTTCCCCACTCGCACCCTCGCCCCCGTCAGAATCTCTCAGGATTTTTAGATTTTTAGTAGTATGTTGTTCATGATACTCCTTTCTAGCACCGTGCACAAAATTTCCGGCTACACGATTTTACCCCCTAATTTCCCGACGTTGATTGGATTACTAAGTGTCCGGACACTTCTGAAAAGTTAATTTAATACATGCCACTGAAGTTGGGTCATAAACAAAAAGGTGTGATAGGCATAAGGCACACAACAAACAGCCTTACATTTAGGAGCATAGATGGGCAACATCTCCCAGACTCTGTTGATCCGTTGCGGACGTGGGACAGCAGATGGTCAAATATCTAACAAAGAAATTCGCCAAACAGGGGTTAGTTTATTTTATTTGCGCTATCAGTTTCGGCAGTTCACTATGCCATCTTCAGGCCCCGTATGCACCACTTCAATTTGCACAGCTGTTTGACGAATTTCTTTGTTAAACATCTCCCAGAAGCGAAAACATTACACGGAAGCGTTCACACGATTCGCAGACGAATGGGCGTCACGGAGAGCGTCGGCCTTCAGAGAGAGAAATAAATTTGACACATCATGAAGACAACAGACCCTGTACGACGGAATAAACGGAAGGACAGAGGGAGGGAGACGCGTCAGGTGAGGACAAAACGCTCCACGCCATCCTGTAAAAGCGGCCACGTCGGCTCGCTGGAACGCAGCCCGTGCCTGTGGTCTCTCGACTGCCCCAGGGCGTCCTTCACGCGTCGCGTGGCAGGAGCCCCGCCCAGTGGACAGCAGCGGCCGCGGCAGTCGCTAATTATGCTAACAGCGACGGCGCCGCCTGCTCGTGACGCTGTCGCCATTAGCTGATGACGCGTGTCGGCCGGGCGCGTTGCGAATACATCCGCGCATCACAAGCCACTGCGGCGCCAACCAAGACCACACCAGTCGCTCTTGCATCACGGAGCTTTTACCGTAGCATTTGCGAAAGAAGCCTTATAACGCTAGCACGAAGCATAGAACATACACTAGTTTATGCTACGTGTATTTAATCTTTCGCTACACGTGTCTAACTATACACAGCAACCAGTTCCTTCTCACTTCACCGGCGTTTATTCTATCGTACAGGAAGCAAGCTTCTTTTTTTCTAACTTAATGGCCAGATGCTGTTCCTTATCGCCAGAGCCGCCAATTAACCTAAAGGACGGAAGACGTGATGCCATCAGTTTGTGAACCGTGTCATTGTAAGCTCAAGGAACGAAATATTACTCATCCCCATAGAAGCTTTGGACCTCTGTAGATTTTGTAGAATTGGTACCAGGCAGTCATGTGACCCTCCATCGTTGACGTAAGCGATGGTAGTGAAGTGGTGCTTATTTTCCATTCGGTTGTGTGATTTTAATGCACTAAAATACAAGACTTGGACAAAAATAGGCAAACACCGCCAGAAATGCTTGCTTCAACATAAGCGCAGATGCTAGCCAAGCATGATGCGCGGCTGTATTTGACCGCGAATGACACCTGTGCAGTGACCTCAGCCACGGTGGGAACAGTGTTCTATGTGATTCTAACTGTATTATAATGGACCGAAGTGCCTTCGAACTTTAGCAAATTTTTGCTGCTGGTGTGGTAGGTGCTTCCGTAACAAAGGTAACAGAACGTTCAGCGTCTCAAGAGGTACCAAATCAAAGATTTGTAACGCATACAGGGAAAGTGGAATAACATCATCAGCTCAGTCACAACGCGAAGGAAAGTGTTTTTTGATTGAGTATAACATGAGCTCATTGAAGAGGACTGGACGAAAAATAAGGGGACGACTGCTGAAAATGTCATTGCAGAACTGAATGTCGCACTCTTACTCGCTGTCAGCCCCAAATCGACAAGAAGTGAGCTTTCATTCCAATACTACTCATCAGTGATGCAAATGCCCGTAGCAGGAAAACGGGGTGCCGGTGCCACAGAACTTGGACCATGATGCATTGGTAGAAAGTCATTGGGTGGATGAGTCTTGTTTCATACTGTTTCCATCTACTGGCCGAGTTCACGTCCCAAGAGTGAAACATGATGACTCTACTGTCAAGGATTATGTAACCATCTTGGTTCTTCATCTCCGTCCCACAGTACAATGTTTGTTCCCCAGTGGTGATGTTATGTTCCAACGTCGGGGCCTCTCCTTATACAGCTTCCATCATTCAGGACTGGTTTTATGAGCACGAAGATGAACTACCGCATTTGTCATGGCCGCCATAGTCACCTGATGTCAGTGTTATTGCCTTTGTGTCCCGATTGGAGAGAAGGGCTAGTCATCGCTGTTCACGTCGTGAATTTGTCAATATTTTTTCAGAAAGAGTAGTATAAGATTCTCTTTTAAACAATACAGGAGCTGCATATATTTGTTCCGAGACGACGTAAATCTGTTTTGAATGCCAATAGGTTTTCTACGCCGTATTAGGCATCGTAATTTTTTGGGTCTCCATATTTTTGTCCATCGCCTGAATGTCAACGTAAAGACGTGACTATTTGGCAGATAGTGCACCGTGTGAGAACTTAACCGATTTGTTGGTGTATCAACGCGGACCATGCTATGAAACTCCATGGAACGGTGTGCCACTTGTAGCTATGTAACACACCGAAAGAATACTAGTCGTCAACGGGAAGGGGAGACGAGGTTTACGCCTTGTTAATGACAACTGATTCATAACTTACAGGATTTCACTATAGGCGACATATTCGTTACGAGAGAATAAGCAACTGTACTAATATTTAAAACAGTTCTCACATACATCTCATTTGCAAATTTTTAAAAACATGGTTTCGATCACAGTGGCTCATCTTCAGATCTACGTAGTTGCGTCAGCAACCAGTCTTGTCTGTTCAGAATGTACTCTCTGTTATGACGTCCTAAACAGACGGGACGGTACTTAAATCTAATGATGATGCAGAGTGATTGAAACATGTCATGTAATTGAAAACGTGCATGTGAGATTGAAGAATAAATGATAATTGTCTTAAATACCTACAGGAATCTTTGAACTAAATACTGGTCTGCATCAACCAGATTCCGAGCGAATACTGGAAAGGGGTGCATTCAATGGAGATTTGCAGTCGGAAACATTGCGAAACATTGGTGGCCACAGCGGCACATAAAGCTGCGGACGTTAAATAACACACAGACTTGTGAGCAGTGACCCGTACAATGAACTGGAGTGTCACAGTCTTTCCTCCTTTAAAATTATGCAACACATCGGGTACACCACTGGCCCATTGTGGTGCGCAAAACATAGCGCTTTGAGGGTGTGGTTAAGGCCGGAGGGGTTTTTGTGCTGTTTTGGCGACGCTTTCCATATCATAACTTGAGCACACTGAATCAGGTTGCCATTGACGCCAACCAGAGGGTTATTTCAAATTTCTTGGAGACCAAATGTTTCTGTTTGTTTCACATGTTCATAATGAGTACGCTGTAGGCACAACCGAGTTACATAATAACAACAGCCGTTCCTTGCGCTGCACGCATACGTTCGTGATTTGACATACACACTGGAACTCTGTCGCACTTCTACTGAGCTGCTGCCGTTGTGACCGAGCGGTTCTAGGCGCTTCAGTCCGGAACTGCGCAACTACTACGGTCGCAGGTCGAATCCTGCCTCGGACATGGATGTGTGTTAGGTTTAAGTAGTTCTAAGTTCTAGGAGACTGATGACCTCAGATGTTAAGTCCCATAGTGCTCAGAGCCATTTGAACCATTTGAACTGAGCTGCTATATCACCGGACCTTTACATCAGAGAAAATGTCTGGAACTACCCGGAACAGCGGCTGAAACATAACCGTTAACATTCGCACAGTTTGCTAAAATAGCTCTACAGGATCTAACAATGTGTGAGTGGCTTCAGCCGTATAAGGCACAGCTGAAGAGACTTGTGGACCATTCCACGCCGAATCAAGGCCTTTATCAAGGCTAGAGAGGTATCACCAAGACATCTCCTAGAAGTCACTAATTTTGTATGTGTCTCTGCGTGTGTGTGTGTGTGTGTGTGTGTGTGTGTGTGTGTGTGTGTGTGTGTGCGGGCGTTTGTATTCATTTGTGGGCGTTCAATGGCGACGTTGTCAGGACTCTGATGCATTTTAAAAGGAATAAACGTGGATAAAATCCCTTAAGTTTTTGCACACATTGAGAATGAAACGTACAAAACAGCACTCGTGTGTTCACTCCCACCTCACTCGCGTTCACTCAGACAATCACTCTGTTTCACATACCTTAAGATAACAGAGAATGTGCGGAAGGTGCTAGACCAGGCATTAACACAGAAATAAACGACAGAGGAGCTAAAACAACGTGACAGGGGTATGTGACCGGCTGACGATTTACAAAAAGCATGGGTTAGCTAATCACCTTATAAACACATTAAGAACATCTTCCTAAAACTTTTGGAAACAGGTTGGACAAATCACAAAACCGTAGAAGTCTCACCAGTCGTTTAAACGTCAATTAAAATAGAGGGCAGGTCTGCCGACAAATCTGCAGCTGTGCTCCGGTCAGAAAATAAAACACACTTTAGTGAAACGTGGCGCACAGATATTTGTATGCCACAAGTACCACACACTAAAGACTCGTCGCGCCGGAGCAAGAAGCCAGGCGTCAGAAGACTGTGACCTACGAGAAGACTAGCAAGGAGGTCCTCTTCTCACCTTCTAGTTTTTTGTGCGATGTACATAGCTTAACTGTTTGCGTATCGAGTTTTCTTAGGCAGCGATTGAAGACTAGCCCAGTATCTTTCTAAAAAAGCTTGTAAAACCACATCCACACTGATCGGTATACCAGACGAAGGGTCGTTAACTGACCGTGCTGATTCTATGGGGGCTTGACCCAACAACTCACACTGCGCAACACAATTAAAGGAGCACTTCTTCCAAACTCCGTAACTCATTCCCATTGCGACTTATAAATTGGAAATATGGTACAAAGGTGCTTACAGCCTTCCTCTGTAATGCTGCAAAATCTTGGTGCCCCGCGTCGTCACTCTCGGCTCGGCAATGCTTCAAACAGCAAGGTATCGGCATGTGGGCAAAAGAGGCCAGACAGAATTTCATGTGAGCTGTATGGCGGGTTCATGATGTCACATTGGTACCAAACTTCCCAAAAATCCTGACCAATGCCAACGTGGACGTGCCAAATGAATCCTCTTACCCTTGCTACACCCCTCCTTCTGACGCAACCACAATAGAGGTTAGAACTGCGACACCCAGCGTTGAAATCAAGAGGTTTTCTTATGTGTGACTGAGCACAACTTTTCAGACACTCAACCGCTCAAACCGACATGAAAAAGCCCACCAAGGGGTGACATAACGGGGGTCCATCAAACCACACCTTCCGTTGTGGCGTTGATACTCACATATTTTTCTGCCGAAAACGACAATTCACAATGCGACGGGCAATAGGACGACGTTCTATCCAATATTTTACACAGATGACACCCAACGGACGTTTCAACCCATCTCTAAAGACTTAGTGGACCAGCAGCTCCATTGAATCCGATCGCACTTCTTTGCAGTACAGCGTGACCGCTATTTTTGCTCTGGTGTACAGCGCAAACCACAACGGGACACTCAAAACCATTCGACGAAATTTGAGCGCGATCCGAAGCAGCAAACGGTGCTTATGCCTCTTCAGCCCTCCAGTTCTGCGCCAAGCTGTGGTATGAGAACAGAGGGGTGCGTCATCGACACGTGCATGAATGAAAAAGCAAAGTGTCTCTACGAGATCCCCAATTCAGCAACACCCTTAGTGCCACCCGCCCAAGTCTGCTGAGAATTTATAAAAATGTACTCTCATTGCCGAAAATATCCGAACAACCAGAGATACATTTTACCTGTTTCACATGCAGCCCACATAACGTAACTGTCTTGCAGGTCCTCTAATCGCATTTTGTTACTGGCATTTGACTGTACAGAATGGTTACCACTAGAGAACACTGCTCTGCATTGCAATAACTCCAGATATATGTATATTAATACCACCATACTACTAACATCACAGAATATCCGAGACAGTCCTTAACGTTTTACACTCAAATTTGTTACAAGAAGTCCCATTTGTAAAGCATTACCATTCTCATTATTAACTCAAAAACGCCACTCATCCTTGAATTCTATGAACTAACCACTTAGAAAAACCATGGCTAACAGCATTAAGCGCTCCATCGAAACCTCGCCGTCAACAATGTATCAACAGTAATTTCATTGCCTTCATACAGGGAATAACAATATTAATGTGGTAATAGTAAACTGCAGGAGCGTGCAGAGAGGTCCCACAACTGCTCTCATTAATAAAGGGTCACAGTGCCCACACAGTACTAGGGTCAGAAAGTTGGCAAAACCAGATGTAAACAGTAATGAAATTCTAAACTCAGATTGGAATGAATACCGCAGAGACAGGATGGACAGTGAAGGGGGAGGCGTGTTTATAGCGATAAAAAGTGCAATAGTATCGAAGGAAATTGACGGAGATCCGAAATGCGAAATAATTTGGGTGAAGTCACGGTTAAATCAGGCTCAAACATGGTAATTGAATGTCTCTATAGGCCCCCTGGCTCAGCAGCTATTGTAGCAGGCACCTGAAGAAAAATTTGGAAAATATTTCGAGTAGATTTCCCGACCATGTTATAGTTCTGGGTGGAGATATTAATCTGCCGGATATAGACTGGAAGATTCAAACGTGTATAACGGGTAGCACGGACAAAGAATCCAGTGAAATTTTTTGAAGTGCATTATCTGAAAACTACCTTGAGCAGTTATACAGAGAACCGACTCGTGGCGATAACATATTATACCTTCTGGTGACAAACAGACCCGAACTATTTGAAACAGTTAACGCAGAACAGGGAATCAGAGATCATAAAGCAGTTACTGCATCGATGATATCAGCCGTAAATAGAAATATTAAAAAAGGTAGGAAAATTTTTCTGTACTTGACGGCTCAACACAAAAGTTTTGTCTCAAGTACAGATAGTGTTGAGGATCAGTGGACAAAGTTCAAAACCATCGTTCAATATGCGTTAGATGAGTATGTGCCAAGCAAGATCGTAAGAGATGGAAAAGAGGCACCGTGGTACAACAACCGAGTTAGAAAGCTGCTGCGGAAGCAAAGTGAACTTCACAGCAAACATAAACATAGCCAAAGCCTTGCAGACAAACAAGAATTACGCGAAGCGAAATGTAGTGTGAGGAGGGCTATGCGAGTGGCGTTCAATGAATTCGAAAGTAAAGTTCTATGTACTGACTTGGCAGAAAATCCTAAGGAATTTTGGTCTTATGTCAAAGCAGTAGGTGGATCAAAACAAAATGTCCAAACACTCTGTGACTCTGTGACCAAAATGGTACTGAAACAGAGGATGACAGACTAAAGGCCGAAATACTAAATGTGTTATTCCAAAGCTGTTTCACAGAGGAAGACTGCACCGTAGTTCCTTGTCTAGACTGTCGCACAGATGACAAAATGGTAGATATCGAAATAGACGACAGAGGGATAGAGAAACAATTAAAATCGCTCAAAAGAGGAAAGGCAGCTGGACCTGAAGGGATTCCAGTTCGATTTTACACAGAGTACGAGAAGGAATTTGGCCCCCTTCTTGCAGCGGTGTACCGTAGGTCTCTAGAAGAGCGTAGCGTTCCAAAGGATTGGAAAAGGGCTCAGGTCATCCCCGTTTTCAAGACGGAACGTCGAACAGATGTGCAGAGCTATAGACCTATATTTCTAACGTCGATCAGTTGTAGAATTTTGGAACACGTATTATGTTCGAGTATAATGACTTTTCTGGAGACTAGAAATCTACTCTATAGGAATCAGCATGGATTTCTAAAAAGACGATAGCGTGAAACCCAGCTCGTGCTGCTCGTCCACGAGACTCAGAGGGCCATAGACACGGGTTCCCAGGTAGATGCCGTATTTCTTGACTTCCGCAAGGCGTTCGATACAGTTCCCCACAGTCGTTTAATGAACAAAGTAAGAGCATATGGACTATCAGACCAATTGTGTGATTGGATTGAAGAGTTCCTAGATAACAGAACGCAGCATGTCATTCTCAATGGAGAGAAGTCTTCCGAAGTGAGATTTCAGGTGTGCCGCAGGGGAGTGTCGTAGGACCGTTGTTATTCACAATATACATAAATGACCTTGTGGATAACATCGGAAGTTCACTGAGGCTTTTTGCGGATGATGCTGTGGTTGTAACAATGGAAAACTGTACGGAAATGCAGGAGGACCTGCAACGAATTGACGCATGGTGCAGGGAATGGCAATTAAATCTCAATGTAGACAAGTGTAATGCGCTGCGAATACATATAAAGAAAGATCCTTTATCATTTAGCTACAATATAGCAGGTCAGCAACTGGAGGCAGTTAATTCCGCGAATTACCTGGGAGCAGGTATTAGGAGTTATTTAAAATGGAATGATCATATAAAGTTGACCGTCGGTAAGGCAGATGCCAGACTGAGATTCATTGGAAGAATCCTAAGGAAATGCAATCCGAAAACAAAGGAAGTAGGTTACAGTACGCTTGTTCGCCCACTGCTTGAATACTGCTCAGCAGTGTGGGATCCGTACCAGATAGGGTTGATAGAAGAGATAGAGAAAATCCAACGGAGAGCAGCGCGCTTCGTTACAGGATCATTTAGTAATCGCGAAAGCGTTACGGAGATGATAGATAAACTCCAGTGGAAGACTCTGCAGGAGAGACGCTCAGTAGCTCGGTACGGGGTTTTGTTGAAGTTTCGAGAACATACTTTCACCGAGGAATCAAGCAGTATATTGCTCCCTCCTACGTATAACTCACGAAGAGACCATGAGGATAAAATCAGCGAAATTAGAGCCCACACAGAGGCATACTGACAACCTTTCTTTCCACGAACAATACGAGACTGGAACAGAAGGGAGAACCGATAGAGGTACTCAAAGTACCCTCCGCCACACACCGTCAGCTGGCTTGCGGAGTATGGATGTAGATGTAGATAATAGAACTATGATCTGTGTATAGTTCGAAAACCTTCTATGTTATTTGACACAGAAACCTAAATTCCACCCGAGAAGGCCATGAAGGTCCAATGGTACCGACGGCCGCCGTATCATACTTAGCTCGCCGCCGTCATTGGATGCGGATATGGAGGGGCATGTGGTCAGCACACCGCTCTCCCGCCCGTCTTATCAGTTTACGAGACCGGAGCCGCTACTTCTCAATCAAGTAGCTCCTCAATTTGCCTCACAAGCGCTGAGCGCACCCCACTTGCCAACAGCGCTCGGCAGACCGGATGGTCACACAACCAACTGCTAGCCCAGCCCGGCAGCAGTTAACTTCGGTGATTTGACGGGACCGGTGTTACCACTGCGGCAAAGCCGCTGGCTTATTTAACACAAAGTCACATTAAAAACATTGGTTATTCGGACTTGATCGCATTACTAATCGTCGTTGCTTACTGTAAAGAAGAACTCACAAAAAGCACTCCGTCTTCAGGCCAGGAGTGGCCTATCGGGACCATCCGATCGCCGTGTCATCCTCAGAGGAGGATGCGGATAGTAGGAGCGTGGGGTCAGCACACCGCTCTCCCGGTCGGTATGATGGTATTCTTGACCGAAGCCGCTACTATTCGGTCGAGTAGTTCCTCAATTGGCATCACGAAGCTGAGTGCACCCCGAAAACTGGCAACAGCGCATGGCAGCCTGGATGGTCACCCATCCAAGTGCCGACCACTCCCGACAGCGTTTAACTTCGGTGATCTCACGGGAACCGGTGTATCCACTGCGGCAAGGCCGTTGCCGCTAACTATAAAGAGACGTGATATAATACATCTTAGCCAGTATCAGTTATCAAACTTGAGCATTAAATTTTTGTACTGGATCGGGATAACTATCAGAAACTGTTGCTCCTGTTAACTAACCACGAAAGATGTTACATAAGGTTTCATTTCCAAGTAATAAACCTGAAATGACGTAACGTATGTGTTGGATGGTGACTCGAATCCAGCACCCAGTCCGATTTTTATGTAAGCACAAATGCCTGATATCGAAATTTCTCAGCAGTAGCGAGAAATTTGAAACTGCAGTGATGAGACAGTTAATAACTTATACCTTTGCGTTATTCAAAACAGGCACTTATCGCCATTGTTTTTAGCAACGTATGGACAGTAAGTACAGGCTTCTTTCACCAGAAGCGAAAGGTGCGCATGTTTACACTAGAAGTGATGTGTCAAAGAGTGCAGAGCTGACAGGGAATAGAGCCCTTCACACGAAGTTTAATTTGAAATGATTTTGTCGTAGCACTGGTGCCCCACATCGGAAGACAACTTTCTCCTTCCCTGGAGTAAATGACAGTCTCTTCAATATAGTCATTTCTTGCTCAAACTAATCGCCATTAACCAGCTGCCTCAGCCGCTCAGCGGGTACATTCAACTTGATTTTGTAATCACTGAAATAAAATCACATGATGGTCATCCACACAAACTGCCAACACTGGAGGATGCCGAAGTTTCCGTAGGAAGTGTTGCTTCAAGCTACTCTGTATGGTAAGCGCCGCGCAATGCAAGAGTAAAGCTGAGTTACTGAGTACAATTTTTCCATAATTTAATAAACGAGAGCTCATCGGTCTGCTAAAAGTACCAATCTGTTAGAAGCTCAGAAATAATTTACTTTACATTATAGCTCGCCAGCAACAGTAAAACATCGGGAAAACGACCGAGCGGTTCTAGGCGCTTCAGCCTGGGACCAAGGGACCGCTTCGGTCCCAGGCTCGAATACTGCCTCGGGAATGGATGTGTGTAATGTCCTTAGGTTAGTTAGGTTTAAGTAGTTCTAAGTTCTAGGGGACTGATGACCTCAGCAGTTAAGTCCCATGGTGCTCAAAGCCATTTGTACCATTCGAACATCGGGAAAACGTTTCTGTGAAGAGCTAGTGACTGCCTGTCAGAACAGTTTACGCTCCACCGTCCTTTGGCCAGCCCAGGTGATCGCGACAGATCGTGCTTTGAGATTATTATACACAGCACACGTTTGTACTGTCACATTGGCAAACATAAGATTATTTAATATTGTTGTTTCGCTCTTCGCCGTGAAATATTTTCTATAAACAGTGTGCACGCCATGCAATAATAACAACGTTGTAACTAGTATTCTCACAGAATATAACGTGAAGTATACTAAGTATGTAAACTACCATTCCTGGCAAAATTTATGAGGAAAAAGGATATTTGTGCATAGGTTTGCGGCGATCTATGACTTAATAGAAGGTGGAAACCAGGAAGCTCGAATATCTTTGCCCTGTACGGCGTGAGTGTTATCGAAGAAATGAAGTGGAATAATAGCTTTCTTGCGTCATGTAGGAATATTTTAGAGTGAATTATTTGCGACATTCAGCAAGCCGAACCGCTGAAGCTCTGTCACATAAGAGTTAAGATCTTAGTTTCCTGTGAGATTAGAGTCTAGAACCAACGCAATTTTGGCTTTGGTGGGCGACATCGTTTCCACTGAAGTAGCGATCTACTATAACTTTTCCAGCTCTCTCATAGTACTAGTGACGGCTAAGAGAGATAATTCGCAATGAAGACGATATTAAGTTTAGTTTATGCATGGAATGACCTTACTGAAATAAAAACATAAATTTGATCGTTAGATGATACACTATAAGTGAAAATCTTTCAGAATATTTAATTTAAGTACGTTGACAATCTCAAGGGAATTTAGGAGGACAATTCTGTGTCACTCCAGGGAGTATCTCGACTATCACAGGTTGCCAGACTTAATTGACTTAATTTACAATGCTGCCAAGTCCCAATCATCCTTGCAGCAGGAAGGAATACATTTCTAAGGGCGCCTTGGGCAGGTGACAGTTTTTCACAGGATTTGGTAGATCCTGTTTACCCCTGATTATACCAAATGAAGAAAATACGATTACTCCGAGGTTCCAGATCCACACTAAACGTGATGTCCCTTCGCTACTGACTACACGTTAGATTAGGCCATGGCAGAGATGTAAGTGCCAGCATGTAGAAGTCTATCACCAGTAATCTTTCCTACACTAGTATTTATATTTTAGTTAAAGAATTAAACGCCTTGTAAGGACACTTGACAGTTATTCTTTTACTTCATCTTGCGATGTTGAATATATTGGTTCTGTTGTCACTGGATTTGATCCTTCCCTAACGACATAGTGTCACCAGTTCGTTGTGCGCTCAAGGTTCCTAGCTCCTCAAGTTCTCAACGTAAGGCACCTATCAGGATTCGAATCCTGGTTCAGCACAAAAATATTCATAAGTCCTGTCTGGCTTTAGCATAAGCACTGCTATCTACTGATGGAAATTTATTTTGATTTTTAACATCTCTTCATTCATTGCCCTTTTATTCACGCGTGTGTCAATGTCACGCCCCTCTGTTATCACGCCACAGGTTAACGCAGAACTGGTGGGCTGAAAAAGCGTAAGCACCGTTTGCTGCTTTAGATCGTGTTCAAATTTCGTCAAGTGGTTTTGAATGGCCCCTTGTGATCCATACTGTACACGAGATCAAAAGTTGTGGTCACGCTGCACTCCAAAGAGGCATCCTCACGTTCAGTAGGGCTGCTGGCCACGAAGTCCTTAGAGATGGGGTGAAACGTCAGTGGGGTGTCAGCAGTGTCAAACATCGTCAAGAACGTCGTCGGTTACTCATCGCACTGTGAACTGTCGTTTTCGACGGCAAGTTGTGCGGGAATCAACGCCTCAAGGGAAGGTGTGTTTTCATTGACATCCTTTATGGCACTCCTTGAGGCCATTTCATGTCGATTCTGATCGGTGGTGTGTCTGAAACGTTTCCCTGGGCCACGCCAAAGAAATCCGAGTGATTTCAGCGCTGTGTGTCGTGGTTCTAACCTCAAATGTGGGGGTGTCAAAAGAAGGGGTGAAATGTAGGTAAGAGGGTGAGCGACGACCTTGCCATCGTGACACGTCCAGGATTTTGGTGAAATTTGTTGTCAATGTTACATCAATAACCCACCTTACACTTCGCTTGACAGTCTGAGCTATGGTCTCTTCTTCGCATGTGTCGACACCTTGCCGCTTTGAAGCGTCGCTGAGCCCGAGGGTGGTGCTGCAAAGGACACGTTTCTGCATCATTGCAGAGGAAAGCTGTAAGAAACTGTGTACCAATGGGAAGTAATTGCGGGTTTTCGAAGAAGAGATACTTCAATTCTCTTGTGCAGTGTATTTCGCAAATGAGTGTACTGCGCGTTAAGCTGTACGAGCAGGTATATACAGTATCAGCAGCGACCTGTTTCTTCATGTGTTGGAGACCATTTAAAAAATGGTTCAAATGGCTCTGAGGACTATGCGACTTAACTTCTGAGGTCATCAGTCGCCTTGAACTTAGAACTAATTAAACCTAACTAACCTAAGGACATCACACACATCCATGCCCGAGGCAGGATTCGAACCTGCGACCGTAGCGGTGGCTCGGCTCCAGACTGTAGCGCCTAGAACCGCACGGCCACTCCGGCCGGCGAGACCATTTCCCTTTCTGATGATTGTTACAGCAAAGGTCAGACATCGTTAATTTTCTGGAAGTTCTGTGCCAAAAATGCTTACCTGTCGATAGAAACAACGAAGATTTTCAAGCGTATGAACGTTTTTGAACCGTTAATGACATACGATTCTCTGTCGTACTGCCTTGCGCAACACGGATTACTTGCTTGCTCCATGTAACTCTACCGTATGACCTACGGTAGGAAAATAAGACATCTGATATAAAAATAAGACATTTGATGAACCTCAAAACGATTGTCTTAGGTAGACGGAGCAATGCTAAGGTAAAGGCGCCAAACTTCGTGCCCCAGTCTGTTTTTGGCCTGTGAATACCATATCTTTAAATCAACCATTCCCAAAATATTTATATAACACCACCAACTAAGCCTACACATGGTATTTAGCTCAAAATATATCAGAAACCATTTTTTTTCTCTTTACAGAAAAAACTTCAAAAATAATGTACTTTTACCAAACTTGAAAACTTGGTCCTATTTTCGTCCCCTACTAATACGTCTTGTAAAAGAGGTATTAACAGTTTAAAAACAAGGTAAAGTAATAAAGACATGTTACAATATTTATTTATATTAGATACAGGTTACAAACGTTCATTTTTTTGTTCAAAAATATTGATTAGCAACTGTACGATTATTTTTTACCGTTCCATACAAGAGTAGCAAATAATTTTTTTTTGTTCTTTGCTCCTGAGCACATCTCGTATTGCCACACAGAACGTTGAGTGCAGCGCACCCATTTTTCTCCACGATTGTCTTAAGAAAATCGGTCTAGGAAAATGGGGCACTCCGCATCATCTTCATTATCCTCGCTTCCACTTGAATCTTGGTGTGGGACATCACAGTCGTCATTTGAGTCACTGGATATTTTCAGTTTTGTTTCCTTTTTTAACGGTTTCTTTAGTTTTTCTGGCAATGTCTTCGGAATTAGATCTAACCGTTTTCTCACGTTGCCGATGGTTTTCTCTTGAGTTTGTTGTAGTGTCATATTGTAAGGACAGCCTGTAATAAGAGAAACAGCGCTACGATACCTCTTGGGCTAACTACTGTTAACTCTGGCATCTGTGTGCTGCTTGAAGGTTGAGCGGCTGGAAAGGTCGGCTGTTGAGGGTTGATTTTTTTTATGTGGGTCAGCAGCTGAGGAGGCGTCACCAAACGCCGAAAAGTCTTATGGGCCAAACACAGTCGGGTTGTAAGGCAGAATTCCAGTTTTCTTGTCGGCCGTGGTGCCCGAGCGGTTCTAGGCGCTTCAGTCCGGAACCGCGTGATTGCTACGGTCGCAGGTTCGAATCCTGCCTCGGGCATGGCTGTGTGTGACGTCCTTAGGTTAGTTAGATTTAAGTAGTTCTAAGTTCTAGGGGACTGATGACCTCGGATGATAAGTCCCATAGTGGTCAGAGCCATTTGAACATCCAGTTTCCTTAAAACCATTCATGGCAGTTTACTACCTCTACCTTTTGATAGGCTTCATTGAATAGCTGTGCAAGCTGCAGGTTACCACATTCTGCCACGATGGTTAGACAGCCAGTTTTCTATTGACTCTGCGTAAAATGTTATAAAAGGAAACGTAAACGACACATCGAGAGGCTGCAGTTTTGAAGTGGAGTGAGGAGGCAAGCAGACTATGGCAACACCGTTATCACGAGCAATGTTAATAACATTGTGGATAGTGTCCGTCCAATATCAGCGCAATAGGATCTTCCTTTGATGGTTTTACAACTGAAATGAAATTTCCAAATCATTTTTCAACAGGATCACTTGTGATTCACCCAGACTCATTCGTTGCTTCTATTGACCCAGGTGGATCAATGAGTTCGTTCTTCACCAGCTTTCTGGGAAAGATCATAACAGGAGGCACAAATGTACCTGGTGCCGACATGCACAAAACAACTGTCACTAGCGCACCTCTCTCTGCAGACACCAGTTTGTGCACAAACGTCTTCCCTTTCATAGCAACAATCTCTCTTGCTTTGTGTTGTACCACTGTGAAGCCGGTTTCATCTACGTTTAACAATTTAAGTGAATTAAATTGTATTTTCTCCAACTCGGGCTTCAAAATAGAGAAAAAAAGCTTAACACTTTCATCGTTGAAACCTCCTACCCTATTCAGTGACAAGGACTGCGGCGTTCGTGTGGAAAGTGTCGGACGTCTCTTAAGAAACAGACGCAGCCACTTCCATCCAGCTGTTTTTGCCCGACTGAAAATGAGTGAGCAACATTATTGCGTATAGCAAGCTGAAAGGGCATTTATCTAAGATCATTCAGAGTAAGACCATACAAATTTTTCTTCGTACCCTTACAAAAAGACACTGAGTGATCGTCTAACTAAAAGGAAAATCTGGTTTCTTACCAATAGCTTTTTCAATTAACTGTTCATCACTTTTACCTTCTTCTTTCTTTATATAATCTTTTTGAGTTGCCGTAGGCACACTAAATGTCTTATATCCCGTTTCCCTGTTTCTCACCACAGTTATTACCGATGTCATCGCCTCTCGGCATCTGAAACAAAATGAAAAAGTATGTTCTCAATTACGTCCCCTGGACGAATTGAGGAACAGATGGGGAGACGAAAATAGGAATATCCTACTTGCCAATATGACGGCTTCCTAAACTGTGTGAAGTAAACCAAACACAGCAGAACGTTCAGGTCATTTACTTTATACCTTACACTAAACACATACGTTAAACACAACTAAATAAACACATTGTAATAATTCGAAAAGAGCATTTACAAATAGTATTTCGACAACTCACCTTTTGATAAATTAGAACACATTTTCTGAAACGGCCACGCAGAGGACTGGATGCAAGAAACATTCACAACTAACTGGTGGCCATGAGCACAACTAACGAAAAATATTACCGATAGCGCTCCTACCGGCATAACAGAGAACCTTAGGGGGACGAAATTAGGCACGGAGACGAAATTTGGCGCCTTTACCTTCTGCAGTCATTTTCCCAGTAGAACTTACACATCTCACATAATGAGTTAAATACCACTGCTTTGGGATTTTCGTCTGTTCTCCGCTGCGGAGTCTTTCCCATCCAGTGCTAAGGAAACTCTTCGGTACAAAAATTGACACTTTCTATCTTATATTCTCATATCACAACTTGACAATGAGCTTGTTTTCTCTTCACTATTGTCCATGGTAATGTGATATTTGGAAGGTAAAGAAACATAGCGCAATTCTGCAGTAAAAATGTAGTAGCTGCAGTTTACATTTGGGGTATTTTAGGTCAGACAATGGCGCATTCCAAATGTAGCAAACATATCGAAACCACTTTTAGTACTCGAAGGAGAGCCATACGTCTTTCCAGTGTCGAGTAGACACGTGACATACCTACACGCTGTCCACGATGAGGTGATGCGTCACAGGTGACGCTATTGCCGCCTGCTGTGTCCTGTTGCTCTCGTGGGAACACGATGGTCACACGGAGAACTGTTGCGCAACGTGACCTTTATTGTAACAGAGATATGTGGAGTCTGTTCTGTCGGGCATGTCTAACAGAACAGACACCAATGGTGGTACAGCGGCTGTAAGGAATCTGTATTTCGGGGAACGGTGACTTCAGCCAACTACATGCATTGAATAATTCAGTGGTGAACGTTGGTAATTTTTGTTGGACCTGGAGTCGAAGTCGGACACTCCGCTTCTGTAGAGGTCTTAACCGCCTCGGGCATTCGGACACGCATCCTGTCCAGCCCAGATTCTCAATTTGTCATTTGCAAGTGACAGGTTAAGAATTTGGATTAGCTGAGAGGCGTGTCGAGAAGGCAGAGGCGGATGTGGCAACCGTCCTAGAGAAGCAAGTTTGAGTCCCAAATTGGCACAAATTTTCAGCGTTCACCCCTGATTTATTTCGGTACGTGCAGGCGGTGAAAGTCCCGATTTCTCGTAACACAGTTTGCTGCAACGTGTCGTGTCGCATATCCTATCGTATCAATGATTTTTTTTTTTCCTTTTTTGAGTTTCGATTCCCCCCGAAGGGGGCTGGCTGGCAGCAACTTAGTACGCCGCTCTTCAGCCTCAGAATTTGTTATAAAAAGATGAAGATAATAAATAATAAAGACAGGCGATAAAATGGGTGAATTAAATGGTAAAATGGCGGAAAATCGTGGAACTTTAAACATAAAACAAACGGTTGATGATGCTAATAAAATACATACGAAGCAGACATGTAAAAGAATAGATGTACGATTAAAAAAACACGGCGACAGTCTGGTTTCTGTTTGCAAGAGGTATAAAATTCACACCCAGCGACAGCGTGGTTTCTGTTTGCAATACTTTGCAAAGATGAACAACACTGAACATTCACTTGGACACTGCACTAAAAAAAAGTCACAAATATGACATACCACAGCAAAGGGCAGATGGGCTGGACAGACGACGGGAAAGAAAAGGGGTGGAAGGAGAGGAAAAAACGAAGTGGGAGGGGAGGGGGGAAAGGAGCTGATGGAGGACGAGGACCCATAAGAAGGGGGGGCAGGCGCTGGGCATACGTGACAGGGAGTGGGGAAAGGCAGAGGAGGGGAAGGCAAACGGACTCAGGGAGGGGGGAGAAGGGAGGGAAGGAGAGGTTAGGTGGGGAGAAAACAGGATGGAAGGGGGGGGGGGGAAGAGGGAGTCCAGGGAAAGGACAGGAAAGGAGGGGGGTTTGAGGATCAGGGTTGATAGGAGGGATAAATGGAGGGAGAGAGGGCACCATCCAGGAGGGGTAGTTGACGGAAGCCACCTTGGGAAAGGAGATGAAGGGTGTAGAGATGGAGGGTAGGGGGGAGACAACAGTAAAGGCGTGACAGAGGGCAGGGATTGAGAGGAGCAACGAGGGGGTGAGGGGGATGAAGGCGGCGGGAGGTGTACAGTATGCGGATATGTTTGAGGAATAGGAGCAGATGGGGGAAAGGAATATGGTCGTGGAGGAGCCGTGTGGGGGATGGAAGGCGTATACGGAAAGTGAGGCAGAGTGCATGGTGCTCGAGGATCTAGAGGGACTTATAGAATTTGGGTGAGGGGGCGGATATCCGGGTGGGACTGGCATAACAGAGGATGGGACGGATTAACGATTTGTAGGTGTGGAGGACGGTAGAGGGGTGCAACCCCCATGTCCAGCCAGAGAGGAGTTGGAGGAGTCAGAGTCGGTTATGGGCTTTGGATTGGATGGAGCGGAGATGAGGGATCCAGGTGAGGTGACGGTTAATGATACGGCCAAGGTAGGTGAGGGTGGGGGAGAGGCGGACAGGATGGGAGCAGATGGTAAGGGAGAAATCCGGGAGCCGGAAGGAGCTAGTGGTACGACCTACGATTATAGCCTGAGTCTTGGAAGGATTTATTTTCAGGAAGCACTGGTTACACCATACGGCAAAAAGGTCAAGGTGATTCTGGAGAAGGCGTTGGGACCGTTGGAGGGTAGGAGCGAGGGCAACTAATGCGGTGCCATCAGGGGGGGGGGGGGGTCGTCTCAATGAGAACCACGCCTCATATCTTTCAATAATAACTCTTGTTTCCAACTATGTTTGTGTCAGGTCACATACAGCAGCCTTGTTCAGTTACGTCAGTTTCGATGTTTTGTTCACATTTCGAGGTACTTTCACCTTGTTGTGGCCAATGTAAAATATATTAAGTTCTGCAAATGACGACGAAGCGAACAAACGAGAAATTTTCGTGCGCTCGAGCTGGATTTGTCAGCGTGCAGCGTGTCGCGCTGGCTGTGGCAGTGGCGAGGTGTCCGGCAGAGGGCGCTGAATTAGGCAGCAGGCGCGGCGCGGCGCCGGACAGGGCCGGTGCATTAGTCCCGCCGTCACCTGTCGGCCTCCCATTAACATGCAGAGCTGACCGGCCTGCCGGGTCGCCGCGCATCGGCCAGTGGCGCTGCAGCCTCCTGGCGGCGGCTTTTCGAGGCCGCCAGCTGACAGAGCGGGACTCGTGCATCTTGATGTTTACGTGGCAAAATACTCGAATTCGTTAAATTTCTGGAGTGCAACAGTAAAAACTTCTTTTCTAGTATTTCGGCCGTATATTAAAAGACCTTTGTCTGGGTGAGCAGACTGAAGCTACAATATGCTACAGTACTTGTTCCGCCGTTTTAAACCACAAGGAACGCGAGCGCCAGAGATATTGATCGGCAGCAAAGATAATGCATAAATTGAGTCTGTGGCCACGCCGTCGATCCATGCTGGGTTACCGGTATGACGTTATTAGCTGCACTGCAGCGATAACTGGGTAATTTCTTTAATTTGCTCGGTCCTGAGCTTCTATTTCGTGAATGTGAAGATTGTATACGTGTTTAATGTGTTTTTTTGGAACAAAATTTTCATTTTACGTCAGGTCTTGTAACGAAATGTAGTGAGTATATCTCTGTAAGTTGCAACTGAAATACATAATAAGATTTATGTAACTACCACAAATTTTTGTTTTATTATTGCATCCAAAAATACAATCAGAATATTTTTCACATGAGAGGGCTTCAAAAATTAAATTACACTTTATCATGACAGGTCGAATAACGCTGCACTACACTCCAAAGTGACACAGATACGTGACACTAGTTTTCAAGAAAATCACCACGTCTGTGTAAAAAATACTTTACGCGCTCTACCAGTTGTTCAGTTTCTCGCAGATTGAAATCAGCTTCTTTGTCACAAAGCCATTCGAGAACCGCTCTGTGAATGTCTTCATCCTCAGAAAATCTGCAATAAATTGCTGCGAATCAGTTCCTCGACTGGTCATTGTCGCCAGCGGTCGATGTCGACGGCTCTTCTTCCCGTCAGCGTCATCCCCGTGTGTGCTGCCTTGGTCAAACTGTTGCCGCCCTGTCACTATGAATAGACGCGACGCTGGCTACGGTCCGTATACCGCCAGAATGTCACGACCAATCTGCTTGCAATTTACACGTTTTGCTCAGAAGCATCATACTGTCCCCCGTACTTCTACTTTGGAGTACGCCTTCTCATTCACACATTGTTACACACCTGTTATCCGTACGGCAACAGGAATGTGTCAGCAGTTCACCAGGAACGTGTGCTGTCCTCTGACAATGCGCCACTGTTCCGAAAAAATCATACCTTGGGTCGCCATACATACTTACTTTACCTACATCGTCCATTCTGTATTTTTTTTTTTCAAAAAGAAAACAAAAAGAGCACCTTTTTTCTGTAAAACGAAGATATATTTTGCATACAGTGCACTGCACAAATGTGAAACCAGTACATCCAGGCAACCCACATATGAAATGACTTTTCTGGATTATATTTATCATCACAGATGCATGGCGTGTAACATTCTTGCTGTTGGTGATGACACAGGCTCTGCTGTCCTGGGCTGTTTCCTCATCGGAAAAGCATCATCTTCGTCATCAGTTTTCTCCTCTTTTTCGCCACTCTCTTCTTCCTGTTGCATTCTCTCTTGTCAGTGTAAAAGTATAGCTCGTTGTCGAATGCAGACCCAGTCGTACATTGAGAAAAAATGTATCGTCGTAGTATTGTGAGGAAGAAATCACTTATTCAAGAACATACTAGAGCATATTCTACATACATTCTAGTACAAAATTTCTAAAAGAGGGCAGAAATTACCTCTGTTTCTCGAAGACATGATAACACTGCGACAAACAGCATGTTTTCATTCAGATGATGAGAGCAACTGGAAGCTTGCAAAACTGAAAGCAAGTGACGCACAGAAAGCACATAGTGTAAAGCACACACTACAATCAGGCACAGCAAGTTTAGTTTATTGCTGGAGCTACGAAAAAACGTAAAAGTTGGATGTAGCACGTAAGGTACGTGAGTACTGAGGACTTTAAAAAAAATCACCGTATTCATTATTTATATAGGTTTAAACCTCTATGTTTGTTAATTATATTCTTCACCAAACGCATCCGCAGCTCGTGGTCTCACGGTCGCGATCTCGCTTCCCGAGCACGGGGTCTCGGGTTCGATTCCCGGCGGGGTCAGGGATTTTCACCTGCCTCGAGATGACTGGGTGTTTGCGTCGTCCTCATCATTCATGCATGTGGCGAGATTGGACTGAGCAAATGTTGGGAATTTCTACGGGCGCTGATAATCGCGCAGTGGAGCACCCCACAAACCAAACATCATCATCGTCATCGCCAAACGAACTTCGACTGCTTCTTTCTCCACCGAGTCCAAAAAATATGAAGTCGACACTATAATATTGACATTTTCATTGTGTTATGCGTGCACTGTATCCTTAGTGCACTAGTATCGACTGTGTCTGCCCTGCCTTTGTCTCTGGTACATTGCTGAGCTACTAGAGGACACTGCTCGCAATAGGGCATACAAGGAGCGGCCGAACGTGGATGCAGGGCCGTGCACGGCTAGCGACGGAAGTGACCTGCTGGCAGTGGAGTGGACAGCTGGGAGTCTGGGTTTACCGAGGACGTGTGAGAGATCTATTGGGGCCAATACAGTTGGGAAGGCGGCGGCCTGGCCTGAGAGCGTTACCGACGCCGTCACACCCGCTGGAGTTTAACTGTCAGCTACTCGACCATTTGAGAAGGAGAGCCAGCTTAGCGAACTGCTCTATTACCATAGTGTGGACTATATGGTGAGGGCTTCAATAACGGGCCCTCATTTTGTTCTGCATCCTGGTACCTTTATGAAATGGCTGATATTTGTGGTCATTCCTGCCATTTTCTGTTGTGAGAGAAAGGCGCTCGTTTGTGTTATGGACACATGTCCGCTATTTCTTGTGAACGTGTATTATATTTTTATTTTGTTTTTTTCGCCAAGTTATGTAATAGCGCAGATGGGTTGTTAGAGTACGTAAACCGCACTTTCTGTCAAATCATTCTGTAAGTTACCTGTTTGGCGTATTACCTATTCAATGCTTGCCAGCATTTTTTAATTCGTTGGTGTCTTGCATTTTATTGGAATAGTGTTTAACACAGTTACTGTTACAGTTCACTTTAAGCTTCCTGTCTGCCAGATTATCTATTCAATCCTCGTCGGTCTTCTTTAATTCATTGATGGTTCTGATATTTTATCTGAATAGTGTTTAACGTTTTCAGTGACAGCCAAATTTGTTTTCCTGTAATTTCTGAAATTACGCGTTTGCCTTGGTTTACTTCAACTTCAAATGGCTCTGAGCACTATGGGACTTAACTTCTGAGGTCATCAGTCCCCTAGAACTTAGAACTACTTAAACCTAACTAAACTAAGGACATCACACACATCCATGCCCGAGGCAGGATTCGAACCTGGGACCGTAGCAGTCGCGCGGTTCCAGACTGTAGCGAGTAGAACCTCTCGGCCACTTCGGCCAGCCCTTGATTTACTGTTTTATAGTTCATCCACATATGATTTAAAGGTATTGATTTCTTATAAATTCCGCTTAAGTAAATCGAAGTAACACCGTCTGGAGGCGGGTTTAGTGTATGTTTAACCTAATGTTTTGGCCGTCCATTGCGCCGTAAATCTCTGTGTTTATATGCCTGGTAACCTGACTGCCCGTGCAAGCGTGCTCAGAAGTAAGCATATGGCGCTTTAAAATAGTTACTAATTTCGTATAAACCCTGAAGCACCTTCAACAATTGTAAAGTCTGTTGTATGTCCATCCGTCGTTATTACATTTCCCTTGTATCTGTCGTAAATGTTATTAAGTTCCTTGTAGTGAAATTCTGCTCGCTTAAGATTAGTCAGTGTTGCCGTAAAGCGCTTTTTATGGTCGACGCATTGTGTTCCTTAATGAAAATTGTACATAAAATGTATTACCTGAAGTGGCTTTACAGTGAAGATATTTATCATTGGAATTTAAACTTTGTGGAGTTCTTAAATACAGCCAAATTTGTTTTATTCTTTGGAATTCTGTCTTTAATTAGAATACTGTTTACTGTTTAGCGTTTTCAGTGGTTGTCAGACCACAAATTGTTCTTTATGAATTACCTGTTACGGAGCAAAGCTGTATGGCAGGTAATAATTAGGTTGTAATTGCTTAGTACTTGAATTATATTGATAATTTCATTTTGGCCCGCCATCGTAGAGTGATCTTTGTGGCATTTTTACCATCTTATTTCCATCATTTCAAAGATACTATTTAGCTTTGTGTTTTCTCATTCAGATAGTTTAATTTTTTCTGAAATAAACTGTTCAGATATATCAGGTTACCTTCCATTAGGGAAGTGGGTGAACTCAGCAAGTGTTATGTGACTTATAAATTATAGAGTGCAGCAATCATTCGTCCTTTTTTTAGATTTTATTACGCAAATACAGATTTCGGCTAGTAGCTAGCCATTCTCAATGTACTATTTTCTACTCTCGACGCATATAAGTCCCTGTTGCTAGGGCGTCAGTCACAGTTGTTTGAATACTACTGTAGTATTCAAACAACTGTGACTGACGCTCGAACAACAGGGACTTACATGCAATGAGAATAGAAAATAGTGCATTGAGAATGGCTAGCTACTAGCCGAAATCTGTATTTGCGTAATAAAATCTAAAAAAAGGACGAATGATTGCTCTGATCCTGTCTCATTCGAAAAACCTAGAGCAGCTGTGCATGGAACGTTCGTCATCACTGCTCCACGCCCCTATCCGTACCTTCCAGAACCTCACTGACTCCCTTCGTGAACGTTTTGCGACGGTCTGCCTGCAAAAGGTGGTTATTCAAGATTTTGACAGGTAGTATCATTAATGAGACTGCACAGCGTACTTCCAGGTTGTGCTGGGACAACGGAGACTGCTTTTAGCAAGAAGTATGTGGTTGGGGAGATGCATGCTGTTTTAAGCAGAGTCTCGGAACAGCAGCTATTGTGGAAAGAACTGCAGGAAGTCATAGATCATAGTGAAACGTGGGCAGTTTAGGTACCATCTTAGAGAATGAAATGGGAACAGGAAAGCTTAGAATACCAAATGTTCAAATGTGTGTGAAATCTTATGGGACTTAACTGCTAAGGTCATCAGTCCCTAAGCTTACACTTTACTTAACCCAAATTATCCTAAGGACAAACATACACACCCATGCCCGAGGGAGCACTCGAACCTCCGCCGGGATCAGCCGCACTGTCCATGATTGCAGCGCCTGAGACCGCTCGGCTAATCCCGCGCGGCGCTTAGAATACCTTCAGACATTGTGAGACTCTGACACCACACTCAACTCCCTCAAAAACCGAACGAAAAATAACTACGGTACCATTGATTCATGTGAGTAATTTAGTGGTGGGAGTAAGAAACAAGGGTGCGCTTACAAAGGTTCACCTTTATTGGCCAGCACACGAACGTACACAGAGAAATGGAGATGGTACAACACGATTGTGAGTGCCGAGTATAACGAATTTTGTTAACCACTTGATATAAATGTAGGGGAGGGAGAAGAGCGTGCTGCAAGGTAACACCTTAGTGGTTGCCACTCACAATATTTATCATCCAAGCAATAAAAACTACGGAGCGCCAGAAAAATGCAGAGAATAAAGTCCTCATTGTCGGAAGCGCACTGCAGAAAGTTATTTCCTTGGCAGATAGATCTAGTTAAAACACGTATCACTCTGAGTGACAACTTTCAAAAGTGATTATAGAAGTACATTTACTTGGAAGTGACAGGGAAATTTTATGGTAGGTGTGTGTTATTCTGAGCCTTTTTCTTCTCTTCTTTGATGCTATTAATACAGTAGACGGCAAAATGAATCCTCTAGGTTAGAAAAATATTTTGTACAACAATGTTCTACTACTATTGTGGTACAGGATTAGAATCGTAGTGTATCTGTAGTAATTAGAGGACACTCCAATTTACAAATAAAAGGCCACAGCACATGGTCTGAAGAAATTCAGGCCGCGCGGGATTAGCCGAGCGGTCTCAGGCGCTGCAGTCATGGACTTTGCGGCTGATCCCGGCGGAGGTTCTCGGGTCCTCCCTCGGGCATGGGTGTGTGTGTTTGCCCTTCGGATAACATAGGTAAGTAGTGTGTAAACGTAGGGACTGATGACCTTAGCAGTTAAGTCCCGTAAGATTTCACACACGTTTGAACATTCTTTTGAAGAAATTCAGATGTGCGTACTGAGTGGAATTTTTGGGCTAGCCTACTCAAAATCCCATCCTTCTCTCCATCAATCGTAGCGGGAGTCATATCGGTCCTCAGTTGTGTGCAACGTTAGTGCATTAAGAAAAATGGACACAAGTTCATCTTTGGTGCTTCATAAATTAGAGGAATGATTTCCCTGAACATCAGACGTTCTACTAGTACCAAAAGGTGCTTGTTTATAAGGTATGTTACAGTTCTATCGTCTCCGAAATGAACAGCACATTACTTGTTTTCCGCAGACATTGGGCCATGTAGTGTTTACGTCGTCTAAGTAAGTAATTGAAATTCAGTTCATCCGTGATTGAATAAAACGATGAGTGACTCACTGCAAAGGGTAGTATTTCACTTATGTACCATGATTATTGGCTCATCTTAAAGGTACTGCTGCATTGTCCTTGCTTTTCTCATTTCTGTCAGAACTGAAACAGAACAATCAGACACCTTCAGACCTAATCTTAACTGGAGACTTACCAGTGATAAATTTGGTAAAAATTCCTTCTTGAATATCTATTAACGGTTATTCTGGACACTCTGGTATCATCCAAATACTGTTCGCTAGAAGGATTTCGTCGATTCTCAGGAAACTATTCACCTTCAGACTGAAATTTGAGTACAAAAATGAGCACGCTGCTCAGTGCTTTACAATGTCTCTGCTTTATATGACTTTGTAAAAATTAGCAAATGTAACATGGTTATTGGCTCTTGTGTCTGTGAATTAACTGAATAACATTTTACACGCTACCATTGTTACCTTTCAAGTTAAACTGTTAAATTGAACCACTGTGAATTATAAAAGGAAATATTTTTTGGATATAATGTACCCATGAAATTCTGTGGTGAAGAAATCTTGATAAAATAATGAGTGAACACGAGTCCAACTTATCTACCTATGCACCACATCACTCGGCCTCAAATCAGCAAGAGAAAATAGTATTTTATTATTTACAATTAGTGATGAAGATGCTCTCAGTTTATCACGAAGACACTAACGTTTGGCATTAGGATAAATCTATCACACTTCAACCCATAAATGGCCCAGTCAACATTATTCGAAGGCTTTTAGATGTCCTTCTCATCCGAACCGGATCTCAATAATGCATTGTGGAGATATTATTTAGCTCTACCTCAGAAACCTGAAATCGAATATCTTTTCTTTGCTGGAAATAAATGGATTGCCTTAACTTTTTTGCACGTCATGTTGTCTGCCACTCAGAAATCCGGATGCATTAGTGACGTAAGCGTTTTTGTAACCAACGTCGAATAGGTCTGCCTTCCTGCGAACAACACAGATAATATATAGAGTCGTGATTAATATCTTCCGCATATGCCACGTCACACCACCGCCCGCTTTCCACCTCTAATGTGCTTCACCACACACTGAACGACGTTTATCATGCAGAGTGATAGCGGGTCTGTATCCCTGCTCCTTTCAGACCGGTTCCGTCGCCTGTTAGTGTCCATCAGCATGGTGTATGTTTTTAAAATGCAACTATGTGTAGCTCAGGAAAGACAGTATAACAGTATAGTACTTGATGTGATGTAGGAAAAACGTGCAGTAATTAATTACGATTTTGCTCACACTACCAAATGTTGTTCAATTTATTTGTGTGAGATGTGCATTGTTTGTCAAATCGTGAAAGTGAAGCTAACTGATGAACTTCAACGGGAGCCAGAGGTACTGCTACTGGTTTCCAGCAGTTTTCATGGAAACCAACATCCGCCCAGAGAGCAGTGTATGAAGATTTGTTTTGATTGTGACACTGTGTATACCGGGTGATCATAAAGTCAGTATAAATTTGAAAACTTAATAAACCACGGAATAATGTAGATAGAGAGGTAAAAATTGATACCCATGCTTGGAATGACATGGAGTTTTATTAGAACAACAACAAAAAAAGTATTGCTAGACGCGCGAAAGATATCTTGCGCACGTCGTTTGGTGATGATCGTGTGCTGAGGCGCCACTTTCATCATGCTTGGCCTCCCAGGTCCCCAGACCACAGTCCGTGCGATTATTGCCTTTGGCATCGTGATTGACAGACATCTCTAGGGGTGCTGAAAGACAACATCCTACGCCAATGCCTCACCATAACTCCGGACATGGTTTACAGTGCTGTTCACAATATTATTCCTCGACTTCAGCTATTGTTGAGGAATGATGGTAGACATATTGAGCATTTCCTGTAAAGAACATAATCTTTGCTTTGTCTTACTTTGCTATGCTAATTATTGCTATTCTGATCAGATGAAGCGCCATCTGTCGGAAATTTTTGAACGTTTGTATTATTTTGGTTCTAATAAAACCGCATCTCATTCCAAGCATGTGTGTCAATTTGTACCTCTCTATCTACATTATTCCGTTATTTATTCAGTTTTCAAATTTATACTGACTTTTTGATCACCCGGTATGTTATAGATACTGTATGACTTTTACATAATATTACAGATAATAAAAAGAAGTAGTTTGGTTTTGGCTGAAGTCATGTGTTCCTATTCGTCACACACTTAACTCCATCCGAACAGGTCCTGAGGCCCAACGGTACCGACTAACAGCCGTATCATCCTCAGTCCGTAGGCGTCACTAGATGCAGTGACGGAAGGGCTTGTGGTCAGCACACTGCACTCCCCGTCGTTTTGCAGACTTTTTGTAGAGCATGCAGCCGCTACCACTCGGTCAAGCGGCTCCTCAGTTGGCATCACGAGACTGAGTGCACCCCGTACCAGTCCTCCCACCAAGGAAAACTCCTTGGCAATACCGAGAATCGAACCCAGGCCCTACGCATGGCAGCTATCTATGCTGACCACTCAGCTACAGTGTATATTTAGCCATTCTGATAAAAATATAGTATCATTGACCTTATTGCGTCTGGTTAATGAATAATAATATGATAGAGTTAGCTGCAAGTTTTCAGGAAGAACAGAAACATGAGGTAGGAGTTACCATTATCCGAGTGAGTTTTTTTCATTGCGAGAGACATTTTTTTCAATATTTCGCCTCAGTTACGATCTTACCTGACGTGTAAGATCAGCAAGCATGTTAGCGTCTACGACAATTTATATGCTGACAAGGCAGGTGGAATCTTTGTTTCTCATTCCGTTATCATACTGACTATAATTCATCGTTACTTATGGATTTTACGGCTTTAGTATAATACGTTTTCTGTATTAAGAATGTACGATCATTCAAGATATGTGTCACTAAGATAAGGGTATGAGCAGCATTGATAAAGGACATTCAGCTTCCTCACCTTCAACTTTCGGGAGCCAACGGAATAACATAGAAACCTTGAAATATTTAATGCTTTGGGCCATTCGAACAAAATTGTTCGAAATATCTTCTTTACGAATTGTGAGGCAATTTAACCATTGGAGCACAGCAAACATCAACGCTTGATTGTCACAAGGAAAATAGTGACTCAAGGCAAATACGTACCCAAAGGACACACAGCCAGTTAATTCGCTTTGAGCTTTTTTATATAATAATAATAATAATGAGCTCGTATCACGTATTACATTTGGATGGAAAACAGTGGCCCTCATGGAATATTTGAAAAGAGCTTGAAGAGGTAACGGAAATATTCCAATAGACTTTGAGACGTTATAAAATACAAACTTTTACGGCCGGAAATATAACACTTATAAAAACACTCCGGGCTATTATGCTATGGTCAGATGAGTTTCTCACTGACGCCAATTGTTTCGTCCCCGTCTGCATAGGAAATCTTCAAGGGCGGTTGTAGCTTCTTCGAGAATCGAATGCACACCTTGGCTTGGCTGTGAGGATTGAGGCAGGAGAATCAGTTAATGAAAGACTTTGTTCCTCGTTACAAATTCGGTGCTCTCACTGTCATAAAAAATTAAAAGTGTGCTGCAACGGCAGCATAATAACTGAGGTAGCAAGTTGAGACGAAGAGTTTGATGCGGGACACTTGTGGTCTATCAAGAAGGGAAACTACCTCTAACTGGCTTACAAAAACTACGTAAGCTACAGCGCATGCGCGTCGAGCGACTTTTCCAACATTCTCGCGCGCTCTTCGCACAAACCATTAGTTCTAGAGAAAAAAATGAATAGGACCTATTTTGAAGGAAATTTAATATAGTTTAAGTTTCTACTGCGACACGTTTTCGCTGGAGGGTGCGGTTCTCGAGCTATTCAAGAAAAACGTACAAAAGTGATGTTAAATGAGTTCTATCTCGGAAACCATTCTGAATAGGGCATAAGTCCATATGAAGTTTTTTGTTTAGAATCAGTAATACTATCACCCCTCCTGACTCAACCTGTATATATGAGCGAGGTTTCTACGGCTGTCGCCGCATCCCAATCTCCATTGTTCACGGTCATTCCAGTCTCCTTCATTAAGCCCTCTCGCCGCCACTGCTTCGTTGATGTCTTCTTTCCAGCATCTCACAGGTCTACCGCGCTTTCTTCTTTGGGATGTGGACTCAATTTCCATACACGTTTAGGCCATATTGTGTTTGGCATACGCTGAAGTGTCCATACCAGAGTAGGCGCTTCCTTTCTATGTAGTCTAGGATTGTGCTTTCGACATTCATAACCTCTCTGATCCTATCATTTCTAATATGATAAACCTTGGAATATCCTCAGCTCCGTCTCCAGAAATCCATCTCGACAGCCAGCAGACGATCTTTCTGTCTCTGAGTTAGTTCCCACAACTCTGCACGATATGTTGTGATTCAATTATTGTGTGGTAGATGGTATGTTTTGTTCAGCGCGTTATGTTTTTTTCCAGTTGTTTTATGGTTCTCTTTCCCTGGCCAGTTTTATTGTTTATGTCATCCATACTCCTACCACTGGACGACAGTGTCACTCCCAGGTACTTAAAATAACGTCATCCTTTAACAGTACCAGCACCGAACTGTAACTAGTTAACAGCAGTTTCTTTCACTTTCAGATATTCTGTTTTAGATACGTTTATGACAAGACCCCATTTTTCATATTCTTCTTTTAATTTGCGGAGCACGTAATGCGCATCTTCCTCATCTCCAGCTGCTAACAGTTGGTCGTCAGCAAAAAATTGAACAAGATCTCATCGTCTATGGGGATACCCATTTCTCCGCATTTCCTTTTCCAGGATTTTAGTGCCTCCTTTAGGTATATCTTAAAGATTGTGGGGGCGAGTGTGCATCACTGGCGTAGTCCCTTTGTCACCCCAAACTCTTGAGATAGTTGATTTCTCACTTTTACCATTGCTGTACAACCTCGGTAGAGGAGCCTGACAACTTTCATATAGCTCGGTGACACGCCATTATCAATTAGACTTGTCCATAGCTTGTTCTATGGAACTGTGTCATAAGCTTTCTGGAGGTTACAAAGACAAGGTGGGTCACAAGGCCCTTTCTGTCCTTTTCTCCACTAGTTTTTTGAGGGTAAATACTCCAACAATATAGGAGCGACCAGGTCTGATTCCATTTTGTTCTTCAGATTCAGTTATTTCGTCTTCTAGCCTCTATTTTAGGATGCGGCCATAGACTTTCGCCGTGGATAGCATCACACTAATACCACGATAGTTTTCACAATTTCTCCTGTTGCCCTTCTTAAATATTGATGTAATTGTTGCTTTTTACCACTCCTTTGGGGCTTCGTCACCTCTAAGGCATTCGTCAAAAATCACTGCCCATGTCTCAAAGAGTTAGACGGTGCTGCTTTAACCAGTTCTATATAAATTGACCCTGGACCTGGCGACTTTCTGTTTTTCATGGCATTAATTGCATTTAGGGCTTCCTTCGGGGTTATCGCTGGTACATTATCATTCCTGATTTCAATCTCTGGTGGGTTCTCAGTGAATGCCGCTCCGTTATCAGTCAGTAGTCCTTGGTAGTGTTGTACCCTTTGCCGGCCGCGGTGGTCTCGCGGTTCTGGGCGCGCAGTCAGGAACCGTGCGACTGCTACGGTCGCAGGTTCGAATCCTGCCTCGGGCATGGATGTGTGTGGTGTCCTTGGGTTGGTTGGGTTTAAGTAGTTCTAAGTTCTAGGAGACTGATGGCCACAGCAGTTGAGTCCCATAGAGCTCAGAGCCATTTTTTTGTTTTACCCTTTCCTGCATGCTAATGAGGTTTATATCTGCTTTATCTTTATTCTGTGTTCTCATTGTTTTTAATACTTTTCAGGCTTTATTTGCTCGTGTATTCCCCATGCTTTCTATCTCTTCACCGGTTTTCTACCAGGCTTCGGTTTTTGCCTTAATTACTGTTTTCTGTGCATCTTTTCTCCGCTCTGTATTCCCGTCAGTCATTGTCTGATCTTGAGTTCAACCACTCATCACATATTCTATTACTCTTTTAGATTACTTTTTTTTCAGTGATTCATAAGCTGCGTTATGGATGGCTTCTTTAACCATCTCATACATATTATTTGCAGAGGTTTCTTCAACGGCAGCTAGTTCTTCTGCTAGTCTTTGCTGGTACAAGAAACGGGTAGAGCTATGGTCCAGGCTTTGTAAATTATACTGAATATTATTGGCTTTATGTGGCTGGGTTTCCACTTTTCCACTGGGTTTCCACTGTGTCTTTGATAAACTTGAATAATATCTTAGACATTAGCAAAAAATGGTCTGATCCGCACTCTACATCTCTCATAGCCCTCATGTCTTGTACTACTAGCTTTTTTGTTTGCTTTATGATGACATAGCCTATAATGAACTTGAGGTTAACGCTTGGTTTCGTCCATTTGTATCTGTGGGTGTCCTTATGCTTGAACCATCCATTCAGAATTCTTAAGCCACTTTGCATGCAGAATTTTATCAATATTTCACCATTATTATTTGCGGTTTCTTCACTATATTGTCCCACTATGTTGTCATTAACTTTCCATAGTGTTCTGGCGTTTAGGTCTCCTAGTAAAATGATTTCTTTTTGATTCCCTATGTTTTCAAGAGATCTTGTAAACTGAGTGTAGAACAAACCTTTCTTCACCACATCAGCCTTGTCGTTTGGTGAATAGACCACAACAATCACCACGGAATGGCCCTTTATTTTCATCTGTACTTGCAGTTTTGTATCACTGACATATTCCCAGCTGGTTAGGTTTATATTGAGATGTTTCTTTATGGCAGTGGCATAGCCTAAGCCCAACTACCGTGGCCAGTGACAGCCTTGGAAAGAACATCTTAAAGCTGTTGCTGAAATTCCTCGCAGACATCCAAACAATGTTGCTACTGATCATAATCTTCGTCGTAATCTTCTTGATGTTCAATTCTAAAGTACCTTATATGTCCCATACCTTTTTCCCAAGATGTGCCAAAGGTCTGTTCTGTCAACGATCTTGTAGAATCAGAATCTTAGGTTCTGAACATTTTGTGGTGAGATGTCAATTAATGGCTGACTGGAATGGTCATCATCGTCAGTCGATGTTTCTGGGTTTTTCAACACTTATTGTAGCCACTTGAGACGACATATACTTATCACAAGGAATCAGTAAGAAGTATATAATTATTGTCATTTGATTTCCCGTTACAAATGTTATTAAGAAAACACGAAATTGAAAAGTGAACTAGAACGAACAACTGACAATTAAAATTATGAGTATCCACAAGAAGTTGAATGCAACTTCCAGAGCCACGCGACTCCCTGAGAGGTTCTTTAACCAAAGGCCAAACGCCGAAACAAAACGCAGCTAATGTGTACGGAAATTTTTTTTTTATGCATGGACAGTGTCTGCTCCTGCAAAGGCTATGGACAGATATTTGCAAGCGGCTGAAAAGTTATGCAACTCTGAAAACTTATCGCTAAAACAATAATTATTCTTTGAGAAGACTAAGCTGCTAATCTCCACACAGTAAATTTGCAGCAGCAGTTTTCTAAGAGGAGAAAAATTAAGCTATGGACATTGCGATATGGTCAAATGAAAAAAGGCTTCTGGTCAGTCGTGGAACATACTAATATGAATAAAGGCATAGGATGAGTTACTATGAACAACATAGTGACTGAGATTTTTCTCTCGTACATGAATCAAAGAAATACAAATTCACTGTTGTACAGATTCACATAGACGATACACAAGTTAATGACTATGAACGAAGGGAAATATGCAAACATGTACACAGTATGTGATGCATGTAAAATGTATGAAAAAACTGTTGGTGTAGAGGTACTAGACGACTATGGTAAAAAAGAAGAAACACACAGAAGACATGTAGAGTACAGAGAACATGAAGGATGTGACACACAGAAGAAATTTATGAGATATTTAATGTAGTATACAAGTATCTCCTAAAATGAATATTATCATAATACGCAAATATAATTTCGTAATGCTATAAATACGAGATGTACACACACAAGTCCACAAAACACAACACAGTCAAAGACAATGATGAACAAAGTTTCACATGCAGGGAGAAAATTTTAATATCAAGGAAATTTTAATATCAAAATATGATCTTTGCATCAAAATAAGCTGCGCGGTCTGGGTCGTCCTGACACGGTTAGCGCGGCTCCTCCCATCGGAGGTTCGAGTCCTCCCTCAGGCATGGGTGTGTGTATGTTGTTCTTAACGTAAGTTAGTTTAAGTTAGGTTAAGTAGTGTGTAAGCTTAGGGACCGATGAGAGCAGTTTGGTCTCATAAGATCTTACCACAAATTTCCAATTTCCAATCAAAATAAAATTATGTAACAAAAAACATAAGATTTCGAGTATAAAACACATGTAGTACTACGCTTGTAAATTAAGTGTTCTACAAGATTTTAAAAAACACACATGGGTGCACTTTGGCACTACCAATATACACTCCTGGAAATGGAAATAAGAACACCGTGAATTCATTGTCCCAGGAAGGGGAAACTTTATTGACACATTCCTGGGGTCAGATACATCACATGATCACACTGACAGAACCACAGGCACATAGACACAGGCAACAGAGCATGCACAATTCGGCACTAGTACAGTGTATATCCACCTTTCGCAGCAATGCAGGCTGCTATTCTCCCATGGAGACGATCGTAGAGATGCTGGATGTAGTCCTGTGGAACGGCTTGCCATGCCATTTCCACCTGGCGCCTCAGTTGGACCAGCGTTCGTGTTGGACGTGCAGACCGCGTGAGACGACGCTTCATCCAGTCCCAAACATGCTCAATGGGGGACAGATCCGGAGATCTTGCTGGCCAGGGTAGTTGACTTACACCTTCTAGAGCACGTTGGGTGGCACGGGATACATGCGGACGTGCATTGTCCTGTTGGAACAGCAAGTTCCCTTGCCGGTCTAGGAATGGTAGAACGATGGGTTCGATGACGGTTTGGATGTACCGTGCACTATTCAGTGTCCCCTCGACGATCACCAGTGGTGTACGGCCAGTGTAGGAGATCGCTCCCCACACCATGATGCCGGGTGTTGGCCCTGTGTGCCTCGGTCGTATGCAATCCTGATTGTGGCGCTCGCCTGCACGGCGCCAAACACGCATACGACCATCATTGGCACCAAGGCAGAAGCGACTCTCATCGCTGAAGACGACACGTCTCCATTCGTCCCTCCATTCACGCCTGTCGCGACACCACTGGAGGCGGGCTGCACGATGTTGGGGCGTGAGCGGAAGACGGCCTAACGGTGTGCGGGACCGTAGCCCAGCTTCATAGAGACGGTTGCGAATGGTTCTCGCCGATACCCCAGGAGCAACAGTGTCCCTAATTTGCTGGGAAATGGCGGTGCGGTCCCCTACGGCACTGCGTAGGATCCTACGGTCTTGGCGTGCATCGGTGAGTCGCTGCGGTCCGGTCCCAGGTCGACGGGCACGTGCACCTTCCGCCGACCACTGGCGACAACATCGATGTACTGTGGAGACCTCACGCCCCACGTGTTCAAAATTCGGCGGTACGTCCACCCGGCCTCCCGCATGCCCACTATACGCCCTCGCTCAAAGTTCGTCAACTGCACATACGGTTCACGTCCACGCTGTCGCGGCATGCTACCAGTGTTAAAGACTGCGATGGAGCTCCGTATGCCACGGCAAACTGGCTGACACTGACGGCGGCGGTGCACAAATGCTGCGCAACTAGCGCCATTCGTCGGCCAACACCGCGGTTCCTGGTGTGTCCGCTGTGCCGTGCGTGTGATCATTGCTTGTACAGCCCTCTCGCAGTGTCCGGAGCAAGTATGGTGGGTCTGACACACCGGTGTCAATGTGTTCTTTTTTCCATTTCCAGGAGTGTACATTAGTTCCATGCTTTGCAAGGCACAATGGATACCCAAATTAAATATTTCCCGATGTTAATTGTCTGTATTACTTAACTAAATACACACAGCTCACTTACTGGCTCTACTCATATAACTTACAATTAACTCAATGAGCTTAGTTCGATGCCTGAACCACACTTCAAAGAAATAAAACTGTATGTATTATTTATCAAAATATGTAATGATTTTTGTAGAACATTGAAAACATGCATGGACACAACTGCTAATCTGACTTACAGATTAAAGTGCACTTATTGATGAAGAAGTTTGTTCATTGTAACATATTTTAAAGAAATCAAAAATTGTCTGTGTTATGCATCAGGATACACACGACACTTCTAACATAACTTACAGGTCAAAGTGCAGTTGTTGAGGACTGATTTGTGCCATCGCACAGAGGGGAATACATTATACTTGATGAAATAGCATACTGAACAGTAGTAATACACACATGTATTGGTAAGAAATGAGGGCTACTATGTTTTTAACCATCCACATTCAGCTATTTTTCACAGTCATCCTAACAGTACAGCGACTCCATGCCAGGGTAAAAGAATACCTTGCAATACAAAAGATTTGTCATCTTCTGCTGATAATGCTAACTTATGCTATTGCTCAGTGGAGACTGCATGACATTCTTCCCTTGAATTACAGTTTTAAAGCAGAAGTGTAACAAAGTGCCCCACACACATCCACCTAACAGCAAGATCGCAACAAATTTACTCATATGAGCACAAACATTTGGTGAACATTATTTAGGCAATAATGGTCAGCTTATATGGTAACCGACATTATGTTAGTTACTACTGTGTGTGGCAATGATGGTCAGTTTATGAGTATAGTTGCCCTGGATACTGTTGGATGGACTCATAATGGGCAGTGTAAAGTTGACTACCATTATTCCAGGCACTGTTGGGGCAATATTAAGTCATTTGACATATGGTGATGGAGTAATGAACTGATCGTGTCTGGAGCCGCGATTCCGCCATATTGTGTAGAGGGCATTATTGTTCCAGTTCATAACCTGACGCCTGAAATTACTATGAGCCACTGACGCCGTGTCATTTATTTCCTGCCCCGATAGCTGAGTGGTCAGCGTGACGGATTGCCGTCCTACGGGCCCGAGTTAGATTCCCGGCTGGGTCAGGGACTGAGTGTTGTATTGTCTTCATCATAATTTCATCCCCATCCGGCGCGCAGGTCGCCCAATGTGGCGTCGAATGTAATAGGACCTGCACCAAAGCGACCGGACCTGCCCCGCAAGGGGTCTCCCGGCCAATAACGCCAAACGTTTATTTCCATTACCTTATTTATTGACGGCGCGCTGCAGGCTCTTCTTACCACGTGTTCTCTCCACCGCGCAAATAACGCCATATGGCACAGTTAAAATCCAGACAACAACCGGAGACTGTCGTTAGGTGATTGCGCTGGCAGAGGCGTGCGGACTTCGTGCGGCGGTTGTTGCCGTACATTTTGACAGCGCGTTTGACTGGGTGCGCCATGTCTTCCTATATTCTGTGTTAGAACGGATGGGCTTCCCCTCCCGGTTCACCAGCGCCCTTCGGAGGCTCTTTAGCAGCGCGCGTTGGTCGAGGTTAATCGGCGTTTGGCGGGTCCGATACTGATTCAGTGGTCGGTCCGACAAGCTGCCGCCTGTCCCATGTACCTTGATGCAGTGTCGCTTGAGTTCCTTAGAAGCCTGCTGACGACGCAGTTGTCTGGACTCCCTTTGCGCTGTTACACCTTTCGATATCGTGCATACGCAGATGACCTCCTGCAGCTAGTTCGTTCACGGGAGGAGGTCGCACGGATGCTCGACACGGCTCATGGGAGAAGGGCTGGTAGTTGTCATGAAGGTGCCCAAATCCACGGCACTATACTGGTCACGGGCTATGCCCGCAAGATCTGGCGCTCCTGCTCTGTATCCCACATCTCAGCTGTCTTCGGATCACCTGTACTTCATCAGTGCGCCGTACAGCGACCATCAACTTTCGTCAAGTTTTGAGAATTACCCTTAGGATTAGCAGTCATAGCTCCCTACGGCGCCTCCTTCTTTTGCAGCTCGTTGCCTACCTGAATGCCTACGTGGCATCCAGAATGGTTCATACTGCGCAGATTCTATCGCTGACGATTACGATAGGGCGTTGTATTCAAGTGGCATACAGATATTTCCTGACGGCTGCGTCTATCTCCAGAGTACGCTGTGACACAATCACGCCTTACTCTCCCGCCTGCGGGTTTTCCAGGTTTCCGATGGATGGACTGGTATTAATTTGTTTTTTCTCTGTACATATGTGCACAAAAAATGACAAATAAATAAGTGAAATTAATATGACCAGCGTGAGAGTGCAGAAAGGCGGCGGGATGGGGGAGGCTTTGTGGACACGCCTTGGAATTCGTCTTCTGCCTCTCTTGTCTCCTCCAGCCTCTAGCTGACCGTGGCACTAACATACCGAAAATACAAAAATAAATAAATCCATAAAATTAAAAAAAAGAAAAAAGGAAAATCTCCGCCATAACCGGTCCCAAGCCCGGTTGAAAAAGGAGGAGGGGGAGGAGAGTAACACCTCGTAAAAAAACGTTGGTCGACCTGGCCCGGGTGATAGTACCTCGTGAGGTCCCGTTATGCGGTGAAGACCTCAACGGCAGTGAAGACGGAGGTGAAGATCATCGGTACGGTGGAACTGGCGGAAGAGGCAACCTTGCATTTTGCGATACTATAAAAGCTATCGTCTAAGGTTATTTGGACAAAGGGCACGGCGGTTCCACAGGTTAGTGGCGGTAACCCTACAGCGTCTGTTCCACATGTTAGTGGCGGCTGATCTAAAAAACTCAGAAGTGGAACTCTGAGCTTAACCAGACTGAAATCTCAGTTTCAGTCACAAACCCAGTCTAAATAAATCAACATGGATACAGCACGTTCAAAGACAAATTACATCAGTGGGTCAAATGCCACGGTTGAAAAACCGCAAGTGGTCTATTCGGATTCTGGGGAGACCACAGAACTGTGGATGGAGGTAAATCGGAGTACCTCAAAACCCCGTAATAACAAAATCAAACCAAAATCGAGAATTTGGCTAATGACATTTAATATAAATTCTCTCTTAAATATGGGAAAACTAAAAAACACCCTGGACAAATCCAGAGAACGTAAAATCAAAATTATTGCATTTCAGGAATCGCGATATACATATGAAAATCCTTTTGATTCAGAAGGATACAGGATGTACAAAGGAAAACCTGGAAAACGAGCCATGGCAAATTGTCCACAATTTGGAACTGGATTTATAGTAGGTACATCAAATCAACAAAGGAGGTGGCTTACAAAACACTCGTTCGACCCATACTTGAGTATTGCTCATCAGTGTGGGATCCGGGCCAGGTCGGGTTGACAGAGGAGATAGAGAAGATCCAAAGAAGAGCGGCGCGTTTCGTCACGGGGCTATTTGGTAACCGTGATAGCGTTACGGAGTTGTTTAGCAAACTCCAGTGGCAGACTCTGCAAGAGAGGCGCTCTGCATCGCGGTGTAGCTTGCTGTCCAGGTTTCGAGAGGGTGCGTTTCTGGATGAGGTATCGAATATATTGCTTCCGCCTACTTATACCTCCCGAGGAGATCACGAATGTAAAATTAGAGAGATTCGAGCGCGCATGGAGGCTTTCCGGCAGTCGTTCTTCCCGCGAACCATACGCGACTGGAACAGGAAAGGGAAGTAATGACAGTGGCATGTAAAGTGCCCTCCGCCACACACCGTTGGGTGGCTTGCGGAGTTTAAATATAGATGTAGATGTACTTGATTCAGTCATTACTTTCAAATCTTACTCGGGTCGGCTCTCCACTATGACAATAGAGTCAACTAATAAGATATACACCCTAATCAACGGACCTGCACCAACTACCATCACTAACAAACACAAAGTAGAAGAAGTAGAAGAATTCTGGAACCAGTTAGATAATGTCCTCCAAACAATCCCAAATAACCATGTCAAAATCGTTATGGGCGATTTCAATGCACAAATTGGTAAAGAAAAGAAATATCGATATTGGGTAGGTAAATGGTCAGGGCATACGCAGACCAACCAGAATGGCATGAGCCTCACTGAAAGCTGCAAAAATCACGACCTATTTTTCAAATGAACAGTTTTCAAGAAAAGAGCCTCGAAAATCAAAACTTGGATCTCACCTAATCCATTACTAGGTGAATACCAGTTGGATCATGTAATGATCTCCCGCCTAAATAAAGTAGAAATCATGAGATTTAAAGTCCTTAATGGACTAGACGTAGATTCCGACCATTACCCTACAAAATTCTTCCTAGATGTCAATCCAGAAAAAAGAACATTCACTAAGAAATGTCCACATCGTAAATATGATGTACAAAAGATAAATGGTAATGAACAATTTACAAAAGAAACACAAAATTTAGAACCACAAAATTGGCAACAACTGCAAGCAGGACTTTTACAAGCAGCTGAAACTGTAGCACCGCAAACAAGAACACGTGAACACCCATGGTGGACAGATGAGTGTGACCAACCGATAAATCTCAGACAACAGGCGTGGCAAAATTGGTTGTGCAACAAAAATCAATAGACCCTGGCAGTTCGCAAAGATAACAGGAAAACAGTCACAAAAGCAATACGAACAGTGCGTAAACAACACGAAGACAAAAAATTGCAAGACATGGGAAATGATTTCAAGAAAAACAATTCCCGAAATTTCTACAGAGTATTCAAACAAAAATTAACAAAGTGCTCTCCTCCATCACTCCAATTCAAAAATGATCAAGGGAAAATTGCCCATGCCAACACCGAAAACTGTGAAATTCTTGCAAAATACTTTTCTAAATTACTGAATTGTGAAAAGCCTCCAGAAAAATTTGAGTTCCGTCACACATAACGAAACCCAGAATCAAAGCCACCAAGTTTACAGGAGATTAAAGAGATAATTCATTCACTGAAAGCTAACAAAGCATCAAGAGAAGACCAAATCATCGCAGAATTATGGAAAAAGCAGGAGAAAATCTTGTTGCAAAACTCAAAGAAATATACATGAAATATGGAAAACTGAAAAAATCCCCACAGATTGGAAGTCAGCAATCATACATCTTCTGTACAAAAAAGGAAGTAAAACAGACCCCAACAACTATCGTGGAATCTCTTTATTGTCAATAACATACAAAATTCATGTAATAATTCCAATCCCATAGCAAGCAGGTGTTGACAGACGCCAAAATTACCGAACTATCAGTTAAATAAGTCACGACTGCAAAATACTAACACGAATTCTTTACAGACAAATGGAAAAACTAGTAGAAGGCGACCTCGGGGAAGATCACTTTGGATTCCTTAGAAATACTGGAACACGTGAGGCAATACTGACCCTACGACTTATCTTAGAAGATAGATTAAGAAAAGGCAAACTTAGGTTTCTAGCATTTGTAGACTTAGAGATAGCTTTTGACAATGTTGACTGGAATACTCTCTTTCAAATTCTGAAGGTGGCAGGGATAAAATACAGAGATCAAAAGGCTATTTACAATTTGTACAGAAACCAGATGGCAGTTATAAGTGTCGAGGGACACGAAAGGGAAGCAGTGGTTGGGAAGGGAGTGAGACAGGGTTGTAGCCTCTCCCCGATGTTATTCAATCTGTATATTGAGCAAGCAGTGAAGGAAACAAAAGAAAAATTCTGAGTAGGTATTAAAATCCATGGAGAAGAAATAAAAACTTTGAGGTTCGCCGATGACATTGTAATTCTGTTGGAGACAGCAAAGGACTTGGAAGAGCAGTTGAACGGAATGGATAGTGTCTTGAAAGGAGGATATAAGATGAACATCAACAAAAGCAAAACGAGGATAATGGAATGTAGTCGAATTAAGTCGGGTGATGCCGAGGGAATCAGATTAGGTAATGAGACACTTAAAGTAGTAAAGGAGTTTCGCTATTTGGGGAGCAAAATAAGCCTCTATTCAAGAAAGGGGATAAAGAGATACCATCAAACTACAGACCGAAAACACTTTTGCCAGCATTCTCAAAAATTTTAGAAAAAGTAATGTACAGGCAGCTTCTCAACCATCTGACCACAAAAAACATATTATCAAGAACACATTTTGGATTTCTGAAGGGTTCTGATGCCGAAAAGGCTATTTACACCTACAGTGAAAATGTACTTAATTCATTAAATAACAAATTACAAGCAGCAGGTATTTCCTGCGATTTGTCAAAGGCATTTGATTGTGTGAACCACAACATCCTTTTAAATAAATTAGAATTGTATGGTGTCACAGGCAGTGCTAGAAAATGGTTCAAGCCATACCTCGCTAACAGGAAACAAAGGGTGTCAGTGCAAGGGACTATTGTATTAAGTCATCAGACATCATCTGAATGGGAAGAAATTACATGTGGTGCCCCACAAGGAACCATCTTAGGGCCATTGCTTTTTCTTGTGTACATTAATGATCTCTCAGCAGTTACACTGCCAGAAGCAGAGTTCGTTTTGTTTGCAGATGACACAAGTATTGCAATAAACATGATGTCGAGTGTAGTTCTAGAAAGGTCTGCTAATGATATTTTCATGGATATTAATAAATGGTTTAAAGCCAACTCATTGACATTAAACTTTGTAAAGACTCACTATATGCAATTCAGAACCTGTAAGAGGTTTCCACACAGCATCTGCATAAAGTATGAAGAAGAGCAGATGGAAGAGATTGACAGGCTTAAATTCCTGGGATTACAACTTGATAATAAATTCAGTTGGGAGGAGCACACCACATAACTGCAGAAACGCCTTAACAAATCTGTATTTGCAATTCGAGTGTTAGCAGGCATAGGCGACATAAAAATGAAAATGCTTGCATAATTTGCGTACTTTCATTCCATAATGTCATATGGTATAATATTCTGGGGTAACTCTTCAAGTCAAACAAAAGTTTTCAGAGCCCAAAAGCGTGTAATACGTATTATTTGTGGAGTAAATTCACGGACGTCCTGTAGAAACCTCTTCAAAGAACTGGGTATACTAACTACTGCCTCTCAGTATATTTACTCCTTAGTGAAATTTTTCCTAAATAATATTTATCTTTTTCCAACAAACAGCTCAGTTCATACATACGATACCAGGAACAAAAATGATCTGCACACGGACTTAAAAGCACTTACTTTAGTTCAAACAGGGGTCCGCTACTCAGGAACACACATCTTCAATAATTTGCTAGTAAACATAAAAAATTTAGTTACAAATAAAGATCAGTTTAAAAGGAACCTGAAAGACTTACTAGTGGCCAACTCCTTCAACTCCATTGACGAATTTTTTAATATAAACAAATGATGTATTGTATACACTCATACTATTAGTATTGTTATTTCAGCTTTAAAAAAAAATGACATGTTCCACATCCACGAGAATCTCCTCAGCACGGATCTATGGAACGAAAAACTAATCTAATCTGGTCGAAGTAGAGAGGATACAAAATGTAGACTGGCAATGGCAAGGAAAGCGTTTCTGAAGAAGAGAAATTTGTTAACATCGAATATAGATTTAAGTGTCAGGAAGTCGTTTTTGAAAATATTTGTATGGAGTGTAGCCATCTATGGAAGTAAAACATGGACGATAAATAGTTTGGACAAGAAGAGAATAGAAGCTTTCGAAATGTGGTGCTACAGAAGAATGCTGAAGATTAGATGGGTAGATCACATAACTAATGAGGAGGTATTGAATAGAATTGGAGAGACGAGAAATTTGTGGCACAACATGACTAGAAGAAGGGATCGGTTGGTAGGACACGTTCTGAGGCATCAAGTGATCACCAACTTAGTATTTGAGGATAGCGTGGAGGGTAAAAATCGTGGAGGGAGACCAAGAGATAAATACATTAAGCAGATTCAGAAAGATGTAGGTTGCTGTAGGTACTGGGAAATGAAGTAGCTTGCACAGGATAGAGTAGCACGGAGAGCTGCATCAAACCAGTCTCAGGACTGAAGACCACAACAACAACAATGACAGTATAGACCGAGAATCCAATTTTGAAGTGTTAGCAGAATTTGGACTAGATCAAAAGACAACAAATATCATAAAAGAAACACTCACGGAGACCAAATCCAAAGTAAAATTTATGGGAGAATTGAGAACAGAATTTGAAATAGGCACAGGAGTACGACTAAGGGATGGACTGACCCCAGTGCTCTTCATTTGTGCTCTTGAAAAAGTTGTTCGAGAATGGAGTAAAGCAGGTGCACCAGCACACGGACTGAGACCAAAACGTAAGGGCATAGATGGCTCTGAGCACTATGGGACTTAACATCTGGGGTCATCAGTCCCCTAGAACTTAGAACTACTTAAACCTAACTAGCCTAAGGACGACACACACATCCATGCCCGAGGCAGGATTCGAACCTGCTACAGTTGCGGTCGTGCGGTTCCAGACTGAAAAGAGCACAGAACTAGACTGTTTAGCATTTGCTGATGGCATGGCACTGATCGCCCAAGACATTACTGATTCATAGAAACAGCTACAATTATTACAAGAGCGGGCAGCAAAAATAGGATTACAAATTTCATTTGAAAAAACAAAATTTATGACTGACATCAAAGATGCACCGTCTGATCTCAAAATTGGTAATAACTACATCTCTCGAGTAAAAGAATTTAAAAATTTAGGTGAGTGGATTGCAGAAAATTGTAATGAAAAGAAATGTGTCACATCAAGAGTCCACAAAATGGAGACGGCGTTTCAGTTAACTAATAACGTTTACAACAAAAAGAGTCCCTCGTGGAACTGCAAAATACGACACCAGACAACAGTAATTAAACCCGAAGCTCTCTACACATCTGAGACAGTAAACCTTCAACACAGAACACTAAAAGGGGAATTACAAGTGAAAGAACGTAAAATAATGAGGGAAATCCTAGGACCAAGAACTAAAGATGGTGTGCATTATCCAAAACCCAATGCAGAAATATATAAAAATATAAAATAACAGACACAATGCTCATGAGAAGAATCCCATTCATGAGGCATTTAGAAAGAATGGACTCAAACAGGTTAAGGCCCAAAATTCATACATTTTTAAAGAGCAAAACTACAAGACCGAACTGGTACAAACAGACGGAAAAAGACCTGAGGGAATTAGGGTCTCCAAATCTACATGACAGAAATGAAATCAGAAAAATCACAAACACATGGGGTTTTGAGGAAGAAGAGAGAAAAACTAACCGCCATATGTGCTCTACACAACGAAAGCTAGCCCATTCGTTGCTTATGAAGGAATAGTGGGCGAAAAGGAAGGACAACAAATGTTGATTATTCGTGGTCCTAAGTGATCCATCCGCGAAGAAGAAGAAGAAGAAGAAGAAAAAAAGAAAAATAATTAAAAAGTATTGTGCTTCCCTTATTTCAAGCATTGAGTAATAATGAAAAAAAAAATTACAGAAAAGAAAAGTAAGCAGGAGATCCTGCGTTCGATTCTCCACCCGGTAAAATTAAATAAAAGAAAAAAAGTGCTTCTAAACCGGCCACCGCTTAAATTTCGACTAATAATCAGCATTGTCGGCCGAAGACTTCCGGCTTAAGAAATCATCCTCTTTCAACGAAAGGCACTGGCAAAAGGGTGGAAGAGAGGAAGAGCGGATAGAGTTTTAGGACACTCTCTTGTCCTCGGAGTGCGAAACTGCCCCTCAAGGCGGAAAAATCAGCAATAATCAACGGCAAGAGGAAACAGAAGGTAATGGAAACCATTGCCTTAAAGATGCATAAGTTTATCCACACGACATGTTCCTGTAATAGGAAAAGTGTCATGATGATTTCTCCATTGGCAAAAGATACCGAAATAGTCCCCTATTACGATCTCCGGGAAGGGACTGCCAAGGGAAGGTGGCCATGCGAAAAAAGACTAAATAACCAAGGAAAGCATAACGTTGTGCGAGTCGGGATGAGCAATCTCAGAAGCTTGAACGCGGTAGGGAAGCTAGAAAATCTGAAAATGGGAATGCAAGGGCTCAGTCTAGATATGGTAGAGGTCCGTGAAGGGAACAAGGATTTCTGGTAATATGACTGTAGGGTAATATTAACAGCAGCATAAAACGGTATAACGCGTGTAGGTTTCGTTATGAATAGAAAGGTAGAGCAGAGGATGGGTTACTGTGAACAGTTCAGTGAGAGGGGCGTTCTTATCAGTATCGAAAGCAAACCTACACCTACAACGATAGTTAAGATATAAATACGACGTCACAAGCTGAACAGTTGATGGTTGGAGTGCTGACACATTATCTGCGAATCCACTAATGCTGGCAACTGATGGGTTATGCATTGGGTTCGTATCAACCTGTAACGTATCAAAACAGCCTGAAGATGACGCAGTGAAGCGTCGAAACTGGTAGCGACAAAATAAAATAAAATCGTAGGGACGGCTGTAGGTGTTTTTATTCTTTTTCGCCATATAACGTGAGAAATTCCAGAAAAATTCCACCAACAGAAGTACCTTACCCAAAAATAAGGTAGGACGGGCGGTTACCAGGGAAAATTAACGTGAACACGACTGCCAGGTCAGCAGACTGTCGCCCGCAAGCCCGGATATTCGATCGGGCGCAGCAACGTGGAGACGAATACTCTGCACCAACACGGCCCGTACAAGTAGCCGCCCACTTGGACAGCGACCGCAGATCAGGTCCCGAAAACGCACTCTTACCATTCGTCACCCATTCCTCTCTCTCACTGCCCCAATGTCCGTCAACCACCTGCCTCCATGCCTCTAACTTTCTCCAACCAAAGAGCCAACTACAAGACGACCGCAGCGCCGGCGGCGTGATAGGATAACGGATCGCACCTATAAGCAACGATATAACAGTTCGGAAGACGAGCCGACATGGCTTAGTTCCAACAAGCAAAACCTTTATTCAGATCCATTGTGTCAAGTGTGCATTTCAGTATCCTATCCTTGAAGTCACAAGTCATTCCATCTTTACTATATCATCATCATGATATCGTTCATAGGTCAAAACTGCATAGGTCAAGACTGCATTACATCACAGTCCAGGATGATGGAATCAATGACAAACTTTTTCAATGGGTAGAAAAATACTATGACCTCATTAGCTGTTTCATTTTAATGACCAGTATGATGCCACTGTGATGTCATGTATTATGCTATCTTGGATTGTGGGATTGTGACATCACGAGTCCAAGGTGACCCATGTATGATACCGTAGTTTGGGTATCGACTTGCACAATTGGTATCACGAATTTGACAAGCACTTTCCTTGTTGGATCACGTTTTTGCCTGTTGTTACCTATAAGTCTCAGCTTGCTGACTTATCACTTTTGCTTGTTGGAACAATGCTTAACTTGCCAGAACAAGAGTCAACTTTCTTAGTCAGTAACATATGCTGGAATCAATTACAACTTTGTGTAGCTGATGCTGTTTGAGGAGAGTTTTTAAAATTTTATGATGTTTGAGATATTAATAGTAGTAACCGACACTCTTTGTCAGGTTATGAGACATACACTGTCAGCTTCTGCTGTAACATGTAGACGTATGTGGCAATTTGTTACAATTTTGCTGCAACATGATCATGTATGAGACAATTTATTAGAATCTTGCTTTAACATGTCAATATATGCAGTAATTTGTTACAATTTTGCTATAGCAAAGGGGGTATTTGTTACAGTTCCATGTAACTATGGCCACATAGTGGGCAATTTGTTACAATTTTGCTGTGACGTGACTATGTATGGGGCAATTTACCACGGTTTCATATGATGATTATCTGACTTATTCAGGTGATCAGGCCCAGAGGACAGCGTGCTTCTACAGGGCTTCTCTTTCACTGGATTCTATTTCCTGCTTTCTGCCATCAGTTAGCCTCTATGCTGATCTGTAGCCTCGTGGATTCCATCTCTCCACCTGCCCCTTTGGCCTACCCATTGGTTTTCTTCCATTGCGAGTAAAATTCATGAATTCAAAGTTTATCCAGGTGCCACGCCCTGTCGATACGAGCTAATTGGTTCTAATCAAGCCTACAATATTTGGTCTGTTGCACACATCAGCCAGCTCATAATTATGACAGATCTTCCATTCCCTAGTGATCTCATCTTCTTTCAGTGCATACATCTTCCTTACAAGTTTATGACCGAAAATGAGGTGGTCATTTATGACTGAACACTCCAAGTTAAGCAACACTACAGCTCCCTAGACTGTATCATTGTTTTGTGCAACTGTGGGTTGAAATTCCTTGAGAAACTACATAATTTAAAAAGCTGGCTTAGACTAAAGTATGATCAGTTTGTGGCTTGGAACCTTACTTTGTTTTGTGCCTTAATTATTAACCCTTTTATAGAACTGGTTTCCGACCATCAGTGGTTGGTTGGCTGGTTTGTGGGATTAAAGGGACCAGACTAACCATCAGTGTCTGGAGCGTATATCTTGAATATTCATTAGTCCTACTCATAACTAGATACTGGTTTTCTGATTCATTCACAAGGAGACCAGTCATGCTCACTACCACCTCCATGCCATTGCTCTCGAACACCAATTCTTTCTTGCATCTGGACAACAGGGCTACATCTTCAGCAACTGCTAGATGTGTGGTTTTATCACAGTCTTCCTCGATCCCTTTGAAATTCTGCAACCGAACATAAAGTAAGAGAGAGACAGTAGGTGGAACTCACTGTCAAGTTGTGGTATACACGCTGTCAGTTTCTGGCGTTACAGTACAATATTAAAACGCAGTAGCTCATCTCTGCTGTTAAGTTATGAAACATGCACTGTCAGCTTCTGGTGTTACAATTCTATTCGAGATCAAGTTGCTGACACCTCTTTGCAGCTTATGGTACATTTACTACCATATAACCAAGTGTTCTGGGTAATGGCAGTCACCATACTAAATGACAAACATTGCCCCACCTCATAGTATCAGAGCAGTATTGGTGCTTACCCACTAAACTGAACATTATTGCCCAAATTGCACCACCATTTACCTTGTCAATGAAGGCACAGAAATGGTAGTCACTGTATATCATTCCCCAGTAACATTTGAGATATTAATAGTTTAATTTCAACTGACCATGAGTGCCACAGTTGCTTCCAGAGTAAGGGAAATCATATGACAATTGACCATCATAACCCTAATTGTGTTTAGGGTAATGGCCGTCATGTTGTCAGCTGACCATCACTGCCCGAGCTGTATTCATGGTAAAGGTACTCACTAGATCACATGATCCGATATTACCTAGGGCAATGACAGTCACCTCACTTAGTATTTGGGTGAAGGAAGTCACCTTTGTAAACCGACCATCATTGACTACACAACAGTATCCAGCATAATGGCAGTCACCATATGAGCTAAGTATTTATGCCTGAGTAGCATTCACCATGTTTTTGCTGTTTATGGGCCAATTTATTACAATTTTGTGATACAGTGGTGTTGTGTGAGGAAATTTGTCGCAATTTTGTTGTAAGGTTATGCTGTATGGGGCAGTTTGTTATAATTTTGCTGTAACATGGTGATGCATGGGGCAAATTCTTTACACTTGCTCTGTAATATGACGATGTAGGCGTCAAACTGAACTATCTCCACTGTGAGAAAGCATAACTAAGCATTATCAGCAAGTGACAAACGTTTTGCTTTCTAAGATAAAGCTCTTTTACACTAGCATAGAATCGCCATAATGTTGGGATGACTTTGAAAAGTTGTTGAAAGCGAGTGGTTGAAAGAATAGCTACCATAATTACTAGCCTATACAAATGTGTATCATTGTTCTGTATACTATTTCATCAACGTACTGTAAGTCAGTCTTTGACATGTTCACTTTAACCTGTAAGTTATATTACCAGTAGTGTCCATTCGTGTTTTGTATTGTTAAAGAAGACATACTTACTTATTTTGATAAACAAAAGTACAATTGTTAATTTCTTTACTATGTAGTACAGAAATCAAACTAAGTTTGTTACTAACCCGTGTGTTATCTCAGTAGTATCAATAAGACAGCTTTTTGTATTTTTATAAGCAATACAGACAGTATAGATGTGAGAATAATTAATTTGTTGGTGTCTTATATCTTGCAAAGTCTGATGCACATAACGGTCTTTCGTCACCAACAACTGTAGCTTAATTAGTAGCTTAATCACCAGTTCAAGTACGCATGCCATGTACAATTTTTTCTAAATTTTTTGCAATAGTTAATTTGATGATGGTACAACATGCGTTTTGTACATAGAAGCTTACATATTTTGATAAATAATTTTATTTTGGTTCATGATCAGAGTTCAGTAATTACGACAATAATATACTTGTATGTGTTTTGATGAATAAATGGGTCTGAGCAATATGGGACTTTACATCTGAGGTCATCAGTCCCCTAGAACTTAGAACTACTTAAACCTAACTAACCTAAGGACATCACACACAACCAAGCCCGAGGCAGGATTCGAACCTGCGACCGTAGCGGTCGCGCGATTCCAGACGGAAGCGCCTAGAACCGCTTGGCCACACCGGCCAGCTTTTGATGAATGATTCTGTTTGGATGCAAAGATCATATTTTGTAGGTATCAATCTTTTCTCTCTGTGTATGGAACCTTTCTGTCATTGTCTTTGATCGTGTTGTGTTGTGTGATCTTGTTGTATGTGTATGCCTCATAAAAGGAGCATAACGAAATTACGTTTGCATATTACGTAAATTTGGTTAAGTGGTATAATTCATTAAGGATCTCGTTAAAATCTCTCATTGTTATTACAGTATGCAGTCCTAAAGCGTCAGAAAATGTGACGTCGATGTATACAACACCAGTGGAACGTAACTGCAGTTATGTTCAAGAAGAAATGTAATTAAAAGAGGTCTTTTAGTTAGACAGTAAAGTCAGTTGTGTGTCTGAAGCCTATAACATCAGGTGTAGAACATGAGGTGATCATGCTCTGAAGCGCCAAAGAAACTGGTGTAGGCATGCGTAATGGCAGGTTATCAAGACTTAAGTGAGTCTGAACATGGTGTTATAGTCGCCGCACGAGCGGTGAGACACAGCTTCTAAGAGGTCGCGATGAAATGGGAATTTTCCCATACGACCATTTCACTAGTGTATCGTGAATATCTGGAATGTGCTTAAATATCAAATCTCCGACATTTCTGCGGCCAGAAAAAGATCCTGCTAAAACTGGATTAACGACGACTGAAGAGAATCGTTCAACGCGACGGAAGTGCAACCCTTGAGCAAATTGCAGCAGATTTCAATGCTGAGCCATCAACAAGTGTTAGCATGCTAACCGGTCAACAAATCATCATCGATATGGGTTTTCGGAGCCGAAGGCCCACTCTCGTACCCTTGATGACTGCACGAAACAAGTGACACGCCTCACATGGACCCGTCATCACCGAAATTGGACTGTTGACGACTGGAAACATGTTGCCTAGTCGGACGAGTCTCGTTTCTAATTGTATCGAGCGGGTGAACGTATATGGCTATGGAGACAACCTCATAAATTTATGGACTTTGCATGTCAGTAGGGGACTGTTCAAGCTGATGGAGGCCCTGTAATGGTGTGGGAAGTCTGCAGTTGGAGTGATATGGGACCCCCGATACGTCTAGATACGACTCTGACCGTTGAAACGTATGTAAGCATCTTGTCTAATCACCTGCATCCATTCATGCCCATTGTGCATTTGACGGACTTCGATGATTTCAGCAGAACAAGGCGACACCCTATAGGTCCACAATTCCTACAGAGTGACTCCAGGAACACTCGTCTCAGTTTAAATACCTCTGCTGGCCGCCAAATTCCCCAGACATGAACACTATTGAGCACATCTGGGATGCCTTGCAACGTGCTGTTCAGAAGAGATCTCTCCCCCCCCCCCTTCCCCCCTCGTACTCTTACCGATTTGTGGACTGCCCTGGGGGATTAATGGTGTCAGTTCCCTCCAGCACAACTTCAGACATTAGTCGAGTCCATGCTACATCGTGTTGTAGCACTTCTGAGTGCTCGCGGTGGACCTACAGGATACTAGGCACGTGTACCAATTTCTTTGGCTCTTCTGTGTAATTAGATCTTTGTACTAGTAGGCTGCTCCCCCGGTTGGCCGTGCGGTCTAACGCACGGCTTTCCGGGCGGGAAGGAGCGCCTGGTCCCCGGGACGAATCCACCCGGCGGATATGTGTCGAGGTCCGGTGAGCCGGCCAGTCTGTGGATGGTTTTTAGGCGGTTTTGCATCTGCCTCGGCGCATGCGGGCTAGTTTCCCTTATTCCGCCTCAGCTACATTACGTCGGCGATTGCTGCGCAAACAAGTTCTCCACGTACGCGTACACCACCATTACTCTAGCACGCAAACGTAGGGGTTACACTCGTCTGGTGTTAGAAATATCCTGGGGGGTGGGGGGGGGGGGGGGGCACCGGGGGCCGAACCGCACAATAACCCTGGGTTCGGCGTGGCGCGGCGGAGGGGTGAAGTGGACTGCGGTAGTCGTCGTGGGGTTACGGACCACTGCGGCTGCGGCAAGGACGGAGCCTCTCCGTCGTTTCTAGGTCCACGGTTCACATAACATAACATAACATAACCAGTAGGCTTAGGGTCGAAATTGTGCGTGTGTGTGTGTGTGTGTGTGTGTGTGTGTGTGTGTGTGTGTGTGTATCTGTCCGTCTAAGTCCTGTCCCCTTTTTAGTTTCTTCTGCCTTCTGATATCCTGTTCTAACTTTTATACTTTTTGTTACTTGTAAATCGCTCAGTAGCCTCCTTTCCTGCCATCCGCTGTGGCCGAGCGGTTCTAGGCCCTTAAGGCTCGAATCTTGCCTCGGGAATGTGTGTGATGTCCTTAGGTTAGTTAAGTTTAAGTAGTTCTAAGTCTAGGGGACTGATGACCTGAGATGTTGAGTCCCATAGTGCTCAGAACCATTTGAACCATTTGAGCCTCCTTTCCTTCCAGTTAACTACGATCTTCTGCCAGTAAATTTAAAAGTTTTATGCACAGAACATTATCAAAGATTTTGCGAAGGCCCCTCCCGCCGGAGGTTCGGGTCCCCCCTCGGGCATGGGTGTGTGTGTCAGCATAGGTTAGTTCAAGTAGTGTGTATGTCTAGGGACCGGTGACCTCTACAAATGGTTCAAATAGCTCTGAGCACTATGGGACTTAACATCGGTGGTCATCAGTCCCCTACAACTTAGAACTACTTAAAGCTAACTAACCTAAGGACATCACACACATCCATGCCCTAGGCAGGATTCGAACCTGCGACCGTAGCGGTCACGCGGTTCCAGACTGAAGCGCCTAGAACCGCACGGCCACACCGGCCGGCTAACCTCTACAGTTTGGTCCCTTAAGAACTCACACACGTCTGAACATTTGATTTTTCGAAGTCAACAGAAAGTGCACCACTTACCGCAATGACCCGTAACAGCAAATAGCAGAACTGGAAAATGTTGAGTGGCGAAAATTTACTATAGAAGCTATAGGTGCAGCCACTGAAGGAGGCCGGAACCGCGAGCTCCTCTCTTAGTTTGGGCAGCAGCGCTGTTCCAGCAGGGACGACGGAAGTGCGAGTAGCAGAGTTACCTCCTGAGCGTCCCAGTCCCGGAGTCTCAAGGAGCAGCTCGAGCTGGCGAGGCGCCGCTCCCTATCAGATGCGCCGCTGTTTCTTTGTTTACAGCCGGCGCGCATTGTTCAGCTGTGACGTCAGCCGGCTCCTGGCCGTATTGTGGCGCCGTGTCAGCTGTCTCGCAGCCGCGGCCGTATCTCGGGAATACTGTACTACCACTGTGCACTCGCTGCCGTGGCAACGGAGGCCGGAAGGCGGCGGCCGCACTTCTTCCGTATCTCGGGCGCTACAGCTGCGGACCGGTGCGCTTCCTGCCGACTGTGCTGCGGTGCCAGAGCAAACTTTACCTTTGGTGCATTCAGTGGTTAGCTGAGGTATTGTGTCTTTTCTGGTATGAAACCTCATATTCGTAAATTGTTTCCCGTTTTAGCTGTAATGCCGACTGTATTATAAAATTTTAGTTTCAACAGAGCCGAAATATTTTTTTTAATGACAGACTGTTAAACAAATATTCAGTCTGATGAACAGAACCGCGCCGAGTCATTCTGATGCAAGAGATTATAACCACGTGGATAGTCGTCCACGTGGCAGTTTCTTGCTAATCTATGGCACAAATGATGTGACAGAAAAAAACAATATATAGAATTCTTCCTAATTATAGCATTAGACTCAGCCCTTAGAAAACCGTGACGAATGTCTCAAGGCGTGACGACAAAGACACTGTTTAACAACAACAAACTGCCCTCCTCCGATCAACATCAAGACGCAGGAATGCAGCACGTCAAGACCCGAAAAAAGCTGCAGCAGCCGGGCGAACAAGTAGTCCCTCTACACGGAGTTGGCTTTCCAAGGACACCCAGCCACAACGAAACTCCAGCTCCGAATACTGAAAATGGGCAACAATCGTTTATTTGAGTGAACTCGATGTACCTGTTGTTTTGTGAATGATTGATTTGTATGTTTATTTTATTTATGTCTTTCTTTATTTCTTTTATGCCATTACTTAGTGAAATCATATGCACTGCACAAATTTGTTGAATTAACTATGAAAAATTCGTAATACCGAATCGAAAGGCAGTTGTAACTTCGATTAGAATTTTCTTTTATTGTGAATTCTTTGCTGCTGTAGAGTTTCAGTTGTGGTCTGCTGGCCAGGGGATGTTGCTTTACTTAAAACAGTACAGTTACTCTTGCAAGTGCTATGTTAAATCACAGCTATTCAAGAACATGGTGTCATAGTGTTTATAGTCCCATCACCGAACATAATTTTAACAGGTTATGACTATCCCACGTATTTGCTATAACCCAAATACAGTATCTGATAGAAAGTATCCAGACATCCGTAAGTAGATAAAAAAATGGCACTGATCACTGTGGCACTCAACTTCTGAGGTCATCAGTCCCCTAGAACTTACTTAAACCTAACTAACTAACTTACTTAAACCTAACTAACCTAAGGACATCACACACATCCATGCCCGATGCAGGATTCGAAACTGCAACCGTGGTGGTTGCGCGGTTCCAGACTGTAGCGCATAGAACCGCTCGGCCACCCTGGCCGACCGTACGTAGCACGAGAGTAGCACGCGTCAGTATGAAAGGCGGGGAGTACTGTGTCGTCAGTAGAAAAGCAGAAACAGTAGAATAGGTCGGTCAGGAAAGCTCAGACAGCGATTTCGAACGTGGACTAGTTAGTCCATGTCACCTCAGTAACAAATCCATCGTGGGGCACTTCAACCATTCTAGAGCTGCTCAACCCGACTCTTGGTAATGTGATTGCGAAGTGGAAACGCGAAGGAAAGACCACAACTAAACCAAGAGCAGACAGACCTCAGGTAATGGTGAACAGGGACCATCGCGCACTGCAAAGGATGGCTGTACAAATACTGTCATGAAATCAGCGGAAGGAATAAATCGTGAGTTCCAAAGTTGTAACAGCAGTGTAGCAAAAGCAATGACTGTGTGTAGAAAGTTAAAGATAATGATGTTCGAGTACAATGACTTTTCTGGAGACTAGAAAACTACTCTGTAGAAATCAGCATGGGTTTCGAAAAAGACGATCGTATGAAACCGAGCTCGCGCTATTCGTCCACGAGACTCAGAGGGCCATAGACACGGGTTCACAGGTAGATGCCGTGTTTCTTGACTCCCGCAAGGCTTTCGATACAGTTCCCCACAGTCGTTTAATGAACAAAGTAAGAGCATATGGACTATCAGACCAATTGTGTGATTGGATTGAAGAGTTCCTAGATAACAGAACGCAGCATGTCATCCTCAATGGAGAGAAGTCTTCCGAAGTAAGAGTGATTTCAGGTGTGCCGCAGGGGAGTGTCGTAGGAGCGTTGCTATTCGCAATATACATAAATGATCTTGTGGATGACATCGGAAGTTCACTGAGGCTTTTTGCGGATGATGTTGTGGTATATCGAGAGGTTGTAACAATGGAAAATTGTACTGAAATGCAGGAGGATCTGCAACGAATTGACGCATCGTGCAGGGAATGGCAATTGAATCTCAATGTAGACAAGTGTCATGTGCTGCGAATACATAGAAAGAAAGATCCCATGCCATTTAGCTACAATATAGCAGGTCAGCAACTGGAAGCAGTTAATTCCATAAATTATCTGGGAGTACGCATTAGGAGTGATTTAAAATGGAATAATCATATAAAGTTGATCGTCGGTAAAGCAGATGCCAGACTGAGATTCATTGGAAGAATCCTAAGGAAATGCAATCCGAAAACAAAGGAAGCAGGTTACAGTACGCTTGTTCGCCCACTGCTTGAATACTGCTCAGCGGTGTGGGATCCGTACCAGATAGGGTTGATAGAAGAGATAGAGAAGATCCAACGGAGAGCAGTGCGCTTCGTTACGATAATTTAGTAATCGCGAAAGCGTTACGGAGATGATAGATAAACTCCAGTGGAAGAGTCTGCAGGAGAGACGCTCAGTAGCTCGGTACAGGCTTTTTTTGAAGTTTCGAGAACATACCTTCACCGAGGAGTCAAGCAGTATATTGCTCCCTCCTACGTATATCTCGCGAAGAGACCATGAGGATAAAATCAGAGAGATTAGAGCCCACACAGAGGCATACCGACAATCCTTCTTTCCACGAACAATACGAGACTGGAATAGAAGAGAGAACCGATAGAGGTACTCAAGGTACTCTCCGCCACACACCGTCAGGTGGCTTGCGGAGTATGAATGTAGATGTAGATGTAGAACAACGATCATGCATTTCCTATAGACAATGTTGAACGAGGCTCGAGATGTAAAGAACGACGCAATTGTACACTGGACCACGGAAAACGAGTCGTGAATCACGTTACACCCTGTGACTGGGTTTAGGTTTGGCGAGTGTCTGGAGAATGTTGTCTGCCACCATGTGTAGTGAAGACAGTGAAGTAAGGATAAGATTCTGTCCCTGTGTGGGGGTGTCCCTTGTAGTTAGAGTGTGGGCTTGGCAAAACGCTAAATGCGGAATGATATGAACATATTTTACAGATTTGTGTATTGCACACAAAAGATGAATAGTACTGAGGCGATGATTGTATTAGCATTACAATGCGCCCTGAGATGAAGAGGCATCTGTGAGACACTAGTCTGTGAGAAATAACATTCAGGGCTGAACCGGAAGGAACACTTTCATGTTGGTCCACTTCTCTCCGGAACTCAGCGTCCAAAATCATTACCTTCTCTGGTTCCGACTGTTCACGAAGAACGGGCTGCCATTCCTCCACAGACATTCACACACTTCATTGACAGTGTCCCCGGCAGAGATGAAGCAGTCGTGCAAGCCACAGGGACTTCGCCCTTACAAAAGGTGGACATACCCCACACTAATTTCACTAACAGAGGCCCAGATACTTTTGATCAGACATTATACATGTCTGACGGGCTATACCATACACTTGAAAATTACTACGTACCCGAAGTTGTGCAATACTGGAAGAAACAAAATAAAAGGATGCTCTAATCCAAGTTACGATAGTCCTTGAAAAAGACTAGAGACCATAGACCATTTGATTGCTACCAAGTCAGACATAGCAGACTCACAGAAAACGTTTTTCACACATAGAAGAAAGAAGTGCATCACATCGACGTGGGACCGGAAATGCTTTATTCCTGTGTCTTATTTTAAGCGACCCTGAAATTTACTTGCATTTTAATTTATTCACTTATCTTTTTAATAAGAATTACGTAGTTTAGACCACACTGCTACCGTGACATAGGTTTGAGTGGTCAATACACTTGATAAAACTGCATTCAGTACACCTCAAAATGTATACACTTCCTTTTTAAGAAATGTGACTTATTTGTTGCTCTTAATGTCTCTGATTATTCAGTAAACTAGCCTTCTAGTTCCCAGAAAGAAATCCTCCTGCCACTAGAGATTTTAAAATAGACAACACGTTAGATATATCTGATACTGTAACGCCGGAAATGCATATCCTCCTAATTCCATCTATTGTACTATAAATATTTTCCTTATTTTGTTACCTGAAGATATGACATTTTTGTGTCTTTATATATTGTAATTGTTTTGTTGTTGTTGTTGTTGTGGTCTTCGTCCTGAGACAGGTTTGATGCAGCCTATTTTGTAGTTTCTTCAGTTTTAATCTACAGTTCATAACCAATAGATTGTGGTCAGAGTCCACATCTGCCCCTGGAAATGTGTTACAATTTAAAACCTGGTTCCTAAATCTCTGTCTTACCATTATATAATCTATCTGATACCTTCTAGTATCTCCAGGATTCTTCCATTATACAACCTTCTTTCATGATTCTTGAACCAAGTGTTAGCTGTGATTAAGTTATGCTCTGTGCAAAATTCTACCATGTGGCTTCCTCTATCATTTCTTACCCCCAATCCATATTCACCTACTATATTTCCTTCTCTCCCTTTTCCTACTCTTATATTCCAATCACCTATGACTATTAAATTTTCGTCTCCCTTGTCTTCCCGAATAATTTCTTTTATCTCATCATACATTACATCAATTTCTTCATCATTGTTTTACAATTTGTATATATTTGCATTTATGTCGATGCATAATTGGTTTGTTTTGTAAATATTATTTGTATTTTTAAGCTGGGTCTTGCCTAGGGAAAACTATGCTATCGAACGATTACATCGATAGGTCGTGTGGAGAACCAAAGTGTTTAGGATCTTGGGTAGTGTTAACTCTGCCGCGTGGAGTGCGTGCAGAGGAGACTGTGGCTGGAGTGGGGCGATGGAGCAAGTGTGTTGAGTGACGCTCCCGCGAGTTGCCGCGCTTTCGGGGTTTGGCAGCATGTAATTGCGCTCGACTTTCTATTGTAGTTTCTGGCACGGTGTCGCGGACGAGAAACATTAGCTGACACACATCAAGAGTCCGTTTCGCCTCGTGACCGTGTCGAGAAGAAGGCGCGCCAACATCCAACTTCTGCAACACCGACGGCCGACAATAAGTGACTGTCGCCACCTCCTCCATCGACGACTTCAAACCTTCAATCAACCAACAAGGAAGACTGAAAGTACGTAAAGTTGTAGAGCTGTATGGCAGGCCTCAGCTTTTCAAACTGTTCCATTTGCATCACTAAAATACAGCAACTTAGCAAGAACCTTTGTTGCTCATTGTCCCAATTGCATTACCAAGCAGGGTCCCTTCCTTTTCCGAAATGAACCCGAGTGTCGTTGAAATTCAAACTCCAGCATTAAAGTAATATCCATTTCACTGCTTTAATTTCAAAGTTCAGTTAAAGTATTCATAGCTGGCTACAATATTTAGATTACACAAGCACAAATTAAGAGTGCGAGTTTTGTTACCACGTTTTAGATTACCTATGACTGCAGTTCAGCTTGGTACGTACTAAATTTTACTGTTGTTAATTGTTCAAAATCATTTAATTCAAGTTCAAAGTTAAATATCTTATTTCTAATTTGCGTAGATTCAAGTAGCTTTTGAGATGATTGTTGAGGTAGCTCAAGACTAACCTTATTTTATTCAATTCCGTAGTGCTTCAGAAGCAAAGTTCACTGTCAATTTCAGTCACTAAGTTAACTTTAAATTTTCCGGTTTTATTAATTCTTTTGCTAAATTAAGTCAGTGTGTAGCGAAATTTATTACATCTGACAAACATTCAGTTTTCACACAACACGTGTCAACCTTCAGTTGCCACGCTTTTAGTGCTAATTATATGTGCATTAACCTTTCTTTTTCAGTTATTATAGTAGTTGTCCATAGGATTGGCGACCGCAATTTTCCCCAATTCTGAAATATCTAATTAACGCTAGTTAATTGTTAACGTAACGACCGCACATTTATTTTCTTCATTAACTTTACTCGTTTTCAAAATTAATTTCCACCAATTTTATTTGCATTTTTCCTTTCATTTAGATGTAACCCTTCCTCCCTCTTTACCGACAGATTAACTTCGGTGACGGTTGCTTTTCCCAAATTTCCATTAGGTACACGTGGTTTAATTTTTCACTGTCATAAAGGTCGATAAGTGAGGGGGAGGTTACAATACTTTATATGCAATTAATGTAAAATATGCTTTTTTATAATTCCTGTCTTACATCATAACGTTTACTTGCAATCAGGCTATTAATTTTGGTCGTTAATCACCATCTTGACAAGTGAGTAGAACCGTGTTGCATTACACGAATCACGCCGCTACATGTGACAGTGCAGTCAAAAGCATCAGTTATTACGGCTTCCTCAAATGAAAATAATGGCTTGAAAAGAGCATCATTGAAGTGTACTCACTGCACATGAAGAGAGGCTCAGTTATATAAATAATTTAAGGGAAAATTACAAAAAGTAAAATTAATACTGCTGTTGTAGTCGTTCTTGCGGTCTTCAGTCCGAAGACTGGTTTGATACAGCTCTCTATGCTGCTCTATCCTCTGCAAGCTTCTACATCTTCGAATAACTACTGCAACCTGCAACTTTCTGAATCTGCTTACTTTATCCTTCTCTTGGTCTACTTCTACGATTTTTACCCCCCACACTTCTCTAAAATACTAAATTGGTGATCCCTTGCTGTCTCAGAATGAGTCCAATCATCTGATCCGTATTTTGGTCAAGTTGTGGCACAAATTTCTTGTCTTCCCAATTCTGTTCAGTACTTCCTCATTATTTACCCCGTTCAATCTTCAATATTCTTTTGTAGCACCACATTTTGAAAGCTTCCGCTCCCTTTTTTTCTAAGCTGTTTTTCGTCCCTGTTTTACTTCCATTCATGGCTATACTCCATATAAATACCTTCACAAAAGACTTCCTAAGACTAACATGTATATTCAGTGTTAACGGATTTCTCTTCTTCAGAAATCCTTTTCTTGCCACTGCCAATCTATGTTTTATACCCCCAATACTTAGGCCATTATCAGTTACTTTGCTGCCTAAATAGCAACGCTCATCTACTACTTTAAATGTTTCGTTTCCTAATCTGATTCCCTTAGCATCACCTGATTTTATTCTACTACATTCCATTATTCTTCTTTTTCTTTTGTTACTGTTCATCTTATATGCTCCATTCAAAACACTGTCCGTACAGTTCAACTGCTCTTCCAAGTCCTTTGTTGTCTCTGACAAAATTACAATTTCATCGGAAGCCTCAAAGTTTTTATTTTTTTTTTTCTACCTGAAATTTTATCCCTACTCCAAATTTTCTTTGGATTTCGTTACTGCTTGTTCAGTGTATAGTTTGAATAACATCGAGGATAGGCTAGAACCCTGCCTCACTCCCTTTCTGACCACTGCTTTCGTTTCATGCCTCTCAACTCTTATTACTGCCGTCTTATTTCTGTACTACTTGTAAAGAGCCTTTCGCTCGCTACATTTTACCCCTGTTAGCTTCAGAATTTAAAAGAGAGTATTCCAGTCAACATTACCAAAAGCTTGCGCTAAGCCTACAATTCTACAAATGTAGGTTTGCTTTTCTTTAACCTATGTTCTAAGATAAGCCGTAGGTCAGTATTGCCTCGCGTGTTCCTACATTTCTCCGGAATCCAAACTGATCTTCCCCGATGTCTATTTCTACTAGTTTTTTCATTCTTATGGGTAAAGAATTCGTGTTAGTATGTTGCAACCATGACTTATTAGACTCGAACTGGAACCAGCACATCCTTCTTGAGCCTGAGGGTATTTCACCACTCTCATACATCTTGCACACCAGATGGAAGAATTTTGTCGTGGCTGGGTCTCACCAGACTATCAGCAGTTCTGACGGTATGTCATCTACTCCAGGAGACTTGTTGCGACTTAGACCTTCCAGAGCTTTGTCAAATTTTTCTCGCAGTGTCATAGCTCCCACCTCATCTTCATCTACGTCTATTTCTGATTCTGTAATATTGCTTTCATCTCCCTTAGCGCGACTGCTACGGTTGCAGGTTCGAATCCTGCCTCGGGCATGGATGTGTATGATGTCCTTAGGTTAGTTAGGTTTAAGTAGTTCTAAGTTCTAGGGGACTGATGACCACAGTAGTTAAGTCCCATAGTGCTCAGAGCCATTTTGAATCTCCCTTGCATAAAATCTCTATATACTCCTTCCCCCTTCAACCTCCCCTTCTTTGGCCGGCCGCTGTGGCCGAGTGGTTTTACGCGCTTCAGTCCGGAAACGCGCTGCTGCAACGGTCGCAGGTTCGAATCCTGCCTCTGGCATGGATTTTGTAATGTCCTTAGGTTAGTTAGGTTTAAGTAGTTCTAAGTCTAGGGGACTGATGACCTCAGATGTTTAGTCCCATAGTGCTCACAGCCATTTGAGCCATTTGAACCTTCCCTTCCTTGCTTATGACTGGTTTACAATCTGAGCTCTTGATATTCATGCAGCTGTTTCTTTAGTCGTCAAAGGCCTCTAAAACTCTCCCGTGAGCGGTATCTGTCTTTCCTCAAGTGGAATTCGTTTCAAAATACTTACATTTGTCCTATAGCCATTTCCGTTTAGCGGTTTTGTACCTCCTGTCAATCTTGTTTTTTAGACGTTTGTATTTCGTTTCGACTGCTTCATTTGCTGCGCATTCAAATTATCTCCTTTCATCAATTAAATATCATATCTCTTGTGTTATTCGAGGATTTCTACTACGCCCTGTCTTTTTACTTACTAGGTCTACAACTATGCTTCCGCTGTTTTTTTCTTGTAGTTCGGGGCTTTATTGTGAAAAACTTACAAAAAAATATGATTCATAATATTGTTCATCGCTGGCCACTACATTCTCCCATCTTTCAGATAACATAAGAAACCCGTGGCGGAAGAACTGGGAGTCTTTTGTGGGGATCCATGAATCGATTCAATTTCGCACTTGTTGATATGAGCGGAAGTGCTATCAGCCGGACTTAATGGCACTAATCGAAAAAGATAGTAGTCAGAGAGAGCAACGTATGGAGAATACGGCGGGAGGGATAGGACTTCTCATTTCAACGTTTTTCCATGTATGTGACGGGTTATGCGACATGGGGTCGAGCACTGACCTACTGCAAAATTACCTTTACGTGTCTGTCACTGTACTGTGGACGTTTGTGTTTCGGTGCTGGGCTCGAACGCATCAATTGCTTTCGATAATGATGTAATGTGACTGTCTTCGTCTGTATCAGTAGCTAGGAAAACGTTCTGTCTTCCACCATCATGCCGGTCGTCGACATCTTAGGGCGTTGAAAACATTTTCTGCACATTTTTCCACTAATAGTTCCCTCACCATTGAGCTTACCCAGTATTTTAAGAGACACAGCCGCAGATTTCTTCACATTAAAGCAGAAAATTAAAACTTCCTGCAAATGGCGAGAAATGGTTACGTAATTTGATGTACTTAACTGAGAATAGCCTTATGCTGCAATCACAAATCGACTAATATTGTGGCATTATGTTTGCAGATGCCTAAGCTTATTGTATTACACCTATGACCAACCACCTGAACCATACCTCCGCTACTGCCGTCTATTGCAAAACGGCGGAAGCAAAGTTGTAGACCTAATATTTGATCCTCTGCTGCCTTAAATATTTCATCTCTTAAAGCTACCCATTCGTCTTATACTGTATTCCCTTCCTATTTTCTAGTCAACTTCTGTCTAATGCTCCCTCTGAAACTCTCAACTTTTCGGGGTCCCATCTCATTAATTTCGCTACGCGGAGCGGCTGCGCGGTTTGAGGCGCCACGTCACGAAGCGGGCGGCCACTTCCGCCGGAATTCGAGTCGTCCCTCGGGCATGGATGTGTGTGTTGTCCTTAGCATAAGTAGTGTGTAAGTCTAGGGACCGATGACTTCAGCAGTTTTGCCCCATAGGAATTCACACACATTTTAACAGTTTTTGAACATCTCCTTAATTTCCTACCTTTTTGCAATTTCTTCAGTTTTAATCTACAATTCATAATCAATAAATTGTGGTCGGAGTCGATATCCGCCCCTGGGAATATCTTACAATTTTACATCTGGTTACTAAATCTGTGTCTAACCATCGTATTATCAATCTGATACCTTCCCGTGACTCCAGGACTCTCCCACGTATATAACCTTATTTTATGATTCTTAAACAAAGTGTTGGCGATGATTAAATTATACTCTGTGCAAAATTCTACCAGGCTGCTTCATCTTTCATTCCCTTCCCTTAGTTCTCATGCACCAACTATTTTCCTTGTCTTCCTTTTCCTATTATAGAACTCCAGTCCCCAATCGCTATTAAATTGTCGTTCGTTTTAACTGTCTGAATAATTTATCTTACCTCTTTAGACATTTCTTCAGTCTCTTCATCATCTGCGGAGCTAGTTGGCATCTAAACTTGTACCATTGTGGCAGGCGTGGGGTTCGTGTCTGTATTGGTTACGATAATGCGTTCGTTCTGCTGTTCATAGTAGCTTACCCACTTTCCTGTTTTCTTATTCTTTATTCAACCTACTCCTGCATTAGCCCTATTTGACTTCGTATTTATAATCCTGTATTTCCCTGACCAAAAGTCCTGTCCTTCTTGCCACATAACCTCACTAATTGTCACTATATCTAATTTCAACTTATCCATTTCTCTTTCTAACCTACGTGCCCAATAAAGGGATCTAACATTCCACCCTCCGAACCGTAGAATGCCAGCTTTGTTTCTCCCGATGACGAAACTCTCCTGAGTAATCCCTGTCCGGAGATCCGAATGCGGGAGTGTTTTACCTCCGGAATATTTTACCCAGGGGGACGCCATCATCATTCAACCATACAGTAGAGCTGCAAGTCCTGGGGAAAAATTACGACTGTAGTTTCCCTTTGCTTTCAGCTGTTCGCAGTACCAGCACAACAAGGCCGTTTTGGTTAATTTTACAAGACCAGATCAGTCAATCATCAAGAATGTTTCTCCTGCAATTACTGAAAAGGCCGCTGCCCCTCTTGAGGAACCACACGTTTGTCTGGCCCCTCAACAGATACCCCTCCGTTGTGGTTTCACCTACGCTACGGCTGTCTGTATCGCTGAGGCACGCAAGCCACACCACCGACGGCAAGGTCCATGGTTCCTCTATCCAAAATCTGGTCGGGTTGGGGTATCAATGGTACTTAATATCACACAAAAACAAATGTAAAAATAATCTCATGGTCCTGAAATTACAAAATGACCGGTATCCGTCGCTTGCATTTGTCTCAACAACCAGAAAGTGGAACTCAGCAGCCAGAGTGCCTTTCGCCGATGGACCAGTATCTTCCATCTAAACATATATGTTGTTGGTATCTTTTTAGAATGTTCCCATCTGGTGCAATTGTGTAAAACTACGAGTCAAGCATAGTTGCATAAGTAGTTATGCTTGTGCTGGTCTCGCCACTTGCACACGATAGTTCCATAGCCTGCAGTCAATGCCAGAATGGCTTCATGAAATATATTGCTACTGTATAACGGGAGTCTGAAACCTCTCTACTTTAATTCTTTAATTTCCTCATTAGCACATGAAAACAGATCGTACCAATATACCAATGAACTTCTTTCTCAGAAGAAATTTTGAGAACGCCGAATGATACATTCTTCAGCCTGCCATGGAAGACAACCTAGTGGAGCAAGCACAGAGGAGGCGAAGGAGCGGATTCTGCTGGTCATATGAAAAACTACTTGACTGGTTCCACAAATGGTGGTGGTAGGCTGGCGGTTTTATGACTGAAGCTGTGCACTGTGTTGTGTGCGAACGCGCTTTGAGTGCAGCCACTTGCGAAACTACTTCCTGAGCGGAAGTCTATCAGTGCTGAGTAACGGCTTGTCTGTATAAAAAGCACATGGGTGTGCGGCAGGGCGTGTTGTGGTGCAGAGTAAGCATAGTTGTGTCAGTAAACGCTGCGGTCGTGATTAAGCAAATTAAACAGAAGTTGGCTGTTTTTCTCCACGAGTGTGAATCGGTTGTTTTCTCAGTGGTTTAAGAGTGAACTGTGCATTGAATTCTTGTTATTAAATCTGTGTTTCACTCATGATCGTTAAGATTTTTTTGTTATTGCCTTATGCGAATGACCTGTCCATACAGGTGACTTCTCACAGATGTATTACATATGAAGTTATTCAAACATAAGTGTGCGTAGCTTGGTAGTGTTGGTAGCTGGTGACTTAGTTGTTTGGTGTCGGTAATAATAGTACAGCAAGATGTAGCTAGGCTATATTGCTGATGCTAAGTAAGTCTTCTTTGGCATTGTTAGTTTTTTATGTCACTTACGGTTGTTGCAGAGTGCTACATATTTTAAAACATATGTATGTTTATGCTTTCATTCTGTGGTTTATTTTTCCTAAGAGTAAAATTTATTGTTTAGCACATTTAGAAGCCCGCTTTATACTAGTAACTAATTCGATTAATTGGTAAGACTTTTTTTGGGATACGGCTGATCTACCGTACGTATTTTGAGTCCTGCAGACTGCGACAAACTATTTATCAACAACTTCATTTGAGTTAATTGTGAAATAGCTTTACACAACTAAATAGTGTACTGAGGCAATATAGAATTCTAGATTAATTTTTACTTCGTCTCACTGATTTAAATTTCACCTTTTTGTGGTCTCAGTAACTTTATGTTGTATGTTTTCCTTTCGTAACTGTACAGGTCGTAGATTGTTTAGTATACTTGTAGATATGGTTCAGTACAATAAATATATCTTCAAATACAATATTACATACGAACTGATTAAATAGTCACTTCGTACTTACTATTGTTGCCATGATTTTAGGTCTATAACATTTGATGTATTAACAGCTGTTTATACTTTTCTGATAGAAGGATTAAACGAATAATGTATTGAAGATCATCAGCGATTGTATTTGTAATTTGCTTATCATCATCATTTATTGTACGTAACAGGTATTAAAGGCCCATGACAGAAAGCAAAAGAAATATTACAAACCAGAATAAGACACTATAGAAAGATCAATAACACAATCAGTGACACAGGAATGAGCATTGACCTGATCACAGTTGCAGGTATTTCCGACAGATGTTGTTCCACTTTCTTCTCTCCATTTCATCTTCCAGAGATGCTGTTCGTTTTACCTTCTGCAACGTCCTCATTACCCTATCTTTCCACCTAGCCTTTGGACGACCTCTTGGACGTCTTCCTATCAGCTAGGAATTGAACACTCGGTTGGGGATAGATTCTCCCGCTCTTGAGACATGTCCCAACCACTGGAGTCGTCGTCCTCCGATGCTCCTGCCAACGTCAGCTTTCCCAAAGAGTAGGTACAAGTCCTCTTTTTGCCTCATTTCCCATCTTCCATTTTCTCTGTTGAATATAGGCCCATAGCTCTTTCCTTTGAAATGCGCAAATGCGCTCTTCAAGTGTTCGTGATATCGCCCATGTATCGCAGCCATATAACAGAAACGGTTTTACCAGTGCCATGTAAGGTTTGATCTTGCTGTTTTGTGAGACCAAGCATGACTTGAATAAGTTATTGAGCCTAAAGAATGCACGATTAGCATTAATTATTCTCTGTTGAATCTCTTTCTCAACCTCGCTCTTATTAGATAGAATCGAACCCAGGTACTTAAATTTCTCTACTCGTTCAAAATTGTGTCCATCTATATTGACAGTGCGTAATTTGCCTACAGAAACACATAATTTTTCGAAATTTTTACAGTGTAGGACAAGGTAAAGTGGTTCAGAAATACACTGATGAGCTGAGACAGTATGAACGCCTGCTTCATGGCGTGTTGGTCTACACTTGGCGATTCTGCATGGCGTGGTTTCGGTAGGTCCTTGGTAGGTGTCCGAATGTACGTGGCGCTAGATGTCTACGCTCAATTCTCGTAATCCCCATAAACTTTATGCCGATGGTGTGTGGGCGCGAAACTGATGTACAGTAGCGTTCCAGATGTAATTCATTGGGTTCAGATCAGGCGAATTTGGAGGCCAAGACAGCAACGTCAGTTCACTATCGCGTTCCTGAAACCGCTATAGGACGGTTCTACCCTTATGACACAGATAGTTGTCTTACTGGGAGATAACATCTCCATCGGGGGAGATATCAACCGTGAACGGTAAGGTGATGCACAATAATATCCATGCAGCCAATAACGCTCACAGTGAATTCTATTACTACCATAGGTAGTATCTTTTATGGAAATGGTTGCTTCCACTATAACGGCTGCATTGCGGTTTCTGTTAATAACTAGTATCCAAGAATTCCAATGGTGGACGGTACCACGTACAATGCTGAACATAATGACTCAAAATACGAATCCTGCTAAAATGTCTGTGTGAGATCGCTGAATTACTATAACAATGAGTAATTCTGAAATTGAATTTTGTAATTTGTGTACTAAATGAAGCGAGACGTTGTAACTAACACAAGTCTTGTAAATAATGTAGCATCTGCAAATTTTCGCTGATTTTACATGTTTCGCATTTTATTCTGCTTAAATATTTTCTTTAGATTTCGATTGACTCAAAATAAGTAAAATATATTCATTTGGTTGAATAAATGAAATGACAAGTTAAATATGGACTGAGGAAACACCAATATCGTTTTGCAAGGTAACGGCATTTAAGCGCGCGTTGGGGTCTGACGTAGAATTTGAACTTGTCATTGCCATCTCTCATTTCCTTGCGAACACCCGGTTTCACACAGTGCTGTGGGACTGGAACCTCTGACCTGATGCTGTTGGTTGCTCATAGAACTTCCGAGGCAAAAGGATATAGTGAAACGTTTGGTTGTCCATCCAGTACTTCAAAAATGATCAAATGTATGGGACCCATATAAGGTTGAATTAACAAGGAACATCGAAACACACGAGGTGTTTTAATAAAAAAGCTGAAATTTTTGTTTCAGGGAAAAATTTTTTGTATTCGTGTACATCAGTGAAATGCCATTCCCATTAAATATTATATGCATATGCCAGTGCTTTTTCCAGGTTGAAGTTTACTTTATTGCTGGAAAAAGAAAAAAGTCGAACTGCGCCATGTCTGGCGAATATGGACATTGAAGCACCATTACAGCATTGCTTTTGGCCACAAACTCACAAACACGCGAATAACTGTGAGCAGCTCTATCAGTCCTTCGTGTTGCAAAACCATGAATTATTCCGCCACAAATCCGGACGTTTTTTCTCTGGTTGCTTCACACAAACTTCGTTGAATTTCTAGGTAGGGTGGCTTTGTGACAAGAAATCGTGCAGCACTACGCCGTTAAAACCGAAGAACACAGTGAGCGTAAACATCACATGTGCACGCCCTTGTCTAGAGGTTTTCGGACTTGAATATGGAATGCTCTCGCTGGAACGACCGAGTCTTAATTTCTGCGTCATAAATGTAAACCCATGTTTCGTCACGTGTTATGACATTATTCAGTAGTTCTGCACGTTAAGGAGTTCATCTAGCGAGTTCTGAGCAACTTACGTTGGTTGCTATTTTTGTTCGAAATTCAAGAAAACGGTACAAATTTTGCTGCCACACGTTTGGTGCCTAACACACCAGAAGAAAATTCATGAAGTGAACCAACTGATATGTCATCATAATCAGCGACATTTGTGATGGATTCTGCGATTGTTCATAATTATTTCTTCCACTTTTCCCACGATTTCATCCGCATAGGTGTTATTATCTTCTTTCCTTTCTCAGACATTATGTCTGGTTAAAAATGGGAAGTGACGCGGGCCTTGATCAAGCGTGACTTCCTTTTAATTGTACGGTATATGTTACATTGCATTTAGGAACTTTCGGGTAATTGAACATGTATCAATAATTACAGATTTCTGTAGTTGTATATATACGTTTGGATGTAGCTGTACTGCTTGGTGTACAGGTGGATATTGTGTGGTATGACTCCTGTAGTTGATAGTATAATTGGTATAATGTCAACTTTATCCTGATGTCACATGTCCTTGACTTCCTCAGCCAGTTGGGTGTATTTTCAATTTTTTCTCCTGTTTTCTTCTGTATATTTGTTGTATTGGGTATGGATATTTCGATTAGTTGTGTCAGTTTCTTCTTTTTATTGGTGAGTATGATGTCAGGTTTGTTATGTGGTGTTGTTTTATCTGTTATAATGGTTCTGTTCCAGTATAATTTGTATTCGTCATTCTCCAGTAGATTTTGTGGTGCATACTTGTATGTGGGAACGTGTTGTTTTATTAGTTTACGTTGTATGGCAAGTTGTTGTATTATTTTTGCTACATTGTCGTGTCTTCTGGTGTATTCTGTATTTGCTAGTATTGTACATCCGCTTGTGATGTGCTCTACTGTTTCTATTTGTTGTTTGCAAAGTCTTCATTTATCTGTTGTGGTATTGGGATCTTTAATAATATGCTTGCTGTAATATCTGGTGTTTATTGTTTGATCCTGTATTGCAATCATGAATCCTTCCGTCTCACTATATATATTGCCTTTTCTTAGCCATGTATTGGATGCGTCTTGATCGATGTGTGGCTGTGTTAGATGATACGGGTGCATGCAGTGTTTTCTTTTTCCAATTTACTTTCTTCGTATCTGTTGATGTTACGTGATCTAAAGGGTTATAGAAGTGGTTATGAAATTGCAGTGGTGTAGCCGATGTATTTATATGCGTGACTGCTTTGTGTATTTTGCTAGTTTCTGCTCGTTCTATAAAGAATTTTCTTAAATTGTCTGCCTGTCCATAATGTAGGTTTTTTATGTCGATAAATCCCCTTCCTACTTCCTTTCTGCTTAATATGAAACTTTCTGTTGGTGAATGTATGTGATGTATTCTATATTTGTGGCATTGTGATCGTGTAAGTGTATTGAGTGCTTCTAGGTCTGTGTTACTCCATTTCACTGTTATTATTGTTATTATTATTATTATTATTATTATTATTATTATCATTATTATTGCTATTGTTACTGTTCTGTGACACAACTTTAGATTCAATCGCAACATGTAACAACTTAATAAAATTTTAAAAACACGACCTATTATATAAAAAGTGTAAGTCTACAGAAAGCAAAAATAATAAATATGTTCAACGCATTCGCCATCTTCACCTCCATAGCCTTGTTTGCAACGCTTATAGCACTCATAAACTCTTGTTTTACTCATAGCCGACTCATCAAAAGCAGTATTTAATTTCTTTTAGCTTCATTCCGTTCTTATAGCTAAATTTTATACAAATGCTTAAATACATTTTTATACGAAACCATTAACAGCCGATACTACCACAATACACAAAACTTTTTTGACAGCTGACCACAGTCTAAACATACGGTATGGCTAATACTGCATAAACACTTTTCAAATATTCAGTCCAACAAAAATGTCCCAGGAACCTAATACAACATGCGAAATTAGAAAATTCCCGTTATTTTTCGAACATGTCTCGTACACAAAAGGGTGGTGCAAATGGTTGGAACACACCAACCGAACAGGACATGCCATCTGGCAGCCACGATAATCTGCTTCGTTTGGAAATTCTGAGAGGCAGATCACTCCCCATGGATTCAGATGTGTTACTGAAAATTGGCGCACGACGGAATCACGTGATGCTGGCCCTGACAAATTAGTTCTGGGCGCTGATTTTTTCAAAACGCGTTAATACTCTCAAGAATAAGGGAGTTTCTTCCATTTAGGGAAATAAGAAATGGGCCTAATTAAGAATCCAATTTATTACAAAACGTCTGTGTCGGTCACCTAACACACATTTACTGGCAAAATAAAATCGAGATGAATAACACACAGAGAAAATAAAACAACTAATCTTTATGGATAGTGATCACTGTGAACCAATAATTTATTCACTGGAAAAAGACCGCGATAAAGGGGAAAGTGGAAGTCTTCACCTTATACATCACTGATGATAGAAAGGATCGCAGTGTACGCACGGTGATTGCCCCTAACTTGTCACAAGGCATAGGATGTCACACGCAACGACCATTACTAAATGGTATTTGATCAACGAAAACTGAAACCAACCGCTGTATTTAATTCAAATGCCATTTTTCAAAACATGGCACCAGTTTTGACGCGAAAAATTATCATGTTGAGGCCCCACACGTAATATGCCATCAATGTACGAATGATAATAGCAAAGACGAATAGAGTCTTCCAATGGAAACAGCACAACTTATTAAGCATGTTACGTCAACGAGTGGGCTTGTTACTGGAATTTACGGAATACAGTAGACTTTGCCCAGCTGCACTCGTCTTTGTTGCGTGCACATACTGGCGTAACATGCTCAATAAGTGGTACTGTCTTTTTTTGAAAACTCCGTTGGTCTCTGTCACACTGGTCCTTACGCTGGTAACAGATTAGACCTGGGCCCTGAAGATGACGCTTATTTCGCGTCGAAACTGGAAGCATGTTTTGGATAAACGACGTCTACATAACAACAGAGTTGTTTGTTTCAATTTTCATTATTCAAGTACATCATGTCCGGCTGCTGTCCCACTGGCCTCGATGGATTACTAGAGAGTTACTAACTGAATCCATAGGGACCCTTTGGGCATCTAATAAAAAGTATCACAATTGCGGAATCTAACTTAGCCAAAATCTAGCATCTACTGAACGATCGATATCTGTATTCCCCACTGCCTTGTTCAGATTCTCATCATGATTTAAGCTGCTGTGTGGAGTAGCGTGGACGGCTGCCGACAGATTGGCGGTTGAGGACCGTGTCCTCCCTTATAAATAAGCCCATCTCCATCCAGAGTCACAGAAGTAGCTGGAGAGTGAGTGCTCTCGGGAAGCTATAGGACCCGTGTGTTCTAGAAGAGCTGTCGAACTAGACTGGCTTCCACAGAGGCGTATCCTCTGTGTGTTCCGTAAATTTCGTCAATGGCAGGTTCCGTTATATTGTGGCCAACGAAACCGTTCGTAACAAAACTACTAAATTCCTCTCGTAGGAACAGTTTCATCAGCCAGACAATAGTTTCCACGACTACAGTTCCTAAAAGTGAAGGGCAAAAGTTCCGTTCTTCACATATGTTTTTATTTCAGCCAATCCGCGGCTCTCAGAAAGTGGCATGCTGACGGCACTTCTCCTCCACAAAAGAAGAAAAGAAATTTAAATCGAAAATTTCTCTTCCCACGGAAAACACAGAGACGCTTATCTGCGAGTGGTGCCCCACGCTCTTACTTTCTAGGAACGGCTGCCAGCCACATAAAGCCAAATTCTACAGAGTTGTGCTCTGTTCGAATAGCTTCGGGTTGTAAAGATCGGCAGTATTCCACTCAAGGTCATGTTTCTTCCAAGGCTCATTGTACCGGCGTATTCAGGTAGAGTCGATGGACCCTCACATTGTGCTGAACTCTGTATTCAGGGAAAACGTTTGTAACCACTGGCAGTCGGAGCCTGCCTTTGTCACGGGTTCATGGACTATCAGCGACATTTCCAGGGTAAGGCCAGAGCAGAAGAGGAGGCCCCACACCCGTTTTACAGCCACGCAAATTATTGCAAAATTTGGATGGACTGTCTTATCACATCAACTACTTAGCTCCGATGCTGTTGTCAGAGCTGTTAGGAAATGGTTAGTCTCAGCTGGTTCCAATTTTTAAAAGCGCGGCATGCAAGCCCTGGTTCATCGTTGTCAAAAGTGAATGACAAATGGTGGTGACTATTTAGAAAAATGACATTCTGTAGCTGAAATATTGCTCTATGTAGCTGTGCTGCTGTGATTTATGTATCTTTTGTAGTTTCCATGAATAAAAACAGGGGACATTACTTTAGGAACGCCCCTGGTATATACAATCCGCACAATAATATCTCAGATGCGAAAATTAAATTAGAGACCAATCAGTCCATAACACACTGACGTGTTTAATGGTCATGGGCTTGTTTAACTGGCTACAGAGTGTAACATAAATGTTGAGAAATCTTAACTGGCAAACACTCGACGAAAGAGGCCGTGTACAGTGCAAGAACCGGCTTAGAAAACTATAAGAACTGTCTTTCAGAGCAGAAACTTGAGCCCCTAACGTATCTACCCATCTGAGACAGTGAGCATAAAACTAGGCAAATCAGTTTTCACACAGGCTTATAAGCAGTCATTCTTAAGACTTAAATCCGTCAACGGTACAGGTGGGTACCTATAATAAAAAGTTACTCTCTAACACTCACTTCACAGTATTCACAGAGCATAGCTGAGGATGAAGTAACTGCCTCAGGGTTGTTACTGGCAATAAATTATCATACTGTATTAAGAGTAGACGCTGCACTAATTGTGCGCCGCAAGATAAAATTGCGTGAAATACTGGACTCAAAAGTGGATTCACGTCTTTCGGGATGTGCTGCTAATTCTGGCATCTTAGACCGCTTCATTAATCGAGTCGAAGTATGCCTCACAGCACAGCGATAGAGTCAATGCGGAATTTTGAGAGGCGAGTTGGTGCTCTCAGCCGGTCGGTGAAACGTGCTTACATGCCACTATTGGAAGCATCCTCCTAGCGAAACGGAGAGATCTGGGTTTCAATACCTGCCCCCAACTCTGGCAAGCCAGCTTCATTGCCAGAAAACATCATCCCGAGAACATGTGGTTGTCTTGGAAGACAGTAGGCTAGAAGTGGACTTCGTCGTTTTCAGAGATCGGAAATCAGTCAGCTGCATGAAGTGAGACCGGAAACGTCTTCCAGAGGACTGCGTCGTCGCCGTGGTGCAAGCGGTGAACAAGCCTGTAGCGCGTTGCCGGGAGCCCGACTGGACAACGTGTCCAAACGGCGGGCTGTGACTGAGTCCTGCATATGCCAAAAAGATTGGGCGTATTGTCTGTTATAACTTAGCGCCAACGTACCTTGACACATTTACTCGATTTCAGTTATTCGGTGGGCAGGGGCACATTGTCTGCCTTACACTGTATAAACTGCTCCATTAAAGTTGCGATACAAGTCTCTACATATTCAATTAAGCTTTGTGTAGACACAGTGTAACTTTTATTTATATCGTTAACTGGTTTTTAACGTCAAGGCTATGAAATTTTGAATTAAAATTATTTTAGATGCTGAAATGTTTTCCACTGCAACGATCAATTATATCGACAATGTTAATACCACAGCTGTAAAGAGAAAACTGCTACAGGCATGTGAAATAATAGTCGCTTTAGGGAAAAGCAAGCCGAAGCACGCAGGACCTGTGATGATCCCGTTATACGTCAATAAACGATTATGAGGCATTCCACATTCCAGCTTCAGTGAAACAGTAACACAATGAAAATGCGCGCCATCATTTCACATTCCAGTTCCAGCGAGACAGTAATACAATGAAAATGCGCCCCATCACGGTTTAACAGCTGTACATAGATGTTACAAGAGAGTTGGCAACATTCCGATAACGAAACAAAACAACTCAATAGTGATCTGTTTGAACCAGAAATATCCACAGATCGCTTGCTGTGATTAGATCACACAGAGTGTACAGTTATTTCTAGAGAAAGAAGGAATATTGGTACAAAGCGGCACATGTGTAGGATAGTGCAAAATAAATAATAAATAAGTAAAAGAAAGAAGGAAGGAATACATCGATTTAAACTTCCGTCGGCGATGATGCCAGTAGGGACAGAGAACCAGCACGGAAGGGAGGAAGAGTAGGGAAGAAAGTACAACGTGTCATTTTCGAAAGAACCACCCCACTATTCGAGAATGATTGTAGGGAACCTACAAAAAATTCATGTACACTAGAGTTCGTCTTTTGATGCCCTCGCTGTATACTTTGTCTAGTGTGAAGCGTGGGCGACGGACTATTTCTGTATCTCACCTGTTGATAATTGTGCAGATATTCTCGTAACCGCAACGAAATCTTTACTAACTGATAAAGCCGAATCGACAGCTCCAGTACAAATTGCGCAGAGCTGAAATCTGCTAACCAATTAATCTGATAATGGGCCATCGATCAAAGGAACCATAAGATACGAATAAATCTGCTTCTGCGAAATATCAGTATCTGCGAGCATCTGAGATCGTGGACCATCCTGGCTTCTTAAATAAACTTGGGTTGAATCCTAATGCATCCCAGCAGCGAAATTCACAAAATATTTTACTAGCAAGTGTAAACAGATTTCTACGCCAGCAGTGGCAAATATTATCATTATTGTTGTATCCGTGCGTATGTGGAAAGGCAGCTCGCAAATGGATCTTGTTATCTACAGTCGGCTCCATTTTTCAAAGAGCCTTTACTGCGGCTAGTAACAAATTTTTCCGACAGTAACTCTTCCTTACTCACACAATTTCATTATTGATTTGAACTTTACTACAAGAGGCGTTCAATAATCAATGTAACACATTTCTTCTCAGCCAATTTTGATTGAATATGTTGTGGGATATCATGGAATATTCCCGCTTGACCCCCTGTATTTCCGTGAAGTTCCAACAGGTGGTGGTGCTATACATAGCTTTCAAAACGGCGTCTGAACGGAGTTGCGCTCCAAGCAGAGAGCTGTCATTGGATTTCTTTTGGCGGAAAACCAGAGCATCTAAAAAAAATTTTAGCTCCTTGCAGAATGTCTACGGAGACCTGGTAGCGAACAAAAGCATAGCGAATCGTTGGGTGAGGTGTCTGTTATCATGACAACAGGGACCACGCAAACCTGTCCGGCCTCCCACGTGCCGACCGGCCGCACGCAACTGTGCTACCGTCAGGAAATTGAAGAAGTGACTTCCACGTGTTCGTGACACAAAAATGAAGAAGAATTTCTCCTACTCCACGAAAATCCGAGAGGAGCTCACAAATCTTCACTGCATTGTTCTTCGTTATGGACCCTACAGCTTGGATCTCGCACCTTCAGACTTCCATCTGTTTGGCCCAACGAAGGATGCACTCCGTGGGAGGCAGTACGTGGATAATGGGGACGTTACTGATACAGAAGGCCTGGGTTCCGACGCCGTCAGGTAGGGTTGTACCAAGCGGGTATACAGACTCTCCCACGGTGCCGTTATGCCGTCGCATTGTAAAGAGATTGTGTTGAAAAATAAGGTTTTGCAGCCAAAAGAGCGGGGAATCATATCGTGTACTGGAGTGTTGAATAAAACCAACCTGCTTTCAGAAAAACGTATAGTTGAACAGCTCTCGTACTTTCAATGCCGACTATCAAGCGCTCGTGCTCGTTGAAGTCAGAGAAACTGTCATCGTATCAGGTACCAGGTGACTTATCCAGGAGTCAAATAGTGTGTGTGTGTATTAGTTATTTACAGAAGAAACCATATTCACTATAATGGTCATCGTCTTAACAAAAAGCTGTACTGAGAATCAAATCATGTATTGAGTTATGCGGAGAAAAAGGTGAACATTTGAGTTCATCTCTCATCTCTCGCCTCATTATGAAACAAAGAGATATTCAGTCCTAAAATTTAAAACCATGTTAAATATAAAATTACTCCGAAATATGTTCAGCAAACGTTTTTGCCTATGACAGTCCCTTTCTAAAACTGATATTGTTCCGCACGACAATTCTGTCCTTCCTAATGTTTACCTCGTCGTACTGGGTCCGCCGTTTTCGTGAGTTGGGAGATTTATTTTATTGTAACTTTGTGGCCGTATACCCTTCCTGTCGCCATTGTTTAACTTAACAACAGTCTGCACAAAGTGTACTGCTACAAAATTCTTGCTTAAATTGATACCTTCAGGCTTCTTTTTTAGGGTTCTTGATACCTTAAAGACAGGCAGACAACTGAACAAACCTGTTCCAAAAGCTCTAAGTCTGCAACACCTCGTTTAATTAGTATATGCGGGAAATGCTCAGCGACAGCTGAGCTACTTGGCTCCTTCAGTCAGGCAAAGAAACAGCCGTACCTCATTGGCTGCTGCAAGGAGCTGTTCAGCCACGGAAGTGGTTTCCTTCTTTCGCCCGTTTCCTCGCTGTGTGTAAGTTGTGTCGGTTAACTGTAGGTGAACATCATAGGCGTGTATATATTTTGGAGTCGCTGTATTGTATGATGATAAAGAAGAGTTTTTAATCTAGTGTCGACAGGTAGCCTACTCATCATGGGGATCACAGGGCTTTAACTTCTCCGTTCTATTGAGAGATCAGAGAATCATACGATCTCACTGCATGAAATACAGCGGAGAGGTTTGGAATGTAATGCAGGACACAGGAATAAAGTCTGGTGGTCAGGGACTTCACACCACCTATCACCTCCCATTGCCGACCAAATAGTGCGAAAACTTATTCCGCCGCAAGAATTCAAAATGGCGGAAACCGAGTCGAGCACCACTGCAAACGCAATATTTTTTTTTATTAATTTTTAATCGCGCCTTCACCTTTTCCGTAGCCCGGCCATGCACTTTCCAAACTGGCTTTCCTCAGACGCATTGATCTGCCTTGATGACGGCAAACACCCCTCTCCATAAAAGAAAGTACGCTGAGGACCTTTATTCTTGAAGCCTCTTCTCGAAAACTAGACGCTTCTCTGAAGGAGCTTCTGGTTCGATTGCAGGCAGAGTGCAACCGTACATTTGCCGCGGCACAGGGTGGTAAAGACGGCTAGCCCATCACCCTGGCTCCATTTTACCGTCGGGAAAGATCCCCGTACGTACTTAGTTTGGTAGCAGCCTGTGTGGATCTGGGACTGTCCGGAAAGACTGGAAAAAGGTAAGTTCCACACTTCTGCCAGGAACTGAACTCTGTACCTACAGGATCTGAGACTACTGTTCTATGTTCTAGACCACTATTGCCACATTTCTACGAGAAGCAGAGAACTTATTCCTCGAAACAGAGAAAAAGATGGCTCTTAGCACTATGCGACTTAAGTTCTGAGGTCATCAGTCGCCTAGAACTTGGAACTAGTTAAACCTAACTAACCTAAGGACATCACACACATCCATGCCCAAGGCAGGATTCGAACCCACGACCGTAGTGGTCGCTTGGTTCCGAAACAGAGAAAAACTCGTCCCCAAGAAACTAATGATTCCTCTGCAAGATACAAATAAACTTTCTTGGATTTATTAAAACTCTTCTTCAGAAATTACTAAACACTTCTCCGGATAACGTAGCTAAATTGTTCAACGAAAAAATTAACACTTTTTCAGAAAAAGCTAAAAACTCTTCTTTGGAAAAATGTAGCCACCATTTGCGGAAATATCTGAAAACGCTTTTTCCAAAAAACTAGATATTCCTCTTTTGAAAAAAAAAACTATAAGCTTATTTTGAAGAAAAGAAACTAAAGCTTTTGTGCCTATGGAGGCGGGTTTTCATTCAAGTACTGACGTTCTACTGGTAGCGGATTTATTGTCTTCACTTCTGAGATAGCGTTGTAATTTTCAGGTTGCTAATTTCAGAATTTCTTTAAGAAATATTTCGTCCATAATCGACAGCTTGTTAAGGGCTGCGATTGGTTATATACAAATATTCGTATAATTTGTCACTTTAATTTTTAACGCCACTGTGCGTTTCGATGGTCAGGCCTTGATCTTCCGATGGCTTGTGGTACTTTCATATGTTTTAATTTGTTTGTAACAATGCTGTACAAGACGATACATAATCTCCCTTCCAAAGTGCTGTCTGCCAAATAGACAATACATGTGTGTGTCGCAAACAAATTCGAAAATGTAAAAGTGCCGTAATCCCCCTGAAGATGATGGCATGAACATCGAAACGCGTAGTGGTGTTAAAATGAAAATAAAAGTAACTGGAGTCCTGCACCAATAAATGTTTCGAGTTATCACTGCTTTTACTTAAGTCTGACTAAATAAGCTTTCTATGCACACTTTAAAACCGCTGAAACACCTGTTCAGACGCCTGTAAGGGACAAGACAAAGCATCAAAAAGGTAACGCGCGTTGTGGAAAAGAATATTGTTACTATTGGAAGCGGGAACGCGGGGGAGCGCAGATGACAGCCAGGCAAACGGCGCATTGTTTGCGTTAAGCTGGCAGTTGTTTGTGGCGCCGCCCGGGGCTGCGGCGCGGAGAGAGCGCGGCCGGGCAACTAATGGCGTACCCGCTCGCTCGCCAGGTGCTTTTGTTGTCCCCTCTCACCCTTTTCCTCGACTCCGTCGGTTTTGTGCGCCCCGCTGCCTGCGGATTTATTACCTCTACTCCCGGGCCGCGGCGAGGCAGACGCAGACGTCGACAGCGCGGCGGTCTCGGCGAGCGGGCGTCTGCTCCGTCTTTTGTTCGACGTGACGCCGCGAGCCGCGGCCGCGTGTCTCGTGGGGTAGTGTCGCGTGGAGACGCCGTGGCGTGCCGTGGCGGCGCCACTGTATCGTATCGATCTCCGCGAGCGGCGGGCGGCCGCGACGAGCTGTCAGCGAGACATGTGGAGGCGGAGGAGCACGCTGGCGTCGCTGGAGGCTGGAGCCTGGAACTGGAGGCTGCGGTCCCACTGACGGCTGTCCCCAGGGGGCGCCGCAGTCGCCTCGTACTGGGTTCGAAGACGACGGACGGCCTGCGAAAAGTTCAGGGGAACAACACCATGCCGTTTAGCCAACTCTAAAAATTCTTTCCGTTTTGCTTTAGCATGTTGTGAAGAAATTATACTCTCCCGAAAAAAAAAATAATACACCCTTTTAGTGGTTTCCAATTCACTCGAGATTTATTGTTGCAACAGTGCACATGCATTACATGATATGATTACATTTACAGGTCAGTAGCACAAGCTCTTACGAGGTACCAGCTATCGACGCAACTGAAACACTCGTATTAGTATGTGGTGTAGGTTCCACTGGCTCTAACTCTGCCATCCAGTCGACCACACGAGTGGCGAATTCTGTCCTGGGATACGTTATCCCACTCCCACTCGACCTGTTCACGTAGTTCCGTAAGATTTGTTGGTCAACCCATCATATCCCACATGTGTTCGATTGGAGACAAGTCCACAGGAAATTATGCTGACCAGGGAAGTTGCGTCACGTCTTCCAGAGGACGCTGAGCTTCACGGGTAGTGTGGGGGCGTGTAATATCCTGTTGGAGCAACACATCACCTTCCAGTTACAAGAAGGCCAAAAAAAGTGGTCTAGCAACTTTTTTGCACGTACCGAGAGCTGGTTAGTGTACCCTCCAGAAACACAAAAGGTGAACGAGAATTGTAGCTTATCGGTTTATCGCACAGCAGACCAAAAGACCTGCGGTGGGACCAGTGTATCTCGTACGAATGCACTCTACTAGACAGTGCTCACCAGATCTACGTCGTACGCGCAAACGACCATCACTTAAGCCTGTCTCACATGGAGCAAGGTTCGCTGTTAAGTTTCCTTGCTGGCTCGCGCGACGGCTACCTTGCAGGCTCCGTCGTTTGCTAGCGGGCTTCCTTGCTGGGAACCTTTTAAAATTTCCGGGATAGGTGGGGTGCTACTTTTCTTGTAAGGTTCCCTGTGCGCTACCTGCGTTGGCCAATCATGAGATGTTTCGTTTGTGACATCAGACGCGGAAAGCTTGGGCGGGAAGCCTTTGTTGATAGTCGCTTTTCTGCTGTTGAGGCGCGGTAGGAGGTTCTCATAATTATTAAATAATGGCACCGCAGTGGTCCAAGGAAGCGATTGAAGCATTGATATGTACTTATAGGGAAGAACAGTGTCTGTACGTCGTGAAAAGCGCAAACTATTATAATAAACACTTTCATGCAGAAGCACTCGAAAGAGTTGCAAGTGCCGTGTGTCTTGTTCGACCATATACATCCAATCGTATAAAATTTGCAAAGGATGTGCGATCTTCTATCCTATAAAATAAAGTCGTATATAACAGTCATTATTGGTATATTTATAAAGGCAAACAGTAATGAATAGGTAATACTTTTCAAACAAAAGTAGGTGTTATGCGAACTAACCTCAACTCTTTATGAAGATGGAGAGCACACCTTTTCCAGCGTTTCTCCTCTTAATCCAGTTTTTCGTCCATTCTTTCTTTCTTCTTCTGTCATTAGAATGCATTTCTCCATCGTTTAGCACCAAATAAGCTAATAACGCCAGTTTGCTCTGAACATCTGAACCTGAAGCAGCCATCTTCGTTCGATACAACATGCAGCCGATCACAACACAACTAGCTGCCCATCTTCCACCGTGGGAGAGCTCCGGCATGGAAGATAGCCGGCTCCTTTCCCTGCAAGCCGGTTGGCATGCAAGCCATCTCGCAAACTTCAGGCGAACCTTGCTCCGCGTGAGATGGGCTTTAGGTACAGGCAGTATCTGCTTTCATCGCTGATGACCACGGTGCGCCATACCATAGCTTCCAAGTGGTACTCTAACGGCACCAGTCGAGCCGTGCGTGGTCATAGTTCCACTACTAAGAACTGATTCGAAAGAGTTCTTGTTGGCACATCTGGGTTCACAAGCCCTCTGATCTTTGCTGTGGCAGCCGTACCATCTGCCACTGCTGCCGTTACACTACAACAATCCTGGCTGGCGTCTGTACCTGCATCGACGTCCAGAACCTCGTCTTCGGATGTGCGAATGTTCACGTAACCACTGATATCAGCATCATTGCACAACTGACACATAACATTTGACTTGTGTGGCAGTCCTCTGAAAGGACCATCCCCCACTCTGAAGACCACAATTTGACTCAACTTCCTCTGTTGGCTGTAGGAAGCACGAGTGAGTCTCTGTAGTATGGTTGCCAGCATGCTTCACACGTTTGCACCACACTGAGCCTTTTGGTTGTGAGCATTTTCTATTAAAGGATAGACACAAATGGTGCAGTGGTAGCTATGCCACTACGCTATCTGTTTGCGGACGACGTCGAAACCATTATCAGTACATCTACTGTTCCCAAGGTGGCATATGCCGATATCGGATAAAATCGATGACGTCTTTCCAGGTGCAATATTTTTTTTCCGACAGTGTATTTATTCCTTTTTTCCAATTGCAAGACGCTTCCTGAAGCAATCAAGTGATTCTGTACAAATTTGTTATTATTACGAGGGTCGTTCTAAAAGTAAAGAACGTATGTTCCTCTGCATATTTTTATTCCCATTAGCAAGAGAAAAGTTATTTTACAACATATTTGAATATCGTATAAACAAAATGACGCTGACCAACAGTCCGCGCCGTTTGTTTTGAATAGTGCTTTTTAGTCGCTGAAGGCCGCTGCACTAACGATACCTCCTCTAGGCATACAGTAGATGAGCAGCACGCCATTTTGATCCCGAAACACGGCGACCATAGACGTTCTGCTGCTCAGAATTGGTTTAGCTTTATTTATGTTGGTGGGAGCTGTGACTGAATTCTTTCCATGACTTGGAGCTTTGTTTCTGGACTTTCATGCGAAGCTCATGTGTCGGCACCACTAACAATTTGGTTCAATAACTCTTCGCCATCCTTGCCGAACAGAATGAGAAAAGTCAGTGCTGCTCTCATTTGTTGTCTTTTCTGTTCACCAGTCAGAAGCCGAAGAATCCATCTGGCGCACACTTTTCTGTAACTCAAATCACCAATAACTATTTGATAGAGAACTGATAGTGAAGTTTCATGAAAACACAAGTTGAATTCATTAAGGGAGTAGACCTCGATTTGGAACCGATATTCTTGATTTTTTCGATAAAATAACAAACAAATTATAAAACTGGCTTTAGACCTTTATTGTACACCCTTACGGTTGCACTGTCTATTTTTTAAGTAAAAAGACTTGCTCCCAGAGTACACGACATGACATCGACGAAATGCCTTCGCGGTATACGAGAGCTGTTGGTGAGAGCTCTGAATGGCAGAATTTTCAACCTAGAACAAAATTTAAAACTGATTTGAAACGGATAATACTGCCTAACATAGTAGGTAAGGACATAAAAAATGGTTTTCGATAGAATAAAAGTCAATTTATTCGACAAAAACGTCATTGTAATAACGTCCAAATAAATCGGTATTAAAATATGACGCAAAAATCCTATGTACTACAGTATAAAGAGAAAAACACCGACTCGTAAGTTACAAAAAGGCATAATATACGAGTAATCGCATGTAGATTTCATGAGTTATAGCTCCCGTCAACTTGGAAAATGTTGGTTCGAAAAACAAGCGTTTAAAGTTTCAATTTGTATTTTGTGATACTGAAACTGAAGGAACCTAGAATCGGTAATTCCATCACCGCACAGATGACCTTTTTATCGGCGATTACAAACACTCTCTCCAGGGTCCAGGGATTTATGAAATGGTGTCCATACTCATATACGTTCATCCGCTCTATACAATTTGAAACGAGACTCGTCAGACCAGACAACATGTTTCCGGCCATCAAGAATCGAATATCGGTTTCGACGGGTCCAGGCGAGACGTAAAGCATTGTGTCGTGCAGTCATCAAGGGTACACGAGTGAGCCTTCGATTCCGAACGCCAATATCGATTATGTTTACCAATCGAAGTGTTTTTCGTTTCTTTTTTTCACGATTTGTTTTCGAACCTTGTATATCCGTAAAAATAGGTTTGTTTGTCAATTTCAAGCTTTCACCTTTTACTTCTTATAAAAAAAAGAAAAGAAAAGAAAACGAGCAAAACGATAAGTTCAGCAGACTCGAGACAAAGACGTGCTTTAAGACTGTTTAGCATAAAAGAATCAAGTAACGAAAGGAAATCTTGTTGGAACAGCATTGTGATTGAAACTGATATTCTCTCTGATAATATTCGAAACTAATATTACCCCTATTCCGTAGATAACTATTCTAGTGTTACATCGGCTGCATTCGGACGCTCGGATGCGTCAGACCCGAAGCATTAAATTGTGTTTCTAACATATTTTAACATATATGGCACACTTTATACACTGAAGAGGCAAAGAAACTGGTAGATCTGCCTAATATCGTGTTGGGTCCCCGCGAGCACCTGGCATGGATTCGACGGACTCGACTAATGTCTGAAGTAGTGCAGGAGGGAACTGATACCATAAATCCTACAGGGCTGTCCATAAATCCGTTACAGTACGAGGGGTATAGATCTCTTCTGAACAGCACGCTGCAAGGCACCCCAAATATACTCAAAAGTGTTCATATCTGGGGAGTTTAGTGCCCAGCGGAAGTGTTTAAAGCCAGACGAGTGTTCCTGGAGCCACTCCGTAGCAATTCTGGACGTTTGGCGTGTCGCATTGTCCTTGCTGGAATTGCCCAATTCCGTCGCAATGCACAATGGACGGGAATGGGTGCAGGTGATGAGACAGGATGCTTATGAACGTGACAACATGTTTCCAGTCATCAAGAATCGAATATCAGTATTGACGGGCACAGGTGAGACGTAAAGCTTTGCGTCGTGCAGTCATCAAGGATATACGAGTGGGCCTTCGGTTCCGAATGCCAATATCGATGATGTTTCTTTGAATGAATGGTTCTCACGCTCACACTATTGATGGCTCAGCACTGAAATCTGCAGCAATTTGCGGAAGAGTTGCACTTCTGTCACGTTGAACGATTCTCTTCAGTCGTCGTTGGTCCCGTTTTTGCAGGATCTTTTTCCGGCCGCAGCAATGTCGGAGATTTGATGGTTTACCTGAGTTCTGATATTCGCGGGACACTCGTGAAACGGTCGTACGGGAAAATCCCCAGTTCATCACTACGTCGGAGATGCTGTGTCCCATCGCTAGTGCGCCAACTTTAACACCACTGGTGGTCGATGAAGGGTAGGAGAGGAGAGACGTTGCAGTACAGTTCCTGATCATTTTACACCAATATTCTAAATTACATTTGAAACCTCTCCGCAGTGGCTCATGAACTAAGGGCATCTGACACTATTGGTGATTTGTCCGTCGGATGGCGACGTTAAACTCAACGGGCCGCTTGGTGCTCCTCGAGAGGAATAGGTTACGCGTCGGTATCTGATTTCACCTTCTCCCTACTCTATTTCACCCTCTCCCTTCTATCATTGTCATACAAAACAAACGTAACACTACGTTACACACACAACATTCCACAAATACACAAGCGACACAACTCTCACACATCAGCAAGAAAAGGAACCAATATTCCCAAAGGCAGAACACTCTTTCAGCGAAACGGCAGAACGCACACCATGGAATATGCAGCCAACAATGACATATAGTTCTAGTGTATTTCAGCTCTTGCCACCTTCGGAATCGTGTGGATGCTTCATTCTACACACCAGTGTGATTAGTCGTTTTGTTGCCACTTCCCCCAATAATTTTAGAAATTATGATGTTGCCTATCTCTTCTGCCTTCTTTGATCTTAGCTTCAGCCTAATGTTCGTCATTACTAAACTGTGATATGAGTCTGTAGCTGCACCTGGATATGCCTTACAATCCAGTATCTGATTTCGGATTCTCTGCCTGACCATGACGCTGTCTGATCGGAATCTTCTCATATATCCCGGTATTTTCCAAGTCTCCCTCCTCCTCCTGTGATTCCTAAACAGAGTATTCGCAATTATTAACTGAAACTTGCTGCAGCACTCGTTACTCTTTCTCTTCTCTCATTTATACCGTCTAGACCATATTCTCTCATACCTCTTTCTTCTCCTACAACGGCTTTCCAGTCCCCCGTGGTTATTAGACTTTCATCTGCTTTTACATACTGTAATACCCGTCCAATATCCTCATATACTTTTCTATTACTGCAGTCATTTGACAATGGCCGAGGAGACCTCGGTCAAAGGCTCGTCGGTTTTTAACCGACTGACGCAGCTAGAAACCAGGGAAGAGTTACTAATTCTTGTCACCGAGAGACCATGCATTCATGTGTTTTTAGTACTTACTATTCGTCCATGCATTTATAATTGAATGAGGGCGAGCAGTGCATGAAAAGTAACAGCTCGTTCCTCATATGATTTCCAAGAACTAATTTAGCGTAACTTTTACTCGACACTGAAGCTAATTCAGGTTGCTTAATCAACTTTTATATTAACCGTTAGGACCCATATAGTGAATTTCACCTTTTGAACACTGAAATGTAATTTTCAATAACATCACGTCAAAGAACCCGTCAATATTACATACATCCATTGCTAGAAACATGTATAATAAATTCGTCTAATTACAATTAGAACTGTTCATTTAAGAACAATCAATAAAAAGAGACACCAAAGTTACTGTTTTTCTAATGTCTAAAACCGTTAACAATTCTGATTAACATACTGTCAGCATACTATGCAATTCCTATCCATAACAACACATATTTACTTACCAATCACTGAAACTCATAATACGAAATGTTAAAGACGAGTCCGCAGCTCGTGGTCGTGCGGTAGCGTTCTCCCTTCCCACGCCCGGGTTCCCGGGTTCGATTCCCGGCGCGGTCAGGGATTTTCTCTGCCTCGTGATGACTGGGCGTTGTGTGATGTCCTTAGGTTAGTTAGGTTTAAGTAGTTCTAAGTTCTAGGGGACTGATGACCGTAGATGTTAAGTCCCATAGTGCTCAGAGCCATTTTTTGTTAAAGACGATGTAAACAAAGCGATTATTTGCGCTACTGTAATATTTACTGAAATTCTGTTCACACCATAAAACAATATTCGCAGATTTGAAACTAGAGACATGTTAGGAAGATATGGGATGGATAGTTTCAGAACCAGTAACAAAAATATAATCAGTATTGTTTATTTGAATCATTTCATTTATTTTTCCTTGAAAACGACGGATATATATTTACATGTACATTCAAAGTGAAGCGGTGGAGAAGGAAAAGGAAAAGGCAGCGGTTACTGATGTCAGCTCCATCGCGACGTTACGCGGAATCAGCGGCGGTGAGTGAAAAATGTGTGGCTGACTGGGATTCGAAGCCAGGATTTCTTGCTTCCGAGGAAGGTGCGTTAACCACTGCGCGATCCTGGACTCAGCGTTATTACATCTGCGCTGACTATCTCGTCGCGCTTCACGGCTGATTCACATTCCCAAAAAGCGTCTCCTATCTGCAGTGCCTAATTTACTCCAGGCTCGCTTCTCTGAGATTCCTGACATTCCCGCAGGAGGTCGGACGCACTTGTGCATCAGCACGGAAGAAGTCAATCCATTGCCCGTCCAGGCGAATCAGTTATACACTACTGGCCATTAAAATTGCTACACCACGAAGTTTGTAGCCAGTGGCGACACCTACAATGTGCAGACATGAGGAAAGTTTGCAACCGATTTCTCATACACAAACTTCAGTTGACCGGAGTGCCTGCTGAAACGTTGTTGTGATGCCTCGTGTAAGGAGGAGAAATGCATACCATCACGCTTCCGACTTTGATAAAGGCCGCATTGTAGCCTACCGCGATTACGGTTTATCGTATCGCGGCATTGCTGCTCGCGTTGGTCGAGATCCAATGACTGTTAGCAGAATATGGAATCGGTGGGTTCAGGAGGGTAATACGGAACAACGTGCTGGATCCCAACGGCCTCGTATCACTAGCAGTCGAGATGACAGGCATCTTATTCGCATGGTTGTAACGGATCGTGCAGCCACGTCTCGATCTCTGAGTCAACAGATGGGGACGTTTGCAAGAAAGCAACCATCTGCACGAACAGTTCGACGACGTTTGCAGCAGCATGGGCTATCAGCTCGGAGACCATGGCTGCGGTTACCCTTGACGCTGCATCACAGGCAGGAGCGCGTGCGATGGTGTACTCCACGACGAACCTGGGTGCACGAATGGATGAATCCAGGTTCTGTTTACAGCATCATGATGGTCGCAACTGTGTTTGGCGACATCGCGGTGAACTCACATTGGAAGCGTGTATTCGTCATCGCCATACTGGCGTATCATCCGGCGTGATGGTATGAGGTGCCATTGGTTACACGTCTCGGTCACCTCTTGTTCGCAGTGGACGTTACATTTCAGATGTGTTATGACCCGTGGCTCTACCCTCCATTCGATCCCTGTGAAACCCTACATTTCAGCAGAATAACGCTCGACCGCATGTTGCAGGTCCTGTACGAGCTCTGGCCAGCACATTCTCCAGATCTCTCACCAATTGAAAACGTCTGGTAAATGGTGGCCGAGCAACTGGCTCGTCACAATACGCAAGTAACTACTCTTGATGAACTGTGGTATCGTTTTGAAGCTGTACCTGTACACGCCATCCAAGCTCTGTGTGACTCAGTGCCCAGGCATATCAAGGCCGTTATTCCGGCCAGAGATGGTTGTTCTGGATACTGATTTCTCAGGATCTATGCACCCACATTGCGTGAAAATGTAATCACATGTCAGTTCTAGTAAAATATATCCGACCAATGAATACCCGTTAATCATCTGCATTTCTTCTTGGTGTGAAATTTTAATGGCCAGTGGTCCTGCGAGAAACTCAGAGTAGCGAGCATAGAGGCAATAGACAGGCACTACTGACAGATAGCATTCGGTGAGAATGTCGGCCGGCCGTGAGGCACGACAAGATAGTCGGCGCAGATGCCGTAACACTCAGTCCCGGATGGTGCAGTGGTTAACGCACGTGCCTAGTAATCAGGAGATCTCGAATTCGAATCCCAGTCCGGAACACATTTTTCACTCGCCGCCACTGCCTCCGCTTAATGTCTCGATGCAGCTGACATCAGTAATTCCTTCCCTTCCCTATCTTTTCTCCACCCCTCCTCCTTCAATGTACATATAATGCATCACAACTGCGGGTTCCACGTGGTGTCTGTTCTTTCGAACATACAGCATCTGCAGTGAATCAAGAGCGCCTAGACCAACATACGTTTAAATGAAATTACAATGGAATCCTGAACTTAAACTGCTTACAGGCGTTGATAAGTATCAATGGGGACTGTTGAAAATGTGTCCCGACAGGGACTCGAACCCGCGAGCTCCTGCTTGCATGGCAGATGCTCTATCCGTCTGAACCACCGAAGACACAGAAAATAGCGCGACTGCAAGAACTTATCTCTGGCACGCTCCCCGTGAGATCCACATTCCCAACTTACTGTCCACACACTACATTTGTAGTGCCCCAGCCCACTATACTCATTACTCGCGGTAGTCAATCTATCAATTCCCGTAAGAATTCGGCAATGTGAGTGCACTCTGCCCTCGGTGGCTCAGACGAATAGAGAGTATGCCATGTAAGCAGGAGATACCGGGTTCGAGTCCCGATCGGGACACACAATTTCAACTGTCGCCATTGGTATTTATCAACGCCTGCAAGCAGCTGTAGGTCAGTATTACACTGTAATTTCATTCTTCGAGGGCTGCAAAATCACCAAGGTTATCTGTTCTTTCCGAAAGAACAGATACCGTTGTTGATCTTGCAGCTTCATATAAAAATAAGTTTAAGTCGTTAATTATTACTCTGAAGATACTGAGCTACAAAAACGTTCATTTCAGTTGCTATTAATATTATGATAAGTCGTTTAATTTTTAATTTATTTTGTTGTTGAGACTACATTATTGTATCTTCGGTGTTGCAGTTACACGGCAAACATCACACGGTTCAGTGTGAACGAGTAAAGACGTTTCATTGTGTACAGCAGAATGGCAGCGGAACTTGTATATTTTGGATGGACAAACTTTCCTTACTGCAGCTTTTTCGTTCAGATGCAGTGCATAGAATCTGAGAGAATCCCACGATGTTCGAAAGTTGTGGACGTAAATAGTATTTCTGTGTGTATGCCAAAACTTAACTTACATTTCATGGAGGCTCGACCTGGCTTAAGACTTATTCTTATATCTATAATCCCACGAAAACTTTAAATGAATTTCACATAAAGCTATTTAACTCGTTCAGATTTTGAATTCTGAGTAATTCAGTTATTTAAGATAAATTTTCATGATCTTTTCATTTGCTTATGTCAGGTGCTTGGAAGCCACCTAACTCGTTTTTTCTTAGCCAGTGTTAGAGCAGATATAGATGCCACCTAACGTTCACTTAGTGTTCATCAGATACTTCTTGTGATTTGTATCTTTCCATAAACAAGAATTTAAACTAAAATCCGTATGTGTCTCAAGAGGTACTCCAAAACACATCCGGCAGCCTTATAGAGATAAGAATTTTAGGTATTTGCAGGTAATCCCAGACTACTCACTAAGGGCTTCATGGCTTGGTGTGTGGCCACCATTGAACAAGTAGTAAGCCATAATGAGCACATATCCTTCAACTATCCAATTGCTAAGTTGATTAATTAGCTGGTCGATCAGAGTGTTTAGAAGAAGTAGCCAGACACAAACATTAGTCCAAGTTGGTGGTGTTGTAATGTGGCCAGAAACGCCTGCCTGCCAGCCAATGCCATTACTGCTCTCTGACGCATTAACAACTGACGATTTCCACCAGTGCAACCGTGAAACAAAAAAGAGCCATTATCTTGTCAACCAACAAAAAGCCATACCGTTCTGTCTACAGTATCACCCAGCTGATAAAGGTTTCTTGCCTTGGTGTGCAGGACCCACAATGTCACAGAAAGATAGACCCGCTTCCAGGAGGCCAATCATTCTGCCCTATGCCGGTATTCCACCCTGTGCTGTCGGTGAGGCTTAGTGGTACCTGGTTAGACGTTTCCTCTTCGTATGACAGCACCGCACTGACTAAGCGTAGCTTGACACTGATCTGTCCGGGTACATAAAAGAGAGCACTGTTAGGGCTCCGTGTACGCCACTTCTGTCATTTAAATCACATTATGGTTAAGCTGCTCTACGCGTACTCTTATAGTGGCGTGTTGCAGACTGTTGTTTCGGAATGTTTCACTTGTTACAAATAGTAGTATATAACAGTACATATGCTCTCGGATTCTAGACCTGCAATCTACACTGCTGGTCATTAAAATTGCAGAACCATGAATGCGGGATGCAACACACGTTAAATTGATGTGAAATGTACTACATCCTTGGATATGTAAACGTAAAAATTAAGTAGGGCCAACGTCGTCTACATTCTGTATGTAAGGAAAGATTACACAGCGGGTCATTCATTCAGAATTCACATATTTATCTTGTTTGCGAGACGATCGTTTTGTGCCTCTTGTACGAAAGACAAACATCTGCCTGTAGGTATTGGAATTTGTCAGCGGCAAGATTGTCTCCTATCGAGACTGCAGTTTACCGTTCCGCGACACTGGTGCACGCTTTGGCTAGGACCCTACGACAGTCATGTGAATATAGACTTGGCTTCCGGATTGACGATCTCAACGCCGTTCAGTATCTCGGTGGCTCCACATGACTTGCGTCTGAGAGGACAATAGTATTGCCCCTTGAGTCAGTAAATGAGCTTGTTTGGAGCAATACAAATGTCCACAGTGTAAGCACGACTGGACCACCACGATCTGTCAGCACGGCGATCACTGACGCCGTGCCACAGTCACACCGATAATAGAGCACACGACGGTAACTCGCAGTTTCAGCTGGGGACTCCCTACTGTGCATACACAGTCATGGTGGATAAATCTCTGTTTGGAGGCTCGAAGGAGAACGAGTATTGCCAGATTTCACTGGCCTACATCGTTGGCTTTCAACATTCTGCGGAACCTTTGACATGAACACAAACACCGGCGGCTCGTTTCGCACATGACGACCGATTTCTCTCGAAGAAGGTAGGAGTAAAGTTCATTCCTGAGTTCGTACACCCTTTTTCAAGACATTCCCACACGAATGCCAGCGAGAGTTACTGTAATAAGTCAGGGCAGCGTGCTCAGCCCGCATATTAACGCACATCTTTTGGAAATATCTCGACTTAAGTGGCTGACTTTGTAATGAAACTTACCTCTTATATCATTGATTGAAGACACTCGTACCTCATGGTGTGATGAACTTCGTTATGTGTCAGAGCTTGCAATCCGGCAAAACAGGCAGCCAAACTACGACCATCTGTATTCACGCCTATACAATTTTCTCAGTTAATGTTGTTTTCTTCTGCAGAAGAGTGTAGTATTTCAGAGAGGTCAGTTGCTTTCGTTGCGAGAGAGAGAGAGAGAAGAGTAAGACCTGAATGGTTGACCGCGGAGTTGTTGGATGTAATTGAGGGAAAGAAGAAACTACATCACTTATGGTTAAGCTCTGGAACTGGATTGCAATAGGTACAAGGCAGATGGAAAGAGAGCTAAGAAAGTAACAATAAAATATAAGGTACAGTAATGGGTAAGAGTTCGTGAGGAAATAGAGCGTTCGCTTGAATATAGGAAATCGGCAGAGGAATGGAGGATGATAAGGAATTTGAAAATGGCTAACAATCCCACACCCACAATATCCAATATGTATTGGACAGGGGAAACGGCACTTTGAAGAGCTTCAGGTAGAAAAAAGACGTGGTAGTGTGATAGAAGTCTACAACAAAAGCTGTACATTAGTTATTGCACAACCTATACTAGAGGAAGAAGTAAAAGAGTTGCTTGAAAAGGCAAGAAATTCAAAGGTAAGTGGATCAGGAGGAATTGTGATGGAAATGTGGAAATATGGGGCCTCCACCTATAGGGAGACTTATTTGTAAACCATTCAGTCAGATTGTGGAGGGAGAGGAAGTGCCAAGAGAGTGACGTGTATCATACATATCTACTGTCCACAAAGAAATGAAGCAAGAAGCACCCACACAAATGTAGAGTTTTATGGCTTCTGTCAGCAGAATTTTTAGCGCCAAACTGAAAACGTGTTGGAGAATGAGACTGAAGAAAATATACGAGAGGAACAGCCAGGTTCTACAGTTGTGCAATCGTCTAGGGATTACATTTTTTGCCTTAGACAGATAAGTGAGAAGGCGTATTCTAAGGGTCAGGAAGGACACCTAATATATGAGGGCTTAGGAAGGCGTATTGTTCAATACACATCAACACACTGTGGGAAGCGATAAAGTATATCAGTGTAGAAGCACAGCAGAATTCGGAGAATATACAACCAATAGCACACAGTAGTTTAAATAGGGAGAAAGTTGAGTGAGAGATCCCAAACATCGAAAAGACAGGGCTGCAGTATGTCCCCGACCCTTATATTTGGATTATATATTGGAACGGTCGAATCAGTCGTGCAGACGTCTATGAATTCCTTTCCAAAAACAAAAAACAAAAAAAAAACAAAAAATGGTTCAAATGGCTCTGAGCACCATGAGACTTAACATCTGTGGTCATCAGTCCCCTAGAACTTAGAATCACTTAAACCTAACAAACCTAAGGACATCATACACATCCATGCCCGAGGCAGGATTCGAACCTGCGACCGGAGCGGTCACGCGGTTCCAAACTGAAGCGCCTAGACCGCACGGCCACACCGCCCGGCGAACTCCTTTCCAGCTAGTTACTTTCTGCTCAGTATTATTTGCCGATGATCAAGTGCTGCTAGCCCGAAGTAGAGTGGACGTTTAATTTGTGATAAAGAAGATAATGGAAGCATTTGAATAAGGCGGGCTTAGAATGAATATGAGCAAAATAGAACATCTAGTAGCGGATGGAACGGTATAGCACTGCCTCAAGGAACTATTAAAGCTTTAAAGCAGTTTAAATTCTTAGGATCGATCATCCATTCCTCGGGAAACTGTGAAGCAGCCCAGCAGGCAAGAGGAGTAATTAAAATGCTAAATGTTCTCTGGAGCAGTGCAAAGAAACAATGAAGAAGATTCTGCAAACCCTAGTGGAAAGCGCACTAACATACGGTGCAGAAGGGTGGACTTGGAAGTACAGGCTGTAGAAATGGATGTAATAAGGAAGGCAGCCAGGATATCCAGTACAGAGCGAAGAAGAAATGAGGAAATTAGGGAGATTATGGATATGGAACAACCAGTGGTGCAAAGAACTGGGAATAGAGCTCTCCAATGATACGGTCATGTAGGGCGAATAGAGCAAGGACAATGGCTAAAAGCAATCCATGAACGGCCGCCGCCAGTAAGGAGGATGAATGGCGGGTTGGGATTAACATGGAGATCAGGAGCAATTACAGTGAAAAGGAAGACCCCATGATCGTGAAAGTTGGTGAACTGGAGTACACGGTAACTGCTAAAGAGTGGAGTAGCTCTTAAAAGTAAATCAGTAACAGCTACTTTCATGCAGAAAATAAAATCTTCATGACATTTGCTGTCATGTAAATCGCGGACTAAGAGATTAGATGAGCCTCGTTGTCGCTGTCTGTAGCTTCATCGAACTGGATAGCAAAATTGCCGGTACCTTTGAGTTATTCCTTAATGTCGTCAGCCATATCGAGTATTCAACGACCAGCAGCATTGTTTGACACTTGCACACTTGCCAGTAGCTTGGTAGTTAACTCCCATAATGGATACCACGATCAGAACAGCTGGCAAATTAATGTCTATACGGCAGGGAACGTTGTAAGAGGAAAGAAGAACCTTTCTAGGAACCGTGGCTTGTTTAGTGAAAGCTTTATCAGCTCTGTAATTTCTGTTAACTTGTGGGAAGGTATTCTGGTGTTCTGTTTACCAAACTACTGTGATTTGACTCAAAATTTCGTTTCATTACATCAGGAAACATGCTTTTAGCAGCTAAATCTTTGAAACAAGTGATACATTGCGTTCATCCTTCGTTTCGATTGTAGTACAAGCAAAACTGAAACACAGGTGTTACAATACTTCCTGAATTTTCGTCTGTTCTTGTCTTTGTAGAACTCCTAGATACATTTGAAATAGCACGTTTTGTACTTACGTTTAAAAATGTGTCCATGCTAGCAGAGATACAGAAAACACAGAAAAGAAACAAAAATTACAAACGATCTGCATCTGACCGCTAGCTATCACGCTTTATGCACATGTTCTTCCCCTACCTACAAAGACAAATAAACCAAATTATTATTTTCATGATACTCCTTTCTCCGTCCGAACAAGCACAGTAAGGGCCTACGGTATCGACCGACCGCCGTGTCATCCTCAACCGATAGGCGTAACTGGATGCGGATACGGAGGGGCAGCAGGTCAGCATACTGCTCTCGCGGTTGTTGTCAGTTTTCGTAATCAGAGCCGCTACTTCTCAATCAATTGGCTTCAGAAGGGCTGAGTACATCCGCTTGCCAACAGCGATCGGCAGACCTGGAAGGCGACTCGTTCAAGTGCTAACCAGTACCAACAGCCCTTAACTGCGGTGCTCTGACGGGGACCAGTGTCACCTCGGCAGCAAGGCCGTTGGTATTTTTATGAAATTCCTATTACAGTTTCTCGACGCCGCTGGGAGCTGCGACGCACAGTTTGAGACTCCTGGTCTGCGTCATACGAGCCCTGGACCTGAGACGTGATATAGCGTGTCATGGGAACCAAACACGACAACCTCGCCCTCGTATCAGGTAGTTTTGACAGGAGGCGTGCCAAGACCAGTGGCTGTCTCTCTGACCTACCTCGAAACAGAGAGTGTCTGGCTCTTCTTCTGTGCAACACTTTCTCCTGATCTCTCACCCAGTGAAAACATCTGGACACCGATTGTCGACTGATGGGTACGCCTATAGTCTCCAGCCAATCTCACTGATCGATCCTGACACTGATTTGAAGCAGCACGGAATGACCTTCCGAACCAGTAATGCAATCTTAATTAGACTCGATTCCTAGCCGGAGTAGAGGCTTTTTTGCTGTCAGAGGGCGCAGCTCCTTGCACAGAATTTCGCATCAGCTGTACCTCCAAATCAGCAACAAATTTAATGAAATATTCCTTGGAAATTTGTGGTGAGGTCTTATGGGCCCAAACTGCTGACGTCATCGCTACCTAAGCTTATGCTCTAGTTAATCTAACTTAAACCAACTTACGCTAAGGACAACATACACACCCATGCTCAAGGGAGGACTCGAATCTCCGACGGGGGAAGCCGCGCGGGCCGTGACAAGGCGCCCTAGACCGCGCGGCTACCCCGCACGGCGAAAGTTTCTTCCCATTACGTATAATTACTGCAAGTTCATTATTTTCTGGCTGCCTGGTGTGGTGCAGGAAACGCTGGGAATTTTTAGTGGCTGAGGTTTGCACGGTCATAAAAACTTGTCAGCTTCCACATTAGTTATTAATAACACAGTCCAACTAATCTCAGAGAATTAGCTTAAATAACGAAATAGGGGATATTAATTGCTCCCTACTCCAACAAACAAAACTTTAACAGTGTATTTGTCATGTTGACAAATGTCTCGATATTTTAAATAAATTTTGTTTTAACAAGACAAGGAAAGCACAATGTAAATCCACAAGCTTCCAACTAATTAAAAATACAGGATGAAAAAAACAATAATGAAACAAAGTTGATGGGTAGAAGTTGGGACACACTATTTCCTAAATAGAACATAAATAAGACATGACAGAAAACATCCAAAAGCTAAGACTATTTCAGCAAATGCAAACTAAACGTAGCAAAAGGCGTTAATTTAAAGAGCCCAGAACAAAAAAGCCTAGACGCTGCTGCAGTATGGGGAAAGATAGAGTGGTTCACGAAATGCAGGAACACTCGGCCTCCATACTAAATATAAGAAAGTTAAGCAGTTAAACCTAATTTTATTATGAGGATGTGCTGAAAAGTAATGCTTACGAGTTTCTAAAGTGAAATTCTTAAAGGTTTTTAAATAAAACAAATCTTATTAACATCTCTGCATCTTTATTCCTGATGTCTACATATCTGCAGTCCTCTGCCGCTGGAGGGCTCCGAGTTGTACCGTTAACATGGTGGTGTGTAATGTATCTCGCGAGAAACAGCATTCTTTAGTCGAGTTTCGAATTCAAGAAGTTCGTTCACACATGGAGCACCCTGTCCTTCAGCATCACACTGCCAGATCACACACGAGCGCTGCGACATTTGCAACAACTAAAAGGCCTCGAGTTCACTGTCATCGATCGTCTTCCATACAGTCCCCACTTGGCTACATCCAATTTTCATCTGTTTCCAAAACTAGAGGAGCACTTTCAACAACTTCACTTTGATAGTAATGAAGCGATGCAATCAGAGATGATGCTGTGAGTCCGTCAATAAAGACAAACATCATGTAATGACGGTATCAACAAACTGGTCAGTTGTTGGGAAAAATGTTTTCGTCGCCAGGGATGACTATCTTTAGAAATAAATATATAGACATGAAGAATAAAGATGTAGAATGTTTATGACGTTTGTTTAGTTTGAAAAGCTTTGAGAGTTTTCAAATAAAAAATTCGGAGGCCTTACTTTTTAACACACCCCTGTAGAACTTTCCACAACTGAAACGTAGTTCAGGGAAACGCAACTTGAGCTTATGCGCACCTGTAGATCTTCTTGTAAAGGAAGTCTCATATATAACAGTTGTCTGGGGGTTTCCAAAATCGAAATATGACACGTGTAGCAGTTTGAGGGGACCGTATTATGCTCTCTCTCTCTCTCTCTTTCTCTCCCTCTCTCTCTCTCTCTCTCTCTCTCTCTCTCTCTCACACACACACACACACACACCCACACAGAGTCATATACGGTACGGGGAACAAGTGCCCAGAATTAGCAGTGTCTGCTCCCTACTTGCAGCCGTTGCTAGGCGACGCGCTCCCTAGGCGGTGTCTGTTATTGTCTCGTTATTGTTATGGGAGCAGGAGCCAGAGCGCGCCTCTGGGGAACAGGCGACCCTGGCTCCCCACCTGGGGACCACCTGTCTGCGTTATTTACTACCGCCACGATTAATACTCAATTGTCACGTTTACCTCCGGTATCTGGGTTCTCCGCAGGTGCTGTGAGGAACTACATAAGAGTCTTCATGACGCCGTGACGTGAATAATCTTATAACACCACAATATTACTGACTCCGTAAGTTCAAATGGTTCAAAGCACAATGGGACTTAACATCTATGGTCATCAGTCCCCTAGAACTTAGAACTACTTAAACCTAACTAACCTAAGGACGACACACAACACCCAGTCATCACGAGGCAGAGAAAATCCCTGACCCCGCCGGGAATCTAACCCGGGAACCCGGGCGTGGGAAGCGAGAACGCTACCGCACGACCACGAGCTGCGGACACTCCGTAAGTGACACGGAGCACAAAAGTATGGCGAATTACGGTATACTTTTGATTTAGTAAATTTTGATACCAATTTCCGTCTTATTTGGATTAATGTGTACTTATTGTGCCGGCAGCTTTTGTTTTCTATGGTGAAATTGACAATTCGTTTCCGTTGGGTGTAGCCAGTCGGGTGACAGTCTACAGATACTAATGAGAAACGTTGAGTCAAATGATTCGCCGCATGGGGTAGCCGCGTGGTCTACGGCGCCATGCCACGGTCCACGCTGCTCCCCCCCCCCCCTCCCCCCCCTCCGTCGGAGTTTCGAGTCCTCCCTCGGACATGGATGTGTGTGGTGCTGTCCTTAGCGTAAGTTAGTTTAAGTTAGATTAAGTAGTAGGTGAGCTTAGGAGACCGGCCCTCAGCAGCTTGTCCCATAAGACATTACCACAAATTTCCAATTTTCAAATGATTTGTTTCGGCGAAAAATATGAAATTATGAAATGTTTTTGACTGGGCTAGTGCGAGATTGATCTGGCTGTTACGGGTTGCATAGCTGGTTGCTGGTTTTCACATGCATTTCTAGTATTGTATGTTTCTAGAAGTATGACAAGATTTCTTGGGTTATTGTTTCGTATTCCAATGTTACCGTTTGGTTGCGAGTTGGCGATGCCAGCTAATGGGACTGCAGAAAAACTGGTTGCAGTGATAGACCGATATTCAGCGTAGCCAAGCCAACGTAGCGAAGCCAATGAATGTGTGGATAAGAAAACTGATTGTGGAGACGGACTGGTGCGCAGCGTAACCCGAGGTATGGATTGAGTTGAAATGTTATAGTTTTGTTGTGACTGAAGGAAAACTAGCTACGGCAATGGGCTGATCTGTAGCACAGCCTAATCATCGTTTCGAAAACTTTGTGGTTTATTTTCGAAATGTCAAGATTTTCGAAGTTGTGGTTACGTAGGAACCTGCAAGCACAGTTTAAAGATAATTTCCAAGATTACTTGAAAACGACGTAAATCGTACGTGCGACTGTCATGGCGCCAGATATGATTAGTTTTCGATTTCGTTTACAGTGTTGACAACAGATCATCAGTCAGCAGTGTTGTAGACATGCGTGATGCTGCCGCAGTGTCGACTTGCCTTACTTTTACCTGGCGGGAGATAATTCCGAAACTGCATGTTGTGGAAAGTGGTTTACATTCCTTTTACGAATCACGATTTTACGAATACGTAGACTGTCATGTGGCAGCGTTTGTCAGACTTGGTGAAAAATGTAACTAGATTGTACCCCGGCAAAATGTTCTCAGTTAAATATTTCAAAACTGTGTCCCAAAGCAAGTCTGCGTCCTACGAGAGCTACAGAGGCTACCGACGGAGCACTGCATCTTCACGCGACAGAACAAATCCGCAGAAATAGCCACATATAGTTTAGTCCATGAGAGACACTCGTGACACTGACCGTCTTCTCTTACAAAAGGCGATGTTTGAAAGCAGATTTATTTGGATCTACAAGAAATGCATTCACAGTTGTGAATGTACACACCTACCAGCCGTATAATGGATGACGACAATGGAAATTTGTGCCTGATAGGGACTCGAACCAGAATTTCCCGCTTATCGCGAGCGGTCGCCTAACCATTTGGCTACACGAGCACGACTCAGAGCAGACCAAAACTTAGATATGTTGTTAACAATGTGTCTACAAACTGTACTCGTACATCCATTAAGTATATTCCTGTACAGGGGAGACATTTTACTTTAAAGACGCTTGCCCCATGTCGGCGGATAAATAGGATATTACAGTGCCTGTGTTAATCCGAATTGCGATGGTATGTCCCTTGGGACATTCATGTAGAAAAATGGACAACCTTTACCACGAACCCTGCACTTAATGGTGTGCGACAAACACGGATCGAGCTGTCAAAACATGTGCCGTTCTATCTCACAATTGGAGGCTACAGAGCGATAGTCATTTACAACGATCAGCTGAAAACTTTCTCACGTTGTGGTCAGGAAGACCACGTTCGCTCAGCATGTCTCCAACGAAGAATTGTAGAAATACCAACAGACGACGCTACAGCAAAACCTATGGCGACGTCCCTCCCTTTCACATATGCGAATGTGTTCCGGTTGGTTGATTTAGGGGAGGGGACCCAACAGCGAGGTCATCGGTCTCATAAAATTAGGGAAGGTCGGGGAAGGAAGTCTGCCGTGTCCTTTCAAAGGAACCATCCCGGCATTTGTCTGAAGCAGTTTAGGGGAATCACCGAAGACCTAAATCACGATAACCGGAGGCGGGTTTGAACCGTCGTCCTCCCGAATGCGCCTCCAGTGTGCTAATCACTGCGCCATCTCGCGTCCGGAAGGACGCCCTACTGAACACTGACCTCACCCAACAGCTGGACAGACTCACCGGAAAGCCGACGACGGTGGATGGTGACACGAGCATGATGGTGGCAGCGATGCCCCCCACCGAGCAGCACCTACCAATACCTACAATATAGAGATAGGAAAAGAAAATGATCATTGACAGCCGGATAATGTCTAAGCCTGCTTTCTTCTCAGACTGCAGTGGCGACAGAGATAGTAGCCCACATTCGGATACAGAAACGCAAAGGCTTAAGCATCGATCTCCGAAACTGTACAAGAAACGACGTCTCACGCCGTCGGACGACTCCTTGATACGTATATATTGTGACGGCCAAGAAACGACCGATGGAGACAGCCAGCTTACAGAGGGTATCGAGACTTCATATCCAGAACACCACTGTGTCGACAGCAGTATACGTCAAGAGCGACCTGAAAAGTTAGACCACACAGAGCTACCAGCAGTCTGCTACCAATCCAAGGTAGTTGAAGAGGTGACAGGTGACACAGAAAGACGGGGCTGGAAAGACCCGGCTGACAGTAAACTTGTCCCGGGGAGACTGGGCTGATGATTGTGAAGGGGACCCACTGACAGTTGCAACAGGCGACACGACGGGGGCGGCGCCTCTTTAAAGTTAGAACCATAACCAATGACAGTGGACAGGACGGTGCCATGTAACGTGTCAGTACAACAACAAAAAGTGTAAGCTCCCACGGCCGATACAAATGCCACATAACGAAGATAAGCATATCGAGTAGCCTCTGTCAACATCAATAGCATACGGTCTCTGATTACGATATCTTTATTCAAAGATATGCTGCAAACGGCAGACATCGTCGTCGTCCTCCTACAAGAGTTTTACATCGATGAATTTCCTGTTATAAACGGGTGCGAATCCTACTCATCACACGTCTCCGAAACTGACAGCAGCATAGCAATATTTCTCAAAGAAGGCATCGCGGCAGAGGACGTATTGTACCTACCGTCGGCGTGGGAATTAGCAATAACAGGACTTGATGTGCGTCTCATCAACACCTATGAACCATCCGGTACAGGCAGGAGGCGACAGCGTTCCCGCTTCTTCGCAGTGAACATTACCTCTTTCTTCCAAGGTCAAAACGACCGATTAACCCTAGGCGGCGAATTAATTGTGTACTTGCACCGAAAGATCAGTTTCTTCGATAAACCCCGTTCCCAGAACCATGAATGTTGGTGCACAATATGCATCTGGTAGGCACCTAGGACCTGACCATGGTCTCTGTCCTGGATGCACCCATACGACGAGTCATTCAGCTAGTTTGCCTATCAAGTATATGTCATACTCAAGCTTAACGCTGACGCCCTGGAAGCGGAACTATGGCCTACAGCCTACTCTGACCGTAGAAGTACAATCTCCTGCCGTGCAGCAGGTCTGGCTTAGCCGCGGTCCTTGGAAAATGGGCGCTCCCCCTTTAGGGACCCAGCTCGTCGAGACAGCACTGAAGACGTTGGGAGATCTTGCGAACGATGCCTTCGGTCGTATTCCACTACACTACGTTGGTGGATGGATTAATGGATTGCGACAAATCGACGCTACTCCGTGCAATTATCACATATGGTCAAGAGCAGGTAGTGTGGTGACGTCACATGATAGTCTCTATTTCACGGTACTGCGGGAATGACCCGAATAAGTGCCTTCTCCGGAGCGGCAAGCAGCGGTACAAGAGCAAAAGCCAAAATTACGTCCATCATGCGACCCCACCTCTAAGTACATTGGTCAGAGGTCAGGGCACGGACACTATACTGGCTTGCAAGAGAACGCCCGTCGATGTACCATATCATTAACGAAAGCAAAAGACGACGAAGAGCCCTGCTACATGCAGTGGACACGGATGACGGCAGGCACATAACGTCACAAGATAAGAGCGATGAAGAAATCGGCGGGACCAGATGGCCTCCCTTTGGCATTTTATAGAACCTTTAGTTACATGATGGCACCACGATGGACTACTATCCGCTGCGAATTAATGCCTCCTGACGTGCCCTTACCGCCGGCTTTTGCGGAGGAGCTGATGATCCCGATATCCGGGTGGTACACGGATACGGGACTAAAGACCACTGATGCTCCTTAACTGCGACTTTAAAATATTCACCTGATTATTAGCAGCACGCCTCCGAAGAGTACTAAGCCATACCTACCTTGCAGAAGTCCTGACGAACGTACGATTTCCAAAACCATTTGCCACTGTCGTGATGCGGTACTCGGCAATGCCTCATCCAAAGTGCTCGTCAATGGACGTACAACAAAATACGCTCATCGTAGTGAGATCGGTCAGACAAGGATGTCCCTTGTCTATGATATTGTATGCACTGGTCCTCGACCAGTTACTTTGCGGCCTTCGGCACCGCTTGACAGGATTGACTTTGCGAGGATACACATTTAAGATGTATGCGGATGACCTGATGAGATACACAAGTCTGCAGAGATGAATATTGGTGTTGGACTAACTGGCGAATGTGTAGCACATCTACGGCTCATGGATATCTTGAAGCGCCTAGGGATGATTTTTACGGCATACGTCACAGAGCAGCTTATTGCTGTAAGAGACTACTACAGTCACTCCGGATAGGAGTCAAAGGGACATCTCGCGCGCATTAGACATGATCCAGCGAGTCACATATATAAACACTTACCTAGCGTCACGAATTCCGCACTTTGCTCAAGTACTGTCGATGTCTATGATGATAGCCGCATACTGGCGGCGTTCTCTGCCTTCGTGATTTTCGGTCTGCTATATAAAGTAAGATGGATGAGTGACCCTCCGGTCTGCCGAGTGTTGTTAGCAGTCAGGGTGCACTTAGCCCTTGTGAGGCAACTGAGGAACTAGTTGACTGCGAAGTAGTGGCTCCTGTCGCCAACTAACATACGGCCGGGAAGCGGTGTGCTGACCACATGCCCCTCCGTATCTGCATCCAATGACGCCTGTGGGCTGAGGATGCCACGGCGGCCGGTCAGTACCGTTGTGTCTTCATGGCCTTTTCGGTGGAGTTTAGTTTATATAAAGGAAGATCCGAAGCTCTTACCCTCCCTCCTAGAAGGGATGGGTCAGGTCTGGTGCATATTCACGATCGAGCGGTGGCCATATACAGGGTGTAAACGGTATAAGGCGCCAAAATTATACAGATGGTACATCTCAGTGTGCTTGACAAAAAAGTCTAATGACATTTTCTTGTATCATGTACTTTATTTTTGTATTATTAATACCTAATGTTCGTAGGATAGATTGTATACGCATTTCTGTTTACGTAGTCAACCGACAGTACACGGCGTACCGAGCTTATTGCCTACAATGACGGGGCGGCCAGAGAAAGGCAACGAACCGACCAGAGGATTGAAATCATTAGACGTGTACAACGACGTGGTGTGATAATCAGGGCCGGCCGCGGTGGCCGAGCGGTTCTAGGCGCTTCAGTCCGCAACCGCGCGACTGCCACGGTCGCAGGTTCGAATCCTGCTTCGGGCATGGATTTGTGTGATGTCCTTAGGTTAGTTAGGTTTAAGTAGTTCTAAGTTCTAGGGGACTGATGACCTCAGATGTTAAGTCCCATAGTGCTCAGAGCCATTTGAACCATTTGATAATCAGGTGGCACCGAAAAAAGGTTTTTGGGTTGTCAAGAATGTGTAATTCGCTTTACGCGAATTGAATGCAACCAGTCTGTTTCTCAACACGTCGATAACGAAGGTCGTAGTAGTAATGACAAGCTAATATCAAACACAATGTATTTCCATTAGTACAAATTCCTTAGGATGGATAGGATGTGTGACTGCTGTGTACGGACGCAGGAGGAGCTGGCCACTGTTCGCGAACAGCTGAGCGTGTTGATGGCCGCGGTCAGCCGTCTTCAGGCTGCTGCCTCGGAGTGTAGCGGCAGTGGGGAGTCTGGTGCGTCGCAGGGCACACCCCAGGTGTTACATCCTTCACACACTGTCCCTGCTGTCGAGACATCTTCGCCGGTACCGGGCGCGGTTGGGCCACCCTCTCCCCAAGGGGAGTGGCGGGTTCAGCGGCGTTCGCGGCGCACGAGGCGGAGGGTCAATGTGGAGGCTGGCCGTGTGGCATCGCCCGCTCTGCCTGTGAGTGGACATGTGGCTGCTCCTTCAGCAAGGTCCGAGCAGGCACAGGGGGGGAGGAGTTTATTAGTTATTGGGAGCTCCAACGTTAGGCGGGTGATGGAGCCCCTTAGGGAAATAGCGGGAAGGTCGGGGAAGAAGGCCAGTGTTCACTCTGTCTGCTTGCCGGGGGCCTCATCCGAGATGTGGAGGAGGCCCTACCGGCGGCGATAGAGAGCACTGGGTGCACCCGACTGCAAATTGTTGCTCATGTCGGCACCAATGACTCCTGCCGTCTGGGTTCAGAGGTCATCCTCAGTTCGTACAGGCGGTTGGCGGAATTGGTGAAGGCGGAAAGCCTCGCTCGCGGGGTGGAATCAGAGCTAACAATTTGTAGTATCGTTCCCAGAACCGATCGCGGTCCTCTGGTTTGGAGCCGAGTGGAAGGCTTAAACCAGAGACTCAGACGATTCTGCGGAGATCTGGGGTGCAAATTTCTCGACCTCCGCTATCGGGTGGAGAAATGTAGGGTCCCCCTGAATAGGTCAGGCGTGCACTACACGCCGGAAGCGGCTACAAGGGTAGCGGAGTACGTGTGGAGTGCACATGGGGGTTTTTTAGGTTAGAGAATCCCCTCCCTAGGCCCGACAAGACGCCTCCTGAGACGCGGCAAGGTAGGAGTAGGCAAAATGCAACAGGGAATAACAATATTAATGTGCTAATAGTAAACTGCAGGAGCGTCTATAGAAAGGTCCCAGAACTGCTCTCATTAATAAACGGTCACAATGCCCATATAGTACTAGGGACAGAAAGTTGGCTGAAACCAGACGTAAACAGTAATGAAATCCTAAACTCAGATTGGAATGTATACCGTAGAGACAGGCTGAACAGTGAAGGGGGAGGCGTGTTTATAGCGATAAGAAGTGCAATAGTATCGAAGGAAATTGACGGAGATCCGAAATGTGAAATGATTTGGGTGAAGGTCACGGTTAAAGCAGGCTCAGACATGGTAATTGGATGTCTCTATAGGCCCCCTGGCTCAACAGCTGTTGTGGCTGAGCACCTGAAGGATAATTTGGAAAATATTTCGAGTAGATTTCCCCACCATGTTATAGTTCTGGGTGGAGATTTTAATTTGCCAGATATAGACTGGGAGACTCAAACGTTCATAACGGGTGGCAGGGACAAAGAATCCTGTGAAATTTTTTTAAGTGCTTTATCTGAAAACTACCTTGAGCAGTTAAACAGAGAACCGACTCGTGGGGATAACATATTAGACCTTCTGGTGACAAACAGACCCGAACTATTTGAAAAAGTTAACGCAGAACAGGGAATCAGCGATCATAAAGCGGTTACGGCATCGATGATTTCAGCCGTAAATAGGAATATTAAAAAGGGTAGGAAGATTTTTCTGTTTAGAAAAAGTGACAAAAAGCAGATTTCAGAGAACCTGTTGGCTCAACACAAAAGTTTTGTCTCAAGTACAGATAGTGTTGAGGATCAGTGGACGAAGTTCAAAACCGTCGTACATTATGCGTTAGATGAGTATGTGCCAAGCAAGATCGTAAGAGATGGGAAAGAGCCACCGTGGTACAACAACCGAGTTAGGAAAACTGCTGCGGAAGCAAAGGGAACTTCACAGCAAACATAAACATAGCCAAAGCCTTGCAGACAAACAAAAATTACGCGAAGCGAAATGTAGTGTGAGGAGGGCTATGCGAGAGGCGTTCAATGAATTCGAAAGTAAAGTTCTATGTACTGACTTGGCAGAAAATCCTAAGAAATTTTGGTCTTATGTCAAATCGGTAGGTGGATCAAAACAAAATGTCCAGACACTCTGTGACCAAAATGGTACTGAAACAGAGGATGACAGACTAAAGGCCGAAATACTAAATGTCTTTTTCCGAAGTTGTTTCACAGAGGAAGATTGCACTGTAGTTCCTTCTCTAGATTGTCGCACTGATGACAAAATGGTAGATATCGAAATAGACGACAGTGGGATAGAGAAACAATTAAAATCGCTCAAAAGAGGAAAGGCCTCTGGACCTGATGGGATACCAGTTCAATTTTACACAGAGTACGCGAAGGAACTTGCCCCCCTTCTTGCAGCGGTGTACCGTAGGTCTCTAGAAGAGCGTAGCGTTCCAAAGGATTGGAAAAGAGCACAGGTCATCCCCGTTTTCAAGAAGGGACGTCGAACAGATGTGCAGAACTATAGACCTATATCTCTAACGTCGATCAGTTGCAGAATTTTGGAACACGTATTGTGTTCGAGTATAATGACTTTTCTGGAGACTAGAAATCTACTCTGTAGGAATCAGCATGGGTTTCGAAAAAGACGGTCGTGTGAAACCCAGCTCGCGCTATTCGTCCACGAGACTCAGAGGGCCATAGACACGGGTTCACAGGTAGATGCCGTGTTTCTTGACTTCCGCAAGGCGTTCGATACAGTTCCCCACAGTCGTTTAATGAACAAAGTAAGAGCATATGGACTATCAGACCAATTGTGTGATTGGATTGAGGAGTTCCTAGATAACAGGACGCAGCATGTTATTCTCAATGGAGAGAAGTCTTCCGAAGTAAGAGTGATTTCAGGTGTGCCGCAGGGGAGTGTCATAGGACCGTTGCTATTCACAATATACATAAATGACCTGGTGGATGACATCGGAAGTTCACTGAGGCTTTTTGCAGATGATGCTGTGGTGTACCGAGAGGTTGTAACAATGGAAAATTGTATTGAAATGCAGGAGGATCTGCAGCGAATTGACGCATGGTGCAGGGAATGGCAATTGAATCTCAATGTAGACAAGTGTAATGTGCTGCGAATATACAGAAAGATAGATCCTTTATCATTTAGCTACAAAATAGCAGGTCAGCAACTGGAAGCAGTTAATACCATAAATTATCTGGGAGTACGCATTAGGAGTGATTTAAAATGGAATGATCATATAATGTTGATCGTCGGTAAAGCAGATGCCAGACTGAGATTCATTGGAAGACTCCTAAGGAAATGCAATCCGAAAACAAAGGAAGTAGGTTACAGTACGCTTGTTCGCCCACTGCTTGAATACTGCTCAGCAGTGTGGGATCCGTACCAGATAGGGTTGATAGAAGAGATAGAGAAGATCCAACGGAGAGCAGCGCGCTTCGTTACAGGATCATTTAGTAATCGCGAAAGCGTTACGGAGATGATAGATAAACTCCAGTGGAAGACTCTGCAGGAGAGACGCTCAGTAGCTCGGTACGGGCTTTTATTGAAGTTTCGAGAACATACCTTTAACGAAGAGTCAAGCAGTATATTGCTCCCTCCTACGTATATCTCGCGAAGAGACCATGAGGATAAAACCAGAGGGATTAGAGCCCACACAGAGGCATACCGACAGTCCTTCTTTCCGCGAACAATACGAGACTGGAATAGAAGGGAGAACCGATAGAGGTACTGAAGGTACCCTCCGCCACACACCGTCAGGTGGCTTGCGGAGTATGGACGTAGACGTAGAAGTAGATAGTTGTGCATGAATTACAATCAAATGTTTCACCTTTTTACGGCAATGCCATAACGAATACTAAATTCACACTATTTTCCTTCTGTACAACAACATCGTAACGAAAAGAAAACCCATTACTTTGTTTCCTCTTACACCAATACTACAATAAATGTTCTAAATGACGACCATTCGCTTCTACACATGCTTCATTACGGCGAACCCAGTTTCGTCGCACTCGTTCACACACATGCACCTTTATGGTACTGGCAGCATCTAAAATGTTCTGCGTCAGTTTGTCCACATTACTTACTGGCTCAGCATAAACAAGTTCATTTGGCCCCAAAAGTAAAAATCCTGTGGATTTAAATCAGGGCTGCGTGCTGGCCATCGACGTGGACCCGAACGCCCGATCCATCGCCCTGGAAATCGACTATCCAAAAATCTGCGTACCCTGTGACCAAAGTGGGGTGGAGCACCATCGTGGAGGAACCACATGTCATGACGTATGCCTAACGGAATGTCTTCTAACAACATTGGTAACAATGTTTCCTCTAGTAACGTTCGGTAATAGTTACCAGTCAAACGTGCAGGTAAAAAATAAGTTCCAATACTGTAATTATCGAGCATCCCCGTCCACACATTTATGGAAAATCTTCGCTGAAAATGTGTTGCCACTACGTGGCGAGGATTGTGTACACTCCACGTGTGCATGTTATGGAAATTAGTTATTCCGTCGCGAGTGAAACACACTTCATCTGCGTACTGTGTAACAAAAACCACTCTGAGAATTCACGTCGTGGAGGGAAATCGTGGTCTTCCAATGCTTGTACGCGTTGAATGTGGTAGGGCCGCAGACGCTCCTCTTGCAAAGTGCGATGAACGACAGTGTGCGATATACCCACGTGGCGGGCGATGCTTCTAGTACTCTGAGAAGGATCCTCCTGGATGCGGTCCAGAATTCTTGCCTCACCTTCCAATGTACGATCGGCGCGTTGTGAGCCTCTGCCTTCTGCGTGGGGCAGTTAAGAGCCAGTATCTCTCAATCTAAGGAAATTAAATACGTACTCGTCAGTTGTATTCTGCCATGATGTAACAAAAAAGGAAAGAATATCAGAACAGAAGATACGTTTCGCATACGGACGAAAATTTACAAAGGTGCAGATAACTACTGTACTTTATTAAGATGCAAATGCATAATAATCGCATACAAGTAGAGAATTACAATGGCACAAACCCTTGGTGCACAGCAGCAAATGTTTTTCGTGCAGGAAGTCGTCGTTGTGGGAAGCGTTTTCGATAAATTCGTACAGCTGCCCTCGCAACACCTTTTGCCTAGCCGTAAATTAATTCCAATCTCAAAGAAAGCAGGTGTTGACAGATGTGATAATTACCGAACTATCAGTTTAATAAGTCACAGCTGCAAAATACTAACGAGAATTCTTTTCAGACGAATGGAAAAACTGGTAGAAGATCGATTTGGATTCCGTAGAAATGTTGGAACACGTGAGGCAATACTGACCTTACGACTTATCTTAGAAGAAAGGTTAAGGAAAGGCAAACCTACGTTTCTAGCATTTGTAGACTTAGCGAAAGCTTTTGACGATGTTGACTGGAATAGTCTCTTTCAAATTCTAAAGGTGGCAGGGGTAAAATACAGGGAGCGAAAGGCTATTTACAATTTGTACAGAAAGCAGATGGCAGTTATAAGAGTCGAGGGGCACGAAAGAGAAGCAGTGGTTGGGAAGGGAGTGAGAAAGGGTTGTAGCCTCTCCCCGATGTTATTCAATCTGTATATTGAGCAAGCAGTAAAGGAAACAAAAGAAAAGTCCGGAGTAGGCATTAAAATCCATGGAAAAGAAATAAAAACTTTGAAGGTTCGCCGATGACACTGTAATTCTTCAGAGACAGCAAAGGACTTTGAAGAGCAGTTGAACGGAATGCATAGTCTTGAAAGGCGTTTATAAGATGAACATCAACAAAAGCAAAACGAGGATAATGGAATGTAGTCGAATTAAGTCTAGTGATGCTGAGGGAATTAGATTAGGAAATGAGACGCTAAAAATAGTAAATGAGTTTTGCTATTTGGGGAGCAAAATAACTGATGGTCGAGTCTGCAGCTCGTGGTCGTGCGGTAGCGTTCTCGCTTCCCACGCTCGGGTTCCCGGGTTCGTTTCCCGGCGGTGTCAGGGATTTTCTCTGCCTCGTGATGACTGGTTGTTGTGTGATGTCCTTAGGTTAGTTAGGTTTAAGTAGTTCTAAGTTCTAGGGGACTGATGACCATAGATGTTAAGCTCAGAGCCATTTTATGATGGTCGAAGTAGAGAGGATATAAAATGTAGACTGGCAATGGCAAGGAAAGCGTTTCTGAAGAAGAGAAATTTGTTAACATCGAGTATAGATTTAAGTGTCAGGAAGTCATTTCTGAAAGTATTTGTATGGGGTGTAGCCATGTATGGAAGTGAAACATAGACGATAAATAGTTTGGACAAGAAGAGAATAGAAGCTTTCGAAATGTGGTGGTACAGAAGAATGCTGAAGATTAGATGGGTAGATCACATAACTACTGAGGAGTTATTGAATAGAACTGGGGAGCAGAGGAGTTTTGGGCACAACTTGACTGGAAGAAGGTGGTGGTGGTGGTGGTGGTGGTTAGTGTTTAACGTCCCGTCGACAACGAGGTCATTAGAGACGGAGCGCAAGCTCGGGTTAGGGAAGGATTGAGAAGGAAATCGGCCGTGCCCTTTCAAAGGAACCATCCCGGCATTTGCCTGAAACGATTTAGGGAAATCACGGAAAACCTAAATCAGGATGGCCGGAGACGGGATTGAACCGTCGTCCTCCCGAATGCGAGTCCAGTGTGCTAACTGGAAGAAGGGATCGGTTGGTAGGACATGTTCTGAGGCATCAGGGGATCACAAATTTAGCATTGGAGGGCAGTGTGAAGGGTAAAAATCGTAGAGGGACACCAAGAGATGAATACACTAAGCAGGTTCAGGTTGCAGTAAGTACTGGGAGATGAAGAAGCTTGCCCAGGATAGAGTAACATGGAGAGCTGCATCAAACCAGTCTCAGGACTGAAGACCACAACAACATCGCATAGTTCAGCTATAGTAAATCTCCTTTCCATCCTAACAGTTAACACAGTTGCAATAACATCTGCACAGGTTACTCGCCTACTGTCGTCGCTCGGTGTATTACAATGACGCAGCCACTCAGGCCGCAGTTGCCTGTGTGTTTACAATTTACGCTCACGATGTCAATACGCGCAACGGGACAACCGTAGGAAATACATAAACATGTTACTAGACTTTTTTGTCAAGCATTGTGAGATGTGCCATCTGCATAGTGTTGGCGCCTTATACCGTTTACAAAAAAATGGTTCAAATGGCTCTGAGCACTATGGGACTCAACTGCTGAGGTCATTAGTCCCCTAGAACTTAGAAATAGTTAAACCTAACTAACCTAAGGACATCATACACATCCATGCCCGAGGCAGGATTCGAACCTGCGACCGTAGCGGTCTCGCGGTTCCAGACTGCAGCGCCAGAACCGCGCGGCCACTTCGGCCGGCTATACCGTTTACACCCTGTGTATTAACATAGTATTAAAACTGTGGAGACAACATCACGCACGTCTGACAGGAATCTTAATAGAAGAACTAGTTTCTCGAGTAGCATCTATGACAGGCCAGCACATTTCCCAGTCATTTCACCATATACACGACGTTTTAATCGAGTACAGGTATGTTCAGATGGCTCTGCCGGAAAACAGGCCTGCAGGGGCGAGCGACATCTATCGGATGCTTACGACCGGACGACGTTGCAATCCATTGAAAGGAAGCTTGGTTCAAATGGCTCTAAGCACTATGAGACTTAACATCTGAGACTTAGAACTATTTAAACCTAACCAACCTAAGGACTTCACACACATCCATGTGGGAGGAAGGATTCGAACCTGTGACCGTAACAACAGATCGCTTCCGGACTGAAGCGCCTAGAAGCGTTCGGCCACAGCGGCCGGCTGAGAGGAAGCATCCACATATCATTTAGCATGTAGTATGGGTATCGACACACCACGTTTCCTTAGACACAGAAACACGCGCAATGTGTTACCTAACAGTTAATGGTAAAAATGTCGCCCGATCCAGGCTCCATGCGATTCGTATGACAGATTCAACATTATGCTGTCAGTGCCAGGCCCTGGAAGACGATAAAGACTGCCTCGTATGCGACCCCTCAGCAAACTGTGGCGTTTGGCGACAAAAATGATCGCCTTCTTTCTTTGAATGGGTCAACACAACATTAGCCCGCGACTGTATTCTTCTATCCACGTACTAAACGATTGCAATAAGATGGCTTCGAGGCCAGGCGGTGCTCTATTTGTGCAGAGATGGTCCAGAGAATGTGATGAAATTTCGGACTTTCAGACAAGAACGATATCTGAAGATCCTAAACATTACGAAATACCGACAGTATTTCTGTAACTTCCTATAGAATACGTTTCAAAACCCCCCGCATAGTTGGAACGTCTAGGGTAGGAGAAGTTAAATTACCGATGTGATGAAAAAATGAACGAAAGATAAGAACCGGGGAATACCACATGCACACGGCAAGACATACACGTAAAGCAGCGGCAGGGATTGGAAGTAAGATTCTCCATCGTGCTATGTTTTTCTTTCTTTACGTTGTGCGAAAATAGTGTTAAGTTTGTATAGCTTTCAGATAGTATAGAAATACTATTTGTGGTATGATAATGAAATGTTTGTTACCCAAATTTAACTTAACTGTTACATGTATATCAGGATTTGCTTTAATATGGGAAAAACATTGATTAAAATTTGAAGGATATTTCGAGAATTATTTCTTTTAATATAATTGTATTTAGCTTTTTAATTTCTGATATATGTTTAATTTTCCAAAGAATACTACTTTGTCACAATGTCACATTTATGTCAGTCTGGTTTACCGTTATACTGTTCAGCTTACTTATACACACTCAAAAGAAGTTTTGCATTACCCCGGTTCCCAGAACTCAAGAAGATAGACGTTGACTGTGGATATTGTATCACAGACACAGTCCCTTCGACTGTTTAGAGATGTCACTAAACCCGCCCAAAGACCTAAACAAACATGCATGAGCAGCGCTGTTAGACGAGGGTGTCCGACAGCCTATCAGTTCCAGTCATTCCATCAGAAAGGAGGTACACGGCTCGTGTTGTCTGTAGTTCAACCACGCCTAGACGGCCAGTACCGCGGTTCGATCGCGTCCACATTGTAACTTTGTACCGGGAAGGGCTGTCAATAAGGGATGTGTCCAGGCGTCTCGGAGTGAACCAAAGCGATGTTGTTCGGATATGGAGGAGATACAAATAGACAGGAACTGCCGATGACATGGCTCGCTCAGGCCGCCCAAGGGCTACTACTGCGGTGGATGACCGCTACCTACGGATTATGGCTCGGAGGAACCATGACAGCAACGCCACTATGTCGAATAATGCTTTTCGTGCAACCACAGGACGTCGTGTTTCGACTCAAACTGTGCGCACTAAGCTGCATAATGCGCAACTTCACTCCCGACGTCCATGGCGAGGTCAGTCTTTGCAACCACGTTACCATGCAGCGCGGTACTGATGGGTCCAACGACATGCCCAACGGACTGCTCAGAACTGGCATAACGTTCTCATCACCGATGAGTGTCGCGTATGCCTTCAACCAACAATCGTCAGAGACGTGTCGGGCCGACGTACGCCGCCGGTGGTCATGGAAGGCACCGTAAAGGATGTACGATACGTGAATGCCATCCTCCGACCGATAGCGCAACCATATCGGCAGCATATTGGCGAGGCATTCAGCTTCATGTACGACAATTCATGCCCCCATCGTGCACATCTTGTGATTGACATCCTTCAGGATAACAACATAAGTCGACTAGAGTGACCAGTATGTTGTCCAGACGTGAACCCAAACGAATATGCCTGGGATAGACGGGCTGTTTACGGCCACGTGACCCGCCAACCACTCGTAGGAGGGATCAACGCCGAATCGTCGTTGAGTAGTGGGACAATCTGGACCAACAGTTCCTTGATGAACTTGTGGATAGTATGCCACGACGATTACAGGCATGCATCAATGTAGGAGGACGTGCTACTGGGTATTAGAGGCACTGCCATGTACAGCAATCTGGACCACCAGCTTTGAAGCTCTTGCTGTACGGTGGTACTGCAAAAAATGTGTGATTTTCATGAGCAATCAAAATTCCAATTTTCTGTACAGGTTCCGGAACTCTCGGAACCGAGGTGATGCAAAACATTTTTTGATGTGTGTATAAAAAATTGTTAATCCCATTTTGTAAAGCTCAACATAAAGGCAGTTTTATTATTTTCTTTTGGTCTTGTAAAAATTTTGACGTAATTATCTGAAGAAGCGAACTGAAAATCGCTGCAGGTAACTTGACATGTGAACATGTAAGTCGAACGACGTTTTGTATCACCTAACATAAAAAATAAATAAATAAAAGATGAATACACCCAAAAATCGATGGTTCCGTGGCAAACGAAAAGAAAGTAAGCGGGATACTGGATTCGTATACCGGTTAGATACACATTTTCACTCGTCACCGCTGATTCTGCATAAAGTCCCGATGCAGCTGGCATCAATAATTCCTTCCCTTTCCTTTCTTTTCTCCCCTTTACAGTCTATATAATATGTATCATAGCTGCGGAATCCAAGTGGTGTCTGAAAGAACCGATACGACGCATGCATATTAAATGCAGTTTTTGGTGAACACTCAGGCAAGTATTTCTCAATCCGGAAAAAGATTCTCACGCACTTTGAATTTTGTCACGGAGCAAAGCAAATAAAACAGGAAGTACCTTCGCTCCTCTTCTGTGCTTCCGACGTCGACGTGTGTTTTCTACGATCTTTTGAATTGTTAGATGTCCCGTCCATTATAACAGTACTATTTTCACATGTTATTTTCTCCGTTCATTCACATCCGAACAGTAGGAACCTTCTGTCAGGAACTGATACATCGTTATTTTTCAAAATACTATTACCTTCAGTTAATTTAAAATTTTTTTTGTTCACTTGAACCTCCTAACGAGTGCCAGGATTCCTGGTCGTCGCAATAGCTCCTGTTCTTGTTCTTCACAACCCAGTTTTGTAGCTCTCCTAATTTCGCATATTTGCGGGAAATCTAAGCACTTACCTCCCAATCTGGGAATTCTTCTTTAGAAATTCGGAAAATAGTCACTGCCGTTTCTTCGTGGATTCTTTTCGTACAGTTTCAATCTGCACATCTGTTTCGACAGGTGGGCAAGAATGTTTCTGTTCAACCGGGATTCTGCCATTTGCAATGTTTAGACGCCCTCGGCACTCACCCGATTTACAATTCACTCACATTTAGTTCACTAATGACCCAAAAAATTATGACCACCCACTTAATAATTTGTTTGTCCGTCTTTGGTACGAAATACATGACTGATTCTTCTTATCAGGGATCCAGCAGCTTGTTGGTAGGTTTTCTAGATACTGTTCACAGGCTGTGCGTAATAATAATCTAAGCTTTGCCAAAGTCACTTATCTCGGTGGATTTCCCCATTTGCAGTCCATATCTTTGCTATGGTGGTCCCCCGTCCGTGTCTGCTCCGCATACATCCTTTTGTTATCGCATCACTTGACCGTAACGCCACCAGGTGGCATCCAACTTCGCCGAAGGCAGTAGTCATAATGTTTTACCTTATCTATGTACTCATCACATTTTCTGTGCACCCAATAAAGATGGCCCTCTTCCAAAAGCCACCCCTTCCCTTTCGTTGTAATTGTTTCCATTACTCACAATGTACGTATCTCATGTAGTATAGGAAACTGCACTGAAACAGAGGTTGTCGCTATGAGGGTGACAACACGACCGCTGCTCATCAACGCGTGACGTAAATCAACCGTAGAGAATTTTCCAGTAGGAAATACCTCGGTGAAAATCTAGGTACGTGTGTCACCTACGGTAGGGTGGGAAACATCGCTGTCGGAATGTTTACTAGCCGCCAAAAGTCTCGTAACCTAGGGTGGCACACTGTTACTCACTTCTGTTGCTCACGCAGGACGCAAGTCAAACGTGTCAGCAGTGTATCGTTCAAAACTACCAAGTAACGTTATTGATTACGAACTCTCTGTCACATGTATAACACGCGCTTCCAATGTTGCAACAGGTTCAAGAACATTGTAAAAGGCCTCACGTTCGACATTGGCTGCTACATGAAACACTTCGAGCGCATTGGCTTGGTCGCATCCCCATTTGGGGCTGCGGTAAAAAAGCGGATGCCAGCCACATCGTCTCTGTCTGTCCGCATAAATACCGTACTATAAATCAGCTACTACAACATCTGGTCTGCAAACTTCAATAATTGCGATACTGCACCTGAAATACTACAGATCTGCCTCTGTTTCTTAGGATCTTGGTCAGATGCTTTTGGAATGTACTGCCTTACCGCCGACACATGGTATGTGTAGGTGGGTTGTATTTTCTTTACCATTAAAAGTGAGAAAAAGCGTGAGACTGTTAAATAAGACAATGTGAAGACGTAGAAACACGAGTATATTTGATAATCTATTAAGAACTGACTAAATTCTTCGTTGAGATTTTCCAAGTACAAACAAATAATTAATTTAGTTTGACAGGTATTCTGGGATTTTGGGATCAGTAGCTGGTGCATTTTTCCAAGCATCTATTTCAGTACTGGCAGCAGGATCGTTATTAATTCGTGTAACATTTAAATCAGTATGGCGAAACTGGAAATTGCTTCCTTTTCCTCCGCGTCACCTATCACTAACTGGTACAGTGTTCAAGACTTCAGATTCTCTTTCAGAAGGCAATGGACTCAAATCCCTGTCTGGACACCCAGAGTTCGCTTTTACTTGTCTTCTGTTAATCGTGTAAGGCAAAGAGTGAAACTTTTTCTGTGGACTCCGTCAAATCTACGAGGCCGATATCCGTCCCCTTTCTAGCGCAGTGAGACTTCATGCTCTAACGTTATCGACGTCGACGGGATACTTAACCCTCGTTAAGAGTGTTTGACTCTCACAATACAGAATTTAAATGTAAATTTAATGTCGCATTATAGACTGCCATTTTGTGAATACGTCTAAACGGGTAATTATAGTTACAGTGATCATGATTCATTTCACGTGTTGTCTCCAATATTCGCAAGTAAAAAGGAAAAGACTCGATTCTGTGTAATAAGACAGAGAGAGTAGTGGTCGTCCGTTATGGAAGAAGTTCATATGAGAGAAAAGGAATTGAGAAGTCGAGGGGGAGAAGGCGCTGGCAGTATGATTGATGGGGAAAGAAAACTGCGCTTGAGAACTTGTCGCCTTGTATCATTAAGAGTGACGGAATGACATAACATGCTAACGCCTGAGCTATGGGCCGTGAGGAACGCCATCTGCCTGATATCAGCATTCTGTCTCCAAGAACCACACCTCAGACAGGTGCTGCAGTCAAAACAAAATGATAAAGAAATGCCAAATACTTTTTGTAAAAAGGTCGCTTGTGATTAAAGCCAATTACAGCAGAAAGGCGAACAAATTCTGGTCATTAGTTATACATTGGCAACTCCATAAAAAAAATTTCTGCTCAACAAAGAAACTATTTGATATACAGAATCGTTAAATATCACCTAGAAATGGTCCCTGAGAAAATGTATTAATAGGATAGTTTACTGTTCAGACCTATATCAAAAAGTAAGCAAATCACTGAATACGTCTTTGAAGAGAATGTTTCAGGTACTTTCTTTCTTTTTGGCAACACTCTCAGCAATTGAGTTCCTGCCCCTTTAATGATTTTTTCCCTGTACTTCCTCATATTATAAATGCTTTTCAACCAGTGATATCAAAAACTTTAATAATGACCTGTTGATTCCTACTTGAAACTTGGGAAAAATGTAAGTTATTCATACGCTGCTGACACGGTATTTCAGTCCAGAGCGTGCTGACCGTCTTTAGGTGTAGAAAAACGCAAAGTAAACTGAATTGTTCTTTATGAAACTCGTACAACAACTTGTTTAAACGCCATACACACGCCAATAAAAACGTAGATAAAGTTCATCAGGTTTACAGCGATGACTTACTTGACAGAAAAAAAAAAACATTTTGTCTGTGTACCTTCGGAGGTATTTCTGATCTCACAGCGCATTCTGCGGGGACTTGAGAAGCCACGTTAGTAGCTGACGTAACGATTCTCGTCTGAACAGGGTAAAAGCTGAGTCCATCATCCGAAGCGTCGGGTCATCACGTCGTGGGCTTCAGTAATAGCAGAGTGCCCTCCGCGTGCATGATCAAACCCCTGTGCAGCCGGTTTGGCGTTCATCCCTCGGTTTCTCCAAGTCTGCCTAGTGCCAGACATGAAGGGAATGTAGCCAGCATACTGGTAGCAGAGATTTGTGGTATAAGTAACGTGAGACGTGTCCTCGACGGCGACTTGTCAAACAACGTAACAGATCTCTTCTACATATCACCAGTTCCGTACTTAGCGTAAGTAAGTGTACTGATACTTCGGCAGTTGTATCACTGCTGGCAGCGGCCTAAGAGTTTTCATCTTCCTTTTAGTAGGCTATTTTTTCGGAATCTTTTCCGATACGGTACGAGAACCTCTAGATTTCCCTGCTGATAAACTGGTCTATTGTCGACATGCAGAACAAAACAGAGCCTGTGTAATCTTGGGAGGTGTTCCTCTATTTAAGTGTGTGAAGAGAGTCTTGGGGTAATTTGCTAACTTACTGTAACTTCTTTCTCAGTCCAGGCCGTGTAAAGCTATCAAATTTGTCACTGCTTAGAGGGAGTTTTATCCGAATAATTGAGAGACTGAGGAGGTAGACAGAAGCTACAACAAAGAAAAGAATCAGTTCGCTTGTTGAATGTTTACATTTGGAAATAGGACGTTAAACATTGCCGAGAGCAGAAATGTACTGTCACAACAAAGAAATCACTGCATAAGGTCAAATGAAAAACATCGATAACCACTTAAAGCGAAACTGACGTAACTGGGAAGCCACTAAAATAGTGGCAGTATACATGGAGACGGACAACATGTCATAACTCTAGAGGCTCAATTCTACTGCTGCAGTGGTGGTGCAGTGGGAATGGTTTCGAGGTTTATCACAAAGAACAGAGGAAGAATTGGACCAATAACAGAGCGGCCGAGGTGACACAGGGGTGATGGGAAGGCGAGTAACGACGTCTGCTTACCACATGGCAATGCTGACGGTAATTTTCTTCCGGGAAACTGCCACAACACTCCTGCACAATGCAGTTGCTCTCGCACCAACTACATCAGTGGCACTTCATCGCGGGAGTCGTTATGTGCCTCTATCTAAGGTAGTGGACAGAAAAACTGTACCGAGACTCTAAGCGGCAAGTGTCAGGAGTCTACGCGATATTCCTTGTCGTCTTTCGAAACCACTACCAAACTGCAACAGCAGATATCTGAAGAGATAATGGGAGGTTCAGACTGCTGTGCTCCAGGGTTTTGTGACTTGTATTTGACTGTTCCTCAGTAGGCTTCCGATTTCTCTTGCCATCTTCATTTCTCGATGCTTCCGATCCTGCCTTCGTGCCAAGCGACTTAAGTACGGACGTTTTTCGTATAAAGCGCCTCTTTGAAAAACGATACCAATTTTTAGCGATTGTGAGAGTTCTGGCCATTTTGATGGCAATAGTAACTACTCTCAAAATCTCTTCAGAGATCAGATTCCGGAAAGGTGCTCACCAGTACGCAAGGAATTTGCTTATCCTTGAGTCATTTCTCTCCGATTTTGCTTTTCGGTTGCAATTTGCATATAAGGTTATGCAGACACCGAAATAAAATTAATAGAAAGACTGCAGTACACCAAAATGTCAGTCGTAATTAAAAGATCCCTATCCGGTAGGAATATGAACATTGCTGTGGTCTTCCTCTCGCAGATTGGTTTGATGGAGTTCTGCATGCTAGTCTATCCCGTGCAAGCCTTTTCATTTCTTCAACTATAGCTGACATCTATTTGAATCTGCTGTCTGTCTCTCTCTCTCTCTCTCTCTCTCTCTCTCTCCCTCTCTCTCTCTCTCTCTCTCTCTCTCTCTCTCTCTCTCTCTCTCTCTCTCTCTTCCTCTCAAACACACACACACACACACACACACACACACACACACACACACCACCCACCCACACACACACACACACACACTTCCTTCAAATAGCAAACTAACTACTTTCTTACGCCTCAGGATGTGTCCTACAACTGATCCGCTCTTTAGTCAGGTTGTGCCAGAATTTCCTTTCTCCCTATTCGACTGAGTACCTCGTCACTACTTATTCGAACTACTCCTAATCTATCAGTATCATCTGATTTAATGCGGATACATTCCCTTATCCCTGTTTTATTTTTACTGATGTCCATCTTATAATCTCTTTTAAAGACGCTATCAGTTAATATCAACTGCTCTTCCGAAGGCCTTTGTATCTTCGACAGAATTGCAGAGCGATCAGTGGACCACAATGGTTTTCATTCTTCTCCCTGAATTTTAGTTCCCTTTCCTAAAATCTCCATGGTTTCCTCGCTCAGTGTACAGACTGAATAGCTATGGCGAGAGGCTACATCCCTGCCTCACTCATTTCTCAGCTAGAGTTTCCAATTCATATCCTTCGTCTTTTTAATAAGTGAAATCTGGTTCCTGCAAAAGTTGCGTATATCTTTTCTCGCTCCCTCTATTTTACCCCTGCTACTATCGCAAATTCAAACTTGGTTTTTAATCAACATTTTCAACATCTTTCTCTAAATCTACAAGTGTTATAAACGTAAGTCGGCATTTCTTCACTCAATCTTCTGAGAAAAGTAGTAGTGCGTGTACTACCTATCACGTTTCCATGTTTCTTGGGTATTTAAACTGACTTTCCCCGAAGTTGGCTCCCATCAGTTTTTTCATTCTTCAGTAAATACACTACTGGCCGTTAAAATTGCTACACCAAGAAGAAATGCAGATGATAAACGGGTATTGATTGGACAAATATATTATACTAGAACTGACATGTGATTACATTTTCACGCAGTTTAGGTGCATAGATCCTGAGAAACCAGTATCCAGAACAACGACCTCTGGCCGTAATATCGGCCTTGATACGCCTGGGCATTGAGTCGGACTAGGCTTGGATGGCATGTAAAGGTACAGCTGCCCATGCAGCTTCAACACGATACCACAGTTCATCAAGAGTAGTGACTGGCGTATTGTGACGAGCCAGTTACTCGGCCACCATTTACCAGACGTTTTCAATTGGTAGGAGATCTGGAGAATGTGCTGGCCAGGGCAGCAGTCGAACATTTTCTGTATCCAGAAAGGCCCGTACAGGATCTGCAACATGCGGTCGTGCATTATCCTGCTGAAATGTAGGGTTTCGCAGGGATCGATTGAAGGGTAGAGCCACGGGTCGTAACACATCTGAAATGTAACGCCCACTGTTCAAAGTGCCGTCAATGCGAACAAGAGGTGACCGAGACGTGTAACCAATGGCACCCCATACCATCACGCCGGGTGATTCTCCAGTATGGCGATGACGAATACACGCTTCCAATGTGCGTTCACCACGATGTCGCCAAACACGGATGCGACCATCATGATACTGTAAACAGAACCTGCATTCATCCGTAAAAATGACGTTTTGCCATTCGTGCACCCAGGTTCGTCGTTGAGTACACCATCGCAGGCACTCCTGTCTGTGATGCAGCGTAAGGGGTAACCGCAGCCATGGTCTCCGAGCTGATAGTCCATGCTGCTGCAAACGTCGTCAAACTGTTCGTGCAGATGGTTGTTGTCTTGCAAACGTCCCCATCTGTTGACTCAGGCATCGAGACGTGGCTGCACGATCCGTGACAGCCATGCGGATAAGATTCCTGTCATCTCGACTGCTAGTGATACGAGGCAGTTGGGATCCAGCACGGCGTTCCGTATTACCCTCCTGAACCCACCGATTCCATATTCACCGATTCCATATTCTGATAGCAGTCATTGAATCTCGACCAACGCGAGCAGCAATGTCACGATACGAGATACCGCAATTGTGAGAGGCTACAATCCGACCTTCACCAAAGTCGAAAACGTGATGGTACGCATTTCTCCTCCTTACAAGAGGCATCACAACAACGTTTCACCAGGCAATGCCGGTCAACTGCTGTTTGTGTATGAGAGATCGGCTGGAAACTTTCCTCATGTCAACACGTTGTAGGTGTCGCCACCGGCGTCAACCTTGTTTGAACGCTCTGGTAAACTACTCATTTTCATATCATAGCATATTCCTCCTGTCGGTTAAATTTCAGGTGTGTAGCACGTCGCCTTCGTGGTGTAGCAATTTCAATGGCCAGTAGTGTAATTCACATCGATATTTTGCAAGCACGCCTTATTAATCTGACAGTTCGGTAATTTTAACACCTGCCCTCTTTGAAATAGATATTATTCAAATCTTCTTGAAATCTGAGGGTATTAGTCTATTGCATATGTCTTGCTTATGAGGAATGATAGTTTTGTCACCACTGGTTCTCCCAAGGATCTTGTTATTCCTGAGAAAACGACGTATGATTTTCATTACTTAGGGTCTCTTTCTTTATTAACTGGGCTCGAGCGAGCGCACACTTACGTGTCTCGACACGTGGTGAGGCTACTGCTGTCATTGATGCGTCGCCTAAAGGACCTTTCTTTCTATTCCGGAATGGAACCCTATCGCTCAGGTAGTGTCGCAGTTATAATGACGACGGTGCTGTGTCAACAGCAGCAGCGGCACAGGAAGTCTGCGTGGGAGGCTGGCGGACCACAGAGTCTGCGACTGCGGCGCCCGGGGCCTGTGTAACCCTGACCTAGCGGCCGCACGCACTGCGCATGCCGCCTCCCTCCGCCGCCGCCGCCGCCGCCGCCGCCGCCCCCGGCCGCGGGCCCGGCCGCCTCCGCCGCGGTACGCAGTCGCTCGCGGGGTGCGCGCCAAGGAGTGCGTCGCGCCCGCACCACCCACGCACGTCCTCGCGCCTCCGGTGCGGCCGCCCCTCAGCACCAGGTAAGGCGGCGCCAGCAGGGCTCCACCACTGCTGCTGCGGCTCCTGATCACCACTCCCTATGCCACCACCAGCAGTTTTGTAACGCATTGTCTCGCACAGTTGCTACCGCCAGCAGCAGAAGCAACACTGTAATCACTAGACGTAGGTTTAAATTTAAGTAAATATCACACTCTTTTGTAACTTAGTTTATATCTCCCTACAATCCACTCGCGCCTTGCTGCTTAGTGTAACACTAAGCCATAGCAACACGACAGCAAACCTACTTTCTGCTGGTAAGTAATGTAATCGACAGAGCACTGCGTAGATTTCCACAGGTGGGAAACCATCACTACATACTGTCTGGAGCACACCCTCGAAGATGTTGTCTGTGAACAAAAATAGCTCATTCACACATATTTTATACGAATTACAGCACTAAACTTGATATTAAATTATTCGTTGCTCGTGACATCTGCTTTAAGAGTCCTCAGATATCAAACTCCTTTTACTCTACTCGTAACTTGTGAGCCGTTATTATTTTATGGTAATAACTTAAATCAGAGGTTGTAGACACTTCGCACCAAATTATAAAACGACTTTTTCGATCTTCCGTGGTTACGTATGTTGCGTTGCGCAAAGTAATTTCATAAAGGAATGTTTCTCTCTATATCCACTTACACGTTATCGAATAACTTGCGCGTAATATGGACATGCCCGAGAGGGTTAGATAAAGCATTTTATAACGAATTTAAAACAATTTTCGTCGACATCGTTATTAAGATATTCAGTTAAATACAGTGGACTGTTAAGTTAACCAATAGAGTTGTTTGTGCTTCAAAGTTGAAATTTAATTTTCTCCAGCCGTTTTTCTGCGTTACACCACAAGTAATTAAGCGTAATTTTTCGTACTACTGCAAGTAAATATACGGTGCAACTTTCACTTCAGTAAGCTTTTTGCATTTTTGCCTAAGTGAGCACTGACTTTGTATCGTGCTGTGATTTTCCTAGTAATCTTTCTGCGTCCATCAAAAATTACTCATCTTTCTTACAAACAATGCTATAACAATTTTTCCAAAGAAAATTTTTAGCTGAGGTTATTTGAGCTGTTCACAGGAAAAGTCACTGCACACTCTCTCTCTTTAAAAACGTATTTTCGTCGTACAGAAACATGCTGAAGCTACGATGTTTACTGTATTGAGATGACGGTGACGACGATCGTAGTTGGGTTTCCCGTCTCACCTGTTTTAATATGCTGTTACGAGGCTTCGTTATAATATTTTTAACCAAGAGACCACATTGTCCATGGTTCTTCTGCATGTGTAGTTGCTTACAAATAAACTTGCTCTGAGAGAAGGAACTAAGCAACGCCAGTGAAAATGGCAAATAAAATCCCCACATGTTAACGGCTATTAGCAGTGGCGTCCCCGTTTGTCGCCATTGATTGGCCATCCTATCTGACGATCTTCGATGCGATACATCACGTTGGCATTAGACTGGCAACGGTCGCTTATAGAACAACTTTCACATTGACACTGTAGAACTGCCACTTGCGATTCGGTCGCAGTTTCTAACTGCCCGATAAATATCTACATTTAGATCACACACCGCTGTTAGTTTATGCGTATACTGCCTGCGACATCGCTGCGGATCGGCGCAAAGAAAAGCCTTGATGAATTAGATGTGGTAACAGACAGGCTCAAGGGAAGTAAGATATGTCCTTCATGATTCCTCAAAATAGTCAGAGTAGTGCTAGCATGGAGAGCTGCATCAAACCAGCCTTCGCACTGGAGATCACAACAACAACAGTGCTAGGCACGCTGCAGAATAATAGCTAAATACTCCATGTTGCACTTTTAAATCGATTTTAGCACCATTTGAGATCGACAACGCAAACGACAGTGGGTTATAACAGCGTACTTAGGATCAGAGGTACCGTAAGCTATGTCGTTCTTTCCCTCTTTAGATATCTGAGAGTCGGCAGCCACTTGTAGAATTGTGAAAGCTATCCTAAATGCGTTATACCAGATAAGACAATATTTTCATTGTACTTAAAATCATACTGAGCACGAACCCAGTAGATATAACCAGCGCACTCTGATGGAACTACCCTCAAGAGTCAAGTTACATCGTTACTAAAGCAGAGTCGATGGCAGAACAAATGGACAGAAGCGACTGCCAACAGTTTGTGATGCGGAAAATTGCCATGGCCTAGTTTCTTCGCTTCTTGTAGGTGGTTCTCACCCAGATAAAGTTGTGTTGTTGGCTACGGGCAGGTCCAAGTGAATGGTTCACTAAACTGAACGAAAATAGAGGGCTAGAAAAGCCCTTGAATTCCCAAATAGCAGTCCAACTGAATACTGACGAAACGCATTGATCATCGTAATCGCAATATGACGTCATCATTGTACACTCTTTAATAGTTGTAAGACGCCCTGGTTCCAGATGGCAGTGCATTTCTGTCAGCATCTAATTACGTTGCTTCCAGCTCAACAGTACCACGTGACCAGATTTGAACTCCAGACAGCGGTCGGAAGCATAGTCACCAGGCACCACCAAACCGATCAATTCTAAAATATTTATTTATGCAATGCACTCATTATTATCCAATAGGTCATCCAAATCGACATAATGTTTTGTCATCGTACTCTAACAAAAGAGCGTTGAGAGGGAAATGGGACTGAGTGTTTTCAACCTGTCATGAACGCCTAACGTTCCCCAAAAAGCGTGGCAAACCTTCTGCAAAATAAAGCAAATTAACCAGAGATAGACACTGACGAAGTACAGGATATTCCAGCTATGAAGTTAACCAGCGACGCCTTCTCACACTTTCCATTGGTCATCGATCTGAGCGTGATCTTCGGACAGGCCTATTTGCGGTATTTTCTTTGGGATGAGGGAGAATCTCGGCAGGATCATCAGTCTTCTGATTGGCTAGAAGCGGCTAGCCATGAATTCTTCTCCTGTGGTAGCCTGTTCACCTCCGAGTAGCATTTGCAACCAACGTCTTCAATTACTTGTTGGATATTTTTCGATCTCTGTCTTCCCTTACAGCTTTTACACGCTGTAAGTCCTTGTATTACCATGGTAGTTATTCCCTAATATCTTAACACAGGTCCTATCATCCTTTCCCTTCTAGTTGTCATTGTTTTCCACATATTTCTGCCGTCATCGATTTTGCGGACAACTTCCTGCTTATCAGTGTAGCTAATTTTCAGCATCCTTCTAAGCACCTCGTCTCCAACGCTTCGATTCTCTTCTACTCAGCTTCCCCCACTGTCCATGATGCACTCGATAGAATGCTATGCTCCAAATGTACATTCTCAAAAATGTCTTCCTCAGATTAAGGCCTGTGTTTGATGCTAGTAGGATACTTTGGGTCCGGAATCCCCTATTGGCCATTGCCAATCTCCTTTGTATGTCCACCTTGCTTCGTCCGACATGTACAATTCTGTTTCGGACGCAGCAGAATTTGTTCAGTCTCTTTACTTCGCGGTCCGCAGTTCTAAAATAAACTTCGTCTCAAATGTGCTACTTCTCACTATGTTCGTCTTTCTCCAGTTTACTCTCAGTCCAGAGTGTGTGCTCATTGGATTATTCGTTCTCGTAACCCTTAATGATGATTAATTTTCCCACACTGTAAGCTGAAGACGACAGTTCGCGATATGTTGTGCTGAAGACATTTGTACTAACTGGTTGCCTACCAGAGACTTTTTCTTTTACATGTTCTGGCGACTGTCTTACTCCACACTTGTCGATGCGTACTTGCGTACATGAATTTTCTTTGTATTTACCCGATGAATTATTAATTCGTATGCACATTTATAGCTTTTTATTCCTTGCTTTCGGGTAACCCAGTAATAGAACATTAGTTCCAAGAATAAATCTACTAAGCTCAGGAGTAATCTCTGTAAACGGCGTTAATGTGTTTTAGCGAACTTCCGTTAAATACACAACTTCATTGTAAACATGACGTTCCATCTTAATTTACAATGTTGATCCATATCATGATTGCTGCGCATCGGCTATTGAGTCTCATAACATCAACATTGTTTTCATCGATGTATCACGAGCATAACCTCGCACAGTAAAGAAACAGTTAACGCTAATTGTTCACTCGTCGAACAAAGCTGATATTGTGTATGAATGCGCCCAGCGGGGGAACACATTTTAATCTGTTTACCCGTGAGCGCAACAGCAACGATTTTCAGTTATCTGCTACAACAAACCTCCACGATTCCAGCTAATGTTTGACCTCTTTTTCTTTGTCACTTAATTTTCTCATTTTCGTACTCGGTAATCTTTTTAAATAAAGTTTTAAATTTATGAAACCAAATATTTCAAATTAGATCAAGTTTCAGAAAGATAAAAATTTTGGTATGGTGCCCAGTATCAATTCTAATTACAGCAGCGAGCTTTGGTTCTTACGCGTCGATTCGTTTTATGACATTTTATTTTTTGATTAGACTCACTCACAATAGCTCATGACTGTAAAGGTCTTTCCGAATGACACAGTTTGCCATGCTGCGGAATATTCATTGCCTGGCTGACGTGATTCCTACACATTGATTACCTGTTCACTCACCATTCTCGGATGGAACATGGAAGGACAGAATCGTTAATGCGACACATAGTGTTGTGTCATGCGGAGTACAGATGTAGATAGCCTCTGTGGCTTACTTTTTCGGCACTCTGTAGCCGCATGAATGAAAAAATGCATCTCAGGGCGATAGACTAACAGTTGGCCCGTAGTACGGTGCCTTTCATCACCATTCCTTGAACGCCGCGGACGGTGCTAACTGATCCTATCCTCCTCGTACTAGTAAGTAACCGTTGTGCACTTGTTCTGTTCGCACTGGTAGCGATTGTGAAAAGAAAGAAATATCAGCTACTCCCTGTAACTCGCAGTATTACATATATTTTCCGATCTGTCATAATGCTTAAAGAGAAAACTAGTTCGTGCTCTGCACCTCCTAATTACCGAACATACAAGTACTTAATGTCGCTCGCGCAATGCATACCTCGCTAATCTAGTTCGAAACATAATGTTACTAGGCCCCAAAACCAACGAAACATGCAATTTTACTTCCTCGTGATATTAGACGGTACGTCTGTGCTGTGTTTTTTGCATAGCCTATGCCTATAGATCAACTACAGGGGCAGTGATTGTAGCCATGAGCAAGAGCAATTGAGTTCGAAATAACCTATTTTCGAGAGGGAGAGGGAGAGGGAGAGGGAGAGGGAGAGAGAGAGAGAGAGAGAGAGAGAGAGAGAGAGAGACGGCAAATGGAATAATTTGGCGTACCTGGTCTCTCAGTTGTCAGATTTTGTGCTAGCCGTCGAGGGGATGTCCAGCACCAATGCATGAAAAACGCGCAATATGAGTGCGATTCTGTGTGGCCGAGCGGTTCTAGGCGCTACATACTAGAACAGCGCGACCGCCACGGTCGCAGGTTCGAATCCTGCCTCGGGCAAGGATGTGTGTGCTGTCCTTAGGTTAGTTAGGTTGAAGTAGTTCTAAGTTCTAGGGGACTGATGACCTCAGAAGTTAAGACCCATAGTGCTCAGAGCCATTTGAACCATTTGTGTGAGATTTTCGCCGACCGATCTTGGTTGCCCGACGCAAGGAGGCCCCATCTGCAAAGTCGTGCATGCACTGGGCATTTCATATGGCACTGTGTGATATGTGAGCAGTGAGTACCTCGATTCGTATAAAACAGCCACCGACGTAGGCAACTGCCATGGGTAAAAGCATTTGAATAAGAGTGTCATAGTCGACAATCGATAGTAACAGATAATAGATGGTTTACAGAGAAATATATTACTTGCCATCTCAGTTCTGAATAACAACAATAATCATACCATGCTGAAATGCTTCTTTACCAGCGTCATGACACGCAACCCCTAAATTTAGTAGAGACTTTTATATTTTTACATACAATGTCTGAAAAAAAAATAAAGTAACCAGAAAATGAGGAGAAAGTGAAATAAAACTTCACGTTTTGCGAGAATTCGTGATGTTATTTCAGTGATCGCAAATTCGAGACAAATTTACAAATAACTTCGCAGCATGAGCAATCTTTTGTTTTGTAAACCCTCTTCGCTAATTTTGTAAACCCTCATCGCTAGTTTTGTAAAGGCATCGTCGCTACTGATGTGGAGGCCGAATTGCAACTATTGTTAACGTACGCAGAGTTTGTAAGTTCGTAAAACGGCTTCTGGTGCAGTACACCGCTACGTCAATTTCTCCCTGCCACTGTTACATGTCTATGCCCCAGGGTCAGGTAACAGGGTAGGAGAACGGAGGTTCCACAACCCTCCAACAAATTAGTAACAAAGTCTCACAAATGAGTTAAAACGTTTACTTATCTTTGTGACTTGTTGAGTGATGAAGTCTGCAACACTGCTTGTAACATAACACAAATAAAGGCCCTCAACGGCTAAGTGCAAATAATCGTAGGTAAACTTCACAGTACATAGCAAATGCAATTTACAACAGATGTCTGTTCACTTCTAAGAGTTCACTAAACGACGTTCCCTGTCTCAGTCAGTCCTGGACGGTCATCTATAACCAAGTGGGCGAGAGCTGCTCTTCGTCTTCCGAGTAGGCTTCTGTCCGTTGCCGTCCGGTTATTCGCAGATTGCAATCAGCCGGCAATTGGCCGAGGTGAAGTCGATATCTTCATCCTCAGCGCCGCCCGTGGCGCTAGTGGAACTCGCGGAAGTGGCGAGTCTCTATGGCACTTGCACTATCTCGCATCTTTGCGCCTGTGGCCGGCCGCTGCGGCCGAGCGGTTCTACGCCCTTCAGTCCGGAACCGCGCTGCTGCAACGGTCGCAGGTTCGCATCCTGCCTCGGGCATAGATGTGTGTGATGTCCTTAGATTAGTTACGTTTAAGTAGCTCTAAGTCTAGGGGACTGAAGACCTCATATGTTAAGTCCCATAGTGCTTAGAGCTATTTGAACTGTTTTGAGGGCCTGTGGTGCATTTGCCTGATTGTGTCTTGATCGGACGACCCAGCAGTATCGGCATTAATTAGCTCCCCTTCTGGCTTGGATGCATGCACTGAGTCTACTGGAAAGGATGTCCTACAACCGCTGTATCCTCTCCCTAGGCACGCTGACTCACAACTGTTGAACCTGATTCTTGATATCCTGTATACTGGCAGTGAGACGGGGTTGAGGTCCGATATGGTGTGAAACATTTTTTATTGGGGACAGATCCATAGATTTTGCTGGTCACTGCAGTAACTCAAAATAATGCAGATGGTTCATAGAGACAAGTGTCGCGTGTGGAAGAGCGTTGTCCTGTTGAAAAATGGCACCGCGATATTATTGTATGAGAGTTAACACATGAGGGTGCAGGGTCTACATGAGAAACCATTATTTCGTCAGAGATCCCTGAACCACTACCAGCCATGACCTGAAATCACATTCGATGTCTTCCTACACCATGACGCCAGGAGTAACAGTATTGTACTTCGCCAGAAATTTTGAAAGAATGGCACTTCTCCACACGTAGTCGCAACACTCGCCGACGACGGTCACCAGAGGTGATGCTGCTCCGCGATTCATCACTGAACACAATGCTACGGCATTCATCGGCAGTCCATGTTTCACGATCATCGCACCACTCTGAACGCAGCTGTTTGTTTTGTGATATTAACGGCAGCCTACGCATGGGACGGTAATCACCCATCCCGGCTGCTCCTAGGCTTCGCACAATGGTGCGGGATGACATAGAATGTTGATGATAGTCCATTGCTTGTTCTCTGACAGACGACGTCGATGTGAAGGGGTTGTTATGTGCTTGGTGCATAGTACGGTGATCCTCCCTCGTGGTGGTCAGACATGTCTGAACTGACAATGAGTATTCCTGTCCTCACGTTACTATCCAATCCAATTTCAGATCACTGTCACATTCAAATGCCCCACAATTCTGGATACGTCACAATTTGACGAGCCCACCAAATGGAGACCAACAATGAGGACCCTTTCAAATTGTGTTAGGTACTGATAACAGCGCCTCACATGAGTACGCAGCATCTCGTTGTCCTTTAACTATCGCTCAACGTCTGATAATGCTCACGGCTCTTGTACTCCCTGCCAGGACTTCTAACAACATAAACAGAAACAACACTAATGCGATCTGGTAGCCGCTGTATGTGTCACAGTGAATTCCAACTCTATACATTTACATAACCACCGATGGTGTGTGTGTGTGAACAATGTTACATTGACATCCGATCGTGACATCTGGGTGCCTCGCTTTTTTTGTCAGACATTGTACATCAACTTCTTTATTTCATAGCTAACTTTCAGAGAAATAGTTAGCATCAAAACTAAAAGTCTCCAAAATGGCAAGGAAGTAAAACAGTATGTAGAAAGCTATGTTTACAACAGGATACGTTTCAGTTGCTTGCATGACCTGATAACGTGAATGAGGTTGCGTCCTGACCGTAACATTCCAGGCTTATATACAAGCATGTGTGCTACCTCCTCTCAGTAACAACATCGAAACAGTAGAATCAGGAAACCACAGGACGTCGAGTAAGGCAAGACAGGAAGGGAAGCGCTCACTACTAGGAAAATAAATAACGAAGGTGGTGACTTCTCGATAGTAGGAGAAAACAACTGCGAGAAACATAATCCCCTTGATTTACACTCTCGTAAGGCCAAAGTTTGCAGACCTGTTGACTACTGTAGTGTTTAGTGAAATACTTAGACTTAATATTGTGTAAATTATGATGTTTCCGAAGTTGTATAAGGTTGTTGCTGTTATAATTCTTAGATTAATTGTCTGACAAATGTAATTCTTATAATTTCGCATGTACGCTATCCAAAGGCTATATTTCTGCGTATTGTAATTTCTCCGATGTTATGCTAAAACAATGTACTGTTCACTGATGCAAAGAAGTTATTATTGCCATATTACAATACTTTATGTACTTTATGGTAATTAAAAAGTTTCTAATCATTATAAGAAAACTTTATATATATTTTATTGTTATTATTATTGTTAAAATCTTCACATATGTGGTACGTTAATTGTGGGATGGCGGCAAGTTACGTCTAGGGAGGAAAGATATGAGAGATGTGTTGACAAACTGTGACCCCCACTCTCAACCCTCTAGAAACGAACCCAGGATCTGCGCCTGCTCCTCATGATGTGATGCCAAACCCCCTGTAATGCATCTACCTCTGCTGTTCGTAAGTGCCAGGGTACTGCACCACGGTGCAAGTACGAGAAAAGGTCATCTGATAAGTAGTCGTACACGTTAGTTCACACTTACAGGCTGGTAACGGTACGTTTTGAAAATCAAGTGAGGTGTTCCGTTTCGCTTGCCAACTTGCCAACTTCAGGCTGTTGATTGAGGTGGACTTGAGTGGTGTATATTTATATGGCGTGAAATCTGCGTACGTTTGTCACCTGTGGAGCATAAATGAAGCTGCTGCTATATCCATTAATTCGCTCACAGCACTTTGCAGGCGATTTGTATATTCAGGAAGATAACGCACCATCCCATTGCTGCAGAAAGGTTTGCGGGAAACTCCGATGACTATAGGGGTCGTTGTAGCCTCCTAGGTCAGATGTCACCAGCCCTACTGAGAGCAGTTACGATGCCTTCTAACGATACGTGAGTTCCTTTAGCCAAACTTCGATTCATATTTCTATGTTATAGGGGCGGCTGAGATGTAATCCATCAGGATTGTTCCCTAAAACTCTCAGAGTCTCTCATATTTCAGGCCAAGGCGTGTTTCTACATCTCACACTAAGTCGGTCCCTATAATACAGAGCTATTATAATAATACATTCGTTCTCAAAGCTCTGTATATTCCAAATTATTACGTGTACTAATATGACTAATGCGTCAATAGAACCGTAAACTTACCAAGCACGCATTTTATCTTCTACAGATGTTCTAAAGCCTGCCCCTCTGGACGCACGATGCACATACAAGCGGTACTTAAGATTGTTCCGCATCTTGTGTGGCAAAATCCCTTCATTAGTCAGCACAGCAACATTGACAGCATTGATGCGTTCTCTGATCTCTACCAGTATTCTTGGCAGTGGGGGTACGTAAACACGGTCAGTAATGTATCCCCAAAGGAAAAAGTCCTAAGACGTTAGGTTAGGTATCCTGGGGGAGCAAGGGAACAGAACCAAACCATCTCTCCACTACGTTTAGGTAGCAACGAACATAATAAACTAATGACGGTGCCCTCCGGGCACTGGACAGTCGCGCACCAAATGTCCCTCGTTGTTGCATCGAAAACATGCCCTCCCCAAGTCAGTCTATGCCCCGGTGGGCTTTGACTGCCTGAAGTCTTCCGATTCACTAAGTCAGGTTTACCAAGAATTGGAGCATGCTTCCAATCACTAAAACTGAACCTCTCGATATTTGACACTAGTTCAGCTATATCAGAAATGCTGTACCGTCTACTTGCATAGAGTACTCATGACCGATTCTCAAGACACAGCCCCTCTACAATACTGTTCAAAGTCTCTACCTCAGGCATATTAAGACATAAAACAGTAACGATTATTCTGACTTACTCAGTGTATCGGACCAAGGTGTCCCCATGTTCCTGGACATGGTAAACATAATGGTTCATAAGTTCATAACGAAAACAGCTGAACAAGTTACATTCTAATATACACTTCTGACAACGTCAGCGTGGGGGCTACCAAGATCGCTAAATTTGTTTGTTCATGTAGATTACCGGTTTCGACAAGGCTCTGTTGACATCTTCGGATCGCCAAAAGATGCAGCAACTAATGCAGCAACTAACATCATAGGACACATAGTTATATCTAAGATTTGCAATCTATCAGTTTATTAGTCTTTAGCCGAATCTACTCAAAGACATTCCTTCCATGATGGTGTCAGCAGTTGCTCTACTTACAAGGAAACATTCCCAAGTTTGATAAACGAGCCTGATGAAACATGGCGGCTGTGTAGAGAGGTAAAAATAATGCAATACCTATCTTTTCGTTTGTGTCCAATTCCACTTCCAATGGCTAAAACACACCCTCAAATTCAGTTTGGCATATTATGTATGGAGGGATACACAAAAAAAATGTTTCCCAAATAATAGTTAACGTTCTTGAAAGCTGTATAGTCGTATTTTGCAAAATACACCACCACAATTAATTAATTTTGAAACATGAAGACTTTTCTTAGAACATAAAGAAGCTTCTAAGATACATACATCCATGTGTAATAAGCTGATTTCTAAAATATCACTTTTGGAAAATAAGCCGTACACAATGTGCTGTCAGCGCATTTTCAAAATACCTAATTAAAACTTCTAAACAACTATAATTACTCCAGTCGTTTATTTGACTGGTACAAGTTTTGTGTTTTAAATTGTTTTAAATTGTTATTTTACTTTCTGCATTCTTTTCTTTGTTTTGTGTTTTATTTTGCCGTGTCACATACGTGTATTTTGTTAACTGAAAATAATAAGTAAATGATTATTACGACACTAATTACTAAAACAGTGATAATCTGTAAATAAAGGCTTAAAACATGACGTTATTACAACTTGCACATGAAATGAACGAAATTTCTGCACATGATGTACACGACAGCTAACACATATAAAACAAAATTTAGCAGGATTTCAAATTGTTGCGGGTGACCCTCTAAATATCCTGCTTTGTATCACGCTTATTTCAGTACATTGGTAAGTCTTTGAGAAGAGCATTGATTATTTGCTTGTGACTGCAGCCTGATTATCTTGTTTCTCAAGTGGAGACTGACATCATAATCATTCAACAGAACTAGGTCTGAAAATGTTTTCACAAAATTTTTGCAACAACCAAATCCATATAAATCTCACGAGCCCTTTGGGATCACCGGATGAACACATTCCCTGTCGTCGGACATGACGGTCAAAATGGCTTTTTCATAGTCGAAACTCGCCTTTTCGTAGTTTTAAAGGAAACTAATGGTGAGTTTGGACCGGGAATTCGAGAATCTCTTCTTGAAGCCCGAATGTCCTTCTGACAGCATCCAAATCTGATAAACGAACGTCTGACCAGGTCAAAAGATATCTGAATGTCGTTCTCTTTCCCAGTGATGGGGAAAATTTTGAGGTTCTGCTAGATTTTTGTGGCTGTCAATGTGAAGGAACCGCTTCGTTCCTAAGAACAAGGAACTCGTTCATGTGGTGATTCCAAATGGCTCAACCGCACAGAAGAAAAACTGCGAGAGGAGGTTAAAAGACATCAGGTAAGAACAGTACCAAACACTAGAATTCATTACCGAGACTTTACCAAAAGGCACCTTCCTAAAAGTCAAAAAACAGCTAAATTTTCTCTTGCGGCTTTATGAAAGCATGAAAGCGACACTCGGTACAAACAAATTATGATACCAGAGTCACTGCCAACAGGGTTTACTATGGCAGCTTAAGAAAAACAACTTATGGCACAACAAATTTGCGCAGTCACTACCAACAGAATTTACTACAGAAGCTTAAGAAAAGCAACTGCTGGCAGAATTTAAAAGAATAATCAAATTAGAAGAAACTTAAGTAGCAACTGCCAACAAGAGAACCATGAAAAGCTATTGATGTAATTAAAATTTAGTATAACACTGACAGTTTAAGTGAATGTTAAATTCAATTCAGAGTGGCTAGTCCAAGGAAATACTGGAGCAAATATGCAGGGTGTTTCAAAATGAACACAGGTTTTAAGGCTTTGTAGCATTCATTACATTCAACTTGCAATTACAAATAACATTTCAAATGAAAGCGGAAATCAAATAGGTGTTATTAAAAGTGTTCAACGGGAAGACCGTTCTTCCCAAACCTTGATCAGTGTGTCTGGGGTAATTTTTGCAACAATGCTGTTTCTAAAGTCGGGCAGATCTGCTGGTAGCGAAGGCACGAAAATCGCAAGGTGTAAGGTCATGAGTGAACATGGAGGTCATGATAAACAAGCTCTGTCATCCAGCGGCCGGGTACAACGTCGTTTAACCAATCGCGTACCGTGTTATGCCAGTGACGCTGTGCAGCATATTCCTGCCTAATAAAGTTCTTCCTTTTAGCTTTTTCCAATTGAGAAAAGAGTCGTAGTTCTAACGCATCAGTATAAGAAACACCGGTTACAGTTGGTTCACCGAAAAAGAGATGTCCATAAACTTTCCGTCGGGATATGGTTCAAAAACGTTCAATTTAGCGGAGTCTCGTTGCAGCTGTACCATCTCGGGATATTTGCTGAATCCCAGATGCGTAAATTATGTGTGATTACATTTCCATTTAGGTGAAATGTGGATTTATCACTGAAGACGACACGATCCAGAAAACCATCGTCCTGCAGCAACGTTTGCAAAGTAGGCAAGTAAACCATAGTCCGTAGTCTGTCATATGTTGGCTTTAGACCTGTGAGAGTCAAACATTTCCGCTCAGGGGTGAAGACTGATATTGTGGGGAGACGTCTTGGGCCGGATGTATACTGATCTTATTTACTCGTAACCTACTTAAAGCAGTATCTTTCGAACCGGCAGTTGGTTGCAATATGTTGACCGTTGACCTCATGTACCGATCGTTAAAAAACATCGGATCCATCCGGAACACTTCGTGTCAACTTTTCTTTGTTTCAGATTGCTTCCACTCTCAGCGACACTGTATTTGCGCGACGAAGTATGTGTTGTTTGTGTGAGCAGGTGATTAATTGTTTAATAACAGTAATTGCACCTGTATTTAAAACTTCCACGCCGGCGCAGATAAATGTTTTTCTCGCCGTTGGGCGGTGTGTTATTCATTCTTCACTTCAGCTGGCGGCGCTGCTTTTCATATTTATCCTCGTGAGGAGGAGGTCGTATTCAGGGCCGGAGGCTACTGTTTTAATACACTGATCTTTCCTCAATTACAACAAATTATGTGGTATCTCATTTGTCCAGAAAGCCCTCTCGTTGAAGGGTCACACAGAATAATTGTATTCACAGCTGTTCGTTGCTGATAGGTAATACATTATACGCTAGTGTTTTGCTGGTAGCATAAATGGAAGCCAGTTAAGGCTGAGTGCCCTGCGCTGCCGCTCAATCTCGGTTTCCGTTCACAGAGAATCATGTTAGTGGCGGTACGGCTATAAACTAAACGTTGACTCACACCACTTTCAAAATAAACAACCCAATATGAATCTGAACTTCCTGCGTGTCTTCGTCATCAAAACCAATAGTACGAAGAGTTGCCAGCGAAACTGAACGGGCATTTCGATGGAACGACAAAAGTAGCTTTTTTACTGTGACTGCAGTTACTTATTGAATTTTATTCGTGCTGAACCATCAAGTGACTCTTTCGCCTCCAACTCTCCTCTTCAGTAATCTATTCATTGTTACAACTTTGTGTTGGAAGTTACGCAAAACCTGTGACATTTGTCTGTCCTGTTGATCAAATGGGCCAAATAACAGAATCCATGAACACGTCAACATTGCAGTATGCAGAATGCCTCCGTTCGTAACATTAGTGCTGTTTATACAGGGTGAATCACCTAAATTGCACCGCAATGGAAAGTGCTGTTGATGTTCGATTTTCACAGAATGGATTGGTAGTCAGGGGCTCGTATTGTTAGCCAACAGATAGATTGTAATAATACTTACAAAGTGCATTTTTGAGCAAACATACACTTTCTTAAATGTAACAATGCTCTTTTACATTAACAGACTATAACAGAGGTTATATTGGCTCTGATAAATCTTTTTTAGTTGTATATGATGCTGGTAGGAGGATCTGTTAACATGTTTAGTAACTTTTTACTACTGAGGTCAGGGGATGTAGGCGGCCGAAGTACACGACCTGCTCGAACTATGCCTGTTGGAGCGTATTGGCGCGTTTGATGTCGTCTTACATCAGCAGCAAAACGTGATTTTTCCCCTCGTGCACATAACTTTAGAGCTTTTAACAACTGCAAACGATTAGGACATAGATTGTAAGCCTCTCCTTAAAAGTGTCCACATAGACGTCACTGGAATTGCTGATTCTCGACTAGCCTTCCGAACTGATTTCTTGGTGCTAGCGTGAAAGTCTCTCACTTGTTCAACATGTTCTTCAGTCACTTTTTGTTGTTCTATATTCTTTCCTGTTTCAGTTGCTATTCAATTTGACGTATTAATTAAAATTGTAAACTGTATGTAATAAATGCTACAAAGCCTTAAAACCCGTATATTTACTAGAACTGTACCAGCAAGATCCTATTAAATAATGAAATTCAAACCAAAAGATACACATTTTCACACATAAAACTTATTACAGAAAAGACATTCAAAATTTGACGGGAGCAAAACTCAATATCGCTAATCATATCTCAAAATAACGCAAAGGTACACAAAATTATTTTGTAACACTGAACATTGGGCCGTTAGATGGTCTTAGTTATAATACACTAGCCTCTGTTCCGGCGTCCATGGGTACTCAGAAAAACAGACAATACTACAAAGCCCGCCCCTTCCTGTAACATACGAAACACAGACGAGTAATTTTAAAAACTTCTAAAATATACGTGTACAGAACAGGAAAACTTGAAGCTAAAAGAGCCGCTTATACTCGAAAGGTACGATGAACAACCTTAAACAAAATTTAACTACCATGTCAAAGCATTGACTTCACTGACATGAGGTTTGCAATGCTGAGCTGGGGTGTCAAGCTACACGACAGGATTTGGCCAAGCGGCTTCAGTAATACCGCAAGATCACTTACAGACAGTCGGTAGAAAACTACTTAATAAACAACCTGACGTAACTAGTTCACTGATTCTACTGCGCTTCTTACGAAATTGATTTACCAGGACAGCTAGTAACGCAGATGATAACATCACATAACGACATAACAGCGTTAAAACGAAGGATAAACGCTTTCAGAGTATCGTTGTATATATCAACAGCAGCTCAAATAACAGACTGCAAGCAAGCAATACAAGTAGCGTTCATGAACTAACAAAGCGTAATCCAAAAGCAGCCCTTGTTCACAGTGATTGGAGGTGACTCATAAGCAGCATACCCGCCGCCGCAGCAGACACAGGTTTCCCCTGGGTACTCAAATGTCGAGTACAAGTAAGCGTCGTCGGAATAAGATTTCTACAGGGCGATCTTCAATGGCTGAGCGACAACAGCAGGCACTTCGGACCTTCTGTAATTGTAAACGTCGTTGCTCCCCAGGTGTACCACCGCCCACGAATTCACCCCTTTGCCTTACGCAGTCGCTTAATAGAAACTCACTGACTGCCCTGTAACTGACAGGGCCTCTGCCCACCGCGAGCTTAAATGGCCCGCCACGAGACGTTACCTCCCTTGTTGCAGAAACACCACTCGTCGCGCAGCCACCCAGCAGCGATGCTGCCACTCAGAGGCACCTATCGATAATACGCAACAAAGAAAGAAACACGCATAGCACACGTAGTAATGATGATACCCTTCCGTTTCGCTACACGAACATCTTGAACGACCGACAGAAAAGTCAGTGGACCTCTAAAGAAATTACCTTATCGTGAATATTTCAGAGAAATTTACTTCATTACTCCACAGAACGCGCAAAAACTAATATTGCAGTATTAGGCCGCATTAAGTCTAAACGCGGACAGATCTGCATCTTCCAGTACTCAGATGTGGAACGATTTCAATCTGTTCATTACTGAAGGATATTATCGTTTCTCTGCGCATATTGTGGCTCTCCCTGTCAGGTCGAAGTACTAGTGACAGTTCGCCAATAGTCACTATTATGTTAATTTTCTTTCCGACTTACGATGCGTTTTGCACATGTAAACCCATTGTGAACGAGAAGAGACTGTGTGTGTAGTTGTTGTTACGCTTCTGTTTCACATCTGGCACAGAGTTATACGAGGTATCTACTTAATTATAGAAGTACTTGCCATAACTATTATCTTCACTTCTATAGAACTGATGTGATTCGGAAATGATGTGATAATTTGTGACGTTACCCAACTTCACCCGCTATAACATGAAGATTGTGTACATCATAGTAAGACACTTCTTTAACTTTATTTCTCTGGGTTTGATCAAAATGAAAGTAACGCAAGAGTTGCTTCTACCACACATCGTGCGATGGATATCAGAGTAAAAGTGTAGATGTTACCATTAGATGACGCGAAAATTAAGAAGTTAATGTAATACACTCGTATAATGCATTACTTTTTTCTGTCGTGCAACAGTGAAAACATGAAACTTCTACTTTACGTTACATAAAGTTTCTTTTACTTCGTGATAAACTAAACACCACAAATCACGAAAATTATGAACGAGCCATATTCCTTCAAGTAGGACTAGGACTATTTCGACACAAAGCTTATTATAAGTCAGACGCGAAAATTAAGAAGTTAATGTAATACACTCGTATAATGCATTACTTTTTTCTGTCGTGCAACACTGAAAACATGAAACTTCTACTTTACGTTACATAAAGTTTCTTTTACTTCGTGATAAACTAAACACCACAAATCACGAAAATTATGAACGAGCCATATTCCTTCAAGTAGGACTAGGACTATTTCGACACAAAGCTTATTATAAGTCAGAGTGACATCTCTCCGCTGCAGCTGATCGAAACTCAGTATAAATTGTACGTGTGTCTTCCACCACGAAATCACAGATCATTTTCAAAACAGAAAAAAAAACAGAAAAAAATGATCGTATGACGAAAACCATTAACAGAAAAAACAGTTTTAGAGGGAAAAAGAAAGTACAGAACTAACCTAACGCAAAACATTATGTACGGCAGTTAGCTAGAAAAACTGATCTGGGATTAACAAAGCGATTTGTAAACATTATCAGTGGTTAAAGTCAGTTAAAAGCCACACCGAATCATAAGAAGGCAGGGAATGTGAAGAACCCATTTAGAAGTATGCAATCCAGACACACTACTGTTTCAGAGGATTGCAACACTGGAAGAAAGGAGGAAAGAGGATAAATGTTACCACTTTCTGGCAGATTAAAACTTTGTGCCACTCCGACCCTTGAACTCGTGACCTTTGCCTTTCTCGGGCTAGTGCTCTTCAAATGAGCTACCCAAGCACGACTCACAAGCTGACTTCACAGGTTTACTTCCACCAGTACCTCGTCTTCTACCTTCCAAACATCACAGAAGCTCTCCTGCCAACCTTGCAAGACTAGCACTTCTGAAAGAAAGGATATTGCGAAGACATGGCTTAGCCACAGCCAAGGAGATGTTTCCAGAATGAAATATTGAAATCCCCGTCAATCCCTCAAGATTTCAGCTTCCAGCGGTTCCCCTGTATGGTGCAGTTCCTTTGCACTCAGTGCAGCTAGTTTCTTTCCCGAAACCAACTTTGTGGTCAGTCTCGATGTCGACCTAACCGTAAACCACAGAATTACTTCCTTTTCGTGTCTGGGCTGCAGAGATGGCAGTAATTTCGTAGTATGGTACTGTCATAGTTCGATCCTCGAGACAGTATTTGCTGTCGCAGTTCAAAGACCTTGAAACTGATGGTTCCATCGACTCTGACATCATGGTGGAGAATGCAGAGAAGACGGCGCCAGTCTGCCAATGGGGGAACAATATACCGTTGGACACTACGCGGACTCTGTGAAAGATACAGGTATTTATGGCTCTATGCTCTCAGCAGAACATGCCATGTAAAGTGTGAGGATTCTATAAGTGTGAGAATGCAACTTTCTTGTCCCAAAAGCAACTGCAGTTTACCCCTCAAAAATGAATGAATCAGATAGGACTCAAGAGGGTCATAGGAAACAATATGCTGTAACAATAACACGCTGCTTTGAGGCACCGATAGGATCGAGCCAAAACAAATTCCTTTTTTTTTATTTGTAGGCCTCTGGGAGCGAAAATGCGAGAATTTCATTGGTCAGTCTGGTCTGATGTAGCACTTTCGGAAAATTATTGAGAAGTGGGAGGGCGCTCCAGGAGAATTGACACTTGTCATTTGTTGACTGCTTGCGATAGGCTGGAACTGGTTCTTGAAGGCGTTAGGTAGCTTTTCGGGATAAAAGGCGTAGTATCCGACACACTGGCCACCGACACCGTTAAAGAAATGGAGGATCTGCAATCAGCTTTGGCGTATATAGGTTGCAATGTACTCAGTAAACGTTAGTGTTAATGCGCGCTACCGCTACGGTCGCAGGTTCGAATCCTGCCTCGGGCATGGATGTGTGTGATGTCCTTAGGTTAGTTAGGTTTAAGTAGTTCTAAGTTCCAGGGGACTGATGACCTCAGAAGTTAAGTCCCATAGTGCTCAGAGCCATTTGAACCATACCCCATACAGGGAACGCGGACAAAAGTGTGTGTCGACTGGCCGTGATGGACGGTCATCGAACAGTATTGTGTCAAAAACTAAAAGTCATTGCAGAACTGAATGCCCTTCTGATAAACCAAACAACAAAACAACACCAAGGCAGTTCCATATGAAAGGAATTGCATGTGGAACTGGCATTTCATAACCACTCATTAACGATGTGGATGCCCGTAACAGTAGTACTAAGTGCCGAAACTATCAGACCTGCACTACGGAGCAACGGCAGAAGGTTATTTGGTCGAATGTGTCTCGTTGCACACTGTTTCCAACTTTTGGTCGAATTTACGTTCTTAGAAGTGGAGATGTCGCGAGTTCGTTGATCGTTTGTACTGCCAAATGGTAGTATTGGTTCAAATGGCTCTGAGCACTATGGGACTCAACTGCTAAGGTCATTAGTCCCCTAGAACTTAGAACTAGTTAAACCTAACTAACCTAAGGACATCACAAACATCCATGCCCGAGGCAGGATTCGAACCTGCGACCGTAGCGGTCCTGCGATTCCAGACTGCAGCGCCTTTAACCGCACGGCCACTTCGGCCGGCATAATGGTAGTATTCCATAGGCCCCATGATTGCTGTGCAAGGTCGTATTACTGCGAAGGATTATGTGAACATGTTGGCTGATCAGGTGCAGTGTTCGTTCCCCAACGGCGACGCTGTGCGCCAAGAGGACTGGGCGCCTGTTCACGCAGCTCGCATCGTCCATGGCCGGTTCTGTGAGCACGAGGATGAATTGCCGTACCTACCCTGGCCAACACCATAACTCAATACTCTTGAGTCTTTGTGATGTATCTCCATCACCGGTCATTATCCATTCTAAGACTAGTGGAAGCTGTTTTGAATGTCAGCGGGTTTCCTTCATCGTATTAGGCATGGTAATGTGATGGGTTTTTCGTGTTTCCCTATTCTTGTCCGCCCCGTGGCTATGCATATTGTGAAAAGTAAATGTCCAATAAAGTTACCTTACTGACGATCTTCAGCATCGTCCCCAAGGTGGACCGGTGTCCTCTGATTTGGAGTCGAGTGGAGAATCTAAGCCAGAGACTACGTCGACTCTGTGTCGAAAATGGTTGTTGATTCCTCGACCTACGCTATGAGACGGAAGGTTGCATTACACACAGGAAGCAGTTATATCAGTAGCACAGTACTTGTGGCGTGCACACAGGTTTTTTTTTTTTAGATTAGGTTCCTCCCCACGGAAACAGACCGTCGGCCTGAAAAATTATCAGTTCATGAGACTGATGTGGGTGTGCCAAATGTAAACACTGTTAGTTCACCTAAACAGGTCATTCCAAAGGATTTAAATATGCTACATCTGATGTTAGTAAATTGTCGAAATGTCTGTAGCAAGATCCCCGAGTTACTCTCTGAAATAAACTGTAGCAATGCCAATATTGTATTAGGTACGGAAAGCTGGTTAAAACCAGACATAAATAGCAGGGAAATTTTGAATTCGGATTGGACAATGTTTAGCTAGGATAGGACAGATGCTATAGGAGGTGGTGTGTTCATTGCAGTTAAAAGCTGTTTGAACGCAGTTGAGATCTATACTGGGTCGGACTGTGAAATAGTCTGGATAAAGCTGCCAATCAGACCACCAGCATCCACATCTAACTGTCGCAGCACGTTTCAGTGAAAGTCTTGAGTACATAAGAAATAAATATATAAATTATTCATTAGTTGTAGGTGGAGACTTTGATCTGGCCTCCATTGACTGGGAAAATTACACGTTTATCACAGGGGGTAGAAGCAAAGACTCATGTGAAGTTATCCTAGGAGCTCTCTCAAGATACAACCTTGAGCATCTGGTTAGGAAACCAACTCGAGATGGGAACATATTAGATATCTTGGCGACAAATAGACCTGATCTGTTTGAGGAAGTTAATCTAGAAGAAGGTATTAGCGACCATAATGTCGTTGTGGCTTCTATGTCAGTGGAAGTTGCAAAAAAAAAAAAAAAAAAAAAAAAAAAAAAAAAAAAAAAAAAAAAAAAAAAAAAAAAAAAAACAGCCTAGAGTTTTCTTGTTTGGGAAAGCAAATAAAAGCGTCATTAATGAATATCTTCATAGTCAGTTCCACGCTTTCACCGCGGGACGCAAAGTTATTGAGCATCTTTGGTTGGAATTTAAAGGTATTGTCCACCAGAGAAGTTTGTGCCTAGCAAAAATATAGGGGAGGGAAAGGATCCACCTTGGTACAACAACATATTAGGAAGTTGATCAGAAAGCAGAGAATTTGGCACAGTCTTTTTAAACGTAGTCACAGCATCGCTGACAAACAGAAATTATGCGAAATGAAAGCAGCTGTTAAAAGCTCAATGAGAGATTCTTTTAACGAATTTGAAAGCAATATTTTATCTGCATTTTCTAAAAACAACTATAAAAAATTTTGGTAGTACGTAAAATCTTTGAACGCTATAAATAATTCAATACCTTCTCTTGCTGACAGTACGGGTGATGTAACGGATGATGGTAAACGGAAGACCGAAATTCTAAACATAGCTTTCAAAAACTCGTTTATGGTAGAGGACTGCAGCACCATTCCCCCTATCACTTGTCGAACAAACGAAAGGATGGCTGACATAGTGTTTAGTGTACCTGGGATTGCAAACAGTTAAGATCCTTAGACGACAGGAAGGCATCTGGCCCAGACGGTATCCCCGTAAGCTTATACGTTGACTATGCTACAAATTTAGCACCTTTCTTTTCCATCACGTATCAGAGATCGCTGGAACAGCGGAAAGTTCCACGGGACTGGAAGAAGGCCCAGGTCATAGTAATCTATAAACAGGCGATAAAATCGGATGCACATAATTACCGGCCAATTTCACTGGCATCGATTTGTTGTAGATTCATGGAACATATTTTGTGTTCAGACATAATAACCAGAAAGACTCTGAGCAGCTCATCTGCAGAAAACAGCACGGTTTTAGGAAACAGCGGTTATGCGGGACACAGCTGGCCCTCTTTGTGCAGGATATACAACAGGCTCTAGATACCGGTTTCCAGGTTGATGCCATATTTCTCGACTTTCTAAAGGCGCTCGACTCAGTTCCGACTTGTCGCTTGCTCCAAAAAGTTCGCGCTTACGTTCTATCCCATGACATATGCGGTTGGATAGAAAGTTTTCTAACAGACACAGAGCAGTATGTCGTCCTGAATGGGGTGACTTCAACAGAAACAAGCGTAACTTCAGGTGTGCCCCAGAACAGCGTAATAGGTCCGCTGCTTTTCACGATTTACATAAACGATTTGGTTGATGGTATTGACAGCTGCATTAGACTGTTTGCCGATGATGCTGTAGTCTACAGGAAAGTAGGATCACACGAAAGTTGTGAACAAATCAATGAGGATTTGCAGAAAATAAATGCGTGGTGTAATGACTGGCAGTTATCTCTCAATATTAGTAAGTGTAACCTACTGCGCATAACAAGGCAAAAATCCCCATTAATGTACGAGTACAAAATAAGTGCCCAGTCCTTGGAAGCGGTAACATCCGTCAAGTATCTGGGTGTGACTATTCGAAATGGTCTCAAATTGAAAGATCAGGTTACACAAGTAAGGGGCAAGGTGAACTCTAGATTGCGGTTTATTGGCAGAATCCTGAAGCGATGCAGTCCTTCAACAAAGGAAATTGCTTACAATACGTTAGTTCGTCCATTCTTAGAGTATTGTTCGTCTGTATGGGACCCTTACCAGTTTGGTCTCATTCAGGAGATTGAGAATGTCCAAGGAAGAGCGGCGAGATTCATGACTGGTACATTTATCCATCGTGAGAGTGTTACAAATCTCGTAGTTTGTAGTGGGACACACTTGCAGATAGACGGCGCGCTAAACAGAGGTGTCTGCTCTCTACAATTCCGCAATCCGATCTTCGCCGAGGATGTACAGCATATATTATTACCACCAACTTTCAAATTGCGTAATGATCACCATTCAAAGATAAGAGAAATTAGAGCTCGTACTGAGGCGTTCAGACAGTCGTTTTTCCCTCGCGCGATCCGCGAGCTGTACAGGGGGAGAGGGGGGAGGGGAGTATGTGTTTGGCGCGAATTGTGCCCTCATCCACACAAAGCTTGGTGGCTAGCGGAGTATAGATGTAGATGGTGTACGAGCGAAGTTAATTTTACGCCTGAAGATATCTATCCGAAAGGAATGTTATGTGTGTTCTGTTCATGTGGCAACAGTAGGGAAGTGTATCGAACGCCTTTCTGTATTTCAAGCCACACGTCATCAACATGGACGCCGATATCCACTGCCTTTTACGTTTCGTGAACAAACAAATCGAGTTGGGTTTAACACGATCATCGTTGGTGAAATCCATGTTGAATCACTTGGAGGAATTTTCGGTATCGAGAATTGTCATAATACTTGAGTATAAAATGTGTTTCAAATCCGACAGAGGACTGATGTTAGCGGTAGAGGCCTATAGTACTACTCACTAAGTTTAATTTGAAGGCGATTAATTCTGTTTGAATAAGTCCGTTAACAGTACCTCATTTAGAGCAACATATAAGATGAAATGAATTTTTGAAAAGAATTCGTGCAGCGACGGACGTGGAGTGCTGATGACACGTGCCGAGGCACTCGCGTCTGCTGAGGTTGTGTCGCCACCATACAAAAGAGAGCGCTCCGATATTCGCTCGCGGCGGGGAATTTCACGCATTCGAAAGCAAAGGAGACGCGAGCGGCGCCCGAGTGTGTGTCATACAAAGTATCGATGTCACGCTTTGAAGTGCAGCCTTTGCTGTCGCGCCTGCAAAATCGAAACACTAATTGCAAACAAGGGAGCTTCTGTTGACTGGAGCAGGACCACGTGCCTGTAGTGACAGCGGTCGCAATAAACAGCCACTGTAGTGACGATCTTCCGCCGGTTCACTGTCACTAACAAGTGGAAACAACCACGAGTGGCACTGCAGGTACAGCTTGCATGAGAACAGTCGTTGCTCTACATCAGGCCTGAGACAGTTGGGGACGAAAATATTCTAACATTACTTTTATACAGCCTGGTTTAGTCAAGTGATGATCGGAACCATCATCCGGATGTGGTAGAAAAATACTTTAGTACTTTATTGGTCAGCCTCGACCGGCACGTTCAGCACCTACTTAAGTTTCAATACGTCACGATCATCGTCAAGCCGGCCGAAGTGGCCGTGCGGTTAAAGGCGCTGCAGTCTGGAACCGCAAGACCGCTACGGTCGCAGGTTAGAATCCTGCCTCGGGCATGGATGTTTGTGATGTCCTTAGGTTAGTTAGGTTTAACTAGTTCTAAGTTCTAGGGGACTAATGACCTCAGCAGTTGAGTCCCATAGTGCTCAGAGCCATTTGAACCATTTTTTGATCATCGTTAGATCCAGCCACTACGGAGAAGACTTACAAAGTCAGCCCGCCGTAGGTCGCTCTAACACAGTAGAAACTTCGCGTGGTGAAAGAAGGGCCAGAATAAATTGACTTCTTTTGCTTCGTTTTAGGTGGCAACACCCAATAGTTTCCGAGGAAATGACGAAGTTTTGATGCTTCTTAACTAATTCGTGCCTATGGAATTAAACCAAGTGAGGAGGTAGCATCGAGAAATATAGTGAGATTATCTATAAAACATGTAAACATTCCAGACTTTAATAAAAATAGATTTTATTAGCTCTAATCTTATAGATCCTTATATGATTAACAGCAACTGAAAATAAAAAGCATATGAATTCTAATATATCACTGTTCAAAAAATGTTCAAATGTGTGTGAATTCCTAAGGGACCAAACTACATAGGTCATCAGTCCCTAGACCTACACACTACGTAAACTAACTTATGCCCGAGGGAGGACTCGAACCTCTAGCGGGTGTGGCCGCGCAGCCCGCGACAGGACGCCTCAAACCGCGCGGCCAGTCCCTGCGGCTATTTCACTGCTTGGTCTGATTTTTTTTCTTTTGTACTTCAAGAGAACCAGTGCATTCCTCATAATATCATAAAAACATTCAAAGCTTTAAAATTCAGAGCTCCATGAGCAACGTGTTAAGGCACAAATGCTACAGTCGTATAAAGAACGATAGCTCTGCTCATTATATGAGACAGTAATGTATACAAATGACTAAATTGTTACGTAAAGACACAAAACTTTGGCCAAAAACTGAGGGTTATTGTATCTCCTTTGGTATAATCCGTTTGTTTGCTGCTGTTTTTCATTGTTTTTTTTCTGTTCCTGACGTAACTGTTTTACATTATTATTTGAATTGTTTTGACAATTACTGTAGTTTTAGGTGCTTATTTGGGTTACTTATTTCTAAATTTGATTTTTCCCATAATTTATTTACTTTACTTACACTGTCTTTTGTTAGATTTGCTGATTCTATATGATTTTATCATATATGAGATTTCGAGATTCTGTGGCCGTTTCGTACACATTATGATGCCGTTACATTAATTGGTTTGCTTCTTGTTGGACTCGAGTACCAAATCTGCCGCTGACTTCTTGGAGACTAACAAAAAACTGCTGGTAATTGTTTCCCCGAAAGTTTTAACCCGTACTGTGCTATTTACGAGAGCGTAAGCTCACAAGTTCAAGCAGCTATGGTGATGGAGGATCCAGGTGACATGCGGAGAGCGACTAGAGATGAAAATAAAACGAGCGACTCGTGGGTGTTCGATCGTTTTACGAAGGCTATAAGCAATCGACATGGTTACTACACGAGCACTGCGGCGGTGGGGAATGGCTGCAATAGACTGATTGGTGTCGTAAAATTTTGAATAGAATGCCTGGAACACCTGGTGTGATTCTTTCAAGGGGAAACACAGTTTTCAGCAGCATACCTTCTATGAATTACTGGGAAGAGAACGACTGTTTCAACTTACACCTCCACTGTAATTCCTAAATTCTTGACCTGTTTTTCTTATAAGTTCGGATCAAACAGAATGTATCACATCACTAGAAAGAGGACGACTGCAGTTGAGGGGAGAAAGTTACAGACTTAGCTGTCGGTCAATTGAAACAAAGAAATCTATGAACAGTTTTTGAACATTTTGCGATCTTACATTAAAAAAAAAACGAGCCGTTCTGTATATTATTTACAAGTAGGATGAGCAAAGATATTCCACCTTATATGATGGCCTGGTCGTCGCTGAGATCGGAATTCCGAAGTTTTCATTAAAAGTTATTCCGTCAAAGGGTATGCTGTTCTGTTAAGTGCCTGTCAGAAGTGCGTTATTTTCTCTGCACCGCAAATGGAAACCACCAGTACAAGGGATGCACGCCTGCATTCATAATCAATTGCAGACACCAGCTTTCAAGAGAATGCTTTGATGTGCTTGGTTTGCCGCGAAATTGTCGACAGAATGCGAAGTATTTAGCAACGTTATCGAGATTGCTTATCCTAACGCTATTCAAACTGAAAAATGTGAGTGAGGCGTACGTCCCACACACATTGCTCATGGTGCTCCGAACTTTTATGCTTTGAATGTTTTTATAATATATGTCACTTCGGGGAATGCGCTGGTTTTCTTGAAGTATAAAAGTAAAAAATCAACGCAAACAATGAAATACTAGAATCTATATCTTTTTCATTTTCAAAATGGTTCAAATGGCTCTGAGCACTATGGACTTAACTTCTTTGGTCATGTCCCCTAGAACTTAGAACTACGTAAACCTAACTAACCTAAGGACATCACACACATCCATGCCCGAGGCAGGATTCGAACCTGCGACCGTAGCGGTCGCGCGGCTCCAGACTGTAGCGCCTAGAACCGCATGGCCACTGCGGCCGGCTTTTCATTTTCAATTACTGTTTATTATTTAAGGTTACATTATATAAGTACCGATAAAATCTATTTTTAATAAGATTTCAAATGCTTGTTTCTTTCTTCAATAATATCACTGTAATTGTTGGCGTCACAAAATATGCTGATGTCATTGACATTATATATTTCTATGGCAGCAAAAGAAAGATTAATGCGATTCGATTTGAATACAAAGAGCAAAAATTCGAAACTGCTCTTAGCCAGTACGCTACCACCTCTGCTAGTTTAATGCTGCTCTCACGAACTGATGAGATAGCGTCGAAACATAGATTGTCATTTTCTTGTAAACTATTGAGTTTTTACACGTAAGACGGAATAGACGTTCCATTATTTTCACCCTTTTTTTCACCAAGCGAAGCTTCGACCCTATCTGAGAGCGACCTATAGCGCATTACCTTGTTCCTACAGTAATATTTGTAAACTCTTAACGCTAACTAATGTAATAAGAGTGCGGTATTGTAACCAGAATGCGACTTCATTATTACGAACGATTAGTTACGAACTGCCACAATAAATACAATATTGCTTCAATATGTTGCATGTTACTAGTTACTGTGCCCTCTTGGCTGTTCAAGGCGACGTTTTATGCGTCATATTCGCACCTGTATGCAACACTGCACTCGTCTCTGGATTGAGTTACGACTTCTTTCAAACACAGTCAATCTTGACAAGACTGTACAATTCTTTGCTCCAGTTCTTCAGCCATATCAGTGGGAGAGCTGTACACTTCACCTTTGAGGTGACCTCAGACAAAAAAATCCATTGGATTTAGTTCGGATTATATTGGAGCCCCTCTCCGACCGATCCATGATAAGCGGTTGGAGCGTTAGATGTTGTCTTAGCTCAACAGCGAAAACAGCCACTGCCCCATCATGCAGCTACATTCCCCAACCATATGCCATGAGTGGCAGTTTATCCCCACTGATGGAGACGTAACCGAAAAGTTTACATTTCAAATGCACTTGTAATAAGTAGGGCAACATTTGATACTGAAGTCAGTGTAGACTGGTAACCACACATTGTGCAATTATCTTGCAAACGGCTTGCATTCGGGCTCAATTTTACTGGGAAGTTTTTACTTTTATTACTGTAAATTTTCCATTTTCGCTGTTAATTCTGTTGTGCCCTATAGAAATCAAGACTGACGACTGAAATAACGCTACTGACCTACAATTGGTAACAGGTAATCACGTTAAACGATTTTAGCACTCTCTAATCAGACACCCTACAATATAATTTGAAGCAGTATACGCTGGTGTGGAAAAACTATGGGCGAAAGTAACTTTCGCTTGATGTGTCACTGATAGGTAACACAGATCGATGAGACTTTGACCACATAGAGAAAGAACTGCTACAATACACACTGAAGCGCCAAAGAAACTGGTATCGGCATACGTATTCAAATACTGAGATATGTAAACAGGCAGAATACGGCGCTGCGGTCGGAAACGCCTGTATAAAACAAGTGTCTGGCGCAGTTGTTAGATCGTTTACTGCTGCTAAAATGGCAGATTATCAAGATTAAAGTGAGTTTGAAGTTGGTGTTATAGTCGGCGCACGAGCGATTGCACACAGCACCTGCTATGAAGTGGAGATTCTCCCGTACAATCATTTCACGAGTGTACCGTGAATATCAGGAATCCGGTAAAACATCAAAACTCCGACGTCGCTGTGGCCGGAAAGATATCCTGTGAGAACGGCACCAAGGACGACGGAAGAGAATCGTTCAACGTGACAGAAGTGCAACTCCTCCGCAAATTTCTGCAGGCCCACTCGTGTATCCTTGATGACTGCACAACGCAAAGCTTTACGCTTCGCCTGGATCCGTCAACACCGACATTGGACTGTTGATGACTGGAAAAATTTTGCCTGGTCAGACGAGTCTCGTTTCAAATTGTTTCGAGTGGATGGACGAGTACGGGTATGGAAACAACCTCATCAATCCATGGATCCTGCATGTCAGCAGCTGGTGGAGGCTCTGTAATGGTGTGTGGCGTGTGCAGTTGGAGTGACATGAGACCCCTGGTACTTTTAGATACGACTCTTGACACGTACGTAAGCATCCCGTCTGGTCAGTTGCTTCCATTCACGTCCATTATGCATCCCGACGGACTTGGGCAATTCCAACAGTACAATGCGACACCCCACACGTCCAGAATCGCTACAGCGTGGCTCCAGGAACGCTCTTCTGAGTTTAAACAGTTCCGCTTTAGCACATCTGGGATGCCTTGCTGCACTACTTCAGACGTTAGTCGAGTCCGTGCCACGCCTGTGCGGCGCTTCTGCATGCTCGCGTGGGCCCTACACGATATTAGGCAGGTGTACCAGATTCTCTGGGTCTTCAGTGTAGTACAGAGGGTAATTGAAAGAAATACGCCATGATACTTTTATTCAAATACAATAATTACACTGAAGTCAACGCGATTCATGGTAGTCCTCTGGACACTAAAAAGGGCGGGACATGATTCCTAAAAGGGTGTGTGATCACTGCGGACGGCGTGCGTCGTCCACAACGTGCTCCCGTGCTCGTCACAATGTTGGTAAGGAATTGATGAGGTAAGGCATTCCATTCCTCCACCAACGCCTTTGAAAAACTTCTTTCCGGTCGTTGGTATATGGGGACGTACTGCAACACGTCTCCCCAACACACCACACTGCGCACAACAGGATTTTAGCCGGGGGAACCGGCAGGCCAGTGCATTCGCTGAATGAATGCTCTCGTTCCAAGAGTTCCTCCACCTGCGCTCTTCGAAGGTTCTCAGAAGCACAGCACAGACCCAGTGTCTGCTGGGTGGTAGCCAGTTTCCGCGGAAATAGTCATTGTTACCTACTGCTTATTGTGGCAAGTTCCGGCGCTAATCCGCTTGTCACAGACACGCTGCCGCCGATTGCCACAGCTTTCCCTTGAGGTTGATATTTGTCTTTCTGTTCGCATATCAACGTGGAGCCGCCTACTGATGCTTGTATGGTACGAGAAACTTCGTTGCTTCCCTCAAAAATTACGAACTGTTCAATCCAGAGTTCGCCCATGCCACCAAATATAGTGTGGAAGGTGGTGACCGATGCAGAGAGACACTTCGAAGCAAGTACCAACCTCATGAATCATCATGATACTTTTTGTAAAGCTTGAGTGGGAAATTTCAGTTGATTTCCTCTGTTTTTACGTAGAAAATGGAACATATTCATTCGTCATATTGGCAGCAGCATTCAGTCTGAAAGTGGAGCTTGGGTATTGCAGGAACCCAAGAGAGAACTTTGATTGTAGAGGATTCGCTTCCTGAGTCTACTCTGGTACTGACGGGCCTCTGTACTTGACGAATGTGTTACGCCCAGGCAGTAGCGTAAACCATCTTCTGAGCAGCTCACATTTAACACACGTGGTTATACTTCTTGTATGGTCAGTTAACTATTTTAAATATTTGTGAGCTGCCGAGATATTTCAGTCTTATTAATTCTGGTTCTTGCAGTCCTCCAATTAAATGCCAGTCCCACTGAGTTTAGAGTCATTTTATTTTAGTTTGCTAAAATTTTCAGGACATTGTTCTGCATTATTTACTATTTACATCAAATGGAAGTTTTGTACTCTCCATCTGGCTAATGTCCTAGAATTTCCTTACGGTTATATGACCTTTCAATAATAAATAGCCGTGCGGAGTGGCCGCCCGATTAGAGGCTCCATGTCACGGATTGCGTGGTCCTTCCCGCCAGAGGTTCGAGTCCTCCCTCGGGAAAGGTTGTGTGTATGTGTTGTTCTTAGCTTAAGTTAGTTTAAGTAGTGTGTATGTCTAGGGACCGACAACCTCAGAAGTTTGGTACCTTAGGAATTCACACACATCTGTACAATTTTTTGAATAATAAATACAACCAACTACATGTCTAGGATGTTGACTTCGTAGGGACGAGTTTCCGTTTTGTGCAGTGCCAATGCACTATTTACAAAGATGTACGAGATGAATAGATGGCAACAAGTGCCAAACTCTCACGCTGTTTTGTATAGCAGGAGTAGTTGGCGCACAAGCTATTGAATCTTATTTCGACCTCGTGCAGGTCTGTTAATTGTGTCGTTATCCATCTTAACTGTCTCATGGGTTTCGTCTAGGAACATTCTGCATTCTAAGCATTTAATTTCCACAGGTACTGAATCAGCTAGCTACACGCCAATAAACGTATTTCCAACACGAAGCATGTAAATTTCAATATTTGAAAAAAAGCCTTTCACCGTCTTAATAGCATATAAACGCTCTGATTATAGTTTCAGTTCATTACGAACATTTCCAGCTGACTGCGTTGCATTTGTTAATACAGTAACGCGTCAGGGTTCATGTAAGAGGAACGTTCATTACTGATCAAGATACTGCAAGACAATTACTTCAGAAGTTCGGGTAGCAACGAGACTAAGACGTATTTCCATTAAGAACTCATAGTCATTTGCAATTATGGCTCTGTACGGTTGTTAAAACAGATAGAATCTAGCTATAGTATTTCATAGTTTTTATGAGGACGCGTCTCACATCATGAAGGTCGTAAGCTGCTTCCTTGACTTCGAAAAACACGTTGACGGAGTAATAACAAATCCACTTAGAATATTTCTTACCGCAACGGATGTTTGGATTGCCTTTTCCTTTCCATGCTGCTAAGTCTTCCTGATTGATGTTGGTAGAGTTTCCGGTCTGTTGTCTGGGGCGTAACTTCACGTGCTCGCGAATTATCAGAGAAACAATTAAACAAGACCTATAGAAGAACAACAAACAACACGACCGTTTTTACTGAATCCGCCTATGTAAAACTAGGATAACTTGTCGCAGAACTAGATTTATAAAATTCCTCAGGAGTAATATTACATGCGATCGTTTGCTTTGGAAGGAGGTGTCCTATTGCAGCATTACGAAAATACAAATCATCTCTTTTCGCCGGCTCATAATTTAGAGGCCATCTCTGGTGATCACAGACCTCTTTCAATGTTCCTGATTCGGCCTCATGAGAAGCGTGCGTAAGCCCTTCCAAACGGGTGCTTTACTGTGTGTTTGATTATTGTTAAACACGTGACTCCATTCTCTTTGAGGCTGTTCCTCTAACTGGTATGGACAGTACTGCTCGCACAGTGCGGTAGTGATGCTACATCCGAGGCACCAGGACAGCGCTTTGCCGCTGCCGTTTTCTGTTTAAATGGCAAACAGCCAAGCCCATTGTTGACTAACTGTCCCATGGCCTTGTGTACGGGGCTCTCAGTGTTTATATTTATGCTGCTGTCAGGTCAGGTTCATTGTTAGCGATTTCATTAGTCCTCTGCATCGATACAGAGCCGTGAATCTCGGTGGTCTATAGTATAGCCAATCAGGTACACGAAAATTTGCTACCCATTCTAGCACACCGTCCTCTATAGCAAAAGTAAACTCTGGAATGAAGCTCTTATATAGGCATTCCAAAATCAACCTGAAATATGGGGTATTCTCAAAGTCGCGTAACATTTTGAAATTTAGCTAACAGAGCTCCCTATTTTCAGTTTTAGGAGGTACGAGAACGCATTCCGTTACAGAGAGAAGAGCGGTAGATAACTGTTCAAATACCCTCCAGATCACCTTACTTTATGTTTTCTCCTTAGTCACACGACATTTTATTTAGAAGACTTGCACGTATTTTTAGTAGAAAAAGAAAACTAAGTGGTCGGAACACGAGCTCCTGAAACAAGGTGTGTACGCCAGAACGTATTCTTTTTCCATTCCCATAGCAAGGTACTAACGTAAAGTTAGTTTGAAGAATACTGGTGGAGTGTTGGCTGCTTGAGAATCTCTTCCGGAGAGCTGTAAGCGGAACTCTCCCTATCGAACAGATAAGAGAGGGCTACTTCCGAAAGTCGTGGGTGCTCTTCCACTTTCCTCACTATTGTTTCCTCCTTTTACTGCGAGAACTGGCATTGGCGCTTTTATCATCGTGCGAATGGCAGAAGTTTGCCGTTCACTTCTTCCGACGGAAAACAAGAAACCAAATAAGCGGGAAATGGGAAAATGCAGTGAAGAAAAGAGAGAGGGCGGGGGTCAGAGAGGGAGAGAGAGGAAAAAAGATGAAATCTTTTCTAGAAATAGGGTTCCATGAGATCTATAAGACAGAATGAAATAATGGAATCAGAGGGCAGTGGCATTGTCAGGTACGCGTTGTTTTATCTTGCTGTTAGCTTTCATACAGCAACGGAGGATCTGTGACGCTGCAGATGTTACACAGAGATGATTCGTTAGCGTAAGACTCCTTTCGATCCACATCTGCATAATATACAAATCATTCCAGTTGTAGAGAGTACTTATTGGGCCATGTTTCAATATTACCTGTTCCATCTGAGAATGGAGCAACGTAAATAATGACTGCTTTATCCTAACAGATATTAGTCTAATTTTATCCCGTTAGTCTCTGTGGTAGCGACACTTAGCGACGCTTGAGGTGGTGTAAACAGCGACGCCACTTAACAGTGAATAACTGCAAACGAGTGATTTGGAGTGACAAATCACAGTAGACGATACTTGTCGTCTTGTGTAGTGCCAACAGTGAAGTTGTAAGGTGGCTATAATTTCGCATCTTACAAGCTCTCATTCACTTGCCGTGATCTACAAACACAATTAGGTATCATGTGATAGGTTGTACATCGTATATACGAATATATAAATGAGTCTGATATTGGTACGTACGTCTTGTAAATAATTGTTAACGCTTATTGCATGAAAGGTACGGAGTGTCTTTATTATGAAAACGGCGTAATTAATGATTGCCTATACTAGTAAAGGTTGGAAAGCCAGTGGAAATAAAACAGCTGGCGGAAATGAAGCCGTGGGTGGAAGGCCCACACATTGGTCCTGCTTATACACAGGAAATAGCAAAACGAACGTCGTAGCACCTAAGTGCTGGTGCAAAATAGAGTCGCGACCGGCCGGTTTTGTAGTTGAACCGGAAGGATTATATTTCGGAAATGCTGAAAATCTTGGACGCAGGTGAGAGGAACGAAGAAGCAGCATCTCAGAAACCACGCAGGTTGGGTTATTTCTAAGGTTTTTACTCAGAAGCGTACCATTGTACGAGCATAGGTTTTTTCTCGCAAACTTTCCGCGCTGGACGACAAAATACTAAAATATGGTTGGTCGGCGTGCGGAAGAATCTGTGGAGAGGGAGAATATTCCGCGGTTTCGGGAATATGATTCGTTTTTTGAATTACGAGGGTGGGGAGCCAAACCTTCCTGGGAACCCAGCGGTGGAGAGGGCAGTCTTCGGTTGTGAGCGCCCGTGTGTGACAGTCGCCCAGTATTAGCTTTGTTGGCACAGGCGGACTTGTTGCCTTTGCTCTCAGGAGAGTTTATAGTTAGAACAGTTAAGCACTATACTGTTGCGAACATATACGATTCTGGACTTCACCTCCGGGTTGGAAGTCGTCGTTGAGTACGCACCGTTCAGTAACTGAGAGCACCTCTTCTGCCTATACTTGAGACGGTATCTGAACTCCGTCCTTGTGGCTGGGAGTTCGCGTTTCTTGTCTGTAGGACACAGAGAGGAGAAGACAGTATTAGAATATATTAGTCAGAGGACCGCCCTCTGTCGTTCTAGTGTTTGAAAGGGTTTATTTGTGGCTGGAGTTCTCCCACCGTCGCAGACGAGTACGAGAACCATCACTTCGACGCACCGGACGCAGTACATACGGTGATATCGCAAATTGCTTCGGCGTATTAGTGCTATAAAAGCCAAACAGCTGTGATCACGTTAGTTTATTTCCACTGAGGTTCCACACCACCGTACATCAGCTTTGAAAGTAGTGTCTTCTAGTGTTTGGTACGTAGATGACGTCGGTCATTCCGCGTTATTGATATTAGATCACGCAGTCATAATAAGGGGCAGAGTTACTTAGGAAATGTAAACTTTGTAATATAAAGTTTTTTTTTTTAATCTACGATAAATATATAAGCTGGAACAACGTTTATCATTTAGTAAGATTAGTTGCTTTCATCATTCAGTTATGTTTAGATTGTAATTTATAGAACTAAGCGATCCTAATGTCTGCGTCAGGGGGTAGTCAGACAGGGCCAAATCTTCATTTTAGCGTTTATTATTTTCCGTTGCGCACATTCGTTTTACACCCGCCAGGAGTAGCATCTTGGAAAGTACATGGGAAGTGATGTTACGGTATGGGGTGTTTCCGTAGTTAGGGTATGACACCCTTATTGGGCTTAAAAAAATGGCTAAATTAAGAAAGATATAAACACATTTTACGACATTGTGTATTGCACACGGTAGAGGAAATACTCCGAGACGATGATTGTGTCACCATGACAATGCACCGTGCCATAATATCACATCTGGCCTGCTCAGAGTCCCGATGTGAATCCAATGGAGCACGTCTAGGATGAGATATAACGGCTAAGTCACCCCAGCCGCAGAGTTCAACTTCACTACCTTCTCTCCTTTCATTTTTTGAGGAAGAATTCGCAGCCATTCCTCCACGTACATTCAGACAACTCATTGAAAGTGTCCCTAGCAGAATTCAAGCCGTCTTAAGGGCGAAGAGTGGACAACCTCACATTAATGTCCAATAATAAGCGTCTTTATTTTGATCAGACAGTGTACTTAACAGTCCTTTTATTACTTTTTATATCCTGCATGTTAATAAAGCCAGTGTCAATTAGCACGATCTCTGTTGCCTACGTTCGATGTCCCGTATTAGTACAACTTGATACGGATCTCTTACAGCTGAGCAGTAAGTCAGTGTCTCCCGTACTAGTGCCGTAAAGGTAGACTGTTTCGTAGGAAAGATTCAGTTCTCCAATAATCTACCAACAATCCATTTGCCTCAACCACAGCTTTGACCACGTTTCACTTTGTCTCATTATGCTGCGTTACTCCGCGTTATTGTAGACACGACACGCTCCAAACGCAAGGAAGGAAGGAAGATTAGGGTTTAACGTCCCGTCTACGAAGAGATCATGAGGGCGCAACACAAACCTGAACTGGTTTAAGACAGGGAAGGAAATCGGTTGTGTTCATTCAAAAGGAGTATTCCGTCATTCACCATAAGCAATTTTCAGAAACCAAGAAAACCTAATTTTGGATGGCCGAATTGGGACTTGACCCGCCATTCTGCCGAGTACAAGTCCACCGTCTCGTAACTATTGCGTCAACTCTCTCGGTGACTAACGGAAAGACCCAACTTTTTTTCGTTTTGTTTAGAGGCATCTTAATATTTCCACATATTTAAAGCTAGCTGCTAAGATCCATTAGTTCTATACTTACATATTTATCTCTTGCAGTGCACTTCCTTGATGACAACAATGAACCGTTACATATAAAATTATATTCATGTGAATATATAATCTATCTTTATTTTGGTTCTGAATGTTAACTAAATTTACAGTGTCTATCATACTACTTTCTGTTATCTTTATTTTGTCTGTCGCACTTTCTGAATGTAGCAGAAAACACTGGGTTAAAGGGTTCAGTTAAAGAAGCAAAAAAAATTGTTAAAATGTCATTCCCCAGGACTATAGGCCTTTAGAAATAGCACCAACAACCCGCACTGAAATTAAGAGAATTATAAATATACTGAAAAACAAGAGCTCATGTGGTGTTGATGGAGTCTCGAACAGTATTTTGAAGTCTTGTTCTAATTTAATAAGTGGACTCCTTAGCGATATATGTAATGCTTCGCTGTCACAGGGAATTTTTCCAGAGAGATTGAAATACGCAATTGCCAAACCTTTTCATAAAAAGGAGGCAAGAATGACTTTAATAATTATAGATAAGTCCCCTTGCTAACTTCATTTTCTAAACTATTCGAAAAAGTTATGTATTCAAGAGTAGTCTCACATTTAAGTGAAAATAGTTTACTCAGTATGTCAACAGTTCGGATTCCAGAAGTGTTACTCGACTGAGAATGCTATCTACACATAGTATTATCTACAGATAGTACAAGTCCTAAATAACAAATTATCGCCAGTTGGTATTTTTTGTGATCTCTCCAAGGCATCTGACTGTGTGGATCATGTCACACTCTTATAAAAACTCAGGTTTTATGGAATTGAAGGCTATACACATAGCTAGTTTGAATCATACTTAATGAACAGAAAGCAAAAACTTGTGCTGAATATGTTGGGAGGGTGGTAAATTCTAGTGACTGGGGAGTTATCACAAAGGGAGTCCCACAGGGTTCAATTTTAGTTCCTCTGCCGTTCCTCATTCATGTGACTGACCTCCCACTTAACGTTCAGCAAGAAGAACTAGTGCTTTTTGCAGATGACATGAGTGTTATAACAAATCCCGTTCCAGAAAAAGCAGCTGAAGATATTGTGAAGAATGACAACTCAGTAATGTCTTATGGAATAGTTTTCTGGGGTAACTCACGACTTAGACATAAAGTATTGATTGCACAAAAGAGAGCAGTGAGAATAATAAGTGGTGTTCACCCAAGGACGTCATGTAGGCACATTTTCAAGGAGTTAGGTATTTTAACTGCACCATCAGAGTACATAAATTCGCTAATGAAATTCGTTACAAATAATCCATCTCAGTTCCCGAGGAACAGCGATGTCATACGTACAACACTAGAGGGAAAAATGACCTTTCCTATTCGTTGTTGAAGCTGTCAGTTGCTCAAAAAGGAGTACATTATTCAGCAACAAAAATCTTTGATCGTTTGCCCAACAACATAAAGTGTCTGGCAGGTAGCAGATCAAGTTTTAAATCTAGCTTAAAATCATTTCTTTTGGACAACTCCTTCTACTCCATGGACGAGTTTCTGTTTCAAAAATGGTAAAAAAAAAAAATTGTCCTCTAAATGTAGTTGCATGTGTAGAACTAAAAATTTCAGTAATATTAATATTAGCACTGTTCATGTCTGTATATATATATATATATATATATATATATATATCTTGTAATCTGACATGTTCCACATCATGTCGATAAAATAATCGGGAAAAATGATCTACGGTACATGACATAACTAAAACTAAAACTAAAAACTAATATTTAGATGGCTATCTGTACGCTACTCTGTGACATTCTTTTCCACTCTCAGTAGGTTGTTCCTCTACGTGGCAGAAAAAGAGGGGTAGGTTATGTTATTTCAATATGTTTTGACTAATTTAGAACTATCTACTGATGTTAGTACTATTACAACAGCATATTCTACTACAATAACAAGCAATTCAACTACTTCAAGTGTAAGAAGACCCTATAACTTCTATCATCAAATTCATTTTTCTACAGCAACTATTACTACTGAAACTTGTGTTACTAATATTAAAATTTAACTATACGTTTATTGTATAATACCTCCTGAGAATTCGGTTTATAGGCGACTGCTCGCAATAAAAAAAGCATTGGGTACAAAAAAAGGTCGAAACCCGTTTGAGTACAAATTTTCATTTGTTAAGTCATATTCATTACCGACATTCCTGATAGATGAGGAACATCAAGAAGGTGAAGTGAAAACTCTTGAATTATCGCTCATATGACTGCAGTTTCCCATGAGGAAATAGCTTTTTGAATTATTGATATTGTGATACAATCACAACATAATTCATGACGTTGTGGTGACAGTAACTATCTTTCGTGAAGGACTACATATTTATTTATCTAACCATTTATTTAACAAAATTGCTCGAGAACAGAAGAACTGAAAATCGTCTACAAAAAACTAAAATGCAGTTCAAGTACTTATGGCTGGAAGCGGGCGAAACTAGGAAAGTACTGCAAAAAAGAAGAGGATTGGTGAATTAAAAAAATGAAGAAGAGGAATGCATGCCTTCTTGTTGGGAAAAAACAAGAGGACGGCCCTTTTATTATCAGCAACAAAGTATCGCCATGATTGCCTATTTCAAAAACTGTAAAACAGAGAATGTCTTTTACTATGCAACGTTACTGAACCATTTACAAATCCTCACCCAACCTATTTCTCATATTTTCACTGTTTTGATTTCTTCCGTGTTCTAATACAAAAAGATACGAGGGAAAGAAATTTATGTAAAAAAAAACTTTGGAAGTTCATTTGGACACATCATTGGAGGTCGATGAAAATTATTTTTACGTACACAACTTTTACTTTTTTCGTAAAAACTGTTATACATTGTTGACCAAACATCGATTTTCACAGTATACCGACACATTTTTTGTAGGAAATACGTGAAGCAACGATTATTACCGTGATCTTCGCCGAAATAATACTGGGCGACTATTACAGGTTTTTGTCAATAAATAAATGTATCAGTGTGTTAGTGATGTTGATGTTTGAAGCTGTAGAAGGGAGTCGTTGGAATCTTATCGTGGAACTAGAGAAAGCGTTCGATCGTGTGTCACCCCGTGGTTCTAGTGGTTTCTACGAAACCTGAAGTTGCCACGGGAAGGTTAGTTCGTGATCTGTGGCAACACAGTGATATTCATCACTCCGAAACGGAAGAAAATGTGGGGACGTGACTGCACCGCACCAGTTAGTACATTGTTGACCAAACATCGATTTTCACAGTATACCGACACATTTTTTGTAACAAATACGTGAAGCAACCATTATTATCGTGATCTTCGCCGAAATACTACTGGGCGACTATCACAGGTATGAGATTTCTCTTTAAAGATCAACGGTACTGATAGGGCATCACCTACTTTTTTCACAGTTTTCGTGAATTTTACAGATAAATTACTATAACAACGATAAAAGGTCACGGAAATACCGCTTACCCGCCACCAGGACTTCGGTAATGTTGTGGAAGTAATGTTGTGGACGACTAACTCGCGTAAAATGTGGTCAAGTCTTTTTCCAAATAAAGTGTCTTACGTCATAGTTTCTTCTGAAGACGAGATAATTAAAGCACCCGTTACAGACGATACCCAGCCATAATTACACCATACCACTAAAGTAGTTCCTTAAAAAATTCACTACTTTGGGTCTGATTTTTGTTACAATACATGAGTGACAACTACCAGACACTGTGTTGAAATAACAATTATATTTAACCGGATTCAAGCAGCGTTCAACCATTTTTGTTTTCGTCTTCGGAGAAGAATTTTTATAGTGTTCCTGTTAGGACATTTTTCGTATTGTGATAAGGTTGTTTAGAAGAAACAAAAATAATACCAAATACTAAGAGAAATACAACGAGGCTGGGTACGACGTAAGGAACAATAAAATGCTTGAATAGCTTTAAATCCCTGGGTGAACGGACTGTAACAAACGGAGTAGACAAAGAAAGCTTAGATTTACAAACAACAAAAACATTTACAACAAAAAGTGCTTTTTCGTGGATATCAAAATTCATAATTACTGCTCTGTCTTAAAAACAAAGTGCTGATATGTATCTGAGCCTCTTAACCTCTCTGAGTAATGTTTAGTAGCGGAGTTAGAAAGGAAAGAAAGATAGCCCACAATATACTGAATCTTAATTACAAAAACGGGCTCTCCATAAAAAAAATGGAAGTATGTTGTAAAATGGACCAAAAATACGAACTCCATGCGCAGACACTGAGTTCGGTTTTATGGGCACATAAGAAGAATGAATACCTCCAAACTGACGTAGAAGTCTTCATCGTCTTTTACCTGAAACCGAGAACAAGGACACCATGGTACATGAATGTAAAAGAAAACCTGCAGAAATGAGCATACAACCAGAAGACATACAAAACCGAAATTTCTTGAGAAGAGCTGTAGTGTGAGCCTTTTCTAGATGAGACACGAACACTTATTGCAAATAGTTGAACACCGTGATAGACAAAGTTCGTTAATGAAAAAGCCTGTCTTAATCAAAACAAAAACAAAAACTGATAAAAATTGTGTTAATGGTTTTAAGCTAATCGAAGTCTTTAGATGGACGACTAACGATCTAAAATGTATCAGCATCCAGAAGAATTAGTAAAAGCAACACGGGAATAGGGCGTTTCATTGATGATAAACGCATGCCAGTCATAAGCAGCCTCATTTCAACATAGTGCTCGGTAGCTGTTATTTATATCCTGCGCTGCATTGCAATTACTAGCGCGAGACTGATAGTTTATTAGTTTTTATGCTGTGACTCCCAAGTATTCGGCCTATAAGTGGCGTATAGTCCTCTTTCCGTCGCTAGTGCTCAACATGTCAAGAACCAATATCAGGTGATTTCCGCACGGTGGACTTCTAATTCGATCCGTTGTAACGTTATTTCTAAAAATTTTGTGTTTTTGTTTGCCAATAAAAATGAAATACGTAATGTTTGTCTCACGCAAATTAACTGTGTGATGTGTTGTTGAGCAAATGACATAAACTGCAAATCCAATAAGCAATTTTCATAATGAAATTAATCCCTCTGAAATTTACCCAGTCTCGTGAGCACTGAATTCAATGGCCCTGTACAATAAACTGATAAATTCCCTATGCAGATTAACAATGAAGTAAATTTTTCGTAGCTCTAGAGTCGAAACGGATGTAATCTTGGTGTTATGTTCTCTCTGCGGTAGGCATAGAAAGTATTCAATCTGGGCACAGCGAAGTGCAATGCCGGCCGCTGTGGCCGAGTGGTTCTAGGCGTTTCAGTCAGGAACCGCGCTGCTGCTATGGTCGCAGGTTCGAATCCTGCCTCGGGCATGGCTGTGTATGACGCTCTCAGGTTAGTTAGATTTAAGTAGTTCTAAGTCTAGGGGACTGATGACCTCAGATGTTAAGTCCCATAGTGCTTGGAGCCATCTGACCATTTTTGAAGCGCAATGCCGACCGCGAAATAGCTTCATACAAATAATATCAGTAGACTGGTTGATAAATAGATAACCTCGCAAATGTTCAGTGAAAATACTGGATATTGGCTCAGCGCTGTGCAATGCTGCCCGCAATGAAGCTGTTATAAACATTAATACTTTTCTGATTATGTCACATTAATATTTTTATGACTCTGGTTGAGAAATGATTTATTTACAAAAATATTCATTGGGTTCAAATAAACATGACCTGCAAGAGGATGTGCCACTGATAAAGGGATATCGTAAGACAAAATGCTTCAGTTTGAAAATCGTATTCAAAATAAAGTTTCTCCGTCACCAAATATGATGTGAAACATTTTACATTAACTTCAAAATCGGTGAACTTTTGAACTAACCTACAATTCTCACTTACTCTCGTGATTAAAAATACTTGAATTGTTACATGAGAAAAAGTCTGACATCATTTGGCAAATAGATTCCAAAATTTAACTTCTCTGTATCAGGATGACAAAACACACAAAATATTACCAATCGGGTATACCTAATCAATCTGAACATTAAACCTGATGGAAATGCCTGGTCAGTAAATCCACATTGCGTTGCTGCATACTTAAAACTAAATATACAAAATTTCATAACCTTAAAGATTTGTTCCAGCTACTTTGCCTTTCAGTTACAGTATTAATTCATTACTCTTCTCTAATTGCCATGGACAATGGTCAATATTTTTAACGATTAGTATCACTTCAATTCTCGATAATCTTATAGCCTTACAAATTAATGAAACACACTTTACACTGTTATAGAAATAACTACGACCTAACAGTTACGGGCTCTGTGTGAGCACAAACAATACCATTCATCACTTCATTTTATAAAAACTGTGTTATGCTGCGTCTCTAGACCAACAGGCTTTAAGTCTTACATCCTACCTATAACAGAGTGCAACGGCCACTGCTATTGAGCTCCGCGCTCCCCTACTTACAATCGATTTCGATTCTGCCACTCAGGCAACATATTTGGTTCATTGGTATCAGAAACGCCGCGTCCTCTACATATGACAATCGTTTCAGGTCATTTTTCATGAATTATATCACAAAATTGAGCTCCACGCACAAGTGGACCCCTTGCAGTGTGAGCATGCTGGTAAAACTCTTCTAACAAACGTTCTCCTGGGCACCAAGTGAGGGAAGCTCTGATATCCCCCAATCTGTTACTTGTAAACTAATAAACACGCCGTCGGTGTTCCCCGACGTACAAGTAAACGATGAACGCCTGCACTACCGTTGTTACAAATGAGAATCCTGACAGAGATAAAGCTCGTGAGCACTGAATTCAATGGACCTGTACAATAAACTGATAAATTCCCTATCCTCACGAAACTTGGAGAGCTAACTGTAACGACCACAAGAACGTAGGGTTACACTCCATCCAGGAAATGTTACGTTTTTAACTATGTCACCTGACCAAAAAATAAGTCATGTTAGTCCAAACAGTGTATGTAATAGTACTGGAATGGGTGATGCTACTTTAGGGACAAAGAAGGTATTGGAGATCTAAATGTCTGACATCCCTGAAACTGGTACCTGATCCTGGCAGCTGCAAGTACTTTCAGAGCGGTTCATTACGATAATATGAGGAACTGGAGAAGACTGTACGTTTCATGTCGAATCTTCCGCGTAGCAGTCAGTTCTGATTACACCAAAAGACGAAGTTATAATGTTTTAGTCACTGCTATGATTTCTTGAAACCAGCAAAATCAAGTTCTCCAGCAGCCAGATTTAGCCGTTACGATTCGTGGTGGCTGTCACCTAAATCAAGCGAAATGTTTCCGCTTAATTGAAACGTCTCCACAACAACATAGATCTTCCCCCAGCTTCCACCAGCCCTCCGGAAAGCAGTCCACCCTAAAGACTCGCTAACTCGGTTCGGCAGATAACACGTTTCCTTTCACCGAAACCGAGCAACAGTAATGAACTATCTCCTATGTTTAACTTCCAGCCCTGACACGCAATTTTTCAGTGTTCATTTAAAAACAGAACTGAAAAAATTCTTAGCAAAGAAACAATTTTTTGTCATGGGCTACCTACATGTCATCTTTAGGTACATTTCCAACGTAAATTACTTCTATACTGGCATTACTCTCTCTGCTAGAAAAGTAAAATACAATACATACGCCAATATGCAACCCCGATAAGAATATAAGCTATGGTACATTTGAAAAACAAACACCCTCTTGCTACATTTACCAATATTCCTAATAATTTGCCTCTACCACCCTTCGTTACTTGTCAGTTTGAATTTTTAGTAGCCCCGTCAAAATAACAAGTAATGTTCTCTTCCGCAAGTTTAAAATGACTGTCGAGATACATACGAATAAGATTTGCTAACATTCACTCTAAAACTGATCACTACTGCACATGGTTTGCTGATAATTCTTCATTTTAGATATTTCGTAAGGAGATTGCTAAGAGCAACTAAGATAAGGGTACTCCAAAGAATAGGCTAAACTCACTTTCTAGACTGTATAAATGAATATTACTGTCTGAGCGGCATCCCAGGAGCTGTTCAGTCTCCTAATTGGAGTGCTTTCTTATCTCCCTTCCTCATGAACGCTGGTACCTTGCCTTTGCGAAATGTGCCTACTGTATCTAAAATCTTTGAGAATGTGATGTATTCTAGAGTAGTATCTCAACTGAGCAACAACAATATCCCTGGAAAATGGCAGTTTGGATTTCAGAACAGTTGCTCTACTGACAATACCATTTACAAACTCACTCACCAAATTTTACAAGCATCAAACGATAAAATAGCGGCTGTCTAAGGCATTTGACTGGGTGAATCAATTTATTCTTCTAGATAAGTTTATGGGTTTGATGCTCTAGCCAATGAACGAATAATGTCGTATCTAATGAAAAGAACGTAGAAAGTTGTACTTAGTAATTCAACCAATGCAGTCTGGGGACATTATTCTGACTGAGGAAACGTCACATATGAGGTCCCCATGGCTCTCGTAGATACACTATTGTTCCTCATACATGTAAACGATCTTCTTCTGTCTAAAATACAACGAGCAGAATTAGTTATTTTTGCGTTGAGAATAGTAGTGTGATCAATCGAAGCATATATACAGCAACATAAGGAATGGTGATCAAAGTTCTTAAAAGTATCATTGACTCGTTTTCTGAGAATGGTCTCACACAACACACTCACTTCTGTACATCTAGGGGTACTACACCAATGATAAGTGTGACACATATTGGGGAGATAATAACTTCAAAAATTTTAAGTGTCCAGATTGACGGGAATTGAAACCGGAAAAAGCAAATTTTGGAACTCCTAAAACAACTTAGTTCAGCCACGCTTGCACATAGAACAATGTAAACCTTGGAGGGAGACAAATCAGTAAGTTGAGATATCTGAGTATTTTGATTCACTAATGTCATATGGAATACTGTCCTGGGGTACCTGATCCTTAAGAAAGAAAGTCTTCATTACTCAAGAACGTGCTGTAAAATGCGGTGCTCACCCAAGAACATCTTATAGACATCCGTTGAAGGAGTTGGACATTCTGACTATTGCTCCACAGTATATTTATTCCCTAATGAAGTTTGTTGTAAATAACCAATTGCAGTTCAAAAGAAACAATGATGTGCATAATTACAATACCGGATGGAAAAATGACATTCATTACTCAACACTAAGGTTGTCGTTAGCAACTAAATTATAACTTACCCAGTGATATATTTGTCTGACAGGCAGCAAAGAAAAATGTGAAAACAAACTGAAAAACTTTCTCCCTGACAACTCCTTCTATTCTGTAGAAGAATATCTATTATTGTAATGTATAAAGGGTGGCGGTTGTTCGAAATTACTAACCAAATCTACATACATTTATAAAAAAATCGTTACTAATGTTCGGCATGTAGCCATATTCACAAGTAAAATTGCGATGTGAATGTAAAATGCCTTGTTCCACCTCCTTACGATTTATTGTACCAATGATCCATAGACATAAAACTGAGTAACTAGGGTGTACCTCTCTAGTGTTGGCGACTGCGTGTATAATTTAAAGTCATGTTTGTGTTGCCGTTGATGGAGAGAGAAGGTAGAGAGAGGATGGCTCCGCTTGATTAGCACCAACGGAACCGCCGAGCTTTATGCCTCCATCCGACGGAAAAGTCAGGACCAATAGCGTCACATGTTCTTACTCCATGAGGCACTACTGAGAAGTTTTGCAGTTTCACTCAGGACACTGCTGCAGTAACTGCACGTCACCACCTCAATTCCGTTCTTTCACCACCAGGGTTCGAACCGAATACTTCCGACTCGGACGCCACTGCACAAGTATGTGTTCACGAGTTCGTGTATGGAGATCGTTTCTGGTCGGAATGAATGGAGGATTTGTACGTCTGCTTCGCTGCAAAACACTTAATGACCTATTTTGTAACGAATTTGTTGTTGTGGTCTTCGGTGCGAAGATGGGTTTGGTGCAGCTTCCCACACTCCTCTATCCTGTAGAAGTCTCATCATTTCCCACAGCTACAGCTGACTATTCAACCTACATCAGTTTGAACCTGTTTACAGTATTCGAGCCGTGTTATCCTTCTGCAATTTTACGCGCCCAATCCCCTCCATTTACCTCCATTACGACACTGACGATTCCTTCGCGCTCATGTGTGTTTCAAACAATCCCTTCTTTTAGTCAAGTTATACCAGAAATTTCCCTTTTCCTCATTTCGATTCTGTACCCACTCATTAGTTACTTGATCTTGCCCTCTAATCTTCAGCATTCTTCTGTAGCGCCCGTAAGATTTTACGTTGACTATGCTACAAATATAGCATCATTCTTATCTGTCATCTATCAGAGATCATTAGAACGCGGAAAGTTACAAGGGACTGGAAAAAGGCCCAGGTCATAGCAATCTATAAAAAGGGTAGAAAATCGGATGCACATCGATTTGATGTAGAATCATGGAACATATTTTGTGTTTAGACATAATGACCTTTCTAGACTCTGAGAAGTTCATCTGCAGAAACCAGCACGGTTTTAGGAAACAGCGGTCTTACGAGACACAGCTGGCCCTCTTTGTGCATGATATACAACAGGCTATAGAAACCGGCTCCCAAGTTGATGCAATATTTCTCGACTTTCGAAAGGGGTTTGACTCAGTTCCGCACTGTCGCTTGCTACAAAAAGTGCGCGCTTACGGTCTATCCGATGACATATGCGGTTGGATAGAAAGTTTTCTAACAGACAGGGAGCAGTATGTCGGGGGGACTTCAACAGAAACAAGCGTAACTTCAGGAGTGCCCCAGGGCAGCGTAATAGGTCCTCTGCTTTTTACAATTTACATAAACGATCTGGTTGATGGTATTGATAGCGGCCTTAGACTGTTTGCCGATGATGCTGTAGTCTGCAGGAAAGTAGTATGACACGAAAGTTGTGAACAAATCAATGAGGATTTGCAGAAAATAAATGCGTGGTGTAATAACTGGCAGTTATCTCTCAATATTAGTAACTGTAGCCTACTGCGTATAACAAGGCGAAAATCCCCATTAATGTACGAATACAAAATAAATGCCCAGTCTTTGGAAGCGGTAACACCCGCCATGTATCTGGGTGTGACTCTTCGAAATGATCTCAAATGGAATGATCAGATTACAGAAGTAACGGGTAAGGCGAACTCTAGATTGCGGTTTATTGGTAGAACCCTGAAGCGATGCAGTCCTTCAACAAAGGAAATTGCTTACAATACGTTATTTCGTCCAGTCTTGGGGTATTGTTCGTCTGTATGGGAGCATTACCAGTTGGGCCTAATTCAAGAGATTGAGAAGGTCCAAAGAAGAGCGGCAAGATTCGTGACTGGTACATTTAGCCATCGCGAGAGCGTTACAAATCTCATAGAAGGTTTGAAATGGGACACACTTGCAGATAGACGGTTCGCTAAACAGACGGGGCTGCTCACTAAATTCCAAAATCCGATCTTCACCGAGGATGTAGAGCATATATTATTACCACCAACTTTCAAATCGCGCAATGATCATGATTCATAGATAAGGGAATTAACAGCTCGTACTGAGGCATTCAGACAGTCGTTTTTCCCTCTCGTGATCCGCGAGTGGAACAGAGTGGGAGGGAGAGGGGGGGGGGGGGAATATGACTTCGTGACTTCGGCGCGAAATGTGCCCTCCGCCACTCACCGCTTGGGGGCAAGCGGAGTATATATGTGGATGTAGATTTAGATTTTAAAAGCTTCTGTTCTCTTCTTGTGTAAACTATCGACCACGTTTCACTTCCGTACATTGCTACGCTCCACATAAATACTTCCTAATATTTAAACTTATATTCGACGTTAACAACTTTCTCGTTTTCATCAACACTTTTCTTGCTATTGCCAGTCAGCATTACCTTCTCTGCTTCGACTATCGGCAGTTATTTGGTTTCCCTAATACCCTAACAGATAAACTCATCAACTGCTTTTAGTGTCTCATTTCCTAATCTAATTCTATCAGCATCACGTGATTTAACTCAGCTACATTGCATTACCCTCGTTCTACGTTTGTTGATTTTCATCTCGTATTCTCTTTTCGAGACTATGAATTCCGTTCAACTGCTCTTCTAGTCCCTTATCGTGTAAGAAGGTGTGCTGAGAAGTAATCCTTCTGAATTTTTTATGTGAAAAGTCTTAAATCTTTTTAAATAAAACAAATGTTATTAGCATTCCGCATCTTTAACCATCATGTTCACATATTTACAGCCCTCTGCCGCTAGAGGGCTCCGAATTGTAGCGCTTAACATGGCGGTGTGTAATCTAACTATGACGGTGCGTGAGAAACAGCGTGCCGTGATCGAGTTTCGAATTCGAAGAATTCGTGCACAAATGGAGCACCCCCCTTTCAGCATGACATTTCCAGACCACACACGAGCGCTACGACATCTGCAACAGTCTGACGCCTTAGGTTCACTGTCAGCGGTCATCCTCCATACAATCCAAGCTTGGCCCGGGTCGATTCTCAACATTTTCCAAAACTTAAAGAACCCCTTCGACGGTTTCACTTTAATAGCCATGAAGCGGTGAAAGCAGAGGTGAAGTTGTGGCTGTCAACTCAACTACTTTTTCCCTCTGGTGTTCCTCGACTCTCATAACTGCAATCCTGCCTCTCTACATGTTGTAGATAACCCTTCACTACCTGTATTTCATCCCAAATGCCTTCATACTTTCCAAGAATGTAGTTATTAATTTCGATTTTTTTTCATTCTTCGTATCTTTTGTTGACTGATCAGGTTATTTACGTGAATGGTGTAACATTACCACAGAAGTTATCAGGCAATAAGGCACTGATTTAATCTGACTAAACATCTCTCTCTTGGTCATCACTCAGGGCCGAACCCGAGCTAGAAGACAGCAGTTCGAAAACTTGTCACTCGAACTGCCGAAACAAATCCTTCGACGACGCAGCAGAATTAGGAAGAAGCACAATGCTGCTGGACAACAGTCCACGCTGTTTGTTTTGAACGGCGCGGCGTAGTCGGCCAAAGTTGTCCGCTGCCTTTATGGACGCTCTTTCGACCCAAAAACTGGGTGACTATAACATTTTGATGCTGAGTACTTGTTTGGCTTTTTTGATTTGTTTGAGGATCGTGAATGATGCTATTCCATTGACTGACACTTTGTTTCTGGACTCTTATGTGTATCTAACATTTTGATAAAGAACTGATAGTAAAATTTCAGGAATCCTTAAGCTCGGTGCATCAACAGTGTCCTTTCTGCTCAGTCCTTGATTGGAGTTCGTCAGTCACAACTGAAGGTTCGCCTGGTCATTGTTCATCATTAACATTCGTTCGTGCACCATTAAACATGATGCACCATATTCGAACTGAACCCCCATTGATTACATTTCCATAAACTTCTCTTATCTGACTGCTAATTTCGATAGGGTGGGCTTCCTTTTTTGCATTCGGAGACACTGTGAACCTCGTACTTAGCAGAATCGTTAATTTAGTCACACTTTTTAAAATCGCACAATCGGTAAATAACATTTTCTACTCGCTGTTAGCGTCGTACTGGTACCAATGGTTAGAAAGGTCTATGTTGGGGGCACCGTCAGATCATAAAAATGGTTCAAATGGCTCTGAACACTATGGGACTTAACATCTATGGTCATCAGTCCCCTAGAACTTAGAACTTAAACCTAACTAACCTAAGAACATCGCACAACACCCAGTCGTCACGAGGCAGAGAAAATCCCTGACCCCGCCGGGAATCTAACCCGGGAACCCGGGCGTGGGAAGCGAGAACGTTACCACACGACCACGAGCTGCGGACGTCAGGTTATAATTTTCTTTACTTTTAAAACGCTCTCGTATTTCTCATGGAACAAGTTGAGGCGCTCGGTGCTAGATAATGGTAAGCCACATTTAGTACAATTTAAAGGAGAAACATACGGAGGTTCAAAAAATTACGTAAATTTGGATGGGCAGAAGAGGTATGTTTATAGTACTATCAGGTACTAAAAACATTAAGGTATTATTTGTATATCACTAAAATTTCAGTGTCAACATTTGGCTTCACTTGTCATAATTCACGCTGCGTTCATTGTAATATACTGCGATCAATTAATTCAGGTTCGTCAACCTGCTCTGTGGCTTCGCACTGAGACAGGGAAGAAAAAAGAATGCAAAAGCTGTGTACAGCATGAACGTAGGAAACTACATTGAACAATATAGTTAACATCTGTGTAATTGCAAGCCACAATAAACCCTGCAGAACGTACCTATGATACCCTTCACAAGCACAACAATATATACCTCAACCTGTACTGTTTCCACTGCAAGATGCCATTTTGTGCCGGCTTACCACACAATAGCATAAAAATGACATGCTTGTCTTGCCGCAATACACGACAACATTATGTATTTTGCCGCCTATTAGTTTCTTCAAATACTATTCCGCGAGTGGCTTGCCAGCCTCCAGTAAATACGAAGAAGTTACAAATCTCAATGTTGCTCATTGTGTGGATTACCATTAAGGAAAGACCACACTGAGCGGAACTACACTGCTGCTAACCGGCGCGCCACGACGCGAACAAATGTTGTTTATATGAAATCGTGTGGGACAGATCGTACTACGTTGAAGCGAAACTTCACGGTACAGTTGACAAACTGGCCGTGCGGCGTCGCGTAACTTCATTGTCGATAGGGCTGTACAGCAAGTTTCGCGACACTGCACGTCATTCAGATTGTACGTCCTTTCATGTGCGAAATGAAAGTTTGTTTGCCATGATGAGCTGAAGAGGAAAAGTTTATTCTATGTTCAAAAATGGCTCTGAGCACTATGGCACTTAACATCTGAGGTCATCAGCCCCTAGACTTAGAGCTATGAAAACCTAACTAACCTAAGGACATCACACACATCCATGCCCGAGGCAGGATTCGAACCTGCGACCGTAGCATCCGCGTGGTTCCGGACTGAAGCGCCTTGAACCTCTCGACCACAGCGGCTGGCTTATTCTATGTATAAGTGAACATAGTTATATGGCCGTTAAAATGAACATTTCATGAATAGTACCAGGAAGAGCATCATTTAGAAAGAAATTGCCAAGGAAATTGAGTAAACATAAACAATAAACATACGAACACCTGCAAATTATGGTTCTTTTTTTAATTTTGTGGAACGGACAGTGACGTCTATCGTTTATAACTACATGCTTGTTATTACATTTTCGTACTACTTATTTTCTCCTCGATGACATTCTATGTTTACAAGGCCAAAGTACTTTGCAGGGAATTCAGATAATCTTCAAATCCATCCCGCATCTGGATAGCACTGTTTACGAAATTACCTCCTATTTGAGAAAGGTCTCGTTCTCTGAAACTCTTCGGGCTCTGCTATGTTTGTAAGCGTATACTTTGTTCAGTTGGTCATTTCATTGTGTACCAGTATCAAATGGTTCAAATGGCTCTGAGCAATATGGGACTTAACTTCTAAGGTCATCAGTCCCCTGGAACTTAGAACTACTTAAACCTAACTAACCTAAGGACATCACACACATCCATGCCCGAGGCAGGATTCGAACCTGCGACCGTAGTGGTCGCGCAGTTCCAGACTGTAGCGCCTAGAACCGCTGGGCCACTCTGGCCGGCTGTACCAGTATCTTCAGTATCAAACAACACTGTATCATTTCTGAGGAAGCTGCACACGTAACAATCGGCAAGAAGCACGTTTACTGCATGTTTCTGACTGAGACGGATCTTGTGACAATCCTACATTTTTTGGCGCAATATTCAAAATTCGTTTGCTGAAACTCTTCGGGCTCTGCCGTATACATTTTTCAGTTAGTCATTTAATTGTGTACCAGGTTAACATCTCATATAGGTTTTTAATGGAAATGCTTCGTCTTCAGCAATCGCGTGCTTGCCTGATAATTCTTTTGCGCCTGGTATAATCAAGGTAGCCGGCCGGAGTGGCCGTGCGGTTCTAGGCGCTACAGTCTGGAACCGAGCAACCGCTGCGGTCGCAGGTTCGAATCCTGCCTCGGGCATGGATGTGTGTGATACCCTTAGGTTAGTTATGTTTAATTAGTTCTAAGTTCTAGGCGACTGATGACCTCAGAAGTTAAGTCGCATAGTGCTCAGAGCCATTTGAACCATTTTAATCAAGGTATTTATTTCCAATTTTGTTGCTAGATCTGACCGTGAAATGGTCCCCGCATCGCTAGTTTTACCAAGGTCACCAACGTTCACATATAAACATATCAATTTGGTCCCCTTTGCTCGGAGCTTGCCGAACGACTTGTATACAACATTTGCTTCGTATCGCCGTGTCGCTGCAGTTCAAATACGGTACACTAAATATAGCCGCGTGGAGCCGCGCCGATCTGCTGCAATGCAGTTCCGTCTTTATCTGGCTCCGAGCACCTCACTGATCATAAGTACTCAGTAGATTACGACTTTTGGGAAATCAGTAATCTGTGTGTGTGTGCTCCGAGCACCTCACTGATCATAACTACTCAGTAAATTACGACTTTTGGGAAATCAGTAATGTGTGTGTGTGTGTGTGTGTGTGTGTGTGTGTGCGTGTGTATGGGTGTGTGTGTGTGTTAGGGGGGGATCATCATTAGTTAACCAACAGTCATCACACAGAATCACTTCACTACTGTTCTGGTAACAAGAAATGGAAATGAGCGTATGGCATCGCTGGCCGGAGGAGTTCGGCCGCCAAGTGCAAGTCTTATTTCATTCGACACCACATTGGGTGACTTGCGCGCCGGTGATGAGGATGAGGACAACACAACACCCAGTCCCGGGGCGGAGAAAATCTCTAAACCGGCCGGGAATCGAACCCGGGCCCGCTTGCATGGGAGGCGAGCATGTTACCACCTTTTCTTTTCGATATAGTTCTTTGCGTTTGGTCTGGGCGGACGTCACAAGACATCAGTTCTAGCTGATCGTTGATTTTTTTTTTTTTCATTAGAGAGAGCACGTAGCCCTCTGACCGAACACGCTGAGCTACCGTACCGGCATTTTACCACCCAGCTAAGCAGGCGGGCACTGTCCTGGTATTCCCCCTTTAACGCTGCGCAGCGTCGCTCTTGTCCAAATGTGCTCGCCAGCGCTTCCAGCATATAGCGACCACTCACGATGTGTAGCAAGAAGCGACAGCTGCAGTGTAAAATAGTAACTCGGTCTACAGCGGCGCGCTCCACATGAGCTACAGGCGCGCGAGCTACGCCCCCGGCTGTGCTGTTGCACGCGTGTCGCGTTAATCTTGGGCCGCAGACCGCAGCCGCAGCGATACCCGGCATCGTAATTACCGGCCAGCCGGCCCGGCCTTCATTAATTACGGCCTGCAGTGGGCGCCACTACCGCCCTCATTTCCGCAGTGCGCGAGCTGCACCGAGCTTATCGCCACGCGGCTCTGCCCGCGGCAAGTCTTGCGCACTTGTCGCCATGGTAACAGCTACCACAGAACATGCACTACATAATGTCCAGACGCGTCAAAGATTTCGACCAAGCAGATCAATCGTTACTAATGTCTTGCAGGTAGCATAAAAAGTGCGTCTTGCTATTTTCTGAGTCAGCAGACTTCTGACTTGTGTGACGCGGCCTGCCACGAATTCCTCTCTTGTCCCAAACTCCTCATCTCAGAGTAGCACTTGCAACCTTCGTCTTCGATTATTTACTGCATGTATTCCAATCCCTGTCTACCTCTACAACTTGTGCGCTCTACAGCTTCCTCTAGTACCATGGAAGTCATTCCCTGAAGTCTTAACAGATGTGCTAGCATCCTGTCCCTTCTCCCTTTTCCTTCCACATATTCCTTTTCTTTCCTTTTCTACGCAGCACCTCTTCATTCCTTGCCTTATCGGCCCATTTAATTAATTTTCAGAGTTAGTCTGTAGCACCATATCTCAGACGCTTAGATTCCCTTCTGTCCCAGTTTTCCCTAAATCTGTGTTACACTACCATACTATGTTATGCTCCAAACGTACATTGTCAGAAATTTTTTCCTCATTTTAAGACCTACGTTTGATACTAGTATACTTCTCTTGGCAGGAACGCTTTTGATGTTCTCCTTGCTCCGTTCGTCATTGCTTATTTTGCTGTCCGCTTCACTTACTTCGTGACCATTAATCCTGATGTTATGTTTCTCGTAGTTCTCATTTCTGCAACTTCTCATTACTTTCGTCTTTCTTCGATTTACTCTCAATCCATAACCTGTACTCATTAGACTGTTTTTTCCACTCGGCATATCATGTAACACATCTTTAGTTTCAGTCAGGATAGCAATTTCATCAGTGAATCGTATCATTCATATCTTTTCACCTTCAATTTTAATTCCATTCCTCAACCTTCCTTTTATTTGTATTACTGTTTTTTCGATGAACAGATTAAACAGTAACGGTGAAAGACTACTTCCCTGTCGTACAACCTTTTTAATCCGAGCACTTCCTTCTTGGTATTACACTCTTATTCCCTTTCGGCTGTTGTACATATGTATTACACGTCCCTCCCTATACCTTACCCCTATTTTTCCCAGAATTTCGATCCGCCATCATTTTACGTGTTTCAACGCTTCTTCCAGGCCGACAAATCCTATCAACGTGGCCGGCCGCTGTGGCCGAGCGGTTCTAGGCGCTACTGCTACCGTCGCAAGTTCGAATCCTGTCTCAGGCATGAATGTGTGTGATGTCCTTAGGTTAGTTAGGTTTAAGTAGTTCTAAGTCTAGGGGACTGATGACCTCAGATATTAAGTCCCATAGTGCTTAGAGCCATTTGAACCATTTGAACCTATGAACGTGTCTCGATTTTTTTTTATTTAGTCTTGCTTCCATTATCAGTCTCAACGTAAGAATTGCCTCGCTGGTGTCTTTACCTTTCCTAAAGCCATATTGGTCGTCGTGCAACATATCCTCAATTTTCTGTTCCATTCTCCTTTATATTATACTCGTCATCAACTTGGATTCATGAGCTTTTAAGTTGATTTTGTGATAGTTCTCGCACTCGTTAGCTTTTGCAGTCTTCGGAATTGTCTGGACGATATTTTTCCGAAAGTCACACGTTATGTCACCAGACTCATACATTCTACACTCCAACGCGAATTTTTTTGCAACTTCCCCCAATTATTTTAAAAGTTCTGATGGAATATTATCTATCCTTATTGCCTTATTTGATCTTAAGTCCTGCAATGCTCTCTTAAATTCTGATTCTAACACTGGACTCCCTATCTCTTCTAAATCGACTCCTGTTTCTCGTTCCATCACAGCAGACGAATCTTCCTCCTCGTAGAGGCCTTCAATGTACTCTTCCCCTGTATCCGCTCTCTCCTCTGCATTGAACAGTGGAATTCCCGTTGCACTCTTATGTTACCACCCTTGCTTTTAATTTTACCAAATGCTGACACATTTTTCTTGAAGCCATTTCGTCTTGGCTACCCTGCACTTAATATTTATTTGATTCCTCAGCGACTTGTATTCCCGTTTTCCTCAATTTCCCTTGACGTTTTTGGATGTCCTTTTTTCATCGAAGTATTTCTTCTGTTACCCATGGTTTCTTCGCAGTTACCTTCTTCGTACCTATGTTTTTCTTTCCAATCTCTATGATTGCCCCTTTTAGAGATGTCCATTCCTCCACAACTGTACTGCCCAGTGAGCTAATGCTTATTGCTATATCTATAGCCTTAGAGAACTTCAAGCGTATCATCTCTTCATCCCTTAATAACTCCGTTATCCATTTCTTTGGTCACTGATTCTTCCTCTCTAATCTATTAAACTTCAGCCTACTCTTCATCACTATTGCATTGTGATCTGAACCTATATCTGGTCCCGGGTACGCCTTACAATACAGTATCTGATTTTCGATTCTCTGTCTGACAATGTTGTAACCTAACGGAAATCTTCCCGCATCATCCCCTCTTTTCCAAGTATGCCTCCTCCTCTTGTGATTCTTGAACGAGTATTCGCTATTATTAGCTGAAATTTATTACAGAACTCAATTATTCTATCTCCTCTCTCATTCCTTGTCCCACGCCCATACTCTCGTGTAACCTTTGCTCCTTCTCCTTCCCCTACAACTGCATTCCTGTCCCCAATGACTATTAGATTTTCATCTCCCTTCACGTGCTATGTTACCCTTATAATATCCTCGTACTTCCTCTATCTCTTCATCTTCAACTTGTGACGTCGGCGTGTGTACCTGAACTATTGTTGTCGGTGTTGGTTTGCTGTTGATTCTGACTAGAACAACCCTGTCACTGAACTGTTCGCAGTAACGCACTCTCTAGCCTACCTTCCTATTCATAACGAATCCTAAATCCGTTATTCCATTTTCTGCTGCTGTTGATATTACCCTATACTCGTTTTACCATAAATCCTTGTCTTATTTCCATTTCACTTCACTGACATCTACTGTTTCTAGATTGAGCCCTAGCATTTCCCGTTTCTAGCTTCCCTACCACGTTCGAGCTTGTTACATTCCACGCCACGACTCGTAGAACGTTATCCTTTCGTTGGTTATTCAATCTTTTTCTCATGCTCACATCCCACTTAGCATTCCTCTCCCGGAGATACGAATGGGGGACTAGTCCGGAATCCTTTGCCAATGGGGAGATCATCATGACACCTTTTCAGTCACAGGTCACATGTCCTGTGGATATCCATTGCGTGTCTTTAATGCAGTGGTTTCATTTGTCCTCTGCATTCTCGTTCCGTTGATTCTTCCACTTTTAGGGGCGGTTTCCCAACCCAAGGACAAGAGTGCACTGAACCTCTCTCCGCTCTCCCGCCCTCTCTGACAAGGCCGTTGGCAGAGTGAGGGTGATTTCTTATGCCACCAGTGCTGCATATGAATCGAAATTTAAACGGTGGCGGGTTTTGAAACGGCGATCGAGGACGTTTTGATTACTAATCGAAGACGCTTCTCTTAGATCACGGGTTCTATTACTAAATCTACATCGCTCAGAGTGGCCAAAATTCGTGGCAGGACACTGGACATGACATTGGTAGTCGGTTGCTGAAGTCTATGCGGTACATTAGTTTCCGCATACTCGCGGTAGAAATAGGTTCCTGACGCCTCGCGTTCAGGCCAGAGGCGATCTGAGACACAGCAGCCCGTCGATCGCCCCGTGTGTCTGCGAAGGCGACGTGACGCCTATTTGTGAAACACTTGCGATTCACCTTCGTGGCTGTTTACCGGGATGGACACATTGTCACTAAGCAACTGAAAATCCACAATGGACACTGTTGACCTTCCTTGTATATACTTGCCGTATCTTATGACTAAGGATATAAAACAGTCGTTCTATTTAACGGCCAAATCCCTTGCCTTCTTTGCCTTATTTCGTTCTATTTTTAACCAAAATTGCTACTGTTTTTTGTCAAATTTCGTGTTTCTTCCAAATACAGTAATTTTCTTGTCAAATTCCATATATTTTTTTGCCAAATTCTACGTTATTTTTTGCCAAATTACGCGTTTTTTGCCACATTCTGTGACTTTTTGCCATATTTGTTGTTGGTTTATTTTGCCAATATCGGTTATATTTTCGTCGTCACGTGGAAGTTCGTTAAAAAATATCATTTCATGAACATCAGCCTTGAGGTGATCTGTAGTCAAAATGCAGTTTTTACATTTAGTGTCTATCAGTTACGAGTGTTGGTAAACTGATGACCTCAGATTTATAACATTTTTATAAGGCAAAATTAGACATTTCGCGATATCTCCTAACACGCGCCGATTTTATCTTCTTTCGCTAAAACCGCTAATTTCGTATTATCGTTTTTGCGAAATTTTTGTGTTCGTAGTTGCGACCCATGCGTCTTGTGCCGAATATGGTATTCTATTGAAAGTCAGTTGATCTCGAACGAAGTGCCATGTGCACTATACATCTATTTTAACAGATTGCTCGGATACTACCGTGCGTGCGCACGCGCGCGCGCTTCTGTGTGTGTGTGTGTGTGTGTGTGTGTGTGTGTGTGTGTGTGTGTCTGTGTGATATCATAGACGATCAGTTGATTACTCCTTTTGAGTTGGCGCATCATCTTACAGGTCCACGTTATCTAGACTTCCTTGGACACGAACTTCAGCCATTATTGGAAGAGGACACTTTGACTGCAAGAATTGGTATGTTCTTCCCGCATTCACATTCTATTCGTCAAAACATAACATTCCCTGAAACATGGACCGTGAAATATAGTCACGTTTCTTGGTTACCGAAGTCCCCGAGACTTACTATTTTAGATTAATGCCTGTAGAGACGGTTGGAAGGCGAAATCTACGTAAAATAAAAGAGACGAATTCATCGTTCGAATTATGAATATAGCTTCTCTCATAAAAGAACACCAAGAAGATCTCAGAACAAAAAGGAAAATTAAGCTTTTAAGTCCCGTCGACAGTGAGGCCGTTAGAGACGGGGGGCAAGCTCGGTCTCTTTCTGGAATAGGGAACTAAATCGGCCTAGCCCTCTAAAAGGAACAGTTCCGACATTAGCCTGGTGCAATACAGGGAAATCACGGAAAACCTGAACCTGGCCGGACGAGGATTGGAACCGTTGTCCTCCGGAATACGATTCCAGTGTGCTAACAACTGCGCCACCTCGACCAATGACCTCAGAAGAGCTACACGTAGTGCTGTCAAGAGAATATGAAAGTGTATTCAAGCCGGAGGTGGAATTCACGAACATCAACTTTCAAATTTGTCATTTGTCTTTGCTTAATTCATTCTGTGAGTATCTGATTAGGTTATACACCCTAACACAAAAAATATCGGGCCGCATTTCGAAGCATTCAACATGAAAATTCTGCTCCAGTCAAAGAGGTTTGAGGCAGAAGACGTGCCTGGAGATGCTCCAGGCAGCGGTGGGATACCAGCCTGGCTGTCACTTCTCATACTGTCTGATTACCAGGAATGATGGTCTTATTTTCATAGCAAGAACCCTTTGTCTGCGCGGCTATCCCCGTAGGAGGTTCGAGTCCTCCCTCTGGCATGGGTGTGTGTGTTGTCCCCAGCGTAAGTTAGTTTAAGTTAGATTAAGTAGTGCGCAAGCTTAGGGTCCGATGACCTCAGCAGTTTGGTCCCATAAGACTTACCACAAATTTCCAATTTTATCCTCTTTGGCTGTCGTCCGCGACACCATCACAGCACAGCGGCGTGTCGACGATATTCTACGCCCCGTTTTGTTGCCTTTCGTGTCACACCATCCTGGGTTTACATTTCAGCAATATAATGCCCACTAACAATCAGCGGAGGTTTCTACTGCTTGTCTTCGTGCCTGCCATACCATATCTTGGCCAGCAAGATTGCCGGGTATCTCCCGAATTGAGAACGTTTGGAGCATTATGGGCAGGGCTCTCGGACCTGCCTGGGGATTTGACGATTTAACGCGACAGTTGGGTATAATGTGGGACGACATCCCTCAGAAAAAAGCCAACAACTCTATCAATCAATGCCAAGCCAAACAACTGCTTGCATATGGACCACAGGTGGACCAACGCGTTGACTTGCACAGTTTGTGAAGCTCCTTCTCTTGGCGAAATCATCCAATTTCCGTGAGTTCTGACAGCTGTATCTCTGTAATCAATGTGAGTGTTATACGGAATGTTTCCAATTAGTATTTACTACTATCTCCTAAAATATTTATAGTTCCTCCTGAAACACATTTTATACAGCTACGCAGGTTGTTCACAGCTTCTGTTGTCAATACTCCTCAAAGCTTCATACATAGACACACGCTTCTTCATGCTCATTTGTATGTTACATCACATAGTACATTATTTCGTTGAAGGCTTATGTCACATTACTTCGATTCATTTATATATATAAAATTCTGAGTTATCAGAATTTTCGCCCTCATTCTTCAATCTCGTTGTTACTCAAATGATTATATACCTTTCTGTCTCTCAAGAACACCTGTGCAGCGGCAGCGGACACGGAGGTACGATTCGAGTCCTGGTGTTGGAAGCATCGACAGTTCTTGGCTGGGGAGGAGAGGAGAGGTGATGGCGAATAGTTATCGATCACCAGAATCCTGGTACTATTTCTGTAAAGAATCATGTCGAAACAGCTCCGTTTGATGGTCTGAGTGGGATATCTCCGGTCATGTATTTCGAAATGAAAAAACGGGTCATGAACTGGGCGCTTGGTTGTAAGTAGCAGTGGCTCGTACTGCCTTCGTCCCATAGCGGTCTTCGAGCTTCAGTGAGGGCGGTAGCACAGCGCTCGGCGTGCCAGGTGGCTCGCCCAGTCCGGCAGCTGCGGCAGTGGCGGCCCAGCTCGTTGACGCCTGCGGTCTACGCGCCGTATCGCCTTGCACCCCAAAAGCCGGCTCGCATTCCGCGGGTACGCAAACGCGCTCCCTCACGCGAAAAGCGCCGCTCTCTGCCGTCGGAAGTGGCTCCACCGCAGCGCGTCTCGCCAAAGCAACTGACGCTGCTGTCATCTTTGCAGCTGAGTATAGAACTCAGTGCTCGAGATGTATCATACCGGGAGAAATGCTGCAGTTTGCCGAACATGAATCTGTATCTACTTTTTACAACAGGATTTTTTTAAATTGAGTACTAGATTCGATCAGATCTATCCTGTTAACACCAAATAGACGATTACCCACTGCGTGGTTGAATGCCACCTGGCAGCGTTGCTGGCACGTGACGTGGTACCAGAAGTATGTAAATGGAGCTGACACGAGTGGTGAATTATTGTAGAGACAAAACTGGCCGCAAATGGGGAGATACACTGACATAAGGGTCGTTCACAAATGGCTAGAGTTGTGAAACTACTGTAAGCTACCATACACTACCATAAATAAGTGTAGGGTACAGTGCATTTCCTAATAGCTGTGTTCAGTTAAGATCTTACCCCCGTTACCTGTGTGCTAGGTGTGTTGCATACCCATCAGGCGTTACTTAATAGCGATCGCTTTCTTTCCGTATGGGATCAGTGTCTTAGTAGATCCCCTTAAAATCTGCAGGTAGCAAACTGTCTAGAAACTCAGTGAGAATTCGACACTTAATCTACGGAACATTTTTATCGTACATAGTTAGCCTCTCGGCTGTTACTTAAGACAAAGTGCTTTTATATCAAAACTGAGACTATCAACATTTAACACGGATTTTATTCGAAAATTGTTGATTTGGAAAATGAAAAACGGGGATGTTGTAGTTAAAATAAAAGAAAACAATACAGGTTTCTCATGTAGTGGTATGTAACGCAATTTCCTCAAGGAAAAGGCAAAATAAAAGAAACGCGAAATAATAGTATATTTAACATCGCTTCAATACCTCGTCGAACTTATATAAAATATGTATCTGTTATAGATAAACAGCTTCCACATTTCTCAGTTGCAGCAAGAAACTCTTGCCTTTGATAGTAATGAAGAACGTTCTACTGAGTACAAAATGTAAATAATAATTACTTTTTTTATGTTTACGATCGAAAACCGTTCTTTCATCAAAAACAATTGCTTTGGTTACATAAGATCACAAAAGTTACGCGATCAACAAATTTTTATTGTTGTTGTTGTTGTGGTCTTCAGTCCTGAGACTGGTTTGATGCAGCTCTCCATGCTACTCTATCCTGTGCAAGCTTTTTCATCTCCCAGTACCTACTGCAACCTACATCATTCTGAATCTGCTTAGTGTATTCATCTCTTGGTCTCCCTCTACGATTTTTACCCTCTACGCTGCCCTCCAATACTAAATTGGTGATCCCTTGATGCCTCAGAACATTTCCTACCAACCGATCCCTTCTTCTGGTCAAGTTGTGCCACAAACTTCTCTTCTCCCCAATCCTATTCAATACTTCCTCATTAGTTATGTGACCTACCTATCTAATCTTCAGCATTCTTCTGTAGCACCACATTTCGAAAGCTTATATTCTCTTCTTGTCCAAACTATTTATCGTCCATGTTTCACTTCCATGCATGGCTATACTCCATACAAATACTTTCAGAAAGGACTTCCTGACACTTAAATCAGCACTCGATGTTAACAAATTTCTCTTCTTCAGAAACGCTTTCCTTGCCATTGCCAGTCTACATTTTATATCCTCTCTACTTCCACCATCATCAGTTATTTTGCTCCCCAAATAGCAAAACTCCTTTACTACTTTAAGTGTCTCATTTCCTAATCTAATTCCCTCAGCATCACCCGATTTAATTTGACTACATTCCATTATCGTCGTTTTGCTTTTGTTGATGTTCATCTTATATCCTCCTTTCAAGACACTGTCCATTCCGTTCAACTGCTCTTCAAAGTCATTTGCTGTCTCTGACAGAATTACAATGTCATCGGCGAACCTCAAAGTTTTTATTTCTTCTCCATGGATTTTAATACCTACTCCGAATTTTTCTTTTGTTTCCTTTACTGCTTGCTCAATATACAGATTGAATAACATCGGGGAGAGGCTACAACCCTGTCTTACTCCCTTCACAGCCACTGCTTCCCTTTCATGTCCCTCGACTCTTATAACTGCCATCTGGTTTCTGTACAAATTGTAAATAGCCTTTCGCTCCCTGTATTTTACCCCTGCCACCTTCAGAATTTGGAAGAGAGTATTCCAGTTAACATTGTCAAAAGCTTTCTCTAAGTCTACAAATGCTAGAAACGTAGGTTTGCCTTTTTTTAATCTTTCTTCTAAGATAAGTCGTAAGGTCAGTATTGCCTCACGTGTTCCAGTGTTTCTACGGAATCCAAACTGATCTTCCCCGAGGTTGGCTTCTACTAGTTTTTCCATTCGTCTGTAAAGAATTCGTGTTAGTATTTTGCAGCTGTGACTTATTAAACTGATAGTTCGGTAATTTTCACATCTATCAACACCTGCTTTCTTTGGGATTGGAATTATTATATTCTTCTTGAAGTCTGAGGGTATTTCGCCGGTCTCATACATCTTGCTCACCAGATGGTAGAGTTTTGTCAGGACTGGCTCTTCCAAGGCCGTCAGTAATTACAATGGAATGTTGTCTACTCCGGGGGCCTTGTTTCGACTCAGGTCTTTCAGTGCTTTGTCAAACTCTTCACGCAGTATCATATCTCCCATTTCATCTTCATCTACATCCTCTTCCATTTATAATATTGTCCTCAAGTACATCGCCCTTGTATAGACCCTCTATATACTCCTTCGACCTTTCTGCTTTCCCTTCTTTGCTTAGAACTGGGTTTCCATCTGAGCTCTTGATATTCATACAAGTCGTTCTCTTATCTCCAAAGGTCTCTTTAATTTTCCCGTAGGCAGTATCTATCTTACCCCTAGTGAGAAAGGCCTCTACATCCTTAGATTTGTCCTCTAGCCATCCCTGCTTAGCCATTTTGCACTTCCTGTCGATCTCATTTTTGAGACGTTTGTATTCCTTTTTGCCTGCTTCATTTACTGTATTTTTATATTTTCTCCTTTCATCAATTAAATTCAATATATCTTCTGTTACCCAAGGATTTCTACTAGCCCTCGTCTTTTTACGTACTTGATCCTCTGCTGCCTTCGCTACTTCATCCCTCAAAGCTGCCCATTCTTCTTCTACTGTATTTCTTTCCCCCATTCCTGTCAATTGTTCCCTTATGCCCTCCCTGAAACTCTGTACAACCTCTGGTTCTTTCAGTTTATCCAGGTCCCATCTCCTTAAATTCCCACCTTTTCGCAGTTTCTTCAGTTTTAATCTACAGGTCATAACCAATAGATTGTGGTCAGAGTCCACATCTGCCTCTGGAAATGTCTTACAATTTAAAACCTGGTTCCTAAATCTCTGTCTTACCATTATATAATCTATTTGATACCTTTTAGTATCTCCAGGGTTCTTCCATGTATACAACCTTCTTTCATGATTCTCAAACCATGTGTTAGCTATGATTATGTTGTGCTCTGTGCAAAATTCTACCAGGCGGCTTCCTCTTTCAATTCTCTGCCCCAATCCATATTCACCTACTATGTTTCCTTCTCTCCCTTTTCCTACACTCGAATTCCAGTCGCCCATGACTATTAAATTTTCGTCTCCCTTCACAATCTGAATAATTTCTTTTATTTCATCATACATTTCTTCAATTTCTTCGTCATCTGCAGAGCTAGTTGGCAAATAAACTTGTACTACTGTAGTAGGTGTGGGCTTCGTATCTATCTTGGCCACAATAATGCGTTCACTATGCTGTTTGTAGTAGCTTACCCGCATTCCTATTTTCCTATTCATTATTAAACCTACTCCTCCATTACCCCTATTTGATTTTGTGTTTATAACCCTGTAGTCAGCTGACCAGAAGTCTTGTTCATCCTGCCACCGAACTTCACTAATCCCCACTATATCTAACTTCAACCTATCCATTTCCCTTTTTAAATTTTCTAACCTACCTGCCCGATTAAGGGATCTGACATTCCACGCTCCGATCCGTAGAACGCCAGTTTTCTTTCTCCTGATGATGGCATCCTCTTGAGTAGTCCCCGGTCGGATATCCGAATGGGGGACTATTTTACCTCCGGAATATTTTACATAAGAGGACGCCATCATCATTTAATCATACAGTAAAGCTGCATGCCCTCGGGAAAAATTACGGCTATAGTTTCCCCTTGCTTTCAGCCGTTCGCAGTTCCAGCACAGCAAGGCCGTTTTGGTTATTGTTACAAGGCCAGATCAGTCAATCATCCAGACTGTTGCCCTTGCAACTACTGAAAAGGCTGCTGCCCCTCTTCAGGAACCACACGTTTGTCTGGCCTCTCAACAGATACCCCTCCGTTGTGGTTGCACCTACGGTACGGCTATCTGTATCGCTGGGGCACGCAAGCCTCCCCACCAACGGCAAGGTCCATGGTTCATGGGGGGGAAAAATTTTTTTATTAGAAATATATATTAATACCTTCAGCTGCTGTAATTTTTGTTACTTATAAAATGCAGTTTATAATCTGTAAGGATATAAAATAAACGCTGAATTAACAGTGAATGATGTGCGGTTCTAATTACGTGCAAAACAAACAACCAAAGAAACAAAAAAAAAAAAACAAAGAAGTCGTCGGCTCACATTTGCTCTCGTTCATTTATGTTTCTTTCCCTACCAATGTTACCAGCACTGCCAGTAATCCTGACATTTGCTGCCTCATTTACATAGTTTACGGAAACTACCGAAACGTAGTTTTGGTAGAGCGGCACTCTGCAAAGGGCAGTTTATTGTGGCCCGTAGCCTCGGAATGAGCATCTCGAAAAAGACGTAGCTGGTCAGCTGCTGGTATGCTACTATCGTGTGCTTCTATGGAATGCAGTGGACAGAAGGGGAGCCAAGAAGAGGCGACAAGGATTTGGACGTCCATGTTTCATCATAGAACGTTGAGTTCGAAGACTTATCCACTCTGTAAATCAGGACAGACGGTGATCATTTCAGACCAGACAACGGAATACAAGACTGGCACGTGAACAAGCGCTTCACAGCACATAGTTCCGTGAACACTGTCGAACACTGGGCTCTGCGGTAGACGACCATTGCGTGTTCACGTGTTGACCAAACGACATTGTCAGTTACGATTGCTGTGCGCACGGGACCGTCATAGGACCGTGCATTAATAGAAACGTGTATCTTGTGGTATGAATCATGTTTCTTGTTGCACCACGTCGGTGGTCGTGTCCAGATAAGCCGCCATCGAGACGAACGGCAACACGGAACTTGCACCGCGCCACGCAGATAGGCCGCTTGCGACTGCATTATGTTCTATGGGACGTACACCTGGACTTCTATGGGAGAGTGGTGGTAATCTAAGGCACAGTGACCGCTGTGATTACTGCGATCCAGCTGCATCATTGTACTCTTCGCAACTACGCCGACTACGACGTTATCTTCCAGCATGATAACTGTCGGTATCTCAAGGTGAGAATCGTGCTACAGTCAGTGTTCGCCTCACCACAAACACCAGAACATTCTGAAGGAGATTTCAGGACAGGGGTTGAAACTTCGGTCTTTAGAAGAAATTTGAAGTGTAACATAACAAGCCCTAACATCCCAGAAGATTTTTCTTTAAGTGCCAACGACCAAAGAGGCCTCCAAATTTACACTTTCCATTATATATATATAGTCAGTTCTACCTTTTCCTCTGTTTCTGCGTCACATTCGAAATGTGATACCTCGTTCAGCTATTTTTCAACACTTTTGTAAAGTATTAATTTTATTTTATTGTAACTGTTAGCTCAAGTTGAATTTTCCCCTTTTCCACCTCGTCTTCACGCATTTTCGGGCGAGCAGGTGCGTGAGCGCACACACACACACACACACACACACACACACACACACACCAGCGCGCGCGCGCGCGCACGCACTCCTTAGGTGACATTTATTAATACCGGCAGATGGCACCACAGACTTACGATGCACGTTGTTTTAAAGCTGGAGCCGCCATATCAGATGGCCCAGAACTTTAATAGACTACTGTCTACGATCGCTTCTTAATTTCTGTCGTGTACACACAGTAATTCCTTTAAACAGAAAATGTTACAATACTTTCCTGAATAACACACTGTCGGGAAGACACTTTCCGACTCTTTATTGATTTCAAATACATATTTGATCCAGTAATATGATGCAATTAGCGTAACTTTGTTTTTATTATAGGTTCCGAATAAAGAAGGACGTAAGTATATGATGTGGCAAGGCTGCTTTCGTAATCCAGTACTTTCCTTAATACGGACCGAAGAAACTGATGTTTGCTCTATGTCCTCGTCCCGATAATAAAGGGAACAGATTTTGCTACGTTTGCTCGGTTTCCAGTCTTCCTCTCTCACAGCGTTCAGCCAGAGAGCTTTTAGAATTGATGTGATAGAATATCTGAAGTCAAATGACAACAATATAACCATTACACTAAAAGTAATCAGCACATTCAAAGTTCATATGATAAAGGAAAATAAGGTTTGAACGAGTCCAGTAACAAATGAAATGTGATTCCCTTACACTTTAGACTATAATAAGAATAATTGCATCTGTAAATGACGTAAGCTGGCCTCTTTTATCAAACACTTCCAGCCAAGGATAATGACTGGGGCAGCTGACATGGTGGACGTCGGCTTCAAGTTTTTGACGTCTTGACAAATCCCTTTATTACATCTCCACGATGCTTACACCCTAGTCCCCATAGGCAATATCTTTTTCAGTGTTGTTCATCTACATTGTATCATCCTTGACTGTGATAGTTAAATACAAATGATGGCATTGTAAGCTGAAAAGCAATTAACGTAACCAATTAATACGGCAGAATGTCTACAGGTGTGTGCTTTTTACTGACATTGTTCTATCAAGAAACTACGAAAGATTCAGTTAATGCAGTACATCTCTTTTTAAAGCCCTACTTTACACCGTCCATAGCAAAGCGATTAGTTCGTAGTGGTTTCTTTTGACGCTCGCAGTTTTATGCATACGTGTAGTGTACAGAGATTTATCATCGAACAATGTCCCAAAACGCTGGGATAATTTCTCATTTACGGTCTAAGGAGATGAGATAAGAGACAAAAAGTTTGTGAAGTCTGAGTTCAGAACTGACAGAATATGGGAGATGTCGAATCACCTCCCAGTCAAACTACTAAACATACATCATTTTGGACTGCAATGTATGTAAGAAGGCGCCTGTCATATGTGTTCTGTCCAGAGAGAATCAGACAATACTTCGCTGCGCCACCAAGATGTCTGTCTCTGTCACACACCCATGTTCGAGAAGTGCCCTCTTCTAGCAACTGGAAACTCTGAATCAAGCTCTATGTAGATACTCTATCTGCTTATTCTGACTCTCCACTGAAAAATTCATGAAAACTCTACAGTTCTCTCTTATATACAGAGCGCTTGAAACAAAAAAGGACACGAAAATAACGTCAGATCAGAGTAGTAGACGTGTAATCGAGCAAAATCTGCCAGATAAGCAAATCGATCCACAGCCGCCAGACGGCAGCCAACAGCCAAAATCATTCGCAACATGCCAGTAATTTTCGACAAAGTGATCTTTTCGAGTATGCAAATTCACTAGCGCTCTCGAAGGCCTAAATTTAAAGCATTTTCTGTGAAAAATGTATAGAGGAGAAAGAGAAAAAATTAAATTTGATTACTGTTTAGTGCTTTATCAGTGGCTTACATTACAGTTACTGGTCTATGTACTGAAATAAAAGTTCGCTTGCCTCTTCGCACATTGGAAAAGATTAAAATATATTGCCTTTGTAGTTCACTAATGAAAACATTGCGCCTTACAGTACGTAATATCGACTACCTTACCGCAATACTGTTTTTGTAGTGAAACTTACTACTTTATCGTATTAATGGGATTACGGTGTTTTCTAGCGTAGGTGATTTAATAGTCAAGCTTTTCCCAGCGAAAAAAAAAGAACAGTCGCTTCTAAGGAAACCAGATATGGAGAGGAATTTAGTTCCCGTTGCGTTGACTATTTACCTTAATCGATGGTCTTGAGTCAAATTAACCAGTAACTACGCTCTGTAGCGTAACAGGTATTAGCTGTGGTAATCACGCTAACTGGGTCCATTCAAAGGCACTCGTCGCTGATTGCTTGCCGGTTTGTGGCACGAACACCGCCTCTTGGTTTTGCACATCGCACCGCCGCCTGCCTCGTTACGTTCACACAAATATAGCAGCGTACGTAAGAGAGTTGTACACTCTGTTTTATTATTGATATTTATGTGCCCGTAACAAGTTGGAGGTGGCAATGATAACAGCTCTGAAAATATACCAAGGAGGCAGTTCATAGTACTTCAGCGTCGTATTACACTTATCAAAAAAAGTTTTCGCCCTGGCTCCCAGAACTCCTGAAGATAGACGTTGTCTGTGCATATCATCACAGACGCAGTCCCATTGACTGTTTAGAGATTTATCTAAACCCGCCCAAAGATGTGAACAATCATGCATGAGCAGCGCCTATTAGACGTAGGGGGTCAGACAGCCTATCAGTTCCAGTTATTCCATCAGAAAGGAGGTACACGGCCCGTGTTGTCTGTAGTTCAATCATGCCTAGATGGTCAATACCGCGGTTCGATAGCGTCCGCATTGTTACTTTGTGCCAGGAAGGACTCTCAACAAGAGTAGTGTCCAGGCGTCTCGGAGTGAACCAAAGTGATGTTGTTCGGACAAGGAGGAGATACAGAGAGACAGGAACTGTCGGTGACATGCCTCGCTCAGGCCGCCCAAGGGCTACTATTGTAGAGCATGACCGCTACCTACGGATTAGGGCTCGGAGGAACCCTGACAGCAACGCCACCATGTTGAGTATTGCTTTTCGTGCAGCCACAGGACGTCGTGTCACGACTCAAACTGTGCGCAATAGGCTGCATGATGCGCAACTTCACTCCTGACGTCCGTGAGGAGGTTCATCTTTGTAACCACGACACCAAACAGCGCGGTACACATAGGCCCAAGAACATGCCGAATGAACCGCTCACGATTGGCATCACGTTCTCTTCACCGATGAGTGTCGCCTTCAACCAGACAGTCGTCGGAGACGTGTTTGGAGGCAACCTGGTCAGGCTGAACGCCTTACACACACTGTCCAGCGAGTGCAGCTAGGTGGAGGTTCACTGCTGTTTTGGAGTGACATTATATGGGGGGACGTATGCTGCTGGTAGTCATGGAAGTATTGGGTAAGGGAGTTTGTGGTGCAGTTTTAATATTAAATTGATATGCGAATTAATTAAATTGATCAATTAATCACCCCAACCCCAGTCCACCCTCATCCCTGACCACATGCACACCCACCCCCAGATGGTGTCATGTGTTTTCTCAGCTGCATGTGTGCGACCCCCCGATTCCTTCTCCCAACCCATGCCCACAACCTACCCTACTGGCAGATATTTTGAATTTTGGTGGGAATTTCTAATTTTGGAAGGAATTTATGTGCTGACGTCCCACCCCACCTCCCCACCCACGAATTGACGAGAAATTAAAAATGGCGGTGCCGTTACAGAGACTCGAGCCCTAGTCCTCCTGGGTAGATACACCAATTGCACCCCCCTAACACAATTATACCATCAGAGGCGCTTGTAATTGACGGGAAATTAAAATGGCGGTGCCCTTTCTGGGACTCGAACCCCGATTCCACTGGATGGGAAGCCCAAGTGCACCCCCTAACAAATGGAAACTGTATAGGTTAGTGTACTTTATTTTGATCGGGAAACTGACGCAAATATCGATCCTAATCGTACATTTAATCACAAAGATCAGGCCTAATTACGCAACTATATGCATATTGGTACACAAGGAAGGCATAAAATCGCATTGCAACTCAGAAACAGATGATAACATACAACTGGTGTTATCCGGCTGGGAAAAATTTCGCAATACCACTCCAACTTTACCCTACACGTACAAGCTGGTGGGGAAAGGGCGGAGGTGTAAGTTCTTTTTGGTGGGATATATGTTCAAGTGACGAGATGCTGGTATTGGACAGAAGGGATTTTAAAAAGTGTTTTACCTGTAAGCATACAGTATCTGTCGTTGTTTGACGTCAGATTTCGCTACATATGGCTGCTCATAAACCATCCTGCAGCCCAGGAAATCAAATCGAATACACGATACCACAACTGATGGAAAAATATGCAACCCAGTTCTAATTACACTTCGAAATTGTCCTGAAGAAACCAACACTCAGGGTAATAATGCAGCACATGTACTCTGCAAAATTTTCGTCCTAAAAGACTGTAGAGGAGGCGGTAGTTGAATGTGCATTCTCCTCAATAGGCGTCCACAAACTGACGAAATTCGAGGCCCCATTCCTCCCTCCCTCCACGCCTCCCGCCATCCATCCCCTTACAGGGGTGGGGAGGGGGGAGGAGGAGGGAGTCATGCTCCTTCAAATGGCCAGCTGCTCCGCTGACTGCCTCGCGGCATGGGCAGGCCACTGTCCATCCTCTGCTGTCACTGGCCGCACTTGGCTTTCCATCATCTGGCCACTGGCCACTGCCTTAATGCAGTGGTCCTAAACAACACAAAAGGGAAATTAAGTAGCATAACCCAGACCATCCAGAGGACACTCAAGATGGCTATTTCAAAAGTCGTGCCATTTGCTGTTTTTCTGCACACCCGTGTACGGCAGCGGACCTCCAAGTGACCCTCGCATGTGGCATATCTTTGATGTAGCGCCCCCTAGCACAAAAGGGAAAATTACAGGCATATCCCTGCCCATCCGGAAAACGGTCCAGATCAGCACTCGGCCTTCCACCATATGGCCACCGCCTTAAGACGACGCTCCTATACCAACACAGTAGCGTGTACAGTCAACTAAACAATTGCAGATAAAAGGACGGCCTCCTCACATGGAGAGAGTGGCTGTGTCTGGCGACCCCCCCCCCCCCCCCCCCCCCGTAACCCCTTCACCCTCAGCAGCCTGCTGTTTGGTGTTGGAGAAAAATTGTATATGATGTCAACGAATCTATAATCAAGCATCTATTAAAAACAGCAAAACACATTTGCGACCATAATAATACATTTGACAACAAGAAGCTATAATTCAAGAGAACTATGACAGGGTGCCTTTTACCTGTGCAATGATATATCATACTAGCGTTTACGAAGCAAATCGTGAGAGCCTGTCTCGCCTTGCATAGGTGGGGGATTGATATTTCGTTAAATATAGCCAAAACGAAGAAAAAAAAGAAATACTTGTCAAGAATCATTTTGTGCTGCCCTAGACATCTCTTCCACCAGACAGGTCATTGATATCAGTTTGACAGGCTAATTAATTAAACTGATCTTGAGAGTCACTTTGCATGGCAAATAAATTTTTTTCAGCAGTCAGATTATACTCACCAGCTAGCACAGCTGGGAATCCATGGATGGAACGTGATGCTCCTTTCGAGGAACACTACTGAGAAATGACATTTGAAGCTGGCCACAGTAAATGTGCTGCATTTGGAGGGGAGGAGGAGAAAAGGGATGGGGCACACATACAGCTGAGAAAACACGTGACGTCATCTGGGGGAGCGGGTGGACGTGTTCGGAGGCGAGGGTGGGTGGGAGTGGAGGGATTAATTGATCAATTAAATTAATTTTCATATGAATTCGATATCAAAATTCCACCACAAACGCCCTTACCCTACTACTCATGGAAGGCGCCGTAACATCTGTACCATACGTGAATGCCACCCTCCGGCCGATAGTGCAACCATACTGGCAGAATATTGGCGAGGTATTCGTCTCCATGGATGACAATTCGCACCTTTATCGTGTACATCTTGTGAATGACTTCTTTCAGGATAACAATATCGCTCGACTAGAGTGGACAGCATGTTCTCCAGACATGAACCCTACGGAACATGCCTGGGATATATTGAAAAGGACTGTTTATGGACGACGTGACCAACCAGCCACTCCGAGGGATCTATGCCGAATCACCGTTGAGGAGTGTGACAATCTGGCCCAACAGTGCCTTGATGAACTTGTGTATAGTATGCCACGACAAATACAGGCATACGTAAATGCAAAAGGGCGTGCTACTGATATTAGAGGTACTGAGGTGTACAACAATCTGGACCACCGCCGGCCGAAGTGGCCGTGCGGTTAAAGGCGCTGCAGTCTGGAACCGCAAGACCGCTACGGTCGCAGGTTCGAATCCTGCCTCGGGCATGGATGTTTGTGATGTCCTTAGGTTAGTTAGGTTTAACTAGTTCTAAGTTCTAGGGGACTAATGACCTCAGCAGTTGAGTCCCATAGTGCTCAGAGCCATTTGAACCATTTGGACCACCACTTCTGAAGGTCTCGCTGTACGGGGTGGTACAACATGCAATATGTGGTTTTCATGAGCAATAAAAAGGGTCGAAACGATGTTTATGTTGATTTCTATTCCAATTTTTGTACACGTTCCGGAACTCTCGGAACCGGGGTGTTGCAAAACTTTTATTGATGTGTCTATTTATTCCACGAGATGCATTAATTCATCCGCCAGAAATACGCAAGAAATTTGATCAGTAATGGTAGACGTTGCTCTCGAGCTACTTGATGACCAATATGCACAGATATACCTGAGGTACCGGTAAGATGAATTTCTTTAATTTTGCCTATGTGATGGATATGTCACATAATGATTAGCTCTTCACGGATCATGTGAATCAGTTTTAGCTGACTAACATGCGTCAGCATCAGTTAGATTCGTCGCGAGATCTTCGTCAAAGACTCTTTGACGTATGCCTCTTTGAAGTGCACCATTTTCTCATATTGCTTTCTCTAATTGTATTCTCCTAGCTGTCAGAAAAAAGAAAGATTTAAGTTCTCTTGCTTTTCCAACGTACGTGAAAAGCGTAATATATTGAAATTTAATACTCCCTTCCCATGTCTCAAGAAGTGATCTTACTTTTTCACGTAACAAGTGACTTCTACAGAGGTGAAAAAATTTAATTGAAAGACTGATACTACATAAACATACGCTTTTTCTCATGAGCAAAATCGAACTGTAACTGAATTCCTTTCTGTATTTGGAACATGGGGGAGTAGCAGAAACAAGATTAGCGTCAAACTTAATGAAAATTAGGGACAATGTAGTAGCCTAAGTGTAGGAATTTTGCTAACTTAGGAGCAAACTAACACAGACTATCGCAGGAATAGATAACATTAATCGTCAAAAGACTTCTTCTAAATCAAACGCAGCTCTTAACACGAGAAAGTTTCTGTGAACACACGATGGTATGGAGTCCCCTAGCGGTTGTTCGTTTGTGGCACCATGGTGACTACATCACAACAGAAGTCATTTTGTGTGTTGGAATTTGCGCGATGTTGGTCCATCGTTCAAGTGCAATGTGCATTCCGCCAACGATTCAGCAAGAAGCTGCGTCTGCAGAGCAGATACATGACTGGCACAAAACATTCTTATATTACATAATAGACAGAGATACCGAAATCAGATATTGGATTTTAAGGGATGTCCCGGAGCGGAGAGAGATTCAGATCACAATCTGGTAGAGATGAAGAGAAGACCGAAGTTTAAAACACTGGTCAGGAAGAATCAAAACGCAAAGAAGTGGGTACGGAATTATTAAGGGTTGAAGAGATCCGCTATAAGTTATCTGAGGCTACAGGTACGGCGGCAAGGAATAGCTCAGTGGGTAGTTCAGTTGCAGAGGAATAGACATCTCTAAAAACGGCAATCACAGAAATTGGAAAGAAAAACATAAATACAAAGAAGATAACTGCGAAGAAACCAAGAGTAACAGAAGAAATACTTCATTTGATCGATGAAAGAAGGAAATACAAAAATATTCAGGAATATAGAAATACAAGCCACTTAAGAATGAAATAAATAGAAAGTGCAGGGAAGCTAAGACGAAATGTCCACATAAGAAATGTGAAGAAACTGAAAAACAAATGATTATCGAAGGACTGACTCGACATATAGAAAACTCAAATTAATCTTCGATGAAATTAAAAGCAAGATTGTTAACATTAAGAGTGGAATGGGAATTCCACTGATAAATGCGAGGAGAGAGGTGATAGGTGGAGAAAATACATTTAAGACCCTCATGATGGACGAGGCTTGACTTATGAGGTGTTAGAAGAAGAAACAGGAATCGATAGAGAAGAGATACAGGACCCAGTATGGGAGTCCAAATTTAAAATAGCTTTGAAGACATAAGATCAAATCAGGCATAACGGTTAAACAGCATTCGATCAGAATTTCTAAAATCATTGACGAATCTGGCAAAAACATGACTGTTGATACTGGTGTGTAGAATATATGAGCGTGGGGACATACCACCTGACCTTCGGAAGAACATTAACCACACAGTTCCGAAGATTAAAAACGTTGGCAAATGAGAGAATCATCGCACAGCCAGCTTAACAGCTCATGTATCCTAGTTGCTGACAAGAATAACGAACAGGAGAATGGAAAAGGAAACTGAAGATGTCTTGGATGACTATCAGTTTGGCATTATGAGAGGTACAGGCAGCGTAGAGTCACTTCTGACGTTGTGGACGATAATTGAAGCTAGACTAAAGTAAAATCAAGACTCATATGATTTGTCGATCTGGAGATAGAGTTCGACAACGTCAAATGGTGCAAGATGTTCGGAACCGAGAGAGAATAATAAGAGTGGATTACGAAAAACGAGGTGCTCGGATTAAAAACGGTGTAAGACAGGAATGAAAATAAAATAAAAATTCAAGAGTGGAATTAAAATTCAAGGTAGAAGGATGTGACTGGTAAGATTCGCTGATGAGGTTGCTGTTCTCAGTGTATGTGAAGAAGAATTACAAGATATGTTGAATGGAGTGAACAGTCTAATTAATGTAGAATATGAATTGGGAATAAGTCGAAGAAAGACGAAAGTGCTGAGAAGTAGCAGAAACGAGAACGGTGAGACAATTTACATCAGGATTGACGGTCATGAAGTAGATGAAGTTAGGGAATTCTGATACCTACGCAGCAAAATAATCCATGACTGACGGAGCAAGGACGATACAAGAAAAGGCTAGTACAAGCAAAAATGTCATTCCTGGCCAAGACAAATCTACCGAAGTCCAATATAGGCCTTAATTTGAGGAAGAAATTTCTGAGAATGTACTTTTGGAGCACAGCATTGTAGGGTAGTGAAACATGGACTGTGGGAAAACCGGGACAGAAGAAAATCGAAGATGCAGTGCTACAGTCTAATGTTGAAAATTAAGTAAACTGATAAACTAAGGAATAAGGAGGTTCTCTGGTGAATGGAAGAGGAAAAGAATATGTAGGAATCACTGCCAAGATGAAAGGACAGGATGAATCGACGTTCCATCTTTCGTGTAAAGTAAACCGCCACAGCGTAAGAATTGGGGGTCACGAAATCCTGGCTTCGTCTTAAAAAATGAGAGAGACTAGCCGAAACTAAACGAGTTTTTTGCCATTTCTGTTCTCTTAGTTTATGGACCTTTCTTTTTTAACGATGAAACTGTGACAGGAATGTCACACCCGAACACACCGCGAAATTGGTTGTTCCCTCAACTACACGAAGATTCCTCTGATTTCATTTTCATGTACAACAGCGTCCCACCTCAGTTTTATTTTGAGGTGTGACGTTACAGTAACATCATCATCCAATAAAGTTAGACTGGAAGAGGTGGCAACAAGTTCTCGTTCATTGCTTTTTGCTACCAGGTCACCGCCTCGAACAATGTGGGGCTACATAATAGACAGAGTCTTTGTCCCACCTATGGTGCAACTGTCAATTCAATAAATAGGGACCTGTTGATTCCGTGCGTGGGATGAAATGGTCTTCCTATCGATGTTTCTCGAGCAACGCGTTGTACTCATGTTGAGTGAATGGTGTAGTGCCTGTTCGAACATAAAACTTTAAACCTTCCTCTATCGAGTGACATTCGATATGTGTTTCCGTTAGGCTCGTGCACAAGTTCGTAACGTTTTCCCATAAACTTAATAAACAGAACAGATACACATAACAGAGACTCTAGTAATTAATCTATTTTTTTTCACTGTTTCTTCCAAAAATTTAATGAACACAACAGATCACATAACAGAGACTTCACTATTTACAACAGCCTGCCAACGCTGGAGTAGATTTTCGACTTCGCGACTGTAGAAATCACGTAGTTTTGAAGAGACGAACTCGTGAACCATGCTCGGAAAGCATTTTCATACGGAAAGGAAGTTCCTTGAAGGTTGTTAGATAGAGTCCGGAAAAGGTGAAAATCTCGCGGCGCAAGATCAGTTGTAAAAGATGGTTGTGAATGACTTTCCAACCCAACACCTGTAGAGTGCTTTTTGTCGATCTAGCAGAATGCGTGCGGGCTTTACCGCGGAGTAGCATCACTTGACGCAGTATTCCTGGTTGTTGTTGTTGGATTGTGTCTGCAAGGCGTCTCAGTTGTTGACAATAAATGTCATCAGTGATGGTTACACCACGGGGAAGCATTTAGTAATTTACCACGTCGTCGCTGTTGCATCAGATGCATAACTTAACCTTTTGTGGCTGTGCACAGGCCTTTGTACGGGGAGTTCCTGCTTTGTTTGCGCTCAACGATTCCGTTTTTTTCTTTGTGTTATGAAAGGGGCATCATTTTTCGTCACCAGTTGTTGTTGTTGTGGTCTTCAGTCCAGAGACTGGCTTGATGCAGCTCTCCATGCTACTCTATCCTGTGCAAGCTTCTTGATCAAATGGTGCAAATGGCTCTGAGCACTATGGGACTTAACATCGGAGGTCATCAGTCCCCTAGAACTTAGAACTACTTAAACCTAACTAACCTAAAGACAGCACACCCATCCATGCTCGAGACAGGATTCCAGATTGAAGCGCCTAGAACCGCTCGGACACACCGGCCGGCGCTTCTTCATCTCCCAGTACCTACTGCAACCTACATCCTTCTGAATCTGTTTAGTGTATTCATCTCTTGGTCTCCCTCTGCGGTTTTTATCCTCCATGCTGCCCTCTAATACTAAATTGGTGATCCCTTGATGCCTCATAACATGTCCTGCCAACCGATCCCTTCTTCTAGTCAAGTTGTGCAACAAATTTCTCTTCTCTCCAATTCTATTCAATACCTCCTCATTAGTTATGTGATCTACCCATCTAATCTTCAGCATTCTTCTGTAGCACCACAGCTCTAAAGCTTCTGTTCTCTTCTTGTCTAAACTCTTTATCGTCCACTTTTCACTTTCATACATGGCTACACTCCATACAAATACTTTCAGAAACGACTTCCTGACACTTAAATCTATACTCAATGTTAACAAATTTATCCAGAAACGCTTTCCTTGCCATTGCCAATCTACATTTTATATCCTCTCTACTTCGACAATCATCAGTTATTTTGTTCCCCAAATAGCAAAACTCATTTACTACTTTAAGCGTCTCACTTCCTAATCTAATTCCTGCAGCATCACCCGATTTAATTCGACTACATTCCATTATTCTCGTTTTGCTTTTGTTGATGTTCATATAATATCCTGCTTTCAAGACCCTGTCCATTCCGTTCAGCTGCTCTTCCAAGTCACCAGTAACGATACAGTATAGGTAACTGATGATGAGCCATCAGAGATGCACATATGGCCACCCTCTGATTTTCGTGCATTTGGCTTAGAGCATCAATTTCCCATGCACCTGATTTGTAAACCTTCCACATTGCATGCAGGTGTCACACGATGGTGTAATGCTAACAGTTCATTACATTTGCCAGTTCTCGACTACAGTGATGTGAATCGTGGATCAATGCGTTTAAACGATAGTCATCAAACCCTAAAAGATTTCCTGAACTTGGGGAGTCGCTATTGTCAAGACGATCTTCCTTAAAACGAGAAAACCATTTCATTTCCGTGCTCTGTCCAAGGGTATTATAACCATTCACAGCGCATTTGTTTCTGGCTACCTCTGCTGCTGCCACCCCTCTATTGAACTCAGACAGAAGAATATATAAGAAATGTGACGATTTCTTCAGTTGTCACTCCATTTTCTGTCGTCCACAGCTCCACTCGACGTCTCCAAATGACAACATGTAAACTGAAACTGCAAAATTGACTTACGATTAAAAATTGGTTGGTGCAAATGGCTCTGAGCACTATGCGACTTAACTTCTGGGGTCATCAGTCGCCTAGAACTTAGAACTAACTAAACCTAACTAACCTAAGGACATCACACACATCCATGCCCGAGGCAGGATTCGAACCTGCGACCGCAGCGGTCGCCCAGCTTCAGACTGCAGCGCCTAGAACCGCTCGGCAAAAAATGGCAATCGATGAACGAACCCATAGCAACCGGCGTACCAATAAGCAAAACAGACACGCTCCGAACTTACGCAGCGACCTAATGTCTTTCGTAGATTGTTTCTAATAAACAACTGAAATCTCTTCTTTCTTTTTGAATCATCGCTTAGTTTTATTGTCGGGTTGACTGTGATCCGCTACTGGAGCACTTCACCACTGGCCGCGGGAAGAGCCTTCTGATTCTCCCTCTTTACCCGTCGCGGCTCACTCTTGCTGCGCGGTCACGGTCGCGGCCGGCCACCTAAGAGCGTTTACGGCGGTCGCCCTCACTCAGTTATGTGCTGGCGCCCATTAGCGCCCGCAGCCTCCTCAAAGGGCCTGCCGTGAAAGAGGGCCCGGCCGCCCACTAGCAAAGGTCAGGGTTCACGTCCCGCCGCCGCCCGCCGATCAATGGCTGCATTCACAGCCGCAGGCGTGGGAAGGAGCGAGCGGCCGCCGTTTGTCCTCTGCCACTCATTGTTTTACGAAGGAGACCGGCAAGGTGTCAACGCCCTCAGATCAGCGTAAGGCAGCCAAGAAATGTGCTTCGGCGAGTGCCGAGGCAGAATCCCCCCCCGGCCACTTTGAGTAAGCTCCTTACAGCACGGAGCCGTAGAGTATAAAGCCATTAACGAAAGCCTGCGTCCTCAGAACCGACAAGGCTCGGGAGTTGTGAAGGTGGGGAGGGGAGGGGGCGGGGGTAATCGACGGAGGTGATGTCTAAAGGACCGCCCCACACGACCTCCGTTCACTTCCAAAGATCTTACAAGGAAGCCTTACGGGCTATTCTGCCCTCTTCATGATTTCCTTTGTAGCTACAGGATAACAGTTTCCTAAAGCAGTTCTACGCAATTCTAAAAAAAGAAAAGAACATTCAAAAAAGTCCTTTTGGAAAATTAGATTTCCGAGCCTTGTTAAGTATAAAACATTTTCGAACTGATTAATATAGTCGCCAGTAGCCGGGTAGATGGACCGAAACGTTGCGCCTTAAGATGAACTCCATTACACCATGACATAATAGCCCGCAACTTCCTACACTACTAGCCATTAAAACTACTACACCAAGAAGAAACGCAGATGATAAACGGGTATTCTTTGGACAAATATATTATACTTGAAATGACATGTGATTACATTTTCACGCAATTCGGTTACAGAGATCCTGAGAAATCAGTACCCAAAACAACCACCTTCGGCCATAATAACGGCCTTGATACGACTGGACATTGAGTCAAACAGAGCTTGGATGATAATATTCTTCTCGGGAATGCAGCCGGATCATTACGTCTTCATGACACAATATTTCCGCGATCCAACTGGCCGCCATCTTCAGGTGAGAGTGCTGGTGCACGATGTCGCCGAACTGACTTCCCAGCGCAAGCGGCGGCCCCTATATAGGCCGCAGAAGACCCACAACGCGTGTGCGAGAAGGTGCCGTAACTGCCCTCTAGCGCAGTAGACATACCCCGCCGCCAGTGGTGGAAGCAGGCGAAATCGAGATATCCCTGTCAAAAATTAAAAAATTTCATTCCGACGATCGAACCACAGACCGTTGTTTTTTAATGTCAGATAACACTGGGTCCCAAGTCTTACTTAAAAGATAACCCTTGTCTCTATTAATAAGATTGTCAGATAAACGAATCTCTATGGATTCTTTTAAAACACATTCCCAATAGCGAGATGCAGGGACAACCACTTGTGTCTCGTCATATAGCATTCTGTGTCCCTCGGTGAGACAGTGTTCCGCCACTGCAGATTTCTCAGGCTGAAGCAGCCGTGTGTGCCGCTGATGCTCAACACATCGATCCTGAATGGTCCGGATCGTCTGACCAATATAAGCCTTTCCACAGTGGCAAGGGATCTTGTACACACCGGGCTTCCTCAAGCCCAAGTCATCCTTAACAGAGCCAAGGAGCGCTCTAATCTTGGCTGGCGGACGAAAAATGCTTTTGATATGATATCTTTTCAGAATCCTTCCTATCTTCGAGGAAATGCTCCAGCAAAAGGCAGAAAAGCCACCGATTTGCAGGTATCTTCTGGTGGTTCAGGCGAAGGTCCAAACTGGAAAGCACGACGGATCTGTTTATCTGTATAGCCATTCTGCTTGAACACAATCTTAAGATGGTCCAATTCTTGTGTCAAGCTTTCTCCATCTGAAATGGCATAAGCTCTTCTCGCCAACGTCCGCAGGACCCCCGTACGCTGGAACGATGGATGACAGCTAGAAGCATGTAGGTAACGGTCCGTGTGCGTAGGCTTTCGATAAACACTGTGTCCCAGTGTCCCATCATCCTTTCTGTACACCAGAACATCCAGAAACGGAAGCTTTCCATCACTTTCCACCTCCATGGTAAACTTGATGCTAGGATGCAGGGAATTAAAATGATCTAGGAGGCGGCCAAGAGCTTCTCTCCCATGAGGCCACACCATAAACGTATCGTCAACGTACCTCCAAAAACAGGTTGGTTTTAAGGACGCCGTCCTCAGTGCCATGTCCTCAAAATCTTCCATAAAAGGATTGGCGACTATTGGGGACACTGGGCTCCCCATAGCCACTCCGTCAGTCTGTTCAAAATATCTGTCATTGAATAAAAAGTACGTCGACGTCAACACGTGGCGACAAAGCCTGGTTGTTTCCTCATCCAGTTTCTCACCAATCAATTGCAAGGACTCTTCCAGAGGAACCTGGGTAAAAAGCGACACGACATCAAAGCTCACAATCAAATCCCAGGGACTAAGAGACAAGGACTTCAATCTCTGAATAAACACCATAGAATTGGAAATGTGATGTTCGCATTTACCGACGTGAGGGCCAAGAACAGATGCTAAATACTTGGCTAGATTGTAGGTAGGAGCACCCAAATTACTCACGATCGGACGAAGCGGGACCCCTTGCTTATGAATCTTGGGTAGACCGTATAATCTCGGTGGCACGGCAGCACCAGGACGGAGTTTTCTCAGAACGTCGTCAGGTAAAGAACTCTTCTTCAGTAGTGAAAGCGTCTTCCGTTTTATCCGTTCAGTTGGGTCGTCCTGCAGTGTTCTGTATGCTGAGTCTTCAAGTAAGAGATCCATCTTTCCCAGATAGTCATCACGTGACAGAAGAACCGTTGCGTTGCCTTTGTCCGCTGGTAGAACTATCAGATCTTCGTCTTCTCTAATGGACCGGACGGCTGCCCTTTCGAGAGAGGAGATGTTACTCCGTGGAGGCGGCGCCCGCCGCAATGCATGTGAGACCTCTTGCCTAATCTCTTCAGCTCGATCCTCCGAAAAGCTGTACACCGCTTGTTCGACTGCGCAGATGAATTCGGTGATAGGCACATTCCTCGGTGTAGGGGCAAAATTCAGGCCTTTCTCCAACACTGACAGCGTGGCGTCGTCCAGTTCTTTACTCGTTAGGTTAATCACTGCCCGTCGACGGGTGTCGTCATCAGATATCATGGGTTGAGCACAAAGCCGTTGAAACTTCGAAGACTGTTTCCTGACGGCGCTCCTATGCGTCCAATCTGATAGTGCCCAAGAAGAACTGTCGGATGCGTCCTATGCGTCCAATCTGATAGTGCCCAAGAAGAACTGTCGGATGCGTCCTATGCGTCCAATCTGATAGTGCCCAAGAAGAACTGTCGGATGCATCCTGGGAATGGGTGGATAGGGGCCGCCGCTTGCGCTGGGAAGTCAGTTCGGCGACATCGTGCACCAGCACTCTCACCTGAAGATGGCGGCCAGTTGGACCGCGGAAATATTGTGTCATGAAGACGTAATGATCCGGCTGCTTTCCCGAGAAGAATATTATCAATTATTACGTCGGGAGAGCCTTCGTAGTCAGAGCTTGGATGGTTTGTCCAGGTACAGCTCCCCATGCAGCTTCAACACAATACCACAGTTCATCAAGTGTAGTGACTGGCGTATTGTGACGAGCCAGTTGCTCGGCCACCATTGACCAGACGTTTTCAATTGGTGAGAGATTTGGAGAATGTGCTGGCCAGGGCAGCAGTCGAACGTTTTCTTCATCCAGAAAGGCCCGTACAGGACCGGCAACATGCGTTCGTGCATTATCCTGCTGAAATGTAGGGTTTCGCAGGGATCGAATGAAGGGTGGAGCCACGGGTCGTAACACATCTGAAATGTAACGTCTACTGTTCAAAGTGCCGTCAAGGCGAACAAGAGGTGACCGAGACGTGTAACAGATGGCACCCCATACCATCACGCCGGTTGATACGCCAGTATGGCGTTGACGAATACACACTTCCTATGTGGGTTCACCGCGATGTCGCCAAACACGGATGCGACCATCATGATGCTGTAAACAGAACCTGGATTCATCCGAGAAAATGACGTTTTGCCATTCGTGCACCCAGGTTCGTCGTTGAGTACACCATCGCAGGCGCTCCTGTCTGTGATGCAGCGTCAAGGGTAACCGCAGACATGGTCTCCGAGCTGATAGTCCATGCTGCTGCAAACGTCATCGAACTGTTCGTGCAGATGGTTGTTGTCTTGCAAACGTCCCCATCTGTTGACTCACGGATCGAGACGTGGCTGCATGATCCGTTACAGCCATGCGGATAAGATGGGTGTCATCTCCACTGTTAGTGATACGAGGTCGTTGGGATCTAGCCCGGTGTTCCGTATTACCTTCCTGAACCCAGCGATTCCATATTCTGCTAACAGTCATTGGATCTCGACCAACGCGAGTAGCAATGTCGCGATACGATAAACCGCAATCGCGATGGGCTACAATCCGACCATTATCAAAGCCGGAAACGTGATGGTACGCATTTCTCCTCCTTACACGAGGCATCACAACAACGTTTCACCAGGCAACGCCGGTCAACTGCTGTTTGTGTATGAGAAATCGGTTGGAAACTTTCCTCATGTCAGCACGTTGTAGGTGTCGCCACCGGCGTCAACCTTGTTTGAATGCTCTGAAAAGCTAATCATTTGCATATCACAGCATTTTCTTTCTGTCGGTTAAATTTCGCATCTGTAGCACGTCATCTTCGTGGTGTAGCAATTTTAATGGCCAATAGTGAAAAAAACATTTTCGAACTGATTAATATAGTTGCCGGTAGCTTGGTAGGTGGGAACGAAACGTTGCGCTTTAAGATGAAATCCATTAGACCATGGCATAATAGCCCGCAACTCCCTATTAATTGCGAAATTTACGGCCGTGGAAGTTTTTGTTTCATAATTAAAAACAGAGCTTGGATGGTTTGTCCAGGTACAGCTCCCGATGCAGCTTCAACACGATACCACAGTTCATCAAGTGTAGTGACTGGCGTATTGTGACTGTCAACAGTCGTATTATCATTAAAAACAAAAATATTCCATTTGTATCGAAAGAGTATAACTGAATATGTGTAATCCCCGTTTCTAATTTCCAGTTCCATATGTTAACAAATGCAGAACTGAAGTAAAAGTAAAAAAAAAAAAAAAAAGTTGGTACTAGCAAGATTTGAACTATGGATATTATGAATACCAGAATTTTCCTCTACACACTTTCTTTTGTAAAGAAATAATTTACTGACTTACATTTCGTAAGCAGAGATATCTTTCATACAACAATTCAATTCCATATAAAAAAACTATTCACAATACAATGAAAAAAGGAAAGAAATTTGAACGTAACGAATCAAAGTGAAACATCAGTGGTGTGCTTCCGGGTGTTCTCCCGAGTGGTTTCCTATTTTTACACATCATTTCGAAGACAAGCGCCTTCTTCACGTGTTGCGAGTTTTGCTGTTGCGTATACTAGCTACCTGAATTGCAACCAGAAGTCGCAAAAAAGAAGCACGTCCCAAAACATATTCTCCTATTCACCTGTTCTGGGTACCTATGTGCAAAATATTATTCCCTCTTCCAAATGCTTCACACCTGGCTAAAAATGACTTACGCGTTAGTAGCGCCATCCATCGGTAATGCTGGAATTCAATGTAGTGTTGGCCCAACCTTAACATTGATGGCAGCTTCCACTCTCGCAGGCATACGCTCAATCAGATGCTGGATTGGCAGCCCATTCTTCACGGACTGCTGCACTGAGAAGAGGTATCGATGTCGGTCGGCGGGCGTTCTAAAACATCCCAGAGGTGTTCTGTAGGATTCATGTCAGGACTCTGTGCAGGCCAGTCCATTACAGGGATGGTATTGTCATGTAACCACTCCGCCACATGCAGTGCATTATGAACGGGTGCTCGATCGTGATGAAAGATGCAATCGTCATTCCCGAATTGCTCTTCAACAGTGGGAATCAATAAGGTGCTTAAAACATCAATGTAGGCCTGTGCTGTGACAGTGCCAGGCAAAACAGCAAGGGTATAACACTACAACAGCATTTACGTAGCTTACGTAATCAAATACCAAATTTGGTTTATTACTTATTATGCCCCAACAGAACAAATAGTCCTGTCACGGAAAAGCCGCCGGCCGGTGTGGCCGTGCGGTTAAAAATGGTTCAAATGGCTCTGAGCACTATGGGACTCAACTGCTGAGGTCATTAGTCCCCTAGAACTTAGAACTACTTAAACCTAACTAACCTAAGGACATCACAAACATCCATGCCCGAGGCAGGATTCGAACCTGCGACCGTAGCGGTCTTGCGGTTCCAGACTGCAGCGCCTTTAACCGCACGGCCACTTCGGCCGGCGCCGTGCGGTTAAAGGCGCTTCAGTCTGGAACCGCGTGACCGCTCCGGTCGCAGGTTCGAATCCTGCCTCGGGCATGGATGTGTGTGATGTCCTTAGTTTAGTTAGGTTTAATTAGTTCTAAGTTCTAGGTGACTGATGACCTCAGCAGTTAAGTCGCATAGTGCTCAGAGCCATTTGAACCATTTGAACGGAAAAGCCACGTATAACACTCCCTGTCTGCTGCTGCTATACCATAACCTCGAAGCTGGAGGCAGTTTGCAAAACAGAATTATTTTGTTAGAGTAATTATGGTATAACGCAACAGAGCAGTATTACCCTCTGAGAGGAATTTTATTATGTTGACCGTATTGTACCTAACGGAGGTGGCTTATCGGAAGTGAAAGTCAGAATTACGTAAATATTCAAACAGTAACAAACAAAATTTTGCCTATCTGCACTGTTTAACTGATAAAGAAAACGGTCGCCAGCCTAACTAGGCAAGTGAATGATTAACATTCTCGTTCAAGAAAATAGTTATTAGTAACTCTAATGGATAAACACAACCTAGACTTGGCCACACGCGAGTGCAATGAACTCTGACACCTGCATATGTTAACGTTAAGGTTGGAACAAACAGCTAGAGCAGCACAAACTATTTGTAAAATTATAATAGATGACGAAACACACTATTACTTTCAGGGCTTGTTCAAACTGAATGGTCTTTATAACATTACTATTTAACATTCACTGCAGAATCATTAAGTGGATATAGGTTAAATCTCTCTCAGATAAATACTTTACTATTTAAAATGAAAGTTAATTGGAATCCACTGAAAGATTGCTTCTCACTATCATTTGAAGAAAGAAATTATGATTTTCATAATTAATGGTCTTTCTGTTACTTGTTACTCAGCATTAACACAATAGACAAACTGTGGATCCAGTTATACGATTAATATGCACTTCCAATACACAAGAGAGACAAACATTTAGCAATCATGAACATATAATTTCCTACTATTGCAGGTTTCCACTTTTACTACAGCGAAACACAATGTTGACAAAATTGCAAGAAACTGACTAACCTTTCTGAATTTAATACAGATATCAAGGTGATCATTTGCTAAGCAAAACTTTATAAGCCTCAGTCTTAAGAACTTTTAATTTTGTAGTTGGCAACAGCACTTTAATAAGCAGTTTTAATAGGAAAATTATTTTCAGCAAACAACATTTACTTTAACTTACCCTCTTGCCACATTAACTTTAACTTTATTTTTACTAAGTTCAAGAGCCATTAATTAGCATAACATTGGTCATAAATGTTCTTTCAGTAGGGACACTCGGTAATTACTTTAGTTCAAACGGAAAGGAACCTGAGAGGTGTTATGATTAGGAAAAAATTAAGGTAGGTACATAAATTTAGGTATAAATTACCTTATATTTGTGCACACTAAAACATCCATTAAGCTGATCCTTCACTGTACATCATTGTAACATTCCGATGCAATGATTGCGCAATGTGGTGGCAACTGCATGTTGGTAGGTGGAATTGCAGGTAGAATTGCTGGACTCAGTCATTTCTTGGTGGCGATGATAGATACAAATTCCAGAATAGTTCCAGCTATTTATCCATCCATCCGAGGCATTGGAAGGTAGCAGTAAAAGCCTCTCTCGGAACCAGCACAATATGCATACTTTACATGGCAGTGCACAGTTTGGTAACTTGTCCCCGACTCGTAGCTTGTCCCCCGACTCGTAGCTTGTCCCCCGACTCGTCGCTCGTCTCCGACTGACTCTTATTCCACCTTTTCTACCTAGGCCAACCACAATTTGCGTGCGCTACACAGTTCCGTTCCCGAGGGGAACCACTACATCGTTTACATACAAACTAACTAAGAACCCTAAGTGAGGATCAGAAATTTACATAACAACAAACATACATTTTAAAAAAGACAGAATATTTGCACATATTGACATTTCTACCAAAAATTATTCACACAAAATTATAATTATATAGAGTAAGTTCTGTTCCCTCCAAATGGTACAAAGAATTTAAATGACAGATGTGCTACACAGCATGCAATCAAATCATGACATCAAAGTTTTAACAAAGAAAGGAGTATACAATTTTGTGTTCTCTATTCTATCAAACACACTTACAGAAGCTCAATGATGTAACATTAAATGAAACAAAAGCAAAATAAATCAGTAGAGCATTAGAGCTATGGTGTTACAAGGGGTGCAAGCCTCTCCATGAAACGCACGACCACACCATAACACCACCGCCTCCGAATTTCACTGTTCGCACTACACACACTGGCAGATGATGTTCACCAGGCATTCGCCATACCCACACCCTGCCATCGGATCGCCACATTGTGTACCGTGATTCGTCACTCCACACAACGTTTTTCACCGTTCAATCGTCCAATGTTTACGCTCCTTGCACCAAGCGAGGCGTCTTTGGTATTTACCAGAGTGACATGTGTGTTATAAGTAGCCGCTCGCCATGAAATCCAAGTTTTCTCACTTCCCGCCTAACTGTCATAGTACTTGCAGTGGATCCTGATGCAGTTTGGAATTCTTGTGTGATGGTCTGGATAGATGTCTGCCTATTACACATTACAACCCTCTTCAACTGTCGGCGGTCTCTGTCAGTCAACAGACAAGGTCGGCCTGTACGTTTATGTGCTGTTTGTGTCCCTTCACGTTTCCACTTCACTATCACATCGGAAACAGTGGACTTAGGGATGTCTACGAGTGTGGAAACCTCGCGTACAGTTGTATGACACAAGTGACTCCCAATCACCTGACCACGTTCGAAGTCCGTGAGCTCCGCAGAGCCCCCCATTCTGCCCTCTCACAATGTCTAATGACTACTGAGGTCGCTGATATGGAGTACCTGGCAGCAGGTGGCATCACAATGCACCTAATATGAAAAACGTATGTTTTTGGGGGTGTCCGTATACTTCTGATCACTTAGTGTATGTCGAGTAGAATACAAATAAAGTTGAATAAGATCTCCTATAAAACACGCCGTACTGTGTGTGGCAACGATCAGTAAGCTGGGATACATGCTGCAGAGATATGAACTAAGGCCATTCGTACGTCCGGCACCCAAGACACCGGATGTACTACGAGCTGTTAAAGGCGACATAGCGCTTCGTCTGCCAGGCGTGTATGATGTCCCTTGCGAATTCGGCAGGTCGCAAAGCTGCGGAGCGTTCTACGGAGATCAAGAGACATGTTAAAGGAAGGCAGCTTGACAAGTCGGCCATAGATGAGCACTGCCTGAAAAACAGATACACTATACAATTTTGAAAGACGAGAATCTTCGCTCATGCGTCAATATTTTGGTATTCCATTAAAAAGGAGGCGGCTGAGACTAGAATTTATAGCAAAAATTTTAAGAGAGACCAGAAGGCTATGGGGACGGCTTTGTATATTGAAAGAAAGCAAAGACGGATGCTTGATGCTCTTAGTGAGTGACCGTTTCAGACGTCCGGTCTGCCCCTCGCGCCACTTGGCGTCACTCAGTCCAGCCCGCGGCCAACGAGATGTACGGACCCTGCAACGAACTTGCGACGTCACACTAGTCGACTTGTTCGTCACACTTCGCGAACGCTCGGCTTCGTGCAGGGGTCACGGAAAATAAGTATTTAATTGAAAAAGTACTGACTAAACTTTTTTGATTTTGTCATGTCCTACCGAGCACTTGCATGCATTTTAAGATTCAGTCCAGAATTGTTACACTCGTCTGAAATATTCACTCGTGCCACACTGGAGACGGCTGCTGGCATTGTAAGACCTGCCGTATCCCGTGCTCTGACGTACGCGCCACGATCTGTCTTTCCTGTGCGTTTCAGCCTCGCGGCGGGCCGGAGAAGCTATGAGCTGCCCAACCCATCTTACGTGCACCCGGTTTTTCGGCCCTCTATGATTATGCCATATGTTGTAATCGTGGCTATATAAGCGAAAAACCGTGCAAGTCTTGGTAGTCAATGGTTTTTACTCTTGACGACGATGGCGGAGATAGCCGTAGAAAGTGCGAGTGTTTTATCCGAAACGACGTGAGTTGAAAACCAAGAAGACTATTTTTCAGAGATGCAACCGCGAAAGACTCCGAAGCTTTCAGATTGTTGCTTCACCTCACTTCCAGGTAAGCCGATGTACGAGTATTAGGGTACACAACTAATCCAAATTTGAGACATAAGTTGCTAACGCAGCGTTCTGTTGCAAATAACATATTATTTGTTCATATCATGACATTGACCACCCTTGATTTCTGTTGTTAAAACTTTTTTGAGAAATATTTCTCCTTATATTCATCCATTTTTGTTGTAATCTTTGCTTCCATTCTGTTCTACCTTTTCTTCATTTCTAGTTTTAAAAGAATAGTTGTCTTAGGTATACTTTCGTTATTTTTACTATTTTTTTGAACGAAATTTATTTCGACAAGATGATTTATGACAAGATTGAACTCAGCTATCAGCGATTATGTCAGTTATTTGGAACAGTTTTGTACTTAAAAGCGCTTGAAAATCTCTGATGTACAGACAATGAACTCGAAATTTTGTTGTGTATGATGAACGTTTAACACGGCCAGTCGATGAGACCTCCACTTTAGAAATAATTACTGTTTATCTGGATCTGTAAGGCTTCTTCAGTAGGCGCGCGAGGTAGCCGCGCTGTCTTAGGCGTCTTGTCACGGTTGACGCGGCTCCTCCCGTCGGAGGTTCGGGTCCTCCCTCTGGCATGGGTGTGTGTGTTGTCCTTAGCGTAAGTTAGCTTAAAGTTAGATTAAGTAAGGGACCGATGACCTCAGCAGTTTGGTCCCGTAAGACCTTACCACAAATTTCCTATTTTTTTTGCTTCTTGAGTAATGATTACACAACATTATTCCATAGATCCGGCAGGCAGTAACGGTGGAGTTTGTGCTTCTTGAGACCCAGTAATTCTTCAGTACAGTTCCGCATTAACGGCTGGTTAACAAAACATATGCACGCAGGTATTCGTTTAGAGTGAACACTTCCTAGCAAACAAAACTTATAGTGTCGTTGTTACTGAGGAGGCATCGTCAGAAGCAAAGGCAGCGTCCGGTGTAACTCACAGTAGTGTGGTCGGCCAGCTGCCGTAGACGAAATGTATCAACATCCGAATAATTCCTGCGGTACTGCAAGGCTTTTAGCTAACAACGTAGTGGTGAAAAATAAAATGAGATTGTTACAAACTGATCGCGAAATTCAGAGTCTGCAGATTACCAACGCCTCGTTAAATATTAAAAACTCGCTGATGAGCCAAAACACTGTGACCACTGCTCATGGAGAATTTTTGCTGTCTGGTGGCCATGAGGGCATTGACGTTGTAAGAAACGTGTAGACGGTGTTTCAGAGTATTTGCATCAAACGTCTGGGGTGGTACCCGTAGATCACGTCAAGAGGAACAACTTTTGTTAGAAACAAAATGTTCGCAGATGCTTACCACTGGCGTCGTGCCTTGTTTCATTGAATTCACCCGCCATGGGAAGACGAGATTTCATCAAATTGCCAGGGTCTACAAACCAGGTGTGCTGCATCTGTATGCTGGCTACCCGGTAAATTCGTAGAGTGATTTTCAACGAGGAAAACCTTAAAAATACGGAGAAAGCTATTTTATAAACTCAGAATATCCCCTTTCACACTGATCAGATAACTGGATTATACTCAACACACATTGGATACGAACGACACAGAGAGCTTACGTCCTGCCTTATCTCAGGAGCATATTCGGTTATAAAAGCCACCTATCGTCGTCGGAAAGGATCTCTGAATACTTTATCTCTAACGAAATTTGTTTTCCATTATGTGCTCTGTCACTCTTAGACATTTGATGCAAAGACTTTGGAACACCATGTATAAGCGAAGCAGAGACATATGGGAAGTCTTTCTGGCAACGATTTAGACCGCAAGTGAGGACATAACTGTGATTTACCGTCTTGTAAAGTCATCAGATGGTCAAAACAAATGGCAAAATGATTTAGACAAGATATCTACATGGTACGAAATGTGGCAATTGACGCTAATAATGAAAAGTGTAAAGTCATCCACATGGGTACTAAAATAAATCCCCTAAAGTTCGGTTACACGATAAACCACGAAAGATAAAAGCTGTAAATTCAACTAAATATTAGGGATTGCAGTTACGAATTACTTGGATTGGAACGATCACGTAGATGATGTTATGGGGAAAGAAAACCAAAGACTGCGTTTTGTTGTCAGAACACTTGGAAAGTGCAATAGATCTTCTAAAGAGACTGCTTACACCACACTTGCCCACCAGCTTCTGGAGTATTGCTGTGCGGTGTGGGATCCGCATCAGATGGGACTGACAGAGGACTCGAAAAATTTCAAAAAAGAGCAGCTCGTCTTCTTTTATAGAGAAGTAGGGAAGAGAATGCCACGGACATGACAGGTGAACCAGGATAGCACTAATTTAAACAAACGCGTTTTTCGTTGTGGCATGATCTTCTCGTGAAATTTCAATAGCCTACTTTCTCCTTCGGCGGCAAAAATATTTTGTGGCGCCCACTTACACAGGTTGAAAAGTCATCAACAAAATGATAGAAATCAGAGCTCGTACAAAAGTTTTAACTGCTCGTTTTCCCTCGCACCGTTCGATAGTGGAACGGCAGAGAAGCTGCTTGAAGGTCGTTCGATGAACGCTCTGCCAGGCATTAAACTGTGAATTGTAGAGTAGGCATGTAGATGAAGATGTAGATTTAAGCGTCATAGAGGAATTGCAGATTATTATGGCCCAGTGCCTGGTAAGGAGCATTTCGGATACGACGGAGATGGTCAGCTGTTCGCATGCTACTGTCGTGAGTGCCTGTGGAACAGTGATTCAAAGACGGCGCCACCACGAGTTGACGCCATTTGGTTGGTCGTCCACAGCTCGTCACAGAATGTGCAGGTTGCAGGTTTCTGCGCTCTGGAGGATAGCCGACGATGTAGCATGTCTGAAAACAGATGAGAACTCTGATGGGCGGGAATGTTTCATATTAAAATGCTCTTGTGTGCCTGAATGTTTCAGAACGACTGGTTTGATGCGGCCCGCCACGAATTCCTTTCCTGTGCTAATCTCTTCATCTCAGAGTAGCACTTGCAACCTACGTCCTCAATTATTTGCTTGACGTATTCCAATCTCTGTGTTCCTCTACAGTTTTTGCCCTCTACAGCTCCCTCTAGTACCATGGAAGTCATTCCCTCATGTCTTAGCAGATGTCCTATCATCCTGTCCCTTCTCCTTATCAGTGTTTTCTACATATTCCTTTCCTCTCCGATTCTGCATAGAACCTCCTCATTCCTTACCTTATCAGTCCACCTAATTTTCAACATTCGTCTATAGCACCACATCTCAAATGCTTCGATTCTCTTCTGTTCCGGTTTTCCCACAGTCCATGCTGTACTCCAGACGTACATCCTCAGATATTTCTTCCTCAAATTAAGGCCGGTACTTGATATTAGTAGACTTCTCTTGGCCAGAAATGCCTTCTTTGCCATAGCGAGTCTGCTTTTGATGTCCTCCTTGCTCCGTCCGTCATTGGTTATTTTACTGCCTAGATAGCAGAATTCCTTAACTTCACTGACTTCGTGACCATCAATCCTGATGTTAAGTTTCTCGCTGTTCTCATTTCTACTACTTCTCATTACCTTCGTCTTTCTCCGATTTACTCTCAAACCATACTGTGTACTCATTAGACTGTTCATTCCGTTCAGCAGATCATTTAATTCTTCTTCACTTTCACTCAGGATAGCAATGTCATCAGCGAATCGTATCATTGATATCCTTTCACCTTGTATTTTAATCCCACTCCTGAACCTTTCTTTTATTTCCATCATTGCTTCCTTGATGTACAGATTGAAGAGTAGGGGCGAAAAGCTACAGCCTTGTCTTACACCCTTCTTAATACGAGCACTTCGTTCTTGATCGTCCACTCTTATTATTCCCTCTTGGTTGTTGTACATATTCTATATGACCCGTCTCTCCCTATAGCTTACCCCTACTTTTTTTCAGAATCTAGAACAGCTTGCACCATTTTATATTGTCGAACGCTTTTTCCAGGTCGACAAATCCTATGAAAGTGTCTTGATTTTTCTTTAGCCGTGCTTCCATTATTAGCCGTAACGTCAGAATTGCCTCTCTCGTCCCTTTACTTTTCCTAAAGCCAAACTGATCTCCACCTAGCGCATTCTCAATTTTCTTTTCCATTCTTCTGTATATTATTCTTGTAAGCAGCTTCGATGCATGAGCTGTTAAGCTGATTGTGCGATAATTCTCGCACTTGCCAGCTCTTGCCGTCTTCGGATTTGTGTGGATGATGCTTTTCCGAAAGTCAGATGGTATGTCGCCAGACTCATATATTCTACACACCAACGTGAATAGTCGTTTTGTTGCCAGTTCCCCCAATGATTTTAGAAATTCTGATGGAATGTTATCTATCCCTTCTGCTTTATTTGACCGTAAGTCCTCCAAAGCTCTTTTAAATTCCGATTCTAATACTGGATCCCCTATCTCTTCTAAATCGACTCCTGTTTCTTCTTCTATCACATCAGACAAATCTTCACCCTCATAGAGGCTTTCAATGTATTCTTTCCATCTATCTGCTCTCTCCTCTGCATTTAACAGTGGAATTCCCGCTGCACTCTTACTGTTACCACCGTTGCTTTTAATGTCACCAAAGGTTGTTTTGACTTTCCTGTATGCTGCGTCTGTCCTTCCGACAATCATATCGTTTTCGACGTCTTCACATTTTTCCTGCAGCCATTTCGTCTTAGCTTCCCTGCACTTCCTATTTATTTCATTCCTCAGCGACTTGTATTTCTGTATTCCTGATTTTCCCGGAACATGTTTGTACTTCCTCCTTTGATCAATCAACTGAAGTATTTCTACTGTTACCCATGGTTTCTTCGCAGCTACCTTCTTTGTACCTATGTTTTCCTTCCCAACTTCTGTGAGTGCCCTTTTTAGAGATGTCCATTCCTCTTCAACTGTACTGCCTACTGCGCTATTCCTTATTGCTGTATCTATAGCGGTAGAGAACTTCAAACGTATCTCGTCATTCCTTAGTACTTCCGTATCCCACTTCTTTGCCTATCGTACAGCGCAGATTATTGAACATGGTGTCCACAGCAGACGGCCTATATGTATTCCATGTTAGCGCAACGATATCGTCAGTTCCGATTGCAGTGCACATGGGATCATCGAGAACGGTCCGTGAATCTATGGAAACGTAGCCCCTTTCCGTATGAATCACATTTCTTCTTACATCAGGTCAATGGACGTGTCCAGCTACGCCGTCATAGAGACAATGGCTGCTCGAAACAGGCACAATGCCACAGTCGCCGACTGGTCGGGGCAGTGTTATGCTGTGGGGGACGTTCATCTCGTATTCCATATGACCTCTAGTACTAGTCGTAGGCACCATGACCGATATGGAATAGATGAACAACCTTGCGGACCACCTATATCCCTTCATGCTTCATGTGACTGAATCTTCCAACAGAATAATTGTCCGTGTCGCAATGCCACGATCGTACTACGCTGGTATGAGGAGCATCATAGTGAACTCACGTTGATGTCTTGGCCACCAAATTTGCCTTCTCTGAATACGATGGATGGTATCTGTGGCGTTATTTGGCGCCACTTCCGCATCCACAACCCACCGACTCGTAATTTACGGAAATTGTGTGACCTTTGCATAATCATCAGGCTTAAAATACTGTACCTATAATCGAATCCATGCCACGTAGAATCGCTGTTGCACTGAGTCTCAATCGTGGAGCAACACACTATTGCGCCATTGCAGTGTCCGTTTTCATTCTCATTACGATGCATAGTTACTTTGAGCATGCATGCATGTCCAAAGGAACGTTGCATCGTAATCAGAATGACGCAGGCATTGCAATATCGTATTTCTCCAATTAATTACAACGTCTGACCTGTATGGCAATATACATAATGGATGTACGAGTACAGGTTGACAACATATGGAAGCTTAGGTCTGGCCGTGAGTCGTGCACACAGATAGTCAAACAGTAAGGGTGCCGCTCGCGATAGGCGGGAAATAAGGGTTTGAATCTCGGTCCTGTACAAATTTTCACTGTCGTCATTTCATTCTACAACTGATGGTTGTCCTTATTCACAATTGCGAATACATTTAATGAACACACTATTAATCAGGTGGTCACAGTGCTTTGGTTTATCAGTGTGCATGTAACGCAATTCGCGTAAATAGATAAAAAGGTGTGATCCCGCTTCAATACTCATTCGGCGAACAATCACGGGAATCAGTCAATAGAAATTTCTGGATCAGTTTAAATGTACTTTGAAAGAGATGTCAGACTTCTACGACATATAATTTACACACAGAAGAGGTCGCTTACGGGGCCCTAACCAAGTCTGATTAATAGAAGATGAAAAATATTCTAAGAATAGCTGCAAGCTTCGTCTTCTTCACGACTGCGACAATCGACTGGTTTTAGCAACCAATTGTCCTGTCTATGTATCTTCATTCAGTCTGAGTTTTTTTTTTATCATTTTTTTTTCAGCCAAATGAAACAAGCGGCATTATAGTCCCTGCCGCCAAGACCGCTATGTGGATGTTTTCCGCTCACTCCCTGGTAGATTCACTTGATGTGAGACAACTGCCTGAGCCAAGTCTCTGACGTTTGACGTTTAGATCTGTTACAAGAATGTTTTCAGTCAGTCTCTGGGTTTGAGCGATTACACTTACATATCCTTTCAGACTGTTATACATGAACCATGACTTCGGTTGCCAACATTCTTACAAACAGCTACCTTATTTCGAGCAGAGGTGAATGAATGGATACTGTACGAGCTGTGAACGCCAACTTGTACGGTGAGAGCCGCTTCATATGAGCGGAAGGTTTTTGCTTATATTAAATTCTTCCTCCTCCTCCATCAACCAGTTTGCACGCTTGCCCAGCAGAGCACAGCGCACCCCGCTCTGCGGTACCAGGAGAGCAGCCGAACGGGGGAAGTAACCAGCACATGTTGATAACAGGCGGCTGCAGCCAGCGGACGATACGCGCCACCTCTTCGCTGCTTCTGCTGTCCTGGACAGCAGCGCAGCGGGTGATGTAAGTCACTCCCAGTGATCCAGGCAGGTGCGAACGGTATCAGACTCGATTGTGATTTGTACGTATATAGCCAATAACGTAATCTTCTGCGCAAGTAGGTACATTTGTTTGGTAAGGCTTGTTTGGCCCTTGTGAGCCTTCTTTCGATATCTCTGTCTCCTGTTGCCACTAGGCGGTGTGCTCTATCACTCCACTACCAAAATGCCGAAGTCCTTCACCTGTTTCTGTTATGTTTCCTGCTCTAGCGTAGAGTCTCAAATCCTTGTTTAGTTTTTTCTGTCAATATGCTTTTTGTTTTATTTGCATTTATCGTCATTCTAGAGCAGCCATTAAAATCGGTGACATATAATTCGTCTCATTTTCTGCCATCGGAAAACGCAATGTGTATTTTTACGGTAAATTATTACACCTTTTGTTCTTTTTATTGTCTGCCTTGCATTTTAATCAAAATTAAATAGTCATGAAGTAATCTGTCATCTCACGAAGCGGGCCCATCGTGAATACACAAGTTACTATACGAATACAAATCTAAAAATAACTTACTGTTTCTAAAAAATGTGCTGTAGAACGAAAGTATATATATTGTAAACATAAGTCAAAGAATTTGAAATGTAAAGATGCTGCGTTTCTACAAACACACAGGTGTTATTATCTCAGAGAAGATACAGGGCATTATTTACAAAACACATATTTGAGAATATGTCAAATGTAGATTATTTTATCAAATGGTAGTAGTGGATAAATTAAACTCTTAAAATTACTGAGCAAACTGTTACTGCTAAGCTCTGTTTGTTGATTTAATTTGTTTTCAGAGAATTTTGCTTTGTGTAATATTATTTCTAATTATTCTAGTGGATCAAGTTTTTTACCATGGGTTTCTGTTTGGAGTACAGCTGGGCTGTTGTGAATGTCGCATAGTCTGTGTCTCTTAACGTGCATATGGTTGGCTACTGTGAATTTGTCGAAGTGCTTACTTCTAAAAGCGTCAGTGTGCATTTTTTTGTGTGTGGAAAGTTCTCACTGTTTTGCCTGTCTAAAATACAGGATAATAGTTGTATTGTAACATATATTCCACTATGTTCTGTTACTGGGGTGTTTGTGTTAACTGTGTGAGGTAAGTGGCGTTGAAGTTTGTGGTTTTCGGAGAATGGTATTTTAATATTGATGCTTCTAAAGAAGTTGGTAATTTTTTTGAGACGCTCTCCCTAAACAGGGAAGACTTGGGAAGAAATGTGTTGTGTCAGTTATTATTCTTGTAATGTTTCTGTTACTGACGTTGGCCTATATTTTTTGGATAGTTTGTCAAATGATTTTTCAGAATACCCATTATTGCTTTTATCGTATCAATTTCCTGTATAAATGCTTTGGGTTTCAAGGACGATGTGTGTCCTATTCAATGTGGACCTAAATGCAGCGTACTTGTGTCTGTTTGGATGATGTAATTATTCATATATTGTAATATCAGCGTAGGTTTGTTTCCTATACACGTAAAAACTATGTCCTTGTTCATTCCTAGATTGCATTTTTTTGTCTTATTCGCTTGATTCTAAATTCTTCAGCAGTACCTTCATGTTTTAATTTTTTCGCTCGCTGCTTTAAGATATTGTTCGCTATTCTATAAACTTAAAATAGTACATGTGTTGTGATCACTGTTGCCCAAAGTCGATAATACATTTCTATTATTGCTATAACGATTCTATGTCTAGCTTTTCTTATGATTGGTCGTGTCGTCATAACATAAATTTTACTTGGACTGTCGTTTGTGCCCTTTTCTTCTACTGATTCTGGCTAAAATATGAAATGAATGTTTCCCTTGTTACATATAGCAATCTGATGGCAAATAAAATGCTAATTTGAGAGGAATCGTTTGTAACTGTAGTATCAGATGTTTAGAACCATACTGGTTCCCCTCATAGAAATCTTTAGCCTGCAGCTACGTACGGCGAGCGCGTCACGTTTCTTGCGTGTTCATTTTGTGACTCGTTCGCTGAGAGCTCAAGCACGGAGCCTCGTAATCGGCTGGCCGCTCGAGAGGAGTTTTCAGATTTCCCTCCCTTCAAACTCGAAGTCATTAGTAGCGGATTTGGCGGACTAATTATTCGAAATTGAGGCTTATAAGGCGACCGTCATTCAGAACTTGAGTTCCTAATTTAGTTCCCTCAATACCCCGCCGAGCTGCACGTTTCAGGCATTGAAACTGCAGCGCTCTCACTTTGCACCGTTAATACCAACTTCCTCATGACGTGAAGTCTCCTAGCTCGGATGAAACAGTTCTGTACTTTCAGTATCACATTGTTCAAGTACTTTACAGGAGAAATGAAGTCTATTTCAACCAGGGACAGTATTGGTCTTTATAGAAACGCTGCCTTTCTAGTTTCAAAACACTTTAGCAATCTGCATAACTCAGTGCCTATCGTAATCAATCAGTTAATCATTGGAACAATGATGCATGCTGCAAGAAACTTTTTGTATAATAATTTCGTTGAAAGAATAGAAGCATAAAAGAATGTGATGTAGTAGAACTTTTTGAGTGAGCGATTTTTATGTTTATCTTGGTTACAAGATCTAGCTGACAATAACTGAACAATATATAAAATTTGAAAACATTAAAAGGAAACCAATACTATATTCAATATTAATTAAACTGTACCTAAATTTCTCATATTACTTAAAGTTCTCAGTATCACTTTGACTAGGTACACGAAAACTTCCCAGCTTGCACAACTTAGCACCAACAGGTAGCACAAAGAGTGTCAGTAACAAGTTTTCATGACGTAGAACACAATGGAAACCACTGTATTAAAGACACATAAATTTTATCGACAAAACGTGTATCTTGTAACTGAACAAGTGTCATCAAGATCTGCATATTGGCAAATATTCCATTTTAGCTCCTCATTTGGATCTCTGGGAGGAGATAGCCAGGCATACGGGAGCATGAGAAAAATATTTTAAAAAACCAACAAAAGGGTAAACACTTTAGGAGTCGGAGAGTGGAACGTCAGAAGTCTGAATATAGTATGGAAACTACGAAATATGAGAAGGGAATTACAGATGCTCAATCTAGATCTAGTGTGGGTCAATGAAGTGAAATTGACGTAAGATAACTGTTTCTGTTTACATTAGCAAGAGAAAACGGTATAACAGGACTTGGAATAGGAAAGCAGGGAAGCGAGCGAGTTACTGTAAATAGTTCAGAGATAGGACTGCTCTCCTCAGAATCGACAACAAACCAACATTAACAATAAAAGCTCAGGTATTTACGTCAGTCTCACAATCAGAAGATGAAAAGATGGAGAAAATACATGAAGACATTGAAATGTACGAGAGTGAGCTCCTGGTCCGAAGAATTGTGTTTAGACTGGTTGACTGTCAGTTAAGCAATTCGACCGTGTTCGGATTTCATGCAACCAGGGTGTAAGCCATCTAAAATTCTTGAAGTACGTTAATCAAATATTTCTTTGTTCGACTTATAGATCTTTTGTATCAGAATTAGACTTGACTGAAAAAAATACCCGTTCTCTTGTTGTCCATAAATTGCAATTTAGTCGATAACAAGTGAAAGATGCTTTATCCTGATGAAATTCCAACTAAATGTAATTATCTCAGACTGTGAGCTCAAACTATTGGCACGGTTGAAAAAACCCTTCTAATACTTGAATATATAAGTAGTGTATAAACTGTTGTGTAATCTGTCATTGTAAATAAAAGAGCTTTTTCACTTACGTCGTAAAATCAAATTTCAACTCTGTATATTTGTATGAATGTATGTCGTTAGTAACCAACAATCGCAGACTACTACTTCATTACAATTTCATTACAGTTACTGCTATATTTTCTTATTTTTTCTTTCTTATCATTGCAATGGCATCGATTGATAACCATTGGAACAAGAGTTTTACAACAGTCGCCGGAAGGATCATCTCGCTATCGCTGGCCGTTGCTTCAGTTGTGCAATGTATGCGTCACCATCTGTGGCTGTAGCAGCGAAAACTCTACCGTTGGAGTATTTCACCGCTCTTGATGTTAACATGAAACAAAGAAGACAAGCATTCACACACTAATGAGTTGCAATAATATACAAATTAAGCACATAAATTTAAAGAATTTACCTTTACAAGCATTAAATTTTATTACGAAGTCCTCTCACCTGTTTTCACTAAGGTTATTATAACAAGAGCGGGACAGCTTCAGATATTCTATTACCTCACAACGGGTAACTGACTGTGTGATGGGGTATGAAAAGCTAAAAATCATGGAGGTCTGAAACGGTTTATTAGATGATGGAACACAGGAAAAGGTAAGGGCAAATACGAGCTCGATACTAAGAATGTGAGAAGTGAAATATTTCTTCAGTTCTGCAATAAATTTCGGCTAGTAATATAACGAGCAAATTTTAAGCCTCCTCTATACATTGGTTTACTCCATGTCTTTATGTACACAAATGTAAAGAGGAATGATTTATAAATTAGTAACTTTTTTCTTTCACTATAATTATATGTTGCTTTTATATATCTGTGAGACCTTTAGCCCGGTAGGTAACATTTTATCTATGTAAAATAAAAAAAACGATCAACATAGAAGTAACAAATGATGAGCAGTAGTCTATGGAAGGACTCTGGATTATTAAGATGAATGACTAAGGCACATTTGACAATTATCGAAAGTTTAATTATTTGGTGGAAAGCAGAAGAGTTTTTAGTACGGTGGAAAGTGGAGAATCTTGGAAGGTTTCAGGGACGGCTCATTGAGATCGAGATCAAAATAATTTACGGGGACGGATAATGAGTTTTCAGAACCTTCTGGGAAGTGACTGGGTCACTGTTGCTGAAACATCTTACAATAATTCGAAAAGTCGACGCAGAAGAGGATTTGACAGAAGTTGAAGAGCTTTGAAAAAAAGAAGAGTTGCAAGACAGAAGATGGGTTTCAGACACAAAGTAGAAGACATAGAGAAGAATAAGAAGCAGACAACAGCTCGAACAATATTGAACCAGAAGCAACCACATCAAGAAGATGCAAGTACACCGTGATTTCTTTGAGCAACCGTGATAGCGTTACGGAGATGTTTAATAAACTCAAGTGGCAGACTCTGCAAGAGAGGCGCTCTGCATCGCGGTGTAGCTTGCTCGCCAGGTTTCGAGAGGGTGCGTTTCTGGATGAGGTATCGAATATATTGCTTCCCCCTACTTATACCTCCCGAGGAGATCACGAATGTAAAATTAGAGAGATTAGAGCGCGCACGGAGGCTTTCAGACAGTCGTTCTTCCCGCGAACCATACGCGACTGGAACAGGAAAGGGAGGTAATGACAGTGGCACGTAAAGTGCCCTCCCCCACACACCGTTGGGTGGCTTGCGGACTATAAATGTAGATGTAGAACCAAATGAGTTACTTTCCATGTTAAATTGAACAGAAAAGAGACTACGAATTTTACCTGTTCTACGCACTGTACTACGAGTGGAGACTGGTAGTTATTTTTGTGTGTGTTGAACCTTGAACTATTTCAAAAGAGAGCTTAAATAGTGTGACGGCCGAAGCTTCTGATCACTAAGAAAAGTGACATTTCGACATTTAAACTGTGTCTACAATAGTTACCCAACGTAATTCGTTCCTGCATCGCACTACAAAATAGATTTTTTTCGAAACTTTACAGTGTTTTCAGCTGAAACGACGTATCGGAGCAGTCGTGAATTTTTATTTAAATCCTTGTAATTAATTTTGTAATTGACAAGAGAGTGCCAGTTATATTCGAAACATAACAGCATAGTGACTTCAGCAAGCAGTTTCCCTCACGTGTGGTACGACCCAAGGTTAACCACATCAGACTTCAGAGGTTATCATCCAGCCAGCATCTTTGACTAACATCACGTTACAATCAGAATCTTATAACTAACTCTTAAACAAAGATGGACAAAGTCAGAAGAACATTGTTAGCATTCCTTAAGAAAAGTAATTAAAAGAATTTCATAGCATACCGAGTACTGAAACGTTAAGTTCCTTTAGTTTTACAATGAGACGTTCTGACGTTGGTCAGCGGTCGTTCTATCTGAAAAAAAGAATAACACTCCCAGCGATTTCACGCCTTCAAAAACGAATTATATCTTTGCTCGTTGTACAATTATTCATGCAGAGAATAACAGTCAAATCTTTCCATTAAAAAGTCCTCAAATTGAGCTCAATGTTGGTACCTGTTTTGCAAAGGTTGGCCGCCACAATGAAAGAACGGATTAAAATAAACAAATTTGACTAATCAGATTTATAAAATTTTCAATAATGAAGGGTCACCTATTCGAAGTCATGAGCTTGAACGAAATAAGTTAAAAAGATCAATTTTAATTAAACTCGTTTATTATCTTGATATAGATTATATAACAGGATCTGAGTTGAATGATATGAAAATTAGAATTTGTTGTAACAATGTTGTTGTTGTTGTTGTTGTTGTTGAGGTCTTCAGTCCAGAGACTGGTTTGATGCAGTTCTCCAAGCTACTCTATCCTGTGCAAACTTCTTCATCTCCCAGTACCTACTGCAACCTACATCCTTCTGAATCTGCTTAGTGTATTCATCTCTTGGTCTCCCTCTACGATTTTTACCCTCCATGCTGCCCTCCAGTACTAAACTGGTGATCCCTTGATGCCTCAGAACATGTCCTACCAACCGATCCCTTCTTCTAGTCAAGTTGTGCCACAAACTTCTCTTCTTCCCAATCCTATTCAATACTTCCTCATTAGTTATATGATCTACCCATCTAATCGTCAGCATACTTCTGTAGCACCGCATTTCGAACGCTTATATTCTCTTCTTGTCCAAAATATTTATCGTCCATGTTTCAATTCCATACATGGTACACTCCATACAAATACTTTCAGAAACGACTTCCTGACACTTAAATCTATACTCGATGTTAACAAATTTCTCTTCTTCAGAAACGCTTTCCTTGCCATTGCCAGTCTACATTTTATATCCTCTCTACTTCGACCATCATCAGTTATTTTGCTCCCCAAATAGCAAAACTCCATTACTACTTTAAGTGTCTCATTTCCTAATCTAATTCCCTCAGCATCACCCGACTTAATTCGACTACATTCCATTATCCTCGTTTTGCTTTTGTTGATGTTCATCTTATATCCTCCATTCAAGACACTATCCATTCCGTTCAACTGCTCCTCCAAGTCCTTTGCTGTCTCGGACAGAATTACAGTGTCATCGGCGAACCTCAAAGTTTTTATTTCGTCGCCATGGATTTTAATACCTACTCCGAATTTTTCTTTTGATTCCTTCACTGCTTGCTCAATATAGAGACTGAATAACATCGGGGAGAGGCTACAACCCTGTCTCACTCCCTTCCCAACCACTACTTCCCTTTCATACCCCTGGACTCTTATAACTGCCATCTGGCTTCTGTACAAATTGTAAATAGCTTTTCGTTCCCTGTATTTTACCCCTGCCACCTTCAGAATTTGAAAGAGAGTATTCCAGTCAACATTATCAAAAGCTTTCTCTAAGTCTACAAATGCTAGAAACGTAGGTTTGCCTGTCCTTCTAAGATAAGTCGTAGGGTCAGTATTGCCACACGTTTTCCCATATTTCTATGGAATCCAAACTGATCTTCCCCGAGGTAGGCTTCTACTAGTTTTTCAATTCGTCTGTAAAGAATTCGCGTTAGTATTTTGCAGCTGTGACTTATTAAACTGATAGTTCGGTAATTTTCACATCTGTCAACACCTACTTTCTTTGGGATTGGAATTATTATATTCTTCTTGAAGTCTGAGGGTATTTCGCCTGTCTCATACATCTTGCTAACCAGATGGTAGAGTTTTGTCAGGACTGGCTCTCCCAAGGCCGTCAGTAGTTCTAATGGAATGTTGTCTACTCCCGGAGCTTTGTTTGGACTCAGGTCTTTCAGTGCTCTGTCGAACTCTTCACGCAGTATCGTATCTCCCATGTCATCTTCGTCTACATCCTCTTCCATTTCCATAATATTGTCCTCAAGTACATCGCTCTTGTATAGACCCTCTATATACTCCTTCCACCTTTCTGCTTTCCCTTCTTTGCTTAGAACTGGGTTTCCATCTGAGCTCTTGATATTCATACAAGTGGTTCTCTTTTCTCCAAAGGTCTCTAATTTTCCTGTAGGCAGTATCTATCTTACCCCTAGTGAGATAAGCCTCTACATCCTTACATTTGTCCTCTAGCCATCCCCGCTGAGCCATTTTGCACATCCTGTCGATCTCATTTTTGAGACGTTTGTATTCCTTTTTGCCTGCTTCATTTACTGCATTTTTATATTTTCTCCTTTCATCAATTAAATTCAGTATTTCTTCTGTTACCCAAGGATTTCCACTAGCCCTCGTCTTTTTACCTACTTGATCCTCTGCTGCCTTCACTACTTCATCCCTCAAAGCTATCCATTCTTCTTCTACTGTATTTCTTTCCCCCATTCTTGTCAATTGTGCCCTTATGCTCTCCCTGAAACTCTGTACAACATCTGGTTCTTTCAGTTTATCCAGGTCCCATCTCCTTAAATTCCCACCTTTTTGCAGTTTCTTCAGTTTTAGTCTACAGTTCATAACCAATAGATTGTGGTCAGAGTCCACATCTGCCCCTGGAAATGTCTTACAATTTAAAACCTGATTCCTAAATCTCTATCTTACCATTATATTATCTATTTGAAACCTGTCAGTGTCTCTAGGATTCTTCCATGTATACAACCTTCTTTTATGATTCTTGAACCAAGTGTTGTGTGATTAGGTTGTACTCTGTGCAAAATTCTACCAGGCGGCTTTCTCTTTCGTTTCTTACCCCCAATCCATATTCACCTACTACGTCTCCTTCTCTCCCTTTTCCTACTGACGAATTGCAGTCACCCATGACTATTAAATTTTCGTCTCCCTTCTCTATCTGAATAATTTCTTTTATTTCATCATACATTTCTTCAATTTCTTCGTCATCTGCAGAGCTAGTTGGCATATATACTTGTACTACTGTGGTAGGCGTGGGCTTCGTATCTATCTTGGCCACAATAATGCGTTCACTATGCTGTTTGTAGTAGCTTACCCGCATTCCTATTTTCCTATTCATTATTGAACCTACTCCTGCATTACCCCTATTTCATTTTGTGTTTATAATCTTGTAGTCACCTGACCAGAAGTCTTGTTCACCCTACCACCGAACTTCACTAATTCCCACTATATCTAACTTTAACCTATCCATTTCCCTTTTTAAATTTTCTAACCTATCTGCCCGATTAAGGGATCTGACATTCCGCGCTCCGATCCGTAGAAAGCCAATTTTCTTTCTCCTGATAATGACATCCTCTTGAGTAGTCCCCGCCCGGAGATCCGAATGGGGGACTATTTTACCTCCGGAATATTTTACCCAAGAGGACACCATCATCATTTAACCATACAGTAAAGCTGCATGCCCTCGGAAAAAATTACGGCTGTAGTTTTCCCTTGCTTTCAGCCGTTCGCAGTACCAGCACAGCAAGGCCGTTTTGGTTATTGTTACAAGGCCAGATCAGTCAATCATCCAGGTTGTTGCCCCTGCAACTACTGAAAAGGCTGCTGCCCCTCTTCAGGAACCACACGTTTGTCTGGCCTCTCAACAGATAACCCTCCGTTGTGGTTGCACCTACGGTGCTGCTATCTGTATCGCTGAGGCACGCAAGCCTCCCCACCAACGGCAAGGTCCATGGTTCATGGGGGGAGGGTAACAATGATATACTAAGAATAAACTAGCGTGAAACTAAAAATCGTGAAATGCACACAGATTGATAAATTTGGGTGTGCAATACCATTAAACTAATTACTAACGAAGATTCTTCACAAAGAATATCAGTTAATCATACCGGAGATTTGATTATTCCTCAATTATTTATGAGCAATTGAAACTAGTAACAAGAAAGACTGCTAACAGACGTGCAGGTGGTGTTCCAATAGGTCTGAGCAGCTCACAAATGCATTTAAAGGAAATTGTCGAATACTAAATCCAACTCTGAGTTAATACAAATGCAACAGAAGATGCGATTTAAACGACACACAGTTTGTGAGTTGCTAAGGGGAAAAAGGAATGCGCTGTTGTGGAACTGCGACACTTACTCAAACGCCAAACCCGTCCAAAGCCGCAGACAACCATCTCGTCAATTCAAACACGGACCCCACTACTACCACACACTCTCCACAACAGTATGTCCTCGAGGAAAGGGTATATCACAACTACCAGTCTGACAACCCAGGATTTTTCTTTCCAGCACAAATCGCAGGGGAGAAACTACTGAAAGTCTTCAACTCTGGCCGCTGTGTATTCCTTAGTTGTTTATCTCGCCGCTCAGGGTACACCAAAATCAGGGCTGGGCGGGTTGGAGCTCTCAGAATACGAAAAGTTCCCACACTCTGGAAACACAAAGTGGCAGAGTCGCATACTCCAGTGCCCAATACGGGCAGCAGATTCGTGACACTTGCGAACTCTTCCGGGACTCAACGGAATTTCCTGACTTCAAAGTGAGCGCTCTATCGTGCCGACAAACGAGAACGGTCACGGGCATCCTGTGAGTTCTTAGAATTTCGCGGGCCTTGAGAAGTCTAGCGAAGGAGCCCCATGTTCCACAGCATTCAGCCCTCCCAGGAACGATGCTGACTCGTCAGAACTGTTTCACGGAAGAGAAGATATTGTAACTTGACTTCCAGAATCACTACATACATCTGTTCTCCGAGCACAGTTTAGGAAACAGAGATATTTTCAAACCGAATAAAGATCGCATAGTGACATCGAATGTACCAGTTACGTTTCAGTACATTAGCAGTATAGAACACTTTTTTGCAGTAGAACTTTCAGTTGTACAGTATAATTTAAAATCTGCAAATATTTGAGCTTCTGTACTAATTGAGCACCCCTGATCTAGGGTTGCCGGCACGGTAGCTCAGCGTGTTCGGTCAGAGGGTTGGCTGGTCTATGTAATAAAAAAAAACTGTGTGAAGGGATCAACAACAAAATGTAGAAAAAGGGGGCGTCTTTGGCTAGTAAACAAAACGTCTTCGGTCCTGGGTTTGTAGCTCGCCACTCAATTTTGATTAATAATCAGCATTTACAGCCGAAGGCTTCCGGCATAAGCAGTCACTGTCATTCTGCCGGCGGCCTTGTCAAATATGACAGAGGAGTCGATAGAGCTTCAGGACACTCTCTTGTCCTTGTGGTGGGAAACTGCCTCTAAAGGGGGAAGAATCAGCAATGATCAACTGCATGAGGACGCAGAAGGCAATGGAAATAACTGCATTAAAGACACATAACGTGTAGCAACAGGACATGTGGCCTGTATTTGAAAAAGTGTCATAATGATCTCTCCATTGGCAAGAGACCCCGAATAGTTCCCCATTCTGATGTCTGGGAGGGAACTGCCAAGGGGGAGGTGACCATGAGAGAAAGATTGAATAACCAGCGAACGGATAACGTTCTTCGAGTCGGGGCGTGGAACGTTGAAAGCTTGAACGTGGTAGCGAAACTAGAGAATCTGAAAATGGAAATTCAAAGGCTCAATCTAATTGTAGTAGGGGGCCAGTGAAGTGAAACAGAAAGAAGACAAGGATGTCTGGTCAGATGAGTATAGGGTTATATCAACAGTAGCAGCAAAAGGTACAACGGAGTAGGATTCATTATGAATAGGAACGTAGGGCTAAGAGTTTGTTACTGTGAACTGTTCAGTGATAGGGTTTCTCTTATCAGAATCTACAGCAAACCAACTCTGACATTGATAGGTCAGTTATAAATGCCAACAGTGTGGTAGTTGTGTAGGCTGAAGTGCAAGCGATTAGTCAGGAAGAATCAATATGCAAAGAAGTGGGATACAGAAGTACTAAAGAATGACGATATACGCTTGGAGTTCTCCAAGGCTACAAGCACAGCAATAAGGAACAGCTCAGTAGGCTGTATAGCTCAAGAGGAATGGACATCTCTAAAGAGGGCAGTCACAGAAGTTGGAAAGAAAAGCATAGGTACAAAGACGATAGCTGTGAGGAAACCATGGGTAACAGAAGAAATACTTCGGCTGATCGATGAAAGAAGGAAGTACAAAAATGTTCAGGGAAATTTAGGAATACGCAACTACAAGTCACTGAGGAATGAAATAAACAGGAAGTGCAGAGTAGCTAAGACGAAATGGCTGCAAGAAAAATGTGAAGAAGTCGAAAAATAAATGTTTGTCAAAGGACTGCCTCAGCATACAGGAAAGTCAAAACAACCTTCGGTGAAATTAAAAGCAAGTGTGTTAACATTAAGCGTGCAAAGGGAATTCCACTGTTAAATGTATAGGAGAGAGCAGATTGGCGGAATGAGTACACTGAAGGCCAGTATGAGGGGGAATATTTGTCTAATGTGACAGAAGAAGAAACAAGAGTCGATTTAGAAGCAATAGGGGATCCAGTATTAGAATCAGAAATTAAAAGAGCTTTAGTTGACTTAAGATCAAATAAGGCAGATGGGATAGATAACATTCGATCATAATTTCTAAAATAATAGGGGGAAGTGGCAACAAAACGACTATTCACGTTGGTGTGTAGGTTGTATGAGTCTGGCGACATACCACCTGACTTTCGGAAAGATATAATCCACACAATTCCGAATACTACAAGAGCTGACAACTGCGAGAATTATCGCGCAATCAGCTTGACAGCTCATGCATCCAAGTTGCTGACAAAACTGATATACAGAAGACTGGAAAGGAACATTGAGGATGTGTTAGATGCGATCAATTTCGCTTTAGAAAAGGTAAAGGCACAAGAGGCAATTCTGACGTTGCGGTTGACAATGGAAGCAAGACTAAAGAAAAATCAAGACACGTTCATAGGATTTTTCGACCTGAAAAAGCGTTCGACAGTGTAAAATCGTGCAAGATGTGCGGAATTCTGAGAAAAATAATTGTAAGCTACAGGGGGAGACGGATGATATACAAGAGCCAAGAAGGAATAATAGAAGACCGAAAAACTAAGCGCTCGGATTAAGAAGGGTGTAAGACACGAATGAAGTCTTTCACCACTATTATTCAATCTGTATATCGAAGAAGTAATGATGGAAATAAAACAAACGTTCAGGACTGGGATTAAATTCAAGGTGAAAGGATATCAATGATACGATTCGCTGATGACATCCCTATCCTGAATGAAAGTGAAGAAGAATTACATGATCTGCTGAATGGAATGAACAGCCTAATGAGTACAGAATATGGACTGAGAGTAAATCGAAGAAAGACGAAAGTAATGGGAAGTAGCAGAAATGAAAACTGCGAGAGACTTAACATCAATATTGATAGTCACGAAGTAGATGAAATTAAGGAAATAGGCAGGAAAATGATCAATGACGGGCGGAGCAAGGAGGACATCAAAAGCAGACTAGCACTGACCAAAATGGCATTACTGGCCAAAAGAAGTCTACTAGTGTCAAACATAGACCTTAATTTGAGGAAGAAATTTTTGAGAATGTATGTTTCGAGGACAGCACTGTATGGTAGTGAAACTAGACTGTGGGAAAACCGGAACAGAATAGAATCGAAACATTTGAGATGTGATGTTACGGACAGATGTTGAAAATTAGATGGAATGGTAAGGTAAGATAAGGAATGAGGAGGTTCTGCGCAGAATCGGAGAGGGAAGGCATATGTGAGTAACACTGACAAGAAAATGGGATAGAATGATAGGACAGCTGTTAAGATATCAAAAAATGATTTCCATGGTACTAGAGGGAACTGTAGAGGGCGAAAACTGTTGTGGAGGACGGAGATTGGAATACATCCAACAAAAAATGGTGTTCTGATGTGAAGACGTTGGCACAGGAGAGGAATTCTTGCCGGCCTGCACCAAAGCAGTCAGAAAACTGATGACTCAAAATAAAAAATGATTTATCACATTCTCCGTATGTGTTCGCCCTTCAATAGCCTCATCATTAATGAAGTTATTATTGCTTAATACATTCAACGATGTTGTATAAAGACCGGCAGTTATATTACTTAAGAAAGCGAGGTTAAAGGTAGGATATAATGGGACACATAACAAAAACACAGTATTTACGTTAGAGTCACTTACAGTTTCAGGTGTCAATCGCAAGTGTTTTTATTGTGTACTGCATTATGTGTCGTTTTGTACTGTGCAACCTAACTCTGGTTAAGCGTTGCTCATACAACTGACGTTTCAGTAGCACTGTGTCAACATTTTCGATCTGAATATCTTACGCTATACCGAGCAGCCAGTACTCATCAGTAGAGCACATATGTTCACTTCCTCTTTCCATAATACTATATTAAACATAAACGTCACACTTGATATCACTGCAGTATCAGTAACAAACGGTTAATGTCTCAGTAATTATCATTACAATACACCTTCCGATGTACATATATGTAGTGTAAGAGAAAAGATAGCCACAAGACAATTCCACAGATATATTCAATCAAATGTGAAAAGTCCTATATAGTTACAGTTGTGGTTTACATCGGCATTTTTCGTATTTATTACACAATTTAGTAATGATGAAGCATAGACTGAAATGTAAGAGAATCGTTAGGAAGAATCACTGTGTAAGGAATTACAGTCCTGCATTATTGGGACTAATGACGTGAGTTTGAAACTCTGTAACACTGTACATACTGCGATACTGAATAGCATCAAAAGCAGTTCAATTGAAGAAGAATGTAGATGTCCGAAAATGGTAATCACAGGAGTTGGATAGAGAAGTACAGATATAAGGAAAGTAACTTCATAGAAACCTCGGTTAGCAGAATAATTTCGTTTGATTGGTGTCCTAGAAATAAATTATAATAGTTTCCATCATCTGGTAGTCAGTCAAATTGCAGAAGTGGTAGTTCCCTCCATACTTCACCTAATTGTGACTTCCTCTGTCCCCGCTTGGTTTTCGTTAAAAACAGTCCGGCATTACAATGAGCCATAGCCCGAATACTACTTACTACCACATGGAGCAGAGAATGATTTTTTATAAAAATATAAACATTCCTTTGCTAATCAGTGGTGCAATGCGTGGATAATTGCTCTCGCACACCGCATAAGGCTAGGAACGCGACTTCGAGCGCGTACACTAGTCCAGTTCGTACTACACCACGACCTCGGAGAGAACAAAGTCGAATGAACGTTTTAATTCATCATTATAACACACGCATCGGTTTGTTTCATATTTGGTTGAACTAAGTTCTGCTGATTAGTGACATGCTATTCATGTTACATCTCGTGTTTTTCCTGCAACAATCTGTAACCAGCTTTGATATCGTCTGTGGTCTACATCAGGTAACTGCTAGGTCATTACAGGTTGTCCCAGAATGTAGAGACTGACGTCGAGAGGCTGTAAAGGGTATCTTGCGTAATAAATCGATGATTGTGTCCGGGAACGTCGTTCGAAGACGCTACCACAGCGTAGGAGTAACAGGTGCGAGCACCTGCTAGTCAGGAAACTTGACTTTGTACGCTGACGGAGTGTAGCGGAATGCCTCGCAATGTTGTTTATTTTTTAATGAGAGCGACTGAATGTAACGATCGCTAGAATAGAAGATGGAACGTAGACCGGCCTTGCCTCCTACCAGTGCGAGTCTCTCTTGCCTTGGTGGATTACGGTTTCACACGCGCGTTTCTATCTGGAGTTCATTTTTCGCCTCTATACCGAAAAAAAATTGGAGGTTTTTGAGGGTTCCAGAAGAAAAATAAACTGCGGATGGAAAACCATGACCAAAACCGTCATCCACCAAGTCAACAGAGCGTCGTACTCCTAGGAGACAAGGCCTTTCCAAGCAGCAGTCAGCTCCGTCTTCTCCACTGGCGACAGTCGCAGTCAGTCGCAATCACTGAATAACAAACAACATCGCGAGATGATCCAATTACGGTCGGGCGGCGTGCAAAGTCACGTTTCTGCTGAAAGGGTGGCCCAGTCTAGGGCGCCGGCGCCAATAACGTCGACGCTCTGTCTTTGGATGACGGTACTGGACACTGATTCGTACCCTCGATTTGTTCCTCATGGCAACCCCTACAACCCGTCGAAGTTCGTCGCAAAATTTCTGGGACACTGTATTTATAGAAACAACCCTCGCGCGCGCATGAAAACGGTTATTTGTTCTTCGGCTCCGTTTTTGTGGATTCATTATAATTGGTCAAAGCAATGCCTCCTCACCATTCTGGTCAAGTGTACTGCCTATGGTCTGTATCTTTTATCTTTCACTGATACTTTCACGCGCGCACGCTCGCACATACACAAACACACGCACACACACACACAAACACACACATATACACACACACACACATACGGTGGAGCGTGCGCGCGCGCCCAAAGCGTGAGAACGGAAAGGTGAGTTGCCTTGCTATTCTTCAGACTCACGTTATTTACAAATCATTCAAATATCTATTATATAATTAAAACGAAAAAAGTGATGAGTTCAAAAGTTAACGAAGATTAATCATGTACATGAAATTTATATTTAAAACATTATTGACAATTGTTGTTGTTGTGATCTTCAGTCCAGAGACTCGTTTGATGCAGCTCTCCATGTTAATCTATCCTGTGCTAGCTTCTTCATCTCCGAGTAACTAGAGCAACCTACGTCCTTCTGAACCTCTTAGTGTAATCATCTCTTGGTCTACCTCTTCGATTTTTATCCTCCACGATTCCATCCAATACTAAATTGGTGATCCCTTAATGCCTCAGAACGTGCCCTACCAACTGGTTCCTTCTTTTAGTCAGGGTGTGCCGCAATTTCCACTTCTTTCCAATTCTGTTCAGTACTTCTTCATTAGTTACGTGATCTACCCATCCAATCTTCAGCATTCTTCTGTAGTACCACATTCGGAAGCTTTGGTTCTCTTCTTGTCTAAACTTTTATCGTCCATATTTCACTTCCGTACATGGCCACACTCCGTACAAATACTTGCAGAAAAAACTTCCTGGCACTTAAATCTATATTCGATGTTAACAAATTTTTCTCCTTCAGAAACGCTTTCCTTGCCAAAGCCAGTCTACAACTTATATCCTGCCTACTTCGACCATCATCAGTTATTTTGTTCCCCAAATAGCAAACTCATATACTACTTTAACTGTCTCATTTACTAATCTAATTCCCCCAGCATCATCTGATTTAATCCGACAACATTCCGTTATCCTCGTTTTGCTTTTTTTTTTCTTTACTGCTTGCTCAGTATACAGATTGAATAACATTGAGGTAAGTACAACCCTGTCTCACTCCCTTCTCAACCACTGCTTCCCTTTCACGACCCTCTACTCTTATAACCGCCATCTGGTTTCTGTACAAATTGTAAATAGCCTGCCGCTCCCTGTATTTTACCCCTGCCACCTTCAGAGTCTTAATGAGAGTGTTCCAGTCAACATTGTCAAAAGCTTTCTCCAAATCTACAAATGATAGAAATGTAGATTTGCCTTTCCTTAATCTTTCTTCTAAGATAAGTCGTAGGGTCAGTATTGCCTCGCGTGTTCCAAAATTTCTACGGAATCCAAACTGATCATCCCCGAGTTCGGCTTCTACCAGTTTTTCCATTCGTATGTAAAGATTTCGTGTTAGTATTTTGCAGTCATGACGTTAAACTGATAGTTCGGTAATTTTCACACCTGTCAAAACCTGCTTTCTTTGGGATTGGAATTATTATATTCTTCCTGAAATCTGAGGGTATTTCGTCTGTCTCATACATCGTGCTCACAGATGGTAGAGTTATTCCACGGCTGGCTCTCCCTAGGCTGTCAGCAATTCTAATGGAATGTTGTCTACTCCCGGGGCCTTGTTGCGACTTAGGTCTTTCAGCGCTCTGTCAAATTCTTCACGCAGCATCATATCGCCCATCTCATCTTCATCTATGTCCATTTGCATTTCCACAATATTGCCTTCAAGTACATATCCCTTGTATAGACCCTATATGTACTCCCACATTTCTGCTCTCCCGTCTTTGCTTAGGACTGTTTTCCCATCTGAGCTGTTGATATTCAAACAGGTGATTCTTTTTCCTCCAAAGGTCTCTTTAATTTTCCTGTAGGCAGTATCTATCTTATCCCTTGGATATATGCCTCTACTTCCTGACATTTGGCCTCTAGTCATCCTTGCTTAGCCATTTTGCACTTCCTGTCGATCTCGTTTTTGAGACGTTTGTATTCCTTTTTGCCTGCTTCATTTTTGGCATTTTTATATTTTCTCCTTTCATCAGTTAAATTCAGTATCTCTTCTGTTACTCAAGGATTTCTACTAGCCCTCGTCTTTTTACCTACTTGATCCTCTGCGGCCTTCACTATTTCATCCCTCAAAGCTACCCATTCTTCGCCTACTGTATTTCTTTGCCCTGTATTTGTCAATCGTTCCCTAATGCTCTCTCTAAAACTCTCTACGACCTCTGATTCTTTCAGTTTATCCAGGTCCCAACTCCTGAAATTCCTACCTTTTCTTCAGTTTTAATGTACATTTCATAGCCAATAAATTGTGGTCAGGGTCCACATCTTCCCCTGAAAATGTCTTACAATTTAAAACCTAGTTCCTAAGTCTCTGTCTTACAATATATATATATATATATATATATATATATATATATATATATATATATATATATATATATAAAATCTATTTGAAAGCTTCCAGTGTTTCCAGGCCTCTTCCACGTATATAACATTCTTTTATGATTCTTAAACCAAGTGTTAGCTATGATTAAGTTATGCTCTGCACAGAATTCTAGCAGGGCGCTTCCTCTTTCATTCCTTACCCCAGCCCATATTCACCTACTACTTATCCTTCTTTTCCCAACTATCGGATTCCAGTCCCCATGACTTAAATTTTTGTCTCACTTAAATATCTCAATAGGTTTTTTTTATCGCATCATACAATTTCTTCAGTCTCCTCATCATCTGCGGAGTCCGCCCCCGGTAGCTGAGTGGTCAGCGCGACAGACTGTTAATCCTAAGGGCCCGGGTGCGATTCCCGGCTGGGTCGGAGATTTTCTCCGCTCAAGGACTGGGTGTTGTATTGTCCTAATCATCATCATTTAATCCCCATCGACGCCCTAGTCGCCGAAGAGGCGTCAAATCGAAAGACTTGCACCCGGCGAAAGGTCTACCTGGCGGGAGGCCCTACTCATACGACATATATATATATCATCGGCGGAGCTAGTTGGCATATAAACTTGTACTACTGTGGTAGGCGGGGGCTTCGTGTCTATGTTGGCTACAGTGATGCGTTCACTATGCTGTTCGTAGCAGCTTATCCGCGCTCCTATATTTTATTCATTATTAAACCTACTCCAGAATTACCCATATTTAATTTTGTATTTATAGCCCTGTATTCACCTGACCAGAAGTCTCGTTCCTCCTGCCACAGAACTTCACTAATTCCCACTATATCTAACTTTTACCTATCCATTTCCCTTTTTTGGACAATTATGACGATTTGACAGTTATGCTTCTCGTAAGTCCGAGATGTGCGCTGTATGTACGACGATCACTTACCGCTTCGGACAGGAACGTGAGAAGGGAAGATGGAGCGATGCAGGACGATATGAATACATCACCCTGACTGGCGGGAGCAGGTGGGTTTCGTGAGTATTAGGAACTGCGTAAACCCCGGGGCACCGGGACAGAAAGGTGCGAGAGTTGAAATACGGTAGCTGAGAGTGGTCTTTGCTATTGAAGCACTGCTTTATGAAAATGCGTGGACCACGATTTTAACTGTAGGAACGTCTGAGACAGTTGTTCGCTGCGCCACAGCAGCTCGTTTAAAAGCGCTGCCAAGTGAAATGAGTGGATGGAACGACAACGGTGCATTTTGGAACGACCTGAGGTATACTGTGTCAGTAACATCTTTGTTGTCTATTTTTTTTGTTTTCCTCGTCCATAGACCTGAACAATGCGAGATGTAAAAGGCCGTATTTAGTGTTGCATTCTTCATTTATCCTGAGTATATGAATAGCTCCATCTGTTTCCCTCTGAATCTCAGCGCGACACCGACCTGGCAACACAACCAGGCTCACAAATTGTTTGGTGCACCTACTCCCGCTTGAAGACAGTACTTCGTTCAGGACAAAAATAGCTCTGGGAAGAAAACACACGTAGTTGTTTCTTTTTATTTTTATTTTGTATGAGTATAAAACGACTATCCGGACTGCAGACAACCTAGTTGAACAAACAAATTAATTTTAAAATAATGCTTCATGGTACTGAGAACTTCAGCCTGTGAAAGTAAATAACTACAAAACAAAAGTTGAAGTTTCGATTGCTTTGCGGCTGTCCTATTCGGGGCAGAGAAACCACTGGCTGTGACAAGTTGTATTCTGAAAACAGGGTGTTAAAAGAAAAGTGTACAATTTTCTTACGGCAGATAGTACGGGTCAATACAACAATAACAATTCTAGTAAAACTATGACCGGAAAGCAATATTATATCCTTTGACAGCTGTCTGTCTGTTTACCAGTAGCCCCAAACTACTGAAAGATTGTATGCCTAAGCAGGAACTTGGGAGAGTTCTTCTTTTCCACCGTACGAATATTAAGCTGATTACAAGGATTGAGTGCATCTGGTAAATAAAAGGTGTAAGACCAATAAAATAATTCTGAACTTTATTCAGTTGAAGATTAAATCTGCTCCAAGCTCAGAAAAACGGGCATTTCGGTGTGGTACATGAAAATCGCCAAAAGCCGAAATCATGATTGTACAATACATATACAGTCAAATGGCTGAACTTCCATTTAAACAAGAGAACCTAATGTTTTTCTTCCATAAACGCTCGAGCATAAACGTGTGCACCTATGTGACTATTGTGGTAACATATTAGCCCACTCTGTGTGAATCTCGATTCATGTGTAAATAAAATGCTGTCAAAGGTGGATATTGAGCGCTCCCTCTTAGAATTCGTTAACAGTACTGTAAAATTGACATCATGATCTTGAGGCCTCAAACGACAACACGCTGTAACAGACATGGAAAAAAGTAACTGCTTGAGCAGAATTCACCAAGCACGAGTGTGGATTATGAATTCAGCAGCTCTATTTCTTCGCTTATGTCTTTCAGCATCGTATTCAAATCGTCGTAAGAACTGCTCCTCCAAATCTGGGGGACGAATTGTGCAAGGTCTACCACGGTCTCTCGTCTTTGCTGCGATTAATTCCGTGTCTGCATTTCAGAATAAGCTGAATATTTTTGTCAGATGGACTGTGACATTCAAGTTGTCATTCGGTGGACATTATACGTACCTGCTGATTAATACCGTTGGCTAAACTGTACCAGAATACCATATCCCCCATCTCAATGTGATTGTTGCTTGAATTCCATGAAATCACGAATCTTGTTCGGATGGCAGCATAACTTCAAAGCAATACGTACCGCATGGCTGTTGTCGGAGACTATTGTTAGAGTTACTCGCATTCTGACAACACACCACAGACAGAGAGATAAGTACAGAGACAAACATAACGACTGAGAAATGAGCAATGAATGCCATTGATTAAAACTTCACGGATTATCAGTCGAGTCATCGGGCCGTGTTGTTGCAATGTTTCGACTAGTTTCGCTCCCGTTATCTTCAGGTGAAGTGTCGGGTTCATGTCCGTTTCTTCCCTTTATAGCCGCTGGACTGGAGGCTGTTCTGTCGAGGGCACGCGATTGTTTCACCCGTTGCTTCTCGTCAGAGAAACCAGACATGATTTCACCAAAAGTGAAAGTAGCCATATCTCGACAAATATTTCTGGATATCAATTTTATAGAATGTTTTTCCATACTTTGTCAGCGCTGTCTTCTGCAAGAACGTGAGACATATTTTTAACATAGGGTCATAGATGAATCGCTTCTTATCTTGAGATTTACAGCTCTATGTGTTACCCCGAAGTTAACATCGTGCTCAGATAACAATGTGTACTGTGTATTTTTTTTATTCGTTGTACTCAAGTATGGAGCTGATTTGACCTTATTGACCACTTTTTCTCCTTTTTTTCTCCCAGTAACTCTTCATTTGTTCACTCTGTTTCGTTTTACGTTCTTCTGTCTCTTCAGAATGTTACAGGAAGCTTCCTCAGCAAATTTGTATTTGTCAATTAGGAGTCTACATTTCGTTTTACCTCAAGTAATTTTTTCATGAATTCTAATTTCTTTTAAGTCTTCATTAACGTACGGTAGCCCGTTGTTGTGGTTTTGCTTCTACATCACATCTACATTTACATATATACTCCGCACATCACTTGATGTTGTTATGTTTAGGATTTTCTTTGTGAGCCTGTTGCTGTTCTTTTTATATAATTGATTCTAAATCTGTAATTACCGTTTCTTGATGACATCTCTGGTTTTCTTACCTGTAGCCAGCTAAATCTCTCGTCATTTCTTTTTCATCCAAATGGCACTCCGTACTATTTTGGGAAAAAAATTTGTCTCACCAAGTGAATTCCATAATTTTTCAATTACTGACTTGCATTTTTGCATGTATTAGCTCTTTAAGCACCTTGCTTTGTTGGTAAAACAGGGAAACACTCGTGTATTCATACAATATCGACAGGGTCTATCAAAAAGTAAGGTCAATGATTGATGAAAAGATAGTGGACCTTATTTGCAACAAAAAATGTTAATACAGCTTTTCCCTATTCGTCACTGTTTTGGAGTTACATATGTGACAGATTTCACATATTGTTCGTGTGTACTGACCCCATACATGAAAAAAGTATGTCCGGGAGATCATGTGTTTGCACGCCATATTGAAAGTCACACGTAACCAGCCACTGCGTGAGTTTCTTTTGCTGGCGTTTGCGTACGGTCCTGCGACTAACTACAGCCTGCAGTGTCACTGACACAGTCTTTCTTTTTTTTAGCCGTTTGTGCTCCTGGACGAGACCGCTGAAACAATCAGTTGCAGAGGTGAAGTCGTGTGTGAACATCCACAGTATTTACTAGTAAGCAATAGCGGACGTGCACTTTGCTTACGGTTTCTGTATTGGCAATCCGGCCGCGTCTGAAGGAGAATTCCGAGAGATGTTTTCGCGATTATGCCATCCAATGAGACTGGTGTTTCAATCAATTCACCAATGCATGGGGGATGGAGAAATACTGCAACCTAGGCATCACGTTGGTCGTCAAGGACATGCTCCATAATGTGACGAATAAATTTTTGATATTGTAGAATCACGTCCATCTATCAATACAATGCAACTTGGGCGACGTGTTGAACTCCTTCACTTATATGACTGGCGAGTACTTCATCGGAAAGATCTTCATCCGTACCATCTGAACCCTGTGCAACAATTAAAGCTGCAAGATGATGGACATCGTCTCGCATACTGTCAGTGCTATTTACCGACCACTAATGACCAACCAGATTTCGAGAACCACGTCTTCTGGACAAACGAGTCGGTATGCACAAGAGATCGTGCTATGAACTGACGCAACTTATATGTACCGACGAGAATCCTCGTGTAACTCGTTCCACCTCATTCCAAAAGAGATTCAGTGTTATCATATGGGCAGTTATCCTTGGTGGTACATTGTTGGCTTATCCGTACTGGAGGACAGAATGGCGAGGGTGGGGATGGGTGTGGGTATTGATTATTTCATTTATTTGGCTGGTATTACACTATCAAATTTCTTTGTCAAAGATTTGATCAAAGATGTGATCAAATATACCGTCTAATATATTTGACAAAGATCTTTGACGTAGCGCTAGAAGGAGTATTACACTGCCATCATATTTTTCGTCCAAGTTCAAGACGGCTGGCAACAACAACTTGTTATTAACCGCAGCAGTTGCATGTACCACAATTGCACTGTGTGCACATGCGGAAGAGAAGCGGGGGGAAAAAAGGAAACATACCTGGATGAAGCCGTGGGTTTTACGACGACACGATGAAAGCATTCAACAAAACTTGTTAAGTGAGCTTGTAGTGGAGGACGTCAAGTCGTACACCAATTACTTAAGAATGGATGAGCACACATTTCTGTATGTGCTCAATGAAGTGTATCCTCACATCACAAAGCACAATATTCACTTAAGAACTGCTACATGTGGAGAAGACAGGCTCACTATAACACTCCGATTCCTTGCTACAGGAGAGGGTTAGGTTAGGTTAGCTTAGGTCAGGTCTCCAATCTTCGTAATCTATTTTTGTATTCGGCGTGCCTCACGTTGTAAAGCGCCTCATCAGCTCCATACATCTCTATTAATTTTGTAGTTGTCGGCACACACCAATTGTATTTACCGGCAATGTTTATAAAAACACTACAGACGACAGAATGCAGCGATGATAGCGCTCCATGTGGTGACATGTCACATTGCAGTGAACAGAAGACAAGCAACTTCTTTGATCAAATCTACAGCGAGGCCCTAGATTTGATCACATATTGGACGACATTTGACAAAGTTACCTATTACACCATCAAATATCTTTGACAAAGATATTGGACAAAGATATTTGACAAAGAAATTTGATAGTGTGATACCGGCCCTAGGTGTGCTTACAGCAATACTGGGTGATATGCCCCGGAAGGCAAGCCAACACTGCTCCAACACATTTCCGACTACGCTCCGATGGTGACTGGACAAACGTTTTCCAGCTACATGGACTGGAAGGGCGGTACCCCTCCTTGGCTCGCCCTTACACCACTGAATGACGTGCAGCGAGAGATTAGGCAGCGTGCTGAGATCTGTATTTGTGCGGGAAGGAGGCATTTCGAGCATCTGCTCCAATATGGCTAAGACGAATCAAGGACAATGACACGTACTAATGCAAATTATTAAAGGAATTAGATGAATAAAATGAATAAAATTAGAAATGCGTTCACTGAAACTGATATTCAAAGGAAAGAGAAACATATGTTATCTCTACAAACTGTGACCAATATGGAAATAATATTAACAGTTTTTGTGCAAATGAGGTTTTCTTTCATCTCACCAAGGATTTATCTTACCTTTTGATACACTCTGTACGTTAGTTTTTGAAGACTGATGTAGGATCGAAAGTGCTAACGGTTAACTATAGTGTTCATTCGATCACATTAAGAATGTTTGGAGCGCATTTTTCCCCCTTACCAATCTCAGTTTCTTCTTATCTATTAATTATAATCTACACCTCTATTTCAAATAAGTCCACTGATAACAATGAGAATACATTAAAAAATACGCCTCTAATCTTCAGGGACGATGAGCATTAAGCTGGTTCCGCATAACTTTGCAGGTAGCAGCTTTGTTTGGGATTTTTGTAATCCCTTTCCTTCTTGTGCATCCCGGCACAGCAGCGGACCCGCTACGGTACGCTTTCCAGCTCCACCCTTCCTCACCCCTCATCATCCCAACCCAACACTCCCAAGGTACCCCTCGGGAAGGCCGTTTGTTACTCCTTTCAGACCTAAGCGAAACTTTGCTTTTGTGTACTCGGAGATTCAAATACAGCCGCCGTCCCTCCCCTACCCCCGTTCGTCCCTACTGTCTGTGTTCCGGAGACCGGCGCGCCACGTGGATTCGCTGCTGCCGTATCGGCCAACGCTGCGCACTGGGGTACTTGTAAGCCCGCTGCTTTTTTTTCCCTCTTGGTCTGCGGCAAAGTCTCTCTTGTTCGTTGAGATTCGGCAAGACGGGAATCGCCGAACTACTCCAGACGTTGTCGGCAGAGTTCCTTTCGTAGCTGTCTTTGTCGACAAGCGGAGAACAGGAAGGAAAACATTGTCGTTTCAGACCTCTAATAAGTACTGCTTTTCTGCTGTCTGGACGCTGAAATTCGAAGAATATTCAAGGGAAAGAAGTAACCGTAAAGGAAACAATCCTCAGATTACCGGTGTACATTACTAAATTATTATTTTGATCTGGTAACTTTGAATGTTATTCGGACTTTCGTTTATGGATCACAAAAAATTCGTTGGAACTGCTGTAATAGTATTGCTTTACTTTTCAAAAGTTATTGAAAAGTCATCTCCATTGTTAGCGCTGAACATGCTTTGGTTGGGGGTGGAAGGAGGGGGGGGGGGGGACGAGCGCAATATCCCTATCCAACCATCCAGTTTTCAAGTTTTCATGGATTCATTCAGTAGCTTAATGCCAGTATTGTTCCTTGAAAAGGACACGATCTGTTTCTTCCCAATCTTTGTATAGACGATCTGTTGCCCCGCTAAAAAATGTGTCGTCGTTGTCGACACGATATTCCCTTCTTCTAGCTGCTCACTAAATCTATTCAGATGTGTGTCACAGAACAGCGGAAGACACATATTCACTCTTTTGTCTCATTTATTTAATTCTACGCACTGCAGGATTTCCACCTCAGTAGTCCTAGGTCGTTTCGACTCTTCTACTTACGTCTCTGGAAAAATCCTTCCTTAAACACGCCACCTTAATTTACGTCATGCTTCTGAACATCGTATAAATTATTTCGAGATGCGGTTTCGTCTCTAAACTCCATTTAGGTAACTATGAGGTAAAGAAAATTTTCCAGGTTTTTCTTCAACAGGAAAAGCTGATTGCAAGTTCATCCGTTAGCTAATACCACCTGCCACAGTCCACGTCATTTATATTAGTTGAAGAATGATCAGAGGTCATAACTTTAAAGTGAGCTGCAAAAGTCATAAATTTTCTGCAAATTTTAAACCATTAAGCTGTGATCTGTGTATACAAGAAAGGGCTGCACTAACGGCCAGGTTCTTGTTTGACTATCAGGAGAGTGAAAAGACATGTTGTAAAATGTGAATTGACAGAGCCTCGAAGAAAGACACAGCATAGGTCGTGAGAACTTCCTTTGAAAATTACAAGAACTGTCTCGTCTCTCGGGGTAGAATAGGCCTACACGAATGTCTCTCGGGCCCAACGCATCTACCTTACAGAGATCGTGCAATAACCGGCAGTCATTGTTACCCCGCTCCATATGTGATTGGCACGGAAGGAAATCTTAATAAGTGGTTGAGCAAAACATACCTTCTTAATGGCACATCGCTGTGATACAAAAAGACAGAATTTCAAACACGTAATATTCCGTTCGCGGCGTCTCCATTTGCACCGGACATCTTTGAAATGTATGAAGTCACTGCGCAGCCCTAAATTCACGAGCAGGCTGCGTCTGTTTTCACCAGAAGATAAGTTTTAGACACGCTTTGAATTTCAGCAACGAATGCGGACTATCTCCTAAATTACCTGTCGCACATCAAGAGAAAATGTTAGAAAACTATATTAAATGGTGCAGACAACGTCATAAAACACGAAAAGCCTTCACAACCGCGATAATCTATCTGCATATTCATCTTAAACAATGGTTCAGGTATCTTTCTGTCTGTGACTCCATAATTCAACTATAATTAAACATGTATTCCACAGTGTAAAGCGCTTTAAAAGTCTTGCAAGGGACTCACCTTGAGAATGGCTGAAAGCCTGTCAGCCGAAATCCTGGATACACTCCCCCAAAATGACGGAATATAGCGAAACAGTTTCCACAGGATTTTTCTTCTGTCTTGTAACTTAAATGATAAATACTTAATTCATTGGGCGCAGGTCCTTTAGCACCGCAATTGCCTAGGCTGATTTGCTGCCTATCATCTTCAGTACTCTTAACTTATCTTTTTTACTTTTCTTGTTGCTTTTATGTTCTTCAGTCTCGCATTATTGACAGTTCATTAAAATATATATTTGTATAATCAAAACGATAAAAGTGATGAGTTTAAAAAGCTGCAGAAGAATAATCATACGTGTTTATCGCCATTTTATAGCTGAGTCGGCGTAAGTTGTTCCCTGTGAACTGCATTGCGCTGGGGGAGGCAGCTTCGCAGGTCTACCTCAATCACCAGCATAACGCGATTATGTAAACATCTCCATGGCAATGTTTCAGTAGTGTCACAGCTCTTTAGACGACTGCTGTTTACGCCTGCAGACTGTTAGTGCTTGGCAGGTGAAAGCTGGCAACAGAGCTATGAGCTGTCAGGGATCTTCTTATACGCTGTCTCGACTACAGTTTCGAAGCATTTTAAACTTTTTCAGATACGTTGCTATTTCTATCATACTTCTCCAAACGTATTTAATATTTCCTTTTTGTAAAGAAACCGGTTCTAAGCGATCTACTTTGCGAAATTTTGCCAGCGTGTTTATCGAGTTTTTAAGGTGGAAAACGGCGATGAAGTAAATTTTGATTCTTTTAGACTCAAAAGAAATGAACTGTGTCAGAATTTGGCAAGGAAAGCCAAAAGTACTGCAAAATTATAAAACACCGGAACAGGCGGTAATATGACTTAATGAAAATTATGAAAATTAAATAAACTTACACAAAATGAGTGGGCGTTAAATCAGGCGATCTGCTGGCCGTCGAATGAAACGACCAAACATCCACCCGTCTAGAATAATGGGGTGCTGCACCATCGTGCTGAACCAGCGCCTCGCAGCTAACTGAAGTGGGATGTCTTCTAGGAGATGCCAAAGATTCAGCTCTTTCTGTAGGAATTACAAATACAGTCGACCAGTCAGTCTCGGAGCTAAATAAACAGGTCCAATGATGTGGTCTCCTAGAATGCTGCACCGTATGTCAACACCCTACTGCGCTGGCATGTGATGTGATCGTAACCAGTGCAGGAATGCAGTAATGTAGATTGTGTCTATTGACAGTGGCTTCATTGGCGAAATAGCAGTTTGTCTTATGAAATCCGGATTTGCGGCTACTTTATTTACTAGATTTCTGCAGAACGATAACCGATTTTGGAAATCGTTTCCATATATCTGTTGGTGTTTCATTGCAACAGAAGCTTTCGTCCCGAAGACCACGATATTCTCAGGTCCACAGCATCTCTTCTTTGTCCTAGTTTCGATGAGAAATAGGCACTACTCAGCGAGATCTAATTAATTTCATAATGTTAATAATAACGATATTATTATTATTATTGTTATTACTATAGGTACAACTAACACTGAAACCTAAATGATGCAAGAATCTACAGATTTTAAACATAGTTCTCATAGTTGGGCAGATATCAGATTTCAAGTTACCAAAGATTTCGTGCCTTGCACCAATGATAAGTGTGCAACCTCGTCCCTACTGGTCGCAGACCAGAAACTAATGACAGACGGTACAATTTGGCGATTTACCACATACCTCAGTCAAATATGCAGATGTGCCTAAGAGAAACACTGCGCATATATGAAGAACCATGCCCCTCCAAAATATTCTTCAAAACTCATGCAATCACAACCAAAATAAAATAGAAGAGAGAGACGGAAAAAGCAGGTAGTAATGATAGAAAAATAATAACAAGGCAAACAATGGCAACACAAGGATTTGAACCTACTAACACTAAAAATGTGTTTATTCAAGAAAAACAAATGTTGGATAACTCTTATGACAGAAGAAGAAAATTACAATTGAAACTATTTAAAATGCTTTCTGAGTCTTCATAGAAAAAGAGCTTTGCAGCTACTCTGTGCAAAGGCGTCAGCTCGTCGGTGGTGGCGAGGTAGTTAAAGTATGTTCATCAATTGTCAAATGCAGTGGCTACATCCTCTTGCTTAGTGTACGATTCTTCTGGTGGTAATGGTTTTTCGTTTCAGCACAGACGGGGCAGAGGTAGTTAGTGCGACGTAGAGCGAAGTTTGTATGAGTACGGCTATAACATTCCTTACACACACGACGCCGCTATTAATGTCCAGTACACAGTTTTGAAACAGTGTAAAAGTTAATTCAAAACGTCGATCGTGCAGTTAGTTCGTCCATTTGTAGCATGCTAATCACTTCCGCGAATTCACAATTTGGTGAACAGCTTTCATATGTAGTAAAAGTTTAACAGTTTTTGTAAAAAAATGGCTCTGAGCACTATGGGACTTAACTTCTAAGGTCATCAGTCCCCTAGAACTTAGAACTACTTAAACCTAACTAACATAAGGACATCACACACACCCATGCCCGAGGCAGGATTCGTACCTGCGACCGTAGCGGTCGCGCGGTTCCAGACTGTAGCGCCTAGAACCGCTCGGCCACCCCGGCCGGCAACAGTTTTTGTAGCAACGGAATATTCATACATATGAAACAAAACATGGGGATGGAAAGGTAAAGGATAGATGGAAATGCGTGACTCCCAGCCGCGCAGGGCATTGTGGTAATGCAGTGGCGAACGTTGCAATTTTGTACCGGACCGGGACTCGAACCGGGTGCTTTCCTTCTCTACAACGGTTGCGTTAAACACCTCGGCCTTCCGAACACGCTTCCAGTCCGACCCAAATTCTGAACTTATCGCACCCTGCACTGCAGCGTCCCTCGTCCATTATCTTCCTACTTGCGAATAATTGATCACCTTAGAGTTCGGGCGATATTAGTAAATCCGCACTGAAACACATGTCAAGCAGCCGTCACGCTTATACAGAAATGTATATATCTGAGTGGTGTCTGTCCTGTTGGACGTGTACTAATGCGGATGCACTAATGTTGTCCGAACTCCTAAGGGAATCACTAATTTGGAAGTAGAGGCATTGCAGCATGCAGTAAGTTTAGAGCCTCGGTCGGATGGAAAGCATGTCCGAATGGCAGAGGCGGTTAAGGCAACCGTTTCAGAGAAGCGGAACATTCTCGTTCCGGCTCCAGGCTGGCACAAATTTTCACCTGTCGCTATTGCATTACCACAACGCTCTGTGCAGTTGGAAGTCACCAATTTCCACCCCAATCTTTCCCATTCCTTCCCCGACCTCTATTTCATAAGTATGTATGCACCAACCGCGTCCTTACAAGTGGTGCCTCTTCCGTCTGACAGTTTGTACAGAACAGTCACCTCTCAAATATACATATTAAAGTATTTTACTTTGTCAACTTGCTTTGCTGCAAAACAATCTGATTGTAATAACGAAAATCAGCGTCCACTTGAGTGTGCATTGTCACTGCTGATTAAAACACCCACGAAGCTCGTAGTATTCAAAGAGTCTAACAATTTACTTCACAACGTTCACGTATACGTCTAGTCCAAGTTGTATCCGAAACACAAATGCTCGATAGTATGTTTTGCGTGTGGTTTTTATCCGACGCGTTACTGACACATCGAGATAACACAACCTCGCGATCTTGCCACTGCACGCCCACTGACTCGCTCTGTCGACTGCGAACATCAATATCCTTCTCGCTTCGTGGAGCGTACAGCAAATCAAGACCAGGAGTTTAAAAACCTCCTTGGTTCTACACATTCCGTTTCGTTTTCCATGTTGCATTTAACAAAAGTTATCACAAGAAAGAGCAGAAAAGAAATTGAAAGTTTTACTTATTCAAAATTAAGAGTAAACATATTAATAAGAGATTCTTGATGTAAAATAAATAAAGTAAAACATAGCTACATTTTACAAAGTAGGACAAAAAATAGTCTGAACCATCGAAGACATATGCACAGAGGGAACAAAAAGCGAAATTTGCATTTAGCACACGTCTACAATACCATTAAGGAAATAGTGAAAAAGGATTTGAGCCAATAGATTGGTTCCGCTATGCTGACACCTTACCGACTGCATACGGGTTGTTCTGTTGTTCTGGTTATCAGTCTACAGCTTTCGTATCATAACAGCGACAGTCGCGTGGTAGGCTTACTGCACAACGCAAAATAAAATACTGAAAAATGACACTTAAAGACTGGGGACAGCATCGATCACATTACTGAGTCACGTGCGTCGATTGTTCCGTTTCATTGCTTTTCTTTTCTTTTCTTAGCGCCTCGAGTAAGATGAAGGACAAAAAAGGATTGTGAAATTAGGTTAAAAGTGCATCACCATTCCTTGAAAAAAGAAACAATAATTAACGTTTTTATTGCCGTGGAATGTAGGTGCTTGAATGACATTTTTGTCTGCTTTATGACCCATCCACAACGGAGGAGTTTACATTAATTTAGAATTTCTTCTTCAGTTTCCGTTAACTTCCTTAATAATAGTGAGCTCGTAAGGTGCAACTTTGACTTTCGTACTTATTATAGCAACGGATGGTAATGGGTCATTTGTATTATTTCTGTACTTAATTTCATTACAGTCACATTCCTTATTTGTTTTGCCTTTCTCTCTAGCTGCATCTCACAGTTTGTGACTACGTTTATCGTCGAAATGAAAGTAAAGTCATTGACACGGCTAGAGTTCGGGAAACATTTCGTTGTGGAATTGCCTATGTACTTTCCCTATTTGGACTTCATCACACTCTTCTTGCTCACTTACTACGAATCAAAAATTTCGCAACCAGTCACAGACTAAGTGCAAAATTTGTCAACTATTACTCAATGCACCGAAACCAAACACGGAAGGAAGAGTAGACGACATCGTAATCAATTTGGCTTGGAGGACTACGCGACACAACGGTATGTCATCTGAACGAGTCATTCGCAACGCTTGAGGCTGCACGTCTCCCTGCATTCTTTCTAGGTAGCCGAGCTATTTGTTTGAACTTATTTAGTTTTATTTTTTTAAACAATAAAAGTTGCTGTCTTTGCATTGAATTTGCACTACTTGTAATCGTATCTGCAAGCGTTTATTGCTGTAAGAAGAATCATTGAGGCTGTCTTACTTTACTTGTAATCATTATAATAGCAACCAATATCTTGCTCCTTTATAATACCACTTGTTCCGCTATGGAAACATTGGTCAGTGAAACTTTATTCTATAATTATCGACGTTTATAGTCTGGTGTTCTACGCATTTTGACACAACTACAGTGTGTATCTAAATTCAGATTTCACTCATTGAGGTATTTTAGCAGCGATCAAGCAATTTTCACGTCCAATAGGAATGATGTTTGCAACATTATCATTCGTGACCAACAGAAGTAATCATGTAGAATAATTCACCAGCAAAGTACTTGGAAGAGCAGTTGAACGGAATGGACAGTGTCTTGAAAGGAGGGTATAAGATGAACATCAACAAAAGCAAAACAAGGATAATGGAATGTAGTCGAATTAAGTCGGGTGATGCTGAGGGAATTAAATTAGTAAATGAGACAGTAAAGTAGTACATGAGTTTGTTATTTGGAAACAAAATAACTGATGATGGTCGAAGTAGGCAGGATATAAATTATAGACTGGCTTTGGCAAGGAAAGCGTTTCTAAAGGAGAGAAATTTGTTAACATCGAGTATTGATTTAAGTGTTAGAAAGTCGTTTGTGAAAGTATTTGTATGGAGTGTAGCCACGTATGGAAGTGAAACGTGGACGATAAATACACTCCTGGAAATGGAAAAAAGAACACATCGACACCGGTGTGTCAGACCCACCATACTTGCTCCGGACACTGCGAGAGGGCTGTACAAGCAATGATCACACGCACGGCACAGCGGACACACCAGGAACCGCGGTGTTGGCCGTCGAATGGCGCTAGCTGCGCAGCATTTGTGCACCGCCGCCGTCAGTGTCAGCCAGTTTGCCGTGGCATACGGAGCTCCATCGCAGTCTTTAACACTGGTAGCATGCCGCGACAGCGTGGACGTGAACCGTATGTGCAGTTGACGGACTTTGAGCGAGGGCGTATAGTGGACATGCGGGAGGCCGGGTGGACATACCGCCGAATTGCTCAACACGTGGGGCGTGAGGTCTCCACAGTACATCGATGTTGTCGCCAGTGGTCGGCGGAAGGTGCACGTGCCCGTCGACCTGGGACCGGACCGCAGCGACGCACGGATGCACGCCAAGACCGTAGGATCCTACGCAGTGCCGTAGGGTACCGCACCGCCACTTCCCAGCAAATTAGGGACACTGTTGCTCCTGGGGTATCGGCGAGGACCATTCGCAACCGTCTCCATGAAGCTGGGCTACGGTCCCGCACACCGTTAGGCCGTCTTCCGCTCACGCCCCAACATCGTGCAGCCTGCCTCCAGTGGTGTCGCGACAGGCGTGAATGGAGGGACGAATGGAGACGTGTCGTCTTCAGCGATGAGAGTCGCTTCTGCCTTGGTGCCAATGATGGTCGTATGCGTGTTTGGCGCCGTGCAGGTGAGTGCCACAATCAGGACTGCATACGACCGAGGCACACAGGGCCAACACCCGGCATCATGGTGTGGGGAGCGATCTCCTACACTGGCCGTACACCACTGGTGATCGTCGAGGGGACACTGAAGAGTGCACGGTACATCCAAACCGTCATCGAACCCATCGTTCTACCATTCCTAGACCGGCAAGGGAACTTGCTGTTCCAACTTGACAATGCACGTCCGCATGTATCCCGTGCCACCCAACGTGCTCTAGAAGGTGTAAGTCAACTACCCTGGCCAGCAAGATCTCCGGATCTGTCCCCCATTGAGCATGTTTGGGACTGGATGAAGCGTCGTCTCACGCGGTCTGCACGTCCAGCACGAACGCTGGTCCAACTGAGGTGCCAGGTGGAAATGGCATGGCAAGCCGTTCCACAGGACTACATCCAGCATCTCTACGATCGTCTCCATGGGAGAATAGCAGCCTGCATTGCTGCGAAAGGTGGATATACACTGTACTAGTGCCGACATTGTGCATGCTCTGTTGCCTGTGTCTATGTGCCTGTGGTTCTGTCAGTGTGATCATGTGATGTATCTGACCCCAGGAATGTGTCAATAAAGTTTCCCCTTCCTGGGACAATGAATTCACGGTGTTCTTATTTCAATTTCCAGGAGTGTAGTTTAGACAAGAAGAGAATAGAAGGTTTTGAAATGTGGTGCTACAGAAGAATGCTGAAGATTAGATGGGTAGACCACATAACTAATGAGGAGGTATTGAATAGAGTTGGGGAGAAGAGGAGTTTGTGGCACAACTTGGTTAGAAGAAGGGATAGGTTGGTAGGACATATTCTGAGGCATCAAGTGATCACCAATTTAGTACTGGAGGGCAGAGTGGAGGGTAAAAATCGTAGAGGGACACCAAGAGATGAGTACATTAAGCAGATTCAGAAGGATTTAGGCTGCAGTAGGTACTGGGAAATGAAGAAGCTTGCACAAGATAGAGTAGCATGGAGAGCTACATCAAACCAGTCTCAGGACTGAAGACCACAACAACAACAACAACAACATAATTCACTCCTCTCAGCGGCATTGCCCGAGGAAATAGCGATAGTAAACTATTGTGGTTATTGTAATTATTACATAAATAACCAGCTAGCTAACAATTTTAAATCTTAAGAAGAGCCAACGAAATGCACAGTTTTCACGGTCTACTTTGTAAAATTGTTGTCTCTTCTTCTGTATCACAGTCTACTACTACAAAGGCTGCTTACATTGGCCATTGTCAAGACATTACTTATAAAGGTAATAAGTAATACGACGACTGTTTGACCCAGCATACGTTAAAGAGCAGAATTCACTTATTTTGCATGTTTGCTCCTGTTTCACGCAGACAATATGTTTCCAGAAAGAGTTCCTCTTTACACTGAATCCAGTTTGCTATCCACCACAAGGCCGCGAGTTTTATTAATGGAATATAGTAGTGTCTTCACATTAAGCTTTTCTGTCTTCAACATCACAGCTGCTGTTGTTAACATTTCACATCAAGTAGAGTTGCAAACGGCTACTTATCCTAGTAATTTTCCATTCCTGTCTAGCATATTTTTCACAGCGCGGACGGCCTTTGTTTTGTGAAGATAATAGCAATCAACAGTCTTCTGCTCAAGCAGTGCCTTGGTATCATTGTCTAATACGTTAAATATTTAATAACACAAAAAATATCGATAAGATAAATAAAGATGCAAAACGTAGGATGACAAATTACGTCCTTCAGCTGTGTCGTGTCATGGGTGACCAACTACTTCAGCGTACGTCAGTACGCTGCTAGAATACTCCCAACGCTCTTCTTTGCGGCTAAAATATTGTCAATTGTCAGTCGATTTCTTTGAGAGCAAACGCATTGGACCGCAAAGAAGTTTAGGTGTCGAATCATCCTATTCCTGCGGAACAAAGGAAGAGCGACGTGTTTATGCATTTAGGGCACTCGACGGTGGGATTGTGAGCACCCTGTTATTTTCTTTATCTCTCAGTCCGCGCTAGTTATGTATACCATAATAATGATTTTTATGTGCCGTCATTCATAATTGAATAGGCTTTCGAGGCCAGAGTCAGTCGACATAAAAGTTTTCTGGGTACGGTACCGCGTCATAACCGAATAGACGAACACCTTCGCCGGGTTGGGGTGTAGCCTGTCTTCTATAGTTGTCGCAGAATCAAGGACGTGCTAGGCTCCACTAAGGACAAGGCAGATTAATTACACACTGCAGGTGTGTACAAGGTGGAATGCGAATGTGGAGAGGCATACATCGACGAGACTGGCAGGCCAATAGCAACTCGTATTCGGAAACACGAGCGCTATATTCGTCTAGGGCAACACAACAAATCTGCAGTGGCAGAACATCAGCAAGACTGCGTAAAAGAAATAAAATTCAGCGAAGCCTGTGTGTTGGCCAAGCAGCCGGTTATGACGAAACTCAAAATCAGAGAGGCCATCGAAATACTTTAACACCCTAATAACATGAACAGGGAGGATGGACTCAGACTTGCCCAATCTTGGCTGCCAGCAATCGGAGCCCAACAGACCGCACTGTCAACACAAGGCACGAGCACTACCGGCGAGTAACTGCCGCAGTGCGCCCGGCGTCCAGCATTTGGTAAACAGCAGCCAACTACTCCTTCGACAGTGACCACCAGTCATGGCATATAACACAAGAGCCAATAGACAACAGAGGTTGAGCTCTCCCTCTACCGCTATAAGCTATTAAAATTAAATTCCCTCTCCTTCTCCCTTAAGTGACGAATGAAACGAGCTATCTTTTTTTAAATTATGGCGTAATGGCATGCGCAGTGAACGGTAGCAACAAAGTATAAGGGACACTGGATAGCTAGAAAGCACCAATAGACCCAGAAGAGGGGCGCTGCAACCGTGGCCGAAACATAGTTTTTTTCTCCAGCAAAATGGTTCAAATGGCTCTGAGCACTATGGGACTTAACATCTGTGGTCATCAGTCCCCTAGAACTTAGAACTACTTAAACCTAACTAATCTAAGGACATCACACACATCCATGCCCGAGGCAGGATTCGAACCTGCGACCGTAGCAGCAGCGCGGTTCTGGACTGCGGTGCCTAGAAACGCTCTGTCACCACGGCCGGCACCAAGTCCCACCTCAGATTCGCCGGTCACACACATTTCGACAAAGTAATCACTCTTTCACAGTAGATAACATTAGACGCAGATATGTGAGATACACAAATTCCGTTCCGCGGGTGGAGGCGGCCGGAGTGGGGCGGGAGCGCGGAAGGGAGTGGTGGGAAGCGGGGAGGGAGGGAGAGTAACACGAAGAGCTCACGGCCAAAGTCTACCAAAAACATTGTCAAATCCAGATCAGTATGCCGACCCAGTGAAGATAGGAATAAGGCCGAAGAAGGAGGTAACGAATTATAGACGATCCAGCGTCTTGCAAGTACACATATTTTGTAATTTTTTGTTTAATCCTCAATATATTTCAATATAGTTGTGGTATCCTCACTGGACTTCCTCTTCTATCATTTCTGAAACTTATACAAACAAATTGTACGTAGGTTAGGAATGTCTTGACATAGTTTTTTTTTTACATCATGTGCGTCCTATGGCTGGTAACAAAATTTAACCTCAAATCTACTTCAATAGAGCAAGTGAGCTGCAATACAGGGGTGCTAGGGCAACGTCTGAATTGAATTTTGTTTTATAATATAACTTATAAATTAAATATAACCTCTACTTTCTGTATTCTGGTATTTCGACGCTTACCACTACTGTAGTTGACCAGGTCGGTGTTGTACTTGGCTATTATATACCTCCCAAATGTCTTGTTCTTGCTTTTACGTTAAAGGTGACTTGTGGGCATAGATAAAATTTGGTGAAATTGATTTGGAAAACTATTTGGTGTGCAAAGATTACGGTACAGTATAGTCCGACAAATATGTAGAAATTTCATAATAAGATGCTGTGAACATATAAGAGCACTGAAAGGCGATAGCCCACATTCCACACTTGCGTACTACCTCGCTGAAAACATCCACCACCCCGCGGCAACAGACCTCTAGATTTCAAAAGACAATTATCATCTATACTATTCATTAACAGTGAAAGAAAATTACCACGTCCAAAAAGTTATGTACAGGGCAAAAAAGTCATCAATGATAAAACAGTATTCTACAACACCTTACTCAATGCTCAAAACTGAACTACGAAACAGCTCATGACAAAGTCACACACACACACACACACACACACACACACACACACACACACACACACACACACACACATAAACAAACACAAACGCACAATCAAAAGCCATCCAGACAAATGAAGCTTCGAGATCGCCAGTCCAAAACAAATCTGTCAGCTTCATATCTTAAAGACAATTGTGCAGCGAAAAGTGCATATAGATCCTAAACATAACAGTATAGTAACATCCAGATTCGCCAGTCAGCACGAGCACGCACATAAACGCAATTACTAACCCATAACACAATCTATATACAGCAAATTACACCAAATAGTTTTCCAAACCAAAACCTCATGAAAATTTATCGATGTCCACAGTTCACTTTAAACATAAAAACAATAACAGAATTATGTAGTTTAATAGGCAGAACAATACCGGTCAACTGTAGCAATGACAAGCGTCAAAAAGAAGCATAAGGCACAATTTTACAGGAATACGTAGTTCAGAGGTCATTGTTGTTGTTGTTGTTGATGTTGTTGTTCTTGTAGTCTTCAGTCCAGAGACTGGATTTACGCTACTCTATCCTGTGCAAGCTTCTTCATCGCCGAGTAACTACTGCAATCTACATCCTTCTGAACCTGCTGAGTGTATTCTTCTCTTGGCCTCCCTCTACGATTTTTACGCTTCACGCTTCCCTCCAGTAGTTAATTGTTGATCCCTTGATGCCTCAGTTCGTGCCCTACCAATCGATCTCTTCTTCTAGTCAGATTGTGCCACAAATTCCGCTTCTTTCCAGTTCTATGTTGTACCTCCCTATTAGGTACTTGACTACCCATCCAATCCTCAGCATTTCGAAAGCTTCTTTCTCTTCCTGTCTAAACCATTTATCATCCATGTTTCACTTCCATACATGGCTACACTCCATACAAATACTTTCAGAAAAGTCTACCTGAGACTTAAATATTTGCTCGATTTTAACAAATTTCTCTTCTTCAGAAACTCTTTCCTTACCAAAGCCAGTTTAAATTTCGTATCCTCTGTACTTCGAAAATAATCAATTATTTTGCTCCCTCAAATAGCAAAACTCATCTACGACTTTAAGTGTCTCATTTCCCGCTCTAATTCCCTCATCATCACTTGTTCGTTTTCTTTTGCTGATGTTCATCTTATATTCTCCTTTCAAGACATTGTCCATACCGTTCAACTGCTCTTCCAGGTCCTTTGCTGTCTCTAACAGAATTACGCCATCGGCAGACCTAACAGTTTTTATTTCTTCTCCGTGAATCGTAATTCCTGCTCCAAATTTTTCTTTTGTTTCCTTTACTACTTGCTCATTACACGGATTGAACAACATCGGGGATAGGCTACAAACCTGTCTCGCGCCCTTCTAGCCCATTGCTCCATTTCGTGTCCCTTGACGTTTATAATTGTCATCTGGTTTCTGTTCAAATTGGAAATAACCTTTCCCTACCTGTATTTTACCCCTGTCACCTTCAGAATTTGAAAGAGAGTATTCCAGTTAAGATCATCATAAGCTTTCTCTAAGTCTACATATGCTAGAAACGTAGGTTTGCCTTTTCTTAATCTATCTACTAAATCATAGGGTCAGTACTGCCTCGAGTGTTCCAACATTTCCACGGAATCCAAAGTGATCTTTCCCCAGTTCAACTTCTGCCAGTTTTTGCATTCGTCAGTGAAGAATTCGTGTTTAGTAATTTGCAGCCGTGACTTATTAAACTGATAGTTCTGTAATTTTCTCAATTGTCAACGCCTGCTTTCTTTGGGATTGGAATTAGTATATTCTTCTTGAAGTCTTGGGGTATTTCGCCTGTCTCATACATCTTGCTAATCAGATGGAAGAGTTTGTCATGACTGGCTGTCCCAAGACCATCAGTAGCTCATACAGTAATCAAACTTTCAAACCAGACGCTGCTGTAACATTCCTGGGTTATAGATGACGTGTTGTTTTAATATACACTTGCGGAGGATGTCTGTTAATAGCCACAGGATACACACAATGCAAAGGAAGGTACAGTGCACATGTAATCTAAGCAACAATAAAATTAGAAGTCGTCATATTCCTATCCTACATAAAATAGATATATTTGAGAAACAATAAAACTAAAAAATCCACTGCAGACGACAGAACTGTGCCGAAACATGTTTGGGGATTAAACGAAACAAAAGAAAAATATATGTTCTTGCAACAGTGGGGGAACTTCTCCAATTCATTACTATTTTCTGTAAGCGTGGGTGCAGAGCCTAAAATTCCAGTATGATAATAAAAGAGTGATGTCCATTTCTCTACCATATTGGAATTTCACTTTTATGATGTCCCTCTGTCTGGAGAAAAGTGTAGCATACGGTCATTGGTAGCTTTTTAACTGTTTTACGCATTCTATACGCCTAGAGATTGGAAAAATCAACTGATTAAAACCGATACCGATTGCAGTCCTGAATATCCGATATTTTTAGGTATTTGTTTTGTCTCGGTTATAACAGGTGCTTTTTTATTTTTTACTAATAATCGAGTAGACAGCCCGAAATATGAATTATTATCCATAGCAGCCGTGCTAAAATTTTTCGTTTTTGACTGAACCTTTTTTAAAAAATGAGCAATTTTTATTCGTAAAGTCTGCATTGGTTTGAACTAGAAATGAATGACAGAAAATGGTAAAACAGCGATCAGTGTTGTTTTATTGACAATGACGACAGAAACGACCAACAAACAGATGGCAAAAGAGCTGGTCCAGAACTGCTGAGATAATAATGTCCCTGTTGCGGTATGTAGTGGCTTAAGGGGGCGTGCTCGTAGGTGGAAGTGTGCAAGACTTGCCCCGACCTGTGTACACGGTATTCTCTCGCTGTCGTGGCCAGTCATCCGTTGCAGGGCAGAATGGCACCAACCCCAGTCTGGAAATGTTTTTAAGAAGTGACTGAGCAATGAAGTACAATGTTTCATTTGCTTTAAAAGATGAAACATTGGTCTGCCATTTCTATATAATAATAAAAGACGAAGAGAATTTGGGTAACGGTAATAAATTAAAAACTGAACATCAGTTCATTCGTATTACACAATAAAAACAGAAAGCAGATTTCTCTTCATAATATGACTAACTGTAGCCTATGAAAACGGACAAACGAACACGAAAAACACAGTTCTCCAAATTCAATGCTCAAAAGTGGTACGATCCCCGATTTCAACATGATCTGAGCAGAGTTACAAAACATTAGAACCAATGCGAGAATTCTGGTGACTTTTTGTATATTCAACCACTCTTCACTTTTCAAGAAGAGCAGCGAACGGTCGACGGACTAAGTTTTCTTTTATTTGCCTATTTAATGTAATATTTTGATTCTATGTATCTTGAAGCTGAAAGAGACTAAATTTTTCAATCTTTGTTCGATTTCTGTGTTTACTACAGGAAATGGAAGGAATAAACAATTGAAGATCAGTCATTTCAGAAGCGGCTTGCTTCGAGCGGTTTTAACACTCAGGTTAAACTGGCATGAAAAAAAGCAGTATAATCGAAAACCGGTAGCTTCATCGATAAGCCCCATTCCTACTGTAGAATTCTGCCGTGGCCCTTCCTCCTCCTGGCCACACTCCACGCCTTCCCCGCGCTTCCGCTAGCGAGATGTATCGCCGCAGACCCACCCTCTGCTCTTTGCCACAGAAACAGCGCGTGCATTCGCCGTGGGCACGACGCGGCAAGCGCCAAATTAAAAACAGCCCTCCTTGGCGGTCCTCTGGGAAATAAAACTCCCGTCAAGCCGGCTCCGCCTGCACCCAGCGGAGCGCAGTTCCGCGGCGATTCCTCGTTTTCCCACAGTAAGCAGCCGATACACGAACACCCACGTTGTTTCAGGTTGCAAGCAGGCTCTGCAGGAAGTTACATTTAGGACGACATTTCCACAGCGCTAAGTCTTACGCTTAGTGAAACATACAATTTGCGACGCAAGCAACTCCAAAACCTTGTGCGTAGGAGAGAGAAAGAAAGAAAAATAGGGTGAGTGTGAGGCAGAGAGTGCGAGAGGCTAACAGAAAGAAATGAAATCGAAACCATGGCCCATACAAGATACAGGCAGCCACTTCGTATCGTACTCTGACGTACAAGCAGCTCTGTGAGAATACGAGACTGAAGATAGAAGCCAGAAATAATCTCTTCACAAGATCACTGGTTCCATGTAGGCCTCTCGGCCACAAAAATCGTAAAAATGACTGTATTACCAATATCTTACAGTTATGCAGAGTATGCGTATGCAGTCTGGTACAAAAACCCATCAAATATAGTTGTCAAGGCGCTAAAGGAAACGTGTAGACTTACCACAGGTTAGTAACTGTGTATGTGTGGCCATCATCCGCATTTACAAAAATATGAGTTGCTTGATGCCGGCCGGGGTGGCCGAGCGGTTCTGTGCTCTCTACAGTCTGGAACCGCGCGACCGCTACGGTCGCAGGTTCGAATCCTGCCTCGGGCATGGATGTGTGTGATGTCCTTAGGTTAGTTAGGTTTAAGTAGTTCTAAGTTCTATGGGACTTATGACCACAGCAGTTGAGTCCCATAGTGCTCAGAGCCATTTGAACCCAGTTGCTTGAAACCTACGCCATTGTACCAACTTGGAGACTTACCGTCACAGATATCCGTCGTAAGGCCGCTACCAAAGCGGAAAAAACAAATGTGGAAAAGAGCCGGCCGGAGTGGCCGAACGGCTCTAGGCGCTACAGCCTGGAACTGCGAGACCGCTACGGTCGCAGGTTCGAATCCTGCCTCGGGCATGGATGTGTGTAATGTCCTTAGGTTAGTTATGTTTAAGTACTTCTAAGTTGTAGGGGACTGATGACCTCAGAAGTTAAGTCCCATAGTGCTCAGAGCCATTTGCACCATTTTTGAACAAATCTGGAAAACCATACATCAGGAAAAAATACATTCCAGTATCCACAAAGTTGAGGTCCAGAAGAAGTTTCCTCAAGACCTCTTCAGTCTTATAAACAGCAGCAGCTACAGAAAGAAAACAGTTGTGGATTTTTCAACTTCAGAACAACTCTATCAGGCCTCTCTCTTCCAAAATCCACTCACTTGGGCATGAACAAACATGGGTAGATTGGAGGTCACTAAACTACATTTGTTCTGGTGTTGGAAGATGCAGAAGTAATCTCCAGAAGTGGCACTTCCCAGTGGGTACCACCAACTGTAACTGTGGAGAGGCACAGACCATGAACACATACTGCAGTGCCAATTATACCCTGCATCATACACAGAAGATCATCTGTTTGCGATTCTCAGCGCAATTTGTGGTATCATAGATCGATACTACGTCCCAGCAGCGTCTCACAGTTGTCAACGGAAAAGTACGTTCCCGACAGACGCCGAAAGCGGTTGCGCAGGGACCTGGCGGATCCAGTGGAGCGCGCCCGCTGTGCGGTGCCTTCAGCGGCTCCGGCAACGAGAGCCCTCTACCACCGCGGTATAGGAGGCGGCGGCAGCTGCACGGGCCAGTCTCTGTTGTAGCCTTCGACAGTCTGCAGTCCTAGTCAGCATTCAACAGTTCGTTCGCGGATTAGTAGCAGAAGCCGCACAATGCACTACACTTCTCAGTTTGGTTCTTGTAATAGTTGGACGCTATTGCTGTTTGTTTCTTTGTAAAGTTTCTTAGCAACGCTTGAAGGAAGCTACATCCTAAGTAAAACTTCTGTTTACTGTATTTATGTGTTTCTTAAGCATTTCTGGTCCTGTCCAGCTGAACTACATGTACGTCTACATCTACATAGACTCCGCCAGGGCCGGCCATTGTGGCCGAGCGGTTCTAGGCGCTACAGTCTGGAACCGCGCGACCGCTACGGTCGCAGGTTCGAATCCTGCTTCGGGCATGGATGTGTGTGATGTCCTTAGCTTAGTTAGGTTTAAGTAGTTCTAAGTTCTAAGGGACTGATGACCTCAGATGTTAAGTCCCATAGTTCTCAGAGCCATTTGAACCATTTTTTTTGACTCCGCAAGATACCGTATGGTACGTGGTGGAGGGTACCCTGTACCGCTACTAGTTGTTTCCTTTTCTGTTTTACTTGCAAACAGTGAGAAGGAAAAACGACTGTCTGCATGCCTCTGTATGAGCACTAATTATCTTATCTTCGTGGTTCTTAAGCGCAATGTATGTAGGCAGCAGTAGAATCGTTCTGCTTCAGATGCAGATTCTCTAAATTTTCCCTCCATGAATTCTCCGTAACATTTACGTGTTTTTCGAACATACTGGTAACAAATCTAACAGCTCCCCTCTGAGTAACTTCGTTGTGTTTCTTCAATCCGACCTGATAAGAATCCCAAACACTCTGGCTGTACTCACAAATATGTTGCACCAGCGTCCCATACGCCGTCTGCTTTACAGGGGAACCACTCTTTCCTAAAATTCTCCTCAAAAACCGAAGTCGAAAGTTCGCCTTCCCTACCACAGTTCTCACATGCTCGCTCCATTTCGTATCGAAATGGTTCAAATGGCTCTGAGCACTATGGGACTCAACATCTGACGTCATCAGTTCCCAAGAACTTAGAACTACTTAAACCTAACTAACCTAAGGACATCACACACATCCATGCCCGAGGCAGGATTCGAACCTGCGACTGTAGCGGTCTCGTGGTTCCCGACTGAAGCGCCTAGAATCGCTCGGCCAACCCGGCCGGCATTTCGCATCGCTTTGCAACGTTACGCCCAGATATTTAAACAACTTGACTGTGTTAGGCAGGACACTAGTAATACTATAGCTAAATACCACAGGTTTGCCCACCATGTCCTTCAAATAATTTATGTATGTAGAGAACGAGAGAGGTCCTACCACACTCTCCTGGTACACTCCTGATGATACACTTATCTATGACGAACATTCGAGTCGAGGACAACATACTGGTTTCTGTTCTGCAGTCGCCTGGATCTTTGTGCTGGGCGAGAGATTCACGATAAGTGCAAGCTAGGTAAGGGTCCAGTGTCCAGTGCAATAGAGTACTCCTTGTAAAATCGAACTGGAATTCCGTCCAGACTTAGTGAGTTATTTGCTTTCAGATCTTTCAGTTGTGACTTTACCCCAGGGATGCCTATTACTACGTCGTCCATATGGGGGACTGTGAGGTTGTGAAATGACGCTAAATGATGTTATGTTGGCACGATTCTCCTGAGTGAACGATTTCTTGAACGTTAAATTTAAAACTTCGGTTTTTGTTTTCCGCTGTCATATCACGCAGGTCAACAAGGGACGGAATGGAAGTCTAGTACCCGCTTAGCGATTTTATATACATTGTCACTACAACGACAGCTCCTGCACTACTCTGAAGCCCACCTCTGCTTACTGTCACGAATGAAGTAGGACACAACACGATTGAAGTTGCAAGATTTTTGTCAACAGTAACGTAGTTTGATGGTTCTTTCTTTCATTTTTAATGGTAATTACCGTGTACTGTATTTGTTTCTCACTCGAATAATTAGAATGATAACAGCAGCTGGAGTTTGGTCGTACCTTTCGTTCTGTACACAGTTACCATTTCGCTCTGCTTCCTCAGCTGCGGGTTGCAAGTTAGTTTACAACACTAGCATATACGTCACTCATCTCTAAAAACCTAACCTTCAGCCCTGTCACGGGAGAAGCCACATATAACATTTACTTGCCGTGAAACTAACTAATGTTACGCTCTGGGAGGATTATTAAGAACGACCGCACGTGTGTCAAATGGACAAAGGTGTAGGATTATAGGTTTGCATTTGGTGAAATTAACAGGAAAGAAACATACGGAATTTAACCTTATGAGTTAATGGAAGTGATAAAATCATAAGTGAATGAAAAAAAGAACGGTCGCGAGCCCAATTGGAAAAATTAATTTGGAAATATACGTTTAAGAAAACTGAATATTGGTTGTTGAAGTTACTTCCGTTGAGATTTCCCTTTGAATAGCAAACAGGATACAGACTGCCACAGTGCACTCTGAACTGTGTGTAGTAGCAGTTACCAAAAACGCATACATCAGTAAATTATAAGAAGTAATTTTCCACCAAGCTCATACAAATGATAGCTTCCCTCAAGAGCATTACTTGATCAACTACTGAAATTTTACTGCATGATGTGCAAAACAACATTTGGTCTTGAGGGGCTTTTTTCTTAACTGACATTAATAAAATCAATAAAGACGAATAATCTCATAAATACACCGTTTAAGCTCCTCTACATACATCAGTTTTCCTTAGCAACAGTAATAGTTCAATTTTTTCCTAATACATTACATTACTGAATGTATGAAGTTAGTGAAGCAGTGGCGAAGATTGGTGGCAAGAGAAATGGCTGCCAACTGTACTCACGGCTCTCGAATGTTCGAATGCTTTATAAACTCTCTTCTTGGCGTCGGATTTTCACCATATTAGAGCCATTCCTTTTAGCCGAGAATACCAAATAATACCCAGATCCACATCCGAGGCAAATCCATTGTAAAGCAGCTTCCAATTGCACCGTCGAAATGTACCGTGCTACGGCTAGCCAGATACTGCGTATCGTTCACACCAAGGAGCCGCCAAAACCACCTTTTACATCGCGTCCTACCACTTCCGTTGCGGAGAGACTTCCCTACGTCTTTTATATATTACCAATACAAGTGCCCTAAACATGAACCAGCTTTCAATAAACATTTTCTTTTTATCACATACACATATTATAATAATTTATCATTTTCCATATATACATTACAAAACTCTAATTTTCCTGTCACAAATCCAAGACTTTAAATAACGAAGAATACACACCCCATAATTACAGATACACAGTTACATAATATAAACCCACTTCTAATCGATATAAGTGTTACAAGGTGTGGACGAAAATTGCGGTCTGCAACATAAGTGTTGTGATTTGGCCTTATTGTTCAAAAAATGGTTCAAATGGCTCTGAGCACTATGGGACTTAACATCTGTGGTCATCAGTCCCCTAGAACTTAGAACTACTTAAACCTAACTAACCTAAGGACACCACACGCATCCATGCCCGAGGCAGGATTCGAACCTGCGACCGTAGCGGTCACGCGGTTCCAGGCTGAAGCGCCTAGAACCGCACGGCCACACAGGCCGGCGGCCTTATTGTGATTTGTTCATTATCCGGTACGTTTCTTCTTAAGGAGCATGTGAAATAGCTGCGAAATAGCTTAGGAAAGTAGTAAGAGTGCTAGGATGCTGCAAAGCGAGCTCAATATTTCACGTTAACGGGGAACGTATGAACGGACTCAGAACGGAACTGCACCGCTGCTGCTGCCGATGCAGTATTGCGGTTGCGCATAACGGCGAACTGACATCATCCCTCCTCTTCCTTGCCCAGCTGTCAATCACTTTGTCACGGGAGGCCCGAGAACATTTTTCCATACAAGCGACGTATCAAGTGGCGGCCCTTCCGCTTTCTCCTTTCACTCCTACAATTTTACGTGTGTCACTTTTCCCTACGAGTTGTGATACACACTGCCTAAAAATCTTGCATTTGGGTGTTCGTGGTGTATCTCAATTTGGCGCCCCATGCGTCGGCTTGTGACGATTGTGCCTTAAACTGGCCCAGCACCTGTTATTCTAATCCAGGTCTAGAGTCTACTCTAACGAAGTCCCTTGCTGGGAGTGGATGTTCGTTTAGTCTTTCCGATGAGCCATTTGGTAGTTTCTCTGTTTATTCTTCCGCGCGGAGGAGTAGTTAAGAGAAGCTAAGAGACACTGTATGCAGTTCATTGTACAAGTAGTCACAGTGTGCGGCAGAATAAAGTGAAATATCAGTTGAGTCCAAATTCAACCGACAACGTTGCTCTTGACATTGGGAACCATTTGGCTTCAATTTCCAGTGACGCAGTAATTCGTTTTCTTTGTTTGTAACCACTTTTGTGACAGCGTTATTAAAAATATCCGTACACTGCAGCAAATTGTTGTAAAGAAACATTCCCATAGAACTCGCTGTTGGCAGTGCAGTTAAATTCTCTTAGAAGATTGGCTTAGAAATGAGTAAGGTACGGCAAAATAAATAACAGGCTCCATAAAAGACCCGGCGTGTAGAGGATTAAGTGCGAGTGAGGACGTGAGTACACAGGACAAACACAACGCAGCACCTGGCAACGATCCATCAAGTACAGTAGACGTATATTCGCCTCTGAAAAGACTAAGACGCTCAGTTACGTCAGCAGATTCTGGGACTCGGTCATCAATAAGGCAGTACAACTAAAACTCATGAAGACAGTAAACTGGAAAAGGGACTTCCATATTAGCCCCGCCTGAATGAGATGATTGTGGAAGAGTGACGGGAACGCTTTCTCCAACGATGGGCGCCGAATGTACTGCCACCGCAACCTGAAGTTCACGCTTCTGCACGCACTGTAGTAGTAGCAGCAGTACTAGAAAAGCACCACTACGCGATCTAGCCCAGACGGCCCAATTGGGATGAACCGACCGCCGTGTCACCCTCTGCCAATGGCGTGATTCAGATGCGGTGTGGAGGGGCATGCAGTCAGTACACCGCTTTCGCGCTCATTGTCGGCTTTTCTGACCCTATAGACCTACTTCTTATTCAAATAGTTCCTCAGCTGGCATCAAGGGGCTGAGTGCATCCCATGCCTGTTCTCCTACCAAGGAAACATCCCCCGCCAGACTGAGAATCGAACCTGGATCCACCATAAGCAACTGAACGCGCTGCGAAGGAGATAATTGTTGTGGTAGTTTTGTAGTTTTATTAATCAATAGATCACTTTACAACGATATTAAACATGTTGTCGTGTTACAGTTTCAGATTAGAAGGGGAAAAAAAGATATAATCGATATACACAAGCATTTACGCAGGGTGGTCAGAAAAAGTCTGAAAACCTTATAAGGGTATTGATTGGGAAGTTGTGCTGAGAAGTAATTGTTAAGAAAAAACTCGGTACGCTGCACCGTTTCCAAGTTAATTAACACTGTACTGAGCTAGTCAGGTTGCTGTGCGTGCAGATTCAAGCGGCCCGCAGAGATGGTGTCGCCAAACGTGTTCTTCGTTTGGTTTCCTGAAACTGTACAAGAGAGAGATACACAAAATGGACATGGGACCGTAGTAACGACAGAAACCGAGCTAAAGGTTGAGCAAATTTGAATTATATTAATACTTTCAGCTGCTGACGGGCGTTGATATATATCAACGGGAACAGGTGAAAATGTGTGCCCCGACTGGGACTCGAACCCGGGATCTTCTGCTTACATGGCACACGCTCTATCCATCTTTTTTTCACTCAGTTTTTTTTATTACAGAGGGTAGCTAAACTCTCTGACCAAACATGCTGAGCTACCGAGGCGGCAATCTGAGCCACCGAGGGCACAGACGATAGTGCGACTGCAGGGACTATCTCGTGCACGCCTCCCGCGAGACCCACATTCTCACCTTGTATGTCCACACACTACATTCGTAGTGTCCCACCCCAACACACTCATTACTCGTGGAAGACATTCTTACCAAGTCCCGGCCGGCCGGAGTGGCCGAGCGGTTCTAGGAACAGCGCGACCCCTACGGTCGCAGGTTCGAATCCTGCCCCGGGCATGGATGTGTGTGATGTCCTTAGGTTAGTTAGGTTTAAGTGGTTTTCAGTGTAGGGGACTGATGACCTCAGAAGTTAAGTCCCATAGTGCTCAGAGCCAAAAAATGTTCAAATGTGTGTGAAATCTTACGGGACTTAACTGCTAAGGTCATCAGTCCCTAAGCTTACACACTACTTAACCTAAATTATCCTAAGCACAAAAACACACACCCATGCCCGATGGAGGAATCGAACCTCCGCCGGGACCAGCCGCACACTCCATGTCTGCAGCGCCCTAAACCGCTCGGCTAATCCCGCGCGGCTGCTCAGTGCCATTTGAACCATTTGAACCAGAGGATAATTAGAGACTAAATACTTCTTACCACAAAGCCAGCCTGTGCAAAACATCCCAACCTCGTCTGGTTTACCTCTAGTTCCCTAAATTGTCTTTGTTTCCTTACTGCCAGCCAATGATCACAAGAATTGCCATCAGACTATTGATTTCGGCCTTCAGTGACCGTCTTCAGATCTGTTTGAAATATATACGAATATAATAAAGTCACAGTGGCATCGTCAGGAGATATAAACAAAACAAACAAACGCATCGTCGAACGGGATACAGGTAGCGAACTAGGCTTCAGTGCTGGGTGAGTCATAAAGTGAACGGCGCTACTGTTCAAAGAAAACTGTTGAGCTATGGCTATGTTAATTTTGCGTATGCCTGTTGTTGCTTCCACTCTGGCGTTATATTTTAAATGGATAAGAATATGATCGCTACATACCGAAATCGTTAGTCAAGCGACTTTTTTTTATATCACAAACTGGAATTAAAGAAACAGACTATCTATATTTCCTGGATGTTTTTATTCACGACTAAGTCGCACATTCCCTTTATTGTCTTGTTTATACATTATTATTGTTCTAAACTAGGTATTTCTAGTTATTTCACGAAGTAGAACACTTCTTAAATAAGGAGATAATTCAGAGGCTTCCTTTACTAGGATACAGGATGGCTGGCAGCTTTTCTAGGAGCTCTTTGCGGTGTGGGGGAGTAGCCATGTATGTGAAAACCGGCATCCCAGTTGAGTCAATTGATGTTTCAAAGTAATGCACTGAAAAGGTGTTTGAATGTTGGGCAGGTTAAATTTAATGGAGCTAAACTTCTAACTGTTTTATTCATAGATCCCCAGACTTCGATTTCACAACATTTTTGCTAAAGCTAGAGGAGGTTCTTGGTTCACTTTATAGGAAATACAAAAAGTTAGTTATATGTGGTGACTTCAGCATTAATTGTATAAGTGATTGTGCAAGGAAAAGGATACTGGTAGATCTCCTTAACTCATATAATCTTATGCAAACCGTATTCTTTCCAACTAGAGTGTAAGGGAACAGTAGAACATCCATAGACAACATTTTTGTTCATTCCTCATTACTAGAAGGGCATTCTGTTACCAAAAAGGTGAATGGCCTTTCAGATCATGATGCACAAGTTTTAACTCTAAAAGATTTTTGTGCTGCAACACATGTTAAATATAGTTTTCAACTGTTTAGGAAAGCTGATCCAGTTGCTGTAGAGACCTTTGTAAACCTTGTCAAGCGCTGATACAGTAGATGATAAATATAATGCTTTTCTCAAGACTTTTCTCGTGCTCTTTGAAAGTTGCTTTCCGTTAGAACGTTCAAAACAAGATACTAGCACAAACAGGCAGCCTGGGTGGCTGACTAGAGGGATAAGAATATCTTGTAGAACAAAGTGGCAATTATATCAAAACGTTAGAAACAGGCAAAATCTAAATGCAGCAGCCCATTAAAAACAGTATTGTAAGGTGCTTAAAAATGTTATTAGGAAGGCAAAAAGTATGTGGTATGCAGATAGAATAGCTAAGTCTCAGGATAAAATTAAAACCATATGGTCAGTCGTAAAGGAAGTGGTTGGTCTGCAGAGACAGGTCGAGGATATAGAATCAGTGCGTAGTGGGAATGTCCGTGTTACCGATAAGTCACATATATGTACAGTATTTAATAATCACTTTCTGAAAATAGCAGGTGAACTAAATAGAAACGTAGTCCCAACAGGGAATCATATAACGCTCTTAGAAAAAAGTGTTCCGAGACTGTTGCATGGGGGCTTAATTAAATAAAATGCAAATATTTTTGGTAGCTGTATATCCGATTACGCTGTCTCGTAAACGGTTGGCCCTGACTAGTATTATTACGCAATCTGACTGCATGGAACAACAACAAAGAATGAAATGAAAATTTTCGTTAACACAATTAATTAATTAAGTCCCCAGCAACTATAAAACCTACGAAGCCAACAAAGCTCAAGTGTAGCTGTTTGTGTGTGGAAGTGTGATTCAACGTACACATCTGGCACGGTTCTTCTTCACTAAAACAAGAAATTTTAACTATCATTTATACTGAAGTAATTAAAAAATAGAAATACTATAATTGCGTAAGGGAAGCAGAATTACCCTCTAATACAAGAACACAAGCCAGATGCTTTGTTGACTGAACCTGTAATGATGCATTATTCAGGACATTGAAATAATGAGAAAAAAAAGAAAAGGAGTTTGTTACGTCATTTATATTGATGAAAATCACTCTAATCCTTACAATATATCTCCACACCGATTCTCTACTACCACATCTCAACAAGACTCTCCAATATCACATCTCAGCAAGCACTGCCTACTAGCTCATCTCAACAAACACTCTTCACTACGACATCTCAGCACAGACTGCCACGAGACCTCGACAGGCACTGACTACTACGAGTTCTCCCCTAGCACTGTGTAGGCGGCTTAATAATACTCTTTGGCGCAATCTCTGGCGCAGTGGCTCAGTGTAGCCACCTTTCGTATGCCCCTCCTCCACAGGCCAGAATTTGATGGTATTATTGCCAGCATTGGTGGTGAAAATACCACCAAATTCGTCCACAAAAATACAGACAAAACAAAAGATAATAGTAATACCTAAATATCACATAATTAGTTAAAATTTTGGCTTTGCACTGACCTTTCAATAACCTAATATATAAAATACAGTAGGCAATACAAATTCTTTCATACATGTGGCTTTACATAATAGTTTACACAATACACAAAAAATCAGTTTATACAAATGTTCACATAAAATGCTTTCAATGATTAGTTCCAGTAGTAGCACCCAGCGATGGTCAACAGGTGCAAACACCAACAAGTGACATCATTTTAGTAAAAGCAGTTTCATCAGTGGCACCCAGTAAAGTTGAGCAGGTACACACAGCAACAAGTGACATTATTTCAGTAGAAGCAGTTCATCAGTGGCACCCAGTAAAGTTGAGCAGGTACACACAGCAACAAGTCACATTTCTCAGCAGAAGCAGTTCCATTAGTGGCACCCAGCAATGTTGAGGAGGTGCAGACACCAACAAGTGACATCATTTCAGTAGAAGCAGTCCATCAGTGGCACCCAGCAATGTTGAGCAGGTGCAGACACCAACAAGTGACATTATCTCAGTAGAAACAGTTCCATCTGTTGCACCTAGTAGTGTTGAGCAGGTACACACAGCAACAAGTCACATTATTTCAGTAGAAACAGTTCATCAGTGGCATCCAGTAAAGTTGGGCAGGTGCAGACAGCAACAAGTGACATCATTTCAGAAGAAGCAGTCCATCAGTGGCACCCAGTAAAGTTGAGCAGGTACACACAGCAACAAGTCACATTATTTCAGTAAAAGCAGTTCATTAGTGGCACCCAGCAATGTTGAGTAGGTGCAGACACCGACAAGTGACATCATTTCCATATAAGTAGCTCCATCTGTGCACCCAGTAATGTTGAGTAGGTGCAGACACCAACAAGTCACATTATTTCAGTAAAAACAGTTCCATCTGTTGCACCTAGTAGTGTTGGGCAGGTACACACAGCAACAGGTGACATCATCTCAATAAAAGCAGTTCCATCAGTTGCACCCAGCAATGATGAGCAGGTCCAGAGAGCAGTCCATAATATTCACTATCACTGATCACACTGTTCATCAAAGCTTATAAGCAGAAATTAAACATGTCCTAGTGGCACCAATCATGTAGAAAAAGTACAAGTAACAGTCCATAATATTCACTATCACTGATCACACAGTTCATCAGCAGAAATTAAACGTTTCTAAGTGTCACACATCATGTTGAAAAGTGCAGGTAACAGTCCATAATATTCACCATCACTAATCAGACAGTTCAAGCATGAACAATAGTTTGAATACACATACAAATGCTTTTACAATGCTCTTACACTAAACATACAAATTCTAATAAACACACAAATTATATCAGATAATTGTCATATTAACTATTACAAAAACTCAAATATCAGTAAACCCATAATATTTATGGGTGTCAGTGCAAGCCACTACAAACAAATAAAATAATATTTAGGAGATAGGTGGGTAGGATTAGGAAAGGAAAACACACAAAGCACACTCATTCATCTTTCATCCACGTTAAGTACTACTGTGTAATTGAATGGTGTTAACTGTGTAAATGTAATTCTGTCAAAATCTGATGTTCATCATGTGTATCAAGTAGTAGTGGCAGCAATGTATAACAGTCAATAATAGTTAAGTCAACGTCATAGTCATCATGTCAAGACCAATGTTTGCCAAGCCAGATCAAATGTACTGTTGTTGAACAACTGTCAGTGAGCCAAGATATGCAAATACTTCCTCTCTTCAAAAAAAATATATACTGCTTAGTGATTTAACAAAGTGTGTGTATAGACTATCTTCCTTCTACTTTAGTGTTCTAGTCTGCTATCTTCATCCTCCTTGTTCCATTAAGACCAACAAAAAAAAATATGCTTCTCACTTACTTTACCTCTTATCCACCAAAACTCCAATAATCATCAACTTCACACAATCTCAATAATACCTCAATAATACCTCTTCAATACGTCGATACATATAAACCTTATTGCCAATATATGCTCCTCACTTACTTTACCTCTTATCCACCAAAACTCCAATAATCATCAACTTCACACAATCTCAATAATGCCTCAATAATACCTCTTCAATGCATCGATACATATAAACCTTATTGCCAATATCATCTCACTTCCAACACAACTCTTTCCTCTAGTCAGTCTCCTCGAACAAGTACAGATAAAATCCTAATGCAAACTTCAGTTCATCATCCCATACAATCTGAAGACACATTGTCAACACACAACCTCTGTGTAATCCATCTGAGCCAAATCTTCTACTCATTATGAATTATAAACAAAAGAAATGCATACATGACCTCTAACAGACTTAGTTCGAATAACTCTCAGTAATTAAGTACGATTACGGAGTGTGAATGATCATAATATTTCACAGTGTGTACACCACTTCAAGAATTATGGCAAACAGAAGCAAACATGTGGAGTATTTCTTGTGTCAAGTGTCACTTCCTATTTCAATTGCTCACGAAAAATGCAGTGTAATGACTGTCAATGGTCTAAACCTATTTTTGGTATGTCATGTCGTTAGCCTCCTTCCTATTAGCATAAATTTATACAGCTTCCATAAAACCTCAGCTCATGTGACTTCTATGAAGTTTCTTGTACTAATGTCGTTCGTCGAATTATAGCAGCTCATTTTCTTATCTTAAAAATATAAGGCACTGAGCGTAAGCAAAACAAGCAATAGCGAGTAAATATACCAGTAGAGAACAGAATGTCAACAAGTGTATGCAGCACAATTCTTACAACGAGGCTCTGCCAAGCGAACAATCTATAATTAATACAATAGTGTGACCTAAACTCTATGTTCATACACAGTATATCAGCATTTCTATACACCAAATTAAAGAGTAGTTATGACAACAAACAGAAATGTATAAATATGCAATCCATACGCATAGCAGCAAACAGGTCATTAGCATCATATCAGCATAAGCAAATAAATGTTCATATGTCATCTTAATAAGTAAACATGAAGGCGCAAGCAGATAAATCACAAAGTGTAACCTACATACATAACCACAGTCAGCACAATTAATCAGGTGACAATTATAATTTAAATAAATAAGCACAGCAGGCACATAATTAAAAAAAATATGACATCAGTGAAAAAGCATAGCAGCCAAGCGATGCATAATATATACAAATAACAATCCTGTTCATTAATAAAACATTGACAAAAATCAGCTAACATACGCAAGCACGTCGCTTCACAAGTAATTTCAGAGAACATGAAATTAGCACAAAGTATGAATCACGTAATCGCGAGCAGCAAATTACGTCTAAAGTACGTACCTAAGTGGAAATATGTTACCTGAAAAATGAACTCAATTAACAGTTACCTTTTTTTTAGTTTATTAGTTTCTTCTTGGAAATTACATTCTTTCTGAAAATTTCTCGATAGCAAGTCCTCTTAACGTCGGAGACACACAGAATTTACCTGAAGTTCTTAAATATTTTATAGAACCGTATCCTGAAAAATACTGAATGTTAATAACATAATTCATCAAGTCACTATAGCTTTATACTGAATTTAGTCGGAGAGATTAAACTGTGTATTTGTTTACGGCTGTCAGTGCATTCGCACTGAGCGCTCGATCAGCTGTAGGCGCGTGACGTAGGAAGCAATTGTTCGCGGTCAACGACTGCCTTGTGCGGCGCGCAGACTTGACTGTTGCTTTGAGTATGTCCCGCCGCCAAAACACAGCGCGGTATCCTTGTACTCTCCGCATGTTTACATCTAGCTGTTGGTTTCTCAAAAGTATGTCATTCCACAAAAATTTTTCAAAAGTATATCATTCCACAAAAATTTTGGAAACTACGAACCTCACGTTTTGTGGTAGGAACAGCATGATTACGAATAGCGTCTAATTTTTCTGGATCAGGGAGAATACCTTCTGTAGAAATAATGTGACCGAGAAATTTCACCTGAGAACGACCAAATTCAGATTTTTTTTTTTTTTTTTTAAGTACACTGTAATGCCAATTCGTGCAAAAATACGAAATAATGAATCCAAAATTTTGTTATGCTCACTCCAAGAACGTTTAGCAATAAGAAAGTCGTCAACATACGAAGTAATATTGTCACGAAGATAAACAGGTAACATTTCGTTTAAACTACGAATGAATGCTGCAGAAAATATAGTAAGTCCAACGGTAAATTCCAAAGTCACTTTTGGGTAAAACAGTCATATCCGGTTATTGTTTATCTACTGTCTAGATAGATTGATAGTAGAAGAGTTGTTTTTGACAGATGCAAAGAATAGTAAAAGAGTAGGCAGCGGTACAGAAAACTAAAAGAGAAATAGCACCACTACAGCTCGAGGCCCTATGCTCGCTACGGCACATATTCACTTAGAGTAGTGAATCCCCTGAGGACGTTAATAGCTGCACATAATTTTCAGTTTGTGACTTTGTGGCACATCTGGCGGAAGTGTGTACATAAATTGATCTAACCATGCACATGGATGTATGTCATTCTTAGAATTGCGGAAGATCTTAAATTTCCGGACAGTCAAAAAGTGTTTATAGTCAAAACTTTCGCCTCGTGGCGACAAAGACCTACCGCGTCTGTCCCAGTCCCAATGACGATTATTGCTAAGTTCGCGCGCCAGGCGCTCTCTTGTTGCATTCCGTAAATGAAACAAATTATTTTCTTCAAACCCCTCTGCTATCTGTGATTCCAAATTTCTTTTGCTGTCTTTTCCTACAATTTAGCCTTCGATCTGTTTGACTTGCTTTCGTAATGCCTCAACTTCCCTTTTAACGCGTTCATTAAATTTTCCCTGATTTTCAACATGCTTATTTATGTTCTGGTACTCTTCGGTTTCTGCAAATGGCAATGGTGCTGTATCATCTGAATCTCTGTCCCCATTTAAACTAAGACTTGTCAATTTATCTGAAATCTCCTCAACTCTTTCCGATAAATCACCTATTTGTTCTTTCTGTTTATTTACGTCTTCCGTAAGTGTCGCGACTCGGGTTTCAGTATTAACACATTTAGTAGTTAACTGTTCATACTGTTGTGTTAGGTTATTTAATCTGTCATTTGGTACGGATTCCTCGATTCTCTCAAATATTTCTTCCTTATCGTTTGCACGTTGTAAATTTAACTCTGAAAATTTCTGTACTATCACGCGATCTCTTTCTTCCTGTTCTCTATCCTGTTCCCTTTGTCTAATCTCTACTGCAACTAATCTATTATTGTGAGCATTCAAAATCGGTTGTACTTCTTCTCTGATTTCTTTCTTTAATTCATCTTTCATATTTTTGAAACATGTCCCTATTCGTGAATCTAACCGTGTTTCCAAAGTTCCCATCTCTGTTTTTAATTCAGATCCTAACTGTGATCCAAGTGAGTCTAACCGTGTTTCCATTGTTCCCATCTCAGTTTTTAAATCAGATCCTAACTGTGATCCAAGTGAGTCTAACCGTGTTTCCATTGTTCCCATCTGTGTTTGTAATTCAGATCTAAACCGTGTTTCCATTGTTCCCATCTCAGTTTTAAATTCAGATCGCAAATTTAATATTACACTCATCAACTGCTCCATATTAACTTGTTCGAGATTCCTTTCGCCCCTATCATTTCTCACAAAACCAGCTTCCTTCGTCGTGGCTGTAAAGCTATCTGTGTTCGATACTATTCCAGATTCTTCTATCGTTAATCTCGTATTCTGTGAATTTTCTAATTGAGAAAAATCTTGAACTGGTTCCGGACTGTTTTCCCGACTTATTAAATTGTTTTCAACTCCATTATTCAAGATACTGTTGTCCTGTGTTGGCGAGTTCGCCATGTCAACAATTTCGTCATTTCACTATTCATCATTTTCGCCTTTTTCATCGATCGCGTAATCATTTACAAAACATACAAAACTCGTCACTGTACGAAAATTATACACAATGACTCCTTATCTCCAACAATACCATTCACATGAAATGTTTCCCTCAAACACGATTAATCGAACAATTGAAATAATTGCACTCAATTGTCAAACCCATAGACAAGACAATAAAAATTAAATTTTGAAAAATACCATTAGAAGAATGCCAATTACCAAATCTACACTTGCAATATAAACTACAATTACTAAACTACAAATTACTACAACAATACTACTGTCTACTATTTTTACAATCAGAAGATTCCAAGGGACGATCCGAAGCAGCGGTCGCCACGTGCATGGGGTCTTAATTAAATAAAATGCAAATATTTTTGGTAGCTGTATATCCGATTACGCTGTCTCGTAAACGGTTGGCCCTGACTAGTATTATTACGCAATCTGACTGCATGGAACAACAACAAAGAATGAAATGAAAATTTTCGTTAACACAATTAATTAATTAAGTCCCCAGCAACTATAAAACCTACGAAGCCAACAAAGCTCAAGTGTAGCTGTTCTGTGTGTGGAAGTGTGATTCAACGTACACATCTGGCACGGTTCTTCTTCACTAAAACAAGAAATTTTAACTATCATTTATACTGAAGTAATTAAAAAATAGAAATACTATAATTGCGTAAGGGAAGCAGAATTACCCTCTAATACAAGAACACAAGCCAGATGCTTTGTTGACTGAACCTGTAATGATGCATTATTCAGGACATTGAAATAATGAGAAAAAAAAGAAAAGGAGTTTGTTACGTCATTTATATTGATGAAAATCACTCTAATCCTTACAATATATCTCCACACCGATTCTCTACTACCACATCCCAACAAGACTCTCCAATATCACATCTCAGCAAGCACTGCCTACTAGCTCATCTCAACAAACACTCTTCACTACGACATCTCAGCACAGACTGCCACGAGACCTCGACAGGCACTGACTACTACGAGTTCTCCCCTAGCACTGTGTAGGCGGCTTAATAATACTCTTTGGCGCAATCTCTGGCGCAGTGGCTCAGTGTAGCCACCTTTCACTGTTACCTGAAATGCTCCTCCATGATACTGATAAGAGGGAGATTGAGTTAATAATTAAATCACTACAGACCAAGAACTCTCATGGATATGACGGGGTATCTAGCAGAATACTGAAGTATTGTTCTATGTATGTTAGCCCAGTACTTAGCCATATCTGTAACTTTTTCTTTAGAAGTGGTCGGTTTCCTGACCGATTAAAGTACTCGGTAGTGAAGCCACTTTATAAAAAGGGAGACAGGGATAATGTTGACAATTATAGACCTATTTCTATGCCATCGGTGTTTGCTAAAGTTATCGAGAAGGTTGTATATACAAGGTTACTGGAGCATTTAAATTCACATTATTTGCTGTCAAATGTACAGTTTGGTTTTAGAAATGGTTTAACAACTGAAAATGCTATATTCTCTTTTCTCTGTGAGGTTCTGTACGGATTAAATAAAAGTTGCGAACGCTAAGTGTTTTCTTTTACTTAACGAAGGCTTTTGACTGTGTTGACCACTAAATATTACTGCAGAAGTTGAACCATTATGGAGTAAGGGGAGTAGCTTACAATTGGTTCGCCTCTTACTTAAAGAACCGAAAGCAGAAAGTAATTCTCCGCAATATTGAGAGTGGTAGTGATGTTCAGTCCCAATGGGGCACTGTTAAGTGGGGCGTTCCCCAAGGGTCGGTGCTGGGGCCACTGCTGTTTCTTATTTATGTAAATGATATGCCTTCTAGTATTACAGATGATTCAAAAATATTTCTGTTTGGTGATGACACCAGCTTGGTAGTGAAGGATCTTGTGTGTAGTATTGAAACAGTGTCAAATAATGTAGTTCATGAAATAAGTTCATGGCTTGTGGAAAATAATTTGATGCTAAATCACAGTAAGACTCAGTTTTTACATTTTCTAACTCACAATTCAACAAGAACCAATATTTTGATCAGACAGAATGTGCATATTATAAGCGAGACGGAACAGTTCAAGTTCCTAGGCGTTCAGATAGATAGTAAGCTGTTGTGGAAAGCCCATGTACAGGATCTTGTTCAGAAGCTTAATGCTGCTTTATTTACCATTAGAACAGTATCTGAAATAAGTAACAGTTCAACACGAAAAGTAGTCTACTTTGCATATTTTCATATGCTTATGTCGTATGGTATTATTTTTTGGGGTAATTCTTCTGATTCAAAACGGGTATTTTTGGCTCAAAAACGGGCTGTTCGAGCTATATGTGGTGTAAGTTCGAGAACCTCTTGTCGACCCCTATTCAATAGTCTGGGAATTCTGACATTGCCCTCACAGTATATATTTTCTTTAATGTCGTTTGTTGTTAGCAATATTAGCTTATTCCCAAGAGTTAGCAGCTTTCACTCAGTTAATACTAGGCAGAAATCAAATCTGCATGTGGAATGCACTTCCTTGACTCTTGTGCAGAAAGGAGTGCAGTATTCTGCTGCATCCATTTTCAATGAGCTACCACAAGAACGCAAAACTCTTAGCAGTAGTCCAAACTCTTTTAAGTCTAAACTGAAGAGTTTCCTCATGGCTCACTCCTTCTATTCTGTCGAGGAGCTCCTGGAAGAGCTAAAAAATTAAGCAAATTCCAGTGTGACATTGTTGATTTTCTTTATTTAAACTTACGACTTGTCGCCTGAATATGTTTTTTACATTTCATTTTATCTGTTTCTACTATCGTGTTATAATTTCATGTATTGACTCGTTCCATGACCATGGAGACTTCTCCTTAATTTGGTCCCACGGAACAATAAATAAATAAAATAAAGTGCTACACTGCTCATTCAGTTTTCACCACGAATCACGTCACATGCATACAATTTCCCTTGCCTTGAAAAATGAGACAGAATCCGTCGGCACTATTCGTCCACCTACTGTTATTCCAGTCGATGTAGACCAGAAGACCGGAACATATACACTTCTGACAGAAAAAAAAAATCTAAAGGGAAACACCCAGAAGACGTGTTCACATGGCAATCTAACTTCACACATATTCATATTACTAACGTGTGTGTAAATGATTAGAGCTACATTTCCCTGTGATCGCTATAAAGGTCACCACTGTTCACACAGTTGATAAGGGGCGTGACCAGCGTCAGAAGTTGAGTGATCAGTCTGAAGGAGACGGAGATGTGGCGCATCCGTGTGAGGCAGCACTATCCGAACCTTGATAGAGTTTCAGAAGTGCCTCCATTTCGCTGGCTCGTCGAATCGTGCAGTATCCAGGTTTTTGGGGTGTTCAAATGTGGCTGTGTGGGAACGTGAGAGCAGGTATACTCGTCTTCGTGTTTCCGGCCAACCACCTCAAGGGTGATTGGTGTACGTTGCATCAAGCACATTGCAACCCCTTCATATTTGCGGTTCCCATCCGAGAACAAGTAATGGACTCGCTGAACTGTTCTCTGTCATCTCGCACCATTGCTCGGAGACTACAAGAAGCTGGACTAAGGAATTACTGTACCATTCGTAGGCTGCCGTCAACACCACAACACAGATGCCTGCATTTGGCGTGGTGCCGCTTCTGGGAAGCATGACTACTAATGAATGACGTAACATCATGTTAAACGATGAATCGCGGTTATTCACTGCCACGGATGATCGTCGTCGGCTAGTATGGTGTCTACCTGGGAAGAGGTCCCATTCTTCCAATATTTTGGAGAGACGCAGTGGTGTTATTGCTGGTGTGGTGGGCTGGAGAGCCATTCCGTATGACTTCAGGTCACGGCTGGTTGTGACTGAGGAATCTCTGATGGAGCAGTGGTATGTCGCGGACGTCCTGGGTCCTCATGTGTTATCTCACATGTGACAGTATCGTGGTGCTATTTTTTTGAAAGGATAATTCTCGTCTACAGATAACATGTGTCCCTATGGACTGTCTGCGTGATGTTGAAGTAACCGCGCAGCCGGTACTTTCGTAGTGTGTCCGCGATAGAACATGTTGGCACCAGCTCTGATATCAGCTCCGTCCCTGTGCCACTAAGCATAATACCAAAGAGCAGTTGCAACCACTGTAGGCCAGCTTACTTCAAGGGAGGTTACAATGGCTTTATGACAACGTTCCTAACTGATTTAAAGCATGTATCCAGGCAAGAGTGAGGTGTAGAGTAGTATTGATATGCCCCAAGTTCTCTGTAAATTTGACTCGATTTTATAATCACTGAAATAACATCGCATTTCCTCTCAACCCGTGAAGTATCTTTTCGTTTCTACCTCCTGACATTCATAAGCCATTTTCCTCCGGCTGACAACATTTTTCGACTCATCCTTGCCCTACTATCTCGTCGTCTGTATTACTTCACACTCTGATTATACGAGGTTCATTCAATAATTAAACAGACAAATTGATCTGGAGAAAAAAGCGTTTATTTTTATATAAAATACTTTTTCTACTTTTCAACATAATCCCCTTTAACGTTTATGGACTTATTCCAACGGACTACCAGCTTTCTTATTCCCGCTGCAAAGAACTCCTGGAAACCCTTCCCACGTAATGCCTCCTTCAGTGCACCAAACAAATGGAAGTCAGGACTGTAACGGGGATGAGGTAGTACTTCCCAGCCCATTTTGTCGATGTTTTCACGGGTTAGTTGAGCAATATCAGGAAGAGCGTTGTCTTGCTGGAGAATCACACCTCTCCTCTGAGATCGAAAACGTCTCTCTTTCATGGCTGGCTTCACCTTGTTTAAAAGCAAATTCGAATAGTACTAGCTCTTCATTGCACGCTGCTCTTCCAGAAAATCACAAAAAACTGGAACTTCAGTATCCCAAAACACCCTCAACATGACTTTTCCTGCTAATAATTGGGTTTTGAGTTTTTTCTTGACAGGTGAGTTGGTGTGCTCCCACTTTGTCTTCTTGATTCTGGCTCATAACAGTGAACCCAAGTTTCTTCACAAGTTTAAATTTTGTTGAGGAAATGCTCACCTTCTCTTTCATAACGTTTCTTTATCTCTGTGCACCCTCTCAACCTTGTTTCCTTTTGTAGCCGCGTCAACTCCTTTGGGACTCATCTTGCACATATTTTGCGATACTTAAGCTTGTTACAGATAATGTTATTAACTGTATCAGTACTAACTTTCAGCTTGTCAACTATTATTTCCACAGTCACACGGCCATCGGCACGCTGTTTAGCGCCCGAAAACCTCAAACCACACACACACACACACGAATAATGTCATCAGTTCGATTTTCAATTGAATGAGTTGAAATGCAAATGGTCGACCAGAACGGTGCTCCTCAGCCACTGAGTCGCGAGCATTTGCGAACTGCTCTACCCACTTGTAAAAATTTGCACGATTCATATAACCTTCACCGTAGACATTAGACATTCTACAGTAGATTCGCCTTCAGCAGTTTTTCGCCTTCAGCATGTAAAAAATGAATAGCAGAACGTTGTTCAACTAATGTGGACGTTTCAAGGGGACTAGTCATCTTGAAATGTATTTTTGAGGTTATAAAAAAACAATGTTGTTATATCAGCTGATCAGGGCTCATCCCAGGGATGCCAACTTAAAGCCAAAAAGGACCAAACTTGCCCTACTAACAGTTTTCCCCCCAGACCAATTTGTCTCTATAGTTACTGAATGACCCTCGTAATAATTAATTTGACCTAAACGCGTTTCTTGTCACTGGCATTGACTGAAGCGAGTGTGGAAAACCTGAATCATATTTTCATTTGAAAATGCTGTCTGACTCCATATGTTTTTGTTGTTGTGGTCTTCAGTCCTGAGACTGGTTTGATGTAGCTCTCCATTCTACTCTATCCTGTGCAAGCTTATTCATCTCCCAGTACCTACTGCAGCCTACATCCTTCTGAATCTGCTTAGTGTATTCATCTCTTGGTCTCCCTCTACGATTTTTATCCTCCACTCTGCCCTCCCACCAGATGGTAGAGTTTTGTCAGGACTGGCTCTCCCAAGGCTGTCAGTAGTTCTAATGGAATGTTGTCTACATCCGGGTCCTTGTTTCGACTTAGGTCTTTCAGTGCTGTGTCAAACTCTTCACACAGTATCGTATCTCCCATTTCATCTTCATCTACATCCTCTTCCATTTCCATAATGTTGTCCTCAAGTACGTCGCCCTTGTATAGACCCTCTATATACTCCTTCCACCTTTCTGCTTTCCCTTCTTTGGTTTCCATTTGAGCTCTTGATATTCATACAAGTGGTTCTCATTTCTCCAAAGGTCTCTTTAATTTTCCTGTAGGCAGTATGTATCTTACCCCTAGTGAGATAAGCCTCTACATCCTTACATTTGTCCGCTAGCCATCCCTGTTTAGCCATTTTGCACTTCCTGTCGATCTCATTTTTGAGACGTTTGTATTCCTTTTTGCCTGCTTCATTTAATGCATTTTTATATTTTTTCCTTTCATCAATTAAATTCAATAATTCTTCTGTTACCCAAGAATTTCTACTAGCCCTCGTCTTTTTACCTACTTGACCCTCTGCTGCATTCACTACTTCATCCCTCAAAACTACCCATTCTTCTTCTACTGTATTTCTTTCCCCCATTCTTGTCAATTGTTCCCTTATGCTCTCCCTGAAACTCTGGACAACCTCTGGTTTAGTCAGTTTATCCAGGTCCCATTTCCTTAAATTACCACCTTTTTGCAGTTTCTTCAGTTTTAATCTACAGTTCATAACCAATAGATTGTGGTCAGAGTCCACATCTGCCCCTGGAGCCGGCCGCGGTGACAGTGCGGTTCTAGGCGCTTCAGTCCGGAACTGCGCGACTGCTAAGGTCGTAAGTTCGAATCTTGCCTCGGGCATGGATGTGTGTGATGTCCTTAGTTTAGTTAGGTTTAAGTAGTTCTAAGTTCTAGGGGACTGATGACCTAAGCTGTTGAGTCCCATAGTGGTCAGAGCCATTTGAACGATTTTTTTTTTTTTTTTTTTGCCCCTGGAAATGTCTTACCTGGTTCCTAAATCTCTGTCTTACCATTATATAATCTATCTGATACCTTCTACATACATTAGTTGTAAATATAAAATCGAACTGATACGGATGATATGAAATATTTTAAAGCACACGAGGGCTGTGCAATAAAAAAAAAATGGTTCAAATGGCTCTGAGCACTATGGGACTTAACTTCTGAGGTCATCAGTCCCCTAGGACTTAGAACTACTTAAACCTAACTAACCTAAGGACATCACACACATCCATGCCCGGGGCAGGATTCGAACCTGCGCGCGTAGCGGTCGCGCGGCTCCAGACTGTAGCACCTAGAACCGCTCGGCCACTCTGGCCAGCCCTGTGCAATAGACACAAAAGATTAAAGTAAACTTTTTTCCTCAGGAGCCCCACTCTGCAACCCGCTTCACTGACTCTGTCAGCTACTCCCACAGAGCACTACTTTTACTTTGGACAGCAGCGTTCTGACGTGTGCGCCGAGTGCAAACAGTGTTGTTGTGTCCCCCGGAAGCGGGCACCTCCTTCCGAGGGATTATGAAGAGGAGTGCCCTTTGTGAGAGGTCCGACTGGCGGCACTCGTCACAGGCCGCACAATGCGCCCCTCGGAGCCTCGCCGGCTGGCATTACGCATTTATCGCCGATGCCGGCGCCCTCAGCTCTCCCCGCCTGCTAATTCTCTCGCGCCGCTCGTGTGCTTCTTTCAACCTGCCAGCGCTTTCAAGGACACCGGGCGCGCCGCACGTGGCTATACGGCACAGAAAATATCTCTTTTGCTACAAAAGCGGGCAATTAGCGGTCGCGACCACAGTGCTTCTACCGCACGAGGCCTACCTTTGAGAGGTACTTTCTTTGCTGGGAAAGCTGACGGTTCCATCGCCATTCGTCATCCAGTCTTATATCGTACCCTACCTGCAAGTCTCTATCAGTCTGCCTGACAGTGGTTAATCGCAAGCCAGCACTACTTCTACCTGTTGTCGCGTTACGCGTTGCTGTTGTTGTTGGGAGCCCGAAGATTAACCTGCGCTCTTATATTCAACCACGAACGGCTCCTGTGCAATGTCATCAACAAATTGCAAGTGAAAGTTGTGGTCACAACAGTGACCTTTTTTTTTTTTTTTGAGTCATCAGTTTTCTGACTTGTTGTAACAAATTCCTCTCCTGTGCCAACCTCTTCATCTCAGAGTAGCTCTTATTGCAACCTATGTCCTCAATTATCTGCTTGATGTATTTCAATCTTTGTCTTCCTCTACAGCTTTTACCCTATATAGCTCCCTCTAGTACCATGCAAGTTATTCCGTCATATCTTAAGAGATGTCCTACAATCCTTTCCCTTCTTCTTAGAGTGTTCTCCATATATTTCTTTTCTCGCCGATTCTTCGGAGAACGTCCTCGTTCCTTACCTTATCAGTCCACCTAATTTTCAACATTCTTGTGTAGCACCGCATCTCAAATGCTTCGATTCTCTTTTGTTTCTGTTTTCTCACAATCCATGTTTCACTGCCATACAATGCTGTTCTCCAAACGAACATACTTAGCAATATCTATCTCAAATTACGGATTAAGGCCTATGTATGATACTAGTAGACGTCTCTTGGCTAGGAATGACGTCTTTGCCAGTTCTGGTCTGCTTTTTATGGCCTCCTGGCTCCTTCCGTCATAGGTTATTTTGCTGCCTACGTAGCACAACATCCTATCCACCAATCCTGATGTTAAGTTCCTCTCACTTCTCATTTCTGCTACTTCTTACTACTTTCGTCTTTCTTCGATTTACTTTCAGACCACTCAGTCCACATTCTGTACTCATTAGACTGTTCTTTCCATTCAGCACATGGTGTAATTCTTCCTCACTTTCACTGAAGATAACAGAATCACCAGCAAATCTTGTTATTGATATCCTTTCACCCGGAATTTTAATCCCTCTCTTGAGTCTTTCTTTTATTACCGTCATTACTTCTTCGAGGTATCGATTGAACTGTAGGGGAGAAAAACTACACCCTTATCTTACACCCGTTTTTATTCCGAGCACTTCGTCCTTGGTCCTCCGTTCTTACCGTACCCTCTTGTTTCTTGTACTTGTTGTACATTACCCGTCTTTCCCTATAGCTTACTCCTAATTTTCTCAGAATTTTGAACATCTTGCACCATTCTACACTGTCGACGCTTTTTCCATATCGACAAACCCTATGAACGTGTCTTGATTTTTCTTTGCTCTTGCTTCCATAATCAACCACTAAGTCAGAACTGTATGGAACATTTATACTGCGTACAGCGGAAGCTGTGAGGGGTTGCTGGTCCCCCATCGAGCGCCTCCCCAGGTGGCGGATAGGGGAATGCTCACCAGATATGGTGGGTACCAGGAAAATGAAATACCCGAGGCGGACCAAAACCAGTAGCTGCTGCCTTTCAGAGAGACAGCGCCGCCAAAGGCTGAGAGAAACCCGAGAGAAAAAACTCCTGTGAGTTCGATTGCAGTCAAGGAAGCAGATCTCCTATCGAGCTAGGGTGTATGCGTTGACAACCCGTGAACCTGAAACCAGCGTATCACACAAATTGCAACATAGAATATCAACAATGGGACATATTTAAAGATGACAAACTTGGCAATCAAAAAAGTGGCACGGATAAGATTCTGGGACGCGCGTACAATGTGGCCAGTGCAAGTGATACAAGAAATGGAACGATACAGATTAGAAATTTTAGCGTTAAGTGAAACAAGAATAACTGGATTTGAAGAAAGAAGAATAAAGGAAGGACATATCCTCCTCTAATCTGGAAGAAAGGATGAAACCCATATTGAAGGAGTGGCATTAATATTAGACTGGAGAGCAAAGCGGTCTTTAATAGAGTGGCGCCCAATTACAGAGAGAATCATAGTCGCTCGCTTTGCAACGAGGTTAAAACCAGTGACTATTGTAAATGTTACGCACTAACAAAATTGCCTGAGGATGAAGAGAAAGACAAGTTCTATAGCAAACTCCAAGAAGAACTGCAAAAGTGTCGAAAAAGAGATATCCTCCTTCTAACGGGTGACTTTAATGCAAAAATTGGGAATGACAACTATGGGATGGAGCAGTTATCGTGCAACATGGTCTCATAGAGCTCTGCGGCATGTTAAACTTCAACATCGGAGGGTCCATTTACCCCCATAAATGGTGTCACCAAGTGTCGTGGGTTTCACCACGCGGTAGAACAGGGAACTAGATATACCACTTTTCAGCTAGCAGGACCCGGCGAAAATCACGCATAGACGCGAGGAATAAAAGAAGAGTATAGGTCGGTGGCGATCACCACCTTATACTGGCAACAGTCCGTCTAAAAATAGCTGCGCACAAGGGACATTATGGGCAGAAGAGGTTTAAGTTTAATTTTGGAAAGTTGAGCAACACAAACGAGAGGAGCTCTCGACCCAACTGAGGAATCGTTTTGAAGTGCTTAGCAGAGGAATCAAAGAGAATGACATTAAAGATAAGAGAACCATCATCAACAATCTCGCAGCTAAGGCGGCTGCAGCAGCTAACAGAGGTGACAAGAAGACACTATATAACATATAAAAAGGCTCTATATAACATCACAAGGAAACTGTAAAATAAGAGATTTGGGGGTGACAAGCCTGTAAAGGACAAGCAAGAAAACTACTAGCAAATCGAGCAGACCAAGTGCAGAGACGGAAACAACATTTTGAGAACTTTCTGAATCGTGGAACTACAGATGATAGAGTAACTCAACTGAAGGTGGATGGGGAATGATTCCCACAAGATATGTCAATTAACGTAGAACTGTCATCCAAAGAAGAAATCGTTAAAGCAGTGCAGTAAATAAAAAATGGAAAATCTCCGGGCCTGGACATCAATCCAGAGTTACTTAAAGTAGGTCCCTCTATAATAACAGAAATTTGACATCTACTCATGACAGCCATATGTGTGAATGAAGAAGTACCAAATGATTGGAGTATAGGCTCGCTCATCACGTTCCCTCCCCAAGAAAGGAAACCTATCGGTTTGTGATAATTGGAGAGGCATGACCCTGCTGTCAATCCCAAGCAAGATCGTCTCACGAATAATCCTAAACGGGATAAAAGCTTATGTAGACAAGAAATAAGAAGAGAGCAGTATTCAGGGAAGGTCGCTCTTGCATTGACCAGATAAACACCTTGAGATTAACAGCTGAACATTCATATGAATATGAGCCATCGCTTTACATGTTGTTTTTAGACTTTGAAAAGGCCTTCGACAGTATAATTAGAACAAAAATATGGAGCTCACTGTAAGCTTTTGAAATTCCCAAGAAAATAATTGCTCTTGTCAATAAACGTTCCAGATTCAATATCATGGTCTGCTTTCAGATCAAATAGCAGTGAAGACAGAAGTTAAGCAAGGCTGGATGCTTTCGCCGATACTAATTAACGCAGTACTGAATCTTTTACTGGCGCAAGCAATGGCTAAAGAAAGGGGAATGAAATGAAGCAATGTAACTCATATAGAAGACCTAGATTTTGCAGATGACCTTTGCCTTCTGTCCCACAACCTTAAAGACACGAAAGTGAAACTAGAAAATCTGAAATCTGCTGCGAAGAAAGTCAGTTTGAAAATTAATGCCCAAAAAACAAAAGACATGCGGGCAAATGATAAGAACACAGCAGTGCTGAAGCTAGAGAGCCAGATAATCGAAAAGGTGGATAAGTTTTGCTATCTTGGAGGTATGATTACACCATTTGGTGAGGCAACATAGAACATTAACAGCCACATCAACAAAGCCAAAGGCGGTTTTACAATTTTCGCTCTATCTGGAGATCGAAGGACATAACACTGAGGACCAAATTGCGGATACTTTGAAGTAATGTACTCGTATGCTTCTGTATGGATGTGAAACATGGAAGGTGACAAAGCAGCTAATCCATAAGCTGCAGACATTCAGCACAGATGTCTGAGGAATATCCTGGGGATACGGTGACCAAAAGTCATCACTAACGAAACACTCTGGGAAGGTATCAATCAGAAGACAATTGAGCTGCAACTAAGAAGCAGGAAGTGGAGATGGTTAGGACACGCACTTAGGAGACCAAACGAAAATACTGCGAAGGAAGCACAGGGACGACGAAGACGAGGCAGGCCCAAAATGACGTGCAGACGATCAGTTGAAGCAGAAGGTCAACAGCAAGGAATAGGATGGAAGAAGTGAAAATACTAGCAGCAGACAGAACAAGATGGTGACCCTTTGTTGCTGCCTTATGCTCCACATTAGGAGTTGAAGCATTTAATAATAAAATAATGATAATACAGGGAAAGCGGAAAACTTCATCCCCTAAGTCACCAAGCTGACGAAAATTTGTGCTGAGTGATCGTGACAGACACTGAAGAGAATTGTGACTAAAGATTTGAGGTTGACAGCTGTAAACGTCACTGGAGAACTGAATGCTGCATTCGCGAACACTGTCAGCGATAAAACAACGCGAAGGGGCCCCAGAAGCTAGGAATTTACAAGGCGAATTGAAATTCCAGAACCTCACGTCAGCGTTGCAAATTTCCGTAACAGGAGTACGCGGTGCCGAGGCGGTAAAACCTGGACTGTGGAGAAATGCATGAAAATCCTTTGGTCGTATGAGTATTGTTTCGCACTGTTACCGGCTTCTGGCCGAGCTTACGTCCCAGGCGTGAAACACGATAGGGTTTCGGTGATGATTTGGGTAGACATATCGTGGTATTCCATTGGCCACATGGTTACTCTGCAACGTCGCATTACTGCCAATTGTTATGTGATCATTTTGGCTCAAGCTCTGTCCCACGGTACAGTGTTTGTTCCCCAATGCTGATGCTGTGTTCCAAGACGACAGGTCCCCTCTTCACAAAGTCCGCGTCGTCCAGGCCTGGCTTTCTGAACACAACGTCGCATCTCCTCTGGTCACCACAGTCATTAGATCTCATCATTTAAGCCTCTGTAGTCTACTTTGGAGGGAAAGGTGCGTGATCGCTATAAATCCCCATCATCGTTACCTAAACGTGCCACTATTGTGTAGGAAGAATGCTATAAGATACATTTAAAAACCGTACGGGACCTCTATTTATCCATTCCAAGACGACTGAAAGCTGTTTTGAATGCCAACGGTTTTCCTGTACCACATTAAGCATGGTTTTTGGTGTTTCAGTTTTTTTGTCCAACCTCTACACGTACTCGGGTACCGCGCGCTGCGGAATTTGAATCCGCGCCAGACGTCATGGACCTCGAAGACCCTTAGAATTCTCTGCACCAACACGCCGTAAGCTGTGGCGGCGCGCGCCTCCTGGCCCGCTTTTAGTGTGAGGGTGCCACAGTGGAACACGTGGTCCCAGGGCCAATAGCGGCGCCCCCGACGCGTACTTAAGCGCCTGCCTCGCGCTCAGCCGTGTTTCCCCCTCCCCCCCCTTCGCTTTTCCTCTCCTTCCCCCCTTTTTTATTTTCCCATCATCTGTCCAGTTTCCCCCCACCTGCTGTCTGCTGTGGTATGTCACATTTGCCAACTTTTTAGTGCAGTGTTCCAGTGAATGTTCAGTGTTGTTCGTCTTTCTAGTGTTGCGAACAGAAACCATGCTGTCGCTGGGTGTGAATTTTATGTCTTTTGCGAACAGAAACCAGACTGTCGCCGTGTGTTTTAATTGTCTGTCTATTGTTTTACCTGGCTGCTTCGAATATATTTTATTAGCATCATCATCCCTTTGTTCTATGTTTTAAGTTCCACGATTTTTTCGCCATGTTACTTTTTAAGTCCCCGGTTTTGTCGCCTGTTTTGATTATTTATTCCCTTCATCTTTTTAAAACAAAGTCTGTAGGCTGAGGAGCAGCATACTACGTTGCTGCGAGCCCGCCCCCTTCGGGGGGAACCGAAAAAAAAAAACAAAAAAAAACAAAAAAAAAACAAAAAAAACTCAGCCTGTCAGTCTAATCTCGCGTACGTCGGTTTACACCTCGCTTCGCGCTATACAGCTTACTTACTTCCTTGTTCTGTGTACGAGTGGCCGTGTTTGTTTCCTTGTGACTCCGTTGTTTGATCTTGTATTCGTTCTGTCCTTCGTTGGTCGTGTCCGTCCTCTCCCGTTGTGTTGTTCGCGGGCCTCTCCGCGGGTCCCGCCGCACTTCCCGTCATTGCTACCCCGCGACCGTCTTGGTCGCAGTTACAACACATACATTTCAATCTGTTCATGCATTCATGCCTAGGTCTTCCTCTACAGCCCCCCCCTCCCCTCCTCAGACATCACTCGATTACCGTTTTCATTATTCAGTTAGGATGTGTTCTATCAGCCGATCCCGTCTGTTACCGACGTTGTTGATGAGAGACTTTTCTAGTACACATACGCTCGTATGTTACGAGGTTCAAGACCATTTCGTTCAGCCTTACGCAGAAAGTGATATGAAATATTTAACTGATTTAAAATGGAAGTACAGATTCGGACTGTAATAGAGAAGACGAATCAGATTGTAATCACTGGTGGACTGTATACGTAATTCACGAGCTGATAAATTTGATTGGCAGTTTTCACCCTTATAGATAATTTTTCCGGCAATTCTGAAACGCCAAACATAATCCCAAGATAAAGTGCTACGGAAAGAGAAGGTTCGCGTAGTTCTCTATAAGACAAATTAGTACAATAGTTCCAAAATTGTCATCTGTTGAAAAGGAAGACTTTCGCCATTGTATTCAAACTTTGTTCGGAGACACTGTTCCGCTTAAGGGGGTGCAGTTTTTGGCGGGAGTGGTAGTTTGGCGTCTCCTCAGAATGACCAATATAAAGCACCAAGGATCTTCCCTGCTATTCATCTGACCCGCCGCAGGAGAGACAGGGCTGCCTCTCCAGTTAGGCTGGCAGCGTAAAACGAATTTTTCTTCGCAGCGGCAACACTAGTGTGTAGCCTCCGATGTTATAAATCCGAGAGATGCGTGCTGCGGAGGCCCTCTAAAGAATCTTCTGGACGCAGTTACACTATATCGATTACGTTACATCGGAAGATCACGTGTAAGTCAGCCCTCATTTTCGTTGCAGTATTTTTTTGGACATCATTACTCTGAAACTAGGCGTGTCAAGTAAATAGTCGATCAGAAACCGGTTGCGTTTTTAGAAGATACACAGTAGGGTTGCGACAGCGGTGACAACATGTTCTTGTTTTCGGGTTTACAGGCAGCCCACCAACTCACTTTGAACACATTTATGGTAACCAAAACTCTGATGAACTCGCGCTCTAGTTTCTCCGTCTAAGTCCCTCTCACAGCTCGTTGATTATGTGTGTATCTTTCCTGGTTGTTTCTCCCTTAATACTACTATTGTTTTTCACGAAAGAGTGGGCGAACTCCCACTGTTACTTCCTTATGTAATTCGTGTATTTATTTTCCACTGGTTGCTTGCTCGTGCCAGTAGTCTTCCGAAATTGTCGATTTTTTGCTGTTCTCACATTCTGAAGGTTGTCTCGCTTTTTCCATTGCTCTTAAGAGCAATATACAGATTTTAGTTCAATTGCAGCATCTCAATTATTTCTACGGCCCCTTCTCCTGTTCCTAAATAATTTAATCAGCCTAAAATGAAACACCTGTTCTCGTTTGCGAGATACAATGATGGCAGTTAAGGAGACAGGCAGTTTTGCATCTAATGTAAGGTCTGATTTATCTCCGAAATCGCATGTAGGAGTGACCGAGCAGCAAGTACATTTTAGATCAATCGCACTCCACCTTCTCTATAATAAGCCTCGTCACGGAGACTGACGGCTTAACAATTCCCCCTAGTTTTTCACCATCTGAAGCATTTGTGCAACTCCCTAACGCTGCAAAGTTGTGCAATAAATTTCTTGTCTCCCCACTGCGATTCAGTACCTCCTCAATAATTATTCGATCTGCCCACGTAATCTACAGGATTCTTCTGTAGCACCACATTTCAAAAGCTTCTATTCTCTTCATGTCTGTCTTTTTCGAAAACAGTGACACCTGGAAGGAACGTCGTACTGAGTACCGAAATTTACAGTGAAAATGGAATAAACTAATGTTTCCGAGTTGTTACACTGACAAAGGGCCTGCTTAAATGATTCCTTCAAATGGTAAATTTGAAAATACATAAAGTCGAATGATGGAAATCAAGGTTTCGGCTGTCATCGCAGGTAGCCTTCATCAGGATCATATCGATCATGTTGCAGCAAACGCACAAAATCTTCAGTCAATCTGTTACCACCCGAGGGCCGACAAAATTTCGGAGGTTATTCAGCGACATCTACTGAATATTTTGAAACATGGGCCCCACGGTCTCCGGTGGTCCATTACATTGCTTTCCGTTGCATTTATTAACTAGATGGAGACGTATTGTCCGCATGTCACCATGAACACCTCTAATGTATAGAAAAACAAGTACTGTCACTTTTTTACTTTATTTGATACCCCTTTTCGATCCGTTATTAGGTCCGAAGATGCGTTAATTATGAATTGCAGCGAAGCAAATGTCGTCAGTTGTCAATGATACAATTTTAACTGAAGAGTGACAGACGGTGATTGTTTTTCTACGTATTTATTGCCCTCATTTCTCTCTGTATCTGCATTGCACTGGGAATATCTGCACAAGAGTACAAATGAAGGTATACAGCGTGCGTCTTCTTTTGGAAACAAACTTCTTCCATTTACTCACGGCGTGTGCTGTCGGCAAAAGTGACGCTCTTCTCCCTCAGGCTTATATTCAGTACTGCTGGGTTCCGTTCCGGTTTCTTGTTTTCTGGCAATATATTAAGTTATATTTACTGATGCAGAGTAGCAAGTGCTGAATGCAGTTGAAGAGTCGCCCAATGGCGCTGAGTTATTACTCTGTAAAAGGGACCGACGAAAACAACAGGTCCCTTTACACCATAATTACCATAATACCGTCTTCGAAAATTAGTTCACACAATGTAGGCAGTGGACTGTGTAGTATGATCATACTGCTATGAACACATTTACGGAGCTTCCTTGTGACACACATGAAGCTATTTCATTCATCCATATTGTGGCGTGTATGGTTTGATTGCGTGTTGTACAACTTCAGCAAGATTGCAATAAAACTAGTTACTTATTATTAATGTATCATGAGGTTTTATTTTATCACTGCTTTTCCCGGCTAATGATCGTTATTTTGCTCCTCCTGGGAACGTGTAGCAATGTTGTCTGTCAAGCAGTGTAGATGGCACTAAGTTCATGCACAAAAGTAATCTTATAGAACCAGCAAATAAGCTAAATGCATGATAAGTAATCTGAAGTAAATAAGAGTAATGATTTTTAGTAATTTTCAGTACTGTTATACAATAGTCTCTTTACAAGTTGCAGATCGTTTATCGAATTTAACGCTACTGTTACTCGAGGTGGCAACACTTTTCTTTAAGTAAAATGAACAGTTTTGTCACAATACCCACGCACACAACACCAATGTATTTTTTCCTGTCAAATTATTTCATAAACGTCGTTACAAAATAGCCAGTCTTCATACATCAGCAGATAAGAATTTATATCAAGTAAGATGCTGTTTGCATTCATATAAGTTCACTGTATTAACAGTCTAACTGGAATTTATTATCTCAGAGTGGGTTCTGGGCCACCAATACACAATTATTATTGCAATTATGACCAAGAACATTTATGTCAATGTAACAAACCAATTTAAAACTGCCGCTGCAATAATTCACTAAGATGGCGGCTAACATAAGACAATCACTTATCGATTTTGCTTCAGGTCCTGTTTTACTACTAACAAATAATATATATTAAATCTTTTTGCACCTTCACTATATGCATTAACACTTGAAAATATTTCTCATTGTTAATCGCTTATTATTCAGCATTTACCAATAAACCGCACTATAGATCAATAGCGCTAATGGCTGCGATCTTTTGTAGCTGAGCAGAAAACTTAACATTTATATAGGACGAGAATTACAATGAAATAAAACTCCAAACAAAGAAGATTCATTTCAATGACACATAAACTCTACTTTCCAAATATTAAATAAACAACATAATACAATTTTTTACAGACCTCTGTGTTACAAGACATCAATCACATCCTGTCAGTACAACAGTTTGAACAAGGAGAAGAAGGATTTTTCTAGAAGAACCGTTGATAACAAAAGATTGAGATTTTCATTATCTTTTTCCATGGGTATTATCTGAGATACAATTTTTTACACAATATTAAATTATGTCACTAACAATAGATATTTATTATTTTATTAACGATGAAGTCCTTTTTATTAATATCACGAGAATACGATTAATGTTCATTCACATTCCACACACAATGCTGTCAAGAATATTATTCTGAATAAAATATAGGCGTGGATATTACAATATCCAATAAGTCCTTTCGAAACTTTCAAACCTACTACTGCGTGTGGTGTCCGTATATCATGTGCACCTTAGATACTTCAACGAGACACGCGCTTCTTGGTGCATACGCGAAGATAGTTACTTTACTGATAATGATATCCAGACCTAGTGACCGCAGTGTCATGGCTGCATATATATTAATGGTGTATTTGTTACATTACAGAAAGCTAAAGTAAATGTGATGATTTGGATCGTAAGGTAGAAAACACTGTTATTACGTTTAATGAGACGACTATTGCCACGAAAGTGATTTTTGACGTTGCTATACATTAATGAACTGCGCGAACGAAACCAGCATTGTAGCTACAGCATAAACAAATCGTTTACGGTAGAGCCGCTGCTATCACAATATTTGTAAGCTAAGCGGCTTCAATAACACAAGGACAACGTAGACCGTCGACCACACAGGTTGTTCGTCCCGTACAATTACACACTATTCGTCTCTTCCCTTCGTGCGGAGAACATCATGGAAAGAGTAAAATCATTTATGGATCAAGCTGGATTTTGGTACCAGTATTTGTTTCAGCTACAATGCTGTTAATTTTGGTAGGCACTATCGATAGGCTGAAAGCAAAAATTAGTTGATTATACATGTGAAACTACACTGAAGAACCAAAGAAACTGGTACACCTGCCTAACATCGTATAACGACCCCGCGAGGACCCAGAAGTGCCACAACACGACATGGCATGGACTCGACTAATGTCTGAGTGAATTGAAACCATGAATCCTGCAGGGTTGTCCATAAATCCGACGGGGTATCTTCTGAGCAGCACATTACAAGGCATCCCAGATAAGCTCAATAATATTCATGTTTGGAGTGTTTGGTGGCCAGCGGAACTAAATTCAGAAGAATGTTTCTGGAGTCACTCTGTAGCAATTATGTACGAGTAGGGTGTCGCATTGGCCTCCTGGAATTTCCAAAATCTATCGGAAAGCACAATGGACATCAGTGGATGCAGGTGATCAGACAGGATCTCACGTACGTGTCACCTGTTAGAATCGTATCTAGACGTGTCAGGGGTCTCATATCACTCCAACTGCACATGCCCCACACCATGCCTCCATGAGCTTGAACAGGCCACTGCTGATATATAGAGTCCGTGGAATCATGCGGTTGTCTCCATACCCGTACACGTCCATCTGCACGATACAATTTGAAACGAGACTCGTCCGACCAGGCAACTTGTTTCCATTCATCAACTATCCAACGTCAGGGTTGACAGACCCAGGCGAGGCGTAAAGCTTTGTGCTGTGCAGTCGTCAAGGGTACACGAGTGGGCCTTCGGCTCCAAAAGCCCATATCGATGATGTTTCGTTGAATAGTTTGCACGCTGACACTTGTTGACGGTCCAGCATTAAAATCTGCAGAAATTAACGCAAGGGTTGCACTTATGTCACGTTGAACGATTCTCTTCAGTCGTCGTTGGTCCCGTTCTTGTAGGATTTTCTTCCAGCCACAGCGTTGTGGGAGATTTGATGTTTTACCCAAATCCTGATATTCACGGTACACTCGTTAAATGATTGTACCGGAAAATCTCCATTTCATCGCTGTGCCCAGCCGCTCGTGTGTCGACTATAACACCACGTTCAAACTCACATAAATTTTGATAATCTGTAACTGCAGCAGATCTAACAGCTGCACCAGACACTTCTTGTCTTATATAGGCTTTGCCGACCGCAGCCCCGTATTCTGCCTGTTTACATATCTATGTATTTGAATACGCCTGCCTCGGGCATGGATGTGTGTGATGTCCTTAGGTTAGTTAGATTTAACTAGTTCTAAGTTCTAGGAGACTAATGACCTCAAAAGTGGAGTCCCATAGTGCTCAGAGCCATTTGAACCATTTTTTTTTTTTTTTTTTGAATACGCCTTCCTATACTAGTTTCTTTGGCGCTTCAGTGTATATGATATGACTGCGGCGAAGGCTGTGTTTCGACGGGAAATTGTCTCTTCAGCATTAATAACCTTCCACATACAGGGCTGGAAACATCAAAGATTGCTGCTGTTAACACAAAGTTTATATTCATTGCTGGTCCCACAATCGTAGTCGAATTTTAATGTTACCAAAACACTGAAATTCCTGGAAAAAGCTGTTAATCTCTGGCATCTCTGAAAAAAATGTCGTCAGGTTCTATGAGAAATGCTATAAAATCATATGAACACATTTCAGTATTTATGTACGTTCGGATAGGTTAGGCTCGTTTGGAAGGCGGTATCTTAAGCGGCTGTTCACGTTTTAAGATACTAGTTTAGATATTGTAAAAAATATATAGAGTGCTTCTCATCTCACTGTATAAGTAATGTGAAAGACTAACAACTAGAAAGCTTGAAATAACTCACAAATTTTGTTTGATGCGGAGTATTCTTTGACATGAATAGTAGACAACATATTCCTACAACAAGTAACAAAAAGTAGGTGAGGACTAAAAACACCTGCATTGATGAATCAAAACGTTATGAGCTTGGACCACCTGGTGGCGTTTTGGGCACGTGACGCGGGAAGCTTCACACACACACATGAACACAACGTTCTCCATGTTCAACCAGATGTTAAATCACACAGAACACTATTTTGCGTTGGATTTCTTCCACATTAATTGCTTTTACAAGAAAATCACGTTCCAACATCTTTAATCTATGACACTAATTATCTTGTCATTCTCCTGAGCTCAGCATCTCATTGATTACGACGGGACAGTGACTCAGTTTTCCAGATAGACTGAAGGGAGCACGTGGAGACGTGCATACGCTACAGTAGCATCTTTATGAGCCTAGAGTCAGTTTTAGAGACGTACTGAAGAGAAAGCTACGGGCATAGCAGTACATTTGTGGTCACCAGTGGCTGCCTCTAGTGTGTGCAGTAATAGTGCAAAGATGCGAAGAAAAAAATGCAAAATTGTTTCATTTGTATCAATACCCACTTGTCTCCAAATTGGGTTTAAGTAGAAGAATGTTACACAACATTAATCAACCGAATAAGGCAGTTCAGTTATTAATACACAGCCTATATTGCCATTCAGATTTAGGTTCTCCGCGGTTGTCCTAAGACATTTCTGGAAATGCCGGAATGGCCTTACAGCAAGGCCATGGACGACCATCTGTCCTATTCCCGAAAGAGATGGTTGTACATTCCGTGCTTTTACATGTTGAGCTATTTATTTTAATTGTATTAATATATCATTGTAATATGATCCCTGGACGAATAAATAAATAAAAATATTTCGAAATACGTATAACACAGCATTTTCGGTGTCGTTACATAATATTAATGTTACTTAAACGATTATATACCGCTCTACAAACTTTAATATTTTTGGAAACCTACTTCCCCCTTAAACACAGTCGTTAACAAAAGCCGATATGGTGGCGTTCGTTATACATAGGAGAAGAATATTGTAATGAAAATAAATGTCTTAATTTTTACCTATGGCTCCAACTGTATATATTTATTTCACTTCTATTGTGCACATCTCTATGTTCAGCTGTGCCACATCGCTCCCATACCTCTTGGAACGCATTCCTAAACTACGTGCACAACACGCTGGTTCTGCAAGGCAACTGAAATTTCAGTTGTTAACAGTCTTTTCCACACCCATCTATATTCCTACAAAGTTTTTTAGGGTCTTCAGGGCAACATTTCCATACGATTATTTCTTCCTGGATGGGAAATCACAGTTCCTCAGACACACAAGTTGTTCACAATTAAAATACATGACTTTTTTTATTACCCTAACTGTGTATATTGACTATTTTTTGCACCAAAACGTGAATCAATTTATATCTTCTTCTTCTTCTTCGCCGCAATCGCAGTTTGGCATGTTTGCTGTTCTTTTTCGACACAAATGCTTCTTATAGCATAAGTGGCCAAATATCAAGTGTTACTTGGTTTATATCTCAACCAGTTGAGCACCTGCACTTCGTAAACCGCCTGATTTCTTGTACGAGACACATGTTAGCATTAACGGTGTTTCTAGAGCTAGAATCGTAAAATTCCTAATACGTAGATATTTTATTTTGGCCCTAAAATGTGAAAACAAATGTGTTAGAAAAAATATATCCTGGTTTATGTGTCCAGTCCAGGCGTATTTTGGTACAATCGTACCAAAAAACCAATAATTCACTTTTCTGGAAAAAGAAGATTTCCAACATCAAAGATACGGCATTTGAAACACATCAAAAGAAGAATGTTTTACTGCCTTCTAAACTTCTTTTTATTCGTTCATTTTTCCTTGTCGCGCGAAAGTAAGTGGTAACGTGCACTTCGGGCGTAAACAAATTTTGGCGCTGAGTAGGTGATGCGTCTTTCCTTCAGTAGGCTTGATGGAGCGTAATGTGAGCTCATAAACTACGGTCGCCTGCAAACAGCAGTCACGTGATACCCTCTACAGCGAATGCGGATTCTTTATATTAATAATTGAACATCATTTGAAGCGTATGTCCAATAAGATTGTTGCTGTTACAATGAAGCATATATTTTTTAAATATTATTTATAATATTAATGGGTCATAACATTGCATTCCATATCGAACGTAACTGGCGCATCACAAATAAAACAAGTTTTAAAAATTTGCTTTACCGAAAAAAAATTAAAGTGTATGGCTCTGTTGTCCTGCAAGATATTCGTCGCTCGCACATTAATGCTGGCTTTCTTAACTGCGAGAATAATTACTTCTGCAGGAAATGTAATCATTTTCAGTTCACTTACAAATGCTGCACCTGCTGTAGAACTGGGGTCTTCTGTGTGGAAATCAATTTGTATGTTCAGCTCCAAATGGGGACCATTTCAATAGTAAATTTTCACAAAGGATTGTTTCTTCTTTGCTGAACGAGAGTCTTGAAAAATGTTTCGGATGGTTTATCTGACACTTCTGAACTCAACATATCATCTCGATTACTAGCAAATGTTTGGGTCCGGGATCATACTGACTTGTAGTCGATTATCAGCTAACGTTAATTTATACTTGACAACTTTTTCTGCAGTCTCATTCCAGGTATTTAATATTTTCTAGAAATCCTTGTGTAACTCAAGTGGTTTTTCTGAGTTATTCTAAATTAGAGCTAAGAAATAACAAGACGTATCACGTTCATTTAGCTGCATAATTACAACCACTTTCGCATTAGTATTTTGTGAAGCAGATGATCTTAAAACTGAGAAACTTTAAAAGATTCGCTGATGGCAGAACAAATTGTCGAAAGAAGTTGACAGAAAATACAAGCATTTTCCCACAAAGTATATCTCGCGACCAGGAGCTCCATCGGTAACCGGAACCATATGATAGCATAACAGTTAAACTTTATTTCAAGAGAAACGATAATAGTATATTTGGACTGTATTGACGTCAAAGCCATTTGTGACACAGGCTACGTTCACATGTAGATACCATAGTCGCCACGGAAACTAGTGACGAGATACAATCAACTAATAACTCATGATTCGCCAAAAGTTCAAGAAGACAGTGTAATATGCTGAATCACCAGAACATACTGTGAGTCGTTTAAGTCATCCCTTGATTTTGGACCAACAGCAAAACGTACCAAGGCCTTTCTAGAAAACAGTGTTTTGACCGAAGTAGTGTAGTGGCAGACTCGTGATGCTTTATGGTTGGCAGTCTACATGGCGTTATGAGAGAGTTCTCCGTCTGCTACGATTTATCTCCATTAGACACGGCTGACAGCAGCGGCTGACAAAGCTGAAGTGCCGATCGATGAGAAAACGTGCACGCCAACATTCCAGATCCCGCACATGCAGTTCTTAAGCGTTCCGAGGGCGGCAGACGAGAAAATGTAGTCTGTCAGAAATCTGTTGAATCCTTGTGAATGTCGGACTATTTAGAAGAAACAAGCGACCAGAATCTCATCAAGCCTAAATTTAGACGGCCTTTCCTACCGATACTGTTAGGTCAGTAACTAAAATTTCATTTTGCTGTTTCTAATTTCACATATCTAATCCACACATTTATGTTTACTGGGACGTATTTACTTATTTATCACTTAATTAAAATTTCGATTAGATTCTGAAGATTATGTAAATGAAGCTGTACAAAGCTTGATAAATAATGACTGCTAACGTATCATCCTGAGACTGTCCTTTTTTCCACAGGCAGGATAGTAAACTGCTTAGTCTAACGCTACGGCGAACACTTGTCAGTTCCACATTTAAGTGTACATTTCAAATCCACAATGGTAACTCACCAGTATTATAGAAAACACGACCTCCAAGACATTACTACTGCTGTTACAGTTTGCTGTAGATAATGCTCATGCAGCTAATTTTGCAACCAATATTCTGAACTGATCCAATGGATTGTGAATACAAGAAAATATTCCTAGAATTAAGCGCAGATGGTTTCTTAAAAATAATAAGAGCAAAGAAATATTTCACAATGACGCGACCTCTCACAAATACGCGCCCATTTGGCCTCCAACCCCATCGCTAGAAGCTATCTAAAAAATGTTTCAAATGGTTCTGAGCACTATGGGACTTAACATCTTAGGTCATCAGTCCCCTAGAAGTTAGAACTACTTAAACCTAACTAACCTAAGGACATCACACACACCCATGCCCGAGGCAGGATTCGAACCTGCGACTGTAGCAGTCCCGCGGTTCCGGACTGCAGCGCCTAGAACCGCACGACCATCACGGCCGGCTAGAAGCTATCTACCTATTTATTTGGCTACGAGTATTTCGTATTTCTCTCTCTCTCTCTCTCTCTCTCTCTCTATATATATATATATATATATATATATATATATATATATATATACTCCTGGAAATTAAAATAAGAACACCGTGAATTCATTGTCCCAGGAAGGGGAAACTTTATTGACACATTCCTGGGGTCAGATACATCACATGATCACACTGACAGAACCACAGGCACATAGACACAGGCAACAGAGCATACACAATGTCGGCACTAGTACAGTGTATATCCAACTTTCGCAGCAATGCAGGCTGCTATTCTCCCATGGAGACGATCGTAGAGATGCTGGATGTAGTCCTGTGGAACGGCTTGCCATGCCATTTCCACCTGGCGCCTCAGTTGGACCAGCGTTCGTGCTGGACGTGCAGACCGCGTGAGACGACGCTTCATCCAGTCCCAAACATGCTCAATGGGGGATAGATCCGGAGATCTTGCTGGCCAGGGTAGTTGACTTATACCTTCTAGAGCACGTTGGGTGGCACGGGATACATGCGGACGTGCATTGTCCTGTTGGAACAGCAAGTTCCCTTGCCGGTCTAGAAATGGTAGAACGATGGGTTCGATGACGGTTTGGATGTACCGTGCACTATTCAGTGTCCCCTCGACGATCACCAGTGGTGTACGGCCAGTGTAGGAGATCGCTCCCCACACCATGATGCCGGGTGTTGGCCCTGTGTGCCTCGGTCGTATGCAGTCCTGATTGTGGCGCTCACCTGCACGGCACCAAACACGCATACGACCATCATTGGCACCAAGGCAGAGCGACTCTCATCGCTGAAGACGACACGTCTCCATTCGTCCCTCCATTCACGCCTGTCGCGACACCACTGGAGGCGGGCTGCACGATGTTGGGGCGTGAGCGGAAGACGGCCTAACGGTGTGCGGGACCGTAGCCCAGCTTCATGGACACGGTTGCGAATGGTCCTCGCCGATACCCCAGGAGCAACAGTGTCCCTAATCTGCTGGGAAGTGGCCGTGCGGTCCCCTACGGCACTGCGTAGGATCCTACGGTCTTGGCGTGCATCCGTGCGTCGCTGCGGTCCGGTCCCAGGTCGACGGGCACGTGCACCTTCCGCCGACCACTGGCGACAACATCGATGTACTGTGGAGACCTCACGCCCCACGTGATGAGCAATTCGGCGGTACGTCCACCCGGCCTCCCGCATGCCCACTATACGCCCTCGCTCAAAGTCCGTCAACTGCATATACGGTTCACGTCCACGCTGTCGCGGCATGCTACCAGTGTTAAAGACTGCGATGGAGCTCCGTATGCCACGGCAAACTGGCTGACACTGACGGCGGCGGTGCACAAATGCTGCGCAGCTAGCGCCATTCGACGGCCAACACCGCGGTTCCTGGTGTGTCCGCTGTGCCGTGCGTGTGATCATTGCTTGTACAGCCCTCTCGCAGTGTCCGGAACAAGTATGGTGGGTCTGACACACCGGTGTCAATGTGTTCTTTTTTCCATTTCCAGGAGTATATATATATATATATGAAAGCTTGAGTACGAACATAACCTCTGCACGACGTGTCACTGCCGGAAAACATAGCTCGATGAGACTTGGCACGCACATAGAAAGACCTCTAAACCGTAGTACTGCAAGAAAAGCGCAATGAGGCGAATAGAAATGACACTTTTATTCAAAGCCAATAATTACTTCGATGTCACTGCGATTTATGATGGTCTCATTGGCATTACAAATGACGGGACGTGGTCTTCAATAGGTCATTTGATCACTATGGGCGGCAATGCATGCCTTGTAACGTGCTCCCATGCTGGCCACGAGGTTATTAAGGAGTTCTTGTGGCAGAGCCTTCCACTCCGCCTCCTGCTTGGTTGGCAACTGTTGGGTTGTCGTGGTCCATGTTGACGTATTGCAATACGTCTCCTCGACGCATCTCACGTCCTTGATGGGATTTAAGTCAGGGGTACGGGCAAGCCAGACCAGCCGCTGTATATTCTCTGTTTCTCCACCTGCACTGTTCAAGACGGTCGCGCATTTTCGTCCATAAAAATGACGTGAGGCCGAATGCACCTCTGAAAAGACGTACCGGGGGAACGAGTACAGTCTTACAATAACGTTTATCGGTGAGTGTACCGTATTCGAAGGTTGAAGGTCAATACGCACATGCAACATTATGCCTTCCCACACTATAACGCCTGGACCACCAAAGCGATCTCGTTCGACGTGTTTCTGGACGTATATTCATATTGTAAGAGGTGGGAACACGTATCGTATCTAGGAACATTGTCGGACATACAACGATCTGCTCTTGTAAACTTTCAGAAGTCTCCTAGATCCAGCACACATTCCTATGGGCGTCCAACAGTTGTTCGGCCATTTCAAATCGATCGTGGATGAGGCAGTCCGCATGCTTCCCGTGGAGTTATTCGCCAATCTAATAATATCATTTATTTCTGTCTTATACGCTGGAGCTGTTGTACATGTCTCTGACGCATAGAGTGATGGGCAGTTAATGTCTATTGTTGCTTTTGGCTCACAGAGTGATCGGTGGCTGTTGTGAAAATACTGTTTCAGATTCCAAAGTCGCATTTCGTTCATATACTCAAAATCGGTTCGATCCTTGCACCCCTTTCGCAACTGAAGCAGTCAGTTTTTCGAACGCCCGTTTAGAATTATGAATGTCATAAAGGTACAAAAATGTAAAGCTGTCGTCAATGTGAAGGTTGGTTTGAACACCACAGTCCTTTAGTAGGCATGGTGTCGTTGGACGTGATATGCTGTTGTCTTCCTCCGACCTTGAATTGACAAACCCGGCCAGTTATAGTGTGAATCACAGCTTAACGTGGGTTCCGAACCATGGGTACCACGGTGCAACTCGGCATTTTCACGTCAACAAACATTTCCAGAGATGAAGAAAGTGTTTAACTAGCAATGCACGCATACATCGTGATAATAATTGGTATTTTCTTATGGATTTTTTCCAGGCATGTCTTCTCCAGTTAATGAAGCCAAAAGTGTAGCTCAGAACACTGGAGCTACTTGTATATTAAGGACGCTGAAGGTGTTTGTTCATTTAAATTCGATTTCAAAATTGAGGAAATCCTGTTGACGTTGTACGCATATATGCTTAGTTTTAAGGTTCTATACATCAGTCGTTTTAATTTACAGATTTTATTACTACTATTACAAAACAAGAAAGTAAGGGAATAGGAGAGGAAAATTTTCAAACTTCGAACAGAACGGCATTGCTCAAGAGTACGGAAGAATCAACACGAGCCAGCTACTAGATAAAAAAAATTACGACATGGTTAGTTGATCATCAAGAGTGTGACATCAGCACTTCTATGTGTGAGTGAGAGCGAGATCAGTGGAAACTGGTTAGACGAGTGTAGACCAGCCTGCCTTTGTTACTCTTGTAACATTATGTAAGGAGCTTTAAGGAGGACGCAACAACACCCAACATGGATTTCACAAAGCAACTATGACACTGAAACAAATTGGTTCAGCAAACGTAGCAGAACGAATGACCACTGCAAATCGTAAAGATAAGAGCCGATTCGGCGAAGATAAATAACATCAAACAAGCAGAGCCTCTCCTCAACGTCATAAATACTCTAAGCCGCTAGGCTAGAGTGAGCCGATCATTAGGATCAATGGGACTCATGTCTTTCGCACTCAGTGTTTTGATTATTGTGTTGTAACCTCTTGGGTATGAGATTGTTGTAGTATCGGTCATACTCCTGTCACCTTACGAGATGACCACTGATCTGCAGCCATGGATGATAGGGGCCGGCCATCAGTAACAGTCGCTATTGGTGGGTTGTCCGGGGGAATGCCAATAGCGTTCCAACATGGGGCACAAACTGCTCTAAACTCCACATAACTTTGGGCAGACGACCTACTGAACCGGAGGAGGGGGGGGGGGCAAGATTAGTATTCAAGATGAGCTCAAGGCATCCGACATCAGAGTCCATCTCTGATGGGAAAATATGGGCAGTGACCTGGAAGGGGCAGGGAGTACTCGCAGAACGTCGTCTGAGTCACAATACACACACGCTGTGGTCATCGTCGTCTCTGAGCAGAGCTTCCGACGGGGCGCCCCTTCCACACACGGGAGGCAACACGCCTACTAAAACTCACCCACCTGAGCACATGGTTGATGCAGCGAGATACGGCAGCCTGAGCGATCCATTGGGTACAGCAGATCCGCCGCCGGCTTGCTAAGCCACCAGCCGTCGCTGATGCTACGGCGGCAAGATGCAGTCAGAGAACTAAATGAAGTAGTAAAGTAGTAATCATTCCTATTTCCTTGCGTCTGTCGAGGCCACACAGGTTCCTCGGCCTTCATGACAAACAGGAGGAGTTCCAAATCAGGAAGTGGGCGACCCCTACGCTATTATCGGCTGAAAAGGACCCACTGTTAAGCCTATTATTCCATTCGTTTTCTCAATTTGAAGGAAACGTGCAATAAATCAACACATTTGTAGAGCATTTCACTTGTTCAAAGTATGATCTTCTAAACTACATTTAGTATTCTGCTTTCGGTCGCAAAGAATAAGGAGTTTTGTGGTTTTCCAACAGGAGAACATGCTACTTATAGTTCCCCACGACAGAAACACGATTACTTTAATTCATACCTCAGCACTGTAATTTTTCTATTCTGTTCTGTTGATAGTCATAGGGGAGATTTGCCCAAATTGTACTAGTTTCGAGATTTTATTTATTGTAGCCTAAACACTAAGTTACAACATTATTTAAACAATGCTATCCTCGACTGCAGGATATTTTTCTGGGTATCTGTTTTATAGAACGGAAATTCTGAGAAAAATAAGCACAGTACACTTAATTTTCTAGACATATGTAAATAGTGCAAATTAGGTATTTGCTTCCCTCATTCGCATCAGTGGGTGCATAAATTGTACCACAGTCATAAATTATGTCCCTGATTTAAGTTTAAGGAAATTTCCCATATTTTAGTTCTCATATCACTATTTGCAGGCATTGCTGTATAACTTTTTCACTCATTGCGCCAGCCGGCCAGTGTGGCCGAGCGGTTCTAGGCCCTTCAGTCTGAAACCGCGCGACCGCTACGGTCGCAGGTTCGAGTACTGCCTCGGGTATGGATGTGTGTGACGTCCTTAGGTTAGTTAGGTATAAGTTGTTCTAAGTTCTAGGGGACTGATGACCTCAGATGTTAAGTCCTATAGAGCTCAGAACCATTTTAACCACTCATTTCCCCATCTGGACACATTTTCCTTGAATCTGAATTTTGCATTTCATACATCACATCAGTTTATCGGTTCAAACGTTCTCGCAGAACTCGCCATACTCCCTCTTTCCCACAGAGTCTCCAAAATAATTCTTTTTCGCAGGTGAAGCTGTAGTTCTACATTTCTTCCCCGGTACTTCGGTTAGCTTTTGTTTCTTTTTCTGTAAGCTACTCGTCAGCTCAGAGGCACCTTGGATAGGTCTCAAAGTTTTGTTTGGAAATTTTATTATATGCATCGGATTCAGTTATGTTTCTCGGACAGACACCTTTAGCTCACTTTTCGCCACCCATGGTTTTTGCTGCATTGGCGTTATGGGGCAATCCGTTTCGTTACATAATGCTGAAAGCAAGTTTCCTTTTGTCCGCTGTGCATAAACCGTTGGCTTAGGCACATTTTACTTGCTTGTACATTTATTTAATCCATGATCCCCATTTACATGTTCTGTTACAGCTAAATTCATCTGCGCTTCTCTTTCCCTAATACCTTTTTGTGGACGTACTGTAAAACAAAATAATTATTTAATCAATAACTTACGATAAAGGATCATTATAAAATTCTCCATATCCTTTCTAAACATTACGTTGGTCTAATACTGCAAAATGTGTTTTTTTTTTTTTTTAATCACGGCACGAGAAAGTTTCTTAAATTGTACCGGTACAATATAGGACATTTAACGTGGTGCATTATAGACTACGTCGCCATTTTGTCTTTGTCGATTTCCTATTAGTTTCCTTCAAACGAATCATAAAGAATATGTATTCGTGACTGTCTGAAAAGTAAGATTATGTCGTTTATATTCACCCATAAATAAACCATTATGGTAGCTCTTAGTTTATAACAATAATTCTCTTCGCCACGTACAAAAAACGTTATATGAAAACTAGAATAAAATGAATGCTGTCTTCAGACGAGCTGTTTCTCAACACACAAAACTCATAACTGACAATATGGAGCCAAGGAGCACGTCGTACGCTCTGACGTTACTAAATGTCGGATAATACAAGAAGTAAGGACTTTAGAGTGGTGATATAAATTAGGAGCTGGTACGATATAGGTAACTCTCCGCTATCATTTTGCAACTGAAAGGTAAGTTAGTTTGTCTGGCCTTCTTGCTATGAAACAACTGTGCTTGTAAGTGTTAAGTTTAGATCGAACTGCAAATATAATAAGTTTTTGCATAACGTTCACAAAACTCTTTTTCTTCCATCACCCTGACGGGAAAGTTTAAATTAATAATGCTAATGAAATAGCCGACAAAGCTGGTGACGTGAGAGAGAGAGAGAGAGAGAGAGAGGATATTGAGAATCTCGTGCGGCGCGTATGCGCTTTAGCTTAGGTGACTTTTGTAGGCTAGTTTAAGGCTGTTTCCTGGCTTAATAGACCGTAACTGTTTTCTATCAATTATTCATCTAGACTTCCACCACACTTCCACTACAACTACACCTCTGTCGTATAAATTAGTCGATGTGGTTAGGATCATTCATTTCGATATACTGGCGCCAGAGATACACACATAAAAATCGTCCAGAGAGTAACCGAGACTACGTTACTGTAAAGTGGGTAAAATCCAGCGGTGACTGTCCTCTGCTGTTGTCCGCGTGGCGCAGCGCCTGTGCCGGAAGTAATGGAGCGGACCAGAGAGAACGAGCCAGCAGTTACTGGCCTCTGCCGGCAGCTGGGACTTGGGCGGGTAACAGATCTCTAGTGCTCTGCCGTAGTTTAGCGGAGTGCCCGGCCGAGTGGATGATGTGCGCCTCTGCAGCTGCGATCAGGCGGTGGCATATGAATTCTCCGTCGCTCGCAATTCTGCTATACTGCCGGGTTTACGGTCGTCAAATTTTATCTCTCTCGCCGTATGAATGCTTATGTGGCGATGCGATAAAAGGAGCGCCCAGACAAGCTGGGCTCTCTTATGCGAAATACAGCGCTGAAGCGAAGCATTGACGAACGTATGAGGAACTATATGGCGACAAATATTTCGCATTATTATTCGTGAGTTATTAATAACAGGACATGATTGTCTAGTAACTAGGCTAATATCAAAGTGAGTTAGAGTTTTTAACCTGCACGTTTTTTAAAAAATGGTTTGGTAAATAAGGTAATGTAAAGATTTAAATATCGTTATGGTATTCCTGAGTGAGATGTGTAACGGGATGGATTCAGCCTCCGGTCGGAAATAGTCTTCTCCCCTGTGCACGATGGTCGCTTTCGTTACGGACATGTGAGAGCGGAATTGCGTGCGTATTTGTAAACTTTACGTGATTATAATAAGTAATGGTTGCATGTATTACACAGTGTTATGTATGCGTCTCAAATAGCACGAACAGACAGCCTCCGAGCTTAACATCCCCATTCGAGGTACGGATCAGCACCAATAGTGTCACATGCTCTCATTTCAAGAGATACTGCGGAGAGGTTTGGAATTTAATCCAGCACATTGGCGCAAAGACTGGTGATTAGTACCATTACGTCAAAATACCTCCTTTCCTTACCCATCAAATACCGGCAGAGCTTATTCACCACCAGGATTCGAACAGGCCATCTTCCAAGTGGAGTATTACTCTACAGACATGCGTTATCGACGTTGGCGAGTATAAGGTAACGTTATTCGCGACAACTGCGCCCTTCAAGTTCCACTGCCAGATACAGATTACGAAGAACGTACAGCAGCTGCACAAACACAAGATACTGCGGATAATCAGGATTTTTCTTATGCTTTTAGTTGAAATTTCACTTTTCCGGCTGTGGAACGCCGACTCATTCGTCTAAAAGTGGTTTACTTTACTACACTTTGCAGAAATGGTTGTGGGGGACTGAAACACTCTCAGTTACCATTCCATCCCTCGTCCTACTATGCCGCAGTGTTTTTTGACTTAAGATTATTATTCATTGGAGAATACTTATCTTCATCTACAATAGTAACAGGTCTTCGTACACTATATTAGTGATAAGGTTTGATTTTTGCTAAACCAAACTTTTGAACGTCATACGACATTTACGTGCATGTGGTATTACATTTTCCCTACAACTTATGTATTGTACTACAGATGATCTTTCTTTTTCTTCTTTCATTAAATTCTAGTGATACGAATAGATGGTCCTTTAATACTTAGTAACACGACACCTGCAAATGAACCTGAACAACAGTGCACCTATGGTCTTAGAAATCAGTAGAGAATATTGAATAACCTATCCATTTCTATTCCCAGAAAGTTCATTGAAGAGTTGCCTTTTTTTTCTTGATAATCAGTCTAAGTGTTACCTTCTTATCTCGTGCTAATTATTTCATTTTCCCGGCATTCTTGAACAAATGTCAATGAACTGTGACACGTATCTCAAATCTCATATTCTGCGCAAGTTTGTTCCCAGATATAAAGAAATAATGAGCTTTTCACCTTTTTAGTCATCAGTATTAAGACTTTTCATTTCGTATTTTGCATGCTCTTTCAAAGTCTTTTGTGGCGCTTCTCATTCCTTGTTTCCCATCTCCATTTCGTCCTTATTAAACTTATAGATGGTACAGTGCTTAAATGACACCTCATTTGACACTTCAGAGATAACTGTACATGACCAGTTTTAGATGTTCTACTGCATAATAATAAAGTAAAATAGTACGAGGTCTGAATCTCAGCAGTAATTTTCAGTGCTTCTGGAAAAACCACTGAATGTCACTCATAACGTATTTTACAATATGGTATTGAAATAATGAGTGTTGTTCCTCGTACAACAAAAGCGCTTGTCTTAAGTTGCCCTTTCCTCGGATTTTGGCAGTTTTAACCTAAAGGAGCGACGCAGCGAGTTGGCACAGTGGTTAGCATACTAGACATGCTTTCGGGATGACGACGGTTCAAACCTGCGACCGTCCAGCCTCATTTAGGTTTTCCTTGATTTCCCACCCTCATTTAGGTTTTCCGTGATTTCCCTAAATCGCTTCAGGCAAATGCCGAGATGGTTCCTTTGAAAGGGCACGACCGACTTCCTTCCCCATCCTTCCCTAATCCGATGAGACCGATAACCTCGCAGTTTGGTCTCTTCCCCCAAATCAACCCAACCCAACCAAAATCGCTTCAGGCAAATGCCGGGATGATTCCTTTGAAAGGGCACGACCGATTTCCTGTCGCAGCCTTCCCTAATCCGATGGGACCAATGACCTCGCTGTTTGATCCCTTCCCCAAAATCAACCAACCAACCAACCGAACCGGACGAATTAGGAGCGGCCCTCGAAAGAAGTCAGAGAGAATCGTTTGCCCATTCAACACTTCAGACTGATGTGTCAGTAACATTTCAACACAGAGCTGTGCATAAACTTATTCTGGGCAGAGGTTAACTGGTTAACTGGTTAGTGAGTCGGGATTCGGAGTAGTGCTTTCCGTCCTGTTATCTCCAGTACTACCACAGGGATCGGTAGGCAAAGGAAACGCGACTGGAGCCAATGGAGGGGAAGTCAGTGGACAGGAGAATACCTAGTCGGCAGGTATGGTTAACTAGTGAGTATATAGAACTTCGCGGCTAGTGAGCCCCCTTCGGCTGATTATTATAGGAGGCGAGGAGGAAATGGATGAGGCGATCATTCGGCGAAAGACGTATACACTATCTGATCAAAAGTATCTTGACACTTTTATTGGACATTAATGTTGGGCATGTCCACTCTTCGACTTTACGACGGCTTGAACTCTGCTGGGAACACTTTCAGTGAGGTGTCTGAACGGCTGTGGAGGAGTGGCAGTCCATGATTCCTCTAGAGCCTAAACCGGAGAACGTCATAAAGTGCATACTGGGGTCAAGAGCAACGACGACATTCTAACCCACCAGAAAGTTGCTCCGTTAGGTCCATGTAGGCACTCCGGACAGGCCATTTCATTTTCAGGGATGTTACTGTCCACAAACCATTGCCTCACACATTCTGCTTTATGACAAATTGCAGTGTCATTCTGAGACAAACAATTATCGACTCCGAACTGTTCCTCTACTGTACTTAGCACACGATGCTGTAAAATGTGTTCGTATTCTTCCGCGTTTAGTGTTTTCTTAAATCCAATAAGGGAATTACAATTATCCGCTAAAAACTTCTCAATATCTTTACTTCCTCTGTATTTCACCACTGGCGCTACATATGATGGCAGTTAACGTTCTCCAGGCATTCCTCGAACCCAAACCATTCCATCGGATTGCCTCAGGGTATCGAGTGATTGTTCACGCCAAATAACTCGTTACCGATCATCCACTGCCGACTGAGGTCGCTCTTTGTAACACCTCAAGCGAAGTGTCGCTTTGCATTGACTGCAGATAATATGTGCATCATGCTCGATCATTGTAAGCCATTCTTTTTAATTCACTGTGCACAGTAATTGCAGTAATTGTGCTAGTTAGCCTGCTGGGCCGGCCGCGATGGCCGAGCGGCTCTAGGCGTTTCAGTCCGGAACCGCGGTGCTGCTACGGTCATAGGTTCGAATCCTGCATGTATGTGTGTGATGTCCTTAGATTAGTTGGGTATATCTAGTTCTAAGTTCTAGGGGACTGATGACCCCAGATGTTAAGTGATGTTAAGTCCCATAGTCTTCAGAGCCATTTGTTTTTTTTTTTTTTTTTTTTTTTTTGCTTGGGCAGCTTTGGAAGAGTTCAAACGTTCCTACTTGATTTCTTAGATTCGTGTGACAATCAATGACTAGTCAACTTCCCTTTTGACCTATGTATTCTGCTGTTCCTGCTTCCTTTTACACTGTTGGGTCCCCTACCGTGACATCTAGTGGTGAACTCCGCATTACAGAAAGATGTCGGGATACGTCTGAAGAGAGAGTGCACGCCAGCAATGAATTACTATTTGAAGAGTAACGAAATATTTCAAGACGGTGCGATATCAACTTATAGCTTTTCTTCCTTGTAAGTTCCTGGTGCAGGAATAACGGGTAACAACAGTACATTTCCCATTTTCTGGCGGTGAAACATGTTTTACTGTACGTAAGGATCAAAAGTTTTGTATCTTCATAAGTATGATATGTATTACGTGGTTTATCTTCGAAGCCCCTCCCCACCCACCCACCACTTCGTTTTTCCTCTCCTTCCCCCCTTTTCTTTCCCATCATCTGTCCAGGTCCCCCCCCCCCCCCCCTCGTCTGCCCTTGGCTGTGGTATGTCATATTTGTACCATCTTTTTAGTGCAGTGTTTAAGTGAGTGTTCAGTGTTGTGCGTCTTTTCAAAGTGTTGCGAACAGAGATCATGCTGCCGCTGGGTGTGAATTTTATATCTCTTGCAGACAGAAACCAGATTGTCGCAGTGTTTTTTAATTGTTTGTCTATTATTTTACTTCTCTGCTTCCTGTGTATTTTATTAGCATCATCAACCCTTTGTTTCATGTTTTAAGCTCCACAATTTTCCGCCATTTTACCATTTAAGTTACTGTTTTTATCGCCTGCTTTTACTATTTATTATCTTCATCTTTTTAAAACAAATTCTGTGGGCTGAAGAGCTGCGTACTAAGCTGCTGCCAGCCAGTCCTCTTCGGAGGGAATCGAAACTCAATAAAGAAAAAAAAATCTTCGAAGTAGCCTCTTATAACTACTTCCTTACCTATCTCTGCTTCATCTCTGTGTAAACCAAGCGAGAAATGTAATTCAACACCTAGATGTTCCGTTGTTAGAATGTGTTTAGCAGACGAATCAATAAATTTATCAGAGCGTTCGCTGAATATTGTAGGTGCTGTAATATTTATGTTATGTGTAAGCACCGAAAATAATAAGTATTAAACATTGCAGTCATTTTAGATAAGCAAAAATAATTCCGATACTTACAATATTTTAATGGTTACTGTGGTCATGCCCACATCGATTAAAAATGTTTTGGAAAGCTTAAAATGTTTCTGGCTAGAAAGTAATACGAAGGTGAAGGTTATGTGCGCACTGTGATTGTACCAACATAGAGGAAAGGATCAGCCTTCGAAACTGTGACTGATTCTTTGTCTACCCCTCCCCACCCCCCTCTCTTACTCCATTCACCAGAAAGACGGAAAAGAATTTGCTTACAACGAGTTATTCTAAGCGCTGTAGTAAATAGATGTCTTGTTTCTCCTGCCTAAGTATACTTTGGAAGCATTTATTATTTGATTATCAGTTTGGATGCCGCACCTGAGACTACGACAGCAGCAGCTAGGCGATGTGTGGAAGAATCCGATACCCGCACTCCTAGAGAGTCCGTTGATTTGGATAGCCGATCAACAGGATCCATCACAGTTCCACACTTGTCTAGTAGCTATACGAGAGTCTCGAGACTTTTGCAATTTTTTTCGGGGCTATATAGTCATAGGCCACTTTCTGCCCGTGTAGGGTGTCTGAAGCGACAAGCAGCGAGCAGATGCCGCATTGAATTCTTGGAAGCAAAGATGCCACGTGCGCGCAAAGGCGCATCAAAGCTGACGGCGAAATATTTCAGCCGACTACTAGCGGCGCCGGGTGTGTAGGATCACACCGGATTAAGGGCTCTCGGCGAGCTGCTGTCGGCATTTTGGCAAGAGTTTGAGCGTCCGCCTTTGTACAAATAATAATGGCGCCCAAATCCGACTGGGCGTGGAACGGCGAAGTTGGGGCGAGGCGGCAGCAGCGGCTGCGTCTGCCAGTGGCTGGAGGCCGGACGGCAATATCCCCAGCGGCGCCGGCTGCAGACAGAAACAGGCCGGCTGAGCCATGGACAAGACGCGGATTACCGCTGCCTCGGATTCCGCCAGAGCTGATGGCCAAACACGCGACGGATATTGCTGACAGAGGTACGTATGTAGCCGTGCCACAATGCAGGTCGCCTCGCACTTGAGTCCGAGCCTACTACTGCTGCTGAACGCGCTGGGCTGGGTGGAGAACTTGTAACGGGACATCCTTCTCTAGCATTGCTTCTCCCCGACAGTAGTTTTCGACACCAGTATTATTTTTCGAATTTTGGACAGGTCAATATTACCTCAGCTTCTTTTCTCAAAACTTTCGTATAATTTTACATACAGTATGTTATATTTCAAGCTAAAATTTATCAAAAGGAATCATTTTATTTTGGATGTTATTATCGATCAATACTAATTCTGAATGTACAATTAAAATAAATTTTTTATAAACATTTTAAATTACCAATTATTTGACACACTTAAAATTTCTATTATTATTTACGCAATCTAGCACAGTTTATTGTGTTATTTTTGCATTCATTTAAGAAGTAATAATCTAACTTGATAGAAATTCATTTGTCAAGAAAAACTGTAAACCCTTTGGCGTATTGTTATTACAGCAGAGTGAAGTCGTTGTAAGCATGCCTCTGATATGGTCGCACGTGTTTCTCTATTTTGGGCAACAATGTAATTTCGGCTTTGTTAAAGTAAAAATTCAAAAGACTGTACAATATAATAAAATGTGACAAAATATATTAACGTAACAACAAAAATTCTACAACAACAATCTTCAGACTTATTTAGATCTATTCAACCATGAGGGCCTAAAATGTGAGAATTTCATCTTCAAGAATCAAACCTCTACACAAGAAGAACTGGAGCCAACTCTACACGAAAAAGTGGACGATAAATGGAATTAGGAAAGAGGACGATAAATGGAATTAGGAAAGAGGGGGGAGATTAAAAACTCCTTTCGGATGTACTACAAATTATGTAGGCCTTATAGTCACGTCTAATACAAAGTGAGAACTTATTTCGGTAATACACGAGCCTTCTGGCGTACACAACAACTCTCGCACTCTTCAACTCCCTACAGAACAATAATTAAGATATAAATAAAACAAAATAACAAAACGACATATCACCAAGGAATCATCCGAATGGCGCAGAAATCGTAGATGTGACGTACAGAAATAGCATTTAGGAACAAACAAATGATTACTGTTTGCCGGCCGGAGTGGCCGTGCGGTTCTAGGCGCTACAGTCTGGATCCGAGCGACCGCTACGGTCGCAGGTTCGAATCCTGCCTCGGGCATGGATGTGTGTGATGTCCTTAGGTTAGTTAGGTTTAATTAGTTCTAAGTTCTAAGCGACTGATGACCTCAGAAGTTAAGTTGCATAGTGCTCAGAGCCATTTGAACCATTTTTTGATTACTGTTTCTGAAAGAACTGAGTGATTAAGAGAAAGGGCTTGTTAAATTGAGCAGGTTAGTAACGTGTTGGTCTACCTGCGGTGCTGATTCAAGCAGTTATTCGGCTTGTCATTGATTGATAGAGTTGTTCGATGACCTCCTGAGGGATATCGTGCCAACTTCTGTCCAATTGGCACCTTAGAGCATCAAAATCCGAGCTGGTTGTAGGACCCTGTTCATAGTGCTGCGAGCGGTTCCCAATTGAGGAGAGGTCCGGTGACCTAGCCGGCCAAGGCAGGGTTTGGCAAGCACGGAAACAGGCAGTAGGAACTCTCACCGTATGCGAACAGGCATTGTCTTGCTCAGATCTACGCCCAGAATAGCTTTCCATGAAGCTGGGCGTAGAACATTGTCGACGTACCGCTGTCGCTATGAGAGTGCCGTGGATCACAACCGAAGTGGCCCTGGTAAGGAAAGAAATGACACCCCGACCATCACCCCGGGTTGTAGGGCCATATGGTGGGCGACAGTCAGATTGGTATCCCACTGCTCTCTTGGGCGTGTCCAGGCTAGGAATCCCATTCGCTGGAGTTGGTCTTCAGTGATGAATCCTGTTTCGAAATGATTCCCCATGACCAGCGAAGCTGTGTCTGGAGATGCTCCAAACAGCGGTGGGATACCAACCTGACTGTTGCCCGCCATACGGTCCGAAAACCAGGAATGATGGTCTGGGGTGCCTTTTCTTTTCATAGCAGTAACCCTTCGCTTGACATCCGGGGCATTCTTAACACCACAGTGGTACGTCGAAAATAGTCTACACCCTGTCTCGCTGCCCTTCTTGGCAAGCTATCCTGGGCATACATTTCAGCAAGGTAGTACCGTTCCTCACACAGCAGAATTTCTAATGCTTGCTTCCGTTCTTGCTTTCGACCTTGCCAACAAGGTAGCCGGATTCCTCCCCCATTGAGAACCGTTCGGAGTCTTACGGGCGGGGCCCTCCAACCAGCTCGGGACTCCGACAGTCTAAGGTGATGAATGATACGATTCACTGATGACATTGCTATCCTTAGTGAAAGTGAAGAATTACATGATCTGCTGAATTGAATGAAGTCTCGTGGGTACAGAAAATTGAATGAGAGTAAATCGAAGAAAGACGAAAGTAATGAGACGTAACACAAATGAGAACAGCGAGAAACTTAACATCGAATTGATGGTCAAGAAGTAGATGAAGCTAAGGAATTCTGCTAGCTAGGCTGCAACGTAACCAACGACGGACGGAGCAAGGAGGACATCAAAAGCAGATTAGCACTGCCAAAAAAGGGCGTTCCTGGCTACGAGAAGTATATCAAACATAGGCGTAAACGTGAGGAAGAAATTCCTGAGAATGTACGTTTGGAGAACAGCATTGCATGGTAAGGGAACATGGACTGTGGGAAAACTGGAGCAGAAGACAATCGAAGCATATGAGATGTGGTGCTACAGACGACTGTTTAAAATTAGCTAGACTGATAGCGTAAGGAACGAAGAGGTTCTGCGCCGAATAGGAGACAGAAGGAATATGTAGAAAACACTGACACGGAGAAGAGACAGGGTGATAGGACATCTGTTAAGACATCAGGGAATGACTTCCATGCTACTAGAGGAAGCTGTAGAGGGCAAAAACTGTAGAGAAAGACAGAAACTGGAATACATCCAGCAAATAATTGAGGATATAGATTGCAAGTGTTACTATGAAATGAAGAGGTTGGCACAGGAGAGAAACTCGTGGCAGGCCGCATCAAATCAGTCAGAAGACTGACGACTCCAAAGAAAAAAAAGTGCCAGTTGGACAGAATTTGGCACGATATCCCTCGGGAGGGCACCCACCAACTCTGCTAATCAATGCTAAACCATATGGGACACACGTGACCCAACGCCTTATTGCCTTGCTCAGTTTGTGAAGTCCTTCCTCTTAAATGAATCATCCAATTTTTCTATAATAGTAATCACTTGTTTATCTGCACATGTACATCACATCTACCAATTTCCTTCCCATTCGCATAAATTCTTCGTGATGCGTCGCTTTTTTTGTCTTCTAGTGTTTATGAATTACTTTTATCTTTAGTCAGAAAAGGAGGAGACGTAATATAACTACACAGGGTGATTTTGTTAATTGGGGACAAATTGCAGGAGGCGATCCCTGAGAGGATAAGGAGCTAGAAGGGCCACGTGGACAAATGGTCAGAAATTTTTTCAATCGGAGGTAAACGTACTTGAAGGTGGAGATAAAAGATCTCACAACACCCAACTGTAGGCTACAGAGAATACCCGTGGTGTGGTGACTGTGGGCCATCAGCACCGGTTCAGTCTCAATGTGTGGGTGGAAATTATGGGCGACTGCATTGTGGGACCAGTCATCCTTCCACAATGCCTCATAGGCACTTCCTGCAGGAGACTCTGCCTTATCTGCTGCAAGGCGTGGCGTTGATGGTATGATGGGCAACGTGGCTACTAAGTGATTGTGCTCTAGCTGGCTACCTTCTTGAATGTGGAACTAAACTACTAGTACTAAAAGAATGTGTGGAGTATTCTGGATCCTATCGATTTCATGTAGACATGGCTGTAATCAGATTTTCAATTTCGACATGGTTCTATGTTTCTAGACCCGCTTCAATTTGACATCGAAGAGAATTTATAATTCAAAGACGCTTTATCTCTGCCTTCAGGCAGACGATCCGCTCTCGGAACGCATTTCCAGCCACACGTCCGTCTGACCTTTTCTTGTTGCTTACCCTCTCAGAGTTCGTTGCCGGTAGTTTGTCCCCATTTAGTTAAATCATTCTGTGGAATCTATAAAATCAGTTAAGCAATAATTTATGTAATGATAAAGAAGGAATTTATGGGCTACATAAAGGCACATGCTGCAGCGATATAACGTTTCCGTTCACTTCGTCAATGTTACTAGAGGCAGCAGTAGCTAGTGGTCGATATTTTGTAGGCGGAGTGAATGCTCTACGTCTGTAGATACAAGTCTACAATCGTGAAAGGAATATCTACCTCGAAAAAACGTGTAGTTAAATTCAGAAGAGTAATGTGACATCATTTAAAAAATATATATCTTTAATGTCAGCGTCTGCAAACAAAAGTGGATGTACGTGCCATGGGATGGACGAAATAGTTCATAGGCACTTGACGGTTTGGCAAAACCACAAACACCGTCGGAAGAAGACCACTGGCTGATCGGAATGAGTTACCGCTTTTCAAATCTCCACTGAAACGATACCATCCAACATTTTAACCATTGGTGCTGTTGTCTGATAGGAGACGGACGAAAGCGTGATAGATTGCAGTGATTTCTAATTAAATACAATACCAGTGGGTGACAAAGTTGCCCGCTTCCCGACAGTTGAAAATCAAAAAATGGTTCAAATTGCTCTGAGCACTATGGGACGTAACTTCTGAGGTCATCAGTCCCCCAGAACTTAGAACAACTTAAACCTAACTAAGGACATGACACACATCCTGCGACCGTAGCGATCCCGCGGTTCCAGACTGTAGCGCCTAGAACCGCTCGGACACCCCGGCCGGCTTGAAAATCCTTACCTACTTGTAAGACTGGTACTTCGTCAGTCATTATTGCAAGAAATGCAACACTGACTGTTCAGCATACCGACACTGTTCTCAGTGTGCTCTTCTGGACTTACCAGACACCGCTGGGACATGGTAGTGGCGGTTACGACTAATACTCAAAATTACGCAGTGCAGATATTTCGAAAAGCGGTGATGACTTGTAGAGGTTGGGTGTCTTATGAAAATATTCGATTATTCAGTTTTCTGTAAAATTTACAAGGAAGTGCATTGTACTGTATGATTCATGTATAGTGCGAAGCAAAAGCGAATTTGAAAAGCAGGATGTGAGACAAATACTGCTCCACTTGCACTTTAAGTAGTCTTAATGTCTTTTAACCATTTGCTATGCTACACCTTTACGTTCTGTGCTTAATTTGCTCAACTATCAACAGCGCAGATCACAAGCTTACTCGCCACTATACGAAGTTGCCGATGCTTACTAATAACAACCTCCATACAGACGACGTCTTCCATCTGGTGGTAATAGTTGACCATCGAAATGCTTAATCGTAAAATAAATCTTCGTGTCTGCCGTTAAATCATATGTTGTATCATTTATATTGTGGTGCTGGAGGTGTCGGGAGTAGTAAATGGCAGCAAGTTGTAGGAACGTGAAGACTTATCAGTTTAAATATTATTTGCTAGCGTTATAGCACAGCCAATCAGAGCGCATCAGATTGGATAACAAAATAAGGAAATCTTATTAGCGCTCAGCTACAAGACATAAAACACGAGTAGAACACACATCAAAAAAAGTTTTGCATTACCTCGGTTCAGAGACTTCAAGAACGTGTACAGAAAATGGGAATAGAGATAAAAATAAACATCATTTCCGCCCATTTTATTGCTCATGAAATCCACACATTGCATGTTGTACCACCTTACAGCGAGACCTTCAGAGGTGGTGGTCCAGATTGCTGTCCACACCGGTACAATACCCTTTAGCATGTCCTTCTGGATTGATGCACACTTTTATTCGTCGTGGAATACTGTCCACAAGTTTATCAAGGCACTGTTGGTCCAGATAGTCCCACTCCTTAAGGGAGATTTGGTGTAGATGACTCAGAGTTTAGAAGAGATAGGGGACCCAGTATTAGAATCGGAATTCAAAAGAGCTTTGGAGGACTTACGGTCAAATAAGGCAGAAGGGATAGATAACATTCCATCAGAATTTCTAAAATCATTGGGGGAAGTGGCAACAAAACGACTATTCACGTTGGTGTGTAGAATATGTGAGCCTGGCGACATACCATCTGACTTTCGGAAAAGCATCATCCACACAATTCCGAAGACGGCAAGAGCTGGCAAGTGCGAGAATTATCGCACAATCAGCTTAACAGCTCATGCGTCGAAGCTGCTTACAAGAATAATATACAGAAGAATGGAAAAGAAAATTGAGAATGCGCTAGGTGACGATCAGTTTGGCTTTAGGAAAAGTAAAGGGACGAGAGAGGCAATTCTGACGTTACGGCTAATAATGGAAGCAGGGCTAAAGAAAAATCAAGACACTTTCATAGGATTTGTCGACCTGGAAAAAGCGTTCGACAATATAAAATGGTGCAAACTGATCGAGATTCTAAAAAAAGTAGGGGTAAGCTATAGGGAGAGACGGGTCATATACAATATGTACAACAACCAAGAGGGAATAATAAGAGTGGACGATCAAGAACGAAGTGCTCGTATTAAGAAGGGTGTAAGACAAGGCTGTAGCCTTTCGCCCCTACTCTTCAATCTGTACATCGAGGAAGCAATGATGGAAATAAAAGAAAGGTTCAGGAGTGGAATTAAAATTCAAGGTGAAAGGATATCAATGATACGATTCGCTGATGACATTGCTATCCTGAGTGAAAGTGAAGAAGAATTAAATGATCTGCTGAACGCAATGAATAGTCTAATGAGTACACAGTATGGTTTGAGAGTAAATCGGAGAAAGACGAAGGTATTGAGAAGTAGTAGAAATGAGAACAGCGAGAAACTTAACATCAGGATTGATGGTCACGAAGTCAGTGAAGTTAAAGAATTCTGCTACCTAGGCAGTAAAATAACCAATGACGGACGGGGCAAGGAGGACATCAAAAGCAGACTCGCTATGGCAAAAAAGGCATTTCTGGCCAAGAGAAGTCTACTAATATCAAATACCGGCCTTAATTTGAGGAAGAAATTTCTGAGGATGTACGTCTGGAGTACAGCATTGTATGGTAGTGAAACATGGACTGTGGGAAAACCGGAACAGAAGAGAATCGAAGCATTTGAGATGTGGTGCTATAGACGAATGTTGAAAATTAGGTGGATTGATAAGGTAAGGAATGAGGAGGTTCTACGCAGAATCGGAGAGGAAAGGAATATGTGGAAAACACTGATAAGGAGAAGGGACAGGGTGATAGGACATCTGCTAAGACATGAGGGAATGACTTCCATGGTACTAGAGGGAGCTGTAGAGGGCAAAAACTGTAGAGGAAGATAGAGATTGGAATACGTCAAGCAAATAATTGAGGACGTAGGTTGCAAGTGCTACTCTGAGATGAAGAGGTTAGCACAGGAAAGGAATTCGTGGCGGGCCGCATCAAACCAGTCGTAGACTGATGACAAAAAAAAAAAAAAATAAATAAATAAATAAATGCAGAACAAGGAATCAGCATAAGGTCGTTGCAGCGTCCCTGAATATGGAAGTTAATAGGAATATAAAAAAAGGGAGGAAGGTTTATCTGTTTAGCAAGAGTAATAGAAGGCAGATTTCAGATTACCTAACAGATCAAAACGAAAATTTCTGTTCCGACACTGACAATGTTGAGTGTTTATGGAAAAAGTTCAAGGGAATCGTAAAATGCGTTTTAGACAGGTACGTGCCGAGTAAAACTGTGAGGGACGGGAAAAAACCCATCGTGGTACAACAACAAAGTTAGGAAACTACTGCGAAAGCAAAGAGAGCTTCTCTCCAAGTTTAAACACAGCCAGAACCTCTCAGACAAATAGAAGCTAAACGATGTCAAAGTCAGCGTAAGGAGGGCTATGCGTGAAGCGTTCAGTGAATTCGAAAGTAAAATTCTATGTACCGACTTGACAGAAAATCCTAGGAAGTTCTGGTCTTACGTTGAATCAGTAAGTGGCTCGAAACAGCATATCCAGACACTCCGGGATGATGATGGCATTGAAACAGAGGATGACACGCGTAAAGCTGAAATACTAAACACCTTTTTCCAAAGCTGTTTCACAGAGGAAGACCGCACTGCAGTTCCTTATCTAAATCCTCGCACAAACGAAAAAATGGCTGACATCGAAATAAGTGTCCAAGGAATAGAAAAGAAACTGGAATCACTCAACAGAGGAAAGTTCACTGGACCTGACGGGATACCAATTCGATTCTACACAGAGTACGCGAAAGAACTTGCTCCCCTTCTAACAGCCGTGTACCGCAAGTCTCTAGAGGAACGGAAGGTTCCAAATGATTGGAAAAGAGCACAGGTAGTCCCAGTCTTCAAGAAGGGTCGTCGAGCAGATGGGCAAAACTATAGACCTATTTCTCTGACGTCGATCTGTTGTAGAATTTTAGAACATGTTTTTTGCTCGAGTTGTAGGGAAGCAGCCTACTCACGCCATAGTAAATTCACATCAGTCCTTCCATTGTGTGCCAGCCAGTCCGGTGTAACTAGCTCTGACGTCATAAATGTGTCGCAATACTTTAAAAATGAAGTAAATAACCTAAAATGTTTCTAGCATTTCAGAAGTAATACTAAATTAATATGTGTTGAATATCAGTTCGATAACTTTAACCATTTTCGAAATTTGGACGTTTTTCTGTAAAAATCATTGGCGCAACAGAAAAGAGCTAGAGACTTAAAAATTTATATTTAGATTCCTTTTACATAATTATTTAATAGAAACAGTCTTATGGATCTCACAAATTAAGATTTTAGTTGAAATTCAATATTTTCTGGTTTTTGTCTTAAAAATTAAGGAAGCAAGACAGATTAAGTAGGTTAATAAATAAGGCTAGGATGTTTAAGTAGAATGGAGATCCGCTATAACCATGAAGATGTGAGAAGTTTCAACTCAATAACTGTAAAACTATAGCGATAGCGTATCTTCAAAGGGCAAGTTCAGATCTCGTCTACTGCGTGTAGTGTAATTAAATTAATTCTCTCGCCCAAAATATTTAACTTAGCCACGTCAAACTTTTATTATGATTACTTACCTGTGTGCTGAATGCACATTTAAATTGAGAGCTTCATCGGCCATCAGCAAAAGAAGCTATGATTTATTCAATAACTTAATGTGATGCATTACTAGCCCAGCGGCTAGTTGGGAGAGCCGATTTGATCAGGCGTTCCCTTAGCCGTCCGCACCGCGGCTTTATACCTGTATATAAGAACGCTGCGCGAGGAAGCAAGGCCCCAGTTCTCTCCAGACGCTGAATAGCACGCCATCTGTGTCGGGAATCGCGTTGCGTCGGTATCATTGCTATAAACAGCCTCGGATGCCGTATTAAGTTACTCGGGATACGCGTAACCATGAAATTGTGTTCGAGAGAAGTGTTAATTCTGGGATGACTTTAATTATCTATCTTCAGTTTGCGTATGTCGTATTTTCACGTGGCGCCGCGGGACAGACATTCTACCATTATTTAGCGTGGCGTTTGATGAACATTATCATCAAATTATGGCGAGCATTCATTTAAACATTTAATTTGGACAGTTATAGTTGCATCAGCGCATTAGACTCTGAACTGCTCTGTTAGTCAGATTGTGTGGATTCTTCTTTTTTTTTTCATCTGTGACTTTCAGAATATACTGAACTATGTTTAATCAAAATCGTTTTTGATTATGAATCCCAGACAATCTCCTAATTTCTCAGAGCTCTAAGTGTATTTCTCAGATGAAGTGGGCACTAGGAATTCTAATTACAGGCTTCACGTTTTGCTAATCACTTTCTGGTTGCCAATATTGTGGTTAGAGAGCCAGTGTTGAGAACGGCAAAGACAGCATAAACAATAGGAACATTTTAACAACAACATAATTTCCACCCGCCGCCCCACAGAGTATCATGTCGCTTTTGGAAACCCAGAATCTACTATGTAGGAATCGACATGGATTCCGGAAACAGCGATCGTGTGAAACCAAACTCGCTTTATTTGTTCATGAGACCCAGAAAATATTAGATACAGGCTCCCAGGTAGCTGCTATTTTTCTTGACTTCCGGAGGGCGTTCGATACAGTTCCGCACTGTCGCCTGATAAACAAAGTAAGAGCCTACGGAATATCAGACCAGCTGTGTGGCTGGATTGAAGAGTTCTTAGCAAACAGAACACAGCATGTTGTTATCAATGGAGAGACGTCTACAGACGTTAAAGTACCCTCTGGCGTGCCACAGGGGAGTGTTATGGGACCATTGCTTTTCACAATATATATAAATGACCTAGTAGATAGTGTCGAAAGTTCCATGTGGCTTTTCGCTGATGATGCTGTACTATACAGAGAAGTTGCAGCATTAGAAAATTGTAGCGAAATGCAGGAAGATCTGTAGCGGATAGGCAGTTGGTGCAGAGAGTGGCAACTGACCCCTAACATAGACAAATATAACGTATTGCGAATACATAGAAAGAAGGATCCTTTATTGTATGATTATATGATAGCGGAACAAACACTGGTAGCAGTTACTTCTGTAAAATATCTGGGAGTATGCATGTGGAACGATTTGAAGTGGAATGATCATATAAAATTAATTGTTGGTAAGGCGGGTACCAGGTTGAGATTCATTGGGAGAGTGCTTAGAAAATGTAGTCCATCAACAAAGGAGGTGGCTTACAAAACATTCGTTCGACCTATACTTGAGTATTGCTCATCAGTGTGGGATCCGTACCAGATCGGGTTGACACAGGAGATAGAGAAGATCCAAAGAAGAGCGGCGCGTTTCGTCACAGGGTTATTTCGTAACCGTGATAGCGTTACAGAGACGTTTAACAAACTCAAGTGGCAGACTCTGCAAGAGAGGCGCTCTGCATCGCGGTGTAGCTTGCTCGCCAGGTTTCGAGAGGGTGCGTTTCTGGATGAGGTATCGAATATATTGGTTCCCCCTACTTATACCTCCCGAGGAGATCACGAATGTAAAATTAGAGAGATTAGAGCGCGCACGGAGGCTTTCAGACAGTCGTTCTTCCCGCAAACCATACGCGACTGGAACAGGAAAGGGAGGTAATGACAGTGGCACGTAAAGTGCCCTCCACAACACACCGTTGGGTGGCTTGCGGAGTATAAATGTAGATGTAGATATATTTGTGGGGGAGCGGAGGAACTAACAAACCAAAGCCTGAACCGCGCCTGTCCACCTACTCCCTTTAGCCAATGGCGCCATTCACACGTATTCTAAGGAAGAATGTCTGTTAGTAGTCTTGTCAAATCATAGTGGGGAATAACATTTTGAATGAGAAACGGATGTATCCAAGTACGTGTTCTCGTTGCACAAGAAATCTTATTCCGAGTGCCAGTCTGAAACAAATTTTCCATTTTCACTGCGTATTAAAAGCAGTCATTTGTTTCTGTATTGTAAATATTTCTGATCTTAATGAAATTTTATTGTTGTTGTCGTGGTCTTCGTCCTGAGACTGCTTTGATGCAGCTCTCCATGCTACTCTATCCTCTGCAAGCTTCTTCATCTCCCAGTACCTACTGCAACGTACATCCTTCTGAATCTGCTTGGTGTATTCATCTCTTGGTCTCCCTCTTCGATTTTTACCCTCCACGCTGCCCTCCAGTACTAAACTGGTGATCCCTTGATGCCTCAGAACATGTCCTACCAACCGATCTCTTATTCTAGTCAAGTTGTGCCACAAACTTCTCTTCTCCCCAATCCTATTCAACACCTCCTCATTAGTTATGTGATCGACCCATCTAATCTTCAGCATTCTTCTGTAGCACCACATTTCGAAAGCTTCTATTCTCTTCTTATCTAAACTATTTATCGTCCATGTTTCACTTCCGTACATGGCTACACCCCATACAAATACTTTCAGAAACGACTTACTGACACTTAAATCTACACTCGATGTTAACAAATTTCTCTTCTTCAGAAACGCTTTCCTTGCCACTGCTAGTCTACATTTTATATCCTCTCTACGTCGACCATGATCAGTTATTTTGCTCCCCAAATAGCAAAACTCCTTTACTACTTTAAGTGCCTCATTTCCCAATCTAATTCCCTCAGCATTACCCGATTTAATTCGACTACATTCCATTATTCTCGTTTTGCTTTTGTTGATTTTCATCTTATATCCTCCCTTCAAGACACTATCCATTCCGTTCAACTGCTCTTCCAAGTCCTTTGCTGTCTCCGACAGAATTACAATGCCATTGGCGAACCTCAAAATTTTTATTTCTTCTCCATGGATTTTAATACCTACTCCAAACTTTTCTTTTGTTTCCTTCACTGCATGCTCAATATACAAATTGAATAACATCGGGGAGAGGCTACAACCCTGTCTCACTACCTTACCAACCACTGCTTCCCTTTCATGCCCCTCAACTCTTATAACTGCCATTTGGTTTCTATAAAAATTGTAAATAGCCTTTCGCTCCCTATATTTTACCACTGCCACCTTCAAAATTTGAAAGAACTTTTATATCTGTGTATAATAATTTCTTTTTTACTTAATAGTGCAATCGCCTTAAAATGAATAACTAAATTAATAAATAAACGGATTTAATTCTGAAAAGTAATAGAAAGTACGTTAAAGAATGAAATATAAGTATACACAGAGCTTAAGAAAGAAAAAGTTATGTCTCACCGATCAGAAGCACCCTTCTGAAAAGGCTACACAGTAATCCCAAAATAAAATGAAACTTTAGGAGGAGTACGAGGGTTCACACAAATATTTTGCACTTGATATGCCAATGCTTGAAATATAGTGTACATCCTAAACTAAATATTAGTACATATTAACAAAATTTGACGTATTCATAAACGATTATAGTGCGCCTTATCGCTGCTGGAAGTGTAGGCTAATCCCATAGTGCTTAGAGCCATTAGAACGACATAGTTTGCCGTGTATGTGCATTTTTCTAAGAGCACGAAGATGAGTTTGTCGTACTCCTCCACATTTAAACCCAATCGAGCACCTGTGGGACCACCTCGGCCGGACTGTTCGCGACATGGATCCTCAACCATTATACCTAGCGCAGCTGGCCATGGCCATACCTTCGCACACCTCAACACCTCGACCACCAAAACGATCGCAAGGAGTGTAAAAAGAGGAAATGGGGTACCAAACTGACCAGCGAGAAGCCTAGTTTTGCAAAGAAGGGTTCAATTGCTTGAAAGTAATCATAGTATCTAAGAAATACTTTATTAGTGATGTAAGGGAAAATTTGTTGTCAGAATTTTCATAGCCAGGCGAAGAGCATGAAATGTGCAATTGGGCTACAAAATTGACCAGGCAAAAAAAAAGTTTGTCTGAAAGTAATCAGAGTGATTAACAAAATAAAAGAATACCTATAGATACTTAAATATGTCACATGGCATACTTTCTGAACAAAACTTAAGTATAAAAGAAGCTGAAAGAAAGGGACTAATGTTTTGTGAAATGATTCTTCTTACAGTACGAAACAAAACAGATTACAGAAACTCTGAGTGGTACCAGAAATCATGCTCAGAAAATACCCTCCAGTGCTCTTTAAAACTGTAAGATTCTAAGTTAAACTTTCGAGTTAAATTTACTGCCTACGATTTCGAGTATCATTTAGAGGAGCGTGAAAAGTTTTTCTAATCTGCTTAGACGATTTCATAAAACATTTGACCATTTTTCTTTCTTAAAAACTTTTTTTATTTGATGAGATATTGAAACACCATCGAGAAGAATAGCAGGCAAAGTTTAGGAAGTAAGAGGGACGTAATGGTAGAATTTAAGCTATGAGCGTGGATCGTATATCTTTTACACGAATTTTGTTTGGTAAGAGCATTGCCGGCGAAAGGAAAGATTCGTGTTTCGAGTGGCGGTCCGGTAAACTGTTTCACTCTGCCAGGGACTCTTCAAGACAGCACACACACTCCGGTGGAGAGTGAAAGATTGACTTTGGCTGTCGTACTAATATTCCCAGTTTTGAGTAACAGCCTTGCGTAAAACAGCGTGTCTGTAATTCTCTCTTTCAAACACACAAATGTGATCTTCATTCTGAGGGTTAAAGGTGAAAACCGGTGAACGTTACCAGCATTGCCATATCGGCGAAAAATGAGCTTTCTACTGACGCACATCGTAAATCTTTCGTAAATGCAAGCCAGCTTATGTGCAATCGAAGCTGCAACAGCCCCACAAAATCCTATGAAACAGGTGAACCCGCTCGAGCCGCACCAAATAATCCGTAGGCACCACTGAACGCACTACAAGCAATTTTAATTATTTGGGGTAAATTCCGAAACTTTCATATGATTACGCTTGTGGTTAGTTTCTGACAGACAGTTAGCACTTCATCTGATTGAAAATAGACACTATCTCTATCAGTAGCTGAGACAAATAATTAACGTGCAATAACAATCAATCATACTGATCATAGCTTTGAAATGAATCAACACGAATGATTACTATTTATTTCTTTTTTTCTTCTTTTTCCTCGGCTTACTCCATAATTTAAGGGGCTCGACATGTTAACGTGAGTTTGCCAACATTAGTGGTAGAGGATGCCCTTTCTGTCGCCATCCCTGTACGGAATTTCTGTACCCCATCTGTCTGCGTCTAGTATTATCGCACGTGAAAGCGCGATAATGTTTTCGAATTGTTCATGAATCGTGTAACTGAGGCGAGACGTTTGTAACAGTCCAAACTCACCTAGGGGGATGTGTGAAACCGCCTAAAAGCCACATTCAGATTGATCGCCACAGCGGCCTTCGTCTTTAATTCACATGGAGGATTCGATCCGGTGCCCGCGCTCTTCCCCGGAATGCGGCGACGGCGTGCTAAGGCACGCTTCTATCTGGTCGGGTCCGAATGGCTAGTGCAACAATCCCTCTGTGGATCTTGTCCCGCAGTTCGTATACTTCTACAGCAACAAACTTACCTCATATCCTGGAAGAGGAAATTTATGTGCGTTTGTACAATGTAGAAATTGTGACCATGGGATGATAGGCAGACAGTTACGTAACTAAAATTTCGATTAAGTTGATACTGAGTCGATAATAGCAAAAACAAGGGGATTCCAACCATAATGCAAGCTTACACATAGCGAAATACGAAAGGCACCACACTTTACCGAAAGTACAAGCCTCGCCAACTCTTCTCGTTGTTATTATTACTATTTTAAAATGGTTCAAATGGCTCTGAGCACTATGGTACTTAACAGCGGAGGTCATCAGTCCCCTAGAACTTAGAACTACTTAAACCTAAGGACATCACACACATCCATGCCCGAGGCAGGATTCGAACCTGCGAACGGCATTGAAAAACACATTTAGAGTGAACATAAGAGAATGCAAAGATAGAATATGGAAAGCAAGAACGTATATGTGGACAAGAACACGTGTCAAATTACAGATTGGTCGGTATGCACTTTAAGATTCACGAAAAGCAACTAATCGAAATTCTGCAACCAATGTAATCCCATAAAATAGCTTCAACTTCGGTAACACAAGAAGTAGGAGTGATTAAAGTTCTTTCACGAAACGTGTGTAGGAATAATTGAGCTTTCGTTGCTCGTAGCTCAGTCCGTCCTCAACAACTCCCCCCTGTCCCACAGTCTTACGGAAAGTGCGGGCTCACACAAAGTGTTAGGACACACAGGGCCATAAGAATAGTTTTAACTTAAATAAAATATTTCTGAGAAATAATTAACAAAATTTTCCTTTTAGACATACAGTAAAACTTCTATGTGTATACCTATCCTATCTATGAAACGTTATTGTACAAGACTGTCAAACATTTATGTTATGTCGTTATTCAATTTACACTCTCGATTAGACAAAAATTCATTTTAGTGGGGCCATTCGGATAGTGGTAGGGGCTATTTGAATAAGGTTAATTATGGACAGATATACACGGATGTTTAGGTGGAAACAATACCAATTTCTGTTTGAATAAGGTTAACTACGGGCAGATATACACGAATATTTAGGTGGAAACAATGCCAGTTTCTATTTAATAGTGATTAGGCCTAATACTGCAATAATAATTTCACATCAATAGAAATTCCATGAAATTCCTGTACAAATTAACACACTCCCCCATTACGTTGGGTCTTCTGGAACAGTTTGTGAAAGGATTAACCAATGTTTCACGCATCCCTACAAGAAGTTTCCATGCCATGTATACAGGATGACTTTTTACACCGTGTACAAACTCCAGGGACTGATCGATGAGATGATACGGAACAAAAAAACCTCATGAACTTATGTCCGGACATGCACGTTTCCATGCTAGAAACCATTTGTTCAATCGTACTTTGTTACAGAGACTGCGGTCCAATACGTGCGGTACCAAGCAGCCACAGTTACAGTATGCATGGTTTACTCCTAGAGGGTGGTACTGTTCCTCATACGTCGTGCCCTAGCGTATTCTTCTGCCATAGTAATTGGTAATGTGGTGTCCGATTCACTTCTCTTGCTGATTTATCTTGTAGTGGATGTGATACAGCGTTGTACGAAATGGTTCCGTAGTCGAATCGAGAGCTTACCAACAAAGTTTTTACTTACGGAAAGTCAAATGTAAACTTGCGGCGTGGCAGAAAGATTGTATCAGGAGACCTACCCCGCCGACAACACACCATTTTATCGTTTGCAACAGTGTTTCGCCGTTTGCCTGAGACAGCGTCGTTTCAGTAAGCAAGAAATCATGAAGGACGTGCCCGAAATGTTCGAACACCAGACTTGGAGGAAAACGTGATTAACACTGTGGAAGACGACCGCCGTGTCAGTACCAGGCAGTTGCCCCGCCAGTACTGGGTAAGCCTGACGATCGTGTGGAACATTCTCCGTGATAACTTTTGTTGTCCTTATCACTTATAGCAGGTGCAGAGTCTACTACCAGTTTTGTCACTGGTTTCTTGACCAGGCAACACGATTACGAAATTTGTGTCATACTTCCTATTCACAGATGAGGCCATCTTTCCGAGGAGTGGTATCTTCCACTTTCATAAAAGTCATTTGTGGGATAGAATGGAGAGCCCCACGATATGGTGACAGCGAACCATCAGCATCGGTGCAGCCGGAATGTGTGGGCCGGAATAATTTGAGGCCATATTTTGGGACCAGTGTTCCTTCCACGTCGCCCAACAGGGCGGAACTATCTGCGTGTCTTGCGAGTGACTTTGCCTCCCTTGTTGGAAGAAGTGCCATTCATGATTCGAAAGGTTATGTGGCTGCTACGTGATGGTGCTCCAGTCCACTTCACCTTCAACGTCCGGACGCTCTCAGTAGTGTCTTCCCTGGTCGACCCGACGAAGGATCCCACTAGTATGGCCTGCTCGTCCACCGGATCTCAACCTGTTCGATTTCTCGTTATGGGGCATCTCAAAAGTATCATGTATGCAGAGCCCATTCCAGATGTGGAGACACTGGAGCAACGTATTGTGTGTGGCTCTGAGCACTATGGGACTTAACATCTGTGGTCATCAGTCCCCTAGAACTTAGAACTACTTAAACCTAACTAACCTAAGGACATCACACACATCCATGCCCGAGGCAGGATTCGAACCTGCGACCGTAGCAATCGCGCGGTTCCGGACTGAGCGCCTGAACTGCTAGACCACCGCGGCCGGCTGCAACGTATTCATGCTGCCTTTGACACTGCTGGGATGCAGCCTGGCCAATGTGAACGTGTGAGACAGAACATGCGTTGAGGCACATGGAAACCATGTTCAACAGATTGTGTAGCTATGGATGCTTGGTACAGCACGTATTAGACCGCAGTCTCTGTGACAATGTATGATTGAATAATTGGTCTCTAGCATGGAAATCATGCATTTCCGGACATAAGTTCAGTAGATCTTTTTTGTTCTCTATATTCTCATCGTTCAATCCCTAGAGTTTGTACACGACGGAAAAGATCACCCTGTATATTAGTTGCTTTTTCATGGAAGGGGAGATTTGTAGGAAGCTCATTTAGAAGTTCTAAGTGCTGTTTCTCTTCCGATCGCGGCTGATCTCGCTTTCCAGAGATACTCTGACTTTCTCAATCAGAGAATCGCCGATTCTTTCAGAAAGAAACCCACCAGTCCTTTAGCTACGACTTTCGAGGGATATTTGATGCTGTTCTGGACAGATAGTTTGAAGGCTGCGATACGCATATTTTACCGAAATACATATTATTCTATTCTGAAAAGATACTTCCAGATCTTTAAGAAATATATTTGGATGTCCAGCAGAGTTACCATATGAATATTTTTTTGGTAAAAGAGAACTAATTAACATAACGTAATGTTTTTCCTTTCGATAAAGTCGGTACAAACTTTCAAAAGGTACTCCAAAAGTTTTACTGGCTTCTAGCATTCATGTCCCTTTCATCTCTGCTTCAGCTGCCTTCTTAATCGACCCTTCGCCTCATTCTGTTCTGACTTCTTCTTCTTCAGTAGTACTACAGCCTTTGGTGAGCCTTGGCTTCTTCAACAAACTTCCCCCACACTTCTCGTCTATTTGCTGCTCTTTTCCACCCCCCGGACTCCCATACTGGTGATATCCATTATTACCTCGTCGATCCATCTTCTTCTAGGTCTCCATTTTCGCCTAACTGAATGGATCATACCTTTCATAATTTTCTTTGGAATTCTATACTCTGCCAATCTCTCTAAGTGTCCTAGCCATAGTATTCGCTGTGATTTCACAAATTTTACTATGTCCCTGCCTTGTACTAACGCTTGTAATTCGGCATTGTAGCGTATTCTCCAGCCTCTCCAGCCTTCTTCCTCCCTTATTGGCCCATAGATTTTGCGTACTATTTTCCACTCAATGGTTCTTAGTGCATTTTTATCGTGTTCTGTCAATGTCCATACCTCTGAGCCGTATGTGATAACTGGGCGGACTAGAGAATTATATATTAGCAGTTTAGTTATTCTTGTAACAAGGCTATTTTTGAAAAGTTGCATATTTGCAAAGTAAGCTCTATTTCCTGCTTCTTTCCTTCCCTTATAGCCTTTCCAATACTGTTATCATTTGTTATTAGGGCTCCCAAGTAGTTAAAAGCGGACACTCCATTGAAGCATTCCCCATTGATGTTTAGGTTTTTAGGGGTCCTTCTTGGCCTCAGATTGTGACATTACCATATATTTTATTTTGTTTTCATTTACTATGAGGCCAATTTTTAAGGCTTCTGTTTCCATTGCCCGGTATGTTTTAGGAGTTTTTTGGCATTTCTTCCTACTATAGCAATGTCATCAGCGTATGTACATATCTGGCTAGTTTTCATAAATATGGTGCCTACTTTGTTGATTTTATTTACTACACTATGCAGGGCTATATTGCTTCACACCTTTATTAAAGTCAAAGCTTTCACTTGTTCCGCTAAGGACCCTTACTTTTGCTCTTGTCTCTGTCATTTCATTCTGATTAGTCTTATTAATTTAGCACGTATGCCAACTTCTTTCAGACTCTGTATAGTTCTTGCCGATTTATGCTGTCAAAGGCTTGTTTGAAGTCGATGAATAGGAAATGTAGATTATATAATATTCGTAATCCGTTCTGACTCTTTTCCTTTTATATATTCTCACCAGCTGAAGGAGATGAAGTAATAATCGCATTGCAAATATGCACTTGATCTTATATTCAGTTTTTCACTAGCTATTCTTAAAGCCCCGTTTCCAGTTATTCATATAAAGTACATTTTTTATGTTATCGTGACGTAGATCGACTGTATACTAACAGATGGTAGCACCAGTCACCAGTGCGGCGTACGAAGGAGTAAGTCAGTTTTACAAACCGTACAATGACCAGTTGTGAATCACTTACCTTTTACACTTTAAAGCAATCTTAACGAAATTTCTAAAGTCGCAAAACTAAATAGACTTGTTCACTGGGCAGACAAGGTTTCAGGAGATCAGACTCACATAATGACGTTTTATCGCTGTTAATGTCGTGGCACAAAAAAGTCTTACATTTATACATATAGTCCCTCCATTCAATAAGCCCCTCTCTATCCTGTGCCAGCTTTTCGGCGCAACCAGAAGCTGTCGTTACATTCACTGACCAACTTAACAAAGACGCACGTGACTTTAGTAATTATTTCGTCTTCTGGAGGCTGACGAAAGTTAGTGTGTTTAATGTTTACCGCTTTACATAGAGGCAACACAGACACCTTTCAATTTTCATGAGCAGTTTCTAGCGCTCCAGGTCTTTTAAAAAGGAACTACACTGATTTTCCTGCTCTCGTGTTTAAAAGACGCAGTGAGATAATACTAAAGCAGTACCAGAGTGCGTGCTGGCCATGTGGCCGCGCTTGGAGTCTGCTAATGAGATTTATTGATTACGCCCTGCTGCGACTCGTCCGGGCTGTGATTACGCTCCAATAAATTTCTCGCAGCACCAGAATTACAGACCGGCATCGTAATTATCTCCGAAACGTCTGTTTTATGGACGATATCATTTAACAGTTGGACCGGTTGCGAAATGCAGTAGCGTTCGAGGCATCTGTTGCTCAGCAGTACGAAAAACTGGTGTTGGTATATTTGATTAATATTGTGGGAAATATAAATATGTTTCTCCCTATTTCTCTCTGCCCCTGCTAGTGCACGTCTGCAACTTTGAGTAAACGTTATGGACGTCAGCTGGATATTACGATTGGTTTGGGTTCTGTTCAGTTATTTCTGTTGAAAGTATCATTAAACAGTTATTGTAATATTTATTGTGTCAGTTTTTCGACTGCTTGTGTGAGTAGTTGAATAACATTTCTTGATTGCCGATCGTAACATCAATTTATGACGCCTGCTACAAGATTTCCTACTGACTGGAATGTATGTCACGTGCATAGTTTGAAAGTTGGTAACAGTTTACATACGAACGAGAGTTCTGTCAAGACAGAAATGTGTAAATAATTGAGTGGACAATCAGAATAAATGTGTGATACAGGTTGACCATTTTTGCAACGATTTATGGCCTGTGTCCTTAAGTTTACAAGATTTGTGCATATGATTTTCACTGTACCTGGCTTCTTCGATACGCTGAGAAGCACGAACAGAGGATTTTTGAATTTCCGTAGATAACACATAGCTGATTGGAAGACTACAGCACAAATTTTACACCAGCTGGGTCCTCCTAGTTATTCTGGGAATTCACTCAGTGGTACATGTGGATACTGTCCGCAGACTTCATTGTGCTAAGAGGTACTAGTAAGGAAGTAGTAAACTGAAACGTCATACCTGATGCGGCAGTTTTTGGTTTCCTAACACCGAACAAGAGAGCGATACGAAAATTACACGTGGGACGGTGTGCAGTATCGGACACTATTGCATACGCTATGAGAATAGCTGACACTAACTGTATCTGGTAAGGCGCTTGAATTTGCACGTACAGTGGCCTATTCGCTAATGAGAAGTAGGAGAAATGAGAATAGCGAGAAACTTGACATCAGGATTGTTGATCGCGAAGCAGCTGAAGTTAAGGAATGGACAAAGCAAGGAGGCATCAAAAGCAGACTAGTACTAGCAAAAAGGGCATTACTGGCCAGGAGAAGTCTACTAGTATCAAATACAGGCCTTAATTTGAGGAGGAAACTTGTGAGAATGTACGTTTGGAGCAGAGCAATGTATGGTAGTGAAACGTGGACCATGGGAGAACCGGAACAGAAGAGAATCGAAGCATTTGAGATGCGGTGCTACAGAAGAATGTTGAAAATTTGGGATATCTCTACAGAATCGGCGAGGAAAGGAAAGTATGGAAAACACTGACAAGAAAAACGGGCAGGATGTTAGGATATATGTGAAGACATCAGGGGCTAACTTCCATAGTGTTGGAGGCAATTGTAGAGGGCAAAAACTATAGAGGAGGACAGATACTGAGATACATTCAGCAAATAATTGAGGACGTAGGTTGGAAGTGCTATTATTAGTTAAAGATGTTCGCACACGAGAGGAATTCGTGGCGGACCGCATCATAACAGATGAATGATGTTAAAAAAAAGAAAAACAAAGAAATAAAAACAAAAACAATCATGTACATTGAGAATTAAAGGGGAACGAAATAACAAATAATCTCCTTGAAGGTTTCAGATGGTACCAGAAAGGAGTGCAGAAAAACGTAAGCAGTCGCTTCGCAGAAGCCAGTCCCAGCAGCACGAACAAGAGTGTGGAAAGATGATACAGAATGTGGAATAGCTACGGAATCGACATAACGAGAGAACTTGAATACCAGGAGGATGCTGCATAAGGACTTCTCGGGACATTGTGCTTCTGACAGACTAGAGTGGGGCGTCTGACAGAATATCATGGAGCTACGGTTCAAGGAACCCACAGTGGCTTGTCAGATACAGTCGCGGGATGTATTCTGGAGTGCTACTCGCAGAACACGACGAAAGAGAAGACCACACCAGACACATACGTGGTGAGTGAAGTATATCAGCCCACCTCTACACGGATGTCTGTCTCTTGGATTCCACTTGTCTGCAGTAGGAGCTGTAGTGCAGAGTGTTTTAAGTTAAAGCGTGAACTACTGAGCTTTGTAAAGTATGTTGTTGTGATACACAACAAAAAATAATTATCTGAAAATAGAGTACTTCCTTTTAAAGGGAAATATGTCCAGATTAATGCAGATAGAAACGAGAGGCCTTCACTGTCTGAGACAAACTGGAGGCTCGCCGGTTTTGTTTCGTGGAGAAAATCGGTCTCGCAGGAAATGCAACACTTGTAAAAAGAACGAAATCCATGATCTCCATACCTGTCATAATCTTAGTGTAATATTTAGTGAGCGCTCAATCAATTGAACCCTTGAATATAAGCGTTACGACCTAGCTATGGAAGAAAGCTAATATTTTAACAATGACTTTATAAAATAGTGATATGTGATATTTTTCAATCCGAATTCCTAGACTCCTGCCGCAGTAAGCAGGAACAGCCACCAACATCGTCAACAGCAGCAGTCAGGTGGATATTACATTCATACCTGTCCATGGAAGATCAGTTCTATATACAACGACCGGGATACAACGTTTGACCGTATAATGATTTCAGTAGATGCAGTAGTTCACAACGTCGCATCCTCTATCTTATATACTTTTTCCATCGGTCACTAAGTGCAAAAATCGACAGTTCATTGCAGTATTCAGCATAATGTCCGACCGACATCGTATCGTAAATTTAGTTTAAGGTTGTAAGACATGAGTAGGTAGTTAGGCAGATCGACTGTTCAACGTGTAACATTCGTAACAAGATACTGGGTTTCTCGTAAGTTTCTGCTTTTTTATATCTAATAGTAATTTTGTATTTGACTTTGTTGTAAGTTTATTCCTGATGGTGTATCATAAGAGTCGACACGATTACACTGTTGTAAATCAACCCTATCCGATCAAAGCAACTGTGAATGAAAAATATTTGATAGGTGGTTACATTTAAGAAACAGAGGAAATATCTGAATAGCAGTACAAGCCGTTAACTTGAAACGTTTAAGATATCTTAAGCCTGATTTCGCCCAAGTGAACTGTGAGAAAGTCCTTACTAAATGACGTATAAGCTAACGGCCTTGCCACAGTAATAACACCGGTTCCCGCCAGATTACCGAAGTCAATCTCTGTCGAGCTGGGCAAGCACTTGGATAGGTTATCATCCGGTCTGCTGAGCGCTGTTGGCAAGCGGGATGCACTCAGCCCTCGTGAGCCAAACTGAGGAGCTACTCGTACTTGATTGAGAGATAGCGGTTCCGGTCTCGAAAACTGACGAAACGGCATGGTGAGCGGTGTGCTGACCACATACCCCTCCCTATCCACATCCAGTGACGCCTGTGGGCTGAGGATGACACGGCGCCCTGTCGGTACCGTTGGGCCTTTATGGCCTGTTCAAGAGGAGTTTAGTTTTAAATGAGGGTGTAGTCTCTTTTCATTGCTATATTAACTGCAAACATATCGGTATGAACTTCTTTTTAAATGTAGACAGCTGGAAAGCAACGGACGTATCATCTAAGGATAATTCATCAGTTAATTACGGTAAGACCTCTGCTCTCATTTATGCTTGAGCCTTGAAAGAAAATTACACGTCAAAAACTGAATGGTTTTGTAAAACAGGGAATTGAAGTGCAAAGACTGTTAAATAATTACTTCGCATTATGAGTTTCATATCAAGACACACTCTTACATTCTAAAATTACATCAGTAACAACAACAAAAACTAAACGACAAAAGAATGTGCTGTTCAGAACTTCCGACGCACGTTTGCAGTCGCTGGTGCAAGGACATCCGACAGACTGAAGATATTCCATCGGTATCATTCTAGGAAGAATCGGCGAAGAACGGAACAAATGGAAAATACTGACAAGAATAAGGGACAGGATGATAGAACATGTGTTAAGACAGCAGGGAATATCTTCCAAGGTACGAGAGGGAGCTGTAGGGGGAAAAACTGAAGAAGAAGGAAGATATTGGGATACGTCGTAAACATAGCCGAGTACGTTACGTTCAAGTGCTACGCTGAGATGAAGAGGCTGACAGACGCGTAGCCTGATGACTCAAAAAGTACCATTGCAAACGTGTCGTTAAATCCACTTAGGAGGGACTTCGACGAGACTACATCTTTGAAATTTAAAGCTTGGTATTCTCCCTCTGGTATGTAACTATTCTTCGTCTGCTGTGTGCGTTTCTTCGAGCACGATGACATCGACTTCGAATTTCCTTGAGAGCCTGGAGAGACTTATACATTTTGTTCGACTTATTCTTTTGATACATTATTTTAACAAGCAAGCCAAGATAGTCGAATTCTACGAACTGAAGAGGCCCTTCCCGCTCCTTATTTGTACTTTGACCAAGAGGTCTTTTAGACAATTGGGTATGCATTTCACCTACGCGACAGGCAGGCAAATTACAAACCACAAGTCAGATTCAGAAGCCAGGTGTTCTCGTGCTGCACTACACCAAAAAACCTACGAAAAATACTGGATAGCAACATCTTTCAAATGAGGCTGCTAAAGTCAAAACCATAAGTAACATTCTTCAAAAATTTGCTGATAGACGGGGAGATAATGCTCGAATTATAAGATCTGCAGCCTTAGCCCTATAATAATCTGATGCTTAATACTGGTGTTCGACCTGGATCACTAGTGCTCACTCTTAGAAAACGTACAACTCAATCAGGCAATGTAAATAATTGCGGAGTACAAACTCCGGCATCATGTTCTCAGCAGTTTCTCACCTCCAGCTCCAAGAAGGTCAGAAGCTCTGAATGTCTGAAACAACATTCAGAAAAATCCTTAGCTACCCATTCATCGAGATATTACACAAAGAGAACACCAACGCTTGAAATCAAGGAAATGGTCATGGAGCACAGCAAACGATCTTATTGGTTTCTTCTTCAGTGCGAACCATTCATGGGGAATCCAGAAGGAACAGTCATCAATAGTCAACAAACATCTAGTTGAGAATTCTTCCATACAGATGCAAGGACTCGATCTCTGCAGACGTCAATGGAAGGTCATAAACAGGATTCGGAGTGGACAAGGCAGGTCATCTAACGCACAAGTGGGGATGTGCTTATTCTCCAAGTTTGCAACCTCCCCACTGTATTTTGTTTCTGTATGGAATATAGCCCAACATTACCTCCCACTCTATAAATGTCGACTTATTAACAAAACTAAGTATTCACAAACTGTTATCCAACTTACACTTGTATGATAACCGTTGACTAAACAGAACCAAATTTGTATTGAACTGTAACTGATTTGAACGCAGCTTGGCTTTTTATTAAATGCTCAACTCAAGTAAAGCAGTTATCTGGCCATAATCAGAATTTCCACTTACTTCGCGTCTTGACAAGATTGTACAGGTTTCTTGCAAGCACAACAGCAAAGAGCAAGCAGGCAACGGTTAAACTAGATTTCTATTTATAATCATATATTCAGACTGTTGCAAGTGGTAATGCATGATGATAAACAGAGGAGCGAGGAGAGTAACTATTCCGATGAAATGATATTCCGAGACAAAGACTTTAGAATGAAATACATATTCAAAAGGACAGAGTAAAACTCGGCGTTATCTTCGCACTTAACATTGGTCTAAACAATACTATGCTTAACAAAGTGAACAACGATTTGAAAAGGGGATGGTGTTATCAGAGAAGTTCTATAAAAATCAAAAAGCTTAATCAATAGGTATCTTAATTCATGACTCAGGGAAGTGGAGTGGTCTTTCAATTCTGAGCAAGTTTACTAGCTGACAACAATCATTCCGACAAATTAGGTGTATAACGCTGCAGTCTTGCCTCAATCTTCTTCTCTTCAAAAAAAATAATGTCATTCAAAATTATATTCTTTTCACCTTTCATTGCCTTCATCATATTCACCCTTGCTGTCCTTTCTTCATCTAACAGATACAACTATGAATGTATCACACTGTCCAGAGGAAAAGACAGTGCCACCCAATACCAAAGATTGTTTAACAGTAACATGCCTTGCTCTCTCTCTGACATCGATGACATACAAAAATCAGAATGAGGTGACGACCTTGCAAACTGTTACTGTGGTGCCTCCTTAGAGTCAATCTACTACATCGTTACTGACTGATCTCTTCGAGCGTACAAAAGGATGTTAATGGACATTCACCACACTTCGAATGAGACGATCGAACGGATCAGGGAAATAAATCTGGAGATGTAAGATCGTATGAACTAGTGATTGTGAATATTTGTCCACAAGTGTTGTATCTGTGTATTTGCTTTCATCATGCGATCAACAAATAAATCTTAACGTTAAATCATAAGTACTAAGTATTGTAATTTCTCCAGAGGTACTAATCCGATTTAAAAGACTGAAACTTCTATGAACGAGTGTGTTTTATAACTACGATTCTAACTGCGGAGATTTCTAAATTTCTGTGAGAAAAAGTGTTTTTGAAATCGATATCTCTGTAATCAATATAGTTACGAAAATAGAATGCACATAGTTTACTGACGGCTTTTTCTCAACTCATCTGGCTAAAACCAGAATTGTGATAAGGTAAACAGTTCCGGAAATATCTGAGAACAACGGCTTAGCTGTCACCCTGTACAATCCCCTCTGAATCTCTAAAGACAGGCATGCGGCAGGCAGATATAATGTATAACTATTAGTAGTCCTCCAAGACAGTGTACATGACCTTACATTTGATATCTACATTGAAACGCCAAAGAAACTGGTACAGGCACGCGTATTTCAATACAGAGAGATGTAAACAGGCAGAATACGATGCTGTGGTTGGCAACACCTATATAATACAGCAAGTGTCGGGCGCAGTTGTTAGATCGCTTAGTGCTGCTACAATGGCAGGTTATCAAGATTTAAGTGAGTTTGAACGTGGGCTTACAGTCGGAGCACGAGCGATGGGACACTGAATCTCCGAGATAGCGATGAATCGGGGATTTTCCCGTACGATCATTTCCCGACTGTACCGTGAATATCAGGAACCTGTAAAATATCAAATCACCGACATCGCTGCGGCTGGAAAAGGATCTTGCAAGAACGGGACCAACAACGACTGAATGGAATCTTTCAATCTTTCAATGTGACAGAAGTGCAATCCTTACGCAAATTGCTGGACATTTCAGTGCTGGGCCATCAACAAGTGGCAGCGTGCGAACCATTCAACGAAACATCATCGATATGGACTTTCGGAGCCGAAGGCCCACTGGTGTACCCTTGATGACTGCACAACACAAAACTTTACGCCTCGCCTGGGCCCGTTAACGCAGTCATTGGACTGTTGATCACTGGAAACAAGTTGCCTGGTCGGACGAGTCTCGTTTCAGATTGTATTGAACGGATGGATGTCTACGGGTATATAAACAACCCCATGAATCAATGGACCCTGCATGTGAGTAGGGAACTGTTCAAGCTCGTGGAGCCTCAGTAACGCTGTGGGGCATGTGCAATTAGAGTGATATGGGACCCCTGATACGAATAGATGCGACTCTGACAGGCGACACGTACGTAAGCATCCTGTCTGAGCACCTGGATCCATCCATATCCATCGTGCATTCCGACATACCTGGGATATTCCAGCAAGACAATACGACACCCCAAAAGTCCAGAACTGCAATAGAGTAGCTTCAGGAACACTCTTCTGAGTTAAAACACTCCGCTGGCCACCAAACTCCTCAGACATGAACATTATTGAGCCTATCTGGGATGACTTGCAACGTACTATTCAGTAGAGATCTCCACCCCTCGTACTCTTACAAATTTATGGACAGCCCTGCAGGATTCAGGGCCTCAGTTCCCTCCAACACCCCTTCAAGACATCAGCTGAGTCAATACCACGTCGTACTGAGGCACGTCTGCGTGGTCGCAGGGGCCCTACATTATATTAGGCAGGTGTACCAGTTTCCTTGGCTGTCTAGTGTAACTACCCTAATATTTAGAATCGGAATAGAGGACACCCACGTATTTTAGTTAAAGCAAGCTCACAGAAGTCAGATAGTGTCTTGCAAGATTCGGCAGAAAGATGTGGAGCGGATTTTTGTCGGGTAGTAGGGGGGAAGAAGCCGGCGGTGTTGGATGCAGGCAGCGCATGCGTGGCAGGGGGCTGCGGGTGGCACGTGCGGTGGTTGGCGAGGACAGCCAAACGCTGACAGATTGCCCGAGGCGGACCGCTCCGTGGCCTGGGGGCAGCACGGCAGCCAAACACTTGCCGGCAACAGTTGCCTGGGCAGGGCAACGCGCGCGGCTTGCTAGCTCCGCTGCGGATTCCGTCCTCCTTCTTGGCAGATCGGAATCGTCGACAGCCTGAGAGGGAGATGAGGTAAAGGTTCAGCCTTATAGCAGTGAACTGCAGACGCGTATGACAGCATTGACCCTGAGATATGGCTGATATCCTCATACTCACGCACATGTTCAAGGTGTGTACAGTGACACAATATATCCAAAGTATAGCACACAATATCTTTAACTTTCTTGGTGCCACAGCACTGCGTACATCATATTATCACAGACTTTAAGTATTTATTGCAGGAGGCGGGAAAGAAAATTCTTGCACCTACCATTTTTCAGGTACAGAAACAAATCAAATTCTCTGTTCCATGAACAATAGAGCACATTTTTCCATGTAATGATATCAGCTTGCCAAGATAGCTCATTATAGTTACTATAAATTCGCTAGTAACAATTTCATAAATTTCTCAATAAATGTTGTATATTTGTTTATGTACTACTTTACCTGTTTTGTAGTATTGTTATAAAATGTATAAACAATTTTTATGAAAATAATGTTTCATCTAGAATGTACCTCCACGTACTACTAAATTATATCTGGTTGTAACTTCAAATACATAAGATCTTAGCAAATGTCTTATCTGAACATATTTGCTAAGAGGTTGTTTGTAGAAATTCAGTGTAGATTTGTAGAAACTGAGTGTATTACTCCTTATTTTTCTTGTAATTTAATTTAATTTCATAGACCTGCATTATTGTATGAGAATTGAAATATTGTGTGATAGAGCTGTGATCTGAAATAGGTCCTACCTGTAATACCTGTATACAACCTCCTTCTTTACTATCAAATGCTGTTTCTGAAGAACACTTATATCAATTGCAGCTAGTTCTTTCATTGTTTAAAATACTCTTTCTTATAATGATCATATTACACACCCATTTTGAATCATAATTTTGAAGATGTTTCTCGATTCACCAGAGATAATGCTTGAAAAATGTACACCATCTAAATTAGTGAAATTTAATCTTTAATCATTTAAACCTTACTTAGATTTCCCTTCTTAATAACTTCTATCTTATGATACTCAGGTCCTATTCTTCTTAGTTTTCTTGTCTGTCTAAGAGGTGTTTGCCAATTCTTTTAATAATTCTGACTTTATAATGTATTGTTTTATATTTATTTAAATCTTCCATTTCTGTCATTTTGTCCACCATATTATTTTTCAATTATTTTTATGTGTAACAATATGATCAGCCCACTCTGTAAGATGGCTTATAGAACACAGATGCATTTGTAGCAATAGATCCAAACATCTAACATAGTACCATGTATGTCTAAATTCGTAATACTAATGTATCATACTGTTAAAAGCTAATTCCACATCTTCTGAAAATTATCTTTTTGGATTTATGTGTATGATGAAAATAAGCTATGTATTCCTAGAGACATTACATTTCTTTTAAATAACTTAGAAGTATATTTCATTAAACTGAAAATAGAAAGAAGTTGGTTGTTTTTGTTGTACCACATTCAGGAATAAAATATTTACTAATTTCGGAATCAGCATTACTGTGATTTTACTTTAACAAAGTATATGTTTCACAATATATAATTGCAAAATTCAAAGCAAATATAGTGGCTGTGTATATATACAACTACAACTAGTTTAGTTGAAGCAAATTGATAAACTAATTTCCAAAGATCCCCAAACAAAATTTTTGCGTATGTTCCTCATGAGCTGGTTGTATTTTATCTGTTTTCAACTTGAAATCCTTGTATCATTCCTGACATGTTTCTTGGATATCTAACTGGAAACAAAACTTTCTAAATCAGCATACTATCACACTTTCCAATTTATTTCCAATTTGGAATGTTTTAAGTAAAAATCCTTGTTATGGGGCTTCTATTCACATTTAATCTTTAATTTTAAAATTTTCCATTTTTTCACAATTTTACATTGTTGCCTTCTTCTACATCCTCTATTTTATATTACAATACTGATTAGAGAACCCTATTTACTGATTATGAATGAATTTTTCATTATAAACTCTAGTATAAGTAGCTGTATTTCCCCATCATACTCTCTTTTCGATTGTAGTCCATTGTTTGCATAGTAATGTAAGAAATAAATATGAATCTTTTTTATAATAGTGTTATTATAGTTAATTTATCTATGTATTTTTTGTGCCATTATTTAACAAAATAACTTGTGTTACTCCATCTTTTCTTTCAAACCACATAATTTACACCAACTGCACTTATTTTTTAGGATTTATATATATTGATACTTACCCAAAGGTTACTAAATTATTTTGTATTATGTTCCTAAATTCCATATTTCTTAATATTTTGCTATCCTTTTCCATACATTTTCAAAATCTTCTGGTATAATGTCATTCCTATAAAAATTCGATTTCTTCCTCTTTTGGCTACATTTTTTTAAATTTTACTGCCTCTTTTTAGTTTATAGTAAATGTGCTGTATTATTGAATGTTATATATTTACTTAATCATGAAGTAGATCACTGCTTCTCTCCTAAAATTAGTGCTGTAACATTTGTATTCTGTATCAGTCCAAGACATTCAACTTTTATGTTGTTAGAATCAGCAGAAATCAGTGCATATAATTTAATATGGTGTGTTTCTCCAACACTAATGTAGCATTTATGATTAATAGCTGTAATATTTATACATTCTTCAGTTCGAAAGTAGTTGTTTCCTAATGGATTAAACCTGAAGTCAGATGAAAAATATTTTGCTTCTCTTTCTCATGTTTCTGGTACTGTCATTAATATTTAAAATCATTTATTTTAATTCTTAATTATATAAATTGTAACATATGCTTCAAAAAATTGTTCAATCATAGCACTTCTACACAGTAATTATCTTAAGTTCTTTTACTTGTTTAAATAGTGCTCCAAAATGAAACAGAGTTTCATCAGAATAATTTTATTATTTTCTTTTAATTTTTTAATTCATCTAAAAATCTCCCTTATTTTTGTACACAGTAACTACTATTAATAAGTTTAAAAGTTCTATTATTAAATCTGCTAGCTTATAATTCACTCACTCATACATTTGTTAAAATTATTTATAGAGCTGCAATTGCTTGTTTATACATTCACTTAAAATTATACATTGTGTTATAACTTTGGAACTGATGGAACTATTTTCACTTGCTGTCTAATAAATAAGGGCTTTTGAAAAATATATTTTCTAAAATTAAAAATATGTCTCTACTAACTGATTAAGCATAATTAAGAAACTGTTCATATCAATAAAGTAAATAACTGAAACTAAATAAAATTTCCACTGTAATAAAATCTACTCAGTAACTTTCTTTGGCAGTCATCCAATTTTCTAATAATGTTACTATAGCATGCAACAAATGACAAGCTGGTATGAAGTGTACTGCACTACAATATTAACCCCTAATATGAGTGTTTCACCTCACCTGGCCAAAGTATGTGGGAGTAATGTCACATACAGTCTCTACATAAAGTAAAATTACACAGCAGGGTTCTTATTTAGAAACTGCAATTAGGTTATTATTCTTTTGTGACTCTTGTTATGCCTTGTAATTGAAGGAGAAACATCGACAAACATGTCAAAACTAAAATGCAGCGGGGTCATGGCCTATCGATACTGCAGTTTTTTGCAATACTGGTGATCACATTGCTCAGGATTCCATAACTGTCATATGAATATGGAACTGGTAGGTTCAAAAAGTCCATACTCAAAACTGTGCATGTTCAAATGCCCCACACAACTAGTCACTGAGTGTTTGACATATTATTCATTCATCTACAGTATATCTTCAGCTATATGAAGTACCTTGAAGTCAGGAAATCGGTTGTTTACATGGCAAACATTCAAATGCATAGTCTGCTGATTTGTGGAGCACAGTGGGCTGCCATCACAGATAATACTGTTGTGATTTCTCTTGATGTGGCAGCAGATGAAGTTGCACTAACAATGGTACACACATACAGGCAATACTAGACAGAGAAGTGGCATAGAGGTCTTCTCAACTGCGTTCCATTTTTGCATTTAGCATCATGATGTAGTTATTCAAGTGTGGAAGCTTTGAGGAGAGAGAAAGATTCCAGACTGTATTCATCATCATCATCCAGATTCAGCAACTTGTTAGATGGAATGGCATTTCAACAACTGTATAAAACACAATCACTTCTGCTTAGTACAACAGATAATTTGGAATGTAAGAGGGGAAATAAAGTTGATGAACTGAACCGAAGATCAGAGAATTGAACAGAAGAATGAAAAAGGAGGCAGTATATGGTAATAGACAGTACAGTTAGTCATCTTGTTCTTGTTTGTTGGTCACACTTGTTGGTCTTTCTTTAGCTGCAGAAACAAAATATCTCTTCCACACAGTATAGAATAAATGCAACAATATTAAAAAGTTAGTAGTTTACACCCAATCTGAAAGGAAACCTTATTATCCATATTCCTGTTTTTAAGCTATCTCTTGTATTCAATCATGTATTATTTATAAACAGTTAGCTATCTGTCTCTTTTCACCACAATCATAATTATCTAAATCCTTGACAACACAACACTTTTTATTACTTTCTATTATTTATACGATATATGCGCTGTCTGTTCGAGGTAAAATCTAAAAATTCATTACTATGGATTTTCATTTTAAAAATAAATTATACATTATTCATGCTTCATTTATACTGGAAATAATGTGGAAAAAATGCATTTAATCAAAATATAATAATTTTTAAAAAAATTTGAGAGATTTCTCAGGAATGATTTTGTATCACCTATTGACTTCTATTTAATATCGTGTTTTGTTCATAAGATTTTTATTCATGTTTAGAAATCATAACATTACGATCGATTGAGAAAATTTCCTGACATTTACATGTTTTGTATAAAACCGAACAGTTAGTGTTGATGTTCATGGAATAAAGGTACACTGGTGAATTTATAGGCTGTTTGTATATTGGAGAAACTAGAGGTACTATGATTACATTAGTGTATTCCTTTCTTGTCAGTTCACCAACGATATATTTCAGAACCCACAGTACTACAGTTTGGTAGTCAGTACATCAAGTAATTATCAGGACAGCTGACACACATATGGGAGAAGTTTCCATTGTTTATTCTGTGTCTGGAAGTCAGTTCAACTATACTGTGTATGATTTTGTTGTTCTTCAAAACTGTGTTTTAATTTTCTCTTTGCAAAAGTAGTTACTTGGTTTTGATACCTCGTTGGATAACCTGTTCCATTGATATCATATTTTTCTTTAGTTTGGGCTCTTCATTTTACATAGGGTTCTACTTTGTAAATTGTGTATGACTCTTCAACAATCACTTCATCTGTATAAAAACTCAAAACAAAAGTCCTAATTTTTGACACATACAAAAAAAACAAAGGAATTATGGGTAAATCTATCAGAGTCGCAGTCATAGCAGGTAACATGTCTAAAGCAACATATATATATATATATATATATATATATATATATATTTTATACACTAAAACTACTGTGCATGCCTCTCATTTGCCTTTAAAGAGAGTAACTGACGATTCTGTAATGGGCACAAAGGGTAGCACAGTTATATGATGGGATTTGATGCATAATAATATTATTGTGTAGTTCATATTCTACATTCTTTCACCAAGAGTTTAAACGCTCATTTTCCTGCCTTTATCCCTTCTCTGATTCTTTCATTGTCATAATCAAATTACATTCAACTTTTACTATGCTGTTAAATTTTAAGGTTCTTCAGTGAGCATGATAAAAGTAATGTAGTTGTTCAGCACTTCGTTTTGTACTTACACATGTAACCTTCTTGTTATTTTTATCTCATTTTACCTAATATTTATCCTATTTTTAACTATACAGACGTTCTCCGTAGCTTATTCTATCATTGGTTATTGTTTTTACTTCTGCAAGTTCCACCTTATCAGATGATCACACTTTTACTGATTTTTCCTTTCACAAAATAATATTAAAAACTATTTTCTCTTTATATTCTTAACTGTGGGCCGATATTTAAAAAACTGCATCAACAATATTGCTATTAAGTTTCGAATTTCCCTGTAATACTGACTACTCAATGAGACTGCGGGCAAAATGTCATACATGGCTAAACTGTTACACTAGCTGAGTACCTTTCAGTCATAGTTTGTTATTTCTAGGAAAGCAAGCTGCACCCTAAGGAAACAATACATAACAGAAACCTTAAGCACACAGACGAAGAAAACAGCTCTGCTTGCTGCTAGGAAAATCTATATGGGTTTATCTGTTGTGGCTTTGTTGGTAGGCAGGTGGTAAAACTGGATCTCTTGAACAAGTGGCAGCAGAACACCACATGGATTGGGTAGGTCGTGACCAATCTACTTAATAGACAATATCGTCACGTTAGCAGTTATGAAGACATTTTTAAATGTTTCTTCAATTTATGCCCCAATTAGTGCCAGTAATTATAGTTACATCAATAGCATGCAAATAGTAGTAGGGTACGCTTTTTCCTTGCAGCAGACGCAAATTATCATTCTGTCTGGATAAACGGAAGCTTTCGTAATGGAATTTGCACTCTTTGTAAAGCTCATTCAGTTATTTCCTCTTTTTCTTATGCATAAAAAAGCGGTTTACAAGTGAACATACCATAATAAACATTATATAAGACAGATAACATGGAATGCTATTTATTGGTTAGACCATCAGTGACAGAGCACAGCGAGTTCCTGCTGCTAATAAGACAAGTACACTGTTTGTTTATTACATATATTTATGAGTTTCAAACAGGAGCGGGTTCAGAAATGGAAAGGCACTGTGATTGCTGTATACAGATGCGAGCTGAGTTAGTGACCCTATGCTCATAGCTCCAGGCAGTGTTGGCTTCTGTCACACAGCTTGAGGCTGCTGCCAAGGAGCATCACTATGGGAGGTCAGATGTGGGAATGCGAGGGACGTCGAGCACGACCCACATGTCCCCCGATCGATCCAGTGTTGTGGCTGCCCAAGGTACTGCCTGCACTGAGGTTGACCCCTCACCCATAGTCGTGTGGGAGATCATTCCAAAGCCTGGCTGGCAGCGAAAGACTTTCCATGGGCTCGACTATAGGGCCACCCTGGTTCATTTGTGTGACAGGTTTTGGGAATTATCTGTGGCTGACGAAGTCTCTGTGCCAGATGCAGTCGTCCACCTGTTCCAGAGGAAGCTTCTCGACCTGCAAGGTCTGCGCATTCACAGAGGTCGGGTTTACTGGTAGTTGGGAGCTCCACATTAGGCGCGTAATGGGGCCCCTTAGTAACATGTCTGCCATGGAGGGAAGGAAGCCAGTGTGCATTCTGTGTGCATACTGGACGTGGAAAGAGTGCTTCCGGATGCCATGAAGAGTACAGGGTGCAGCCAACTGCAGTTGGTAGCTCATGTCGGTACCAATGACGTGTGTCACTTTGGATCAGAGGAGATTCTCTCTGGTTTCGGGTGGCTAGTGGAAATGGTAAAAACTACCAGTCTTGTTTCAGAGATTAAGGCGGAGCTCACCATCTGCAGCATCGTCGACAGAACTGAATGTAGTGCTTTGGTGCAGAGCAGAGTGGAGGTCTGAATCAGAGGCTCAGGCGGTTCTGTGACAGTGTAGGCTGCAGATTCCTTGCCTTGCGTCATCGGGTGGTGGGTTTTCGGGTTCCGCTTAATAGGTCAGGAATACAATACACACAGGAAGCGGCTACACAGGTAGCGGGGCCTGTGTGTTTGGGACTGGACGGTTTTTTAGTTGAGAGGGTATCAGGAAGCCACAGAAAGGGCGTTCGTCTAAAAGAGGGCAGGTAAAACACAGTAAGGTATTGTAGAATCGATCGGTATTGTAGTTCTAAATTGTGTAGCTGAGTTGGGAAAGAACCAGAACTTCAAGCCTTAATAGAAAGCACTGAAACATAAATAGTTATAGGTACATAAATCTGGCTAAAGACGGAAATAAGTTCAGCCAAAAATTTTTTCAAACGATCTAATAGTATTCAGAAAGTACAGATTAAATACAATTGGTGGTGGAGTATTTATTGCAGTCAGAAGTAGTTTGCCTTGTAGTGAAATTGAGGTAGATATTTCCTGCGAAGTAGTACGGCTAGGGTCAGACTTGACAATCGGACTAAACTATTAATTGGATCGTTTTACCGACATCCCCCCCCCCTTCCGCCCCTCCCCTCCCCCCCCAATCAAAAGATACAGTTGCTGAACAGTTCAAAGAAAATACTTGAATCTCATTTCAAATAGGTACCCCACTCATACAATGTATAGTCGGTGGCGACTTCAATCCACTCTCGATATACTGGAAAAATTATATGTTTAAAGCCGGCGGCAGACATAACACGTAACCCGAAATTCTACTGAATGCTTTCTCACAAAATTATTTTGAACAAGTAGTTCACGAGCCTACGCGAAGCGTAAATGTTTGCAAAAGCATACTTGACCTCTTAGCAAGAAATAATCCTGGACAAATAGGGAATATCATGACGAATTCAGGTATTAGCTACCATAAGGCAGTTGCTGCTAGGCTGAATACCGTAACACCCACAACCATAAAAAAGAAACGCAAAGTACATCTATTTTAAAAAAGCTGATAAAAATGCTCTTAACGCCTTTTTAAGAGACAGTCTGCACACTTTCCGATCTGATCACGTAAGCGTATAAAAGATGTGGAATGATTTCAAAGAGATAATATCGACGGCAGTTGAGAGGTATATACCACATAAATTAATAAGTGATGGTACTGATCCCCATGGTACACAAAACGGGTCAGATCGCTGTTGCAGAAGCAACGAAAAAAAGCATGCGAAATTTAAAAGAACGCAAAATCCCGAAGATTGACACAGCTTTGCAGAAGATCGAAACATAGCACGTGGTTCAATACGAGATGTTTTTAATAATGTCCACAACGAAACTCTGTCTCGGAATTTGGCAGAAAACCCAAAGAGATTCTGGTCGTACATAAAGCACACCAGTGGCAAGACGCAATCAATACCTTCACTGCGCGATAACAACGGTGAAATCACTGATGACAGTGCCACCAAAGCAGAGTTATTAAACACGGTTTTCTGAAACTCCTTCACCAAAGAATACGAAATAAATATTGCCGAAATCCAATAAAGAACAACTCCCGTGATGAGAAACATAGAAGTAGATATCCTCGGTGTAGCAAAGCAGCTTAAATCACTTAATAAAGGCAAGGCTTCCGGTCCAGATGGTATACCAGTCAGGTTCCTCTCAGAGTATGCAGATGCAATAGCTCCATATTTAGCAATTATATACAACCATTCGCTCACAGAACGTTCCGTGCCTAAAGACTGGAAAATTGCTCAAGTCACACCAATACCCAAGAAGGGAAATAGGAGTAATCCGCTGAATTACAGGTCCATATCACTAACGTCGATTTGCAGTAGGGTTTTGGAACATACACTGTATACGAACATTATGAAGTATCTCGAAGAAAACTATTTACTGACACATAGCACGGATTCAGAAAATATCGTTCTTGCGTAACACAATTAGCTCTTTATACTCATGAAGTAATGAGTGCTATCGACAGGGATGTCAAATGGACTATATATTTTTAGATTTTCAGAAGGCTTTCCAAACCGTTCCTCACAAGCGTCTTCTAACCAAACTGTGTGGCTATGGAATATCGCCTCATTTGTGCGACTGGATTCGTGATTTCCTGTCAGAAAGGTCACAGTTCGTACTAATACACGGAAAGTCATCGAGTAAGACAGGGGTGATAACCGGCGTTCCACAAGGAAGTGTTATAGGCCCTCTATTGTTCTTGATCTATATTAACGACATAGGAGACAATCTGAGGAGCCCTCTTAGGTTGTTTGCAGATGATGCTGTCATTTACCATCTTGTAAAGTCATCAGATGACCAAAATGAATTGCAAAATGATTTAGATAAGATATCCGTATGGTGCGAAAAGTGGCAATTGACCCTGAATAAAGAAAAGTGTGAAGTTATTCACATGAGTACTAAAAGAAATCCGCTAAATTTCGATTACGCGATAAGTCACACAAATCTGAAGGCTGTAAATTCAACTAAATACTTAGGGATTAAAATTACAAATAACCTAAATTGGTATGATCACATATATAATGTTGCGGGCAGAGCAAACCAAAGACTGCGATTCATTGACAGAACACTTAGAAAGTGCAACAGATCTACTAAAGAGACTGCTTACACTACACTTGTCCGCCCTATTCTGTAGTAGACCTATTGCTGTGCGGTGTGGGATCCGTATCTGTTGGGACTGATGGATGATATTGAGAAAGTTCAAAGAAGGGCGGGTCGTTTTGTATTATCGCGAAATAGTGAAGATAGAGCCACAGACATGATAAGTGAATTGGAGTGGCAATCATTAAAACAAAGGCGTTTTTCGTTGCGACGGGATCTTCTCATGAAGTTTCAATCACCAGTTTTCTCCTCCGATTGCGAGAACATTCTGTTGGCGCCCACCTACTTAAGGAGAAATGATCATCACGATAAAATAAGAGAAATTATGGCTCGCACAGAGAAAATTAAGTGCTCGTTTTTCCAACGCGCCGTTCGAGAGTGGAACGGTTAAGAGACAGCTTGAAAGTGGTTCATTCAAACCTCTGCCAGGTATTTAATGGTGAATAGAAGAGTAATCACTTAGATGTAGATGTAGATGTAGATTACCCCTCTCACGTTCCGTGGTTTGCACCTGAAACGTGCAGTACTAATATGCTGTAATTATTTAAGTTTAACGATGGAATGTTAGTTGCCGTACAGTGATTCATTCCACCACATTTGCTAATTCTCGCTACGAATGATGTGTATCGTTATGAATGAAAGACGTTATCAGCTGTCAACGACTCTGATCATGGCAATCATTCACGTCATTGTGGGCTTCTTAGATATAAGAGACACATTTTCTCGCCAAGATTTTTACCGTAGGCTTCTTGGTCCGAAATTTGTATTATGCACTTTGATGGCTAAGTGTGCGACCAGAGAGGTATCATTCTGAAAAGGAACTAATAGCTACAAACGATAATACATATAGACTGTGCTCGCATTCTGTTTCGATCTTGGGTCGACGTTACATAATTGCACAATGTAAATTGTACAAAAATGTTCATGAAGCCCTCATAGGTAACAACAAAATATTTCTGTGTAAATCGCCTCCTGAGGTCTACATCGCTCATCGAAGTTTGCTTTCTTTATTCTTGCCTCTTGGAAGGGCGGTCTGCGAAGTAAGAATAATTTTCCCCGTAAAAATCACGTCCCTGCGAAAAATTAATCAAGAACTGCCTGACTTAATTAAAGCCATGTCCGCGGCAGTAACACAGCAATTAAAGTCCCGTAAATTAATGACACCCTCAGTGGGCTCGACGCTGTTTTTGCTGTTGTTGGGGGAAGGGTAGGAATGGCAAGAGGGGGGGGGGATTGAGAGGGGGAGGAAAGAGGAAGGAGGGGAAGTGATCGTAAAGCTCACCACAGATGGGCTGCACCCGGTCGTGCACTCGTAAATCTCTTCTGGTTTGCGGGACACACAACAGCCTGAAATATGGCACTCACTCTTCTATTTGTAACTCTGCAATGGTCGTTTGCTACTGACTTGGAACAGATGGAAATGGACTATCCTTGCTACGCAGAAGGACCTGACTCTCAAATTTTTTGCCAAGGCTGGGATATCACCTCGCCCCTCCAAATCGCCAGCTTCTTCTTGCGGGATCGCGACATTATCAAAGAAGAGTTTCTCACGAAACACACTTACGTGGCAGATGCCGTGCGTCTTTCAGAGTGGAAGACTATGCCACACCATCCCATTGTAGTAGAGCGCACAGAAGATGAAAGCGCTGTCATAACTTAGCCAATGTGACACACCTCCACTACATATCCTGTAGCTACATGAGCCATCTCTTATTTACGTTACCATCTATACTGTCCAACCATAGGTTGCCATATCTATCTATACCCAATATTTATTTGTAACATATATAATTATGTTGGAAAAAACTAGTTTGTATATATTGTTAGAATAATCATTAACACAGACTGCATTTTTTATAAAACAAATAAAACTAGCTACTGTGCTTTTTATTGGAATATCCATTACCCAGAGTTTTATCTTACTGAGCCAGCAGAGAATTTAAGCGCCAAGCTCCAGCATTCCCATGTATTTACAGTAACAAGTATTTGTCCTGTATATCACTCCGTGTGTACCATAACATACGGTGACCCAAAAATCCGTTACCATTTGAAAATTCAGCACTTCACGCAGTAATGTTAAGTAGAGAGGGGATCACTGACTCCTATTTTTGAAGTTGCCTTAGGTTTTATTTAAACTAAAAAAAGTACACAAACTGAGCAACAGATGACGCATCATATGACAGAAAAGCAATATTTAGCATAACAATTGATTTTTAGCAAATGCGATGTTCTTTGTAACAAACGACAAATGCTCATGTCGGCCTCCATTCGTCAACAATGTATGTAGTCGTGGGACAATGTTGTGAACAGCACATCAGCAGATATGGTCAGAAATTGCTGTCTGGTGCTGTCTTTTGGCATCGCTAATGACGTCGGACGTTCGGGGCTGACTTGTGACTTCGTGTAACCACACGGATTGAGGCCTGGGGACCTGGGAGTATAAAGGAAATGACGGCTCAGAACCACGCAATCGTCACCAGACGTTGAGCGCAAGAGATGTTTCATTCGTGTAGTAATATAGGATAGAGAGCATCCCGCATAAAAGTCTTACCTTCCAGCAGCTGTTGTCAGCCACGTTAAGAACGATGCGATTCTGCAAAACATCGGCAATACGTCGCATCCGTATCGCTGACAGTTTGACAGGCACCCGCATTTTCTAGATGGAAAATGGTCCGATCACGATTATGTGGTAGACCCATACCGCACCGTGGTTATCTAATTGTGCAATGGGTTTTCCACAACAATTCTACGAATTTGGATAGCCCAGATTCTACAGTTGCGGGTATTCTCAATCGGTGTATTTATATCTAGCGCCTTCTGTTTCAGTTTTTCCACTCGTTTTTGGTTTCAATTATACCTCGTGTCATTTCAGGCATGCGCATCTAGTTTTACCTGACTTTTTACATGATTCCGTGAATTAGTGTATTTTCAAATGTTAACAGACTTTTCGGTCACCGCCGGCCGGTGTGGCCGACCGGTTCTAGGCGCTTCAGTCTGGAACCGCGCGACCGCTACGGTCGCAGGTTCGAATACTGCCTCGGGTATGGATGTGTGTGATGTCCTTAGGTTAGTTAGGTTTAAGCAGTTCTAAGTTCTAGGGGAGTGACGAGCTCAGATGTGAAGTCCCATAGTGCTCAGAGCCATTTGAAACATTTTTTTCGGTCACCGTGTATGCTGCTGCAACTACCACCAAAATATTAGCTTTTTCTTGCGTAGAAAATTACATATTACAGATACAACTAACCAGGAATCTTTGCTGTCATACTTAGTAGTTCCTTAGATCATTTAAACCTGAAGGTATCAAAGCACAACGCCAGCACAGAGAGTTTGTGCGGTCATCCCGTTTTGTTTCACCATCTCAGCGACAAAACTTGGTTGGTGTGGTTCCATAATACCGTGGCTGCATGTCTCTCATACTTAGAACCTAAACTGATTGAGGTTGTGTCACTCGGACCTCAGCAGCCAGAGCTCCACCCCTCAACGAAACCAGTTAGCATCGCTTGTTGTTCAGTAATGAGCTACAGTGCTAGTCCTCCTTAGATCAAGTGTCCAATTGTCGTTTGATTTTCCCTGCTTCCCTTTCGACGCCCCACTTATGAATCAAATTTCCCTGCCACATGTCAGTCTCCCCCCCCCCCCACCCCCTCTCTCTCCTAAATATAGCGATGTATCCTTACTGCCCTTCAACCCTCCACCCACTTTTCACACCCTCACTGCACTTACTGGCAATTAGTTAACCTCTATTGAGTTTCCAGAAGCACCATCGTCATCTACATCATCCCGCCAACCCCACAATCGACATCGTTGTTACTTCTAACGCGCTCATCAAAAGGAATAATCGCATGTTGTATTCTCTCTACACTATTTTATTCGTTTTAGCTATACCTGAACTCAAGGCGTAATTGGGGTAACTGACACCCTCGGCAGACTTGAACTTTGCAGCCCCCGTACCCCACCGATATTTTCCAATTTTTTCACAACCTTCCTCGGTGCTTAACCTGTTTGGTTTGTTGCGATTAATATTATTTCATTTCAGTGTTCTTTTCTGTATGATATAGTTAAGAACAAGGATTAACATAGTTCAAAGTAGCATTACTTGCAATAGCGTACGGACAATGCTCTTTCATTGTTTCACTGGCAATGACAGCAGTGACAAACAAAACAAAAAACGGAAATTATATTTACTAACATTCTGCGTAAGCGGTCGTTGACACCTGTAAGGTATCCGACGAATTTCGATGTATGTACAAGAGCTGCGCTTGTTTTTATTTCTTAAGCGATTTCGGTCTGCACTATCTGGTCAAAAGTACCCTGACGCCCCTTCATAATGTGGAATTGACCCATTGTATGTCTCGAGAACCGGACCTGAAAGTATAGAAGGACACGGGGAATATTGTGTTGTCAGAAGCCAAGCGGTAACAGAATGAGTCCATCAGGGGAGCTCAGTGATTTCGAACTTGGACCAGTCACTGGATGTCACAGGAGTGACAAATCTATCGAGGATAGATTTACTGCCCATTCCGACTGTTGGTGACCCGATTGTGAAGTGGAAAGGCGAAGGGTCAACTACAGTTAAACCAAGACCGAATAAACCTTGTGTATTGACAGACACGGATAGCCGAGCATTGTGGAAGGAGGTTGTATAAATCTGCCTCAGATCAGCGGAAGGAGTCACTCGCAAGCAGTTCAGCTAGCACAATGGCTGTGATTACGGAGTTAAAAAGAACTGACTATAGTGGTCAAGCAGTTCCTCATAAGCCACACATTTCCATGGTCAGTGCTAAGCGATACTTGAAGTTGTGTAAAGAGTGCCACTAATGGTCAGTTGATTACATCAGTACTTTTTGAATGCAACCCAAATGTTATATTCAACTGAATCTATTACAATGATCACTTTAGAGCTTCTTGATTTCATGTCTGTTAGTGATATGGAGTGATGAATGACGCTATACCATGTAGTAATCCAATGGAAGGATTTGAATTTGGCCAATACGTGGAGAACGTTACCTGCTGTCGTGTTTAGTGGCAACAATGGAGTATGGAGGAGTTGATTTTACAGTTTGGACTGGTTTTTCGTGACTAGGGTGTGGCCTCTTTGCTGCGTATAAGAAAACGCTACATGCAGAAGGATAAGAACACATTTGACAGCATTGTCTGGCGTGTACAGTAGAAGAACAGATGGGAGGCAATGATTGTTTGTGTCAGCATGGCAATCTACATCTAAATACATACTACGCAAGACACCATGTGGTTATGGACAATGAGATTCCTGATATGGACTAGCCTGTCCAGAGCCCCGACCTGAACCCAATGGAACACCTTCCGAATGAATTACTACGTCGACCACGCTGCGGACTCCAGCGTACAACGACACTACCTTCTCTGGTAGTTCTTTGGGAAGAACGGTCTGCCAGATATTCAGGTACCTCACTGGAAATGTCCGCAGCGGAGTTCAAGTCCTCGTAAAGGGGAAGGATGGAAATACTGCACATTAATGTTTACCAATAATCGTCCGAAAACTTTTGATAAGATAGTGTAAACTCGGCTGTTCCCACACTATTATATATTAGCGATCAGTGAGACAGACTGAAGACGGTCCAGAGTGGATCGAAATTGGTTGGTCAGTAATGCATAAAAAAGTACAGCTACTGTATATACAATCAAATTACCCTGAGAAGAACTCTTTCGTTACACTCTACATCGTAACCGAAAAGAAGGACAAGTGTCTCTTTAATAGGTAGCGCTAAGTATTACGGAACTGTTCAACCCTCTCCTCCATCTCCGTGTCATCCTCCATCTCCTCTCTCTTCTTCTTCTGTTGCGTCTCCTTCTTAATACTTCGCGTTGCGTTTGCTTCTTCGCCTTGCATTTTGTCCTTTAATACTGTTCATCAGTTTTTTCGCCATCTGAAACAGCGCCCCAATGGAAACGGAGCCCAGAACATGCGCCCTGGCTGCAGTTCCTACTTAAGCCACGCATGAACTATATGATTATTTTTAGAGTCACTAGGCTGAAGAACAGCAGTGTGCCTGCTGTTAGCTGGCTCCCTTACATGTATGTACGTATGTGAGTGAGAGAGCGAAAGGAAGGGAAAAGGAGGTGAAACACAAAATGGTTGAGAAAAATTACATCTATAACCTGTACAAATATTGGACACGTATAAAATACAAACATATGGCGGAGGAACGGCGGATAGCGGCTAGCTGGAGTGCGCCAGCGGGATGCTTAGGCTGAGTCTGGCAGTGCCGCCCGAGATGATCTCCCCCGGCGCGGGTCGTTCTCTCCCCACACGGCAGCGGGGGCGGGCACGGCACGCGGTTTGTTTACTGAGAGCACGCCACGCCCAACACGCAGAGGCAAAAACCCGACGCGCTTCATCACGATTCCCTCCGCAGCCTGTTTTGTCCATCGCAGCCCCACAGGAAAACATGGCAATCAGCCTCGATTACCACTCCTTTGAAATACACCGTTATACTGCCAAGCCGACCATTTCCGAACTACAAATATTTATCTGCGGCTTTTTGCGTGACGTGAAATCGAATTATCGCTTCAGGGTGATAAGCAATGCAACATATTTCTTTTCTCGGTTGAAAAAAGAATGAGGAATTTGTTATTGGAGCTTGTGGAGTATTTCCGGCCGGCCGCTGTGACCGAGCGGTTCTAGGCGCTTCAGTCTGGAACCGCGTGACCGCTACGGTCGCATGTTCGAACCCTGCCTCGGACATGGATATGTGTGATGTTCTTAGGTTAGTTAGCTTTAAGTCGTTCTAAGTTCTAGGGGACTGATGAGCTCAGATGTTAAGTACCATAGTGCTCAGAGCCATTTGAACCATTTTTGAGTATTCCCGCTTCAGCCCCTATAGTTTCGTGAAGTTCCGATAGGTGGCGGCGCTATGTGTAGCCTTCAAAATGACGTCTTCAACGGAGGTGTGTTCCAAGCAGAGATCTGTCACCGAATTTCTTTTGGTTTGCAGAATGTTTAAGGAGACATGGCAGTGAGCAAGAGCACAGTAAGTCGTTGGGCGTTGCGTCTGTCATCATCGCAACAAGGCCGTGAAAATCTTTTCGATCTCCCGCCTGCCGGCCGGCTGCACAACAGCTGTGAGTCCTGGAACGTGCGGACACTCTCATTCGAGGTGATCGACAAAAACGCAGAGAAACCACTTCTCAAAGCAAGGCCTCACACAAGTCTGCGCATCGGAAAGGAGCTCAAAAAGCATTTTTCTTCCTCGTCCACTCCATAACCTGGATCTCGCACCATCCGACTTCCAGCCAATGGAGGAAGCACTTGGCGGGAAGCAGCGCATGGATGATGAGGAGGTTATTCACGCAACAAGACGTTGGCTTCAACGTCGACCAGTACAGTGGGACCATGTGGGGATACGGGCCCGCATAGCAAGGTGGTGTAAGACCCTCGCATTAAGTTGAGCATGTGTCGAAAAACAGGATTTTCTAACCAAAAGAGTGGGGAATAATATGGTGTCCTCGGTAAATCCAACCTACGTTCAGAAAAAAGTGTTGCTTTACGATTTTAACATAGGAATCATACAGCCAACCGGTTGCAAATAACTGTTCGGTACATTGTCCTAGGTTTCGTCAGAATGAAATGTGACAACAGTAAAATGACACTGCGAAAAAGCAATGGTTCGAGTTAAGAGCAGATACCCTCAAGTCAAAAAATAAAATATATCACGTTCCAGCCAGTGGTGGCCGTGCGGTTCTAGGAGCTGCAGTACGGAACCGCGGGACTGCTATGGTCGAAGGTTCGAATCCTGCCTCGGGCATGGATGTGTGTGATGTTCTTAGGTTAGTTAGGTTTAAGTAGTTCTAAGTTCTAGGGGACTGATGACCTGAGATGTTAAGCCCACAGTGCTCAGAGCCATATTGAACCAGCAACGACATCAGTCTGGTGTTGTTCCTACCTAACCATACATGCCAAATGCTGGAACGTGTTTTATTCTATTTTTTGACTTGAGGTGTCGAAACCTAGGTCAGTGTACCGAACACCCATTTGCAAACGGTTGGCTGCATCACTCATATGTTTAAAGAAAAAAGAAAGTGTTGCATTACTTATTGAAAGCTCCTCGTAAATTTGGCTTAGAGTGCCTTGTGAAGATACTTCCAGTGTTCGAAATTTTTGCAATACGTTATCAGTCTTGACGGCAGAAAACGTTTATAATTTCTTTCGAACATTTATGTCCACCACAACATTTCATCAGCGATATTGTTGTATGTACTTTCACTAATGGCAACCTTTGTAATAAAAGGCTTAAATGAGCCATCATGCTAAAGCGTTATGCGAGCTGGACTGTTATATAAGTTATTAGTAAGAGTAGTCGTAATATTACATGTTTTCCTTGCAGGTGTGATATGCATTACGCTGAAACTCACATCTACAACTTGATGAAACAATTACGTTACAATTTTTAGGTTCACAAAATAAAGGTCATACGTCGTCATTGGCTTCGGTTTTTCTATGCTTTAATAAGAATAGTAGAGGTAAATGGCTCTTAATATTATACAAATATTTTTAACTTTCCCGTTCCTTTCCCGTTATTTGCAATTTGAAATTAACGTATTACACACATTTATTGAGCTATTGACGGACGAGTCACGTTCCGAGTCCCATCCCTCCGCTTTTTCTGCTGTTTCCTATGTTTACCACATATGTCATTTTCTCCTCATATTTCGTTTCTTTTCTTCCATTCATACTGCTGTTTCATACTTTCCTCTCATCTACATACAGAAAGTGGGACTTCCTGTGTGTTATTTATCATTCTTGACTATTCTGTGTTTCCAATTTTTTTTATTTGTATGCATATGCATTTACTTCTTATTTAACATATTTAGATTAGACGCGATAGCATTAAATTTTACGAGGTTTTGTGGAATCAAAAATAAAATAATATAATCATCAGTGCCAACTATTTTTCATCCATTACCGAATAATGGTATCTGCCAGACTTCCGTACGCATCAGAGTCTTCCAGTTTGTAGCTTGAAGTATGTGATCCATGTTTATTGTCGTTTTTGGGTGACTGTTCCTCCAGTTCTTGGTAGACCAACTTCACAATTGTAGATGAAAAGCACAGATATCCATAGTTTTAAGCTTTTCGTGTACAGTTTATCGATTTCGCCTTCCATCAGATTGTCGTCTGAGCGACTGTTATCCAGCAAAAAATTCCGAAGTCCATCTGTTCATCTGTTCATCTGACCAAATGTCTACACCCTACCCATTACACTTCCATAAAAATCGTTCTGCCATCATCTTTTCATATTAATTTCACTTGCTAATTTTATTCATATTCCGGTCCGTTTCGTTATTCAGACCCAGTTATTATCTTTCGACAGTTGTTCATTTTTACGCGGATGGACTCATAAGGCTACCGTGATCGATAACACATAAATGAGGACACGGCAAACGTACTGACTTGTGTGATTAAGAGAACTGACATCGTTCTTTCAACGCCTGGTGCCCTGGTAACTTTCACGTCGAGTGACTGTTGTTTGACTATACTCAAATGATGTCTATATATCCAGATTTTTCGTTTTCTACAGTTAACTTAAAAGTACTGTACTTTATGTAAATGGGAAACTAGTGGCGACTATTTCTTTTCCATATATAGTCAATCCATGTTTACTGCCCAGGGGTTGATAAAAATGATGGGCTTAAATTTCGTAACATCAAATCTACTAACGCGTCTTTCTTCTCATTTTGCATCTGTGTGTAATATTAAGTACATGTACTGAGTGCTAAACACTTTTTCTTTGGAAATTTCCGCGCAGTAGCAACTTACTATTGATGTTTGATGTTAGATAAGCTTATTTTTAATTACCGTAGGCTCAATGGTTTATCACCAAAAGTAACACTGTGGAACATTGTATAACAAGGAAAAAACTACCGACCCAGAAATATACATGTTTTAGTTCCGACTGATTACGAACTTCATGTTAGTGACATAGGAATTCTATAATTCTAACAATCGATATGTAGTTACTTTCAGGGCCGCCTGTAAAACAGTGCCGGCCGCGGTGGCCGAGCGGTTCTAGGCGCTTCAGTCTGGAATCGCATGACTGCTACGGTCGCAGGTTCGAATCCTGCCTCGGGCATGGATGTGTGTGATGTCCCTAGGTTAGTTAGGTTTAAGTAGTTCTAAGTTCTAGGGAACTGATGACCTCAGATGTTAAGTCCCATAGTGCTCAGAGCCATTTCAATTTGTTTTTTTTTTTTTTTAACAGTAACTAAATTTTTCTTTGTTTTTATCTGGTTTATTTCCTTTTATTTATCCTACTATCCCGTCACGGTAACAGAAAGAATGAAAATGGAAGCAAGATTAGAGTCGACAAGTTGAGGTTTTTGAGTTGGTTAAAGTGCAGCGCAGCGCCAATGTGTGATTGTATGTAGGGCCTATATGGGAAACCTCGGAAGACCGTCCTCGAATTGGCCGAAAAAAACAACATTTATCATCCCAGGACTGCACCAAGGTAATCCTCGCCTCCCTAGTTTGTCACGTTACTGTGTAGCGTGTCAACTGGAATGAAGAACCGGTAGCTCTGTGACTGCATGCGACGACGTGTTGCACCCACGGACTTTGAGAACGCCACAATCCAGGAGATCACATTTTTCGACCTTCAAATTTCACACTTGCTTCCTTCCCTTCCAGCGCGTAAAATGGTATTTCACTTTCCTGACTGAAGTGTTGGAGTTAATTTTAGACGTATACATCTACAATATAGAATGGCTATATTCTTACGGATACGCTACAATAACTCTGTCACGTAAAGCTGTTTGCAGACCCAGTAAGCCATCTTGAGTTTTGTGATTCCGTTGCGGATGAGGAGTAGGGGGCGTTCTTAAGGGATTAGGAGACGAATCACTGCCATGTTTGTGCGTAGGGAATCGGCGACGGAATCCGTGCGCCAGGGGTTTGTTAGACTGTATCTTTTCTGCGACTCAGTAAAGGTTAAACGAGGCAGCGCAAAAAAAAAAAAAAAAAAAAAAAAAAAAAACGCGGGCATTACTTTGGTACTGTTCTGTAAAGATGCGTATTCGCCTTGGGTGCAGATCAGCTCAGAAAGAGCAACCTTACCAAGGAATCTGCATAATTTCCCCTGAAGAGGGTAACAACTAAAGAATCCCAAGATTACCTTTGAAACTGTGATATATCTATCTGGTCGCGATCGGCAGTGTTAAATCTGCAATATAATGAAGTCGCAGGCAGTGATTTCTACAAATTCGAAGAATTATGAAATGAATAAAAAGGCTGTACCCTGGTACGGGTCCAGGTGCAGATGCGTACGGTATGGGAGATGATGAAGCTTGCACTGGATAGAGTAACATGGGGAGCTGCAACAAACCAGTTTTCGGGCTGAAGAACACAACAACAGCAAAGTAGGTGACAGGGAGATGAGGCGTGACATATCCAGCATATTTTTGATGTAGTTTCATTAGCAGCTGTGCGACAACTACAACAAAGAGCAGCTATTTGGCTTATCCGAATCAGGTGATAGGGAGTCGCCGTCCTGCAGACTGAGCAGTATGAGCTCTGTGATCAGCAGTTGTTAACCGATTACTTTTCTCTCCCGTACAGAATTCGTTTAGACCATAGAATTCGATGGCTATGTCTACTTCCGTTCCAATTTTTCTATTTGTCGTTTAAAAGTAACAAATGTAATTTTGGCATCACCTAATTTCGGTAACTATAACTGTGCCATGAGAATACGAAAACATGAGTCAGAGAACGCAGATGATATTTGTTGCAATATCTAAATTAATATGCTCCGGAAAGTTACCATGCACAACAGACATCATTCGCCTCTTAAAGTTGAATAAAAATACGCAGGCAGCTGCAGACACTGGTGCAGGGGCATCTACCAATGGAATACGACGTATATCCATTTAATTATTTTTAGAACAAAGCATATCTTCTGCGCCGACTTTTGATTTAAATTTTATGTCACCCCCCTTTACAAAAACGCAAACAATATGCAGGCTGATTGGAGTGCTGATGGCCATAATAAAATTGTTACATAAATCCTTATCTATGATTTAAAAATTCAGAAGCTACAGTCATGAACAGTTTCAGATATGTATTCACTTCTGGGAAAAAGTGCAACAGAGATACATCACGCACTTTCGCTCAGACTGCAAAGTATACTGTCTTCAAAACATTGTTTATTATGTTTATTATCGACTTAATTTGTGGATGACGTCTTTAAAAGCTCTTGTAAAACCTACAGCACTCCGAGAACATAGCTTTTTTGTGTGGCAGTAATTTGTCACTCTACGGGATACTTTGTCTAGTTCTTGTTTCACACTTAGGCCTATGATCAGACAGAGCACTGTCAACGATTTCTCAAAATTTCTCGAGAAATCTCGAGCGAGTGAAAATCCTGGTCTCACAAAGTGTGGTCCTGGCTCTGAGGTAACACGTTACCACAGTCAGTTTCGGAAAGATAAAAACAACTGATGAAATCTTCTCGGGCTTCCATCCGGGTAGCTGCGTCGAAAATCCACGACGTTCGATGAGTATCATTCTCATCATCTTCGCCAGAAGAAATTATTGTTTGGTTTGTGGGAGATTCATTCTTGTTTCTTCAGTATCCTGCAAGTTAAAGAAATATAATATGTATAATCAGTGGTCTAAATTACCGAAAATCAGTTTATTTGTGTGAGTTACGCTTTAAACAAAGCTACTTTCGAGCATTACACACGAAAAGATGATAATGTTAAATATCTGTAGTATTTCGTAATCTACGTACGCAAACAAATCGTTACGCGTAAATAAAAGCTCATCTGGTTTTGCTGGTGTTTCAATATGATAAGCCCTGTCTTACCTGACATATGTAATGGATCACTAACTCCAGGAATTTTCCCAGAGAGGCTGAAATATGTCATTGTCAAACCCCTTCAAAAGAAAGGCGACAATATTGTCTCACTTGGACACCAATAATATTCTCAACAAATCACAGTTTGGATTTCAGAAGGGTTGTTCTATTAAGAATGTCATTTAGATGTTCACTCACCAAATTTTGCATCCATTAAATCATAAAATAAGGACGGTTGGTATTTTCTGCTACCTATCTAGGGCATAAGACTGTGTGAACCACAATATTCATCCAAGTAAATTGAAGATTTATGGGATAGATGATACAGCCAATCAGTAGAAAATGTCATATCCAAACAATGAAAAGCAAAAAGCTGTACATAATAATGCAACCATTGTAGTCAGAAATCACATATGGGGTTCCCAAAGGCACAATATTAGGTCTACTGTTGTTCCTCATATATGTAAACCATCTTCCGTCTAATACACAACAAACAGAATTAGTTCATTTTGCAAATGATGCTAGTATTGTAATCAATCCAGGCATGCATACAGAAGCAGAAGAAATAGTAAGCAGTCTACTTAAAAGTATCATTTACTGGTTTCTTACGAATGGTCTCACCCTCAGATTTATAAATACATAACATATTCAGTGCTGCACATCTAGCGGTACTACACCAATGGTAAGTGTAATACAGGGTGAGGAAATAATAAATAGGGTTGAACCTTCAAAATTCTTAGGTATCTATACTGATGATAATTTAAACTGGAAAAAGCAGACTTTGGAACACCTAAGACAACTTAGTTCAGCCGCATTTGAGCTTAGGCTCATTGCAAATCTTGGGGAGGGACAAATTAGTAAGTTGGCATATTATGCATATTTTCATTCAATAATGTCATATAGAATAATATACTGGGGTAACTCATCTTTAAGAAAGGAAGTCTTCATTGCTCATAAACGTGCTGTAAGAATCTTTTGTAGTGATCAGCCACGATCATCTTGTAGAAATCTGTTTAAAGAATTGGGCATTCTCACTACTGCTTCGCAGTATATTTATGCCATCATGAAGTTTCTTGTATATTATCCATTGCAATTCAAAAGGAACAATTATGTAGGGAATTACAATAACAGAAGGAAATAGACATTCATTACTGCACATTAAGATTGTCCTTAGCAAAAAAAAGTATGTACAATGCTGCAACAAAAATTTTTTATAACTTACGCAGGGATAGAAAATTTTACCAGATAGCAAAGTAAAATTTGAAACAAAATAAAAAATTTTCCCACGCCAACTCCTATTCTGTAGAAGAATTTCTATTACTGTAATGTACAAAAGGTGTAGTGTAGGAGTTTCTAACTCACATCTGTAGAAATTTAATAAAGAAAAAGGAAAACCTCTACAAATTTTCAGCATATGACCATATTTAAAAATTAAGATGTGATGTGTATGTAAAATGACTCGTTCCACTTGATTACGATTTATCGTGTATATGGTCCATGGAACATGAAACTAATTAACTAATGAATGATCCTTCTTCGTTCTGGTACGCTTTGATCAGTAGAAAATACCAGAAGAAGATTAATATATTACAAGCGAATTTGTGAGAGGTACACTTAGTAAGAGATTAATGGACTACGACTGAATTTTGGCAATCTTGTCATTATGGTAATTAGGTGCCGACTACGGATATGTTGCGCCTCGTTGATTTACTACAAAATTCTACGAAAAGAAAATGAATGAACTTATTTAAACGAAAATTAATTAAAGCTTACAGCTAACAATAAGACGTGCCTTCACTCGCATAAATATTAGTAATAAATTGAAAGCAGTATGTAATCCCGGTGTTATGAAAGTACAAACAGTATGTCTTAACACAGTACGCAAGATAGATTTTCCCCGGAATCAAGCTACAGCTCTAACACCATTAAACAGTAATTTCATGCGTAAAGATATGTAAATGAGACGGAATTCAAGAAGTAGAGTTTAATAATTTATGTCTCAGGAACTAAGAGATTAATTAATAACAAATAGTATGCAAGTCGAAATTATTTATATATGCCTTGCAGGTCCTCATAAATCTGTATTAAAGAAACTGAGCGTAGTTAGGTTATAAGCTTAATGGTTAAGCATTAGTGCACGAACTGTTGTGGATCTGGTGAGAGATAGATAAGACAGAGTAAGGAAACCAAAATGATTCCGAAAATTTTCTGGTACAAAAGGCATCTCATGTACAGCTTTCACTTGTTTTCATGTTGATTACATCTGTATTTGAGAGCTTTTGAAAATATGACTGAATTGGTATGGTGATCCACAGGATTCGCTATGAAATATTCTGCAAAAGTAAGGAAAAAAAAGCATTCAAATGGGATGAATTTGAATATAGCGCAGCTTCCTTTCCGCTATACGTGGTATAGGTCATCGAAAGTCTGCGTTAATATGCAGCCAGTGTACCGCACCTTTTTGTGAAAACTTCAAGTACAATATTTGCGAATCGTCATATCACTCATCTCTACTATCCGAACTGTAAGGAGATCTGTAGATGTGATGTGCATTTACCGACAAACAAACGATTACAATGTAAGGAAAGCTGGATGCTTCAGGAGAAGGAGCTTCACAAGTTGGGCAAGTCAATAACGTGGTGATTCACCTCTTGCCTTTAAGCAGTACGTTACTAGGATTGGCAGTGAGTGACAGAGTTGTTAGACGTCTTCCTGAGGAATTTCGTGCCCAGTTCTGACCAACTAGTGCGCTAGATTGTCAAACCCTGTGCTGGTTGGAGGATAATGCCCGTATTTTCCACGTTGTCAATTTGCGGAGAGATCCGTGGTCCTTGTTGGCCAAGGCAGGGTTTGGCAAACACTACAACAACCAGTAGAAACTCTCGCTCTGTGCGTGCGGACATTATCTTGCTGGAATGTATGCTCAGGCAACTCGTTACGACGAGCTACAAAATGAGACGTAGAATATCGTCATCGTATCGCTGTGCCATGAATGACACCACAGGGGTTCTGCTATGGAATGAAATGCACTCCAGACCATCATTCTTGGCCGAAGGGCTGGTGACCGTCCGTATAGTATCCCATAACTGTTCAGGGCGTCTCCAGACACTTCTTTGCTAGTCATCGGAGCTTAGTTCGAAGTAAAAGTCATCACTGAAGACAATTCTAATCCTTTCATTGAGATTCCAGGACGAACGTTCCTGACACCACTGCTACGCTTGACCTGCTGTTCCCAAGAGTCCCAGGCATTTTCCTATGGGGTTTACAGTTTACACAGGATGATTTAACTGTTTTGTGAGATGCAGAACTGTACCTGAGTGTTTGTCAAACCAGAAATTTACGCGTACAGCCCTGTGGATACGCCAGTTTTCATATTCGGAGACAGGAGGAGGAGGAGGATATTAGTGTTTAACGTCCCGTCGACAACGAGGTCATTAGAGACGGAGCGCAAGCTCGGGTGAGGGAAGGATGGGGAAGGAAATCGGCCGTGCCCTTTCAAAGGAACCATCCCGGCATTTGCCTGAAGCGATTTAGGGAAATCACTGAAAACCTAAATCAGGATGGCCGGAGACGGGATTGAACCGTCGTCCTCCCGAATGCGAGTCCAGTGTGCTAACCACTGCGCCACCTCGCTCGGTCGGAGACAGGAAACTCATCATGGAGGCGTATAAGAAAAGCAAAGACTTGGTCACCGAGAAGTTTTAAATAAGCACCCTAATTCATATTGACGATAAGATGAATGTGAAGGCCAAATTCATGATGTGGAACACACCCCGAGATTTACATTCACTTTTGGCCTAAACAACAACCTCCACATACAGTGTAGAGGAGTGTACGCGCTACACTGAGCTGACGGAGCATTCCACGCCTTGCGTCATTTGAAAAGACGAACAATTCCGAACCCCGGATCACATAACATGAGGCTACTCACTGTTGCTGTGCTGTTTGGCTCTACGAAGACGTCCGCTGTGAGCATTGGCTTTTTGCTATGTACCCTACTATAACTGTCCATCCCATGTAGACACGTTAACAGTCCGCGACGATTCTGTACCTTCATTCAAGGTGTGATAATGGGCATGTCCTAGCATGAGGGCTCTTCCCGGCCATTCTTTCACGTTCCCTCGTCGACCCTACTTACAGTACTGACTTATTTCAATTGGTTGACACATACACACCACTTTACTGACATGGTTTACGTCAGTAGCGGAGAGTCACATAAGCACCTGGTACCAGTTCTAGAGCATCTCCAAGAATTCCGACGATTTACAGAAGCTCGCAGTTAAGCTCGGATTTCAGTACCAGATGTTTGTAGTAGACATTAATAAAAATAAATAAATAAAAAACATTTTCCATGCACGTATGATCCGAAAGGGACGGAAATAGGTAGACGTGATGTACATGTGCAGGCAAACAAATTTCAGAGAAATTGGATGATTCATTCGAGAGACAGAGCTTCACAAATTGAGCAAGTCAGTAACTCGTTGGTCCACATTTGGCCCTATGCAAGCAGTTATTCGGTTTGTCATTGCTTGATAGTGTTGTTGGATATCCTCCTGGCCAACATCGTGCCAAATTCTGTCCAATTGGCGCGTTAGATCGTGAAATTCTCGAGCTGGTTGGATGGCCTCTCCATAATGCTCCGAACATTCTCAGTTGCAGAGATGCCCGAAGGTAGGGATTGGCAATCACGGAAACAAGTAGTACAAACTCTCGCTATTTGCGGGCTGACATTATCTTGCTGAAATGTAAGCCCAGGATGGCTTGCCATGAAGGGCAACAAAGGGGCGCCGAATATCGCCGACATACCACTGTGTTGCAAGGATGCCGTAGATGACAACCAAAGGGTTCCTGCTATGAGGTGGAAGACACCCCAGACATACTGCACCTGGTTGTCGGACCGTAGGACAGTCGACGGTGAGGTTGGTACATCTTTACTGGTCATCGGGATTCAATTTGAAGCGGGACCCGTCACTGTAGACAGTTCTTCTCCACTCACTGATATTATAGGCGCCACTGCAAACGGGCTTATTGGCGTACTGGTAGTGGGCGCCGTGAGTTCAGTCCCATTTCTGTGAGCATTAGTTACACGTCGGACCGATGATGATAATAAATCCGGGGCTCTGAGTGCCTCTCTGACTATTGGTCGGTCCTCACGTTCTGTTGTCTCCTCCTTGACACTATGTTCGGCCATGGTTCAGCCATTCCTGCCAACATCAACGATAGTGGCATCTCTCCTACTCAAATGTCGAGTGATTCTGAAACTATTCCAACTAGCTTCTTTGAGTCGGATTTTACGTCCTCACTCAAATTATGACATCTGTATATTGTTCATACTCCTGTCTGCGAGGCATAGTTGCTGTCCAATTGAGTACAGGTAACTGGAATCGACGCGCCCCCTGTTCACTAACCTCGCTAGCTGCGCGGTGACATTGCACTGCAGCGTCTCACATTCATCCAACGGTAGCAAAAGTTTACATATTTGCATCTTACATCGAAAACTGTATGAATATCAACTTGTGGTCAATTTGCATACATCCTTATTGGTGCGTCGTCTTTTTTGTCTTAGAATGTAGTTTGCACAATACAACTTTATCTTGTAATCTGACAAAAAACCTAAAGAGATTCTGGTCGTGCATTAGGTATACCAGTGGATAGATACAACTATTACACTCATGTTCAGAAACAAACAGAACTCCTTTAACGACTAGAGATGGGACGTTAATATTCACAGGTCATGTACGTTAGTATGCTCTGCAGAAATGATTAGCATTTGAGCCTTGTCCGCCGGCCACTGTGGCCGAGCGGTTCTAGGTGCTTAAGTCCGGAGCCGTGCTGCTGCTACGGTCGCAGGTTCGAATCCTACCTCGCGCAAGGATCTGTATGATGTCCTTAGGTTAGTTAGGTTTAATTAGTTCTAAGTCTAGGGGACTGACGACCTCAGATGTTAAGTCCCTTAGAGCCATTTGAACCATTTTTGGGAGCCTTGTCGCTTCACGAGTTCAAGGTCACTATCGACATCACGGCGCAAGATTACCTACCGGTAAAATATGCCTGCGGCTCTCGTTGAGAATGAGTGTCGTTTGAGCAGACACGCAGGATGCCTCGTAGACGTATACGCGAATCGTACTGTCAAATTAGTGAGTTTGAAAGAGGGCACATTTTGGCATGATGCATTCCATCCGAGAAATTTCTGCTCATGTGGGACGAAGTGTTTCAGTAGTGCAACGGGCGTGTGCAGAATGGTTCACGGAAGGCCACAGTACATGGCGAGATGGGTCAGGTCGCACTGCCCAGACCATCCCCCGAGAAGATCGTCACCTCATCCAAATAGCACTGCGGGACGGATCTGCGTCTTCCTCGGCTCTGGCGCTACAGTGGAACAGTGCAACACATCGTACACTATCACGGGTGACAGTCCGTCGTCGTTTATTACGGCATGGGTTAGGAGCGCGTCGTCCACTTCCCCGCCTACCTTTGACGAATGTGCAGAAACATGCTAGTCGGCAATGGTGTGTGGAATGACGTCACAATGGTGTATGGAACGACGCCACTGGTCTCATGTATGGCATCAGCTAGTATGTCAGACAAATCCAGGTTCTGTTTCTTTGAAAACGATGGCCGCAATTTGGTTTTCCGCAGACAGGGGGAGCGGCATCACAGTGACTGCATTCGCGCAAGAAACGCCAACTCCAGGCGTTATGGAGTGGGATGCTGTTGGGTACAACCATAGATTACAGTTGGTGTGTATCCAGAGCACTGTGGCCAGTCTGACCTACGTGAATGACACCCTGCGACCCGTATATACACCCTTTCTGCACAACACCCCACACACCATTTTTCTGCAAGACAATTCGTGACCGCATGTTGTTGCACAAACACGTGGCTTCTTGGTGTCAGAGGATGTCAGCCTTTTGCCCTGGCCCGCCAGATCACCAGACTTGGTGGGGGGGGGGGTGTGGGGAGGGGGGGTTAAACGACGGGTGCAGCACTGTGATCCAGCGCCAACCACCACAGACGAACTTTGGAATCAGCTGAATGCAGCATGGATGGCTATTCCACAGGACGCCATTCACGTCTTATTCGTGTCGATGCCATCACGCATGGAACAATTTATCAGGGCCCATGGCGGACGCAGGTAACAGAACACATGCTTAACCAAGGTGATTGAAATCCTAATTATTTCTACAGAACATACTAATCTATATATCCTGTGAATGTGAACGTCCTATCTCGAGTCGTTCATGGTGCTCTGTTTTTTTCTGAACATCAATGTACTTTCGCGATCTACATAAAAAATTCAGGAGACGATCAGTGCAGAACTCTTAGATTGTTTGCAAATGTTGCTGTCGTTTACAGCGGAGTAAACTTGTCAGAAAATCAATACTGATTACAAGATATGCGGATGGTGCAAAAAGTGGCAGTTTATCCTGAAAAATAAAAAGCGTGAGGTCCTCCGCATGGGTACTAACAAAATTCCGTTAAATTTCGGAGTCGTCAAAACTCATGGTTAATTAAATATTGTCCACACAACGAAGTGCCTAGGGACTACAATTATGAACAACTTGAATTGGAACGTCACATGGAAAGTGTTGTCGAGAAGGCGAGCCAACGACTGCGTTTCCCTGCGCAACACTTAGAAGATGCTACAAATCTACGAGAGCTGCGAACACTATGCTTTTCCGTCCTGTTCTGGAGTACTACTGCGCTGTAAAGTATCCTTACCATAGAAAATGAGGGAGTACATCGTAAACGTTCAAAGACGAGCAGCTCGTTTTGTGTACATTTAGATGCAGATGTGGATCTACAGCACTGAAAACCGATCAGTGGGCTCTGTTAAGGAGTTCACTGTATTTGGTGGAAGAGAAACAGATCGGTATCTGGCGGAGAGCCCGGAAACGCGATCATACGAGAACTCACGGCAGCCAACCGCCGACGCTGGAGCGTCGAATGGCTGCTTGCCCTCGTCGCCCCTCGCACTCACGCCGCCGCTTTCTCTTGTTTACAAACAACGGCGCGTCGGCGGCTGCGGCTGCGGGGGCCACGCCCTTGTGAGTTCCGGCGGCGCGCATTTCATTACGGTGCGCTGGGCGCCGGCTGTCAGCCAATGAAAGCGGCCGATCGATGACAAGGCGAGCAATCCGACACAGTGGTCACTCATCGAAGATATTCTCGGCGGTTCATTGCTCGCCAAGGACCCGCTAAAAGCTGCATGTCAGATTGAGGGAAATGACGGCCAGAAATTATTTCCTTAGAATGAAGTACAACTTAGTGCATCCACACCTTTATTCCGCGAGCCATCTTACGGTGTGTGGCGGAGGGAACTTTGTCTACCTCTGTCACTTCTCCAGACGCGATAATTTCTCAGGGGGGGGGGGGGGGGGGGTTAGTGTCGGTAAGACACAGTGAGAGTTCGAATCTCTCTTACTTTACCTCAACGGTATTTAAGTGAAATTTACGTAGGAGGATGCGATACATTGGTTGACTCTTCTGGAACATAACTCTTGGAATCTTGTCAGTAAACTACAACGTGATACAGACCGTATCTGCCCCGCCTGCCACTGGAATTGGCTGAGCATATTCGTGACGCTTTCGTTCTTACTAAATGTAGCTGTAACGAAACGCGCTGCTACTCTTTGGTTCTTCTCTATTTTCTGTAGCAATCGTATCTGGTACAGACAACATCAGCAATAAATGGACGCAACTAATTATTGGTTAGTTCCACTTATTCTTCAACAGATCAGTTTCTGTAACTCTTTAGGCTTTTTCGGCTAGGGTTTTTTTTCTGACTGATGGCAACCTCTCCTGATTGTAAACTCTTCATCTGAGAAGAGTTTACAGCACATGTCCTCAATTATTTGCTGCAAGTATCCAAATCTCTATCTTCCTACATAATTTTTATCCTGTATAGATACTTCTAGTATCATAAACGCTACTCCTTGATGTCTTTACAGATGTCCTATCATCCTGTCCCTTCCTCTTGTCAGTGTTTTTCATACATTCGTCTGTAGCACCACATCTCAAATGATTCAGTTCTCTTCTACTCCGGTTTTCCCACACTCCTTGTTTCACTACAATACAATGCTGTGCTCCAAACATACATTCTCAGAAAATTATTCCACACATTACGACCTATGTTTGGTACTAGCAGACTTCCCTTGGTCAGGAATGCCGTTTTTGCCAGTGCTAGTCTGCTCTTTGTGTCCTCCTTGCTCCGTCCATCATGGGTTATTTTGCTGCCTCGATAGTAGCATTCCTTAACTTCTTCTATACCGTGATCACCAATCCTGACGTTAAGTCTCTCACTGTCCTGATTTCTGCTACTTCTCATTACTTTTCCTTCGATTTACTCTCAGTCCGTATTCTACACCCATTAGACTGTTCATTCCATTCAGCAGGTCCTATAGTCCTCGGAATAACGACTAACTGTTTGCAAAAAAATGTCAAATATGAGTGAAATCTTATGGGACTTAACTGCTAAGGCCATCAGTCCCTAAGCCTACACACTACTTAACCTAAATTATCCTATGGACAAACACACACACGCATGCCCGAGGGAGGACTCGAACCTCCGCCGGGTAAAGCTGCACAGTCCATGACTGCAGCCCCCTAGACCGCTCGGCTACGCCCGCGCGGCTACTGTTTTCAAATCCTTGTTCTTTTCCACCAATAAACTAACACTTAAGATCAGGAATTTCTAGCTCATGTGAAGAGCGTATTTTCAGTGTCTATTCCTGTTTAAAATATTCATTGACGATGTCATACACCATGGTGACTAAGGATCAGTTGTACTAAATTTTCAAATTTAATCAGGCGCCATTACACCATTAATGTGGGACATAACTAACTTTGAGAGTTCACCTCTCATTCTGAAATAACTTAATCGTTCAAGATCAAGCGACCTTCGCAACATTTGGGAAAAAAACTGAACTCTTGAAACTAGTTATGTCATATAAGTGATCTTATTTATGGATTCTTCCGTTTCTTCTTGCTAGAACAGTTCCATATTTAAGGTTAAATGACAAGTGCACTGTTCTTTTTTAAACTGATTTTTGTTTATTAGTAACTAGTTTTCAGATTACTAGGCTTAAAAATGTTATTCACAATGTAAAACATGTTTGTTTCTCAATATAAGTTACTAGTGCCCAGTTAGATAGTTCTCATCCAAAGTCACAACCTCACAAACTATGGCATCATAACCATATAGCCTGTAAAATTTAAAACTATATTTTCTAATTATTGTATATAAAACTAACTATTGCCTAAAGTTTAGTTTACAAGTTAAAAAATACTAATAAAAATTGTTACACAACATAATGTAGAATATCTAGTGTAATAGAAAAAATGAGTAGTTTAGTTATAGTTTAATAATTTGCTGTGTTTAACATTGTCCATTGCGTAAAGTGTAATTTCAACATTAAGAAACAAGTAAGATGCGCAACACTCTGTGCAAGTGATTATATCTTCGCCTGTAATGTTTAGTTACCTAAGAACCAGTGTCTCTTCCAGACGCTAGTCAGTTCTTTCCCGAAGATGGCCTAATAAGGCGAAAACTAATTCGAAATAAACAAAAACCAGTAGAACAAAAGCATTGTACTTGTTATTCAACCTTAAATCTATTAAATGATATAATGGTGGCTGGAGATAATTTATTAGAGTTTCTACTGCTCATTTACTTCACACATCTAAACCGTTTTCTGGAGATGCTCTTGAACTGAAATCCTTAAGTTCCACTGACAATCCTGTTATGCGACAAAACTTGTAAGGGAACGTGAGAGTAAAAAGTTTTACAAATTTCGTCAGTTGGTGTTACTCAACCACGCGCGAGTGTCGCTAGCCGCCAGCCGGGAAAAACAAACATTTCGGCACCGTTACTAGGTCAGGCAAAACATTGGCACTCTTACGAGAGACTGTGCTACGAGCAATTCAGCAGAAAATGGTTAGAACAGTGCAGATCAAACTGCCTTTACTACTGCTGCGACGTTATACAGGAGAAGTTATAGGACGCAATAACGATTAGCGAGAGCTTGAATAAGCAGTAAAGAACCTGTAATAAATTCATTACGCAAATGCAGCAGAACTGAAGACCGCTGACGACTCAGGAAGAGCAAAATCATCTCGCCCTCCGCCCCCCCCCCCCCCCCTCTCACTAGCTTTTGACACCCGATCAACAGAGTTGATGGTGTTCAGGTCGTTCGCACTGTGGTTATGGTAGATTGTTCCAGTGTTAGTCTTGCACTTGCTGCTCTGCGAGACGATCAAGGATCCGAATCTATAACTGACGGAGTCCACCATGCGGTACTGACGTAAGCACAGCAGCCAACATTGATAGGTAGACCGAAGATCTACTAACACAACTCCAGTACAGGACGGAAGCTGACCTAAACTCCAGCGTCGCAATGTTCTCGAGGCCTACTGTACCGGCGAGCGAGGTTCAGCATTCAGCACGACTACAAAGCATCCAACATCGCGGTTCACCTTAGGGGACAACGTGCGCACTGACCTGGGAGAGATTGAGAACTCCCCGAAACGACGTGTGTATCGAAACAGACACGTACCGCTCACCGACATCTCCAAGAACAGAACTACGGTGGAGCGTGCCTCTCTCGCCAGCGGTCGATAAATCCGCCATATCAGGGAAGCAACATAGCCAGATTCGGATTCAACATCCCGTCGAAATACATTTGATTAGAGAGGGAGCGTAAGCTTGGATTGTTTCAAGGGTGGAGAAGGAAATCGACTAAGCTCTTTCAAGGGAACCATCGCGGCATCTACCTGGTGCGATTTAGAGAAATCACGGAAAACCTAAGTCTGGATGGCCGGACGCGGATTTGAGGCGTCGTCCTCATAATTGGCTGTACGGGTGTGTGTTTGGAGCGTACGGGCTATCAACAGGGCGATTATCAGCTTCGTTATACTTATTAAAAGAAACGAATGTGGATAAAATTACTAAAATTGTCGTCACGCGGTGATGAGGAAACCTATAAAATGACACTTATTCACTCAAATCCAATTCAGTCGGGGTTTCCAGCCCTGCACAAGGCGGCTCCTAGAATCCATCTGTCAACTGGTCTTCCCAGTCATCCGGTCATTAGCACTGTCTTTTACTCAGTATTATCTAAGCGCATGTGCTTTTACACTGTCGGTTACTGGTCCCACAAGTTTTTATATGTTTTTGTCAAATTTAACATATTTTCATAAATTTAGGTGATAATCAGCTGGAATGGACGCCACAAGTGGTGGATGAACATAACCTACTCTTTCACGTTGCTCTTATCTGACTACATAGAATCGCGGTGCAACTGAGATAATAATAAATAACTGTTGTTGAGAGATGTAGTTATTACAGCATACTCTGTTAAGTAGCGTAGAAAAATCAGTTATTTTATGATGTATGACTTGGGATCACTGGGTCTACAAATTATCGAAGAGTCTCAAACTTAATAATAACAAAAAGTTATTAATTTTGGCCATTATTTTTTCGGTCAAGTTCGTTACTTGCAAAACCCACGTAAATATTTCGGTAGGGTACTCATTTTCAAGACCCTATGGAACGAGCATTGGCCTCAGAGAATATCAAACTACTTGGAAATATATTTATCGACAGCACCCATTCCCGAACTTGACGTTGTTTAGCTCTTTCGTGCTCAAAAGAATATAGAATTGAGTTCATTTAGGATTCCACCAGCACCTGTAGGATCTGCGCTCTACTGTCAGCGGAAGTACTCTTAAATCCAACCACTCCATCACCACAAAAGACACTTAACAATAAACAACACCAACAACAGTTCGCGATCGAGAAACAGCACACTGCAGAAAAGCGAGTGCACTGTGTCCGCTGAAGCGGAGGGGACGTGAACTTCCTTTGATGATTTGCTCTAAAACAGACACCAAACGGATCACAAGCGAATCCTTGAGAATGCGATCCGCGTACGACCGAATGGCAATATATCCAAGCTTTTACACCAGAGAGAGTTCTCATTCGCTGCTGCGCGTTCGCTTATGTTCGCTTCGGTGTGAAGGGGGCTTTAGCTGCCATATTTCGAGCGGTCGTTCTGCAGTTGTTCTGAAAACAAGAGAGTTGATGTGTGGTCTTGTAAGCTAAACAACTGCTGAATTTCTTTTCCGAATCTCTAAAAAGACTGAAAACTGTGGTGCATTTTGTGGACATTGATGTATTTGTTGGCTTGTGTAACAAAGCATGTTTCAGGCAACTTCTGCTTGCCAAGTATCTTAAGCCATATGGTATCTGAGAATTCTTTGACAATGGAGAATCCTGAGAAAGCTTGCGTCACACTTCGTGCCATGCTTCAGGAGCATAAAATCGTAAGTTTTAGTTATGACTAAGAAATTAGTTGCTGGATGGAAGATATGGTGAATTTTCTATGCGTCTTTTAATATATGTGATTCAGTTTCTGACAGTCGCAACAGACATTACCCGAAATAACTGCTTTTTGCTCTTTGGAAATTTTGACTGTTGTATACTTTCATATTAGAAAATATAAATAATAGACAGTTTTTATGTGAGCAGATAGTTACTTGTTTTCGATTACTACTTCAAAATATAATAAAAGACCTTTTCACACAAAGTAAAAACTGCATATTGGGCTGTGAAACACCCTAGGTATCAATTTCATAAGTACATGAGTATTCGTTTTGAGAAGACTGGATCTATATAATAAGCAGAAGATGAACTAATTCAAGAGAATGCTAGCTTAGCTAGGCAGTGCCTTAAATGCTAGTTTCTTAACCTTAGATCACCCAAAAAATTAGATGTATATTCGACTGGAGGAGTGGGTTGCGTCGTAATGTACCTGATCCGCGACTCGGAATTTCCCTAGTTGATCCACTTAATACACATGTCTTTTGACTTTTTTTCAAATTCAACACAAATTGTTACTATATGCTACATAAACATTTTATGAAGCCAAAATTTCTAAACCTATTTTCTCTTAACTGTCTTCTCCGATAGTAGTGGGCTGCACATATCTCCAGTTTATTTTCTAATGCTGTGCTTGATGTATCTTATGTATCGTACAAGAAGTATTAAACCACACGAAGCCTGATCCTAAACGATATTTTCCATAATAAGTCTTCTTGTTCTGAACGTCACTCAATCAATCGTCTTGGACTGGAGTATTGCTGGGGATAAAGAGAAATATCAATTAAACTGGTTATATTTCATGTCAATAAATTTGGGAATATGAAGGTGCTTTTATGTATTCGATAGGTCAAAGTGCGCTGTTTAAAAACCTAGTGTCAAGTTAGCTGGTATACCATTTACATATAAGATTTTTCTTTTTCAGTAATACCTCCGACGAAGATTATCTCTGACATTTTCTCGCAAAAGGCGAGGACAAGTTTTCCCTGATGAGACAAAATGTGTGCAGAAGAGACGGCTTTCAGTTTTATAACTTCGATACGGTTTTAAATGTAGAAATCAGGGCAATAATTTGGCAGGAATTTGAAACCTTCTCGAATTGAATTCCGCGCTGAATTATTCAGCAGAGCGCACTGGCAGTCTGCGCTGGATTCGCGCCAACGTTTTATTGCGCACTTCAGCTTTTTTGCTCAGTCGCGCTGTAGCGGCTTATTGACCAGCATATGCGTCTGGAGGTGGAGCGGTGGGACTTCGGCCAGCTCCAGCAACCCCGGTCTCGCGTCCCTCACCAGGCACCCGTGCTCGCCAAAGATTTCACCGTTTAAGTGTAGGCTTGACACCCGTGGGTAACGCAAGCGACTAGTGTCATAATGGATATAAGGACATAACATTGTCGCGACATAATATTGATGCCGATCTACCAGAACACTGTGGTCGATTGTGGCATTTTCATTACGTGAACTTGACCCATAACTTCATTTTAACAGTGTCAGTATGCAACCGTAAAGTAGCTGATAAATATTTGATATAGGAAAGGAAAACATAGGTGCGAAGAAGATAAATGCGAAGAAGCGGTGGGTGACAGAAGACATGCTTCAGATGATTGATGAAAGAAGGAAGTACAGAAATGTTCAAGAAATTTCAGGAATATAGAAATACAAGTCACTTAGGAATGAAATAAACAGAAGGTGTGTGGAAGTGCTAAGGCTAAATGGCTGCATGAAAAATGTGAGGAAATTGGGAAAGAAATGACTGTCGGAAGGAAAAATCAAAATAAACTTCGGTGAAATTAAAAGCAAGGGTGGTAACATTAAGAGTGCAATGGGGATTCCAGTGTTAAATGTATAGAAGAGATCGGGTAGGTGGAAAGAGTACACTGAAGGCCTCTATGAGAGGGGAGACTTGTCTCATGACGTGACAGAAGACGAAACAGGACTCCATATAGAAAAGATAGGGAATCCAATATTATAATCAGAATTCAAAAGAGCTTTGGAAGGCTTAAGAACGAATGAGGCAAAGGCAACAGACAACAATCCATCAGAATTTCTGAAATCAGTGCTGGAAGTGGCAGCAAAATGACTAATCATATTGATGTGTAGAAGGTATGAGTCTGCCGATATACCGTCAGAATTTCGGGGAAACATATGCAAAAGTCGTCAAGTCTGATAATTGTCACACAATCAGCTTAAAAACTCATGCTTACACGTTGCTGACAAGAATAATATACAGAGGAATGGAAAACAAAATTGAGGATGTGATTAGATGACCATGAGGCTGCCATTAGGAACGGGAAAGGCACCAGAGACGCAGTTCTGACGATGAAATTGGTAATGGAAGCAAGAATTAAGAAAAATCAAGACATGTCATAGGTTATGTCAACGTGGAAAAAAGCGTTCTACAACGTCAAACGGCGCAAGACGTTCCACATTATGATAAAAATAGGGGTAATCTGTAGGGAAAGACGGGTAATAAACAATATGTACGTTAGCCAAGAGGAAGCAATAAGAGTTGAAGACCAAGAATGATGTACTCGGATCAAAAAGAATGTAAGACAGTGAAACAGTTTTCATCCGTAGTGATCAATCTATACGTCGAAGAACCAATGACGGCAATAAAAGAAAAGTTCAATAATGGAATTAAATTTCAAGGTAAAAAGTATCAGTAATAAGATTCGCTGATGACTTTGCTATTCTCAGTGAAAGCGAAAAGAATTACAGCATCTGCGGAATAAAATGAACGGTCTAATGAGTACATAATATGGACTGAGAGTAATTTGAAGATGGACGAAAGTATCACAAATTAGATTAGCGATAAACTTAACATCATGATTAGTGAATGAAGTTAAGGGATTCTACTACCTAGGCAGCAAAATAACACGTGATGTACGGGCCAAGGAGGACATAAAAAGCATACTATCGCTGGTGAAAAGGGCATTCCTGGCCAAGAGAAACTACTAGTGCCAAACACAGGCCTCAATTTGAGAAAGAAACTTCTGAGAATATAAATTTGGAGCACAGCACTGTATGTGAGAAAACCGGAACAGAAGAGAATCGAAGCATTTGAGATGTGCTACTACGAAAGAAAGTTGACAATTCAGCGGACTGTTAAGGTAAGGAATGAGGAGGTTGTCCACATTATCGACGAGGAAAGGAATGTATGGAAAAAAACTGACAAGAAAAAGAGACAGGATCGTAGGGCATCTGTTAAGTTATCATGGAATAGCTTCCATGGTACTAGAGGGATATGCAGAGGGTAAAAACTATAGAGAAAAACAGAGAAGAGGTTGGCACAGGAGAGGAATTCGTGGCGGTCCCCATCAAACCACTCAGAAGACTGATGATTAAAAAATGATATAGTAAACATCAATCGCACTAGGTTAAACATTGTAATCGAATAATTTTTTTGACAGCCTGCCTGTAAAAACGTGGTTCAGCGCGTTTCAGACAAAACTTGGAATACGTTTGCTTATCAGGTGACTTATCATGTGATTAAAACTGGTACCAGTGACGACAAATGAACGATATGACTGGAATTTTTCATTCTGATTTTTCATTTTCTGGAGTACTGCCACCTGCCATGGACTCGAACGGTGAATAACTTGACTCCTGATCTTTGCTGATTTTCAACGTCTCGAACAGCTCTATGTCTCCAGAATGAGATTTTCACTCTGCAGCGAAGTGTGCGCTGGAAGGTAGGAGACGAGATACTGGCAGAAGTAAAGCTGTGAGGACGGGGCGTGAGTCGTGCTTTGGTAGCTCAGTTGGTAGAGCACTTGCCCGCGAAAGGCAAAGGTCCCGAGTTCGAGTCTCGGTCCGACACACAGTTTTTATCTGCCAGGAAGTTTCAGCTCTATGTCTGTAATCGGTGCTTGCTACATTTTCTCTTTGACATGTGAGCCTAATCTGTGGCTAGCGCAGCTGTGAAATCTATGTCACCTATGGCGCAATTGCACTGCATTTTCCGGACTAACTTTCAGTAACGTCGTTTTCGTAGTTCGAAGATTAAGCAGGCACGCTTTCACAATTACAAGTCAGTCTCCGACTCGACCTGACAATGGCTGGAAGCTGAAATGTGGAAACAAGAAGTAATAATGTTCAGGATGCACGCACAGAGCATGATACAATGATTCAAAAAATATTCGACAATGTGATTACAGAGCCTAAGGGTTGTTACCGTGACTGACTTTTCTGCTACGAGTCACATTATTTATGTATTTTTAATTTCATACATTTCTACGCATTCAGATCAATTTTTGCTCATTATCATTTCATTGCATGATTATATAAGTTGTTTATGCACCCATAGATCTTTCACAAAATGATATCAGACACGTTATCTTAAGTGAAAAAGGCAGCTGTAATCACGACCTTGATGGTACTTCCACCATTATGTTGAATTTTTCGAATTGTCACCTTGGCCTGTCTGCAACAGCTGAATCAGGAACTCCCTACAATGAATGAGCTGCAGGGCTGAAGATAGTGGAAAATGTTACCCACTCTTTTGGTTACAAAACAATATTTTTCAATATAATCACCGATCAATGGAAGGCCTTATGCCACTATCCTAGTGTGGGCCTGTATGCCCACATACTGCCACTCTACTGATTGATTTCATAGCCATCGTCTTGCTGCATCAATAATCTCCCCATCAACCACGTACAATTTCCCTCAGAATTCACACATCATGGGGCCAAACAGATGGAAGTCGGAAGGTGGGAGGTCTGGGCAGTAGAGTGGATAAGGAAGAAGAGTCCAATGAAGTATTGTGAGTTCCTCCCAGGCACGCAGACTTGTGTGAGGCCTTGCATTGTTATGGAGAAGAAGAAGGTCGTGTACATTTTTGTGGCAACGAAAACGCTGTCATTTCTTCAGTTTGCTGACGACAGCACAGTGAAATGAAATGATCGTATGGCATTGCCGGCCGGGAGGCCCCAACCGGGGACGTTCGGCCTCCAAGTTCGAGTCTTATTTCAGGCGACGCCACATCGGGAGACTCGCGTGCCGATGATGAGGATGAAATGATGATGAGGACAACACAACGCCCAGTCCACGAGCGGAAAAAAATCTCCAACCCAGCTGGGAATCCAACCCAGGGAGGCAAGCACGTCACCACTCAGCTAAGTAGTCGACGATAGCACAGTTGTATCATGGGATATCCATGATAGATATCCATCTCGATCAGACTTGTTATGCAACTTTCATTGTAGGTTTCGGCATACAGCCATTATCAGATCATCAAACCTGGTAATGTGCGTTGTATAACATATGTGACCGCGGACTCGTTGTCGGATAGTATGTCTTCAGTGGATGAACAATAAAACATTACAGTCAACGGCAGGAAGGTGATACCCCTCACTCGTAAAGGCTTATAGCATTTAGCTCAAGTTCACGTAGAAAAGGAGGCAGTGTGAGCGTGTTAGAGAAAAGCTTTCCTGTTCAGCGACTGAGTTACTATTGATAATCCTCTGGCCGAATATGCAATATGATCATTGCTTGTCCTACCACATTTGCAAGCTTTTAGAACGGAGAGTCGTTTACGAATTCTGAAAGGCGTGACTGTGCATCCAAGAATTCGAAAACTGTTGCTCGTTCTACGATGTTCGGGGTTTACGAAATCCTCCTACTTCCGTATTACAGGCGAATATGAATTTCGTTTCCGAGCGCAAAGTACCAGCATCGCAGAGTCGCGGCGAACTCTCTTCTGGCGATAAGATCAGGAGTGGAAACTTTTCCGGCCACCTCAGCAGACGTGTCTGCTGCTCGGCGCGCGGGCGGAGCGAAACACATAGAATTAGTTGTGCAAACAGTACGGGGGCGGCAGCGAGCAGCTCCGAGCGCGAGGTGCTCGGCGGAGGGCGGGCGACGCAGCCGATCGACGGCGAAGCGTCGCGCGGCGCTACGACCGATCGACCTGCTGCAACTCGATAGCGTGGGACTGGCGCGCCGCGCCGCCGGGCCGCTGCGCCGCTCGGATTTCAGTGGCCGCGAAGTCCTATCGCCGCTCGGCAACGCGGGCCGTGCGTAGACGCCGCTCGCCCGTATCTTTCTGATAAAAGAATATGCGGAAAGTGGCCCACGACACGCGTAGTCGCGTGAAAAGTTTACCTTCCGCGATACGTACATACATTTATGGGGCCTACGGAGTTTAAGGCCCCTGTTATGCGAGAGCCCATAGCGCTCCGTTTTCAGTGCCGTGTTTACTTCGGACGACTACAGTAGTGGCACACTACACTGCACTGTCAAATACTAGCGCTGTCAACGCATGGAAATTGGCGTTACCGGTCGTTGAGCGCCCCTGAAGCCGAGTTTATGGTTCAAGTGGCTCTGAGCACTACGGGACTTAACTTCTGAGGTTATCAGTCCCCCTAGAACTGAGAACTACTTAAACCTAACTAACCTAAGGACATCACACACATCCATGCCCGAGGCAGGATTCGAACCTGCGACCGTAGCAGTCACGCGGTTCCAGACTGTAGCGCCTAGAACCACACGACCACTCCGGCCGGCCCGAGTTTATGTCTCGATCCTTGGTAGAAATGAATCCCCATTATACGGGGCGTATTTAACGCTGCTCACTCTTTCGATTTACAAGATCGAAAGTGTACGTGTGCAGTCTTCTCGGCAGCGTTTAATGAATCGAGGACGTAAAACACTGTTGATGGTGATCCGTCTGCGGGATGGGGACGTTAAGCTGGCCCTCTTAGTGGCCTCCCAGAGCAGTTGGCCATGTGCCGGCACCACGTTTCATCCTCTCTCTTCTCTCATCATCCCCGACGCGAACAAGACACTGTACTACACACACACACACACACACACACACACACACACACACACACACAGTATTACATTCATCTAAAGTTAACGGATGCACTTACACACCCAACTCTCACACTTCGTGAATGAAAGGTATCTGCCACGCGGGATTAACGTAGCGGTCTAGGGCGCTGCAGTCATGGACAGTGCGGCTGGTCCCGGCGGAGGTTCGAGTCCTCCCTCGGGCATGGCTGTGTGTGTGTTTGTCTTTAGGATAATTTAGGTTAAGTAGTGTGTAAGCTTAGGGACCGATGACCTTAGCAGTTAAGTCCCATACCAATGGGCGTGGAGGATAGGAAAAACATTTCCAGTGAGCCCGCTGAACCTGCCCTCCGCGGTCTCGCAGTCATTCATGCCATTCGACTTCACTTTACTCAAGCGTTGGTCTCCCTCTACAATCTTTACGCTCCTAACGATCGACAGACGATTCCTTGATGCCTCGAGACGTGACCTATAAATCGATCCCCTCCTTTAGCCAACCTGTGTCACGAATTTCCTTCTTCCCTAATTCGATTCAGTACCTCTTCTTTAGGCATTCGATCTAACCACCCAACCGCACGGTTTGAGGCGCCTGGCCACGGATTGCGCTGCACCTCCCGCCGGAGCTTCGCGTCCTCCCTCGGGCATGGGTGTGTGTGTTGTTCTTAGCATAAGTTAAAGTAGTGTGTAAGACTAGGGACCGATAACCTCAGCAGTTTGGTCCCTTGGAATTCACACGCATCCAACCATGTAATCTTCTGCAGCACCACATTTAAAAATTTCTTTCCTCTTCGACATAAAACTTTCTGGGTATGATACCTCGTCATAATGTATAAAACACTACTGCTGCTGGAGAAAAACCAACGACTCGGCCGCGGTTGTGGCGCCCTTCTTCTGGATCTACTTCTTTTCTCTTCTTGTGTGAAGCACTTACTGTCCCAGTTTCACATACGTACTACGCTACACTCCAGACAAATAACTTCAAAAAACACTTTCTAATGCTTAAATTTATATTCTACGATTATGTTAACAAATTTCTCTCCACGATTATATTAAAAAATTTCTTTTTATCAGGAATGCTTTTATTTGCTGTTGCCATTATGCATTTTATATTTGCTACCTAGACTCATCTGCTCCTTTGTCTCTCATATCCTCATCTAATTCTCTCAGCATCAACTGATTTAATACGACTGCATCCCATTGCCCTCGTTTTACTTTTGTTGATGGTCAGCTTACAATCTCTTTTTCAACACATCATTCATTCTATTCAACCATTCTTCCACGTCCTTCGCAGTCCATGACACAATTACAATGTCATCGTCAAAACCTAAACTTTTTATTTCTTCTTCCTGAACTTCAGTTCCCTTTCCAGATTTGCTCCGCGGAGTAGCCGCGTGGTTCTGAGGCGCTTTGTCACGGTTGGCGCGGCTCCGTCCTGTAGCCGAGCGACCGCTACGGTCGCAGGTTCGAATCCTGCCTCGGGCATGGATGTGTGTGATGTCCTTAGGTTAGTTAGGTTTAATTAGTTCTAAGTTCTAGGCGACTGATGACCTCAGAAGTTAAGTCGCATAGTGCTCAAAGCCATTTGGCTCCGTCCGTCGGAGGTTCGAGTACTCCCTTGGACATGGGTGTGTGTGTCGTTCTTAGCGAAAGTTAGCTTAAGTAGTGTGTAAGCCCAGGAACAGATGACCTTAGCATTTTGGTCCCTTAGTACCTTACTACAAATCTCCTTTCCAGAGTCCGCAGCAGGTGGTCGTGCGGTAGAGTTCTCGCTTCCCGCGCCATGGTTCCCTGGTTCGATTCCCGGCGGGGTCAGGGATTTTCTCTGCCTCGCGATGACTGGGTGTTGTGTGATGTCCTTAGGTTAGTTAGGTTTAAGTAGTTCTAAGTTCTAGGGGACTGATGACCATAGATGTTAAGTCCCATAGTGCTCACAGCCATCCATCCATCCTTTCCAGAGTTCTTCCTGGAATCCTTTACTGCTTGCTCGGTGTACACGTTGAAGAACATCAGGAAAAGGCTGGAACCCTCTTTCAACCCTTTCCAAACCACTGCTTCTCTTCCATGTCCTTCGATACAACTGCAGGCTGATTTCTGTACACGCTGTAGATAAATTTTTGCTCTTTCTACTTTATACCTGCTACGTTCATAGATTTAAAAAGTGTGTTACAGTGAACAGTGACAAAATCTTTTACTGAAATTGTAAAAGTAGATTTACTTACCTTTCTTCCAGCTATATTGCGAGATAAGTCATAGAGCCAGCATTGCCTTGCAAGTTCCTACGTTTCTCCAGAACTGAAACTAACCTTCCCCAAGATCGGCTTCTGCCACTACTGAGTACTTTGAGACAGTTAACAAAAGAGGGAAATAGATTAGGAAATGAGGGACTTAAAGTAGTAAAGGAGTTTTGCTATTTGGGGAGCAAAATAACTGATGATGGCCGAAGTAGAGAAGATATAAAATGTAGACTGGCAATGGCTAGGAAAGGGTTTCTGAAGAAGAGAAATTTCTTAACATCGAGTATAGATTTAAGTGTCAGGAAGTCGTTTCTTAAAGTATTTGTATGGAGTGTAGCCATGTATGAAAGTGAAACATGGACGATAAACAGTTTGGACAAGAAGAGAATAGAAGCTTTTGAAATGTGGTGCTACAGAAGAATGCTGAAGATTAGATGGGTAGACCACATAACTAATGATGAAGTATTGAATAGAATTGGGGAGAAGAGGAGTATGTGGCACAACTTGACAAAAAAAAGGGACCGGTCAGTAGGACATGTTCTGAGGCATCAAGGGATCACAAATTTAGCATTGGAGGGCAGCGTGGAGGGTAAAAATCGTAGAGGGAGACCAAGAGATGAATACACTAAGCAGATTCAGAAGGATGTAGGTTGCAGTAAGTACTGGGAGATGAAGAAGCTTGCACAGGATAGGGTAGCATGGAGAGCTGCATCAAACCATTCTCAGGACTGAAGACCACAACAACAACATTCACATAAACAACTTACACTTTTTGCAACAGCTATAGGTCACAGCAGCTGTACAAAGCGACGACTTCCAGTAGCAGCGCGTGCATTACATCATACTCCAATCACAGGATTGAACTCGGGGTTAAGAACAATTTGCCCTCATTGCTTGCACCCTTTATTTTGTGAGAGCTTTGTTACTGTCCGCCCATTTATTCTCCTTGTCTCCTGTGATGTGCACCGAAGTGCAACACTACACAAAACATATGTCAAAACAGCCACTGCCGTATGGTCACCATTGGGCAACTAACATCACAGAAATAATAACGGTCGTTTACAATAATTATTTCACCAATATCGCCATAATTGCACGAATCAAAATAAGACAAGGCATTACAAGTCTAGTTAATGACAAGTCTGGTCAACTAACTAGTGGAGTATAAGGTGTGCGGGAAAAGTAATGGGACTGACAACACTGTGAGCGATCTGTAAAAACTGTGTTGTACTTGGTAGACCGGCGTGTAGAGCTCCTCCAGGTGCTCAGTCCGTGTTCCGGCTCCACATAGCCGTCATGTGATTTTTGAGACCACAATCAATAAAATTGTGAATCTGTTGTGTGTTACCAGAATGGAACAGTTGAATTTAGAGCAACAAAATGCCATGAAGTTTTGTGTTAAACTTGGGGATTCCGCTAGTGTGACCTTTGATAAGTTGAAATAGGCCTATCGGGAACATTCCTTAGTGAACCACAAGTTTTTCACTGGCACAAATAAGGCTTATAACACATTGAAGATGAACCTCACCAAGGGAGACCTTCTATTTCAAAATCAGTACTAATTGTTTTTGAACTAGGAGTATCGTGCGTAAGGAATTTGTTCCTCTAGAACAAACAGTCACCAGGTGTTTCACAAACATTTGCTCGACGGGCTCAGGAAACAGGTGAATCGACTGAGGCTGGACATTGCAGATAAGTGGATGCTCCATCATGATAACGCCCGATGTCACACGGCGACTCCCACTACGGATTTTTTTAACTCAAAAATCATTTCTGTGCTTCCAAAGCATCCGTGTTCGTCTGATCTGAGTTCCTGTGCCTTTTTCATTCCCTGAAACTGAAAAATTTCTTAAAACGACATCATTTTGGGACTCTTGAGAACATACGAACGAATGTGAGCAACGTGTTAAAGGCCCTTCAAGTTGAATTCTTTCGGTGCTCCTATCAAAACTGGGGAAACTACTTTCAAGGGGATAATACCGTTGTTTGAAAAACATAAAACCTAAAACATAAAAACTTTTCTCACACACCCCGTACATTCATCCCCTCTGAATTCTTCAAAGTGTACATATCAGGAACAAATTGACGAATGCTTATTGATGACTCCTTTCCCAAATTATCCATCAACATCTCCTCAAACTCTACATTTCAAGTCATTATTTATGAGCCCTCTATTATTTGAACTATTAATTTCTTCTAATTAGGTTGACGCCTGCTGCGAAACTTTTATGTGTAAAGTTGTTCTGTTTCCCGCCCGGTATATCCTGTTTCACCGTACGTTAAATGCGTGTCTGCACGTAAGTGTAAAGAGTAATTCTCATTCTCCGACAACCAGTAGTGTGAAACGTAACGTACTACTTGCAATATTCGTTTTAGACAATTTTTTTCTGAAAATATTCAGTTTAGGATACTCTCCCATCTCCCATCTGTATAATTTTCATTCTTTAACTTTTAGACACGCTGTACTTTGTGCCAGTCTTGATTCTCCGTTCTACTACTCCCTGCTAACTGATTGATAATTTTGTTGGCATGTTTTACTGTATAAGAATATTCAATAAATCTCGAAATAACCACTTGCTTGTGATATCAGTCAAAGAACAATACCAACCGGCAATTAAACGCATGATACTAAACGAAGCTTAGTTTAAGAATCATGAAAGAAGGTTATATACGTGGAAGAGGCCAGGAGACACTGGAAGATTTCAGATAGATTACATAATGGTAAGACAGAGGTTTTAAACTGTAAGACATTTCCAGGCAGCAGATGTGGACTCTGACCACAATTTGCTGGTTATGAGCTGTAAATTAAAACTGAGGAAACTGCAAAAAGGTGGGAATTTAAGGAGATGGAACCTGGATAAACTGAAAGAACCAGAGGTTGTAGAGTGTTTCAGAGAGGGCATTAGGGAACAATTGACAAATACGGCGGGAAAGAAATACAGTAGAAGAAGTATGGGTAGCTTTGAGAGATGAAATAGTGAAGGAAGCAGAGGATCAAGTAGGTAAAAAGACGAGGGCTTGTAGAAATCCTTGGGTAACAGAAGAGACATTGAATTTAATTGATGAAAGGAGAAAATATAAAATTGCAGTAAATGAAACAGGCCAAATGGAGTACAAACGTCTCAAAAATGAGATCGACAGGAAGTGCAAAACGGCTAAGCAGGGATGGCTAGAGGACAAATGTAAGGATGTAGAGGCTTATCTCACGAGGGGTGAGATAGATACTGCCTGCAGGAAAATTAAAGAGACCTTTGGAGAAAAGAGAACCACTTGCATGAATATCAAGAACTCAGATGGAAACCCAGTTCTAAGCAAAGAAGGGAAAGCAGAAAGGTGGAAGGAGTATATAGAGGGGCGATGTTCTTGAGGACAATATTGTGGAAAAGGAAGAGGACGTAGATGAAGATGAAATGGGAGATATGATACTGCGTGAAGAGTGTGACAGAGCACTGAAAGAATTAAGTCGAAACAAGGACTCGGATGTAGACAACATTCCGTTAGAGCTACTCATAGCATTGGGAGAGCCAGCCCTGAGAAATCTCTACGAACTTGGTAGCAAGATGTACGAGACGACCAAATACCCTCACACTTCAAGAAGAATATAATAATTCCAATTCCAAAGAAAGCAGGTGTTGAAAGATGTGAAAATTACCGAACTATCATTTTAATAAGTCACGGCTGCAACATACTAAAACGAATTCTTTACAGACGAATGGAAAAACTGGTAGAAGTCGACCTCTGGGAAGATCAGGTTGGATTCCGTAGAGGTGATGGAACACGTGAGGCAATACTGACCCTACGACTCATCTTAGAAGTTAGATTAAGAAAAGGCAAACCTACGTTTGTAGTATTTGTAGACTTAGAGAATGCTTCTGACAATGTTGACTGGAATACTCTCTTTAAAATTCTGAAGGTGGCAGGGGTGAAATACAGGGAGTGAAATGCTACTTACAATTTGTACAGAAACCAGATGGAAGTTATACGAGTAGAGAGGCATGAAAGAGAAGCAGTGGTTGGGGATTGAGTGAGACAGGTTTATAGCCTATCCCCGATGTTATTCAATCTGTACATAGAGCAAGCATTAAAAGAAGCAGAAGAAAAACTTGGAGTAGGACTAAAAATCGATGGAGAAGAAATAAAAACTTTGAGGTTTGCCGATGACATTGTAATTCTGTCAGAGACAGCAAAGGACCTGGAAGAGCAGTTGAACGGAATGGGAAGGAGGATGTAAGATGAATATCAACAAAAGCAAAACGAGGACAATGGAGTGTAGTTGAATTAAATCAGGTGATGCTATGGGAATTAGATTAGGAAATGAGACAATTTAAGTAGTAGATGAGTTTTGCTATTTATGGAGCAAAATAGCTGATGATGGTCGAAGGAGAGAGAAATTTGCCAACATCGAGTGTAGATTTAAGTGTTAAGAAGGCTTTTCTGAAAGTATTTGTAAACATGGACGATAAATGGTTTGGACAAGAAGAGAATAGAAACTTTAGAAATGCGGTGCTACAGAAGAATGCTGGAGATTAGCTGGGTGGATTACATAACTAATGAGGGGGTACAGAATAGAACTGAGGAGAAGAGAAATTTGTGGCACAACTCGACTAGAAGAAGGAATCGGTTGATAGGACATTTTCTGAGGCATCAAGGGATCACCAATTTAAAATTGAACGTGGAGGGTAAAAATCGTAGAGGGAGTCAAGAGATGAATACACAAAGCGGAGTAAAGGATGTAGGTCGCATTAGTTACTTGGAGATGAAGAAGCTTGCACAGGATAAAGTTGCACGGAGAGCTGCATCAAACCAATCTCTGCAGTGAAGACCACAACAAACAACTAAACGAAGTCGGGGAATTAATGTATAGGAACTGGTATGATTTGCTTGCAAGATGCATGTGAAGAGAAATGATTGAAGAAAATTCAAATTTGCATTCTACATTGTTGAAAGTAGGCATTACACTAAGGGGGTAAAAGACATGACATAGATTAGATTAGATTAATACTTGTTCCGTGGATCATGAATGCAACACCTAGTCATGATGTGGAACGTGTCAGTCTAACAAAGGCTTTCTTAACTTGCCGTAATTCAAGTTTTTTCTTTTCTTTTCTTTTTTTAGCTGTAAGCGTCAGATTTACATATAAAAATTCACCTCTTGAATAGAGGGAGTCGTCATTCAGAAATTCCTTTAATTCCTTTTTTAAATGTTGGTTGGATATCTGTCAGACCTTTGATACTATTTGCTAAGTGAACAAAGACTTTTGTGGCAGCAAAATTCATCCCTTTCTATGCCAAAGATAGATTTAACCCAAAGTAGCGACGATCAGAACGTAAACAGTCTCCACCGGAAAAACCCTTTATTAATTGTGGTTACGGTTTCGGTCAGCTACTGGTGGTGAACGGAACAGGCATTATGAACTCCACGAACGTTCAGCTGTCAGGAATGACACTGGGCAGTAGATGTCGACATCAGACCTTTCCCCCTTTTTATATAATAACAACAGAATGTTTCAATCTGTCAGGAAAAACGCCCTGTTTCAGTGAGCTATTACATATGTGGTTGAGAATTCTATTTATCTATTGGGAACTACCTTTTAGTACTCTTGGGAGATGCCACCAATCCCATGTGAGCTTCTACTTTTGAGTGCCTTTGTTATATTCCTAACTTCAGAAGGAGAGGTGGCTAGGACCTTAATTTTATCAAATTGCTTAGGTATTGCATTCTTCCATGTATAGTTTTGCCTTTTCTAATGAACATCTGGCTCCTATTTTCTCCACAACGTTTATAAAATGACTATTAAAAATATTTTCAACCTCTGACTTCTTGTTAATAATCTTTTCATTCAGTTTGATGGTAATACATGTGTTCTTGATTGCCCTGTTAAAGCTTTCAACAATATTCCAAATTGTTTTAATTTAATATCAGACGTGCTGATCTCAGGCATAGTTCACGTACTTCTGGACTTTTTAATAACTTTGCTTAATACATTAAGTAGTTTTTATAACATTTGACTGTTTCTGGGTCATTATTCTTCGTTACTATTAGATACATTTCCCTTTTCCGTTTCCAAGATATTTTTAACCTTATTGCAAGCCATGGTACTTTTCATGGTTTCCTACAATTATATTGCAGTGTAGTCTTAGGGAGACAGTTTTCAAAAATACTCACAACTGTATCATGAAAATAGGCTGTATTTTAAATTAGCATCAGGTTCCCAGCACACCCCATCCCAGTCTAACTGCTGCAGGCTTTCCCTTAAATATGCTGTCGTTAAATCATTAATTGAACTCACCATTTCGGGGGAATGTTTTGCATGGAGCTATGTCATATACTGTAACTAGCTTTGCATCGTGATCAGAAAGAGCACTCTTCAGAGGATAAACGCTTGTCTGATTGAAATTTCCGTGGTCTATGAAAATATTTTCTATCAGTGTGCTGCTTTCCTACACTACTCGAGTAGGAAAATAAATAACTGATGTCAAGTTGAAAGAAGTGAGTAGTACTTCAAGAGGATTCTTCGTATCAGGCTCTTTCAGAAAATTTACGTTGAAATCCCCGCAGATAAGCAGGAATTCAAGTTTTTCAATAAAACTTGAAAATTTTCCAGTAGAGACCTATACATAGCTACAATTATGAAATTAACATTACTTAGTTCAAGCTCACAGGCACATGCTTCTATATGTTGCACTACACAAATTTCTTTAATTTCTAAATTTTTAACACTATGATAACTTTTAACATATATGGCATCTCTTCCGTTTTCCATATCGTCTCTACTCACATATACCGAAAGCTTGTCTCCACTTACACTTATCTTTTTCATAGCTGAGACTATATGATGTTCAGACAGGCACAGTACGTCTATTCCATTCTCTGTTTCTGTATCTCCCAAAAGAACAAGAAGTTCATCTACTTTGTGTTTTAATCCTCTGATATTCTGAAGGAATATACTAACGTTATTTTACACGGTACTTTTAAAATAATCTTGTGATATTTTAACTTCTATAGTACCTGCCTGTCTGAGCTTCTCAATATACTTGATTGCTTTCAGTGTTGTATAACTGGACACTGATCTTAGCCTAAAAACGAGGTACTCCCACGAGTTTCAGTGATCCTCCCCTTTAACGATTTTGCTATCAACCCAGACAATTTACCGTCCCCTTTCGTACTGAGATGCAGGTCATGGCTAGTGAAATCCCATTCCAGCAACACTTTTGTTAAGTAGGGACGGCTATAAATTCAGCATGGCTCAATATTTCTGCGGGGGACTTGTGGAGTCGACTCAGATCAGTCCATTATCGGTTTCCAACATATTACGGATCCTTCTTCAGAAATATGTCACTTATATTGTGGCCTTCCTGCTGGTTCCTCGGTTTGTAGCCGTTATGATTTTCCGCACTAAGATAAACAATGTTTCTTTCGAATTCGGTTAACTTGCGAGAGACTTGGTTTTCCTTCTTTTGACCGCCACAGAAATATACGTGAAATAATTTCAAAGTTATTAAATGGGACGAAAACTTACGTGTCTATTTCCGTGCGACAAATTCGCAGCGAATTTCTGTCGTATTTTTTAAAGTTAACACATTTTGGCATGTGCGCTACGTGAGTGCTGTTAAATGTTCAGAAAACTGCTCAAACACACACAATTTTATGTAGGGCTGCAGGTTTTCGTGGCCGTTGTCACTAAAATTAAAATCTTCTTGGTTGTTAGGCCTTCTTTAGAAGGAAATAAGACGCGGCCTAACAACGCAGATGATTTTAATTTTACATACCATTTTATGTTTTATGGCCACACACACGCTCAGCATTTACAAAACGTGACCCAGGTTCACAGCAGGAAAGCAAGACAGGGCCACATGGAGATGGATTTGTAGAAAATCCGCAATCGGTAGGGGTTTGATATAAATAACGCTTTTAATCGTACCAGTGGCTGCTTGCTGTTTTAAATTGTAAACCTTAGACTTCCAATAAATTACACAAGAAAAGAACAAGTAAATGACAACTAAAGTTTAGAAACTATGCTGTGGCAAGCAGTTTGTACTTTAGAAGTTTATGGAACATTGTGTTTGTAGACTCTCAGCTAGAGGTCAACAGATGTGTGCATCAGGATCTTTTCTTCTTCGCTCTTCAAATGTTTGTAAGATGTTGCAAAGGCCCAATATAGTTTAATGTTGCCCATTTTGAAAATGAAGCATTACGACGGTAACAACGCCCCAACAATGACATATTTGATACAACTGGGCGTTAGCGGTAGGTTAGAAACATGATGTGTGATGTCAGAGTTCCATATAATTTACCGAAATAACATGCAGTTCGGCATTATCCAAGCGGCGCTATTAGCCCCCTCATAAAATGAGCCGAAATACTGTGTGCTCACTGTTGGACATCTGCTTCTGAATTACATTACGAAGTTACTGAGACTATTAAAAAGAGAACTACCAAGCAAGCACATCGTACGTTACACGATCTTAGCCATTAAAGAGCTGTATTGTCACCTTCGTTGCGTCAGTAAACCTGGTGTCAAATGCGCAGTCATACGGGAGCTGCATGTTTCGATAACTGCTAATTATGGCTACGAAGTCTTTGACGACAGAGTCCTTGGACAAAAAGATTCAGATTTGACCCGTTAAGTCTATCCAGTTGCCAGTAATGCTGGGCAATATGTTGAAACGAAATCTGTATTCCAAAGCGACAGAAGCTTCGAAGTATAAAAAAATTACGTTGCAGTTAACTGGAGTGCAACACGGTTACGTAGATAACTCGTCACCGACTGACGCTCTGGAAAAGTGAGTCACAAGCAGGAATGTAGAACTCAGCTCCATCAGCTCTGTGCTGAGTCAGGAACATGGTAGTCACTAGTATTTCAAAGAGATGATAACACAGTCTGTAACACAGTCTTTAGACGCTTGAAGATAAAAAGTGGTGGGGACAAATGCAAGTAACATAAATAACAAGATAAATTTCGTAACCATATCAGAAATAACAGGCACGTAGAAACTTTTTAGAAAGACGAAAAAACACAGAGGAAACGTAGTCTTAAAGAGCCTACCGTCACCGTTTCGAAACGCTGATAGTCACAGTACAGTTCTTTTCAACATCAAATGTGGACGAGTGAGGCAATGACAAAGTAAATCCGTGGAATACCCAGTCGTCACCTGGATTAATAACTGACAAAGATTATTCAAATTATTCCTACCTACCGCCTAACATTTCTGTGCAGACTGAAGAGCCGCTACTCAAAATTCAACTAAAAGAGATATTGAGTAAATTGTATTTTGAAATTCAACTCTTTATAATTCGTTTTTATTAACATGAATATCTGCATGCTATTATCAAACAGTGAACTGAAACAGATAGGAGGAAACTCGCCATATAATCTAGAGAACTGAACGTTCTGGCCAAAAGGTTTTTTGCTGTTCTGCTTTCTAATCCGGATAGTTGCCTTCTTTTGTGACGAAGTGCACTACCAGTGACTGAATGTTTAAGCTCTCCACTACGAGTATAAAAAATCGTCTCGCTGAAGATGATTGTTAAGAAGAATCTAGAGTTTATGAAAACAGTTATCAACTGCAGCCTTAATTACAGTGAATAATGTAACCTAAATTTATTCTTCAGTACTGTTTCAGCGTTTAGGATCTCTATCAAGACAATCTCACTAAGACATCGAAAAAAATTTAAGAGGCTCAACTAGTACTGTAACAGTTCGTAACGGCCCTTACGATAGTGCGATAGAGATGCTTGGAGCACTTAGATGAGGCCAGTAGGAAGACAAACGACGTAATTCTTGGGAAACCCTGTTGGGTAAATTTGGAGAACACGCATTCCACGTAGAGACTGTAAGAGCAGTAATCTCTTTTTCGCATATCGCGCTTAGAATTCATAGAAATAAGATAAGGAAGATAAGGGTCTATATCGAGGCACACAGACAATTATTTTCCCTCTGTTCACAAGCAAATGTGTCAGAACAGGGAAAGCGAATAGTGATACAGTGTGTTCCACTCAATGCACAATGCGATGATTTTTTTAAGGAAATATGGTGAATATATCATGTTTCAATTTATAGTTTATTGAGATCAAATCATCGCAGACTATTCAAGGAGAAGCCGACAAGCGACAATGTTGAACGCCAGGAAACGCTAGAAAACCTATGATGAAGAAATCAACACGTTATCGTACGTTTACGACTAGCAGTATAACACATGTAAAAAATTGTATACAGATTGGCACTATCAGCAGAATTTTTCTGAGAGCGAGGAAGTCTCAGCAGATATGCCTTCTGGTTGAGTGGCTTTGAATATAAGGCTTTTTTTCTCTTGGGCACAGCCATTTGTGGTATGCTACGCTGGCGATATTCCCTGTCTAGTTCTTGGGTATGAGTGACGTACGAGAATGCCCGTGGAAGGTTTAATTAAGTTGTCGTAAACACGGCTGCTGGGAGCACGTTGCGTAGAATCTCTCAGCACAGATATACGCCCGCTCTCCTCTATTTACAGAGACAATAAAAGTGGATTGTGTCGAGGTGTCTTCATAAATAAACCACACGCCGCGCCGCCTCCAGGAAATAGCAAGCATTCCAGTCAGCTCGGAAATAGATTTTCGTTAATGCGTGGAGCCGTGGTGCGGCTGTTTATAGAGTCCACGCCATGTTTTTCTGCCGGTTCTCTTGCACATTAGACTGGAGATGTTCACAGATACGAAGTATTTCTCCTGCTCCTTGAACAGTATGCGAATTGTAGTCTCAATCAACTTTCGGTTACACATTCGTCACATTTGCTGAAAATACAGTGTTTATAAGGAAGAAAACATACCATCATGAACTTTCTTTCCTCTAAACCTCGATTTCATAGATAAGGTCGTATAAGAAAGACTAGCGATAAGCGCTCATCGTTTTGTCGACGTCGACATCATTACAGACGTGGCCCTAGGTGCTAGTAGAGAAGGAAAGGACACGATTCGGCATTTTTCACAGTGTTTTAATAAAATCCGAGAAAACTCAAATGAAGATGTCTGTGCGAGGATTCTAACCTGTTCCTCTCGGATAACTGTTCAGTGTTTTGGAATACTGAGCAACGTTAAATTGAACGCTCCAGAGAAGTTCGGATCACAATACCCCCAGTTCCATTTACATACTAGTCTTACCTCTACAATAGGTTTCGCCTCAAATTTTATTACAGATGACAACAACACATGTCGTTTCATCACACACGTTTTTTTATGTGATCGCATTTTTCTCGTTGAAAAATCTAACACACTTTAGAATGAGTCGTAACTGAGTCTAAAGTGACTGCGTGAATAAACAACGTAATTGGCAACTGGAGTGTTTCGTTTCAATAAACATGTAATCAGCAGTTGCGGAAGAAAATGCAAAAGTTCAGCAACAATTTCAGTCTTTCAAACTATTCGTTACACTAATATTCACAAAGATGCTCTCACATCTTGACAAGATTTCAGAACGGTTTAGAAATTCGAGACCTGGTTTAAATATTCAAAAATGTGCATATATACTCCAATATCTTCACTTCCATGAAGTCTCGTCATACTACAACGTGAATGGTTTGGGTGTCCTTCCTTTGATCAATGACTCGCATTTTCCCTTCTAGAAAACATTTTAGTATGTTGTGGAGCAAATATTTATGCTTTTCTGTGGGTATCCCACATGGATTTTATGCCGTGTTTTGAGGATATTCTGCAGCCATAGTGTCTCATCAACTAGCTGTAGAAGAGGGGCTAACGATGTATTTAAGAGGCGGAATCATATTAGGCAGAACCGGTTTTCAAAATCCCTTCTCACGAAGCAGATTTATGTTATTATCAGTTTTTCGGTATCACTTTAGTCAAACACCACGAGGTTCCCTTTGAATAAGCTACGTTTGGTTTCCTTTCCTGGCCTTGCCCAATTAGCCTTCATTCTCTGTCTGTAATGCAATAAAAAGGCGATCTCATATGACAGAACATTAAACTTCAGTCCACCTCCTAGATCTACATACACGCTCCGCAAGCTATGCACAGTACATATGGAGGGTACCTTTGTTAGACATTCTTTCTCACCTTCGACTGGCAAATGGAATGATGGAAAAATGATGGCCTTTGTGCGTCCTAGGATAGAAGGGTGAGTCCCTGTTTAAGGTCCCGTCGACATCGACGTTATTAGAGACGGAGCACAAACACGGAACTGTTTAAGGATGGAGAAGGAAATCGGCCCTGCTCTTTCAGAGGAAAGCGATTTAGGGAAATCACGGGAAACCTAAATTCGGATTTCCGGATGCGGGATTGAACTTTCGTGCTCTCGAATACGAATACATTGCGCTAACCACACTGCCACCTGGTGTATATGTGTTCGTCCGAGCGCGCGCGTGCGTGCGTCTTTACGGACCCTAATCACTCTTAACTTAAACGGGAGAAGTGCTTCGGACGTGGCAGAATATTTCTGCCGTAAGTCGTAAATACTGATCCTCTAAACTTTCTCACAAGCTTTTTGCAAAAAAAGACGTCCAAGGATCCTCGCTTTAGTTCACTCCACGTTTGAGCAACACCCTACTACGCGTAATATCGAATAGTAACAAGTCTGAATGCATGAACCTGGTGGACCACCACTACTAAAGACAGGGTCGTACAAGCGCCCTTTACTGTACAGAGTTCCTCCAACAAAGCAAAGTCACCCATTCGCCTTTCCTACAAGTTGCATTACCTGCTGGTTCTATTTCACGTCGATTCGCACCGGTAGAACCAGATAATTAATCGAAATTGTATTTGTTAGTGACACGAAAGTCTCTTCCAACATCCACATTACTTTATATTTATCTATGTTTAAAGCAAGCTGCTATTCATCGCACTGAACAGAAATTCCTTACAACTAATTATGAACATATCTACAGTCGTTCAGCGAGGACTTTTTCCCTTATCCATTACACAACAGCAATATCAGCAAATTATTCTGGTAAGTCACAACATTATGACCATCTACGGAGCGTTGATACACCTTTGTAAATCAGCACAGCAGCGATTCTGGGCGGCATGGCTTCGACAAGTCGTTGGTAGCCTTATGAAGTACATACCACCAGACATCTACTTACAAGTTAGGCAGTTCCTGTAAATTGTGCCCCCCCCCCCCCCCCCCCGTTTATGGCTAATGGCTACAGAGGTGGAGCGTGATAACGCGACAAGGGTGTTCCATAGGGTTCTGATCAACTGAGTATGATGGCCAAGGCATCAGTGTGAGTTCATTATCATACTCTTCAAACCACTATAGCACGATTCTTTCCATATGACACTGACAGTTATCCTGCAAGAAAATGTCATCAGTGTCAAAGACCACATCAAGCATGAGGGTCCTCAATAATATCAACGCAGTCTACAGCCATGATAGTGCCCCACAGTATAATAGTGACTGCGTCTATGGCGCGGTTCATATTTCTAACAGCTGTTCGCCTTGGTGCTGAAACTGCGTGTCCAGTCAAAACCCTCAACATGGTGTAACATGAAACGTAAGTCATCAGACCAGGCGACACGTTTCGGTTGATCCACGTTCCTGTCTCGGTGATCCTGTGGTTGGATCGACATGTGGACACGTAGATGTCTGCAGAGCAGCCCACGTTTAACAACGTGCTCTGAACACTTTCGACGGCTCCAGCATTGAACTCTATCGTCAGATCTGCCACAAACCACCGTCTGTCCTGCTTTAGAGAGCAGGCAGGCCTCTGGTTTGCAAGTCTATGGCTGAAATGGCTCTGAGCACTATGGGACTTAACATCTGTGGTCATCAGTCCCCTAGAACTTAGAAATAATTAAACCTAACTAACGTAAGGACAGCACACACATCCATGCCCGAGGCAGGATTCGAACCTGCGACCGTAGCAGTCGCGCGGTTCCGGACTGAGCGCCTAGAACCGCTAGACCACCGCGGCCGGCTGCAAGTCTATGAATAAGCATCAAAGTCCAGCACCTTGTCATCTGCTCGTGATTTCCCACTTTCCATAGATGCTCACGACAGTAGCACACGAACAGCCGACCAGTTTCGCAGTTTCTGCGAAGTTTCTTCCCAGGTGCTGGTCCATAACAATCATCCCTTTGTCATTGTGGTGTGTCAGTGGGCTTCCCCATTTGCGGCACGTATCATCTCAGGTTCGCTTATCTAGTTTCCTTAACGTATCACGTGCTCGCAGTACCATCCTGCATCGTTCAATCTCCCGATGAGCAGCGTTCATAACGTTTTGGTTCATTAGTAGAACAGAAAACAACTGGAGTGGCCCCACTAAACGTCTCTACGTACCTTGAAATAACGTTTGTCTCTGTTGAACTATTGTTCCCAAGGATATACAAGCTGTGTTTGTTAATCGAATAGTTTTTGAGCCTTCCTTCTCCGTGGTATTTCTTCATTTCTTGTTTCCGCAGTCCACACATGCTCTTAAAATATTCCTTAACTACCAAAAAATAATTCAAAGGCCCTATTTGTTAAGCGAATCAAGAAAAGCACGTTAAATATAACTCTCGGTGGTTGAATGGAAATTTAAATTACTCTCGTACCATCCAACAGCTCCACCACCTACGGCCTTATTATTATGAGCGCAATTTGATACTGAAACTGTCTTATGGCGATGACAAAAATATATGTATGTACATTTTTCTTTTCTTTTGCAGGTACGGTCCTACAGCGGACAGCATTTTACGCGGCGGCAGGCCGGTGGTTTTTGCGAGGAAATCGTTGCTGAAAATCTGAGAGCCATAAACAACCAATTTTGTAAGGTTAGTGAAGTTCTGTATAGTATCTCTGGCTGTCTGTCCGATTCTGCCGACCTAAGCAGCTCTGAATATTCAACATGTTAGCTTTGACAAGGCATCGCTAAACCCAGTGCGTATATACACACGTAACTTCAGTTCCATAACGGCCCGGCAGCTCGTAAGGAAAATACAGGGTGCGGCACTTCTGTTGCGCCTCCTGGAAAAGGTGAACGACCTATCGACCACACAGCGAGCTATTACAGGTGGAGACGGCTCTGATCTACATCTACATACGTACTCTGCAAGTCACCGTATGGTACATGGCGGAGGGTGCTCTGTAGTACTAATTTCCTTTGCCGTTCTACTCGCAAACAGAGCGAGGGAGAAATGACTGTTGCATGCCTCCGTATGAAGCCTAATCTCTCTAATCTTATCTTCATGGTTGCTATGCGAAATGTACGTTGGCGGCAGTAGAATCGTTCCGCAGTCAACCTAAAATGCCGGTTCTCTAAATTTTCTCAATAGTTCTCGAACTGAACCTTGCGTCCCCTCCATGAATTCCTATTTGGGTTCCCGAAGCATCTTCGTAATGCTTAAGAGTTATTCGAATCTACCGGTAACAAATCTAGCAGCCCGCCTCTGAATTGCTTCGATGTCTTCCTTTAACTCGAGCTGGTGCGGATTCCAAAAACTCGAACAGTATTCAACAATGGATCGCACTATATGCGGTCTCCTTTACAAATGAACCACACTTTCCTGAAGTTCCCCACTAAACTGAAGTCGACCCTTCGCCTTCCCTACTACAGTCATTTCATGCTCGTTCCGTTCGATATCGCTTCGCCATTTTACGCCCTGATATTTAAACGACATGACTGCATCAAAACAACACACTACTAATGCTATATTCGAACATTATGGGTTTGTCTTTCCTACTGCATTAACTTGCAATTTCCTACGTTTAGAACTAGCTGCCATTCATCACTCCAACTAGTAATTTTGTCTGAGTCATCTCCTATCCTCCTACACTCACTCAACTTTGACAACTTCCAGTACACCACAGCATCATCAGCAAACAACCGCAGACTGCTGCTCACACTGTCCGCCAGATCATTTATGTATAGAAAATGATATCAGTGCTGTCACACTTCCTGAGGCACTCCTGACGGTACCTTTGTCTCTTATGAACACTCGCCGTCGAAGACAACTTACTGGGTTCTATAGTCTAAGAAATCTTTGACCTACTGTCATATCTGAGAAGCTATTCCATACGTTCGTTCCTTCATTAAGAGTGTGCCATGGAGCATGGTGTCATATGCTCTCCGAAAATCTAGAACTATGGAATCTGCCTGTTGCCCTTCATCTGCAATTCGCAAAATGTCATGTGAGAGAAAGACAAGCTGAGTTTCGCCCGAGTGATTTTTTTTTGAAGACCGTGCTGTTTCGTGGACAGAAGGTGTTTTCTCTCGAGGAAATTTATTATACTCGCACTGAGAATGTGTTCAAGGATTGTGCAGCAGACGAATATTAACGATATTGGTCTATAATTCTGCAGTTTAGCCTTCTTATATACCGGAATCACCCGTGCCGCTCTCCAGTCGCATGGGGCTATGCGGTGGGCGAGAGATTCACGATAAAAGTAAGGCGCCAATTCTGTAGAGCACCCTTTGTAAAACCAAATTGAGATTCCATCAGCACCTGGCGACTTACTTGCTTTCAACTCTTTCAGTTGTTTCTCAGCGCCAGGAATGGTTCAAATGGCTCTGAGCACTATGGGACTCAACTGCTGAGGTCATAAGTCCCCTAGAACTGAGAACTACTTAAACCTAACTAACCTAAGGACATCACACACATCCATGCCCGAGGCAGGATTCGAAAGCGCCAGGAATGTTTATTCCTATCTCTTCCATACAGTAGTCTGTGCAGCGGTCATATGAACATTGTAGTGCACTCGCGATTTGGAACGTCGATACGTTGGAAGAGCGCTTGTTTCCAGTGTAAGAGAATAGAGTAATAGCCGATTATATGGTCACTTCGAGATTTCTTAAGGTTACTTAGCTGGAACAGTCGATGTAAATACCTATCTTTAAATTTTCCATCGTTAATGGGGAGCGGAAGTTTAGTTGTACGTAAGTTGCGATGAGGAATAAATCTGCCTCTGACCGCAGAAATGATTTTAAATTTCTTTTTATTGCTTCATGATCGGTATCGGGGCTACCAGTCCCAACCTCAGATGCAGCTGGCGTATATACACGTAGTCGATATGAGGCATGTTTTTCCCGGGTTGGTAGCTGCCTGTCATCACCATCCGCCAGTCGCGTGCGCTGTAAAACCTTTGTCCACAGCACCATTCGGAAAGTGACTCCATGAATGGTTGGCAACAAATTACGTTTATAGAGAAGCGGACAGATAGGCATATTCGTGTTGGGTAACTACAATATTTATTTCACTTTATTTATTTGTTTCTTTAGGCCAGACTATTTACGCCTTGAGACCATATCGTACATGGGACTGAGAACACATTTTCTAGAGTCACGAAATTTTTAGACGTGGTTTAGCCTCAGCTGTTTTCTAATAACAATAACAATGGATAGATACATACTGACCAAAGCGTTGCAGCTAACAAGCCTGTCGTAATCTGATTTCATCCATTACTCGTAGAAATGGTCTTGAAATCCTGCGACTGTGAAGGCAATGGGTTTCTTTATAATTACCTTTTATTTACCAGTGACTATTTCCTTTTATTTGTATTTTACACGACGCATTTCGGCAAATTATTCCCATTTTCTAAACCCGTCGTGCAAAATATAAATAAAGCGAAACAGTGACTGTTATCAGAAAAGTTATTTATAATAAACCAATCCCGACGTAGCACGACAAATGGTTCAAATGGCTCTAAGCACTATGGGACTTAACATCTGAGGTCATCAGTTCCCGAGACTTTGAACTACTTAAACCTAACTAACCTAAGAAATCGCACATATCCATGCCCGAGGCAGGATACGTACCTGCGACCGAAGCAGCAACGCAGATCTGGACTGAAGCGCCTTTCACATCCATGCCCGAGGCAGGATTCGTACCTGCGACCGTAGCAGCAACGCGGTTCTGGACTGTAGCGCCTAGAGCCGCTCGGCCACAGCGGCCGGCAGTTGCAAAAATGGTTCAAATGGTTCTGAGCACTATGCAACTTAACTTCTGAGGTCATCAGTCACGTAGAACTTAGAAGTGATTAAACCTAACTAACCTAAGGACGTCACACACATCCATGCCCGAAGCAGGATTCGAACCTGCGACCGTAGCGGTCGCTCGGCTCCAGACTGTAGCGCCTAGAACCGCACGGCCACTCCGGCCGGCGGCAGTTGCACTACAGCCAGATAACCTATCCTTAGTACAGTATGGCGATACTGATAAAGGGGACTCAGACGAAACTGAAGTGTAAGGATGTGAACATCGAGGCCAGTTGAATGTAAATGTTACAACTGATACTATCCCCTCTGTCACTGGCGCCCTGCCATCAGTGTTGGATAACCTGCAATACGCTGCCCCTTCTATCCCAGCACGTATTAAAGCCAGTGAAATACAGGACAGAACGTAAAATCTTTCGTAATAGCCCAATCTAGCGTGAAGTATTATAAAAATAATTGAGGTTACCAGACTTATCCTTGGCAAAACAGGAAATAATGAGTAACCTGGGTTAGACGTGGTCATATTCAAATATATAACCTCTGTTGTGAGAAGTTAAGACATTAATAACAATAATAATGAGGGGATGCAGGGTAGTAGACAGAAATTCAGCCAACAAGAGCATTGGCACGATAACGCTTCTAGAACATTGTTAAATTCACCTCAACATGAGGATTTATCACAATAAGTCACAAACATAATGTAAAATCTCCATGAAGTTTTTGATTTACCTTGTGATAACAGACTTGAAGTATTAATTTTACTTTCTTACTTACGAACTACGTGTTTAAGTACTATTACTTACTTAATATCACGTATTTATACAGTCATACAATTTTGTACGTGTTACATTACGGAGAAATCAAAACAAAACTCAGTTATGTTACTTTTAACAGCCTAACTTTCTCTAGTTCGCTTACGTCCGTCTATTTGTGTGCGACTATCTGGACTGAGCCAAATTTACAGGGAGTATTTCCATTCGGTATCCCATCGACATTGCAGTCCCTGCTCCGAGAGCCCCTGTGACTCATCGTCCTACCAGTTGCGAATCGAGCGCGAACGCCGTCTACCTGGCTGCAAAAGCCAGAAATCCCTCTCGGCTCGGCTGCTGTGCGGGATGACAGCTGTAATCTGCCCCTGCAGGCCGGGATTCGCAACCCTCCCTTTCCCCCTCCCGCCAGCCGCCGCTCTGCTCATCTCCGCCTCGCGGACACGTGCGCCCTGACAGGTAGCAGCTCGGCTCTGCTCAGATAGTGCCGGCGGGCGCCGCGCGTGGCGCTGCGGTCTGGCTAGCGGCGAGACGGGTCCGACACGCCAGTGTGCCTCAGGAGCGGGCGCGGTGCGTTTGTGTGTGTAGTGTTGCTGTCGCGGCTCGGCGCCCGTGTGTGCGAGCCGCTTTTGTGCGCCGGCGACAGTGGCAGCGGCGTCGTTCACCGCCGCTGACCGAATACTGGACAGACCACGCGTCAGCACCAGCTAGTTGCCTGCGCTCCCCGAGAATTTTTCCGAGGTAACAATGTACTCCACGGACGGAAACACTCCACCCTCGAACAGGCAGCGAACTTGACGTACTGTTTTATTTCACGTCAACATGTGTTACCACTGGATTCACTTGTAGGAAATAAACAATTCGTAAAGTTTGTTTGTGTAAATGCTATTAACAGCGCGAAATAATAAGAACCGCACATTTTGGCGTTTAAAAGGCCTAGCCGTGGTGTTCGCGCCTCTTCGCGTGCAGTCTTCTCCTCCGACACGAATAGGCATTTGTTGCTAGGATACCGAACCTGCTGCCCATTAACACCACACACCTATAAAATAAACCTCTCAAATTTTGTAAATCGCTCAGGAAGTACCTTTCACAAGCAGGAAACCCACAGTATTTTTCTTATTTATTTATTTTCTTTTTTTTTACGATACTGATTGTCAATTTTCTGTATCCAGAAGAAGTGTACTCAATTCTTCGGAAAGTAGATGCTTTTGGGGCGCGCAGTTGTGTGTGTGTGTGTGTGTGTGTGTGTGTGTGTGTGTGTGTGATGAAGACGGAAAGAAAGCGAGCTTCTGGTGTAAGGTCTAAAATGCAGATGAACTTGATTTTTATCTTGGGCTTTACTTCCTCGTAATTTTTTCACATGCGTGTATGTACATTAAATGTTAAATACCTGCACTTGTTATACCTTTCAAGTAATGCACTTTTGTGTTTCGAAATAGGCTCAATGCTGCAGACTTGAGTTACAACTATATAATCTTAAGGTATTGTTGTTATTAAGAGCTCTTAAGTTTCCCGTGGGTAAAAGTCTGTCGCTAGCGTAGTTGCTGTACAGTTGTCTCCCAAATTTGGATACCGATGTAGCTATCCTCCTCCGCCTCTTAGAGTTGTAGCTGAAGCGGCTGATACGAGTTAATGAACAGCACCCTGCAACTCGCGCGCGAAGTTATGAAACACTTTTTCTTGCCTTTAGTACTTCATGTGTTTCCGCTGATTACGCCCTGTGACATTTGATTCGTTTTATTCTGTGTGTCACACCCACACTGTCATTTTAGCTAGCAAAAGACAGACAAATGTTTTGGTCATTGCTTCAGAATATTCTGAAAAGACATGGGTCTACAGTTATGTACAATTTGTTCAGCTTCGATCTAAAATTTGTTTTTTAGTCGTTTCCGTATGAACGAAGTTATGACAGAGGCAATGTGCGCTACCCAATCCACAGTCTTACTGTCGAAGACCTGATACCTGTTAGTGTTCGCTACACATACTGCTTCCGTCTAATAATTTTCGTGCATAAATACTGTTTCGGCCGCTACCTTCGATAGTTTAGTATTTTAATTGTGCTGGATTAACTTTCTGAAAACGTTTATTACGTATCGAAGGACGTTACCTCTTCATTTTTGCCACAAATGCTGTAACTACCAGCAGGCATTCAGCGATGACCAAAGACCTGCTATCTAAACAATTACGAAAATGTTGTGTGCCCTTTTCGTAACATTGGTCGACGACAACGGTAATACTGCCATCATCAGCGACTGACATCTACAGACATACATGGAGACATTTTAAGCGAGGATTACCTTCCGTAGGCTATCAAATTTTATAAAGCATCAGACAACTTCAGAAGCACTAGCTCTTTCATGCTACATCCAGTTTGCGTTTTCTTCGCAGTCTAAGCTGATGGACCGGATTATGGAAAAGTGTCTTCTTTCCTTTCCATTTGCCAGTGTGTTCTCCGGAATTGGGGTAAAGTCTATCAGTGGCGTATGAGAGCGGATTTTCATTTCCAACATTAGCGTTACACATACACAAAAGAGCCATCTTAACTGAATGTTCATCAGGACCAGTGAATTTGAACGTGTTTCAATATTATTGCAGGCGTAAGTACTATCGCGTCCTAAAATACGTAATTGTCAAGTGTATAATGTAGAGTAGTTTCGATGATTTCTCGACGTAATCTGAATTTTACATGATCATACTGTTATTTACTTAGTATGTAAGTCATTCTATGCCCAAATTGAATAGTAATAAGCCGAAAGGGGGAACAGGATCGTCAATCGTGGACCCCACAATTTCAGCAGTTGTATGAGACCTAATTTTCCACGGTTGTATGGCAAGGACTGTAAATGCAAATGTATTTCTTTTTTGCTTATTTGCTTTTGTATACAAATTTCACCGTTAAATTGGAAGGACCATAAAGCATTGCTAAACTTTGCTATCTTATTCGGTAGACTGCTCGGGACAAGTGGATTCTTCATTGGAAATAGCTGCTACAAGAGAGTTCTTATTCCGCCACCAGCTCTACATCAGAACGAAACCTCTAGAGAAGTTCCTCGGAACCAGATATTCTCGCATAGTTACTCGTTACTGACAATGGTATTCTTGGCAGTAAAGTTTCACTTCAGTGTGCTACGTAACTGTTCGCCCCTGTAAAAACTGCAGGGAGATTTTTGTTCTTAAATTTCTCATCCGCTACCGAGAGTGAAACTTATTAAAGTTCATATATTTTCTTGATCTCACCTCTCCCATCCCTCTTCTTTCAACACACTCTGCTTTAATTTTCAACGGATACAAGAGTCTCTGAAAAAAGAATAATTCCAATGAACCGGATCCAAGAAAGTCTTTCGACAGGTGTCCCTTGGTTGTCAGGCATGTGCCAAAATTACAAATTTCCTCCAAAATAGTCCCAACTGGTAACCCTTCCGTCCCTTTCCCAATGCGCTAGGACACTGGTGTAGTGCATCAAACTCTCTAGAATTTTTTGGAACATTAATAGGCCTACTTGAAATCACTCTTACTTGAATACGAAGGCACCAAGCTTTACGACATCATATTGTCAGTTTACATCAACTAAGTAGGGCTACATTAACAACCTGCATAGAATTCCTTACGACGTCGTCGGATAACTTCGCGAAGGTGTAGATCCAACCGCAGCCTTGTATAGCGTTATTTTAATTCGATACTTTTTTTAAACTGATATACTTCACACAAGTTCGTGTGTGTGTGTGTGTGTGTGTGTGTGTGTGAGAGAGAGAGAGAGAGAGAGAGAGGGAGAGAGAGAGAAAGAAATTGTAGTTCACCGACCAAGGAGGGGGCTCACAATGCCCCGGTTCGGCACAACATTGCTCGTCAGTCTATTATCATTACCAGATATATCTGATAGTGGAAACAGAGAACATCCGAATGAGAGCAGAGCGCTTCATCACAGTTTTAATAAACGCGATAATTCACAGAAATGCTCATCAAATCCAGAGGCAGACGCTATAAGAGAGGCCTTATGTGTCATCGTATGGTTTACTGTTAAAATTCCAAGAGGTTACGTTCCTAAAGGAGTCAGTCAAACTGCTTCTTTCTACGCATATCTCGCAAAAATATCGTTAAGATAATGTAAGAGAGGGTAGAACTTTCGCGGAGGCTGCTGTGAATAGTTCCCCCCAGCTTACCGTTCGCGTCTGGGATAGGAGATTGGGGTAGTGGCAGTGATACTCAAAATACTCTCCGACACACACCAGAAGTTGACTTTGCGGAATATGGAATCAGAGAGAGAGAGGGTCAGACAGACAGACAGACAGAGCAGTTCAAGGGTGGAGGATCATTGACTTCAATGTAACGATAGTTTATGGGGAGTTTATAATGGTAGCGGTAATGGTTCAGTCACGGACGATGGTATTCCTCAGCTGACGTGCTGGAGTGTAATGGTGACGCCTGTGGTGGGCAGCTGGTGGCGGTGGCCGGTGGCTGCAGGTAGTCGCGAGTCAAGGTCCCTCGCTGCAGGCTGCTGCACTCTGGGCCGGTAATTGGCTGGCCAGTGACATAAGCCAGGATGACACGGCTGCGGGCTGTGTGTGCACCGCCGCGGCGCGCTCAGCAGTGACGCAACACGGCACGCCGCTGTCTGTTTTCATGCGCCCCGGCGGCAGCCTTGTCCCAGATCCTCTGAGTACCCTACCCTACTCTCGCCCGGCAACCGCTGCTGCTTTCGCTTAATTGATCTGATACACCCGAACGGTCGCCGCGGTGGAAGTTTCCACGACCGTACTCGCTGACGAATAGTGGTCAGCATTTGCAGCAGTTCACCGTGTGCAAGGCAGTGTAAGAGGCAGTCAAACGAAAACCAAACACCTGCCACAACGAGACCATGAAATGGTCCCATTAAAAAGTAATCACCACATGCATTTAGACAATTATCCCAGAGGGAGACTACACAGTCAGTTCCTATTCCGTAAAACGCAGTCGGCCGCTGTCCGATCCACAACCGCATCCATTTTTGCACTTCCTCGTCCTACCAAAACCGACGTCGACGCATGCCTTTCATCAGATCGGAAAAGTTTTGGAAATCACACGGTGAACGATCAGACGAATGTGGAGAATGGCCGTGCGGGATTAGCCGAGCGGTCTCAGGCGCTGCAGTCATGGACTGTGCGGCTGGTCCCGGAGGAGGTTCGAGTCCTCCCTCGGGCATTGTTGTGTGTGTTTGGCCTTAAGATAATTTAGGTTAAGTAGTATGTAAGCTTAGGGACTGATGACCTTAGCAGTTAAGTCCCATAAGATTTCACACACCTTTTTTTGTGGAGAATGTAGCGTCGTTTCCCAACCAAATCACTGAAGCGTCTCCTTCGTCCGATTGGCAATGTGTGACAAGAAGATGATTCTGTCAGAAAGTGTTCCTGTGCATTTTGACTTCATGGTACGTCATCGTTTCTGAAAAGTGTCTTCACAGCGCTGCGCATTGATTATTGATTCCAGGCTCGAGGAACTCCACGAGCCATTGAAGAAGGAGGTCATCATGACCTTACCGGAACTTGTGCGAACAGTTTTGGATTTCTTTGGCCGGGCCGATATTGGTTGGGAAACACTACAACGTGCTCTGTACAGCCCTGAGCCTTCAGCGTGTGAATTTCACAGCTTTGGAGACCCGAAGAAAGACGTGAGTGGACGTCGGTTGTGGATCCGCCAGTGGCCGATCGCGTTCTACGAAACAGAAATTGATCGTTTCGTCTCCCACTGGGATAAACGTCTTAGCGTGTGAGTTGATTGCTCTTGAATGGAAGCATCCCATGCTACCGTTGTGGTGAGTGTTAGGTTTTCATTTGACTGCTCCGTGATGCCTTGGTCAGGAACTGATTATTTTTAAAGAAAAGATTAAGATTAGAAGTAATATAACAGAAAGAATGTAAAATGAGGTGATCAGCCACTTCTTGCTCCATATATGAGGCGTTAAAGAATATTCCATATCCCCTCCGTCCGGTCCCATCCCATTCCAAGATTAATGGGAGGTGCCGTAGAGCTGTAAATGGTATTTCATAGTGATACACGGGAAATAGAATTTTAAGCTACTTTTCTAAACCCGTCTTTAGGTTACATCTGGAAGAATCCATCTTGCTTGGTGTTCTACAGGTCCTCTATATAAACACTGAAATATTCCATGGAAGCTTCAAATTCAATTTTTCTGTTTGACATATCTCCTGTCATAAACACAAAGAAGAGAATCACCAAACAAACGAGAACACATTCTGTTTCTATTCCACAGCAGAGCATCTAATGTAGTCCGTTTGCTTTTACCTACTACATGACTCTTGTGAACTAGATGCACTAGATATCTTTCATCATACGACTTGTCCGAAGCTCGTGGTCTAGAGGCTAGCGAAGCGATTTTCTCTGTTCAGCGACTGGGAGTTTGTGTTGTCCTCTGTCCTCATCATTTGTGACAGCGGCTAGATTGGACTGTGTAAAAATAGGGACTTTGTACGGGAGCTGATGACCGCGCAATTGAGCGCCCCACAAACCAAACATAACATCATCATACGATATGGGTTCGACAGTTGCTTCCATTTGCCATATCATAACGGAAGACAATGTCTGCCATTTCCTGTGTGGAATAATAGCTTTCTATTATGATGCTAAGTGCAGACAAAACTACAGTGTAAAAGCATTTCACAAATTTTTCCAAACACAAACTTGTACCATTACCACTAAGTACACCCTGCACTTATCCAGAACTGTGGGTATGGTTCACATTAACAACACTAGCAGATATCCACTGCATGATGTATCCATGGACAATAGCGCAGGAATGTGTTCTCGTTAGTTTACTGCATTCTGTAAGTCGTTCGTTATGGTAAAGAGATTGCAAAATACAAAACAAGATATGCGTTTTACAAAAAATGGTTCAAATGGCTCTGAGCACTATGGGACTTAACGTCTGAGGTCATCAGTCCCCTAGAACTTAGAACTACTTAAACATAACTAACCTAAGGACGTGACACACATCCATGCCCAAGGCAGTATTCGAACCTGCGACTATGCGTTTTACAGTATAGAACGTGTACGAGTACTTAAAGCTCTGAAGGTATGAAGGTTTGCTCTAGCCATGTTTACCGGACATTTTTATCTCAAAATGTGAAATACTTTTTTAACACCTTGTACATTTGTACTCATATTTTTAACAGTATTACAGCTAATTTATTCCTCCACATACCTCATTGTGTCAACAGTCAGCGCAAACTCAACATGGTTCCCGCAACCACCGATCGTGTCCGACGCAACTTGTTTTGTTTTCAGTGAGACCTCAAAGGTAGTAGTAGCGGAGCTGTTCAGGTCCATGTCCTGATTCGCGACTTCCGGAAACTCTTCGATAGTAAACAAACTGCGTAAATACTGAATATTTGAACGGATATGTAAGTGGACTGAAGACTTCCTAGAAATCCTCGGTATTTCGTTGTTAACGGGGAGCATCGTTAGAAGAAGAAGAAGAAGCAGTGTACCACAAAGACCTCAACAGCTCACCATGTACACAAATGACTTGGCAGATAACGTTTGAAGCAGACGACGCAGTTGCATACATTAAGCTCACATCGTTAGGATACTTGAATATGACAAATGCCTGGGGCAAAGATTGGCAGCTGAGACCCACTGCAAGTAAATGCAGTGTAATGCGCGTGAACGAAACCATCAGCCATCGTTCATTTTCGGTGATCAGTCTCTGCAAACAGCCACTACCATGCGGTACGCAGGAGTATCATCCCGAGGAATTCAAGGGGCAACGATCACACAAATTTCAACGCAACGAAGACAGATGTCAGGCAAACTTATTGGAAGAAGTCGCTTACAGGACACGCACTCCACCAATTCTTGAGTATTTTTGGGCAGTCTATGGACCTTACCAAATTGGCTTGTCGAAAGTGATAGAAAATAATTCAAAGATGAGCTACACCACTCGTCAGTAGACGCATATCAAGGGTTTGGTTTTGGGCGATGACTGTTTCTCTCTCACTCTCACTCTCTTTTTCTCTTTTCTTTTTCTGTCTCTTTTTCTCTATCTCTACCTTTCACCCTTTCTGCCCCCATCCGTCGTTCACGCACATACAAATATAGATTGCCAACACATTCAATTTTACGTGCAACAGATGCATACGATTAACAATAATAATAAAATATAATAAATATTTTAATATAACTATAATAACAATAATAATTTGTTGAGATCAGTGATTAGTAAATGTTTGTAGCGTAAGGTCCAAGATGGTAAATGGAAACAGTATAGCACTTAAAAGGCATTCTTCAGAAAATATGTTATTTATGTAAGAACCTCAGTGGAAACAAAATCCCACGACTTTGACAATGCTATAATTTACACGATATAAAATGGAATTGTGCATTCACCATTATCAGTTTTCACTCAGCACTAGCACAGTGACACAGGTGTGAATGAGAGGTATGTCGTTTCTTCCTGTCTTTATCGCATACGTTTGGGAAGACTGGAACTTTTTCCCGGTGTGGAGTGTTTTTTTTTTCGCAGTATTCCCTTGCTTAACTTCCGATGTTTTCCCAGTTCTGCCTATGGACTCTCAAACATCATCGGATTTGTCGTTGACAACAGATATTGTCGACCTATGGATGTGCACCCCCTCCCCCCGGGATTCGCGCGTCAGATTTATCCAGGCACCAGTAGAGATTTAACGCAAATGCCCAATAAACCTTATGGTAAGACGTTACACGATAAGCGTTGAACATTGCAGGCAGAATAACTCAGGAAATTCCGAGAACTTCCATTCCACTGTGTATCAAGAAATGTATTGCCCTCCTTTTATATAATGCTTGAAAACAAAAGTACAAAAGTTTATTAACGAACATCCACAGCTAAAGAACTTTATTTCGAGAAAAAACATAGCTGAAGAGGTATGGTTACTTTATTTAAAGAGCGCAACCGGTTTCGTAATGTTAGTTTCCTCATCTGGTGAAGTCGGTTACGACGTGATACTGGAGTACAATTGACATTAATGTTCCCCTGGTTCCTGGAATTTCACTCCATTCTAAATATCATCTCGCAGCTCACGACAGACCAACGTAGAAGGGAGCCAATATCAATTGTACTCCAGTATCACGTTGTAATTAACTTCACCAAATGAGGTAAATAACATTACGAAACCGGCTGTGCTCTTTAAATGAAGCAACCATACAGCTGCCGTGATGGTTTTTACTTGTCGTAATATAAAGCTTCAGTTTTTTCAACCAAGTTAATTTGTCGAACTGGTACGACGTTTCGATAAGTGTAACACCCATCAGCTTCCGGCTAACATTCCGATGAAAGCACTCACATGAAAATCCGCGAGTTTTACATAAGAAATATTTTACTTTTTGCAAAATGCGTTTGGCGTTGTTATTACAACGCTTCCCAGAGTTGTACGTTTACATAAGAAATATTTTACTTTTTGCAAAATGCGTTTGGCGTTGTTATTACAACGCTTCCCAGAGTTGTACGTAAGAAATATTTTCCTTTCTGCAAAATGGATTTTGCATTTTTATTCGGACGCTAAAATTAGAGAAATTCGAGGTCATGCAGATGAGTAGTGATCAATGTTCTCCTCGCACATCATCCACACATTAAATAGAAGTGTTGGGGGGAGGGGGGAGAGGGAGGGGAGCGGCGGTGAACCACGTACTCTCTTCCGCACGTACGAGAGTTTTCATAGCTCAGTTGACGGCAAACTTTACGACTGCGAGTTTTTTTCGAACAGTCAAAACCTGTTAAGATTTTCAGTTTCACCATTCAGTATGGATGACTGCTGTATCTGAACAAATGAGACAATATACTTCCCTCCAGCAAGGCTGTATACGCACTGAGGTACTCACTATTTACGTACAGGCATGGTATTACTGTCTGACCCCTTTACAGAAATGGTTTCTCTCGCTACAATTCTCCCACTCATTATATGACAATGATAGTATCTTCCAAACAGTTCCCGTAACGCAGCCGGTCAAGACGACGTTTCCATACGACGTTTATAAACGACATCTTGCATTTCAGCGCGAAATTAGCAACACCACATACGCTGAAGTGTTCGTTAGTGCAACATTAAAACTATACACTGTTTCAGCTGTCAAAGTATTGAAGATAAGTTCTACTACGTTTCTTCTTACGAAGTGAACAACAAAATCAATAGGACTAAAAGGGAAATATTATACAGTCTAACATCCAACACGGGAGAACACGTGAATTAGACTTGAATACAATCGATACTTCGATTTCTAGTAGACGCTAACTGCTGCTTTAAGGTCGTTTTCGAGGCTACATTATTTTATTCAATTATTCCTGAAGTATCGTTACAACTGTATGACTATTTCTGTGTGAAAACGAATTGTACTAAACGAGTGGGTGACATTGACTACCAGGAAGAAAGCCGCTGTTATATTATCAGTAGAAATACTTTCGGCTACGGTCTTATGCACATGTAAAAAATCCGGATTGACAAACTCAAAAATGAAATGAATATCCATCTCCATCGCTAACGGACGCATGAACCTTCGCACTTGACCAAGAGCGAATTTCAATACTAGTCGTAGATAAAATTTTCATCGCCCGAATTTGGCCAGCCTGTAAACACTAATCAACCAGAACATTATGACCACCTACTTAATAGCCGGTATGTCCACCTTTGGCACGGATAACAGCGGCGAAGCGTCGTGACATGGAAGCAATGAGGCCATGGTAGGTCCCTAGAGAGAGCTGGCACATTTGCACATGCGAGTCACCTAATTCCTGTAAATTCCGGGGAGGTGCGATGAACTCTTACGCAACGTTCAGTCACAGCCCAGATGTGTTCGATCGAATTCAGACCTGGCGAGTTGAGGGCCAGCTCAACGATTGGAACTGTGTTTCTCTAACCACTCCACACACTCCTGGCCTTCTGACATGCCGCATTACCTTGATGAAAAATACCACTGCCATTGGGAAACATGACTTTCATGAAGGGGTGTACGTCGTCTGTAACCAGTGTACGACATTCCTTGGCCGTCATGGTGCCTTGCACGAGCTCCACTGAACCCATGGATGCCCATCTGAATGTTCGCAGAGCGTAATGGAGGTGCCGTCACCTTATCTCCATCCCGCAGTACAGTTGTCAAGAAGCTGTTCTCCTGGAAGACGACGGATTCGCGCCCTTCCATACCCATTATGAAGACCAGGCAACGCTCTCCTGCTGTACCAACGTCCAGTGCCGATGGTCACATGCCCATTTCAATTGCAATTGCAGATGTCGTTGTTTTAGCATTGGCACATGCTGGGTCTTCGGCTTCGGCTGCGAGGGGGCGGTCGTTAGGAGTGTTCGGTACACTGTGTGTTCAGACACATTTGTACTCTGCCCAGTATTAAAGTCTGCTGTTAGTTCCGCCACGGTTCGCCGCCTGTCCTGTTTTACCAGTCTGCCAAGCCCTCGGCGTCCGACATCTGTAATGAGGGGTGACCGCCCAACCCCACGACGTCTGGACCTGGTTTCGCCACATGTTGAAGTCACTCACCACCGCACTTCTCGAACAAGCGACAAGAAATGTAGTTTCCGTAACGCTCCTGCCGAGCCTCCGGGCCATCTCAATCGGCCCTCGGTCAGATAGATCGCGTGCCTTCCTCATTCTATAATCGGACAGCATGCTCACTGACACTACATGAATGTTGCGTGTGTCTAATTAGCAGTCATTCCTCGCCTGGACGGGTTTATAGAGATAGGAGATCGGTGGTCATAATGGTCTGGCTGATGAGTGTATGGTAGGTATGGTGATGTACAGATGTAAAGTTCCAAATCGCCAGGTTTTGCGCCAGTATCCGAGGTTAAGCTCTATATCTTCAAAGTGGAGGGCGGGCTTTTGACACTGTTAACTGCGATCCGTAAGTCAAATCTAGACGGTAGACCTGACGAATTCTTTCATGTCTTTCGAGACAAGTAGCCGGTATCTCATTGACAACACAAACGCTACCCATACGATACAATTATTCGCCGCAATCTCCGATAGGGCACAGAAACAAATGTAAAACGAAATGTCATCCAATCATGAAACAACTCCCTCAGAAAGAAATGTGAGTGAAGAAACAAACGACAATACACTACTGCACAAAAACAAAGCACACTTCAGTGAAAACATCGCTATATAAACAAACTTTTTTGTTGATAACAAAATATTTCTAACAGAAACCACCAAGAAGTTAACGTTATTTTTCTAGTTATAACTATCAATGAGTGTTGAAAATGTTTGCAGTATAAAATCTCAGCTTCTCTCTCTCTCTCTCTCTCTCTCTCTCTCTCTCTCTCTCTCTCTGTGGCGCGTAATACACAGCTGCTTCTGTTTAATCAACTACGCATGCCAAGACAACAAGCCACTCAAAAACTTAGCAAACAGAGCAAAGTACTATCCCAACAAACATTCCACTAAGTTCAAACATTCTTTGCCGCTGAAAAGCGTCACGACTGTTTATATGTCCGAGAGCCAGCAAGACTGATGTATGTCGCTACAGCAACGTTCGGGATGCGTGAGGCAACTAGCTGCACTTTTATACAGCCTTACCAACTCGTAATCAATATTAACGTTCTGTTCTTTTGAACAATATACGGTGTAAAAGAACAGAAAGTCAATATTGAATTCTTTATTAACATTTATCGTAATTATTGAAAAAAATCACTTCATTATTATTCTTAACCAAATACTGAAAGTAAAATTCATAGCGTGTCATATGTCCGGCTGCTTAGCTAGGTGGTAACGTGCTTGCCTCCCATGCACTGGGCCCGGGTTTGATTCCTGGCCGGGTTGGAGATTTTCTACACTCGGGGATTGGGTGTTGTGTTGTCCTCATCATCATTTCATCCACATCACCGGCCGCAAGTTTTCCAATGTGGCGCTGACTGAAATAAGACGTGCACTTGGCGGCCGAACCCGACTGGGACATCCCGACCAACAATGCCATGCGATCATTTCATTTTTTTTCAACGTGTCACATACGAGTAACATGTTTCTGTGGTTTCACATTTAGTTAAAACAGCCGCCCCCTTACACGTTTAATTATAGAGGAAAACGTGTACATTTTCTCCAAGATAACATTTTCTCCGGTCAGCAGTGTTGTTACAGATACAAAAAGATCAGGAACCAAAGTGATAAAACATGAACACCAAACACCAATCGCAAAATTTTTTTACAGTGGACGCCTTAGTAGATCTAATGTAATTATTCTTTTCAAATGTATAACACATCTATCAAATGTCATAGGCAATGCGGCATTCAAGAAACGAGCCTATCACAAAGGCTACATTATTTCAGTAAGTTATCTCGCTTCTCAGTTAGTGATTATAGCACTGTGGTGTCACTGTGAAATTGACAGGCGGCGAATTCACGTGAGTAGTTTCGATAATGTGTACCGCGTTGTCCCCAAGCTCACCGTCCTTGCTTACTGACCTAACCAGTGGAAGTACACCTAAGTCATTGCCAGGAACAAAAATAACTAATTTCACCACAGGACGTGCTAAACTGTCAAAGAGTGTTTGAACGCAACAGAATGTTTGTTACAACAGTACGCTGTGTTTGTGAGGTTTTGTGTGGCCTGTTCCCTTGGCGTTAGTGATTGCTTACACAGTAACGAGGTGTTTGTTCCGTTCCATTACCAGAACAATGGGACATTATTTTACACTTTTTTTGTTTCTCGTTATCCGTTCAAGATGTTCTAGATATACACAGTTTAAACCTGCGTTAGCACGCAGAGTTTTATTTTTGACATCTTTCTCTTACACCCGTGGCCTAGGTTTAGCGTCTTTGATTAGTGAACGAAACGTCATCAGTCCCGGGTACTAAACCCGCCACCGCTGAAATCTTGATTAATAATCAGCAATGTCGGCCGAAGATTTCCAGTATAAAAAGTAACTCTCTTTCTGCCAACTGCCTTGTCAAACAGGGCGGAGGAGCGGACAGAGGTTCAGGGCACTCTCTTGTCCTTGGGAAGGGAAACTGCCCCTAACGGCGGAAGATTCAGCAATGATCGGCGGGATGAGGATGCAGAAGGCAATAGAAACAACTACATTAAAGACACATAACGTGTATCCACAGGATATGTGGCCTGTAATTGAAAAAGTGTCATGATCTCTCCACTGGCAAAAGATTCCGGAATAGTCCCTCATTCGGATCTCTGGGAAAGGACTGCCAGGGGGGGGGGGGGGGGGGGGCTGACCATGAGAAAAAGATGTAATAACCAACGAAAGGAAAACGTTCTATGAGCCGGGGCGTGGAATGTAGTAGGGTAGCTAGAAAATCTCAAAAGGAAAATGCAAAGACTCAATCTAAATGTACTGGGGGTCAGTGAAGGAAAATGAAAGGGAGACACTGGTTTCTGGACAGACGAGTATAGAGTAATATCAACTGCAGCGGAATATCGTATAACAGACGTAGGATTCGTTATGAATAGGAAGGTGGGGCAGAAAGTATGTTACCGAGCGGTTCTAGGCGCTACAGTCTGGAACCGCGCGACCGCTAGGTCGTAGATTCGAATCCTGCCTCGGGCATGGATGTGTGTGATGTCCTTAGGTTAGTTAGGTTTAAGTAGTTCTAATTCTAGGGGACTGATGACCTTAGAAGTTAAGTCCCATAGTGCTCAGAGCCAGCCAGAAAGTGTGTTACTGCGAACAGTTCAGTGATAGAATTGTTCTTATCAGGATTGATAGCAAACCAACATCGACAAAGATGGTTGAGATATACATGCCGACGTCGCAAGCTGAAGATCAAGAGATAATATGACGATACTGAAAGAGTAATACAGTACTTAAAGGGAGATGAAAATCGTATAGTCATGGGGGACTGTAATGCGCTTGTAGGAGATGGAATAGAGGAAAAGGTTACACGAGAATATGGGCTTGAAACAAGAAATGAAAGAGGAGAAAGATAGTGTTCTGTAATAAATTTAAGCTAGTAATAGCGAATACCCTGTTCAAGAAACACAAGAGGAGAAGATACACTTTCAAAAGGCCAGGTGATACGGAAAGATTTCAGTTAGATTACATCATGGTCAGACAGAGACTCCGAAATCAGATACTGGTTTGCAAGGCGTACCCAGGAGCAGATATAGATTCAGATCACAATGTAGTACTGATGAAGAGTGGGCTGAAGTTCAATTAGTCAGTAAGAGTCAGTATGCAAAGAGATAGGATACAGAAGTACTAATGAATGACTTGATACGTTTGAAGTTCTCTAAGACTGTAGATACAGCAAACAAGGAGTAGCTCTGAAAGCAGCACAGTTGTAGAGGAATGGACACAGAAGTTAGGAAGAGAAACATGGGTATAAAGAAGGCAAATTGCGAAGAAACCATGGGTAACAGAAGAAACACTTCAGTTGACCGAAGGAAGTACAAAAATGTTCACGGAAATTCAGAAATGCGGAAATAGGTCGCTGAGGAATGAAACAAATAGAAGTGTAGGGAAGCCAAGACGAAATGGCTGCATGAAAAATGTGAAGGAATCGAAAAAGAAATGATCGTCGGAAAGACTTACTCAGCATATAGCAAAGTCAAAACAACCCTCGGTGAAGTTAAAAGCAATGGGGAATTCCACTGTTAAATGCAGACGAGAGAGCGGATAGGCGGAAAGAGCACACTGAAAACCCGTATGATGGGGAAGATTTGACTTATGTGATAGAAGAAACAGGAGTCGATTTAGAAGAGGTACGGGATCCAGTATTAGAATCAGAATTTAAGTTTTGGACGACTTAAGGTCAAAAGCAGGAGGGACAGACACCATTCTATCAGAGTTTCGAAAATCATTGGGGGATGAGGCAACAAAATGGTTATTCACGTTCCTGTTTAGAATGTATGTGGCTTGTGACATACCATCTGACTTTAGTAAAAATATCATCCACGCAATTCCGTAGACTGCAAGAGCTGACAAGTGTGATAACTATGGAACAATCAGCTTAACAGTTAATGCAACCAAGTTGCTAATAATAATGATATACAGAAGAATGGAAAAGAAAATGGAGGATATGCTAGATGACGATCAGTTTGGCTTTAGAAAAGCCAATTCTGATGTTGTGATTGGTCATGAAAGCAAGACTAAATAAAAATTGAGACACCTTCATAGGATTTGTGGACTTGGAAAACGCGTTCGATAATGTAAACCGGTGCAAGATGTTCATAATTCTGAGAAAAGTAGGGGTAAGCCGTAGGGAGAGACGGGTAAGATATAATATGTAGAAGAGCCAAGAGGGAAAAATAAGAGTAGATGACAAAGAACGAAGCGCTCGGATTACAAGGTTCGTAAGAGTGTGATGCAGTCGTGTGTAAGACATGGATGCAGTCTTTCACCCTTAATGTTCAACCTGTACATCGAAGAAGCAATGATGGAAATAAAGGAAAGGTTCAGGAGTCGGATTAAAATTCAAGTGAATGGATGTCATTGATAAGATTCGCTGGTGACATTGATATCCTGAGTGAAAGTGAAGAAGAATTACATGATTTGCTGAATGGAATGAACAATCTAATGAGTACAGACTATAGACTGAGAGTAAATTGAAGAAAGACGAAAGTAATGAGAAGTAGTAGAAATGAGAACAGCGAGAAAACATCGGGATTGAGGGTCACAAAGTAGATGAAGTTAAGGAATTCTACTACCAAGGCAGCAAAATAACAAATAACGGACGGAGGAAGAAGGGCATCAAAAGCAGACTAACAGCGGCATAAAGGACATTCGTGGCCAACAGAGATCTACTAGCATTAAACGTTGGCCCCAATTTGAGGAAGAAATTTCTGAGAATGTTCGTTTGGAGCACAGCATTGTACGTCAGTGAATCAAGGACTGTGGGAAAACCGGAACAGAAGAGAATCGAAACATTTGAAATGTCTTGCAACAGACGAATGTTGAAAATTAGGTGGACTGATAAGGTAAGGAATGAGGAGGTTCTGCGCAGAATCGGGGAGGAGAGGAACACTGGTAAGGAGTAGGGCAGGATGATAGGACATCTGTTAAGACATGAGGGAATGATTTCCATGGTACTAGAGGGGAGCTGTACATGGCAAAGACTGTAGAGGAAGACAGAGACTGGAATATAGCCAGCAAATGATTGTGGACGTTGGTTGCAAGTGCTAGACTGAGATGAAGAGGTTGGCACAGGTCAGGAAATCGTGGCGGGCCGCATCAAACCAGTTAAAAGACCCATGACTCAAAAGAAAAAAAATATTTTACAGATCCATAAGGATGGTGTGTCTTTGTTCACTAGATGGTCCTGTGTAGAACGTTCAGCCACCTTGTTGGGAACATTGTCTCCAGCCACTGGCACTGAAACCTTTCCCTACCTAAGTGTTGAGTGACTAGGATGAATATATTTATGATGTTTGTTCTGATGATGATGAGGAGGAGGAGTAGGAGGAAACAGAAGACAGTGGGTCAGTCTCCAATTATTATGACTACAAAAAGCCGACAGAAGACCGTTCTGTCAATGAGGTGTTTGGTTCTCCTTATTTCTAACGTTAGTCCTCTTCCATGGGGACGGGTTACCATGACCAGTATCACGTAATCTTCCTTGACGAGACAGAAGCGCGAGTTCTGGTAGACAGCCAAGGACGATGGCCCGCAATCTGGTGGCAGTGAACAGTATGCTAAACAGTATGCGATTACCTCTCCTCTGTAGGACAGTCAAATACTAGGAACACAAAATTTCCACCACCGCCAGTACTGGAACCGAGTGCCTTACAAGTACAATGTAGCCGCATTAACATTTTTCAGTAACAGTCGCTACGAAAGCACATGCTATGCAATGTAGGCCGAGTCCAGATTCGGTGATAGATGGCCGATCATATAGTCAAAGATAACGGCACTTCTCATTATGTATCTTTACACCAATCACTTGTAATCTTGAGGACTTCTTGAACTTCAGCACAATTTTTTAACGACGTTGTCTCCCTGTATACAAAGGATAAATTTTAATGTGTCATCTGGAAAAATAATTAGGTTTTAGTTTTTTAGAAGGTACATATTTGCAATCCTAGTATACACTGAAATCCCCAGGCTACAGAATTATAGGATGCCGCAAGAGCAGCCATCATAGAAAGGTGATATAGTGGACTGAGGTATGGTAATTTGTTTTCTGCGTTTGAATGTGATCAGTACTGAGACAGTTCACGCTCAATTGGTGGCATCCGTTGCTTCCTTTCCGGTGAATTTTTCTTGGTATGGCGTTTCTCCAAAATCGTGGATAACTGAACAAATCCTTATATATGCTAGTATTATGACGGAGTCGCCACTCCCAAAGGCATTTTAATGATTCTAATACCCTAAACAGTGTTTGAGACCTAATAAGACTGTAAAAAAAAATTAACACCTGTATATTTAGACACTATTTCTATCACTTCGTTAATGTTCAAACAACTGAAATGCATCCTTTTTCTGCCTTTTTAATAAACTAGAAAATTATCATTGAGGCGTTTGGTTCTTGCTATTTATAATAATCCTTTTGTATGTTTGGTTTTTTCTCCGCCACGCGACAAGGTTATTCAGTTCTTCACTTTTGTCCTCACTGGTACCATGGCCAAAATTCTGCTTTCACACCTGTTAATTGTGACGAATGGCGTCAGTATTCTTAAGAGTTCTTCCAATAATAAGAGCTACCAACGACAGACCGCTCGCTAAAACAATAGCGGTTGTGTTGTTTGAAAGTGAGTTTATATTTTGTTGTCTTTTCAAGGCCCAAGCAATTGTACTTTGGCTCGAATTTCACTATTTGAGAATGTAAGCAGCTGGCAAAGGGTACAGCCATAACGCGGCAGTGGTGGTTAAATGATGAAGATGCTTTCATTGAGGCCGAAAAAGTCTGGATGTCGAAGACGAAGAGGTAGACCATCTCTCTTTTAAGAACCGGGTATCGCCAGAGACGTAGAGATCCTCTTGCTCTAAGACCGGCGTATCAGAATCGGGGAGATAGTGGAAAAAGTGAAGCTCACCCATGGAGCTGCTTTCGACATCTTGAACGAAGGTTATCGTCCGCTGGGGTCCGCAACTTCTCTCGTTTAAAAGGCACGCCGAATAGAGACAGGAGAGGACGCGTGCAGCTGATCACGCCAGTTTAGACGGCTTCTTAGTGACCTAGCCACCACGGGCACGAGTGCTGGGTGTGTCACTACGACGCTGAAACTAAGGGGCAAAGCGAGCTATGGAAACTTGGTAATTCACCGCTGCCGAAACGATTAAGACCAAATCAGCGTCAAACAAGCTGAGTGTTTTCCAGTACTGCCATGATGTGCACCAACAGATTATGCGCATAAAGGGCAAACTGTCAAAGTAGCATACTATTGCAATTTCGTGACGAGGTTACTGGGGGCTGTCCAAGAGCGTTTTTCTGCTCCACAACAACTCCTCAGTTCATTTTGTACAGGACAGTCTCAAAAGATGCATCTTTGGACTGTCAAATTTTGCCTCACCCTCCCTATCGTCCGAAATTGGTTCTCACTGACTCTGTATTTCCTCGGATGAAGAAGCCAATGAGTGGCTTGCATTTCCAGAATTACGACAAGAAGATTTTTGATGTGTAACAGATTTCTGTAACTGAGGTCTCCGTCAAGTAACCAGTCGTTGAGAAAACTGTTTCGTACTGAAGGGTGAAGATGTAGAGGAGGACTAACAACTCTCTGATTGCAACTAGCTTTTTGCCTAAATGATAATTAAAGTCTTGCGTTTGCTCAAAAATAACTTTCCTGCTACGAATCACGATTTTCTTTTATTTATATTCTGCTTGGTGCCTTTCGGGTAATATCAAGCATGTTTTCCTCTGTGTACTATGCCATTTTTTATATGTGAGGTTCTGCATTGTTTTGTTGTATTTAAGGTTTCTTGTGATCGATTCGTGCAGAATATCACACACAAGCCTATTAAATATCAAATACAATATTCTATTCACAGAGTACATCGAGAATAACTGACGCACATTAACAAACACAATTAAACCTAAAGACAAACGAACAATGCAGAACCTCACACATCAAAAACATCACCAAGAAATGGCACAGTACACAGAGAAAAAGGCGCTTGAATATGTGAATCATTTCCCGAAACGCGTCGTGCAAAATATAAGGAAAAGAAAGTCTTAACTGATAGCGAGAAAGTTATTTATCATCAAACTCATTGTTTTCACAGACACAGGCTTTCACAAAACATTTCTAAAGGGGTAAATAAAACTTCATGACTACGCCTCGGTCACTGGGTTGCCTAACGATAGCATCAGAGAGATGAATATGTGACCTGCAGAACCCTTTATATGGAAGGCGATACAAGATGAGCAGAAATGTCGACTGCAGAAAGTGCAAATAAATGGCAAATTTAAATTGCTGTTCTATTTCGTTGTTTGTTTACACGAATTTCTGGAAGCCACCTGTAGTCAAAACAAACGTCCGCGAGCGGATGTCAGAAGTCTTGCGCGATGCTCACGCGCGACGAAAAGTAACGACAGCTCCGTCAATACTGATTTTTGTATAAAACGGCGCAAAATTTTCTGTTCCTTCTACGAACTTTAATATGTCATTTGCTTTTCGGAACTACCGAATCCACCTGATTTAATGTTTGCAATAACGGTGCAGTGACACTTTCTGCACTTAGAATGAATGTCACTTTCCCTCAATTAAAAACGAAGTATTTTCAGAATTAAAAAAAAAAGATAAGCAATATTTTAATCATCTAGATTGCAAACATTAAATTGTTGTTTGCGATCCAGACAATAAAAGGGTAGTATAATTTAAAAAAAAGAATTCTGAAAATACTTAAAATCTCTTTGTTTCACGATAATGTTAGGTATTACTAACGACGTATTTGTTTCTGCTAGCTACAATATTTCAGTAAAACAGTGTGCTATTTGAGATACTCTCGTAAGCATTTATCTCGATGTGGACGGGAATGTTAAAACACCATAAGTAGATTGATAATGTCTGCAGCTGTTTTATAATAGGAAGACTACTACAGAAATAATTTTGCACAGTGCGGAACTGACGCCCTTTAGCGTGCCATATGTGTTCTATTGGGTTCATATGATGCGAATTTAGTGGCCAAGGAATCAACGTGAGTTCACTAGAATGCACCTCAAACCACTGTAGCACGTTGTGGCCATGTGACACAGCGAACTACCTCGCTGGGAGGTGCCTCATCAAACAAGAAGGCATGAAAGTAATCAATAATAATGTTCACTTAGTCCACGGCTGTTACGGCGCCTTCTGTTACCATCAAAGGTCCCGTGGAATGCAAGGTGAACATCCTCCCGTACCATAATAGTGCCCTACCGGCCTGCGTCGGTGGCGCGGTGCATGTTTCGAGTAGCCATTCGCCTGTATGACGTATCCGCACACGTGCGAAAACCTAGTGTGAGGAAAGCATAATTTATCCGACAAGGCGACACGTTTCCTTCGATCTACTGTCCGATCTCGATGATCTCTTAGCCACGGCAATCGTAATTGACGGTGTCGTCGGCATCTGAACACGGGTGGTTTGTCTGCTACAGAACGCCACGCTCATCAGTGTGTGCAGAGCGCTTGTGACACTCCGTTTAGGGGTACCTTATCGGTATGTTCTTGGGTTAAACGTCAACGAAGAAACGTGCTACAGATTTCGGTTGCATCTCGACCGTAGTTCCAAACATTTCCCTGGCTGGTTCCATGTGAAAGACATGTTTATTGTGCTGCGACATGGTGAAGCCGGAAAGCAGACTTACCTACGCGCTCAGGTACAAAAACGGGATGCCTAGATTTCACCCAGGAGGCCCGTGTTCGACTAGCGGTACCGGAACGAAATGACACGTTAACCCCATTCTTTTGTTGCCTCGGAACGAAATGTAAGTTTAATCCCTTTAATTTGTTGCCTCTTTCTGCCCCACCAATGTTTTTACCGAAATCAATCGGATCGCCAGCATCAATAAAAAGGTTCATCGCGTAAGACAACGGCAATCTCAGGTTCACCTGATAACTCTATATAAAAATAGATAACCACATTCGAAAGTTTAAGGTGGACATTGCAAAACAAACGACAATTCAAAGAAACTAAAATCACTTACAGGTGAGAAGACTATTAAAAACGGCACGCCGATACAAATGAAAAGTGTTTATTAATTTCCGTTAATTAACATTCATATATTTTTACACTCTTTGAAATGTAAGTTTCAATTTAGTCTCAGAAATATCTTTACACACCTGAAAGCTAGCGGAACAGACGAACTACATTTCCTGTAAGGCTAAAATCTTCTGGGGTGTCAGGCCGCGTCATATTTCCTCTAAAATAAACGGCGCTTCGTCCCCTCTGCTGGAATCTTCTTCAGAATCTTCCGGTGACCGCTATTGCTAGTGGACACCGGAAGACCCTGTAGAAGATCCCAGCCGAGGGGTCGAAACGTCGATTATTTTAGAGGAAATACGAAGCGGCCTAACACCCCAGAAGACTTTAGCTTTTAGTGACTAGGGCCACGAAAGCCTGCAGACTTAGAAACATTTCATGTCTTCTGCAAAAGTAATCAATACTCCCACCCGGAAATAAGCTGTAGAAAATTCCGTTCGACACTTTAGCTTTCACTGTAATTACTGCGCTTCTATGCTTTCCACTGCTCCAGACTGAACTGACAACCTCTTCCTTGGAGCGGGTTGTCATGCTTGTGGCCGCCACCCCAGTCTCCCACTGACTGCCCTCGCGCCCCCCTCGCTCAAACAGTCGGGTGCACTTTTCGCTTTCTTCCTCTCTTAATTGATTATCTCGCCAAAATCGATAAAACCGAGCTCCCACTGGTCACTCGGCTCCACGGCCGACTCCCACTGCTGTGCTGGGTGCTGCCAGGTGAATTTCCGGTATAACCGTCGTCCGGAAACCATAGACATCATTTCACAAAAAAGAAGCAACGCTTTGTCCCCATAAAAGCCCACAATCGCCTGGCTTCGCAAATAGCATCTGAGTTCGTTACGCCACGGTACGGTTCAATAACTTCTCCCGTTATCGCCTAGACTCCGAAGTAAACATTACTGTGAACTGTTCCACAGTGCTTCAATCGGCGATCCCAAGCATCCTGTGCGCGCAGATACGTCAGCCTTCCAGCTTCCTAATGTCACTGCACAATATACACTCCTTTCACATGCGCAAACTATCTAGGAAGGTGACACTTTCCCTGTGAACGAGGTGCAGATTCATATCTGGTTCTCACACTGAGATTTAACACAACAACAACTAATGGAAAATTAATGTGACTCAGCTGCTTTTTCCGTTGAAATAATTCGACAGCTGCACTTGAAAATGCTGCGATCGGTCCTGAACTCGACCCGTATTCTCTGCTTCTCGTCAACTGTCGCCCTGACAACCTCGGTCATCCGGACACGTTTGTCCGACTCAAATTCCCAACACCACTGATATTGTGCCTAGGCTCGTTTTACCCTTTGCTTGCAGCCTCACTGTATTCCCGCAAGGGGACGAACGATCCGTATTAAACCAATCATACTGCCTGTCGCCGGCCAGTGTGGCTGAGCGGTTCTAGGCGCTTCAGTCTGAAACCGCGCGACCGCTACGGTCGCAGGTTCGAATCTTGATGTCCTTAGGTTATTTAGGTTTAAGTAGTTTTAAATTCTAGGGCACCGATGACCTCAGATGTTACGTCCCATAGTGCTCAGAGCCATTTGAACCATACTGCCTGTCGAGGTTTATGCTTACAAAAATATGTGTAGTGCCTCGTCTTTCGAACATGTCCGTAAGGACAGAGCGCTACCCATACACTGGTCAGCCAGAACATTATAATCCCCTACGTACTATCGATATAAACCCGTCCAGGTGATAGCAGCCTCGCCTGGCGAGGAATGACTGCTAGTCAGCCATAAGCTTGTAGTACGAATGCTGTATGTGGGGAAGGCACGCAGTCTATCTGAGATTGACTGAGGGCAGATTGTGATGGCCCAGAGGCTCGGCACGAGCATTCCGGAAACTGCAACGTTTCGGGTGTTCGAGGATTGCTGTGGTGAGTGTTTTCAGCACATAGCGAAACCAAGGTGAAGGCCCGCCAAGACGTCGTGGCGTTGGATGGCCGCCCCTCATTACAGATGTCATACGTCGTAGGCTGGGCAGAATGGCTAAACAGGAAAGGCGAACCGTGGCGGAATTAACATCAGACTTTAATACTGGGCAGAGTACAAATGTGTCTGAACACACAGTGCACTGAAAGCTCCTAACGATGGGTCTCCACAGCCGTCGACCCAAGCATGTGCCAACGTTAACACCATGACATTAGCAACTACGACTGAAATGGCACGTGACCATTGGCACTGGACGTTGGCACAGTATCAGAGCGTTGCACGGTCTCATGAATCCCTATACCTTTTTTGTCTTGCCGATAGGAAGGCGCGAGTCCATCGTCTTCCAGGGGAACAGCTCCTTGACGTCTGTACTGCGCGCCGGAGACAACCTGGCGGCAGCTTCATTATTCTCTAGGGTACATTCACCTGGGCATCCATGGGTCCAGTGGAGTTCGTGCAAGGCGCCATGACGGCCAAGGTGTATCGTACACTGGTTGCAGACCACGTGCACCCCTTCATGGAGATCATGTTTCCCGATGGCAGTGGCGTTTTTCAACAAGACAATGCGCCATGTTACAACGCCACGAGTGTGATGGAGTGGTAACGGAAGACTGTGGCGAGGTCTAGGTGACGCACCACAACACACTGCCCTTTGTCAGAATTGCTTATGTCAGCAAACTTCCCATATGCAGGCCGTCTGCTTCGCTAATTTGCTATCCTTATTGCGTCACGTGCCCCGGACCCCAACAGGCAGCATTCAGTCTCTTGGTGGGCATTATCATATTACTTTGCACATAGGCGTATTTATTTTCACAGTTCTCGAGACGTGGGGAACCATTGGTTTAGCCTTAGGCAAGAGCACGATTCGGCGTCAGCCGCTAGCGTGCCAAGAGGAGATGGCTTGCGGTCTGAGTAGGCTATGCTGGTTCCCGGCCTCGCAGGTCACGAGGTTGAGCGGGGCGTTGCCCCTCATGCGTTTACGGCAGTGCGCTCGCAGGGCCCCTATCACGCCGTGCAAATAGGCTGCGCGCACGGCTCCAAAGCACCCACTTAGCAGGCACAATAGCTCTTACCAACAGCAAACGCCTGAACGCTTATCGTACTTGATATTCTCACACGTGCTCTCTCTCTCTCTCTCCCGCGCGCGCGCTTGTGTGTGTGTGTGTGTGTGTGTGTGTGTGTGTCTTCAGATATAGGACATAAATTGAACATAATGAAAGTTTAAAAGCGTGTTGTTGGTCGGGACTCGAACGTGGGACCTTGACCTTTAGCGGCAAAGTGCTCTGCCGACTGAACTATTTAAGCACCCATATGGACGGATCTGAAGCTGTGACGGTGGCCCCTGAGTCGTGCTTCGGTAGCTGGCCATGAAGAGTACCCCTTAGTCAGTAACATGGTCACCTACTGGAACAAATCAGTCACGAAAATCAAGTTAAGTCGCAAACAAAATACTCAAAATGCAGACTGTTTTGACACCATGAATGAAAATGTAACAGAGAGAAATCATTGTTCGATGTAACTTTACGCATGTGTTTTTCGACTACCGCTACTACTACTATTATTATTTCTATTATTATTATTACTGTTTTTAAGTTGTTGTTGTTGTGGTCTTCAGTCCTGAGACTGGTTTGATGCAGCTCTCCATGCTACTCTATCCTGTGCAAGCTTTTTCATCTCCCAGTACCTACTGCAACCTACATCCTTCTGAATCTGCTTAGTGTATTCATCTCTTGGTCTCCCTCTACGATTTTTACCCTCCACGCTGCCCTCCGATACTAAATTGGTGATCCCTTGATGCCTCAGAACATGTCCTACCAACCGATCCCTTCTTCTGGTCAAGTTGTGCCACAAACTTCTCTTCTCCCCGATCCTATTCAATACTTCCTCATTAGTTATGTGATCTACCCATCTAATCTTCAGCATTCTTCTGTAGCACCACATTTCGAAAGCTTCTATTCTCTTCTTGTCCAAACTATTTATCGTCCATGTTTCACTTCCATACATGGCTACACTCCATACGAATACTTTCAGAAATGACTTCCTGACACTTAAATCAATACTGGATGTTAACAAATTTCTCTTCTTCAGAAACGCTTTCCTTGCCATTGCCAGCCTACATTTTATATCCTCTCTACTTCGACCATCATCAGTTATTTTGCTCCCCAAATAGCAAAACTCCTTTACTACTTTAAGTGCCTCATTTCCTAATCTAATTCCCTCAGCATCACCCGACTTAATTAGACTACATTCCATTATCCTTGTTTTGCTTTTGTTGATGTTCATCTTATATCCTCCTTTCAAGACACTGTCCATTCCATTCAACTGCTCTTCCAAGTCCTTTGCTGCCTCTGACAGAATTACAATGTCATCGGCGAACCTCAAAGTTTTTATTTCTTCTCCATGAATTTTAATACCTACCCCGAATTTTTCTTTTGTTTCCTTTACTGCTTGCTCAATATACAGATTGAACAACATCGGGGAGAGGCTACAACCCTGTCTTACTCCCTTCCCAACCACTGCTTCCCTTTCATGTCCCTCGACTCTTATAACTGCCATCTGGTTTCTGTACAAATTGTAAATAGCCTTTCGCTCCCTGTATTTTACCCCTGCCACCTTCAGAATTTGAAAGAGAGTATTCCAGTCAACATTGTCAAAAGCTTTCTCTAAGTCTACAAATGCTAGAAACGTAGGTTTGCCTTTCCTTAATCTTTCTTCTAAGATAAGTCGTAAGGTCAGTATTGCCTCACGTGTTCCAGTGTTTCTACGGAATCCAAACTGATCTTCCCCGAGGTTGGCTTCTACTAGTTTTTCCATTCGTCTGTAAAGAATTCGTGTTAGTATTTTGCAGCTGTGACTTATTAAGCTGATAGTTCGGTAATTTTCACATCTGTCAACACCTGCTTTCTTTGGGATTGGAATTATTATATTCTTCTTGAAGTCTGAGGGTATTTCGCCTGTTTCATACATCTTGCTCACTAGGTGGTAGAGTTTTGTCAGGACTGGCTCTCCCAAGGCCGTCAGTAGTTCCAATGGAATATTGTCTACTCCGGGGGCCTTGTTTCGACTCAGGTCTTTCAGTGCTCTGTCAAACTCTTCACGCAGTATCGTATCTCCCATTTCATCTTCATCTACATCCTCTTCCATTTCCATAATATTGTCCTCAAGTACATCGCCCTTGTATAGACCCTCTATATACTCCTTCCACCTTTCTGCTTTCCCTTCTTTGCTTAGAACTTGGTTTCCATCTGAGCTCTTAATATTCATACAAGTCGTTCTCTTATCTCCAAAGGTTTCTTTAATTTTCCTGTAGGCAGTATCTATCTTACCCCTAGTGAGTTTTTAAGTATAAGAGAAGAAATCATATTTTACAACTCACGCCTAGTTCCGTGTGCATGCAGTTAAATTAACAAAAATAGGACAGACCAATGTCATCTATAAAAAATTTGAACATATCCTTCACGTCATTAACGTATATTTCATTTTTTCCTTTTCTTGTAGTACATGTTAAATTCTTATTTTGTGCTGTTTAATATCTCTATTTTGCATCTAAAACCAGTTCAGGTAATCTACAACATAGCATAAACGAAATGTTCAGCAAGAAGAAGTAAAAACAATTTATGTGTTACTATGGATACAAAGTGGTAACTGCTTTAGTTAGCCTTTTTATTATCATTAGTATCAGGTATTGAAATAATAATAATAATAATAATAATAATATTGACCTACTCGTTTGGAGTGGTGAAATGGAGTAACACAGACCTAGAAGCACTCAATACACTTACACGATCACAATGGCACAAATGTAGAATACATCACGTACATTCAGCAACAGAAAGATTCACATTAAGCAGAAAGGAAGGAGGAAGGGGATTTATCGACATAAAAAACCTACATTATGGACAGGTAGATAATTTAAGAAAATTCTTTATAGAACGAGCAGAAACTAGCAAAATACACAAAGCAATCACTCATATAAATACATCGGCTACACCATTGCAATTTCATAACCACTTCTACAACCCTTTAGATCACGTAACATCAACAGATACGAAGAAAGTAAATTGGAAAAAAAAAACACTACATGACAAGCACCCGTATCATCTAACACATGGCTAAGAAAAGGCAATACATACAGAGAGACAGAAAGATTCATGATTGCAATACAGGATCAAACAATAAACACCAGATATTACAGCAAGCGTATTATTAAAAATCCCAATAGCACAACAGATAAATGCAGACTTTGCAAACAACTAATAGAAACAGTAAATCACATCACAAGCAGATGTACAATACTAGCAAATACAGAATACACCAGATGACATGACAATGTAGCAAAAATAATACATCAACAACTTGCCATACAACATAAACTAATAAAACAACACGTTCCCACAAACAAGTATGCACCACAAAATGTACTGTAGAATGATGAATACAAATTATACTAGAACAGAACCATTATAACAGATAAAACAACACCACATAACAAACCTGACTTCATACTCACCAATAAAAAGAAGAAATTAACACAACTAATCGAAATATCCATACCCAATACAACAAATATACAGAAGATAACAGGAGAAAAAATTAAAAAATACATCCAACTGGCTGAGGAAGTCAAGGACATGTGGCATCAGGATAAAGTTGACATTACACCAATTATACTATCAACTACAGGAGTCATACCACACAGTATCCACCAGTACATCAACGCAATACAGCTACATCCAAACGTATACATACAACTACAGAAATCTGTAATTATTAATACATGTTCAATTACCCAAAAGTTCCTAAATGCAATGTAACATATACCGTACAGTTAAAAGGAAGTCACGCTTGATCAAGGTCCTCATCACTTTCCATTTTTAACCAGACATAACGTCTGAGAAAGGTAAAAAAATAATAATAATAGTAATAATTACCATCTGTTCCTTGTTTAATGTAAATAATTAGACGATGTACTGATACTGATTAACCTTGTAATTCTCATATTTCAGTTCAATAAAAGATTTAGTTACAAAAAAAAGGATAGCTCAGTCGGTAGACAATTTGCTTCCGAAAGACAAAGGTCCGAATGGGCACGCAGTTTTAATCTGTCAGGAAGTTTCAATTCAGCACATATTCCTCTGCAGAGTGAAAATACATTCTGGGAAGGATAGTTCAGACTGGCACTAAGCCACGTCTCGACAACATCCTTTTTTTCTGAAGCGCTGGTCCCGCAACGTAACACAGCACAACTTCTGTGAAGTTTGGAAGGTAGGAGATGAGGCACTGGCCAAAATAAGACTGTTGCGGCGGGTCGCGGATCGCGCTTGAGTAGCTCAGTCGGTGTCGGCACGGCAGAGCGTGTTCGCTCAGCGGACTGGCCGCCCTCTGTAATAATAATAATAATAATAATAATAATAATAATAAACGTTAGAGTTCTTGCGTAGAAAGGCAAGTAAGAAAGAAAAGTGTCGGCACAGGAACTTCCACAAAAGTAAGGCTCGTAGGTTCGACTTCCGATCCGGCACACAGCTTTAATCTTGCAGGAAGTTTCAGATCAGCGCACACTTCGCACCAGGTGAATAATTCATTCTAGATTCAAAATGTTTTGAACTACCTAATAGATAGATGCAAATCCCTGCTTGGGCAGCATGAATTAGGTTTATTTTATTGGCAAACAATGATGTACAGCTCAAGACGATAGCAGCTCGAGCAGCAAAAAAGGTGCTATATGATCAATGTTCTTTATTGAATACTAGGCTCGGTCTTTGGGATTATCGACCGGTCTAAACACTTGGTTGAAGCAGTATATGTTAACATGTTACTGTCTCATCCGCCTTGTCTCTGCTATCTACAACGAACTTCCTGGACCGAAATATAAAGCTAGATTCACCCTTCAACTTTAGCAATAGTCCCTCGTTGTACGGGATCATCCGCGCTACCGAACTTAGCTGTACACGGGAATGATAGGTCAGCGAACGGACGTGCGACACGACACGATACGACACGAGAAGCGATGAAATGTGGTAATTGTAACACGCCAGGGAGGAAAGGTGGCAGATATGCAATACTAATAAAAGCTTGCCTTAGCACTCGAGACTGTACAGCAGTCCCTAGACACAGGATCAGGGCTGGATATTTAACGACCGTGTGCCTAAACCGACGTACCTGGTCCTTCACGCGGCGGTTGATCTGCTGCTCTCTGCACTGCCCTCTATGATGGGTCCTGTAATAACTATTGTCTAGCAGGGAGAGGAGCCACTCACACCAACAATACCAAGTTGATCTGGTAGAATTCACTGTATTCTGTTAAACAGTCGCACAGGTTGGAGCTGCACTGTCCACAATTAACATTATTCCACAATGGACGTGATCAGTATTTTCTACTCCAAGTACGTGTCCGTTGTGACGTAAAATGTTGCTGTCTAAGTGATGGCGTCCAATGCAAATCGCGATGCACAGACACAAAATAATCACTGTTCAACGGATGTTTTATCGGTCGACAATTGGCACATTTCTCCCAACAGTACCAAACATTTCAGTAGCTTATAACACGAGCGTGCGCGTGATCGAATAGCGACGTGGATGCTCCATAAAATTGTGGGTACGATATACGAACGAGACAGTACCTGCGCTCATGATATTCTGTCACCTAAAATGACGTGTGTTTCTTTCACGTATAATTAGGATCATACCAGTCCACACTATTTTTCCATAACCGTCGCGGCACGGTTGATTGTTGTTCTCCCGACAAGATACACGAAACCGAGGAATATCACCTTTTGGATAAACATCGGTACTGCATCGTGAAGACTGAAATTAAACGCTAAACTTGTGTGGCAAACATTTTCAGTTACTTCATAATAACTCGTATTATACGTGCTGCAGCCACAGCATCAACACAACACTACTCCCACGCTCCACGAAAGCCACGCCACAACTCCCTATTGTTGCTCTGCGTTCGGCAGAGAGGCGACTATCGATAGTCAACGATTCAATTCCATGCTTACATATCCTTCTTTTTGTTCCAGACTTTGGGTCGCCGCTAAGTAAATTGGAAGTATGTATTTCCGTTGATATATGTTTCAACCTATAAATTATTTTATGTCATTACCTCTCATTTAAAACGTAGAACTAACTTTACATTACAAAGTTCAGTATATATTACCACATCCCTGTTTTGAAACGGAACATTAACAACAAATGGTTAATTAGCCATATATGGTTTCTGGACATGTAATTGAGAACTAGTTTGGTAGTAATTACGCAGAGGCGCAGTTCATGATTTTGTTTATTCTCTGTGAAAGCGTAAAGTAAGGAAATTATTCATGATTCATGAAGTGGACTGTAGTTGTACAGTCTCTAGTATTTTATTAATGAAAAATGAGTGGCGTCCCGTTCAAACAAAGCAATTGAAAATTTAAATACAGTTTAGTTTATTACAGCCTCAAGATAACGTCCTACGTGCTGTTTTCTGCGTATCGGATTGCAATTATGGAAGACTGCCGGTTGGTGAACATTATTCAGAATATACGCATTCCAGTCAAGGAGGTGGAAGCAACTAGGCATCTCTCATGTACTACAATCTTAGTTCAAATGAGATCAGTGAGACGACATATGTCGTAGCGCGGAGGAGGTATGATGGAAAGAAGGGAAGGGATTTATCACATACTCATAAATCCTCTCGTCTCTCTTTTTCGCTTGTCGTACGTCGATTGTGTCAACTGCAGAGTTTGAAAGATAGATGGTTAGTAGAACAGACACAATTGCGTATTTTAAAATAATTTTAATTCTGTCACAACTACTATACAAAACGAGGTCTTCAGTTTACACCTCCTCTTGTTGATAATGAGTGCAGTTCAGCGCAGCGGTTGGCCGGCCGGAGTGACCGAGCGGTTCTAGGCGCTTCAGTCTGGAACCGCGCGACCGCTACGGTCGCAGGTTCGAATCCTGCCTCGGGTTTGGATGTATGTGTCGTCCTTAGGTTAGTTAGGTTTAAGTAGTTGTAAGTTCAAGGGACTGATGACCTCAGATGTCCCATAGTGCTCAGAGCCATTTTCAGCGCAGCGCAGCGGTTGTCATCGTGTGATAGGTGTGTTTGTCTGCAGATTTGAAGACTGCCGGCTAGAACTCGGTTATCAGCCGACGGCAGCCGCAGCCCGTGGTTATTAAACAGCCGGCCGGCTGGAGATAGCTGGTGGAGGGGGGAGAGGGGAAGGCGGCGGCGGACCGCGATAATGCCATGGAGCAGCGCGGTGGCACAATACAATACAATAGTCTTATCTGTCTCCCAGCTGCGCCTAGCTGCATGACTGTCCCGCCATCATTCCGCTGTCGGCCGTACCGGTTTTCCGAAACTGGCACGCATGTAAATGACTGGCACAATTATCCGCGTGTTTGCCGGCACCTCGCGCTGTGGGCAGGAGGGTGCGCGGGACCAGATACCGATCTCCCGTCACCTCCTCCCCCCCCCCCCCCCACTACCCACCCACTACCGTTCCCTTACTGAGGGCAGCCAACCTGATTCCGTCGACCTCAGCGGCTCCGACATTTTATGCCATCATCTTAGACGTTAATTGGCTTCCTCCGGGATGTTGGCAGGTCAGACACAACCTGTGCTCCACTCGTGACGTGTTGTTGACCTTTCTCGGGAGTCCTCTCCCGTGTAAACCGGTACCGGGCGCGTACCTGACACCTGTGCTTTCTAAATCATTGTTTGCATACTTCGACGTTGTGTAGGTGTGACAGCACGCCTACTTTTACAATCTTAAGTCTCCAATCTTCTTTCTACATTTCATGTTCTAGTAACTGGTTTCAACTATACCCTGTCAAGATCATATTATTATCACGACAGCAGTGCAAGCAGCAAGCTAGGCACTAGTGCCCCCTACTGAGCAGCAGCAGCAGATGTGTAAACGAAATAACGTGTTACTGCATTGGTTATTTGTATGTTCCTTAATTCTGTCACTGGTTAATATATATACGAGTGGTCTTAAATTCTGTTTATTACTTGATTTATTACAAACAACCGATTTTATTCGTGGTAATATATTCACAGTACTTTGTCTGATAAGTGTGAATACCATTTTCTTGTTTCGAAGTTGACAGATCTATCAGAGAATAAATAGTGGTCTTCACGGCACTAATCTTCAGAGATGGTTTTGTGCTCAACTAGCATAACTCTCCTCATATCTTGTAATATAAAAGACAGTAAATTTTTATTCACAGTATCATTTCCTACACTATATAATATAGAAGCAATTCGGGAGTCATTTCTAAACATACATACAATCAGTTTTCTCCCGCGGCGTACGTGTAAGCAAACAGACTTCGGGAATACTGTTTCTAGTTACATCAAATTTTACCGATTATGCAGCGTGAAATGCTTTTTCCAACTAAGAATGAACATTGTAGATAATATTGTTTCACGAATTTTTTCGCAAAGTTAGCCGCTGAGATAATATGAATTATTTCCGTTGGCAGTGCACATGTGGGTCGATTGATGGAATTATGCAGCCTGATGAAAACAGTTTATGCGCACACTTAAATGTAATAGACATATTTACCCATTTGTGATTGCTTTTGCTAGGATCGTTCTGACATTCGAGAATATTTATCTTAGATATATATGAATGAAGATCCTTGACAGGTGAAGTTCTGTCTGATCGTGTAATGAACTGTTGGGAAGAGATTACAGAAGAGCACGCAGACGATTCAGTATGTGGAGAAGGCTCTGATGCAGCTACTCTTTCTACTGTTTCAAACACTACTACTGTAACTGATTGTAGCCTGGATAACACAGTCCCGAGGAGACCAGAGGGTGAAACGTACAGTACATATGAAGCAGGTAGGTTAAACTGTTTTACTGTGCTTGAAAAAAAAAATAAATAAAACATTTCAGAAAAGTCGTGAAGCTGACTCTGATACTGATATGTACGTGGACAAAACTTTGCTGTAAAACCCAGTCCTTTGAGAAATGTATTCCTCCTGAGAACGTATATTTACAAACAGAAGCTGACATTGATAATTTCCTGCATCCTGCAGATTTTTTCAAACTTACCGGGGAAGCTACCATGTACAATTTAGTGTTTCTGATTCATTGCATAAATATTTACCATCCCGTAACATAAGGTGGATTTAGAAATACATAATGAATTTAGCAGTTTTATTGATCCCAACAAATAGCACATACTGATATATATTTCATTGTTATGGTAGATGAAATAATTTGTCACCGAGCGAGGTGGCGCAGTGGTTAGCACACTGGACTCGCATTCGGGAGGACGACGGTTCGATCCCGCGTCCGGCCATCCTGATTTAGGTTTTCCGTAATTTCCATAAATCACTCCCGGAAAATGCCGGGAAGGGCACGGCCGACTTCCTTCCCCGTCCTTCCTTAATCCGATGAGACCGATGACCTCGCTGTTTGGTCTCTTCCCCCAAACAACCAATCCAAATATTTTGTCCTATAAAGGTTAGAAGCGCCTACCAAAGCGAATGGGAAAAGTCACGTGTGGCTAGACACGCCACGAGTGCACCTCAGTAAATTTCGTGAAGAGAGAAAACTATCGTCGTGCCGAGTGCTCAAAGTAAATCAGCAGGTTTTGTTTTGCCTTGCGCGACCGCTGCATTGTATGACGTGGCTTTAGTAGCAAAAACCGCAGGGCAGCCCTTGTCTCCAATCACAGACGTGTCGTGGTATCCGTACCTCCCAAGGAGGCTGGGATAAATTCTAATCTCCTAAATAGATTAGATTCTAAACTTCTCGATCTCCCCAAAAAATGACAAAGATATGGGAGGCAGTATGACCAAGCTGTCGGCTGAAACTGTCGTGTGTCCTCTGACGACAGCGTCTGGCGACCGCTGTCGGTGCCACTGAGACCGCGGCGCAGCCGTGGAGCACAAGTGGCCGCGGAGTTTGCCTAAACTCGCTACCCGCACCCTCTGATGCATGTTGCAGGGAACAGAAGGCAATTCATGTCTGCGCGCGAAAGCGCATACGATGTCACACGAATTCTGCCGATAAAAGCCGAAGCGTTCACTCACAACTGTGCTTGCAAGCGAGGAAGGCGGCTGTAGCTTCACAGTTCACAGCTTCCATGGCGTGCTGGCGAAGGGATTTCGATGAAACCGAAGTCAAAGTACGGCAACTTCGAGTCAAGAACACGTGAATATTTTAAATGAACAATATGAGCTGAAACCATGATTTTTATAAAATAAGATTAAAGATTACGGTAACGGAATCAAACTCTGCGCAGCATTAAACGAAATATGCTGTTAGTTACGCGTAAAAGCGTGTAGGCAGCATTCAGTAATGCAGGAAATTAAAAAGAAAAAAATCTCTATATACGGAACCCCAGCGACCAGGATACTGTGTGGAGTGCTCAAAATGGCTACTAAGAGTACATTACGACGGAATCACTTCTCGTCTTTTTGCAAGTTCTTTGTGAATGTTTTGAGGAATCGCCGACGCAGAGCATATTTCCTTATTAAATAGAATTATACAAAACAATCACCTACTACACCGAACTTCATATCATTGCCATTGGTCTCTTATAAAAATCCATGCAGTATCATGTTTACACAATTTACACATAAGACAAGTACGTATACACGTGGGTTTGTCAATAATAAAAGAACTACCTGACACGTCTCTACTTGTCGTTATTTCTGTCTGAGTCTCTATAAGAGTCCTGTAACAGAGTGGATCACGAGGTGGAGGTCCGTACCGCCGAATCCATCCCAACAAAAGCAATGGTGGTACAACAGATGATGGCCGAGTGGTTCTAGGCGCTACAGTCTGGAACCGCGTGACCGCTACGGTCGCAGGTTCGAATCCTGCCTCGGGCATGGATGTGTGTGATGTCCTTAGGTTAGTTAGGTATAAGTAGTTCTAAGTTCTAGGGGACTGATGACCCCAGAAGTTAAGTCTATAGTGCTCAGAGCCATTTGAATCATTTGAACAACACATGATGCATTGAGGAAGCGTTTGCAATATGTTTATGCAGAAGAACATCTTATGAATTTACAGGTTTCTTCTTAGAAGGAAAATGAGGATTTTGAGGAAGCTGATGTATCGTATGCGGGAGTGGCTGCGCTCGGAGCTGAGGAGGTACAACCGGGTTTTTCGATTTCGGAGGCGTGCAGTTCGCAAGAACGCTCATCTCAGATGGTCTCCTCCCTATTACGCGGAGAGGAGACATCTGCCCCAAAAAGAACCTGCCGAGTACTGCATACTCTTTTCTCAGTTGCTGAAATAACCAGACAACTTTCACTACATCAGGTGAAGAGAGACACTTTGTTACGTACTCCAAATGATTCGTGGTGACGCTGAAAAGCAAGATTACAAACACTCTGCCAGACTTTAAGTAAATCAAGTAAAACAGGTAATTCTCATTTAAATTTCAGTGACTGTCATTCAGGCTATATGTAAAAGACAAACATAAATTTTAGAATAAAATATGCTTAACATCTAAAGCACTTAAAACTGGGAATACATGCATCATTTTTTGCGAACAACCTCATATAACAGAATCACCACCCTACTAGCGCCACTACAGTAACTTCAAGCCTAAATAGTGGCATACGCCGCATTTTTCACTTGAACACGGAATTTTTTTCTGAGATTGTGATATAGGCCTAAAACTTCAGATACAGATTTTGCCTGTGCTACAGCTGACATTCTACTTAGAGTACAGAAATGAGGCTGCAATGCCTAGAAAGGCGCAGAACATACGTAATGTAACATAAGGTAACGTTCAACTAACTATCATTCAACTTTTAACAATCAATAAATTGGCGATTTCGGATCTGAAGTCCGAGATATCCATTTTATTACTATCTTTCTCCTCACTAGGATGCCACAAACTCCTTCTCTATTGTACTAAAGTAATAAAATTCTCAGAATCCCTATTAGCCTTTGGGAACGTCTCAGCATTTCACCGAAGGAAATAAAAGCATCGTCGAAGACCGTCCGTTCGGTCGTCGAGATGTGTTGTCCCGAGATCACTCATGTAGTGCTCTACTGATTTGAAAAGACTGGCCGTCTTCAGCCGATGTCGGTCGTCGGCGTAACGCCCCGATGTCGATGTCACCGTGACCGCGTGAACGGACACTTACGCAGTTTCGTAATGAGATTATAAATACAAGGACTTTTAGTTCGATTGTAAACAAACTGTGAAACTTTATTTTTGCACTTAACATGCCTGTCACGCCTGACAGTAGTTTGGTATACAAGAAAAGCCAATTTGCTCTGTGGCGCAGATTTCATATTAACCTGTAGGTTCTCCAAAAAAAATAGTTTAAACGGCTCTGAGCACTACGGGACATAACATCTGAGGTCATCAGTCCCGTAGAACTTAGAACTACTTAAACCTAACCAACTTAAGGACATCACACACATCCATGCCCGAGGCAGGATTCGAACCTGCGACCGTAGCAGTCGCGCGGTTCCGGACTGAGGCGTAGGTTCCCCAATAACAAGCTGTTTCTGTCAATTTACGGTGGCCGAGAAAGCGAGTACATTCCACTTCTAATAGAGAGAAGCACGTATTGTTCAGACTATTCTTTGGGTTGATGACACACTTCCTCTCGTCTGCAAAATTCCAGACAATTAATTATTTCCAGAGCTTGAGATAAGCCTGTCTTCCTCTAACCGCAGTGGAAGTCAGTATGTTTACACTTGGCGCCGGTAGTAACTGACGAGTTTGAATGTCAATATTTCATCAGCTTCTCCCTAAATTTTCTACCGTGGAGGAGTCATGCCTCGTCGTTTTTAAACACAGAGACGTGCCTGGAACTGCAGTAAAAAGGGAAAATTTCATATCTGAGCGCCTGCATAGCCTAATGATTAGCGTCGTTGCCTTCGTAGAGGAAGGACCGGGTTGGTGTCTCCTCAGAGTTCTCTTAGGCAGAGCGGTCTGGAATGGGGTCCACCTGAAGGCCAAATAAGGAGCTGCCTGAATAAAGAAGAAGCAGCATCACAGGGACTCACCTACTGGCAAAAACGGCCTGGAAGGGATTAGCGGCATGCTGATCATATGACCCACGGTCATAGGTCACTACATCCAGTAGTCAGCTAGTCGGGACAAGCCTACGGCCTAATCCTTCAGTGGTGTTTACATTATGTTTGCCTTGCATGTATGTCAGTGAAACCCTTGTTTGAAACTGGATGGCGGGGTAGTACAGATTCGGTGTTAAATAGAAAATAAAACATGCAGCCCGGATGTGACGTTTCCAGAGAAGCGATGCCTGCATTCGCAATTAACAATTTAGGGACTACCTTGATAGGTGTGAGTGCGCGAGGACATAACCTCGCTCCTTCCAAATCTGATTACGAAATATGGATGGTTTGGCACGATATCACCATCCAAATATAGTGTCTTCGAGCTGGTAAACGTAACACATCCAGAGCCTACGTACTGTTGTCAGTCACATGCTGGTATCACCAAAATTCAGATAGCTTTTGTTGCTTATGGAACACTGAGTGGACAAGCAGCCGAGATCTCTACGTGTGGAGTTCTGTCCGCTGCCCGACGTCGACTGGCCGGACCGGGTGGACGGGTGGGAGACGCGACCACAACGGAACACGTTTAATTAGTGGATGCCGCGTACCTAGACCGGATGTTATCGGGCAAGGCGCCAGCCACAGGCGCCAGCCACCAGGACCGCCTGTCTCCTGATCCCTCCGTGGTGCTGCTCCCTGACGCCTACGTCTACATTTGCGCTCCGCAAACTACACTGAAGTACGTAGCAGAGGGTACTTCAAATTGCACTGCGTATGTGGGGTTTCTTCCCGTTGCGTTCGCTTATGGAGCGTGGAAAAAATGAATGCTTCGCTATCTCTGTGCACTTGAAACCCTCCCCCTTGCTCTAATAAGTACATACCCCGGTGTTTGGTTGTAAACTGGAGTCCAAAATGAAGGCAACAAACGGAAATTTTGCAAGGTTACGTATATTTTGCAACAATACGGTGTGAATACATGCTAGTAAAGTGGAAACAATGTAAAGAATACAGAAGGTAAATAACTGCAACGTGCATAACAATAGACGAAAATGTTCGTCGTTTTTTCCAACTTAACGGATTTGCACACGCATTCCGACAACTGGTTAATTTGGTCAGTGTGGAGTGTAATCACCTTTGGTAGCAGTACAGGCCAGACATCGATGGGTCATGCTTTGAACTTTGTCGTCAACCTAATGATGAGGCAATAAAGCCCGTTCTTCCTGCACAGCTGCTCGCAAGTCTTGGAGAGTGATTGGAGGATGCTGACGTGATGCAATCCGTCTCCCTAGTGCATCCCACCCCCCAGCCCCCCTCCTGCAAGAGGTGGAGTATCAGTACGAAGTCTGCGTCCACAGCACCTCGCCACAACCACACATTAGGTCCCAATAACTCGTCACGATACGTTACAGCAGTTAAACATTGCCCATACACTCGTATAATTCCATGAGAAGGTGTTCATGTGGTCAATATAATCCCTGCCTTCCACGATATCGGTCTCTTTCCACAATGTTTTGATCCCGAAATCGTGTTCCACGTTCGCTCCAGATGCGAAACCGTCGAGAACCACTCTCCAGACCAAATCGGGACCGAGCGAGGTGGCGCAGTGGCTAGCACACTGGACTCGTATTCGGGAGGAGGACGGTTCAATCCCGCGTCCGGCCATCCTGATTTAGGTTTTCCGTGATTTCCCTAAATCGCTCCAGGCAAATGCCGGGATGGTTCCTTTCAAAGGACACGGTCGACTTCCTTCCCCGTCCTTCCCTAATCCGATGAGACCGATGACCTCGCTGTCGGGTCTCCTTCCCCAAAACAACCCCAACCCAACCAACCAAACAACAACAAAACAAAATCGGAACTCATCTGTGAAAAGAACGTTGGCTTACTGTTCGATCATCCGTGAGGCATGTTGGCCATTCTCGACGTTCCTTTCTCTTGAGACGCATCAGAGGTACACATACAGAAGGTCTCTAACAATAAAGGCAACTCCACTGAAGCCTTCTGTTCACCTTCTTTGCGTCGATACAACACGTCGAATGGACGCTACGAGGTCAGATGCCAGTTTCCGTGCAGTACTAAGGCTCTTTCTGATGTCATGGCCCTCCACCGCAGAGAGTCTGGTAGGCTTCTTCTCTCTGCCATACTGCACCGTCTGTGGCCGTGTACACAGCGATTGTGGATTGGGGACTATATGGCGAACACTGCCCTGTTTGATAGGTGCCCTCACGTCACCGCTGGCATCGTTGTTTGTTGATCGGAATGCCATCTCCCGTGCAGAACACGATCGGACAATCTGTTAAGAGTTTGTATGATTATACCGTGAATTAGAGACAGGACAGACAAATAGCGGTTTCTTGCTTCAATTTTGGACACCAGTGTAACACACAAACTGAAAACGCGATTGTAGACCCCTCACCCCTCGCAAAAATTCTCGAAAGCACTCCTACCTGGATTCTTCCAAAGACTTCACTATCGCGGCAGCTGACAGCACCAGGTCGTGGCCTCGGTGATGTGTTGTCGGGTTGTTAAGTTAAAATTGTAGGAAAGTGATGAGCTAATCTGCAGCAAAGAGCACATCATGTGTTTTAAGAGATGCTATCTCTTATTATGGTCTGAAAATCTAACCAAATTGTTCAACCTAAATTATATTTGTAGCTGTTAACTACAGGCACTCGTCTCACTTGCTGGTACATTAATCCAATAATGTCTACTTCAAAGTAATACAGTCGTCCTTGATGACACTTTAGTCAAAATATATCCTGAGTGGCTGCAGTTTTGGCCTTCACATTTTCGTCGGATTACGACATTTTTAATAATGATATTTTCCATAACAACTGGTTGTAGCCATCATCACCATGACCGATTACTTTAGAGATTTTAAGAAAAAAGTAATACGATTTTACACCTGAATAGAGCCATCACCGATTCTACCATTCACTATCGCTCCCGCTAACAGACTTTGCTACCAGCAAAGAAAACAGACTGCCTCCTGATAGAAAGCAGCTTCTGGCTCGAGTCGCAGCAAAGGAAAGTTTGTTGTGGAGCCTTGCTTACAAAGAGACCGTACGAACTTCGCCTCACCGATTTCATTCGTATTGGCAGGATGTGTAAACGGGAAGAAACAACGTTCAACCGTTTTCGATAAAACTGCATTTGAAAATTTTAGAGGCGCTTATGTATTTTGTGGGCCAACGGTTTCTGAGAAAACTGCATTTGGAAATTTTAGAGGAGCTTATGTATTTTGTTGTCCAACGGTATTGCCGCAGTGGTAACACCGGTTCCCGTCGGATTAGGTGCTGTCGGGCTTTGCTTGCACTGTCCGGGTCTGCCGAGTGTCGTCAAGCGAGGTGCACTCAACCCTTGTGCGGCCAAAGAGGAGCCACTTGACTCAGAAGTGGCGACACCGGTCACGAAAACTGACAACGGCCGGGAGAGTGATGTGCTGACCACATGCTCCACCGTATCCGCATCCGGTGTCGCCTCAGGGCCGAGGATAGCCGGCACGGTAGCTCAACGTGTTCGGTCAGAGGACTGCTTGGCCTCTGAAATAAAAAAAACTGAGTAAAGGAATCAACGATCATCTTGAACGGACGTCTGGTGATGTCCGCCTAGACCAAAAGCACCGAACTATATCGAACAAAATGGAAAAAAAGGGTGTATGGCGGCCGGCCGGTCGGTCGGTAGCTACCGTTGGGCCTTCAAAGCTTGTTCGGGCGATGTCTGGTAAGAACGAGGTTGGTGGGTCGAATCGCACCGCCTCCGCCGGTATGTTTCTTTCAAATGGTTCAAATGGCTCTAAGCACTATGGGACTTAACATCTGAGGTCATCAGTCCCCTAGAACTTAGAACTACTTAAACCTAACTAACCTAAGGACATCAAACACATCCATGCCCGAGGCAGGATTCGAACCTGCGGCTGTAGTAGCAGCGCGGTTCCGGACTGAAGGGCCTACAATCGCTCGGCCACAGCGGCCTAGCCGGCACTTAATTCAAACAACACATTTATGATGACTCTGCAGTTTATCAATATTTAATGATTCATTTATTTTTTCGTAATCTTAATCATAAAAAAGGACATTTTTTTTTCTTAAGGAGATTGGAAATAGAGAAAAAGGATACACGAGAACTTTGAAATCACTGTAGTCATTTTGTTTATCTTATTGTATCTGCATTTGTGACAAGTAGAATATATAACCTACAAAGCAGTGCACGAATCAAAATGATACTGATCGCAGAAACATGAAGACAATAATGATTGCGATAAACGGGACATTTATTAAACGCCATAGCTTTCCGTGTGCACGGTTACGGTTATTTCAGTACGACTGTTGCAAAACAAACGTGGTTTACATTCATAATCGGTTCTCGGGCGTCACACCATTTTGCGGCGTACCGCGCATATCGAAGCAAATCGCTGCGTAATGGTGCAGATAGCTCAGAAAAAAGCGGTATCGACAGCGAGATTCGGCTCAGCGACCTCAAGTTTCTACGTCTACATCTACATGGATACTCTGCAAATCACATTTAAGTGCCTGGCAGAGGGTTCATGAAACTAAGTGCTTACCCGATCGGCTAGTGGTTCCTTGAATCCTAGTGACTCTACCAAGTATATAAGCAAGTCTCAATTTTCTCGAAAACGGTTAAGAGTTGCGGTTTTCTGTTTACAGATGTTGAAGTCCTCGTCGTGCCTTAAGCAACCCGCCAATTTGAAACAAATCGGCGAGGGGAAGTTCCTACTGCCCTTTTGTTAGCCAATAGCAATTGAAGGTGTTGTTTTCAGGTGGGTGACGATGTGCCACGTCAACAAAATGCCACACTGGAACCTCCGCATCTCCTTCTGCCCGAACTGTAGGTCTTGTGACCACATTACAGATCTTCGACACCAAGTTTAATAAAGCGTTACACCATCCTCCGTAGTGGAGGCTCCTGAAGCACGCCTGTGCAGGGACCTCGATTCTACATCTACGTCTACATCTACATGATTACTCTGCAATTAACATTTAAGTGCTTGGCGGAGGGTTCATCGAACCACAATCATACTATCTCTCTACCATTCCACTCCCGAACAGCGCGCGGGAAAAACGAACACCTAAACCTTTCTGTTCGAGCTGTTATTTGTCTTTTTTTTATTTTGATGATCATTCGTACTTATGTAGGTTGAGCTCAACAAAATATTTTCGCATTCGGAAGAGAAAGTTGGTGACTGAAATTTCGTAAATAGATCTCGCCGCGACGAAAAACGTCTTTGCTTTAATGACTTCCATCCCAACTCGCGTATCATATCTGCCACACTCTCTCCCCTATTACGTGATAATACAAAACGAGCTGCCCTTTTTTGCACCCATTCGATGTCCTCCGTCAATCCCACCTGGTAAGGATTCCACACCGCACAGCAATATTCTAACAGAGGACGAATGAGTAGTGTAAGCTGTCTCTTTAGTGGACTTGTTGCATCTTCTAAGTGTTCTGCCAATGAAACGCAACCTTGGGCTCGCCTTCCCTACAATATTATCTATGTGGTCTTCCCAACTGTAGTTGTTCGTAATTTTAACACCCAGGTACTTGGTTGAATTGACAGCCTTGAGAATTGTACTATTTATCGAGTAATCGAATTCCAACGGATTTCTTTTGGAACTCACGTGAATCACCTCACACTTTTCGTTATTTAGCGTCAACTGCCACCTGCCACACCATACATCAATCTTTTCTAAATAGCTTTGCAACTGATACTGGTCTTCGGATGACCTTACTAGACGGTAAATTACAGCATCACCTGCGAACAACCTAAGAGAACTGCTCAGGTTGTCACCCAGGTCATTTATATAGATCAGGAACAGCAGAGGTCCCAAGACGCTTCCCTGGGGAACACCTGATATCACTTCAGTTTTACTCGATGATTTGCCGTCTATTACTACGAACGGCGACCTTCCTGACAGGAAATCACGAATCCAGTCGCACAACTGAGACGATACCCCATAGGCCCGCAGCTTGATTAGAAGTCGCTTGTGAGGAACGGTGTCAAAAGCTTTCCGGAAATCTAGAAATACGGAATCAACTTGAGATCCCCTGCCGATAGCGGCCATTACTTCGTGAGAATAAAGAGCTAGCTGCGTTGCACAAGAACGATGTATTCTGAAACCATGCTGATTACGTATCAATAGATCGTTCCCTTCGAGGTGATTCATAATGTTTGAATATAGTATATGCTCCAAAACCCTACTGCAAACCGACGTCAATGATATAGGTCTGTAGTTCGATGGATTACTCCTACTACCCTTCTTAAACACTAGTGCGACCTGCGCAATTTTCCAATCTGCAGGTACAGATCTATCGGTGAGCGAGCGGTTGTATGATTGCTAAGTAGGGAGCTATTGTATCAGCGTAATCTGAAAGGCACCTAATCGGTATACAATTTGGACCTGAAGACTTGCCCGTATCAAGCGATTTGAGTTGCTTCGCAACCCCTAAGGTATCTACTTCTAAGAAACTCATACTAGCAGCTGTTCGTGTTTCAAATTCTGGAATATGCCATTCGTCTTCCCTGGTGAAGGAATTTCGGAAAACTGCGTTCAATAACTCCGCTTTAGCGGCACAGTCGTCGGTAACAGTAGCATCGGCGCTGCACAGCGAAGGTTTTGACTGCGTCTTGCCGCTTGTGTACTTTACATACGACCAGAATTTCTTCGGATTTTCTCCCAAATTTCGAGACAATGTTTCGTTGTGGAACCTATTAAAGGCATCTCGCATTGAAGTCCGTGCCAGATTTCGCGCGTCTGTAAATTTTAGCCAATCTTCGGGATTTCGCGTTCTTCTGAACTTCGCATGCTTTTTCCGTTGCCTCTGCAACAGCGTTCGGACCTGTTTCGTGTACCATGAGGAATCAGTTCCACCTCTTACCAATTTATGAGGTATGAATCTCTCAATTGCTATTGCTACTATATCTTTGAATTTGAGCCACATCTCGTCTATATTTGCATAGTCAGTCTGGAAGGAATGGAGATTGTTTCTTAGGAAGGTTCTAGTGAACTTTATCCGCTTTTTGAAATAAAATTATTTTGGCTTAGTTTCTGGTGGATTTGGAAGAAACGGTATTGAGCCTAGCTACAACGACCTTGTGATCACTAATCCCTGTATCTGTCATGATGCTCTCTATTAGCTCTGGATTGTTTGTGGCTAAGAGGTTAAGTGTGTTTTCGCAACCATTTACAATTCGCGTGGGTTCGTGGATTAACTGCTCGAAATAATTTTCGGAAAAAGCATTTAGGACAATCTCGGAAGATGTTTTCTGCCTACCACCGGTTTCGAACAAGTATTTTTGCCAACATATCGAGGGAAGGCTGAAGTCCCCACCAACTATAACCGTATGAGTGTGGTATTTATTTGTTACGAGACTCAAATTTTCTCTGAACTGTTCAGCAACTACATCGTCGGAGTCTGGGGGTCGGTAGAAGGAGCCAATTATTAACTTAGTTCGGCTGTTAAGTATAACCTCCACCCATACCAATTCGCACGGAGTATGTACTTCGACTTCACTACAAGATAAACCACTACTGACAGACACAAACACTCCACCACCAATTCTGCCTAATCTATCTTTCCTGAACACCGTCTGAGACTTCGTAAAAATTTCTGCAGAACTTATTTCAGGCTTTAGCCAGCTTTCTGTACCTATAACGATTGCAGCTTCTGTGCTTTCTATTAGTGCTTGAAGCTCAGGGACTTTCCCAGCACAACAACAACAATTTACAAGGACAATTCCGACTGTTCCTTGATCCAAGCACGTCCTGTATTAGCCATGCACCCTTTGAGATTGCAGCCCACCCCGTACTTTCCCGAGGCCTTCCAACCTAAAAAACCGCCCAGTCCACGCCACACAGCCTCCGTTAGCTGTGTAGCCGCCAGCTGAGTGTAGTGAACTCCTGACCTATTCAACGGAACCCGGAACCCCACCACCCTATGGCGCAAGTCAAGGAATCTGCAGCCAACACTGTCGCAAAAACCGTCTGAGCCTCTGATTCAGACCCTCCACCCAACTCTGCACCAAAGGTCCGCAGTCGGTTCTGTCAACGATGCTGCAGATGGTGAGCTCTGCCTTCATCTCGTAAGCAAGACCGGCAGCCTTCACCAATCAGATAGCCGCTGGAATCCAGAGAGAACTTCCTCAGATCCAAAGCGACACACGTCATTAGTGCCGACATGTGCCACCACCTGCAGCTGGCTGCACCCTGTGCTCTTCATGGCATCCGGAAGGACCCTTTCCACATCAGGAATGACTCCACCCGGAATGCACACGGAGTGCACACTGGATTTCTTCCCCTCCTTAGCCGCCATATCTCTAAGGGGCCCCATTACGCGCATAACATTGGAGCTCCCAACTACCAATAATCCCACTCTCTGTGATTGCCCGGACCTTGAAGGCTGAGAATCATCCTCTGAAACAGGGCAGGCAGCTGCATCTGGCTCAGCCAGAGACAGTACCTGAAACCTGTTTGTCAAACGCACCGGGGAGGCTTTCTGATCAGCCTCCAGGGACGTCTTTCGCTGCCTGCCACGCCTTGGAACGACCTCCCAATCAACCATAGGCGAGGGCTCAGCCCCACTGCGGGCAGCAACCGGGGCAACCACAGCGGCAGACCGATCTGGGGACAGACGGGACGAGGTTGACATCCCCGTGATACCCAAGTCCGGCTCCCCACAGTGGTGCCAGTGGTGCCCATTGGCAACAGCCTCAAGCTGCGCGACCGAAGTCATCGCCGCCTCTAGCGAACACAGCAATCACAGTCCCTGTCCATTCTAATCGATGTTGAACAACAGTTACTGAAACACGAGACCGTGCCTAGATAACGCAAGGGAAACACGCAAAGAATGTATGAACTAACCAGTACAAATACCTAACGACTGCGCTACAATCGGCCTGAATTTACGATTACAGTAACTAAAACTCGAAATTACACCTCCCATACGACACTCACACGCAATTTAAGTAAGAATCTACGAAGTAAACACAGAAAAGAAGCTATATACGTATCTTTCTGCGCTGTCGATGTGCACCAACTGGGAGCTCAGGGAGGGACACGGGTTCGAAGCCTGCCAGTATTTGGTCGGCCAGGGGAGGAGAGGTAGCGGCAGGAACTGCTTGATCACCAGTCTTTGCGCTAGTGTCCTGGATTAAATTCCAGTCTTCTCCGCAGTGTCTCTTTAAGTGAGTCACTCGTGTTTTTGTAGGTTCCTCAGTTAATACTGGTTCTTGAAGCTTCGAAAGTAAGCTTTCGGCTGATAGTTGGCGTCTACCTTCGAGCGTCTGCAAGTCCAGTTTTTCAGCGTTTCCGTGACGCTCTCCCACGCTGCCTTATTTGTATAAGTTCAGCATCCTCTGTTAGTTCTGACTGGTAGAACACTCACGTGAACAATTTTCTTACACAGTGTCAGACGAGGCTTTTCTTGCAATGCGTTCTCTTCTGATTGCATTTTCCCAGTATCATACCCATGAAACAAAGCCTGTCACATATGATTCAGTCCGTGTGGTGACCATTTCATAGGCGTAGCGCTTATTATATCCAGGTATTATTACGATTTAACTGATGCTTACAGTGAGTCACTGATATTGAGTCATAGGATACTATGATTTTACATTTTTTGAACAGCACAGTTTCACATTTCAAAACATTTAATTCTTATTACCGACGTTTGCGCCACTTAAAAATCTTATCAATATCTAATCGAGTATTTGTAAAACAATTTCCAGCCAGTATTTGATTATGGATTACTGTATAAAAGAAATCCCTGTTATATAAGCTATGCAGTCACCATATTTGATTTTTTACTGGCGACTTCGGTGGAGATACAGAAGGGAGCGGAGAACTAGAGTTTAATATCCCGTCAACGATAGTCCAGTCGCAGCAGAGGTCTGGATTCTGGACATAGCCATATCGTTTTCAAATGAACCATTTCGGATAACCTAAATTAAGATAAACGGAAGAAGCGGACATCGAAGCAGTATCCCTCTCGCATTCGAGTCCGATGTCTTAACCAGTGCGTTGCTTCGCTTGGTGATGGTGTAAAGAGCTTCAGAGAAAGGCATAGTTACTTTCCAGACAGGCTGTTCCGTTAAAAAACTGTATTCATCATTACTCGCCAGTTTGAACCTTACGTCCTTGCCAAGCATAAATATGTATGTAGACACATTCCTATAATACGTCAAAATAAGAAGAGACATGCTATGCAAGTTTATCATTGCATGGCCATAATTGGACACATCCTCCAATCATAACAGATAATCAGAATTAAGACACTTATTCACAGTCAACTCAGATGTTTTCATCGCAAGTATATCTGTGCTCATGCCTTTCCTGGAATTTATACAGAATATGGTGAACTACGAGTAGAAATTGAAAGTTATGTAGTACGGTTAATATCCTTGCGAAGTTCTAAATTTGTGAAAGTTATCTAAACGTTTACATGTTTCGTTACCAAAACAAATCTTAGGATTAGTTAAGATCCTTATATACACCTAACACGGTATTGGTGGTCCCTCTATCATAAGGAAAAATAATTAGTTTCTTTGGTGCCTTATCCTGAGTAACCAAGGAATCATGAACGTGGTAATGGTGGAAAGTGTCAAGTGTGAAAACTGTAAATGGAGACGAGGCTTGAGTTTACCGGGCAGATTCATATGGACTTAGTTTGCAGTAATTAGAGACGGGCAGGATTTCGCAGGATAGCCAAGCATGGACAGCTGTGTCAAATCATCAGACTGAAGACGAGAACAACAGTAACATAAATCTTCCAAAACATATTTGCAGTTTCGTAATTCAGACGATGTGAAATCTGAGTGTGAAGTCGCCGTTATCAGTATTTCAAATAGCAACATTGTGATAGAAGGCCTGCAGATGATAGTTACACGAATTTGTAAGTGAGGGGGATGCTGCTGCTTTCAATTCGTTCTAGTCCCGTTCCTGAAAATCAGGATTATGTATTTAGTGGAGGGTCTTTCCCTTGGCATCTGACCTCGGCCAACATCCCATGTTCCACTAGTTCTTCCTGTGGATTCGCGAACTGTGTCTGGCTCTGAGCACTATGGGACGCAACTTCTGAGGTCATCAGTCCCCTAGAACTTAGAACTACTTAAACCTAACTAACCTAAGGATATCACATACATCCATGCCCGAGGCAGGATTCGAACCTGCGACCGTAGTGGTCGCGCGGTTCCAGACTGTAGCGCCTAGAACCGCTCGGCCACTCCGGCCGGCGAACTGTGTCTGATTTGCTGCTGTCCGCAGCTGTGGTCAGCCCGCGAATGGACGAGTTTTCCTGGCTGGCATGTCTTGTGCAGACGGCCAGGCAGCTGGCCCACTCACATAAGCAGGCTCTCATGCTTGTATTCTACATAGCTTCGAATTTTCTAGAGTCCTTGCTATTTTATCGGGTCTAAGTTTTTAAGCTACTTTATTTTCTGAAAATAGCCGAGAAATAAAACACTTTTAAATTTTCTTGTGTGTCATTACCGTCCCAAACCACCCACCAACCTCTTAACCTCTTGCAGCATCCCAGCACATAAGACTGAAAACATTCGGAAATCAGTGAAGGATGATTTTTTATTGCAGAAGGCTGGAATCTACTAAATACATTGCCAATGTGGTATGGTATAGCCCAGACAACGCACACCGTGGATGAACACTGCACAGAACATACACGATGCACTCGCCGTTTGCACCCAGCCAGTTCTGCTGTTGTTGGGCATTGTATCTTTACTGGACACTTAATGGCGTACGATAAAACAATAATTTTGGTCACAGACACAACTTTATGGGACTCGATTATTAAATAATTGTTGTAAATACGTACTGCGGACATTCTTCAGAACCGTGAGAGCGGATATCAGGTTCGTTGCGCCCCATAATTTCCGCAATTTGCTGCAAACGAAGATGCTAGAGTACGCCGATGGCCATGGTGACCCCTAGGACAGGTAATTTCCGCAGTCCACCGGCGATGACGCTGCCGACCCATTTTGTGGTCAGTGTATTATCACGAACGCATGCGCAAGAGACTGCATCTGAAGAGCACTTAATAAGTTTTCGGACGGGAGGAACCTTCGCCAGTCTTCAGTGGCTGACCTGAAGATGAGTGCCAGGCGCGCAGTCGAGATATCTTGGAGTGCAGTTAAAGAAGACGTTCTGTGAGCCGGAAACTTCTTTGAATATTCAATACACCGGAAAAATTCAGGGAATGTTTTACAGGCGGACCTGCATTAATTCCCTGCTACACCACGTATAGCCAGTCGACGTAAAGGTCGCCAGCGTTGCTTTAACCCTCGAGAGACGGTTAAACTTTCGCCGTTCCAAAGTCAAAAATTAAAAGTTCTGTAACTATCCAGCCACTTCAAGGAAGATCCCGAGATCTGACCACAGGACAGGTTACATCTTCACAACTAACTGTCCGTGCACCGTTTGCCAGTGCTATTTAACAACTCTCGCTGATAATCTCCACGCAAAAAAAACATTAATGCAATTCAGTATTAAAAAAAAAGGAAAAAAGTCGTACAAAAACGAAAACAAATGGAATTTGTATGTTTCAATTAAACCTCTCCACATTCTGATACAAAGTGTCTCTTCCTGTGGAACATTTACACTCTTACTGATACAAAGTGTCTCTTCCTGTGGAGCATTTACACTCTTACTAAAAGTGCATCAGTCTTAGAGAAACACAGGATAGTACCTAATCAGACTTCTGTACAGTGATGCGTCGTGTAAAATTATGCCAGTGTGCTACAATGTGATGGGCTATAGCCTTTCGACTTATACTGAGGTGACGAAAGTCATGTCATAACGACATGCACATATATAGATGGCGGTAGTATCACGTACACAAGGTATAGAAGGCCAGCGCATTGGGGAGCAGTAATTTATGCTGAAGTGATTCACGTGAAAATATGTTCCACATGATTGTGGCGACGCGATGTGAATTAACAAAATTTGAACGCGGAATTGTAGTTGTAGCTAGACGCATTGGGCATTCCATTTCGGAAATGGTTAACAAATTCGATATTGTGAGATCCACAGTGTCTACATTCCGACGGAAATACCAAATTTCAGGCATTACCTCTCACCCCTGACACGCAGTAGCCGGCGGCCTTCCCTTAAAGACAGACAGCAGCGGAGTTTGCTTAGTCAGTGCTAACAGACAAGTAAAACTGCGTGAAATAACCGCAGACATCATGTTAGGTTGGATCCTAGACGACTGGAGAACCGTGGCATGGAGGTCAGATGAGTCCAGGTTTCTGTTGGTAATAGCTCACTGTAAGGTTCGAGTTTGCGCAGACTGCACGAAGCCAATGATACAATTTTTCAAGAAGGCACTGTGAAAGCTGGTGATGGCTCCATAATGGCGTAGGCTGTGTTTACATGGAATGGACTGGGTCCTCTGGTCCAACTGAACCGATCATTCACTGAAAATGGTTATGTTCAGCTACTTCGAGACATTTGCATCCATCCATGGACTTCATGTTCCCAAATGCGGCGTGTCAGCGAGCCATACTTGTTCGCAATTGGTTTGAAGAACATTTTGGACAATTCTAGCGAATTATTTGGCCACCCAGATCGGCCGACATGATTCTCATCGAACGTTTATAGGACGTAATCGATACATCAGTTCGTTCACAAACTTCTCCACCAACAACACTTTCGCAGTTACGAACGGATATAGAGGCAGCTGCATGGCTCAATGTTTCTGCAGGGAACTTCCAACGACTTGTTGAGTCCATGCCACGTCGAGCGGCTACACTAAGCCGGGCAAAGGTCAGGCACGATATGAACACGTATCCCACGGCTCCTGTCACCTCGGTGTACAGTGATAGAAATCGTAACTAAGTTGAATACTTAACGAAATTAAATTTTATTTTAAATACTTTAATACTGTGGTGAATAAAATAAAATGGTGAAAATGTTGGTGTCTGTGGTAATCGAACCCAGGTCCGCAAAGTATTAGTCAATGCTTCGTACTAGTGACGCACAGTGGAGGCAGGACATTGGCGCTTTAAAAGTCTCTTACACCCTACGCCTGTACAATATGCTACCCGCAATTTCAAAGAAAAATACGACCGTTTGAATTTAGTAATCTGTGGCAAAAAATTGACATGGTTGTTCAGAACATGACCTGCCATTCTTAAAACGTAATTCAACTCAAATTTCCGGAGAAGTCTGTCTATCTTGAACGAAATAATGCCAACAGAGAGTAGAAAAGCTGGTGATTTTGCCAGCATGCTGGTCTCTGGGGTTAAGAGTGGAGCAGTATGTGACGTAATATTCGTCCCGCGCGCCGCACAAGAGTGCATGGATTCCGGTCGCCGTGTATTTGATTTCGCGCGTTGTCGCGGAGGAACGGAGAAGACAGCTCCGTTTCACTGCCCGCCGCTGACGTGCCACTTGTTGTGTGTTCGGCGACCGAAGTAGCCGTGCAGTTCTAGGCGCTGCAGTCTGGAACTGCGAGACCGCTACGGTCGCAGGTTCGAAACCTGCCTCGGGCATGGATGTGTGTGATGTCCTTGGGTTAGTTAGGTTTAACTAGTTCTAAGTTCTAGGGGACTAATGACCTCAGAAGTTGAGTCCCATAGTGCTCAGAGCCATTTGAACCATTTGTTGTGTGTTCGCTTGGTAGCGTGCATCCAGGCGTGGTGAGCGCGGCGGCGCTGTCACCGCCGAGGCCTTGGCGCAGCCACCCACTTCCTGGGACTTGCGTAACGCGCCTCTCTCTGGCGCCTCTCCCGCTCGCGACACCGATCCCACAGCACAGGAGCGCATAGCAGAGCGCAGCGGGCGGCTAGGCCACTGTTTGCTTTGGACGCGACAGCCGCCGCCTGCAGCCAGCAGCCATTAACTCAACCCGCTGCTGTCAGGGGACGGCCGGGTCGTTAGCTCGGCGCTCAGCGGCGGGCGTGTTCGGCACGTGTTGCCCGTACGCAGGCTTAATCTCGTCCAGGGGTGAGTGCAAGGGCGGAGGGGAGCAGGGAGGGGGTGGCGCATCGTGTTTCGGAATCCCGGCAGAGTTCCCCGGAAGGCGCTTGTGTCAGCACAGGCGCCTCAGGAAATTGCTTGCTGCAGATCTATGTAACTTGAGCGCATTGCGCTACCTTACCCTTCGCTGTCTGCATACTGTAGTCCTACATCCGAAAAGAGTTAACACTGCGAATGGGAAGTACTTCTCTTGTCAAGAAATGTAATAAGCTTTACTCCTGATGACGAAAGTTACATTAACCCTCGAGAAATTTGATAATAAACTCCATTTGCTGTCTTTTCAGAAGCGTCTTACTTCGCCGTTACATATTCCGAAGGGACTGGACTCTTGTGTGAACTAACATTTGTGCGGGGAGTCGCAGGTAGTCCGTCCGTTAGTTGACGAAGCCCACGAATGGGAAAGCAAACAAATAAAATGCCTTGGGATCCGCAGAAATGTCAACACATCCCGTCTCTGCACAATTGTCGCAAACTCCATTTCGAAGGACACATTCATCTTTAGGGCTTGAGGAACTTCAGGGTGGTAGCTACACGCTACAAACGCTTATCTGTGAATTTTACTGATTTTTCGGTTGTACCGCATTGAAGTAATTTTTTTCGTTTTCTTTATGCTGTTTATGACGATATGTGGTTTTCAGTTTGCCAATAACTGCTGCCGTTCTCGGCAACTGGGTGAAATTTTACTCCTAGCCTATTGTGCGAGTTTCCATTCTTTCTCGTGGCTGGTATAATGCGAATACAGCGTGTTTCAAAGTCTTTGCATCAAAGTCTCGGGGTGATAGGTCATGTCATGGGGAACAACATCTGTTAGAGACAAAATGACAAAATGTTAGCTGATGCTTCCTGGTGGCGTTAGGTGTGTTTTTATTGGATTCTCCTGGCCTGGGACAACAAGATTTCTCCGGACTATCAGTGTCTACTAACCAAGTGTGCTGTGTACTATCTACCCCAGTAAACTGATGAAGATTTTTAACAAAGATACTTCAAGAACGAGTGTGCCTAAGAGGAGAGTGATATTTTAGAAGCGAATGAGGACCTTGAGTTTTTCTCCGCCTGTCTACATTCACGAAGAGCAGATGACTGGAGTATAGGCAACAAACACTGAATACGAGCGCCAAAGAATGCCTGTGCCCTGACACATCTTTGGAGCTTAACCAATAATTACAGACTCCTATCACCGCTGGAAGCTTCAGCGACCATTTTGTCCGTAACAACAGTTGCTCCCCACGACATGACTGTCAACCGCAGACGTTGAAACACCCAGTTTGCTATTTTACATAGATCACCTGCTTTGTTAATGTCAAATATGTACGATTAAACACACGTAATTAATGAGCTCATCTGCAGCAGACCACAAGTGCTGAAGAAACACGTAGAAGCCATTGACCTTCAGCAGTAATTGGACATGTCGATGAGAAAAGCACAGTGGTCTTTTCTCTCCTGCCGGCCGGAGTGGCCGAGCGGTTCTAGGCGCTACAGTCTGGAACCGCGCGATCGCTACGGTCGCAGATTCGAATCCTGCATTGGGCATGGATGTGTGTGGTGTCCTTAGGTTAGTTCGGTTTAAGTAGTTCTAAGTTCTAGGGGACTGATGGCCACAGCAGTTAAGTCCCATAGTGCTCAGAGCCATTTGAACCATTTTTTTTTTTTTCTCTCCTGCGAGCCACTCTGTCAGGAGTTGATCCACGGTTCGATTCTGGGAAAAGAGGGAGGAGGAGAGGGAATCGGTTACAGTTTGTTACTATCTCTGTCTCCTCTCGCTGCACGAAATATAACTTGCCAACATCCCCAGTTTTAACGTGCCACAAATATGTACTATTTCAATAATAATGAGAAAAAACATGAATTATTTTATTATTATTATTTTGATGAGAAGAAAGAGAGCGTGGAGCTGGGATTGTAAGTTTCCAAACCGCAAGACATTTCTCGTCCCTCCCCCACCCCCCCCCCCCCTACCAAATACTTTATATTTTGATCATTTCTGCCCAAAAACAATAAAATCTACACAATTTTATTTCTGAAGCTTAACACAGTTACAGCAGAATTCACTAAGTTCCCAACTGGCACTAAACAATTTATGAAAACGTACGTTAATATGTCCAGTTTCCAGTTACATAAGAATTAAATAGGTCCCCAAATGGCACTAAAGACTTGATGAAAACGTACGTAAGTACACCTAATTTACACTAAATGGCTGACAAACACAACCAAATCTGAGAAGATGTAACCTTGCTAGTTTTTCAGAGCATTTAACTGGTCACCCATACAGACTAAAACATTTTAAAGACTGTCACAAAACACAGAAACAGAAAAAAACATGACTCCAAATTACATTTAGAACATGCAAAAAGAAAAGCCTTCATAATTTCGAATAAACAAGATTAACATTTAAGCACAGGAAATAGTTAATCCCGATACCAGATCAGAATCACATGAACATATGCAAAATACATCTTAAAGCATTGGCAGTCCTTTACAAGTTCCTTAATTCTCTTTCAAGAAAGCAGTACAGACGAAAAACACAACCACAACCAGATTACACTGCCACGATACTGGAGAAGCAAATGAAGCTTAAATAAAGTTTAGCTAATTTTCGTCTCGCGACGACCATGGATGGAAACACACAAGTTACTCGGCTGTGAAAAATAGAAAAGTTGCAAGCGTTTATTTTTAAAACACTCCCCGTCTGATGCATTGTGTTCATCGGTGCTCTCTGGTGGTGCGGTCAACGAAGTTGGCAACTCGTAGTTTCTTACGCACAGCTGTGCTCGGTCTGCCCCTAGCCCATCATTCCAGACTGTAGCATGCTAGGGACGAGATCTCCAGAGATGTTGTTACCAATGTGTCCAGCAACGGTGCAAATCTGAGCAGCATGGCGCACCGGAGCTCCTCGGAATGCGGCCGTGTAGTCGATGGTAGTCACTGATGGCACGAAGACTCTATGGCACTATACAAGCAGCACACACCGAAGCCACGGCTGCGGACCCACCGCTCTAAATTCGGGCAGTCGGCGTCAACTGCACTCTCTTGTGAAACTTTAAAGCACTGGTTGCTAGGTTACAACAACATAGATATAATAGAGGGAAACCCTGTATTGCTTTATCACAGCTCCCAGAGAACGGCTATTCAGAAAAATACAGCCTTTGAAAAGCAGGAACTTTAATAGCAGAAATCTAGAAGTATGGAATCAATGTGAAATACTCTGTCGATAGCACTCATTACTTCGTGAGAATAAAGACCTAGTTGTGTTTGACTTCGATAACGTCATAATTTACATAGAAAAAAATAGAAGTGTGCATTCAAAATTATCAGTATTTCACCAAGCACTACGTCTGCTAACACTGGTTTGAAAATTATAGCTATATGGCCGTCTAAGTCCGCAGCTCGTGGTCGTGCGGTAGCGTTCTCGCTTTCCACGCCCGGGTTCCCGGGTTCGATTCCCGGCTGGGTCAGGGATTTTCTCTGCCTCGTGATGACTGGGTGTCGTGTGATGTCCTTAGGTTAGTTAGGTTTAAGTAGTTCTAAGTTCTAGGGGACTGATGACCATAGATGTTAAGTCCCATAGTGCTCAGAGCCATTTGAACCATTTTTTTGGCCGTCTAAATGAGGGGAGTCATTTCCGACTTTGTTCAGGATGTCAGTCTTCCCGGTTCTGTCTTGTCTTATTCGACTTCCACGTGGGCTTTCAATAAGTAATGCAACAGAGATTTTTTCTGAAAGCAGACTGGTTTTATTCAGGATTCCTATACACCATATTATACCTCAAATAATCTTCGTTCAATACGATGGCCAGACACCACCTTACTGGGAAGTCCTGTACGCGCATGGTACCACTCTACTGGTCGACGTCGAAGCCAACGTCTTGCTGCATCAATAACCTCCCCATCATCCACGTACTGCTTCCCGCGGCGTGCTTCCTTCATTGGGCCAAACAGATGGTAGGCGGAAGGTGCGAGATTCGTGCAATGGGATGGATGATGAATAACACTCCAATAAAGTTTTGTGAGCTCCTCTCGGGTGCGCAGACTTGTGGGAGGCCTTCCGTTGTCACGCAGAAGAAGAAGATAGTATGAATTTTTGTGGCGACGAGCACGCTGAAGTCGTTTCTCCAGTTCCCGAGAATAGCACAGTGCACTTCATGCTTTGCGCGACTTCGTTGCACTGATGATAGATGCCTCGCCCAACGACTCACCGGGCTTCTGTTCGTTGACATGTTTCCGCAGACATTCTGCAAGCGCCTATGAATATTGACGATGTTCTAGTTTTCGACAAAAGAAACTCGCTGACAACTCTCTGCTTGGAACGCATCTCCGTTACAGACGCCATTTTGAATGGTACGAGGCCCCTGCCGTCTATCGAAACTTCATGAAACTATAGAGGCTGTAGCAGGAATATTCCACGATGTCCCACAACACATTCAACTGAAATTGGCCGAGAAAAAAAATGATACTTTAGTTATTGAGCATCCTCCGTACATGCAGACTCACGTGCCGTGTCGGATTTGTTGTTTGCAGTAGGTATGGTCAGCCTGTGAATGTTTCTTCTTGGCTGTGAATGTCTCCTCTTAGCTGTGAATGTGTCCTCTTGGCCGTGGATGTCTCCTCTTAGCAAGAATGTTATCGGCTAGACTGTAAGTCCAAGCAAGTGAGCTCGTTCTTACTCAAGCAATTGTGAAGTATCCTGCGTAAAACATAGTTTGCAATTTCTAGGATCGTGTACCATTTCTGAGACTCTTTCGTTTTCAAGCTGCTTTATTCTCCCTTATTCTCGTTTGTGTGACCCAGTTTCTCATACATTTCTCTCCTCGACTGAACATTCCTTTCAATTAGCAGGACGCTTTTCTTTGCACATTCGCTGTAATCCTTGGGCAGTACATTAAATGGTTGTTCCCGAGTTCATGTGATGACTAATGTTTTCTCTTCGACGGACAGTCGTAACTGTCAACAGAATAAACACCATTGCGGACACGTTACAGACTGTATCGTTTGTTTCTTTCAAGAAAGTCTCGTTACTGTAGACAGTTGTTTGTTATGAAAATCTAAAAATTTCCTTACACGTACCATCCATCCACTGTTCATTGAAAAAGTTATGCTTCCTGTAATATTCATTCGCAAATTTTGGTCTGTTCTCTCAGAATAGGTTCCGCTACCGCCCGTAAATTTTGGCCCGAATGGTTTTGTTATCTAAGCTGTCCTCACAGACTAGAGTACAAGAAAGTCAATTGAAGTTGGAGCAAAGTATCGAAATTTATCATGGTTAATAATTATGTTTTACTGAATGGTTACGTAGAGCTATTTCGATTCTAAAAGTTTAGAGTAGTTTCACGGATACCGACTTAGCAAATATGGTGTATCACTTGTTGTTGTCGTAGGTTTGAGTCCGGTTTGCTGCATCTACCCACGCTAGTCTACTCTTTGCAAGTCTCTTCACCCCTGAATAGGCCCTGCAACCTACATCCAGTTGAACCTCCTTAGTGAATTCATGCGTAGGTTTCCCTCTACATTTTTTTTCCTATTGCTTGATGTCTCAAGATGTATCCAGCCACCATATCCCTTCTTTTAGTCAAGTTGTGCCATTAATTTCTTTTTTCCCAGTTCGATTCAAAATTCACTCATTAGTTATTTCATCTACCCATCAATATTCCGCATTCTTCTGTAGTAAACTTTTTAAAAGATTTCTTTTCTGCTTGTCGCAAAGGCTAATCGTCCATGTTTCAGTTCCGTGCAACGCTACAGTCCAGACAAATATCTTCAGTCAACATTTGCCACCACTTAAATTTATATTTGTTTACAGGATCTATATGGCGCATTGGTATCGACCGATTACCTTGCCACCCTCTGCCAATAGCGCCACTGGATGTGGTACGGAGGGTCGTGGAGTCAGCCCCCGTTCTCTCGGTCGTTGTCAGATTTCGCTAATTGGAGTAACTACTATCGAATCAAGTAGCTTCTCATTTGGCATCGTGAGGCCGACTGCACTTTTTACAATCCTCACACCAAGGAAAAATCCCATGCAGTACCGAGAATCGAACCCGGGGACCCTACAAGTTAGTCAGCCACGCTGACCGCTCACGGAGGCGGACTAAATTTGTATTAGATAACAATTCCTCTTTTTGAGCAACACATTCCTTGCTATGCTAATCTGCATTTTATATCCATTTCTTCTTCGACTGTTTTGAGTTATTTTGCTGCCAAAATAGGAGTAACAAATGACATCTGCCGCCGGCCGGGGTGGCCGAGCGGTTCTAGGCGCGATAGTCTGGAACCGTGCGACCGCTACGGTCGCAGGTTCGAATCCTGCTCGGGCATAGATGTGTGTGATGTCCTTAGGTTATTTAGGTTTAAGTAGTTCTAAGTTCTAGGGGACTGATGACCTTAGAAGTTAAGTCCCATAGTGCTCAAAGCCATTTGAACCATTTTGACATCTGCCTGTTTCAGTGCCTCGCTTTTGTTGATGATCTTCTTATAATCCCTTCCCAAGAACACTTACGACCCACATATTCAAAAAGTTAGCGCATAGCGTTAGTGATGGGAAGTGCTACATTCATGCAGGTGAAATGAAGTTATACCAATGTGTGGAACGCATATTTTCTTTCTCCTATAGTTCCTTTGCGATCTGACGCTAGGCTAGAACTCTGGCCAGACATGTCATCCCTGAAAATAGCCTTCGTTTGATGGCGTCGGAAATAGTTTCAGTGTGTCGTCGATCACCGACAGACTGGGAATCGTTCCGCGCACCCGGGTTCAAAGTTTACACGAACCGTGCGTGCGTGTGTGTGCGTTGGTGAGGGGGCAGCGGGGAGGAGGAGGGGTAGTGCCAGAGACGCAGGGCGGAGGTCAGGATAAAACAACACGGGGCGCCGCATCGCACAGCAGCGCCCGCGATAGCTGCCCGCCAGGGTAAACGCCGCTCATAGTTCCAAACAAGTAGCAGGCGGCGATAGGCCTGCTCACAGACAGCCCGTCGCTCCTACTGTGCGGCAAGTCTGCGCAGTAGTTTTTGCTCTGACGGTGTGGTGGAGAGGAAATTTCAAGTTATTACTGAAGCTGGTAGAGCCAGTGCAGGGGCATTCGTCAACGTGTCGAATAGTCAAGACAGTGAACATGAGTAGTTGAGAATGTCGCATCGTTATTGTGGTTGCAGGGGTCTGTCGTAGGTCAGTGAAGCAACTAACGGTAAACAACTACCTTCCAATTGGAAAAAAAGGAAAAAAAAATTAAGGCGCAGTTCATTCCCAAGAAGGGTCGTTAGACAGAGATGCATAATTATAGGCCTAAATCGATGACGCCAGTTCTGTTGTAGAATTATGCAACATGTCTTATGCTCCCGCAATATGTTTATGGAGAACGAAGATTTCCCGCACAAAAATCAGTATGGATTCCGCGAAGAGAGATCTTGAGAAATTTAGTCCATGAGCTCCACAGCGCTGTATACATCGACTCTCAGGTTAATGCTGTGTTCCTTAGCTTCCGGAAGGCAGCCGATACATTTGTGCACTGTCGTCTAGTAACAACATACGAGCTTACCAAGTTTCGGACCAGACTTTGGACTGAATGCAGGACTCTGTTGCAGAAATAATTTAAGTGTCTTTCGTGACGTAACGAAATCGGCAAATGTAGAGGGTAATTTCAGAAATACCCTAAGGGTACCATTTACAATTTATACTAATGATCTAGCGGAAAGTACTGGAGGTTTCTTGAGGCTATTCGCGGACGGACTGTTCCCTGTAGGGATGTTCCAACCTCAGAAGACTGTAGCGAAATGCAGAAAGGCCTGCATCGGATCGAGGACTGGTGGAGGGCGTCAAAATAACTGTCACGTATTGCACACACAGGCGAAGAGATCCACTACTGTTACATTGAAACATTGGCGCCGGCAGCTGTGGCCGAGCGGTTCTAGGCGCTACAGTCTTGAACCGAGCGACCGCTACGGTCGCAGGTTCGAATCCTGCCTCGGGCATGGATGTGTGTGATGTCCTTAGGTTAGTTAGGTTTAAGTAGTTCTAAGTCCTAGGGGACTGAAGACCTCAGAAGTTAAGTCCCATAGTGCTCAGATCCATTTGAACCATTTTGAAACATTGGAGACAAATCATTGGAAACAGTAGCTACCGTAAAATAACAAGGAATGACCTACAGTGGAACGGCCACATAAAACAAATTGTCAGAAAAGCTTTTGTCAGCTGAGAATCACCGGGAGAATATGAATAAAATGTAATTCATCCACAAAAGAAGTAACTTACAAAGCCTCGTTCGACCGATTCTTCAGTATTGTTCGTCATTCTGGGACCTTTATCAAGCAGAAATAATAGAGGAGATGGAAAAATGTCCAACTGATACATTTCGGCACAGGATTACTCGGAGCGAGAGCGTTACGTAGATGCTCAACAAACTCCATTGACAGACGTTACATGACAGGCGTTGTGCATCACGGAGACATTTTCTGTTAAAATTTAGAGATCGTGTGTTCTAAGAAGAGCGGGACAACATTCTTCTTCCTCACACATATGTCCAACGAAATGATAATCACGAGAAGCCGCGCGGGGTAGGCGCGCGGTCTTAGGCGCCTTGCCACGGTTCGCGCGGCTCTCCCCGCCGGAGGTTCAAGTCCTTCCTCAGAAATGGGTGTGTGTGCTGTCCTTAGCGTATCTTAGTTTAAGCTGGATTAAATAGTTTGTAAGCCTAGGAATCGATGACCTCAGTACTTTCGTCCCATAGGAATAACCACCACCATCACGAGAAACTGAGAGAAATTAGAAATGTGTGTGTGAATTCCTAAGGGACCAAATTGGTGAGGTCATCGGCCTCTAGACTCACAGACTACTTAAACAAAGAACAACACGCAAATCCATGGCCGAGGGAGGACTCTGATGGGAGGGGCCGCGCAGTCCATGACATGGCGCCTCTAACCGCGCGGCGACTCCGTGCGGCAGAGAAATTAGATGTCTTGAGGAGCTATATAGCCATTAATTGTTTCCACGCGCCTATCTTGAGTAGAACAGGACAGGGGAGAAAGGGTAGAAGTACCAAAAGTAATATCTGCCTCATATCGTAAGGTGTCTTGGGGAGTATGGTTGGGAAGTTTCTGCGAGAGATGAAGTATGAGTATGAGTGTTCTACTATTCTGCACCGCCTAGAAACGTTGTAGATTTGTGTGTGCGGTGCTTCACCATACATCCTCTGCGTATTCCAACACCGGCCGTATCAGGGTCTTGAAGGGGATCGTACTGTGTGCGGCCACCATAGATGTTGGATTAAACACCTCACTCTGCCCGGTACTTACCTCAAGATCTCTTACCTAGTATGAAGTTCAAGTATTTTCTTATGACATACCGAGTGAGACAAGGCATGGTGAAAAGGTGGAGTTTTATTCCGGAAATCAGCTGTTTAATCTACCGTTCGGCCATCCAAATTTAGTTTTTTGCTTGAGTTCCCAAAATCACTGTGTGTAATCGTCAGGATGAATGCTTAAAAAAAAAAAAAGCACTTCGTCTTCAGGCAAGAAGTGGCCCATCGGGACCATCCGCCCGCCCTCTCGTCCTCAGCTGAGGATGCGGATAGGAGGGGCGTGTGGTCAGCACACCGCTCTCCCGGTCGTTACGATGGTTTTCTATGACCGGAGCCGCTACTATTCGGTCTAGTAGCTCCTCAATTTGCATCACGAGGCTGAGTGCACCCCGAAAAATGGCAACAGCGCATGTGGCGCGGATGGTCACCCATCCAAGTGCCGGCCACGCCCAACATCGATTAACTTAGATGATCTGACGGGAACCGGTGTATCCACTGCGGCAAGGCCGTTGCGATGCTTCGAAAGGAAACCATTCCTTCCTTCCTTTACCACGCAACACGACTTCTCAACACACTAACTGGTGGTAGATCTGCTGTCTGTTACAAATTCTCAATGGGTGGTGATGGTAACTGGTCCGATTAACCGGGTCTTTTGCAGCGACCGTAGCCACCACTGTGCACTCCATACTCACTTTCTGTGACAGTGAACAGCTGAATCATTTGCATGAAAGCCAGCTGTAGTATTCGTATGCTGAAACGCAAGGTCTTTAACGTGATAACGCTGCACCGAGGATCTCCAGTTAGTATTAGACGCTGTGTCTGCACGTACGTGAAAAGTGCGATCTCAGAGAGAGCTCTGGAGGAGCATCACGTGTGATAAAAGAACTCATTGTAGGCAGAGATTACGCTAGAGGAAAGTACGGCAAGGAAGCTTAAACGCAAATGGCTCAGTAATCGCAGTTGAGAAGACCAGAACCAGATTTACAATTTCTTTGGTTTCTCTAAGTCGTTCCAGACGAATGATTGGACAGTTTCTTTCTGCAGATTGTAGCTTATTTCCTACTCCATCCTTATCCATTTGAACTAGGGTAGCTAACAATATGCAGCTTGTGTGATATGAATTATGCCGTGTGCAGTAAACTTTTTTGCTCTTCGGGCTGCCGGTTGAAACATATCATGCTAGATTGACTGGTAATTGCGACTACCATAATACGGTTCTGCTCAAATAATAACAGAAAAATGCAAAAAAGTGATCTTCGGTGAGATCGCAATGCCACATCAAAGTCGACAACGCGAATCGATACCCCAGACAATAAAAAGGGCTCGCTGCAATCCTAACAACCAGTGGGAGGTACTGGAGAAATCCACGCCTCGCGCTGAGATCAGCTAGCGTCGACCAGACAAGAGCTCTGACCCAGTTCGTGGCCTCATCTGACCTTCTGATGAACTTACACTTTAGTAAATGTCGATCAGTGTAGCTCAAGAGAACAGTTTGTTAATTAGTGCATCATGTCGTTGACAGTTGTAAATTATTCAGTGCTCCTGTGGCAAAGACGTGTGTCAAAGCTAAGTAAATCCTTAGTTCATTAGCGTAATAAAGTGAATTAATGTCATGAGTTTCAGTTTCTATGGGGCTCCTCACTGAGCACCCACAGTTATGGCGGGACGATTGTAGTTTCGTCTGGTCGTAACACAAAGTTATACAAGGTGTTACAAAAAGGTACGGCCAAACTTTCAGGAAACATTCCTCACACACAAATAAAGATGTTATGTGGACATGTGTCCGGAAACGCTAAATTTCCATGTTAGAGCTCATTTTAGTTTCGCTCAATGGAGCATGTTATCATGATTTCATACGGGATACTCTACCTGTGCTGCTAGAACATGTGCCTTTACAAGTACGACACAACATTTGGTTCATGCACGATGGAACTCCTGCATATTTCAGTCGAAGTGTTCGTACGCCTCTCAACAACAGATTCGGTGACCGATGGATTGGTAGAGGTGGACCAATTCCATGGCCTCCACGCTCTCCTGACCTCAACCCGCTTGACTTTTATTTATGGGGGCATTTGAAAGCTCTTGTCTACGCAACCCCGGTACCAAATGTAGAGACTCTTCGGGCTCGTATTGTGGACGGCTGTGATACAATACGCCATTCTCCAGGGCTGCATCAGCGCATCAGGGATTCCACGCGACGGAGGGTGAATGCATATATCCTCGCTAACGGAGGACATTTTGAACATTTCCTGTAACAAAGTGTTTGAAGTCATGCTGGTACGTTCTGTTGCTGTGTGTTTCCACTCCATGGTTAATGTGATTTGAAGACAAGTAATAAAATGAGCTCTAACATGGAAAGTAAGCGTTTCCGGACACATGTCCACATAACATATTTTCTTTCTTTGTGTGTGAGGAATTTTTCCTGAAAGTTTGGCCGTACCTCTTTGTAACACCCTGTATGTAGGAAACGATAACATTTGACCCCAGCAAGTGGACGGGTGAAACAGGTACCTGCAGGATGTGCTAGTACAGAAAAGTCAAAGTGAATTTTAAATTCGTAGTAAGTCATGGTGAAGTGTGATCGTTTCTGAGCAGGTTTTGAGAAGGAAAAGTGGTTTACCGAACAAAATCTTATTTGTGGTGATCAAGATAAATGGGGTGCCTTGTTTATATCTGAGACTCTGAGATCTACATGCCTGGCAGAGGATTTATCGAATCATCTTGACAATATTTCTCTACTCCCCTCCAGAAGAGCGCACGGAGTAGAACGAACACGTATATCATTCTTTGCAAGCTCTGATTCCCTCTTTCTATTATGACAGTCGATTCTCCCTCTGTAGGTCGGAAAAAATATTTTCGCATTCGGAGGAGAAATTTTATGATTGAAATTTCGTGAGAAGCTCCTGCAGCATCGAGAAACGCCTTTGTTTTAATCATGTCGACCCCAAATCGTGTACCATGTCCGTGATACTGTCTCTCCTGCGTCCCGATAATACAACACGTTCTGCTCTTCTGTGAACTTCCTCCGTTAATCCTATCAAGTAAGTATCCCACAGCACGCAGCAGCACTCCAAAAGAGAACGGACAAGCGTAGTGTAAGCAGTCTCTTTAGTACGTCTGTGGCATCTTCTATGTGTTCTACCAATAAAACACAGTCTTTGGTTCGCCTTCCCCAAAGTATTTTCTGTGTGTTCTTATCAAGTTAAGTTCTTCGTAATTGTAATTCCTACGAATTTAGTTGATTTACGGCCTTTAAATTTGATTGATTTATCATGTAACCGAAGTTAAACGGATTTCTTTTAGCACTCACGTGGATGATCCCACACTTCTCATTATTTAGGATCAATTGCCAATTTTCGCACCACATAGGTACCTCTTCTAAAACGTTTCACAGTTGGTTTTGGTTTTCTGATGATTTTACTAGACGATAAACGAAAGCATCATCTGCCAATAGCCTAAGACGGCTGCTCAGATTGTCTCCTAAATAGTTTAAATAGACAAGGAACAGCAGAGGGCCTATAATTCTACCTTGGGGAACGCTAGAAATCACTTCTGTTTTACTAGATGACTTCCCGTCAATTACTGCGAACTATGACCTCCCTGACACGAAATCACAAAACCAGTCGCGGAACTGAAACGATATTTCATAAGCACGCAATTTGATTAGAAGCAGCTTGTGAGGTACGGTGTCAAAAGCCTGCTAGAAGGTTAGAAATACAGAATCAATTTGAAATCCTTTGTCGATAGCACTCGACACTTCGTGTGCGTAAAGAACTAGTTGTGTTTAACAAAAATGATATTTTCTAAATCCGTGTTGACTGTGTGTCAATAGACCGTTCTCTTCGAAGTACTTCATAATATTCGAACACAATATATGTTCCAGACTCGTTCTGTAATTTAGTGGATTACTCCTATCGCTTTTCTTGAATATTGGTATAACAAGTGCAATTTTCCAGTCCTTGGGTACAGATCTTTCGTCGAGCGAGCGGTTGTATGTGATTGTTAATACGGAGCTATTTCATCAGCCTACTCTGAAATCAACCTAATTGGTGTACAGTCTGGTCCGGAAGACTTGCATTTATTAAGTGATTTAAGTTGTTTCATTTCTCCGAGGATATCTACTTCAAAGTTACTCATGTTGACAGCTGTTCTTCCCTCGAATCCTGACTATCATTCACAGAGCACAACTTTTTGATTTTCATGCGTGCTTGATATGAGGAGGGTGCAGAGGATTATGCCCTATATCATCGTTGACACCGCTGTAATCTCCGGTCACAGTAGAACACCACTACATCATTTTCCTCCATCATCTTCATTACTATCATCACTCTCCATCTCACATCCTCTGCTGGGGAAAGATCCGAATAGAATTTTCTCTTCAGTACAGTATACATGCAGCATGTTTCCTACTGTCACCCAAAAATCTGACGTCGTTGTTGTTGTTGTTGTTGTTGTGATCGTCAGTCCTGAGACTGGTTTAATGCAGTTCTCCATGCAACTCCATCCTATGCAAGCTTCTTCATCTTCCAATACCTACTCCTTCCTACATCGTTCTGAATCTGCTTAATGTGTTCATCTCTTGGTCTCCCTCTACGATTTTTACCTTCCAAGCTGCCCTCCAATACTAAATTGGTGATCCCTTGATGCCTCAAAACATGTCCTACCAACAGATCCCTTCTTCTAGTCAAGTTGTGCCACAGACTCCTCCCCGATTCTATTCAATACCTCCTCATTAATTATGTGATCTACCCATGTAATCTTCGGCATTCTTCTGTAGCACCACATTTCGAAAGCTTCTATTCTCTTCTTGTCCAAACTATTTATCGTCCATGTTTCACTTCCATTCATGGCTACACTCCATACAAATACTTTCAGAAACGACTTCCTTACACTTATATTTATACTCGATGTTAAAAAATTTCTCTTCTTCAAAAACGCTTTCGTTTCCATTGCCAGTCTACATTTTATATCCTCTCTACTTCGACCATCGTTAGTTATTTTGTTCCCCAAATAGCAAAACTCCTTTACTACTATAAATGTCTCATTTCCTAATCTAATTCCCTCTGCATCACCCGACTTAATTCGAGTACATTCCATTATCCTGACATTATTCAGATGAAACCGGGGATCAGTTGATTATAAGCACCTATCCCTGCGATTCAGGCAGGAACCCGGTTCCGTTCGATGCTGAGATGCTATTCCAGTATAGTTGGAGAGCCTCTGCAACGCTGTTCGAGTTTAGAGGGAATTCATGTGGATTGAGGTGTGAATGGTAATTTGGATTGGGTTCGAATCCCGGATTTGGTACAAATTTTCATTGGTCGCTTCAGCCTGCATATATACAACATACCTGTCATTTTATTGTCACCTAGGTGTTATTTTTATCTCTTGATGTTCAGCGAAGAACTTTGTGGACCATCTCCCAGCCATTCGGCTGGCTACATGATTAGTTTCATCACTCACATAATTACGTTACCGAGTTCAGTTTAATCCTGATCCATTTCTTCTATTTCCTATAACTTATAGTAACTGCTAATATACATTACTCAGTTTTTTTGCTGAGAAACTCTTTGTTTTAATATTTGTCGTATTAAAAACATCTGTCTTGTATGCATAAGTCAAAATTGGTAATACATACTGACAGCAGACCGCCCGTTTGAGAGATATAATAGCTGCGTTTTCGATATTCTGTTTATCAACGCCTCTCCAATATTTTACGTCTGTGATATTACCTAACGCCTTTTGAATCAGTTTCTTTTCTGACGAAAACAACGGTCTGTACTCGTTAAAGTTCAGGATTTTATTCTGATAAATGTGTTTCATTCAGGTAACAGAGTTTTTAACATCACTTGCAATAAATGGAAGGAAATTCAACTGACACCAGCCAAACCCCGCGCATGAATAACAAATGCAAATAAATAAAAAAAAGACTTCTGGTTTCTTTGAGGGATTCATTCTTATTGAGAAATTTGGATGGTTATGTACAACACTAATTTTCTCAGAGGGAAATAATTGTTTGCCATTTGTGCTATAGTGGGGGTACACATTCTTGTTTTCAGCAGGAAGTAACATGTCAGGGACTGCAAAGCTGTTTGTATATAGATTGGTGTAGGTATTTCGGCCTCGTTTGATATCGTAAGGGCAGATTTAAAATCACTCCAAATTAAGTAATCGAGAATTTATCATGAGCCCTCTTGCAAGATTTGTTAAGCGGTTCTCTGCTGTCCGTGTTAAGTATAGCGTGATGCCGTCGCTCGATAACTCACGGAATAAAGCCTGTGAGGTAATGCTGTTTTATGTAGAACACGTATAGCGCGAGGCAAATGAGCGATTTACTCGACAGCGCGTGCGGCGTGTTCAGCCAACCGCCTCTGATAAAAATCACCCAGGCACTTGTTGTTCTCTGAGACGCGGGAACGACGGGGAGCCATTCTTTAGCACCTGTATCTTGCCTTTCATCTGCGTTTCCCCACCAATAAACAACTACAGACGAGGTTCCTTTCCACTGCAAGCAGAGGCATCACAACGGGTTACAGGGAATTTATCTCTTATTTTAGTCCTCTGTTCTCGTCTTGCCCACGAAATCTCGCCGCGACATACTATTTTTCCTTGTATCTTCCAGCAAAGTGTGTCTTCCTAAAGCATAACAACAAACATCGCACTACGTGACTACGAAGGCAAGTTCCATCTTGTTCGCTGTATCGTAAAACGCTTGAAAGGAAATCGACTATTACTACCGGAGACAAACTCATATGAATCTGCGTTCTATTTCTTCTTTTCAAACGTTATAGATACGACAGATGTTACCTACGAGAGTGGGATTTCAGGTGCTGCCGTGACTTCAAGCTCTCGTTCTCACATGCAGTTTATTTCTTAGTACTTCCCAGAAAAAGGACATAAGGTAATCGATGGCCATACTAGAGACATTTTACAAATACGAAGATACTGTGTATATTTATTCACTCTTTTAGTAAACCATCTGTCTTTTTGCATACTACAGTAACTTTATTTGGTCAGAGGTGTTCGTGCTTTATTTTTACAAGCATTCTCAGCGGGAATGTGATAATCTTCCCGGACGTTCAATTTTAGCAAAACTTCAAACAATTATAGTATGTATATCTAAAGCAGTGAATGTCAATTTTGCATTATTTATCATGTGTTTATTTCTTTTCATGGTTCTTTCAACAAACAAATAGGCAAAGTGAAAAAAGAACGAAAGAATCACATTCACCACAAGAGTGAAAGATTCATTCCGCAATCAAATTCTAAGCTATGGATAAAAGTACTGTTTATTTTAATTTGATTCCGAAATTTGCTTACGCAGTGATCTCGAGAGGGACGTTTGTTCTTTAGTATGTTATCTTAGTAATGAGTATTAGCGTATTGAATCACACATATTGATAAGAAAATTCATATGCTAATAAGTGTACAGATATTAAGAATACACAAATGTTTATTTAGAGTCCATAACTAAAAATTTTCCAAGACTATTATCCAGTAAAGTACGCAGGACAGCTTCTGAGGAAATTGTAAGCTGGAAAATCAAGCTAAGAGTTAGTCTGTGAATCGTATCTGGAAGGGTCAGTGGAGAACAACAACGCATGGAAATGAATTCTGTTTTGAGGGCCTATGCGACACACAATTTTAATTCGCAAGGATATTTGTGAACAAATGTAACTCATGTACTGCCGAAAAGAAGAATAACAGAGTAGCTTTTGTATTTGTAGCATAGTATGGTTACTCTAAAAAGAAAGTGTCATGATCTCCACTTATTTTAGTAACACCTTTAACCGTGATGTGAAATTTAATGAAATTAGGGTTTAACGTCCCGTTGACAAGGAGATTATTAGCGCACAAACGATGATTAGACAAGATTAGGACAGAAAATCGAGCCTTTTTTCTTCTTCTTCTTCTTCTTCTTCTTCTTCTTCTTCTTCTTCAATGTGACCGTCCGCAGTCACCTGAAATTATTTAGGGAACCCACATAAAACTTAAATCAGGATGGTTGGATTGGTATTTGAATCCGCAGTCATCCGAAATGCAAGTCCAGTGCTCCGACTCCCTCGTTATTTATAGTATCAGACGATTCAATATGGTGCAGTTATTCCAGGAGATTATGGGGAAATTAGATTCGGAAATGGGTCGCACAGGGTAGTAGTTAGCTCACCAAGAGAACATTAAATGAAGTTTGACACTAGCAACAGAAGTAGGTGTATTTCTTAACTTTTGAAATTATGTATTTATTTATTAACGCTACAGAGTGACCCATCACCTTGGTAACTATACTGGGTCGTTTGCTACTACAAACCAAACAATTTTCAGAATTTTAATCCTTTTCGTGTTTCTTTTATATAATTAAATCGTTAGTTAAAAAAGAGCACAAAATACATATTTACAGTCTGAAAAAAAATTTTAATATATTCATAAGATGAAATTTTAAATGAAAGGAAACATTTAGTTGGCAAAAGAAGTCTCTTCGTGTAGCTATTTCTATTGGGAGGGCTTCGATAAACAATTCGAGCCTGTCTAAACAGAATTTGCCTATTCTATTCTACCATAGCTACTACTATATGTATGTACGTTGTTATACACTCCTGGAAATTGAAATAAGAACACCGTGAATTCATTGTCTCAGGAAGGGGAAACTTTATTGACACATTCCTGGGGTCAGATACATCACAAGATCACACTGACAGAACCACAGGCACATAGACACAGGCAACAGAGCATGCACAATGTCGGCACTAGTACAGTGTATATCCACCTTTCGCAGCAATGCAGGCTGCTATTCTCCCATGGAGACGATCGTAGAGATGCTGGATGTAGTCCTGTGGAACGGCTTGCCATGCCATTTCCACCTGGCGCCTCAGCTGGACCAGCGTTCGTGCTGGACGTGCAGACCGCGTGAGACGACGCTTCATCCAGTCCCAAACATGCTCAATGGGGAACAGATCCGGAGATCTTGCTGGCCAGGGTAGTTGACTTACACCTTCTAGAGCACGTTGGGTGGCACGGGATACATGCGGACGTGCATTGTCCTGTTGGAACAGCACGTTCCCTTGCCGGTCTAGGAATGGTAGAACGATGGGTTCGATGACGGTTTGGATGTACCGTGCACTATTCAGTGTCCCCTCGACGATCACCAGTGGTGTACGGCCAGTGTAGGAGATCACTCCCCACACCATGATGCCGGGTGTTGGCGCTGTGTGCCTCGGTCGTATGCAGTCCTGATTGTGGCGCTCACCTGCACGGCGCCAAACACGCATACTGCCATCATTGGCACCAAGGCAGAAGCGACTCTCATCGCTGAAGACGACACGTCTCCATTCGTCCCTCCATTCACGCCTGTCGCGACACCACTGGAGGCGGGCTGCACGATGTTGGGGCGTGTGCGGAAGACGGCCTAACGGTGTGCGGGACCGTAGCCCAGCTTCATGGAGACGGTTGCGAATGGTCCTCGCCGATACCCCGGGAGCAACAGTGTCCCTAATTTGCTGGGAAGTGGTGGTGCGGTCCCCTACGGCACTGCGTAGGATCCTACGGTCTTGGCGTGCATCCGTGCGTCGCTGCGGTCCAGTCCCAGGTCGACGGGCACGTGCACCTTCCGCCGACCACTGGCGACAACATCGATGTACTGTGGAGACCTCACGCTCCACGTGTTGAGCAATTCGGCGGTACGTCCACCCGGCCTCCCGCATGCCCACTATACGCCCTCGCTCAAAGTCCGTCAACTGCACATACGGTTCACGTCCACGCTGTCGCGGCATGCTACCAGTGTTAAAGACTGCGATGGAGCTCCGTATGCCACGGCAAACTGGCTGACACTGACGGCGGCGGTGCACAAATGCTGCGCAGCTAGCGCCATTCGACGGCCAACACCGCGGTTCCTGGTGTGTCCGCTGTGCCGTGCGTGTGATCATTGCTTGTACAGCCCTCTCGCAGTGTCCGGAGCAAGTATGGTGGGTCTGACACACCGGTGTCAATGTGTTCTTTTTTCCATTTCCAGGAGTGTATTAATTCTACGTGATCTGTGTACGACAGTGCTATTTGTTACTACAATTGCTTCCTCCACGTAACTGCGCCGTAAGTGGGAGAGGAGCCTCGGGAGGTGACCTCGGGCCTCGCTCCTCGAAGAGAGCTTCTTATCTATGTTGTGCGCTTGTGTTTGTGTATTTACATCTTATTATACCTCGTATGTACGTTTATGCACAATTTTATAAAGTTCACATGTTTTACAGTTTACATGTTTGGAAATAATGATCCGAAGAACTAAATAATTACTTCTTTTACTTGTACGAACAGGAAAATTCGTTTTTTTCCCTTGTTCTAAGTTATTTCTAGATTTCATGCTTGTATTTCTTGCAGTATTGTTGCTGTCGTGTGATCTGCTACTATGTCGTACATAGATCTGATTATATTTGAGTGTTCATGTCATCAACTGTGTCTGTATGATCATTTGTTTCTAAATCAGTGTCTGAATGTTTGTTGACCCATGCATCTTGTTATGGTGTAGGGTGTGTTCCGGGCCGTGATCTTGTGTATGGTCGTTGCTGCTTACAAGTCTGCGGTTAAGCATGCTCCATTTATCTAGGTCTCTTTAGCTTGCCCTTTGTCTTTGCTGTCTGACGTCGGCCTTACGTGTGTGTGTGTGTGTGTGTGTGTGTGTGTGTTTGTGTGTGTGTGTGTGACACATTTTATTGGACCCCCACCAGGTCCATGTTGCCCACATTCACGCATATCACTTTGGATAAGGCCAAAGCGGTGCGTGTGTGAAGGGTAAGGGCAATGGCCCGCCAGGGACTGTACCATACCGCGACTTGGGTAGACATGTCTGAGCCTCGACCATTCCCGGATGTTCGGGAAGAAGGAGAAAACTCGACGGATCTTCTCGGATGTTAGTCATTCTTTTTGCCATATCTCATCCTTCCAAAGATTTAATTGGCGTTTTTCTGTAATATGCTTACCTGTTTTCTCACATACCATATCCAGGCTTCCCCTTTTGAGCCAGTATGCTGCTGTTCTGTCTAATGGTTATGCCAATAGGATATGCTGCAAGTGCAATGCTTGCGACTTCCACGAACGTAGTGCCAAATGATCCTCACATTCTGAGCAATACACTTCTTTGTCCACGCCCCACAATGGTTTTTTGGGTCGTTGAGTAATAGTCGACGTACCCAGGTACTTGCTGCGAAACACATCATAGATTCAAAGAGGGCTGTATGACACATTCTCAGTGTCTGCAATTGTAGTCCTTAGTGAGCTGAGTTTAGAAAGGTGAGTTTGTGCATTACTCTTGACGCTTTTTGAGTTGTAAGTCTCATATGTTCATTGAATGTTAGCCGTTCGTCGAGGTGTGCCCCTAGGTGTCTTGTTGTTATTTTCCTCTGCAGGCTAGTGTTAGTTCAACCTAAGGTGGGGTTTCTCTGCAAGGCCCCTTTGATCAGTAAATATACTGTCTTGTTTGCCATAATTGTGAGCTTGTTATGGCTGCACCACTCACCTAGTTTTATAAGGAGATGTGTAGCCTTGCTTTCGAGTTAGATTCTCTAGTTTGCAGTTCTTACTGCTATAAGTCAGCATAAGCCACACAATACCCTTCACTCTGTCATCTTCGTCCATATAGTTTATGAGCTGTTCTATGGCAACATCCCAGAAAATTGGCCCACAGATTGAGCCTTGTGGGCATCCGTTACTTTTTCGATAACCTTTTGCGTTCCTGCTTGCCATTGTACTATCCTATCTTTGCAGTAGTCGAGTAAGCTATGGTAGAAGACTGTTGGCGTCTGCATCCCTGGTAACCTTGCGAAGAAGGCAGACCACCAGAGATGTCGAAGGTGCCTGCTATATCTATTGCTATTACTTCTGCGTATTTTTCTGGTGTGGCCTGTATCATTTCCAGGGTGCGGTTAAGTACATTATCTATTGAGCTTTTTGTCCAAAACCATACTGGTGTGGAATAAGGCCGAAGAGCCTCTCCTGCGCCTTAGCCAAACTGATCTAGAGGCAGAAGGGCCTATAAGTCTTTGCTTGAGTTTGTTTCGTCTGCTCGCTTTAATTTTTTAATGTACAGTGGCTGAATGACGATAGTCAAGCATTTGGGTATCGCCATTCAATGGTTCCAGCTCCGTACGCAGCCACTGTCCATCTATATGGTCTGAAGATGATCATGTGACGATGGAAACCGATCACCTTTTAATGAATGTGCCTTGCGATCTAGACTGTTTTATAATTAATTTCAAATAATACATTGTGATGGCTGACTTTCTCTAGCGATGTTTTCAAAAGTAATTGTTAACGCTGAATATAAATTTAACTGCTACGAAGTCTTTTTTGAAAGATTTTTGCCTGCATTGTAGTCGCTGCTGATTTGCTGGGTAGATCGAATAACTAACGAAGACTGAATCGAAAAGGAAAAAAAAAAGAAATTTATGGAATCACTTGACCAAGTAAGGATGTAGGTAGATAGGACACGTTAGCTGCCCAGTAGGCGATTTGTGACATAGCGCTATCCACCTACAAAAAAGATACAGGAGCCAGGTAATACATAACAGCCGGCTTAATGCGATTTGCTTGATTATACTCTTCCTATAATAAGATTCCACCGAGGCGAACCATTTTGCCATTTGACTACTCGATGGGTTAGGTTGGATGTCGTTTTAAATTGATGTACTTATCAGGAAACGCAATTTGCGCATACGATCATGTGTGGTAACCCTAGAAAGTTTCGTATTATCCCACTGCTTAGCTTTTGCGCATTTTATGGCGTTCAGCGACAGCCTGAATTTCCCGTGAGAAGCGGTACTTCTCGGCGGAGTAATGCACGATAAATTACTTCCTGCAGGATTCCTATATGAATGTGTAGTAGTGACTAGTAACCTTCACCAGAGCACACACATAATTCATATAAATTACGAACGTTGGGATGAGAATGACTTGCAATTTATGGAACCGGACCAACACACTGAATATCGCCTAAGAACGAAAAAGCACACGAATAATTGTACGACTTGTAATCTCGTATTATTTTAAACAATATTCTGTCTAAAATTTGGGCCGCAATCGAAGAAAGACTGTCGTTCTAGCCTATCATCGTAGAAACACACTTAAAGGTACCAGCCACATGCCAAATTCGTGACAGAATAAGTTGATGTCTTTGTGCTGAATGTGATCACTTACGAGCTTATCTACGAAACGAAATGAAAAGGCTCAGATAGACGATCTGGTGCAATCAAAGCAGCTTTAATGCATTAAAAAACACTATATTCAGATAAACCAAAGTAAAATAACCCATAAAATCTTCCTTCTTCATCCATTCGATTGTCACTTAACAACAAATTTACACTGAATATGGACATTACGTTACTACTAAGTGACTACGCAAAAAAGCAAGCGGAATACATTGCTCGTGCAAATGCAACAATACGAGAATCGGTTTCCTTTAATTTACGCCTATGGTCACAAACATTTTGTTAACAGATTACCGGTTTCGGTCTTTAATGACCATCATCAGATCTGTTTCATAAAAACAAAGTACTAATGTACTGCAGCCATAGTGGCATCGTCAAATGTTAAATGCGGAAGCAGCACCAGCATCGTCATATAAATAACACCATATGCACGAGTCTTGTTGTCAGTAGCACTACTGTTTAAATCTTCCAGACTTTGGTTTCCTTTCAGTGTTCCCTTCTCCGTTATGTTAGCTAACCCGAGACGACTTGAATCTTCCCCCTTCCCTACTCTTTTCTGCTTATAAATTGTGTGACATTCACGGACTAATGAATTTGAAGCAATACATCAATTTAGAGCCTCATATGAGCAAATATTTAAAGGGAGCGATTTTAATTGCTATTAAAGAAAGATTTTTTATTTCGACAGGTATTATTCGTGACACTATTATAATTTTTTCTCGGACCATAATTTGCAGAAATGATAGCCTCTGCATAAAAATAGTGAGACTGTACTGCAGTGCCGTAATCATAACCATGTTTAAATCAACACGACACCAGAAAGATGACCAAATATCATTTCATCTTGCGAAGGCAAGAAAAGAAGTACGGAGTGTGTTGGTCGAGAGACCTTTATGTTGATTTGAAGCTGTGAAATAGTTCTGTCTTAATCACTTTTGCATTGTACCACGTTGTCTGATGGCTTTCAATTTCCTTAGATTTCACTACATTCTGACACGTTTTTGGGCATCTTTAACAGTGTGGTCTGGTTTGTGCATAGCGCTCTCACACCATAACAAATGCTACAGCGAATGTAATAAAATCAAATATTTCGAAATTTACAGCATTGTCACAGCGGGAACTCTAACTCACTGGTCTCCATGTGATAACCGTTTGGATAGAACAGGATTAACTGTCCCATCAAGTTATCCAGCTTTTAGTGTTACGCAGTTTCTACGGATCTGATAAGGTAAATGCTGGGAGATTACCTTAACAAGGACACGACTGATTTCCTTGATCATTTCAATAATATGCTTCGTTTCTAATGACTTCGTCTCTGACGGGACGTTACACTATATCTTCCAACCTTTCATCCGCCTGAAAGTGGAAATTCATTCAAATTTGGTGGTGGCTTACAAATAGTATTTTCCATCTTTTTCGACAGTTATTGAACAGGGTGTCAAATTACAACGCAGTCGTACCCTTTTCTGTGGTCACCCACGCAAAAATTTCGTTCAGAGTTTAAGGCAAGAAAGAACATTACGGTGTTGGACGATCGCTCAGTAATAATTGACGCCATAGACTCATTAGAAAGAGTACACTTTGCATAAGAATTAACTATGAGAGAGAGAATTCCAACAGGGATGGTGCAAGAGTTGAATAGTGATCAAAAAACTTTTCTGAGCAGTATGTAGTCAGTCCACCTTAATGATCTTAATAAGAATCCATGTTATTTTGTACGACTATTTCGGACCGTGGGTGACGCCAGAAACGGAACAACCACCAGAATAGTCAATGAAAGCAGGTGGCCTTGAGGCAAAGAAGTCCATTTCATCTGCTGTATGCAAAAAGTAAAATAATAGAACAGTGCTATAGAAATCTTTTTTACCAGATGGACTTTAAAAAAAGCGAGTTAGACTTGAAGAGGTGCAGCCAGAAATAGAAGAAAAGGCCATCTCGCATCAGCAGAATGAGTTCACCCACTGCGGGATTTAAAGTATGAGTTGTTGGAACAAATATTCGCTACATTTAGTGCCGTCTGACTTTTATCAGTTCCCACACTAAAACAGTTATGCCTGGAAAAACGTTTTGGGTTCAGTGGAATGGTTATGGCTGCCGGCTTTTCTACTGACCCACAGTTCCGCTTCAGGCTTGGCAAAGTCCTTCGACCTAAGACATAATTACACAGAAAAATAAGTGAGCTTCCATTGCTATGCCGAGAATATACCAAGTTACCGTCATTAAAAGACAAAATTCGGACTTCTAGTGTGTCGAATTTCAATCAGTAAGGTTGACGTTAGCTCGCCCGGTTCGCGCTGCTTCTCGAGCGGAACCGCGCAGGGTAACCGTGCGGTCTTGGGCGCCCTGTCACGGTTCGCACGACTCCCACCGTCGGAGGTTCGAGGCCTCCCTCGGGCATGGGTGTGTGTGTTGGGCTTAGCGTAAGTTACTTTAATTAGTGTGTAAGCCTAGGCACCGATGACCTCAGCAGTTTGGTCCCATGGAACCGTACCACAAATTTCAAAATTTCCAAGCGGGAAGGCGTGCCAGCCCTGGCACGAATCCACCCGGTGGGTTAATGTCGAGGTTCGGTGTGCCGACCAGCCTGTGGATGGTTTTTAAGGGGAGTTAGAACGGAAAAAATATTTTTTTCACCTTTTCGAATTTTTATCTCACTAGAAAATTTGCAATTTTCCGTATAAAATTATATATATATATATATATATATATATATATATATATATATATATATAAAAAATCACTTATTAACTCACATGGGTAGTATTTTATTTTTTTTAAATATAATCCATACCGGTTGAAAATGATAAAATTTTTACGTGCATTACTTCAAGATCTAATAAAATCGGTAATTTTTTATATAGAAGGCTGTGGATTGTTGTGTTATAAAGGTTACCAGTTTTGGTCATGTCCAGAAAAGGATAGGCACCAGGTTAAGGAAGTTGAAACAAAGTTTGAGAGACAAGAAACATTCTGATGGTGAAACCGTAAGAGGCAGGCTGACAGACAAAATAATTGATGAACTACAGCAGTATTATGGGATGGCAATTAGAAATAATACTGAGGATTTGCTGAAAACGAAGCAGGCACTATGGGTTACCTTCTTCCACAGACTGTCAACTGATGGAAAACCAGTACACCACCTTTGACCTCCTGAACCTGATTCATGGTGCAATTACCACAATGCCCAGTACTCAAACAGTTCATACAGCCATAAACATTCCATCCCAGCAGCAGTCATGGACATCATAAAACCTTCTTACAGAGACCTGGCAAATCCTGAATTACTGAAGAAGTGTCTGTATGGTCAGACTCCAAATCCCAATGAGTCGTTCAATAATCGTTTATGGACTCGCTTACCAAGAAATTTTTTTGTTGGAATGAAGACACTAAAAGGGGGGGGGGGGGGGGTAGCGATACTGTTATCGCTTTTAATGATGGCAACATTGGTAGGGTGAAACTGCTGCAGCATATGGAAATTAAACCTGTAGCAAACAGCATCAGAGGATGTGAACGGATGGACAAGGTTCGCACTGATAATGCAGAGTATGCAGCACATTTGGCCACTAAGGAGCCCAGAAAGAAGAAAAGAGGAAAAAACGGAAAAAGGATCAAGAGGATGGTGCAGGGCGCTTCTGAGTGACTAAAAATAAAAAAATTAAGCATATATTGAGTTAGTCTTTTGAAACTTTAGAAGCCGTTCTTGAAAATTTACATTTTCTGTTGCCTTTTTTCCTAAATCTCAGAAACCACTTCGAGTATAATATACAAATTTTCTGGGAGTGATAATATACATATCTTGAATCTACCGAACTAAAAGAAGAAAATAATTTTATGTATAATTAAAATTATTTAGGATAATGTACGAAAAAGTACACAAAATTTTAACCGTTTAATTAAAAAATTGTATTTCCGAAATCAGCGGCTGAAATGCAATTATTGTAGTTCAGCAGACTCAGAACATACAGTTTAATGTCCTGTAAAAGTTTCATGTCAAAGGCGACAATGGTTCCTCAAATACAGGGAAGCCAAGTCATTAAATTTAACATAGCCTGGATAGTGCGTTCCAACTCCGCTCAAGGCGGTTTTCCGTCTACCTCGCCGAATGCGGGCTGGTTCTCCTTATTCCGCCTCAGTTACACTATGTTGGCGACTGCTGCGCAAACACTGCCGTCATGTACACGTACACCATAATTACTCTGCCACGCAAACACCCGGGGCTACACTCGTCTGGTATAAGACGTTCCCGGGAGAGGAGTGTCCACTGAGGGCTCAACCGCACCCTGGGTTCGGTGTGCGGCAGCGGTTGTGTGGGTGGACTGCTGTGACCTGTTGTGACGTTGTGAACCACTGAGAGCTACGACGCGACGAAGCCTCTCCGTCGTTTCTAGGTTCCCAGTTTAATACACACTACACACAACACGCAAGGTTGCCGTTACTGAAATGTACACATGTTTACTGAAATGTAGACCTATTATTAAGCAGTTCAATAAACCTTTCTTATGCGCAATAGAAGGAAAAATTCAGGTCGTCGTTGTATGGAGCTAATGCAAGTCGAATAGACCTGCACCTGTAGCTGTTAAGCTATGAGGGAACGGTAGTGTGAAACATCTCATTGTAAACTGCGCATACAAATACCAATTTCCAAACCTGTATTCGAGCATGTTGTCCACCATCAGCGGCATATATTGTATACGTTTATATCAAATGACATGTGTGTCGAGAATGAAAGCGCTATGTTAAAAGTCATGTGGGTATCTGTGCTACTCAGGTCGTTGTGTGCTCATGTTAGCTGTTCTAACGCTAAACGGCTACACTTTTTGATCTTCTTGGAAACTAATACACTTGGATACTAATACATTTAACTCCCAGTATACAACAAGATGGCTTTTAACAATTTCCTCCAATCTCTGGAGCACGAAGCATACAAAATTTTCATCTCACTGCAGTTCAGGAGACATGAACTGCACTATGTAGTATTTTACGATCTGCAGCACTTACTACATCTTACTTGTCGATAATGCACTTTTCGCAGACAAGATCCCTGTGAAAAAACCGTTCATGAAACACAGTTCATTGAGAATAGTGCAACCACTTTCCGTTCAAATGCCCTGGGACAATTAATGCGAAAACCGAATGTTTGATTTTGATGAAAACAGCTCAAACTTTTCTTTTATACTTCTTGCTCAGAGCATTAAACCACTCAGATGTGATTAAAGATGTTTTGGTGGCATGTTACTATCGGAAATTGTTATACCTATTTATAATGGTGATATCTTAGCACGAGGAAGTGTAAATAAAATTGTTTCGTATTGATTTCCAATTTTTTAAATGCCTATGAAGTTCCTTATTATGTAATTATATTTCTGTGTGTTTTAATTGTTTGAATTTTGTTATTTTCAAAATCGTTACCTAGGAGCAAAATGGATTTGTCGGCTAGCGAAATGGCTTTCAATGTTTCATTCGAAGAAAATTTGCTACATATCGCTGAATCAGGTGCAGAAACGTATTAGGCTGCGATTTCCTACAGAGCGAACAGCAAAAGCGTTGATGCGACGGATGTTTACGTGTTTAGTTCAGGGCGCGGCCGCGTGCGGCGCCAGCTGCAATGTGCTGGTGCGCCACAGCAAGGTTTTCTTCGGGAGAAAGCCAAGGCTGGCCAAGCCACTCTCTCGCGCATCGTTTTCTTTCTTTGCTACCGGTTGCCAGGCACTCGCTTCGTGACCACTGTCACCAATGAATCATTCTAAAAGGACTTCAGCGCCCAAAAGCTTAAAGGAAACGCCAGGCATTCACATCAGTCGTAAATTTCCCGTTTTGTGAAATTTTTGCATGATTTGTGTCTCAGAAAGTTAGAGCGTATTCAGTTATTATTTGTGGTGGTTACACCAGTTAAGAATCTCACATAAAAGCAGCTTTGCGTGAACCACATATCATCCCAACAAAAAGCCTATTGTGATTGACATTTAAATAGGAAACACCATATCTAAAAATTGTTTAGCTTCGTCAGCACGACTGATCCGAAACACACTGCATTAACAGAAGCTGTAGCAACTCATGTTGATACTCGAGGTTTGAGCCTGAACATTGTTTATGAATTCTCAGTTTCCTTAAACCGCTGGTTGCTATTCTATTCACACGTCTGCATTCACGAAAAGTTTCTCAGTTAGTTAGCGCCGTTCTCATAAAGATTTTATTATAAACATCTGATTACATGCGTAGATATAATCAACTATGTACTAACTTATCGTTAAAAATCTTAGATTTCTCTTGCATGATGAGCACCTTTAGAGATACCGCTCAGCCGAGCGGTCCAAGGCGCTGCAGTCAAGGACTGTGTGGCTGGTCACGGCGGAGGTTCGAGTCCTCCCTCGGGCATGGGTGTGTGTGTTTGTCCTTAGGATAATTTAGGTTACGTAATGTGTAAGCTTAGGGACTGATGACCTTAGCAGTTAAGTCCCATAAGATTTCACACACATTTCAACAAGATACCGCCCACTTCGGAACTTAGCCGTGAGGAGTATTTGTCGATAAGTGCAAGTGTATTTTAGAAATAACGTACTTTGTCTGAGAGGCAATAGTTGTTTTAGGTCTGTGGCCACCAGTGTGAATAGAAACAGGCAACTGAAAATCAGATAAAGGAAGTTCGTATTCGAAAGGGTGTACACCAGTGATGTAGCTGTAGGGAACTACTGTCGAATAGTTCAAATAGCTCTGAGCACCATGGGACTTAACATCTGAGGTCATCAGTCCCCCAGAACTTAGAACTACTTAAACATAACTAACCTAAGGACATCATACACATCCATGCCCTAGGCAGGATTCGAACCTGCGACCGTAATGGCCGCGCGGTTCCAGACTGAAGCGCCTGGAACCGCTCGGCTACCACGGCCGGCGAACTACTGTCACTCGGGTGTTTGGGCAGTAACAAATGGGAAAGAAAATTCTAGATTTGGGAAGGGGATCAATCACAAATACCGAGACCTACAGGTAGTATAGTCCTCCTTGTATAAAATAAATAAGAGATTCATTTGAATATGACAGACCCGCTGCTTTCTACAAAATCAGTTGAGTAGAAACAAATTAGGTAATCCAGGAAGCAACAGTTTAACACAAAGATTAAGCAAGGAAAACATTAGAAGTACAGTGATGCAGACGAATAAAGTTGCTTCAACAAAAGAAAAAGCTGTGCTGTTTTTAGCTACTTACATGGAATTGACGATGTTATTCCTGAAATATTATGTGGGACACGTAAGGGCAGTGTTACATAAAAGAAATGCGTTCATTTTGAAAAAAAATTGAGAAAATTGTAGAATTGCTACAAAAACTATATGTCTTAAAATTAGATAGAGAATTCAAGTGCGCTGTGAAGAGATGTTAATAATATTTTCCTAAGTGTCATGCACGCAGTACATACATTGAAAAGGTAAGCACGAGATATTACACTTAAGACTACAGCATCACCTCAGCTATAAATCTCTAAATAACGGAAACGATAATAAAATTGGCCCAATAAAGCTGAGCAGTTCGTCTTCCTCCCAGACAACGCTGTTGCTTCGCAAACCACCCGCAACGAGAAGGTGGCAAATACTGGGACATTGCAAATGAGAAATCATGTGGAAATACATACTTCGCAAATTGTCCGTACGACAGTTTAAACATAAAGTTATACCAAAGCAGACCGTGAGGAGCCTACATACCCTGAAACTGCATCCTTCGTTTTGCTGCGAAATGCAGAATAGTTTCTTCGGGTTCTCTGAGGAGATAGCGTTGTTTAAACTGTTACCATAATATGCAAATCGTATAAAATGAGTAGATCAATAATAATAATCATAATCATTAGCTTAGATGATAGATAGATCAATAATATTAATCATAATAAGCATCATAGATTTCGTTAGATTTGAAAATAATTGCAGGCGAATGGCGGAATTATTCCTTCAGCACTAATACTAGCGAACGGTAGTCATGAAACGAATTCGTTGAGTGTATAGGCCCTCTTGCGACGTTACTAGTAACCTAACCTCCACGTACCCGATTTTATAAAGAATCGAACTCCAGTGTATAAAACAGTTTCAAACGTCTGATTACTTTACAAAGCTTAGAAATATGATTAAAGTTTGTTGGAAGTCGCCAGGTGCTCTCACTATCAAACACTGAGTGAGCGTAATCTGGCTAATTTCCGCTTCGTTTCAAGAAGAGCTAGTTATTGACGCATCTCTATGTTTATGACGTCATATCTTGTAAGTTACATGTCATACGATGATACTAACTCGTAGGTACATACAGCGGTATACGTGGAAATTGTTTGCAAAATGTGTCTCAAATACAGTTAGAAATAAAGAAATCTTAAACTGAAACGTTATGCACGATTCTGCACTTTTACCAAACGAACAGCGAAAGTGTAGTAAGCGACAACCCTTGTCTGGGATGTCAGAGAAAAAAGCGTCTAAAAGGTTTGGAATTACATGTTTCCTACCTTACGAAATGAAAAAGTTTTCTTCAGAAACTTGGAAGTGATGAAAATTCGAGTGGTTTCAAGTACGACTCCAGTGCTATGGGCAACGTTGCGCGGGTTCAGTACCTCCGTATGCAACCTGGGATCACTGCATAACGCTTCGGCCCGTTGCTCCAACAGTATGCCAGATGGCGTGTCCTTGCCTAGAACTATGATTGTTCGAAAAATAAAAGAAGTTATATGTCCAATAATTCCTGTTACACTAATTTCGCACGACACTCTTGTTTCCACATTATGCAAGGACACTTAACGTAACTGATGAAGCCTTTCATAGCTCCAAGTCTAATGTTTTGCGACTTTCGAAACCACGACAACTGCAAACATGCTTCACCATAAAGAAAAGAACACTAGAGGAACAACCCCTCAAGTGTAGCAGTAGCCATTTGCTGTACTGACGTCAGACAACGGTATCTGAAATGGTCAGAAGATGTTGTACCATTGCCTTGTGAAGTTCTAGTTTGTTCACAGTTCTGCTATTCATACACTGAGTGCTAAACCGCGCAACTATTTTTTCTGACTTACATCCAAGGCCACACCTAACTTGTCTCGTGGAATTCTCGAATTAGACCTGTGCGAGATATGTGTCACGTTCCGAACAACGGCCCGTGCGTATGCGGTTATCGAAATCTACTACTGCGGTAACTAATCTTTACCGGGCACTACCGGAGAAGGTACTCGTGCATGAAACACTGTACGTTTGGTCTCTCTATATAGGGTAAGGTTGTGTGATTTCGGTATAGGTACAATTCCGACCAACATAAGGTTTCGCGCCGTTTTTCAGTTTCGTAGTTTTGGTAGCACTTTCATTTGTGTGGTGTTGCAGTGGATGGATTCTGCAACTCCTCCTGTCTTTTCCATGAATACACCAGTTTGTACTACATAGGTATCCTTTTTTCTTTTGGAGACGTAGGTGAAGTTACTTAGTTTTATGAGCTCTTATGAACTGACTTGTTTTCATGTGATTGTAGTTCTCTTTTAGTGAGGACAGAGACTTGCTTTCCGGGCCCGAGGATTCTGAGGCATCTGTGGAGAAAGACTGTGTGGCATGTGCTGCCATCTCTTGGCACAATATATTCGTAATTTGACTCTCACCAGCAGCACTTTTTCCATCAGAAAAAAGGTACAGTTTCGATACCTAAGTGGAATTTCGAACAGTACAGTTCTTTAATTTAGTCCATCAGGACTAGTTGCTGTAGACATGTTATATACAATTACTACAAATAAGTTGTGTATAATTAAAAATTTTCTCTCACGAATCTTTAAAACAAACCCTTATTTTTTTCCTTTAGAAGCCCCGAAAACGATCAGAAAGGAAAACCTGCAATAAATGGAATCGATCTGCATTACATGGGGCAATAAAGAGCACATTTGGGCCTTCGATCTGCATCAAAATTATACGACACTCCTTTCAGAACTCTGCGTGGTGAAGTACAAATTAAAAATAAAATGCAAGCTGAATTATTTCCAACTATAGAAAACAAAATTCGTCGTCCAATTCTGGAATGGAAGATGCTTTGGTGCACAGAGTTTTATTTCTAGAATAGCGAGGACTGAGTCTGACGCCTCTTTAGTCAAGAAGAGCTGCATTTCGATTGTCTGAGAAAGATAGTTTGAAACACGCGTGGAACTTAGAAAGCAAGGATACTGGAATCGGTTGGTTTAGAGCAATTATTAAGAGACACGCTAACCTTCGCCTGCGAAAACCTGAGGTCTTTCACGAGCCAGAGCTGAAGGCTTAAATAAAGCAGAAGTAAGTAAATATTTCCAGAATTCTGAAGTAATCTTAAAGAGATATGATTTGTTGAATGAACCAGAGCGTTTTAATAGTATGGATGAGTTCATCTTTCCTCTTAACGGCAAATCCAGAAAATTAGTTAGCCGTAAAGGTAAGCGAGAATTTGTTCCCATAACAAACGTGGAAAGAGGACAAAATGTGACTGTTGCTGCACGCGTGAATGGATCTGGTACGTATTTACCACTAATGGTAATTTTTAAATGAGTGACATAGTAAACCTGTACACTAACGTACATATAACAGAAACACTCCAAATAATCAAAGACAACTTATTGCATCATGAAAAGCTAAGTAACATAGAAATCTATGAACTGATGGATTTGCTTGAATTAGTATTGTCTCACAATTACTTTTCCTTCAATAACAAATTCTATATTTAGAAATACGAAATACGGTTCAGCAATGGGCAGTAGTTTAGCTGGCCTACTAGCTGACATCTATATTAACGATCTGGAAAACAAATTCTTTAATTTAAAGATAATCCAGAGGAAAAAGACAGTCATTTATTACAAACGCTATGTTGATAACACAGTGATACTATACAATGGAACAACAACTGAAATACTAAACTTAGCCACTAAACTAATTAATAAATATCCCAAAATACAGTTTACTGTTGAACACCAAACACAATAGGGAATTAATTTTCTTGACCTAAACATAACATGTCACAACACCAAACATAAATTCAGAATTTACAGAAAACCCACCACAACAGATGTAATAAATAATACATCATGCCACACAAATCAGCATAAACTAGCGTTTTTCAGATCACCAATAAACCGTCCAAATAAAATTCATGCTGAACCAGCTGTAATAACCAAGGAACTAAACATTTTAAAAACAATAGCCCACAATAATGCTTATGACCCAATCACAATTGACAGACTAGATGCAGAAATGAAAACTAAGTAAAAACCATCAACAAACCTTTCCTCAGCACCAGAAGAAACTAAATATGTCTGTATGCCTTTCCTTGGTATTGTATCATATCAGCTTACAAAACTATTTAAACCACACAAAGTCAAAATCATTTTCCACGCAAACAACAAAATACAAAACAAAATAATTCACAACATTAAAACAACCAGCCCACTATATCACAAATCAGGTATATACAGATTAACTTGTGACAGCTGTTCTTGCTACTACATAGGACAGACAGGGATAAATTTTGAAATCCGATACAAAGAGCGCACTGACACACTCCGTTTAAAAAATTTAAATAAATCCACTTTTGCAGCCCATCTAGCCCTAAATAGTCACTCAATCACAGATATAAAAACCAACCTCCACATTCTACACACTGTAGACAAAGGAATAAAAATGGACCTCTGGAACAATTAGAAATTTTCATACACAACAATAAAACACCCGACACCATCTAAAATGAACAAATTGATTTAGCAAAATTTTAAAGAGCCCTTAAATCTGAAAAACTAATAAATACTGTACTCATCCCATACTCATTCCCCATCTAGCTCATTCCACACCTAAGCACCATCCTCTCTACCTCTTGTTTTCTTACACACACACACACACACACACGCACACACACACACACACACACACAATCTCTCTCTCCCCCACCCCCCTCTCTCTCTCTCTCTCTCTCTCTCCCTCCCCCCCTCTCTCCCCCACCCCCCTCTCTCTTCCTTCCCCCCCTCCCCTCCCTCCTTCCCTTCCCCCCTCCCCTCGCCCCTCCCCTCCCCACATGTATACTACCCTGTTTATTGAGCAATGCGAAACATGCCAAACATAACTTCACTACCAGAAACATTGCCCCAAACACTTTGTTGTAGATTTTGTAAATAGCATAAGAAAATTTTGCAATGTAAAAACATAATAGTAATTTTTATTAAAAAAGTATTCTAATAAATATATATCTTATTACGAATGCCACACAAAACGAAAAATGAGCAAAGAAAATCTCTATCTCCACAAAACTCTTTGGAGACAACAACAGCCACACTCTTTGGTTTGTTTATATTTTGTAAAGCATGTGGGAGTCGCGCTCGGTGGAAAAGTGCCTGTTTCACTTGATATTTAACGATACTGGTAGGCACACATTATGTTTTCTAGAGCCACAAGAATAAAAACTGTGAGTAATACCATCAAATTAATCTTACGATCGTAATATTCTTTCCACATACAGTGCTCACTTTTTCGTCTATGTATTTGCCACAGATGCACGACCCCCACAATACTCCAAACTAAATTGTATCACCTGATGACAAATTGCCAGGCGATTTTGAACCGGTCATGAGTAAATAAAAACTGAAGGAAAAACGGCGATTGGTTGCAGTAATTTCTGAAACCTTTAAACACCATTTTGCTGTTGCAAGAGACACGCAGTGCTTATATTAGCATAATTTCGCTTGATCATATGTGGTATCTCATACGATGTGCAATTTTCTCTGTAGATCCTTCAGATGAGCACTGCCACATCATACCTGTGTTCATTAATTTACGAAATGCCGATGCTCTCACCAATAAAACATTTTTCTACAGAAAGTTTTGAACTCATTATTTCTAAGACGACATAATAACGGTCCAGAAAGAAAGAATGCGCTTTACAAGAATGAATTCAACTGTGGTTGCCAAAAAGCCTGTCACATCTATGATAACTATGAGATACTACAGGACAGATGCAGTGGGACAAGTGAAAGCTATCATCGTATATATTACTGTCTTAAGAGTCATCAACAGGAGTTTAAAATTATATTACTGTTCGTTTGAGTGGTTTGACAGGTATGTCCAAACATGTGACTGGAAATGCATTATACATTGCAATAAAAACAGTCATCATCTTTCCCTGTTACTCTAACTTCCGTGCCGTCAGGAAAGCGGGTTCCGTTATAAAGTTTTGTCATTTTAATTTACTTTCCGTCACTTCTTCCATTCTCTCCATTGTGTTATTTTCGTTACATACGATGAGCTTCTCTATTTCTACAGAGACTAATTTCGTCATGTTCTGTATACAGAGAGGAGAAAGGATATCAGTGCTATGGATCCACTATTGGAGAAATAGCTCCGGAATATAACTTGCAATATCTGGTACTAGCGTTGTAAATGCTTTGGGTGGCGTTTCTCATTTTCTCTTAGAAAGAAAAACCAGGAACATACGACAAACACAAACACTGGGACGTGTTTCCAAATACAGACCAGAAAAGGTTAGTCATTGATGCTTCATGTAAGAATACGAAAATCTACGAGCAGCACGTAGCTACAATCATCCTTACGTAGATTTCTATTTGTTTTAGTGTCCCCTAATAGATGAGACTAAATCGGCTAAGAACAATGTCCAGTTCCCACTACGCTCAGTTAATTGAAAGTTTCCAAGACATGTTCTACGAGTCGGGGCGTGTAATGTAAGACGTTTGAACGTGGAAAGGTAGCTAAAAATATCTTAAGAGGGAAATCCAACGCTTAATCTTCATACAGTGGAATGCAGTGAAGTGAAATGGAAAAAAACTAGGTTTTTAAGTCAGATGGGTATAGGGTAATATCAACATCATCAGAAAATAGGATAACGGGAGTAGGATTCGCTATGAATAGGAAGGTAGGACAGAGACGGTGTTACTGTGAGCAGTTCAGTGATTGGGCATCAGAATCTACAGCAAACGAACACCCACAACGATAGTTCAGGTTTACGTGCCGACGTCGCAAGCCCAAGATGAACAGATAAAGTATACAAGGATATTGAACAGGTAATTCAGTACGCAAGGGAGATGAAAATCTAATAGTCATAGTGACTGGAATGCAGTTGTAAGGGAAGGAGCAGAAGAAACGGCTACGGGAGAACTTCGGCATGGGACTAGGAATGAGAGAGGAGAAAGATTGAATTTTGCAATAAATTTCAGCCAGTAATAGCGAATACTCTCTTCAAGAATCACAAGAGAAGGAGATATACTTAGAAAAGGGCAGGAGATTCGAGAAGATTGCAGTTAGATTACATCATGGTCGGACAGAGATCCCGAAATCAGATATTGGATTGTAAGATGTCCTAGAGGCAGATACAGATGCTGACACCATTTAGTAGTGAATGCCGAAGTTAAGAGATTAGCCAGGAAGAATCAGTATGCAAAGAAATGGAACATGGAAGTATTAAGAAATGAAGAGAGACGCTTGAAGTTCTCTGAGGTACAAAGAAGGTAACTGCGAAGAAACCATGAGTAACAGAGGAAAGACTTCAGCTTATCGACGAAAGAAGGAAGTACAAAAATGTTCAGGGAAATGTAGGAGTATATAAACACAAATCACTGAGGAACGAAGTAAATAGGAAGTGCAAGGAAGCTAAGACGAAGTGGCTTCATTGAAAATGTGAAGAAATCGAAAAATAAATGATTGTGGGAAGGACTGTCTCAGTATATAGGGAACTCAAAACAACTTCCGTGAAACTGAAAGCAAGGTTGGTAACATTAAGAGTGCAATGGGAATCAACCTGTTCAGTGCAGAGGAGAGAGCGGTTAGGTGAAGGATCTGAGGGGGAAAAGAGGGAAAGATACGTCTCAGGACTTGAGTCGATATAGAAGAGGTAGGGTATCCAGTATTAGAATCAGAATTTAAGGGAACTTTGGAACACCTAAGGTCACATAAGGCAGAGGGGATAGGTAATATTTAATCAGAATTTCTAACATCGTCCAGGGCAGTGACAACAAAATGACTATTCACCTTGGTGTCTAGAATATATGAGAGTGGCGATGTACCATCTGATTTTCGGAAAAATATTATCCACACAATTCCGAAGACTGCAAGAGCGAGAAGTGTAGCAGAATCAGCATCCATATTGCTGGCAAGAGTAATACACAGACGAATGGAAAATAAATTTGAGGATGTGTTAGATGACGATTAGTTTGCCTTAGGAAAGGTAAAGCCACCAAGGAGGCAGTTCTGCTGTTGCGGTGGATAATGCAAGCAAGACTAAAGGAAAATTAAGACACGTTCATAGGATTTGTGAACCTGGAAAAGGCCGTCGACAGAGTCAAATAGTGTTCGAAATTTTGAGAAAAATAGTGTTAAGCTATAGTGAGAGACGTGTAATATACAATATGTACAAAAGCAAAGAGAGAATAATAAGAGTGGAAGACCGAGAACGAGATGATTTTGAGAGTAAATCAAAGAACAACGAAAGTAATGAGAAGTAACAAATATGATAACACGAGAAACTTATCATTATCATGATTCTCCTACTGAGGCAGCAAAATAACCAATGACTGACGAAGCGCGCAGGACATCAAAAGCAGAGAACACTGGCAAAAAGGGCATTTCTGGCCAAGAGAAGTCTACTAGTACCAAACATGGGCCTCAGTTCGAGGAAGAAATTTCTGAGAATGTACGCCTGGAGCATAGCATTCTATGGCAGTGAAACTTGGATTGTGAGAAAACAGGGTCAGAAGAGAATCGAAGCATTTGAGATGTGGTGCTACAAAAGAACGTTGAAAATTACGTGGAATGATAAGATAAGGAATGAGGAGATCCTGAGCAGAATCGAAAGGAATATATGAGAGAACATCTAAGTCGTAAGAGAAAAACTTTAATGATAGAGAGGGCTGTAGAGAGATTGGAATACAATTGAAGACGTAGGTTGCAAGTGCTACTTTGAAGAGGTTGCCGCAGGAGAAGAATTCGTGGCGGGCAACATCAAATCGGTCAGAAGATTGACGACTCAAAAACGAAGTCTTTTCGTACCTTTTCTGTTTCGTTCAACAATGGTCTGTGGCAAGAATGATTGTCGGTAGTTCTCCGTATGAGCTCTGATTCCTCTTTCTCACTGTGATCATTTCGTGAACCGTGTATGAGAGGAAGTAAGATGATGCTTGTCTGTTCCGAAATGTACCTCCCCTATGGAGAATTCGTGACTAACTCAATGATATGAACAGGACATTCTGTCCTTGATTCGTGTTTTCCTTTGTTTGTCCGTTTTCAATCATTTCTCGACGTACAGTAATGCCCCAGAGCGCAATGAGAGCCTTTAGTAAGCTTGAGTACCCAGCGCCTGCTGGTGCATGAGTCATAAACGGACTGAAGAATGTACGCTACTGGCCATTAAAATTGCCACACCAAGAAGACATGCAGATGGTATACGGGTATTAATTGGACAAATATATTATACTAGAACTGACATATGATTACATTTTCACGCAATTTGGGTGCATAGATCCTGAAAAATCAGTACCCAGAACAACCACCTCTGGCCGTAATAACGGCCTTGATACGCCAGGGCATTGAGTCAAACAGAGCTTGGATCACGTGTACAGGTACAGCTGCCCATGCAGCTTCAACACGATACCACAGTTCATCAAGAGTAGTGACTGGCGTATTGTGACGAGCCAGTTACGCGGCCACCATTGACCAGACGTTTTCAGTTGGTGAGAGATCTGGAGAATGTGCTGGCCAGGGCAGCAGTCGAACATTTTCTGTATCCAGAAAGGCTCGTACAGGACCTGCAACATGCGGTCGTGCATTATCCTGCTCAAATGTAGGGTTTCGCAGGGATCGAATGAAGGGCAAAGCCACGAGTCGTAACACATCTGAAATGTTACGTCCACTGTTCAAAGTGCCGTCAATGTGAACAAGAGGTGACCGAAACGTGTAACCAATGGCACTCCATACCATCACGCCGGGTGATATGTCAGTATCGCGATGACGAATACACGCTTCCAATGTACGTTCACCGCGATGTCGCCAAACACGGATGCGACCATCATGATGTTGTAAACAGAACCTGGATTCATCAGAAAAAATGACGTTTTGCCATTCGTGCACCCAGGTTCGTCGTTGAGTACACCATCGCAGGCGCTCCTGTCTGTGATGCAGCGTCAAGGGTAACCGCAGCCATGGTCTCCGAGATGATAGTTCATGCTGCTGTAAACGTCGTCGAACTGTTCGTGCAGATGGTTGTTGTCTTGCAAACGTCCCCATCTGTTGACTCAGGGATCGAAACGCGGCTGCACGATCCGTTACAGTCATGCGGGTAAGATGCCTGTCAGCTCGACTGCTAGTGATACGAAGCGGTTCCGTATGACCCTCCTGAACCCACCGATTGCATATGCTGCTGACAGTCATTGGATCTCGACCAACGCGAGCAGCAATGTCGCGATACGATAAAGCGCAATCGCGATAGGCTTCAATCCGATCTTTATCAAAGTCGGAAACGTGATGGTACGCATTTCTCCTCCTTACACGAGGCATCACAACAACGTTTCACCTGGCAACGCCGGTCAACTGCTGTTTGTGTATGAGAAATCGGTTGGAGACTTTCCTCATGTCAGCACGTTGTAGGTGTCGCCACCGGCGCCAACCTTATGTGAATGCTCTGAAAAGCTAATCATTTGCGTGTCACAGCATCTTCTTCCTGTCGGTTAAATTTCGTGTCTATAGCTCGTCGTTTTCGTGGTGTAGCAATTTTAAAGTACAGTAGTGTAGCTCAGACTTCCGTTTCGTGCAAGCAGAGGCCACTTCCATTGACAGAAGAGAACAGACATCAGTGGAACTTAATGACCAATATTATTAAATGATAGATTGCTTAATTACATCTTCCAGGCACAACAAATCTTTGATTTTCAGTATTTCATAAAGTTATCGACTAAATCCAGAAATTTTAAACGGTGTCATAATCTATTCATTATGAGCTATAATCTAGTGTTGAATATTTAACACTGTATGTTAAGAAGTCGAGTACGCATATTTCACTTACAAACCGTGTATGTCTTGCCGCAAAGCAACTCACGACGGGGAAATTACACAGACAGGCAGTATTTGAGAACGAGAGCACTTATCGACTTCCAATAAACTTTACAAATAATTCCAAACCTTTCGCAATTTTTTTCGCTGACACCCTCCAAAAAAATTATGAAAGTAGAAATGCAGCATCGGACATGAAATTCTAATTTGCTACTTCTTTACTACTAACGCTGTTAGAACACAGTTTGCAGACAGTCTGCTCATATACCACTGAATGTAGCTTCAAAAATTGTCATTGTACGACACATCAAAGGACGAGATATGTTATACACGGGAATTCGATTCTTTAAACAATCGGTGTTGGTGTTTTGCTGGTGGATAACTAACACAGTAACTTGAGCCTTAGCTATAACGGTAAATGCTTAGTAGTAACATACCTCTTTACAGTTGACAGAGTTTTCACCGACTGTTCATTGTTTCAGTTATCAGTCTCCGTCTCGTCACTCGTAGCTTGGTGTTTATTTAAATCTCCTGACAAGTGACATGACACTGTTTGCGACTTCAGCGCAGACTCAGTTAAAGTTCATTTGTTTATCACTGAGGAATAGTGAAGTACACATAGTTTCACAGCTGAGTTTACATATTACGTGCAGTTCACCTACTACGAACAGTGCTTTTCTGTTAGTCTTCCAGTACCGACCCTCGTGAACACTGGGAACATTCCTCATATATACACGCATGCAACAGCTCAGTAACCTCAATAATTCGTTTTATTTTAAGTGATGAAAACCGCAATAGCTGTGTCAAAATCAATAACGACTAGTTTGCAACTGTTGAGCAACTGACCCCACAGAAGAACCAAGGAGTTACCAACAGTTTCTCCTCAACGACTGTTCAGCGAACATTGTTGCGTATGACTCTCTGCAGCAGGCGCCTGGTTCATGCACCAATGCTAACTGTTGTTCTTCGGCGACGAAGACCGGAATTTTTACGCCAGTACCTCAACTCTACGTCCAATGAGTTGCAACATGTGGACTTTTTGATGAAACACGTTCTATGCAACATCGAACAAATGGCCGTTTGTGTTTACGACGTAAAACGTCAGAAAGCATACGCCCTGCAAGAGTCGTCGGAAGGGTCCATGCCAGGAAGCACAGCGGGTCAACACAAGTGTGCAGCTGTCAGCTGTCCTTGGGGACGACGTCCATCCAAACATGCGGTTCTTTTTTCTGAGGCACCGTAGCATCCACCAGCAGGACGTTGCAACATGCCACCAGCTCGCATTCTACGTGCGTCGTTTGCAGAAGACGAGGATGAGTTTACAGTACTCCCCTGATTGAAACCAGGTCGAGAATCTGATCGGGCTATTCGCGCCTTGGATCCTCAATCGAGACACCTAGTGCATCAGTGGAGCCGGCATGGATCCATATCACTGTCTGTACATTCCAGAACCTAAATATCTCTCTTCCTGCACGTCTCCTGCTGTGAGAGGTGGCTACTCAGGCTTTTGACAAGTGGTCACATTAACATGACAAGAAACGTTAATCAGATGATGTGGTTTTCATCATTTGAAAAGTATTACCACAAATGTGGCTGCCCCTCATAAGTGCTTTGTAATCTGTTTTATATGTTCTACACACCTTAACAGACTTTGAATTATTCTATACACTTACGAAGAGAAGAAAAAAATACCATAAACTATTTTACACTCGTCATGCTTCGGTCCTGGTATTATGCCTATGAATTCTAATCAATGTTCCTCTGTGCTACTATCCCAATTTCCAGTGTGGAAGCCCACAATTATACTATGTTAACCACATGAAGTGCATGGCAGGGGTACTTTCCCACCTCAGGAGACAAGCATAATTTTTAACTCTATTAATTGACTTACTTTATTAAAGTTTCAACTTAAAATTATAGCTCTTAATAAATAGATTATGACAGCATATAAATTTATGAGTCTAAGTAATACTGACAATCACGTTTGTTCCCCCTGGGAGCCATAAGGAAGGCAGCTTGCTGCTGGAACTCTACTCTGAGTTAAACATTTGGTAATAGGACCTGTATACTGCCGGAAAAAACAAATGCAACACTCTCACGGACTATGTTTAGACTTTAGGGGCACCAGGGTATATTCTGTGCATAGAAGAGGGATCATAGTGTTAGTGATTCATTTGCCACTGACATCGGCCATCAGATGGCTTGTTTTGGCTCCGTATGCAGCAACAGTGCTGAGTTTAGAATTGAACAGTGTTTGCAACTTGTCCCACCGTTGAATAGCTTCAGGAATTTGAACGGGGTCACATTATGGGCCCGCGGGGAGGGGATGGACGCATCGATGAACTGTTGCACATGATCTATACGTTTACGGATCATGTGTCGCTGCTTTCAACAGTCGTCTGTGGAACATTCCCACACCTGTGGACTAAGCTCTGGACGTTCGCGTAGCACAGAGGCACATCAAGAGGCACACATTGTGCGAACAGCGACAGCCAACTGAACATTATCCAGGGACGAAATCCAGACACATGTTGCAATAGCATCGGGTACTATTGCGAATAGCCTTTTGCAGCACGATTAAGATCACATGTGCCTCTGGGAAGACTACAGCTGTCACCACGACACCGCTAAGCATGGCTACTTTGGCGTCGTGAAAGGCTTGTCTGGAAAGTGGAATGACCCTCTGTTGTCTACAGCGATGAGAGCAGGTTCTCTGTTTGCGAGTGATGTACATAAAGGTGCATTATGTAGACCTGCTGAGCTGTCTATTCCAGAGTGTATTCGCCCACGAGACACAGATGCCATCATCTCAGGTATCATAGTGTATGTGGGGAGAGGGAGTCAGCGAGAACTCGCGGTCGCATTTGGTGTCTCTACAGGTTAGAGTAACCACGACAGGGGTGAAATGTGCTCTTTCAGTAACACAGCGCGCGTCCACTTTACACCGTACCGACATATAATAAACAAGACGCAACGTTCTCTTCGTGGTATACAACTGCCCTGGCCAGCTAGATCACCAGATCTCTCGCCAATTAAAGACGTATGGGACATGATGAAGCAGAAATTTACTCTTCGACAGGGCCTATAAGAACCGTTGCTGAATTGCCGTTACTTGGGCCAATCTGTCGTAAGATTGCATTCGGCACCTTTATGATCCTTTTAATACGAGAATACACACCTGCGTTGCCGCCAGAGGACCGGTACATGGTATATTGACATTGATGCCACTGTTTAGCCGCCCTTTACTTTGATAAGTGTGTGTTTACTTGTTCTGAATTTGTTGTCACACATCTCTTGTCAATAAAACGATTTTTTCTTGAGGGTGGTGCATTTTTTTCTCCGTCATTGCAGAATAGTACTGATTGGCGTCCGGTTCTTGTCGAGCACTCTGTCACCGACGTCACGCTCAGCGGCTGCTGCGCCGTCCTCGGCGCATGCCGTACTGTATACCCGCGCCTCGCCGCTGTCTCGCTACTTGTACCGGTTAGCGCCTTTTTACGTCGCGCCGTATGGCAGCCCGGGGCGTGGCGCCCTCTTCCTTGCGCTCGGAAACAAAAGGTTCTCCCAGGCAGGACACTTGCGCGCCTGTCGCCGCGCTTCCCGTTTCGCCCTTTGTGTGCTGCTCTGCTCCTTTTAGATGCTTCCCTCCTTAGAGGCGTGTCTCGGCTACTGGAATCCTCCTCGGCATTCAACTCGGCGCACCCGTGGTCAGCGGTTGACATCGATTCGTTGCTACCCTTGGGATCCTGCATAAACGACAGCATCCACTGCTAAAACTAACGTATGCCGCCCATGTACAGACAGACGGTTTTAAACAGAAAACTGCTGTACATATAATTTTCGCTGAGATATCCAGAGGTCATCCATAGGTGTTAATCTGTATTTCTTCAAACAAAGCTTATGGGAGAAAACCGTATTCTGATATCTGAGTGCTACTTAGTTTTTTATGCGTGGACGGGTGGCCCAGTAAACACGTGACACACAGCCTTCGATCGCTGGACATTTCTAGTGTCCACGTCTCTCACAAATAGTTTTTTTGTTTGTTAACTTGGAAAATGCTGAGCTGCAGCATAGTACGGAGCTAATATGAATTACATATCGCCCTATAATAGCTTCGGTAGCTCAGCCAAAGAACAGAGGAAGGTATGAGCATACCAAGCCCAGAAGGACCTTGTCTATTAAATAATTGTCGTGCTTGCCTTCTATTGAAATTAGACAAAAAAATTAATGTAATTACTTTAGAGAAAGAGAGAGCTTCCGTGTGTGCAGCACAAAAGTCTTATCGTCAGAAGAAACATTTACGTTCGTTGCAAAATCATTTCCAAAACTTACTACAATAAAAATAATAGCTACTTTTCTTTTAAAAAATCACTATATCATTATTTCTTCTGTGACGTGATAGTTTCTCAGTTCTTTGTGACTGTTGCAGGTACAAATGAAAGGGACAAGTAAAGGACAACGAGGCAAGGAAATAATCGCAATAAAAATAGGGCTGGAAACAATGGTTCCCTGATGCGACGTATTGCGACTAACTTCACGGCTACATTATAACAGAGTCCCCGAGGATCAAAACTGCAGACAGGCACCTGAGGACAAACACATTGCAACGAGTGTTCCACATGTCCACGGTTCATGTGAAGGCAGGCTTCAGCACGGCTCCTAAACGAAGCCCATACACGTACAAATATCCGTAGCATCCCTTGGCAACCATCCAAAATACTTTTCTGGAATTCGTCGACACTCTAAAAAGGGGTGGAATATCCCAAAGTTAACGAACTCAAGGTAGGGATCTGGGAGGCTGTGGTACTGGCGAGCCATGTTCGATACATTTCTAGAAACGCTATTTACCAGTACTCATGTATCCGGAACGATGATAAAATAAAACGAGGATAGTTTATCAGTGTTGGTTAAAAACAGTCTTGGTTGCAATTTTAGTTTTTTTTTTTTTCCAACGACGCGTCTCGCCTTATTTAGGCATCTTCAGGCTACCTTTTCTAGAAAAGATAACCTGAAGATGCCTAAATAAGGCGAAACGCGTCGTTGAAAAATAAAAAACTAAAATTGCAACCAAGACTGTTTTTAAACAATACTGTTAAGCACTGGTTTTCTGTATGCCACATATGAATTGGAAGAAAGTTTATCACTCAGTAATTTACGCCTATCTTGCGGTATTTCGAAATAAACGTAGTCTTAGACACTGAAGGTCCTCCAGCATTGCCATGACTACGTGTGTACACGTTGTATCGGGAAAGCGTTGGCTTCCGGATCTGTGTTAATTAGGATTGTCCTCTAACCGTGTATATAATTTTTCAAACCGGTTACCGTAGGTCACCTTTTAAGTCGTGCCAGGAGCTGTACATGTTAAATATCTATACATTTTTTACGGTTTCTCAAACTGATAAGTCTGTGAGATCCAGTCAGATGCGTGCAATTATTGTGATAGCAATAATTCCCACAGCATAATTAAATTAAGAGCAATAGCAGCAGTAATATCAAGAATTATGGAAACACAAGGTCCAAATGACAGTTGTAACGAATCTCTGCATAATTATAGCTAATGTTAATGACTCTTCTAATGATATACATAGAATCTTACTTTTAAATGTAACGAGTAAGATTTTTCACATGTGATATAGTTAGCATGTTTGACTCTCATCTCTCTATGCAACTTCTTTTACAAGATCAATGCTCTCTTTTTCGGATGATCTGTTATTCATTGTTGCTTCCTGTTTTAATCTTCTTGCGTGCACAGTTTCCTTTCATGTGATGTCGGCTTGTAAAATGGATAAAGATCGCGTTTTCGGTTTCCCTGTTCTCTCCAGATTGAGTTTCTGGTTTATTTTTTGGTAATGTTCCTAATACACATGAGTCAAAGAAATTATTCCATGTTTAACAAAGGGCGTGAGTAATATATAAACGCACCAGAAAAAATGAGGTGCTACGTTGCTGGGGTCATATTCTTCTGAATCGGAAGCACTGGTGTTCGTTTTCTTCCACGACATCCGCCTAGAAGGATAGGGATTCTCCCGGTTATTTATGACGGTCAAAAGCAAAGCAGGCATGTGAAAACTCTCCGTTTTTCCCCCTGCTTCACTGGGGTACATTTACATACACACGACCTATTATTGTTTGGTCATTGAACGTTTGCCAATATGTGATACCAATGGAATCGTAGTCCTTTGCAGATCTTCTGTGAATGAATTTCTATATTTTGTAGCCATTCTCGGACACCTTACTTTAACAGTTATATGTTGAGCACTCTTTTTTCAATTAGCACAGTGGAGAGAAACCACGAGTGATTCAGTCTCTTACCCCTACTGCGTATGAAGAAGTCACTGCTGCAGTGACGGCCCATGTACCACTACAGTCACTTTGCGCTGTCGGAAAACAGCTTTACAATCTGAACTGTGCTGATTCCAGACTGTCCATTTGTCGAACGCAAAACATTCGCCGTGTACTATTTTTGCATAAAGAAAGTCGCTGTCTGGCGATAGAGCGTTATCGCGCCGGAAACGATGCTTCTATGAACGCAGCAACTGTCTTCGGAGGTTGAAGAAGCTGCACAACAAACTGACCTCAGAATGTGAAAAAGACCGTTACAGTATCCAGCAACAGCGGAAGTTTTAAGAGACGCTTTTGTTCAATGTAAGAACGCAGTAGAACATTAAAAAATGACGTATACAAATTTCTTTGCAAGTGACAAAAGAAAGGGAATGAAACCTCGAACACACACTATTTCGCCACTGGACCTTCACCAGAAAAATAAAGTAAGTTAAAAATGTGACCTACAATAAATAAAGAAAGGTGTAAGTGATAATCAAAAAAAAAATGGTTCAAATGGCTCTGAGCACTATGGGACTTAACATCTGAGGTTATCAGTCTCCTGGAACTTAGAACTACTTAAACCTAACTAACCTAAGGACATCACACACATCCATGCCCGAGGCAGGATTCGAACCTGCGACCGTAGCGGTCGCGCGGTTCCAGACTGAAGCGCCTAGAACCACTCGGCCACAGAAGCCGGCAATTGATAACCGTTGGACTATTTCCCATGCGCTGCAAGTAGGAGGGCTTTTGCATAATATACAATTTTGTTAAGGTTTATGTAGGAAAATTGTCTTTCTTTGGTGCATACAGGAAAGGTTTAGACACAGAAGCATTTCAGCACTTTACACCGTACCGAGATACAGTAAACAAGATAAACAAGGTACAAAATAGCGCTGCATACGAGAACAAACGACTTCATTAGCATGTGCCATTAGTGATAGTTTCACCAGAATCTATGTCCTGTGATAAATAAAAATCCTTCTACCTCCTCTCCATTCGGAATAGGACACTTATCTGAACATTTAAGTTTAAAATTAAATAAAGTAACGTAAGGTGACTATTCATAAATTAAGATTGGCTACCGAAAAAAGAAACTAATAAGTAATTTTTATATAAATCCGTATTTACATGTTTACAATACTTCTCCACATAGTCTCCATCCAAATTCAAGAGTCTGTCGTATGGTGACACGAACTTCTTCTTCCCGTCATGAAATAACGGTGTCGCCTGGTACTTGAGACAGTTGTTGACAGCATCCTTGACCTCATCGACTGTGAAGTGCTGAGGAGATAGGCACGCTTTTATCCAGAGTAAGAGACGAAAGTCGCATGGTGCAAAATCGGGGGAATAGGGAAGATGTTGAAAAAACTCCAAGCCAAAAAGTCTTAGTTTCTCCTTCGTTCGGGTAGCACATTGTCGCGAGGGACGACGATTCCTTCGGTAATCATCCTGCCCTGTCTGTTTTGGATTACCCTCCGGAGTTTCGTAAGACACACCCACAATAAATGTCGCTACTCTCATTAAGTCTGCTCCTTTCTTTTGCGGTTTGGCAGCATCGACTTGAATTTTTTGGGCTGATTGGAAGAATGAGTTTGTATCCATTTTTCGGATTGTTCCTTGTGTATTGTGTATTAGGGTGGGGACCTAGAAACGACGGAGAGACTTCGTCCCCACAACAGGTCACAGCAGTCCACCCACCCCACCGCCGCCCCACACCGACCCAGGGTTATTGTACGGTTCGGCCACCTGTGGGCCCCCTTGGGAAGTCTCACACCAGACGAGTCTAATTCCAAAAGGTTGCGTGGTAGATGATTATGGTGTATAAGTACGTGGAGAAAGTGTTTGCGCAGCAACCGCCGACTTAGTGTAACTGAGACGGAATGAGGGGAACCAGCTCGCATTCGCCAAGGCAGATGGAAAAGCACCTTAAGAACCATCCACAGATTGGCCGGCGCACCAGACCTCGAGACTAATCCGCCGGGCGGATTCGTATCGGGGATTGGCACGTCTTCCCGCTCGGGAAGCAGCGCGCTAGACCGCGCGGCTAGCCTGGCGAGCTTTGGATTGTTCCTTAGTTTCAAATTTCACATACTGCTCACGTGTCTCGTGCCCAGTTCAAGTATTTCACCACCTCTTCATGAGAACGCTGGAGGAATATCAAGGCCGAACACATTGTTTCAGTTTTGCGAACATCGGTTACATATTTTTGGCACCAGTTGTCCACAAAATTTAGGTTAATCAAACCCCTAGTGTGACAGTTTAGAAGAAGGTTGTCGCTGAAATGTCAGGCTCATCTAGAACCGACTTATCGTAGGCACAATTTCATCAACATATTGCACATTTTCATCAGTGACATCTGAATGTCTACCTCGACCACTTCTGTCATGCACACTAGTCTTGAATTTTACTGCATCACTCCCTCACAGTACCATTCTCATACAGACGAGACAATCGACGATGAATCTCGGCGACACTGACTACTCTTGCTTGCAGTAATCGAATGACGGAACATACATCGCAACAAGCGGGAGACGCAATAACACTGTCCATATTAATCGCTTGCTGCTTACGTGCTGACGAACGCAACAGAAACGGGACTGGCGCAACGTTCAAAGTTCAAATGGTTCAAATGGCTCTGAGCACTATGGGACTTAACTGCTGAGGTCATCAGTCCCCTAGAACTTAAAACTACTTAAACCTAACTGACCTAAGGACATCACACACATCCATGCCTGAGGCAGGATTCGAACCTGCGTCTGTAGCGGTCGCTTAGTTCCAGACTGTAGCTCCTAGAACCGCTCGGCCGGCAACGTTCAAAGTCTCCTTTTCCAGGCACGCAAGCGTCACGAAGAGGCATTTGTTTACTTTTAATGAGCAATAGGTGGTTAATTTATTCAGAGCACTCTTATAAGACAGAAAATTCGAAAATTGTCTTACATTACACACAAGATCTTTGGTAGCAGCACGCTCGTCGTTCACAGTATTTAAGTTGACGGATGTCACATCTGGTGCACGTACAGTGGAGATTAAGAGGGGAGTATTTTATGCATTCGTTAGGAATTACTACATTACGTTAGTGTTTCTAATACGTTGATTGTACTCATGCTTCGGTACCTATAATGACATAACCGTCTCGTTCTAATGCAGTGCTGCGTTCTTTTTTGTAGGCAACGAAGCCTCCAGTCTTATTATACATATGAAATATCTAAGCAGGGATGATACTACGGCAGTGTTCTCTTAAAAGAAACAATTAAGTATTGACACAAATTTATAATTAGGTAGGAATAAGTATAATTTTTAACAACAATAGTTTGATTTTTAGAAAAAAATAGAACTTCATATATTTTTAAAACTGAACTAGTTTTATGAAAATAGTGTAATTACAGCTGTCATTGGATAATGGCATAGGTAATAGGTCGAATGAGTGATTGTGGATCAATCCATTTAATAAAAGTTCAGCCAGAGTGAGTTGTCATTTCTCTTAAACAGTGGGACTGTGGACAGTACTGGTAAATATGATGTTAAGAAGAGTTTCGCTTAATGATGATAAAATCGTTGTTTTATTCATGTACAACCGTTTCCGCGGCCTAAAGCTGCATCATCAGTTGCAACCTATGTGTTAAGAGTACAGTGTCTGAACTTTGTGGATATTGTAATTATTAAAGAGTCGGGTGGGAGGGAGGGAGAGGAACAAACAGCGAGGTCATCGGTCCACCGGATTAGAGAAGAGTGAGGAAGGAAGTGGCCGTGCCCTTTCAAAGGAACCATCGCGGAATTTGCCTGAAGCGATTTAGGGAAATCACCGAAAACCTAAATCAAGATGGCCGGACGCGAATTGAACCGTCCTCTTCACGAATGCCAGTCCAGTGTGCTAATCACTGCGTCACCTCGCTCCGTTTAGTAAAGGTAATGTCTAAAATATACCCTTGATGTACTGAGTAGAAAGTAATCGAGTATATCGAAGGCTGAAAGACTCGAATGATGTAACATTTACGTACCACTGCTCTGTATGAAAAAGTCAAACACTGTGAATATTAACCAAAACTTAATCAATTTCGCTTACTGCATATAAGGATTCGGAGAACCGATTGAATATGGAGACACGTAAAATCGATATACTGCTGCTTCCTGTCACAAGTACTTCAGAACATTATAGTAACGAATGAAGTAGGCGTTAAAGGAACGGGAATGAATGAGAGTCTTTCTTCGGATAGGAAGCCTTGAACATTTCTCACAAGTTGATAATAATCTGGAAGTGAAGATGAAGGAAATGTCGCCATGTTTCGACCTTCACTACCGTTCTCGAATAGAAAATGACTCGAAATATTGCAGATATTTTTGTTCCCTACTCTAAGCTCTATACGAGGGATTCTCGCCATCTACAGGTAACTCTTTCCCGCCAGTCAGTGAAGTTCCGGTGCAGAATAAACGAGGCAGCTTCATCATGACATCCGGCACTTCAGTACAGCATGGTGCTTGGCCTAAGTAGCGCTGCAGCCGTTCTTCCCGAGAGACGGCGGGGCTACGCGGGAGCTTTTGGTGAACATGCGACCGCTCGTTAAATGGAACTGCGACCGTATACCGCAGGCCGGTGAGGCGTGAGTCGTGTTTATTTCTTCCGAGCCCCCATCCGAGCGCCAGGAGCAGCAGCAGCATTCAGCAGCTTGTTATATCTGGTTGAGTGTGTGGCGCCTGGAGGCGTGAAGCGCTAACGACCGTCTCTCCACGTCGTCGGTGGCGCGGGTTGGCCTTGCGGAAGGGGGGGGGGTTAAGGGGTCCTGGCCGGGCAATTACCACCTTCTGGCCTCCGACCCGCGCGTCTAATCGCGACTGATCATTTCTCCGCAGTCTGGCGCCACGCTGTATCGCCGTCGGAGCTTATAGTTCCTGTCACGCCTTTTTCTGTTATCATTGTATCAGGTCACCGAGCCGTTTACGTTTCTGATTGCGCGTCAGTAATTTTTTAATCCTTGGTGGGCTGAAGCGTAAAGACAATGTACCTCTTTTGGTGGGCTGAAGCGTAAAGACAGTGTACCTCTTAAATCGGTAGCGCCGCTTAATTTGCCTCATTCGTTCTGCAAACGCTCATGCCCGTAGTTTCTAGAAGGTGACCAATCTAAAAGCTTGGTTTAGAAAGGGACGACCATGCACAAACGACATAGTTTATTTTGAAACATATATAGAAAGAAGATATTTTCAGCATGAGACATATCTCGCCTTTGTTGACCGTAAGAAAGTCCGTCTCTACTATGGAACATCATCATTAAATGATATGTCCACACCATCTTTTGGACGTCATAGGAAGCGTATACTATGGCACACAAATAGTACTGAAAACCGAAATATCCAGTGCGAGAAAACCATAGATTCCTAGAAGCGAGTGGCTTCTTTGGTGACAACAGCTAGGCTCGCGCGTGGCGTAGGAGCAGCATCGTTCCCAGTAAAGATCGTGGTCCTCTGGCTTGGATCCGAGTATAAGGCGGCTCAAACCAAAGGTCCACACGATTCTGTGACGATCTTTGATGGGTGGCGATTTGTGTAACTCATCTTAATAGGTTAGGTGTGTACTACACGTAGCACAGTACGTCTGCTGTGCACAAGTGTGTTTTTCAGAACAATCTCTCCACAGGTCTGACAACATACGTTCCGATTTCAGACAGGGAAGAATATCAGCACCATTAAGCAAAGAGAGTAGCATTCGTCAAAGTAGGTAGCAGAAGCAAAAGTTATTATAGCACTAGTTATCTGCAAAACGTCCAAGAGAAGATTCCAGAACTAGTTTCGCTTATAAACAGTAACAGAGCCCGCATAGTACTAGGAACAGAAAGATGGATGGAACCAGGTGTTAGCTGAACAACGATTACTGAGCCGTATTTGCAGCCGTGAATAATATAATAATATCCAGTGAGGTTAGGATAGATTCCGATTGCAAAATAGGTTGGTGAAGTTAAGTGGTAAAGTTGGATCAGACATGGTAATCGGATGCTTTTATACACGCCCCATCTCAGGAACAGTAATGGTGGAACATTTGCGGGAAATCTTGGAGAAAGTTGCTTGGAAATTTCATGGTCATATACAGTAGATGGGGGAAGGGGAGGGGGAAGGGGAGAGGCTGGGGGGGGGGGGGAGGGGAGGATCGACTCATGAATGTAACATGCTGAATCTCCTAGCTACTAATGGACGCGAATTTTTCCACTCACTAAATGTAGAACAGGGAATCAGTGATCGCAAGACCGTTATAGCGTCATTGAATGCGGCTGTGAATAGGAATGTAAGGAAAGGTAGATTTTGAGTCTAGGCGCTACAGTCTGGAACCGCGCGACCGCTACGGTCGCAGGTTCGAATCAGGCCTCGGGCATGGATGTGTGTGATGTCCTTAGGTTAGTTCGGTTTAAGTAGTTCTAAATTCTAGGGGACTAATGGCTCTGAGCACTATGGGACTTAACTGCTGAGGTCATCAGTCCCCTAGAACTTAGAACTACTTAAACCTAACTAACCTAAGGACATCACACTCATCCATGCCCGAGGCAGGATTCGAACCTGCGACCGTAGCGAAGGGGACTGATGACCACTGCAGTTAAGTCCCATAGTGCTCAGAGCCATTTGAACCATTTATTTGAACTTTCAGTCTAATTAACGCGCCGCCGTTCGTATCATAGTGGATATCGATTTATTTTTGCCTCTGTTAGGTATATGATGATGAATCACCCGGTTTGCACATGATCACCTGTTATCGTGGAGGGGCCTGAAAATGATTTAATGGAAATTGATCACAAATAAAATAAGACTTTTAAATAGAGCTGAAAGTTGTCGGAGAAAACGACATTCCGTTGAAAGTTTTGTTTAGTTTTGACACCGCCACTTTGTATGACACGATCATAACCGGTTTCGGTCCACAGTAGTATCGGAAGATGGATATCGTGGACCAAAACCGTTTACGATTGTGTCATAGAGAGAGACTGTATCAAAGCGCCTCCTTAGCTCAGTGGTCAGCGTGCCAGAATGCCTCGTGAGGAGGCCGAGTTCGATTCCCTGCCGGGTCGGAGGTTTTCTCCACCCGGGGACTGGGTGTTGTCTTGTCATCCTCCACATCAACATGTAAGGTGCCGAAGAGGCGTCAACTAAGAAGACTTGAAACAAACGACTGGTCCATCCGACGGGCAGCCCTAGTCACACCCACAATCATTCTACATTCAGTGCGTAAAACATAAATAAAACTTTATACAGCTGATGGTGTCATCCCTACTACGCAGACATAATAATAGCTATATGGACTGCAGGTTTTCTTGGCAAATGTTACTGATGAATTCTTCTGGGGTTTTCACCCGAGTCGTGGCGTCCTGTTGTCGCAACTTTCCGACGAGTTTCCTACTCATCTTCACAGAAGTGTCAGGTTGATGTCCTGTTCTTTTTCGGATGCCCGGGATTCTCCCACCCGCTGAGCCCTCGGCAGAGGAGTCTACTGTACAGCACCTATAAAGGAAAGAACCGGACAAAAACATTCCACTTCGCCTGAAGACGATGAATAGGCAGCTCATCGGAACGGTGCGACAAAACGATACCACGGCTCGGCTGATAACCCGAGAAGATTTCATCAATAATAACAGCTGTCATCTAATTGTCTGTCGGACGACGGAGACGCGAAGACATTCAGAGACTGGTGGGGCATCGTCAGTTTCCGATTTTCACTTACCTTTCAGTGAGTTGTAGGGGCACGAAACAAGAACAACAACTCGGTGTCTTAGACTACTAAGTTCTGCTACACAGAACAGCACTTTCTTAAGTTAATAGCTGATATTGCTAACTCATGCTGGTACGACGACTCTCGACCAGGAAGGAGCTTGATGGATCCTGATGGATGGATGGATGGATGGATGGATATGGTGTTATGGGCGCCCGTGATGGATCCTGATGGTGTAATAAATTTTCCATACACTTTCTGATCACTGTATTGTGCACATACATCCTGAGTTTCGCCTCCTGCGTTTTAGCCATTTCTTATGGGGGATAAAACACGTGACACGATGTTACTGCATTCCTCTGATGGGGTGTTCGGTTCAGAGAACCCTTTGATGATATTCCAGAGGTGTAAGCTACACTATGTTATCAAAAGTATCCGAACACCTGGCTGAAAATAACTTAAAAGTTCGTGGCGCCCTCTATAGGCAATGCTGGAATTCAATATGGTGTTGGTACACCCTTATCCTTGACGACAGCTTCCACAGGCATACGTTCAATCAGGTGCTGGAAGGTTTCTTGGTGGATGGCAGCCCATTCTTCACGGAGTGCTGCACTGAGGAGAGGTGTCTATGTCGGTCGGTGAGGTCTGGCACGAAGTCGGCGTTCCACAACATCCCAAAGGTGTTCTATAGGATTCAGGTCAGGACTTTGTGCAGGCTAGTCCATCTTTTTGGTCGTCAGTCTTCTGACTGGTTTGATGCGGCCCATCATGAATTCCTCTCCCGTGCTAACCTCTTCATCTCAGAGTAGCAAGCCGGCCGCTGTGGCCTAGCGGCGCTTCAGTCCGGAACCGCGCTGCTGCTACGGTCGCAGATTCGAATCCTGCCTCGGGCATGAATGTGTGTGATGTCCTTAGGTTAGTTAGGTTGAAGTGGTTCTAAGTCCAGGGGACTGATGACTTCAGATGTTAAGTCCCATAGTACTTAGAACGAATTGAACCATTGTTTCAGAGTAGCACTTGCAACCTACCTCCTCAATTATTTGCTGGATGTATTCCAATCTCCGTCTCCCTCAACAGTTTTTGCCCACTACAGCTCCCTCTAGTATCATTGACTCATTCCTTCATCTCTTAACAGATGTCCTATCATCCTGTCCCTTCTCCTTATAACTGTTTTCCACATGTTCCTTTCCTCTCTATTTCTGCGCAAAACCTCCTCATTCCTTACCTTATCAGTGCACCTGATTTTTAACATTCGTCTGTAGCACCACATCTCAGTCCATTACAGGAGTGTTACTGTCGTGTAACCACTCCGCCACAGGCCGTGCATTATGAACAGGTGATCGATCATGTTGAAACATACAGTCACCATCCCCGAATTGCTCGATAACAGTGGGAAGCAATAAGGGGCTTAAAACATCAATGTAGTGTCACGCAAAACAACGAGGTATGCAAGGCCCCCCCCATGAAAAACACGACCACACCATAACACCACCACCTCCGAATTTTACTGTTGGCACTACACCCACTGGCAGATGACGTTCACCGGGCATTCGCCATACCCACGCCCTGTCATCGGATCGCCTCATTGTGTACCGTGACTCGTCACTCCACAGAACGTTTTTCCACTGTTCAACCGTCCAATGTTTACGCTCCTTACAGCAAGTGAAGCGTCGTTTGTCATTTACCGACGTGATGTGTGGCTTATGAGCAGCCGCTCGACCATTAAATCCAAATTTTCTCACCTCCCGTCTAACTGTCATCGTACTTGCAGTGGATCCTGATGCAGTGAGGAATTTATGTGTGATTGTCTGGATAGATGTCTGACTGTTACACATTACGACCCTCTGCGACTGTCGGCGGTCTTTGTCAGTCAACAGACGAGGTCGGCCGATGCGCATTTGTGCTGTACGTGTCCCTTCATGTTTCCACTTCACTATCACATCGGAAACAGTGGACCTAGGTATATTTAGGAGTGTGGAAATCTCGCGTACAGACGTATAACACAAGTGACCCCAGTCACCTGGCCACGTTTGAAGTCCTTGAGTTCCACGGAGCGCCCCATTCTGCTCTTTCACGATGTCTAATGACTACTGTGATCGCTGATATGGAGTACCTGGCAGTATGTGGCAGCACAATGCGCCTAATACGAAATATATGTTTTTCGGGATATCCGGATACTTTTGATCACATAGTGTGTATCATTAAATCGGCAGCATAATCCAACCGTAATCACTGCGCTCCGTGCTAATCGCAAACAACCAGCCTCACTTAGTGCCTGTGTGGCACGCTCTCAGTATGATTGTCATAGCTTAAGTAGAGCGACCTGAAACTCCGTAAGCTACCTTTGTGAAAATGGTAGCTTATTTTAATTCGTCTCTGAAGCGAATCCCTCGTGTGTTGAATAGGATTCAACTACTGGAAAAACGCTACCTGTAGGTCTTAAGTTACATCTTCGCCTTGCAGATCCAATCGAACTGGCACAGTGGCAGGAATCTGAACTCGTTCTTCAGATCCGTGTCCAGCAATCCAGATTTACGTAGTTGTGTAGTTTCTTTTAACTGCTATAAGCGAATGATTGGATGGCCCCTTTGAAACGGAGACGGTAGATTTCCTTCCCCATTCCTTCCCAATCAGGAACTGTACTCCTTCTTTAGTGACCTCATTGTCGACATACGTTAAACCCTACTTTTCCTATTTACTTGCAGGATTTCGACTATAAGCCGGGAGTTGTAGACACTAATAGCGTCGTCTATCAAAGGGGAAACCTACACAATCAGTCTGGCACCGTGACACTGCGATATTTCAAGCACAGACTTAGGGTTACTTGGCATCTCATGCTCTCTGCAGACGTAACGACGTCGTTTTCAATATACTCAACAACAAATGGCGTCTTGTGACAGAAGAAACTACTGTCCCAGTATCTGTGCGCTGTCACGATGTTCCTTCGGCAGACAGTTTCATATCTACTGTGACATTATTAATGTGACACATACTGTGGTCCAGCGTGCACAGAAGCCAGGAAAGCTTGCGGACTGCGTGCTTTGACATTCCGCTGCGCTGCCAGCCGCCCTCACGTCATGTAAGTAGTACTCTGCCAAGTGAGTATTAAAGACCGTCCTTTTTCTGTAATTGTATTGATCTCATTAAACGCCTGTCGTTCGTCGTCATTCCCACAGTCGTGAAATCACATTGTGGATCACTTCACTGACATTCGCCGCCTCATGCTGTGACCCGCCAGGTTATTCCTAGCAAAGGCTTGCATTCCACGGGCTCTAGTGAATCACGTTTTTGTCACAACGTTTAATTTTATCTAATACTCTCAGTGAGCACCGGTCCAGTGCTCGAGTAAGTCCCTGCTTATGAATGAGGTGTGTACTTGGGTTTCTCAGAAGTCACTGTAACTGTGTGACAAGGAGGGGAAACAAGAGGAAGGGGAGGGGTAGACAACGCCTCACTGCTGTGACTCCTCTATTGCAGTCACCATCCTACTCCATTCCCTGATGCAGAGAATGGAGAACAATTGTGTAAGTCCTAATTACTCTGATTCCATTGTGATTGTAGGGCGCAAGATAAATATAACAAGAAATCGTCTTCCGGAGTTTTATAATACAGAATTATTTTAATTCTTTTAAGATTTGTGAAATATTTTGCAAATCATGTGCACGACTTTATAGTTATTTATGTAAGAATTTGTTACTCCGAGATCGCCTTGTAATTAGGACGTTTAGATTACCAGTATCGGCAATGTATTGACGTTTTCAAATGTGATTAATTCCCTAACATGTTCGTCATGACATAGAACATTTCAATTTAGGCACTCCTCTTGATGTTAAAGAGAGCAGTGACTTGAATTATATCATGACGAAGCAATAAACTGCCGCAACCGGTAACCTCAACATTCTAGTTAATATGCAATCTTTACGTAATACGGTCTTACATTACAAACAGTATGCATGAAATAGTCTAATGAACGTCTCACAAATGGTCTATTTGGATTATATTTTCTGTAATTAACAAATCTAAATCTAGCTCCTGGTTTCGAAGCAAATAGATACATGAGTGCATAGCCATTTATATTTTTAATTGCCGGCCGCGGTGGTCTAGCGGTTCTAGGCGCTTAGTCCGGAACCGCGCGACTGCTACGGTCGCAGGTTCGAATCCTGCCTCGGGCATGGATGTGTGTGATGTCCTTAGGTTAGTTAGGTTTAAGTAGTTCTAAGTTCTAGCGGACTGATGACCACAGATGTTAAGTCCCATACTGCTCAGAGCCATTTGAACCATATTTTTAATTTATTTATGTGTAATTCAATTGGATCTGTTCATGGATGACACTACGTTATAGAATACATTGTAACATTACCATAACATATTTTTAATAAATACAATAGAACATTTAAGTACGAAATTAGAGACCCGAAAAACTTAAGGCAGTAATCATATTAGACACGGTTGTTACGATCGTCATCATCATAATCGTTACCCTCAGCAGAAATAGTGCTCCATGGCCACCTCGGTAATTCCTTACCTCTTGAAGCCTAGATCCTTTTTCCGTCTATACGTTTGGCTGCCCTCTCATTGTCAGTATTTAATTTTCCGTACGGTCATAATAACATTTTCCATCACTCCAATTTTTCTAAGCGTATACCTCTACATCGATCGCTGACCACCCCTCAGTCTTGGAAATGGTTCTCGTTTAAAACTTGGTGTTTCAGAGAACGTATAATTAATTGTGACTATGAGTAGAGACCGAGACTACATGGAATAATTGTTTATACTGCTACCAGTTACATTTATATTTATCTCCTGTTGAACGTACCATAACGCTACATGTTTTTAGCATCTTTGCACAGCGTCAGGGGTGTATTCATGCAGACATATCTGTCATTTAATGATAAAAGTATTAATTAGTCAAAATTAACAGAGGTTTACTGTGCTACAATTTTGTGGTATTCTATCAGCACAACAGTGCACAAAATTGCAAACTCTGTTCTTTAGGTCTTGAAACATGAGGCTGGTTAGTAACAGCTCCCACGAATTTCTGTAAATGATGATTAATTGAAACCCTCAGATGCCGACAGGTGTTGTTCATGTACCTCGATGGGGACAGCTGAAAATGTGTGCCCCGACCGGGACTCGAACGCGGGATCTCCTGCTTACATGGTAGACGCTGTACCCATCTGAGCCACCGAGGACACGGATGAATAGCGCGAATGCAGGGACTTATCCCTTGCACGCTTCCCGTGAGACCCACATTCTCAACTGTCCACAATCTACATACGTAATGTACCTAATAGATATTTGCCCATCCACTCATTACTCAAGCCAACTAAGGTGACGATTCCCGTAAAAGTTCAGGCAACCTGTGCGCATTGCCGGCTGAAGTGGCCGTGCGGTTAAAGACGCTGCAGTCTGGAACCGCAAGACCGCTATGGTCGCAGGTTCGAATCCTGCCTCGGGCATGGATGTTTGTGATGTCCTTAGGTTAGTTAGGTTTAACTAGTTCTAAGTTCTAGGGGACTAATGACCTCAGCAGTTGCGTCCCATAGTGCTCAGAGCCATTTTTTTTGTGCGCATTCACACAGACGAAGGTCAATGGCCGGGTAGCCTTTAACTATATATGAAGACAGTAACTGTTCCCGAAACTACAGATACCATTGATGACCGTCCAGCTATCAACAACACCTGTTGACAGCTGAGGGTTTCAATTAATTATCATTTATTCTAGAGTAGCTGCACGGCCATCAATGGTTCCTATCTTCATATGAATTTCTGTCTTCGGCCTTCCTCTTTAGACGTATAGGTAGTGCTCCAGGGTCTTGTTGATGTGTTCTAGCATCGGTCTGCCTCATTAATACGCACTTTTACTGTCCTTTCAATGGTACTTTTAATGATACCATCATGTCTCAGCAGATGGCCGACCCATGTGCCCCTTCTGTGTCGAATAAGGTTCAAGAGACATGGCTTCTGTTCCTCCACTCCATGGAACACTTCTTAGTTTAGTATCTTGTCTACCCAGGAAATCTTGAGTATTCTGCGGCTGTATCACATCTCGATGTCTATTATTTTATGTTTTTCTGCTTCTCCGACTGTCCATGTTTCACCTCCGCTCAACAGCACACTCCAAAATTGTGAGTGAATTCCTAAGGGACCAAACTGCTGAGGTCATCGAGACTTACACACTACTTAAACTAACTTACATACCCATGCCCGCAATTCAGCGCACTCCAAACAAACCTTTATTAACTTTTACTAGGTCGTTCCTGTTTCTCTACACAGCTGGATGTGAAAAGGTTCCTTCAATAGTTAAAAGCAGCTTTTGCTGGGCTTATGGATTTGACTTGCAGTATGGTTCCTTGATCTTTCGTCTGATGTACTTCACTCCCTAGGAAGGCAAACGTGATGGCCAGTCTCTCGTTGTTAAATGACCATTGGGCAACAGTGCTTTCTCGTCACTAAAATTTTGTTTTACCTTTATTAATTCTCGTATTATAAGAAGAGCTGAGGGTGTTTTCAGTCTGGACCAGCAAATGGTTCAAATGGCTCTAAGCACTATGGGACTTAACATCGGAGGTCATCAGTCCCCTAGACTTAGGAACTACTTAAACCAAACTAACCTAAGGATACCACACACCGATGCCAGAGGCAGGATTTGAACCTGCGACCGGAGCAGCAGCGTGGTTCCGGACTGAAGCGCCTAGAACCGCTCGGCCACAGCGGCCGGCCTGGACCAGCAACGTTTCTGATTGTTCCTAATCTTCACTTAACGCTACGATATCAGCAGGAAACCTCAACTTGTCTATTTTCATACCCCGAATTTCAATTCCTCCTATAGCTCATATTTTCCCTCTAACTTCATCTATTGTCTTCTGAATATATTTCCCTGTTAGCTTAGATTAATTATCATTAAATATGTTGTCTGATTCCAAATACACACGAGTGAAGATGGGCAAAACATGCTCGAGACATGTAGCGTTATGTTAAGTTAAACAGAAAGGAAATATAAATGGGACTCGTCGCAGTGCAACACAAATACCGTTTTCGCTAAAGAACGGTAATTATAATAATAATAAATTGACAGCATAAGATTTTAATTAATTTGAGAGACTGTAATTTTAAGTATAAAAATAAAGTGATGTCTAAAATGATTTTTCAAAACATTCGAAAACACAAATCTCGATATTTTGATTACGCCTACATGTTCAACAGGTGTGAAATATACGATCGGTTAAATTAAGGTTAGAGTGTAATGTCTTGTCAATTTAGTCTTTAGAGACAAGAGTGGGCCTAAGAACCGCTTGCGGTGTTGTCAAGTTAGTCAACTGAGCATTGAACCGGACATCACAGGAACATCTATATTTGGAAGTCAAAACGGTGGTTTCGACTCCGTTCCTGACAAATACGTGTTTGTCGCCTCGCTTGGTTTCAGCGCGTGTCACCTGTTCACGCGACTAATTTTACAAGCCTTTTCTACTAATATCGAGTTGTTATCCACCACGCTATCCAGCACAGTATATCCTTCCCAGGATATAAGAGATGATTTTCAGTGATCCTCCAACTCTCATATTGTAAAATGAATGAAAATATGTATACAATGAGAGTGTTTTAGGAACATGTAAAATTACCACGAGAAGTGAGGATAAAAATACGAGGGGCGTTCAATAAGTAACGCAACACATTTTTTTTCCTGTATAAACAGGGTGGTATTATTCAGGATTACAAGGCACCATATTGTTAACCACTCCTTAGATTTTATGCCATCTCACTGGAAGGGCCTGTATGCTCGCATGGGTCGACGCCGGGGCCAACGTCTTGCTTCATCAGCAACCTCCCCGTCATCCACGCACTGCTTCCCGCGGAGTGCACCCTTCATCGCGCGGAACAGAATGAACTCGGCAGGTGCGAGATTCGAGCTGTAGGGCGGATGAGGAAGAACAGACAAATGGTTCAAATGGCTCTAAACGCTATGGGACTTGACATCTGAGGTCATCAGTCTCCTAGACTTACAACTTCACTACTGGCCATTAAAATTGCTGAACTACGAAGATGATGTGCTACAGACGCTAAATTTAACCGACAGGAAGTAGATGCTGTGCTATACAAATGATTAGCTTTTCAGAGCATTCACACAAGGTTGGCGCCGGTGGCGACACCTACAATGTGCTGACATGAGGAAAGTTTCCAATCGATTTCTCATACAAAAACAGCAGTTGACCGGCGTTGCCTGGTGAAACGTTGTTGTGATGCCTCTTGTAAGGAGGAGAAATGCGTACCACCACGTTTCCGACTTTGACAGAGGTCGGATTGTAGCCTATTGCGATTGCGGTTTATGGTATCGCGACATTGCTGCTCGCATTGGCCGAGATCCAATGACTGTTAGCAGAATATGGAATCGGTGGGTTCAGGAGGGTAATACGGAACGCCGTGCTGTATCCCAGCGGCCTCGTATCACTAGCAGCCGAGATGACAGGCACCTTATCCGCATGGCTGTAACGGATCGTGCAGCCGCGTCTCGATCTCTGAGTCAACAGATGGAGACGTTTGCAAGACAACAACCATCTTCACGAACAGTTCGACGACGTTTGCAGCAGCATGGACTATCAGCTCGGAAACCATGGCTGCGGTTACCCTTGACGCTGCATCACAGACAGGAGCGCCTGCGATGGTGTACTCAACGACGAACCTGGGTGCACGAATGGCAAAACGTCATTTTTCGGATGAATCCAGGTTCTGTTTACAGCATCATGTTCGTCGCATCCGAGTTTGGCGACATCGTGGTGAACGCACATTGGAAGCGTGTATTCGTCATCGCCATACTGGCGTATCACCCGGCGTGATGGTATGGGGTGCCATTGGTTCCACGTTTCGGTCGCCTCTTGTTCGCATTGACGGCACTTTGAACAGTGGACGTTTCATTTCAGATTTGTTACGACCCGTGGCTCTACCCTTCATTCGATCCCTGCGAAACCCTACATTTGAGCAGGATAATGCACGACCGCGTGTTGCAGGTCCTGTACGGCCCTTCTGGATACAGAAAATGTTCGACTGCTGCCCTGGCCAGCACATTCTCCAGATCTCTCACCAATTGAAAACGTCTGGCGAATGGTGGCCGAGAAATTGGTTCGTCACAATACGCCAGTCACTACTCTTGATGAACTCTGGTATGGTGTTGAGGCTGCATGGGCAGCTGTACCTGTACACGCCATCCAAGCTGTGTTTGACTCAATGCCCAGGCGTATCAAGGCGGTTATTACGGACAGAGGTGGTTGTTCTGGGTACTGATTTCTCAGCATCTATGCAACCAAATTGCGTGAAAATGTAATCACATGTCAGTTCTAGTATAATATATTTATCCAATGAATACCCATTTATCATCTTCATTTCTTCTTGGTGTAGCAATTTTAATGGCGAGTAATGTACTTAAACCTAACAAAGGACATCACACATACGCATGCCCGAGGCAGGAGTCGAACCTGCGACCGTAGCAGCCGCGCGGTTTCGGACTGAAGCGCCTAGAACCGCTCGGTCACAGCGGCCGGCTGAAGAACAGTCCAGTGAACTTTTGTGAGCTCCTCTCCAGTGCGCAGACTGGTATGAGGCCTCGCGTTGTCGTGGGGAAAGAGAATTGCAATTTTTTGGCGAAAAACACGCTGAAGCCTTTTCTTCAATTTTCTGAGGAAAGCAGAATACACTTTGGAGTTGATCGTTGCGCCATCAAAAAAATAACCCCTTCAGTGTCATGCGAGACTGTCCCCATTACTTTGCCGGCTGAGGGTGCGGCTTTGAACTTTTTCTTCTGAGGAGAGGTGGTGTGGCGCCACTCCACTGATTGCTAGCCGGGGCACGCAGGAGTCCGGATACTTGGCGCGACTTTGTTGGGATGATTACGGACGCCTCGCCCAACGGCTCACTGCACTTTTGTTCCCTACCAGGTACTGTGCAGGCACCTTTGAATACCTGCGTCACTCTGGTTTTCCGCCAAAAGAATCTCAATGACAGCTCTCTGCCTGGAGTGCAACTCCGTTAGGGGCTCAAATGGCTCTGAGCACTATGGGACTTAACATCTGAGGTCATCAGTCCCTTAGAACTTAGAACTACTTAAACCTAACTAACCTAAGGACATCACACACATCCATGCCCGATGCAGGAGTCGAACCTGCGACCGTAGCGGTCCCGCGGTTCCAGACTGCAGCACCTAGAACCGCACGGCCACTTCGGCCGGCCAACTCCATTAGGGACGCCCTTTGAAGGCTACTTACAACGCGGCCACCTATCGGAACTTCAAGAAACTATAGGGGCTCAAGAGGGAATATTCCGCGTTGTCCCACAACAAGTTTCGCATTTTTTCAACCGAAATTGAAAGAGAACAAAAGTGTTGCATTATGTATTGAACGCCCCTTGTACAAGCTTGTGCCTAATCTCTACATTAGCATTGAATGGAGTTGTTAACATGAATGTTACAGCAATGTCCTTCCACTGTACGAAGTGCATTTACTACTGCACGAAGATAGCTGGCCACAGAATTAGCCTATTGATGATGAAGAGGATCGTGATGCACCGTGTATACGACGTCGGAGACAAAATGCTGAGCTTAAGGCCTGGAGATCGTAAGGTGAGCGTCACTCCTTCTTTGGCAAGACGAGACTTCATCCCGGCAGTGATACGTGACACGTAAGTGTGTGCGCGCGAGCGCACGCGGCGCCCGTTAAACAGAAGCCTCGCCGTAACGACGGCGGGTTTACACACCGTCACCCGGCGTCGCCGACTGGGAGCGGAGACGTGCGCCATCAAGTTCGCGCCTCGCCTGCAGCGTTGGTGGCGACCACCGCGGCGGCGCAGCCGTGAAATACGCCGGCAGCTGTCAGTCTTTCACTCCTCGTGACGGGTCTCAGCTGCCACGCCTTCTGGCTGCTCCGCTGTCGGCCCAAGGGAACTCTGATCTATAGCAGGCGTTGCTGTGCTCCCAGCAGAATTTCGTTCGTGCGCCAATAATAGCTATTACTGGAGCTTACCGCACAACAAGAATGAACCAAGTTCTCTTACAAAAGCTCCTTTACTTATTTATTAGAATAACACTTTGAGAGGGAACGATAAGACGACTTTGGTTTTCATTCTTTCAGTTCAACTTTCGTTGCTCCCAGACTTCCTTCATCCTTCGAGAGTGTCGTTTCTTTTCATCCTGCGTCCTTTTAGAATCTCTTGCTTTCCTCAAATCGTGCCTTTTGTTTTGCTTCTCTAAAAATTATTCCGTTATCAGTTCTATATATTCTCATTCCTGTGTTTTTCACATCTTTGTCGATTTCGGTGAACCACGTGGGCTTGGATTTGTAGATGTTTACTAAGTTCAAGATCTCCTCGGTTAGTTAGTTACTATCCACTCGGTATGTGTGTCCACAAAACTGTATCTTCTTTTCCTCTTTACGTCAGTTCGCCTTTCCACTTCCAAACAGAACCTTCTGTCTGATCTTAATTTTCATTCAACATTACTGTTATGTCTAGATCCCAGTATTTTCCTTGGAATTCTTTTTTCAGCGTTTTTACCTTGTCAGTATAAATTTTTCTGCTTCATATAGTGTTTCAGGGCCTACCACTGTTTGATAGCGTCTTACTTTTATGTCCCAGGAGGAAGCTTTTTGTTGTGTATGTTTTTTGTCATTTGGAATGTCCTGTCCATTTGATGCACTCTATTTTCTATGGATAGCTTTTCTTTTGTGTTGCTTTTTATCCATTCTCGTACGTATTTAAAACAGTTTGATTTAGATATTATCTCGTTATGCATTTTAATGTGTGGAGGGTCTCTATTGATACATTTTTATAAGTTGAGTTATATGCCTTTCAAAACCTTATTTCTGTTATGTTCTTGATATATAGTATTTCCTCTGCACAAGCCTTTTCCTTCCTAAATCCTACTTGATATTCTCCTAGTTGTGCGTAGAGTATCCCCTCAGTTCTCTTTAAAAGTGCCATGGACAACTTCTTATATGAGAAAAACCTTTCTTACACATTATGGGTATTCCAGAATCCGTGACCGTGTATTGAATATAAATACAGAAAACTGTCACCAGTCACTTTTTGGAATACTTATTGATCCCCATAAACTACTTCCCAAGCCTTTTCAGTTTCACCTTCAGATGGGGCACACAGGAGTTACATATTTATTTCCGTAGCACAATTGCGGCTGCAAGCTTACCGCAGCATGGGCGGCATTGTATTTAGTGTCCACCTGTCAGTATTCATTTTAATTGCCTATAGGACACAGATTAACCACGTTTCCTATAAATGTAAACACTTATTGTCACCATAAACCCGCCATCATCCTACATGCGCTGTACAACTGATATATACCAGCAGCTGATTGCAATCTGCCTGCTACAGGAATCAGGAAAAGTGTTACACCCACAGTGTCGGCTAGGATCGTAAGGAATCACTTACTGGAAGATGAGCTTCGAACATAGAGGGTGTTTCCGTATGAGCGTGCAAAAATTTAACGGGACATGGAGTATGCTCCCCTGAACAACATGAGGTAGGCAACCGGGGGTCCGAGAAAATAGGAACAAAGTCACGTTACTGTGTAGTTTTTTTATATACATTAATTTCAGTTAACTGCAAATACCATCGTTGACACAATGAACGTACCACTTGTACTGTATCTTAGAAAATGCGCTGAAACTGACGGCCATCATCCTCAATGCAAGCATGACTTCGGCGAACAATATTCTGACGCACCCTGACAGACACCCTTGGCAGCTACAATTCTAGCAACTAAGTTCATCTCAGTATCAATTGGGGTCTCATACACAAATGACTTTAAAAATCCCCAAAGAAAATAATCAAGTGATCAAGGGGATTCAGGTCAGGTAACCTCGCAGGCAATGAAATACGACCTCCTCTTCCAATCCAGCGACCAGAAAGTACAGCATTGAGATAGTTCCGGATATCTGAACTGAAGTGAGGTGTATCCACATCCTCTCAGGAACAGCCAAGGGTACGTTCTGTCGTGGGACAATGCAAATACCATACAACAGAGCCACCTTACGGACAAGTAAACAAAACCTGCATTATGACTTCCTAGTAATCAGGCTCGTCTTCCTGGTTTCCTAGCAGGAAATAAAAAACGTACGTATAAATAAACAGCACAATACGTGTAAACTTGTACGCATGTTTGTTGTAAATAAGCTGAAAAACAGTAACGTTAGGCAAAGCGGTAGGCAAGTTTACTTCTATATTTCCCTAAGCTGGCTTCTCCGACCCCAGGTTACCTACCACAAACTGTTCATTTTTGCACGCTCTTACGGTAACCCTCCGTATATGCCGCATTATCGGTTTCCTCTCGTACTTCATAACCCTGAGGTCCTTCTCTGATGTGCAGTAGGAGTCTTAAAAGGAGGTATGAGTGGTGTTACGTTTTATATGTAGAGATATCAGATGAATCCTTGGCGTCTGTGGCTGTCATTGCGAATACGTTGTCCACTTAGAGGGCGTCATCTACAGCAGCATACCAGACAGCGACAAATCAGAGAAACTCCGTTCTGCACGCATTACGCTGACCGTACATCTTTTATGGTTTTCGGGGGAACACACAACACAGGATACATGTGGAACACCATACAACCCACTTTCATGCCTTTCTAACAACAATGGAGAGACGTCGTTCTCCATTGGGCCAGTCCTCTTAAGTATTTTTCTCGTGTTACCTAAATGTCCCAGTCAGCCTACCTACATACCGAGACCATTTGCGACAACAGGCAGACGAAGATGAGACATGAAGATGACACTCGACACGTCTACCACCGCATCCATGCGTGATTGCTGGATATCATTGTAATTATGGAAGGAGAAAGTTAGTAATATTGAGATGTATGGCCATGCGAGTTTTATTTCATGCATTGTACAATTTGTGTAATACGCGCTGAAATTTCTTGTATTAGGTTGGTGCGTAAGTTCGTGGTGTTTCTATTTTGCAATTTGGTATTCCGTTTGCTATGGATTTATTTATAGATTTCCATTTTTTATTTGTAGTTCACGGCAGCTATTTGCGTTTAGAAGTTATGATTTTGTCATTTGGAAACAGTGAGTGAAGCCTTCTGTCAGCTACTGCACTGTTTCTATATTGTTTGACCCGTTGACGAACAACTTTTTGTCCTTCTGTGAGCAATCGCCGCTTGCTAGGTACTGTAACGCCAATCGGCCCTGCCCACTACGAAAAATCTCGTTGTTGTCTTCCGTTAACTTATGGGTTCTCTCTAGGGACGATTTCGCTTGGCATCTTGCCACTACTAGCGTTAGGTGATATTTGTAGACTTAATGCAGCTGGTTGAGCTAAACAAAAAAACAACCGTTTTAAAACATATTACTTTATTCCAGTTAAGTGGTCACAAGTGCACAGACCCCAAGCAACCTGTGTCTGGGCCTCTCACCACTTGTGCTGCTTCCGCCAGATTCCGACACACAAAGTAGTCCGTCCAAAATAACAAAGATTTCTACAACTTTCTCACATTCTGAAGTTCTAAAACTGTTTTCTACGGCTAAATGTCGCTGTTCTTGAGCATATGTAACTATTGTATTTTTATTTCACGGAAAATTCTGGTACGACGTACGGCGCTTGGACATCCTGCGAAAATAGCCAACGTGTGGAAATAGTGTCTTTTCATTATTTTAGAGAGCCTCTATTAATGTCATTTGCCGTTGACCATCGATGTTATTGTAATGTTACAGTACCTGACTCCAAATGTCCATTGCCTGGACTTGGTTCGGCAGCGTTCTCTCGGAAACTGACTGAGATGGACTTGCCTTCACTGATAGCTGTAACTGGAGTCTGGTTTCAAATGGATTGTCAGTGACGAGGCGTGACACCTCCGATCCCTGTCGTATATATATAGGACCGCCGTTCTCGCACTGTATTGCATAGTTGCGACCGGTTAGCCAATCCTTGTAGAGACGTTCGAAAGCCCACATTGAAAAACCAACAAACCGAGCAGTATCTTTCACGATGTGATTATTTTTACAGATGACTGATCTAAAAATCTTAAATGGCCATCTTAAGATCCAGTTTGTGTACAGGGGTACAAGGCGTGGTCTTTCTGTGCAGCAGCTGCATCTTAACAAGGTCATTCAAAACGGTCGAAACTAATCATCTGCAACGGAAATTGCGACTGTGTTGGGAAAGAACCATCTTAACATACACATCACTTCAGTGTTATGGAGAACGCATGTCTCCTCTACAAAAATCTACTTGGGTTTCGCAAAGTCAGATCTTGCGAAACTCAGCTCGCTCTGTTCCTCCATGAGATTCACAGCGTTGTAGAAAAAGGGTTGACGCAGTTTTCTTTAATTTTAGGAAGGCGTCTGACACTGTCCCGCACTGCCGTTTAGTGTATATATATATATATATATATATATATATATATATATATATTAGTTTACCGAGTATCTGGCGACATTTGCGACTGGATTCAAGACTTCCTTACGGATAGAACTGAACATGCGGCTCTTAACGGAACAAAAGCGACAGCTGTAAAGGTAATTCTGGAGCACCCCAAGGAAGTGTAATAATATAAATGATCTAGTAGAAAGCGTCAGAAGCTCTTTAAGACCGCTCGCGATGATGCGGTTGTGTATAAGAAAGTAGGACCGTCAGATGACAGTATAAATTTTCAGAATGTCTGGGAGAGGTCTGATGAATGGCGCAGGCTCTGACAGTTGACTCTGAACGTAAATGAATGTAACAAATTGGGCGTACATAGGAAAAGAAATCCACTATTTTACAAATACAGTTTTAATGACAGATCTTTGGAAACAATATCTACCGTAAAATATCTAGGAGCAGCTATACAGAGTGGCATTAAGTGAAATGAAATGACCACATGTAACAAATAGTATGAAAAGTAGAAGCCAGCCTGAGATTCATAGGTAGAATCTTAAGTAAATGTAGCTCATCCGTGAAAAAAGTGGCGTACAAGGCGCTTGTTCGACCGATTCTTGAGTATTGTTCATCAGTGTGGGACCCTTACCAGGTGCGACTGATAGAAGAGAAAGAGAAGGTCCAACGAGGAGCTAGCACATTTCGTCACGGGGTCGTTTAGTCTGCGTGAGAGTTCAAATGGCTCAAAGCACCATGGGACTTAACATCTGATGGCATCCCCTAGACTTAGAACTACTTAAACCTAACTAACCTAAGGGCATCACACACATCCATGCCCGAGGCAGGATTCGAACCTGCGACCGTAGCAACAGCGCAGTTCCGGACTGAAGCGCCTAGAACCGCTCGGTCACAGCGGTCGGCTCTACGCGAGAGACCTCAACAGACTCGAGTGGCAGAAGCTGCAAGAGATGCGTTGTGCATCAAGGAGAGGTTTACTATTGAAATTTCTGGAGAGTACTTTCCGGGAAGAGTCCCACATACATTTTGCGAAATGACCAGTACGAGAAAAATTCGAGAAATTTTAGCTAAAACATAAGCCTTTCTGACAATCGTCCTTCCCACGCGCCATTCGCGATTGGAACAGGGAAGGGGGGTCAATTAGTGGTACGAAGTGTAGCCACCATTAGGTGGCTTGCAGATGAGGGAGGGAGACTTATCCATGTGGTAGCAGTATTAAAATCTCTATCGAGGCACAGTGTCCCCTTTAATAAATTTAAGGAAATGAGTGGGAAAGATTGGACTACAGTTTCACCTGTATTTTCAACACCTTTCACCGTTTTAGTTTCTCAGTGTACATGTAACTGCAGCGAGCGAAAACTAATCGCACCGCGCCCACACGGTTGGACTACCGAGAGGAAACCATACAGCTGAAATATACGGGCCATGGTGCAGTCCCGGCTTTCTGCCGACTCCGAATGTATTTATGACAGGGCAAACACAGATAAGGAGCGGTGGTGTGCCCCTTGTTACAGACTGCTACAGCAACCCTTAAGTACAGTTTTTCACAGTGGTGTAAGACACCCAAAATTCGAGTAAGTGCAAGAATATCTTAAATTCGGCCAATACACTCGCAAGAACACAATTAATAATGAAAACTAACATAACCCAGATGCCTTAGAATATTACTCTCAAGCACTACAGAATGAGAATGAAGAAAGATAAGGATCCGCTAAAGCCTAAGAGGAAGATAATCAAAAATTTGAAACGCTACTGAATTTGCCATGCATGACAAGATTGCCACATCCAAACGGGGTGTATCACTCACATTAAACGTGCCCACTATAACCCACAAATGAAATCACAATATATTTTCGTGTGTCCATGGCTTGACACTAACTAAAGCGGTTAAAAACACATTACATAAGGTTTATCATCACAATTCCAAAATTTATCTTCATTAAATTCGGGGTTTGACTAATATTAGACACAAGATTTAAAATCTCTTTTGGAAATCCAAAAATTATGTCTTGCCCACGGTTGCTTGAACACACTAGGTGGTAACTCTAACGAGAATTCTGTTATCTTTTATACGTACAGACTGTTCAGGAGGAGGTCACTGCAGTTCGACGGACAGAAGACTTCCATCGCCATTAAAGGATACGAAAGAAAAGCTCCACCTTTAAGCCCCATCCGTACTGCAGTTTTCCGTCATCAGGGACGCCCCGCATCGCCGGTTCTTAAAAACGGCCACGTTCCAGGGAGACGACGACGACGACGACGACGACGACGACGACAAAAACAACAACAACGGCTGTTACACCTCCCAAGCAAGTGCACACACAAGAGCTCGCCGTCGACTCAGCCCAACGCCTCTGCACACGGCACAGCAGTACGCTCTCGCAGTATGCGATACCTGTCCACCGATCACGCAAAGCGGATAAAGATCAAGTATTGCGGACGAAGATCGACCTCTATAACTCCACAAAGCGGGCATTGCGTTCATTTGAAGGGGTGGCTAATATTTTATCGTATGATCTTGCAACTGTCACTACTTTGTCTATTAAGCTGCCGGTTTATATTAGACCGTAAAACAGGCGAGCTGCCCAACAGCTCTCTAGGTCACGACGTTCAGCATCAGCGGCTGCTCGTGCAACCAGAGAAAGTTAAGCGACGCCCGACTCGGCACGCACAGTGCTTAACATTAACAGGGATCACAGGCTGAAGAGCTTGGCTGGGAAGCGGGTAGACCGCAAGGCGTAATCGCTCGTGCCGCCACTGGGGGGAACGAGATCGCGGCACGCCCACCTCACGTGTCGCACGCTAGGAGGCGGCGTCACGCACGCACGTCGCGCCGTCACGGCACGGCAGGAAGGCGCGCGTGCCCTCACTCGGCTGTCACGTCGCTTTCTCTCCGGCTTCTCTGTTCTCTACAAATAAACCAATCATAACATGTAATTCTCTCCACTCAGCAATTCGAAAGTGCGAACTTCCAGCAGTCTGGAGTAATTGCAGGGCAGCGACTTGTGTTAATCAATACAAGAGGTAAACAGCCATTGCTGCAAATTTCACTTTCATTTACTTGATAAGAAATTTCGGGTCGGGAACCATTTTCATATCATCCAGATAGTCAAAATATTGAAACTTCCTGGCAGATTAAAACTGTGTGCCGGACCGAGACCTTTGCCTTTCGCAGGCAAGTGCTCTACCAACTGAGCTACCCTAGCACGACTCACGCCCCGTCCTCACAGCTTTACTTCTGCCAGCACCTCGCCTCCTACCTTCCAAACTTTACAGAAGCTTTCCTGCGAACCCTGCAGAACTAGCACTCCTGAAAGAAAGGATATAGCGGGGACATGGCTCAGCCACAGCCTGAGGGATGTTTCCAGAATGAGAAAGTACTAGACACAATTAAGACAAACAGTGACGACGGAATTACATATTTTCTGTTGTAACTGCGACCAGGACGGTCGCGGGTTAGCACTGACGGAAGGCGCGGCGGGACCTGCGGAGAGGCCCGCGAACAACAATACAACAGAAAAGGGCGGACACGACCAGCGTAGGACAGAACGAATACAAGACCGAACAACAGAGTCGCAACGAAACAAACTCGTACACGAAGTGTCGTCTGGCCAGAACGGCAAAGATGGCTGATGCAGTATCGGGAGGCTAAACTTCGTTTTCAGAAAGAACTCCAGGCTGTCAGGATACAAAGCTGGGAAAATTTCGTCCAGAGCCAATTGGCATTGGACCCCTGGGGTACACCGTATAAATTAGTACGAGAAAAGATCCGCTCTCCACTGGAATTATCAACAGTCAGGTATGGGGACAGGATGACGGAATCCTGGCAGGAAACTGCTGAGGTCCTCCTCCGGTCCCTGCTGCCTGACGATAGCGCGGATGGGGAATCTGTTCAGCAACAACAACTAAGATGAGACAATCTTAATGAATACATTAACAATACGGCAGTCTACCCTTTCTCGGAGGAAGAGGTGGCTGCCCACTTAAAAGAGGCAAAGCTCCCGGGCCAGACGGCATTGTAGCTGAGGTGGTGCAGTTCCTAGCTCCCCAGCTAACTGCACCACTCACTCACTTATATAATGAGTGTCTGATGCAGCAAAAAATTCCAAGGGTGTGGAAGTCCGCAAACGTAGTCATCATTCGGAAAGGACCAGATAAAGATCCTACAAACGTAAAATCCTATAGACCAATCTGTCTAATCAACATACTAGGGAAAATATTAGAAAAGCTACTTGCTGACAGACTGGCTGCACATAGAGTGCTGCGTGGGGTGAGCGACAGGCAATTCGGCTTCAGGCCTGGGCGATCGACATCTGATGCGATCGCCCTGGCTGCTGAGGTCTGTGGCTCTACCCCACACAAGTACGTGGTGGGCATTATGGTTGACATCAGTGGCGCCTTCGACAACTTGTGGTGGCCTTCGCTCTTCTCCTGCTTGCGGGAGAAGGAGTGTCCAGGGCCGCTATATGGTTGTCTGAGGAGCTATTGTGAGGAACGGGAGGTCTGGCTATCATCCTCTAGCAAGAGAATTGGAAAAGTTATAACAAAGGGTTGTCCTCAGGGTTCCGTGCTAGGGCCCCTATTTTGGGACATCCATATGGAGCCTTTATTAGACACACTACAACACAGTGAAGAAGTGCTAGAGGTGATAGCCTATGCGGATGACCTCCTCCTGCTGGTCGGCGGCCGTAGCCGCGAAGACATCGAACCTAAAATAGAGAGTGCTTTAAACAAGCTACAACTATGGTGCCAAAACACCAAAATGACGGTGTCACCAAGTAAGTCCACCTACTTACTATTGAAGGGACAACTAATCCGCAACCCAACTGTACGAATCAACCGCTCGCCGGTTCTTCGGAGACGTGACGCACGATATTTGGGCATCATCATTGATGAGAAGTGGAACTTTGGGAAGCACATTGAAACCGTAACCCAGAAAGCCCTACAAACACTGAATAACCTCATATCAATAGGACACAGAAGATTTCACCTTCCACAACATCTGATAAAACTCTATCACAACAGTATATTAACATCGATAGTGGGTTACGGCTCGGGGATCTGGGCACACAGGCTCACGAGGGTGGTGCCCGCCATGACAGTGAGAAGGGTTCAAAGGAGCATGATTCTAAGATCGGTAGGTGCTTATAGAACAACACCAGGGGGAGCACTACTAGTCATAATGGGGCTTTGCCCCCTGGACATTAAAATTAGGGAGCAAGCTGCATGGTTTTGGATTAAAAAGGGAAATATAACAAAAATAGAGGAGATCTTAGGTATTGGGGCAAGGGACAAGGGAGAAATTCGGCAAAGAGGAGTACAATTATGGCAAGAACTTTGGGATGCGGATGAAACAGGGCGAAGGACACATGAGATGATACCAAGTATTAGGGAACGGCTAAAAATGAAGCACTTTGAACCCACCAGGGGGCTAATCCATTTTCTCACTGGACATGGACGCTACCCGGAATACCTATGCCGGTTTGGGAAAAGGGCCACACCTGCGTGTGAATGTGGTGAACCGGAGGGCACTCCCGATCATGTGATTTACGAGTGCCCCCTCTTCAATGATGTTGCCTCTACATTACGGGACCAACTACCTAACCATGACACCTATAACCTAATAAGACAAGAAGACACCTTCCATATAATAAATAAACTAGCCAACGAGGTATCACAGAAGGTGTTAAGGGAATACATGAGGGAACAAGATTAAATAGCACCGATTATGACCAATGCTCCCTACTCCCATTCCGCCTGCGCGTGGATAGGCCGACCCTCAGTCTGGAATCCGCCACGCGCGGGATTAGGGGGGGTGGGGAATATGACTAACCCGAAATCGACAATACACTGGAGATGACGTAGATTAGAATTAGCTAGTAGGAATTAGATTAGAAATTTAGATTTTAGGATCCTGCAGCGATTTACAACCTGGCCAGCCCAGTGTCAGGGGCACGCCCATCGGGATTAGCTCGATGGGCAAGGCAATACAGTAGGTTTGTACATTGCTGACACACCTGTGACGCTGCAGGAAGTAGAATGTAGGTTTAGCTAAAAACTTAGAGATTAGAATAAATTATATAACTGCCCATTCAAACTAACTTATAGCTGTAGCTCACAACTGAATATAAAATAGAAAAAATGGTTCAAATGGCTCTGAGCACTATGGGACTCAACTGCTGAGGTCATTAGTCCCCTAGAACTTAGAACTAGTTAAACCTAACTAACCTAAGGACATCACAAACATCCATGCCCGAGGCAGGATTCGAACCTGCGACCGTAGCGGTCTTGCGGTTCCAGACTGCAGCGCCTTTAACCGCACGGCCACTTCGGCCGGCTATAAAATAGAATTAGCTGCTAATTGTAACTAACAGTAGCAAGTAAGACCCACTAATCAAATAAGGAGGTGGGTTGGATGTATAATTATTGTTGATGGTAAATAAAGAATTTTTCTTTTTTTTTAAAAAAAAAAAAAAATCTCGTACACGAACCAGGAAGAAAGCAGTCTAGCGCAAGCGAGGTGTAAAGCAACGTAAGCGAGAGTAGACTGACTGGATGAGCTTTTTTTTTCCTTTATTGAATTTTGATTCCCCCCGAAGAGGGCGGGCTGGCAGCAGCTCAGTATGCCGCTCTTCAACCTACAGACTTTGTTAAAAAGATGAAGAGAATAAATAATAAAAACAGGCGATAAAAACGGAGACTTAAAGAGTAACATGGCGAAAAACTGGATGAGCGAGTGGCCGGCGCTTAGGTACGCTCTCGGGGGCGCCGCTATTGGCCGCTGGGACCACGAGTTCCACTGTGGCGACCCCACTCTAAAAGCGGGCCAGGAGGCGCGCGCCGCCACAGCTTACGGTGAAACGACCTCTATGGGTCTTCGACGTTCATGACGTCTGGCGCGGATTCAAATTCCGCGGCGCGCGGTACCAGAGTTTCTTTCGTAACTAAAAAGACAACACTGTCCGAACAAGCCTCGGGAGGCCCAACGGTATAAAGAAACCGCCGTATCATCCTCAGGCGATAGGCGCCGCTTGATGCGGGTATGGAGGAGCATGTGGTCAACACACCCCTGTCATTTTTCCTTACCGGAGCAGTTACTGCCCTTCGAGTAGCTCCTCAGGTGAAATCAATAGTAGAGATCGCAGTAACATTTGTTTGCTATGACCGGTTGCAGCTTACATGAAAGCCATACTCAGATTCTTTTGGACCCCGCAAAGGCAGAAACATCAAAGTTACAAACATTACTGTTACACATGGCGTTAAAAGAAAATAGAGAGATGTTGTAGCGTTTACCGCAGTGGTTTTTCACGAGACACCACGATTGTACAGTGTGACGGGTTAAATAGCGGGCAATTTCCTTCCCCACTATGGATTACGTCAGCACCAGCCCACGGCAAGCGCTTCAAAACAATTGAAATGTCGTCGCTGCATGAAGTTTACATTCCCTTAGACCAAGTATGAGTACATAGCAAGTTAAAAAACAATATAAAAGATCACGTAAGTAGACATTCATGTTAAAACGAAATTAAAAAAGCTTACAGATAGGGAAAAGAAGCAGTGTGAATGACAAACACGTCGTTCTTATTAACGTTTTGTCGATAAACGAATATGGTAGAGAATGGTAATTATATGCACATATAGACATTACATAAAGACATAATAACAGGTAAAAGTGCATTAAGAGGTACAACCATTAAAACATATACACGTTGTTATATATTTCCTAGACAGTGTCCTCTCGAAAGAATTCAAAACGACGCCATATCTAGGCAACGCAAAGGCCAAGGAAATCATAGAAGTGTGCACTGAAAGGGACATTGTTGTCGTGGTAACGGAACGCAGAAGTGGCAGCTAAGAAACCAAAGAAGTACGCATGGGGATGCCAACTGCGATGGAGGTATTGATCCAGGTCAATATCTTCAAAAACGGTTGTGCAGACGACTCATAAATTGCAGAAAAAAATAAAAAGCATTGCTGTCTTATGACGGCTCATGGTTTGTAATTGGCGCAACATCGCGCGATTTTTTTTTAAATGACAAACTAAGCGCTGAATTCGAAGCGACCATATTATAAACGCTGTTAGAAAAGTTACTTTGTATCCTCCAGCGCCATTAGTGAGACAAAATATGGTGACACATAAACCAATGGAGCGGCTGCTGTTGCCAATGTGCCACTTGAATACATATACGGCTTCGTGTCTTTCATAATTAGATGATTAAAGGCTATACACGTCTAAATAACATTAAGATACATTACTATTATTCCATTAATTTACAAGAATGGAAAAATAAAAAGTTAAAACGATAGATACGCGCCAGTACATATTAACCTAGCTGGTCCCAAAGCAGCCAACAACCACTCACAATGTGATGTAAAACACGACTGCAGTTCCTACATACTGCCCAAAAGCGCTTCTCGTTAGATACCTTGAAAGACCTTGTGATTTTTCGTCCACTAAAAAAAGGCCCACACCTTCTTCTTAACAAACACACAGAATTTAGAGATAAAGTATATTTTGATCTTTTTCAAACTATCATTTGAAACCAAGGGTGTTGCTTTCTCTCTTTTAATTTACGGCTCTTGCTTTGACTCCTGTCTTATATTTGTTTTATGAAAATTGATTGCTATGCCACTATTTATTCACGTCTAACATGGATGTTAGCGCCACTTTGCAATGAACAAGCTTTTTATCTCACATAGTTTCCATTTTATAGTGTACTTTAGGACCAACTAGGTTAATATGTACTGGTGTATACCTATCGTTTTAACGTTTTATCTTTCCATTCCTGTAAATTAATAGAATAACAGTCATGTATCTTAGTGCTATTAATCACATTATTATCATCACATTATTAACGACACGATGTCGAGTATGTATTCACGTTTCTAGAAGCCCATGCCATGGAAACGTCCACACAGAGCTGCCACTCTGTCACCATGGAACCTTGACAACAGCAGCTGGTCTAATGGCTGATGTGTCACCATATTTGGACTCACTAATGGCGCTGGAGGATACGAAGTAACTTTTCTACAGTTTATATTACGGTCGCTTCGAATTCAGTGCTTAGTTTGTTATTTTAAAAAAATCGCGTGATGTTGCGCCAATTACAAACCACGAGCCGTCATATGACAGCAATGCTTTTTATTTTTTTCTGCAATTAATGAGCTGTCTCCACAAACGTTTTTGAAGATATCGACCTGGATCGATACCTCCATCGCAGTCGGCATCCTCATGCGTCTTTCATTGGTTTCTTAGCTGCCACTTCTGCCGTTCCGTTACTACGACAACTACGTCCCTTTCAGTGCACACTTCTATGATTTCATGGCTGCCATCTTGGCATTTACGTTGCCTAGACAACGGCATCATTCTGAATTCTTTCGAGAGGACACTGTCTAGTAAATATACAACTACTTGTATGTATTTCAATGGTTGTACCTTTTAATGTAATTTTACGTGCTATTATGTCTTTATGTAAATTCTGTATGTGCATATAATTACTATCTAGTTTATTCGTTTACCGACAGAATGTTAATAAGCACGATGTGTTTGTCATTCACACTAGTGTCATAGATGGCATTGCTGCTTCTCTCGAAGTGTAATTTTTTTTATTTCATATGAGCCTAAATGACTACTTGTCTGATGGTTTATAATGTTTTTTAACTTTGAAAATTTCATACAGCAGCGAAATTTCAATTCTTGTGAAACGTTTGCCATTGGCTGGTGCTGATGGTATCCACAGCCAGCGCGGAAATTGCACTCTATTTATCCACGGGGCGCCACAGCCATCAGTCAAAGTGTACTATCGTGGTATCACGTGGGAAACCGAGTACCGCCTGCACCAGTCATAGGGATAAATGCTACAGCATTTCTCTATTTTCCTTTAACGCATTACGTAATATTACTATTTGTACCTTTGATGTTCTTACCCTTGCAGGGCCCAAAATATGTTAGTATCGCTTTAACATATAACGGAAACGGTCATGGTAAACAAACGTTATTGCGATCTCGACTGTTGATTTAACCTATGAATAGCACCAGATCGCTTCGACCCACATATAATGTTGTCTAAATTTAAGAAGTAGCTTCTCAATTGACCTGACAAAAGGCTGAATCCACCTCGCGTGCCAACAGCGCTCGGCAGGCCTGATAGTCACCCATCCAAGTGTTATCCAAGCCCAACAACGCTTAACTTCCGCAAACTGGCGGAAACCGGTGTGACCACTGCGACAAGGCCGTTGGCTTCTTTCGTAACACAAGTAACAATACAAGGCGTTCGTATTTCCTGGATGCAAATTAGTTTAAAGGCACTCACTGACTTGTTACATTATCGCATTGTTAGTACTTTTCCAATCTTTCCTACTTCCTAAGTACCTCAAAAATTCTTTTCGGTGTTGATTTTGTAAGAGACTGTAGTTTCTTGGATTGAAATTGTCGCCCATTCTATTCGTGTCGAACTTTTCATCTCACATACAGCCCCAAATTTACCTTCCATTTGTAATAAACACGCCCTGGAAGTATTCTGCAAAGATTTTCCATAGGTTTCAAATCCGAGCAACGTACAGGCAAGGGCAAAACGTCACTATCTTTATCTTCATAGGAATTTTTAGTGGTCGAGCGGTTCTAGGCGTTTCAGTCTGGTACCGCGCGACCGCTACGGTCGCAGGTTCGAATCCTGCCTCGGGCATGAATGTGTGTGATGTCCTTAGGTTAGTTAGGTTTAAGTAGTTTTAAGTTCTAGGGGACTGATGACCTAAGATGTTAAGTCCAATAGTGCTCAGAGCCATTTTTTCACTACATGCCCGGTCACTAACGGTGCCCGTCTCCTGTCTGCAGTACGCACGCACTAATAGATCACAAACCCGACTGCCTTTATATCGTGTTCTGCCCTCTTCCAAGTACACCGTTGATCTCTTGTTATCTACTGTACTAATGATAACAAATGTAATATATTTGACAGCGTCTGTATACTGGATCTCATACTATTGCAAATACACCATGCACAAGTATTCCAAGCGACAATGTTAATTATCCTACAAAAACCCAAGTCTGTATACTGATTTCCAGTACTGTATAACAGAGTGCAGATGGGCCGTCCAGAGCAGCACTGAAGAGATACGCACTGCGGCCTGGCCTCGCACAGCCCCGCCGCCCACGCAGGAAATGGTTCCTGCCGGCGCGTAACGTACTTCCGGAACGAGATCTCCGGTGATAGCGGCCGTGGCGCCCTATCCTGTTTATAGGGAGCGGCCACACCAGCAAAAGCTGTAGCGCCCAAGAGTACTACGCAGCTGCTATTTACAATAACACATCCTTAGCTGGTGGTCGTTTCATTCTATTACTGCCTGGTTTCACGAGCAGTTAGTCCTTCCAAGATCTCACGCATTGCTGCGCAACGTGAGTATACGCGTCCATCATCAAACTTGTCACCTTTATTTTCCATTATACAGTTTTCTCGAGATAGAACTCAAGATTCTTAATTTTCTAGGTAAGCTATGCGACCGAACCTGAATTTTTTGTCTTATGGCTTTATATAACAGATATTCTTTACACCGTTCTCTTCAGTACCTCGGTGCAAAATAATTTCTTTTGACTATCAGCTTTGATTACTAGCAGAGTATTGACTGCATGTTTACATTCACACAGTCATGGAGTATTGCGACCCGCCAGGGTAGCCGAGAGCGCTAACGTGCTGCTCCCTGGACTCGGGTAGGCGCGTCGGCCGCGGATCGAATCCGCCCGGCGGATAAACGACAAGGGCCGATGTACCGGCCAGCCTGGATGTGGTTTTTAGGCGGTTTTCCACATCCCGCTAGGTGAATACCGGGCTGGTCCTCATGTTTCGCCTCAGTTACACGGCTCGTAGACATCTGAACACATTCGCACTATTCCATGGATTACACTCGACGTAGACAGTTGGGGTACACTAATTCCGTCCCAGGAGGTACGGGGTGGCGGCAGGAAGGGCATTTGGCCACCCCTTAAATATTAACATGTCAAATCCGATTAACGATGGCTGACCCTGCGTATGTGCGGGACATGGCTCAAGCGATAGATAGTCATGGAGTATTGCAACATGGAAAACGATAAGAGTTAGAACAATACCAGTAAGGAAATACTAATGAAAGTTAGAGAAAAGTATAGCAGCTGATAAGAAAATGACCTCTGCGAGGGATTCCTTGCTAAGGAGTGCGGCTCTTTTTTTCAGTGCTTATATTTTTTTGGGGTTTAGCAGTCTATCTGAGTAAGACGCGGCGCACGGGTTGCTATAGGCTTCTCATTAATACGTTTCACAATTTAAAGCACACACAAAATGCCACACACTCACTATTGTTTCAATGAACGAGAATGCTACTCATAGGCTACATCCAGCACAGAAATTTCCAAGCTGGTCTTCAAAAGTCCACAATGTATGCTTTTTTACTAACGGATAACTTCAGTAAGATGGGGAAAGAAGCACTCGATGACCGCTTTACGCTTCTCAGAGTTTTATAGAGTGCGCTTATGCAGAACTTTTTGTGATGATCGGTCCATTAAACCCGAAAGCCCCCTTCGTTTATATAAACATTCACAATAAATCCCCAAACAAAACAATTCTCTGCTGAAATCACCACATGTCAATGTGACAAATGAAGTGACACTTTACACCATGGAAAAAAATAGAATGTAGCGTGTTACAATAGGTGAGATCAGTACTCATGACAATGAGCCAGAGCCTTAATATTCGAAATAATGACTAGGCATACCAAAAAAAAAATCACTCGCTAAGATAAGATTTCTGTTTACTTTGAGTCATTATATGCTGCATACAATACTTGTTTCACTGTTCTATGTACGAGGGCGTGCCAAAAAGTAATACCTCCGAATTTTTTGTGTGAGAGCTCTTGACAGACTTTAAACAAAACAAACGTTTTTAGCATTCTACATATTTATTCTTCATATGTACATATCTGCAACCTCTGTCAGTAGACGGCGCCGAATTGTCGCTTGGAACATGGTGTGTAGCGTATGTCGATGTGAGAAACAGCGGACTTTAACAGAGTTTCGAATTCCAAGAGTTCGTCCACACATGGATCACCCTCTCCTCAAGCATGGCAGTGCTGGACCGCACACGAGCGCTGCGACATATGAAACAATTCGACGCCTTGGGTTCTGTCAGTCACTGGCCGTCCTCCACACAGTCGCCGCCTTGCTCTATCCGCTTTTCATCTGTTTCCAAAGCTAAAAGAACAATTTCGAGGACTTCGCGTTGGTAGTGACGAAGCGGTACAAGAAGAGGTGAGGCTGAGGCTGCGTCAACAAAGTCACAAGTCCTATAGTGACGTCATCAACAAACTGGTCGCTCGTTGGGACAAATATGTTCGTCGCCAGGGTGACTATGCTGAAAAATAAATGTATAGACATGAAGAATCAAGATGTAGAATGTTAATAACGTTTGTTTTATTTAAAAAGCTTTAACTTTAGATTATTAAACCCTCATAACATTTACGATTGCAGATGGTTCCAATTCGCGGATCCCGCCAATGTGGTATTGTCAGTATAGCGTGTAAAACTGTAAAAGAATTTCTAGTAATGTTGTATGTGACTTACTACTGGAGACCTTAAAATTGTAATTTAACAGTGGAAAAAGTATAAATTACGACTTAACTTTGAATAAAATATGAAGTAGTAAGATTTCAGTCGGTTTAGTAACAATGTAACAATTCCCAATTCCCCCCTCCCGCCCCCCCCCCCCCCCGCCGCCGCCACCGCCCTCCCCCCCCCCCCCCCACTCAGTGTTCAGTGTTCTAGGGCTAAAAGTTTTCACATACAAAATTCGAAGGCATTACTTTTCAGCATGGCCTTGTACATTGCACTTTATATTTTCTACGTAACATACAATAACATGTTTCAGTGTAGGAGATCATAATCGTATACATTACGTCAATGTTACTCCTTCCTTCACTTGTCCTAGGAAAGGACATAAAATATGTATCTTACATTAAAATTTGAAATAGTTTTATTCATAGCTTCATAAACTAGCAGCAGGATGCTCATCTATATGCGTGCAGAGAGTTAGAAAATGTGTATGTGTTCCATATTCTTACAGGGGATAGCTGTGCTCACATCTGGAATAAAGTCATATATATGTTGGTAGTGTCTGTATATTTACCATACTGAGGTTGTGCTGGTTTCTGAGCAAAATTGGTGAGTGCACACACTGCAGCACTGTAAACAACGTAAATATTGAAATACTGCTTTCCTACTGCACGCTGGAAGCGAAAGACACGAGACACGGTAGTGTGGTATTGTTCAGCCAAAGGTGTTAATCAGCGGGTCCGTGTCGTGAACGTCTAAGACGCGCACAGAGCGAAATTTCAACAGAAGACAAATGTTCAGCAGGTTATTCCAGCGACTTGCGGTGGCTGTACCAAAACGGAGTAGTCCACACGTCAACAAGTTTTGGTTTCCAGATGTACGATTACAGGATTTTTCTTATCTTGTTTTGACCAATATTAACTCCTGCTGGGAGGTGAGTTGACATGGATTTTGTTCAACTTGGTTACTGTTTAAGAGGGTAAACCATTCAGTCTACATCTACGTGATTACTCTGATATTCACTATAAAGTGCCTGGCAGAGGGTTCAATGAACCACCTTCAAGCTGTCTCTCTACCGTTCCACTCTCGAAGTGCGCGCGGGAAAAACGACCATTTAATTTTTTCTGTGCGAGCCCTGATTTCTCTCATTTTATCGTGATGAACATTTCTCCCTGTGTAGGTGGGTGTCAACAGAATGTTTTCGCTATCGGAGGATAAAACTGGTGGTTGAAATTTCATGAGAAGGTCTCGTCGCAACAAAAAACGGCTTTGTTCTACAGTGCTACTTTTATTGTGTTTAGCGGTTTTCGGCTTACAAGGCCATCTTCAGACATTTACTGAGTATTGTCACCGAAGAAGTTACAATTTTTGTAAACAACTGTGGAAGAGAAGTTACACATCTAGATTGAAACAGAGACATAGAGTAAGTAACATCTTTGACAGTATGGTGGTAGTGCACTGAAAAAGTAAAAAAAAAAACGAACAGTAAATAAATAAAAACGCAGTAGACAGGAAAAAACTGACACAAAATAGGAAAAGCATGCCTACATAACAATTTCTATTAATAAAAATAATAAAATAAAATTAGTGCTTGACAAGGCTACTCCAGGAGGTATAAGACATGGAGAGTGATACACAAACCATTACAAGAAGAAATAATTACCATTGTAGCTACAGAATACATAAGTAACTTAAGCAATATCAGTAAGATAAGCAGAAATAAATGCTGGAAATTGGATGAGTTTGAGGGAACATACAGTAAATGTAATCTTTGAGAGTGTGGTGGTACAGCACTTTTAAAAGATAAAAAGGCTGAACAATACACAAATACAAAAGGAGAAAACTGGACAACTTAAACATTATATTCAAAACTGTGGCTATTCAACAGTTTGCATTAAATATATGAACCAAGTATAATATAAACAATATTTGATGAGACAACTACAAGAGGTATTAAACAAGGGCAGTAACACAAGTATTAGTTAAAAGAAAGCCTTAACAATTCAAACTATGTTTTAATGATTGCCACTCCAATTCAAGTATCATGTCTGTGGCTCTATCTCCCCCATTCGCGATAATACAAAACGAGCTGCCCTTCCTTGAACTTTTTCCATGTCATCCGTCAGACCCACCTGATGTGGATTCCATACCACACAGCAGTACTCCAGGATGGGGCGGACAAACGTGGCGTAAGCAGTCTCTTTGGTAGACCTGTTGCACCTTATAAGTGCTCTGCCAATGAATCGCAGTCTTTGGTTTCCTCTACCCACAACATTTTCTATGTGATCATTCCAATTTAAGTTACTTGTAATTGTAATCCCTAAGTATTTAGTTGAATTTACAGCCTTCGGATTTGTGTGACTTATCGCGTAATCGAAATTTAGCGGATTTCTTTTAGTACTCATGTGAATAACTTTACGTTTTCTTTATTCAGATTGAATTGCCACTTTTCGCGCCATACACATATTTACCTAAATCATTTTGCAATTCGTATTGATCATCTGATGATTTTACAAGACAGTAAATGAATATAGCTATTGAAGGAGTACAAGTAGGATATCAGATAGTATGTAACATCCCAATAACTATGCAGACGATATTATTAAATGAGAACGAAAAAAGTGCAAAACTGTCACTGGAGTACCTTGCTGAAATTTTAGTGAAAGATTGTCTCAAGTAAGTGTCAATGAGAGTACGGTACTGAAACAGACCACAACCTGGAATTCTGAAGGTTGTGCTGGACATATCTCGTGTAGAACAAAAGAGGTAAGCTACATACGATCACAATAGTAATAGACATTTCCCATGTGCTGCAGACACTGTGTGCTACAAAGAGGTCCTACAGTAAGAACAACATGGAACACCGAAATGTGACATGATATGTTCAGAAATGTCGCTTTATGTGCAAAGGAGATTATCACCTTGGGCAAATGAATATATCCTGTTTGACGAAGGAGGAAAGAACATTTTGGAAGAATTTTGAGGCACAAAAAAAACCATATCAAGTTCAAATACATAAATTACTACAGGTGAAGAGTTCATTTTAAAGTCAAACGAGAAAATTTTGGCCACGAAGATGTTAAACAGCTAAAAACGGATGAAAGTCAGTGAGGATTGGAAAGCAATTGGAATTAAAAATCCCGCTGCAGAGTGGAGGATAATTCTATCTTCCAGATAATGGTGAAAAAAGAAGCAGACAGGACAGTTAGGAAGAAAAATGGGATGATCAAATCATTCGTGATTTTGAAGGGCAGAAATGGATCTACATCTACATGATTACTCTAGAGTTCACAATTAAGTGCCTGGCACAGAGTTCATCGAACTATCTTCAAGTTACTTCTCTACCGTTCCTCTCGCCAACAGCGAGCTTGAAAAACGAACACTTAAGTCTTTCCCTGCGAGCTCTGATTTATTTTATTTTGATGATCATTTCTCGTAATGTAAGTGCGCGCCAACAAAATATTTTCACCCTCTGAAAAGAAAGTTGGTGATGTAAATTTCATAAGACGGTCCTTCTACAGCGAAAAATGTCTTTGTTTTATTGACTGCCACCCCATTCCGTATATCATATCCGTGGAACCTCTTCCAGTATCTGGCGATAATATAAAACGAGCTGGCCTTTCTCTGAACTTTTTCGATGTCCTCCGGCAGTCTTATCTGACGTGGATCCCACACATCACAGCAGGACCAAAGAAGAGAGTGGACGAGCGTAGCGTAAGCAGCTTCTTTAATAGATATATTACTCGTACATTTTCTAAAAGTTCTGCCAATAAATCTCAGTCTTTGGTTTGCTCTCCCCACTACATTATCTATGTGAGCGTACCTAATCAAGTAATAAAATTATCTTCTACAACACTATAGGATAACTTTTTTAGGATTCTAAGACATTAAAGAATATGTTCCTGGTACAATGACCCAGACTATGTACCGTCTACGAAATCTTCCAGTGACAGCTGAGGTGTCTCTGTATTAGGATGACTCACAAGATATTTCAGTTTTTTTTATATGTTAGATTCAGCCAAAGCCCAATTCACCAAAAAGGAGAATCCGGATGCGAATTTGAACCGTCAACCTCCCGAATGCGAGTTCAGTGTGCTAAGCACTGCGGCCGCCTCGCTCGGACAGTTTACCAGATACAATTATGTCACGTAATGATACAAACAGAACTTCGCACTGACTTAGTTATAGAACACAAAACACAATGTACAATACAGGGGGAATCAGACTTCCATCGAAAAAGATTCTGAGTTGCTAGTATGTATTAAAAGAAAGAAATTGGGTCAGTAAGTGCATACTTTAAAAGCTATGAAAATTTGTTCCTGTTCGCTATTGTGAAACACGTCTCATTGCTGAACAAGTGCTCAAAGCATTAAGGTATGTGCTTTAAGAAACCGCACGTTATTCTGTCTACAATATTACTATAAAGGCAAGTATTCATAAGGAAAGGTTGTCAAAAACACATTTAGCCATGGACCTGTTCATGGAACTAAGGGTTGTGTAAGAGAAAAATGTGAGCATAATCTTTAAAATACCGCGTAGTGTGTTCTCGAATGATTATATTTATCACGTACTATTAGTGTGAGGGGTAGTGAAACGAAAACGAGACAGATGGAAAGAAAAGCAAGTAAACTGTTTACCATTTCAAAGGTTTATCGCCATAAACTGCTAATACATTTAGTCAGCTGGGAGACAAGAAGGTCAATGGCTTTGTGGAAAAATGTTCGCCATTGCCTACGGAAACACGATTGTACCCACGCGTGCACTCTTGGCCCGGAGCAGATCGAAGGGCACGATTGTCTTGCTTCAGGGCTCCAAAAATAGAAAATCGCACTGGGAGAGATCGTCGCTGTGCTCTGTGTGGAGAATTGTAGCGTGGGAAGGGCAGTGAAGAGGGGGGGGGGGGGGGGGGGAAGGCACGTGTTTTCAAGGTTGTTCCCTCTTCCCTGCTAATCTCTCCCCATGTGATTTCCATATTTTTGGTGCCCTGAAAAATAAATTGTGGCCATCGATTTGCTTTGGACGAAAAGTTGGACGCCTGAGTACGATCTTGGTTCCGTAGGCAACTGCAAACATTTTCCCATTAAGATATCTTTTCTCAGAGTGGTATAAATGTAATTAACAGTTATGGTGATTATTTTTGATTTAGTAAACAGCTTACGTATTTTTCCCATCTGTCTCGTTCTCATTTGAGTTCCTCCTACAACTCCGCTGCAGCGTGGCACGAGCCTTGGAGAGGGTACTACTTGAATAAATGTCTCTTATTAGCATTTATGTGACCTGCTCTTATTCACGTGACCTGCTCTTAGTCTGTAAACAGTAACGATTTTCCTCCTCGTGAGCACCAAGTTGAGAAATTAAGAGTGGCACGGAAACTGTTTCTGTATCGCCCAGTTACAGTTTAATGTTACCGTCCACGTGCACTAGCATTAGGCGTTCTGGTTTAGCTTTTTTGGCGAGTGTACTATGTAAACCACTGTATGGTAGGGATATATGCCCCATTTTCGCCAATTGATGTGCACCTTAGACTCTCTTAACATCAACATAGTCCGGCATTCTAGAAGAATCAGATATCTGAGTTCCTTGGAGCACGGTACTCGTTCCGTATTCGTTCGGCAGCGGCTGGCCAGCAGATTGTGCCCGAAAGTCAGGGTCGACCGGTGCTGCGTATGCGGGTGCCAGGCAGGTGGCAGCGGCAGTGTCGCCTGCAGCAGGTGTGGCCGTCGGCAGCTGGTGAACACGGGCCAGGACCGCGCGCCCTTGACTGCACTTGGCCGGCTAGCGCCGCGGCCCGCAGCTCTGCAGCGGCAGCAGGTGGAAGCGCGACGCCATCAGCATGCGCACCGGCCGTGGCCAGCCCAGCCCCTGGAAGGCTTCCAGAGGCCGCGCCGTCGTGCTCCGTCGACGCGCTCCGTCACACACCGCGCAAGCTGCGCACCGAGCCGACAGCACCACCTGCTACCAGCCGTCTGACGAGTCTTTACCGCTAAGAGCTGTGCCCGCTGGTGTTTAGCTTATGGAAGACCAGGAGCACTGCTCACGTACTCCGACTCAACAAAAAATGGTTCAAATGGCTCTGAGCACTATGCGACTTAACTTCTGAGGTCATCAGTCGCCTAGAACTTAGAACTAATTAAACCTAACCAACCTAAGGACATCACACACATCCATGCCCGAGGCAGGATTCCAACCTGCGACCAGAGCGGTCGCTCGGCTCCAGACTGTAGCGCCTACAACCGCACGGCCACTCCGCCCGGCCCGGCTCAACAAATTTGCGGCTGCTTGGATGCAAATATCTTCCATTTCGCGCTATTCTGAATACATAGTCAGAGCAGGTTTCGTAACGCTCCAAGGTATACGAAATCATGACAGTATCCGTTACTTTAACAACATTCTACCACAGTCTAACATAACAGTGGCCGAGTGGTTCTAGGCGCTTCAGTCTGGACTCATGCGACGGCTGCGGTCGCAGGTTCGAACCCTGCCTCGGGCATGGATGTGTGTGATGTCCTTAGGTAAGTTAGGTTAAAGTAGTTCTAGGGGACTGATGACCTCAGATGTTAAGTCTCATAGTGCTCAGAGCCATTTGAACCCTTTTTTTCTAACATAACAGTCGCGACACTTCGCCTCGATTTTGTTGCGTACTGCGCCAGCGGCGCGCCAAGCGGCCAGTAAGTAAAACTGTAGAACGTGAAAGCGAAAGCGAATGGCGGTTGTTTATTTTGGTTTGTGCAATGGTTTTTACAAACGGGAGCGTCTGTAGCGCAATAAAATGCAGAAACAACAAGAAGAAGAAATCACACCTGTCTTTTTTTTAGGTTTCCTAAAGACCCCGAGAGGCATATACCATCATGATACTAAACTGCATCGCCATGATTTGCTTGCAAACAACAAGTGAAATAATGATTGTTTCGCTTTAGTAGCAGAAAACGGCTAGTGAGCAGCAGACGACAAGGTCTTATGAAAATTACTCTGTGTACCTTTATAATAATATCAAGTTTTGTTCACTACACTTCGAACCAAACCAGTTCATGAATGCAGACAATAATAAACTGGTATGGAATGCTGTACCCACACTGTTTGACATCCCGAATAAGGTATCTCAACCGATGATGAAGAGGAAACAGCCAAAAAGTTTCGCTAATTCTTCTAAAGCTGTAAAACAGTCTTACGGCACAGAAGCAGCCCGTTCAACTCTCCGTATATCAGTGCCAGATTCATCTGAACCGTCAAGACAGACCTGCTTTGAAGATGAAGTGGTTAGATTAAGTGCATTATTCGTGTCTTGCAAAAGCATGTGAAGTGTCAAATGTGCAGATGGCTAGACTTCGTGCAAAACTATTACGGGACAGGGAAATTGCCTATCATTTTAGCCACAGACAGCAATAGAAACTGTTTCAGAAGGATCAAATGAAGCCGGGCGCTGTGCCCGAGAGGTCCTAGGCGTTTCGGTCCAGAATCGCGCTGCTGCTACAGCCGCATCTTCGAATCCTGCCTCGGGCATGGATGTATGTTATGTCCTTAGGTTAGTTAGGTTTAATTAGTTCTAAGTTCTGGAAAAAGCGTTCGACAATATAAAATGGTGCAAGCTGTTCGAGATTCTGAAAAAAGTAGGGGTAAGCTATAGGGAGAGACGGGTCATATACAATATGTACAACAACCAAGAGGGAATAATAAGAGTGGACGATCAAGAACGAAGTGCTCGTATTAAGAAGCGTGTAAGACAAGGCTGTAGCCTTTCGCCCCTACTCTTCAATCTGTACGTCGAGGAAGCAATGATGGAAATAAAAGAAAGGTTCAGGAGTGGAATTAAAATACAAGGTGAAAGGATATCAATGATACGATTCGCTGTTGACATTGCTATCCTGAGTGAAAGTGAAGAAGAATTAAATGATCTGCTGAACGGAATAAACAGTCTCAGGAGTACAGAGTATGGTTTGAGAGTAAATCGGAGAAAGACGAAGGTAATGAGAAGTAGCAGAAATGAGAACAGCGAGAAACTTAACATCAGGATTGATGGTCACGAAGTCAATGAAGTCAAGGAATTCTGCTACCTAGGCAGTAAAATAACCAATGACGGATGTAGCAAGGAGGACATCAAAAGCAGACTCGCTATGGCAAAAAAGGCATTTCTGGCCTAGAGAAGTCTACTAATATGAAATACCGGCCTTAATTTGAGGAAGAAATTTCTGAGGATGTACGTCTGGAGTACAGCATTGTATGGTAGTGAAACATGGACTGTGGGAAAACCGGAACAGAAGAGAATCGAAGCATTTGAGATGTGGTGCTATAGACGAATGTTGAAAATTAGGTGGACTGATAAGGTAAGGAATGAGGAGGTTCTATGCAGAATCGGAGAGGAAAGGAATATGTGGAAAACACTGATAAGGAGAAGGGACAGGATGATAGGACATCTGCTAAGACATGAGGGAATGACTTCCATGGTACTAGAAGGAGCTGTAGAGGGCAAAAACTGTAGAGGAAGACAGAGATTGGAATACGTCAAGCAAGTGATTGAGGACGTAGGTTGCAAGTGCTACTCTGAGATGAAGAGGTTGGCACAGGAGAGGAATTCGTGGCGGGCCGCATCAAACCAGTCAGTAGACTGATGACCAAAAAAAAAAAAAAAAAATTTCTAGGGGACCGATGACCTCAGATGTTAACTCCCATAGTGCTCAGAGCCATTTGAACCATTTGATCAAATGAAGAAGTACAAACAAATTTTGAAGACTCCAGGATCCCGGTATTTAAAAAAAGGTGCTCTTGATTTGTTGTTCAGTAAGATTAGAAGGAGAAACGTGCTGCAATAGGGAAAGACGAAAATAAGTTGTTTGCTTTAAATTAATTATATTACAGCACCCAAGCATACAGGTTTCGTCAGATCGTTTTATGCTTCCGTCAGTGTGTACTTTAAAAAGGGATGTGGAAGGCCAGGAAATGTGACATTCCACCATTTAAAGCAGAAGGTACAACATTTTTCTGATTCTGATACATTAGTGAATATTTCTTTAGAGGAAATGTCTCTAATGACAAATTTAACATATGACAGCAATTATGACAGCGTTATTGGGGTTGAGGACTTGGTCCTTACGCGCACAGCATATTTCCTCCCACTATTTGGCATTTACTTGTCCCACATAGAATAGTATGGTGTGGAAACAGGCGACAATGACGAAAACGCAATAGGCCTACGGAACGATAAGTGGGGGTCTATCCCTTTTGGACGTATACATCTCTGTGTTTCGTACGTGCGAATCTGTGTCCTTAGTTTCTTTTCGTATCAACGTGGTAATTTGCAGTTCTATCCAACATCACAAGTTCAAATGGTTCAAATGGCTCTGAGCACTATGGGACTTAACTGCTAAGTCTCCTAGAACTTAGAACTACTTAAACCTAACTAACCTAAGGACATCACACACATCCATGCCCGAGACAGGATTCGAACCTGCGACCGTAGCGGTCGCGCGGTTCCAGACTGTAGCGCCTAGAACCCTCGGCCACCCCGGCCGGCCGCTATTACATGACTTGTGACATCAGTGTATGTCGTTAATGACAGAATTATACCAGGCGGAAGCACCGAGGGGCGTGATATGGATAGTATCTGTCTCTTGATGATGTCAGGGTGCGCTATAAAATCAACAGCGGAATATTTGTGACAAGAAAGGATAGTAATTTTATTGCTGGTCGTTTCACTCGCAGCAGTTTACGCTGTCCTCTTAGTTTCACTCCTACCCACACACTCTGAAATCGCTACATATTCGGAAGTGAACAATCGAATATATATTTCGTCCTTTGTTTTCTGATCAGACGGTAACGTAAATAACATCGAATATTGCTTAACTTACTTATATTACATTCGTAAAATATTCCCAGAATATGTTAAAATCGCTGACAAGGGAACCTCCCCATCGCACCCCTCTCAGATTTAGTTATAAGTTGGCCAGTGGATAGTCCTTGAAAAACTGAACACAGATCAATCGAGAAAACAGGAAGAAGTTGTGTGGAACTATGAAAACATAAGTAAAATACACAATTTGAGTAGTCCATACGCAAGATAAGCAACATGAAGGAGAGTGCGAACTCAGGAGCGCCGTGGTCCCGTGGTTAACGTGAGCAACTGCGGAACGACATGTCCTTGGTTCAAGTCCTCCCTCCAGTGAAAAGTTTAATTTCTTATTTTCAGTTTAGCTGACAAACTCTTATGTTTCCATCACTTTTTTGGTAGTGATTATCACATCCACAAGAAAACCTAGATCGGGCAAGGTAGAACAATCTTTTTACCCATTCGCCAAGTGTACAAGTTAGGTGGATCGATAACATATTTCTGTCATGTGACGCACATGCCGTCACCAGTGTGGTATAGAATATATCAAACGTATTTTCCTGTGGAGGAATCGGTTGACCTATGACCTTGCGATCAAATTTTTCGGTTCCAATTGGAGAGGCACGTCCTTTCGTCTACTAATCGCACGGTTTTGCGGTGCGGTCGCAAAACACAGACACTAAACTTATTACAGTGAACAGAGACGTCAATGAACGAACGGACAGATCACAACTTTGCGAAAGTAAGAAATTAAACTTTTAACTCGAGGGCAGACTTGAACCACTGACCTCTCGTTCCGCAGCTGCTCACGCTAACCACGGGACCACGGCGCTTCTGAACTCATACTCTCCTTGATGTTGCCTATCTTGCGCATGGACTACTCAGTTTGCATATTTTGCTTATTTTTTTCATAGTTCCGCACAACTTCTTCCTGTTTTCTCGATTGATCTGTGTTCAGTTTTTCAAGGCCTATCCACTGTGCCAACTTATAACTAAATCTGAGAGGGGTGCGATGGGGAGGTTCCCTTGTGAGATCAGCATATAGTGGGATACATACCTAATTACGTCAGTTCCGTAGCTCGCGTCGCGTTACTCTGAGGAAATGCCATTTTCATATGTTGTTTCGATTATCATATCTCGTGAAGGCTTGTTGGAGAATTACTAACTGAAAGTTAATAAACGGCATGTTTCAAGTTACACTGAAGTAATATCCAAGTCATCGGATAGCGATATGCACATTTATAGATTGCTGTAGTATCGTGTACACAAAGTATAAAAGGGCAGTGAATTGGCGGAGCTGTCATTTGTACTCGGATGATTCATGTGAAGAGATTTCCGACGCGATTATGGCCGCACGACGGGAATCAAAAAGGATTTGAACGCGGAATGGTAGTTGGAGCTACACACATGGGAAAATCGTTTTCAGGATGCGGAGAATACCAAATTTCAGTTTTAGACTACCTCCCGCCACGGACAACGCAGTGGCCCACGGCCTTCACTTGACATCCTAGAGCAGTGGCGTTTTTGTAGAGTGGTCAGTTCTGACAGACAAGCAGCACTCCATGAAGTAACCGCAGAACTCAATGTGGGACGTACGACGAACGTATCCAGTAGGCAAGTGCGGCGAAATTGGGCGTTAATGGGCTGTGGCAGCAGACGACCGGCGCGAGTGCCTTTGATAAGAGCACTACATCGTCTGCAGCGCCTCTCCTAATATTGTGATCATATCGGTTGGACCTTAGACGACTGGAAAACCGTGACTTGATTAGCTGGGTCCCCATTTCAGTTGGTAAGTGCAACGATGGAATTTTTATGGATGACAATGCGTCATGTCCCCGGACAATTATTCGTGAATGGTTTGAAGAACATTCTGGAGAATTCGAGCGAATGGTTTGGCCACCCAGATCACCCGACTTGAATCCCATCGAACATTTATGGGACTTAATGGAGAGGTCAGTTCTTGCACAAAATTCTGCACTGGAAACATTTTCGCAGCTATGGACGCCTATAAAAGCAGCATAGCGCAGTATTTTTGCAGGAGACTTCCAACGACTTGTTGTGTCCATGTCACGTCGCTGCACTACTTTCGGCAAAAGGAGAAGATCAGACACGATATTGGGATGTAACCCATGATTTTTATCATCTCAGTGTGTAATAAAAAACATTTAAATAAGCCAAAATGAATAAGGCGCCTGCCGCATCGAGTGACACATCATTTTGACGTCACTTCCATTGGTATAGCTCTGCCGTTAATAGATACTGTAAGTATACTTCTTAACTTAGCCGGGGACAGTGTAACCTTTCTTTCGCCGTTGGTTCTGTTTGAACTGTAGCACGCTTAGTGCGGACGACAGACATTGTTTGCGGTAAAAGTGTATAATTAGGAGCCTGAGAGTGGAAATTACGTGCATGGTTACGTTAAAGATATTGAAATGTATAACGCGTCACTTAACAGGGAGGCACGAAACGATATGACAAGAGATGTAAGCAGAATGTGTCTTATGGTGGTTATTTCGTACGTATAACTTGAAGAATTTTCACGAGGAATGGACTACAGTGTATGAGAGGTAGAACTGTGATTTCGACCAGCATGTGTGTAAGAGCTAGAAATCATAGTAACTGACTCTTAATAATAAATTCCAAAGTGTCTGGAAACTTGAACTATTGTTATTCGGTACTTTACGAATAATTAATAATACATACTAGTAATAATGATATTAACAACCAATGTATGTGAGCTCTGCTATTAATTAACCAGTCCAATAATGGAAAATTAATAATGTATGACAATTATTTAACGATAGTGAGTTCACAATCACACCAATTTGAAATTCATTGTACTTTTATTTATTTGTGATAACGAATTCACAACCCTTCTCTTACGTTAAGAACTATTAGACGAGTTTAACTGACAATGTGAAATGTTTTTATTTACTCTCGTTACTGTCCGTGCAGTAGAACGCAATTTTTCATTGATGCCTCTGCTAGATAAACGTGCTGAGCACGCTGGTTCTTTCAAGTGTTCCTTTCTGACTTTGTGCATGTAATTGCATTCACTGTCAATTCAAGCTGTTACTTAAAGCGCTTTAAACATTTTTCCTCTGAGTACGTATTTTCACTAAAGCTTCAGTACATTATTTTAAGTAGGCAAATTTTTGTCTTTACGTCGCTGTAAATGCAACGATTTTACTTTTGCGGCATTTAGATTTCTCAAGATTTTTTCAATAATTACTAGTACTTTTACTATATTCCCTTTGATTCTGAACGAAAAAAACTACCGTTTACCAATAACGTCGCTAAAGCAGATTAAATCTGGTACCAGAACCGTTTATCCAATAAAGTCGTATATTTATATGGTAGTTAATTAAGTTTTCCAAATTAGAGATTAGCGCCACTGGTATCAATGTCGCAGTGTATATCAAATACGAAAAACGTAAAATAATACTTTCCTGTTCTAACACACTCTCAATCAAATCACGTCAGTTCGAATTAAGTGGCTCAGTAAATGCACACACGTTGACTGGAGAAAGAATTTGTATTACTCTCATACATAACCACGTCCTCTTACCAAACATGGATCGTTCATTTTGTTAAATAAGACTATGTCGCTTTGTCAGGTAAACATTAACACACACCTTGAGGGGAAAGAAATTAATTTTTATGGGATCAAAATGAAATGAATAGTGCTCAATAACAAAAGGTACAAGAACCACCTGTTTTGATATAATTGCGGTTTGGATACAAAACGCGAAAAATCACGTCAAAAAGCATGTGTACTGTTGTCAAGAAAAAAGAAGTGCAGACTGTTTGGGCAAATGTCATCGTTACTCACAGTTTGATAGTTTTAACAATGCCACAGACTGAGCCAAGTAACCTATCATCGGTGGGAAAACAGTTGGTGCGAACGACGTATGTGGGTGATGAGTGCGCATAACATGAATGCTAATACGGCGGCTGAGGTCTAATGCAATTCACGTATTGTAAAAACAGCCAGATCCATTCCACTGTAATGAGAATAGATAGACGGTATTCACCAAAGCGATAGAGTGCATATTAGGGCTACATCACGTTACTCAGTGTTTTATGTAGTCATTTTGTGGCCGTATCGAAAGCAGAGTACTTCATCTCTGAGTTCGTAAGGAACGTAATTTTTGAGTATCACATAAGTTGTTCTTCAAATCATACCTGATTCATAAATTGTATTTTCTACCATTCGTGCAAATACTGATTCATTTCAGCTATTTAGAAATTTCGCGTATTTCTGTTAGTCTCACACAAAGTATGAATATGTGGATTACAGATACAAAGACATATAATTTATTGAAACTGCTTGTGTGTACGTAGTAACTAATTTTAAACCACAATCTAAAATTTTAAGAAGAAATAAGTGTACGTTAAGTACAACGTGCAAAATGAAAAGTAGGCTACGATACTGAGTTTTAGAATGAAATATACCTGGTAAGTCTTTTGTTAAAACTTGGCTAGTCTTATCGAAAAAATATGTTTTAGCTACGTGAGCAGGGTCCATCTTAAATATTACTTTCATAAAATTTTGACGCAACCAAACGCTCCCTGGCGTAGTGGATAGGTTATCACTTCCGTTTTTTACCCTTTGCAATACTCTTTTTGCTTCAGTCCAGCGTCGGTTGGGGAGAGTTCTCTATGACCTGCGTGTCGTTTCTCGGTATTTTGTTGGATGTATCTTTTGTATAGTACAGTGTTTCCTAACACACTTTTCCTGAACAGAATTTTTCAGACGAAACTGATCGTCTGGAAGTACAGTATGCATACATTGGTTGAGAGATGAAGTATCCTCCTGTAATCACGGAAGTACAGTATGCATACATTGGTTGAGAGATGAAGTATCCTCCTGTAATCACGGGTAATCTCGGTTCTGACTGACTTAAAAATTCGCAGTTGAGTGATATATCGTCATTATTTTTACACGTTGTCTACTTTAAACATCCTTTGTTTTGACTATACAGAACATGGCGAAGGGTTGTCACAACTTGCTTCGCTGCCGTGTAGATGTATTCTGTTTCTTGTTTTTATCATGACCGATGGATAGTCTCTAGTAATGCTATGGCTTTGCTGCTTCGGTCCACTGGATATGGTTTTGGAGGACATGATTCAATGGCTCTAAACACTATGGGACTTAACATCTGAGGTCACCAGTCCCCTACACTTAGAACTACTTAAACCTAACTAACCTACGGACGTCACACACATCCATGCCCGAGGCAGGATTCGAACCTGCGATCGTAGCAGCAGCGCGGGTCCGGACTGGAGCGCCTAGAACCGCTCGCTCACAGTGGCCGGTGGGACATGATTAGTGTTCATTTACGCTGATCCACTGAACCGTGTGGATGACAAAGAAATCGGACTACTCATGCGTTTAACATTATTAGTATGCGCTTAGAATGCTAGAATCACCAAGTCAGTCCCTTCACCGTTGGAAATCTTGTTTTCAGAGGAATGGGTTTCTTTTCGAATAGAAACAAAATAGCGAGATTTTAAGGAATATCGACCACAGTAGGTGATACATCTCCAAATAGAGAGAATTTGAGCGGTAAATTTCGTTATAATTTCTTCTTTTACTTCCATGAACTCCGCCCTTAAGAACCATTATTTATCTCAGACCATGCATGAAGTGAGTTACACCATCGTTTGTGAACCGTAACAAGTCGCATAAAAGTAATGTGATAGGTTACTTAATCTGTAGAAACTCGTGCCTTCCTAGTGACGAGAAAGAGTGGGAGATAGCTCTGTGTTCATGTATGCAGTTAGGAAAAGAGAAGGTAAATGAATTTTGTGAGCTATTGGAAAAGACCAGAAATAAGAGGACTGTAGACTTGTTTCTGCAAACAAAAAACGATAATTTATGTAACTTTTTTGTCCAAGTGATGAAATTTTGACTACCCTCGCAGACTAGTAGGATGGTAGTATTTTAGTACTAGCAAGAAGTGCCGTGACTTAAAATCCAACTAGTGCCCGAATTCAGGGTGTCACGTTTCCCGTTAATCCCATTCCGAAAGACTAGCTGAGAGTTAATTACGCGTTCTCGTGGGATGAATTTACGCTCGGCGCTCTGATGAAAGACGCACGCCCATTTAGCTGTCGTGTCTACTTAATGCCAGCGCGTACTTCCCCTTCGCCGCGTTGCCTGGAGTAGCAAATTGATACGGAGAATCCCCGCATCGTCTGAGGCGGCTCGGGTTTCGCACCAACTCGGCCCTCTTCTAATATTGCGGCTTACGAGTCCCTGTGCTAATGAATATGCATGTGCCGTGTTTTTTTTCTCATGCACAATAATGTGAACAGATCGTAGGGCGTTTGATTCAATTACGAAAGCAGCTAATATGGCTGGTGTCTGCAGGTTCCCCTCCACAACTCCTCTATTACAATTAGTTCTCATGCGAACCCATCCCAAGGAGCCAACAGCTTGGCATTTATGAGACAATGCTAATTTTTTATTATCTTTGTTCTGCATTTGCTGGTATTAAATTCACTACACCGTGTGAAACATTCCGTTCTGTTATCTCATTTGTTTACATTTTCTTTTAAGACCGTTACACACCGAGCGTGTGTATGTAATGAAGGAAATATGCGTTCCCTTTTTTTCCCTTGTTTAATATGAGATGAAACGGGGAACACCTACTACAAGCAGTTATTCATCACAACAGTACAAAATTAAACATAACGGATTCCTGCAGCCTTTCGTCGAAAGAAGATTGCGGTAGGCAGCTAGTAAGATAATTTCTTTTCATTTGAGACTGAATACATGGCTTACGTCAAGATGATAAAATTTATATGATAAATACACCTGCACTACACAATAATATTATATAAACTGAATACTAACTGAATTTTCCGTCTAAGCTTGGCAGAACGTTATAACAATATTAAATAGGAAACACTTCCTAATGTTCTGCAAAACTACATTTATTTCGTCAAAACTAGTTTCCTCCTTCTTAGGCCATCTTCAGGTGACAACTGAATGTTGCGAACACACAAAATTACCTTCTACTGACGTAGATATTGTTTACACAGAAGAAACCAAAACTATGGCATGTAGAGTGTTGACATACGAAATTATCACTTTTTGGTCAAACGAAATAGTTACATTTCCAAAAACAGGAAACACACTTTTTATGGGGAGATAATTTAAAAACTAATAAAAAATAGTCAAATTAACGATTTCAGTCTAGTATTTGAAACTAAACATTAATTTAACACAGCGGAATACAACGTTTTCCAGTATGGTGATCTTTCTAATTTTCTTAATAGAATGTAAAATTTCACATTCTACGCCTTATGAGTGAATTTATGTGATAAGATGATTGACAGAGATTGAACTTCCCTTTCTCATTTCTTTCTTTGTTTCTTTCTTTATCTTTAGCTTCTCTCGTGTTCAGAAAACCTAAGTGCCACACCTCTGCTATCTTGCAAGTATATACTTTTCCACAGTGCTTGAATATATTACACACCAAGGGATGCAATTTGCCTTCACTACTGAATAAAAATTTTCATACGCTCTTGATATTATAAAATGAAAGAGTTCTATTGCTACACTTCAACTTTTTGCGAAGTTATCTGAAATTTTGACAGTATCTAGGTCGACGCACCAGTTTTTGTGATAACTCACTGGTTCGTGTTGGACAGTGTGTGGAAGCCGTAGTAAATTACCAATCACCGGAGTTGTAGCCATTACCGGAAGCGATGTGTCTGGTTGTCGGTAGTCAATTTGAAAGGAAGATTCAGGTATTAGAACGGAGGTGAGGTGATGCACCATCGAATGGAAAACTGCATGTCTGTGGTTCACACATGAATGCCGAGCTTGCAGAGATTACTGTGCCTGTAGCTATGGTTTCTCTGTAAACGCCGAATAAGGGTCTCCTTCTGTTGATACCTATATTAAGGTCCAAAGTACTGTAGTAATGTATCTGATTGTCTAGTGGCAGCAGTCAGTAAATACCGATGATGCTTTGGATAACCAGTACGATCCATGACCACTCAACCGCTTTCACACATTCCACAGAGATTGGTGGGAGCTAGGTCCAGGGCGCGCACATGTTGCTCCGTAGCTTCCGAGTTTTGTTTGGGCCAAAAGAAGTGGGGGAACTACAGAAACATTCTCATGTTCACGTAAACAATTACCAAGCTTGAACAGTATCCTGTAGGCAAGCGGGTTGTATCACCTCATAGTAGTTCGCTGTCATCGACGAATACCAATGCGTACCGCGACTTGTCTACTTGCCCTTTGTTACCCTCCAAGCATTTATTGGCTGTGAATAGCTAGATCTTGGTCTCTGATGATATGTCCGGCCTGCTGAAGTGCATGTGCTGAGCAGCGGCTCTTGCATCATGCAACCAGGAGATAGTTCTTGAAGGTCGGGCTGCTCAACCGGTTCTGTTCTCCAGGATTGAATTAGTGAGCAGTCAGCTGCTCTGTGGTCCGTCTGACTACTCCAGTCGTGGGGGAGCCTCGTCGTCGAAGCGTTATTCCAACATCGGTCTACTCTGGCTGCATCTGTTGTTCCAGATCGAGGCGCCCAAGGAGTATGCTAAGAGTGGTAGTGATAATGTCTGTATTATTGCCTCACAAAAAAAAATCGAAATTCATTTTTTATCAGGTTTAAGGTGCATCTCTTAAAATCACGTAACATTGAAATCCCCGTGCCACAGTCCCATAGCAGGCAGCTAGAGGAGCTTTGTATGATGTGGAGATGGGCTGCACTGTGATTTTCGGGTCCTCTAGTGGCGGACTGCGATAGTGTGACGCAGGATTTCAGTGTGTACTTGGTTTTCAGAGATGCACCTCCAACCAAATAAAAAAATAATGTTGTAATATTTTTGTGTGGTAGTAATTCAAACTTTATGAATAAAGACTCGTGGGCTACCCGAAATAAGCATATCGTTAAAGTCGGAGTGTTTACACGTGTCATCCTTCATAAACACGTGATGAAATGCGCTGTTGCTCGGGCTGTGAGCCATCTTACTCTTATCGTTCCCACTGATGGCCAGTACATGGTCTGTTGATACTCCAGTCACTTGAAACGCCCAAGTTCTTTCTTCTTTGAGACGTAAATCTCGATCAGTTGTTCAGTTGCTGATGACTGTAAAATGCAGTTACAACAGACAAATGATAGCAATTCTTGTCTACATTAATACAGTACTGGATTGACACAGATGCAAACATTACTGAGGTACGCGAAAGATTTTAACAAAGCAATCTTAAAGAGATCCTTGTGTTTGCAGAAATAAAAAGTAGCATTATAGATCGCAATATTATTTTATGTGTTATGTTGGGAATCGGTTTCGATCATTAAAACCATCTTCAGACCAAGATTACAGACGGCCAGAGGAACCAGTGCACTCAGCAGATCATGATAGACATTAGTTGGTGTCATATTGCGCCTCTGGGCACTGTGTCCTCTGGTCATCTGGAGTATTGGTCTGAAGATGGCTGTAATGACTGAAACTGGTAATCAGCATTTAATATGGCCAAATACTTTATACACCTGAAAGTATTTTATACAAGGACGCGGCACAACAGTCACAAGAACTTTAATAGTCTGTGTCACTCCTCCAAGACTGTCATATCCATCAAAAAATATTTTGGTCTTCACCGTACACTTGTTGGACGAGCCCTTGGTGCTCAGATAGTACCATGGAATTTTTACTAGTAGGAAAAATAAAACATCGTTTCAAAACAAACATATCAGAAAAGCCATTGCAGTTCCCCGTTATCCGCGAGGCTTTATCTCGACTCTCGATAAGTCGGCTTTGTGCGCGCCGATGGTGGCGGGCCGTTATCTGGGGCCGGTTTCATTAATATGCAATCGCAGCCGCGCTATTATCCATTGTTTACACGCGGATAGAAGGGTGTGGCGGCGGCGGCGGCGGCGGCGGCTTCAGCAGAGTTAATCGCTCAGCGGCGCTCTTGTTGCAGGTGCTGAACCTCCAAAGGACGGATGCTGTTCGTGGAGTAGTGCCGGCCCAGCTACAGGTGAGCAAGCAGCTGCCTGTTCACTCATTGCTATACCGCTGCGGTTAGAGCGAATTTGGGAAACGTTGAAAAACATATGAGAAGGTGTATGTGGGATTTTAGGAAATAGCCGTCAGTCACAAAAGTAACATTAGAGTAGCCACTCAGATACTGACTACTCAAGTTTTGCATTAAGGCCTTCTGCAATCACTCGTTTTCTTCGTATCCTGTTCTAACTGCAGAGGTATAACACTATTCGAACTCACTTCGTGGACTTCTACCAGTTGCCCTGCTGCTCTAGTTCGCAAGCACAGTTCATACATAGGGTTACTCATAAGTACCTCTTGGGTTTTAGGACTGGAAGAAGAAAACTGCAAGACATACAAAAATATGGCGCATGTTGGAACATGTGAAGAAATCATCCGCCCAGTACTGTCACACAAAATTAGTTTGTACATGCAGATAGGCAACCCGCTGAACAGCTTTCCAGAGTTGTTGCCGCGGGACAATTAGTTCCACGGACTTCAACGAACTACTCGTATTAAACGCCTGTATCGTCAGTTAAAACATGGAGAGACTCGCTAGCGATCGATATGCGTCTGTTGTCGAACATCTGTCGTCATGGATCTTGGAGCTGTATCAGTTAATGAGTTAACGCTGAGTTCTATAATTGTGTAGGCCGGCCGCGGTGGCCGTGTGCTTCTAGGCGCTGCAGTCCGGAACCGCGCTGCTGCTACGGTCGCAGGTTCGAATCCTGCATCGAGCATGGATGTGTGTGATGTCCTTAGGTTAGTTAGGTTTAAGTAGTTCTAAGTTCTAGGGACTAATGACCTCAGATGTTAAGTCCCATAGTGCTCAGAGCCATTTGAACCATTTGAATAATTGTGTATTGCCTCTAGTTGTTGCAGGTATAAAAATGACATCATTGAAAAAAAGGTGATAGTGCATTAATGGGGAAAAAAGTCAGTGCACTTCTTACGCTGGATAAAATGTATAATTGTTGAAAAACATAGCTGCTGACATTGGTTTTGGAATTTCAACAGGGCGAGACTGGAAGAATAAATAGAAAGAAGTGGCAGACTTGCTTCAAAGTGATAACAAAGGACACTTTAGAGAGTCGTGGGACAGCAAAGAAAGAACCGCTAGATGACGTACTTATCATGTGGTTTTGTGTAAAGAGGGAGAGTGAAGTTCCGACTCCAGGCTCGATATTGTAGGAAAAAAGCGTTAAATTTAGACAAGAAGCCTTCTAATGATGAGTTAGTTACTTAGTTGGTTACATGTTCCATCGATAATTTGAACTATTCTCGTGTCGAAATGACATGGAACGATTTAGTTTACAGAATCCGTATGAATCGTTACTGGTAACATTAATGAGCACATTATCATTTTATTCCTGCTTATGCAACTGCATTTAAAAACAATTTTTTTGTTCCGAAGATGAAAGATCGACACAGCCTCCAGCGACTGGAGAAAGACTTTTAGGAGATACAGTAGCTGCTGACAATATAAAAAAATCGAAAATCTTGTTTCTTTTGAGAAGTTGCTCCGATTCAAATTTTGTGGAATTGCACATTATTTGAATTTTAGTTAATCCGGATGACGTATCGTCGCGCCCAGTCCTGATAAACAAGGTCCCGCAGTATTCATAAGCCTACCTGTTCACCTGTTTCAAATCCAAGCGTTTTAACCCATTTTGGTAGGTTCTTGTGAGACATACTGAGACATAAAATGGATACGAAAAATCGGCAGAAAACCCGCAAGCACGTCATGAGAGTCTCGTTTCATTACTCGGATTACTCGTGTTATCTCAAGTATTGATAACTGTTACAAGGGTCCGTGATATGCAGTGTTGTTAAGGATCAGCATGGGCATGACAAGAATGAAGATCAAGGAACGATGCTTTAGTAACTGCACCGTGTCCTGTTTAAAGAAACCATCCCGACATTGTCATTGAGCAATTTACGGAAACCAAGGTACGCCTAAATCTGGATGGCCGATGTGGATTTGATTCATCGACGGTTCAAATGCGAGTCGAGTGTTTTAAAGCGCTGTGTCACCTCACTCTTTGACATTAAAGGAAGGAGTCAGAATCCGAGAATTCGCTTCCGATAGCCACGACGGCACTTGGTGATAGATTCCCGTCCTGCTAAAGCATCACTATCAACAACGCAAAAAATACTGTTCGAGGTTTCAGATTAAATGGAAGAGAATGGCGCACGTTGCTGTGATCCGTAAGTAGTTAAGTTATTCACCTTTACCGCATCTCATTCTGAAATATGTAGTGTCATGAATAATTTAATTCACAAGGCCAGCATTTAATCATTGTTGACGAAGAGAGAAACATTATCACTAATATTTTACGTGTGGACTTCAGAAAGCAAAATCTGTTGTCCAACAAGAGTGGCACATAGAAGAGAGTACGTTTTCGGGTTCCGTGTAGAGAGAGTTTTACTGCGGATAACACGCACTTCGCAGTGTGCTAGTGAAATGGCACGGCAACTGGAAACTAATTCCCAAGTTGAAGTACGTAGCACAGTACGATCCTTGTGCGCAAAATGTCTAAATCTCACACAGATTCATAGTGAAATTCTAGCACCATGTATACCAAATACAATGTCGCATGCAGCCGTAGTGAAATGATGGTAACAATTTTACCAGGACGATCGGGAAGTTCAGTTAATTCACCATGCGATCTCCACCTTGTCGACCAGCTGAAATAAAATCCGGGTGGAAAGAGGCTGTCCAGTGATGAGGGCGTTTACACAGCGAGTCTCGAAAGGCTCCGTGACCAAGGAGCGGATTTCTATCTTCGAGGATCTGAACCAGTGGTGGAAGAACCCGACTGTTGTTTACAGATACTTGGTAACTATCTCGAAAAATAGTGTCATGTATCTACGCTGCTTTGAAGTGTAGTGCTGCATTCAGCAAAAGTTACTCGGCTGACAAAGAAATGTGCAGCTTTCTTTTTGAAGTCCGCTCGCATAAGTGTCTCCTATCTTTTCTTCCTTCTTCCAGCATTAAGTTTCCTGACCATTCAACTAAACAAATCTTGACCGCATCAGTTCCTGACTCAGTATGTATACTCGTTTATTTTATGGCCGACTTCAGCCTAATATAGAAATACCTACCTTGTTTAACTTCGTTCAGACGATTTTTAAGAATGGATGTCTTCGAATTACCAACTCATCTTTTTGTGTTGTAGCACTCAGTCCTGTAACATGTGGAATATAAAGCTTATGATTTTGCTGTGACTTTCGCAATATTATATTCAGGTGATCTGTTTCTCGATACTTTTGTGTCTCCCTATTTTTCGTTACAAACTACGATGTATATACCGTTTATAACATCAAATACCAAACTGGGACATCAACAACAGAGAATCTTGTCACGTTTGTTCTTAAAATTATTTTTCTCTTTTAAGAATTTCTCATTTACGTAAATTATCGTGAGCTGGTAATTATTTCTTAATTCATTGCATTTAACATGCTGCTACAATCCATCGTACTGGTTCTCGTTTGTTCACTTATTAGTTTTTTTGACTGGATGTTCTTCGCATATGGTTATGGAAGGCCATGTTGCAGTCTGTCTGGTTCCGATCTGACAGTACAATCAGACGACTACCTAGGGGGAAATTACTTCGTTTGTTTTCGTCTTTAATTTTATGGTGGCTTTAATGTCTCTTATAGTATCTGTGTGTTTGATATTCAAATCTGCATCCACTGGTGGATATGTTATACACAAGAACTCGCTATATTTAATAGGCATTACCTCTACCTTAAAAATCATGTACTAACATACCATTTTCTCAACAAGGAAATTACAGATTCTCTTTCGCGGTATCCATTTTCCCAATTTTTACTGCCAAGAAATTGAAAAAAAAGTGTCTCCCTATGCATACCAGTTCCGCAAGCAATCATTTTTTCTCTTTCCCTTTTTTTCTTACTGATGCGTTGCTGAAGTAGAAATTCGTGCATTGAATTCAGGATTTCTTTTGAAATTATTCGTCTTCCTAGCATGGGAAGTTATTAAAAATTTGTTGCTTCAGTATCTCCACATTGAGTTAGAAGCATGAAAGAGCTTAATGTTATACAACTGCTTTCCAAAAACTTTATTTCTCTTAACACCTATAATATCTCGTAAACCTTCCATTCCAAGGTTGGATATCCTGTGATTTGAGAACAAGAGCTCTCGTAGCGCGCTTTTTGGGGTGTGTGACGCTCCCGACGTTATCTTTGTTCTTGCTCAGAACTTACCATCCTGGTAACGTTCTATGAGTGAAATCTCCATGCGGGAATCACCTTTGCTTTAGTCATCAGTCTTCTTTCTGGTTTGATGAGAATTGCCACGAATTCCTCTCCTGTCCATACTCTCCATCTCAAAGTAGCGTTTGCACCGAACGTGCTCAATTATTTATTGGATATACCGTACAATCTTTACCGTCTCACACCATGGAAATTATTCCCCGATGCCTTAACACGTGTCTTATCATACTTTCCCTCCTCCTTCTTTGTGTTTCCCACATATTTCTTTCCTCATTGATTCTGCGGTGAACCTGTTCGTTTCTTATCAGTTTGTCTTGTTTTCAGTATCCTTCTGTATTACCAAATGTCAAGTACTTCCATCCTCATCATTTTAGTTTCCCCCATAGTCCATGATTTACGTCAATTCAGTGCAGTTCTTGGAACGACGCACCTTCTCAGTAAATGTGTTCCTCAAATAAAGGCCGGTGATAGTAGAAGACTTCTTTTGATCTGAAACGCTCCCTCTTCCTGTACTAGTTTGCTTCGTATGTCCTTCTTGCTTCATCCGCCACGTGTTGTTTTGCTTCCTAGGTGGCAATATTCAACTTCTTTTATTTCATGGCGACGAATGTAGAGATATCTTCGTCTAACTGTCTTACTGTGATAATTATTGTCAGAGTATCCACTCTCATAACTTCAAATGCACATCATTTGAAGAATTACTTTTACTATTTATTATGTTGTACATGGAAGATTTTTATAAAGCTTTCTTATGAAAGTCACTTGCAAAAGCGACCGAATCGACCAATACAATAATATAATGACGCGGTCACATACCAGGAAAAAATTTTGGAAGACAATAATAGCCACGGAAATCTAAGGTCTCAAATACCCCGTTTCAAAATTAGCAGACTATCAGACCTAAATGCATAGACGTAAACTTTTATCGGACGATGTGTTTATGCATAATCATCTCAGTGTTGCGAATACTTATTTCGTTCGAGAATATGTCGACGTCTGGGAGACTTTAAAATTTTTTAATTGCATATGACATATGCATATAATTTTAAAGCACTCTGCCAGGTGAAAGCATGCTGTGGGAACTAGCTGGAGAACAATAAATATTTTAGCAGCTTTGTGATGGTTACACACAAAAATATATTTTATAAACTGTTGTTATTGTGGTGGTGGTCTTGTTGTCTTTAGTTCGAAGACTTGTTTAATGCAGCTCTCCGACTAGTGTATTCTGTACAAACGTCATTATCTCTTACACTCGCGCGCGCGTTTTAACAGCACATTTCAAACGCTGTTTTCTTCTTGTCTCAGCTATTCATCAATCACGCTCCACTTCTGTACAGAGCTACAAAAGGTTCAAATGACTCTGAGCACTACGGGACTTAACATATGAGGTCATCAGTCCCTTAGAACTTAGAATTACTTAAACCTAAGTAACCTTAGGACATCACACACATCCATGCCCGAGGCAGGATTCGAACCTGCGACCTTAGCAGCAGCGCGGTTCCGGACTGAAGCGCCTAGAACCGCTCGACCGCCACGGCCGGCCGCAGAGCTACATTCTGTACATCAAACTCTTCATAAACTCTGTGGACCACAAAGATTTTATGATTTGTGGATTTTACAACCACACCGACGGAGGAGTTGGCGGTAGAAGACAGACAGCCGCTCATACCTGCTGATGAAACGTGGGCGGCTGATCACTCTACAGTAAGTTTACAGAGCTTCGCCAGACCTGTAGCTGCGTGTCTGTTTGATTTGTACCAGTTAGACTATTTTCTCGCCAGGCATCTTCAGTATTGAACAAAATAATTGTGGGTATTTGGCAGTGTGATCATAGGACAAGAAAACAGCTAAATCACAGACGTTTCGACCGTCTTTGCAGTGATTATTTTAAGGCGACTAACAGTTAGAGGTCCTGAAGATTACCGCTGCAAAAACGGTCGCAACGTCAGTGGTTCAGCTGCTTTAGTGTTTTATAATGAAGCAGCCTAATACTCTAAATTATTTGTTCACATAGAATTTGTATTTTCAGCACTGTTTTAGTAAACAGGCCACAACACTTGCAACAGAGCCCCATTACTGCTCGCGCCACGGACTCGCGATCCAGTCTGCGTGTTGGCGGTCTATCGCGGTCTGCGCAGCTGCAGGCTGGCAGCCGGCGGCTACTGTGCAGTCGAGCTGAAGAAGAGCGTGGCGCGCCCCGATGAGTTCCCATCGATCGCTATCTGCCGCGCCAAGGCCGAGGGCGAACAGCTGCCCGCAGACTGCACACGCACACGCAGACGCAGACGCCGGCGCTGGCGCTGGCGTGGTCGGGTCGCCGCGCCGCGCCGTAAAACTGTCTGCAGGCCAGTGCTCCGACACCGGCACCGGCGCTTAGCACAAGAGCAGTAATTAAGCCGGCCTCGCTATCCTCTTCTCTGCGCTCTGCTGCTGCGGCTGCTTCTCCAGATAGCATCTGCGTCTCGCACTGCAGCCCCACTCGCTCTGGGTACAGTCGCAGCACCGGTCACTGTCAAATCGCTCCCTGTGTACGTACGCTCGCCACTACTACTATAAATTACGTCGTCTAGTTGTCCCATGCAAATGTTGTAGAAGTCAGCACTGTTCGTTCTATATACCCTCTTGTGGTCAGTCTCGGCGCGATCTACAATGTATGATACTGAAAGAAACTTCGTAAGCCAAGACCGCAAAGAAAAGGCATTATATTGCCACAAGCTGAGACATCGTCGTGAAAAAAAACAGTGACCTGTATATGTAATAAGTTTCCTTTAATTTACGTCAATGGTCACAAACTTTTTGTTAACAGATTACCGGTTTTGGTCTATAAAGACCATCATCAGATCTGTTTCATAAAAACAAAGTACATTAGGACTCTGTTTTTATGAAACAGATCTGATGATGGTCATTATAGACCGAAACCGGTAATCTGTTAAAAAAATAAGTTTGTGACCATTGACGTAAATTAAAGGAAACTTATGGCATTATATTGGATTACCAGTTTCGACAGAATTATGCTGTTATCGGATTTTATGCTTTAAAATTTTTACTACATGTTGCATCAGTGTCGCAAGTTGCTTCACATGGCATACATGCTTCCCACTACCATGAACATAGCTATACGTCGGCATATCAAATATAAAACTATCATGCAAAAACTTAAGCATAATCATATTGCGGCGATTAAAAGTGTTCGTGTTCAGCACTAGCTATCAACACTGATGCACAAAATGTTGTAAAGAAATTTTAAAGCATCCGATGATAATAGCATAGTTTTGTCGAAACCGAACATCCAATAAAATACTTTTTTAATATTGGCTTTTTTTGTATGTTACCATTCCCCAAGAACATTACAGTAGTTCCCAAGGAACAAGGGTTGGTCTACGATCACCCATGTTTGCAAAATATCGATTTTATGAGTACAAACATCCATATTTAAACATCGATACTGTAGTCTTGGGCATTTCCTAATGTCGATGTTAAAGAAAATATGTCGACCTTCCTCAGTGACAAAAAAAGGCTTCTTTTTTCCATAATCAATATTTTGACATTTAAAGCGAATCTTTTTCTGAAGATGTCTCGCAATGATACCACTGCAACATATTTGCGACTTGTCAAATGGGACGGCGAACGGACGGGAAGTAATACTACATTTTTGAACAAATTAAAGCAGGAATATTGGATATTTTGTGTAATAATTTATGACGTCACAATCACTTAAATAGAATGTAGGGTTACGAAGTCTTTCCGACAAACGTCTAGTGTGACAGGTCGTGTTATGGGGAACAACTTTTGTTAGAGGCCGGCCCTGGAATGACGAGATTTCACCGAAGTAGCAGGGACACTAACCAGGCGAGCGGTATATCACATAGCCCAGTAAACAGTGTTTTTCGACGAGAAAACCAGTCTAATGTGTGTTTCTAAGCGGAGGAAGATGTTTCAGAAGCGAATGAGGAATTTGTTTCGCTCGATAGCCTTTCGCGCTGATCAGATGTCTGGATTATATAGGCAACACACATTACATATTAACGCCGCAGTATGCCTGTGTCCTTTTGCCTCTCAACCTTAAACGGCAGGAAGTTTCGGCGAGTAGTATGTCTCTGACAACAGCTGTTCCCCGTGATGTGATCTGCTTCAGTGATAGTGACATAATAAATTATTATGCGAACGTTTGCGTGGGGCATACTTAAAGTTCACAATATATCAGTTCTTAAAAAAAAACATTGGCTATTATTGCAGACAAAGATGGACTAACGCCTTTCATTGTTCATTCATTTCATTTCATTTCATTGTTCATTCATTTCATGCTTTCGTGATGTCAGATACTGTGGGCAACACATTGCCGTATTGGAAAACAGACAAACCGAACTTAATTTGTGCGGTGAACACTATAGAAAGCACAAGAAGGGAATAATTTGCAAACTGGTACAGAACGGACCTACCGTCGCAGCTCACTTGTTATCTGAAAGATCGTCTTCTAATCTTTAACAAGAAGTATTACAAACATTGAGTTTTCCGTATCCAAAACAGTAAAAACTGCGCTTAAATGTTTGAGCCGTATAGCTACATCGTCGGCCTCTCAAAGACTGTTCTCAAAAGCAGGATATGCACTGTCTCAACAACACAGTGTACTGAAAGGGGAAACTTCCCTCAAAAATATTTTTAAAAAATGTAGGCAGTGTAATGTTAAATGTTGCCGTATTTATTTATTACTAAATGTGATATTGCAGGTATCTGGCGTTTGCTTTTTACATCGTTTTATAAATTTATCATTTAATGTAGACGTGACAAACACCGATGTTTTAGGGTCTGTTATTATGGACCATCGATGTTTAGACATCGATGATGAAATAGAAATCAGCACCGATGATTTGCCAACATCTCACATCTCTACAAGGAACAACGCAGATGCATCAGATGTTTTGTAGCAGTGGAGTTGATTTAGCCAGCTATGATCAAATGTCACTTCGATTTATGATGTGAACGAATATGTTGCTGATACACATTTTATTACTGTTGACATTTTGTGTGTGTTACAAACTTAATGGTCGCACATCTTATTAAAAATACGTGGCAGTATACGTAAGCACTGGAGTAATCTTATGTAGAATGCCGAGATAGTTAATGTTTGTGGTTACGTTCCAGTAACAAAGCACATTCTTAGTACACACATACGAAGACACAGCGTTCCATACAAAGTGGTTCTAGAGTCATTTTGATCTGCTCGCTATAGTTGGCGTATTTATCTACAGAGAATGTCAGGGAAGAGAACTATCAGTTCTGTCTTCTTACAGTTCTGAACTGTCTTCTTACAGTTCTAAAGCAAAGTGGAACTTGAACAGGATTTTGGCGATCATACCGTGATTTAAGTCCGTACTGCAATTAACGCGAAAGGAACTGCAACGCAGAGGACTTGCGAAAACTTTAAGTGACACTGTGCATTTAACATCACAAACACAGTTTTCAGCAGAAGAGTGTATCTTCCAAAATGACAATGTTCCTGCTCACATGGCTTGACGTGCACAAATCTGGGTGGACAAGGAGGAAATAACATTTCTCTTCCATAATAACCAGATTTGAAATATATCAATCAGTTAAGGTCTAAGTTGGCAAATCTATGTAGGTTCCTGTAGTCTGTCCAGTACCTCTGAACAGTTTCTTCGTGAGGGTCGGAATAATGCAGTAATACAATTTCAAAACCACCGTAGCTCATGATATCAGCATAAATGTATCAGACTTTCAGTGCTGTATTTGTGTGATACACTGATGAGCCAAAACATTATGACAACCTGCTTAATAGTTTGTTTGTACGTCTCTGTAACTAAATACGTAACTGATTCTGCGAATCAGGAATCTGACAGTTCGTTGGTAGGTTTGTGGAGGTATGTGCATTATACACCACTGGCCATTAAAATTGCTACACCAAGAAGATATGCAGACGATAAACGGGTATTCATTGGACAAATATATTATACTAGAACTGACATGTGCTTACATTTTCACGCAATTTGGATGCATAGATCCTGAGAAATCAGTACCCAGATCAACCACCTCTGGCCGTAATAACGGCCCTGATACGCCTGGGCATTGAGTTAAACAGAGCTTGGATGGCCTGTACCGGTACAGTTGCCCATGCAGCTCCAACACGATACCAGGGTTCATCAAGAGTACTGACTGGCGTATTGTGACGAGCCAGCTGCTCGGCCACCATTGACCAGACGTTTCCAATTGGTGAGAGATCTGGAGAATGTGCTGGCCAGGGCAGCAGCCGAACATTTTCTGTATCCAGAAACGCCCGTACAGGACGTACAACATGCGGTCGTGCATTATCCTGCTGAAATATAGGATGTCGCAGGGATCGAATTAAGGTAGAGCCACGGGCGAAATACATCTGAAATGTAACGTCCACTGTTCAAAGTGCCGTCTTTGCGAACAAGAGGTGACCGAGACGTGTAACCAATGGCACCCCATACCATAACGCCAGGTGATACGCCAGTATGGCGATGACGAATACACGCTTCCTATGTGCGTTCACTGCGATGTCGCCAAACACGGATGCGATCATCATTATGCTGTAAACAGAACCTGGATTCATCCGAAAAAATGACGTTTTGCCATTCGTGCAGCCAGGTTCGTCGTTGAGTGCACCATCGCAGGCACTTCAGTCTGTGATGCAGAGTCAAGGGTAACCGCAGCCATGGTCTCCGAGCTGATAGTCCATGGTGCTGCAAACATCGTGTAACTGTTCGTGCAGATGGGTTTTGTCTTTCAAACGTTCCCATCTGTTGATGCGAATAAGATGCCTGTCATATCGACTGCTAGTGATACGAGGTCGTTGGGATCCAGGACAGTGTTCCCTATGACCCTTCTGAACCCACCGATTCCATATTCTGCTAACAGTCACTGGATCTCGACCAAGGCGAGCAGCAATTTTGCGACACGATAAACCGCAATTGCGATAGGCTACAATCCGACATTTATCAAAGTCGGAAACGTGATAGTAGGCATTTCTCCTCCTTACACGAGGCATCACAACAACGTTTCACCAGGCAATGCCGGTCAAATGCTGTTTGTGTATGAGAAATCGTTTGGAAACTTTCCTCATGTCAGCATGTTGTAGGTGTCGCCACCGGCGCCAACCTTGTGTGAATGCTCAGAAAAACTAATCATTTGCATATCACAGCACCTTCTTCCTGTCGGTTAAATTTCGCGTCTGTAGCACGTCATATTCGTGGTGTAGCAGTTTTAACGGCCAGTAGTGTATGCATACGAAGAGTTCATGTAATTCGCGTATACAACGGGGCAGCTGATTTTCGTACGCGGTGATTGCGCCCGATAGCGACCCAAGTAGATTCCATAGGATTTACATCAGGTGTATTTGGTTGCCAAGACACCACCTTGAGTTCACTAGAATGCTGCTCAAACAACTGTAGCAGGGTACTGGCACCGAGACCCGGACAATTGTATTGCTTAAAGATGTCATCGCCGTCGTGGAAGACATCAAGCATGAAGGTATCAGGTGGTTCGCAGCTGTCAGCGTGTGTTAGATTACTACCACAGGTCCCATGCAAGCGCAGGAGAATGTCTCCCATTGCATAATACTGCTCCCACCAGTCTGCGTCCGTGGTGCGCAGCACGTTTCGAGCCGCCGTTCATTTCGTTGACGGCGTTTGTGGAGACAACCAGAGCTCTAGTGCCGAAAAATGTGGTTCGGCTGAGGAGCTGACACGTTTCCATTGATCGACGGTCTAATCCCGATGGTCCCGAGCCCACTGAAATCATAACTGACAATGTCGTTGGCTCAACATGTGAGCGCATAGGGGTGGTCTGTCACGGAGCTCTTTGTTCAAAACTGTACGATGAACGGTGTGCTCTGATACACTAGTGCATGCACCAGCATTGTGCTCTTTCGGCAGAGTGACATAGAGCACCATCTATGCTACTTTACAGAGCAGACAAGCCTCTGAACTCCACGTTCTGTGAAGATTCGTAGACGTCCAGCCATTAAGCGCGTAGTGATAGTTTCACTGACATACCTCTTTCCGTAGACGCTCACGACAGCAGCATGTGAACATTGGACCAGGCTCTGCGTAGTAACAATCTGTCCTTTGTCAACGTCGCTTATCTCATTAGTTTTTCACATTTGCAATCTATATCTTCACTTGGGTGATACCCCGTCCGAAGCTGCTACGCTTACATTGTAACCTCCCCACACGAAATAATTAAATATTATTTGGTTAATGATTCTAATTTTTGTGTAACCTCACAACATAACTTAATTAATAATAGTAATATGATTCTATTTTTTGTGTAACCTCTGAACAAAATTGGTTCCCATTTAATGTACCCACAAAATTCTTTTCTCATTTAATATAAGCTCGAAACAGAAAAATTCCTAAACCTCGTAATAAAAAATAAATTCAGTAACCTGGTAAAATTTGGACGACAGCAGTGCTGCGTCATGGCCCTGTAAGATCATTCTGAATAAAAAGCAAAAATTCTCACCTCGATAAAGTCGGCAACTATCTGCTCTTACAATAGCTCTTTTCCGGCACAGCTCTGTGCAATGCTGGCCTATACATTTGTTATTTATGAAAGGAAGCAAATGATTTTTCTTTTGCAACAATCGGAATGATCATGCATTGAAAAAATATTAAATTCCTTAAACTGAAATGAATGCTTGTTATTATTAGGACATTTTTAAAAGATATACGTGGGAGTTTACATAATATTACCAGATATGCGCGAGGCTACTTTTTTTTTTACCTTATACAATAATACTCAGGCTCCGGCATCGCTGCACCGCGACCGGCCCAGCCAACATGATACACCAGACCAGACCAGAGCAGACACACACACTGGCAACAACTTACTACTACTGCTACACAGTTCGTACAGTCAACACTGCTCTCAGGTCAGCGATTCTCTTATACCTTGCGTATCGCAGGCAGCGCATGGGCAATACATCGAAATTACATCTGCTCGGACCTCTTACATAAAATTACATCTGTATTACATCTGCTCGGACCTCTTACAACATATGTGTGTTACCGCGCACGTGCACGCAAGCTCACCAGACGGCATCCAACGTCGCAGTGGGCGGTGGTCATAATGTTTTGGCTTATCAGTATATGTGGGGAAAGTGATGACTCCACTTAATCGATACCTTATTTGTATAGCATAACTTACAAAGCTCTGTCAAGGCAGGTAGGCGAGCGAATATGAATCAATAAACAGGACGAACAACCATTGGCTCAGTACTCACAAAGGAATGCACAATTTCACACCTTCGCCTCAGAAATGCGACACAAACAGCTAAAACACATGTGAACAATGCAAGACAGTGGCGTAAATGCCATTCCTGCTGTTGTATTAAAGTGACGCCCCGCCACCTCATTAACAGAAACACTACATTATCAGGATCTTATCCTACAGTAGCAGTTTGGTACCACGAAAAGAGCAGAGCCTGCTGCTTAATTACATTTATACCTCGAACATTTACAAGCGAATGACAAAATGTCGGTTATCGCCTTCAAAAATGAAGTGCAATTGATTAAGAAGGACTCCTTTTACTGTTTTGTTACGGAAGTTGCGTGGTCGCTAATTTACAATACATGTGCGTCTAAATTTTAATCCGCATATATCTATTACTGCCATATTTAATATCCTTCCTGTATTTTAAAATTTCAAGTGATTGTACTGCAAAATAATGAAGACGCAGTTTTTTTATTTTAAAGGCAATGTTACTGAAACGGTGGCCTTCTGTTTCCAAAATTCATCAAAATGTCGCACACGATAAATACCTTTTATGACGTAGCCCCTGTCTCTAAATGCATGGGTGTTTTTCAGCTCAACTGAGTTTAGCTTTTTGTCTAACATGTATACTTGATTTGGCCCAGATCAGTGCAAGAAGGTATGCAAGTAAGATTTTCGAAAACTAATGATATGCAAAAGTTAACTACTTTACGGTGTTCTCAGTGCACGTGGCTTTTTGTCTGCCATGACATCCAAGGAATTTGTTAAAAGAAACAACTGTGGATCAAGCTGCCTTCTAAAGTAAAGTATTGCGATATGGAATTCGCAATGATTTGTAACGAAACTTTTCACAGAAAGAGACGTAGGCTGTAGTAATTACGAATGCCAAGACTAGGGACGCAGGGCAGATTCCATTCCGTTACCTGATGTTTAGGTCACAAAGCAAGAGGGCTATGTTAGCAATTTTGTCCTTAATGTTTATCACATTTCTCGTCTCCTTATAGAATATATTTCACTGCAAAGTTTAACAAGTACTGTACAGCTACACTCTTTTTAAAGGGTCTTTAGTGCAGTTAAATAAATACGTACATGTGCTTTTAAGACAAAATTGCTTCAATATCTTACTACACAAACAGTTGTTTTTAGCTACACAGTAAACACTATGTACTGCATACTCATTCTTCATTGTACTTTTAACCGGTCGAAGAGCTTGTTCCATTGCCTTTGAAGGTTCTGGAAGTAAGAGAAATTAGTAGCTTAGAAGATCCACAATCGATAAATGTATGCCTGCCGGGGTGGCCAAGCGTTTCTAGGCGCTACAGTCCGGAACCGCGCGACCGCCTCGGGAATGGATGTGTGTGATGTCCTTAGATTAGTTAGGTTTAAGTAGTTCTAAGTTCTACGGGACTGATGGCCTCAGATGTTAAGTCTCATAGTGCTCAGAGCCATTTGAACCATTTTGATAAATGTATTTTCTGTACAAACGTTTACCGACGGCTGCTTTTTCTTCCTAATTTTAGGATGCCCATTTAGAGTCGTTATTTTTGTCATTCGATTGAGCAGCTATTGGTCAAAAATTCAACATTACTGTTGATGGTAAGGTGTAAGCAAATCAGAGAAATACACCACTCTGTTTAAGCCTTTGTATTCTCTGCAATTATGTGGTCGTTGGTTTTGTGGCACGAGGAGGGATGGGTTCCACTCTCCTAATTCTGAAAATGTCGATCTCTGTCGACTGCTGTCAGTGGAGAGCGTAGCGTTTCATGCGCAGTCCTAACAGGATAAGGCATTTTTAATTCTTGTTTCAGTCTTTCGCGAATTATTTCGCTTTATTCTTTCCCGGAACCCGACAAGCAGTTTCTATTTCTTTACAACAAATAGGTTACGTAGATGAGAGAGACAAGTAGTTATAGGCTGTTCTTATTCTACCTCGTTCTGTTGAAATGCAATACGAAGATGCCACTGTCACCCACGTTAAAGGAAGGCAGATTGAGAACCGCATTTGAGAGCCGATTTTTGAATACTGCTGGCACGGAGTTACGTTATTCCTCTTTTTAGTAGGACCGTCTGGTCACATAAATTTGTCTTTATAAGTTTATTACTCCACGAAACACTCATTAGCGAGCACCTTAACTTTCATTTTAGTCATTGAGAAACACCTTCGGTTTGCCACATATCGCAGAGACCAGATTCTGCGGCCAGCTAAAATAATAATCTGGTGTATGACAGCAGTTCGTAATCGGATTTCCATAATGTAAGCTATATCAAAACGGTCATTTACCATTTACAATAAAACAAAAGGTGAAAGAATATTTTTTGGAAGCTCACTTGACGTATAACATCAAAAAGATGAAAGTTCCGTTCGTACTATTCAGTTGATTCTTCTAACTGTCAAGCCATCGTGAAACTAGATCATGAGTCAGTACTAAGAATACCATGCATCAGTTATCAAATATGTGTGATTTATTTCGAGTTTCGTGTCTATTCTATCATAGGAAATGAGGGAATAATGTAGCCCCGAAACATGTGATGGTGTGTAAATCACATTTTTGACAGCTGGCGAGTAATATTCTCAATACTGTACCATAGAAAGAAGGAACCCATAAATAGTGAGCTGTGATCTGCTATCTGCAGCGAAGAGTGCACCGTTTTGAAAGTCCCGGGAAGATTAAAATTTTATGTTAGGCAAGGGCTCGGATACGAAATATTGCCTTTTGATCTGCAGCTACTTGTGTAAACAAAATGTCAGTATGTATTCGCTGTATGAACGTTAAAAAATGGTGAATATTATGGAGTGTCATTTCTTTGCAGAGAAGTTTGCGCTTTCTGGTTACTTTCCAAAACTGAAACACAGGTTTGTAGTTTCCAAAGATTATACGTATCCCCAAAAACTGTTGTACAAAATCTTTCACAAATCGGCCTTTCAATAGCCACCAACAAAAAATATAATTAAAAACCTTATAGACTCTTTTTAAGATTATACGGAATGAAACAACTTAAATTAAGATCCTTCCTTTTAACAAAATAACAAGCATAATTGTCCACAAATTTAATAGGAAATTTAGCGGGACTAAATCCCCATTCGTAAAACAAGCTAGAGTACAGAACAGTAAATAACAAATTGTAAGTAAAAGATCAAAATCCCAATACGAGATAGTATACTCAATTTCTGTCAACTAAGAATCTGACAGGATACAGTCAAGTAGAACCGAGCGTCACCAAGACGTAGACTGCCGAGCTAACGCCGTCCGAACATATTTCAATAAAGGCGGCCTCGCCGCAGCCCCCCCCCCCCCCCAAACCCCCTGTGTTGGTCGTTCCGGGACTCACTGTGCCCGCCCTTCGTAGCACACTGTAAAATTAAAAAACATAGTACAGACAACCAAACCGAAGGACATAACACAACCCTGTTATTTCAGAGTTATGCCCCCCCTTTTGATTTAATACCCTTAACACATGAAAGACCTTAAACAAATAGCATAGAAAACTATTCAGTTCTTACTGCTCAATTCTTTAAGCTTACAGGCAGACACCAATAACAAGCATGAGTCTGGAGAAGTTAACGGCATGCCGAACGAAGAGCATAAAAAACCATAATACAAGACACCAAAGTCACGGCCGCTTCAAACGGAGATCACAGAATAAATCGTAAAATACTCAAGTAACATTACAAACACACTGTCTTACCACTAAACATGGCCTGCGCACTATTCTAAAATGACTCAGGCAGCCTTCGCCCTACTCACGCTTAGTGCTCCCGTCACTGAGCAAAGTTTTACAGTCTTTCAGCACTACTCAACATACACTGGAACCAAGAGTGAATTCCTTATTCCCGCCACGGCGGTGATAATCACATAAAAATCACTGTTTCCGGCTGTGAACACAAATTACGATCAGATTGATCACAAACACAACTTCAAAGAAATGGCTGATGCGCACCTTTAATAGCGGCAGACGACGAGAATCCATATAGCATACATGGGCATCCAGCAGCAGGTAGTACAATATACACACTCTAGTGCATTGCAGGCCATCACCACCATCCCACCACACCGCCGACACACTCCTCAAATCATAACACAACGCCGCGAGTAACCATCGCTCCTCCGTAACGGTCGCTCCAAGACACGCCAACAAAACTTACCCCCAAGCAACGGGCAAGCACCACCACTAGGGACCCATAGCAAAAAACCAAGAGAACCATACCCGGAAATTCGAGATTAAATAGCGGCTGGAAGAGGAAAACTAAAGAGAAAACGCGCATGCCAGCTCTAACGGGATTACTGCCGCTACTAGATAAGAGAATCACTGGCTCCAGCGACTCCCCCACGGCTCATGTGGTGTTTTTCATCTTAACGATATATTTATAGGAACATACTGGTTGTCAGTCGACAGGTACTCGTAAAGGGAGGGGGCACCTTACAAAAAGGTGTGGGTTTTCTGAACTATTAGTATGTCATACATTGATGGTAGTATGGAATCCAAGTTTTCAACTTCGGGAAACCTATTCTAACGCGAAATTATTGTACTGCTTCTTGTTTTTCCTCTACGTTTTTTCCATTGTCCCCTGAAATTTAAGTTCATGTGGATGAGTAGGAAAAACAATCCTGCGACGTTCGAATTCAGCATTACTAGGTGCTGTTTGCACAGTCACAGCGATTTAATAACTAGCCATAACTTCACAAAGCGATATAAGTGGAACGAGCACCTTAGGTTGGTAGTGCGGTTCAAATGGTTCAAATGGCTCTGAGCACTATGGGACTTAACAGCTGAGAACTACTTAAACCTAACTAACCTAAGGACATCACACACATCCATGCCCGAGGTAGGATTCGAACCTGCGACCATAGCAGTTGCGCAGTGCCGGACTGAAGCGCCTAGAACCACTCAGCCACCGCGGCCAGCTGGTAGTACGAAAGTTCTTTTTGCGAGACAGTATTGAGAAAATTTAGAGAAGTGGTACTTGAGGCTGACTGCAGAACGTTTTGACTTCTCTACCATCTTTTTACGAAACTATGGGGTGGTTTTCAGTCTGTACCAGGAGTGCAGACCTGTACCTGCAAAATAAACGAAACGTTAAATTAGTTTACTCATCTTGAGTGGTAAGTGGTTATCTGTACTAATTACTTGAGAGAATATGAACGTTGTGAACAACCTTGAGAGAGTGCAGGGCACTCTCACTTCTGATTCGGTGTAGAGAATACGATCTAGAGCGATTTGACTTCACACATTGTGATGAAATGGTGGGCAGCAGTTTATGGTCTTGTTTGCGTGCTTTAGGGAAAGAAATACAGTAAGCTTTAGCTGCATTCAAAGGAACAGGGTGCCGACTTAAACGACTGCAATAAAAGCACGGCGTTGGTGGGGCGACAAAGCGCGGTTTTTCTGGAGAATGGTGAGGAGACATTTCCAGACGGGCCGTGTCGCAGTCGCATTGTGTAGAAACACATTAAGCTTCGGCGCCAGACATCCAGGTATACAGCCTAGCGCTGAAAAGACGCCGACAGGACATTGTAGGCCTTGTTAGGGAGCAAGCCGCCAAAAGAAATGTAAACGTTCTGCAAATGTCCATGGGACAGGAAAACTGGCGCCCAAACATCCAGACTCTGTTTCATAATATCTTTTGTCAATGTGAGTTTATGGCCGTTCTTTGCAAATTTTGAAATGGACACAACAGGGGAGATAACAAGCTGTTTACGGAGGGCTGTGATTCCACCCTGTATTGTGTTAGCAAAAGACATGGCAAACGTTTGGGAAAGAGGCCACGAAGCTGAATTTTTTTCCGTTTTCTGCCAATTAACTTTAAGTCTCTGATTGGTCAAATCGGTTTGCAGTGCAAAGACCATTCACTGAGGTTAGAATGCGGGACTCCAGCTCGTGATTGCCTTTTGCGAAATAGGAGGAAGTCAAAAAAGAGAATTGTGCTTTTGAAACCGAGCTGAGGGGGAAATACTGAGAAAGGGACATTGTCTCTTGTACTGGCGCTTCGCTAGTAAAGATCTGCAGGTCTCTACCTAAATGGTGAGACTTCTGTCCTTCACTAGGGCGTGACTTAGAGCCTGTGGCAGTCACGTTCTGAACCATCAGAGGCACTGCTTATATCATCACAGTCACAACAAGTGATGTGTGGGTGTACTTACTTGTCTTGAGTCAGCCATCTAAACATTTGACGTATTCCAACACGTACAGTCGTGGCACGGAGTCAAATTGGTTTGGCAGACTAGCAAACGGGTCCACCTGCACACTGGAATCCATCGGGGTTTCAGAGGCTCTTAGGGAAGTACCTGTGTTGTGAATTAACCAAACGCGAGACCCCGTACTTGTATTTTTTGGGAACACACATTTAATAACAGATTGCCACCGTCCATGACTTCAGTTGCCGAACACATCATAGTGTGGCACCTTGACCAGTAGGATGGTAAAGTATTCGCTGCTGCAACGTAGGGCTATAATATCTATTTCTCAACACCCTGTTCTTTCGAACCATATTTTTCCGTTTTTTGTATGGTAGAATAAAGATGCTTGGTGTGGCGTGGTGGTGGCATAGTTTGACGCCATAACCTGGATTCACGTGTATGAAGTGAGATAGAGCGAGTAGTGTTCTGGTTAGTGCCGTGTGTCGATCCCCAGCAGATCACTTTGTCCACCATAGATCCCATTATAGTAAGGCTTTTGTTAAATACATCATTTTGTATGATGTTTCTTTAATAATTTTGTTGTCTTGTCTTGTTTAAGCTCAATAAATCGATTGTGAATTAGACTACAACTTCTCCCTGGGTTCTGATTAACAGATCCTTCGCATTTTTATGGCAGTCTAGATCAGAAATATAAGAAGTAGTTTTTTTCAATTGGTGTCGACTGCGTGGATCTTTTACTTCATTAACAATAATCGTCTTTCAACCTTTTTGTCGATTACCGGTTTCGGTAAGCATGGTTACCATTTTCATATGTGGATAAAATGCTACATGTACGGCTGGTATAGGAGACATGTAATAATCTTTTATTGAGATCTGAAAATGGTAACCTTGCTTGTCGAAGCCGTTAATAGACAATGAAGACTGTCTACAAATGATCTTGGCTAAATACTGGGCTTTTATCGTTTCGAGGTGACAATTCAAAGGAACCCTCACTGGTGAGTCACTTTCATAATAAGATGTTCAGATGGTTCAAATGGCTCTGAGCGCTATGGGACTTAACATCTGAGGTCATCAGTCCCCTAGAACTTAGAACTACTTAAACCTAACTAACCTAAGGACATCACACATATCCATGCCCGAGGCAGGATTCCAACCTGCACCGTAGCAGTCGCGCGGTTCCGGACTACAGTGCCTAGAACCACATGTCCACCGCGGCCGGCTAATAAGATGTGTAAAACGAGTAGCAGAAAGGTAATTTGGGGCAAATAAAAAAGCGGAAGGTGTGGCGACCGGGGCGGACCGCAGGCCTTGGCGGTCGCCGTGTCGCCTAGTGGGAGAGTCTCTCTGCTTTAAGCCCGCTCGCGCCTTGGCTCGTTGCGGGTCATTCCATCCCGCTCTTCTCCGGCTCCGCTCGCATCAGCCGGCAGCCGCCCCGCGCCGTAATAACGCGGGAACACGTCGCCGGCCGCCAGCTGCGGACGCCGCAAAAAAGGCGGCACTGCCCGCGAGTCGTCGCCGCTGCACGGCGCCTCGCCAGTCGCCACCGGCGACCCGCCGCGCCACTCTGGTTTTCCGATTCCGCTCTCAGTGGCTGCCACTCCGCAGCTGCCGCTCCACTCCTGTTACTCTGCAGTATGACATCGATTATTTGTCAGCCAGCGTGTAGCGGATTGCTGCGCAGCGCTCATCCACTAATGTGCAGAGAACACGCACATATGTTTGCGTCAGCTTCCTCTCCTACGTCGCGGAGGCTACGTCATTTCCTCCTGCGTTCCTACGGTATCCCTCGTTTCTACTTTTATAGGCAGTACCTCAGAATAACAGTCTCCAGAGAAATTTAGCTTTTTCAGTACTGGTGCGATTCAAGACACGAGACGACAGCGGATTAAACAAGCAAATCAGCTATACATACACTAAGATATGAGACATTTTGACCAATCCCACCATACTTAGAACGATAGACCAAAACTTCAGTAATTTCCTTAACAGGATTGTTATAAAAACACTTACCCCTCCTCCGCTCCCCCAACCTCCGCCACCCTTTCTCTCTCTCCTCTCTCACCCCCATCACTTCTCTCTCTCTCTCTCTCTCTCTCTCTCTCTCTCTGTATGTGTGTGTGTGTGTGTGTGTGTGTGTGTGTTATAGATAAGGAGGGAGGGGGGAAAAACTGTTTAAGTGAAAAAGAAAGACAGAACCCTTAGAGGATTAGTTCGTTGTCTGTCCGTCAGGAGCGGGTAGATCTATTAAGTTCACTTTTTTGTCACATGTTAATTTCTATGATCCCTGGTGGTGTAAGAATTTTAAGCTTCCAAGTCAATTCATTCAGCTCTGCATGCCGGATTGGTTGAGCGGTTCTAGGCACTACAGTCTGGAACCGTGCGACCGCTACGGTCGTAGGTTCGAATCCTGCCTCGGGAATGGATGTGTGTGATGTCCTTAGGTTAGTTAGGTTTAAGTAGTTCTAAGTTCTAGGGGACTGATGACCTCAGCAGTTAAGTCCCACGGTGCTCAGAGCCATTCAGCTCTTGCCAAGAAAAGTGACACACTTAGAAAGGAAGGACAAAATGAAATGCAACTTCGCTTGTTGCGACGCTATATGACCTTATTTCGAATTCGAGGCAAATTAACAAATAACTTGGCAGTATGAGCTCGCTGCAGCCTCAGTGCGTGCAATGAATTAGTTGAGAAAAATGTCATAAAGCCGTTGCATCCACTCCTGAAGCGCAAAACTTGCCGCTCTTTTCAAATTTTAAGTATTAGGGTTCCCATTTAATAAAATCACTTTAACCTCCAAACAACTTTGGAACTCATGTTCAAGGTCATAGCCAATAGTAGCAATGGGTCGCCCTCTTCGCCACTTACAGCTTTTATTTAAAACGGAGGGCTCCATCCCATATCCTTCCCTATTTATTCCCCATTATGGATAAATATAAGAATTATTAAGTCGTTCGAAAAAGTGCTCTCCCTCAATTTTGAGTAAACACATACTATATCTTTCAATACAATAAACAGAGATAAATCAACAGTTGATGTAGCTCATAAACAGGAATCAATAGGTAGGGTAGAAAGCTCAAAATTTTTGGGCTTACCTATTGATGACAACTGGAAGCATGAAAAGAATGTCACTGAGCCTCCCAAACAGTTAAGTGCACCTTGTTTAGGACGTCCAGGAAACAAACGAATCACCCTCCTGACATATCCTGCCTACCTTCACTCGATAATGTCTTATGGAATAACTCATCACTTGAAATGAAAGTATTGATTACTCAAAAGCGACCAGTAAGACTTAAATGTGGTTCCACTCGCAGTCCGCACGCAGGCAGCCACTTCTCCAAGGAATTACGCATTTTCAGTGCACTATCACAATATTTATACTCCCTAAAGAAATTCGTCATAAATTATCGAAAACAAATTGAGATAAATAGTTACGCCGATACAAAATATACAAGAGGAAAAAAGACCATTACTATCCATTATGAAAGCCGTCGGTGGCCCAGAAAAGTGTTCAGCATGCAGCAATAAAAATTTTTGATGATTTGTATAATATCATAAAATGTCTGACAGGACTGAAATTTCTCAAGGTGGATTGGGCTGAGTGGTGGTCTGCTATACTTCACCTAATGTACCAAACACTTAAATAAGTTGCCACCTGAACATTCCTTTTGTATACAATAAATGTTGCTTACTAAATATTCGGTGGCCGTTAAGTATTATTAATCAGGGTCCAGCTAGTCTGTGCCCTGAATCTGTGTGCTCTCTTCCTCCAACTTGGCTCTGACTTCGCCTCCTTACAGCCTGCAGATAAAGCTACTGAAAATTAAATTCTCGTTCTCGTTCACTCCATCACATAAATAAGAAGTGAGATTCTATTCACCTTCTTATATCGTCTACAGAATTACAACTCGATAAATGAGGACAGCTACCCACTCGTATACTGCCTCACCGTAGTACTTCCGTAACAGATCTGATATTCAAATTGATAATTAAAAATTACAATACATTAATTATCTTTGACATTTCACGTTTTTAGATTTCATGGAGCTCTTTCTTCCGCACCACCCGTTCCAAGGAACTCCTACCTCCACCTCCGTAGGTAGGGTCGTCTGACTACTATCCACTTCCGTACAGTCACTGGATCGTTAGCTCTGGTATCAGCGCCTCCCAACAGTGGGGTGCTCACCACTTATTGACTACTCTGGCTCTAACATCTTTTCTCTGACATATGTGTTTAAGGACGTCATACCTCTCATTCAATGAATGGAGTGTATCGCTACAATATCAAGGGAAGTTTAGAGACTGTAGCCACTTCTCCTGGAAAACTTGTTCTATTCCAAGGACAAATTTTTGTTTAGAATCTTGTAGACTATAAGAAAGAGACCTGGTTGTTAAGTGCAGTTGCATTATTATGACTAAATAATTAAATGATAATTAATGTTAACACTGATCGCGTATACTTATCCCCTAAACTCAACTGTTCCACATCAGTTCGGTAAAGGAATCGTTCAAATGATATACGAAACATGTAACTAGCTAATTATAGTTCCTCAAGACTTTCTGTAAAACTTCTCAACGGTTTCGTTTCCTTACACCCTAAATACAGAACTAATTAGGTAACATAGACAGCTCCACATACACTCTAAAAAAAAAGTCGTTCAACGTAGGAATTATCCGATGAGGACGGAAATTAGCAGCTGTGATGTAAATGTTCAGACAAACAAATATTAAAATTTCAGAAAAAAGTGAATGATTTATTCAAGAGACAGAGCTTCATAGCCGCGTTGATCCAACTCTGGCCGTTACGCAAGCAATTATTCGGCTTGGCATTGATTGTTGGAGTTATCTGATATCCTCCTGAGGGATATCGTGCCAGATTCTGCCAAATGGCGCTTTAGATAGTGAAAATCCCGAGATGGTTAGAGGACCCTGCCCATTATGCTCCAAACGTTCAGAATTGGAGAGAGATCCGCTGACCTTCCCGGCCAAGGTAGGGTGTGGCAAACACGGAGACAAGCAGTTGAAACTCTCGGCGTGTGCGGGCGGCCGGGCATGATCTTGTTGAAATGTAACACCCAAATGGCTTGCCACGGAGGGCAACAAATAGGGGCGCAGAATATCGTCGATGTATCGCTGTGCTGTAAGGATGCCGCGAATGGCAACCAAAGGGGTCCTGCTATGAAAAGAAATAGCACACCACACCATCGCTCTTGGTTGTCGGGTCAAGGGCGTGTGACAGTCAGGTGGTAAGCCAGCGCTGTCCAGGGCGTCGCCACACGTGTCTTCGCTGGTCATCCAGGCGCACTTCGAAGCAGAGCGGTATTCATAAGAGTTCTACTCCATACAATGAGACTCCTGGCTGGAGACGTCCGCTACGCAGTCTTAATCCGTCACGAAATTTCAAAACAGCGCAGGCATTGTGGAAATATCTGCTTCCTTTGTTGATTACACATGTAATTAACCCGTAGACAAGGAATGCAAAAAAAGTCGCCGAATTTAAGATCTCGAGGACTGTCTGGCTGCCAGTATTTTGTAGCTCAATTAGCGCCACCCAGGCGACACATACACGCTAATTGAAGTTTCCGAGTCTGTGTTAACCAATGATCTATCAACTACTGGTGAATATTTTTGCAAATGGAGGTTGCACCCAAGCACCGTTAAGAAATAAATCTCTAACTTTCACCTAAACAAGATGATAGTCAACACAGAGCTCGCGTTCCACCTTAAAGGAGGGTTATTCAGGCGTAACAGAAACACGGAATAACTAGAGATCATGCTTGATAGACTGTACCATTACGAACAAAATCTATTAAGAACAGATGCAAAAATCAAAACTCTAAATAACATCCTTCAGAAACTCTGTGGCACATCATAGGGATCAGCTGCATCAACACCTCATACTTTGGTTCTGAAATTGGTTTACCCTGCCGCAGAACATTGCTCACCAGCGTGGATGAACAGTGCTCACATAAAACTTGCCGATACACAACTCAAATGTACCAAGCGTCTGATAACTGGTAGCATATAACACACACCTACAATCTGGCCACCGACAACCTTCATCTCTGCGGCGGGAAAGTACCGCAGCACAAAAACTACAGAAAAATTCTAACCTCCATGTTCACACATGCCAGCAAACATAGGCTTCTTTCTCGTCACTCACCCCTGGAAACCGTAAGAATGTTTGTTGGAAACGGCTTTAATACTGATGGCTGCTGGAGACACACATGACAGAGTAATACCACGACAGAACAAGTGAAGATGCTATACATATCGACCAAGCCACCTCGCTTTGATTTGCCACGCAATATAAGAACGGTTCTTAATCGAATAAGAACCAACGGTGGAAGGTGTGCCCATTCTTTGCACAAATGGAAGAAAATGACATCTCCGAGCAGTGACGTGGCACTGAAAAGCAAACTGTTCATGATGTAGTTCAAGAACGTCCTCTGAGACCTTTCCTTGGCGATCCAACAGATTTCCTGGTGATGGCATAGGAATCCACAGACTATATTCGTAGTCTGAGATAATTGTAATATCTTCTGGTAAACCTTCCGGGATGTAAGGTCGTGGTCCATGAAACTCTTCAGCTCCTTTTGTGACGTAGCGATATCAAAAGAAAAATGAACACACCTTGTTCTTTTTCGAACGCGTCGTTGGTAGTGTCTCGATCTCAATCAAAAATTTTAAAAAGCTTCTGCAGAAGATATGTGACCAGTTGAGTGCTTAGGTGACCTCTCGATGTTTCCCTGCAGTTGCAGTTCTTATACAGAACGTTTCAGTGTGTATTAGAACATGTAATCTTTTATACATAACGTCGGTAAATTCTCTGGGAACAGTTCCAAGTTTCGACAACATCACAATATTCAATTTATTCAAATGACAGACGAAGTATATATCATTAGTATAGCTATTGCGGCTTGTAACTGGTATCATTATATTTGCACGGTCAGGCAGAAGAAATACATGCATAATTTAAGCATATTTCTGATGTTTTCTCTGCCAGAATACAACATTTTCGTTTTTGGATTATACTGGTACTCTGAGATCTACGACAAGTGTGTGAACCCCGGTTTCGTTTAGAGCGCTCGTACAAAAGAATCAAAGAACAAAAGCCGTAAAGTAAAAGCGAGTCTGGCCCTAGGGCAAGCTAAAGCTCGTGTGGCGGACAGGACTTTTGTTCCTCTAACACAAACGGGCCTGCCAGCTGCAAGGCACTGGGATCGAGCCCCGCTGCTCCCCAAGAGTCATTCACCGCGAACAAAGGCCCCGTAAAAGTCCTGCGTGCAGTTGTTCTTTTTATCTACACACGGTCTAGTGCACAAGATTTAAAAATTCTTGTTCTAGAATTAGAATATTCTCTGTTCAGTTCCTCTTTCCTCTCTCGTTTTGCTGAATATGTATTATAAATATTAGGTTCTGCGTATTTTATTTTATTTTTTAAATTAGCTTTTCCAGATAGTATACTAATGTCTCATTTCGAAAAATCTGCTAGATCGATCTGTATGTTGGTATGAATTCATTTTACCATCTAAGTGAAGTGCTGCATAATAACAGCTGTCACATCGCAAGTCATTTTATTCGTTGAGCAGCCGCTGACTGTTGGCTTGAAGAGTCCAGTTTCGGTTCCCACTGACCATGTCGAATTTTTTTGCGTCCACGCACTCTAGTGATGACAACTAACATGATTCTTCATTAAAACAGCAGCGATATCGACACACGAGCTGCAAAGTGAGGAGAAGTCGTAACACTCGCAACGACACCCGCACCGCCAATCTTTCCTTTATCGCTAAAATCGCGAAAATAGTGTATCTTCGGAAAACTTCAGTTTCTTTTCTTTAAAGTACTTTCAGCTCCATATTCAGTTTCGCAGGACTCTTACGACAGCGTAATTATTATCGTTAACTATATTTCATGACATATGTATGATTTTGAAATTCATCACAATTTTCAGTCCTAAATTGCGTTATTGCTTATGTAATTGTTGATAATTTCCACACGTTTCATATTTCTGTAAGTATTCAAACGTTACACAAGTCCGAAGTTAAATCATGTGTCTCGTACTTGGACTGGCGTAGAAACATCTAATGCGCTTTAGACGCGTTCAGGGTCTGATTTAACTTTGTTGCAGTACTCAAAATTTACCCTGTTTCCTGCCTTAGAATCACAATCTATACTGCGTAAGCACCTTACGGCGTGTTACAAAGGGTACTAGTGGTACCTATGTTATTTCTCAACCGGCCTCTCATCCATTCGTGTCGAGTGACTGTCGATGAACCTCCGCGTGAACTTTAATTTCTCTGATTTTTTCTCGCCGTGGTCATTCGCGAGTACGTGACCGACGTCCCACTTGACACAATGCTCAGCTTATGACTTGAGCCGAATCTGACTCGTACCTGATGTAATATAATACTCCTTTGTCTGTTATTCTGTTACATTTAATACGCTAGCTAACAAAACAATTAAGAAGTCTGTATTTTTCTTGGGACAGGTAACTCTGAGGCGTGTCGGTGAGGTTATAACAGAAATTCTGACGACTCTGTTCGACAATGAAGTTTTGACATGGCTCTAATTGCTGACTATATGAGCGAGAAGAATTGCTGAAGTTCTTCTCTATTTTTGGTAAACCATGTTAGAATATCACTAAAACTGGCAGGAAATTGTAGGAACGCGTTGAGATACTCAACGTTTCGTGCAAAGATGAAAGCTAATAACCTATATAAAAAGGAAGTGTTTCGCTAGTAAGCATCAAAAGATCCACTTATTACACTATTACCTAAAAGTCACTACCATCAGTCAAAAATAAAACACCTAGCGATTTCCATACATAACAACATAACGTGAACAGTCATATAAATCACTATAGCCGACGTTATCGACCCGACAGATTCAGAAACTGTATGGATAATTAAGAATATTACATTTATAATTAAGAATATGGGTGACCATCAGGGTCGCTATGAGCTGTTGCCATTTTTCGGGGTGCACTCAGCCTCGTGATGCCAACTGAGGAGCTACGAGACCGAATAGTAGCGGCTCCGGTCAAAGAAAACCATCTTAACGACCGGGAGAGCGGTGTGCTGACCACACGCCCCTCCTATCCGCATCCTCAGCTGAGGATGACACGGCGGTCGGATGGTCCCGATGGTCCACCTGTGGCCTGAACACGAAGTGCTTTATAATCCAGTACTGGCTGTCACTCAGGAACACTGGCGAGCAATACTCAAGAATGTGTCGGAATAAAATTATGAAACAAACCGTGAAAGAATTGTCTTAGTGTTCATTCGACGTAGCTTATTATATCACCTATTCCCCAAGACAACATTTATTGGAATAACATAATTCTCAATTATTGTTCCGTCTCAGTTGCTCATTTTTTACTTGGATAATATGTTTCGATCACTCTGGATCATCTTCAAATCTAAGAAGCTGCATCAGCAACCCGTCTTGTCTAATCAGAATCACATGTCATACTACTCTGAACCACAAATCATAGTGCTTTGATAGGTGATTCTGAGTAGACAAGACGGGTTGCTGACACAACTACTTAGCTCCAAAGATGATACATAGTGATCAAAACATATTATCTAAGTAAAAAATGAGCAACTGAGACGGAACAATAATTGAGAATTATGTTATTCCCATAAATGTTGTCTTGGGGAATAGGTGATATAATAAGCTACGTCGAATGAACACTAAGACAATTCTTTCACGGTTTGTTTCAATATTTTATTCCGACACATTCTTGAGTATTGCTCGCCAGTGTTCCTGAGTGATAGCCAGTACTGGATTATAAAGCACTTCGTGTTCAGGCCACAGGTGGACCATCGGGACCATCCGACCGCCGTGTCATCCTCAGCTGAGGATGCGGATAGGAGGGGCGTGTGGTCAGCACACCGCTCTCCCGGTCGTTAAGATGGTTTTCTTTGACCGGAGCCGCTACTATTCGGTCTAGTAGCTCCTCAGTTGGCATCACGAGGCTGAGTGCACCCCGAAAAATGGCAACAGCTCATAGCGACCCTGATGGTCACCCATCCAAGTGCCGGCCACGCCCGACAGAGCTTAACATCGGTGATCTGACGGGAACCGGTGTATCCACTGCGGCAAGGCCGTTCCCTGGATTACGATAGGGCAGATGTCATTTAGTACTCTACATACCCGCCACCTCCACGCCGCCCATCCCACCTCCCCTAACCACAGATCGGCGATGGCTCACAGTGAGGATGAGACTGTAAGAGTCCAATGAGGTTGGTACATTTGTCGGGCAACAATACCTATAAACAGACGTAAATTCGTCAGAGGGAGGACGGAATACTATACTGCAGCTGACCACAACATTACATAATTACCTCCATGTTAAAATGCAGCAAAAGGTCAGTCTAACGCGTAATCTTACTTGGGCGCGATGGATAAGTAAACTCGGCCTGTCTTTACAAAGTGAAGAATAACGACGTCTTACATACCCCCTTCAGTCTTCGTTAGTCCACAACGCATGGCCTCGGCCCCACTGCCTCCTTGTAACACATTTTCAGTGGTGGAAACGGATTCTGAAGCTACTATTTAACTGCGAATATTCACTTCGTGCACCCAACGCCGGATTGTTAAAGAGTTAAACCGACTTGAAATACCAAAGTCTACATCGTCTGCAAACCATAACTATCGTATCTCATCGATACTGCCACGGAAGATATTGGCGATATCGCATCAAAGAGGTTGAGGCATTGCCGACGACTCAAGTGTTACCGTCACGCATTGGCCAGAATGCCTTTGTAAGCAGCGGTCGAGAGGTCATTGACAGGCTTGAAATTGAATTGAAAATTGGAATTGTTTTGTAACCGATGCATGTAATTGGGGTTGCGTCTGATTATATCCACTGCTCGAGGACATTAGGTTTGACCACCAATGCAGAACTGTTAAACTGGAAGATGGTTTTTCTTGCTGCTGTGAGATATGGAGCAAAGGCACAGGGACTGTCTGGTACGAGATTAAGGGCTTGAGAATAAAGCACTTTGGATAATACCAGACACGCCCTGGTTCGTTCCGAGAATGCTCACAAACCGAGATGTAAGCATCCCATCCACCTTCACCTTCATGCAAAAAAAGAACTCTTTCCTTCTATGACAAATCTGATATGTCACTACACCATCTCATTTCATCACTAAGATCTGACTCCTTTCGAGTGAACTACAAACATCCAACGAACGTTATAACTTGCCATTTTATGTATAACAATTGACGCTAGATAACATACTAGAACTAAACTAAAGAAACGCATGTAAATAACCCCACATTTCTTACCCTTCAGCTTAAACAGTAGGTATTCAGGCAAAATCCACAGGTTCTTCAAACAATAAAGCAGCAGCCACTGACAGGTCGTTTGCCGAGTGAATACTGTTGATATCATCCTCGTGATGCGCTACCGCAACCTGGCTGCCCTCTACTGTTCTGGACTATAGACTACTATACGGACTATTAACTACTGTGCTGATAACGACCTTTTAAGGACTTGCGGACTTTATGATACTATTGTTCCAGAATCAAGTTTGCTCGGCCAGGCCGGTTCCATTCGTGCAGGTTCTGTGAACTGTAAGTTGTTCCGTAGTTGCCTTTAATTGTGAATTAATAAAAACTGCGAACGTTGGTATACTACAGCCAGATAAAAGTGTACAAAAACAGCATTGTCACTTTTATTTGTATTCACAAATTCCCTTTCACTTAATACACATATGTTGCAACCTAATTCCAACTATTTCGGTCTTAAGCTCCTGGTAAAAAAAGTAACACGTCAGCGTAGATTCGGAGTCCTGTGGCAGTCAGTAACGGATGCTATCTCATATAATTCAGTTACTTCCCTAGTGTTCATGATCTGTTGTGACTAATGTGTTCGACCGGTCATCTTGCTGACCTTATGCTAGCAGCATTTCCAGAAGTTCTCTTCGTGCACGGTGATGGTCCTGCAATTCACGATTACTCGAGCACGTCGTGTTGCACATAATACTGATCAGTGGACGGATAGGAGCGGACATCTTCCATGGCTTCTATTCACATTCGTCTTAATCTCATTTGATTTCTTTCTGTTTCCCGACATCTGTCAGTGATGGAGCATCTCTTGTTACACGAGTCTTGCTAGCTTGTGAGTCAATATGCACTATGCTACAGTACGCCAGTTATCAGATGTCAGTGCAACTTCTTTAAGAGATTGTCATCCGCTGATACAGTTAAGTGTTTTTCTACGGTGAGATTCTGTATCATGTTGTCTGTACGTTTTTACGCTTTTTGGCTCCTCAACTGTACCGTTTCCGTAATATGGTGCTGTCTTCATGGTATGTACAACAAATGGCGGTCAAATTAATTTAAAAAATGTGGCGGTGAGTTGAAATCTAATATTATGTGATAGCCATCCCAATGTTGCTATTTGGCGTAATTGTGCGGACGGAAGATGATCTGCTTATTAACGAAACAATTCGCAAACGAACATTTTCAATTTCGTAGGCATTTTGCCACACTTTTCTCTAATACGTACGCAAATGAATGGCGCCAAACATATGTCTGCTAGCAAGAGCTTAGCCAGCGGTGGCCTAGATGTATGCAAGAAACGAACATTTAGCCACTCGAACTGTTCCTGTTGCTTCTAAAGCGCTAGAAGGTACGTCACCTACTAAATATCTTATTATGGAAAATAAAAACAATTTATTCTCCTCCATTTTCTTCTTTTACGTATGTTTCTCCTTTCGTTTCTTCCACATTTCTCTCATCATTTCTCTTTGTTCCTCTCTCCTTCCTTCTATCCTCCTGCCCAGCCGGATGTCAGCCAGTGGCTGAAGGTTCCGCCACCTGCTGGTCGTAGGGCTTCTGCGTCGTCGTCAGCCTCCGACGCTCCTTCAGAGCTCTCCCAGCCCTCTAACCCTAAGGACAGGCGCGAGAAGAAGGAACGGAACATGTCCAAGAAGAAGGACGTTCCGGCGGTTTCAGTACCGCTTGCTGCAAATAGTTCTGGCTCCGGGGATGAGGTGGAGATCCTCGCCTCTGCCGCGGATCTTGCCCTCACGGAACCCTCGGGGGTCTTTCCTATGGACACAGCTGACTCTCCCCCGGTGGCGGCAGTTGGATCTGAGGCGTCGTCTGCCTCTTAGTCGCCTTCACGCCCTCCCAGTCCCTTACTGCTTCCATTCTCCAGTGGAACCGCGGCGGTTATTTCCGCCACCTGCCTGAGCTCCGGATGCTTCTGAGTGTTTCCCCTGTTCTCTGCATTGCTCTTCAGGAAACTTGGTTTCCAGCAATGCGGTCCCCCGCCCTTCGCGGTTATCGGGGATACTATAAGAACCGCGCTGCCTGTCAACGAGCGTCAGGTGGTTTGCCTCTTTGTTCACCACTCTGTCTCTAGGTCGCCAGTACCCCTTCTGACACCTTTAGAGGCAGTCGCTGTCAGGGTTGAGCTCTCGCCGGCTATTACTGTTTGCTCTGTTTACATTCCTCCGGATAGGGAGCTCCCGCGACATGTCTTGGCTGCGCTGCTGGCTCAACTTCCGGCACCATTGCTGCTTCTGTGCGATTTCAATGCCCGCAACCCTCTATGGGGTGGGACTGTCTCCGATGACCGCGGTCGTGCCGTGGAGCAAGTGTTGGCTCAGCTCGACCTTAGCTTCTTGAACACCAGTGCTCTCACGCATTTCAATGTGGCCCATGGCTCGTTCTCGGCCATCGATCTCTCTCTTTGCAGCCCCGGACTTGTCCCATCCCTCCACTGGAGAGTGCATCCTGACCTGTGTGGTGGTGACCATTTTCCCATCTATTTGTCACTTCCCCAGTGTCATTCTTCTGGGCGCCTGCCCCGCTGGGCTCTCAACAGGGCTGACTGGCTGGCTTTTACTTCCGCTGCCACCATTGAGTCTCCCCCACGGGGTGACATTGACGAGGTGGTCCGTGTCTTGACCACGTCAATCATTTCTGATGCCGAGGCTGCCATCCCCCGCTCTTCTGGACTCCCTGGTGGTCGCCGGAGATTGCTGAGGCTATTCGCGACTGTAGGCGGGCTCTCCAGCGTCATAGGCGGCACCCGTCTCTGGAGACCCTCATCGCCTTTAAGAGGCTCCATGCCTTGGCTCGTCGTCTTATTGCACGGCGTAAGCAGGAGTGCTGGGAGAGGTATGTCTCATCCTTGGGGTCCCGTGTCTCCCCCTCGCTCGTGTGGTCCCAGATCCAGCGGATTTATGGATACCGGACCCCTATGGGTGTCCCTGGGATCTCCCTGGACGGCGCTGTCTGCGCGGACGCTGCCGCCATTGCTGAACACCTTGCCGCGCACTTTGCTACGAGCTCTGCGACTGCAACTTACCCCCCCCCCCCCGCCCCCCCCCCCCCCCCCCCGCCTTTCGCCCTCTAAAGGAGCGAGCCGAGCAGACGCCATTATCATTCCACACGCGTCGTTCTGAAAAATACAATGCTCCTTTCAGTGAGAGGGAACTCCTCGCTGCCCTCGCCGATTGCCCTGATACAGCACCAGGACCAGACTGCATCCACGCGCATCTGCTGAAGCATCTCTCCAGGGACTGCCAGAGACACATCCTCACCATCTTTAACCGCATTTGGAGCGAGGGCGTGTTTCTGTCGCAATGGCGAGAGGGTGTTATTGTCCCCATCTTGAAGCCTGGTGCGGACCCACTGGCGGTGGACAGCTATCGTCCCATTACCCTCACCAACGTTTTGTGCAAATTGCTCGAACGTATGGTGGGGCGGCGTTTGTGTTGGGTCCTTGAGTCATGCGGTCTCCTCGCTCCATCCCAGGGTGGCTTCCGTCGGGGCCAGTCTGCTGCGGCCAATTTGGTGCGGCTGGAATCTGCTATCCATACGGCCTTTGCCCGACATCAGCATCTCGTTGCTGTATTTTTTGATCTGCGGAAGGGGTATGACACCACATGGAGGCATCACAACCGTGCTACGTTGCATGAGTGGAGTCTTCGTGGTCAGCTCCCGGCTCTTCTTCAAACCTTTTTATTGCGCCGCTCTTTCCGGGTGCAAGTCGGTGCCGCCTCTAGCTCACCTTTTTTTACTGATTGGTTTGATGCGGCCTGCCACGAATTCCTTTCCTGTGCTAACCTCTTCATCTCAGAGTAGCACTTGCAACCTACATCCTCAATTATTTGCTAGACGTATTCCAATCTCCGTCTTATATACAGGAAAATGGGGTCCCGCAGGGCTCGGTGTTGAGCGTCGCGTTATTTCTAGTGGCCATTAATGGTCTGGCTGCAGCCGTGTGGTCGTCGGTGTCTCCTTCTTTGTATGCCGACGACATCTGCATCTCATTTAGCTCAACGACTACGGGAGTCGCCGAACGCAGGCTGCAAGTAGGCGTTCGCCAGGCAGCATCATGGGCTCTGACTAATTGTTTTCAGTTCTCTGCAGCCAAGACTCGAATTATGCACTTCTGCAGGCGTCGGACGGTCCACCGTCATCCTGAACTTTACCTAGACGGCCACCTCCTTGAAGTGGTGGACACTAGCCGCTTCTTAGGACTCGTCTTTGATGCCCGGCTCACATGGGTTCCTCATATTACTCAGCTGAAGCAAAAGTGCTGGCGGCACCTCAACGCCCTCCGCTGCCTGAGCCACACGTCTTGGGGTGCAGATCGCTGCACGCTGTTGAGATTGTACAGAGCCCTTGTGCAGTCCAGGCTTGATTATGGGAGCCTGGCCTATGGGTCTGCATCACCCTCAGTGTTGACGCTGTTGGACCCCATACACCACTGTGGGGTTCGGCTTGCAACTGGTGCTTTCCGTACGAGCCCCGTGGATAGTCTACTGGTGGAGGCCGGGGTTCCCCCGCTGCGGATTCGCCGCCATCGACTGCTCGCCGACTATGCTGTCCACGTGCATTGCTCCCCGGGCCATCCCAATCATCGCCTGCTTTTCCCTGCAATGGTCCTCCATCTGCCCGAACGGCGACCTAGGTCTGGGCTTTCCATTGCCGACCGTGTCCAGTCCCTGCTGTCGGAACTGGGCTCATTCCCTCTTCTGCCTCCCTCCCGGGTCCGTGCACCTACGCCTCCCTGGTGTATGCCCCGGCCGTCCGTCCGTCTGGACTTGGCACGGAGACCCAAGGACTCGGTTACGCCTGTGGCCCTCCGTCGCCGTTTTCTTGCGCTCCTCGCCTCATTTTCGGGCTGTGAGACTGTCTATGATGGTTCCCTGGTTGATGGTCGTACTGCCTACGCTTTTGCTCACGCTGCCCATGTTGAACAGCTCTCTTTGCCGGCTGGCTGCAGTATTTTTACTGCAGAGCTGGTGGCCATATTGCGCGCTCTTGAGCATATGCGTTCCTGCTCAGGTACGTCCATCGTCATCTGCAGTGACTCCCTGAGCAGCCTCCAGGCTATCGACAGCTCCTATACCTCTTCTCCTCTGGTATCATTTATTCAGGAGTCTGTTTCTGCCATTACCCGCTCTAGTCGTTCGGTGGTCTTTGTTTGGACGCTAGGTCACGTTGGCATCCTGGGGAACGAACGTGTCGACATGCTGGCCAAAGGGGCGATCGACGGCCCTGCTTTGGAGATCGGCCTCCCGGCTCCTGATCTGCAGTTGGTGTTGCGCCGTAAGGTGCTTGGGATGTGGACTGATGGGTGGCGTGGCCTGACATCCCCGAATAAACTGCGGGCTGTTAAGGAGACGAGCGATGTGTGGCAGTCCTCCCTGCAGGCTTCTCGCAGGGACTCTGTCGTCCTGTGTCGGCTCCGCATCGGCCATACCTACCTGACGCACGGCCATCTTTTGCGTCAGGAGGATCCCCCCCCTGTATCGGTGTGGGTCCCGGCTGACGGTTGCCCACATTTTGTTGGAGTGTCCCCGACTGCGTACCCTCCGGCAGTCTTTTAATCTTCCGGGCACTTTGCCTTTGGTTTTATGCGACGATGCCTCCATGGCTGACGACGTTTTAAATTTTATCCGTGGTAGTCCTTTTTATGGTTCCATTTAGGGAGGTCCTGCACCTTTCCGTTTCTGTGTCTCTTGTCCTCGAGTCTCTCATAATTGGTTGCAGATTTTGGTGTGTAGTCGGATGGTTGACTCTTTCCCTTTTTTTTTGTTCTCGTGGTCAGTCAACCAGTCTCCGGCCATCTTCTTTTCTTCTGTTTCTTTCTGTCTGGTGTTCATCTGTACTCTTCTTGTCTGTAGTGTTCGTTGCCGCATTTGTGTTCTTTCAGTGCCTGGGGGGGGGGAGTCTCCTTCCTCTTGGGGTTTTACCTGCTCCGCAAATTTTCGTCTCGCCTGTTTTTGGAATGGGAGACTGATGACCTTAGCTGTTTAGTCCCCCTTAAACATCCCAACAACCACCATCCTTCTATCCTAATTTCTTTCTGAGTGGCAGTCGTTCCGTAGTATCTCGTGGGATAATTTGGAGTTCGCCTATGTCCCTTCCAACTTCCTTGCATCATGTGCTATCAATTTTAATTTTGCGAAGTACTGGTTGCTGCATCTAATGAGTACCTGGTGAGATTCGTCTTCATGGATGGAAGCTTAGCGGCATTCAGTTGTACTTCAGTAAAATACCGTTACTGAATAATCCATTCAGCTTTTTTATCGATTATATTTAATTCACATGATGTACTTTGAAATTTTACAATTTCATCTTCAGACTTTCTCGCGGGAGTCCAAACCAACCGAAACATTAGCGCTACCGTCACCATAAAATATACTAGTAATTGTTCTTCTGTGAACTTACATTGAAGACAAACATACAGTAACCGAAGTTTCATGTCTGCCCCATGTAAACTACAGCATGAATTATGCGGTAACAGTGTATTTTCTAAACATTAATTAGGTTTGTGGTCCATATGATAAAATATTTTAGATCTGGAAACAAGGCGTATGATTGCATTTGAAGGCATTAACCTATGTGGCGCCATCTGGCGTATTTGTCGGTAATAAAACAAATATTTCGAAGATGTGTCGCTGCACTAAGCAATGGGTAGGCCATGCACAGAGTAGCCACACGGCATGAATTCTGGACGGGTATTCAACACACCGCGCCAAATTCTTTAAGTTTACATAAAGCGATTAGGCTTACATAATGAAATGAAATCTAATCTTTAACTCTGCTACGCTAGAGTGCTAACTGCCCCATACCTAGTAGACGTATTCTACCGATCATTAATTTAAATAAACCTAATAATAGACATATAATTGCTTGAAGATACCATATAATTCCATGAAAAGCAATGGAATAGTACAACATGGCTAAACCTCTAAGGTTTCTGTGTTTGCTTTCATCTACATTCAATATCGTCCAGTAGAGTGTTGTGTACATACAAATAAGAGTAGTTCACTGAACTGGTAAGTTTATCTACTTGTGAAACGAGTGAATACCCATGCCATACTGCCCTGCTCTCCCTGTAGTATTGTGATGTCCGCAGTGTACTTGCAAACAATGGTAGAACGTATTTCACGAGACTGCGAAACAATGTGGCGATCTATAGGGAGAGTGCAATACACTCTTCATCCATAGGAGAAAACAGGTAGCGATAGTGACTTACCACGACGAGGATGACCTCGCAAAACAACTATAAGTGATGACAGATTCATCAGAATTGCTAGTAAGAGAAATAGGTTCAAAATAGCAGCACAAATTCGCTCATAATTGGTAGAAATGAACAAGAAAAGCCGCGCGGAGTGGCCGCGCGGTTAGACGCGCCGTGTCACGAATTGTGCGGCCCTCTCCCGCCGGAGGTTTGAGTTCTCCCTCGAGCATGTGTGTGTGTGTGTGTGTGTGTGTGGATAGATGACCTCAGCAGTTTGGTTCCTTAGAAATTCACACACATTTGAACAAGAAAAACATCTGTTGCGACAGTAAAAATAAGGCTGACATGATGTCAGCTTGAACGGATATGTGGCAGTGAGGAAAACCTTTCTGAAGCCCGTAAATAACACGAATGGGCTCGAACTGGTAGAAAACACTGCAAACCGACACATGAAGAGTGGAAGAAAGTTTTATTCATATGTGAATCGAAATTCTAAAACTTTGTTAATAGAAGGAGGACATTTGTTAGTCGATCACTAGGAGAAAGATTGTCCTAGCAATGTGTTCTACGTACTGTTATACACAGTAGGGCTTCTGTTGAGGTTTGGAAGAGTTAACGACTGGAGACAGAGTTAACGACATTGTGAAAATGGAAGGGTGTATGGATCAGAAGCATACTTCAATATCATACGATATCATGTGGACTATGCTTAAGGTTCACATTACAACAGGATAATGACCCAAAACGTTGGTCGACGTTCTTAAGACGTGCGCTGCATGAAACGAAAAACAGAAACTACTGAGAGATATAGTGTGGCCGTCCCAAAGCCCTTCTTGTAATCCCACTGAAATGGTCTTGGACAAGAAAGCTAGACTTAACTGGGAAGTTTACACAACAAGCAAGGACCATACATGGAATGTCATTAAGCATGTGTGGAATCATATAGATTCACAATAACTGCAAAAATTTATTGACCTGGCTCGAGTTTGTGTCACTAAATTCTATCGCTATCCGACGACTTTTGTCGCTTCAGTGTATAAAACGCCAAATTAACGTGTAATATACAACATGCCTTGATATACCAATTGAGCGCAATCGCTCAAAGTAGGTAGCAGTAACGCCATCTACGTTCTGTATGTAAGAAGACTAAGCGGCGGGCTTCTTATTCAGAAACCACACATGAAAGTTGTTTAATTGTGAGAAGATCGTGTTATATTCCGTTTAAGAACAAGGAATATTTGTCAGCAGTATTGAAAGGATAGTAGCGTATCAAGAATTTGGTTAATCGTTTCGCGATACTGTTGCACGCTTTGATCGAGATCAAACGAGCATCATTCGAATGTGGATTCTGAGTTCATGAGGGCCATACTCAACACCATTCAGGATCTCAGCTGCTCCACGTGACTGGCGCCAGAGAGGGGAGTTACTGTTCGCTCTGCCGTGCAGGATTGTACAGCCGCTGCATGTGCCTTTAATCAGAGAACTGATTACGGACGATCGCCATTATGACCCTGTACCTGCTATCTACGGACGGCCAGCATTACGACCCTTGTTGCGGCTCTCCTTGACAGCTGTCCAGAGACAGTCGCGCCAACAGTGTTGCGCCGAACGACAACAATGAATAGAGGAGAGATCCCGGTTTTCCGCACAGCCCCACAATGGTTGTATCCGTGTGTGGAGGCTCCGAGGTGAATGCCAGACTGTATTCGTCGTCATTATCCGGTCCCACCACCTGCGTGAAGTTGGATATACAACAGGATCATCTCTGGTTCATGCAGCCAGTAATTTGGACAGCAGGAGCTACATTTCTGATGTGGTACTCCAATCGATATCTTTCAAAACGTTAATGCAGGTCCTCGTGTTGCCCATGCTGTTTTGACCTAACTAGGTGCAAAGAGCGTTCGACTGTTGCCCTGACAAGTGTGTTATCTAAATCTCTCTCACTGAAAACGTCTAGCGATGAGTTTCTGAGGAAAAGGCATGCTGCCACTCACCAGCCAGTATGATTGATAAACTCTACCACAGAGTTGAAGAAACGTAGTGGTGTCTCCTGTTTGTCAATGAAGCTTAGTTCCGACTCAGTGCCCAGCCGGGTGCTGTGGCCAGTCGTATCTGCTTTCAAAACCCCGTTTGTGTGAAAGTGAAATTAAACTGAATTTGAATAAATTATGAATCAGGCGCACACAAGTATACTCCATGGTTTGTTACAAAAGAGAGTTGGAGATAGAAAGCATTAAAAACAATTATGTGAATTATAACTTGTCAACGACGCGCTTACCGATGAGAATTGCAAATTAAAACTCTGAGTTGGCAAATTTACTTAATGAGATAGAGCTGCTTAATAACCTTATTTCTGCATCAGTGAATTCATTCGCAGTCTGACTATGAGGATAACAGTGACTGTTTGTCTGCAAAAAGAAACTAGGAACTGAAGAATATGAGACAGTGGAACCTATCTTGAATGTGAACTACGTTACTTTTACTTGTCCTAATATGCCGGAGCTGCGAGCGCCACTTAAGAAAACCTTGAAAGTAATGTGAGCACGATGGAGACACTGTGGTCTCCTGGTCTGCAGTTCAGTGCTACGATAGGGCACCTGAGGACTCGAACATTGGATCCCAGAAGACTCTCCCACTTGAGAGCACAGCAGCAACTCTTACCTCTGTCTGCTGTGTGCGACGTGCCCGCACCTCATATTTTCCAACTTTCCAACAAACGGCTTGCTCCTTCCTTCCCATCAACAAAATGCCTACACTAATCCTCTCAAATGTTACTACAGCCCACCAATGGCATAATTGTTTCCTTGAAAAGATATCATGCCAAGAAAGGGCGAAACATCAACAAGCCAATGAATTTAATTTCGTCCCCTCTTTTCTAAAAACCTTCGCGTTAATAGTTAAATCCTCCTGACGTCACTTTTAACACCATTAGGTGCTCATCCAGCCACCAGCTAGCCTCGCATTGCAGGACCTGTGGAAATAAAAGCTGTTGGACCTGTGGAAATAAACACTGTTCAAAAGGCTCGTCACCAAATGAAAGCAGCTGTCAGGACAATGAGAGATTCTTGTAACGAATTTGAAAACAATATTTTTTCTGCAGATTCTAAAAATAACCCCAAAAAATTTTGGTCGTACGTAAAATCTATGAACGCTACAAATAATGCAATAACTTCTCTTGCTGACACTACAGGTAATGTAACTGATGATGATAAACAGAAGGCCGAAATTCTAAACCTAGCTTTCAAAAACTCGTTTACGGTGAAGGACTGCAGCACCCTTCCCCCTTTCAATCATCGAACAAACGCAAGGATGGTTGACATAGTGTTTAGGGATTGTAAAACAGTTAGGGCATCTGGCCCAGACGGTATCCCCGTAAGATTTTATGTTAACTATGCTACAAATATAGCGCCAGTCTTTTCCATCATCTATAAGAGATCATTGGAACAACGGAATGTTCCACGGGACTGGAAGAAGGCCCAGGTCATAGCAATCTATAAAAAGGGTAGAAAATCGGATGCACATAATTATCGGTCAATTTCACTGACATCGATTTGTTGTAGAATCATGGAACATATTTTGTGTTCAGACATAATGACCTTTCTAGACTCTGAGAAGATCATCTGCAGCAACCAGCACGGTTTTGCTAAACAGCGGTCATGCGAGACACAGCTGGCCCTCTTTGCGCATGATATACAACAGGCTATAGATACCGGCTCCCAGGTTGATGCCATATTTCTCGACTTTCGAAAGGCATTCGACTCAGTTCCGCACTGTCGCTTCCTCCAAAAACTGCGCACTTACGGTCTATCCGATGACATATGCGGTTGGATAGAAAGTTTCCTAACAGACAGGGAGCAGTATGTCGTCCTGAACGGGGTGACTTCAACAGAAACAAGCGTAACTTCAGGTGTGCCCCAGGGCAGTGCAATAGGTCCGCTGCTTCTTACGATTTACATAAACGATCTGGTTGGTGGTATTGACAGCGGCATTAGACTGTTTGCTGATGATGCTGTAGTCTACAGGAAAGTAGTATCAGACGGAAGTTGTGAACAAATCAATGAGGATTTGCAGAATATAAATGCGTGGTGTATTTACTGGCAGTTATCTCTCAATATTAGTAAGTGTAACCTACTGCGTATAACAAGGCGAAAATCCCCATTATTGTACGAGTACAAAATAAATGCCCAGTCTTTGGAAGCGGTAACATCCGTCGACTATCTGGGTATGACTATTCGAAATGATCTCAAATGGAATGATCAGATTACACAAGTAACGGGCAAGGTGAGCTCTAGATTGCGGTTTATTGGTAGAACCCTGAAGTGATGCAGTCCTTCAAAAAAGAAAATAGCTTGCAATACGATAGTTCGTCCAGTCTTAGAGTACTGTTCGTCTGTATGGGACCCTTACCTGTCGGGTCTGATTCAAGAGATTGAGAAGGTCCAAAGAAGAGCGGCAAGATTCGTGACTGGTACATTTAGCCATCGCGAGAGTGTTACAAATCTCACAGAAAGTTTGAATTGGGACAAACTTGCAGATAGATGGCGCACTGAACGGAAGGGACTGCTCACTAAATTCCGAAATCCGATCTTCACCGAGGATGTAGAGCATATATTATTACCGCCAACTTTCAAATCGCGCAATGATCACCACTCAAAGATAAGGGAAATTAGTGCTCGTACTGAGGCGTCCAGACAGTCGTTTTTCCCTCGCGCGAACCGCGAGTGGAACAGGGGTGGGGAATATGACTTTGGCGTGAATTGTACCCTCCACCACACACCGCTTGTTGGATAGCGGAGTATATATGTAGATGTAGGAACAGAAATTTGCTGTAATTTGTGAACGTGAAGTAGGTGAGAACTGTTTTGTCATGTTTCCAGAAAGGCCAGGAGATGTTTGTCTACTGAAGTACTTCTTTTAGCGACCTACTAACGCCTACTATCTACTGAAAGTTACATCTTCTGGAACGAGGGACTTTAATCTCGGCCATCCCACAGACTGTGTTACAAACTGAACAGTGGCCTCTCCGTCCGTTCACTGCTTGGCAAAGCGTCTTCCATTCCCATGTTTCTGCGAAGGCCAGTGTGTTCACAACTCTCCACGGCTAGTTTCACTGTCCTTACCTACAATATTCACAGCATTCCTTACTTCCAAAGCAAACTGATGAACCCAGTACCATTTTAGATTACAGAAAGTTAAGAAGAGGAAGTGAAACCAGTTCATATGGTCATTGTGATATCATGATTCCTGTTAACGTAATTCATCCTCCCTCCAATTGCATAATTAAGGGAAGTAAATGAAAAGTGGCGAGCCAAATGGATTGCCTCCTTTCAAGCCCTGTGTACAAAATTTCACACCTTGGATATCTCCTACAAATTAAATAATTTTTCTTCTTACTATACCGTGTAAGTCAAATATCGCTATTTCCTAATCTTCATTGTGTTGTAGGTTTAACAATCAGTAATGTAGAATGCCCATTCATCAGTTTCTCTTGAACAAATCTCATTTTTTATGTAATGTGAGAGACGTGTAATGTGTTTGCACCCCGGAAGTCTGAGATCTGTCGAAAATCGTTTAAGCTCTAAGTGCCCGCAGTGCGGTGGGCTGGTTGGTTAATCATGCATGCGCCGGCCGCTATGGCTCCCAGTTTGCATTCTGGACGGGCTGTGCGGCTCCTTCCGCCGCCCTCCGACCAGGGCATAAATCAAGCCGTTAATCGCACCGGTACGTAATACTGCGCCGATTTACGAGCCACGCTGTCGACACACGGCTCACTGCGTCTGCCCTCCAAAATCCCCACTCTTGTACGACTGTGTCTTGTAGGGGGCCACCTCCCTAGCTGCAACATCTCCAGCCCGTCTTCATTCATAGTAATTCTCGAACTAAGCTGTTAACACGGCGAAGGTACGCTGTTGAGCAACAAATTTTCCGTACCCCAACCAATTATGTGGAAAGGAAAAAGCTTTCTAAAAACGAAAGGACTAAAACTTACAGAGATCGGATATCTCCTAAGGAACTAGTGATTCGAGATAAAATACATGCTCGGAATGAAATGAGAATGAGAAGTAACTTAGCCAGGTCCCTCTGTAAGGAGCCATCCCACATTTGTCTACCGCGAGTTATGGAAACCATTTAAACCCCAAATGTGGGTCGCCCGTTGACAATTTCAGTCACCTCGGCTCGGATTTGAGTGAGTGAGTGCCTCAGTCGGCGACACTCTATAATATTCTTATGCCGATATACACTACTAGCCATTAAAATTACTACACCACAAAGATGACGTGCTACAGACGCGAAATTTAACCGACAGGAAGAAGATGCAGTGATATGCAAACGATTAGCTTCTCAGAGCATTCACACAAGGTTAGCGCCGGTGGCGCCACCTACATCGTGCTGACATGTGGAAAATTTCCAACCGATTTCTCATACATAAACAGCAGTTGACCAGCGTTGCCTGGTGAAACATTGTTGTGATGCCTCGTGTAAGGAGGAGAATCGTGACATTGATGCTCGCGTTGGTCGACTTCCAATGACTGTTAGCAGAATATGGAATCTGTGGGTTCAGGAGGGTAATACGGAACGCCGTGCTGGATCCCAATGGTCTCGTATCACTAGCAGCCGAGATGACAGCCATCTTATCCGCATGGCTGTAACGGATCGTGCAGCCACGTCTCGATCCCAGAGTCAACAGATGGGGACGTTTGAAAGACAACAAACATCTGCACCAGCAGTTCGACGACGTTTGCAGCAGCATGGACTATCAGCTCGGAGACTATGGCTGCGGTTACCCTTGACGCTGCATCACAGACAGGAGCGCCTGCGATGGTGTACTCAACGACGAACCTGGATGCACGAATGGCAAAACGTTATATTTTCGAATGAATCCAGGTTCTGCTTACAGCATCATGATGGTCGCATCCGTGTTTGGCGACATCGCGGTGAACGCACATTGGAAGCGTGTATTCGTCATCACCATACTGGCGTATCACCCGGCGTGATGGTATGGGGTGCCATTGGCTACACGTCTCGATCACCTCTTATTCGCATTGACGGCACTTTGAACAGTAGGCGTTACATTTCAGATGTGTTACGACCCGTGGCTCTACCCTTCATTCGATCCCTGCGAAACCCTACATTTCAGCAGGATAATGCACGACCGCATGTTGCAGGTCCTGTACGGGCCTTTCTGGATAAAAAAAATGTTCGATTGCTGCCCTGGCCAGCACATTCTCCAGATCTCTTACCAATTGAAAACGTCTGGTCAATGGTGGCCGAGCAACTGGCTCGTCACAATACGCCAGTCACTACTCTTGATGAACTGTGGTATCGTGTTGAAGCTGCATGGGCAGCTGTACCTTTACACGCCATCCAGTCTCTGTTTGACTCAATGCCCAGGCGTATCAATGCAGTTATTACAGCAGGAGGTGGTTGTTTTGGGTACTGATTTGTCAGGATCTATGCACGCAAACTGCTGAAAATGTAATCACATGTCAGTTCTAGTACAATATATTTGTCTAATGAGTACCCTTTTATCATCTACATTTATTCTTGGTGTAGCAATTTTAATGGCCAGTAGCGTACATCTGACACTACAGAGGGAGCCACCATGTGGTGGTTGCTGGTACCTAGAGAGTAAAGGTGTCTAGCTGTAGTCCGCAATTAGGCTAATAGTTTTTGGAAATTGGCGTGTACAGAAATGTAAACATACTCGGAGTATGTGCAGAATAGAGTACTATTAACATCTCGGAGAATACCTTTAAGCCAGTAGCGTCCTCCCTTGTGTGACAGGGCGGTCGGACCTCCATCAGATTCAGTGTGCGGAGGACCACAAAGTGAACTGACAGCAATTACCAGTGAGCTTCGACGGCAAAGCCTTCAATATCAGCATGTGAGCGACTTCGGACGGCGCAGAATAACTAGCCACCGGGAAGAGAGTGTAGTCTCTCTCTCTCTCTCTCTCTCTCTCTCTCTCTCTCTCTGTGTGTGTGTGTGTGTGTGTGTGTGTGTGGGTGTGTGCGTGTGGGTGTGTGTTCCTTCTGCCACTTTCATGATATGTCAAATTTATTTTGTTAACTTTGCGACTGGACGGTCTTCCATTAGCCACACTCATCAGTTAACTTAGGTAAGGAATGCGTCTGCGCCATCTCTCTGTGGATCATGTAGACGTTGCTCAGTCCGTTACCGCATTTTTGCCGACGCACAGAAGCTAGCTCCGCATTTACTAGTTTCTTGTGGGGTGAGATCACTTGTTACACGAGCGTGTTACAAGATCAGTATCTCCACCAATATTTTCGGTATTTGTTTTTCTTTTTTTTATTATTTTCTGCAGGGAAACGTCTATTCGCTCGTCAGTAATGCGTTAGCATTGCTTAAACACACAATGGATAGGTCATGTCTGTACGTGTTGCCGCTCATTTGTTTTTGCCTATGCCGTCATCGTACCAGTGTAGCAGTCATTTTTTCAGCAGGTGTTGAGTGTAGGCGCATGTGCGTCATTGCTACGAATTCACGTTGTGCGAAGATATAAATTGGTGTAGGGTTGAAGCACATTTCGCTAGGACTTTTATGAACGTGTCATTATGAAAAGCTTGCGGAGCGCTATGAGGACGCAAGGGGAGACATTGCCCGCAATAAGTGCCAAAATCAGTATTAAATTGAAAAGTAGCACAGATTCAGAAATTTTCGTTTCTCTTTACTCTCACGAGGTAATGAGTGGTATCGACAGAACTGACGAATGGTATGGAAAAGTTCAAAGAAGGGCACCTCGTTCTGAATTATCGCGAAATGCTGGAGAGAGTGCCACGGATACTTGGGTGTCTACACCTACATCGAAACTGCGCAGTCCATATTATGACGCGTGGCGGAGGATACCCTTTACCAGTAGTTGCCATTTCCTTTCCTGTTCCACTCGCAAACGGAACGAGGGAAAAACGACTTCTTGTAGGCCTCCATACGAGCCCTAATTTCTCGTGTCTTATGCTGGAGGTCCTTAAGCGCAATGTATGTTGGAGGCACCAGCTTGAAATGCTAGTTCTCTAAATTTTCTCAGTAGCGTTCCTCGAAAAGAATGTCGGCTTTCCTCCAGGGGTTCCCATTTGCGTTCCCGGAGCATCTGCGTAACACTTACTTGTTGTTCGAACCTACCAGCGACTGCTTCAAATGTCTTCCGTTAATCCGACCTCATACTCAAGAATAAGTCGCACTAGCATCCTATATGTGGTCTCCTTTAAAAGTGAAGCACTCTTTCCTAAAATTCTTCCAATAAACCGAAATCGACCGTTTTCCTTCCCTACCAAAGTTCTCACATGCTCGTTCCATTTTATATCACTTTACAGTGTTACGCCTAGATATTTAAACGAGTTGACTGTGTCAACCAGGACACTAATAATACCGTAGCCGAACATCGCAGGTTTGTTCTCCCTACTTATCGGCATTAACTTGTGTTTTTCTACATTTAGAGCTAGCTGTCACTCTTCATACCAACTAGAAAATTTGTCTAAATCGCCTGGTATCTTCCTACAGTCACTCAACTTCGACACCTTACCGTACACGACAGCATCATTAGCAAATAACCACAGATCGCTGTGCCTCCTCTCCGCCAAATCACTTATTTACATAGAGAAAAACAGCGGTCCTACCTCTCGGCACTCCTGACGATACCGTTGTCTCTGATGAACACTCGCCGTCGATGACAACATACTGGGTTCTGTAAGTTAAAATGTCCTGTAGCCACTCAGATGTCTGTGAACCTATTCTATATGTTCGTACTTCCTTTAATAGCCTGCAATGGGGCACTGTCAAACGCTTCCTGGAAATGTAGAAATATGGAATCTGCCTGTTGCCCTTCATCCCTAGTTCACAGTATATCACGTGAGAATAGGACAAGCTGAGTTTCGTGTGAGCGATGCTTTCTAAAACCATGCTGATCTGTCGACATAAGCTTCTCGGTCTCAAGAAAATTTGTTATATTCGAAATGAATGTTCAAGGAATCTGCTGGTCCGTTCTTATACCCTTCTTATATACTGGAGTGACTTGCGCTTTTATCCAGTCGCTTGGGACTGTGCTCTGGTCAAGAGATTCGTGATAAATGCAAGCTAAGTAAGGAGCCAATGCCGTAAAGAGTACTCTCAAAAACAGTATTGGGATTTCATGGGGAGCTGGTTACTTATTTGCTGTCAACTCCTTCAGTTTCTCTACGTCAGGTATGCTTATTAATATGTCGTCGATACGGGAGTCTGTTCGATCGTCAAACGACGGTATGTTAGTATGATTCTCCTGCGTGAACGATTTCTTCAACGTGAAATCTAAAACTTTGGCTTTTCTTCTGTTATTAATAGCTGCGTCACCAGATCGGTCAACAAGTGACTGGACAGAAGGCTTAGACCCACATAAGTATAGATTCTTTACAGACGCACGAATCCCTACTAATCTTTGCTTGTCATCACTTACGAGTTCTCTTTTGAACCGCGAGTGCAACAGTCTCTACTACCTCAGCGTTTTCCAAATTTCGTTATTAAACCATAATGGGTCTTTTCCGTCCTTAATCCAATTACTAGCCACATAATTCTCCACACCACGATTTACAATCTGCTAAAACTTCGCCCATAATTCCTCTGCGTGCATCTAACTGGAACTAAGTGATGTCTGTTCGCTGTCTAAGTGAGAGGCTAACAACTGTTTTTCTGCTCTTTCTAGCAGAACCACTCTCCTAGCCTTCTTAACTGATTTAGCTGATATAAAGACATTATTATCGCTAATCCCCGTTTCTAAATTAATGTTGTAGATAAGGTCCGGCCTGTTTGTAGTTAGATGGTCTAAAATATTTCCGTTGCGTGTAGGCTGCCGAACTATCTCCTCAAAATAATTTCCAGAAAACGTGTTCAAAACTACTTCGCATGACTGTCTGTCTGTAGCCGCTGCAATGAATCCATAGATATCCCAGTCAACATTCGATAGATCAAAGTCGCCTCCATCTAGTGATGCATGATCTGGGTATTTACGCGATGCTGACCGTAGATATTCCACCAACGAGTCTAGATGTGTCTCAGCGGAATGGGGGGGGGGGGGGGGGCGGCAGGGAGCAGTAAGAACATCCAACAATTAACTTGGTTTCACATGGACCTATTATACAAGACCAGATATCTTTATTGTCACACTCAACTTCGACGTCAACAGAAACGATATTTTTGTCAGCTGCATGAACACTTCCCCTAGTATGTCCTGTATACGGTCTTTACGATGTAGGTTCCATGACTCGCTAAATACCTCAACGCTTTCCACTTCGTGTGGAAGCAGATACTTTGACAATTTACTAACTTCCCTTGCTGCGTGTCAATTGGAGAGTATTCATCAGAGTACCTGAAACTACCACCTAGACAAAAGAACCTTCATGTTCAGTTCACATGAGTTCTGCTACAATAGTAGCTGCTTCATTTATGTAGTGCACCCCTGACCTACCAAGGAGAGTCCTACAAATCGCCAAGCGATAACTTAGGTTTAGAAACCGCCAGCCAAGACTTCTAGAGTCTACGAGTCCTTCGTTCGAGACCTTTTCCTTGGCTCCAAACCAAAGAACGCCAATCAACACTGGGAACGATGCTGCACACCATGTGTGAGGCTAGCAGTCTTCACCACTTCCGCCATATGCCTGTAAGAACTGAGGATTGCCTCAGAGCCGGCCGCTGTCGCCAAGCGGTTCTAGGCGCTTCAGTCCGGAACCACGCGGCTGCTGCGGTTCCAGGTTCGAATCCTGCCTCGGGCAGGGATGTGTGATGTCCTTAGGTTAGTTAAGTTCTAGTAGTTCTAAGTCTACGGGATTGATGACCTCAGATGTTAAGTCACATAGTGCTTAAGGCCATTTGAACCGTTTAATAGCCTCAGAACCCAAGCAACAGGAGTCGATGGTGGTGACATGAGCCATAACTTACGGACGGCTGCAGGCAAGGCCGCCTCCACATCTCAGATGAAACCCACCGGCTGACATACAGAGTATATATAGGCTCTCTTTCCAGCCCTGAACGCTATCTGCCTAAGGGACTCGATAATGCACCTGACGTTGGAGTTCCCGGTAACTGGTAAACTCCTTCCCCCGTGTGCCTGTCTGACCCTGCTGAAGGAGCGGCCACCTGTCCACTCACAGGTGAATGGGCGATGCCAAACAATGTCTCCACATTGGGCCTCTATTTCGAGCTACAAGAACGCGTTACCACTCGCCACTCGTCCTGCTGTGAGGGCGGATCCACCACGTCAGGTACAGGAGGAGGTCCCTCTATAGTAGAGCCCTTGGGCGAAACAAGCGACACCAGAAGTGTCACATGTGGCACGCCAAATTCTCCGCCACCGCTACATCCCGAGGCAGCAGCCTGAAGATGTCCGCCAATAGGCAAAAGCGCATTCAGATGTTCGCAATCTCCGGCCAGCTCCACCTACGTCCGCAAACAGCATGCGCACATCATAACCATCCTAGAATGACTAACCGTAGAAGTAAACTGTAACAGCAGATATAATCATAGATATGCAGATGGCTGCCACCTGATGTGTCACCAACGGACCCTGACGCCTCAGTGAGCTATGTAGCTGGCTGTTCAAAAGAAATGCAAACTGTGCTACAAATTTCCAGAATTTACACTTACAAAATGCCAGCTTACACCTCTTAAAAAGGAAAAACGCACTAAATTTAATAAATGTACTACGAGGAAAAGACAGGAAAAGATAAACATTTAGATTTCTGCGTAAAACAGTTGCGTTTTTCGTTCAGGAAGGGTGTTTTCAAGAAAGCCGGCCGGAGTGGCTGAGCGGTTCTAGGCGCTACAATCTGGAACCGCGTGACTGCTACTGTCGCAGGTTCGAATCCTGCATCGGGCATGGATGTGTGTGACGTCCTTAGGTTAGTTAGGTTTAAGTAGTTCTAAGTTATAGGGGACTGATGACCTCAGAAGTTAAGTTGGCTGGCTCTGAGCACTATGGGACTTAACTACTGAGGTCATCAGTCCCCTACTTAAACCTAACTAACCTAAGGACATCACACACATCCATGCCCGAGGCAGGATTCGAACCTGCGACCGTAGCGGTCACGCGGTTCCAAACTGACGCGCTTAGAACCGCACGGCCACACCGGCCGGCAGAAGTTAAGTCCCATAGTGCTCAGAGCCATTTGAACCTTTTTTTTCCAAGAAATTTACATCACGAACTTTTTCCTCTGAATACGGAAATACATTTTTGCTGTAACCATCCGTAGGGGGATACGACATTGTAATAAAATATGAGAAATCGTAAGTCGCACGGAAAGATTTAAGTGTTTGTTTTTCCCGCGCTCTACTCGAGAGTGGAACGGGAGAGAAATAGTTTGAAGGTGGTCCGGTGAACCTCTGCCAGGTACTTAATTGCGAATTGTATAGTAGTCTTGTAGATGCAGAAACCTACAAAATAATGAAAGTCATCGTCTCGTAAGTGTGATCAGAATTACAGAAACGTTAACTCAGAGGAAACCTCGCAATGAAAGGAATCCAAAAGCCCTAAAAAGTCCAGTGGAGAGCGAATGCGATAGCTACGGCAACGTCGAGGAGGAAATGGAAAAATCGTCACAAAACGATTACGTGGCTCGCCAATCGGGCATGAAACGGCCAGGGACACTCCAAAAGCTGCGGAAGGCAGTACAGAAAACACTGATTATATAGAAATAAATGGCGACGTGAGAGTAAATTATATATTAATAGGAAACACTTGTTATGGTTTTATTTCGACGTTTACAAGCAAAATATACGGCACGTAGATCAACCGAATGCAGAACACAGTTATCCAGAACTGCCACTGATTTCTAGATTCTAATGACCTGAACTGCGAACACAGAATTTTTTCACATAATATGTATTTTTAATGAAATTAAATACATAAAAAAATAAATAAATAGTAAATAGTTACCTTTTTTTAAAATTTGTTTTTAGTTAATTTGCCTTTCTTTCTTTCTGTACGTACGAACTTTGTTGTAGAACCCCTTATTTACGTGTGGTAATAAAAATTCATTTAGACAGAATTAAGTACATTTAAAATTACGTGAACTTAGTCAACCCTCTCATGCTGATAGATTCATATTAACTGATTAAGAATATTTAGTTGAGAATTATATCTTTTACATAATTCGGCCTTGGCACACATTTTCTAAACGCAGTGGTTTTTTTTTTTAATATTTACTGAATTCTTTCCCGGCGTTAGCTATGGAACACAAGACTGTCTCTATTAGCAGAAAATGGTTAAATATTGCCAAGCCGACGTTTAATTATCATTGATAAAACACACTTCACTATACATTTAAGTTATTTGAAAGAACCAACAAATTGTTAAATTTCAACGTTAACTATCCGCCTATGAATGCACAAATGTGAAACTAGTAATAAATTCCGTCAGTCTCAGGATCGCTGTAAAAGAAAAACATTTTCTTAATTCACTGCTAATTTTTATCTGCTCCCGATTTACGGGTTTGGTTAATTTTTCTTAGCGGAACAATTTTTTAAATGTGCCGCCGCTGCAAATCGTTCGGTCGCGGCACAGCCCAGCAACACCAGCGATAATTGCTAAAAATGCTGAAAATTCTTTAAAGAAATATTATAGATGACATGGGCAAGCTAATTTACATTAGTAATACACACTTTTGATAAATTATAATGTATTTAGACCACAACAATAATTCAACTTACATTAATTTGTAATTTCTCCTCTAATGGCAGCTAAATCTAGATACAGACAAATGAAGTCTACCCATTCATAAAATGCTACGTCACAGGTTCCTCTCTCTCTCAGCTCTCGAGGAAGAAGACAAAGAATGCACACTAGGTATTCCTATTTATATCACTACCAACCGTTAATGTCTCTTTGCAATCTGCGGCTGTATTTTACATTTTTGTTATCACAGATATTGACACATTTCGCAATTACATTATGAGTATAGAAATATTACAATCATAAATACATCGAGAATATTATTACAGAAAATATTATAATAATAACGAATGTCCTTTATACAAAATTAAATAATATTTTTTGTTAAATAATTACAGTATATACAAATTGCTTCATAGCGGCGTATATAGTACAATTAACTTTTAGTTTATTAATAGTGTGTGTGCTGTCAGGGAACGTTATAATTTGAATCTATAAAAATGTCATAGATAGACTCTCTACCAGTTTCTTCTCTGTTTCAGACCGTCTTCCCTTTCCTCCTTACCCGACCCAACCGCACCGTTCCCCAATATGACGAGTTTAGTTCACAATCTTGGTGTCTGCCTTGTTTTTAAACAAAACCTCGCCAAAAAATCAAATGGTTTATGTCGGAAGCTGGCTACCCATACGTAGAAGCTTTTCCCTGAGATTTTCGAGGTTACAGGATACTTGCTATGGAACGGGGGTCCCTTATTTCCTCTCCTATTTGTTACAAAATATAGCCTGCCCTTAAATACGTAATGAGAAGTAAGTATCTTGTGTACTTTTGAGGCCTAGCGACCAGTAACTAATTTTATACTGCGCCTTCTTCCCACAAATGGGAAGACGCGCCTCCACTATCCTCTGAACTCGCTAAAGAACGCTGACAGAACCGGTCTGAACGGAACACATACCTGCTGGCGGCTGCGCTGTCACTCTACGTTGTTTCACTGCTGTTGGTTCGCCGTAGGCGTTTTTATTCTTGGCAAGGCACGCGAAACGCTAGTGTAGTAATTTTCTATTCACGTTGTTTGTAGGAATTTACGAGAGCGCAAATGTTTCAGAATGAGCATTGACGTCAAAGCATTGTTTTGGTGCTCTTGTTGCCACAAACCCGCAGAATACGCGTGCTTGTATGTGCAGATCGTTTCTGCTTTGTTTCGTATGTGCCTTTAGACATTGAAAACAGTTACTCGAGTCTCTGCTATTTCACATTCACTATATCTAAGATTATTTGCATTATTAATGACTTAGGAAAATTGTAATTTACATTCTGCGCACTATGGAATCCCTTTCCCGGTGGCCCACTTTATAATGATAGCAGCGCAGCAGTAACTAAGAACCCAGAAAACATGCCGGTTACTGAATAGGGCCAAAATAATTTTCCTTATCTTTTTAGAGTATTAACTGCTGTTAGTAATGAACCGAGCGTTACACTAAGACGACAAGTAGTAGATAAATCACATTTGGCGTGAGCTTTGATACTAATGAATTATCTGATAGTCGAAATATATGAGACAGGTTGTCGCTACAATCCAGATCTTTCATTTTACCTACCATGTCTTATCAGCTGATTCATACCTAGAATCACACCCTGAATCTGTCAGTGTGTTCCCTTCATAGCTTCAGACACATGCTATCACACGACAGCGCAGTCCTAGCTGACACCAGGAAAATCTGTCTACGTGACTACTCTGCAATTCACACTTACGTGAGAATTGGGAAGTGGTTGTTATTTCCTCCAATCATGTTCGTTTTAGTTGACTACAGATACTTTCAATTAACACAAGGATAAATTGGGTCTAACCTAAGTTCGAAATGATCTGCCCTCTGCCGGCGGCCTTGTCCTATGATCTCTGCTTTCTAGCCACTGTTGCACTCCAAACTAGGAGCCAGGTTCTACTTCAGTCCTTTAGGAAAAACATTTCTGTCTGATCGTCATCATCAGGATCATCATCATCATCAGCATCAGCATCATTATTGTTATCCCCATCATCAGACGACTGAGAACCACCAGTAGACAAACCTCTCCTGTAGACTTCTCCAAGCAAACGTTACTGTCTGCTTCTGCATGCTCTCTACGACAGCAGATATCTTGACAAAAAGAAGATATTGGTTGATACGTCACTTTCCGAGCTATCAAGGAATAGTCAGTTTGATACTGGAGGGAAGTTTGTGGGATGGGGAAATAAAATTGTTGAGAGAAGAATGTTACCATGAATACATTAAAAAAGGCTTAACTCGCGAGGTTGCTAACGCACGCTTGTACAGTGACACTCGACGGTGGAAGGGGGAGGGGGGAAGGAGGGGGGGAGGAGGGGTAAGCCGGTTCGAATACTGGTGGTGGAAAAAATTTTTTATGGGAAGTATTTGGTCGGCAAGCGCAGAAGAGTTGATGGAGTAAAGTTCATGATCACTAGACTTGGCGCCAATGTTCTGGTTTAAATACCAAACCTCTCCACAGTGTCTCGTGAAGTGAGGACATGTGACACTGTTGATGCTGATCCATGCTTTGTATGGGCACGTTAAGCTTGACCACCATATTTGTGCTATTCGTGGGGAGTAGACCATATGCTGGCACCGGGTTTTATCTTCTCTCTTCTTTCACCATCGTCATCATAGAACACACACACACACGCACACACACGCTCACACACACACACACACACACACACACATACACAACATAACGCAGACATGTAGTGCTACAATATGTTGTAATGGAGCATGAATTAAAATCGACGTAAGTTTCAGTAGTTATTCAGGCTTCCATGGGATACAGTAGCATGGAAATCTGCATCAACGCAGTCTCCGAACTGACTAACACAATGACAAACAACCACCTACCTACCGTTTGGTCGATCTCTCGGGCCATTCTTATTTTTTTGGAACACAACAAAGAACTTCACCTACCTTCCATCTGACTCGTTGCATGCCCCACCCACCTCTACATAGTTTTCATTACTATAATAATTACGTCTTCCGCTTTTCTGTTTCCTGACCCATTAGTCTACTCTCCATCTCTCCTACTGACTCCCACCATTCATCTTAACATCTGAATGTTTTTCACATTAAATGGTATTATAGCACTGCCACATGTCAAAACTAGTCTTAAATATTGGCTGTAAAGTTTGTTATTCGGACGCACCGGTAACTTAAATGAGAAAACACTGTTTAGTTTGCTGAAATCGCACTTGACCAGTTTTACTCTTTGGCTATTTCCCTTTCCGACAACCCTGCCGTTGACTTCAACAGCCTTAAATTCAAAATACACACATCAAAACAAGTTTTGCATCACCTCGGTTCCGAGAGTTCCGGGAACAGAAAATAGGAATAGAGATAAACATAAACATCATTTCTGCCCTTTTTACTGCTCATGAAAACCACACATTGCGTGTTGTACCACCACGCAGCGAGACCTTCAGATGTGGGGTCCAGACTGCTGTACACACCAGCACCTCTAATACCCAGTAGGGTTAATGTCTGGAGAACATGCTGGTCACTCTAGTCGAGCGATGTCATTATCCTGAAGGAAGTAATTCACAAGACGCGCACGATGTGGGAGCGAATTGTCGTCCATGAAGACAAATGCCTCGCCAATATGATGCCGATATGGTTTCATTAGCAGTCGGAGGATAGGATTTACGTATCGTACAGCCGTTACGGCGCTTTCCATGACCACCAGGCGCGTACGTCGGCCCCACATAAAGCCACCCCAAAAAAACAGGGAACCTCCACCTTGCTGCAATCGCTGGACAGTGTGCCTAAGGCGCACAGCATGCCCGGGCTGTCTCCAAACACGTCTCCGACGATTGTCTGGTTGAAGGCACATGCGATACTCAACGGTGAATAGAACGTGATGCCAATCCTGAGCGGTCCATTCGGCATGTTGTTGGACCCATCTGTACTGCGCTGCACCGCGTCGTGATTGCAAAGATGGACCTCGTCATGGACGTCGAGAATGAAGTTGCGCGTCATGCAGGCTATTACGCATAGTTTGAGTCGTAACACGACGCCATGTGCCTACACGAAAAGCTTTATTCCACATGGTGGCGTTGCTGTCAGGGTTCCTTCGAGCCATAATACGTAGGTAGCCGTCATCCACTGCAATAGTAGCCCTTGGGTGACCTGAGCGAGGCATGTCATCAACAGTTCCTGTCTGTCTGTATCGCCTCCATGTCCGAAAAATATCCCTCGCTTTGGTTCTCTCAGAGACGCCTGGACACTTCCCTTGTTGAGCGCCCTTCCTGGCACAAAGTAATAATGCGGACGTGATGGAACCGCGGTACTGACCGTCTAGGCATGGTTGAACTACAGACAACAAGATCCGCGCACCTCCTTCCTGGTGGAATGACTGGAACTGATAGGCTGTCTGACCCCCTCCGTCTAATAGGCTCTGCTAATACATGGTTGTTTACATCTTTGGGAGGTTTTAGTGACATCTCTGAAAATTCAAAGGGACTGTGTCTGTGATACATTATCCACAGTCAACGTCTATCTTCAGGAGTTCTAGGAACCAGGGTGAAGACAAACTTTCTTTGATGTGTGTAGTTAAAATATAACTAATTCCTTTCGAATATGTTGATTACTCATTATTATTTCCTTATTATAATTAATGTTCAGACCGACATTTTAAATTACTATATTAAGATCTTTGATCCTTTCAAGCATTGCTAGACTAGAAATAAACCGTAACTCGTTGTCACCAAAACTAAATCTTGCTTTAACATAACTCATTTATTGTAGACGAATACTGCCCACATAAGTATATTACACAATAGTGATAAATATTTTAGCATTTGATACTATTATTTTGTGGCTCGTGGTCTAGGGGTAGCGTCTTTGATCCGTAATCAGTCTTCGGTCCCGGGTTCGATCCCCGCCACTGCCTTAATTTTGATAAATAATCAGCATTGGCGGCCGAAGACTTCCGGCATAAGAAGTCAACCTCATTCTGCCAACGGCCTTGTCAAAGAGGGCGGAGGAGCGGATAGAGGTTCAGGGCACTCTCTTGTCCTAGGGGTGGGAAATTGCCCCTAAAGGCGGAAGAATCAGCAATGATCAACGACATGAGGATGACCAACACCGACAACGATAGTTCAGGTATACATGCCGACGTCGCAATCTGAAGATGAGCAGATAGAGAAAGTGTATGAGCATATTGAAAGGGCAATGCAGTATGTAAAGGGGGACGAAAATCTAATAGTCATAGGCGACTGGAATGCAGTTGTAGGAGAAGGAGTAAAAGAAAATGTTACAGCAGAATATGGGCTTGGGACAAGGAATGAAAGAGGAGAAAGACTAATTGAGTTCTGTAGCAAGTTTCAGCTAGTAATGGCGAATACGCTGTTCAAGAATCACAAGAGGAGGAGGTATACTTGGAAAAGGCCGGGAGATACGGGAAGATTTCAATTAGATTACATCATGGTTAGACAGAGATTCCGAAATCAGATACTGGATTGTAAGGCGTACCCAGGAGCAGATATAGACTCAGATCACAATATAGTAGTGATGAAGAGTAGGCTGAAGTTCAAGACATTAGTCAGGAAGAATCAATACGCAAAGAAGTGGGATACGAAAGTACTAAGGAATGACGAGATACGTTTGAAGTTCTCTAACGCTATAGATACAGCAATAAGAAATAGCGCAGTAGGCAGTACAGCTGAAGAGGAATGGACATCTCTAAAAAGGGCCATCACAGGAGTTGGGAAGGAAAACATAGGTACAAAGAAGGTAGCTGCGAAGAAACCATGGGTAACAGAAGAAATACTTCAGTTGATTGATGAAAGGAGGAAGTACAAACATGTTCCGGGAAAATCAGGAATACAGAAATACAAGTCGCTGAGGAATGAAATAAATAGGAAGTGCAGGGAAGCTAAGACGAAATGGCTGCAGGAAAAATGTGAAGACATCGAAAAAGTTATGATTGTCGGAAGGACAGACTCAGCACACTGGAAAGTCAAAACAACCTTTGGTGACATTAAAAGCAACGGTGGTAACATTAATAGTGCAACGGGAATTCCACTGTTAAATGCAGAGGAGAGAGCAGATAGGTGGAAAGAATACATTGAAAGCCTCTATGAGGGTGAAGATTTGTCTGATGTGCTAGAAGAAGAAACAGGAGTCGATTTAGAAGAGATAGGGGATCCAGTATTAGAATCGGAATTTAAAAGAGCTTTGGAGGACTTACGGTCAAATAAGGCAGAAGGGATAGATAACATTCCATCAGAATTTCTAAAATCATTGGGGGAAGTGGCACTTTGGTGTGCAGAATATATGAGTCTGGCGATATACCGTCTGACTTTCGGAAAAGCATCATCCACACAATTCCGAAGACGGCAAGAGCTGACAAGTGCGAGAATTATCGCACAATCAGCTTAACAGCTCATGCATCGAAGCTGCTTACAAGAATAATATACAGAAGAATGGAAAAGAAAATTGAGAATGCGCTAGGTGACGATCAGTTTGGCTTTAGGAAAAGTAAAGGGACGAGAGAGGCAATTCTGACGTTACGGCTAATAATGGAAGCAAGGCTAAAGAAAAATCAAGACACTTTCATAGGATTTGTCGACCTGGAAAAAGTGTTCGACAATATAAAATGGTACAAGCTGTTCGAGATTCTGAAAAAAATTGGGGGAAGCTATAGGGAGAGACGGGTCATATACAATATGTACAACAACCAAGAGGGAATAATAAGAGTGGACGATCAAGAACGAAGTGCTCGTATTAAGAAGGGTGTAAGACAAGGCTGTAGCCTTTCGCCCCTACTCTTCAATCTGTACATCGAGGAAGCAATGATGGAAATAAAAGAAAGGTTCAGGAGTGGAATTAAAATACAAGGTGAAAGGATATCAATGATACGATTCGCTGATGACATTGCTATCCTGAGTGAAAGTGAAGAAGAATTAAATGATCTGCTGAACGGAATGAACAGTCTAATGAGTACACAGTATGGTTTGAGAGTAAATCGGAGAAAGACGAAGGTAATGAGAAGTAGTAGAAATGAGAACAGCGAGAAACTTAACATCAGGATTGATGGTCACGAAGTCAATGAAGTCAAGGAATTCTGCTACCTAGGCAGTAAAATAACCAATGACGGACGGAGCAAGGAGGACATCAAAAGCAGACTCGCTATGGCAAAAAAGGCATTTCTGGCCAAGAGAAGTCTACTAATATCAAATACCGGCCTTAATTTGAGGAAGAAATTTCTGAGGATGTACGTCTTGAGTACAGCATTGTATGGTAGTGAAACATGGACTGTGGGAAAACCGGAACAGAAGAGAATCGAAGCATTTGAGATGTGGTGCTATAGACGAATGTTGAAAATTAGGTGGACTGATAAGGTAAGGAATGAGGAGGTTCTACGCAGAATCGGAGAGGAAAGGAATATGTGGAAAGGAGAAGGAACAGGATGATAGGACGTCTGATAAGACATGAGGTAATGACTTCCATGGTACTAGAGGGAGCTGTAGAGGGCAAAAACTGTAGGGGAAGACAGGGACTGGAATACGTCAAGCAAATAATTGAGGACCTAGGTTGCAAGTGCTACTCTGAGATGAAGAGGTTAGCACAGGAAAGGAATTCGTGGCGGGCCGCATCAAACCAGTCAGTAGACTGATGACAAAAAAAAATAAAAATAAAAAAATAAAAAAATTGTACTTGAATGGCTCAGCTGGTAGAACACTTGCCCACAAAATAGGCTAAATGTCCGAGGTTCGAGCCCTGGTCCGGCACACACTTTTGATCTACCTGGAAGTTTCATTTGTTCTATGAGTTAGTGGTTAAAAAGTAGGTTGTAGAACAGAAGGACAAAGATAACATGCTGTGCGTATTTGAAGTTAACTTGCTAATCTGTATGTTATTTTCTGTCGTTAGTCCTATCATCAAAAATACTAGTTACATTAAAATTTGTACATTTTTCAGCTAAAGTCATCATACTGTTCCTTATTATTTCTTTTAAACAGCGTTGGACAATTTATGAGGAATAATTCATGGCAGAATAAAGGTACTGCGTTGCAGTATCCACAATATGTAAAAGTCGTAGGAACAATATCACGAGCAACACATATTGTTCTACTGGCAAACTCCTGTAAAATGTTAGTTTTGTTTCTCGAAGATGGTTGAGAAATATTATTTCTTAAGACAGTAGCAGATGTCTATATGTCTCGCTCTGAGATTTCAAATGGTTTGAAATTAAAGATTGGCGGAGGTGGCTTCAAAGTGTACTTGTACTTTCTTAACTGGTCAAACTCTCACACGCGCAGAACGTTCAGTACTACAACTGTAATTAGTAACTCTGAAGTACATACTACAGTTACAGTTATTACAATGTAGCTTGTCAAAGGCAGAAATCTGCTTAGTCACAGTTCACTCACGTGTTGCTGCCGAGCTGCGTTGGAACTTCGTTTCTCACAGGTAGGAAGACGGCCATTTATCGATCGACTAAATCGGTAATCGTAATGAGAATGTCATGCTGAAATCGTTGACTGTTAACAACACCTTACTCGAATAATTTCGTCCGCAGCTCGTGGTCTACTGGCTAGCGTTGCTGCCCCTGGATTACGGGGTCCCGGTTTCGATTCCCGGCCGGGTTGCAGATTTTCTCTGCCCGGGGACTGGCTGTTTGTGTTATCATCATCATCATTCGTGATAGTGGCTAGATTGGACTGTGCAACAAATTGGAGTGTGAAAAAAATTGAGGGTCTTTACGAGTGCTAATGACCACGCATTTCAGCGCCACACAAACCAAGTATCATCATCGTCGAATAATTTACTAGCGATCGCTGATCAATCCACATCAATGTGTCTGCTTTTTGTCTGTTTAATAATTCTTTTAAAAGTTTTAGCTACTTCTTCAGATCCTGTATCGTTCGCTCATTATGCCATCTCAGGGAGCTATATTAGCAATGCCTGTCACCCAAACCATCATTTCCATAGCCAAAATGACTCTCCCTGCTCTGTTAGTCTAACTTTCTTATGCATCACGTAGTAACGTTACCATTTGTGTTTTTCGTCTGCGTATATAGACGCGAAGTGGTCATTACCATTGGAAATAATAATCTTTGCACAGCTATTAAGCTCTCACTCATGTTTTGCGGACTGTCTGTTCGATCCTAATTTGATGACCTTGAAATCCGAAAGTCGGTTGACAAATAAATATAAAATAAATATTGTTGTGGAACATTACTTCTCTGTATTTCAGTTTTTAATTGAATAATAACTAGTGTATTAAGTAATATCAAACGTTTTGAACAGCACTTGCAGTTAAGCGACAGTCACGATCTCGCTCTTCTGGCGTGCTAAAGCATCAGTAAGCTACGTCTGACCGCTGTATCTGCACTGAGTAGCACGTTGAAAGATCAGATGCTGGTAGTACAGCAGCGTTAAGGTGGGCCGTTAGCGAGAGCCTCTGCGCCCTGTCACGCAAATCAGCAATAATGACAGCGGCCCGACACGTGCACTTGAGCAGCTAATGGCCGCCCGCAGTGTTTAGCGAGGAGATCAGATGCCGCCGCCTGCGTGACCGTCGGAAGCTCGCCGGATAAGCGCCTAGCCTCATCTGCTATGCTGCCCTTGCCTTACGGCCAGATTGTCATACAGTGTAATCTGTTAGGAGCTGGGTGCTCCAACAGTAACAGCAAGTGGCTATACACGATGAATTTCAAGTTACCCAGCCTACTATCAGATGTACATATAGTACGAGTGTAAGAAATTTATCGTGAATTGCAAAATTAAACCGTCAGAGAGGCGTAGTTGTTCTACAATTGAAGTAGCAAAACACATATTCTCATAAAACTGTCTACTACACTGAAGCATGAAAAAGACTGGAATAGGCAAGCATATTCAAATACAGAGATATGCAAACAGGCAGAATACAGCGTTACGGTCGACAACGCCTAAATAAGTTAATAAGTGTCTGGCGCAGTTGTTATATGCGTTACTGCTGCTACAAGGGCACGTTCAAGATTTAAATGATTTTGAACGTGGTGTTATAGTCGGCGCACGAGCGATGGGACGCAGCATCTCCAACGTAGGGATGAATTGGAGATTTTCCCGTACGACTATTTCACGAGAGCGCCGTTAATATCAGGAATCCGGTAAAATATTAAATCTCCGACAATACTGCAGACGGAAAAAGATCTTTCAAGAACCGCATCAACGACAACTGAAGATAATCGTTCAGCGTGACGAGAAGTGCTACCCTTCCGCAAATCGATGCAGATTTCAGTGCTGCGGCATCAAAAAGTGTCAGCGTGCGAACAATTCAACAAAACATCATCCGTATAGGCTTTCGTATCCGAAGGTCCACTCGTGTACCTTTGACAACTGCAGCACACAAAGCTTTACGCCTTGCCTGGACTCTTCATCACCGACGTTGGACAGTTGATGACTGGAAACGTGTTGCCTGGTCGGACGAGTCTCGTTTCAAATTGTATCGAGCGGATGGTCTTGCTCGGGTATGGAGACAACCTCATGAACCCATGGACGCTGTACGTCAGCAGGGGAGTGTTCAAGCTGATGGAGGCTCTGTATTGGTGTGGGGTGTAAGTAGCTGGAGTGATATGGGAGCCCTGATACGTCTAGATACGACTCTGACAGTTGACACGTACGTAAGCATCCTGTTTGATCGCCTGCATCCAGTCATGTTCATTTTGTATTCCGACGGGCTTGGACATTTCCAGAAGGACTGTGCGACACCCCACACGTCCAGAATTGCTACAAAGTGGCTCCAGGAACACTCTTCTGAATTTAAACACTTCCGAAGGTCACCAGTCATGAACTTTATTCAGCATATCTGTGATGCCGTGTAGTATGCTGTTAAGAAGAGATCACATCCCATCGTACTCCTACCGATTAATGGTCAGTCCTGCAGGATCCATGGTGCCAGCCCTACTCCAGACATTAGTCGAATCCATGCCACGTCTGTTGCGGCACTCCTGCGCGGATATTACGCTGATGTACCAGTTTATTTGGCTCTTCAGTATACTGCGATTGAGACTGCTGGAAGAAGTTCAAATGATTCAAATGGCTCTGAGCACTATGGGACTCAACTGCTGAGGTCATTAGTCCTCTAGAACTTAGAACTAGTTAAACCTAACTAACCTAAGGACATCACAAACATCCATGCGCGAGGCAGGATTCGAACCTGCGACCGTAGCGGTCTTGCGGTTCCAGACTGCAGCGCCTTTAACCGCACGGCCACTTCGGCCGGCCTGGAAGAAGTCTTTTCAATTCTATACGTCTGTTTGCTGTTTCCTTCTTCAATAGATAAGGAAAATGATTAAATGGGGGAAGTTTTAGACTAACTGTTTCTGAGACTCGCCGTTTATTTTCGCAAATATTTTACAAAAAATGCAGATATGGTTTTTGTCTTGCAAACGTCCGCATATGTTGACTCAGAGATCGAGACCTGGCTGCACTATCCGTTACAGCCATGCGGATAAGATGCCTGTCATCTCGACTGCTAGTGATACGAGGCGTTGGGATCCAGCACGGGGTTCCGTATTACCCCCCTGAACCCACCGATTCCATATTCTGCTAACAGTCATTGAATCTCGATCAACGCGATGGTACGCGTTTCTTCTCCTTACACGAGTCATCACAACAACGTTTCACCGGGCAAAGCAGGTCAGCTGCTGTTTGTGTATGAGAAATCGGTTGGAAACTTTCCTCATGTCAGCACGTTGTAGGTGTCGCCACCGGCGCCAACCATGTGTGAATGCTTGCATATCACAGCATCTTCTTCCTGTCGGTTAAATTTCGCGTCTGTAGCACGTCATCTTCGTGGTGTAGCAATTTTAATGGTCAGTAGTGTATTATTGCTCTTTTCTGGAGCTTGAAAATTGTGTTCATATTTTGTGCATTTGTTCTCCAAAAAAGAATTCCATCGCTAAGAATTAACTGTACATATGAATAGTATGTAACTAAAAGACACTGCATGCTACACACGAATGATAGGATTCTAAGAGCGTAACATGCTGACAACATTCTGTTTGTAAGTACCTTTGTGTGTTCACGTCACTTCAACTGAGAATCAGTATTCATTCCTAGAAATTTTGCATTTCTTACACTGTCTATAGAGGTGCCATCTACATTTAATTTAACGTTGTCATTTTTCCTCTTCAAACTGAAATTCATGGCATTAGTTTTTTTATGTTCAATGTCACTTTATCGCTTATCGACCACACGTACACGTCCTTGAGGGTTTCATTTGCTTTTTCTGCGAGGAGTTCTCTTGTTTCTTGAGTAACTGTAATATTGCTGTCATCAGCGAAGAGAATTTTTTCACCATGAGTAAATCTACTGGGAAAGTCATTGATGTATATCAGGAATAGTATTTGTCCTAATATGCTACCTTGCAGAATCCCTATATTAATTTATTTTGATTCTGTAAGTGCTTTACTAAACGTTTGGATATATTTGAAGTGTGTGTTATCTCCATTTTTTCCCCTATCTGCTAGGTAAGATCAAAACCAATTAGCTACCCTTCTGATTCCTAATGCTTCTAATTTATTTAATAGAATCTTGTGGTCGACTGAATCAAAGGACTTAGAAAGATCCAAACTTATGCCTGTGACACACTCATCTTTGTCAAGAGCATCAAGTACAACTTTTGTGAATTCTACTATGGCTGACTACGTATTTTTGCTACTTCGAAAACCAAACTGTGATTCGCTTAAAAGATTGTATTTAATCAGGTAATTCATTAATCTGTCTTTCATAATTTCTTCTATTATTTTTGAGAAGGGTGACAGCAGGGAAATGGGTCGGTAATTTTCTGTGTGTTCTACATTACCTTTCGTAAACAAAAGTACAACTCTTGCCTGTTTTAGCTGTTATTGATATGTCCCTGATGTGAAGGATTCATTTATTATATTTGTCAAGGGGCCTTGTATAATCTCTATGCATTGTTTCAGTACACGCATTGGCTGTCCATCTAAGCTTGCTGACTTTTTATTGTTTAGTTTTTGAATCGTTTTATTGACGTCATTCTCTATGGTTGGAAGTAGGATCATTCTATTTAGTGCAACATTTATTTACAGGTATTATATTTGTTCGGGGGAATTTTTGCTGCATCTTCTCTGCAATACTTGAAAAATGCTCGTTTACATAGTTTGCTAAGTGTTGTGGATCATTTATTACCTTATCCTGCTCCCTTAGCAGTATGTTGTTCTGTGTTTGTTTGCCTCTCCCTGTTTCCTTTTTTATAATATCCCAGACTGCTTTGCTTTTATTCTCTGCATTATATACTATTTTGTCATTAAATAAATGTTTGCATCAATTCCTGTAGTCTTTTTGTATCTATGATAGAAATTTAAGAATTCTGGAAAATTGCGACTCTTTTTCATGGAACTGAGGTATTTAAGTGTTCGGAAGGACTTTTTAATACCTGCTGTTATTCATTTGTTTTTGTGAGATGTTGATACAGACATGCATACTTTTGGAAATGCCATTTCAAAGTTCAATTTAAATAATGTGGAAAATATAGAGAATTTCATATTCATATTGGTTTCCTTGTACATTTCATCCCAGCTGTGTTTTGCTCGTTCTTTAGAAAAATCTTTTATTTTGATTTCTGACAGATGCCGTTTGCAGGCTTGTAGTTTAGGGATTGATTCGATACCTGATTTTACTGTTGTTATTTGACAGAGGTGATATGATAGTCTGAGATCTTTTACGGCTACATCACATTTTTCCCTGTCCATGTGTGTGGCCACATGGTCAATTACTGATGCGGTGATTGTGGTAACCCTTGTTGCACTATTGACCAATAGCGACATGCCAAAACTTTGAAGGATATTTATGAGGGTACTGCTGGATTCATTTATGATATTTTTGTTGATGTTAATGCCGCCGCACATAATTATGTTGACCTTAGTACTTTAGACTTTATCTAGCACTTCTGTTAATTTATTGAAAGAAGTATCCGCACTACCACTGGGAGACCTATACACACACAAAATGGTTACTTTCTTGGTGATATCAAGCCTTGTTAATTCAATAGCTGATATTTCAAAGTTTTTGTCTTCACTTACTGTACTGATGTCATGTCTTCATTTGAACTGCGTTCCTGTTCTGACATAAATGCGTGATCCTCCACCCCTTGAAGCAGTTCTACAGTAAGAGTCTGCCCTTCCATACAGTGATAATACTACAAGTTGGATTTCTGTGCATCTACACCAATGCTCAGTAACACAAACTACTGTGCAGTTCAAAGACTGGAGCTCAACTTCTAATAGTTGCATTTTATTTTTTGTTGATTGCATATTTTGATGGAGGATTGTTAAGTCTGTGAAATTTCCCACGTTACTCTTTCCAATGGTTTGTTTTTCTTTGTTACATCTGGTATGTGAGATATTTCAAGTGTTAAAATCTATCTTGTGAGAGTGATTGTGTTAAAGAGTGCACCTGCGTTCATTGTGTGTCAACACTGATGTGACACAAATCCCAACGTAGCAAAGAACTGAACATCTCTTACTTAAGTGTTCAAGACATTCTCCAGAATGTTCTGAATAAGAGAAAAACGTGTGCAACGTTTGCCCCGACAGATTGACTCTCAACCAAAAACAACGCAGCGTGGACGCAGCCGCGACTTGATAAAATTGAAAAACGCGGGTAATTCTATATTATCACGGGTGACAAGACCTCGTATTATCGATACGAACCTACCACGAAACGACAAACTGCAGAGTGGTCTGTGATGTTTCGCTAAGACCGATGAAGGTGCGAACGTGACGCGTGGGTTGAGCATCCCAAAGAAAGGCTTTTTCTCATAGTTTGACATGGTTGTACGAACGTTCTTTGCGTTGTGCTCAAGTGTGGGAAGACAATATGGTACTCCTGAAACACTGAAATCCCTATCATAAGTCTTCTTCGTTTTCTTCTGCACTTCAAGACTTAGACAATACACGTGTCTCGACTTCACATAACTCAATGTCTTTTCTCATCCGTCCTACATCTCCTCTTCCTGATGGCCTGTAATTGTTTACAACGACTGGAATTCTTTCATCCATCCTCTTGAGGTGTTGTCTCCGTTCTACCTTTTTTATTCAGTCTTCTCATTTACGTTGAAAATGCCCAACTCTGCCTGGAGATCGTCATTTTTTATGCAGTTCCTCCTCGAGCAATCTTTGGCAGTTTATAAAATACCATTTCTCCTGATTGTGTTATTTTTATCTCTATTTATCTCAATCCAGATTTCGCTACCAGAAAGTAGCGCTTTCATTGCCATTGTTTTACACAGTTTCAGTTTTGCGGCCTTGCTAACTATCCTCCATTTTCCATCAGTCTGGAAACTTTCTGGCCTGACGGTGTTACATTTGAAAGAAAAGAATGAAGGTTAGTATCCAAAGACCCGTCGCAATGTGATCATTAGAAGTGTAGCACAAAGTCTTATCGTTTCGAGGTTGGGGAAGGAAATCGGCTGCGCCCTTTTCAAAGAAACCAACCCGTTATTTGTCTTAAAGGAGTTAAGGAAATCACAGAAAACTTAAGTTTGGATGACCGGACTGAGATCTGAACCATTGCCCTCCCGATTGCGAGTCCATGCGTTAACCGCTATTACACTTCGCTTGGTGGGGGTACATTCTTAAGACGGATACTATGAGCGTTGATAAAATATTTTGTATTATTAATTGCATTCAATGTTTAGAAACCTGTTCCATGATATATTCGTCAACACTTCGTTTACGCCCTAGCAAGTATAGACGGAGCATTAGCCGAAGCACTGGCCGAAAGAACTGCAAATGTAAAAAATTCCAGTCGAGTGTATTACGCAAGCCCATATGTAATACAAATCGTTGTTCTATCACGCAACACGGCCCTACGTGGTGCACAACCCTTCGCGATCTCAGTTTGAGTAAAATGGAGTTACATCTACTATACTGAGATGTGCAGTCATGCTAACATCCAACAAAAATTTAAATGTTAGAAAGTCTTTTCTGAAAGCATTCTTCTGGAGTATAGCTTGCACGGAAGCGGACGATAAATCGTTCAGACAGGAAGAGAGTTGAAGCTCTAGAAAAATGATGAAAGTTACTGTTGTGTCGAGAAATCTTGCATAATCGTCGCGTCGCTTGCAGCTTAGGCGCTAGCAGGGGGTGGGAGAGGTGGGTTGCTCATTTTTGAATAGGCAAATGCAATAAACAGACTATGCAAGCAGTCAGGTTAAATATATATAGATCTCAACGACACAATCTTGCCAGTTCACAAGCAGCTAAGACAACGGGTCGTGAAAGCATTCATTCCTCGAGCAACAGAGGAAGTTAAACTGCATAGTTACGTGTTCGTTGCTAGTCTACTCTTGACTATAGTTTTTGCTCTACCAAAGCTACGGTTCAGTACTTTCATACACTACATAAATGTGCTAGTAAATGGTAGAATTACCAGTATTATCGATAGCTTTGGGTGAGGTGGAAAGAAACGTAAGTGAATATGTAAGCTTTCTTTTTTTGGTTACTTTGCACATATTATAGCAGCACATCATTCACTGTTCGTCAGCTGTGTATTTTATACCCTTACAGAATATAAATTGCATTTTATAAGTAATAAAAATTAGTCGACCGCGTAATTTCTGCCCGTTTTTGTAACCGAAGCATTTACTTTTGATGCAAAGACAGTTTACAAACACAACCATTAAAAAATCTGTGTAACTATTATTGTTATTTTGTACTCAACAGATCGTTCTTCATCATGATCAAAGGCAAGAGTTTCTTGTTATTATTGATAAATGCAAAGCTTCTTTACGAACAATAGAAACATGTTTTTTATAAGTTCAACGATGTTTGATATGTTTTTGTTTCGCGTTTTTTTATTTTTCCTTTTGCTTGAGGAAATTTCGTTTTCTAGCGCTGTATGATAAATTTATATTGTTTTCTTTATTTATGCTATGACATCCCTCTGCTCCACGTTTTCAGATAAAACCCAAATTATAGATTCACAAGTTCAATTTTGCTACAAATGCTGTTTATTTTTAACTTACATACAGGTGGATAATTATATAGAACAAAAATGTTCCGTGGATTATGCGACCGTTTATATATCCTCATTCAGTTCCTAGTGGTTTACTGCTTCCTGTTTTTAGGGTAATCGAGTAACTGATCGCATACATCAAGAAAGCGATCGTTATTAGCTAACGCCTGGTGGGCATGCAATACAACTAACTTACTGGTAAAGCGTGTACGACATTAACTGGATAACTACGTAGAATAAAAATGTTTTATAGGTTATTCGACCATTTATATATCCTCAGTCTGTTGCTAGATAGTTTAGTTTAGGGTAATCGGGTAACTGATCGATAGATCAAGAAAGGGATCGTTATGAGCTAACGCCTGGTAGGTATGCAATACACCTAACTTACAGGTAACGAGAGTACGACGTTACCTGACCATAGCTTCTAGGAAACGTAGCTTTACGATCACTCATGGTAGCCTACAGTAGTTTTACAACTCTACTCTTGCCTTCCCAGCAGGTTGACCTCAGCAGCGGTTTCGCAGTACGTTGGCTCGTTGCATCCGAAGAGAGGATGTTGTCGAGTGGCCGGCGCAGCCGTGCATCGGCGCGCCCCCTGCTGACTCATCCCTCCCTAGACCCATTAAAGTCGCGTCGCCCTCAGCTGATGCGCCCCTCCCGGGACTGCAGTTCTACAATGTTTTCATTACGCGGTGGTGATTGAGGGCGCTTATGACGGGGAATCTCTTGTCTGGTGGCCGTAAATCAGCCTAACTGCTCGGGCGCAGCGCTTTATGGAACTCGCCTAATGCAGCGGCGACGGCTGGCGCGCAGGTGCCGACCACCGGCTGCATTCCTCGCTCCGAGGCCAGCGCTATATCTTCTACCTGCCTAAGCATCGCATCATGCTGCTCGACCGTTTCGGCGCAATAAAAACTTTTAATTATGTACACGAACCGCAAGCTTAATAAAAGAGTACAGAGTTTCGAGGACGCTTGACCTGCTCGTATAGCGCAGAGCGCCATTTCACGAGACAGGGGGAGGAGCCGAAGCTGTTTTAACGTTCGAAAGTCTCGTACACTTGGGTGTGGCGTTCAGACGATACTATGACATTTTGGCGAATCCGGACATCGTCTCGATACACGCAACTAGTTAAAATACGACTTGCAGACAAGAGTAGGCATAAGATATTTCTCCCCTACATCAGCGCTATACTGTGGTGTCAGATCTGTCACTTGATCACAAAACAAAACTCATTAAGTTTAGATACCGCAGTGACGGGAAATAAAACGAGAAAGTTAGCTAGTTACACGTTCCAAAGATCATATGAACGATTTTTGTTTCCAAAACGATGTGGAACGAGTCAGCTTACAGCACATGTGTACGTGATTAGTCTTAACATTAATGGACATAATATTTTCCAATCATACTCGTGCAACTAATCTTAAAACTAGTGTTTTTATTTTTTTGTACTGACTGTCAGTTTTTAAATAAAAAATCTAGTATGGAATAGAGGTACTCCAGAAGAAATAGTTTTAGGTTAAGATTTAAAACTCAGGTTACTACTTTTTTATGTATACTGAACTCCTTTCCGTGTCACTGAAAGCTGTAATAATGAGTAATGGAGGTCACGTTTTCTTCTAGTGGTTTAAGCGTGGATATCGCTAGTATTCAAAAACATCGTGATGCATATTTATGGCTAATTTCATTAGCGAATATATACAGGGTGGCCAAAATGAAACTGTCCCGCAAAATATTTATTGCGCCTTGTGATAGGCAACCCATCTTACATCAGCTGCATCCAGGGCAGGGCCTATTTAAAGATACGTGAAACACTTTCTAGGCCAGTTTTGTAAGAGTGAATCAAAAAGTTTTCGTGCGAAGGCCTAATAGCTGCGTCAGTCAGGCAAATCTTTACTGGCGTATCGCCACTCTACTTCTCTTATATGATGGTTAACTGAATGGTCGCAAGCAATAAAAATGGAATGTGGACTGTTAATAAGTTAATGCTTCGTTACTGAACTATCATTCACGGTGCAATGAGCATCCGCATCGTAGATGAAGTCAAATTCATCAGAGAAAACCATTTCTCAGTACTCCGCTGGTGTAGTTATTATCATGAAATCCATACAGCATAATGCCGAAGGATAAATTTACAATTCACTCTACATAAGACGGATGACACTGTATTATGATGCCATCAAACGTTCCACATACATAGGTTGTTTAAAATGCTAGTGGTCATGAAGTTTTCCACCTCACAGAAAGTGAAACGTAAATGTATGTATAATAGAAAGGAAAGTCACACTTTATTCCGCAGCATACTACTTGGAATGTACAGGATGATTCAAAAAGAATACCACAACTTTAGGAATTTAAAACTCTGCAACGACAAAAGGCAGAGCTAAGCACTATCTGTCGGCGAATTAAGGGAGCTATGAAGTTTTATTTAGTTGTACATTTGTTCGCCATTTCAGCCAACAAAGTTTTTGGACCCTTTTTCTTCGAAGGTGCTACTGTAACTGGACTACAGTATCTGGAGATGTTAGAGAATTGGCTGTTCCCTCAGCTCGAACAAGAAGCACAACAATTCATATTTCAGCAGGATGGAGCGCCACCACATTGGCACTTATCTGTCCGTAACTACCTGAACGTCAACTACCCGAGGCGATGGATCGGCCGCCAGGCAGCCCGTGACAGAGCACGTCATCACTGGCCTCCAAGAAGCCCTGATCTTACCCCCTGCGATTTTTTCTTATGGGGGTAGGTTAAGGATATGGTGTTTCGGCCACCTCTCCCAGCCACCATTGATGATTTGAAACGAGAAATAACAGCAGCTATCCAAACTGTTACGCCTGATATGCTACAGAGAGTGTGGAACGAGTTGGAGTATCGGGTTGATATTGCTCGTGTGTCTGGAGAGGGCCATATTGAACATCTCTGAACTTGTTTTTGAGTGAAAAAAAACCTTTTTAAATACTCTTTGTAATGATGTATAACAGAAGGTTATATTATGTTTCTTTCATTAAATACACATTTTTAAAGTTGTGGTATTCTTTTTGAATCACCCTGTATATAATTCAGTGCCCTGAAGAATTACTTTCTCTTTATTCTACAAAAAAAAAAAAAAAAATTGAATTGTTCTTTTCATGGATCTTACCCAGATCAATGTTACGCTTCAAGGACAAATTACCTCTGGTTTCTAGTCTAGGTAACAAAAGATTTCAAGTACTAACTTTCAATACCAAACAATATATTGTGTTTCCTGGGGTCTTCGTGTGATCAAAGAAAGATTTGGATTAATTTTTGTCACAGTTTAATTAAAAAACCAGATAATGTCCGTTTCACCGTTGGTTAAAGATTGATGTACATGTACAAGTACTAATAAATATTTTTGAGAAATGTTTTCTTCTTGGGCACCTCTGCTGTAGAATTTGTTTGAACAAAATTACCTAACCAAGCACGGATTCCGCAAGAGCGAACTATATTTTGTTTCCTTCCATGCTTTTGTATGTTCGAGCGGTCTTCACTGCATGTAATTAACACCTTGTTATAGAAAAATGACGGAGTCACATGTTCAGGTCCCGCCCAGTGCACTGCAGCGCTGTGTGTATGGCGAAAAAAATGAACCCTGTGTTTGGATTACTACGTTTGTTCCAACGTAAAAAACCTGAACATTAATGATGTTTTGGAATATAGTAAGAAAAGTATTTCGTTAATTCAACGATATTTCAAGCGAAAAACTAACAAAGAGACCATACGGCATTAGGATTTTTGAATTTTTTTTTATATTTGTGGTACAAGTTTGGAACTAAGTATCATTCGCCAAAAGCAGTTCGATGCATTTCTAAAAAAATTCTCGAGGAAATTGACTTTGAGTTTACTGAGTGTCTCTGATACCTTAAATCAAGCTCTTTCCTTCAGAAACAGAATACTCACGTGCCAAACGGATGACCTGGGTTCGATTCTCTGCTAAGGACCACGGTGAGCATTCACCCATTTCGACAGCTACACTCAGTTTTTCGTTTTCGTTTAACGTAGATTTTTTTTTCATTAATGTAACGTGTATAGCACGGCGCCCATCTGACCATTTAGCGGCGGTAGTTCGTTGCTTGTCTTGGAAAGTCTCAAACATTACTACAGTTGTTCTGAAGCCGTCTAGGTTTTGTGAGTCTTTCGATTATATACATGTTTCCTCTAAATATTTTTTACATGTATGTAGTACGGTGTTCTTGTATTTTTCCCTCTTTCCAGTAAAAGACGTTGAGATTGCTGTTTGCACATTTATACTCATTCATTGGACCGACGACATCGCTGTTAGGTAATTTTATATGAAAATTTAATCTATGATGTTTATGTACTGACAATCATTGGTAGTGATGCACATTTCGTTTACTGGTTGGAATCAATTATTATCATCTGAGTAGTCTTTCTAATTCTGGTTTTCTATCAATTACAGGACAGTTTTGGAAAAAAGAACAGTCATGTAATATTCCAAATGTTACGTACTGGTAATGTTAGAAGAGCGCTTTATTCATCTCCTTGTTTTACGATATTTTTTTCGTAACGAAATGTTGTATGAGACGAATCTGATGACTCACATAGGGTCACATATTTTTTACTTATTTTACTTCTTTGTACAACTATAATGTATTCCGTATGTGGGTAACTTTTGTTAATTATAAACCCACATTTCTCATCGAAGTACTGTGAAGCAGTTACATTTTTTGCCAATAATGTCTATCTTCTGCATTTGTTATTGAGTGATGCTTGATCATTTGAATATGGTTTTGAATCTTAAGTTGAAGGGGTCGGTGGAAGAAAGTGTTAGTATTAAATTTACTATAGATTATACTGATAATTTATCTGATGGTTTTTCGAATGTACCACATCCCCATAATATTTCCATACGAACAACGAAACATTTCTATCTGGTATATAAATTGTTTTGTGTTATTATATTCATGTTTTTGTCTTTAGCCAATCTTTTACGAGGCAGTATCTCAAAATTCGTGTGGGTTATATTTTCTTCCGTCACTCCCTTTAACTGCGTTTGCGAAAGTTATAATAAACTAGCAACTTGCCTCAGCTTCGCATGGGTAGCACTAAGTGTCTGTGGCCAGACGAAGCGTTTGGCTTAGCGATAATAAACTAAACAGGGTGAAGAAAAAATTCCACACTTGGTGACTGGCACGCAGTACTTCATCCCAATTGAAGATACATGTGTATCTAGCAAAATATAGTCTCGCCAAAAGGATTAAATGAAATTCCATACCTAAAGAAAAAAAAGAAGGCCTGACAACGCTGCGTGCCGTTTCCCCAGAATAGGTAGCATGAACTCTGCGCGGTGCCGAAGCTGTCGCAGTATCTCAGCGAGACGAGGCAATGTCATGGGACTCGCCAATGTTCAAGTCGCGTTTTTTTCCTTCGGTTAAAGCCTCAAACTGTTGAAACGTCCCCTTAGAAAAATTAATGAATTACTGTGCTGATAAACCTCTTACATTATTTGATTTTCAAACAGCTGAGCAGAACTGAACGTACTCAGACATTTCGCTCTTTCCCTATTCTGATCAACACTAAACTGACACACAATATTTTTAGCGCAACGCAATCTGACTTTCAAAAATCCCTACAAAAGAATGGCCCTGACTAACATTAACATATACGTTTGACAGATCACTTACCTCACAAAAATCTTCGTTACTCGAGCTACTGCAATATAGCGAGCGCCACTACTGCCAGCTAAATAAAAGATTCAAAGTACTGAAGGCACTAACTACTGATAGGCATAGTTAGCAAATGAAAGATTTTAATAGAGAACAAACAATGTATTTACCTTAATAGTGTTGAAAAATCATAATATACATAGCAGTTCATGAAATCGACTTACAAATTTCGAAACTCCGCCATTTCTCTCCCCACATCCACCACTGCTGACGGGTCACCTCCAACTGCACAACGCTACGCGCTGTTAACATCCAGCTGCCCAACACTACAATGGCAGACAACAATGCAAACTAACCACAGACTGCACACAGCACAGCCAGTGATTTTCATACAGAGCGCTACGTGGCGTTACCAATAAGAAAACCTAAACAGCCGACTTACACTGTATCCAATTTACACGTCCACAATGCAGTATCTTGTGTATTTCTTTCTGTTAATGTAACCTTTAATTAAACATTAAGACATAACGTGAACTTCTTGCAGACATAAAGGACAACTTTGTTTCGCCCATTACACAAATAAAAACTGAACAAAGCTGCGCCCGAACACGCCTTGAAGGCCCAACGGTATCGACCGGCCGCCGAGTCATCCTCAGCCCACAAGCGTCGCTGTATGCGGATATGGAGGGGCGTGTGGTCCGCACACCGCTCTCCCGGCCGTATGTCAGTTTCCGAGACCGGAGCCGCTACTTCTCAATCAAGTAGCTCCTCAGTTTGCCTCACAAGGGCTGAGTGCACCCCGCTTGCCTATAGCGCTCAGGAGACCGGATGGTCACCCGTCCGGTTGCTACCCAGCCCGACAGCGCTTAACTTGGGTGATCTGATGAGAACCGGAGTTACAACTGCAGCAAGACCGTTGGCAGACACAAATAAAGCTAATAGAAAGTAACAGCGCACACAGTAACGTCGTCCGTATCCAGCGAAGCACAATAGACACAATAGGAAGGCTACACCAGACTGCACATTACGCACAATAAGTCGATTCTGTAAGATTGATGTCCAGGCTTATCTTCATAGAGCCGGTACGAACACGTGCGAGAGGTGTTCAGTTCAGAGCAGAAGTTCAAAGCGATCACCTTACATTTGCAGACACTTCGCGACTCGTTGGATAATACTTTGCCGGCATCTACGCAACATATCTGCATCCACTGCTGCTGAAGCTGGATGCACCCGAACTGCTAGGTAATGGGTGGAGTATTAAGTACACCCAATTAAGATTCCGGAATGTGGAGGCCAGAAGATTGGACTTCAATAGCCTCTCCGCTTCGCTGGAAACGCTTCATTTAAATAGTTTCGCACGTTCATTCCAAAGTACATCGGTAGACCATCATGCTGAACCCATAGCTGACGCCCAGCAGCAAGTGGAACGTTTGTTAACGCGTCAGGCACAGTATTGCAAAGAAATGTACGATACAGGGCCGCATTCAACTTGTGCGGTAGTAAATAAGGGCCCAAAGGCACTCCTCCCACGATTCCAGACCACAGCTTTATGCCAAAGAGTGCCTGAAAGCCACGTTCACGGGTGCACGGGTGACATGTGGGTTGTGTTCCGATCAATAATGGCTGTTGTGGAAGTTGAAAATATCTTCACGACTGAAGCTATATTCACCAGTCCATAAAACGTCGCTTAAATGTGTTAGTTATCTTCCACGTGGAGCAAAAGCCATTTACAAATGTATACTCGCCGAATGCGCCTTCTGACTGCTGGTGTTAGATTCACGTGCGAAGATTGGATGCTTTTAGTGATAGTGCAGCACTTGAACAACCAGTCTTTGATACTTCTGGAACTACCTTACAGTATCACGGGTACTTGCCGACGTGATTGGTTTCAAGAATCACGTCCTCTGTTTGTGGAGTACCTCGAGTCCTTGTACGATCTCTGTCCGTTACTAGTGGACAAAGATTACCGGTTTCCTGATGGCATTGCTTTAGGCGACGAAAAACATTCTGATTGGAATGATGCCTTTGGGAATACCATGCAGCATACCAACGAGCAGCAGCAGCTTCGTTATAGGCTGCACCCAGTGCCAAAAACATATCCACGCAGTCATCGTCTGTGTACTCCATCGGAAAGCCGCCCTACACGAACTTGATAGGACTGTACGGTTAGTAGACACATGAATGCAGTTTAATGGATCCCACTGTCATGTGATACGCTACTGTCATGTAACAAAATGATGTCCTGTTTATAAACGACGAGAACTAAGGAACTGACGTCTATCAAAGCAAAAAGGAACCTGACGGGTGGACGGGTGTTCGAACCGTAGCTCTATGGTAGATCTGGGTTTGATGGCCCAGTAGCCTACATGAGCTACGACGGTTGGTGCAGTAATGCTGACAAGGGATCCTCCCCATCGCACCCCCCTCAGATTTAGTTATAAGTTGGCACAGTGGATAGACCTTGAAAAACTGAACACAGATCAATCGAGAAAACAGGAAGAAGTTGTGTGGAACTATGAAAAAATAAGCAAAATATACGAACTCAGTAGTCCATGCGAAGATAGGCAACATCAAGGTTAGTATGAGCTCAGGAGCGACGTGGCCCCGTGGTTAGCGTGAACAGCTGCGGAACGAGTGGTCCTTGGTTCAAGTTTTCCCTCGATTGAAAAGTTTTTCTTTATTTTCGCGAAGTTATGATCTGTCCGTTCGTTCATTGACGTTTCTGTTCACTGTAATAAGTTCAGTGTCTGTGTTTTGCGACCGCACCACAAAACCGTGCGATTAGTAGACGAAAGGACGTGACTCTCCAATGGGAACCGAAAACATTTGATCGCAAGGTCATAGGTCAACTGATTCCTCCACAGGAAAACACGTCTGATGTATTCTATACGACACTGGTGACGGCATGTGCGTCACGTGACAGAAATATGTTGTCGACCCACCTAACTTGTATACTTGGCGAATGGGTAAAGGATTCTTCTATCTTGCCCGATTTAGGCTTTCTTGTGGCTGTGATAATCACTCCAAGAAAAGTGATGAAAACATAAGAGTTTGTCACATAAACTGCAACAAATGAATGCAACACTTCCACAGTCGCACAATTTTCCCTGTGCTCTGTCAAAACATATGTTTTTAACGTTTTCAAATTTTTCCGTGTGTAGACCGTCAAATCCTGCATATGTCCAAGCAAATCTGAACATGTCCTGGGATTTTGGAGAGCGAAGTTGATTATGTGTGAGTGCAGTTGCTCACGCTAACCACGGGACCACGGCGCTCCTGAGCTCACCCTATCCTTGATGTTGCCTATCTTGCACATGGACTACTCAGCTTGTATATTTTCCTTATTTTTTTCATAGTTCCACACAACTTCTTCCTGTTTTCTCGATTGATCTGTGTTCAGCTTTTCAAGGCCTATCCACTGTGCTAACTTATAACTAAATCTGAGGGGGGGGGGGGGGGGTGCGATGGGGAGGTTCCCTTGTGAGTGACCCACGTTCCTCTGTACATTCCGATGCGCTGCAAGATGTGACGGTGTTGCCAGCTCCACGTTCTCATACATGCGTTTTCAAAATTCACCCGATCTGATTTTGCAACACAAATTTTTCTCTTGAATCTGGATGTGAAATCGCATGCCGACCCCCAAATGCGAATTTTGTTTCTTCACCGCGTGTACACAAATCTTCCACATGAATCAGTGTATCTAATCGCGAAAACTGTATCAAAATCCCTGCAGTAGCTCCTGAGGTTAGCCTTCACATGGAAGCAGAAAAATGCGGCGGAGGAGCTTATAGTACTTCATCGATAGTGCAGTCGATGTCGAACATAACTTCATTAAAAATATAATCCTTATCTGTAAAGCACTCGGTTCCATTCCACAGCTAAACGCAAATAACGAGCAGTGCTGAAAGAGGATCTACCTCGACAAATAAGACGTCCGTTGCTCTGGTGCACTGGCCGCAATCGATTAATGCCACGAAGGGGATCGCACTCTGCATACAGATGCGGTTCAAAGCGAGTGTCGCGCGGCCAATGAATGGCCCAATTAAGCTAATAAGATGGCGAAGGCTGGCGGCCAGGAGTGCAGCTCGGTCCTGGCCAGAGATTGGCCGCCGGCGCGGCTTAATAACACGGCGGGCCACTCTGGCACGCGGCGTCGGCCCATTACCGCCTCTCGAGGGCGCCGAACGTGACGCTGACAGCGGTCACCGAGCACTACTGTGGTGTCGGGCACTCCTTCGTTAAGAGGGCCGCGCGCGTGAGGCCCGTGTATTACGTACAAGTAACCCACTCCGTAGCGACTCAGCCGGCGGGCGAGTAATTTGACTAATCACCTATCAGGGGCGTGGCCGTCTGGACGCAGTTCATTAGTGCCCTCGGCGGCAGCGCGGCAAAGGCTGGCTTTGGCACACCAGGAGCAGCAGGGGCAGCAAAAGCAAAAGCAGAGGCCTCCTGCGCCATTAAGAGGCGGCCCAGTCTTCTCCGCGGGCCGGTAGTCTCGTGAAAGGCGGGCAAACGCGCCGCTCCAGACCTTTACCCTCGAGTTACGTAAGGCGCCCGCACAGACGGGAGTCCCTGTCAACGAGGCTCGTTAAGCACGCCTGTCTTTCAAGCTCACATCGCGTCTTCCCACCACCACCACCAACTCCTGCTCTTCTCTCAGCCTCGTTGGAACATGTCTTTCCTCGTGCGCCTTTCCACGGAACTCCTACGTCTAACGATAGCCTCAAGAGCCGACCAACGTGCTAAAAGCTCATAATCCAAGAGAAGCTATGCACCCTTAAGAGGAGATAAAATGAAATTTATTAATAAACGACGTAAATTTCTTATATGAATTTACGATCATTTTGCATTTTTGAGTGTACGCCACCTAGATCGCTTCATAAATATTTATTCATTACGACGTATCGGCTACTGTCAGCGTCGGAACTGTAAGTAGCGTAGCATAAAGTAACATACATCACTAGGCGGGAATGGGTAATAAAGAGAAAATTCTGGTTGGGTAATATTGCGGAGAGAAAGCCTTTTCGTCAGCTTCAATACATCCTCAGTAAAACTGTCGAGTTCCCTATATAGGCAAGCTGCAGAGAGCGATACATACATTATACAACTCTATTGATCGGAAACTAAGTTCTTGAACACTTATGATGAAGATCAAGAACAGAGATTGAATAAGGGTCCCGCCATTTGACTTCATCTACTGTTTATTCTATTGTACAATCATGAGTTGTACAACCATGATTTCGGCTTTTCGCCGTTTTCGATTACAACAATGACTATATATGTACAGAATGCACGAAAAGTACCATGTACCAGAATTTAGGTAACATTATGTCGATAAAATTAGGATCAACATATTTTTTGAAATTATTAGAGTTTAAAAAAATTGTTCACATTGTGTTACTTACGTGTTCAGCATGGTTAGACTTAAGCAAACTTGCCTATACAGGGTGGTCCATTGATAGTGTCCGGGCCTAATATCTCAAGAAATAAGCATCAAACGAAAAAACTACAAGGCCCGCTAGATGGCACTGCCATAGGTCAAACTGATATCAACTGCGTTTTTTTTAAATAGGAATCCCCATTTTATTACATATTCGTGTATTACGTAAAGAAATATGAATGTTTTAGTTGGACCACTTTTTCGCTGTGTGATAGATGGCGCTTAATAGTCACGTAACATTCCTCCAGTGCGGACGGTATTTGCTTCGTGATACATTACCCGTGTTAAAATGGACCGTTTACCAGTTGCGGAAAATGTCGATATTGTGTTGATGTATGGCTATTGTGAGCAAAATGCCCACCGGGCGTGTGCAATGTATGCTACTCGGTATCCTGGACGACATCATCCAAGTGTCCGGACCGTTCGCCGGATGGTTACGTTATTTAAGGAAACAGGAAGTGTTGAGCCACATGTGAAACGTCAACCACGACCTGCAACAAATGATGATGCCCAAGTAGGTGCTTTAGCTGCTGTCGCGGCTAATCCGCACATCAGTGGCAGACGAATCGTGCGAGAAACGGGAATCTCAAAAACGTCAGTGTTGAGAATGCTACATCAACATCGATTGCACCCGTACCATACTTCTATGCACCAGAAATTGCATGGCGACGACTTTGAACGTCGTGTACAGTTCTGCCACTGGGCACAAGACAATTTACGGGACGATGTCAGATATTTTGCACGCGTTCTATTTAGCGACGAAGCGTCATTCACCAACAGCGGTAACGTAAACCGGCACTATTGGGCAACGGAAAATCCACGATGGCTGCGACAAGTGGAACATCAGCGACCTTGGCGGGTTAATGTATGGTGCGGCATTATGGGAGGAAGGATAATTAAAAATGACTCTGAGCACTATGGGACTTATCATCTGAGGTCATCAGTACCCTAGAACTTAGAACTAGTTAAACCTAACTAACCTAAGGACATCACACACATCTATGCCCGAGGCAGGATTCGAAGCTGCGACCGTAGCAGTCGCGCGGTTCCGGACAGAAGCGCCTAGGACCGCTCGGCCACCCCCGCCGGCGACTGATAATTGGCCCCCATTTTATCGATGGCAATCTAAATGGTGTAATGTATGCTGATTTCCTACGTAATGTTCTACCGATGTTACTACAAGATGTTTCACTGCATGACAGAATGGCGATGTACTTCCAACATGATGGATGTCCAGCGCATAGCTCGCGTGCCGTTAACGCGGTACTAAATAGCATATTTCATTACAGGTGGATTGGTCGTCGAAGCACCATACCATGGCCCGCACGTTCACCGGATCTGACGTCCCCGGATTTCTTTCTGTGGGGAAAGTTGAAGGATATTTGCTGTCGTGATTCACCGACAACGCCTGACAACATGCGTCAGCGCATTGTCAATGCATGTGCGAACATTACGGAAGGCGAACTACTCGCTGTTGAGAGGAATGTCGTTACACGTATTTCCAAATGCATTGAGGTTGACGGACATAATTTTGAGCATGTATTGCATTAATGTGGTATTTACAGGTAATCACGCTGTAACAGCATGCGTTCTCAGAAATGATAAGTTCACAGAGGTACATGTATCACATTGGAACAAACGAAATAAAATGTTCAAACGTACCTACGTTCTGTATTTAACCTACCTGTTACCAACTGTTCGTCTAAAATTGTGAGCCATATGTTTGTAACTATTACAGCGCCACCATCTATCACAAAGCGAAAAAAGTGGCTCAACTAAAACATTCATATTTCTTTACGTACTACACGAATATGTAGTAAAAATGAGGGTTCCTATTTAAAAAAACGCAGTTGATATCCGTTTGACCTATGGCAGCGCCATCTAGCGGGCCAACCATAGCGCCATCTGGTTTCCCTCTTCAAGCTAGACAAGTTCCGCTCTTTGTAGTTTTTTCGTTTGACGCTTATTTCGAGAGATATTTGGTCCAGTCACGATCAATGGACCACCCTGTATAATGAAGGTGTCGTAGTATATAAACGAGAACATATTCACAAAGGGTTTGGCAGAAACAGAACAAACATGTCAGACATACATTTAACAACTACATCACAAAATAATCACTTAGAAACATTCATTACCCTTGCAGGCGCCATTTTCTATAGCCACACTGTGGAATTTACTAGTTTAATGGGAGCCAAAGGTGAACATAGCAGGCTGTCAGTTTACCTGGCGTAATCAGTGGCTGAATCCGAAGAAATGTTGTAGGCGACAGACCAGCGTTAGGTAATTTAATAAGTTATATAAATCTTTGGAAGGACATTCTAAATTGTGAATAAATAATGTAAACAAATGCGCTAATACTGTTATACATCATATACTATGCTGAATACGCAACATAATCATGCGTAAATGGAACATAGATCAGTTGTAAAAGCAAAATCTGTCGAAGTGTTTTATGAAGCGGACCCATGGACCACAAAGTATCGTACTATGAAACAGCCTTCGAATATTTGCCACAAAAACGTTGTATAATGTAATGTAGTATAATGAAAAACTGCCTGTTGGCTTGTCTCTGGTTCATCGGCTGACTGAGGCTTCGCCATCACGAGTAGCTGACACTCCATTGTTGGTGGTGGACCGGAATTGAACTCGTGACCGCAGATTAGATGTACCTGGCGCGACAATGTACGTGGTCATTTTGGGTGCTGTTCTCCGCTTGTTACCTGCAACGGCCGTTCGCTGGAACACGGGAATCCAGAGGCTTTCTTCTTGAAGCTATTCTCACTTTCGTGTATTTCGCAGCGTTCCTGTAAAATCTTGTCTGATAGCTCTTCTCTAGAGGCAGAACTTCTGCGTCGGCGAAATTTTACTGTGTGGTCGGCCTCACAAAGTGAGTGCTCTGCCAAGGTCGAATTCTCCACCTGTCCCGACCTGTAATACTGCTTATCGGATGTGCATGGTATGTGGTATATTCGTGACATTTTAAGTGGGTCAGTTTTCTCCTTTGACGATTTGAGACGCTCTTTGATCTTCTCTGTCGGTTTATAAATAGTCTTCTCGCCGTTTTTGCGCAATGTTCGGTCGATTCTGCCCGTCACTCTGTAAACGCATGACAGGAGGCCATACCCGATATTTCTCTGTCCGGTGTGCCACTTCACCGTGTGTTTGGTACACTTTTTATTTGACTGGTGGAGTACCCATTGCTCCTCGTAATGCTTTCCAGGTGTTGCATCTTGCGTCTGAGGTGCTGCGGCGTTACGAGCGTATTAATCACGCGTCTTTTCTGGCTCTGGTGGAGATTTGACAGCTTGTGCAGGTATCGGTTTGGGTGTGTCTGTTTTCGATAGACGCTGTGTCCCAGGTTTTCACCATCCTTTGTGACCAGCACATCTAGAATGGGTCCTTTTCTGCTTTCATGGTAAATTGTGTGTTGGCATGGAGACTGTTGTCCCAGAAAATCACCGAGCTATTGCTCACCATGGCTCCACACAACGCGGCATCATCGACGTATCTGCCCCGCACGTTACGTTTACAAGGTGCCAAGTTCAGTGCCTGTGCTTCGAAATGTTCCCTGAAGAAGTCGTCCACCACTGGCCTAAGAGGATTACCCATGGCGACGCTTTCCAGCTAGTCGTGGAAGTTGTCATTCTACGTGAAATAGCCTGTGGTGAGGCAAGCATGAAAGAACTTGCGGGAAAATGCAATAGAAGTGCTCCAGAGAGCTGAAGAAAAAAACTTGGACCAAACGACATCCTGGTTAGCTTTGATTATGTTCTTTGTTTGCCACTCAGTGACAGAAGCCAACAGATGGTTACGGAACAAGTGGCCACGAAAGCCTTAACAATTTTGTAACGGTATGTTGCAAAGCAACTGTGTACATACACAAAATGGGGAAAAAATGTTAGATTTGGAAGTAGGAAAGGGAGGGGGAGCGGTGAAAACAAACTGGTGGCTGGAGGTAGTATGGAGGGGGTGGAAGGGATAGTAATTGAACGTAAGTGCAAATGTAACGGGGGGAGGAGCAGTGTATAAAAACGAAAAACTAAGTATGGCCGGAGGAGGGGGGGGGGGGGCAGTAAAGAGATGCAGTAAAATAGAGATTATCAAGAATAGAGTTAATCTTCTGAATCGTACTATTAAGTAAAACCTCTAGTAACAAGCTTCGGAACTCTGTTATCTTAGTATTTTCCATTTCTTTAATTTTTTCTTAAAGTACACTAGATCGTGTATGTATTTCCGTTTATTAGAACGTTTCAGGTACAGATACGTAATTAAGAGTAATGCGTTCACGCCTACGCTGTGGGCGACGTGCGTATTCGTGTTTTCCTTCACCTGGCGGCACTGATTCTCCTATTTCTCGCTGTGGGTCGGCTGTCGCATTCAAACTCTCTAGGCTACTGTTTTAATATACTGAACTATTTCTAAAAAACGAGGAATCATATAAAAAATTTTACAATAATTTAATCACGTATTGTGGATGAGTGACACAGAATCGTATTCAGAGCAGTTCGTTGCGCCTGGCTGAGAGGTAAAGTAACACTACCAGGCGGCATAGAAATGCTTAACAAATTCACCTTACAAATCTCAGAATTCGTGAAACAATATTATGTTTCACTATTTTATTGAATGGCTCTGAGCACTATGCGACTTAACTTCTGAGGTCATCAGTCGCCTAGAACTTAGAACTACTTAAACCTAACTAACCTAACGACATCACATACATCCATGTCCGAGGCAGGATTCGAACCTGCGACCGTAGCGGTCGCGCGGTTCCAGACTGTAGCGCCTAGAACCGCTCGGCCACACTGGCCGGCGGGACTGATGACCTCAGAGGTTAAGTCCCATAGTGCTTAGAGCCATTTGAATCATTTTCTATTGACATATGCTATATCGTTTACCTGACGAAACAGTTTGTCGATTAATTATCGCATCTCAAGATGGCAACATTGTGTTCAAATATTTCGATAATTGTAGATTATATTATGAACAAATAAAATTTGTCTTTTTTACGTAATTTACAGAAAAATTATAAAGCAATATTAATCGTAATTCGTGTAATGTATATACGTGATTTACTGCTTCTAGCAATTTTTTGGAAATTTAGCTTGCACACAGCTGTATTGTGACTTCATTAAACAGTTTCGGAGACAAAGAGGCCGTATGCAAATGTAATGTGACATTATTAATCAGATGCATGACAGATCATAAATCTTAACAAGAATCATCCCATAAATCTACATGATAAGTGTAACAATAACATGGGAGTACATACTGCACACAGAAGGTAACATGGTGAAACACGTGGAAAGAATAAATACGTCATAATTCAATAAATTCGCAAATGCTTCGATGTCCTTATTGACGTACGTTAACTTGGACTTAGCAATGATGTTATGTAGCACTTCACATTTTTCCGTTTCCTTTATGGTTGAGGACGTAAATACACAGGAATTGTCATCTTTCGATACCATAACAGACGATTTGATCTTTGGTAATGTAAAAAATTTCTTTGCTGTCACTTAGCCAGAAAGATGCACACTTGTATTATATACTGATGTTTCACGAAAGAGAATCTGTTCACTAGCAGGTCGTCTTGTAACTCTTGAAAAATGATTTTGGTGGAAAGGTCTGTTCACCGTTCTTTTCTAAAAAGGGCTAACTAACGTGGTTTCACTTTCAGTACGTACAAAATGTTAGCATCTCAGAAGCTAATCCTATTTTTTGGAAAACGCTGCTCTTTTAACTATGCCTGTTTCTCAACTATGTCGCAGTTTACAGTTCGGCGGAATTTATATGGTTCACAAACGGATTAATTTCCTGTTCATCGATTAATATTGAAGGAACTTGATCTGTAACGACTTGCATCTCGATGGACATTACTAACAGATTCTAAAGTAATATTAGACATTTCTGTACACTTCAAAATCACTTACATGCGTTTCGTAACTATCAGAACCAAAGTACGGCAATGTTTTGGTAGTGTGAAGTGTGCTATCCTCAGATACAGCCTCGCTATTAGACGGAATGCGCTATTCAGAATGCCTCGAGGACATTGTTGGAGTCATTCTGCTACGATACTGGCGCTGTCACTCAGTTACAGTCACGGCATAAAACGTGAAGCGTCAGCAAAGACCGACGGCGAGACAGTTCACAAGAAGTAAATGTCAGCCGCTGCATTGAGACATTCGTCAACTGTCACCTGTGTCCTGCCTCTCTACCGCCCTACATTCCCACAACTGTTATTCACGCATTTTAAACGCTTTGAAATGCCTACCTGTGGACTTAGATTAGTTCTCAACGTGCCGAGAACTGTATTTGCTTTGTCATTTGTTATAGACGAAAAGTTTCTGGTAGATCAGGAACTTCAACCTCACAATGGACAGACCGGCATGCTTTCCATAGACCTCTATTTTTTTTTCAGTATGTCCGTACTCTTAATAATACACAAGAACTCGAGCACCAATAATGTATGATAATATTATCAAAACATAGCTATTATTAACAGTGACAAAAATGACAAATATATGTAACCATGTGAAATTAATAGATTCCGAAACTATAATTGGAAATAAGACGAAGAGCAGGTATTCTATATCAAAAGTCGGGATTAGGTGTTTATGTTCAGTGTTGCCGATACAACAATTACGATTTAACACGGGTTTTTCTTGTCAATGTTTGACTTTCTTTAATCAACGCAGTAAATGTTATCTGTTTATAAAAATTATAAAACTAGCGTTGTGAAGGTTTACGTAGAGATTGTGAGTGTATCTTTCAAGCTACGTCTGTGTAAAGTGGTAGCCTGCTAGGAAATGTATCAGTATATACATTGTGAATCCTAAGTAAATAAGAAAATCAACTGATTCGTTTTTCTCCACCTATTGTATTCTAGTTTCATCAGGAGCTGACTAGCTTACATTACTGCATACAGCAGTGACTTATTGCGTAAGCAGCTTCCTAATTTGGTTGACACGTGGTAGCATGAGCTCATTAGTTGCTAAGAATAGCCTTCGCATACAGACAAAAAACGGAGCGGGGAAATGTATTTCATCGCAGTTCTGCTAATTTGCACCTAATATTTGTACTTTATATACATCAATCTTCCTCGTGATTCACTGTTTCTACCTTATCCAAGTCCCTACAGTAGTTCCTGGGATTAGCGTAAACATGCAGACAGAAGTGAGCAGGGTACTTTAGTTTATGTATATACGGAAGGGAAGGGAAAGGAAGGAAGAAGAAAAAAAAACGAAGCCTTCTGCAAATGATATACGTCAAAACATGCACTGATGGAAGAAAACTCGCAACACTAAGGAGGAGTCGAGCGACATAAAGGGAAGTTGGTAGGCGAGTTTCTACATCTAAAACATGATTATTCAAATTCCGCGCCAGTCCTATATTAGTGGTACCATTAGTGCCACTATGAGGATGCAAATCCGGAGAGCGTTAAACGCGTATTGTTAAGGTCGTGAGCGTTAGTTACCTTTTGAGATTTGACGTGGTGAGTTGATGATAGTCAGAAATGGATTTAAGAGACGCCATTATCAAGTCGTTTGTTGGTTGGGTTGGAGAGAAAGGGGCCAAACTATAGGGTATCAACACGTTACTGAGTTTGAATGCGGTCGTGTAATAGGTCTGCAAAAAACTGGATGTTGCTTGTGCAACGTTGCACAAATAATTAGCATGGATGTAGCCACTGTAAGTGATTGCTGCCAGCAGTAGTTAAGAGAATGTATATTCGCAAAAAGACGGGGTTCTGAACAGTCACATGGCACTACCGTTCGGGAAGACCAAGGTCAAGGTGTTCAGCTTTTGTATCTGCCGCAACGTAATGCATCTGCAGCTGCAGTTTGAGCAGTCGCTGGCACGAACTGTTCCAAGGATAGCTCCGAGCAGACGTCCTGCAGCGTGCATTCCACTAATCGAAAACCACCATCGTTGGCTACTTCAGTATTGTCAAGCGAGAGCTCATTTGAGGACATGGTGGAAGTCTGTTACGTTTTGCCGTGCGTTTCTAGGCGCTACAGTCTGATGCCGAGCGACCGCTACGATCAAAAGTTCGAATCCTGCCTCGGGCATGGATGTGTGTGATGTCCTTAGGTTAGTTAGGTTTAATTAATTCTAAGTTCTAGGCGAGTGATGACCTCAGAAGTTAAGTCGCATAGTGCTCAGAGCTATTTTTTTTTTTTTTGTTATGTTTTCTGATGAAAGTTTGTTCTGCCTCGAACAAGTGATGGCCGTGTGTTGTTTTAGGAGAAAGAGAGTTGAAGAGGACCTACAGCCAACCTTTGTGCGTGCTAAACTCTATAGACCCACTCCTGAAGTTACGATCTGGGGTATGATTTCTTATGGCAGGAGGAGCATTTTCGAGGTTATCCCACGCACTCAGACAGCAAATTTGTCCGTCAGTTTGATGAGTCCACCTGTTCTACTGCCATTCATGAACAGCATTCCAGGGGGTGTTTTCCAATAGAGTAACGCTCGCCATTGTAGCGCAAGATACTGTGCAAAGTGCCTTGGCCTGCTCGATCAGCAGGTCTGTCTCCAATCGAGCACATACGGGACATCATCAGAAGACAAGCCCAGCGTCATCCACGAACAGTATTAACCTATTAACTTCACTGTATTGACCGACCAAGTGCAACAGGCTTGGAACCTCTTCCCACAAACTGACAACCGGCACCTGTACAAAACAACGCATGCTTGCATTCAATATTCTGGCGGTTACACCGGTTATTAATGTAGCTGCGTATCATATTTGCAGTGGCTTATCTCGCGCTTGCATTAACCTGTGATCTTGCAGTGTTAATCACTTAAATATGTCACCTAGACGAATGTACTCCCGAGATTTCATTACTCTTCATTAATTATTTTTTTGGTGTTGCGACTGATTTCCATCGGCGTATTTGGATACAAAATAATAAAAAACCACGTTGTGTTTTGTCTGCAAAGAAGGCGGAGTTTTAAAAACACAAACTTTATTCGCAGACACGGGAAAAAATTCAAGAGGAGCTTCCAACTCCCAAAAGAGGAAAAAATTCATTCGTTGCTTCTGTGTGTTTTGAGTACCATAATATTTTGTCCAACCCGGCTGCAGGCTCGTAGACTGCGGAGAGGAAGGTGGTGGAAGCCGCCCCGCTTGAGATAACCGGCAGCAGCAGTAGCTGGTCCAGGGACACGGGGTGGGGAGTACGGACCGGGGAGGGCCCGATAATTGGTATTCGCGGCGGGCGCCGCTGCTCATTGTGCGGAGCGGAGCCGGCGCTGCCGATAACCGACACAACAGGCGGCCCGCAACCGCGCACTGCCTGCTGGACCGGTCGCGGCCGCGGCTGAGGCGCCGCCAGCGCCCGCAGCCAGGGCGGCTTGGCTTTCACCCGTGCCGCGCACTCCTCTCCTCAGTTTGCAAGTCAAAGAGGGCGCGGGCTGGCGATAGGATGGGGGGGGTGGGGGGGGAGGGGGGGTCAGAAAGTCGCGGCCTGTCCGGCCTCAACCTCAGCGGCTCATTGAAGGGAGACGGCCGCCTAATGCCGTCCCCGCGCGGAACGTGTTCCTCAACACGCAAACACCACAGTGTGATTTGCGCTGCAGCCAGCGACTCAGATAGCGAAATTCTTTATTCGCTTCCACAACTGGCGGCGACACATAATCGCCACAGGCAGCGAGTAAACCACAACTGGTCAGAGGCACGCCCCCCTCCGACACTTTATGTTAGTACATGTTCTGTTTGGTGGGCGGGTATATGGGTATCTCTGACGAACTTCTGTATCCACATTATTTCTACGACACAGAACCACACCTCAGTTACGATACTGTAAAGTTAGACGCAACGGAATTTAAAAGCAAATGACAGAAGTATTTGGACATGGGCAGTAAAACTGAATTTGATGTATTCTATTCCGCGAGTTCTCTGCCGCGGTTGTCGAAATTACTGCGTGTCAGTCTGAATCTATCGCGGTGTTCTGCAACGCGTATAAAACCAATGTTATTGTGTTCAACACAAATTTGTATCAAAATTTTTATTATGCGTTAGTTAAGCGGTATACCGGTAAGTCGGAAAACAGGTGCGTGTCAGAAGTCATTAGTGTGTGGAGGGAAGCAAAGATGTTCAGCGACAAGAATTGTCTTAGTGATCATATAAATAAAGAGACTCAGAAGGTAAGTTACGTAATCTTAAGGTTCAAGGGAAAACACAAAGAATGTTGTCTTTCATGTGCAAAGAAAGTAAAGGTTCAATGACATTTAATTTATATAATGTGCCAATAAGAGGTCAGTTTTTTAGGGCTGCATGAAAACGGTTAATTCTGTTTTGGAGGAGCCTTTTTGTCCGCCTGTCTTGCTATCGGAATACTACCCATAGTTGGAATTTTTAAAATAGCCTCTTTATCAATTGCCAAAAAATAGATAAAAGATGTTTTTATTAAAGTGTTTTAATCAATGGCTAAGAAAAATTAAAAGATTTTTTACATGTTTTTTCACGGGGCAAACCTCACGAAAGGGGTAAGTCTCACTTGAGATGAAGGAGACCGAGCGAGGTGGCGCAGTGGTTAGACACTGGATCGCATTCGGGAGGACGACGGTTCAATCCCGCGTCCGGCCATCCTGATTTAGGTTTTCCGTGATTTCCCTAAATCACTCCAGGCAAATGCCGGGATGGTTCCTCTGAAAGGGCACGGCCGACTTCCTTCCCCATCCTTCCCTAATCCGATGAGACCGATGACCACGCTGTCTGGTCTCCTTCCCCAAAACAACCAACCAACCTTGTTCCTCCTGCCACCGAACTTCACTTCACTTGAGATGAAGGAGTGGGGGAATCCCACCACATCTCACCAAATATTACCAAGGGACCATAGCAGACACAAATTTTAAAGAAATACCTTCGCGTAATTAATGGGCGACTCCGAAACCTATTGGCCCATGTCAATAAAGGAAGACAGTACGCGGAAACAGTACAGAACATTCTATCGCAACCGCCACGTTGCCCCGGCATGTATCACAGGATATTTCTGTTGGCGATATTCTGTCTCCATTTCAGTCATGTAAGGTCGATTACAGTGGTCTAAATCATCCCTGTGCGAGTGCGGTGCAGAAGAGGTCACCAACTACACAGGGTGATTCAGTTGCCCTACCGCTGTCGTTTTATCCAACCCGCAATGTTGCAGTTGGCTTTCATAAACCACACACAAGATTCTCATATTCTCTCGCTCGCTACGCGGAATTTGTTAGTCCTACAGAAAAAAATGAGCAGAACCTTTTTGTAGTCAACTTTTTTACCTGAATACGATTTCTCTAGAGACCGTAGTTTTCGAGTTAGTCAAGAAAACGTAAAAAAATGATCTTCCAACACACCGCCACTCCCACACTGTCCCCTGCATTCAGGATTTCTTGCATGTTGTTCATGGCACTCTGTCCTACCATAGTATAAATGTTAGCGACTGAACAATTATTTCCCAAATTCAACCATTTTTGGTCTTCATCGATTGGCCTCATTGAACCCCAGCTTAGTCGAGCACTTACAAATTGCAAAATTGACGTTTGTGTATATTTACCCCGAAATTTTGTGAATTTTAACATCCTAAAATAAAAATAGACATCGCTGTATTCGTCAGGTCGTGTGACTACCAAGCTCCAGTGCTTCTAAGGGCTACGTTTGAATCGAACTGTCAACATAATTAGTTTAACGTTTACAAAAGTCGTCATTTGTTCATAGGCAAGGAGCCGACTATGCTGGTGGCGTGATAGCTCCATCAATACAGATCTAAGAAGGTGGAATATCGGGAAAAATTTACATAGTTGTAAATTTTTGAACAGTGACAGTGGGAAGGGGAGGGGGGGGGGGGTTAGTGCCACAGACAACGGTCTAGAGATCCTAGCTACTGAGGGTGAGTATGGAGAGAGGTTGAGGATCGTTTGAATGACACTTTTGTACGTTTTTCTTGAATACCCGGAAAGCGTGGTCTCCAGCGAAAACGAGTCTCAGTACAAAATTTAACTGCATTAAATATCTTACAAAAGTTGTGCTCATCCTTTTCTGTAGGACTAATAGTTTGCGCGTTGTGAGCGAGAGAATATGAAATTCTCGCGGGAGGTTTACGAAGGCCAACTTCAGCGCTGTGGGGTGCATAAAAAGACATCGGCTAAGGCAACTGAATTACCTTGTACAATCACTGTCTGCCCGCTCAGACCTGAACAAATCACTTGAGCAAAGAAATATATGGAAAAGTCTGACTTTGAAGGAGTAAAATGATAAGACGTGTACTACACGTGTAGATCCAAGGTTTGGAGGTGGGGGAGGGGGGGAAGGGGAAGGGGATGTGAAGGCGGCGGCGTCGGCGAAAAATATCACTCATACCGCTACCTGCTAGTCGAAAAGGCTATATAAGATATTTCTGTCACCCAAGATCAGCTCTTTGGAGTTGAAATATTAGTGTCACGTTAGTGTGTTAATGAAATGAGGCGAAAAGGAGACTCGTTTCACCTTTTCAACCTTCGTAGCAACCCATTCCATCAGAACGGTTACTTTTGGAAATATTTGGTCCACCTCTTGGTTGAAACGATGCATTGTATCCATATTTTCGGTGCACCGCAACAAGTAATTATTGCTAGGTTATCCTTAAACTATAGTTTTCTTACCTTATGTAACAGGGCTACACACGCCACAAATTACTTACTTCACTTTCTTATTGGTGTGGTTGTCATCCAGTACACACCATAGTTCTGAGAACGTTAGCTTGTAGGTCATCCTAGCACTAGCTGGCCAAGTCTAGTCGAATGACACAGTTATTTTCCTAAACTTTTACCAAAATTAATGAAATCAATTGAAATATGTCCTCAGTAGCTCTCACAAAGATAACAAAACATGTGATTGGGGACGTCATGAAACCACACCAGAATTAACCTTAGAAGACCAAAAGGGGGAAAATGTCTCATTCCTACGATATCGTCGTTAAGTTTACTACTCCATATTTTATTGAAAGGAAGTCATAATTTGTAATTTATGCACTGGTTAATTACAGTTCTGAGGTCTCCATTAACATGTCACATACAAAAAACTACAGAATGTCCTGTTTTGCACACTATGCTGACAATACCAGACTGGCGGGAATCGCGAATTGGTACCAAGTGCAATCGTAAATTTAGCTACCTCATACTTTGTGTTTACATGTGACTCATTCCCCATAGCTATTTGACAAAAGGTCAAGCCACATAGTTATTTTTAACGAATGTAAGCTGATACATAAGGAAAATTGCACAAACTCTTTCAACGACAAAGCGTTCCACTACAATCCTCCAAAAAATGGTAAATTTAAAAACAAAAATAATGTGTGTTGCACAATGTTTTCGCAGAAGTTTGACAGCGCTGCTGAAGTTGCCAACGGCCCCTAAACCACAGAAGCCCCATGGCTGTGAAATACTATTTTTTGTGCGGTATGGACGTGGGAGCGAGAGTTCCCCCAGAATTTGTTTTCTGTGGTGTATAACCACTACCGACGTAGAAATGTCAGCATTAAATTTTTAAAAATTGGAAAAATAGTTCATAAAACAATGTAGAAAGAACTGAAAAAATAGTGACTCTTTCACGGCACTCAAGCTATGTTGCACTGTGTGCTTGAGTACGCCGTCTCTCACCACTGTTATTTACTTATTAGTGGCACGCCATTTGCACGCATTCCGAGTTTAGAATCACTGGGGCCATTCTTTAAAACAGTTGACAACTGCAAGTTGGTGACCCAAAATTCGCGCAGGAGTTGTGCTCTTGCTCGTGTGCCAGGACTCTTGCCACTCCACGGCACGCTGTCTGACTGTGATGACCGGGGAGAAGAGCAAACTGCGAAAGCGCCGACACGGATGAGAATCGAACCCGGGCCTCTTCGCTCATCAATCTGCCGTGTTAACTTGACTTCATATTTCTCAACAACATAGATCACAACAATAATTTTCTGTATTATTCAATTGTTTTTGGCATGCTAAAGTCATAAATTTTTCACCTGGTATAAACTGTCGGCATACGGAAAGTCGTAGACAACTTCACAGATTTTCGCTCTCAGGTTGCCATGTAATTGTGACTTATTTAGTTTCATAACCGAAAAAACCTTGCCCACATATTATTGGATCATAATATTTTCTCGCGTTTGCAACCGCATTTCGGAGATGTGGAAACTCTTTACGAAGAAAATCATGTAGACCATCTAGACACTTCTAACGTAAAAGAATTTGTCTTTTAAACTGGAATTACGATGCAGTTCCATCTACACATGCAGAGATGCGCTTTCAACTACAAATGGTCTCGAAACAAAGACTGGCAGTGTACTTAAAGCGCTTAGAAAATAATCTTTGTGATTTTTCCGAGACCACAATAAATTCTTCAGACCTCACGTTTCCGCATCACACACAGAAACACACACACACACACACACACACACACACACACACACACACACACACACACACAGAGAGAGAGAGAGAGAGAGAGAGAGAGAGAGAGAGAAGGGTGCAAATGGGTGCAGGGGTGAAGGAGATAACTTTTCTTCCTATAGCCATTCTTTCGAGCGAAAAACGACCCTTGTTTATGACCTAGTGAGCAATCATTCCAAAGCAACAGAGAAAGGAGTTCACTTTACGGTAGCATCATTTGCAATACAAGAGCGTTTGAGTGACATGAACAAGACTGGTCACTACCGCGAGTCAAATAGCTTTTAGATACTGAGATCAACGCTAAGTTGTGGCCGAGTACATAATAAAGAGCACCAGCATGCAAACTCAAAATTGCCTTAAACAACACCAAATGATCCAACTATGAGCTCAGAAAGCGAAATATCCACAACATTTATGAATCACCTACCGAGGCTTCAGCAACGAAACACCAGCTTCCTATCCAGATGCTAGAACGGGTATTTATTTTCGGTAGCAAATCGGCGGCCAATCCAGTGTGTCATGTTTGCCGCGAAGTTCAAAAAATGGTTCAAATGGCTATGGGCACTATGGGACTTAACTTCTGAAGTCATCAGTACCCTAGAACTTTGAATAACTTAAACCTAACTAACCTAAGGACATCATACACATCCAAGCAGGATTCGAAACTGCGACCGTAGCGGTCGCGCGGTTCCGGACTGTAGCGCCTAGAACCGCTCGGCCACCCTGGCCGGCTGCCGCGAAGTCTGGAGTCGCCGTTGCCGGATGCGGAACTATCAACCACACTGTAACCTCCCCACAAAAATGTAAAAAAAATGAACCAAGTGTAACCTCCCCACAAAAATATAATAATAAAATGAATTTTAAATATTTTTACTTGAATGTAACCTCCCCACGGAAATAAGAATTAAATGAATTTTAAATATTGTAACCTCTGAACAAAATTAGGTTCCCATTCATTATCTCTGTGCAGAAACGCATTCACATTTAATGTACCCACAAAATTCTTTTCTCATTTAATGTTAAGTTCGAAACAGAAAAATTCCTAAACCTAAAAATAAAAAAAATATTCAGTAACCTGGTAAACTTTATGACGACAGCAGCACTGCGCCACGGCCCTGTAATCTGAATAAAAAAACAAAAATTCTTACCTCAATAAAAACTGCGAATATATCTGCTCTTACCTAAAAAATTTTCGGCACAGCTCCGTGCAATGCTGGTCTATGCTTTGTGACTCGTGAAAGGAATTATCATGCATTGGAAAAAAATCTTTAAATTGAAATGAATGCTTTCCTTTTTTTAAAAAAAATTACTTTATATTATAAAAATTGTTATTGGGGCATTTTTTAAAAGAAATTGATTGACAGTTAACATACATTACTAGATATGCGCAAGGCTGCTTCTTTACCTTCTACAATAATATCCTCCAGAGTCCCGACCAGAGCAGACTGCAGACAAGCGCAGACACGCGCAGACTACTGCCGACTACGCAGACTACAGCATACTACTCAAGACTACTGCCCACTAGCACAGACTAATGCCGACTAGCGGCAAGCAACAACTAACTACATAGTGCTCTCTGGTCAGACACTCTCCTAAGTCTTGCCTGTTGCAGGCAGCGCATATAGCGCACACCTCTTACAACACTCTGCATCATTTTTTAAATCACTGGACTGGTAGAAAATTTGGTGCCTGTCCCCTTTGTCTAGTACTAGGGCGAGCTTTGGAAAGATTGTAAGGGCAGAAAAGCTCGATAGCTGTCACACAATCAGCTTAACACTCAATCATCTGAGAACAATGTACAGGGCCGGCCGGTATGGCCGAGCGGTTCTAGGCGCTTCAGTCTGGAACCGCGCGACCGCTACGGTCGCAGGTTCGAATTCTGCCTCTGGCATGGACGTGTGTGATGTCCTTAGGCTAGTTAGGTTTAAGTAGTTCTAAGTTCTAGGGGACTAATGACCTTAGATGTTAAGTCCCATAGTGCTCAGAGCCATTTGAACGATTTGAATAATCTGCAGAAGAATGGGAAATACGATCTGGCAGATGTAGATCAGCACCAGAGTATCAATTTTGACGTTGGGATTGATAATTAAGAAAAATAAAGACACGTTCTTAGAACATGTCGACCCTTGAAAAGCGTTCGACAGGGTAAAACGGCGCAAGAGGTTAGAAGTTCTCATAAAATAGCCGTACGCTATGGAGAAAGACGGGATCAAGAACCAAGAAGCAACAATAAGCATGGAAGACTATGTACGAGGTTCTCGGATTAAATAGTGTGTCATGCAGTCTTTCGCCACTACTGTCCAATTATACATCGAAGAAGCAATAACGAAAATGAAAGAAAGGTTGTAGAGTGGGATTTAAATTCACGATATCAGTGATAATATTCGCTGATGACATTGCAAACAGTAAAAGTGAGGACGAATTGCAGGAACTGACCCCCATATGCTCTCCATAGTCCATTGCCTATGGTGTTCTCGACAAAGTGACCTTTCAAGGGAGCCAATGTTACATACTCGTCTCGCCGATGGTATAGGCAATGTGTTAAGGTGGTTAGTTTGTGAAAGTCGGCATTCTTTACCTGGACCGGCTGAGAGACATAGCTGACAGTGATGGCGATTCCAGGTGACTCCTTACGGATTCAGAGGGGTGACGTCATGTAGCTGTCGCAGCTGCAGCTGTAGTAACATAGCACGAGGCCGCTCTTGTCCGGCCGATATCCCAAACTGTTGAGACCACGCTAGTGTATGACCGTATGTGCGAGACCAAACTAAAGGCGCAATTACTAAAGGGTAGAATGGGCTCGACTGTGAGAACTGGGATCGCTGGGTAGGATACAACCGTGAATTATCTCGACCTGACTTTGGCCGTCTATGTGGATGGCTAGCGGGGAAGCGTGTCACGGCTTCCTGAAAGGCACCGTCGAGCTCTCAAGCTCTGAGCACTATGGGACTTAACTGCTGAGGTCATCAGTCCCCTAGAACTTAGAACTACTTAAACCTAACTAACCTAAGGACATCACACACACCCATGCCCGAGGCAGGATTCGAACCTGCGACCGTAGCGGTCGCGCGTTTCCAGACTGTAGCGCCTAGAACCGCACGGCCACTTCGGCCGGCAAGGCACCATCGTCATCACCTTACTCATTTATACTTTAAATGTTCTGACCAATGCCTCCGCTTTCGAGCTAGACACAGAACGATAACGTTCGATGGTCAGACGTGCTACGTAGTTCTTTCGGAAAAAGGAAAAGAACTAGGCTGATGTGTCAGATTTGGGTAGGGTGCAGCACCTTCTTTATTGCGAAGACTGTTGCTAGTGCCTAGATTGTAGCTGCTGATGCAGTTGACGTCATCTGGGTAACATATGGGAAGTTAGAGAGAGCACCCATATCAAGTAACAACGAATTGCCCTCTAACGAGCCTGCAGAGTCGACTTACTCGCACTCCTATGGATGACAAAGTAGTCTCTAGGGAGAAACGTCGCACCGGGTCCGTCTTGTTTTGTACGCATCTCGTGCCGGCCCGTAACTCTGCACATCTCTGGCCAATATATATGTCGTCTTATCTTCGAAATGCGTCGCTCAGTAGCTTGAGTAGGTGGTGCTGGAACATAATCGTGATCACAATCCACCACTCTAGTCTTCCGTGGCCAGCAGAAATACCCTCAAATTAAAAGTTCTGTTGCACTTCGGAAACTGAACCCCTAGTGTAGGTTCCATGTCTTACGGTAGGTGCAACGCCCAATCGAAATGCTTACAACGCGGTACGTTGCGGGCCATCGGACGCTCATCCGTGAGTGAACTGTTTCCATAGCCGTCACGAGCAATTCGTCCGTCGTGTCCCTAATGTCTTCATAAAGCCGGAAACAAAAAGCCTCTTGGTTATCGAACTACTGACCACGAAGCATGAGTTGATCACATTGGCATGTTGTGCAATGAGTTGGTAGCAAATTACTTAATGTTGAGCCGGCCGCGGTGGTCTAGCGGTTCTAGGCGCGCAGTCCGAAGCCGCGCGACTGCTACGGTCGCAGGTTCGAATCCTGCCTCGGGCATGGATGTGTGTGATGTCCTTAGCTTAGTTAGGTTTAAGTAGTTCTACATTCTAGGGGACTGATGACCACAGATGTTAAGTCCCATAGTGCTCGGAACCATTTGAACCATTTGAACTTAATGTTGATTGCTCCAAAAACAGCACCCACTGTTGTAATCTCTGGCGGGTCGCTCGGGAACCAAAACGTGAAATTAGCGGCTTGTGATCCGCGACCAGACACAATTTTGTTCCGTATTAGTAAACTCAGATTTTTTGACACCATGACTAGTAGCCACTGTCCCCTTTCTTCTTTGGCTTTAATTCACACACGATGTAAGTGTTTCAGACGCGCGTGGACTTGAACTTTGGCAGTTCTGAATTGCAGAGTATTTGTCACGGAGACGTTTTATTCCTGATCTAAATTTGGCTAGATAAGTTGCAGAATTTAGCTTTCAAGAACGCTGCCTGACAAGCGGCGGAGCACTGAAATTTGACTATTTTTGAAACTGATTGAGGTGGTAACGTTCTGTATACCTTTATCATATTAATTTAACTTACCCGGGAACTTGAGGAGCTCCTTCAAATCTTTGACAGCAGGTGGATTATCAATCGCTTCGTCGTGGGACTGACGCCATATTTGGTCAGGATGTCGTCAAGGTACCGAAAGTTTGATGGAAAAATCTATGTTTGCAATGTGGTAACGAAAGTACATCTCCAATATTGTAAATCGCAAGTTAGATGTATCCCTGAAACCGTCTCACACAGCATGAAAACACTTGGATTTACAACTCAAAAGGAATCTAGTACTACTGTGTTATCGGTCGAGGAGCTGATAGGTGAAACCATTAATTAGTCAGCTCTATGGATTATTCTCTGAAGTGGTTGTTCTGCGAACACAACAGAACGTCGTTTGTAAGGGATAGAACTTGTAAGCTCATAATCTGAATCGGAAATATAGCTCACGCAGGTTAAGGTGGTGCAACTGCTTGTAGGACGATTCGTAATAGGTGAAGCGATAATATTCTAACATTCAGCTGTCCACCATCTTATTTTCATATCTTGTAAACAGACACACAGCGCTATTTTAAAAGCGCAGTTTTCAGAGAGGTGATAATCAGGAAACCAGAAAAAATAAGTAGAAACACACACACACACACACACACACACACACACACACACACACACATACAGAGAGAGAGAGAAAGAGAGAGAGAGAGAGAATGCACTTCATAGCATTTCTAGTCGTAAAGACAGTGAAAGAAAAGTGAAAGAAAACGACTATAACGCAAAATACAGAAGGGCGCTAAAACCGCAGGCTGCTGTGGCAACGTATGTATAAAAATTATTTATTTTTCTCAAAAACGGAAATTTCTATATGTGCAGATAGCAAAGACCAGATTTCTCAGTCATTTTACAGAAAGAACATAAAAGAAGCCATTGGTTACGCTGTAACGTCAGTGAAACGTGTCTGGGTGAAAAGAAGAAAAAAATTACGTTTGCTCGAGGCATAGCCTACCCAAAACAGATATTCTGTGTCTCTGGAAAATTTCGGCCTAAACAGAATGTTCATGATATAATGTTCTCACAAAACAAATAGGGTCGGTCGTCCATAACAGGTATGACAAATATGTTGTTGTACGACTATAACAGAAATTTTGAAATCCTGTGTACGAAACTTATTGTTCTGCAGGTTTATTTTTTCCTAAAATGCTAGACCATTTCCTAGTCATTATAAAACAAAATCTTCATTAATATATAGTTGTTTCGTGTCGGAATTTCATATGTTTTCTGCTGCTAGTCAGCGTTTTCAAGTCTTAAGACATGTTGGCTGCCTACTTTAGCAACGCCTCCACGTAAAATGCATTTCCGAGAAAACCCACTCTGCTGGCTGAAATACTCGCGAACTTTGACTCTTAGTGTTATTTGTCAACTGCGACTATCGGCGAAGAGAGGCAGGGAGGGTTGCGCATTTCCTCTCCTCCCGTGAGGAACTTTATACTTTTTACGAGTCGATAGCAGTGAGGGAGCAACTGCTGTCGAGTGATCGACGGCCTCAAGCGGTAGATCCGCAGGGGTCGATCCATCTTCTTGGGAATTGTTTTCGCTGAGGGTTCTCTCTCTGGCACTCTCCTGCGAAACCGACTGCAGGAACTTTTGTAGCTTTCTGACGATATAGGTCCACCAAGTCCACTAGTGGACGAGAGTAAATCCAGATATGACACACTAGTGTAGAAGGCAGCAACACAGAACGCCTCAGGTATTAAAACGTAACTTACATTATGCCTTAACTCATGGTGGAGATTTTCGATTAGCACCACAAAAACACCAGCGAAAATAGCACTAAAGTAAATATGAATTAACGACGACTATGAACCCTCTTTTGACATCTAGTAACAGTGTCTGGTTATCTTTCGGCATTTGGAAACATGAGTTTCAGGGTAGAAATTCCATACATCATCTCCATAGTGGTTCCTGATTTATTTTTGTATGGCTTATGGTTTTCATGATATAATTCTCTGAAATTATTTTTAAATTTTTCACCGCAGAACAACACCGAAAAGTAAGATTTTCAACCTGAAACAATTCTCATAAGCCATTGTGAGAAGCACTCATACATAACAGGGTATAAAAGTAGCCCGTATACATGTCGAAAATAGTTATTAGCCTATGTAAAACTTGTAAATCTTCATGTCAGTGCTCTCTTCACGAAATTTCTTTTGCTGCTTCTGTTTTTTAGGGTTTAATGTTGTATGCATAGAGAGGTTCTACAAGAGAGATTTAAAAGTAGAATACGGAATTTTCGGCGTTATCAAGGGAGTCATCCTTGCCTTTTGATAAAGAATTCTAGTTTCATTCCAGAAGTCATGACAACTGTGGTATATCGTATGAAAGAGTGGCACCACTGCGATCGCAGTAGATACATTGGAAAGTCCGCGGGCAACATTACGGAAATAAACCAGAAATAATCCGGTACCAGCGTTTGAAGCATTCAGTGTGAGGTTAGCCGTGCTATAAGATGGATCCTCCCTCACGCACCCTACTCACCAGACCTCAGTCCACGCGACTGAGCAAACCATTGCTTGGGAGGCGCTATGCAAACACGGCGAATGTCCTCACGACATTTCATCGACGGATGGCACACATTGATGGAAAAAATAAATAAAAATAAAAATGGTGTTCATCGTCTCGCACATCGGTAACAGACCTGTGTTTATGCACTGGGGGACCATTTTGAAGCACAATAGTTGATTTTGATTCGTTTTTGTTCTATTTGTACTCGTGCACAATAAATTTACACATAGTTAGAATGCAAGTGTTTCATTTAAACCTTTGCCGTGACCTTCTGAACTGGAACGCTATTTTATGTTGGCATTCAGAGACACACGGCCGTACCGGCTCAGTGCACTTCGTGGAATTCTTATGTTGTCGCATCATCTCAAAGAATCCCATAGTTGCCATTACTTGTGGAAAGGCCCTCGCAGTAAAAATCTGTATCGATATGTATGAAGATGGAGTATGAAGTTATGGTTTATGAAGGTGTGTGAAGTTGCTCTTATTCCGTATGATTCCGTACTAACATCCTCTGCTAAGGCTGGATTGGATGTCGTTTTAAGCCGCTTTCTCACATCCAGCTATGTAAGTACCGACCTGAAACACGCCACGCAAACATTAAGAAAACGTTCTCACACTTGAACATGGGAGCTACGCTAGACGCAGACGGATGGGGTGCACAAATTTGGCGACAAAGGACATTCGGTCACGAACTACCACTGACATTTTCAAAACCCATAAAACATTGCCCATCACGTAGAGAAACGGAGAAGAGGCAAGGCTGAAGGAAAAAAGAGCAGGAATGACCACTGCTGCAGCTGGATGCTACAGTCTCAGTGATGTGATTTGTATCACTAAACACTAAACTGCGACTGCTTGATCGTGGGCTTAAGGAGACTAAACATCTAATGTCGTTTTCTATGCTTCCCACTCCCCCTGCCAAAAAAAAGAAAAATCACTACCCAGAACGGAATCAGTGTACTCTGTTTGTCTGCATCTAGAGTTAATTCTGCGTGCCAGTGTGAGAACTTACCAAGATGTATGTGGGAAACAGCTTAAAGACCACGCCCAGGCTAGCTGGTACATCGACCGTCCCGGAAGTGCTGATTTAATGCTCACAACTATCTGTTTGAATCCATACACTAACAAGGCAAACCCCCAGTGGCACCCCTTCAGATTTAGTGGCAAGAGAGCCCAGTGGACACCCCCATCAAAAACTGAACACAGCTCAAAAATGAAAAAAGGAAGAAGGTGTACTAAACTATGAAAAAAAAGCAAAATAGAAACAGTGAGTGTTCGAACGGGAAGTGGTGGAATATAGAGCAATGTCAAACAGCAAAGGCGTTGTGGTTAAAGCCAGCACGGTAGCTCAGCGTGTTCGGTCAGAGAGCTGCTTGAAATCTGTAATAAAAAACTGAGTGGAAGGATCAACAAAACGAACATGAACGGCTGTCATGTAACGTCCGCAGCTGGCCGAAGTGGCCGAGTGGTTCTAGGCGCTACAGTCTGGAACCGCGCGACCGCTACGTCGCAGATTCGGATCCTGTCACGGGCATGGATGTGTGTGATGTCCTTAGGTTAGTTAGATTTAAGTAGTTTTACGTTCTAGGAGACTGATGACCTCAGAAGTTAAGTCCCATAGTGCTCAGAGCCATTTTTTTGACGTCCGCAACGACCAAACACATCGATTAACAACGAACAAAATGCAAAAAAAAAAGTTGTCACGATGATGGACTGCCAAGCAAAAGTGAGTCGTGTTCAAACCTCCCTCCTGCCTCGTGCCAATCTTTTTTTTTCACTGTTCGCTCCATTCAAATTTGTGTCTGTGTCGTGGTGTAACGTCCGTTTGGAACAGTGAGGTGTAAGAAAGGGACCTATAATAACAGTTGATTCTGCACAACAACTCTATTGGCAGCGGCAACGAAGTGGCTTTCGAATGGGAACCGCAAACGTTTAATGACAAGGCGAGAAGTCAACCGAATCCTCCACCGAAAAGCACGTTTTAGTGGCAGTACGTTTGTCATGTGATAGAAATCTCTTATCGACGCTCGTAATTCGTACGCCTGGTAAGTTAGTGATAATAAGCATCCTGTTCTTAAGAATGTGAATGTGATCACTCCTAAGGAAGTGATGAAAACATGATAGTTTGTCACATAAACTACAACAAATGAACGCAACAGTTTCACAGTCACACAGTTTGTCTGTGCTCTTTCAAAACATATGTTTTTAACGTTTTTTCAGATGCGTTCCGTCTTGGAAATTTTGACTATTGGAATTCTTTTTTGTAACAGAGTTCCCATCCGTTTATTTGTTGTTTCCATTTCTGTGAGACGTCTATGTGGTGGGCCCATATTATTTCGGGCGTGCAGCCGCATAAATTTCACTTTTTCTTCTAATATTTCGGCTGCATATCGTCAAGCCATCTTCAGAGTGAGCCGAGATCACCTCAGCTCACTCTGAAGATGGCTGAACGGTATAGAGCCTTAATATTAAAAGAAGTGGAATTTATGCTGCTGCACGCCAGAAATTTTATTGAACAATCATTGCGCCTCGAAAATATGAAGAAGATGCACATCTATGTGGTATTTCGCCTGCTCTCGCTCTTCATCACGTTCACTTGCGACTGTAACGTATTCTCACCACATGACTCATATTCTATAACCAATATATAGTATGACAACTGCCAACGCTTCAGAAAGCGAACAAAAGAAAAGTTTCAGTGAGCAGACGGAAAGATCATAATGTTGTAAAAAAAAAAAAAAAAGTAATTGGCGCGAGTGAGTTTTTAACACGGATTGTTCGCTTAACAGTCCGTGACCACTTAACCACAACTCCACGGCTGTCCACTTACGATTTATATTGCACTTGTTAAGCTTGGACCGTTCAGTGTTTCTATTTTACTTTTTTTTTCATGGTTGAGTACACCTTCTTCCTGTTTTCATGTTTGATCTGTGTTCTGTTTTTGACAGTGTATCAACTGGGCCATCTTAACACTAAACGTGAGAGGGGTGCGATGGAGAGTTTGTTAGCAAAATGTTCCAATTATATATAATTATTAGTATATCCAATTTTCGTTCAGTTATCGGATTCGTATTTTGATGATCCAGCATAGTTTGAAAATGATAACTGGAAAATATTTTTAAATACTTGTATCTGTCGTGATAAGTGAACACATTGTTTGAAACACATTAGTTGCTATCCCATACAGCAGATCGTGCCCTCTATGAACTATTGATTATGGACTTCGACTTGTATTGTCGCAGTATCTTAGATGATCTTTTGAAATGCGCATAACCGCTGCAACCGAAAACTTTGCGTATCCTTTAAATTACAAAGACATGTTAGTCATCAGTAAAAAAACACCATACAGGATGATAGTCCGATCACCCACTCATGCCAGAAGCCTTTCCTTCAGTTAGAAGAGAATTTTTGGTGCGAAACAGCTTCACGGAAAGGCGTCGCAGCTAGCGGGCAAGCGAGGCTTTACCGGGAAGAGCGCTGCCAGAGAGCATTGAGACGGGTGGACGCTAATACGCAGTTCTCACGTGCGGCGTGCGACACGCACTGGAGAACAAAAGTGAGCGACTGCGTGAGAACAGAGTCGCGCGGCTGGTGAACCTCTGGGTTCAGCTACTCCCGTCCAAGGAACGTGCAAGTCACATAGAGCATCGATGTTCGGGGAAAGCATCCAACCTGGTTCATTCTTTCTTTCCTTCCCGCCACAAACTCAAGTTAGAAATAGTTCTCTTCTGTTCACAACCGTCGTGATCGCGTTTGGTGGACTTTTAAGAACGTAGACTTCCATGGCTAATATTAGCTTCAGTTAAAATTGCAGCCAAATTTATCGTTCAGTTAATTCATCACAACAATGTGTAGTCCCATTAATCTTAAGGTAACAGCCGGCCGGAGTGGCCGTGCGGTTCTGGGCGCTACAGTCTGGAGCCGAGCGACCGCTACGGTCGCAGGTTCGAATCCTGCCTCGGGCATGGATGTGTGTGATGTCCTTAGGTTAGTTAGGTTTAATTAGTTCTAAGTTCTAGGCGACTGATGACCCGAGAAGTTAAGTCGCATAGTGCTCAGAGCCATTTTTTTTCTTAAGGTAACAGACAGTATATAATTCGTTGTTTGATGCTTCTGTTTCTCCTGCTGTCCTCTGCCAGTTGAAATGTGCGTCTTTCTTCAGTTTTTTATCCTAGCGATCGAGTTCTGTACTTTCTGGTCTTCGTCTTTCTCTCGGACTCCTCTCTGGTACTGCCTTTGTCTATATTCCGTCATTTCTTGGTGTGACACGTCCTGTCCATTCCCATTTTAGAACCTTTATCGTTTCCACAATATCCAGAACTACTGGTTTGTTCTTATATCTTACTTCTTTTCCCATCTTTCGTAGTGAGATCTAGGACTGACTTTCCCATAGCTCTCGAAGATGTTTAAAGTTCAGATTTAAACTCCAAGTTTCACAATACCGGAAGGACACACTGTTCGGAAACAACCTTTTTTGAGTGTTGGCTTATTGGATTTAGCAAAAAATTGGCCAGGTGCGAGTAGGACCTGCACTCTGAGGGTTCCGTTCAATCTTAATTGTGTATACAAACAGTACATCCATCCGTAAGTCTCCACGGTTTTTGTCTGATATCGACACTGGTATCAGCAAGATAATGGTTCCGGTAAATCCACGACTTTTGATAATGCTTTAAGTTAGAAGAAGGATAACAAATGACAAAACAAGTACGTTTCTCGTCAGATATAATTACAGATTAACAATTTTATGTTTTCCCCTTTCAGTTATTTTTTCTCCTTTACTTAATCTGTGAAACCTTGCTTCTTGCCAAATGTCATGATTCTAAACTAAAGGAAAGTACTCTATACATTTTGATGAATGAGTTTGCGAGTAACGAAATACGAGTATGTGACATAAAATGGCCGCTTCTTTTGATTGCGTTGACTTACAAACTTAACTTTTTTTTACACAGCCAAGGGTCCGTAAATCTTAATACGTGACATAGATTTCAATTAGATACGTCCATCCGTTTTGAGAAAAAGGTTTATAACAGACAGATAGACCGACCGACAACAAGGCGTTCCGTTTGTACCAAATTCGGTAGGAACCCTAAACACAGTTGCTTTCCTTCTATAAACTCTCTCAAGGACAACTATAAGTAGTTTCAGGGATGTATGGTCACTCTGCTTTGCCCCTCTTCCAATGGAAAATTTCCTCACGTGTTTACGTATTCTGATAGAAGCAACCGAGGTACGACAGATTTTTCATTATATGTTCATGTATTTTGTTTCCATACCTTGTTTGGTCATGGGCTGTATAACTGTAGTGTGGCTGACAGAATCAATAGCCTTCACAGCATCTATAAAAGCTATGCATAGTGGAATTTCATATTCATTGGCTCGACTAATTACGTAACATCAGATAAATCGTGCTGTAACCCATCCGGAATCGAGCTTGTTTAATGGGCTCTACGTTTTCCATAATAACTGTGATTGAATTTGTAATGACTTCAATGAAAAACTTTGCAGAAAACGGGGAGGGTAATTGCTGAATCCGTGACTACTTCCTTTTTAGTGTAGAAGGATTATTCTTTGCTTTGTTGTAGGGGCGGGGATGCTGCCTTTTTGTATACAGACAGTAAAGATATTAGCCAGATGTTTTTCTACAGTTTCACTAGTAACTGTAGGTATTTCAGTCGTCACACCGTCCTGATCCCCTGCTGTACCATTCTGCATTTCATTTATACCTTCCCCTACTTCTTTTGAGAGTATTTTTGGGACTTCATCATTTTATGTTGCATAAGATGTACTTAGTGTTTCATGAGATTATTCACCCAGACTGCTTTAGAAATTCTTTCTGTGATCTAGAATTTATTCCTCATCTCTTATGCTTCTCTAATCACTGTCACTTGCTGTTATTTCTGATGCACAAATCATAAATTTTTGTTTAACTTTCTTTAAGTTCCTCGCATTCGGGAGGACGTCGGTTCAAGCCCGCGTCCGGCCATCCTGATTTAAGTTTTCCGTGATTTCCCTAAATCGCTCCAGGCAAATGCCGAGGTGGTTCCTTTCAAAGGGCACGGCCGACTTCCTTTCCCGTCCTTCCCTAATCCGATGAGACGGTTGACATCGCTGTCTGGTCTCCTTCCCCAAAAAAACCAAGCAAACCAAAAATCTTTAAGTTCTTTTAATTCTCCAGTGCCAATTTTACAGCATTTTCGTTGTATCTTTTTCCATTTTCTTTTATTTTCTTCGTTAGACATTACCTAGTACTGTGTATTCTATGTTATAAACAGTTGTTTTAAGTGTAACACTGGTTTCAGCTCTCTACTTCCTTGTTCGGTTAGTAATTTTGTCTGATCCCGTGTCTTGTGCAGTTTTCATTGTTGATTCCTTATTGACCTAATCCATTAAAATTCTCTTTCTTTTTATTTTTGTTTATCAATGTTGATCATTTCCTTCTTTCACTGATTTCAGTTTCCTTCTTTCTAATTAGATGCTTCTTTCTTTCGCTCTTAACCGTCTGTGGTTGTTACCAGTATTAAATTGGTTTGCAAGTGAAACATCTTTGATTACCTTACTTTGGTTTGCAGTAATGAAATCAACTTCATTCGGAGCCTCGAGATTTGGATTTCACTTCCAGAGATCCATGATAAATAAACTATCCTTTTAGCAACTGGAGCAGGCCCTTCGCATCTTTTACTTCTTTCAGCGGTTCCATGACAACCTACAGAAACATTTCATCATTTTTTGACACCATCTTTGGCATTTAAATCCCTAATTATCAGTCTACAGTAACAGTCCCGTAGTTTATCGTGTACTATTTTATCTTCTCGCAAAACGCTTCCTATTGAACGCTAGGAGCACGACCTTGCACGACTTGCAACTTCTACCTCTGATATTTTTACAGAAACCCATGCTATTCTACGTTATGTCCCTTCTGATACAGATATCTTGTAACTTATGTTATTATTTACTAGGAAGCTCACATCGTTTAGTCTTCGATGTGGTTCTCCTGAATGATACATAATGTTCTCTGAGTTTAGTGTCCGTCATGTACTCTTTTGCTTCCAAGGTAGCAGAATTCCTTCATTTCCCGTACTTCGAGTTCCGCAGTTTTGATGTTAAGTTTATATCATTTCTACTACTTCTTATGACTTTCGTCTTTCATCGGTTTACTTTCAATCTATTCGCTCGATCAGTTATTGCGCACTTCCACTGAGGATAGCAATGCCATCAGCGAATCTTATCGCTGACGTCGTTCAGCCTCAATTTTAAACCCCTCTTGCGCCTTTCTTTCGTTTCCGTCATTGCTTCTTCGACGTAATAGATTGAACAGTATTGTAGAAAGAGAAGTACATGCCAACAAATGGAGAACGGATTGAGTTCTTAGCGGGAAGTTATTTTCAACAAAATAAAAAAGAGCTCTGAGTAGACTGGAAGGACAAAGGGAAAGGAACGAACGAACCTCAGCGATTTTCTGGAAGAAAAAAAAATCCACCTTCCCCGGAAATTTCTGCCATTCGTTCCGCCCAAGTATCGTTTTTCACCACACTGTTAATAATTGAGAACCCCTACGTTAAAATGCTTGCTTCTGTATTTTGTAAGAAAAACGTCTTTTACGCACGCGGGTTTGTGTGTGTGTGTGTGTGTGTGTGTGTTTAGGCACCTTTCCAAGCCAATTTTCCTACTCTCGCACGTGTCTGCACTTTATTGCTGGAATTTGCATCCCTGGGGCAATGGCGGAGGCGGCGGGGGCAGGGGCAGGGGCCGTGGTGTTGGTGGTGGTGACGGTGACGAGTGGAGGGGCAGGCGGAGCGATGGGATAGGGAGTGCCTTGTGACGTGAGGGTGGCGGCGGGCGCGTCAGACTGTCGTAAATGTTTCGCCCGCAGCACACTGCGGAACCCTCAGGGAAGAGATTGGGGAACGAGCGACCTGCGTGACAGGCAGGACCGAGATCGGCCGTCCAGCTGGGTCCTGCCTCCTCCTACATTGATAATGCGGCGCCGACGCCGCCCCCACAGTTCCACCTGCACACCCCTCTGCGTGAGGCACAGACAATACCCACAGCAGGCTATTCGCCAACCTGTCGTTCGCATTAACTCGACGTGGAGAGAGAGAGAGAGAGAGAGAGAGAGAGAGAGAGAGAGAGAGGTGGGGGTGGGGGGGGGAGAGACGTCATTACATTATTAACCTTATTCCGCGGCTTCTAACCTAGTAATTTTTTAAAGTGACATAAATATTTCAGCTAGTCTGGTGTCCTCCATTCACTACGTACTGCTTACCCTTTCATGGCAACGTTATACTACAATTGAAATCTTTTATGATATTTGTTTCCCATCTCCTCGCAATGTCTGCGCCTATTATTTTTGCCTCATAGCACTTCTTTCATCGTCAAGCTAATTATTCCCTGATACCTTAGCAAATCTCACACTAACCTGCCTGAATCTTAAAACCACTTAAAATATGTGCAGCGCAGACCATCAGATTTTTGATAGGGATGAAATTTATTGCATCAAGTATTACGTTACAATACTAATCAGTTTCAGTTTCAAATGTGATTGCGTGTGCGAAGTGTATGGCGTATGTTTCTCTCTCTCTCTCTCTCTCTCTCTCTCTCTCTCTCTCTCTCTCACACACACACACACACACACACACACACACACACACACACACACGTCACATATTGCATACAGGAACGCATTTTGTAACACATCGAATTACATCGAACTGCCGTTCACGAACGGCTTCTAAGGTCATTCCACAGTCGGGTTCCTGCTACTACAGTGGTATTTAAAGAACTGTGACTGACGCCCGAACAGCAAGGAACTATCATGCATCGAGTTTAAAAAATAATGCATTGATAATGGCTAGACACTAGCCAAAATCTGGATTGGCGTAATAAAACCTGAAAAAAAAGTAAAAATAAAAATAAAAGTCTGGTTGCTGCGCTCTATCATTTATAAATTACGTGACATTTGCTGAGTGCACCCACTTTCCTAATGGGAGGTAACTTGATGAATAATAATAATGACAATAGTAATATTTATAGTGATAATAGAAGATACATAATGTATTTATAGCGGTACAAAAGTCATAATTTCTGGGGCAGCGAGTTCTTAGGAAGACACATTTAGGCAGCCTACTCTAGCTAAGAGCTTTGAGAAATAAGGAAAATATGCAGAATGCGATTTCCACTCTGCTGCGGAGTGTGCGCTAATATGAATCTTCCTGGCGGATTAAAACTGTGTGCCAGACCGAAACTGGAACTCGGGACCTTTGCCTTTCGCGGGGAAGTGCTCTACCAGCTGAGCTACCCAAGCACGACTCACGCCCCGTCCTCACAGCTTTACTTCTGCCATACCCCGTCTCCTACCTTCCAAACTTAACAGAAGCTCTCCTGCGAACCATGCAGAACTAGCACTCCTGACAAAAAGGATACTGCGGAGACATGGCTTAGCCACAGCCTGGGGGATGTGTTTGATGTCCTTAGGTTAGTTAGGTTTAAGTAGTTCTAAGTCTAGGGGACTGATGACCTCAGATGTTAATACTTTAGAGCCATTTGAGCAAAAGTAATTATTGATAGCTTGTATAATCAGTATTAGAGCCTTACAAAATTGTGATAATAGTAATGATCTTTTGAAAAGAACTTAGTTTCGTACTGAAACAGAATCTAATCCTTTAGTTTCTACCACTCAGAAAATTTCGTTTTACCCATCAGCGGGTAATTACCCCCAGTTTGGAAACCGCTGACGTAGAGTTTACAGAGCCCCTATAGCTTCAGAAATATAATAGGAAGGAACAGGTTCTCAAATTAGAGAAGCCGTGCGACGAATTGTGAAATAACGCAAACGGTGTTAAATTGTGTACCAGACCATTTCCATAAACTATTTCGGACTGGCTTTGATGGTTTCCCATAGGGTTCGGATGACGTTACGATGCGCCGGTCGTTGGCCATCTGCTCTCACCATTGCTACCGTAAAGGTATACATTTTTACGAAGCGGCTATGGTCTTAAAATTTAAATACCTTCTAAGTCTGTAACGTTTACCTTTGTGTAGCAGTATACGAAACTTTTCGGAAGAAATTAATTTGCTGTAAGTCCAGAAAAATATGTAACAAACCATACTTTTGTCAACTACTTTTCAAATGTTCCTTTCTGTGTTGTTTATGTAATATGTTAGTGGTACGTTACTCTCAGATCCGGAGATTAGCAATGCTTCAATCTCATATACCTATGGCGTCGTTTACGATGTTAACACACTGAACTACAAAAGGGCAAGCATTGTTTATTGCGTTGTCTTTGGTTGGCGGAGCCGTTTTCGGATCCCTGTGGACTGTTATATGAAGCGTGAGAAAGTACGAAATGTGGGTTGCGACATAGGAAGCGAGAAATTGGTGTGAAACGTAAAACCGTGTGCTCTGGCTCCGGCGTTACGGTCCAGCACCCGCCGCCACATGTGTGCACGCGACCGTGCCGATGTAGTAACGAACGGCAAAATTTAAACCTTGCAGGCATTCCTAAGTTTTCGAAAGGTCTTTTTAAACGCATCTTCGTAAGTTATCTGCACGTATTGTATGGTCTTAACAACTATGATATTTTTTGTCAATTATTTGATAATGAAAACACGCATCAGCATTTCTTCCCCCCCCCCCCCCCCTCCCTTTCCAGCCAACCGTTCCAGCCGTTTATGTCATCAATTGATAATGGCCTTATTCGCCGAAACTAGCTGTCCTTGTCAAAAGTTTGTTTAATAAATACAGGCTAATTAAAGGACAATTTTATCCACGGTGTGGACATAAGTTCTAAGATTTTATTGAAACATTGCCACTATCTAAGATGGTCAGTTGTGTTCATGAGCCGGCCGGTATGGCCGAGCGGTTCTGGGTGCTTCAGTCTGGAACCGCTTGACCGCTACGGACACAGGTTCGAATCCTGCCTCAGGTATGGATGTGTGTAATGTCCTTAGGTTAGTTAGGTTTTAGTAGTTCTGAGTTCTAGGGGACTGATGACTTCAGAAGTCCCATAGTGCTCAGAGCCATTTGAACCATTTTGTGTTCATGACGACCAACTGTGATCTCATTTAAGCGTCCAGCGTTACATTCCTCTTAAATGATATAAATCGTCTCACCCCATCTTTCCCAACAGTGATCAGCTAGTCACAGTTCCCTGCCATACTATTGTAGTTACAGTACATGCACTTCATCAATGAATATTACGAAGTGACAGTAGACAGTGTTTTTCGTGGTTCTGTCTGAAAGTATAACTAAAAGTGAGAGAGAATGCAGAGCACTGGATGAGATTTCTCTTTAATATTTTCCCTTTTAAAATGTAATTTAAACATTTCAGCCTCGTTCGTCTCCAATTATTTAGTAAGGGCGCTCATGATCTCGACGTTCAGTGCCCTATAGTCCTTTATAAAATCAACGAACCAATAACTGTAGACCACATAAACTGAGATGAGCTTTGAGTCTAGCACTTGGTACAGGCACCTAACCCTAATTTAAATCTGATGGGCATTGAAATATCACTTTTGTCTTAGTCTTCTTACGAAAGAGCCAAGACCAGCAGAAATTGACTAGAATATTGATTCGGAGGAGAAACCAACTTTTTCCAATTGTAAGCGAAATAAGAAATGTTTTGTGAGTTTTTCCACAGGCGACTCCTGGACGAAAGCGTTGGTAGTAAGCTATTGGAAAAAGAATCAGTCGGGAAGATGTGGTTGCAAGAATGCGCTATGGAGTAGAGACTTCCAATTTCAGTGGTGAAAGAGAATTGTGCGCTGGTTTTCAGAGAGAGAGAGAGAGAGAGAGAGAGAGAGAGAGAGAGAATGGTAATACGGTGAGAGACAATGGACTTCGTTCGATACAAAAACCGATGAAGAGTAATTGGATCACTGACATTTCTTTATTGACTGCGAGAACGAAGCTATTAAACAAACTCTTAATGACACAGATTTCTTTCTGTAGACAGCTGCACAATGACCATATGCCCATTTTCACAAAATGAAGAGAACCGTAACAGATGTTGAACCAATAATATTTCATTGTTTATGATTGGTTTGGGAATAATATAATTCCATCTTCTGGCATACACTGTAACGATAGAAACAATATGTTACAGTTATGGATAAGCAGTCATCCGAAAATGAAAAAGTGCTGCCTTTAGGCTCCTCCTCAGCGAATTAATGTTCCGCCTACGCCTGAAACACATGATTAGGAATTGGGTATAGATGGCCATACAGCCGCACGCAATGGTTACTCTGCAACTATGGTTGATAAACTGCATAAGAAAATACGAATGAAAGTGGCAGAAAACGGAACTACACCACTCCTCCTCTATATGAACGGAAGGCGACATTCATCTACATAGATAATCCTCAAGCCACCATACGGTGCGTGGCGGTGGGTACCCTGTACCACTACTAGTCATTTCTTTCATAGTTTCACTCGCAAACAGAGCGAGCTAAAAATGACTCTCACTATGCCTCCGTACGATGTATAATTTTTCGTATCTTGCATTCGCAGTCCTTACGCGCAATGTTTATTGGCGGCAGTAGAGTCATTTGGCAGTCAGCTTCAAATGCCGGTTCTTTAAATTTTGTTCAATAGTGTTTCTCGAGAAGAACATAGCATTCCCTCCAGGGCTTCCCATTTGAGTTCCCGAAGCGCCTCCGTAACACTTTCGTGTATTTCGTGCCTACCGGTAACATGCAGCAGTCCGCCTTTGAACTGCTTCGATGTCTCTCTTTCATCCCACCTGTTAAGGACCCGAAAGACTCCAGCAAAAGTGAAGAATAGATCCCACCAGCATCCTATATGCTGTCTCTTTTACAGGTGAACCACTCTTTCCTGAAGTTCTCCCAATAAACCAAAGTCGACCATTAGCCTTTCCTATACAGTTCTCACATGCTCGTTCCATTTCATGTCGCTACACAGCGTTACGCCAAGATATTTAAACGACTTGATTATATCAATCAGGACACTAGTATCCGAACATTACAGGTGTTTCCTACCTGCTCATCCACATTAATTTACATTTTTCCACATTTAGAGCTAACTGTCATTCATCACACCAGCTTGAAACTTTGTCTAAGTCGCCTTGTATCCTCCTACAGCCATTCAGCTTCGACACCTTACCGTACACCACAGCAAATAATCACAGATCGCTGCCCATCCTGTCCGCCAAATCATTTGTGTATATCAACACAGGCCCTACCCCACTTCCCTGGGGTACTCCTGACGATACCCTTGTCTCTGATGAACACTCGCCGTCCGGGATATCCTACTGGTTCAAATGGCTCTGAGCACTATGGGACTTAACATCGGAGGTCATCAGTCCCCTAGAACTTAGAACTACTTAAGCCTAACTAACCTAAGGACATCACACACATCCATGCCCGAGGCAGGATTCGAACCTGCGACCGTAGTGGTCGCGCGGTTCCAGACTGAAGCGCCTAGAACCGCTCGACCACACCAGCCGGCGATAACATACTGGGTTCCACTACTTGAGAAACCTTCTAGCCACTTACATATCTGTGAACTTATTCCATATGTTCTTACCTTCGTTAAAAGCCTGCAATGGGGCACCGTGTCAAATGCTTTCCGGAAATATAGAAGTATGTAATCTGCTTGTTGCCCTACATATATCGCAGTGTATCATGTGAGAAAAGGGCAATTTGAGTTCCGCATGAGCGACGCTTTCTAAAACCATGTTGATTTGTGAACAAAGCTTCTCAGTCTCAAGAAACTTTAATATATTTTAACTGAGATTATGTTCAAGGAATCTGCAGCAAACCTAAGTTAAGGGAACTGGTCTGTAATTTTTCTGATCTGTTCTTCTATCCTTCTTGGGTACTGGAGTCACCTGCGCCTTTTTCCAGGCACTTGGGACTTTGTGCTGGGTGAGAGATTCAAGATAAATGCAGACAATCATAGTTCCTTTACGCTTCATGGAATAATGCTCTGTTTGCTGTTATCTTTTCATTTTTGAATGACTGCTTATCCATAATTATGATATGTTGTTTCCATGAGTTACAGCGTATCCTGGAAGATGGAACCGATCGAAAACAATAAAATATTATTGGTCCAACAGCTGTTCTCGCTTTCGTCATTTCGTGAAACCTCATAATTAATAGTCTTATATAATTTTTTCAGTGTTCGAGGTGTCCTCGTTTTCTTGAACTCCTGCTGTAAATTACATAGGATATCCTGGCATCCTCGTGTGCGTAGCACACAGTCTGAAAATGATTACATTAGGAGAGTTTATGGTAAATCATCGTAATTGTTGACGACTCCGTGCTCGGGGCTAAAGATGGAAATCCTTGAAACAGAGCGCTGTGTCGATGGTTTTCGACCTCGAGATTATCCTACATGACAGACAAAGGTAGCTGACAGCTTCCCGCTACTCTTAAATGTCTTGAGATCCAGAATGCACTCTCCATCCACTATGACTGTAGAGACAGGAGGGAATGGTCAGCCAGTATCCTAACCACTGAACTTCCTTATTCAGTAAACTGGAAAAATAATATTGTTATTTAAGACGAATATATAGCCACAATTTCATAGAACTAGTATCAGTTCAAATCCCATCTTCAACACATTTCTTGGTCATCAGTCTTCTGACTGGTTTGATGATCTTCTGATTAGCTTGACACGGCTTCGTCTCCTGTGCCCACCTCTTCATCTCTGAGTGTGACATATATGCAGCATTCATGATTTTTTGTGAACTATATTCCAATCTCTGTCTACTCCTGCAGTATTTGTCCTCTACAACTCCCCCTAGTACTCTGTAATTTCGTGATATCTTAACACATTCCCTACTATCATGTCTCTTCCCATGCTGCGTTTCCCACGTATCCCATTATTAATCGATTCCACAAAATGCCCTGCTCAATTATTATCTTGGCGCTTCACTTTTCTGCATCCTTCTTTAGCGCCACGCTTCAAAACGCTTTGGTACTGTTATATCTCGATTTTATTACAGTCCATGATTCACTATCATACAACACTCGGCCTCAGACGAACATTATCAAATAGTTTCCTCCTCAACTTCTTATCCATGTGTGATATTGGTAAATTTATTTTAGCCAGTCTATTTCTTAAATCATCGTTGCTTCGCCTCTCATGCGCCATTACGCATCCAAAGTGACAGAATTCCACGTAAATTAACCATGATATGCTCAAAACTGCAATGGCAAAACGTTAGTATACCAAAGTCACACGTATTAGCACTGCAGAATAATAACCTCACTCAAAACAACGCCTTTTACAGAGATCCTTAATGCGTAGTGTAATGGAACCTACATGTTTTTGTAATGTACAAGTGGGAATATGAAAATCAGAAAATACGGCATTTTAGTTTAAAAGATGGCGGCACCTTGTGACGGTGATCGGTGCTGGGAGAAGGAAAGCTACACCTTTTTTAACTCTTGTGGCATGGCTAAAAGTGAGGTCACTCGAGTGACGCCACAGAAATTTGTGTGTTTTTGCCCACGAATTTCGGTGACGCCACTCGAACGGCGGCGAAGTAGCGACATTTTTGTTGTGTATGTAACCCGGACTTAGGTTGCAAGTGCAAGTGTACTCTGAGATGAAGAGGTTAACACAGGAGAGAAATTCATGGAGGGCCGCATCAAACCAGTCAGAAGGCTGATGACGAAAAAAAAAAAATCAGGCTTAATGACGGAGAGTTGGCCTTTAACCCTCTATCAGGTGACATGGTTTCTAACTTTGCAGGGGCAGGAACGTGCGCGGTCTACCTCTGTGTGGTCTGCATGCCACGGTAGCGGCTGGCGGGTTGACGCCCGCATGAGACCTGCAGCACGGGACAAAGCGTTGGCCGGCATTGTGCGGCCAGCTGGCTGCCGCTGGCGCCAGCGCCGGCTTCCGGAGGTGGCGCCAGCCCGCCCTGGCGACCCGTCCCTCCTGATCCCAATTTCCTGTCGCCAGTAACCCGCTCAGCTGCTCCTAATGACGCGCCGTGCGCAGTGTGCGCAGAATGGCTTGGTGATCAATTACTGTGCCGCTTGTCAGCGTTCAGTCGTCAGTCAAAACCAGTTTAAAGCCTTCAAATGTCTTTTTTCTGTGAAAAATTATAATATTGCGAGAGATATATGATCTGATAGCTAATGGCGTTTCTGCTTATCTCAGGCAGTAGATGCGAGACTTCAAACTCTGTTGAGAAACACTGAAAGGTTCATAACGGTTGTGTGGTCTCCAGACGCTCATGATTCCCCATTACCTCCATGACTGGACTGTATTAAGAATATTTACACACCACTATTACTAGTGCTTGTAATACTAACGCTATTTTGAGGAGGCTGTGAGTTACAGTCTTTTAATATTTTTATAAAGATCATTATTTGGCTCGGTATCTTCTTTAATGAAACTACCCGTTTTTCTCAATTGTACCCCAACTTGAGCCATCAATAAGCAATAAAAAGGATCATAATTAAGAACACGAAGAATGATCACAAACAACTGTCATAACTCAGCTAGTGTTGCTAGGAGAAGTTTGGCAATGAACTGTTAATTTAGTTTCATCATAACTTCAGGTAATGGTAGTTTGCATGTTACTACACCTCCTCCCCCTCCCCTTCTCCCTCTCCCTCCCTGAAAATGTTACTTGCGCTCACCTACACTTTTAGTATTAACAAAAAATATGTAAAATGTTTTATTAAAATGATAGTAATTTGTTTATATTGTCAGTATGTGTACGCCCTCCTAACTCAATATCCAACAAACTGCTTTTGACATAAATACAGCAATTGAAAAACATTTGACCAAAAATTTGAGAACCTATCTCACGAAATTGATGTAAGAACTATAATGGTAATAATCTCTTACCACTTTGACTGTGTTATAATTTATGCAAAGTAAGATTGAAATATGAGCTCATCATTGTCAGAATGTTGCTTAGTCTAAAGACTGCGACTACTTTGGTGTGTACACGAGGGTCCTGGTGTTTCTTTGGGTTCATTTACATACAGGTTCCGGAAGTCACTCTGTCTGTTTTCTTTTTCTTAGTGGAAGGTGTTTCTCTTTCTGTCTTACCTTATTCAACTTTCTGTCGTTCGTCGGTTCTGCGTATGGACTTAAGAACCGTGTAGAATTTATTCCTGAAAAGGAGGCGTGGTCAACCTGGAGATACATTGTGCCTTTACGTGCTTGGAGTGTTACCAGTCACGTCGTGAGCTTGTCCAAATGACCCACCCTCAAGCAAGCAACTGAAAAGTATCCCTTGTTAAATGTAGCTTGCGAGTTATAGAATTCATTGCCATTTTCGAAATTAGTGATTGTCATGTTGCCTTATTCTACGAAAGCTAACTGTGACGTTTGCAAATTGAGATGTGTAGAAACAACACGTTTCAACTGACCTGATCCTTTTTAAAAATAAATCAATAAAAAACATAGCATTTGGGGGGGGGGGGGGGAGTGAGGTTCTCGTGACTTCCTCTCCAACCTCTTCGATCCACACTCGTTCAGACCGAAATAAATAGTTCCTTTGTTAAAGAAACCATTTCGTAGTAATACAAGACAAGCTAGAGCAATCCTCGTCGCTTTCACAAAACAATAAGTAAATTGTCCTTGTAGTTGGTCACTGTACACAATGACAATAGCATACAAAATGTTATTTTTTATTTTTTTATTGACAGAGAGCGAGGTTTTGTATAAATCAAATTACAAAATGATGGTAACACATTGGGAAGATACTTAAAGTGTGTAAGACTGTATGGATCAAGCGCAACAACATGTGCTCATTTGGGCAGCTCGCTAAATCAAATTTAACGTGCCAACAAGAAGCCACAAATCATAACCAAATTGTGCAACACAAGTTCGATGCCACAATACGCAAGTAAGGATCTGCAGAGAATATGGAACTCACTGCCACAAATGCAATGCTTACGTTGCCGTAAACGGCTGGTGTGCGCCGATCACCACCAGTGGGCGACCATAGATGAACCCCCTCGCTACTTTCATAAAACTCCTGCATAGATGCGGCAACTCCATGCTTTTGCCGATGTAATGTGTGACAGTCGTTGCTAAATTCACGAAAAATCACTCTTAATTTCCTTTAGGGCTCCGTGACTCACTCTGCAAAACCGGTATCCTTGTAGAATGGCTTTGTTGTCTGTCTGTACGACTCTGTGTTAAAAACCCTTTTCTTCTCTGTAGCAAGTGTACGTATCAAGTTCAAATTTTTGTCACATATTAAGGTCTACGGCACTCTGATGCTGTGAAATTTTAAGCTAGTAATCAATTCATTCAAAAGATACTGCAATTACGTCACAAATTTTGACACTCGAAAACTCACTCATCAAAACCACTAGGGTTTAGCGTGAATCATAAAATTTGGCAAGAATCAATGTTTCGCAGTACAAGTAAAGGAAAATTACGAAAATGTTTATTTGTAATTGTAACATATCGTTACGACTTCTGCACCACTTGTTAGCAGCACAGTGGCTGCGCCAAAGACTGAGACGGCGTGGAGTTTTACAATTATTTATTGAGCTTTTTTACAATTTCTCTCTCGTCGTCGCTGCCCAGCCCTGCGGATCCCTCGGCCTGGCTGCTGCTGTGTAGATTCTCTGGCAATGCGCGCCACGCGCGCCGCTGATCGCACTCGGTAGCCTCAGGCCACCAGTGCTCCGCTGAAGCCAGGATGCCCTGTGGTTGAGATGAACTCGTCGCCGCTCGGCGCCATGAGGTCAGCTAACGACTCCTGCTGAACCAGCGGCTGGGAAGCCGTCAGTCGCGATGCCCACGAGGTCCCGTCATGGACGGACCACGCGCCGTGGGGCCGGGTTGCCGTGAAGTCCTGGCGTCAGTCCCCGGCAGCGCCTGTGACCAAGACCGCGCTGCGGCCGGTCCTGCTGGAAGTTCTCGCTGTAGTCAGTCAGCCATGGTGCAGACCGAACTCGGGCCGGCCTCCAGAGCTGAAGTTGACGTCTGGCGGCGAACGGATGACTCCTGTGAGCTGGAACAGACTTCCGGAATGGTCACCTACGAAGATTGAACATTCGGACATGGACCACGTCCGTTCTTAGATCCGAACTGCTTCCTAATGGCTTTTGTCTGTTGCTGCCTGCGCTCCACTATTTATATCCAGCAGGAGGACGTTTTTTACCCTCGGTGGTAGCTTTTTGTTATTACTCCCGCAGTATATTGCAGCATAACTTAGCGTGCTGACCTCACTTCCCCTTACTCAGCACTCTCCAGGCTTCGCTCGGCGCTCAGTCTGTGTGCATCCTTGAGTCAATCTGTTGGTAGACTGCTGCTGTCAGCAAGGCTATCTGTGCTTGCCTACTTCGCAACGCCTCGGTCACCGGCGTGCCTCTGTTTTGCCATTCTCAACTGCGTGAAGCAACACTTACTTCATGTGGCCGCTACAATATGAAAAAGAATTTCTTTTCGTCTTTTGTTATCAGACTTCAAACTTTAATTTAAGACATTCTCGTAAGTCTTGGAATTCCTGGAACCGATATCTTGCTACTATTAGTGTCACTAATAGGCGAAAATAGTCAATACCCTCGATTCTCGGAATGGATAAAGTGTCTGTATATAGGGTGACAATTATTAAACTATTCGAAATTAAATCTTCATAACTTTTGAACGTTGGGGTGAAGATGATTTCAGAGCGTTAAGTGATTTTATTTTTTACACCAGATGGTGGAACTTTGTGTTCCGAAACTGGTAGTGTACCCAATAAAAGCGGTTTCTTCATTTTTCAAAACTGTCTAACAGTGGGGCATCGTCTGTCTATTTGAAGTATACGCAGAAAGGCAAGAATGTCCTGCTAAATTATTCATTGGGTGCCATGGGGTGGCAGCAGCTTTCACAGACCACAGAGGGTGCAGACACCTCCATGGCATTCAGTAGCTACGGAGTCATCATTTCACAACTTCCGTAAAACTGTCCATATCAACAGAGGAGACCCTCTTGACTTAATGAGATTCACAAAATGCCTTCTACCGACAAAAGAGGCCACATAGACATTTCCGGTATCACACAACTTGTTTCAGTGCAAGGCAGCTTTTCCAAACACACTGCTCTATTATCCTCACTAAAATAACCACCAGATAGCGGCAGAAGATCAGGTAATATCACACACCGATATGTGACATCTTGGCAGTAACGCCACAAAATAAAAGCTAGCATAGTCGCTACTTGTCATTTGTCTCTTTCGACAGCATCGAATTACAGTACGTGAGTTCTGTTTAAATGACGGCTTAACACTCTGTGGACAGGCCTGATTACAGCTACAGCATAAAGGTTCCAACTCTTGGAAGTAGACTGTGGCTCCCTCCTGTTGATCGGGAAGAAGTCGAGCAGTGGCGGGCACCACGCGACCGGACAGAAGAGTCGTCCGCAGAGCAGTGCAACCGCGGTCGTATTCCGGTCGATGTGGCGCGAGTTAACCTCTGGCTGCGCCATCAACAGTTACGTCACTGCGACGCGGCGGCGGGCCCGCATCCCGCCTCCTGCAGAATCCGGAGCTGTTCCGAGCAGCGGTTTCAGCGCATCCCGGACTAATCTTCGCTCGCGTGGCGTTTATTTAGGACGTCAAAGAAGGAAGCGTGCAGTGCAACGCTGAAGCGAAAGACACAAAAGTACTTTCGAATCCTTGTCAGTCATTTACATAGGTAACATCTCTGTAGTACTGGCCATAAAAACAAGTTAGATTGGGTAACTAATGTAGAGATACTGAACTGAATTAGAGAGAGAAGAAGAGTACGGTATAAGGTTTCGTTTTATAGGAACATTCTGAGGCATAGGGGAATAAGTTTGATAACGGAGGGATGGGTTAGAATGCAGGTTCAGGTGGATGCTAGTTTTCTTAAAGCGACAGTAGAATGACAGTGATATAGAAGCTCATACCTATACAGGGAGTTTGTTCTTAGAAGAACTAAATATTTCGAAAAAATGCGCAACGCATGTAAAACATGTTCCAGACGAAAAGCTGATGTTCCCAAAGGGGACATCTGCCTGCATGCTGACGCCCGCCCCCCCCCCCCCCCCCACCCCGAAGTGGGAGGGATTCCTTTTCTACACTTACATTCAGAAAAAAAGAAAAAAAAATAACAGGGAATCGCGAACGACTAGAGATAGGACGTTCGTATTCACGAGACATGTACATTAGTATGTTCTGCAGAAATGATTAGCATTTGAACCATGTCGACTCGCGGGTTCAAAGTCTACATCGATATCGCGGCGCAACACACCCTACCATCGAAATGTGCTTGCGGTTCTCGTTGTTGCTCTAAACTGAACGTAACTGATCATTCTGACTTCAGTAGATGTGCAGGATGACTCGCAGACGCGCGAAGCGTACCGTCAAATCAGTGAGTTTGGAAGAGGGTGGCCGGCCGGTGTGGCAGAGCGGTCCTAGGCGCTTCAGTCTGGAACCGCGCGACCACTACGGGCGCAGGTTCGAATCCTGCCTGGGGCATGGATGTGTGTGATGTCCTTAGGTTAGTTAGGTTTAAGTAGTTCTAAGTTCTAGGGGACTGATGACCTTAGAAGTTAAGTCCCATAGTGCTCAGAGCCATTTGAACCATTTGGAAGAGGGTGAATTATTGGCGTGAGAAAATATGATAAGAGTACATACATCCGAGAAATTGCTGCATGTAAGGGACGAAATGTTTCGGCAGTGCAACGGGTGTGAGCAGGAAGCAGTTCACGGAAGGCCATGGAATACGACGAGATGGGTCAGGTCGCACCATCCAGACCATCTCCCGAGAAGATCGACACCTCATCCGAATGGCATTACGGGATAGATCTGGGTCCTCCTCGGCTCTGGCACAATAGCGGAACAGTGTAGCATCGTACACTATCAGGGGTGACAGTCCGTCGCTTTTTATTACGTCGTCCACTTCTCCGCCTACCTTTGACGAATGTGCTGAAACATGGTAGACGGCAGTGGTGTATCGAACGACATCAGGAATGGCATCTGAAGTTAAAATCTTCTGGGTTATTAGGCCGCGTCATATTTCTTCTAAAATGATCGACGTTTCGACCCCTCTGCTGGAATCTTCCTCAGGATCTTCTGGTGTCCACTAATGCTAGAACTTCAGTGACAACGGTCACGAAAGCCTGCAGACTTACAGGTTCTGTTTGTTTGAAGATGATGGTTCGCTGCAGACAGGCAGAGCGGTAGGGCAGTGACTGCATTCGTACAAGACGGCCAGCTCAAGGCCGTATGGTGTGGGGTGCTACTGGGCACAACCACAATTTACAGGTGGTGCGTGTCCAGGGCACAGTGACCAGTGTGGCCTACGTGAATGACATCCTGCGGTTCGTAGCCATACCCTTTCTGCACAACACCCCAAACGACATTTTTCAGCAGGACTACGCACGACCACTTGTTCCTTCTTGGGGTCACAGGATGTCAGCCTTTTTCCCTATCCCGCTAGATCACTAGACTTTTCGCCAATCTAAAATGTGTGGGATATGGTGAAACGTCGTGTGCAGTGCTGTGGCCCAATGATATCATAGATGAACTTCGCAACCAGGTGAATGCAGCGTCGATGGCTATACCACAGGCCGCCATTCGCGCCCTGCATTCGTCGATGCCATCACGCATCGAAAATGTTATTTGGGCTCATGGCGCACCCTTTGCCTACTAGGCTGAACATGAGTATATTTTCAAATGGAACCCCCCCCCCCCCCCTTTGCCCTTTCTTTTCCAGATTCGGATTCTACGACAAAAAATACTAAGAGTTAATCCGAAACACTTTTTATCCAATTGTGGCAGATGGAACTATAATTGGCGCAATAATTCGGGTGGTTGGACCGAAGAACACACCGAAATCATTCATCCAGATAGTGAGAGTCGAGGTACCTCAACCAAATGAAGCATCCTGATGATATGGGAAGTCACCGAAATCATCGATGAATGGAATAGGAAACTACGTTAAGTTAAAAGTAACTTATTTGACGGACTTTTAAATGTCTACCTGTAAAATTTTTACATTGGAATCAACTTAGTAAATTAAATCAAAATTTGAACACTAATATCAACCCTTTAGATCAATAAAATTTACATTTCTATAATTTATAAAAATTACAGTTTCCGACACAGTTGCGTATTATAGTTTTATTGGTGAATAGTTTCGGTCATTTCAACTCATTCTTAAACCATTACCTACGTTAGAAGGTACGATGTTACTAACACAATTTTGATTCTACCTACATTGAATTGTATTGTATGTTAACCGGGGACCTAGAAACGATGGAGAGGCTCCGTCCCGCCGCAGCCGCAGTGGTCCACAGCCCCACGACGTCTACCGCAGTCCACTTCACCGCCCCACACCGAACCCAGGGTTATTGTGCGGTTCGGCCCCCGGTGGACCCCCCCAGGGAACGTCTCACACCAGACGAGTGTAACCCCTATGTTTGCGTGGTAGAGTAATGGTGGTGTACGCATACGTGGAGAACTTGTTTGCGCAGCAATCGCCGACATAGTGTAACTGAGGCGGAATAAGGGGAACCAGTCCGCATTCGCCGAGGCAGATGGAAAACCGTCTAAAAACTATCCACAGACTGGCCGGTTCACCGGACCTCGACTCAAATCCGCCGGGCGGATTCGTGCCGGGGACCAGGCGCTCCTTCCCGCTACCTACATTTTCATGAAAATTTAATATGAGACTGTTCTTAATTTCAAATACCGGAAACATTGAATTTTGTCGATTACAGCGCAATCTATCACAAATAGATAAAATTTTGGGTTACCCCAAGCATTTTTTGGCGTAGAATCAGAGTCTGCTTTAAAAATGAGAGGGAGGTGGGTTCCCCATGGCGGAAGGGTTAGAAACTGGTCAGTCTTCGCGCTGGGAGGTATTCCCCTTGAAAATACTAGCTGTTCATATGGAACATTTGTTTCGCAAGGTGTGTATGTTTTAAGATGTTCAAATACCATTCTTCTCTGGACATGTTCAATATCAGTTTGGTAAGTTTATTGTTCCAAAAGATGTGTTTTATACAGCATTCTAAAATACTGTAGAAGAAGTAGTACTGCAAAGATAAAGTGATAACGCTTTTCGTCGCGTTTTTACGTATTTAAGGCGAATGCTGGACTCTTATTTTTAAACATGAGCTACAGTCGATATCATCCCTTAAAGTTATGCAACTGTATGAGTGTTCCATTTATAATTATATCGACATCGATAAGACCATAAAGACTGGTCACCTTTCATTCATCGTAATCTGTGGCCTGGTGGTCTAGCGGTAGCGTATTTGCGTAGTAATCAAAACATTGTAACTTCGGGTTCGAAGCAGCCACTGCTTAAATTTTGAATAAGGATCATCAGCAACGAGGGGTGAAGACTCCACGTCATCCTCGTTCTGCCATTGGCGTTGTCAAAGAGAGCACAGGAGCGGACACTCTCTTGCTCCTGGACTGGGAGACTACCCCGAAAGGCAGAAGAACCAGCAATAATCAAAGACGCGACGATGTAGAATGCAATGAAAACCACTGCATTAAAGAAGAAAAAAGCGTATTCCCAGGACCCTTGAGCTGGAATTGGAAAATAGTCATGATCTTTCCATTGGCAAAAGATTCTTGGAAAGAGCCTCTCTAACGGAAGGTAGCCGTGAGAACAAGATTGAATGATCATCGAAAGGGTAACGTACAACAAATCTCAGCCTGTGATTTGAGAAGTCTGAATGTGGTAGCAAAGTTAGATAATATGGAAAGGGGAATTCAAAGCTCATTTTAGATATAGTGGGGGCTAGTGAAATGAAACCGAGAGAAGATTTTTTTGTTCCGGGGCATATAGGATAATATCAACTGCAGCAGAAAACGGTGTAACGGAAGTAGGATTCTCTATGAACACGAAATAGGCCAGATGGAAAGTTACTGCTAACAGTTCAGTGAGAGAGTTGTTCTCATCGGAATCAACAGCAAATCAGCGATAGCAGCTATAGTTGAGGTATGCTTGCCGACGTCGGAAGCAGAAGATGAAGAGAGAGAGAAAGTGTATGAGGATACTGAACTGGCAACTCGGTACGTAAACAATAACCTAATAAAAATCATGGCGGATCAGAACGCGGTGGTAGGGGAAGGAATATACGTTTTTACGGGAGAATACGAGCTCTATTGTAGGAATGACAGGAGAAAGAATTCTGAAATAAGTTTCAGGTTGTAACAGCGATTACACTCTTCAAAAAGCACAAGCAGAGGAGAACAACTTATAAAAGGCCTGGGAAGACGGGAAAATTCCAGCTGGACTGTATCATAACGGGAGACAGATTCAGAAATCAGATCCTGAATCGTAAGGCGTACAAGGCGTAATACAGATTCAGATCACAGTTTTGTAATGATGCAGAGTAGCCTGAAGCTTAAGAAAATTGCCCAAAAGAACCATTATGTGAAGAAGGGGATACTGAACTATTGAGGAATGATGATGTGCGTTTGAAACTTTCTAAGGAAGTAGATATTGCGACAGTTAGTACCACAGATGCAGTTCAGATGAAGAGGTATAAAATCTCTAAAGAAGCCAATTACGGAATTTGGACAGACAAATACACAACGGCTGAGGGGCGTAGTGTTTAGCACACTGGACTCGCATCTGAGAGGACCGTGGTTCATACACGCGTCTGGCCATCTTGATTTAGGTTTTCCGTGATTTTCCTTAATCGCTTCAGCAAATTCCGGGATGGTTCCTTTGAAAGGGCACGGCTGACTTCCTTCGCCGCCCTTTCCTAATCCGATGGGACCGATGTCCTCGCTGTTTGGTCCACTCTCCCAAACCAGCCAACAAACCAACGAACAAATACACTGTGCCTGATAGGAAGGCTGACGAACCCAGAAGGGGAATAGGAACAATATGAAACTCCACACGGGTTGATTGGGTATGTAATGTTATTTCAGTAGTGGTAAATTTGTGATAAGTTCATATGGGACCATATTGCTGAAGTCGTCGATCCCTAGGCTTACACACTACTTAACCTAACTTAAACTGACTTACGCTAAGGACAACACACACACACACACACACACACACACACACACACACACACACACACACGCACGCGCGGAGGTCTCGAACCTCCGACGGGGGGAAGCCTTGGATCATGCGCGGCCTATTTCAGTGACTTCAGTACCGTGTCAGATATACAGGGTACTTCGCAGAATGAGTGCGCTAATCACTATGACGTCGGGCTCCCTCTGGCCCTGCTGCGTGCCCTGATACGATTTGGAAGGGTGCCCTTCTTTTGTCGCTTGTTCTCCTGAAGCAAGCTGGGTCACAAGTGATGTAACTGCTTTTTGATATCCTGAATACTGGCATTAGGACGGAGTTGACGGAGTACCTCAACATCAGTAGACAGTTCATATAGACACGTGGCACGTGTGGACGAGCATCATAATGTTAAAAAGTCGCACCACAGTACTTTTGCATGAGATGTAACGCAAGAGGGCGCAATATGTCCGCACCGTTGTGGCGTCAGACTTCCCTCAGTCACTGCCAGTAGTGACCTCAAACTAGACTCGGTGACTCCCCACACCATGACGCTACAAGTAACAACACTGAGATTCTCTAAACATAGGAAGAATGGAACATGTTCATCGCGGGTAGTGTGGAACCGCGATTCATCGCTGAACAGGATGCCACGCCATTCCTGAGCAGTCCATGCTTAACGGCCACTGCACCACTCCATACGCAGCCGTTTTTGTAATGGTGTTAACAGCAGCGTCCATATGAGACGGTGATTTCCTAGTCTGCCTGCTGCTAGTGTTCGAGCATTCGTGTACCTCCGGATTGTTACTGTCTCCTAATCAGTACTACATGGAGACGTCATAAACTACCACATTATCGTGGTAGGCCAAGTAACTTTTATTGAATTCTGAATTACACTTCAATATGAAACAGGTACGAGTACATGACACTATTTTCCAAAGGAATCGTCAAGTCTCTTTAAAGAACGATCGGAACATTCTGCCGATCGTTCAATTGCTGGACGATAGATATCCGCTCTTTAGTCACGGAACCATTCGAGCATGACTGTATGAACGTCCTCATGGCTGTAAAATCTCTTTCCTCCTCCGCATGTACTTTCAGTTCCCCTAAAGGATGAAAATCACATGGTGCAAGATCTGTATGGCAGATCAGCGTCACCGACGTCTGTGCAGCCTTCGACAAATTAATGGCACAATGGCTGGTCCATATATCGCCATAACGTCGGAGTGAATTTGTGTGTAGTTTAGGCAAATGGCTCTGAGCACTATGTGACTTAACATCTGAAGTCATCAGTCTCCTAGAACTTAGAACTACTTAAACCTAACTAACCTAAGGGCAGCACACACATCCATGCCCGAGGAAGGATTCGAACCTGCGACCGTAGTGGTAATTCAAGCGTTTTCCCCACAAGAATCGTGTTGCCCCAAATACTTCAACTTTGTAGAACATTTCGGACTGCAGGTATTTCTCACGCACACTATAATACACGTGTTTCGTGCACCTGTCACCCGTACCTCATCAGAACTATGTCTGCAAGAATCCTGAAACATATACGCACTTCTGAGAATGCACCATTCTCGTTGCGTAATGGTCGTACAAAGGGGCGGCAGATGTAAATTACTTTCTGAAGCACGATTTGAAATACCTCTCCTACTTTTGGCATCAGAAATACAAGCTAGCTGTATTTACAGGTTAGGCTGACTTGTTAATCAAATTATATTACTCCAGTTTCGATGATTTTTTGAATACTACTCCCTGTATTGTTTTTTATCCATTTTCTGAGAACAGTGTCATTTAATAATTTTCTAGCAATTTGCTGTTCGTGGAAAATACTGAGAAGTTATTTTGATCGCAATGAACCTACCCTAAAAGGAATAAAAATCAAAGAAATGCCTGCATATTGGAAGTAGGTAGCCTACTAGTGTTATCGACGAAGACCAACAGCACAACGAAAAATGGGCCTAGGAAGTACAGCTCAAATGTGTGAGTTCTATATCAGTACGAGGGACGTGGAGCACAGTCGAAGGGGGATGGTGCTGTTTGACAGCAAGCAAAACTTTTGAAAAACTTGAACTGCTTCGGACGGCTCAAGGTCAGGTCTCCAGGGCCAAAACTATTAATATTGTTCAGTCCCCAAAGTATCGCTACCGGAAGTATGTGAAGATATATTAGTCTAATGGCAACTCGCGCAGAGGCCTATTACCAACTACTTATTTACAAGCTATGTCATTGAATGCAGTAACAAGAAAGTGTACTAGCTAATAGCCGGCCGCTGTGGCCGAGTGGTTCTAGGCGCTTCAGTCTGCAACCGTGCGAACGCTACGGTCCCAGGTTAGAATCCTGCCTCGGCCATGGATGTGTGTGATGTCTTGGGTTAGTTAAGTTTAAGTAGTTCTAAGTTCTTGGGGACTGATGAGCTCAGCTGTTAAGTCCCATAGTGCTCAGAGCCATTTTCTGTACTAGCTAATAAAATAAAAAAGTCACTTTTGCCGTATCGTTTGTAGTTGGGTTGCTTTGGGGGAGGAGACCAGACAGCGAGGTCATCGATCTCATCGGATTTGGGATGGAAGTCGGCCGTGCCCTTTGAAAGGAACCATGCCGGCATTTGCTAGGAGCGATTTATGGAAATCACGGAAAACCTAAATCATGATGGCCGGACGTGGGATTGAACCGCCGTCCTCCCGAATGCGAGCCCAGTGTGCTAGCCACTGCGCCACCTCGCTCGGTCGTTTGTAGTAATACTCTGTGCACAGATGGGAAAACAGAAGCTGACAGTGACAAAATCCTAGCAGCTTACGCCACTAAGGTAGAATTAATTTATATTGTAACTGTAGCGTTAGAAAACATACACGGTTGTGTGCTTCCACAACGAAATCAGCTAACGGGGCCGCTAGATTAAACGCCCGGAACAGGCGTGCTGATTCCGAATCCGCCTTTGCCCGATTCGTTAGCGAGACAAATGGAATGACCTTAGCGCTTATCGGTCCCCCGGCTCTCATCAGCAATCAGTGGCGAGTGACGTCACGGCTGTAATTAGCGGCAAGCGGCAGACCGCGGGTCGTCGCAATCAGAGACGGGTCGGCCGCAGCCGCGCTCGCCAGCCTCCGGGGAAAGCACGGCACGTGGCCAGGCCGAGCATCACTTTTGGTCGGCCATTGCAACCACAAACCATACAGCAAGGCTCAGTAACGTACGTTACATGTACAACGCTGCTTGGGATACTGGACGAGACCGCAGGGGAATTTGTGTTTGATCTATCACAGAACACTGAATACTTTTACGATATGACCGGAACATTTACTGTTAAATTATGCAGACGATAGAACGCCGTATACTTAGGACTTTGGAATAAGAAATTAACGACCAGGAATATGTTTCTATTCGTCTTTAACATCTAAACTAAACTCCGTCCTAATAGATGTCGGAAGGTCCAAAGGTACCGACCGACCGCCGTGTCATCTTCAGCTGACAGGCGTTACTGGTTGCGGACATCGAGGATCAGCATACCGCTCTCGCTGTAATTACTGGAATTATCGGTTTTCGTGACCGGATCTGCTTCTTTTCAGTCAAGTAGCTGCTCACTTAGCCTCACAACCTCACAAGAGTTTAGTTACATGGTTCAAATGGCTCTAAACACTATGGGCTTAACATCTGAGGTCATCAGTCCCCTAGAAAAATGTTCAAATGTGTGTGAAATCTTATGGGACTTAACTGCTAAGGTCATCAGTCCCCAAGCTTACATACTACTTAACCTAAATTATCTTAAGGACAAACACACACACCCATGCCCGGGGGAGGACTCGAACCTCCACCGGGACCAGCTGCACAGTCCATGACCGCAGCGCCTTACACCGCTCGGCTAATCCCGCGCGGCAGTCCCCAAGACTTAGAACTACTTAAACCTAACTAACCGAAGGACATCACACACATCCTCGGCCGAGGCAGGATTCGAACCTGCGACCGTAGCAGCAGCGCGGTTCCGGACTGAAGCTGCCTAGAACCGCTCGGTCACAGGGGCCGGCTTAGTGCACATCCCTCCTCCCCCCCCCTCCCCGCCCCGCTGAGTTGTGGTCTCATATATTCACATCGATTTATAGCAGGATTTTGGAACATATACTCTCTTCTATGATTATGAAATACCCCGAAGAAAACGACATATTGGCACTCAGGCAGCACATTTTCTTTGGCAAATAGAATTGGATCTTTATTCAATCGAAGTAATGAGTGTTATCGACAGGAGATATCGAGTTGATCACGTATTTCCAGATTTCGACAAGACTTTTGATACCATTCCTCACAAATAGCTCCTAAGCAAATTGCGTGCATATGGAGTATCGTCTCGTTTTTGCGACTGGACTCGTAATTTTCTGTCAAAGGTCACAGTTCGTAGTAACCGACGGAAAGTCATCTAATGAGAGCCAAGTGATTCCTGACATTCTCAAAGACCGTCCGCTCTTTTTATAAGCGTTTTAGGAGACAATCTGAGCAGCCCTCTTACACTGTGTGCAGACGACACTTTCTTTTAGTATCTGTTGGTGTCATTTGAGTATCAAAACTAATTGCAAAATTACTTAGATCTCTTTATGATGCCAAAAGTGGCAATTGATCAAACAATAGAAAGTGTGAGTCCTCCACATGAGTAATAAAAACAGCTAGGGAACACAATTACGAACAACTTACTTTGGAACCGTTATATAAAACGTCTTGAGGGAATGACGAACTAAAGGCTGTGTTTTATTTGCTAAAAATATTGGTGGAACACAACTGCAACAGATCTACTAAGGAGGCTCAGTACACTACGCTTGTCCATCCTCTTGCTGCCCCGGTGGCATCCTTCCTTGCCAGACGGACTGACGCAGGATATCGACAAAATTCAAAGATGGTCAGCTCGTTTTGTGTTGTCGCGAAATAGGGGTCAGACTTTAACGGAAATAATAAGCGAATTGGGATGCCAGTCATTAAAACAAAGGCATATTTCGTTGCGTCAGGATCTTTTCACGAAATTACAGTCACCAACGTTCTCCGCCGAATGCCAACTTATTTTCTTTACTCCCACCTACATGGGGTCAAGGATTTTCTCTGCCTCGTGTTGACTGGGTGTTGTATGCTGTCCTTAGGTTAGTTAGGTTTAAGTAGTTCTAAGTTCTAGGGGACTGATGACCATAGATGTTAAGTCCCATAGTGCTCAGAGCCATTTTTGAACCCACCTACGTAGTGAGAAATGACCGCCGTCACAAAACAAAAGAAATCAGAGGTCGCATGCAAAGATTTAGGAGTTTTCCACGTGCTGTTCGAGGGGGAACACTCGAGAAATTATGTGAAACCGGTTCTATGAACCTTCTAGCGAACTCTTTAGAGTGAACTACAGAGCAGTCGTGTAGATGAAGATGTGGATGAAAGAATCATTGTGACACTCAAGTTAAAATCTAAAAAGTTTCGGTAGAATGGCCACCTTATAAATTTTTGGAAACGAGGTCTAGATGGCGCTACTCATCTGAGACTGTTGTATTATTTTAAAATGTATCGTTGTTAAGACAATGGTAGTAGTTTGTTTACAATGAACAGTGAAAGAAACGGTTTTGTGAAAAATGGAAATTTCACGTGAAGGTTTCGATCGGCGATTACTTACGTATTTCATAAAGCACATCACATACACAAGCGACAGCTCGTAACTATCCGTCTTGCAGGTTGTGCGATCTGTCCGCAGGCCGCCAATGTGTGCGCATATCGCAAATCGCTGCGACTGATCGGTGGAATTCTAATATAATCTGAATGGATCTCATGCGATGTGTGGCTATATGTCTGGCTGGCTGGCTGGTTGGCTGGCTGGCCGGTCCGTTGCGATTTGTTTGCCTAGTTATTACTCATGATTGTATAGTTTTGTTCCGTTTCACTTTGCCCACACCGAGTAAGTGACACCGAGATCCGAGTTGCCATTTATACTAAGAAATAATATAAACATGAAAAAAATATTGGAACTCTTCGATTTAGCAGTGGTTAGAATTTTGACGATTGTGCCATACAAGTATAATTAACGGGAAGTCCACAGTAATAGTCACGATACACTGGACTCCTGACGATTTTGAGTTATTTATGAAACAAAATTGATTACGCACATTGTTAAAGTTCTTAACTTCTAATCAGAATGACGCATCGCAATATTAAGCGAATATTTTAATTTAAAATTTTAGGGCACATTTGTTATACTTTCACACTTAAGTCCTCTGTCATTTCATATACTCTAAATTTCACCCATACAGTTTACAAGAGTTAAGGGAATCAGAAGCGCTGTCACAGAAAATATTTTTAGGCACATCGACATTGCAAAACCAATCACTCAAATGCTTGTACTTAAACTATAAGATTAATGAATGGGAAAGGAATTGAGGACTAAGAAATGAAAAACGAATTGTATCTGCACACTGGAAAGATGTGCACAGCCACTTGGTACTGGTGAAAACCATAACACCTCCTGTAAAATAAACTACAGTTCTCACGGAAAGCATTTCAAAAAGAAATTTTTTAAATTTACATTTTGCAATTACTCATGAACATACCACGTTTCCTTGGATAGTAATAAATTATGTATCAACTGTTTATTTCTGATACTCAATTTTAGAAAAGAAAGAAAGAAAAAAACTGAGACTACTTCCACATCTAAAAAACTACAATGAAACCCTTAACCAATTATCCAACAACTAATCTTCTACAAGGACTACAGGATTGTTTCCGCAACTGGATTCGTTCTCACACTACTGCGGTCAACAGCCATTGTTTGCTGGATTCCTCGGCCGTCTGGCAGCATATCAGCAGCGTTTCCACGGTGGCAAGTAATTCCACGCACCACTGTTGCGCCTTGATGAGAACACTTCCGTGATCACTTGCACCAACGCAATGTAGATTCTTGCGACTGTACTTCATTCGGTAAAGTTGGAAGCTGGAGTATGCAGAGTAGTCGACATTCTGAGCCATCCCAAAGGCGTCCCACTGAGTTCAGATCGAAATTCAGGACAGACCAATCCATTTAGGCAATGTCACTGTACGCAAACCATTGCCTCCCATGTGCAGCTTCGTGGCAGAGTGCGTTGTCATGTTGATAGTAGTCGTCTCCGAATTGTTCTCTACTGCACCTAGTAGACAGTGCTATAAAATACACTACTGGCCATTAAAATTGCTACACCGCGAAGATGACGTGCTACAGACACGAAATTTAACCGACAGGAAGGAGATGCTGTGATATGCAAATGATTAGTTTTTCAGAGCATTCACACAAGGTTGGCGCCGGTGGCGACACCTACAACGTGCTGACATGAGGAAGTTTCCAACCGATTTCTCATACACAAACAGCAGTTTACCGGCGTTGCCTGATGAAACGTTGTTGTGATGCCTCGTGTAAGGAGGGGAAATGCGTACCATCACGTTTCCGACTTCGATAAAGGTCGGATTGTAGCCTATCGCGAGTGCGGTTTATCGTATCGCGACATTGCTACTCGCGTTGGTAGAGATCCAATGACTGTTAGTAGAATATGGAATCGGTAGGTTCAGGAGGGTAATACGGAACGCCGTGATGGATGCCAACGGCCTCGTATCACCAGCAGTCGAGATGACAGGCATCTTATCCGGATGGCTGTAATGGATCGAGCAGTCATGTCTCGATCCCTGAGTCAACAGATGGGGACGTTTTCAAGACAACAACCATCTGCACGAACAGTTTGTGACGTTTGCAGCAGCATGGACTGACAGCTCGGAGACCATGGCTGCGGTTACCCTTGACGCTGCATCACAGACAGGAGCGCCTGCGATGGTGTACCCAACGACGAACCCGGGTGCACGAATGGCAAAACGTCATTTTTTTCGGATGAATCCAGGTTCTGTTTACAGCATCGTGATGGTCGCATTCGTGTTTGGCGACATCGCGGTGAACGCACATTGGAAGCGTGTATTCGTCATCGCCATACTGGCGTATCACCCGGCGTGATGGTATGGGGTGCCATTGGTTACACGTCTCGGTCACCTCTTGTTCGCATTGACGGTACTTTGAACAGTGGACGTTACATTTCAGATGTGTTACGACCCGTGGCTCTACCCTTCATTCGATCCCTGCGAAACCCTACATTTCAGCAGGATAATGCACGACCGCATGTTGCAGGTCCTGTACAGGCCTTTCCGGATACAGGAAATGTTCGACTGCTGCACTGGCCAGCACATTCTCCAGATCTCTCACGATTTGAAAACGTCTGGTCAATGGTGGCCGAGCAACTGGCTCGTCACAATACGCCAGTCACTACTCTTGATGAACTGTGGTATGGTGTTGAAGCTGCATGGGCAGCTGTACCTGTACACACCATCCAAGCTCTGTTTGACCCTATGCCCAGGCGTATCAAGGCCGTTATTACGGCCAGAGGTGGTTGTTCTGGTTATTGATTTCTCAGGGGCTATGCAGTCAAACTGGGTGAAAATGTAATCACATGTCAGTTCTAGTATAATATATTTGTCCAATGAATATCCGTTTATCATCTGCATTTCTTCTTGGTGTAGCAGTCTTAATGGCCAGTAGTGTATGTTCACATCCATCCGTATTTAGCATTTTGTTAATTGCAATAAGAGGACCACACTCTAACTACTGAAAACAACCCCATACCGTAACACCACCTCTTTCGTACTGCACGGGTGGCACTACACGTAATGGGGAAAACACTGTTCTCTAGATATTCACCAAACGCAAACTTTTCGAAAGAATTTTCACAGATTATAGAGTGATACATCACTCGAAATCACTCGTTTCCATTGAACTATTGCCCAGTGGCATCTCTCATTACAGCGCCTGAGGCATCCTTTAGCATCAGCTACAGCAATGTGTGGGTTGTGAGGAGCTGCACCACAACTTCACTCCATTCATTTTGACTTCCGGTGCACAGTTGATAAGACTGCTGGCAGCGCTTCGGCACTCACGAGTGACTCCTTGCACTGATTTCGTAAGATATTGTACAACCCCCCTCCACAATGCTAACTATCCTTAATCGGCAGTTAGTAAGGTCCGTCTGGTCTTCGTTTAGCTGCGGTATTCCTTCACAATCACGTCACCAACAGTCGACTTGGATAGCTTTAGAGGGGTTGAAATGTCCCTGACGAATTTGTTACGCAGGTGACATCAATGACCACTCGACTTCCGAAGTCACTGAGATCTCCTAATCGACCCGTTATGTTGTACGTGCTTCTCTACTAACAATGCAACACTCTCCCTCTCCTTAACAATTGGCGAGCCCGCCTCCCGTTACACCTACTAGTCAGTTCTGTATCTGCAGTGTTTGGATAGTGAAACTGAGGTGCAGGTAAAGCTGTGAGGACGGTTCGTGAGTCTTGGGTGGATAGACCAGTCGGTAACAGCATTCCAAGCGACAGGCAAGGTACTTGGTTCGAGTCCCTGGCCGGCTCACAGTTTTAATCTGTCAGGAAGTTCCAACCATTGTGGTATTCGAATGCATCTCCTATCAGTAGGTGAGCGCACATAGTTGAGCCGATTTAAGGAAGAAGTATGTTTGCCATGAGTTGGCAAAAAACGGCTGACTGAGAAACTGAAGTTGTGTGTAAGACTCCATTACGCTCGCATGTGGTAAATTATAAATGTCACGAACGGGGTACAGGTATTTCTTTTATGCCTTTTGCAGTCTTTTCTCAGCAGTGGTGTGAAACCCTCCCACCTCACGGATTTATCCACTCGTGAGAGATCCGTTTCAGCTAACGACCACTCGTTGTCATGTAGATGTGTTCCGCGTGTCCTTATTATCATACGGCCCACATGAATATTTAAGCTGCTGGGAGACAGTCTCTTCCAACGGGATTGAGATAAATACTTGATGAATGGGGGGACTTACGAACGTGCTACGCATTAGGGTCCAGCTCCGCGACGCAGGCATGCCACGGTCCACGTGCCGACCCGAAAGTGCTTCAACTGTAGCTGACATCCTGGGAGCCACGGCACGAATAACGGTTACTTTCTTACGAATATCATTGCTATGTGCTATATTTTAGGATATAGCCAACGATTTACACATTTCAAATGAGTTAAAATTAAGGGATAATTTTATTAATCGGCAGTACATTACAGTCTTCATGTGGTAACAAAAGATTCATATCTGAGGATTCTTTAGCCATCGGGTTTCCAGAATAGTAGCTTAACACCTGTAACAAAAGCCTTTTACTGTACGATATTGGACTTATTGACCTAAAGTCTTCCGTAGTGTACAAACGACGTCAGCAGTTGCTTAATAACTTCCTACACAGCGTAGCACACACAATACGCGCAAATCCTTTTGAACATTTGACTATAAATCGTTTTGGGCATAGATTTTGGGCAGTTGACTGGACAAAATTGCATCTTATGCTAAACTGTGTATAGTTACTCGTTCGAGACTTGAACGCGGTAAGCTCACCTTTCTTCGATCTTTTAATGGTTATAATTAGCCTTCTCTCTTTCCATAATACTGCACGGAGTTAGAGAAACAGTCATAGTAATGTAACAGACTGTTGGTTAAAACATGCTTATCACAATGGATATATTCTTTCACACTGTAGAGATAAATGAAAATGAGAGCACCACAGAAAGTGTGAACTGTAAATTATGTTTTTTTTTTTTTTTTTTCAGTTCAATCGTATGGCTAGGGCCCCCCGTCAGGCAGGCCGTTCGCCGGGTGCCGGTCTTTCAATTTGACGCCACGTCGACGACCTGCAGTCGATGAGGATGATAGGATGATTACGATGACAGCACAACACCCAGTCCCTGGGCGGAATAAATTCCCCGACCCAGCCGGGAGTCCAACCCGGGCCCAGAGGATTGACAATTCGTCACGCTGACCATTCAGGTACCGCGGGCGGAGCAATTATAGCTGAAAATATGGGATTAAGTGCCTAGAGCGCTCCCAGAATTCCTCGTAAGTCTTTCAGTGTTATGGTGTTCCAAGAAGACGCCTTTCACCAGCATGAAACATTCATGGACACTACTACACTAAAAATGCATAAAATCGGCCAAATCATCACAGACAAGTTTCTATTTCTTATTTTTTATTAATATGTGACTCATAATCTATATTCTGAATTATACTCTAGGAACTTCCGAATTACACGGTGTATATGCTGCAAAGTTTCTAGTAGACTCCTATGCATTCAGGGATCCCCTCGGATAAAACTGAGAAATCTTTGAGATATTATACTGAAGAGAAAATACGAACAAGGAAACTGAAATATCTCCTCATTTACATGATTGAGAGGTTTGGAAAGCTCATTAGATACACGTGAGTTTCATACTGCTTCCTGCCGGGAAACATCGCCATTTAAAATAAAATAGTTCTGACAGTACTTTCTTTTAGACACTCGTGTTGACCATACAAGTGTATACTGATACGTCTAGTTATTAGTCCATATAGGTGAATTCATCGCTGCACACACACACTCCAGTCACAGGAAAAATAGCTGGTATTAATTTAATTTTGTCCGCCCCGATAGCTGAGTGGTCACCGCGGTGGTCTGTCACGCCAAGAGGCCCGGGTTTGATTCCCGGCTCGGTCGGAGATTTTCTCCGCTCATGGGCTGGGTGTTGTGTTGTCCTCATTATCATTTCATCATCATCATCAGTGGAAGCCAACGGGAAACCACCACTGGAATCACTTCCCTAGACGCTCATGCGGTGGACCTCTCTGACGAGGCTTCCCCCATGACAAGACCTGCCGAAAGGCAGATCACAAAGACGAAATTTAATTTTTACAAAATACTCTCCTACTATTGCGATCAATCTGTCGTTTTTCGCAAATTTCTTTCTTATCATTTTTCGAACATTGCTCCTCATTCAGTGAAATTAATTACTTACAGAACCGTAACAATCAGTAGAATAAGGTGAATGAGGAGACAGTTCGTATCTCAGCATGTGCAGACGTTTTGACTATCGGTTTTTCAGTGAATACGACTGTCTTCACCTCTTTGGTGATCAGGTTCAAAAAAAATGCAGAACCGTAACAATCAGTAGAATAAGGTGAATGAGGAGACAGTTCGTATCTCAGCATGTGCAGACGTTTTGACTATCGGTTTTTCAGTGAATACGACTGTCTTCACCTCTTTGGTGATCAGGTTCAAAAAAAAAAAAAAAAAATGGTTCAAATGGCTCTGAGCACTATGGGACTCAACTGCTGTGGTCATAAGTCCCCTAGAACTTAGAACTACTTAAACCTAACTAACCTAAGGACATCACACACATCCATGCCCGAGGCAGGATTCGAACCTGCGACGTAGCGGTCGTGCGGTTCCGGACTGTAGCGCCTTTAACCGCTCGGCCACTCCGGCCGGCCTTGGTGATCAGGCTCCAGTTTTTTCTCCATTGTTTTGAATGCTGCATGGATTCGGAAATGAGATGGTCAAGATTCAAGCGTGGCTACGTGTCCATACAGAATGTTCAGTGGACTGTTTATAATCGTTGGCAGGTAGTGTGTTTAAATTTTTGACCGTACCTCTTTTAGTCGAAAGTCAGCAATATTGATAATCTCGTTCAAGTTTTTTCCGGTAGCTGCCCATACCATACTGCGGTCTTTTATTTATTTTTTATTTATTTTTTAATAGTAGCGTGTTTTGTGGCATCAATGGGCCGCTAAGAACGCACATCATTTTCCGTGTTTTCTATGCACCATCATCCACATTCAGACTCATGAATGCGGAAATAAATAATTTCCAGTGTCAATGCAGTGAGCGTCATTAGCTTAGTTTTAATTTCTGCAGCTCTCGGAAGTTGCACATAAAACCGTTTAGTAAAGGCACTTTTTTCAGTTTCATGAACGAGTTCCGACGGATGCCGAAAAACAGCTGCACATCTCATCCTTCTACAACTTCCAACAAAATCATTACAGTCGTTGCACACAGTTAAAAATGATTAGCTCTTTCGTAGAAATTTGTCTGAGTTAATAAACTGCTCTCCTAAATTTGAATATAATTTTTGTCTTTTGTATTATTAGAATTAATTTTATTTTTTGTAGGCCGACAAACTATAGACTAGAATAACGTACATTGTGATTGGACCCTCTTGTTCATTCTCTGTTTCCTTTTAGTAAACTCACTGTGTCTAATACCTTGTTTCTCTCTCACCATTTTGGTGTTTTTCATTTCGGAATATACTAAAAGTTACGAGGACTGTTCTGACGGAGACATGGTCAGGGGCTTTTCTAGTCGTATCTCTATTTCTACAAAATCGTTTTTCAATTTCTTTTACCACAGAACTATGATTTTAGGCTTAAAATCGAATGTGTTAGGAAGGATAAAATTTGGCTCCAAGTTTCGATCGGCGTCACTGTTACTAGTCGGGACACAAGTTCTGACTGGAACAGGATGGGGAAGGATTTGGCCACTGACATTTCTTAAGGGGACAATCGCAGCCATCTCCTTAAACGATTTAGGAAAATTGCGGAAAATCAAATTATGGACGATTGGATGGAGATATGAACCCTCTTCTCCCTAACGCAAATCCAGTGTCGTACGTAGCCTTTGCGTCATCTAGCTCCTCAAAGATGTTACAATAGTCCTAGTCCACCAGGAGCTTCCATTCGCCAGTCGTTAAAGCGAATTCTGAGTTTGTGATTTCTGTTGATATTAATCGTAATGGAATTTAAGATCCAGTTTTTCGTTTCTGAATCTAGTGTATCGTTCTAAATCTCTCGCTCTTTTCGTTGTATTGCAGCAATCACATTCAGAAATATAGACACAGATTTGATTACACTTTTAAAATGTTGCGTTTATAATAATTATACTGCATCATTGAACGTTTTCTAGTAGGTGGTTGGGAATTTTTCTTTAATTGTTCACTTCTATTTCCCATATGCCTCTTCAGTCGTCATTCTGCTTTTCAGTCGCCCAACATCAACATTATTCTCTTTAATGAAAAGCTAAACTTACCCTCAACAATCTTGTGATGTAGACACTCTCTGCTCAGTAAGTAATTGCTTTCAGTTAGTAACAGAGAATACATTGATCTAGAATCGCAAGAGGAGAAGATATACTTTGAAAAGGCCTGGATTACATAATTTTTAGGCAAATATTCTGAAATCAGATATCGGATTGTGAGACGTATCCAATTATAGATGTAGACTCACAACAAGACTTAGTAATGATGAAGAGTAGACAGAATTATCAGGAGATCGTCCAGGAGAATCAGCGTTGAAATAAATGGTACAATGAAATACTGAGGAATGATAAGGTGCGGCTGAAATTGTCTAAAGATGTAGATACTGCGAAAATGAAAAACGAAATAGACAGTTCAGCTGAAGGTAAAAGGTCATCTCTAGAAAAGGCAATCACAAGAACTGGACTGTCAAATGTAGCTACAAGGAAGGTAATTGCGAAGAAAACTTGGGCAACGGAAGAAATACATTAGTTGACTGACGAAAAAAGAAAGAACAAAAAGGTTCACGAAGGGGTTCGAATACAGTGATATATGTGAGACAGGAATGAAAAAAATAGAAAGTATAGGAAAGCTTAGGAAAACTTCCCGATTTTAAAAATAAATGGCCATTGGAAGGACTGATTAAACATAAAAAGAAATAGAAACGTTCATCGCTGAAATAAAACCAAAGGTGTCAACATTAAGAGTGCAAAAGAAATTCCGCGCAGAAGAGAATACACTGAAAGCTTCTACGAGGGGAAGAACAGTCGAATGTGATAGCGAAAGATATGAGAGTCTGTGTGGAAGACATAGGGATTCTGCTGTTAGCATTGTATGGAAGTGAATCACGGACTGTGGGAAAACCGGAAAAGAAGATAGTCGAAGCTTCGGCAGTAATATATATATATATATATATATATATATATATATATATATATATATATATATATATAGGTTCTTCAAAGAATCGAGAAGGAGAGGAACGTGTGGGTGACGTTGACGAGATGAAGGTGCAAAATGATAGGACATGTGTTAAGACATAAAGGAGCAACGTCCATCGTACTTCGGGATCCGTAGAAAGCAAAAATTTTAAGAGAAGACAATGACTGGAATATATCGAACAAATAATGGAGGACATTGAACGAAAGTGCTACTTTGAGTTGAAGAGGTTGACACAGGAGAGGAATTCATCCATGTTGTTTCGGGATTTGTATACTAATGAATATACACTATCGGACTTAAGATGTACTGATTGTGATCTGGCGAAAAGTTTCACTTATGAAATATTATGTAGTTTTGGTGCCACGCAGTAACCCTGTACTAAATGACAATAGGTCCGAGAATGACCTAATAAAAAGGAATGAGGTCACAAAAGGAACTAATAAGATTCATATAGCCAAGGAAAAAGTCTGAACACACACACACACACACACACACACACACACACACACAGAGAGAGAGAGAGAGAGAGAGAGAGAGAGACGTGTTTTCCGTAGGAAAGCTGGTGCTTTAAGAGAAGTTTCCTCGCAGTCCTTGAGTTGAGCATGGGGACGGGCGTTCTGTCGGCTATAAATTACGAGCAACAAGGCGCCTCGGCTGCGTCGTCAGGCGCCAGGCTAATGTCTGCTGCAGGACAACGCGCGTGCAGTGCTACAGATGGCTCTGCTGTCACCGAGGCGCTGATAACATCAACCAAACTAACAGCTCCTCCAGTCAGGCGAGTGCTCAACAGTTCATCACCGTGACAGGTATAATCACGAACTCCGTGATCCATTAGTGTTTTACTGAACCCAGCTTACAAAGAGGAGAATGTGCGCTCGTTCTTTCGGCATTCCTCGAGTCCCTTTCCAGTAACGAGACTAGTAACCGATATGCAAAGTCAGATCTAAAAGTAGAAAAAAATGCTAATGTAACACTGTTTGTCAGTGCAGAGAGAACAAAATTCCTTTCATGTTGCCTCAATCTCTCGATACAAGGTCGCCGTCTTACGGATAAAAACTGTACTGAATGTCAATCTTTTTTATTGCTAATACTGAGCAAATGAAACAAATATATTATGCGAGTGAATATCACAGTAACAGCCTCCCAGTATGTTAAAGAAAGGTGGATTTACATTCTTAAGGAAACCAAAAATTCTGTACGCAAGTGTCAACTGTTAAAATTATGCGAGTATTTGTTTTCTATTCCCGCACAATACGCCACTGCGAAAAGAGTATTTTCGCTGATGTCGGCCAATGGACTGATGTAAGAAATCGACTGCTGCCAGGGACTATGGAGTCAGTCTTACAGTGGCATTTTAAATACAAGCTGACTTGCATGGAGTTTTATAAATACGTAAAAGGAAAACAGTCTTTCCGAAAAACGTGAAATCTTCCGAAAAATATGGTGTACCGTCTACCGCGACAAGTTCCATGTAGTTGTGTTCTAAATAAGAAATAAATATGTTAAATTAATTTTTTACTTCACTCCTACACCCCCATCTCAGTGTCCAGACCAGGTTCCAGCTAGATATGGCCACGCTGCTTTCTGTGGATGAATATCGGTCTGACAAGGGTAGCCAGATGTTGCGTTTTTTCGGGACAGTCTTGGTTTCAGATTAAAGAAATCAGTGTCGCGAAAAATACTTCCGGGACGGCAGTTTATCCTGGATTTCGGATTTCAGAGAAATATTATTATACTATCTATTTCTTCTCCAAATTCCTTCGTGCATTTGTATTTCAACTCCAGCTGTTAAGCTAAATAATGAAAGCTTTCATTACCGCAAGCTGGCAGTGTCCATTATGGAGTATTATTGTGCGGTAATGCTGTTGAGTTTCCGTTATCATCCCATCTCAGTTCAGTTTAAGTTTTCCTCTGTTTCTCTGCCTGAGTCATATTGCAGTTAAGTTTTTTATTATGGTGTTTAATTGTTTCAAGTGAACTCAGAATGCCAAAGAGGAAGTGGTCATTCCAAGAAAAATACCCGGAGGAATGGTTCTTCATAAAACGAGGGAGAAATGACCATGAAGAAGAATGTGTAATTTGTAAATAATATGTTCCCGTTACACATGAGGGAAGAGGAGACGTTAGGGATCATTTAACTAGCGTAAAGTATAACTCAAAAGTGTACCGTGCAAGCACTTAATTTGTACAGTTAATTGGTTTCAAATTAAATGTGACGTTGGGCAGAACAAAATCAGCAGTAATCGTGAAATCAGTGTTCGTGTGCTACACTGTCAAACAAATATGCGATGATGTTTCAAAGGTCTCTTATTTTGGCACAGCTACAGACAGAAGGAATCACAAAGCCGAGTAAGAATTTCAATTCATTAATTACTTATCTTAAGCTTAAGAGAAGTGTCCCGGTTTATGCCTCCCAAATTACGTCAATTTTTTGTCAGTTTAAGAGAAATGTCCCGATTTGTCAGACAGATATTATGGCAACCATAAGTCTGGCATCTGTCTTCCTTTAGTTTTATGTGTCATTCCATTTTCAGTTGCTTCGTACGTATACCATTATTCCCAGATATTTTATGATTGCGACTGCTTTCTGTTCTGCATCGGTGGAATCATTTGTTTACTCGTATCTTGAGAGTCAGCAGCCAATCTCTACACCAAGCATCGATCCTCAAGTTGGAAACAACCTGGGACGATGAATGGGCGCAGCTGCAGAATATACATAGGAGAAATGGGTGACTCATAGGTTTCGAAGCACGAAGACGTGCATAGGATGTAGTGAAAGCTGTTCTGAAGAGAAAATAAGGCTACACTGCAAGACCGGTGGTATTCCCATTAGTATCATAGAGGCCTTACAAAAAATTAACGCTCCAGGCAAGAGTTTTTGTTGACAGCGCTTTCTGACTTCTGTTCATTAAAATGAAACTGTCGCGATTGTATTTTACGCTGAAGTTTCATGGTTCATGAAATTGCGTTCGGCGTATCTCACAAATGAAACAAAGCCATATGAAAGAAGTGCTGTGTTATTTAACGGTCCATCCTGCATGTGCACCGAGGGCGCTGCAGCAGCGAAAGAGATATAACACAGGTATATTGACATTTAAGGGCTGATATCAGACGTGATGACATCTGGGGGAGCAGAGCAATGAGTTGTTTAGATTTGACGATGAGCAGACGCGCGACAACAGCGGGCGGCGTCGCGTCGCCGTTCGTCCCTCGCGATGAATGGCAACAGCTTTGCCGGCGGGTCGAAGCGCGGGAGGGGCCTGGCCACTGTCTCCATGGCAACGCCGGCCCGCGGGGATTTTTTAATTGCGGGCGCGTCGGGTCCGGCCGGCAGGCGGCGATCCGCTCGTCGCAGGCCTCCACTGCGCGCCTTTTAATTGGCCATCGGGTTTTTTAATCAGTCCATTAGCAAGGAGCAGACAGCGCCAGCGGAACAGCGATTTTCAGATTCACCCCTTCTTCCGTGTCACATGTCGCTATAGGTGATGAATCAAATGCAGTCTATTTTATTTTATTTTTTTCTTTATTTATTTATTATTTTTTTATGGTTGTCACCAGACATCTGTTTGGTTTGACGTGGCCGCCTTGAGTCCTATTCCTCAAAGTAGCCCTTACACCCAACACACTCAGTCATTTATTGAATACATTCCAATCTCGGTTTTCCCCTGAAGGTTTTACTCTCTACAGCTCGTTCTAGAACTGTGGAAATTATTCCCTGATGTCTTAACACATATTCCATCATCCTGTCCTTCTTCTTGTCAATGTGTTCCACATTTTATCCTCGCTGATTGTGTGGAGAATCTGCTCATTCATTACCTTACTTGCACATTACCCGTTTTTGTCTATTAGTCAATTTCCTCCTGCCCACCTCCTTCACCCCAACTTCATACATTTCCTCCGTCCCCCCTCTCTGTCATTTTCACCTCCCCTTCTCTCTGTCCATCTGTTCCTCCCTTTCTGGCCATCTCATCTTCAGCCGCGCGGGGTAGCTGCGTCTTGTCACGGTCCGTGCGGCTCCCCCCGTCGGAGGTTCGAGTCCTCCCTCGGGCATGGGTGTATGTGTCGTCCTTAGTGTAAGTTAGTTTAAGTTAGATTAAGTAATGAGTAAGCTTAGGGACCGATGCCCTCAGCAGTTTGGTCCCATAATACCTTACCACAAATCTCCGATTTCCATCTCATCTTCACCTCTATTTTCTCCTCCTCCACCTCCCTGACCATTTCCTCCCGCCCGTCTTTCTGTTTCTCTCCTCGTCTCCTTCTCTCTCTGTCCATCTCTCTTTCTGTCCTCCTTCTTCTCCCCCTTCGAGCTCCGTATTAACAACCCCCACCCCAATAGAAGGTTTCTGGTTCTTATCCCCACGGTGTTTCTTTCCAGATAACAAGTAATAATTGTACTAAGTTAGGTTGAAATCGATCCGAGGATTTAACAGGAAATAAACGTAAATATGCATGTGAAACGTTTTTGTATAGCTAGCTAATTTCGTCTTGCACTTTCACTTGCACCCAGATCAATATTTATGAAGTCTTACCTCCTGAACTGTGAGTCTGTGGAAACTGCCTGCGAAATGTGTTTCCAATAGAGTTAGTAGTAAAGAACTGCATGAACAACGAAAATCTAGTAAGCGATAAACTACACTCCTGGAAATGGAAAAAAGAACACATTGACACCGGTGTGTCAGACCCACCATACTTGCTCCGGACACTGCGAGAGGGCTGTACAAGCAATGATCACACGCACGGCACAGCGGACACACCAGGAACCGCGGTGTTGGCCGTCGAATGGCGCTAGCTGCGCAGCATTTGTGCACCGCCGCCGTCAGTGTCAGCCAGTTTGCCGTGGCATACGGAGCTCCATCGCAGTCTTTAACACTGGTAGCATGCCGCGACAGCGTGGACGTGAACCGTATGTCCAGTTGACGGACTTTGAGCGAGGGCGTATAGTGGGCATGCGGGAGGCCGGGTGGACGTACCGCCGAATTGCTCAAGACGTGGGGCGTGAGGTCTCCACAGTACATCGATGTTGTCGCCAGTGGTCGGCGGAAGGTGCACGTGCCCGTCGACCTGGGACCGGACCGCAGCGACGCACGGATGCACGTCAAGACCGTAGGATCCTACGCAGTGCCGTAGGGGACCGCACCGCCACTTCCCAGCAAATTAGGGACACTGTTGCTCCTGGGGTATCGGCGAGGACCATTCGCAACCGTCTCCATGAAGCTGGGCTACGGTCCCGCGCACCGTTAGGCCGTCTTCCGCTCACGCCCCAACATCGTGCAGCCCGCCTCCTGTGGTGTCGCGACAGGCGTGAATGGAGGGACGAATGGAGACGTGTCGTCTTCAGCGATGAGAGTCGCTTCTGCCTTGGTGCCAATGATGGTCGTATGCGTGTTTGGCGCCGTGCAGGTGAGCGCCACAATCAGGACTGCATACGACCGAGGCACACAGGGCCAACACCCGGCATCATGGTGTGGGGAGCGATCTCCTACACTGGCCGTACACCACTGGTGATCGTCGAGGGGACACTGAATAGTGCACGGTACATCCAAACCGTCATCGAACCCATCGTTCTACCATTCCTAGACCGGCAAGGGAACTTGCTGTTCCAACAGGACAATGCACGTCCGCATGTATCCCGTGCCACCCAACGTGCTCTAGAAGGTGTAAGTCAACTACCCTGGCCAGCAAGATCTCCGGACCTGTCCCCTATTGAGCATGTTTGGGACTGGATGAAGCGTCGTCTCACGCGGTCTGCACGTCCAGCACGAACGCTGGTCCAACTGAGGCGCCAGGTGGAAATGGCATGGCAAGCCGTTCCACAGGACTACATCCAGCACCTCTACTATCGTCTCCATGGGAGAATAGCAGCCTGCATTGCTGCGAAAGGTGGATATACACTGTACTAGTGCCGACATTGTGCATGCTCTGTTGCCTGTGTCTATGTGCCTGTGGTTCTGTCAGTGTGATCATGTGATGTATCTGACCCCAGGAATGTGTCAATAAAGTTTCCCCTTCCTGGGACAATGAATTCACGGTGTTCTTATTTCAATTTCCAGGAGTGTATTTCTTTTCATAATTTTTTGGAGGGTGTCAGCAACAGAAAGTCTCGTATAGGTTTGAAATTGCTTGTAAAGTTTGTTGCAAGTCACTAAGGTTCAAAAATGGTTCAAATGGCGCTGAGCACTATGGGACTTGACTTCTGAGGTCATCAGTCCCCTATAACTCAGAACTACTTAAACCTAACTAACCTAAGGACATCACACACATCCATGCCCGAGGCAGGATTCGAACCTGCGACCGTAGCGGTCGCGAAGTCACTAAGGGCCCTCATTCTTAAATACTAGATGAATACAGCCCGGCTGTTTGCGCATCGTGACCTACGTTACATTTCGCCCCACCCTTTTGAAAGGAAGGTGGTTCTTAGACCACAACGGTTCTTTCCCTACAATAAGTGACATGTGTCCCAAGTTTGCTTGAAATAGATCCAGTGGTTAAGGCGAAGATGTGGAATATACATTAATAACACTTTATAATATGGGTGGATTATCAGTCCACGTAATACTTAACGTCTTTCTACAGCACTGTATCTCAGGCATTCATCTCAGCTTCTGTCACTGTCCATGCTACACTTGTTTACAATACCGTGCTCCAGACGTACATTCTCAGCAGTTTCGTCCTCAAATTAAGGCCAACATTTGCTGCTGTTAGGCTTCTTTTGGCCAGGAATGGCCCTTTTGTCAGCACTAGTCGATTATTTATGTCATCTTTACATCTTTTGTCACATGTTATTTTGCTACTAATGTAGCACAGCTCCTTCCCCTTGTCTACTTTGTAATCCGCAATTCAGATGTTAATTTTATCAACCACCTCATTTGTGCTACTCCACATTACTGTCGCATTACTTCTTTACTCTCAGTCCATATTCTGTGCACAGTGGACTGCTCATTTCCTTCAGTGTGTCTTGCAATACTCATGGAAAAATTCCTGGAGTAGTTGGTGTTAGAGCTGCACCTTTTTTAGATTATAGTCAGCTGATAGATATACCTGCTTAAAGGAAGTCCCTCTAACTAAGGGCTCACCTTCAGGGGATGTACTGTTTCCAAGTAGAGAAGGAATTAGCACATTTCATCAACATATAAGAGGTGTTAGAGACAAAGTTAGTGAACTGCTTATAGATGTTGACTCTGAAATTATTGGTATATGGGAGCACCACTAAAATAATTTGACAATTCAGAGGCTTCTTTTACCAGGATGTAGATTAGTTGGCTGTTTTTCAAGGAGTTCCTTGTAAGGTGGAGGAGTGGCTATGTACGTAAAAAACAGCATTCCATTTGAGTCCATAGACGTATCACGGCACTCCACTGAACAGTTATTTGAATGCTGTGCAGGGGCAGTTGAATTTAGTGAAACTAAACTTCTAATCGTTGTTGTTTATAGGTCCTCTAACTCTGACTTCAGAGCATTTCTGTTCAAGCTAGAGATGGTTCTTGATTCATTTTTGTAGGAAGTACCAGAAATTAGTTATATGTGGTGACTTTAATACAAATTTTGTATATGATGGCGCAAGAATAAATGATGTTGGTAGATATCATAAATTAATATGATGTGATGCAGACTGTGTTTTTTCCAACTAGGGTGCAGGGGAATAGTAGCACAGCCATAGACAATATTTTTATTCATTATTCATTACTAGATGGGCATTCTGTTAGTAAAAGGGTGAATGGCCTTTCAGACGATGATGCACAAATTTTAACACTAAAAGGCTTTAGTACTCAAACAAATGTCACAGTTAATTACAAACTATGTAGGAAAGTTAATCCAACAGCAATAGAGTTTTTTTAAACGTTGTCAAGCAAGAGTGGCAGGATATTTATAGTGGCGACAACATAGACGATAAATATAACGCTTTCCTTAACACATTTCTCATGCCCTTTGAGAGTTGCTTTCCATTAGAACATTCTAAACGGGGTACTAGCAGTAATAGGCAGCCTGGGTGGCTGACTAGTGAGATAACGATATCATGTAGCGGGAATTATATCAAAATGTTAGAAGAAGTGACAATCAAGCTACAGTAGCCCATTACAAACGGTATTGCAAGGTGCTTAAAAATGTTATTAGGAAGGCAAAGAGTATGTGGTATGCAAATAGAATAGCTAATTCCCAGGATAAAATTAAAACCATATGGTCAGTTGTGAAGGAAGCGTCTGGTCAGCAGCACAAGGTCGACGATATAAAGTCAGTTCGCAGTAAAAATATTTCTGTTACAGATAAATCAGATATAAGTACAGTATTTAACAATCATTTTCTGAGCATTGCTGGAGAATTAAATAAAAATCTATTTTCTACAGGAAATCATATAACTTTCTTGGTAAATGCCTTTTCGAGATTGATCTCTGAATTACTCCTCTGTGATACGGACAAGAAGGAGATCGAGTCAATAATTAAATCACTGAAAACAAAAGACTCCAATGGTTATGATGGAGTGCCTAGTAGAAGATTAAATTGCTGTGCTATAATGTTAGTTCTGTATGTAGCCATATTTGTAATTTTCCTTTAGGAAGGGTCAGTTTCCTGAACGATTAAAGTACTCAGTAGTAAAGCCGCTTTTTGAAAAGGGAGAAAGGGATAATGCAGGTAATTTTAGACCTATTTCTATGCCATGAGTGTTTGCTAAAGTAATTGAAAAGGTTGTGTACGTAAGGATAATTGATCATTTTACATCACACGATTTGTTATCAAATGTACAGTTTGGCTTTAGAAGTCGTTTAATAACTAAAAATCCTATATTCTCTTTTCTTTGTGGGGTACTGGATGAGTTAAGCAAAAGGTTTCGAACGCTAGGCTATTTTTTTATTTAACTAAAATACTGCTCCAGAAGTTGGACCATTGCGGAATACGGGGAGTAGCTCACAATTGGTTCAGCTCTTACTTTAGCAACAGACAGCAAATGGTCATTATTCGGAATGATGAGAATGACTGTGATGTGGGGTCTGAGTGGGATATGGTCAAGTTGGGGGGGGGGAGTGAGGAAGGGACGGTACCCCAGGGATCAGTGTTGGGGCCACTCCTGTTCCTTACTTACATAAATGATATGCCCTCTAGTATTATTGGTAACTCTAAAGTATTTCTGTTTGCTGATCTTCCCGCGCCCGGGTTCCCGGGTTCGATTCCCGGCGGGGTCAGGGATTTTCTCTGCCTCGTGATGACTGGGTGTTGTGTGATGTCCTTAGGTTAGTTAGGTTTAAGTAGTTCTAAGTTCTAGGGGACTGATGACCATAGATGTTAAGTCCCATAGTGCTCAGAACCATTTGAACCATTTTTGTTTGCTGAGGGCACTAGCTTGGCAGTAAAGGATGTTGTGTGCAACATTGGCTCTGTTTCAAATAGTGCAGTTCATGACCTAAGTTCATGGCTTGTAGAAAATAAACTAACACTAAATCACAGTAAGACTCACTTTTTACAGTTTCTAACACACAATTCAACAAAACCTGACGTTTTAATTTCACAGAATGGGCATATGATTAGTGAAACTGAACATTTCAAATTTCTAGGTATTCAGATAGATAGTAAACTGTCGTGGAAAGGCGACGTTCAGGATCTTGTTCAAAGACTTCATGTTGCCATTTTTACTATTCGAACGGTATCTGAAGTGAGTGATCATTCGACACAAAAATTAGTCTACTTTGCTTATTTTCATTCGCTTATGTCGTATGGTATTATATTTTGGGGTAACGCTTCGCATTCTAAAAGGGTACTTTTGGCTCAGAAACGGGGAGTTCGGGCAATTAGTGATGTAAGTGCACGAAACTCTTCTCGACCCGTGTCCATGAGTCTGGGTGTTTTTTCATTGGCCTCTCAATATATATATATACCTTACTGTCATTTCTTGTAAACAATATTTGCTTTTTCCCAAGAATAAGCAGCTTTCACTCAGCTAATACTCGCCAGAAATCAAACCTGCATTTGGATCGGACTTCCTCAACTCTTGTGCAGATAGGTGTGCAGTATACTGTTGCATCCATTTTCAATAAGTTACCATTCGAATTCAAAAATCTTAACAGTAATCCACGCGCTTTCAAATCGAAACTGAAGAGTTTCCTCATGGGTTACTCCTTGTATTCTGTCGAGGGGTTCCTTGAAAAATTGAGCTGATTCTTGTTGTATTGTTGACTGCGATTACGTAAACTTATAGACTCACTTTTTTCAGGTTCATAAACATTTATTTTTATCTGTTATTTCTTTTATGTTGTAATTTCACGTACTGACACGTTCTATGACCTTGGAGATTTGCTCCTCAATTTGCTCCTACGGAACTTGACGTATAAATGAATAAATACTTGCAAAGTTAAAGCTGTTTTAACCTGAATAGCTTCTTTTTGAATGAACTTCGAACAACAATACTTCATTCAGTACTAATATATTTTGGAAATGCATTTGACCTCATTCCTTATACTTAACTGATTTTAAATAGGACAGTAGCACAATGCAAGGCTGGAGGTCTTTAATGTTTTAATTAATCCAAACTTAACAATACAAGCTACCCACTTTTAAATCACTTTAAACATCTTAACGGTGAAGCAGCATTGCTAATTTAGCATATATTAGTATGGTTTATAAAATCAGTGCCCAATGGCCCTTATTCACGCACAAAAAGATACATTATAAGACATTGAAAACGAGGTACTTTGTAGTCACTTAAGCAGGTTAAAGTTGTTACTTCATGTACTGTTCATCTCGAGGAAAAGCACCAATCTTCAAACTGTTACAAAACTCAATTTCAAGAAACATCAGCTCTTACATATTCTGGTCTCTGATGGTGATTATTATGCTCTGTTAGGTAATCAGACATGTTGTATCACACTGTACAGCTCACATACCATTTGCACGTTTTGTTTGTTGCACACATCTGAACAGAAAAATTATTACTTCAACAGCTGTAGTTATTATAGGACATCCATACAAGGCTACCAATGATAATCTTGAGCAAAAAGCATCCACATTTTGCCTGCCCTGAGATTTGTTTTTGTGTCACACACAATACAGAACAGCTACTGGAAAGGAGTACACTCCTCTACAAACTATGCCGATGTGAACTCTTTGTCCTCTTGAGAACCTGCACCATGCCTTCACATCATAGGCAGTTTCCCAATCCAAAGATTTACAAATTGTTTGCCTAACCTTGGTGAGTTTATACATTCATTTTGGCAATTTCAAATTGTTTCAGATAATTGCAGCGCTTTTCTACTCGTACAATTTTAATTAGAAGAACAATAAAGTACTAAAGTTACTTAAATCATGTAACATCGTTTAATACTATCGTGGCGACCTAGACAGCAGGCGCTGACGACACCATGCACAGTATATACATCATGCTGGTAGTAGCAGGCTCAGCTCCTACAGTGCAAATGACGTGGGACTTCGCAACCCCGGAACTCAGCCGCCAGGCCAGCAGAGGGTATCAACAGCGCTCCAGCCAGCCACCAGGCGGCGTACACGGCAACGATACGCCTCGTTGACAAACCGCACCTCTTCATTCCGCCACAGTGCCGTGTGCCGAAAATACGCCCGCAAGTATCCATCTGCGATGTGGCGATTTAGGCTGCCGCACAAGCTACAGATAGCAGTTCTCGTGCAGCCAGCAATCAGAGGACTTTCACTTATGCCGCCTCCCCAAGAACTCGGTCGCCATCCTGGACAGCAAGCCGCCTCCACGGCCCTGAGACTCTTCGCGTTTTAGGTTACTTGGCAGCTGAGACTTGTATTTGTACTATTGTTGTACTGACCGAAAAGCTAGTGTCGGACTTACAAATTTTATTTCCTATACAGTCTTCATGCTTCAGCAAGTGAAGTGCCTATACAAGATTTCATCAAACGTTTGTTCATTCTATAAACTGAAGTTGTCTGCAGACTTGTTTACTAGAACTGAGCCAAGAAGGCTTTTCCATGTCCAAGTTAAAGCTCTGAATATTGTTTTATATGGTTACTTGAAGTGATTGACTATTTGAAGCATAATGGAACTTAATTATTTACACTCCTGGAAATTGAAATAAGAACACCGTGAATTCATTGTCCCAGGAAGGGGAAACTTTATTGACATATTCCTGGCGTCAGATACATCACATGATCACACTGACAGAACCACAGGCACATAGACACAGGCAACAGAGCATGCACAATGTCGGCACTAGTACAGTGTATATCCACCTTTCGCAGCAATGCAGGCTGCTATTCTCCCATGGAGACGATCGTAGAGATGCCGGATGTAGTCCTGTGGAACGGCTTGCCATGCCATTTCCACCTGGCGCCTCAGTTGGACCAGCGTTCGTGCTGGACGTGCAGACCGCGTGAGACGACGCTTCATCCAGTCCCAAACATGCTCAATGGGGGACAGATCCGGAGATCTTGCTGTCCAGGGTACTTGACTTACACCTTCTAGAGCACGTTGGGTGGCACGGGATACATGCGGACGTGCATTGTCCTGTTGGAACAGCAAGTTCCCTTGCCGGTCTAGGAATGGTAGAACGATGGGTTCGATGACGGTTTGGATGTACCGTGCACTATTCAGTGTCCCCTCGACGATCACCAGTGGTGTACGGCCAGTGTAGGAGATCGCTCCCCACACCATGATGCCGGGTGTTGGCCCTGTGTGCCTCGGTCGTATGCAGTCCTGATTGTGGCGCTCACCTGCACGGCGCCAAACACGCATACGACCATCATTGGCACCAAGGCAGAAGCGACTCTCATCGCTGAAGACGACACGTCTCCATTCGTCCCTCCATTCACGCCTGTCGCGACACTACTGGAGGCGGGCTGCACGATGTTGGGGCGTGAGCGGAAGACGGCCTAACGGTGTGCGGGACCGTAGCCCAGCTTCATGGAGACGGTTGCGAATGGTCCTCGCCGATACCCCAGGAGCAACAGTGTCCCTAATTTGCTGGGAAGTGGCGGTGCGGTCCCCTACGGCACTGCGTAGGATCCTACGGTCTTGGCGTGCATCCGTGCGTCGCTGCGGTCCGGTCCCAGGTCGACGGGCACGTGCACCTTCCGCCGACCACTGGCGACAACATCGATGTACTGTGGAGACCTCACGCCCCACGTGTTGAGCAATTCGGCGGTACGTCCACCCGGCCTCCCGCATGCCCACTATACGCCCTCGCTCAAAGTCCGTCAACTGCACATACGGTTCACGTCCACGCTGTCGCGGCATGCTACCAGTGTTAAAGACTGCGATGGAGCTCCGTATGCCACGGCAAACTGGCTGACACTGACGGCGGCGGTGCACAAATGCTGCGCAGCTAGCGCCATTCGACGGCCAACACCGCGGTTCCTGGTGTGTCCGCTGTGCCGTGCGTGTGATCATTGCTTGTACAGCCCTCTCGCAGTGTCCGGAGCAAGTATGGTGGGTCTGACACACCGGTGTCAATGTGTTCTTTTTTCCATTTCCAGGAGTGTATTTTGCGCACTTGGAACTTCAGTGGTGAAGAAACAATTTATTTTGTCTTTGGAAACTTTTTGGTCTATTCAGACTCACAGGAACTTGAGAAGTGTTGGAACTGTAATGAAATTTCACTCTGCAGCAGTGCTACGCTGATACGTAACTCCTTGGCAGATTAAAACTGTGTGCCAGGCCAAGGTTTGTACTCAGGGCCTTTGCTTTTCGCAGGCAAGTGTTCTACCGACTGAGCTACCCAAGCACGACTCACGACCCGTCCTCACAGCTTTACTTCCGCCAGTAACTCGTCTCGTAGAGCACTTGGCCGCGAAAGGAAAATGCTCAGCGTTCAAATTTGGGTCCGGAACACAGTTTTAATCTCCCAGGGAGTTTCATGTTTGAACTGTGTTTATCAATACATTTGTGAGGTTACGAGTACTTCCCTTCTTTTGAGGATGTCTTCATAGAACGGAACACGCCAAATACAGTAAGCTGAATTAGAAAAAATGAAAAGACGTTTTATAAAAAAAGTAAAAAGCTGAGTAAGCTGTGTGCATGTTGGCAGAGTAGTTAGGTTACAATCCAAGTAGTCGATAATATGTACCAGGTGATGAAAAAGTCAGTACAAATTTGAAAACTGGATAAATCACGGAATAATGTAGATAGAGAGGTACAAATTGACGCACATGCTTGGAATCACAGGGGTTTTATTAGAACCAAAAAAATACAAAAGTTCAAAAAATGTCCGACAGATGGCGCTTCATCTGATCAGAATAGCAATAATTAGCATAACAAAGTAAGACAAAGCAAAGATGATGTTCTTTACAGGAAATGCTCAACATGTCCACCATCATTCCTGAACAATAGCTGTAGTCGAGGAAGAATGTTGTGAACAGCACTGTAGAGCATGTCCGGAGTTATGGTGAGGCATTGGCGTCGGATGTTGTCTTTCAGCATCCCTAGAGATGTCGGTCGATCACGATACACTTGCGACTTCAGGTAACCCCAAAGCCAATAATCGCACGGACTGAGGTCTGGGGACCTGGGAGGCCAAACATGATGAAAGTGGCGGCTGAGCACACGATCATCACCAAACGGCGCGCTCAAGAGATCTTCCACGCGTCTAGCAATGTTTTTTGATTCTAATAAAACCCCATGTCATTCCAAGCATGTGTGTCAATTAAAAAAAAAAGGTCAAATGGCTCTGAGCACTATGGGACTTAACATCTAAGGCCATCAGTCCCCTAGACTTAGAACTACTCAAACTAACCTAAGGGCATCACACACATCCATGACCGAGGCAGGATTCGAACCTGCGACCGTAGCAGCAGCGCGGTTCTAGACTGAAGCACCTAGAACCGCTCGGCCACAACGGCCGGCGTCAATTTTTACCTCTCTATCTACATTATTCCGTGGTTTATTAAGTTTTCAAATTGATACTGACTTTTTGATCACCCGGTATTTTGGAATAACAAGCTGTCAGATACTTGAAGGAAAGTATGTGCCTTTTCAATCTCTCTCTGTCTCTCTCTCTCTCTCTCTCTCTCTCTCTCTCTCTCTCTCTCTCTCTCTCTCTCTCTCTCTCTCTCCCCCCCCCCCCCTCCCACACACACACACACACACCTTATCACCTTATTATCCCAAAGCAACACACACGCGCCCTTGGTAGGTAAGTGGCTAATATTTGACTTTTCTTCCACCAGCTGGCATATTCCAGAGATATGCTAACAGGCAAGGGTTCCAGGTGAGAACAAGCTGTTCTGCATCTCAAAGGCAGTGCGATGCTGCCAGCGCGGCCCGCCCGCCGCCGATGTGGATCGCAGTGGGTGCCCATGCCGAACCGGCCCCGCAAAGTGCCACACTTGCTACCACGCTTCCAACGCAGCCACGCTCTCGCTCAATTACTCCCGCAATGGGATCGTTAAATAGGATCCGCTTCGTAAATAAGACCTGCCTAACTCTGAATCGCGGCGGGGGAGCGAACAAACAGAGCGAGCCCGCCCTCAGGGAGAGAGAGTCTCGAGAGGCGGGCGCCCTGCGCCCTGCGCCGCGTCAAAGGCGCCCTGCCCTGCCCCGGCCCGGCCCTTCGCTTCCCTTCCGTGCCCTGATGAGCGCGCCCGCGACGCGTGACGGGCCCTGCTAATAGCTGCAGCTTCGAGACGCGCCTCATGCATGATTGAAGGCTCAACCGCCTCTCCTCAAGCTGGCCGGCGCCTCAGGATATCGACGGACACGTCCGCGGGAGCGTTCATGGGGAACTCCGGGACGATTCCTTTACAAAATTCAGAGGATGAACCTCCTGCCAGTTCCGTCGGAAGCGAGAAAGCCCTTTTGTCTCTAATGAGCTCTGTGTCAAAGCGATCTCTACTGCGTGCTCTACGTCGGCGCAAGGTGCCTACTGCTGCCCGAAATCGAAACCTCAACAACGTACAAAGACAATTTGCATTAAAAGCTGTAGCTCCTTTATTGAAAATGGACTAAGTACTCATTTGACTTACTTTTAATACACACTCTGATGGGCTTTATATCCTTGTACACTACTGGCCATTAAAATTGCTACACCAAGAGGAAATGCAGATGATAAACGGCTATTCATTGAACAAATATATTGTACTAGAACTGACATATGATTATATTTTCACGCAGTTTGGGTGCATACATCCTGAGAAATCAGTACCCAGAGCAACCACCTCTGGCTGTAATAACGGTCTTGATACGCCTGGCCATTGAGTCAAACAGAGCTCGGATGGCGTGTACAGGTACAGTTGCCCATGCAGCTTCAACACGATACCACAGTTCATCAGGAGTAGTGACTGGCGTCTTGTGACGAGCCAGTTGCTCGGTGACCATTGACCAGACGTTTTCAATTGGTGAGAGATCTGGAGAATGTGCTGGCCAGGGCAGCAGTCGAACATTTTCTGTATCCAGAAAGACTCGTACAGGACCTGCAACATTCGGTCGTGCATTATCCTGCTGAAATGTAGGTTTTCGCAGGGATCGAATGAAGGGTAGAGCCACGGGACGTAACACATCTGCAATGTAACGTCCACTGTTCAAAGTGCCGTCAATGCGAACAAGAGGTGACCCCATACCATCACGCCGGGTGATACGCCAGTATGGCGATAACGAATACACGCTTCCAATGTGCGTTCACCGCGATGTCGCCGAACACGGATGCGACCATCATGATGCTGTAAACAGAACCTGGATTCATCCATTCGTGCACCCAGGTTTGTTGTTGAGTACACCATCGGAGGCGCTCCTGTCTCTGATGCAGCGTTAAGGGTAACCGCAGACATGGTCTCCGAGCTGATAGCCCATGCTGCTGCAAACGTCGTCAAACTGTTCGTGCAGATGGTTCTTGTCTTGCAAACGTGCCCATCTGTTGACTCACGGATCGAGAAGTGGCTGCACGATCCGTTACAGCCATGCGGATAAGATGCCTGTCATCTCGACTGCTAGTGATAACGAGGCCGTTGGGATCCAACACGGCGTTCCGTATTACGCTCCTGAAGCTACCGATTCCATATTCTGCTAACAGTCATTATATCTCGACCAACGCGAATAGCAGTGTCGTGATACGATAAACCGCACTCGCAACAGGCTACAATCCGACCTTTATCAATGTCGGAAACGTGATGGTACGCGTTTCTCCTCCTTACACGAGGCATCACAACAACGTTTCACCAGTCAACGCCGGTCAACTGCTGTTTGTGTATGAGAAATTGATTGGAAACTTTCCTCATGTCAGCACGTTGTAGGTGTCGCCACCTGCGCCAACCTTGTGTGAATGCTCTGAAAAGCTAATCATTTGCATATCACAGCATCTTCTTCCCGTCGGTTAAATTTCGCGTCTTCGCGTCTGTAGCACGTCATCCTCGTGGTGTAGCAATTTTAATGGCCGGTAGTGTATTTTGTCGTGTGACTTCGGAATTCTTCGGTTGAATAGAAAAACTGGATCAGTACCGATGTTGCCGAGTTAGATGCTCATCGCAAACGTACTGTACAGAGATATTAACCAACCATCTCGTGTCTGCGTGAGGGGACCCCAATACTCAGCTCAGCTACGCGGTTAGAGCAAGCGTTTCACAATACAGTGGACTCCATGTCAGTCACTAGAATTGCAGCAAATGCAAGCCTTTCACCGTAAACGGGCTCCATGTCGGTCGCCAGAAATACTATTGCGCATTAGCTACGGGCAGGCAGATATAATGGTACCACACCGCCCTAGTACTGCTGCTGGTACATTGACCGTCACATTATTTAACCAGTTCTACGTCGAATGATTTTCATTAAGTGATTAAATACAATTATTGTAGATTTCTTATCATTATGAGTTTTTTGTTCATTACGTATACATAAGATACCGCACATGATACCTGAGATTCCAGTATTCATAATTACTTACGGGTATTTTTCATGGATCAGGGGCTTTAGATCTGATTGTTACTTTTCTTTCCTCAGAGGCCGTTTATCCCCAACATTGTATTTACGTATGTTGTTACGCATTTATAATTCGCTTTCGGCTGACCTGCACCAGGTGGGTTCCTTGCTGCTGTTTTTCGTATCTTACGCCACATACACAACCAATTACTTATCGTGTTCGCTGTGTATCACTATATATTTTTCAGTTGGATCAGGTTTGATATTTCTCCCTTTTCAAAATTTGTTGAAGACGATGTTGCTTACTGTCATTACCTTACAAGGTTCCACATTCTTCACATATGCTAATAAACACACTTACGATTTTTAAGATACATTCTTCTACTGTGTGTTTTTATGTTCATGACTTTTGTCAGTTTTATGATTCAAGGTTGTATATATGGCGTAACAAAAATATACTTCACAAATTGCAGGACACATTCATTACACGTAGACGAAGAAATTATGTTATATGAATTTGAGTCTGGAAACGCTTTGTTTCCATCTTACAACTTATTTTTTTCAACTCATTAATCATGGGAAACACACAAGAACAGAACATTAGAATCATGGGTAATATGCACTCTTGGTGACGTCTGGTTACGTTGTGCACCACTAGTGTTTTGTTTCACATGTCCCTGTTGCTATGCGACGTACGTAATTGCTTGTTGACAGGTAGCATCAACTGTTGCAGCTATCAGTACGACCGTTACAAGCACACGAGTTATGACGTAGAGTTAATCACAGACTTGCCTCGTGTAATTGCAGTGTACACAAATGCAGAGAAGATACATTCCCATTTGATGCGTGGTTTAGCTGAGGGCAATGGCGCTCGTGCTCAACTTTTGTACCGGGATAGATTTCCAGGACGAAGATGCCCCGACGGGAAAACGTTTGAAGCCATTGATCGTCGACTCGCTACCGGGGGAGGCCTAGAAGGACGATGACAACGAAACGGAAGCCGCAATTCTTCCTGCTGATGGATAGATAGATGTGGACCAATTGTCTAACCTCCACGCTCTCCGGATCTAAACGCACGGGACTTTTATTTGTGGGGGCATTTTAAAGCTCTCGTATGTGGAACGCCAGTACAAGATGTTCAGAGTCTCCGTGCCCGTATTATGGAAAGCTGCGAAACCATACGCAATACTCTAGGGATACATCAGCACATCCGAGATTCACGACGACAGCGGATTTATGCATGCATCATACCCACGGAGGGCATATGGAACACCACCTGTATGCTGGTGCATTCTGTTAATGTGTGTTTCCTGTATTTAATGAGTTGGCTAAAATGATTTGTAACATGGAAACAAGGCCTTTCCAGACCCATTCACCTAACACAATTTCTTAATCCACGTGTGAGGAACATGTCCTGCAGTTTTTGCCGTACATTCTTGTTATACCCTTTATACACGCGGATCAGCCAGAACATTGTGACCACCGACCTACTATCGATACATGCCCATCCAGGCGATAGCAGTGTCACCTGGCGAGGAATGACTGCTAATCACACTAGCGCACGGTGTAAGTAGTATCACTGAGCGTGCTGTTCGTGTGTAGAATAAGGAAAGCGCGCGATCTACCTTAGTCTGACTGAGGGCAGATTGTGATGGCCCTGAAGCTCATCACGAACATTTCGAAAAATTGGACAACTTGTCGGGTGTTCGAGGAGTGCTTGATTCAGACGTCGTGGGGTTGAGCTGACACCCCTCGTTACAGATGTCGGACGTCGTAGGATGGGCAGACTGGTAAAACAGGACAGGCGGCGAACTCTGGCAGAACTAACATCAAATTTTAATGCTGGGCAATCTGTGTCTGAACACACAGTAAACCGAGCCTACGAGTGGCCTCCGTAGCCGACGACCCACGAATGTGCCAATGTGAACACCGCGACATCAGGGACTACGACTGAAATGGACACGTGGCCATCGGCACTGGTCGTTGGTGCACTATCAGAGTAGAATCCCGATACCTTCTTCATCATGCCGATGGCAGGGCGCGCGAATCCGTTGTCTTCCAGGGGAACAGCTCCTTGACACCTGTACTGCGGGACGGAGAGAAGCTGGTGGTAGCTCCATTCAAGCGGGCATCCATGGGCTCAGTGGAGCTCGTGCAAGGCACCATACGGCCAAGGAGTATCGTACATTGTTTGCAGACCATATACACACCTTCATGACGATCATGTTTCCCGACGGTAGTGGCATTTTTCAACAAGATAACGTCCATTTCACAAGGCCAGTAGTGTAATGGAGCGGTTCGAGGAACACAGTGCCCCTCAGTGCTTTGTACGTTGCCTGTAACAACGTTCTACGGAGCCCTTTTGTTTTATTTAACTAAATTTAGATTAAAGAGTATTAGGGTGTGTGCAGAATCAGTCAAATCAACACAAAAGCATGTGTTCACTTTCCGATTATTTGTGTGTGTCTCGTCGCTGTCCCATCCCAAGACTCTCCCGAGGGGAAGCTAGAACGCATTACACTATCGTGTATGAAGAAAAGAATAACCGAAGAGGATTGTTATCATCAGGCATTGCCCTTCATGACAATGCTTGGCCGCACACTGCAGCTCCAACAAAGACACTCCTACAGCGTTTTCAATGGAAAGAGTTTGATCGCCTACCATACAGCCCGAACTTGGCTCCCTCTGATTTTCATCTCCTTGCTCACATGAACCGCTGACTGTGAGGACAGCATTTTGGCACAGAAAACGAGCTGGGAGCCTAAGTAGAGGATTGGCGGAAGTCATAGGCGGGTGCCCTCAACGACGAGGATATTAGAAACTTTGTACCACGCTACAGCAAATGTCTAAGTAGGAGTGGGGACAATGTAAAGAAGTAGCTGAAAGGCGTAGGTAAATGATGCAACACTGCGGATTCCATTTCGTGATCGTAGGACGCTGGGAAAAAAGAGCCCTCGAATGAACTAGTTCGCCAGAAGACGCTTATACCCCGTTACCGGGTATGCGCTGTTGCAAGGAGGTGACGATTCAGTTGCGTCTTTCTTTGAAGATGGTAATGTAGGTATTAAAGTTCTTTGTGATCTATGTCTCCGTACATCTTCATACGAATGCCATTACTTTTTTTCTGCGGCGAATACATTATATAGATGTGGCTATGTGTCCTTTTATGCTGATAAGCTGTTCGTTTACCGAAGACGATTATCCAAAACTAGGCTCCATATTAACTCAGTGTAAGAACATCAAGTTAAAGCGAGATTCAGCGGGGGTGTCTCGCTTTAAGCACTCTAGTTCTGCTAACTCTTTGTACATGAAATTATTTCCTTAATACGTAATGAACTGGAATTGTTAATTTTATCGTTAATTGTTAATTTTATCGTTGACAAAAAGAGACAAAATAGATCACAACACTTATAGAAATTAAAGTTACTGAAAGTCTGTTATTAATGATTTATTTAGACGTAACATATTAGAACGAAGTTCGCTGTTCATGCATCTGCTCTGCGTGTCCATTGAAACCAATAAAATAATTCTACACTGTAACAGCAACCACCATTAGTAGTAAAGACAGTAATAAAATAATATCAGTGCCTTTTCTTATGCTCGCGAGAACATAAGAGTTTGGGCTGGCTTTAGTCTCTATACACAAAATGACGGCATAGTCGCGCGTAACAAGTATTTGGCTCCTGAATGTGTGACGTTGTAATGATACTTTCCATCTTTTTCTACGATATCGAAGTCAGCGATCCAAAGTACATGCGATGGCAGATACGTAAATCGCCCGTTCTGCGTGTGGTTCAAGACCAGAGACATAATTTACTTCCTAATTCAGTATCGTAATTTTAATGCTATTCGATTCAGACACTGCAGCACACATGAAGGGCTTATTTCAATAGTGGTACAAGTCAATTTTTGTTCTTTCTGAGAGACAGAGTCCTAAAGTTAAATGAGCACTGAAAAATCTGCAGTTGTGATACCAGAAATATTCAAGTATATATACTTGAGTATTTCTGGTATCTCAACTGCAGATTTTTCAGCGCTCATTTAACTTCAGGACTCCGTATCTCAGAATGAACAAAAATGGACTTGTACCACTACTGAAATTAGCCCTTCACATATGTTGTCCTATAAATGAAGCGAGAATTTTCGTAGCTGTTTCGAGTCAGGTTTTTCTATGGATTTACCAGAAATCGCAAACACTGTAATATATGAGAAATTTACAGACGCACCTGAAAAAGCAATCATAACAATCTGCAATTTCTGCAGTACAATTATAGCAGTAAGAAGCGGTATTCAGTCCGGAGACTGGTATGATTCAGATCTACACCTTAATCTAATCCAATCAGAACCTCTTCATCTCCGAATAACTACTAAAACGTATGTCTGTTTGAACCTGGTTACTATTCATGCCCAGGTCTTCCTCTAAAGTTTTTTTGTCTCCCACACTTTCTTCAGTGACGATTTCTTCATGCCTCATGATGTGTCCTAGTAACTGATCTCTTCTTTCAATAAAATTGTTCCACGAAGTTATTTCTTCTCCAATTCGATTTGGTACCTCCTTGATAGTTATTCGACCTGCTCAGTGGCACCACATTTGCAAAGCTGCTATTCCCGTCTTGTCAGAATTGCTGATCATCCACGTTGCGCTTGCTTTACAAGGTTGCAATCCAACAAATACCTGCAGAATAGACTTTCTAACAGTTAAATTTAAGCAAGATGTAAATAAATTCGTCTTGTTCAGAAATGGTTTTCTTGTTGCGGCTATTGTGACTTTATATCGCCCCCGCTTTGGCAATCGTCAAGTATTTTGCTGCCCAAACAGCAATGTTCATTTACAATTTTTAATGTCTCATTTCCTATTCTCATTCCCTCAGCACTGGCTGACTTAATTCCTACTGCATTCCATTTTCCTTGCTTTGCTGTTGTTGATGCTGATCTCAGAACCTTTTTTTCAAGATACTACCATTCCTGCCACTTCTCTTCTAAACCATCCTCTGTCTCTGACGGAATTACAAGGTGCGTACGAACAGTTACATGGACGATCCCAAAAAAATAAAGGAAACAAGAGTTATAAAAAAAATTAATGGCATTCAAAGTAATCATACACTTCTGAAACCGGTTGTAAAGCTGTTGGAAACTGTGGACAAACGCTTATTGTGGAATCATTTGAAGCCTAGTGGTCACGCGTTGGTGGATGTTCGTATCATTACAGGATATGAGAGAGGGTGCTACCAATATGATCCAGAGAACCAGTGACAGTGAATGCCATGGCATTCCTCGTCTTTCCCACCTCCGTCGGGTAGCATGATGGATCGAACTCTCGCTGTCGAAAAAGACTATCAGCATTATCTTCACCTTGTATTCTGTCAGCAGTCTCTTTTGGGAGGGGGAGGGAGGAGGGGAGGGGGCACGATGAACACCATGAACTGTCACTTTGTCTCTGGATCGTACTAGTAGCACCAGGTCTCATCTCCGGTAATGATGCGGACATCTAACAACGCCATTGTAAGTAGGTTCACTTTGCGCTGTAGCCTTGGGGGAACCGTAAAGCTTAGCACCAGGGCGTCTGCTGCTTGACTCGCCCTCACCAGCGATTCTCCGGCTAGTGACTGCAGTCCCTCTCCAGCCACAACAGTGGGTGCCGCGCTGTCACGAGTCACAGTAGTAGGCGAACTTGGGACTTCGACGGCAGTCGGGCAGCGTTGCGGTCTCCCACCAACTCCTGCCCCCTCCGCCAGCCTCCTTCCCCACCCCTCTCCCCCACCCCCAGTGGCTACGCCCGTCCGCCGTCCACAGACTGCTCAGCTCGCTACTTTGAGCCCCCATTACCGGAACTTGGCAGCCCCTCCGACATTGCGTAGTGCTCCCGATAAACTCCCCCTAAGTACTGAATAGTTCCACGAACCTGCCTGCAGCCCATCTACTGCGCCGACACAGGAAATCCCCCTGCCGTTCTCTTGCTTTCACTCGTGTCGTCATTTGAAAAATCTTCCTCAATAGTTACACAAGATGCAAAGTCTAGCAGTTTCGGACCAGAAGTTGCCTCTAACTTCCCACACGTGGTGTAAATCTACATTCTCATGTCTGTCTGCACGTATACTCTCGCAGTCACAGCACAATGAATGATGTCGTCTGTTTCCCTTTTGAGGTAATTTTTTCTTTGTGAAGACATAGATTTTGTGTCCGTGTTTGCTTCAACAATAAATATCTGTTGAAATATCCTGCCTTAAGTGAAACAAAATACCTATTATTCGTCACCCCTACATGATTCGGCGATATTTCGTCATTATATACAGACCTCCATTTTTTATATTTCGAACAACAAGTGAATGTTATATAAGAATACACGTAGTTCTGGAATTGTCATGACTATATTCAAAAAGTTTTAATACAAATACACTGGTGTGATTTTCGCATGATGTGTCACTGATGGGCAACGTATCTCGTTGAAAATGGGACCATACATACGAAGAACCATTACAGTGAAGTACAAAAGGTAACTGAAATAAACAGGCGACGAGGCGAACATAAACGACATTTTTATTCAAAGTCATTAACTACCCTGAAATCCTGCGATTTACGATGGTCCCGTGGACATTACGAAATCCGGAACTTAGTTCTTAATAGGGTGTGTGGTCGCCATGGAAGGCAATGAATGCTCTGGAACGTGCTCCCATATTGGCTACGTTGTTGGTAGGGAGTTCTTTCGATAGGCCGTTCCATTCCTCCAATAGAGCGGTTAACAACTGCTGGAGTGTTGTTTGAGCATGCGGATATAGGTCAGCCCATTCGGCGAATATCGCCTCATCGCTGTTTGATGCGGTCGCGCGGTCGCATCCATAAAAATGAAGTCAGGGTCGAATGCAGCTCTGAAAAGACGCAGTTGGGGAAGAAATATAGTGTCACAATAACCTTCACCGGCGAGTGTACCGTGCTTAAAGATTAGATGGTGAGAACGCCCGGGCAGCATTATACTTTCTCACACAATAACAACTGGACCACCAACAGGACCATGTTCAACAATACCGGACAAACTCTAATATTTATTCTCGGCCATAATGGCTCTGTTTGTGAACCGTGACTGTGTGGGATAATTATTTATTTCTAATTTCTGCTACCAGTCACATTTTTATTTTATGTTTAATCCAACATAATACGACGCGTTTCGAACATGTTTTGTTCATCTTCAGACGTTTATACATACATACATATAGAGAAATGATACTTAAAAATAAACAGTCTTAAATTAGATTATTCTAGAACTCTTTGTCCATTGTTTGTTACTGTAGCGGCTTGTGTGGCATTTGGGGGGGGGGGGGGCAGTGGATGGCTAGAAATCGAAATCAGTGATGTCTTCTGCTGGTTTTCTTCCTTGTGGTTGACTATGTATGATACCACAGCGATTTAATCATCTTGCTGCTTCATTTGCATCACTGGTGTAATGGCGGAGCTATTGATTAACGTTATACAATTGCACATAGTATTTTGTCACTGATTGCCAAGGTAATTCACTGCACAAATCGCTTTGACATACATGTAAACATTATGCATACAACACAAGATGGCGGAATGAAGATGAACAGAACATATTCGAAACGCGTTGTATTATGTTAGATTAAACATAAAATAAAAAAGTGACTGGTAGCAGAAATTAGAAATAAATAAAAACCCTAATATAATGAAAGGTAGAAACACGTTACGCACCCAGGAACATTGTCTAGTCTGGTCATTTTGGGGGTCCATGTGTTACTGTGTGGTGAGGCATAATGTCAGGCAAATCTCTGAACTCGGTGCACACAAGTCAACGTTATTGTACTCCTTTGCCATGTGCGTCTTTTCAGGGCCGCATTCGGCCCTGATTTCATTTTTATGGACGGCAATGTGCTACCACATCGAACAGCACAGTTGGAGAAGCTCTTGGAACGGTAGAGTATTCGGCGAATGCGCTAATCTTCCCGTTGCCTATGTTTAAAATACATCAGGACGTGTAGGATGCTTTGGGACGAATTATCGCAGCACGTCAACATGCACCAACCACCATCCAACAGTTGTCAGACGCATTGGGGGATGAATGGAACGCCCTACGACAAGAAGTCCCCCACCGACCGTGTGGTCAGCATGAGAGCATGTTGAAGAACATGAATTATTTTCCGTGGTGATCACACACCCAGTTAAGAGTCATGCCTCGCCTTTTGTAGTGTCCAGGGGATCTTCATGAATAGCGGTGTCTTCAGCGTAATTACTGCCTTTGAATAAAAGTGTCAGCTCTGTGCATCTCATAGCGTATTACTTTCAATTACCTTTTGTATTATACTGTAGAAGTTCTATGTATGGACCACGTTTCATCCAGATATGTTGCTTGGCAGTGACACATCATGCGAACGTTACTTTCCTCCTTACGTGTTGCACAACGATCCGTGTAGCTGCTTTCGTAATACAATTTGTAATCTGTAACCAACAAGGACTTCAATTAATTGCTGTGCCTTACATGGAACGAAGCTTTAAGACATAAAATGAAAATACTGGTGGTGGTAGGGTATTTCAGCACTTTGTAAATGTTCTTTTTCTCGCTGCTACTATCTTTTCATTAATACCTGCTATCAACACTGCTTATATTAATTAAGTTTATAGTGGTTTTCTCTCGGAGGTACAAGTGATCAACTGTATGTCCCTGTTGCATATGTTGTAAACGTATCCTGTTTCCACGGTCCCTACGCGAATTATACGATGGTGACGGCATAGCTCACTGCTATCGCACTGTCTCCCTCGAAAAAGGTTTCTCGTGTAAAATTGTAGGATAAATTCAAATAATACCGTAGTCTTTCTTCCTTACCTACACGTTTGTGGTTGAACAAACGAGTAACAAAACTATCCACCTCTTTTAATTATTTACTTCTTCATACAAATACAAATAAATTTTAAACGTGAACAACATTTTGGTGTGCATTATTTCTTAATTAGACAGACATAAAATCAACGAAAACTGTTCAGAATCAGATGAGGCGTCTCGCACATTAATGTGCAAAGCAGGTTAATCTCAACGAGCAGTACTTCAGGAACGTCACTTTTCTCCACGAAACATTGGAACAAGATACAAAATGTACGTCTCAGTGACTTTTATAGGTGTGAGATAGCCGTCTCAGCTGTTAGCATATGCTAAAGGATTAAGTGATTTGTTCATCATACCCTCAATGTCACCACTAGAGCACTTTAAGTGGTTAACACGCTCCATAAATCCATCAGTCATGGCTACAACCACTCGAAACAACGTAGGATAACAGACATTTTAAGAATTGAACATACAGGGACACATATGCTACCTCCGACAATTTATTTACTACAGCACAATAACACAAATTACAGCAAGCATGCGTCCGGGTTAGCGATTCATACAAAGTCAGTGTTTGGAATGTATCACATTATCCCGACCTGACAAACATATCAACTAAAGAAGAAGGAAAAGAAAGGCAGTTTTGAAATGGATTCTAGCGCCCATTCCAGAAAAATAATGCTAGTGCACTTGTCCCAAGAAAGACACCTGTACATAATATTTCGCTTCAACAACAAAATACCTAAGGACGAAGGGAAAAATTAGTTGTCTCCCATAAATGACAGAAAGGAGAGTGAAACACCTCTATAGACACAATGTGTTTCGTGTGTCTTTAAATAACCTCTGTTGTACGGACTACCTGTCTATGTATTTATTCATTTATTTACACGTCACGTTCCGTACGTCCAAGTTGAGGAGCAAATGTCCAAAGTCTTGGAATGTGTCAGTACATGAAATTACAACATAAGTAATAACAGATAAAAATAAAATGTTTATGAACCCGAAAAACGTCATTCCATAAGTTTAAGTAAACGCAACCAACAATACAACATGAACAAGCTTAATTTTTCACGGAACTCCTCGACAGAATAGGAGTGGCCGATGAGGAAACTCTTCAGTTCCGATTTGAAAGTGCGTGGACTATTGCTAAGATTTTCGAATTCTAGTGGTAGCTTATTGAAAATGGATGCAGCAGTATACTGCACACCTTTCTGCACAATAGTTAAGGAAGTCCGATCCAAATGCAGGTTTGATTTGTACCGAGTATTAACTGAGTGAAAGTTGCTTATTCCTGGGAATAAGCTAATATTGTTATCAAGAAATGACAGTAAGGAATATATATATACATAGATTTTTCAACAGTAAGCTGTAACCAACAGCTTTCATTAGTCATAACATTTGTAGAGAGTGAGTTCATATATACATTTGAGTAACAGTTTCTATTTCTCCTTTTTTCTAGGTAAATGAATACTCCATGCAGATAAGACAGTACTGCACGCAGTTTATACCACGACCACGTATGCCCCGTGGAAAAATTCTTCGGATCTCTTGGTTACTTACTGGACGTTGTGGAATTACCCGCTAAGGTAATCATGCTGCACTTCGCTTGGGAATTTTGGCTTGCTGCTCGCAGTTTGTTAGTATCAATGATTTTAATACCGCGTTAATAGCTTACATTTCGTTTATTGATAGCAAAAAAACAGTGTGTTTGATCATACAAAACACTGGGGAAAGAGGTGTGAAATATCTGCCATATACAACATTCTATGGGCAAGTTTTATGAGGAATCTTTTTATGGCGCCGTGCGCGGTTTATGAGGATAGTAGCCCGTTGCGTGACACATTTAACGACTGCAAGTAACAAGTTTCCAAAATGGTGTTGTTAAAATTGTGTTTACTGGGTCGCAGAAGCCCGAGAGTACACTTTGCTTGAGTGATTTTTCACAGCTGCGCCATGAAAACTGGGCGCTAACCGTTCCCTGACATGCTATTCGTTAACTAAGTCAGATTTGGGACAGCACCTGGTGAAAGATTGCCGCAATAACTCACTCGGCGCACAGCTTGCGCCCAGATCTAAATCATTTTCCAAATGAGATTTGAAAGATGAATAACGAACGCAAAAAATGATAAAAGATATTATCTTTGAGTACTTTTTTTTTTTTTTCAAGCTGCTGCAGTTTGCTGTCAGGCTCACCATTATTATCCTATTGGCTCTCCCAAGGGCAGGGGAAAAACTGAAATTTATTATGGTATCGCAATGAAGTGAATATGAAAATCAATACCTATATATAGTTGTAGATATCTAGGGCGATTTTACGTTCTGCAGACTCTTCACAGTCCCCTTTGGCATAACGATTGTTACGAATGTTACGGGAGGGATTATTGGCAGAGACTTTTGTTTCCTCTTTGTTTTTACTTCAACTCCCACGTTCCTGCATAACTAATAATGAGCTGCTGCCTCAGACTCAAAATCTCTGGGCTCATTATTTATTGTCCGCAGATTGTAGTCTAGTGGCTAGCATTGCTGCCTCTGGATCACGGCGGTCCGAGTTCGATTCCCGGCCGGGTTAGGAATGTTCTCTGCCCGGGGACTGGGTGTTCGTGTTTTCCTCATCATTTCATCATCATCATTCGTGACAGTGGTTAGATTGGACTGTGAAAAAATTGGACTGTGTAACGATTGTCACTTTTCCGGGCACTGATGACCGCGCAGTTGACCGCCCCACAATCATCATCATCATCATCATTATCTATTAGCCCCTACCATTTTTAAATAGCCAGCATACCAACAGCTAAACATCTTCTTTTGTTTTCAAAACTTCACAGCATTAGGAACTGAACACTTGCTTTGATGCTATGTTTTGATTTGCGTTGCCGACTATACGCAAAACAAATGCCACTTCAAATACACAAACCGATCACAAATACCCCAAAACTTACACTCGAAAGTTGGCAAGAACAATAGGCAGTCTTCAAGGCAAACCAAAACGTAGCATCGAAACAAGTTCCTAATGCTGTGAAGTTCAACCACGCATTCTGTAAGTAGAATTTAAAATATTACTACGCTATAGAAAAGCAAACCACCAGAACTATGTATAACCTACATACACATGGTCTCAAAACGTAAACTACATAGTAAAAATACACTACTGGCCATTAAAGTTGCTACGCCAAGAAGAAATGCATATGATAAACGGGTATTCATCGGACAAATATACTATATTAGAACTGACATATGATCTCATTTTCACGCAATTTGGGTGCATAGATCCTGAGAAATCAGTACCCAGAACAACCACCTCTGCCCGTAATAACGGCCTTGATACGCCTGGGCATTGAGTCAAACAGAGCTTGGATGGCGTGTACAGGTACAGCTGCCCATGCAGCTTCAACACGATACCACAGTTCATCAAGAATAGTGACAGGCGTATTGTGACGAGCCAGTTGCTCGTCCACCATTGACCAGACTTTTCAATTGGTGAGAGATCTGGAGAATGTGCTGGCCAGTGCAGCAGTCGAACATATTCTGTATCCAGAAAGGCACGTACACGACCTGCAACGTGCGGTCGTGCATCATTCTTCTGAAATGTTGGGTTTCGCGGAGATCGAATGAAGGTCGTAACACATCTGAAATGTAACGTCCACTGTTCAAAGTGCCGTCAATGCGAACAAAAGGTGACCGAGACATGTAAGCAATGGCACCCCATACCATCACGCCGGGTGATACGCCAGTATGGCGCTGACGAATACACGCTTCCAATGTGCGTGACCGCTGCGGTCGCAGGTTCGAATCCTGCCTAGGGCATGGATATGTGTGATGTCCTTAGGTTCGTTAGGTTTAAGTAGTTCTAAGTTCTAGGGGACTGATGACCTCAGTTGTTAAGTCCCATAATGCTCAGAGCCATTTGAACCATTTTTTTGAACCAGTCAATCAGTAGGGATAAAGTCACACGAAAACACCAAACTCAAAAATCTACAGAAGTGAATACAATTTATTGGCTTCAATGAACACCTCGCCAAGCCCATCTCATTCACTAAACACCACCTTACAGGCCGTTACTTGGCTCCATAGCCTAAGGCGAAGTCTGAGTTTTCAGCGTGTGCACTTTCCCCTAACGGCAACATTCTCCTAGGAAACCGAATTGACTCAACCCCAAACCCACGCCCGCTTACTGAAATGCACTTTCGGATTTTCACAAATTTCTGCACTTCAAGAAATAACTTTGTTGATCACGAATGGAATACCTTCCCCAGAAACTGCGAAGAAACCATTTCCGCCCCAGAGGAAACATCCTTTCTACATCCGATGAGGGCTCCTGCCAGATTCCTCGCTTTCGCGAACTCCGAGCGCCCAAGCAAATTATTTAACCTTTAGCTCTTCCAGCCAGTCACAATCAGGAGCAGAATGAAAGCATTTCCACAGACCATTTCCTGCTCCCGCTTTTAGCACTTCTGTAGGACTCTTACAGGTTTTTCTGGCACATATGTTAGAAAACACTGGCCATTATGGTGACATCAACCTAATCGGCTGTGGTCATCACCCATTTAGACGGATTCAGGGCAATACCATTCCATAAACACCAGGCTGAAGTAGGCCTTCTTCCGCCAGAAACCGACCGTATCATAGACAATAGCCAAAACAAGCGCAAACAGGCGAGGCCCGGAAATTATATCTTACACTGGATGTATAATAATGACACAGAATGTGTTTTTTCCACTTAGTCTATTTCGAAATTGAGAAAAATATGCCGTTCCTATTGTACGTCTCATTGTTATTAGTAATATTATTATTAGTTCCTATCTAGTACTACTGTTTAAAATGTCATTCTTGGCGTCGTTACACTTGTTATTATTATTTTTACCTTCGTATTGACCGAGTGTGATCACGCAACAGTATCAGTTGCTCTTCTTTCTTAGTTGTGTCCTATTTTTCCAGGACACCTGTAACGAGTGCTAGAATGGGGTAAGTACTGCCTATCACTATTTCCCTCTCGGGTAGGAAGTTACAATCACCTTCAAATCTTCTGTCCCTGGATCTTGAGGGGGTCGCGCTGCTTCTCTTTACAGGTGTTTAGTCCGTAATTGAGGACAGTGGTGAAACTACGGATTAACGATAGCCAGTAAACACAATTAATTTAGCATATATTGCGTAAAAAGGCATAATGTGATGTAACCGTGTCACCATGTTTTATAACATGGACCCATTTTTCTGAGTGACTTGGCGAGCTGCCCCCTTGCTATAGGACGCAATGAAAACTCAATGTGATTATGGCCAGTCTCTAGAGACAGCGAGTAAAGTTTATTCGAGATGAAATGAAATGATCTTGTGGTAGAGTTGGCCGTGAGGTCCCGTCCGGGGAAGTTCGGCCCCCGGGAGCAAGTCTTACTACAGGTGCCGCTACATTGGGTGACTTGCGCGTCGGAGATGATGAGATGATGATTATAATGATGATGACGACAACAATAATACAACACCCAGTTCAAGGGCAGAGAAAAATTTCCATTCCAGCCGGGAACTGAACCCGGGCCCACAGCACGCGCGTTACCACTCAGCTAAGCGGGCGGACATGCGAGATGAATCCAGAAATCGAGAGATGCTAGCCATGAGTTGCGAAATATGAATACAGAGACAGGGGCCGAACGAGAAGGCTTGTACAGTCAATGGAGTCGCGATGCTGGATGCTCGAGATGCAGTCAGACTGACTGCAACATAGCAAACAACGTGGCTGTTGCAAGCTTCCTATCAAGAGTCATTCTGACCTAAGTGGAAGGTCTTAACATGAGGCTATTCTCAAGGTAATGGAAGAAAATATTTCCATATCAAAGCTGCTGTAACCACCGCACAATTACCGACTACGTAGCGAAGGCGTCATGGATCAGCAGCCGGAACGGCCGGAAAACATAATGTGTATCTGCAGTTAACAAAAACGTTTCTGTAGCCAACACAGCCAGCCGGGGTGGCCGAGCGGTTCTAGGCGCTACAGTCTGGAACAGCGCGACCGCTACGGTTGCAGGTTCGAATCCTGCCTCGGGCATGAATGTGTGTGATGTCCTTAGGTTAGTTAGGTTTAAGTAGTTCTAAATTCTAGGGGACTAATGACCTCAGAAGTGTCCCATAGTGCTCGGAGCCATTTGAACCATCTGAACTGTAGCCAACACAATACTGGGTGAGGTGGAGCCGTTGCTGAAACCCCAGCCTGGAGAGGCGTACGGTCTCTTGGTGCTCAAGTAGTGACACCGGTTTGGGTGTCACGTCCTACGAGTGAGAGGGAATTGCTCTGCCTCCATGACTGACGGTCTGCCTTCAACTTAAATTCATACGTAACGGCCCGTATCAACACAGAATTAATTTTTCCATCGTGTGTACTTTCCAAATTAATTAAATGCCAATTGTATGAATTACTTTGCTCCCTACAATCGATGGCCCTCCTTGCAAGCAAAACATTGGTGGTATCCATTGGCTCGAGAAAAGTAATGTAATTACATAAATCGATTGATTTAACTTTACGACTTTTTAATTAGTGTTCCACCCGATCTGGGCCTACTATCAGTGGACCCGGAATTTTGCAGGCAACGCAAATCGGGGATCGAAATCAAGAAATCAATTTTATTTGGCTCTCTTTCTGACTTGGAGAGTCATTGTGGCTGCGCCACACATTTTGTATTCCTTGAAAAAGTCTCCGTGCAATGTATTTTATGTACCTCCCCATGTTGCGTATTTGTTTCTTCCGGCCATATTGTTCCTAATTCCTTATTTTTTCTGTCTTGAAAGTCTAATTTTAGTGTTTTATTATTTAAATATTTTCTTTCGTTCGTTTTTGATTTGTTAGTACTGATTCTTTCTATTTCTTTAATACATGCTATTGTTGGCGACATTTTTCGGAAATATAAGAATAATAGTTATGCTATTCTGTTTTCATTCATACGACAGAGATGTCCAAAGGAGAACCATGCATTCCTATTTTTTTCCGTTGAAATTCTGAGATGATTGGCTGTTCGTTGTAGAAGATTTATTTGAGTAACTGCTTGTATCTGACTTTGTCCAAAGTATTGCAAAATTATCTGCAAAAGCTAAGCAAACTATCTCATTTAATTTTTTTCATCATTTTAGAATTATTGGATCAGTTTTGTGATTCTTTTTTATAGATCAAAATTCCAGATCTTTATAGGTCTCCTAAAGCTTTTTCACCTTGTCTTTCACCAGTTTTTGTTTCAAATGGCTGATGATTTCTCCCATTCATTTCACTTTAGGAACCGTATTTGTTACAATTTCACGAATTATGTTTGTTAAGTGTGCTTAAACATCAAATATTCTAATGGTTTCATTCATTGTTTCTCCGCTACAAACATTTCTCGAAACAAGAGCGCTATTGTTGTTGGTATTTGGTTATTATTAGGCCTATTATTTATTTTTATTGTTATTACTGTATAACATAATAATTATTACGTAACATGACTGGTACAAACTGCTTCACGAGTCTGTATCGGTTCAGTTGCATTTATTTCTCAAATCAAAGCGGGCAGTGCGGACTGCTGGCTGGTGGCTCAAAGTTTCTGACTCGAGGACGCGGATACCGTGAGTACCCACGGTCGCTGTCACGTACGACAGAGAAACTGTGCTCACGACCTGGTTGGCACCCTGGGGTGGTTGCAGCGCCTGCCCGGTTTATTCTGAAGCTGCGGTTTCTGGGAGTTAATCCCTGATGCACAGCTGCAAGGGGCCTTTGCCGCAAGTGTACACCTGAGAGGTGGCAAGTATCTATTGAGCACTGATGTCAACAAGATCTTGCCTTTCCGTTCCCATGAAGTCTGAGGAATTTAGCACCTTCTCAACAATATATCTGTTCGGCCAATCCTGTGTGTTCTCTCCCCCTCTAGACATTATGTGTGCTACGTGCTGCAACAGTGAAAGACGGTTAAAACTTGTTAGCAACCCAGTAAGTTATTTACGCATATTTTTTCTTCGTATCAGGGAAATTGTTGGAGCATTCACCTATAATTTCACGCTTCCAGGCACTCTTAACGTTAGTCTCTTTGACTGTAGGCTTACTGCTGCTCCCTCAACATAGTTTGGGGTGAGAACAGACAACTTTGTGTTCTTATCATTCACTTCCTGGCGTTCTGATGGTTCGTTTCCTGGCTGGCGTTCCGTGCCGACAGTGCAGTCTGAAGATGTAAGCGTTGCTTTTACTAATGGCATGAGGCGTTAGTTTCATATAGTCCGCACTGCGAGCAGATCGTATTTATCTGGATGCTTGTGCACCTTGGATGCGCAGTTCTCTTGTTGATTTGACGAGTTTTGCAGGTGAAATACTTTGATTTTATACGCCTTTGTGTTCCTATCGGTGTGCTTCAGAGAATACATAATTAGCTTCACTATGTCATGTTAATTTTGTGTGCTGTTTTGTTTTCCATAAGCCACTTTGCTATAAAATCGAGTAGTGGCTTTGAATTTGAATAAATACTTCACTATTACCTCCATTTAAGCACCCCACTTTCTACTGCTTCTCCCATGATTCGGCGATACTTATTCAACAAATATAATCATAAATACAGTAAGGTGGTGATTTAATGCGATGGTGTTCTCTTTGCGGGCAGTGGCGAAATTATGAATTGAATGTTACATACAATGCAAAGCTGTGGTGACGAGTGGGTAGCGCTCACAAGTTTTTATTTTCGAGCTCAAACCGTTACTAACGTAGATTAGTTTCACTTCTTCATCTACATCTACATGACTACTCTGCAATTCACATTTAAGTGCTTGGCAGAGGGTTCATCGAACCACAATCATACTATCTCTCTACCATTCCACTCCCGAACAGCGCGCGGGAAAAACGAACACCTAAACCTTTCTGTTCGAGCTCTGATTTCTCTTATTTTATTTTGATGATCATTCCTATCTTTGTAGGTTGGGCTCAACAAAATATTTTCGCATTCGGAAGAGAAAGTTGGTGACTGAAATTTCGTAAATAGATCTCGCCGCGACAAAAAACGTCTTTGCTTTAATGGCTTCCATCCCAACTCGCGTATCATATCTGCCATACTCTCTCCCCTATTACGTGATAATACAAAACGAGCTGCCCTTTTTTGCACCCTTTCGATGTCCTCCGTCAATCCCACCTGGTAAGGATCCCACACCGCGCAGCAATATTCTAACAGAGGACGAACGAGTGTAGTGTAAGCTGTCTCTTTAGTGGACTTGTTGCATCTTCTAAGTGTCCTGTCAATGAAACGCAACCTTTGGCTCGCCTTCCCCACAATATTATCTATGTGGTCTTTCCAACTGAAGTTGTTCGTAATTTTAACACCCAGGTACTTAGTTGAATTGACAGCCTTGAGAATTGTACTATTTATCGAGTAATCGAATTCCCACGGATTTCTTTTGGAACTCATGTGGATCACCTCACACTTTTCGTTATTTAGCGTCAACTTCCACCTGCCACACCATACAGCAATCTTTTCTAAATCGCTTTGCAACTGATACTGGTCTTCGGATGACCTTACTAGACGGTAAATTACAGCATCATCTGCGAACAACCTAAGAGAACTGCTCAGATTGTCACCCAGGTCATTTATATAGATCAGGAACAGCAGAGGTCCCAGGACGCTTCCCTGGGGAACACCTGATATCACTTCAGTTTTACTCGATGATTTGCCGTCTATTACTACGAACTGCGACCTTCCTGACAGGAAATCACGAATCCAGTCGCACAACTGAGACGATACCCCATAGGCCCGCAGCTTGATTGTCACTACTTAATTAATCTGTTATGCCGAAATATTTGTATCTATAAATCACTTGTTGCAACGTATATACAACCAATATGTAACGTAGCTGCAACAACTATTGCCTACGTTCGTCAGTGAAAATGGGCTCGATAAGCAATCTGAGCTAATCAATAAACGAAATCTAACCTGAATAACACTGTGTGCGTGTTGTATGAGTGTCAGTTTCACTGCCATTTAAACCCTCAGCAGATCGCTACATGAAAAACTTGAAACTAATATTTGGATAAGCTGTCTGACTACGTATTTGAATAAGAATTTACAAATGATACAGAATATGGCTTGTGCAGTCGAGTTTAATGGATTACAGTACATGACATGTTGTGGTATGTCAGTGTCTCTGTTTTGGCCCTAAGTCTTACACTCGTCTCTTTAGATAACCACCATTTCCATTAGGTTTACAGTAATGCGCAGCAGCATGCAGTAGCAGCGATTAAAGCTTATTGTTTCTACGAATAAATTTCATAAATAGGGGTTTGGCTGATTGTCAGTTTAACAAATTACTTAAATTTCAAAGTTACATTAACATTTAGTAACCACAACATGGTATTCAGAGGTGGAGAATTATTATTATTATTTGGAGGATAAGGAGGCTGACAAGGAAAACATGGGATTATTGCAGACTCGGACTAACAATAACGGGCAACTGTTTTTGCACTGTGCTTCTGAATTTTTACTTGAATTCCATCTTCAAACTTAGTTAAGCCATCTAAATCTGTTCTGGCTATATAAATGAAATGAGGCCTTGAGTGTGGTAAGATCTGCCATCACAGACTTGAGGTCAGGGTCACACGTCTCCTGTCTCCGAGCTCTCGACCGACACCACTACTTCCACTCTCACAGACAGACCTCTTCTCACAACAAGGCTTAGAATCGCGCTCCCGTGTTTCGCCCTCAGGTTATTGTTAGCGATATCTGAGTGCTTACACAATGCAAAGAATTGTTCTCAATGTAATGGAGAGTTCTGACACACTCCTTACATCGTTCGTTACAAGAGAAGTCCTGAAGGTTCATCAGATCGATTAAACAAATAAGACAAAACATATTCAGGCCAAAGGCTGCGGCCATTGGTAACAGTCGATAAAATAGAGGAGTGAACGGAGGGAGGAGGAACGCTTGAGAGATGGCAGAGTAAAGTATTTTCATTTTGCGTGTTCTTGCATTCTTTGTCACCTTTTACGTGAGTCATGGACCCATACTTAACCAGCGGTTAATTAGCTCTGTCGTGGAATTGACATTCTCGTGCAACTCGAGTAATTCACGATTATTTATTTTGGCCCACGGTATTCGCTGTCATTGCATCTAACAACCGTATAACTGTTCTTTCCTCTCACATTTTACGCCGTCGCTTGATAAGAGAGTCACAAATCTGGCTCCTGGGTTAATTAAATTTACAAAAAAAAAAATGGTTCAAATGGCTCTGAGCACTATGGGACTTAACTTCTGAGGTCATCAGTCCCCTAGAACTTAGAACTACTTGAACCTAACTAACCTAAAGACATCACACACATCCATTCCCGAGGCACGATTCGAACCTGAACCGTAGCGGTCACGCGGTTCCAGACTGTAGCGCCTAGAACCGCTCGGTCACCCGGCCGGGCGGGATTAGCCGAGCAGTCTAGGGGGCTGCAGTCATGGACTGTACCGCTAATCCCGCCGGAGGTTCGAGTCCTCCCTCGGGCATGGGTGTGTGTGTTTGTCCTTAGGATAATTTAGGTTAAGTAGTGTGTAAGCTTAGGGACTGATGACCTTAGCAGTTAAGTCCCATAAGGTTTCACACACATTTGAACATTTGAACCACCCCGGCTGGCTTAAAGTTACAGCTCGAGCCTGCAATCTGATGAATACTTTCTCTCGAAAATATTACACAACGGTGAAATAGTTAAATGAAACGTAACTGAACGCAGAAATGAGGGACATACTGTCTTTATAACATCTATTGAGATTGATTTTCTATTAATTGTCTTTTAAATTGGTTTTTTCTTCAAACGTTCAGTACGTTTAGAAGCAGCAATTAAAGCTGTAAAGGTTCTCGACTACTTGCTTACATGAAGACGAGCTATTATATTACTCTGTCGTCAAGTGCAGTAAAACGGCAATTGTGGAAGCAGAAATGTACGAGTAGTATGTTGAATTGTGCGTATACTGGGGGTAAAGAGCTACGGCAGTAGTCCAAATAGTTAATGGAGCAATGTTTGGCCGCCTCCTGAGTGCCAATGAATCGAAACCTCATGTCTCGTCAGGAATTGTCAGGAATGGGCACTGTAATGTATTAATGATACTCATATACGTGAGAATGGCGGCTAAAATTCCCATCTAGACTTGGACCTACCGTGCCTTCCACAAACTGCTTAAAGTTAATGCCGCGAGGGTTCCATTTATTCCCGCATCCTTCCTTAACGGTATTTCAGTCTCTTCTGTAATGACCTAATAGTCAAAGTGACGTTAACACCCAGACTTCCTTCCTTCGGTATTTATTTTGGAATGTATTCTGTTGAATGGATTTTCTCATTTATTTACAAGCCGTTTAATTTGTTAACTTATTCGCAGTACTCTATACTTCCAAATGTGCAAAAATTCCTTTCAAATTACGTGAAAATCGCTCATACAACGTAATGTAATATATGTTGTTTAACCTCCACAGCTATAATATAGCGCTGAGGAGCATGTTCTAGTGGTGGGCAAATCGAGAACCGAGAACTTCAATGTTTCCTATTCCAACAGTTTCTCGTTCTCGCGAATCGACCTCGGTCCGCAGTGATCGTCTCGTTCTCGTGAAACTACCTCGGTTTTCGGTTTCTGGTTCTCGCTTCTCAGTTCTTGCTTTCAAATTCTCGGTTTTCGGATCTCGTTTATGACTTCTCGTTTCTTAGTTCTCATTTGCTAGTTCTCGCTTCCTGCCTCCCACTTTTCAGATCTCGGCTTGTATTCGTTTTCGTTTGTAAAAACAAGACCAAAGTTTTCGTTCGGTTTTCAAATTTGTATTTGTTTTCTCCTTGTGCCTGCTCCCTTTTACTGCAGGAATCCGGGCAACTTGACTGATCAGTTTCTATGTTAAAAAATTAGAACGCTGAAATATGTATTAAAACACATAATACAGTTTCCAGCCGCCGTGTAGTCCACGCCTAGACAGCCAAGATGCGTATTTAGCTGCTTCTATGTTTTCTTTGCGGTACATTTCTTAAATTTCGTGTGTGATTTCTCTCTGTTTAAGAGGTTTGTTCTCACGTTTTGATAACTAAAGTGTTGTCAGGCAATCTATAGCACAGTTTTCATTTCTGCTGAACAGCCATCCAGCTGCACAGCTCATGAGGCGTCAGCTTCCATTGATGTCGCATCAGTAGGTTAACAAGTTGCATATCTAGGTTTCTGTCTGTGCTTCTATAGGCATTTCTTTAGTTAGTTATGCTGGAAAGGTTAGGATGTGTGGAAGCTGCGTGCGGCCGCTTGAGTATCTGGCCGCAGTTTGAAAACATCTGGAAGTGCTTTCTGCTACGGTCAGTCGTCTTCCAGCACCTGCCTCGGGGTGTAGCGTTGGCGGAGAATCTGGCTCGTTGCATGAGGCACCTCAATTAACGCTTGTTTCCCCCACGGGCTCTGCGGCCGAGACACCTCCCAGTATACCCCGTATGATGGATTCCCTCTCACAGGAGAAAGAGTGGCGCTGGTAACACGTTCGCGTTCATTTGCCTGACCTCGTCCATTTACCCTACGTGTTGATAGGTGGCATCTCCCTCACCAGGGTCCGAGCAGGCATACTTGAGCTGTGTTTGCTGGTTATCAGGAGCTCCAACTTTAGGATCGCCATGGAGCCCCTTAGGGTCTCAACCAAATGCTTCGTCGACTCTGTGGTGGTCTGGGCTACAGATTTCTGGACCTGCGTTATAGGGTCCGAAATTGTAGAACTCCTCTTCATGGGTCACGTGTGCACTACACAAAGGAAGCAGCTACATAGGTAACTTGTGGAGTGCTCTTAGGGTTTTTTTAGGCTGAGGGATAGCTTGAGGTTCTCTGATGAACAATTGCCAGGCGACTCGAACATAGCGAAATCAGCGTTCAGAATAAAGATACTTCAGCTGTTCAAATGGTTCAAATGGCTCTGAGCACTATGGGACTTAACATCTGAGGTCATCAGTCCCCTAGAACTTAGAACTACTTTAACCTAACTAACCTAAGGACATCACACACTTCCATGCCCGAGGCAGGATTCGAACCTGCGACCGTAGCGGTCGCGCGGTTCCAGACTGAAGCGCGTAGAACCGCTCGGCCACATCGGCCGGCATACTTCAGCTGTCAACATTTTATTAGTAAATTGTCTAAGTATTCGTAACAAAGTTCCCAAATTTACTGCCCTCCAGGAAAGTTCTAGCGCTCAAATTATTCTTAGGACCAAGAGCTAGCTGCAATCTGAATTGGATAGCTCTGAGATATGTAGCGATTCGGGGAACGCATATAAAATGGCTCTGAGCATTATGGGACTTAACATCTGAGGTCATCAATCCACTAGAACTTAGAACTACTTAAACCTAACTAACCTAAGGACACCACATACACATCCATGCCCGAGGCAGGATTCGAACCTGCGACCGTAGCAGTCGCGCGGTTCTGGACTGAAGCGCCTAGAACCGCTCGTCCACCGCGCCCGGCGAACGTATATCGGAAAGACAAATTACAGGCCATAGCAGTGGGAGTGTTCACTGCAGTTAACAAAAAAATTGTCTCTACTGAGGCAGAAGTTGAGTGAGACAGTGAAGTTATGTATCGCGTTCAACAGGTGTAGGTGAAGCCAGGTTAATTGTTGGATGTTTTTACCAGTTGCTCAGCTCCGCTGTGACAGTTCTAGTCATTCAAAGAATCTTTATGGCCAGTAGTGCGTAAATACCCAAATCATGCATTGCTAGTTAGAAGCGACTTTAATCTGCTGAGTATAGTCTGGGATGTCTATGTTCAAAAATGTTCAAATGTGTGTGAAATCTTATGGGACTTAACTGCTAAGGTCATCAGTCCCTAAGCTTACACAGTACATAACCTAAATTATCCTAAGGACAAACACACACACCCATGCCCGAGGGAGGACTCGAACCTCCGCCGGGACCAGGGGTGTCTATGGATACATTGCTGGTGAACAGACAGACCGTCGTGCGAAGTACTTTTGAACACGTTTTATGAAAACTGTTTTGAGCAGCTAGTTTGGCAGACCATATGCAATGGAAATATTTTAGATCTCGTAGCTACAACCAGGCCCGACTTAATCGACGGCGTCAGTATTGAGACAGGAGTCAGTGACCAGCATGTCATCATAGCAGCTTTGGTTACTGAAGTTAATAAATAAGTCAAGAAGGCTACGAGAGTATTTCTCCTAGAAAGAGCTGGTAGACAGTTCTTAGCACCCCACTTAATTGACATAATTTAGTTCCAGTACGATAGACAGAGAGAAATTACGGGCGACGTTTAAACGGACAGTAAATCATACTCTGGAGAAATACGTGCCGTGTAAGTTTATTAAGGACGGTAAAGTCTCACCGTGGTTTAACAATGAAATTCAGAGAATTCCGAAGAAGCAAAGGCTGTTGCACTCTCAGTTCAAAAGAAACGCGCAAAAGACGACTGGCGAAAGTTAATAGAAAATCGAGCGGCTGTAAAAATATCGATGCGCGAAGCTCACAACTACCATCGTCATACTTTAACAGTAGACTGCCGACAATCCGAGAAAATTATGGTCCTTCGTAAAATCGCTAACTGGGTGTAAGGCTTCTGTCCAGTCACTCGTTGACCAGTCTAAGATGGCAGTAGAAGATAGCAAAAGCAAAGCCAAAGTTTTAAATTCCGCGTTCACGAAGTCGTTCACGCAGGAGAATCGTACATACATACCATCGTTTCACCATCGGATCCTGAAAGAAAGGAGTTTCTTTCAGAAATCCTAGCTCTGCAAGTTTCACAGGAGAGCTTCTGTGAAGTTTGGAAGGTAGGAGACGAGGTACTGCCGGAATTAAAGCTGTGAGACCGCCTAGTGAGTCGTGCTTGAGTAGCTCAGTTGGTAGGGCACAGGCCAGCGAAAGGCAAAGCTTCCGAGTTCGAGTCTCGGTCCGGCACAGTTTTAATCCGTCAGGAAGTTTAATAGCACTGCTGTATTACAAGAGTAAATGACCCTAGTTTTTAAGCTGTTATCAAGTTTTAAACGTGACTCTCGGTAACTTTGTCAACTAAGTGATCAATAGATCAGGACCCGAATCAAAAGGATGGACGGGAGGGGGGCGGGCGGGTAGTATTAGCGACTAATTTAGTGGAGGTCGCGGGAAGGAGCCCAGCTTGGGTATCATGTTTAACATGAGACCTTGCCAATTGGAGTGGATCAGAATAATTGTATCAACTGTCGGACTTTAGTTAGATGTGGTATATATTGCTGGTTGGATACATCATGTCGATAATCTGAAACATTTATGACAAATGATGATTGTCGTCCTTCCGTGGTACACTCATAAATATTCGCACATAAAGTGATGATGTTATGTTCTCTGAATTTGTATTCGTTCTAAGTAATGATTCTCCATCATGAACAGGAAAAGGGGAGCTGACTGCGATCGTCGCATTTGATATCCTGCAGTTGACAACTATCCATGCTATAGATATCATGACGAAAAGTAACAATAATGTAGCACAAAGTGTCCAGATATCTGCAGAATTTTCCGTCGTTAAGGCAACCGTATACTTCCGTGTATCAGTTTTACGATTTGTGAGACGACATGTGTAACTTACTTCCTAAAGACGCTACGTATACTCCGAATATAGCCTTCCATGACGATACGAGCACTGCGCAAGACTGACGCATTGTCGGAAGAGAGTACATGCGGGTTTCCTACATACACAGCTCTGCTTTAGTACTGATAACAGGTACATTGCAAAGTCCTACTGAAATTACACGACAACTGGAAACGTGCTCCGAAGTTGAAGTATGCTTAACGGTACGACTGTTACGGGAAAGACATCTAAAATGTATCATGTCCGAAAGAACAGACACCACGCAATTATATAATTAATTCGCCTAGCTGGGAAATGGATCCACCTTCTTAAGTGCGGACGCACAAATACATCCGACTTTCTGTGGGGATCTCAGAGTAGCGAGCGTGGAGGGAATGGACAGGGACTGCCGATAGGTAGCGCTCGATCGGAGTGTGAATCGACCGTCAGACGTGCCGAGACAGTCCGCGCAGTTATAGTAACGCGGTGTGTCGAAGGCGCAGTGGTTAACGCACCTGTAGTGTCCAGGAGATCCCGTGTTCGAATCTTGGTCCGGTACACATTTCCATTCATCGCTGCTGATTCCGCGTAATGGCCCGATGCAGTGGACAGCAGTTATCCCTTTCCTTTCCCCCCCCCCCCCCCCTTTCGTGCTTCCTCTCTCCACCTTCAATTTACATACAATGTCTAAATTGCTTACAGGTTCACCGTGATATTCTTGCAATATTTCGACGTCCAACCATAGTGAAATGGTGCTGACAATTTGACAAACGTCGCCCGGATGTGGGTGATGTGATGCTGATCGAGAATGAAGGCCATGGACATCGGCCTCCGACGACAATGTCCCGGCAACCTTATCTGTAAGCTGAAAGACCAACCTAGTGGCCGGGGGGGGGGGGGGGGGGGTGTAGCGGCGGAGCGGCAAGAGAGAATTCTCCAGCGACGAAGACGTTAATGCAAGGTTTCTCGAATGGGCCCGCGACCAAGGAGCAAATTTCTATCGTCCAAGAATTAAACGATTCGTCGAACTTTCCGACCACTGTTTACAGACTCTGTGACTATGTTGCAAAATAGTGCCATGCATCTGTGTTACTTCGAATTACAGTGCAGTATTCGATAAAACTTACTTGCTTGCCATAATAACGTGTAAGTTACTTTTTAAGTCCCGTCGTATATAAGCGAATTCGCAGTACTAAAAATGGTTTGTCATCTATGGCATAAGCACAGTCCATGTAACACATTACATTTAGAGTTATTACGAGAAATAGTGCCGGTGATGTTTATGGGGAACCCTCGTCAAAACTTAACGGTCACAGTGATATATTTCTGGAAGGCAGTTACGTACATTAACATCAACACTATTGCTCAAAACAATCATAATTTCTAATAACAGGCAATCGGACTGAATGTGGGTAGAAAAATGGTTCAAATGGCTCTAAGCACTATGGGACTTAACATCTGAGGTCATCAGTCCCCTAGACTTAGAACTTCTTAAACCTGACTAACCTAAGGACATCACACACATCTATGCCCGAGGCAGGATTCGAACCTGCGACCGTAGCAGCAGCGCGGTTCCGGACTGAAACGCCTAGAACCACTCGGCCACAACGGCCGGCGAATGTGGGTAGAATTAACTAAGTAAGTTAAAGAAAATATTAAGTAAAAACCAGTGTATGTGTAAATTTAGACCTCACAAAAGTAAAACCAGATTACCTGAAACTTTCAGGATTAATGAGATACAGCAAATTGAATTAAAATGGCAATGCTAGTCGCATGTCCAAGTGACACTTTCAAATTCACTTCAATTTCAACACAGGTTGCAAGGAACAGACTTGACAAGAACAACACAACAGGACTCATTCACTCACTCATTCGTATTAAACACTTTTAGCAATATTAGGTAACGTAATAAATGTAGGAGATCAAGTACTTCAGTAATGAATAGGGCCAATGCAGTAGGGTTCCTATCTAAATTGATGCTCGTTGCAGTGCAGCGCAGCGCAGAATGTCTTTAGCAATTTTATACTGTTTACTGATGTGTCGTTTACGCTGTTCTAGTGGTTCTTAACGTTAAACTTATTCATCAGACACAGGAACTGTTTCTTCTATTGGGTGAATCACTATACTCGAACGCAAGATTTAGCTTTGCTAATTCAGCCTATCTACTAGCTTTAGTCTTTATAAATGGAACGTGTGACAAAGTTTACAGCCAAAATACATTACTTTCCTAGAAAGAGTATGGAGGCGGCGCATTACTGGGGACGCTGACAAGTAAAGTCCACGCTGGCATCGGCTCATCTGTGTGCGCACCGCCTCTCACTTGCATCTTAGTCTCCAACTGGTTGGGCCCGTCTCCTCAAGCGAATTACATGGGTCATGGCAGCTTCTGCGCTTGCCGAGCAGCAGTGGCCGCGACCGCGTCACCTCTTTCGCTACGACCGTACTGTTCTCGTGCCCAATTTTCTCGTTTGCGCTTAGCGCTTTTACAGTGGTTTTCCGAAACGACAATACTGACCCACCATTATATGTCCACCCACGCGCCACAAACCACTGTGAAGTGTATGGCATTAGGTATGTAAGTAGGCTGTTTAGGTTCTTATATTGGTAACGCCGCCGCCACGTAGCGCTCTGTATGAAAATCACTGGCTGTGCTGTGTGCAGTCTGTGGCTGGTTGGCATTGTTGTAATACTCGCTATTGTAGCGTTGGGCAGTTGGCTGTTAACAGCGCGTAGCGTTGTGCAGTTGGAGGTGAGCCGTCAGTAGTGGTGGATGTGGGGAGTGAGATGGCGGAGTTTTGAGAGCGGATGATCTGGACAGAGACAGTAAATTTGTAAGACTAGATGTCATGAACTGATATATATATTATGACTTTTGAACACTATTAAGGTAAATACACTGTTTGTTCTCTATCAAAATCTTTCATTTGCTAACTATGCCTATCAGTAGTTAGTGCCTTCAGTAGTTTGAATCTTTTATTTAACTGGCAATAGTGGCGCTCGCTGTATTGCAGTAGTTCGAGTAACGAAGATTTTTTGTGAGGTAAGTGATTTGTGAAAGGTACAGGTTAATGTTAGTCAGGGCCATTCTTTTGTAGGGATTTTTGAAAGTCAGATTGCGTTGCGCTAAAAATATTGTGTGTCAGTTTAAACACAGTCATGTATAATATTTATAAGGGGACGTTTAAGGTACTTCGCACTGTGCCAGTTATTAGTAGTTTAAACTCCTCTGTACGCTCTCTAATTGGTCTCATCGTTTCTTCGCGATCCAAGCGGGAACGATAGTAATGGAATGGACTATTTCTCTAGGTTCGCAACTTACAGCCAGTTCTAAAAACCTTTTAAGTATTTTTTCACGAGATAGTTCGCATCTATCTTCTAGCGTCTGCCAGTTCAGTAGTATTTGTTACACCTGATAGGTCCTATGACTTAACGGTTTCCATTTGTGACTCACTGATAATATAGTCATAGGATTCGATATTTGTACCTTTTCAAAAGGTTATAATTTTACATTTCCGAACATTTTGCACCTCTTTGAAACCTTATCAATATTCTACAGAATATTTGTGAAGCTTTTTTTTATTTGTTTTAGACATTCTTTATTGTATATAGCCGCATCATCTGTTCAAAAATGTTCAAATGTGTGTGAAATCTTATGGGACTTAACTGCTAAGGTCATCAGTCCCTAAGCTTACACACTTTTTTTTTTTTGGTCATCAGTCTACTGACTGGTTTGATGCGGCCCGCCACGAATTCATTTCCTGTGCTAACCTCTTCATCTCAGAGTAGCACTTGTAACTACTTCCTCAATTATTTGCTTGACGTATTCCAATCTCTGTCTTCCTCTACAGTTTTTGCCCTCTACAGCTCCCTCTAGTACCATGGAAGTCATTCCCTCATGTCTTAGCAGATGTCCTATCATCCTGTCCCTTCTCCTTATCAGTGTTTTCCACATATTCCTTTCCTCTCCGATTCTGCGTAGAACCTCCTCATTCCTTACCTTATCAGTCCACCTAATTTTCAACATTCGTCTATAGCACTACATCTCAAATGCTTCGATTCTCTTCTGTTCCGGTTTTCCCACAGTCCATGTTTCACTACCATACAATGCTGTACTCCAGACGTACATCCTCAGAAATTTCTTCCTCAAATTAAGGCCGGTATTTGATATTAGTAGACTTCTCTTGGCCAGAAATGCCTTTTTTGCCATAGCGAGTCTGCTTTTGATGTCCTCCTTGCTCCGTCCGTCGTTGGTTATTTTACTGCCTAGGTAGCAGAATTCCTTAACTTCATTGACTTAGTGACCATCAATCCTGATGTTAAGTTTCTCGCTGTTCTCATTTCTACTACTTCTCATTACCTTCGTCTTTCTCCGATTTACTCTCAAACCATACTGTGTACTCATTAGACTGTTCATTCCGTTCAGCAGATCATTTAATTCTTCTTCACTTTCACTCAGGATAGCAATGTCATCAGCGAATCGTATCATTGATATCCTTTCACCTTGTATTTTAATTCCACTCCTGAACCTTTCTTTTATTTCCATCATTGCTTCCTCGATGTACAGATTGAAGAGTAGGGACGAAAGGGTACAGCCTTGTCTTACACCCTTCTTAACACGAGCACTTCGTTCTTGACCGTCCACTCTTATTATTCCCTCTTGGTTGTTGTACGTATTGTATATGACCCGTCTCTCCCTATAGCTTACCCCTACTTTTTTCAGAATCTCGAACAGCTTGCACCATTTTACATTGTCGAACGCTTTTTCCAGGTCGACAAATTCTATGAACGTGTCTTGATTTTTCTTTAGCCTTGCTTCCATTATTAGCCGTAACGTCAGAATTGCCTCTCTCGTCCCTTTACTTTTCCTAAAGCCAAACTGATCGTCACCTAGCGCATTCTCAATTTTCTTTTCCATTCTTCTGTATATTATTCTTGTAAGCAGCTTCGATGCATGAGTTGTCAAGCTGATTGTGCGATAATTCTCGCACTTGTCAGCTCTTGCCGTCTTCGGAATTGTGTGGATGATGCTTTTCCGAAAGTCAGATGGTATGTCGCCAGACTCATATATTCTACACACCAACGTGAATAGTCGTTTTGTTGCCACTTCCCCCAATGGTTTTAGAAATTCTGATGGAATGTTATCTATCCCTTGTGCCTTATTTGACCGTAAGTCCTCCAAAGCTCTTTTAAATTCCGATTCTAATACTGGATCCCCTATCTCTTCTAAATCGACTCCTGTTTCTTCTTCTATCACATCAGACAAATCTTCACCCTCATAGAGGCTTTCAGTGCATTCTTTCCACCTATCCGCTCTCTCCTCTACTTTTAACAGTGGAATTCCCGTTGCACTATTAATGTTACCACCGTTGCTTTTAATGTCACCAAAGGTTGTTTTGACTTTCCTGTATGCTGAGTCTGTCCTTCCGACAATCATATCTTTTTCGATGTCTTCACATTTTTCCTGCAGCAATTTCGTCTTAGCTTCCCTGCACTTTCTATTTATTTCATTCCTCAGCGACTTGTATTTCTGTATTCCTAATTTTCCCGGAACATGTTTGTACTCCCTCCTTTCATCAACCAACTGAAGTATTTCTTCTGTTACCCATGGTTTCTTCGCAGCTACCTTCTTTGTACCTATGTTTTCCTTCCCAACTTCTGTGATGGCCCTTTTTAGAGATGTCCATTCCTCTTCAACTGTACTGCCTACTGCGCTATTCCTTATTGCTGTATCTATAGCGTTAGAGAACTTCAAACGTATCTCGTCATTCCTTAGTACTTCCGTATCCCACTTCTTTGCGTACTGATTCTTCCTGACTAATGTCTTGAACTTCAGCCTACTCTTCATCACTACTATATTGTGATCCGAGTCTATATCTGCTCCTGGGTACGCCTTACAATCCAGTACTACTTATCCTAAATTATCCTAAGGACAAACACAAACACACACACCCATGCCCGAGGGAGGACTCGAACCTCCGCCGGGACCAGCCGCACAGTCCATGACTGTAGCGCCTTAAACCGCCCGGCGACTCCGGCGCGGCGCGCATCATCTGTGAAGTCTTTGATGTTACTACTAGTATTATCTGGAAGTAATTCAAATATAACATGGACAGCAAGGGTAACAGCACCCTTCCCTGGAGCACACCTGAAGTTACATCTGTGTCTGTCGATGACGCTCCATCCAAAATAGTGTGCTGCGTCCTTACCACCGAGACCTCCTTAGCCCAGTCACAAATTTCGATCGATAGCCCATACTATAGAACGCATATTTTTGTCCAAAGTGTCTACGAAATGCTCTGGTTAAAACAGAACCTAAGTCAGCCGCAAATTCTGTATGGAATCTGATAGGAATTCCACTGGGAATGGAGCTTGTTCAGTTTTAGCGATTTCAACTGTTTCTCAACGCCGGTGACACTAATATCTGTTTCATTCATCTTTGCATTGGTGCAGGAATTAAATTGGTGCAATACCCCTGGAGTTTTCTTTCTAAAGAAACCTTTGAGTTCAGCATTTCGTGTTCTGCCTTGCTACTCTCAATTTCAGTTTGTGTCATCCGTACCTATATGGAAAGTACGTTTCATCGTACTAACACCCTTTACTTATGACCAGAATTTATTTGGCTTTTGTGAGGGAGATTTCTGTAATATTCTGATACTATAGTCGTTAAAAGGTTCGCGCATTGCCCTCTTGTTAGCCAAACGCGTTTCATTCAGCATCTCTCTATCTGTGACTCTATGCTTCATCGTACTTCTATTGTGTAGTAGTCTCTGTTCCTTTAGTTTTCTTAGAGTGACTATACAGCCAGTAACATTGGAGGTTACCTCCCATCATCATCTGCATATCTGTCCATTGCCTGGTCAACTATTCTTTTATATTCGAGTTACAGCTCCTCTTAATGCTCATGTCTCGTACTAAGTGTTTAAAGTTCTTCATCGAGATATGACAGTACTGCCCCTTCATCTAGTTAGCTGAACATATGAGTCTTTCAGTTGTACTTTGGTAATCATTGTTCCTATAACTTCCTCATGGTCGCCGATACAATGAAATAAAATGAACGTACGGCATTGTGGGCCAGGAGTCCCCCATTCGGGAAAGTTCGGCATTCCACACCACATTGGGCGACTTGTGCGTCAGAGATGGTGATGAAATGATGATGATGAAAACACAACACCTAGTCCCTGAACGGAGAAAATCTCCTGCCCCAGCCGGGATTCGTACCCGGCCCCCTTGGCGTGGCATTCCGCCGTGCTGACCACTCAGCTAATGGGGCCGGACCAGTTTCAGACATACACATACTCAAAGAGATCAGGTCTATTTGTTGTCCTTAGAACCGACCATTTACAAGACTGTAATTGATTGTTGAATAACTGAAGCCTCCTGTGAAGGTGACAGTACTGCATTGTTGTGAAAGATACGAAGCGAACTGATTTTTTCTCCTGGACTTTTCGGCTGCCTTTAGGGTTGAGTCTGGCGATCGACGAAAAGATCCAATTACAAGTTTATGCCCACCATTGACATTGAGTCTTGCCTAAACAATCTCACATGCCGCTTCAATTTATGTCTCGGTGGATCTGAGTTTTCATCAACGCAACTGGTACACCACCTCCATTTCCCATTAGCCTCTCCGTTCCAAATATACATTGCTAATTTTTCAGATTTGAAGTAGCTTTCTGTACCTAATGTGAGTTCCACTGCATTTTAGGAGAGCTGTCACTTTTGTTACACATTCATACAGTGTTTTCTGAGTCCTATAACAGTTCAGAGAATTAACATTTATAAGAACAATATCACCAATTAATCTTCCGCAATTTACTCTTTATTTACAAATCGATATACTATTCATTAAAGAAAAATACTACGAGTAGTACTATGCGCACCTCATGTAAGAGAAATTTAGGTCACTACACCAATTACAAGGTTAACAACAAACAAATTAATTTACGTTTGTAGCTATCTTCTTACATAATGTACTCAAGAAAGACAATGACTTTGACTCTTACGATTTCTTGAGGGGAACAGCAACCTGCGTTGAACAGCAGCTATCTACACAGGCAGCTCTCATATGCTCACAATTTAGTGGGAAACGTGTCTGGCCTGCTGCATTACATTATTCTAAGAATTTTAAATTATTTTCGTTCCACAGGAGCATACTTCCGTGGACATCCTGCTCGCTTCCACTAAGTGTTTCAACTGAGACCCCGTCGTGCGGTCGTTTTCAATGAAAGAATTCGAGAAAGCAGTTGCCGCTAGTGTTTCGTCCGTCGCTTTTTTGCACGAAATGGAAAACGCCCAAACGCTGCTCTTACTTCTCAAAAGCTCGTGGGGCTTTCGCTTGCGTGGGCGCCCAGGGAAGTGATAACACCGCAGCACGCGAGCATCCGGGGCGATTTCAGAGAACTACGCACCACCGGTGAAAACGTTTTTATCGACGTGAGAGGAATGCCATTCGGTAGCTCGACTCTCTCTCTCTCTCTCTCTCTCTCTCTCTGTGTGTGTGTGTGTGTGTGTGTGTGTGTGTGTGTGTGTGTGCGTGCGTGTCGGAAGCGTGCATCTTTCTCATCAGAATTTCATTTGAAAAAAGATTTTTTTTTTCATGCGAAAGAACTCAATTCTCGATCATAATTCTGAGCAGAGGAAATATTCATTGTGGTGAAAAATGGTAGGGCACAACCATCCATAGGTAACTTATAACTGATCAACGGAGCTACCAACCTACATCACTCACATCTATTTGCAGAGGAAAAAGCGAGCACATCCAGAGTTCAAATATTATGACTTAACTAGAACAAAATGAGCTGCTTCGTGGAAATCAGCATGCATTCAAGACAAATCGATCATGCGGAAAGTTTTCTCGCCCTTCGCATTAACCCCAGACTCTTGGATTCTGGTAACAAGGTAACCGAGGAAGGTAACTTACTGGTTCAAATCATCGCCCGGTCGTCTAGATACAAGTTTTCATACGATCTGCAAATCACTTACGGCAAACTCTGTGACGCATCCGATTTCCTTCCCCATCCTGCTTCAGTCTGAATTTGTGCTTCGTCCATCCCATCGGGTGGACGTTAAGTCTTAATCTTTCCTGTTCTTCCTTAGGTAGCCTATTTTATCCGGTGTTTCTAAATTTTCGATAAACGTTTCATTCAGTATCACACTGACGCCATTTAATGAAAATACATTCAGATGAGGTATCAAACAAGGTTAGCGAGTGACTCGCAAAATTTCTTGACAAACTGATTACATCATGTTATCCTAGTTGAAGAGTCATCTACAAGTGATGAAGTAACATCAGGTGTGCCTAGGACTGTGGGATCGTACCGTTGCTGGTCATGTCCTCGGTTACATTAATGAAACCGCAGATATTATTAGTTTGATTTCAAGCTTTTGGCAGATGATGCAGTTATCTATGAGAATATTCTTCCGTGCACAAACTGTAGTAATACCCTGTTGCAACTACACAAAGTACTATCTTCGTGCAAAGTCTGGCGGGTAGCGTTCGATGTAGATAGATTTAAAATTGTGCACTTCACAACATGTGCGTATTTGAAGTGTAAACACACAGATGTAAATAAGACGAAAGTTGGGCTCAGAGTCATTGGAAGAAAAGTTGCAGTTTGTCATAGTACAGGTTTCTTAGAAGTAACTTGTAAGGTTCATACTTGACGACTGTCTGATGGTCTACTGCACCTATGTCACTCCGGGCTAACAGAATGACGACTGGAGACAGTGAATAAGAGAAGAGAGATGCCGTCTGTTTCGTGAGACTTTACTTAGGATATTCAGGTAATATTTTTCCAGGACAGAAACTACATACGAGGGATATTCAGAAAGTAAGTTCCTATCGGTCAAGAAATGGAAACCACTTTGAAAATCTAATAAAGCTTTGCACATATGTGTTCGACAGGGTCTCTAGTATGCCTGTCGGTTGCATCACTTTGCTCTTTTCAGTTCTGAGTGCATGGTGAGCACATAAAATGCGTAGAAAATAGTGTCTCCCGCCGAGTATGAGGTCCCGGTGAGAGATTTCGTCTGATGTTATGCAGCCCACATTACAGAACTGTCATACGGTTCATGCTTCGTGACAATTCTCGCTCGCAATCTGCAGGGGCAATGAAAATGCTCGTGCAGCGTTTTCAATGGGAAGTGTTTGATCACCCGCACTACAGCCGATAATTGGCTCCCTCAGTGTTTCATTTCTGCTCACATTAACTACTGGCTTTGAAGACAACATTTTCGCACAGACAACGAGGTACAGACGAGCGTAGAGAATTGGCGGGAAGCACAGGCGGCTGCCTTCTATGACGAGGGTATTGGAAAGTTGGTGTAACGGTACGACAGATGTCCTAGCTGGAGCGGCGACTATGTAGAGCAGTGGCTGGAACCTGTAGCTAACTGTTGCAGATAAAATATTTCTGATTATCATAGTGGTTTCCATTTCGCGATCAATCGAAACTTACTTTCCGAATAGCCCTAGTATTTTCCTTAGCCCTCCACGCATCTATCAAGTGCAGTAGATAACGAAGATAAAAGTTCGCTAATGAGTTCGTACAGAGCTGTACAAGCAGTTATTCTTCACATGCCCCATTCAAACACTGTTGAACATGACTGCCTTTAAGTAGGAAACTGAGATCAGTATATATATATATATATATATATATATATATATATATATATATATATATGTGTGTGTGTGTGTGTGTGTGTGTGTGTGTGTGTGTGTGTAGGTGGTGGTGGTGGTGGTGGAGGGTGGGGGGAGGGAAGAGAGTAATAATCGAGTAAAATAGTACATATAGTTTTATCATTAAAATGATTTCCAAAACATCAATAATACCATTCCCAGCCTTGAACTCTGAACTCAACACTGATCCATTGTTTTAATAAATCGTTAGGATGTTCCGATCCTGTGACTAAGGCGAAATATTATATCTTCAAGGGTTTACCCCTTCTCGAACGGAGTCAGAAGATGACTAAATTTCAGTCCTGGCGAGTATACGTAACCTACTGACTCTGTTCTGCTGTATTTATTGTTCACCGTAGAGACTGGGACTGAAGTTCACAATGATTTAAGCGTTGTAAATACCGATCAAAGCACCCTATCATTAAGATTGTGATAAACAACTAATGTCAAGCCTTGCGAAGTTCCTGTACTTCATTCTGCGTGGCAAACGGGACTTTTTTTCTCTATTCGGTACCTACTTTTTTTAAATTACACTTTTTTGAGAAGAGATTTCCTTTATTAAAAAACAATGATTCAAGAAAATACATTTCTCAAAAGACATCCAGGTTAGTGTCTGTCTGTTGAGTACTGGTATTGATTTGCAAGGAGAACTATCACTTTTGTATGGAAGTACCAGTAAAACAGATTTTTAAAACTTGGGTATGTTTCCCCTTTGTTTCACAAGTGTCATGAACCACGAAAATGGGATTTTTGTAAACCACATATTGGTTTTGTCTTGAGTCAGAAGACTGGTTTAATGCAGCACTCCTCGCTAGTTTATCATGACCTAGCCTCTTCATCTGCGCATAACTATCGCAACTGATGCCATTTCATTTGGCTTACTGTAGTCTCCTACAATTTTTACTCCTCGAACTTCCCTCAGTTACGAAATCGACGGTTCTTTGATGCCTTAGCATCTGTGTTATCCACCGTTCCCTCCTTTTAGTAAAGTGTTGCAATAAATTTCTGTTCAGTTCAGTACCTCCACATTTGTTATCCCGACTCCAAATTTAATATTCAGCTTTCTCCTAAAGAACCTTATTTCAAAAGTTTCTATTACCTTCTTATCTGAAACGTTCGTCGGCCACGTTTCACTTCCTTACATCTAACTTTATATTCAATATTGACAAATTTCTCTCTTTCAGCATTTATTTTCTTGTTATTGTCAGTCTACGTTTTATATCGCCTCTATTTCGGCCACCGTACATATTTTGTTGCAAAAAATAACAGAACTCTCGTACTACTTTTATTGCCTCACTTCCTAATCTAATTCCTCCAAAATCGCATGGTCTAACTCTACATTTCATTACTCTTGTTTCGCTTTTGTGATGCTCATCTTACAACCTCTTTTCACGTCACTACCCAAATCCGTTCAACTGCCGTTCCAAGTCCTTTCCCGTCTTTGTCAGTGTCACCATAAAACCTCGAATTTCTAGTTCACTCTGAACTTTAATACCCTTCTCAAATATCTTCTTGGTTTCTTTCACAGCTTGCTCAGAGTACACATCGAATAGTTCCGGAGATTGGCCACAACTATGCCTCACTCCATTTTCGACTACTGCTTTCCTTTCATTTTCGTCGAGTCTCATATCTGTGGTCCGGCTTCTGTAGGAAATCTATATAATTCCTCGCTTCTGTATGTTGTCCGTGCTATATCCATAATTTCAAAGATTTTATTCCAGTCAACGCTGTCAAAATATTTCTCTAAATCTTTAAATTCCATAAATCTAGTTTCGCCTTTCTTCAGACTGTCTTCTAATAATACATTTTGAAAACAGTCCGTATTAAATTGTAGAATTGTAGAATCCTATGTCTTACTCTCCAATATTTCTCCTCACAGCTTTAGAGCGTGTGTACGTCACTTTATAATTGCCCTTTTCTCTGAGTGCGGGAGAAGGTGCTGTCGCGGAACTAGCTGTTGCGCAAGCGTTTCAAATGCCAGCAAAGCCCCACGCCGAATGCGTCGTGTCGGCCAGGCGGGGTCCCGCGCCATTCACCGATGCTCCAATTGGCGGATATTCAGCGCGCCCGCCCTAACCCTTTGTGCAAGTCTGCGGGTCTTTCACGCAGCGTACAATTCAATAGAGCGGCCGGGCAAGCGGTCTCCATGCCAACCGTGTCGTCGTTGTCCCGGCCCCGGCCACCAGAGGGTTGCAGCTGCCCCCGCTTCCCGCAGGTGTCTCGTCACCCTGTATCATCACGCCCTGTACGACACACACAAACGGTACCTTAATCTCACGATATCTTCGATAGTCCACACTCCCTAATTTTGATAAGTGTCAGTCGATCATAGAAATTGGCGCTGTATATAAGAGCTGCTTAACGTATACATTTTTTGTAGAGTTGTTCGTGGCGCTGATATTCCTGACAGAGCCTCATAAAATAATTGTTGCTAACGACTGTTAACACTGAGATTCTAAAACTTCCTGGCAGATTAAAACTGTGTGCCGGACCGAGACTCGAACTCGGGACCTTTGCCTTTCACGGGCAAGTGCTCTACCAACTGAGATACCCAAGCACGACTCACGCTCCGCCGTCACAGCTTGGTAGAGCACTTGCCCGCGAAAGGCCAAGGTCCCAAGTTCGAGCCTCGATACGGCACACAGTTTTAATCTGCCAGGAAGTTTCATATCAGCGCACACTCCGCTGTAGAGTGAAAATCTCATTACGGAGATTCTACATTGACATCTATACTCCACAAGAGTGTGGCGGAGGATACTTCTGCTACCATGTTTTCAGTCGGATCATGACAACGCATCAAAGTGGTTCAAAGATTGGCTACTTGCTTTCAGAAATTTGAAATTTAGGAATTTACAAAACGCAGAAAATATAGTAAGTCACAACTGGAACCTGTCAAGTCATGGAAATATCTAATTGATACGGATACGAAGTTGAATGATCACACAGGCTCAGTCACAGGTAAAGCAAGTGTAGATTCGGTTCGCTAGTAGAATACTAGGAAAATGTAATGAGCCCACACAGAAGATTGCTTACAAAACACACTTACCATCAATGCTAGAACATTGCTAAAGTGTGTGGGCCTTCAAACCAAACAGTGCTAGAAAACGGCTCTGAACACTATGGGACTTTAACATCTGAGGTCATCAGTCCCCTAGTACTTAGAACAACTTAAACCTACCTAACCTAAGGATATCACACACATCCATGCCCGAGGCAGGATTCGAACCTGCCACCGTAGCGGCCGCGTGGTTCCAGACTGAAGCCAAACGGTACTAAAAGGGGACATTGAACATCTGTCAAGAAACATAGCACGCACGATCATAGGTTTATTTGGCACATATTGTAGAGTCACGGATATTCTGAAAAAACTGTACAGACAGGTGCTTGAAGGTAGACACAAGCTATCCCGCTAAAGCGTACTTAAGAAGTTTCGAGAAAGAATATTAACTAAGGAATCTAGTAATATATTGCAACGTATACGTATAGACCGTCAAAAGATGATTAGACTAATTACGACTCCATAGAAGCGTTTACGCAATCATTCTTCTCGTGTTCCGCACGCGAGTGGAACAGGAAAAAATCTTAATACTTGATAGAAAGAAAGTATCCTCTGCCTTGCGCTTGAAAGTGGCTCGCAGAGTACTCTTGCAGATGTAGATTACATTTATTTACTTTCAGGGTCAAATTTCAGTCTTCGTGAACGTTGTTACCTTCTGAGACCCATCAGGTTCAAAGTTGATGCGTTTCCCACCTCTACGTGATCCTGATGAGGTTCGCCGAGCACTGTTCCACTAAACGACGCAGATACCTCAAAGATGACGAGGAGAGTGTACTGTGTTAGATTAGATTAGATTAATACTAGTTCCATGGATCATGAATACGATATTTCGTAATGATGTGGAACGAGTCGAATTTTCTAATACATGACATAATTAGGTTAATTTAACAACATACTTAAGTTAATATAACAACTTTATTTTTTGTGTTTTTTGTTTTTTCTTTATTTTTTTATTTTTTAAATTTTTTTTCTTTTTTTTCTTAATTTATATCTAAAAATTCCTCTATGGAGTAGAAGGAGTTGTCATTCAGAAATTCTTTTAATTTCTTCTTAAATACTTGGTTATCTGTCAGACTTTTGATACTATTTGGTAAGTGACCAAAGACTTTAGTGCCAGTATAATTCACCCCTTTCTGTGCCAAAGTTAGATTTAATCTTGAATAGTGAAGATCATCCTTCCTCCTAGTATTGTAGTTATGCACACTGCTATTACTTTTGAATTGGGTTTGGTTGTTAATAACAAATTTCATAAGAGAGTATATATACTGAGACGCTACTGTCAATATCCCTAGATCCTTAAATAAATGTCTGCAGGATGATCTTGGGTGGACTCCAGCTATTATTCTGATTACACGCTTTTGTGCAATAAATACTTTATTCCTCAGTGATTAATTCCCCCAAAATATGATGCCATATGAAAGCAATGAGTGAAAATAGGCGTAGTAAGCTAATTTACTAAGATGTTTATCACCAAAATTTGCAATGACCCTTATTGCATAAGTAGCTGAACTCAAACGTTTCAGCAGATCATCAATGTGTTTCTTCCAATTTAATCTCTCATCAATGGACACACCTAAAAATTTGGAATATTCTACCTTAGCTATATGCTTCTGATTAAGGTCTATATTTATTAATGGCGTCATACCATTCCCTGTATCGAACTGTATGTATTGTGTCTTATCAAAATTCAGTGAGAGTCCGTTTACAAGGAACCACTTAGTAATTTTCTGAAAGACAGTATTGACAATTTCATCAGTTAATTCTTGTTTGTCAGGTGTGATTACTATACTTGTATCATCAGCAAAGAGAACTAACTTTGCCTCTTCATGAATATAGAATGGCAAGTCATTAATATACAATAAGAACAACAAAGGACCCAAGACTGACCCTTGTGGAACCCCATTCTTGATAGTTCCCCAGTTTGAGGAATGTGCTGATCTTTGCATGTTACGAGAACTACTTATTTCAACTTTCTGCACTCTTCCAGTTAGGTACGAATTAAACCATTTGTGCACTGTCCCACTCATGCCACAATACTTGAGCTTGTCTAGCAGAATTTCATGATTTACACAATCAAAAGCCTTTGAGAGATCACAAAAAATCCCAATGGGTGGTGTTCGGTTATTCAGATCATTCGAAATCTGACTGGTGAAAGCATATATGGCATTTTCTGTTGAAAAACCTTTCTGGAAACCAAACTGACATTTTGTTAGTACTTCATTTTTACAGATATGTGAAGCTACTCTTGAATACATTACTTTCTCAAAAATTTTGGATAAAGCTGTTAGAAGGGAGATTGAACGGTAATTGTTGACATCAGATCTATCCCCCTTTTTATGCAAAGGTATAACAATAGCATATTTCAGTCTATCAGGGAAAATGCCCTGTTCCAGAGAGCTATTACACAGGTGGCTGAGAATCTTACTTATCTGTTGAGAACAAGCTTTTAGTATTTTGCTGGAAATGCCATCAATTCCATGTGAGTTTTTGCTTTTAAGCAAGTTTATTATTTTCCTAATTTCAGAGGGAGAAGTGGGTGAGATTTCAATTGTATCAAATTGCATAGGTATGGCCTCTTCCATTAACAGCCTAGCATCTTCTAATGAACACCTGGATCCTACTATATCCACAACATTTAGAAAATGATTATTAAAAATATTTTCAACTTCTGACTTTTTGTTCGTAAAGTTTTCATTCAATTTGATGGTAATACTGTCTTCCTCTGCTCTTGGTTGACCTGTTCCTCTTTTAATAATATTCCAAATTGTTTTAATTTTATTATCAGAGTTGCTGATTTCAGACATGATACACATACTCCTGGATTTTTTAATAACTTTTCTTAATATAACACAGTAGTTTTTATAATTTTTGATAGTTTCTGGGTCACTACTCTTTCTTGCTGTCAGATACATTTCCCTTTTCCGGTTACAAGATATTTTTATACCCTTAGTAAGCCATGGTTTGTTACAAGGTTTCTTACGAGTATATTTAACTATTTTCTTGGGGAAGCAGTTTTCAAATGCATTTACAAAAATGTCATGAAATAAATTATATTTTAAATTGGCATCGGGTTCATGGTACACCTCATCCCAGCCTAACTGCTGTAGGCTTTCCCTGAAATTTGCAATTGTTAAATCGTTGACTGAACGTACTACTTTGGAGGACTGTTTAGTATTGCTGAATGGAGCTATGTCATATATTGTAACTAGCTGTGCACCATGATCAGAAAGACCATTCTCAACAGGCTGAGCATTTATCTGGTTAAACATATCTTGGTCTATAAAGAAGTTATCTATCAGTGAGCTGCTATCCTTTACCACCCGAGTAGGAAAATCAATAACGGGTGTCAAATTGAAAGAACCGAGTAATACTTCACGGTCATTTTTCCTATTACCCTCTTTCAGAGAAAAGTCCCCACAAATAATAATTTGCTTCCCCCTGTCTGACAGATAGCACAACAAGGAGTCCAAATTTTTCAGAAATAGATGAAAATTTCCTGATGGGGACCTATATACAGTTACAATTATAAATGTCCCTATATTTAATTTAAGCTCACAGGCACATGCTTCTATATGTTTCTCTACACAAAACTTTTTTGTTTCTATACTTTTTGCACAATGATAACTTTTGACATATATAGCAACTCCTCCTTTCTCCATATTTTCTCTCATTACATGTGCAGAGAGCTTATATCCACTTACATTTACCTTATCCATATCAGTAACAATGTGATGCTCAGACAGGCATAGTATATCTATTTCATTCTCAGCTTCTAAACCTTCTAAACAAACCAGAAGCTCATCTACCTTATTCTTTAAACTCCCAATATTTTGATGAAATATACTTACATTATTTTTAATTATACTTTTATGAGAACCTTTCCTTATTCTGAGTTTCTCATTGTGCTTAGGCCTAGTTCCTATACCAGTGGTCACATGGTGTTCAGAGAGGCAGATTATGTCAACTGGGTTGGGTGACTTTAATTCATCAATGCAATTACCTAGGACTGAGATACAACTTGGTGGAGATAAAATTTCTGGTGATTGGTGAAAATTTATAATTGATAGCTGTGATTGGTGATCAAATGTACTAGAATTGTGCTGTTTAATTTCTTTCCTAAACTGAAGATTTGTTTCAATCCTGACCTCTCGTAGAACTTGACATCTTTCTGTCTTACCTATCCTAAAAAAGGTGCTGCTCCAACACCTGTAACCACTGGTATTTTACCATTCATGGCAGTGCCTCCCCCCCTTAAATTTCCTGCTATTACCCCAGCCAGCTTCCCCTTCCCTTTCCTGTTGAGATGTAGGCCGTGCCTGGTATAGTCCCACCTACTGAGATAATCAACAGGAACCACACCAATATGAGCCCCCGCACCCGACCCAAGCAGCTGTTCCAACTCCAAATTAACTCTCCCAACAGAAGAGTTCAAATGAGGCCGGTCATGGTGTCTCAGGACAGATACAAATTCAACATTGGTGTGTTTCGATGCCGACGCAATCTTTACCAGGTCACACTCTATACTGTACCCAGGATCTCTGTCGATGCTGTTCCCTGGCCCTCCCACAATAACCACGGTGTCTTCCCTGGTAAATCCTTTACAGAGTGAACCTAAATCCTCTGTCACCTGATCCAGACTAGCACTTGGTTTGAAAAAATTTGTGACCTGGTATTCTGGTCCTAATTCCTCCTGCAGAAGTTGGCCTACACCTCGGGCATGAGAACTGCCTAACAACAAAACTTTCTTTCTTTTCGATGACTTTCCTACATTCTTTTTCAATTTCCTATTGAAAGTTTGTTGTGTCCTGTCTACACCTACCTCTGCTTGAGACTCATCAGTTTCTAACTGAAGCAACAGGTCAAACTTATTTTTGACATTCACCACAAAACTGTCAGACTTAGTTCTAGGCCTGTTCCTTCTGCTACCTGTTGCCACTTCCCACCTCTCTTTGCCCTTCTCCCTCCTTAACCTGTCCAGATCTTCCCTAGTCTGATCTAGCTCAGCCTGAAGGGCAGCAATTTTCCCCTCCTGTTCCACTATCTTCCTATCTCTGCTGCAAATCCTACATAACCACTGATGAGCCTGATCCACTTTCCCAACACCCACGCCACTGCAGTCCCCCAGTGAAAGAAACTACTACATCCATCACACCAAACCCCGGAACTAACAATTCTACGGCAAGTCAGGCACTTCTCACTCATGGCAAAAATAATACTTTAGCTAGAATAAATCAATTAAATTACCGAAAATCAAAAAAGACGTTACAAGAATTAAGCCTATTCACAAATGTATATAAGCAAGTTTCTGATTTAAAATTCCGCTGTTTTTCTGAGATCTGTATTAAAACAATGAAGGTATACGCTATTTATTATATATTTCACTCGATGGAATGAAAAAAAGGACAATTAAACTAGATACTTTAACTCTGATTCTCCAAAAACGTTACGAGAATTAGGCCTATAAACAAATGTATATAGGCAAGTTTCTGATATAAAGTTACGCTGTTTTTCTGAAATCTGTATTACAACAATGAAGTTATACGCTGTTTACGGTAGTTTACTTATTTGTTACCGAGAAACTAGTTAAATTACCGTGAAACAAGAAACAAACACGTTTACAAAATTTAAGCCTAAGCGCGACTTCGCGAAGTTACGATCTTTTCGTGTTTTCTGAAAAAATACGCAAAGAAAAGTCAAACCTTTAATGGCAAGACTAAACGATACACTAATGCACGTATTTAATTTGTTGTCGGCGTTAAACTAAATTATATTCCTGTCTAAATCACTTAACTTTCTGGAAATGGTTTCTGGCGTCACTTACTCGGCGGCCATCTTGGCTTCTCTGGTCGGATGCAGATCATCCTCCTTCATTAATATGTCCGTTAAATTGATTTAGTACGTTCAACACTTTAGTTGTGTCCCACCAGACAAGATTAATGAGTCTCCTGTTCTTTGTTATTTATTTCACCTCTGTTGCTACCCGATTAAATTCGAAAAATCCCTAATTCAGCTATCCAGCTTCTGAAACAGATTTCGTTTCTCACTTGCCATCCCCCTTCATCATTTGCCGATTTCAGTCAAACGTTGAACTTCTGGAGGAAAGGAGTTCCTGATAGTTCAAATGACGACAGATTTCTGTTGCAGATCAGTAAAATCTACCAAATCGTTCCTTTACTATAAAGACAGTGATCTCAAAAGGACAATTTGTTGCTTTGCTGCGCCTTCCATACTTTTTGTAAGCATCCTAACCTAAATTGTGTATTACTCCATTTAGCCTCCATGAAATTTCTGCTGATGTGATGTGTATCATCTTTTCCGCGCACTAAAATATAGTGCAGCCAGTATATCATAACTTGAACTGTTGTAGTTTACTTTCTTGTGAGCCAGCAGCCTGATAGAAGTCTTGTAAAAATAATGACATTATAAATATGAATCCAAGCCCGCTGCGTCAACTGAATTTCTTTATTGCGATAGGCCTCTTTCTACTATAACTGCCATTGTAAAGGTATCTGCGAATAATACATAGAATTTTATTATTATCTGCTTAAATTTTTTGGTATTTACATGTTATGGCTCTGAGCACTATGGGACTTAACTTATGTGGTCATCAGTCCCCTAGAACTTAGAACTACTTAAACGAACCTGCGACCGTAGCGGTCACGTGGTTCCAGACTGTAGCGCCTAGAACCGCTCGGCCACTTCGGCCGGATATTTACATGTTATGGCTATATAGTGTGTGCAGTTCCGTCTAGTTATTCTTGACTTTTATTCCACATCGAAGCATATTGTCGCTTATTATTTTCTGTCTATATACAGCTAAGATCAAACGGTTAATCAACTAACTTCATACACCATATAAGGAACTTTGTAACCATTTAGCATCGTTGGTGCAACTGTCAAATGTGCTCTCAGAAATTCGTCACCAGGTAAATACGAACTAAAGTACGTTGGACAGCATGCACTAATGTGAAAAAGAGACAACAAGTTATCACATATTCGATAAAATCCAAACATATGTTACAGAATCACAGATAGCGGTTTGATAAGCTACAGAAGCCACCGATGTGAAATGTGAGCCAAGACTAACTAGACGTAAGTACCATTGTACACACAAACACACACACACACACACACACACACACACACACACACACACACACCATATAGCCATAACAGGTAAATACAAAAAAAATTAAGCAAATAATTATAAAATTCGCTGTATTATTAGCAGGTAGTCTGACAAAGGCAGTTATCGATGAAATACGGCTATCGCATCTAAAGGAATGTAACTGAAGTACTTCACTTCGATATTTGTAATGTCAGAACAATGAAATATTTTAAGTATTTACTTTCTCGTGAAATTTATACATTCGAATCAATAGCCACTAAGTAATTACAGCAACAAAGAAGGCATTCAAGAAAGTAGATGTACCAGCTCATGACAGTTTCCTCGATGTCAAGCCTGCACGGACGATGATGCCATTGCTCATCTTGCAATGTGTTTTGATTGGTACTTACCGTTCATGTTATTTTCCGTGCTCTGTTCTGTATTTCTTTCTCTTTTACTGTACGCTCTTTCCCCACAAGTATGAATTGTTTATGAATATATTTCGTGCTATGTAAAATTTTATGAAGAAAAGTTATAATGAATTCACTCTCATTCTATGCCGAACAGGGAATAAATGTAACCTGTGACGGAGGACGTTTACAATTGATAGCTAGAATTGAAGAACGCTGATATGCACTGTTTAAGAAATTATGTAAGGAGAAAATATTGTGGAGTGATATTTGGGCAGTCACTTACGGAGAATAGTGTTAAAAGGAGTACTTTAGGTGTATAGGACACAGTGTAGTTGTGTCGGAGAGTGCAGTGATAAGGACTGACGTTGGATCATTGCGCAAAGGTGACGCGTTAGAGCTGTTTGGCGAATTCTGTATTGAGCTATTGTTTGTTCAACGTATACACAAACTATAGAGGTAAAGAAGGAAGCCAGAGAAGAAGATCGAAGAGTTGAAGAATGGAGAAAGGTGTTTAATGGTGCAAATCCACAAGCGAGAAGAGTCGGAGGTACTTGAGAAATGAATAGTGGCGGATATACACTGATCAACCATAACATTATAGCCATCTACCTAATAGCTGGTATGTCCATCTTTGGCACGGATAACAGCGGCAACGCGTCGTGGCATGGAAGCAGTGAGGCCTTGGTAGGTCGCTGGAGCGTGTTACCTCTACATGTTACCTAATTCCCTCAAATTCCGGGGAGGGGTCGATGAGCTCTGACGCCACGTTCGATCACCCTCCCCCGTCACTCCCGCCTCCTCCCCCCCCCCCCATGTCTTCAATAGGGTTCAGATATGTCGAATTGGAGGGCAGCACATCAATTAGAATTCGCCACTGTGTTCCTAGAACTAGTCCATCACACTCCTGGCGTTGTGACATGGGGCATTATCTTGTTGAAAAATGCCACTACCGTCGAGAAACATGATCGTCATGAAGCGGTGTACGTGTTCTGCAATCAACGTACGATACGCCATGGCCGCCATGGTGCCTCGCACGAGCTCAACTGGACCCATGGATTCCCATTTGAATGTTCGCCTGAGCGTAATGGAGCTGCCGCCAGCTTGTGTCCGCCCTCCATTACAGGTGTCAAGGAGCTGTTCTCCTGGAAGAGGATGGATTCGCGCGCTCCCATCGGCATAACAAAGAAGATATCGGAATTCGTCAGACCATGCAGTGCTCTGTCACTGCGTCAACGACCAGTGCCGATGGTTACATGCCCACATGCCCAGTTGCCGATGTCGTGGTATTAACATTGGCACATGCGTGTTTCGTCGGCTGCGGAGGCTCATCCTTAAGGAGTGCTCGGAGCACTGTGTACTCTGCCCAGCCTTAAAGTCTGATGTTAGCCACAGTTCGCTGCCTGTCCTGTTTTACCGGTCTGCCCAGACAACGACGTCCGACATCCATAATGAGGGGTGGCCGCCCAGTACCACGACGTCTGGACGTGGTTTCATCTTGGTTTCGCCACGCGTTGAAGACACTCACGACAGCATACCTCGAACAACCGATAAGTGCAGTTTTCGAAATGGTCATGCAAAACCTCCGGTCGTCAATATCTGCCCTCGGTGAAATTCAGAGAGATCTAGCGTGTCCCCATTCTACAGATGGACAACACGCTCACTGATACTACATGCACTGTGCGTGTGTCTGAATGGCAGTCATTCCTCGCCAGGAGACGCTGGATGTCGCCTGGACGGGTTTATATCGTTAGTAGGTCGGTGGTCATAATGTTCTGGCTGATCAGTGTAGTCTGCGTTGAGTATCAGAAGTTTGTAATTGACGGATACTGAACTAAGATGTACTTGTCGAAAAGGTCTAAAGAAATAATTACTCTCAAGAGTTAATTGGCCGGCCGTGGTGACCGCGCGGTTCTAGGTGCTTTAGTCCGGAACCGTGCGACTGCTACGGTCGCAGGTTCGAATCCGGCCTCGGGTATGGGTGTGTGATGTCCTTAGGTTAGTTAGGTTTAAGTAGTTCTAAGTTCTAGGGGACTGATGACCTCAGATGTTAAGTCCCATAGTGCTCAGAGCCATTTGTACCATTTTTAGAGTTAATTGTCTTGTTACAGAAAAAGCAAACTTATGTAAGAACCTGGACATGAGAATGAGCTGTGTACGAGGAAAGTAAAGAATGATATGGGAACATTGGAGTTTAAAAACAAAATTTTAATTAAGTAATTTTTATTTAATAACTGGGACGGCATAGCACGAATTTTCTGTGGAATGAAATTCTAAATCAGTGTGCACGCCTTTGAACAAGTAAATGCAAGTGGTGATGAACTTAACTAATGCAATATTGTGATTTCGCTAGAATTAGACATCAAATCCTGTTCGGTAGCTTTCCAGTGATTTGCTTCGGACTTTTATTTGCATCATGTTTTGTGAATGGACTATTTTTCGGAGCAAGATTTTGGTTGTACAAATTTTCAACGAAATTTGTTCATATCGGACACCGAGCAGCCATTTGTAGCAGATAGGGACGATCCGCTACACCGGGAGAGGACCAGAGATAAAACTGCATTCAACTGCGGCCGGTGATAACAGAAGGTAGGAAGCTATGATACCCAACTCGCTAGCCACGGAAAGACAACAATAACAAACCGCAGTGTGCACTGCGCAAACTTCTAGTTCCGTTACAATCGTTGCAGTTAGTTACCCTACAGAATGTCACCAGTAAATTATCTAAAAAAATACAACAGAAAGCATTTTAACAAAATAAACTTTTGCAAATGAAATCGTAGAGATGTAGTTAGTTTCAAGACCTAAATCTGCATGACTACTATGCAAATCAAACGTTAAGTGTTCGGCAGAGGGTTCATGAAACCCTTCCAGACTATTTCTCGAATAGTATGAGGGGAAAATGAGCAAAACTTACCGTTCCAGCTCTGATTATTCTTATTTTAGTACAAAGATTTTTGTCGCTTTCTGTCGGTGGGAATCAATACATTATTTTCGGATTCCGACGAGAAAATTAGTGAATAAAATTTCGTGAAAACAACTCGCCGCGGCCAAATATGCTCTTAGCTTAATTATTGTCACCCAACTGACGCCTCCCCCCCCCCCTCCCAATTTCACGATGATACAAAACGAGCTGCCCTTATTTGAACTTTTTCTGTGTTCTCCGACTATCCTATCTGGTAAGGATCCCGTATCGCGCTGCAGTACTCCAACCTAGTGGAGTCAGCGTCTTGGCAGATTCTTCGTATCTTTAAGTGCTCCGCCAATAAAGCGCAGTCTTTGGTTCGCCTTCCTCACAGCACTTTTTAAGTGATGAGTGCACGTTAAGTTGTTTGTAATGGCGACCACCAGGTATTTAGTTGAATCGACAACTTCTAAATTTATGCGATTTACCGTGTAAACGGTGGAGGATCGCGCACATTTTATTTTTTTGGTATCAGTTGCCACTTTTTGCATCATACAGATATTTCGTCTTAATCATTTTGCAATTCGTGTGATCCTTTAATGATTTCACTAGACGGAAAACGTCACAATGCAACCAGTAAAAGTTGGCTGTTCATGTTCCAGTTGTGTCTGTAGATTGAGACAAAAGACCAATCACACTTCCTTGGAAAACGCCAGGTAGTACTTTGTTTCACTCGGTAGCTTGTCAGCAGTTACTGAGAACTGTGACCTTTCTGACGGGAATTCACGAATCCAGTCGCACAACTGAGACCATACTCCATAGGTACACAATTTGATGACAAGTCGCTTGTGAGGAACGTCGTCAAAAGCCTTCTGGAATTCTAGAAATATGGAATCAACTTGAGATCCCCTGTCGATAGCACTTCTTACTTCGTTTTAATCAAGAGCCAATTAGATTTCATAAGAACGATGTTTTCTGAATCAGTGTTGATTATGTGTTTTCCTTGGGGTTTTCATAATGCACGAACACGGTACATGTTCAAAAATACTACTGCAAATCGATGACACTGCAGTAGGCTTATAATTTAGCGGATTCCTTCTATTTCTTTTCTTGTGTATTGATCTGAACTGCGCAGCTTTCCAGTCCTGAGGTATGCATCTTTCATAGAACGAGCGATTGTGTACGACTGATAAAAGTAGAGCCATTTCACGAGCATACTCCGAAAGGAATGTCATTCGTAAACAATGTGAGCAGGAAGATTTCCCTCTATTGAGTGACTTAATTTGCTTCACCATAACGAAGGGATCTACTTGTAAGTTGCTCATAAAGACAGTTCTTTATTCGGATCATGGAATAACTACTGCAATTTCTTTCGTGAAGGAATTTCGGAAAACCACGAAGGTACTGATCGTTTCTTGCCGACCAGAATCTCTCTTGATTTTCTGCCATATTTCGAGACAGATTTTCATTGCGTAAACTATTAAAAGCACTAGAATTGAAGTCTTCGTTAAATTTTTAAGCTTTTACTCGTACGTGTTTATTCCCCTACAGTGAAAATCTAAAACTTTCTCGCAGGCAGACCTATTACACATAGTTATATGTAGGCTATTAAAGGTAATCAGCTATTATGTATAAAAGCTTAGGTTCGAAGAAAGAGTAAGCGTTGAATTTCGCCTCTTCTTCTATTTCGATAGGAAGTTACTCTTTATTTTCTTTAAGGTTTAAAGAACGTAACAAACCAAACCAATATTTGTTTGAGTAGTAATCTGCATAACCAAGCAACCTGCAGTAATAGAAGTAGCACTTGCAATTGAGATTAAACACAGATGTGAATCTTGGCTCCTATATACGTCCAGAACTTACATCGTTTTGCGAACAGTTGACTTTCATAACAGATTTGTCTGATGCACTTTTGGAATGCATGTGTGTATTTAAAATGTGAAGCAATGGCTTAGATGTGGGCTGGTCAGCTGTTACTTGTTGGTTGTATGCTGGTTGTAAGTTGTACGTAGAGGAGTGGTTAAACGTTGTCGATCAGACTGACTTTTGAGTAGGCATTAAACAATCAGCTTACTTGAGAACCGTAGCGCACTTCAGTAAAGACAGTGACAGTTGATTAGCAAGAAACTGTGTAGTTGGCAATCGCTATTATTATTAATTCAACTTCTTATCTGGCGACGGTTGTCTGAACCGTGTTACATAGCACTGAAACAGACTACTAGATAGCACTGTAACGGAGTACGGGAAATAAAGTAACACTTGGAGCTGTCCAGACAATATAATTACTAGGTACAGCATAATTATCCATCGTTATAATTTTCTTTTTATCTATTTGCCTCTCGTCTTTACACCTCAGTTCAAAATTAGGAGCCGAGTGGTCTGAGGCGTCTTGTTACGGTCCGCGCGGCTTCCCCCGTCGGAGGTTCGAGTTCTTCCTCGAGCATGGGCGTGTGTGTCGTCCGTAGCGTAAGTTAGATGAAGTAGTGTGTAAGCTTAGAGACCGATGACCTCATCAGTTTGGTCCCGTAAGACCTTAGCACAAAAATGGAAAATGACCATTTCCAGTCAGTGCCATTGAAAAACAAACGAGCAAAAGGTTGTAAAATGAATACCTCTGAAGGAATCGAGCGATACAACTGCTTACGGAAGGAGGCTTGGTCCCTATAATAGCGCTGAGGGCCAAAACTCGCCTGGAGAAAGCCTTGTGCGCTCGCCCACGTGACGAAAGAACTAGCACCTGCTAGATTCGTCTGTCAACTGTACTCAGTCGCGCTGGAAACAGAGGGATGGAAGCTTCAGTAGAAGAGCACAGAGGTGTAGAGCGTTTCCTAGCAGTGGAACAAGTGCGGTAACGGAAATTCAAATAAGAATGGCGCAAATGTACCGAGACTACTTCCGTTGGAACTCCGACGTTCAATCCGACCTCTGGCGCTGTGGCTGACTCGCGAGTCATCAATAAAGAGGGCACTCACGTGCTGGACAATGGCATCGGTAATACAGTGTGGCGTTCCAGATCGAGTGTCTTCAGCCAGTGACATCCGCCCTACCTCGAATCGCTAGTGCCACGCCTTGAATATTACAGCAGACACATGTAGTGCTTGTGCCATTCTTTGAGGAATTTCCATTACCCGCACACATTCCGATGTCAGGAACGGCACAAAAACCCTTCGCTGTTCCTTTGCAACCTCCATTTTATCCATGAGTAAGTGCTGTGGACGGTCGACGTGTGTACTTGCTCGCTCTATGGTCACGTGGGTGTGTGTATCCATGTCTCTCTAACAGGGAACTTGGGGTTTCGGCTCTCTTACAGGGACCACTTCGTCTTCCATAGCCAGTGGTATAATTATCCCTTCAGCGGCTTTCGTTTTACGGTCTTTGGATTTTTCTTTTTCATTAACACTATTATCCCAAAAGCTGCTCTCACTTTGTCAAGCTTAAACTGGTGACAATACTTTTCTTAATTACTTTATTCAATAGACCTCTTCATTGCCCTCCATTTCAGTAAACCTCTATCTTCATCTGTGTACTGCCCGTCCTATTGTTTCCTCGTTAATAACACTCCATATCATCGAAACGCTGAGCTAATTTACCTTCACTCAAAGGCGACAGGTCGTTAATTCCCAATGACGTGAACGAAAGAATGGAATATATTATATCATTTGTATATTACAGCTTGCGAAAGAAGGTAGATTATTGTAGTAATTCATGCAGCAATCTAAATGGCTACGGAACATGTGAGTTTTTCTCCGAACCTACCAGGGCTACACCATTGAACCGTTCTCTCTTCTAGAACGACGACAGATAATCAAATGTTGCTGACAGCATACTTAGCCTTAGTGATACTCATAAACTATCATTGCGTAAATCAACTATTCTTACGAGTGTATACAAACGAGGGCTGTTAAGTAAAGAATGATCATAATTTTTTTTGCAACATACCTTTACTCATCCTCAACATTTTGATTGTCCTTCTCAAAGTAATCTCCCATGAATGCGAAGCACTTGTCCCAGCGTTTCTGTCAGTCTTTAAATACACGCTGGAAACCATTTTTTGAGAGGTCCTTCAAAATCGCCTCCGCAGCCTTCACCACTGCTTCTGAGGATTCATAATGCCTCTTACGAAGGCATTTCTTCATGTTAAGGAATAGAAAAAAGTTACATGGGGCTAAATCCGTAGGGAGGGTGAGGGATGCACTTCACGTTGATTTTTGAAAGAGATTCAGCAACAACATTGGTAATAAGCGGCCGCGCATTATCGTGTTGCAGCAACAGCCTGCTTCATGGAAATGTGGTCTTTTGCGCCGGATATGGACTTGCAATGTTTTCAGGACATCCCTGTAGTATTGTCCAGTTACTGATGTGTGTACAGGTACAACATGCTGATAAACTATTCCATGAATATTAAAGAATGAGATGACCGTAACTTCCCCAGCAGAAGCAACCACTTTTGCTTTTTGGGGGTTGGTAATGAAAGAGATGTCCACACTGAGCTTTGCTGTTTGCTCTCAGGATCAAAATGATGTACCCAAGTTTTATCAGCAGTGATCACATTTCAAAGAAACTCCGGATCTTCCTCTGACATCAACTTTAACTAGATGCAGACCTGCATGCCAATGTCCTTTTGTTCGGGAATCAACAGCCTTGGAACCCATCGAGCACAAGCACGTGACATGTGTAATTATTCTGTCACCAACGTGTGGGTAGCACCCAATGAAATTTCAGTATTTCAGAAAGTGATCTTAAGGTATTTCGTCGATCCTGTCTCTCAATGACAGCAGCAGTGCTGATGTTTTCTACCGTAAGAGCAGTAACTGGAGCACCGGGTCTACCTTCCTTTGAAACTGATTGTCTCCCCTCTTTAAACATTTTTAACCACCTTCGAGCTGTGCTGTAGGGAAGAACAGCTCTCCATAGGCTTCCTGTATCATTGTACAGGCCTCAGCTGAAGACTTGTTGAGACGAAAGCAGAATTTCAGAGCCGCATATTGTTCCTCGGGTTTACCTCCATTGCAGCGGTAGGCGATACTGCCTGAGCTTGCCTGCCTCTCATAAGTGGGAACCAGGAGAAACAACAATGAAACTACTACAGCGTGTTTGTTGCACATTAAGCTAACAGAAATCATAAGATTAAATTTTAACACGAGATATTATGACCATAAAAAGTTATGATCATTCTTCATTGAACAGCCCTCGTACATACGCATTAATAGCAGAGACCAGCGATTGCACTGCTAGAGACCAAATGTAATTTTACCGCCTGCAGCAAGCTATTATAGCTCTCCATATGTACGCCTGTTTTAAAGACAATGGCCAGCTGCGCCGTTATTTAAAAGAAGAGGCTTAAAATTACCTCTTCCATAGAAGAAAACAGGGGTAGTTACTTTCTAAGACTATAATCTAAGCATCGTATATAACACGCGCAGCTATAAACCTGTAACTATAACAACAGAGGCTGCGCTTTGGATGGCACAATACAAAAGATGACGCTAATTTCATAATTACGTAAAACGTTTCTCACTGACAGCCTCCGTGAGCGTAGAACATCATGACTTTCGAAATATGTTAAGGGGACTTTATGCGAACAGCAATTATTCGGCATATTTTTGCAGTGTCATGGAGATTTACTAGCGGTCAGAGATGAATAAATTTGCGAAGTTCAGAATCACTAAGATGCGAGATTACAGAGCTACATTACTTATCAGAGCGTTCCAATTTGTCAGCAGCAGCAGCAGTAAATCATACAAATCTAAAGGCTGTCAATTAAACTAAATAGTTTGGGATTACAGGTACGAATAACTTAAACTGGAACGATCACATAGATAAGGAAAGCATGTGAGGAAAGCATGCCAAAGACTGCGATTTATAAGCATAACATGTAGAATACTGCCGGCCGGTGTGGCCGTGCGGTTCTAAGCGCTTCAGTTTGGAACCGCGTGACCGCTACGGCCGCAGGTTCGAATCCTGCCTCGGGCATGGATGTGTGCGATGTCCTTAGGTTAGTTAGGTTTCAGTAGTTCTAAGTTCTAGGGGACTGATGACCTCAGATGTTAAGTCCCATAGTGCTCAGAGCCATTTGAACCATTTGTAGAATACTGTCACGTAAAAGGGGAGATAGGGCCACGAGTGTGAGACGCGAAGTGGGGTAGCAGTCATTAAAACAAAGACGTTTTTCGTTGCGGCAGGATCTTCTCATGAAATTTCAATCACCAACTTTCTGTTCAGAGTGTGAAAATATTTTGTTGGCATCCACGTACATAGGGAGAAACGATCATGAGAGTAAAATAAGAGAAATGAGAGCTGACACGAAAATATGTAAGTGTTCGTGTTTCGTGTGGTCTGTTCGGGAGTGGGACGGTAGAGAAATAGCTTGAATGCAGTTCTATGAATCCTTTGCCAAGCACTTAATTGTGAATTTCAGAGTCATCATGTAGATGTAGATGTAAATTCCGTACAGAGCAGCTGCAAAAGGCTGTCGAGCTTAATTCTCAAGACTGCTTGATTATTGGGTGATATATAACGATTCACGCAGTACGAACCGGATCTTCGTACAGTAAAGTAACTGATTACTAAAATAAAGTAGATAGGCTGAGTCTGTAGATCCAGAACTATACGAAATGGGGTTTACTTTCTGTTCCACTGGTTTCTGTCCCTACATTAAAGATACGTTCGTATACGTTACATGACTCATTGAGAATAAACTATCTCCCTCCTCAACAATGAGTCACTCCCACTAGCTGTATTTGTGACATCCGCGAATATCTTCCAAGTACGCCACACAGCCGATCAGATGGAATTCTTCTTTATGTGAATCTTTATGTGAGCTCTGGACAATGCGTTGAACAACAAAGTGTCATACTGATTCCTGAGACTATGCAGTCGATTTTCTTCAATCGCACAGAGCGAGGTGGCGCAGTAGTTAGCATACTGGACTCGCATTCGGGACGACGACAGTTCAAACCCACGTCCGGCTATCCAGATTTAGATTTCCCGTGATCTCCCGAAATCCCTTCAGGCAAATCACGGGATGGTTCCTTCCCCATCCTTCCGTAATCCGAGCTTGTGCTCCGTCTGTAATGACCTCGCTATCGACGGGACGTTAAACACTACTCTCCTCCTCCTACTGCTTCTTCAGCCGCTGGTCGTCAAGACCTTTCATACGCGTCGCAATATCCGAAGTTACAGCGCTTGCATGGCCAGTTTGATCCTGCTCATGGAAGGAACTTGTGTCACCAGAATTTGCCCGAAAAGTGAACGTGTGATGGAATACAGTACAAGATGTTTGCAATTAATTCACTATTAATTCCGAACCTGTCGTCAGAGTCTCAAGAAGTAAGAGAGCACTTGCGGTGACACAGTGGTTTAGCCACGTTTTACCACTGGGTTTATTGCACCTCCCATTGAACTTTATCTTAGAAGTTCTAAGTATTTGTATGATGATGGCAATAGCTGAAGCGTCACAACGGTCGCTGACTCACTAAGGGAACTGATCATCCAAAAAAACATTACGACCACTGGCCAGCGCAAGAACAAATTCCGCCTGGTAGCACTGCGGACGTGTGGTGCGGTAGGGAATGTATATAAGCAGAGCGTAGACGAGTAGGGAATCATTCTAGCAAAGATATGAACCACAAATATGGAAACATATTGACGTAAGCGGATCTGATAAAGGACAGATCGTTGTGGTCCAGCGTCTGGAACCAGCATCTCGGAAACGACAAAGCTGATCGGATGTTCGTGCGTTGCTGTGATGAGCATTTATAGATAGTGGCTGAAGGACGGTGAAACTACGGATATGCGACGAGGTACTGAACATCTGCGCGTCATCACAGAGCGTGGCGGTCGGAAGCTTGACCGCTCTATAAAGAAGGATAGGAGGTGATCTGCAGCAGACCTGACGTCAGAGTACAATGCTGATGTAGGCACGAGTGTTTCAGCGCGCAATGATGAATACGGGGCTCCGCAGCAGACGGCCTCTACGTGCTCTCATGATGATTTTAACATCGTCAACTTCGCTGCATTGGGCACGGGATCGTTGGCGCTCGGATATGCCGTCGTCGGCTGCTCGATACATGCACCGCTTTACGAACGCAAGCCGATGGGAGCAATACATTGTTATGGAGGGTATTCACTTGGGTTTCCATGAAAGCTGTGGTTGTATCCGGAGAGACCATGGCAGCTATGAACTAGATGAATATTATTACACCGAGCGAGGTGGTGCAGTACAGACCAGACAACGACGGAGCAAGCTGTGAATAACGTCATCAATGTCATGTTGAGGTAATAACGCCCATTCTTCCTGCGGAACTGCTCGCAAGTCTTGGGAGTGATTGGTGGATGCTGACGTGATGCAACCCGTCTCGGCTGGTCCCGGCAGAGGTTCGAGTCCTCCCTCGGGCATGGGTGTGTGTGTGTTTGTCCTTAGGATAATTAAGGTTAAGTAGTGTGTAAGCTTAGGGACTGATGACCTTAGCAGTTATATCCCATAAGATTTCACACACATTTGAACATTTTGCAACCCTAGTGAATCCCAGACATGCTGTAGATTCAAATCGGAAGAGCGATCAGGCCACGCCATGCATGCAGTACCTTCCGTTCCCAAGCAAACATCAGCCATTCGTACTCTATGAGGTCGAGCATTATCGTTCATCAGTACGAATTCTTGGCGCACAGCACCTCTCAAAAACCGTATTTGAGGCCCCAAGACCTCGTGACGATACCTGTCAGCAGTTAAACCTTTCCAGTTCACACGTACAATATCATGAAGAGATGTTCCGAGAGATCAACATAATACCTCCCCACACCATTAGCGATCTTCCTGTTTATCGGTCTCGAAATTGCGAGTACATAGAAAGAAGGATCCTTTATTGTATGATTATATGATAGCGGAACAAACACTGGTAGCAGTTACTTCTGTAAAATATGTGGGAGTATGCGTACGGAACGATTCGAAGTGGAACGATCATATAAAATTAATTGTTGGTAAGGCGGGTGCCAGGTTGAGATTCATTGGGAGAGTCCTTAGAAAATGTAGTCCATCAACAAAGGAGGTGGCTTACAAAACACTCGTTCGACCTATACTCGAGTATTGCTCATCAGTGTGGGATCCGTACCAGGTCGGGTTGACCGAGGAGATAGAGAAGATCCAAAGAAGAGCGGCGCGTTTCGTCACAGGGTTATTTGGTAGGCATGATAGCGTCACGGAGATGTGGCAGACTCTGCAAGAGAGGCGCTCTGCATCGCGGTGTAGCTTACTGTCCAGGTTTCGAGAGGGTGCGTTTCTGGATGAGGTATCGAATATATTGCTTCTCCCTACTTATACCTCCCGAGGAGATCACGAATGTAAAATTAGAGAGATTCGAGCGCGCATGGAGGCTTTCCGGCAGTCGTTCTTCCCGCGAACCATACGCGACTGGAACATGAAAGGGAGGTAATGACAGTGGCATGTAAAGTGCCCTCCGCCACACACCGTTGGGTGGCTTGAGAAGTATAAATGTAGATGTAGATGTAGAAATCATATTCCACGTTCCTTTCAGATGCGAATCCCTTGAGAACCACTCTCCAGAAAATATCGGGACATGTCTGTGAAAAGAACATTGGCCTACTGTTTAACTGTCCAGGTGGCATATTGACGACTCCACTCTAGACGTTTCCTTTTGTGAAAACGCATCAGAGGCACACCTGCAGCAGGTCTCCGACAGTAAAGACCACTCTGTCGAAGCCTTGTCTACACCTTTTGCCTCGACACAACACGTCCAGCAGATGCTTCGAGGACAGATGCCAGTTGCTGCGCGTTCTAGGCGGTACTGTCGTGCCCTTACAGCCACATAACGGTCCTCTCTTTCTGATGTCACACGTGATGGGCCCTGCTCTGGTCTTCGTGATACCGTTTCGGTCTCTATAAACTGTCGCCACATCCGAGAAACAACAAAACGATTCACGTTAAACCATCGGACCACGTGAGTTTGCGACTGGCCTGCTTCCATTATTCTTATGGCTCTCCAACGCAGAGAGTCTGGTATGCATCTTGTCGGTGCCATACTGTACAGTCTGTGACTGCGTACACAGCAGTTGTGGATGTGGGACTACCCACAAGTCACCACCCCGTTTGATAGGTGCCCTGACATCATCGTTGGCGTTGTTTTCCGTTGACCGAAATGCCACATTCCGTACAGAATATGATCGTTCGGACATCTGTTGACAGTTTGTATGATTATATCGTGGATTACACAAGGGACGGGGAATAAGCGGTTTCTTCCTTTAATTTTGGACACCAGTGTAAAACGCTATCTGGCCTGCAATTTACAGGAACTGCGTGACTTGCACTAGACGTCTACTGCCACAAATGTCCAGAATACCAAGGACATTTCTAATCCATCTGACACAAAATCGCTGCTGTATTGGTTCCAAAGGTAGACTGGCGCGCTATCAAGCAGGTGTCGGCATATTTTGTCTCACGTGTAGTATCCAGCTACATAATTTATTGGGAGCGCATTGAATGAGAGCAAGATTTTAATGCAATAGCAGAAGACTGAGATGCGTGACAAAATTACGCAATATGCATGAAGTTTTAACATATTTATTCTTTCTAGTACGCCACTCCTACAGTCGAGTCAACTTACGAAACTCCCTGACACCTGTCAGCACTTTTGACAGCTTTCACCTCCGAAATGTAAAACTGCTGTAAGCGAAAACAATAGTTGTCTATATAGCTATGAAGAGGCGTTGCCGTAGACAAGTTTAAAAAATCGCGTTGTAGACATGCGAAGCAGCTGCACCCAGCGTGCAGAAACTTCCGGCATACCGTAATTACACAATCGTGTATTATGTTTATTTCTTTGTACGACTGTTTCATAATTTTAAAGACGTTTTCACGAATATGTAGAAATAAAATTTTTCATTATTACGCTACAAACACGGTTCAGGTTTTGTTTTCGTTTCTGTTAGGAAGTTGGCAAAATGAATACCCGGGCAATGCTGGGTTGTATAAAAATTTGAACAGTGTCGTTCTCATAGTTATTTATTGTCTACTTCAGTCCTTTTAGCCGTTGGAAGATAAGTATACACTTTGTTTTACATTACTGGTATCATTGCTATAGTTACGGAGCGATCATAAATATAGCGAAAAAAGAGCTTGATGATACTTTCAGGATCCAACGCATCTAACAGAACTGAATTTTCTTTTTGCACTTAGTTTCACTTCATTCGGAGCAGAAATTACGCAGTAACACTACATAAAATGTGTATTAAAATAGACAGTAGTTACAATACTGTCTGTAACAAAAATGGTTCAAATGGCTCTGAGCACTAAGGGACTGAACTGCTGAGGTCATTAGTCCCCTAGAACTTAGAACTAGTTAAACCTAACTAACCTAAGGACATCACAAACATCCATGCCCGAGGCAGGATTCGAACCTGCGACCGTAGCGATCTTGCGGTTCCAGACTGCAGCGCCTTTAACCGCACGGCCACTTCGGCCGGCTGTCTGTAACATAATATGCATATGAATATAACAATCTTCAACAATGGAGAAAAGAGTTCTAGTGGTGCGGATGCTCTGCAAAACAGTAACTTTTCTTAACCCAATGTAATCAAAACCTGTGTGTGTGGGAGGAGGACATTTGCATCTATACGGTGTATGCTGACGATTTTTAACTGCCAGGCGTCCCTTCGACGACGAGCGTCTTACAGTAGCTTGCAGTAAACCTTATTTTTTTTAAAAAATAAACAAGTGACCTGACTTATTTGAATGTTTCGTTACAGACTCCACTAGCTGAGATTCGGGAAAATTACTGAAAACGTTATCTACAAATAAAGCCGTTTCTCAATCAGGCTGGTTTAAATGGTTCAAGCACATCAAAAACGGTCTACCAACAAGTGGAACAGGTAACTGTAAGATGGCTTGCAGACTGTGGATGTATCTGTACAGGAGTTGGACAAAAATATGGAAACGCTTATGCTTGAACATAAACGCAGATGCTAGCCACGCCTGCTGGTTGCGCTGTTGTATTAGTCCACAATCAGAATATGTGCAATGTCTTCAATACGTTGCATGTGTGATTCATGTTCAGAATAGTGTTTTGTGTAGTCGAGAATGAATTATGTTGAATTCGAACGTGGGCAAACTGTTGGTGCTCGTATGATTGGTGCTTCCGTAGCCAAGGAAGCCGAAGTGTTTACTGTTTCAAGAGGAACCATGTCGAAGATTTATACCACATACAGGGAAAGCGGAAAAACATCATCCGCTAAGTCATAACGTAGAGAAAGACGGTGTTGAGTGATCGTGATGAACATTCATTGAAGAGGACTGTGTCAAAAAATAAGAGAACGACAGCTACAAAAGTCGCTGCAAAACTGAATGTCGCATTCGTGAACCGTCAACACTAAAACAAGACGAAGGCTCTCCAGAAGCAGGGAGCTACAGGGCGAGCTGGAATTCCAAAGCCACTAACCAGTGATGCAAATGCCCGTAACAGGAAAACACGGTGCCGAACCCATAAATGATGGGCTATGTAACAATGCAAGAATATCATTTGATTGGATGAGTCTTGTTTCACACTATTTCCAACTACTGCCCGAGGTTACGTCCCAAGAGTGAAGCACAGCGGGGGTCTCGGTGACGATTTGGGCAGACGTATCGCGGTATTCCGTGGGCTCCGTGGTTACTTTGCAAGATAGCATTACTGCTTCGGATTATGTGACCAGTTTGACTGATCAGGTTCATCCCCGGTACGATGTAGGTTCTTCAGTGGTGATGTGTTCCAAGGCGACACTGCCGCTGCTCACACAGCTCGCACCACCCAGGACTGGTCTCGTGAGCACGAGACTGAGTTTTCGCTCTCCTCTAACCACGAAAGTTACCAGATCTGAAGTTCATGGCGCCTTTGTGGTCTACTTTGTTGAGAATGGTGCGTTATGGCTATCTACTTCCGTCATCGTTTCTTGAACTGGCCGCTATTTAGCAGGAAGAAGGTATAAGATTCATTTGAAAACCACACAGTACAAGTATCTATCCGTTCCAATACGACTAGGAGCTGTTTCGAATGCTGACGGTTTTCCTACGCCGTATTAGGAGTGGTAAAGTGTTGCGTTTGTGTTGTTCCCGTATTTTTGTCCACGCCCGGTAGATGTAGAATGCACTTTCCGATCCTGAACTGTCAGCGAATGCATTGCAGGAGAGAAAAAGAAATGAATACAAAAATCTCCACCAGAGACTGACACAAAGCGAAAGTAATCCAGTTATTTATCACGTCAATGTGATTGGATTGAGGAGTTCCTATATAACAGAACGCGTCATGTCATTCTCAATGGAGAGAAGTCTTCCGAAGTAAGAGTGATTTCAGGTGTGCCGCAGGGGAGTGTCGTGGGACCGTTGCTGTTCACAATATACACAAATGACCTCGTGGATAACATCGGAAGTTCACTGAGGCTTTTTGCAGATGATGCTGTGGAAAATTGTACTGAAATGCAGGAGGATCTGCAACGAATTGACGCATGGTGCAGGGAATGGCAACTGAATCTCAATGTAGACAAGTGTAATGTGCTGCGAATACATAGAAAGAAAGATCCTTTATCATTTAGTTACAGCAATTGGAAGCAGTTCATTCCATAAATTATCTGGGAGTAGGCATTAGGAGTGATTTAAAATGGAATGATGATATTAAGTTGATCGTCGGTAAAGCAGATGCCAGACTGAGATTCATTGGAAGAATTCTAAGAAAATGCAATCCGAAAACAATGGAAGTATGTTACAGTACACTTGTTCGCCCACTACTTGAATAATGCTCACCAGTGTGGGATCCGTACCAGATAGGGTTGATAGAAGAGATAGAAAAGATCTAACGAAGAGCAGCGTGCTTCGTTGCAGGTTCATTTAGTAATCGCGAAAGCGTTACGGAGATGATAGATAAACTCCAGTGAAAGACTCTGCAGGAGAGACGCTCAGTAGCTCGGTACGGGCTTTTGTTGAAGTTTCGAGAAGATACCTTCACCGAGGAGTCAAGCAGTATATTGCTCCCTACTACGTATATCTCGCGAAGAGACCATGAGGATAAAATCAGAGAGATTAGAGTCCACACAGAGGTATACCGACAATCTTTCTTTCCACGAACAATACGAGACTGGAATAGAAGGGAGAACCGATAGAGGTACTCAAAGTACCCTCCGCCACACACTGTCAGGTGGCTTGCGGAGTATGGATGTAGATGTAGAATGTGAAACGTATGATGCATTAAATGAGAAGGAAATCTACAACTTAAGAAAAATTAAATCAGTCGACAGATAGTTTTGAAAGAATTTTGGAAAGACATCTTAGCCGGCCGCGGTGGTCTAGCGGTTCTAGGCGCGCAGTCCGGAACCGCGCGACTGCTACGGTCGCAGGTTCGAATCCTGCCTCGGGCATGGATGTGTGTGATGTCCTTAGGTTAGTTAGGTTTAAGTAGTTCTAAGTTCTAGGGGACTGATGACCACAGTAGTTAAGTCCCATAGTGCTCAGAGCCATTTGAACCATTTGAAAGACATCTTAGAAGCACTGGTTCGTAGAAACGACAGCAGAGCATTTATATCAGGACTGAGTGTCAAATCGTGGCTCAAAACTATGTATAAAGTTTATAGCTAGAAACAGATATAAAAGAACGATAATAATGGAAATGCAACGGTTCTTTACACAAAATACGAAAGGCATTTAGGTATCGAATTCAAAGCAAACGTAAACAACACGCTTATTCTCTGTTCCTACTTTGTGCTTGTATAAATAGTGCCTGTCCTCATCTCCTCAAGCTGATATGGGGAAACCTCTGCAGTTACGGTTCGCTGCTGAAAAGTAAAACTCTTGCCAAATAAGAAGCACTTTGCAGCTGCTCTACTACTCAGCAGTCTGATGAAAGATGTTACCGCTACAACATTTCAAAAAATTATCGAGGCAGTGTATGCTTCTTAAGATTGAAAACATATGTGGGGAAAAACTCCACAATGAGCATTGCAATATTTTAACACAGATATACGTTTATCTAATATTCGTGTGGTTAATGTTCAAAGCATTCGCTGTCACTAGATATGAAAACGGCATCATGTATGTACAGTGCAACAGAAGATGTTATAGACTCGCCACTAATAATATTTAAGGATGAATACCAAGTACACTGTTTTTATTCTACACAAATCAGTAGAACAAAAACAGTGTATTTGTATTTTAACCTTAAATATGGAAATATTGTAGCAAAAAGTAACGGAAGAATGTATAAACAAGGTTAATAATTTTTATTATTCTGTGCTAGAAATAAATGTCTGGATGGTCTTAAGAGCAGAACTCTGTCTAAATGCTGAGGTAAAAATAAATTCATCGTGATTAATTAAGGCTAAAGCTATCCTTAACCTGAAGGATGCTTTGAAAACTGTGTACTTTTGCAGGCACTGTTCTGTTGGAGCTGGCATGTCCAAACCTTCCGCCGTCATTCGAACTGAAATCGAGACAGGATTAGAGAAATTATAGTTAAACGTTCACTCTGACACATGGTATATCCTGGTATTTTTCATACAAACAAATCATTACTAAAGGCGACAGAAGCGGTTAGTGAGAGGAGAAAATGTGAGGAGTGAGTGAGAACTGAATGCCGGACCTTTCGATTTGTAGTACGACTCCTTTTCCCTTCACCATCAAGCCACACCCCTCTTAAAATTTGTAACTGTGATTATGACTCCTGCGATTGGCTACGGAGATAGAACTTAATATTCATTAGTTTTTCCGCAACTGAAGCAGTTAGTACATTATTTTCTTCAATTTCATGGCGTGCTTCTAGTAATGGATATTAAGTCGTTGCTATAGGATTATCAGCTTTTGGTCATCGATCTCTGTAGTCTCAGGGTAGAGATTCTGTCTTATAAAGACTGGCCCTTTTTCTCTTCATTTCTATTTTCAGGCTGTTAATTGCCTGTTAAGGTACTCATATTTTTCTCAGTCTACCAGGGTTTCATTGTACTTTTGATGTTTATTTCTTTATTTCACGATTCATTCCTTTCAGGAGTTCAGTCCACTTTATTTTACCTTCTTCTAACTTTTCTTCAATGTCCCTTGCGTTAATTCGATTCTCGAATCAGTATTTCTGATTCTATATATTCTTTTGGGTCCCTTGACATTTCTAAAAACCTCCTCACAGTACTCTGTATGTACATTGCCTGCTTCCTGTTTACCACTCATGATTTACTTCCTTCTAATCGTGTTAGTAGAGCAACAACTTACGAGAATGTAATCACATCTGTTTCAGAGTTCCATTTTACGGATATCTGCTAATTTTTCAGCAAATACTACTGAAGTTACTCAATTTATATCATATATCTTTATTAAAATTATGTCCGCCCCGGTAGCTGAATGGTAAGCGAGACGGATTGTCAATCATCTGGGCCCGGGTTCGATTCCCGTCTGGGTCGGGGAATTTTGTCTGCCCAGGGACTGGGTGTTGTGCTGTCCTCATCATCATCCTCATCGACTGCAGGTCGCGGAAGTGGCGCCAAATTGAAAGCCCGGCACCCGGCGAGCGGTCTGCCCGACGGGGGCCCTAGCCATACGATTAAATAAATAAATCAAAATCATACGTTATATCTGCTTGAAGTTTTTGACTTTTTCCTGTACTTAATAGTTAATGAAATTTTCAGGTTGTATTCGTAATAACAAATTTTATTATGTTCATAAAAAGCAATCTGCAAGTCATTCTTAAAAAAGATATAGCGTAAGGTCCTCAGCATAAATGACTTTAATACTGGCGTTAATCAGCTGTGAGAAGGTGTTTACGTTAAAGCTCCATATAGGCTACTTATAGCATCGTAGATGTAGATATTAATTTCGGTAGAAGATGCACAGAATAGCCAGAAACAGTGTGGAAAGCTTGCAAGGGCGTTGCATGGGACGCTGTGCTGAGAGATAAGTGACAGGAAGAAATTCGATACGTTGCGTCTTTTCCGAATTAGCATTGAAGCCAATGAGGTCGTTGCGCGAGCAAATCCAAGCAGCCCGCAGAGACATGGTCGCCAAACTTATTCTTCATTCGGTTTCCTCAAACGGAACAAGCGTAGCTTTTGTTCACTTAACTTGTATTTATCACTTCGGGAAAAGGCATATTTTACTCATGGACCCACAGATGTCTGTGCATTACCGCATTTTGGCGCGTGCTAGTGTTCGAATTTGCGCACCCAGCGACCTAACTGGCTAATTTCAGAGCTAAATAATTCAGAAACTGCGCAACGTATCAAATTTTTTTCTGAACAGTTATTCCTCAGCACAACCTCCCCTGCAACATCCTGACAAGCTTTTCAGACTCTTTCTGACCACCCTGTATAGCATCCCTACCTGGATCTGTCAGTTGTTGCTCAAGATCTGACATAAAGGATGGGTTTTACACATGCTTTGAATTTCAGATATTGAATGTTAGCAGGTATCATCGCTATTTACAAGTCTGTCTGAAAGAACTTACGCTGTGGACGATCGACTGTTATACAAAATACTTCGAAATTAGTTCGCTGACTATGGAATCCTTAACATCAGCTGTGTATGAGTCCTGGTCCGGCACAAATTTTCATATGTCAGTGTTATGTTGTAGATCTGTTCTTAACACGACTGACGCCAAGGAATTCGCAGACAGCGAATTAATTTCGAAGGGATATCATCTGTACTTCGTTATAGTCCATAGTTTTTCTCTTAAAATATTATCGAAGATTGTATAAATATTAATTTGAGAAATGTTTATTGAAATGAGGCTTGGTTCCCTATAGCTTGTATTATTTGAAGAAAGTCATATTTAAGAATTAATATTTAATGATGCATAGTAAAAAATAATCTAAACTAAATATTTCACCACGAAACAATGAAACAGTAAACCTACAACAATAAAATGAAATAGTATTGTCAGCTGCAAACTGCACTTGTGCTCTTGAATACCGAGATTATTTCACTGTATTTACTGCACACTAGGGTTATTTAACTATATTAGTGCGTTCTACTGTTGACGGCAGATAACATTGTGCATATGTATCGTATTCTAGTATTTCCTTTTCTGTATTATTTTTAATTTTAGTTCTCGACGCCATAGTAAGAACTGTAACCAATAGGCTGACGTAAATAATTTTATGCAAGTGTGACGCATTGATTTACGAGTGTTTCGTGACCACGTTCAACACATACCGCTGCATTGACAGATGATCGAATGTATCTCATGATCTGTCCTTTACGATACAGAGTGACGATCGGTTGGTTGAAACTGGAATGAAAGTTCATGGCATCGGTTTTCGTTCCTGCATCAAGCTCGTCGCCTCAGAGCAGCACGTTGGATATGTCCCAGTCTCTGACTTCTCTCAGAGCTTTTGCGCTCTACAGCTTTTCTAGTACCAATGAAGTTATTCCCTGTCGTCTTAACATTTGTTCAATTACCCTGTCCTCCTCGTCACTGTTCTCCATGTACTCGTTTCCTAGCTCATTCCGCAGTTTTTGATCTTCCATTCTTATTGTTGCGTCTGTATTTTCACATATTGTACAGGTGGCCAGCGAAGGAGTCCCTGATTTCAAATGTAAGTATCTCGAAAACTGGGATCGATAGACGAGTGCAGCAAATAATATGTTTATTGTGAAAGCCGTAAGAATTTTTTGTACACGTTATATTGAAGTTTTGAGTTAGTTCTAAAAGCTGCTAATAGATGGCGCTGTAAGAGGTTGAAATCATATATTCCACTGAACAACGTGTTTTTCTGTAACTGGAATACCATAGGTTAGAACACAGTCCTACGTCAACAAGGCGCAGTTTTCAGACGCGATTTTATATTCCAAAAGAACCCGATGCGGAAACCATTCGCAAACTCTTCGTCAAATTCTAACGGACAGGCAGCGTGGCTGATGATCTAGCCGGGAACGCTGGCTCTAACAAGGGAACCTACCCATCGCACCCCCCTCTGATTTAGTTATAAGTTGGCACAGTGGATAGGCCTTGAAAAACTGAACACAGATCAATCGAGAAAACAGGAAGAAGTTGTGTGGAACTATAAAAAAATAAGCAAAATATACAAACTGAGTAGTCCATGTGAAACATATAAAACATCAAGGATGGTATCAGCGCAGGAGCACCGTGGTCCTGTGGTTAGCGTGAGCAGCTGCGGAGCGAGAGGTCCTTGGTTCAAGTCTTCCCTCGACTGAAAAGTTTATTTTCTTAATTTTCGCAAAGTTATGATCTGTCCGTTCGTTCATTGACGTCTTTGTTCACTGTAATAAGTTTAGTGTCTGTGTTTTGCGACCGCGCCGCAAAACCGTGCGATTAGTAGACGAAAGGACGTGCCTCTCCAATGGGAACCGAAAACATTTGATCGCAAGGTCGTAGGTCAACCGATTCCTCCACAGGAAAACACATCTGATATATTCTATACGACACTAGTGACGGCATGTGCGTCACATGACAGGAATATGATGTCGACTCACCTAACTTGTACACTTGGCGAATGGGTAAAAAGATTCTTCTACCTTGCCCGATTTATGTTTTCTTGTGGATGTGATAATCACTCCCAAAAAGTGATGAAAACATGAGAGTTTGTCACATAAACTGCAACAAATGAATGCAACAGTTTCACAGTCGCACGGTTTTCCCTGTACTCTGTCAAAACATATGTTTTTAACGTTTTCAAATTTTTCCGCGTGTACATCGTCAAATCCTGCATATGTCCAAGCAAATCTGAACATGTCCTGGAATTCTGGAGAGCGAAGTTGATTATGTGTGAGTGCCTGAACTTTGATAATTGACACACGATCACGTAAACAATACTGCTCTGTGTACCTGTGTAGCTTCGCAAAATCATAGAATCTTTTCACAAAGTATTTCACTTGCCGAAAACCAAACACATCTAACGGTTGCACAAGAGGTGTACAACCTGGAGGAATGATAATCACGTCTACTCCTACACTAAAATTGTCTGAAAGTAAAAAATTAAACTTTTCACTCGAGGTAAGACTTGAACCAAGGACCTCTCATTCCGCAGCTGCTCACGCTAACCACGTGACCATGGCGCTCCTGAGCTGACAACCTCCTTGATGTTGCTTATGTTGCACGTGGACTACTCAGTTTGTATATTTGCTTATTTTTTTCATACTTCCACACAACTTCTCCCTCTTTTCTCGATTGATCTGTGTTCAGATTTTCATGGCCTATCCACCGTTCCAACTTATAAATAAATCTGAGGGGGGTGCGATGGGGAGGTTCCCTTGTAAGCATACTGTAGTTATTCAAAAAGACGTCATGGTTTGTGGAATTGTCCAACAAAATCGATAGAAATGCAGCACAGACTAGTTTGAAGCGTTCCAGCACACAGAAAATACTAACAGCTTAGGCATGTTTCCCTTCATGATCCGCAGCCTTATCTGTACGAGCTGTGCGACAGATAGCTGACTTTGCGAACCAGATCCCACACCGATTGATACTGAAGAATTTGATGTTGGCTGCATCTGGTTCACAGATGAAGTACACTTGCACCTGAATGGAGTAGTGAATAAACCAAATTGACGATTTTGCGGTTCCGAAAATCCTCTTTTCATGTGAAACAAAACCACTGTTTCTCCCAAAGTTACTGTTTGGGCTTTGGTATACAGCAGTGGTACTATTTCTCCCTTTTCCACATGAGAAACGATTACTAGTGAACGTTAAGTTGCAGTTTGTCATCACACAGCTAGCGTTGGAGGTTCGACCAAGCACCGAGTGGTTCAATCAAGATGGGGCCAGACCACATAGCACGAAGCAGGTGTTTCTCATTCTTGATGAATACTTCTTGAAAAGATTCACTGCGTTGGATTATTCACATTTATTGGGTCATGGGTGGAGTGGCCAACATATTCGCTCGATCTGTCTCCTTGTGACTGTACTGCTTTTTGGAGCGCATTGAAAGACTCTGTCTGTAGGAACCATTCCACCATGCTGGACGAGCGTGAATTGGCGAACTGTATGGCATCTGAATCCATTTCCGTTGAGACTCTTCGCGATGTGATGGCAAATTTCATTGGTCGCTTGCGCTACCCCCGTACTGGGTGTATTGAACTTTTCGAAAAAATTGTGATGTGACTGCAAAGATTGCTTGCAGAGGACGAGTCTAATTATGTACGCTGATACTGCACCATCTCTTAGCAGCTTTCTGAACTATTTCGAAAGTTCTGTATGAAATTATTACAGCTCTCCTAATAAACATGTGTTTGTTGCACTCGACCATTGATCTTAGTTTCAAAATTATTTAATTTTGAAATCAGGGACACCTCTTGTGGACACTATATATTACCTGTCTTTGCTTACAGCTTACACCTATTTTTCTGAGAATCTCGAACATTTTCTGTAATTTGACGTTACCGATCGCTTTTTCTAGGCTACAGATCTTATGAACATGTTTTAATTTTTCTTCAGTTTTGCTTCCATTATCAAGCGCAACGTGAGAACTAGCTCTCTGGTGCGTTCCCAAGTACAATCTGATCATAATATAACGCACGTTCATTTACTTCCATTCTGCTGTATATTATTGATGTATGAGCTGTTAAGGTAATCGTACGATGAGTCTCGCACTTAATTGCCCCTGTTAATTTTAGGGTTGTATACATGACATTACTCCGAGAGTTTGATGATGTATCTCCAGTCGCATCGTTCTACATAGCACGTGACTAAGTCCCTTAGTTGCTGTTCCTCAAGCCTTCCAAAACTCGGCATATCTACTCCCATTTCTTTTTCTATCAAGTCATCAGACAGCTCCTCCACCTCATAGTATCGTTCGATGACTCTCGGCAAAGGCGCTCTGCCCTCTGCGCCTAACAGCGGAATACCTTTTGTATTCTTAATACAGACGCCTCTGCTTTTAATTTCACCAAAGCTTAGTTTTCACTTTCATATATACTGAATCAGTACTTCCGACTATAATTTCATTTTAGATTTGTTAACATTTTCCCCGTAACCATTTAGATTTAGCTTCCCAACACATCCTATTTATGTGATGCTTAAGTGACATGTTGCTATATTCCTGTCTTTTCGCAGACATCTTACTACTTCCTTCCTTCGTCGATCAGATGAAGTATTTCTTTTGTAGCTACCTTCTTTGTACCTATATTTGTCTGTCCAACTTCTGTGGCTGATTTTTTTAGAGATGTTCATTCCTCTTCAATTGAACTATCTGCTGTGATATTCATTGTGTAATACTTAAAAATTTAGAGAACATCAAAGACTAATCAACATTCCTCATTTCTTTCCGCAATGATTCTTCCGGACTATTCTCTTAAGCTTCAACCCTCTTTACATAATTACTAAGTTGTGATCTGAATCTGTTTCTGGTCCTGGGTAGGCGTTTAACAATTCACTATCGGATTTCGGAACCTCTGTCTCATCAATATGAGATCCAGCTGGTATCTTACCGTTTCTCCAGGCTGTTCCGAAGCAAGCATTTACTATTACTACCTGAAATTTATTTGTATGTTCTTAAATATATCTTCAAATACAGGGTATTTATAAATGACTATCGGGGTTTTCACGCTTAATAATATATATTACATTAAGCTTACAGTTATAAATGATATGTCAAATGAAAGAGCAACTCAAACAATTGTGTTTGGCACTAGTGCGCATGCGCAGCGCGCAATGTTTCCATCGCAATCCGCTAGACAGCGGAACTTCACTGTATCCAAGCGCTGGATAGGCCGCAAGGGGCCCAATGATAGGGCTTGCCTTGCATGGCCTCCACGTTCACCCGACCTAACGCCATGCGATTTTTTCAATTGGGGCTTCCTCAATCTCGCACTTAATTGCCCCTGTTAATTTTAGGGTTGTATACATGACATTACTCCGAAAGTTTGATGATGTATCTCCAGTCCCATCGTTCTACAAAGCACGTGAGGTGATGACAGTGGCACGTAAAGTGCCCTCCGCCACACACCGTTGGGTGGCTTACGGAGTATAAATGTAGATGTAGATGTAGAATGATCGTGTGTACGTGCCTCCGCTGCCTCCCTGAATTAAGAAACAGGACTGAAGCAGCTGTTGATACAATCACTGAAGAGACACTTATCAACGTTTGGGAAGAACTCGGCTATTGACTTGATGCGTGCCGTGCGACAAATGGTGCTCACATTGAACATTTATAAGATTTTTGGTGCGCCCCGCTTGCCAACAGCGCTCGGCAGACCGGATGGTCACCCATCCAAGTGCTAGCCCAGCCCGACAGCTCTTAACTTCGGTGATCTGACGGGAACCGGTATTACCACTGCGGCAAGGCCGTTGGCACACTGTCAACTTCAAGTCTTCAAAAAATTTTGTTGCAAAACAAGTTCATTCTGAGTTGGAACATCGCGCCAAGTTTCCAACATCTTAGCCACTAACGCGACGTTCCAACTCAAAATGAGTACGTTTTATAGCAATATTTTTTGAAAACCTGAAGATGGTAGCAAAGTGTATCGAAACTGGTTTTTGTAAAGAAAGTCAGTATTCCGTAGGAATATATATATATATATATATATATATATATATATATATATATACGAGGGGCGTTCAGAAAGTAAGCTCCAATCGGTCGCGAAATGGAAACGACTATGAAAATCCGATAAAGCTTTGCACAGATGTGTTGGGTAGTGTCTCTAGTATAACCCCAGTTAGCATCACGTCGCTCTTCTCATTTCTGAGCTCGCAGTGAGTGCGTAAAGATGTCTAGAAAATAGTGTCTGCCGCCAAGTACGAGGGCCTGGTGAGAAATTTCGCCTGAAGCTATGCAGCTAACATTACATAACTGTCGTCCTGTTTCGTCTTCACGACAATTCTCAGCCGCATTCTGCAGGGGCAATGAAGATGCTCCTGCATCGTTTTCAAATGAAAATGTTAGATTACCCACAATACAGTCCGCAATTGTCTCCCCCTGAGTTTCATCTCTGGTCACATGAACCGCTCTCTTTGAAGACAACATTTTGACACAGACAACGAGGTGTAGGCCAGCGTGGAGAATTGGCGGAAAGCACTGGCGGCTGCCTTCCATGATGAGGCTATTGAAAAGTTGGTACAACGCTATGACAAAAGTCTAAGTCAGAACGGCGACTACGTAGAGAAGTAGCTGAAAGGTGTAGCTAATTGTTACAAGTAAAACATTTCTGATGTTCACTGTGGTTTCAATTTGGCAATCAATCGGAGCTTACTTTCTGAACAGGCCTCGTATATAGAGGGTGTTACAAAAAGTTACGGCCAAACTTTCAGGAAACATTACTCATTCACAAAGAAAGAAAATATGTTATGTGGACATGTGTCCGGAAACGCTTACTTTCCATGTTAGAGCTCATTTTATTACTTCTCTTCAAATCACATTAATCATGGAATGGAAACACACAGCAACAGAACGTACCAGCGTGACTTCAAGCACTTTGTTACAGGAATTGTTCAAAATGTCCTCCGTTAGCGAGGATACATGCATCCACCCTCCGTCGCATGGAATCCCTGATGCGCTGATGCAGCCCTGGAGAATGGGCTATTGTTTCACAGCCGTCCACAATACGAGCACGAAGAGTCCCTACATTTGGTACCGGAGTTGCGTAGACAAGAGCTTTCAAATGCCCCCATAAATGAAAGTCAAGAGGGTTGAGGTCAGGAGAGCGTGGAGGGCATGGAATTGGTCCGCCTCTACCAATCCATCGGTCACCGAATCTGTTGTTGAGAAGCGTACGAACACTTCGACTGAAATGTGCAGGAGCTCCATCGTGCATGAACCACATGTGTCGTACTTGTAAAGGCACATGTTCTAGCAGCACAGGTAGAGTATCCCGTATGAAATCATGATAAAGTGCTCCATTGAGCGTAGGTGGAAGAACATGGGGCCCAATCAAGACATCACCAACAATGCCTGCCCAAACGTTCACAGAAAATCTGTGTTGATCACTTAATTGCACAACTGCGTGCGGATTCTCGTCAGCCCACACATGTTGATTGTGAAAATTTACAATTTGACCACGTTGGAATAAAGCCTCATCCGTAAAGAGAACATTTGCACTGAAATGAGGATTGACACATTGTTGGATGAACCATTCGCAGAGATGTACCCGTGGAGGCCAATCAGCTGCTGATAGTGCCTGCACACGTTGTACATGGTACGGAAACAACTGGTTCTCCCGTAGCACTCTCCATACAGTGACGTGGTCAACGTTACCTTGTACAGCAGCAACTTCTCTGACGCTGACATTAGGGTTATGGCCAACTGCACGAAGAATTGCCTCGTCCATTGCAGGTGTCCTCGTCGTTCTAGGTCTTCCCCAGTCTCGAGTCATAGGCTGGAATGTTCCGTGCTCCCTAAGACACCTTCGTTCTGGAAATCTGTTTCGATACAAACGTGCCGCGCCACGGCTATTGTCCCGTGCTAATCCATACATCAAATGGGCATCTGCCTACCCCGCATTTGTAAACATTGCACTGACTGCAAAACCACGTTCGTGATGAACACTAACCTGTTGATGCTACGTACTGATGTGCTTGATGCTAGTACTGTAGAGCAATGAGTCGCATGTCAACACAAGCACCGAAGTCAACATTACCTTCCTTCAATTGGGCCAACTGGCAGTGAATCGAGGAAGTACAGTACATACTGACGAAACTAAAATGAGCTCTAACATGGAAATTAAGAGTTTCCGGACACATGTCCACATAACATCTTTTCTTTATTTGTGTGTGAGAAATGTTTCCTGAAAGTTTGGCCGTACCTTTTTGTAACACCCTGTATATATTTAATTACTTGGGACCCCCTTCTTTGTTGTCTGACCTTGCTTGAGCACTCAAGTACAGGTCTCGGTCCATGGCTTGGAGTGCTTCAGTTGTAATGTGACTGCTGATAAATGTCTTCTGCGTAGAATACAAACAGAGGCGTCTCTAATAGTTCAGTAACTTGGCATAACGCCAGACATAATCGTTTTCAAAAGAAGGCAACTTTATCCCACGTACAAAAATGGATCCAACTGACGGTACCAGTCTTTTCAGAAAATTCTACAGATTTTTTTTGATAAAGAATTAAGAAAAATATTTAAATGAATTCGTGTGAAAGTGGCTTTAAGAAAAGTGAAAATATTTCCATCGCACAGCAGAAAGAAATTGACGAGAGCTCGAGATTTGAGGCAGCGAAAGTTTCACAAGCGTTTTATCCACAAAACGAACAATAGCTTAGGTATATTTTACTGTTCGGCGTCGGCCTTTATGCCGGCTCGCGCCGGCTTACTTCGTAACGCAGACAGGCACGTGTTCCGTCGGAGAGGGCTCCACGAGAGACGCGAGCGCACCCCAGGCCGTCGCCGGAGATTCGCAGAAAATAGCCCGAAAACGCTTCGGGTCCGTGAGCAAATACTCTGACAATGAAGGGAGGAGTGGGAGCGAGAGAGAGAGAGAGAGAGAAAGAGAGTGAGAGGTGGGGAGGGGGGGGGGGGTCTGGGGTGGAGGGCTCCCGGCGACTGTCGCAGTGGAGAGCAGCGCCCCGATAGGATCTGGACAGGCGGCCGTTACGGGCGGATGGCAACTGTGTGTGTGTGCGTGTGTGTGTGTGTGTGTGTCAGCCAGGACGGGACACGCAGTGCTAGAGGAGCAGGAGCGTGGCTCGGCGGTGCGCGGCCACGCAGATCAATACGGCGCGCGCCGGCACGCACGGGCCGGACAGCGGGAGGCTGGTGGTTCGCAGAGCACAGTGGTGAGACCGCGCTGGAGCCCCCATCTGCATACACCGCGGGCACTGTCACTGCGCGAGACACACTGCAACTGCACGATGAGCCGCGCGGGTAGCATCGATCTCACGGTACATCGTGGGCAGCAAGGATGCTGTCTCACAGTCCCTGACACCAGAAATGGAAATATTTGTAAATACTTTAATATTATTTAGTGTGTACGACTGGAAATCCGCTGCAAATTTGTTAAAGGATGTTTTTCAGCATATACCTTTGTTCAACAGCCCGTACTAACTGCGACAAAATTTGGAGGAAATATCCGCCATAGTGAAATGGGTAATGGAAAAAGGTGTCTCTCAAATGAACGTTTACCTGTATACTTTCTGTGGGTGATGCCCATAGCTCGTAAGTACAGGGTGTTTATAAATGAATATCGGAGTTTTAACGCTTTATAATGTTTATTATATTAAACTTACAGTTATAAATGATATGTCAAATGGCCGGCCGGTGTGGCCGTGCGGTTCTAGGAGCTTCAGTCTCGAACCGCGTGACCGCTACGGTCGCAGGTTCGAATCCTGCCTCGGGCATGGATGTGTGTGATGTCCTTATGTTAGTTAGGTTTAAGTAGTTCTGGGTTCTAGGGGACTGATGACCTCAGATGTTAAGTCCCATAGTGCTCAGAGCCATTTGAACGATTTTGATATGTCAAATGAAAGAGCAACTCAAACAGTTGTGAGGGAAACCGAGGAACTGCTTGACGGAGAAGTAGCGGACCCGGTCTTGGAAACTGACATACGGCCGGGAGAGCGGTGTACTGACCACATGCCCCTCCATATCCGTATCCAGTGACGCCTGTGGGCTGAGGATAACACGGCGGCCAATGAGTACCGTTGAGCCTTCATGGCCTGTTCAAGGGGAGTTTAGTTTTGGTTTCAGAAATTGACAGTAAAGCCTCTCGAAATAAACTGTTGTAAATAAAGAAATATTTATGCGATCTTGGCTTTAGAAAGTTTTTACCAAGTGAAACAGATCGCGCTCCTTCTGATCTCCCAACATGAGAAAACTCAATCAGACTGACCTCCTCGTTGCGATTAAGGCTCTCACGCATTTCGTTTCTTGAAATTCAATTTATTTTCGATGTCTGCATACCTTTACATGCAGATTTCTCCCTCAAACAGTAATCGGTGAGCAAACATACTACCATAGTCAGGTTGGGTACATGCTGAGGAACAGTATCTCGGAAGAAAATTGTGAAGGTTCTACCTCGGTTGTTGTTTCCATGTATTCACTTAATTTCACACGACTGGGCAATTTCAGCCCTAGAGACCAGCCGCAGCCATCACAATTTTCCTAAATCATTAATCAGATACGTTGTATTGCGACATCTTGGCACCCACAGCACTTGAGAATGGAGCGTAAGGCCGAAATTGGAAAAATCATGTGGAGTTAAGTAATCTGAATACGTGTAAACAAACAGCAGAGGAGAAACCTTAACGATTTCTTTCAACAAATGTGGATTTGGTACCCCACACGAAGAAATGGTTTTAGTATCCTGTAATCTAATCCTTCACACAATCATGAGAGAAAGTAATTTCTCTAAAATGGCGACAACTGTTAGAAACGCTGGAAATTTGAACGGCTCCTTCTACTTAAAAGGTGTGTCTGACAGAATCAAAATGTCATCGGCAAGCCACAAACATTTTTATTTCTTCTCCCTGAACTGTAATTCCTCCTTGCTTTCCTTCACAGCTTACTCAACGTCTAGATTGAATAACATCGTGGGTAGGCTTAAAGCTTGTCTCACTCCTTCGCAACTGATGCCTCCCTTCCTCGACCTTACATTCTTATAACTTAAGTCTGGTGTCTGTGCAAACTGTCGATAACCTTTCATTTTATGTATTTAAAAATGCCGAAATCCTATCTTCTGAGATAAGTCCTAGGAGCAGTACTGCCTGGTGTGTTCGTACATTTCTGCGAAACGCAGCCGGGCGGAGTGGCCGTGCGGTTCTAGGCGCTACAGTTTGGAACCGAGCAACCGCTACGGTCGCAGGTTCGAATCCTGCCTCGGGCATGGATGTGTGTGATGTCCTTAGGTTAGTTAGGTTAAATTAGTTCTAAGTTCTGGGCGACTGATGACCTCAGATGTTAAGTCGCATAGTGCTCAGAGCCATTTGAACCATTTTTTTGCGAAACCCAAACCGATGTCCCCCGAAATCGGCCCTTTTCCGTTTTTGCCATTCTTCTGTAAATAATTTTTTTCGATTTTTTGCAACCGTGACTTACCAAGCCAACAGTTCGATAATATTCACATTTATCGGCACCGACTTGCTGGAATTTTTATTACATACATACTTCTCGAAGTCTGAAGATATTTCGCCTCTTTCGTATGTCTTACACACCAGCTTGAATAATTCTGTTAAACCTGGTCTCCACAAGGATCTTAAATAATTCTGAGGAAATGTCACCTACTTCAGTGGCCATGTGGCGACTTACGTATTTCAGTGCTTTGTCAAATTCTCCCTGCAGTATCCTCGCCTTCATTTACTTCCTCTGCCGATTCTATAATGCCATCTTCATTTCCTTCAGATTGTCCACCTGTGTATTCCCTCAACTTGCACCTTTCAGCTTTCCATTCTCTGTTGAGTACTGCCCTGCCATTTGAATTCCTCACGCTCACACTAGTACCCCTTTTTATTTTTTCTGTTGGCGGCATCGTCCTTTACCCTAGTCAAGCATGCCTCTATAGCCGTGCGTTTGTCATCTACCTACAAACACTTAGGAATTTTACATTTTCTTTCAGTCTCATATTTAGATGTCTGCATTCCCTTTTGCCTAGTTCCTTTGCTTCTCTTTTTTGTTTTCTCAGTAGCTACGAACCCGGCATTGCCCCGGGATTCATTTTGCAAATTTTCTACCAGAAATGAACATAAGAAAACATTTCATTTTCGCGCGTTCGCGAAAACACTTTTGAGATAGTGAAACAATCATACAATGAAATATGCACAACATAGAAATGTAAAAGTACAGTATCCAAATTAAAAAAACATGATCCTGGACAGTTTATGTACGCTGGGCGCAGCTCTGCCTCCGCGTCTACAACGCGATTGTGTAAACGTCTCTATGGTAGCGCCTCCTCACAGCTCTACAGACGGCTATGCTTTTCGCCTATAGCCGTTTGCGCTTCGCAGTTGAAAGCCGTTAAAAACGCTGCCAGATATCAGGGATTTCCTTAGGCTGACTCGCTTATAGGATTGTCTTATTGGTAAAGAATAAATGTATTAAAACTTGATGCAGGACTGGCAATTTTTCACACATCTCAGTGTATATGATGGCATCTGCTGAACTGTGATGAGTATGTGGCTGTTACCACCACAGCAATTGTTGCCTGGCAGCACGGAATATGTGTAATATGTTTAGCGGAAATCGGTCTTGTGGTTTAGGAGAAGATGTGGAAACATACATGCACAGTTTTATAACATATATGAATTTCGTCAGTAAAATTCGGTATCCAAATATTACTATTGGGCACTGTCTCTTTGCCTATTTGATTGCTGCTTTTACTATTTCATCACTCAAAACTATCCAATCGGCTTGTATTGTATTCTTTTCCTCTATTTCAGTCAATCGTTGCCTAATGCTCCCTCTGAAATTCTAAACAACTGCTAGTTCTTTCAGTTTATCCAGATCCCATCTCCTTAGTTTCCTACATTTCTTAAGTTTTTCAGTTTTAATCAGCAGTTCACAACCAATAAATCATGATCAGAGGTCGCATCTGCCCTTGGTAATGTTTTGCAATTTAAAATTTGGTTTTGAACTAGAACTGCTTCATTGTATTAGACCTCGCATTCGATAAATAACAGTAAATGACGTAGGTTGTTGAATTTTGACTTTATTATTTATACGCCCTTTACCTTAAATTGTGAAATTTATTGAAATTATGAAATTTCAACAGTAAGTGCTTAGTAAAGCTTACAGTATTGTAAGGTCGAAACACTACAAGCCAACGTCCGTAGCCTACCTCCTCGCGTATAAATCTCGCAAATTGCGATGACAGCAAAGTGAGAAGTATTTCATCTCAATCGGAGATTTATAGGAAGTCGATCTTCTCGCTTACGATTCGAGAATTAAACTAAGTTGGGGAAACGACCGTGGTACAAGAGTTAACCTCCACCATACGCATCGTAAAGTTCCTTACAGAGTGTACACTTAAAAGCGGTATACCAGTATGTGATACGAGTGAGAGACTATGCATTAAAATTAGACCGCAGTTTTGAGGAAGATAGACAAAGTCATTGGTTGGAACCACCTGGTATCGAACAAGCACTGTTCGGAATTGCTAGGCAGGAACATCAACCCTACGCTGCTACAATGTCTCTTCCAGTGACTTAAACATGAAGATTCAAGTAGACAAGGGCGAAGCGATAGCAGTAATTCTCTTCATAACCGTATTAATCACAGCAATGAAAGTTGGTAAAACTGACTTTGGAAGGATAACAGAATCCCCGTTTGTTAAAGAAAAGAAGACAGCCTCCTCAACAGATAAGACCTCAGCCATAGTCGAACAATAACTTGCAGAAAAACATAGAAAAAGCCCTCGACAGACAGCGGACACAATTACCATGCGCCGGCCGAAGTGGCCGTGCGGTTAAAGGCGCTGCAGTCTGGAACCGCAAGACCGCTACGGTCGCAGGTTCGAATCCTGCCTCGGGCATGGATGTTTGTGATGTCCTTAGCTTAGTTAGGTTTAACTAGTTCTAAGTTCTAGGGGACTGATGACCACAGTAGTTAAGTCCCATAGTGCTCAGAGCCATTTGAGCCAATTACCATGCGGAGATTGCTGCTCAGATACAGCTAACAGCAGCTGTGTTCCCATCAGTCAACGCAAAGCTGATTTTCGATCTGAAGAGGTCTCGAGCATAAAACTATAAACGCAGTTTCCTTACTCCATTGCCGGCTGTGGTGGCCGAGCGGTTCAAGGCGCTTCAGTCCGGAACCGCGCGACTGCTACGGTCGCAGTTTCAAATTCTGTCGCAGGCATGTATGTGTGCGATGTCCTTAGGTTAGTCAGGTTTAAGTAGTTCTAAGTTCTAGAGGACTGATGACCTCAGATGTTAAGTCCCATAGTGCCCAGAGCTATTTGAACCTTACTCCATTACGAGCATCGAGTATTTGCTAACATCCGCAAGTTCCGCAAAGTTCGGATAAAAACTACGAGATTAATATTAAATTCTTTGAAGGTGGCTTGTGAGTTCATCTGCTTTTATCTTTATGGCAGCCTCCTCACTCGATAGAATAATGGCTAAAGACGTCGGTAATTTCGTAAAATCCACGCCACGAAGGAACAACCTACGATAGCAACATTTTGTAACATTACACCGTCTAATTCTCAGAAGAATTTTATGGAGATTCATTGAAGCCGCGAAGGCCTACTAACTTGCAAATTTTTAATGGTAGGTTGTAACCTTCCCACAAAAAAATATATAATATAAATGATAATATGAATATGAATCTAATTTTAGTATAACCTCAGAACAAAATTGGTTCCCATTTATAACCTCCCTACAGAAATTCATTCACATTTAATCTCCACACAGAATTTGTTTCCCATTTAATGTACCCACAAAATTCTTTTCTCATTTAATGTAAGCTCGAAACAGAAAAATTCCTAAACCTCGTAATAAAAAATAAATTCAGTAACCTGGTAAATTTTGGACGACAGCAGTGCAGCGTCATGGCCCTGTAAGATCATTCTGAATAAAAAGCAAAAATTCTTACCTCAATTAAGTCGCCAACTATCTGCTCTTACAATAACTTTTTCTGGCACAGCTCTGTGCAATGCTGGCCGATAGATTTGTCATTTATGAAAGGAAGCAACTGATTTTTCTTTTGCAGCAATCGGAATGATCATGGATTGGAGAAATTAGTAAATTCTTTAAATTGGAAATTACTTTATATGACAAAAATTATTATCAGGACATTTTTAAAAGATTTACATGGGAGTTCTCATAACATTACTAGATATGCGCGAGGCTGCTTTTTACCTTATACAATAATAGGCTCCGGCGTCGCTGCACCGCGACCGGCCAGCCAACACGATACACCAGACCAGACCAGAGCAGACTCCACACAAGGGCATACTAGCGCAGACTAGCAACAACTTACTGCTACAGCTATACAGTTCCTACTGATCAACACTGCTCTCTGGTCAGCGATTCTCTTATACCTTGCATATCGCAGGCAGCGCATGAGCAATACATCGGAATTACATCTGCTCGGACCTCTTACATAACCCTCCACTGGGGGGGGGGGGGGGGGGGGGGGGGCAAAAATTTGGCAGCGATGGTGAGTCAATTGGACTTGCCATGAGCAACAAATTTTTCTTAATTAACTAAGTTTACAGTCACAGAGTATATACATATATATAAGTGTAGAACATGAAATGAAATAGAGTGCACATGCACTGAGTACAGAACATATCAAGAAATTACAAAATGTATACGCAATGAGTACAAAACATATTAACAAATGACATAAAGTGCATACGCAGTGTAGTTTTTTTACTATTTTACAAGAACTAGGATAGGAAAGGGAAGGATTGCATCATGGTTGTAGCACAGTATGTTGCACGTAGCTGCACTGAAAGTCCATATCTTTCTACAGAAGCACAACACCAAGTGAGACAATCTGAAGTTCTCTTCCCTGAAGTATTAATCAGTGTGGCCAAGACACTGAAATGTCGTATTAATATTCAGTGTTATCATTTTGGTAGTACATTAGGTACACCAAATAGTGGGACCATAATACCATCTCCATCGTTCAAGATGGTGGACAGCATGATGTGTCAACACCACACTTCTATAGGGTACACCAACGTAGAATTAGTGCAGAAACCAAATATGGTGCTCCATGATCATAAGGATGGACAGGACAAACGGATATTGCCGTAATTTCTGGTAATTAGGTCAGAAGGTGAAGGACATTAAGTCTTACGCTAGTCATCATTGAGAATTACACTAGTGTATCAACCGATTTGAGTAATTGTTGGCACTCATTGCCTAGTTACTAAACATTTCTGTACTATGTATGAAGTATTACAGAATATTATTCATAAGTCATCTGATTACAGTGAACATTGGCACTCATTGGCCAGTTACTAAACATTTATATGCATTGTTCAGAAGTCATCATTCAAAACAAGAGTTAATTAATGGCATAGTATTAACATAATTCATTTAGTTATAGTAATCATTGGCACTCATTGGCCAGTTACAAACCATCAGAAGTCATCATTCAAAACAGGAGTTAATTGATGGCATAGCATTAACATAGTATTAACATAATTGATTTAGTTATAGTAATCATTGGCACTCACTGGCCAGTTACAAACCATCAGAAGTCATCATTCAAAATGAGAGTTAATTATTAGCATAGCATTTATAGAGTAAAGCAAAAATATTATTTACAGAAATTATTGGCATACCATTTATACATTGTTACAAAACATCATTCAGTATTACTCAGAACTCATCATTCAAGTGACATAGGACATATTTAAAAATGCAACACACTGTGACTATTACTCAAGGTCTATGGTTAGAAAACATCATTCAGTATTACTCAGAACTCTCTTAAACTGGTAGCATTATTTGGGACTGGTAATACATTTTTTTTGTGCTAGCAATGCATTGCGTTGAGATCGATAATTAATTGCTGGGGCATGAAAATATTTGCTTTTGACTTATTGCTGCAAATAAGGATTAGTAACGTCATTTGTCATGAGCCAGCTGTAGCAAGGTTATGAAACAAGTAGAGTATATGTGATCACATTCATGAATGACACACACAAATGGGTAAAAAAAATTGCAAGTACTAGAACAGGTTTAATAACTAACTGCTTATAGCATATTAATTTCATGAATAGCTTCTCCTGGAAAAAATACAAAATGGATTATTAAGCTGAAAGAAGAAACGCATATTATGCTGAAAAGTAGTGAATTTTGAATTAACAGGTAATGAAACGTGTACTCAATATGTATGTACTCTAGCTGTCCTTTCCAAAACATTCAGTCATTATACCATGTGACAGAAGACATACTGTCAAAACGAACTGCAACAAATACTTAAATAACTACATAGCATCTCTTAACTAACAGTAAATATATATACTTCATCATTATTCTCATCTGCAAAAAAAACTTAAAAGTGGTGCGTTAAGTGGCCATATAAAATTTATCACTATCATCACCTGCAAACAAAAACTTCATTATTCATATAAGCATATTCTTCATCACTATTCATCATCATTCATTATCATCTGCAAAAAAGGCACTTCATTATTCATACCACCATTTACTTCATACAACTATTCATAGTATAGAGTTTCTTATTTATAGCATATTTCATCACTAAAACTAAGATGTGTAGTTCTGTCTGACAGCCTGCATCAATTGCCTCGTATTCTGAAAGAAAAAATTAGTTAAGACTGCTATCATACGATGTGTGTAGTATATTCTTGTTAGTGTTTGTTAATTCTGATCCATTTACTCTTCGTGACGAGGTATTGCATCTTCTTTCGTTCATTCCGAAGGTGAAATTCCCATTTCATAGTAATCCATTGTGGTTTGTTTAATTTATTTCTTTTCCACGTTATTGCTTTCTGAAAATGATGAATAAGGATTAATATCTTGCATTTAAATCATATACCCATTAAATAAAGACTTGTTTCTAGTGATATAATTAAGCATACAGCATAGCATGACAGAAAACGTATTATGTCAAAAACATAGGCAGTGTTCAGGTGCAAAAATGTACACAGAGTATCATAATGTAGTAGCAAAAAAACGTAAAATAGTCACGATGTTGAGATATCATAAGACAAAATGTCAAAGTCAACTGGTGTTTGTTACATCTTAAACATTTCATAGTGCATACAAACAAACAGGAAAACAATCATACATACATGAAAACGGAAAATGTGCACGGTCTGATATATAACGACAAGAAATGACTTTCTTTGTGTTCAGCTTGTATGTTGTGTAGTTAATAGAGGCGAGAGTTGAAGACTTTAATGGAGAAAGAATTTGATAAAATTAATATGTCATTAGATAGAATTGCATAATTGGTCATAAAATATGTAAATTTATCTGGAAAAATGTGCACGGTCTGATGTGTAACGACAAGAAAAGCGACCTGCTAACCTTACCTTGCCGGGCACTTGCCAAGAAAAAATATGATAATCAACAGTAAGTAGTCACACAAATATAATTGCATCATTGGTCATATAAAAATCAGAAAATGGCATTACAGTGTAATAAATCATAAAGTATGTTCATTCAATAAAGAGTTTAATATTGGAGACATGGTGATTGCCTTTACTTTTTCTGGTTCTCAGAGTTTCGACGTGTACTACACTGGGGTGAGGAAGGCTGCGAATTCGATATGGACCTGCGTATAGAAGCTCAAATTTACTACATCTACTCTTTCCTCTGTTGGATTAATAATGTGTGCGTACTAATATCTTCTGTCCAATGTGAAAATCACGGCGTGTACAAACCTGTTTTTGCTGTCTTCTCCGGCGCTCTGCGGCACGTTTGATGTTGTTCAGCGCAATGTCAATTATTTCATGGTGTCGTAGTCGACGAGATGTAGGAAAGGATACTAATTCTTTAATTTTGTTAGGTGGGTCAACATTTTTCATTATAACAGTCGGAGATAGCATAGTAGATTCATTTGGTATGGAATTAATTACATCCTGAAATGAGAGTATGTGTGTGTCCCAATCAATATGTTTTTATGGCAGTATATTCTACATAGTTTACCAATTTCTTTCATTAGTCGTTCACAAGGGTTCGAAGAAGCGCGGTACCTGGATATGTAGATCGGAGAAATGTTTCTAGCTCGTAACATACGTGTCCATATGGCAGATCGAAACTGTGATCCATTGTCGGAAATTACTTTCAATACATGCCCTACATGGAATAAAAAATGTTTTACAAATGCATTCGAAACAGATTTAGCAGTAGCTTTGCGTAACGGAGTGAAGGTAACAAATTTCGAAGTGAGTTCAACAGCGACAAAGATGTAGCAAAAACCTCTATTAGTTCTGGGAATCGGACCAAAAATGTCTACAGCGGCCATGTGTCTCAATTTAACAGGTACAATGGGATGTAATGGAGGAATATGTGAAGTCGTATCTGGCTTAGCTTTCTGGCAGATTTTACATGACGCTAAAACTCGTCGAATACGTTTCTCCATATTGGCAAAATAACAGTTCTGTCTCAGTATAAGAAAACATTTTCTGGCTCCGTAATGTGCGTAACTTAAATGGTATACCAAATTAATTTGTTAACAAGCTCGTCAAGAATACATAATAACCAATTGTTGCTGTCAGGGTGAGAGCGGCGAAACAGAATATTATTGCGTACAGTGTAATGGTTTCTAGTGGTAACATTATTCCTATTTTGCCAAAGGTGTTTAATTTCTTTCCATATGTTGTCTTTACTCTGCTCTTGTGCTATGTCTCGTAATGACGACGAAATGAAATTTTCAAATGCAACTTGTTGAATATACATGACGCTGAAATTTGCTTTGCAGAAGTTGGTTGCGATGTCTTGCTCATTGTTGCTGAGAGAACGGGATAACACTGGACTCGCATTCGGGAGGACGACGGTTCAATCCCGCGTCCGGCCATCCTGATTTAGGTTTTCCGTGATTTCCCTAAATCGCTCCAGGCAAATGCCGGGATGGTTCCTTTCAAAGGGCACGGCCGACTTCCTTCCCCGTCCTTCCCTAATCCGATGAGACCGGTGACCTCGCTGTCTGGTCTCCTTCCCCCAAAAACCACCATCACCAGAACGGGATAGTGCGTCTCCTACAATATTTTGTGTACCGGGAATGTGAACAATTCTAAAATTAAATTCCTGTAAATAAAGTTTCCATCTGCTTAATCTGTCGTGTGTAAATTTAGCGGAAAATATAAACTGTAAAGCTTTATGACCTGTGTAAACGGTAGTGTGTCTTCCATAAAGAAAATGCCTAAATCTCGTAAATGCCCATACAACACACAATGTTTCAAGTTCTGTGACAGAATAATTGCGTTCAGCAGGTGACAGAATGCGACTCGCAAAGGCGATGTTTTTAACTACTGTGGTACCATCTTCTTCAATTTCCTGAAAAATGTGTACGCCTAAACCGGTGTTAGAACTGTCGGTGGCAATGGAAAACTTTCTAGTAAGATCTGGATGTGATACAAGTGGTGCATTCATCAAAGCTTGTTAGATTGACAAATTCAGACTATTGGTTTTTCATGTAATAGTGTGTCTCAGATGTCGTCAAAAGAAATAACATTTTCGTGAACAAGATTCTCTGTGTCATAAGTATTGCTTGCGTTGCTGGAAGATGCAACCTGTACTGTATCTAGTCAAATTCTATCTGACGTGCTATTATTTCCGGGAGGATGCTGTGACATTTCGACTATTTGTATTGTTCTGTTATTTCTTCCTGACGTATTACGTTCGGGATGATATCTCCTGTCTGGTTCATTCATGATAATCTGTTGTTTCGGATGATTTTGTTGCTGGTAAGACAGACTGTTATTAAACGTACGCTGAAAATTGTGCTCATTACTTTTACGTCTGTCATGATAGTCATTACTATACGGCGCATTGCGATAGGAATTGAAATCATGTGTCTTCTGTACGTAGTGATTTCCTTGTTGCTGTGCGTTGCTATTTGGTGTGGCCGACGCTATACGCGTAGGCGGCGAAACATTAAAGCTTGGTTGACCTTGCAGACTACATTGTTGGTTAGGTATGCTAAGCGGTTGGTTTTGTTGCTGTTGTCGGGAAAAACCTCTATTGTTACCAAAATGTGGTTCCTGTTGCTGATAATTTTGACGATTGCTTAAAATGTTGTACATACTGATGATTACAATTTTGTCAGTTATTAAAGTTCTGGTGGTTGTCATTTCGTGAGTGTCTAATGAAAATTGTCACTTTCGGTAAAACTTGTCATATCAGGTTTTCATTATTCATTCCTAATTCTAGATAGATCGATAGTTGAAGAGCTATTTTGATAGATATCAAGGATAGTAGAAAAGAAGGCAGCAGTGCACAAAACTAAAGAGTAAATAGCACTACTACGGCTTGGGGCCCTGTGCACGCTACGGCACATATTCATCGAAGTGTAATGAATCCCCTGAGGTCTCTTACGCGCTGCAAATAAAATTTAGTTTCAGCATTACAGGCAACTCCGGTGAATATTCAAAAGCAAATTGTTGTATCCAGTCCAAAGGGTGAATCTGTGTTCTGTCATTCTTAAATGCCTTAAATTTTCTCACGGATAGAAAGTGCTTGTAATCAAAATTATCGTCTCTGTATGTCTTAGCAGGTTCAGGATTGTATGATAATCTGTTTGTCTGTGACTGTTCAGAATCTAACTCACGTACTCTCTGTAAATTACCTAAATTATACTGGCTGTGTGAGCCTGACAAATGTTCGCAAAGTGGCGTATGCTGTGATGTGTTAAAGGCTGAAACATTTTTCATCTCTATCACTTCTTGCTGTAAAGTTGACAATTTTCTACGTAATGTATTATTGGACGAACCTATCTCACTAATTGTCTGCTGTAAATTTTGGAATTCGGGTGTTTGATTAAACGAAACAGGTGACGTATCGCCTGATTTGGTGTCATTATTACTTTCGATAACATCAATACGACTGGCCAATTCATCACATTTTTCAGTCAGTACTTTTACCTGATCGTTGTTTTTATTATCACAAGCGTTAATTTGTTTTTGTATTTTACGTCTGGTTTCGTTCAATTTTTTAACGTCTGCTTTGATGACATCGGGATCCTGTATTAGTTCTAATCGTTCAAGTCTGTCGGTCACTGTCTGAAAGTCTACTGTGTGTATGTCTGTTTTTGTTTTAAGATCAGAGATTTCATCATGTAATTCGGTGTTCAACTGTTTGATAGTATTAATTTCGTCTGATACTGTAGCAATATTGTTGTCTACGTATGTTTTTGCTTTCGTAAACAATTTACGCTTATCTTCCTGTCTCTGTGCAGTAATTGTTTCCATGACTTGTTGCTTTACTTTATTTTGTTCCTGTATAAATTTACTGTAACGCGTTTCACTATTTTGTAGGTGGCGATTAAAACGTTCGTCAATTTGGCTGTTCTGTTGGTCAAATTTCGTGTCTACTTTTGCATCCAGTGTACGTGAAAGTTCTGCTGACATTAATTTAAACTCGTCGCGTAACTGTGTTGCGTTTTCAGAGCATTATTTAGCGACTGCACTAATTTCATCTCTAAGTAATTTCGTTGTAGCTGCTTGCGTATTCCTTAATTCTTGAGCAACAGATCTAATTTCTTCACTACTGCTCCTAGCACAAGCCTTAATTTCCTCGCGTAATTGTTCTTTAGTATCATGACATTGCACGGCAACGGCTGTAATCTGTTCACGAAGTTGTTTGTTCGATTCATTAAGGTTGTCATATTTTTCATTCAATTGTTTAAGATTTTCATTAAGTTGTTTGAAGTTGTTATCTTGCTTATCATTCGACTGTTTGGAATTATTGTCTAGTTTTTCATTAAGTTGTTTGTAATTGTTGTCTTGTTTTTCATTCGACTGTCTGAGTTTTTCATCAAGTTGTAGCAATACTGCCATAACTTGATCTATGCCAAAAGTAGCGACTCTATTTTCTATGCTGTGTAATGGTGTAGGTGCCGTTGTCACGTTTTGTGTAATCATTTGGTCATTCTCTGATTCTTGAACAGGTTCGCCAATTGAATGTGCATTGTTAGTCACTACCTCGGAATCAAATAAATCTGACGTATTTTGACTACATTGTTCATCTTCGTGAGAAAAATTTATCTGTTCACTATGCAAATTTTGCAAACCGGGTGTGTCAAACTGTGCAGCGTTCATTGTATCGGAACGTGCCGCGTCATCAGTTGTTAAATTTACTGTGGACATAATTGAATTTGTTTGTTCATCATTAGGATCAAAATCATTACTAGTGATAGGCATGTACTGATTATCTGTAATTAGGGGATTATCACTATTACACTGAGTGTCGCAAATATTATCGGTCAAACTATTCGAGTCGGCTATTTCACTCATTGCACATCGCGATGTACTATTAACAGTTTTTCGCGGCATTTTTCACAAATCAAAATTAAGCACAAAAATGAAACAAAGACAAAGCAAAAATGGAGCAAATACAGTTACAACAAAGAGCAACAAATTGCCAATGATCTGTGAAAGAAAAAGTGACAAATTAGTAAATGCATTGCACCAGATGCAAACTACATTTAAGTAAATAAGAGCAGATATATGACTACTCCTCAGAGATTCACAAAGAAATACGATCCTGGCAGGTTGTCGCCAAGTGTAACCTCCCCACAAAAAAAATATATAATACAAATAATAATATGAATATGATTCTAATTTTAGTATAACCTCAGAACAAAATTGGTTCCCATTTATAACCTCCCTACAGAAATTCATTCACATTTAACCTCCACACAAAATTTGTTTCCCATTTAATGTACCCACAAAATTCTTTTCTCATTTAATGTAAGCTCGAAACAGAAAAATTCCTAAACCTCGTAATAAAAAATAAATTCAGTAACCTGGTAAATTTTGGACGACAGCAGTGCAGCGTCATGGCCCTGTAAGATCACTCTGAATAAAAGGCAAAAATTCTTACCTCAATTAAGTCGCCAACTATCTGCTCTTACAATAACTTTTTCTGGCACAGCTCTGTGCAATGCTGGCCGATAGATTTGTCATTTATGAAAGGAAGCAACTGATTTTTCTTTTGCAACAATCGGAATGATCATGGATTGGAGAAATTAGTAAATTCTTTAAATTGAAATGAATGCTTGTTGGAAATTACTTTATATGACAAAAATTATTATCAGGACATTTTTAAAAGATTTACATGGGAGTTCACATAACATTACTAGATATGCGCGAGGCTGCTTTTTACCTTATACAATAATAGGCTCCGGCGTCGCTGCACCGCGACCGGCCAGCCAACACGATACACCAGACCAGAGCAGAGCAGACTCCACACAAGGGCATACTAGCGCAGACTAGCAACAACTTACTGCTACAGCTATACAGTTCCTACTGAGTCAACACTGCTCTCTGGTCAGCGATTCTCTTATACCTTGCATATCGCAGGCAGCGCATGAGCAATACATCGGAATTACATCTGCTCGGACCTCTTACAAGGTTACGTGGCGAACCTCAGCCTAGTCTTCGCCCACAATTGGAGTTGCGGACAAGCGTACTTTTAAATAGTCATGTTCCAGCTAGAAGGTATTTCACCGAGAAGATATAATTCCGAAACAACCCATGAAGCCAAAATGAAACGCTGTGGACGCTGGATATGCTACGATGAACCTTTACTGATACCCTTCAATTACGGAGCGAGACTTACACGACTTCTAGCTTTTGTTACCTTGTTCGTTTACTCCTTACGCAATCTATAGCAGTGTGTTAATGGAGTATTTTCGCAGAGTATCTCATTCCTTGAATCCATTTCGATTCAAGCTGAACTTGGTCTAAATCTGGTAGTTACTAAGAAAGGAGCGAGTCGTTGACTTTCTCCTCGGTAGCGTCTTGGTGAGTGGCGATATTTTAGTGCGCAGTTTACACTGCCTGAATCCTTTCCATACGCCTTCCTAATGCTAGTACCTACACAATAACTAATTTATCCGTTTTTTAAAAATAAGCTACAAACAATAATATTACCTTACTGGCTGCAGAACGACTCTTCAATAGTTGATACAAGCCTTCCCGCTGCTAGCATTCCGACATAAGGGGGAGACGCGTGGTGTCTCAGAGGGCGCTTCGTGTCGCTTGTGCTGTCACTCATCCGGTAATAAAGTTTCGGGATCCATTACCTCCACAGACGCCTAATGGCCCCTCCGGTAAACAAAAACTGAATACGCCGGAGGAGTCAGAAAAAAGAAACGCCTCCTTAATGGCATTACCGTAACAAATAAAGAGGATAACGAGTCGGGCGCGCCCTAATAGCATAATGGGGAGAAGCTTTTATCCCGCAACTGTACCGAAGCGCCGTCACGGCTCCGGAACGTTGACGTAGTCACGGAACACAACATGTACCTCTGCAGGCTCAAAAGTCAGCGATTTTTAAATGAAACAGTGAAAAATTTTCTCTAAAATCCTTTCTGTTTCTCAATGTAGTCTCCCTTTTTCCGGATTTCTTCTTGAATCCTTCCCAAAAATACTTTAAGATCTGCAGAACATAAGCTTGATTCAACCAACATTGTTTCGTTCGACGTGATGTTCCTCCCCCCTAACCATTATTCCGGTCTTGAAAGTAGAACTTGAAAGCGTCCTCTCTATCTTTGACTGAAATGAATACAGAGAATACGTGAATTCAGTAAAATCCCTGAAAATGTGCCCCATTTAAATATTTACGCAAAAATAGTTACTAATTCTATCCGACCACGGCTTAGTAATAAAAATAAAGAGTAGGATATGACTTCGTTGCGCAACAGGAAAAGAAAACGGGACATGACTCTAAGAATCTTTCTTTCTTTCACTTACGCCATAGTCCCACAGCAATCGCAGGGTCGGCGCGGTTAGAACGGATTTAGCAAGGTTAGTTTTAGGGGTGGCCGAATGCACTTCCTGCCGCCACCCTGTACCCCCAGGGATGGATTCAGTGTACCCCAGCTGTCTGCATCTAGTGTAAATCGTGAAATAGTGCGAACGTGTTTCAAATGTCTGCGACGCGTGTAACTGAGACGGAACGTGGGGACCAGCCCGGTGTTCACCTAGCGGGATGTGGAAAACCGCCTAAAAACCACATCCAGGCTGGCCGGCACACCGGCCCTCGTCGGTAATCCGCCGGGCGGATTCGATCTGGGGCCGGCGCGCCTACCCGAGTCCAGGGAGCAGCGCGTTAGCACTCTCGGCTACCCCGGAGGGTGGGACCTGACTCTAAGATCTGGACTATAAATGATTCTGACTAAGAAATGTAGACGTGAACACTCTTGCAGACAGATCACGTGCAGTGAGGCTGTACAACACCACACTGTAGCTCTAATGTATATCGGAAAAAAACGGGAATTAAATAACAATTACGTCGAATATTGTCTTGAACACTATGATGTCTCGTAGTCTTGACAGTGCTGACTCATCACACAAGCTGTAAAGGAATGAAAAAAATTGAAACATCCCTGCTGACAGAGAATTCGCTGTCAAGTTCGTATTCAGATCAAGTACAGTCATAACAATGAATAAAGGAAACGTTTGCTACGCAAATATTGTGCTAATTTCACAAGTGAATGGGGGAGGAAAATAAATCAAAGATGTTTTAGTGGAATTCTGGATTGTTAATAGGCAGATCACTTATAAATGACAAACAATGAATTTGTACTTGTCCTACGACGGCTTACGAGGTGTAAAAAGCTCAGAACAAAAGAAAACTCCATACAAATCGGAATACACTCTAAGGGAGGTCTCCACACACGTCTTCGCTGATCATTGAGGCTTAGTTCGAAACGAGACTCATCACTGAAGACAATCCTACTCCTGTCCATGAGATTCCAGGCCGAAGACGTGACTGGAGACGCCCCAGACGGCGGTGGGATACTAACCTGCCTGTCTCCCTCCATGCGACCCGACAACCAGAACTGGTGGTCTGGGGTGACGTTTCCTTTCATAGCAGGACCGCTTTGGTTGACATCCGCGGCATCCTTACAGCACAGCGGCACATCGACCATATTCTGCACCTCGTTTTGTTGCCCTTCAAGAGAAGCCATCCCGGGCTTAGCTTTCAGCAGGAGTATGCCCGCTCGCACACGTGATGGTTTCTAATGCTTGTCTTCATGCTTGTCAATCCCTACCTTGCCCAGCAAGGCGTCGGATCTCTTCCCAATTGAGCACCTTTGGAGAACTATGGGCAGGGTCCTCCAACCAACTCGGGTCTTTGACGATCTACTGCTCCAATTGGACAGCATTTGACACGACATACCGCGGGATGACCTCCGGCAACTCCATCAATCAATGCCACACAGAATGACTACTTCCGTAAGTGTCAGAGGTGGATCAACGTGTTATTGGCTTGCTCAATTTCTGAAGCTCTTTCTCTTGAATAAATCATTCAATTTTTCTGAAATCGTACTCACTTGTTTGTCTGTACATTTCCATCACATCCACCAATTCCTTTCCTATTCGGATAACTGCTTCCTGGTGTCTGTTTTTTTTCTTGTAGTGTATTATAAGCAATATTAAATCAGTGGGAGTGTAACAAAACAAGTAGGCTAACCTCACTGATAGACAGGTGAAATACCGATACTATACCGTGAGCGTGGAACAAGATCAGTCTTTCTGAAAAACGGAAGTTAAATATGAACACAAGACTTACCATCTATAGAATTGAGAGCCTTGCAAGTTAAATATTATGCCAAGCACCTAGGGCATGCCGTGCTCTATTGCAAACTATAACAAGAGAATGGCCATCGGAACGTAACCTCGGCTCAAATACACATCGTCCATAAGTCGACAAGAGCCAATAAGCAGTAAGCACCAGTCATCCGTAGCAAGACGGAAACAGAATGAAATAAATTTTCGTCTCCTATTGAACGGCGCACGCTGAAACGCAACTCTGCCCACGTTGGCCTCCAAAATATCGCCTTGACCCTACGTTCACTTTATCAGCCATACATTGTGGTTGAACAGGGTGATAATGAACTGCACAAAGGTCTGGCTTGTCCAGACAATCATGTTTTCCGTCTTCATTTATGGTTACACGTTACGAACTCTCAAGGCCAGAGACTAGCAGCACGTTGACGCATTTGAACTTTGGTACTGGCGTGAGGAATGTTAACCAGTGGAGTCACAATCCTTCACGGGAATGCACGGCCGCATGCAGTGGAAGTGACATAGGACTCGCTTCAGTGGTTTCAGAGAGAAATGTTTCAACATTCGCCATACAGTCTGGACATAGCTCAATCAAGAAGGTAAAGAATGACTTTGTAACGCTTAATCACTCAAAACTCGCATAAAGCGAATAATTTGAAAAGTGACTCTCTGATGAGCATCTTTCAAAGTAAACACAAGGGGCCAAATCTGCAAAATATGTATAACGAATGACTTTTGGTTTTCTCTTCGTCAGATTTTTTCTCTCCTTCCTACCCAACAAAGAGAAATAATAGATACTTCTCATCATTTTTACCTTCCACATACAGTCAAGTAGCGCCATATTTATTAATAAAATAAATCGGTCTGGCACATGTCCTTGATAACAGTACACTTTTCAAACCATGCCTTACAAAAGATAGCTTCATAATTTTTTAATTATTATATTTCATATACCATGTTTTGTGTCTTACCATTTTCATACTCAAACTTACGACTTCGGAAATAAAGTTCAGTGTCAGTATGCACTAAATCATATGCCAAAACAAAATGTCAACTCAACATTGAACGTGATACAGATTTACAGATTTGCGTTTGAAAATCCAGATTTGAGTTTGCACTGTTTTTATTATACGCAAAACAAATGACAATTTATTGCTCATTCTTGTGCAATGTAAGCTTTAAGACTCTGATGACCTTATTCAACAGGACTTAAAACTACTGTTACTTCCGTTTCGAAATGCGCAACCAGTACAGGAAAATAACCACATGGCTACGTATTTTTTCAACTGCGGACAGTGGCAGAATGCTTGTTTCCTGTAACTATCTACCCAAATGTTAGCGTAAAAATTGGAGAAGCTGACATTAAAAGTTAAAAGTTTTTTACAATGCAATACATCGTTTCAAATTTTATTAGTCATTTTTAAGTTGTGTCCTCCTGTGAGTAACGCAGCATTCATGGTACAAAGTGCGTTCCAGTCCATTTGGGACTGATTGTGTGAAATTCCGAACTCGTGGCTGGTTGCGGCGTTACAATCCTTGAAGTTCCAGTAACAATCGTGTAAAAGGTCAAAGCGCTATCATCACTGTAGCAGGCCTCTGACCGTGAATGTAACTACAAGACATACTCGTCGGAAAATGACAGTGGCGAGGCAACATGAAGTTGTGTGTTAAGTTTTGTGTTTGTGCTCGACAGTTCGTCAAATTAGACTCCAATAGCAAGAGGCAGGTTCCTGGTCGCTGTTCCACGACAATGCACCATCCCACAAAACGAAGATCGTGCACGAGTTTTTGGCCAGCAAACGGACCACAGTCGTAGATCACGCGTTATGTTGGCTGGATTTGGCCCCAGCCGGCTTCTAGTTGTTCGCCAAATCGAAGTTGGCAATGGAAGGGCACCGCTACGTCGGAATTGAGGACAGCCAAGAAAATTATACTTCAGTACTAGATGCAATTCCAAAAAAGGGCTACAGTTCATTTTCAAAACACTTTTAAAACGTTCTGAGCTGTGTATTGATTCAGGGGGAGACTATTTTGAATAAATACGGTGATTCTGTAAACAATTTCCATGACTTCTATTTTCTATAGCTACAGTCCTGACTGAACTGGGACACGCTGTATTTTTTGCTTATTGGCACAATGTACACTGGGACATTAATTTCCATTCTTAGATTTGGCGATCATTTCGTCTATCAAACGACGATATGATCAAGTGTTAAACTGCTTCTGCTGCATCTAAGGACATAAACTACTTCATGTAGAGAACGATTTTCAATAAATTTTAATACATCTGCTGTGAGTAACAGAAACACCAAAAATGTTTTTTTTTTTTATTCCTCACAGTATCAGACAAGACGTATTGTGTCCTTTTCATCCATAATAGGAAAAGTTTTACAACTCCAACAGTGTTAGTTATTTTAATTATTGTATTTATGTGCATACAATCCTTCTGGAATAATCATAGTGTCATCTGGATTAAGTTCCTCATCACTTCAATAGTGTTGTCCACTAAAAGAATCTTCCAATTTGCGGAACAAATGATAATCACTTGGAGCTATGTCCAGACTGTATGGCGAATGTTGAAACATTTCTCTCTGAAACCACTGAAGCGAGCCCTATGTCACTTCCACTGCATGCGGCCGTGCATTCCCGTGAAGAATTGTGACTCCACTGGTTAACATTCCTCACGCCAGTACCAAAGTTCAAATGCGTCAACGTGCTGCTAATCTCTGGCCTTGAGAGTTCGTAACGTGTAACCATAAATGAAGACGGAAAACATGATTGTCTGGACAAGCCAGACCTTTGTGCAGTTCATTATCACCCTGTTCAACCACATCTTGGTGAGCTCCTTCATAGCCGTTCGGCCTCGCGTTATCTGTCTTGCTATCTCATCTGTTGATCTAAGATAGGTGAAAGAACAGACTTCCAGTTCTTTTAATCGGCCTGAGAGTTGGGTCTGTGCTCCTCGATCAGTTATCATGAGTTTGGACTCGTTGGGATTGCTGTCTAATCCATATGATACACTAATGTCACTTATTATTGATAGCAGATTAATAAGTTCATCTTCGCTGTAGGGTAAAAGCTTGGTGACGTCAGCAAATCAGAGGTTGCTAATAGTTCTACTACCAACCGAGATGCTAACAATCAAGAGCATTCTTAATGAAATGTTCTGAATAGATGTTATACAGTTGCGGTGGGGGGAATAGGACACAACGCTGCCTGTCACCTTCTGGTACACTGAAGGAATCAGACATGGCAGCACTTGTCTTCACATCTGCGAGGTGTTTGTTGTATAGTCTTCTGATCAGTGCTATTAAGTGCGCTGCGACACACAACTTCTGTCAGCACCTGCCACAACTTTTCCCAGACATCACAGTCAAAAGGCTTTCCTGTAGTCAAGGAAGCAGATTAAAGCAGGAGTAAAGAACTCTCGCGACTTCTCAGTTATTTGTCGAATGTTGAGGATCTGTTCATGCTTCAACAAAACCTTTTCTGTAGGTAGGCGAGAAATTAAATTTATAATCTGACAAAATTAACGACGTGGGCTTTGTGGTTAGATAGTAACCGCATGCCAGGTTTTCCTTTTTTTTTTTTTAAATGCAAATTATCTGACAGTTGATTGGTAGTAAGTCGTATCCGGGCCCACATGAAAATTCCATCTTCCTCCTTTTTCCGTGCTGTTTTTTCTTTGTCTCTTTGTCTCATAGTTGGTGTTTTATGTACTTGCAGTTGTCAAACGATTTATCAGTCTGATGCGATGTTCAGATTTCGCCTTTGGTGAGATGTGGCCACATATTTGATTGTGTGCCTTCAACCATTGACCATATGTTTTAAGAATATTCATGTTCATTGGAGACCATTACCTTTGACAATTCACAGTATAGTACTTTAGCCAAGACTGTTAGTGACTGATCGCACGATACGAGTATAATATTCCGCATATCCCCTTCCCTATTGACATGTTAATTATTTTCCCGTTTTCTGCTGCACATTGATTTTATTCGTTCGTTATTTACATACGACGATTCTCATTTCGGAAGTTTGGCGTTTTCAAGCAATCATGGAATATACGATATATAGTTTTTTCGTATAACATTTTCAAGATAAAAGTTAGATAGCTTACGTCTATTTTGGTACGTATTTATATTTTAAAGTCACACATTATAGTGTCTTGGAGCGTCTGTTGAGATTTATCAGTTTCCATGATGTTGAAGCTTGTCCGAACATTATGTGAAGGGCCTATTTCAATAGTGGTACAAGTCCATTTTTGTGCATTCTGAGATACAGAGTCCTAAAGTTGAATGAGCGCTGAAAAATCTGTAGCTGAGATACCAGAAGTATTCAAGTACATATACTTGAATATTTCTGGTATCTCAACTGCAGATTTATATATATACTTGTATATTTGAATATATACTTGAATATTTCTGGTATCTCAACAGCAGATTTTTCAGCACAAATTTAACTTTAGGACTCTGTATCTCAGAATGAACAAAAATGGACTTGTACCACTATTGAAATAAGCCCTTCATGTATTGTGTGCACTTTTTTGCACTTACGTTCCTTTGACAGCACAGTCCACTCTACTGACACATACACGTTTACAGTGAATTTAAAATTCATGTTCGCGAAGTCTCAGTGGTAACAGCTACGTACAAAGATCGTATTACTCTATGCTTTCGTGTACTAAGTAGATACATAATTGGTGTTGAGAGCTCTAATGTTTTTTATTTATTTTTTTGTATTGTGAAGCGCTGAAAATGATCCTCTCTTTTTTACGAAGTCAATAAAGTTTTCTAAATATTGCATGTTCTTTACTTCTGTATGTTGATTAACAATTTTGTCTGGAAATTAGAGTACTTCCAAAATGTTCATTATGGTTCCCTTAGATATACAGTGCAGAATTTTCATGGCATTTTCTATTTGTTCTGCTTTATGCGTCAGTGCCGAGTGGTATGTTCGTAATGCGTTTGATCATTGATTTGAAGAAAATAAGTTTATATGACAAGTTTGTTTGTGTGGCCATCCTCCGCAGCAAGCATATAAGTACTTGTTTTGTAAATAAAACTGCCTTTTCCTGCTGCTAGTTACTTTATTTATCCCATACGCGTTTCGCCTTCTCCTGTTCTAAGGCATCAGAAGTGGGATCTATAGCGTTACAGTTTTGTTAGTTATAGATTATCAAAAAGTTCACTTCGCGATTTTCTGTAAAAAAAGGTAATTACTTACGATTTGCTGATCTGCATTTCCTCACATCTAGTCTGGAGGTCGCACTAGCACATTTATCACTGCCATACAATTACATCTTTGTGTTCTCGCCTTCCACACACTGCTCACCATGTTTCTCAATCTTTTTTGTGGTGGACTATTGTTGTGGAAGGCGAGAACACAGAGATGTGATTGTATGGCAGTGATAAAAGTGCTAGTGCGACCTCCAGACCAGATGTGAGGAAACGCAGATCAGCAAATCGTAAGTAATTTCTTTTTTTTGCAGAAAATTGCGAAGTTAACTATTTGATAATCTATAACTAACGAAACTGTATCGTTATAGGTCCCACTGACGATGTCTTAGAATAGGAGAAGGCGAAACGCGTATGGGATAAATAAAGTAACTACCAGCAGGAAAAGGCAGTTTTATTTACCAAACAAGTTTATGTGAATTTGGGATACAGTTATGATTGTTAATAATGACATCTGTCGTCGTAGTTTCGTACACACCTCAAAAGTATGGCGTTGTCGTTATTACTTACTGTTAGGCTCAGAAAGCCGATTGACTTAATTGTTTCTTATCTTGAGCTCTTGACAATTTTTCAACGTTTTTTTGAACTTAGCATTAAATCTGTTATCTGGGTTGTGCTATATAGTTGTGACATTGTTATTTTTCAAGAAGTCAGCACTTTCCTACATAATTTTCGTGTTTCATACCAACCACAGTATTACCCTTATCTGATTTCACTTTTAGTGCATTACGTGTCCTCAACTTATTATTTATACACTCCTGGAAATTGAAATAAGAACACCGTGAATTCATTGTCCCAGGAAGGGGAAACTTTATTGACACATTCCTGGGGTCAGATACATCACATGATCACACTGACAGAACCACAGGCACATAGACACAGGCAACAGAGCATGCACAATGTCGGCACTAGTACAGTGTATATCCACCTTTCGCAGCAATGCAGGCTGCTATTCTCCCATGGAGACGATCGTAGAGATGCTGGATGTAGTCCTGTGGAACGGCATGCCATGCCATTTCCACCTGGCACCTCAGTTGGACCAGCGTTCGTGCTGGACGTGCAGACCGCGTGAGACGACGCTTCATGCAGTCCCAAACATGCTCAATGGGGGACAGATCCGGAGATCTTGCTGGCCAGGGTAGTTGACTTACACCTTCTAGAGCACGTTGGGTGGCACGGGATACATGCGGACGTGCATTGTCCTGTTGGAACAGCAAGTTCCCTTGCCGGTCTAGGAATGGTAGAACGATGGGTTCGATGACGGTTTGGATGTACCGTGCACTATTCAGTGTCCCCTCGACGATCACCAGTGGTGTACGGTCAGTGTAGGAGATCGCTCCCCACACCATGATGCCGGGTGTTGGCCCTGTGTGCCTCGGTCGTATGCAGTCCTGATTGTGGCGCTCACCTGCACGGCGCCAAACACGCATACGACCATCATTGGCACCAAGGCAGAAGCGACCCTCATCGCTGAAGACGACACGTCTCCATTCGTCCCTCCATTCACGCCTGTCGCGACACCACTGGAGGCGGGCTGCACGATATTGGGGCGTGAGCGGAAGACGGCCTAACGGTGTGCGGGACCGTAGCCCAGCTTCATGGAGACGGTTGCGAATGGTCCTCGCCGATACCCCAGGAGCAACAGTGTCCCTAATTTGCTGGGAAGTGGCGGTGCGGTCCCCTACGGCACTGCGTAGGATTCTACGGTCTTGGCGTGCATCCGTGCGTCGCTGCGGTCCGGTCCCAGGTCGACGGGCACGTGCACCTTCCGCCGACCACTGGCGACAACATCGATGTACTGTGGAGACCTCACGCCCCATGTGTTGAGCAATTCGGCGGTACGTCCACCCGGCCTCCCGCATGCCCACTATACGCCCTCGCTCAAAGTCCGTCAACTGCACATACGGTTCACGTCCACGCTGTCGCGGCATGCTACCAGTGTTAAAGACTGCGATGGAGCTCCGTATGCCACGGCAAAGTGGCTGACACTGACGGCGGCGGTGCACAAATGCTGCGCAGCTAGCGCCATTCGACGGCCAATACCGCGGTTCCTGGTGTGTCCGCTGTGCCGTGCGTGTGATCATTGCTTGTACAGCCCTCTCGCAGTGTCCGGAGCAAGTATGGTGGGTCTGACACACCGGTGTCAATGTGTTCTTTTTTCCATTTCCAGGAGTGTATTTTTAAGAGTATTGTATTCATTGCGTGCAGCTCTTTTGAAGCATTTTCTATATTGAATTTCTCTGTCTACGAGTTTTGCTATTTTTATTGTCAGTTCATTCTGTTCTCATATCGATAATTTTGTCATATCTTTTGAAATTACTTCCCTTTTGTAGTACATCAAGCCTACGAGTTGCAGAGGAGGTCTATAGAAAGATTCCACTGCCCAAATTATTGGTGATACACGCTATTAATTCCTTTAAGGGTTTTTCAGTAACATTGATCTCTGAAGCACATTAGTAATAGACTTCATATACTGGTAAAAGTAGTCTATTTCTAGCAAGGTAGTGTAATTCAGTTACAGTATCTAGTTTTTTACGAGCTTCAGAGAAACAAATTAACTAAACATACTGCACTCTCTTCATTCAGTAATCCGAAAAATTTCGTTGTGCTGTGTTAAAACGAGTCATTTCTCGAGGTTTAGAAAGATAGTAGTACTATCGAACTGTGCACAGTATAAGTGACCTTTCATATGACCAGTTTCTTATGAAAAATGTACTGCGACGGGACATAGTGGCTGCAGTGATTAGTTTTATTATTTAATAGTGGTACCCGTGAAAGTAGTGATGCTACCGGGTACGTGTTACACAGTAGAGATCTCAAACTAGTTACCACTAGTGTGGAATTCGTGAACTCCTCTCATTTCGCTGGGAAAGAACTCTCAAAAGAAAGAGACAAACATCTTCATCTTCTCTTTGAAGGAAATCCATCTTCTCCAACTAAAATGAAACCTCTCACTCGCAAGGAGACAGTGCTGAAATGAACCTCCGCCGTGACAGATTAAAACTTACTTTGTGTCGTAGCGGAACTCATCCAAAATCCCTGACACAAGGACACCGCTTTTACGAGTGGACAAGTCGTTGGAGACGGAGCTATATTTTCTAATTAAGGCTCCGATGTGCTTATCATTTCATGATCAACAAGATATTTTACTAGTGTATTTAAAGGCAAACACAGGGTTTCTGGAATCTAGATATAACTTCCATGTTTTAACCTAGTGAGTTATAAATGCAACTGGAGAACTTCGAAAGGGTGCGATGTGCTTCCTTCAAAGGCATTCGTTGTCTGTTGAAAACAGAAGTAAAGTGACTTAACGCTAGAAAGAGCTTAGAGTGAAATTTTTCGCTAAGGTAACCAGGCAATTTGCTGTAACTGGTAGTCAACGGCCATACTAAAGTTTCACCTCAGCGACCGAGTACACATTGTACAGTGGCGCTGGAGCTATGTTAATGAAGCCAAGTGTTGACTTACGAGCGAGGACAATCTGTACATAGGAAGATACCTCTTGCTTCCGTTGCGTCACTGGTTGATGACAAGCAGTGTTCACGACGATTTATGGTGGTAGTTGCATGAGATTTACCCGCGAACGTTTCAAGATGCTTTTCCATGGTATTCGCCTCACGCCTCATCCTAATGAGTGCATTGTTGTGGGAGCTAGTGTAGCTGCACTGTTTCTTGCCCACTTCCACACAAATTACATTATAAGGACGTAATTACACTGTTTATCTGGTATTACATAACAGTTTTGTTCTTTTTTCAAGAAATATCAGATGTTAAAAAATATCTCATTTTATTAACGGAAGCCACTGCCTCAGCAGATAAATAAACACACGATGCTAAAAAGAACGCTGCTCTTTGTGTGCCCCGACTCTTCAGAATGGTCGTTTCAGCATTATGAACTGATTACGATGCAGTAGTAGTCACTCTACTGGGACTCTTTGATAGTGTCCAAATAGTGTGAAAACAACAACAAAAATTATCACATGTAGGAAAACATTTATGGAGCAATTTCAGAACAGAAGCAGATAGACCGTTCCCACGGCTTCATGGACAGCAATCAGGTACAAAATTTTAAATTTCAGATTGCCCTCTACACTTGTAATTTTTGGGTAGGGTCATAATTTGAGCATAGAAGAACATCTGTGGAGTCTAGCAGAGTAAGAGAAATATTTTTGCTCCAATAAAGATCTGCATCTACTTGGCCTTGTTACTAGAACACAATATGGGCAAAGCTAAAATTCTTGTTGCTGTATCACTGCGGCAGACAGTTTTGATTTATAAAGGTTCACGACGTCGTTTCTTGGTTGTTATTCCCATTATCTGTCTTCCTTTGCCGTCGTCATAAAATTGAGAAATTCCTAAATCTGTTGTAATCTCCGTGTCGTTATTCTATCGGTTGTTTTCCTTCAACTGTCCATGAAAAACAGGTTTATACTTAAGACTTCCTACGTCGATAGCAGGATTACAGAACGTGCTAACGACAGGTTACGTGGATGAGCGACTGATTAACTTGTCTCCCGAAAAGAGTTTCCCTTGGCTACGAGCTGAATACAGATTCCCTCGAGGAAGGACTCTCTTTCTGATAGGTCTGGATTACAACGGGAACGTCACAATCATCAGTCGTTACACACATCTTATTCGTATGTTTTGAGATGCCAACCTTAACTGTGAGATTTAGTTCCTTTACTTTCAGTTTTTGATCTGTTAAAGTTCAGTGCTGCGTTCTCTTCTCGTGCCATCGTTCTTCACTAGAACTGCATTTTACTTCATTACTACAATTATCAATGGCATTTACTCCATACTTCGTTCAAAACTTTTTACTTCCTATCCACAATCTGCAACAGGATGATCTTGCGGTGGATCTACATCGATGAGAGAATGACTATTCTCCAAGGCAAGCTAACTGCCAAGAAAGCACGTTTACTCGCTATAATTTACAACTGTCAGCAGAGTACCGCTCTCCTGTTTAGGCCTACATAACAGTTCAGCCGTAAAAGCGATAGCCCTGTTATACTCCTCATTGGCCGTAATGTATCTGACATGCTACTTAAAACGTACCTCAATCAGTGGCAGCTTCCTTTCGCACTCCCTTATCGAAAGTTGCACAGCAAACACCGTATATCAAATGTATGCGCCAGAATTTCTCCTGCTCTGTCATCGCAGTTATTATGCGATATGCACATGGCGAAGTAAAGTATTACTTGATACCTCACGAACTAGGTGTTCTCGAAATTTAAAGAGCAGTATTTTCCTATTAACCTCTGTGTAAACTTCCTCAATGTTAACCGTGTATCATCTTCACACACGTAGAACTTATAATGAAATTCTGAATTCCACTCGAAGAAGATATTGAACTTAAAGTTTATATCAAGAGAAATAAAGGGATTATAATTGTTTTTAACATTTTATTTAAACTTATCAATTTCCATCGGGTTGCAGCTGCTTCGTGCGTGATTGTTTGACCTCAATGGAACCTGCACGATGCTATCAACATGCAGAGAAAAACCACTTGAATCAAAGAGAGTGATAAAATAATCAAGATCTTCATAGCTCTACAGTTACTTCTGTATCATATCCTCACGAATATAATCGAATCGTTAACATCACTAACTGAAATATTAAATGAAGCAACACAAGTTTATTGAAAACTTGGAAAAACTTGAAGATGAGTAATTAGCGCTAGCGAGTAACATCGCTCTGAGCAGTAATCTATATGAGATTAACCAGTAGCTTTTCTTTACGCATACAATATAACTGTGAACGGGAGTACTTACAAAGATTATCAGTTTCTTTTCTAACGCAGTTGCGATTGTTGCTCAAATAGCCACGACAGCAGCGACGCTAATAGTCGAGAGGACTAACTTCACTCACATTTCATCGCTGGAAAACGACGTCACGAACATTGCGAATGTTGTAATCGCACCTTTGTAACGGTCGCTGTTGACGAGTCGCCATAGCAACCAGCGTAAATCTAATATCGTATTCAAACAGTAAAAGACATACTCTGTATAGAAATGGAGATTTTAATCGTTTCTAGGTAGAACCATGGTGTTATTTTGTTAATTCCTTTTTATTTTTGTTTGTGATAGATCAGTCTAATGCGAAAGATTAAAGAATAGTAATATGACTTTGTCTTCAGTGATTTTAATACTTACACGTTGAATCCAGGAATTGATTCAGAAGCTAATTATTCATTTGACAGTAATTACATTTTCATCCGTTTGAGTTTCATGATGATATCAGTGAAGTGAATGAATAACTGTAAATTTTAAGATCGTTCACTTCAACAATAACCATCTCATGCATTTTTTTTCTATTGCAGCTTGCGGTGGCCAAGCAGGAAGCCTTCAAAACCAGTGGCAAACCGTCAAACCAACACTGACTTTCTGGTCTTCCTACGCTAGTCTCGGAACTACCATGGCCGATGTTGAAGGTATGTTGTATCAACTGTTACAATCAACTGTGCTAACGTGAATGTGGACAAACTTGAGGGGAAAAAAGAAAAAGACATTACGACTTACGTATGTTAAAACCTGACGAGGTTCACGAAAGTCAGAAATTTGATTCCAGTGTTCCTCTGAAAAATGTCGGGCTTTGAGTATTGGATTTATATACTCAAATATTAAAAATTAAAGTTCACTTCATTAACGAATACATTACCAAGAGATCTCAGTATAGCACGATTCATGCGTAAGGTTGACTGTACCGGTATAATTACTGCAATGACATTTAAAGTTTTATAGTTTAACTATACCCTCTAATGAAAACAGAATTATGTCAAATTCATATTATACGCCCCAACTTAATTTCATAATATTGTATATTGTTGCTACCACGCGTTTTTCTAAGGTCTCTTTGGCTGGATTATATTCCGTGGTTACATCAAAAACAGTTGAATTCGAGACCCAGAAAGTAGCTCACGTACGTTAGCCGTAGCACTCGTTAACGTAATCCTTTAGTCCAACCAGTTTCCTTATACGCAGCCTTACATTTAAAGAATTATAGAATGTGGTTGTTTTCACATATGTCGTGTGATTATTGTGTTAACTCCAGTTCTCTTGCCATGAGAATACAGGTCCTAACGCTCTAAGGTTCAGCTCGACATTCATTGTTTACAGTTTAACTTAGGTTCTGCCTCTAGTTATTTAGTTTCACTGATACCACTCCCTCCGATGCGACAGCACTTGTATGCTAGCAAGTTTACTATGAAGTGCAAGCACATCCAACAGAAAACATAATATTCGAATACTGACAAAAAGATATACAAGAATAACACAATCAATAATGCCAAACATGTTGTTGGTATTATTCGGATACTCACCTGAAAATACTTTACAAAATTTGTAAAAGAAGCTGGAGGTACTTGTTTCTGTGGAGTTCCGGTGAGCAAGTGGATTTTCAATCGGCTTTCCAGCTTAAAGCTCCTACCTCTGTCATCCTGGCTAAACATGCTGCTTCATGTCACAAATACTTTAACATACAACATTTCGGCGTCCGGAAATAGTTCGAAAGGGTAGCGATCAGTTTAACAAATTTTGACAAGGCTAGGCTTCGAAACTTAGGATTTGTCGCTTATAAGAAGGAAACATTATTTATACAAGCAAGTAAGGTTTATATTAAATAAAAATGTTTCTGGCTTCCTAATAAATACAGCTTGCTACGTTTCAAACACTTATCAGAAGCGTTTTGATTAAATGATAACGAACAGCTCATTCATAAATATTTTAATATTTACCTTCATTTGATATAGAATGCATTGTTGGAAGAAAGTACACCGCCTGCTTTCAGAATAATCAGAATACAAATTTACCAGAGAATGTTGTCCCAGTGAGATCCCTCGGATCATTCCCATAGTGCCACTGTTTTTTGTTACTGTGGGGAAGTCAACACTCTGGCAGTGCAGAGCTTATTCGACAGAGCAGTTGGCCAGTCATTCGTGATGCAAACTGGTGGACCTCTTTGACTTCCAACGAGAACAATGGCGAGATGTGGTCATTTTAAAGCAAAATGAGATATTTCTGAATTCCTGAATTTAATTATAGACAGCATTGGACCTAAATTGTGCGCTGTTTCGTGTCCAAGAATTATCCACCATATCACACACTTGTTGTTCCATTACAAGATACAGTCTACGAAATTGGCAATGCCTTTATGCACAGATGTAGTTATAAGAGCACACGGGAGAACTGCAGTACGTTTCCAGCTCCACCCAGCACCCTATTTGAGCATTACAGGGGTGTATAGGAAGATTTCTTCTCTCATCATCACTGAACTATACTCTGCTCATGATGAATTTATAGGTTTATTCTGGAAAAAAATTACCACTTGTATGCAACTATTCAGGCACGCATAAAATCTGTAAAATAGTCTTGAGGTTGTCTAATGCGGAGTGAATAATATTCTTGCTAGTGTATCCATTATTCTGAAAAATTTGTGTAATGACTGCCATCATTTACTCCTCCTACCCACTCTCTTTTTCTGCTTCACATGGATGATTATTTCAACTAACTAGATACAAAATGTGTGTGTCATGAAGATACGTATACTGCTTAGTACGTTGTGTTGAATGTTTAAATTACCGCCGTAATTTGGATGTAAAGGTCAAACAGCAGCCGTGTTTGCAGAGTAATTAAACGGAATTTAGGTCATTCTGTTATGCAAACATCTTTTTTTGCAGCTAGACGTGTTTCAGCATCTTTGAGTCATCAATAGCTGCTTTTGATACGGTCTTTATTTTCTAGTTTGTTAGGAATTGGAAGATCATTTTTCATTATTCTATAACTTGCCATAGTTATCTTTGTGATGCTCGTTCTCATGTACATTCTCACTGATATGGAAACACACGCAGAAATACGTGACATGTTTTTGTTGAAACTTACAAACTTCATAAAGACACTAAGTTTGGTTCCCAGAGAATAAGACTGTAATAAAAGTACCCAATGACAATTGCACAAAGATGCTGAAACATGATTAAAAGATCACTTATCATTAGGCAGCTCTTTTCTGGAAATGAGAAGTTGAGAACTGTTTGTAGCTGTTGATTGTTATGCATTCTGTATTTTGTCAAAAGTCCCCACGCATTCTGCGTTTTGCCAAGAGTCCCAACAAACGTAATACTTGGTGCAGTAAATTACGAAACTATTTCAAAATTTTTAGAGCTTACGTGAGTGTAAAACTCTTGTAAGCTTTGCACAGATGAGCGGACATGGTTAATTAAGAGTGGCTGCAAACTTAGCATATCAGCCGCTGCGAGAATGTCTGCAATAGCGTCCTCCTGTTAACGTTGCAACAGTTGTATATACCGTTTCATTCAAAGCACCAGTTAGCTTTGGCGCAAGTGGACGTCTGATATTACAGAACCAATGTCGATGAACTGCTTGACACACACATTTTCCATGGCCACAGTGTTCACACGTTTTTGTTATTTTATGAAGAGTACATGGACAGTCTGTTGTACGTTACTCCGGCACCGTCACAATCCACTCGATACTTGTAACGTGGAGCATACAGTTGTTCTTAATTGACCGACTGCTTGGGTCTCAATACCGAAATTTGTACAGTCATCGAGTAAGACGGTCAGAAACTCAACCCGTCAGTAATTTACCGATCCTGTTGGGTTTCTTGACGAGTTGCGAGACAAGTGCTAATAATCATATTCTTGAAACTATGAAACTCAGACAAATCATAGAAGGAAAACAATACATTTCTTGACAAGAACTCATACTTGGAAATGGTGTATCCTGTTCCGCGCACTATACCAAGCGTTGTCGGTGCTCATTCTATTGATGTACAGGACTCTGTTTCGCTATATAGTGCACGGACCATATTTTAACAACAGCAGAGGCCTAGTCTACCACCAAACACGTGAAATTTAAACAGCCTTACCACAGTACCACAAATTATAGAGTAGTAACTAGGACAACAAATAAACATTTAATCTGAAGTTTGTTGTTTGAAACTAACTCTCAGAAACCATTGAATAGCTGCGTAACGAATGTGAAGATGGTGGAAACATGGAGAGAACAGCGAAATCGCCTATAAGACATCTTAGAAGGGTAGGCTGTTTATTACAGCAGTCTTCCTGATGCCATACTCAAGGGAGGACGGAGAACTAAGCAACTGTGCAACAGAAAATCATGAGAGGGAGTACTACATACCAAAGACATGGGGCTAAGGACAAGCCTAACAAGAATTCGTGTATAAAAAAAATAGCAATGCGAGTCTGTGCTTCTACGTTGCGATTACGACGAACTTTTATTCGACATTCCACAAATGGCAGCAAACAGAATTGTTTGATACAGAGTAAATCCTTGTAACTGTACGCTGCTCGGCAGTAGCAGGTTACCGCATATGGTTGTCTTCGCGTCTACGCAGCCACGTGTTGGCAGCTGCTGCTCGGCGGGGTAAACATCAGCAACCGCGTGCTCCCCTTGTTTACATTAGGCGCCGTCCGCCCAAACTTGTGCAGGTGGCACGCCTAATGAAACTTTGTTCCTCAAGCTGTAGGCATTTTTTAATATTTTCTATTCTATTTAAATTATGACATGCAAATATTTCGCTAGCTGCCACCATTACCATTCTCATTAGACTGTTATCCCCTGCTATACCACTTTCACTAGCCGCTAGGTATAAATTTGAAACGGATAAATTAGAACATTTGAAGAACCAGATTATTTAAAATATATTTCCACAGTGTGTGATGTACTACGACCTTTCAACATCCTATATCCAACAGCCAACATCCAATTTCCTGGTCCGCTGTAAGACTTAGGCCCTAAAATGGCCGAACAGAATAAACAAAAAAATAAAAGAAGTAAAGAAAACACATCGTCTAGCAATGCTGCATGGGAAGCACACACCCAATACGCGGGTGTAGTTCACACTTAAATGTAGTAAGTAGGTTTTCGAGAAATCGAGGTTGAAACTTTTCGAACCTGTTGTAGACCATACGATAGCGCTAGCCGTCGAGAAGCGGTATCATTGTCATCAGCTAATCCACCATACCGCATCTGCCCGTTCTGCACTTCCACCAAACATCTACATCTACAAACATACTCCGAAAGCCACCGTACGGTACTTGGCGGCGGGTATCCTATACTATTACTGTCAATTCCTTTCTTGTTCCACTCGGAAATGGAGCGAGGGAATACGACTATCTATATACCTCCGTAAAAGACGTGATTTTTCTTATCTTACCTTCGTGACCATTAGGCAAAATTTATTCTGACGGCTATAGAATCGTTCCGCAGTCAGCTTCAAATGCCGGTTCTCTAAAATTTATCTGTAGCATTGCTCGAAAAGAACGTTGCCGTCCCTCCACAGCTTTCCATTTGTGTTCCCAAAGCTTATCGTAACCCATGCGTGTTGTTCCTATATACCGGTAACAAACCTAGGAGCCCGCCTCTGAACTGCTTCGAAGTGTCCTTTATTCCGACCTGGTACGGGTCCCAAAAACATGAGCGGTACTCAAGAATAAGTCGCATTAGCTTCCTCTATGTGGTCTCCTGACAGATCTACAATACTTTCCCAAAATTTTCCCAAGAAACAGAAGTAGAACATTCGCCTTCCCTACGACAATTCTGATATGCTCGTTCCATTTCATATCGCTTTGCAATGTTAGGCCCAGATATTTAAACGACGTATCTGTATCAAACAGCATACTACTAATACTGTATTCGAGCATTACAGGTTTGTTTTGCCTACTCATATGCATTAACTTGCATTTCTCTACATTTAGAGCTAACTGCCATTCATCACACCAACTAAAGAAATTTTATCTAAGTCGACGACGACGATATCTTCCCGTACACCACAGCATCATCGGCAAACGTCTGCAGACTGCTGCCCACCCTATGCGCCAGATCATTATGTACACAGAAAAGAACAGCTGTCCTACCACACTTCCCTGGGGCACTCCTCACGATACTCTTGTCTCTGATGAACATTAACCGTTAATGACAACATACTCGGTTCTGTTATTTAAGAAGTCTTCGAGCCACTCACTTATCTGGGAACCTGTTCCATATGTTCGTACCTTCTTTAACAGTCTGCAGCGGGGCACCGAGGAAATGCTTTCCGGAAGTCTAGAAATATGGAATCTGCCTTTTGCCCTTCATCGATAGTTCCCAGTGTATCATGTCACATAAGGCCAACCTGAGTTTCGCACAAACGATACTTTCTAAAACCCTGCTGATTTGAGGAAACAAGTTTCTTGGTCTCAAGAAAATTTATCATATCAGAATTGGGAATATGTTCAAGGATTCTGCAGCAAACAGATGTTAGGGATATTGGTCTGTAATTTTGCGGGTCCGTTTTTATTTTACCCTTCTGACATACATGAGTCACCTGCGCTTTTTCCAGTCGCTTGGGACTTTCCGGTGGGGGAGAGACCCACGATAAGTGCAAGCTAAGCAAAGGGCCAACACCGTAAACTGTCCTTATATTACCGGATTGGAATTCCATCCCGACATGGTGACTTACAAGGTTTCAACTCTTTCAAATGTTTCTGTACGCCATGGATGCTTACTACTATGTCGTCCATGCGGGACTGTGTACGATGGTCTTACTCTAACTATGCTACATTACAGACAAAGTTTGAATATTACACACTTCCTAGAGCTTACGCAAATGGAACAAATCGGTTGGTCCTTTTTCCTTATGTGGTCTACGGTGTGCTTTAAGGGGCTTACGGAGGTACCATTTAGTTCATGGTCAGTTCCTGAGGGGAAAAAAAGCGCTATTCACCATTTTTTCGCCGTCATCAGGATACCTAATAACTAACACCAGAAATTTGCTCAAATCTGAACGGCATGCTCTATCCGTGTTTATCCAGAAGTGCCATCTTCCCGTTTTCAAAAATATTTATCCGTTATCGAGAAACAAAACAGAGTCAGGGATTCCAAGACAGCAATTCACAGCAAATGGTTGAAATTCCTAAGATCCCGATCTCGACCAACCCTGAAAATTTTCTTAATATCTTCATCTGTTTCTGAGGTACGTACATTCAAATTTACCCTACTTGTACACTCAAAACGTGAACTTAAAATCCGGTTGAGGCAAAATCGAAACAATAAAAAATCGCAGCAAACTGCTCAAATTTTAACGATATATTCTACCCCCCTTTCCAGTCAGAGTCTTTTAAACACGAGCGTATTCGCGTTTTTTTGTTTTTTGCTCCGATAGGAGCGTTCTTCCGTTGGTGGAGTATAGTGGCTGAACGAGGTTATCCATCTATTAGACTAAATATAATTTTATATGCATAATATGACCTAAATCTAATTGCAGAGAATGAGGATGACCTTCAGGTGGGAGTGTATAAGTTAGCAGCAGATAGCCTCCGATTACAAATAAGCATTGTAGATACAACGATAATGGTATTTCAGGACATACAACGAGTAAAATCTAAAACAGTCCACAATAATAAAATCTTTGGTCAAGTTGAACGTTTTAAATGTCAAGGATGCACATCAGTTACATAAGTAACCATGACACGGACCAAAAATTAAATAAATGTACTTCCATATGTGGAATGACGGTAAAAAAATTTGAAGAATAAAGCCAGGAAAGAATCCCAGCTGGAGTTTTATAAAATCATAGCAGTAGGTCTGCCAAACCTTACTTACAGAGGTGAAGAATGGGGACAAGACACTAAAAAAGTATGCACGCTCAAGAAATGTGGTTTCTAAGAAGAGTTGATGTACAAGGTAAGATCGTAGGGTAAATTAGGGTGTAAGGAAAGATTTAGGAATATGTAACCTAAACGAAAAAAGACAGGAACATGGAAGGAAAATGTAGAGCATACGGCTGGTGAAAGACTCCCAGTAAAGGCTCTCAGTTACAAATGCACTGGAAGAAGAAATGTAGTAAGACCATACAAGAGATGGAATATGGTAAAAGGTAATTTGCCTTATACATTAACCGAAGAAGAAGAAGAAATTTGTTGCTGAGCATACGTTGCATATCTTCATATGCTGCATTTGAGTCGTTGCCCCAGCAATGCTCCTCAGTCTTTTGGCCCTAGCAAGTACGAAATCCCGCCGGCAGTGTCTTCGCGCTTGACTACGAGAGTGTATCGTGCAACCAAACACGAGCTTTCCGCGCAGCTGTTGTAAGAGGCACCGTAGTGAAGTCGCTTTCTCTGCGAGGCAGCTACTTTACGATCTGCACTGTCGACCGGTTCGTGTTTAATATTTCAGCGAGCTCCTGTCGTAAACAGGGGATCTATATTTAATGGTGATGGCAGATAGCGCCGCTGGATGTACGTTGCTCACCGCCTCCGCCTGCCTTCTTTGCTGCTCGCTATAACTGGGCACCTAAGACGTATTTCCTGTGTGCGTAAGAAAATGGAGACACGGTTGTATTGCTTCTTAAAGCATTAGTCTTGTAACAAGGTACGGGTTTGGTACAGAAACCATGCAAGAAGTTAAAGTTTTCGTACCACTGCAAGATTCAGATACACTTGTTTCTTGGTGGCAAGCAGTAGTTTATATCAGTACTTCGTGGGCTCGTTGTAACTAACAGTTCCCAGACACTTCTAATACGCTAACTGTCCCGATTGAAACTGCGAGTGGCAGCCTTGTTACAGAGGCTGAAATAAATGACACGAGCAAAACATGGAGCGTATTTGATGGTACAGCGTTCCAAATACAAATCTCCTTGTATTCTGCTGTTAGGATGGTGCTACATACCAAAAATGTGCTTTCTGGTTGAAGGGATGTGTGTCCACATATCAAAGATACGGTCTTCATTATATGTCGTATCTGCACACACTCTTAGTTGAACAGTGCAGAGTCAACCTGGCACGGCATCTGAGGTGGCGCAGTCTGTGCGGTGGCTCTCGACTCGGAGGTAAGATAGGTGGAATCCTGGGAGTGCAAGAAATTTGCACTGCCGGCATGTGTGGCTTTAAGCGCCTGATCATCCCACCAATATCCTGGATTATTACATTCCAAATACTCTCTGAAGTATCCCATGAAATGAGGGCATGCGACATTGTTGATAAAGATCTGTCCGTCAGATAGGGATGTTCGGCCCGACGGCCCTCCCTGTTGACATTCAAGAGAAGTACGCGATGTGCCGGCACCTGTTTTTCTCCCGATCCCTTCTCTCATCATACAACATAAACATGACACAACAACAAACTCACTCAATACAGTCACCTATACTCAACGGAAAATTGTCACACTTCACGAACGACATGCTACTGCGCGCGAAATAACGAAAAACTTTACAAACAGGTGCTTGCACTTACCTTTCTGTCTCTCCCAGTCAGCCGTTCCATACGATATCTTCACTGTTACTCGCTGGGAGGTGCCTTCATATCCTGTCAGGCTATGTAAATTTAGGTTTCCTTCGATTCCTTATTTACCTCCGGCAAGGTTGGTTGCTTTGGAAAGGCTACGATTTCCTGTCCTATCATTGGCCATTCAGAGCCTGTGCTCCGTCTCTAATGACCTTGCTATGAACAGGACATTAGCTTAGAATTTTCCTTTCTTATCTCTCACACAAAAAATTCAGGCTACAGACATGAGACAGGTAGTACATGATTTTTTTGCAGTCACAAATTAAAACTAACGTTAACTAAGACGGTATTCTGTGACAAGAATGTAAGTACTGAGTCAACCAAGTCCCCGTAAAAAAAAGCAACAACATACAGGGCAAGATGAAACAGTCTTTTAAGATAAAGAAATTACTTTTTTGATGTGGTTTTTCGTGACCTATGCAACCTAAAAGGATTATGCGCAGATGGAACTTTTGAGCAGTACGTTTATTGCATATGTCAATATCGCGCTGTTTTTAGTAACATATGTTTGGAAAGTTTGATTCAGATACAGTATATCGTAAATTGTTTCAAGTAACGAAGTACAGAAATGAGACGTAGTGCGGCTGACAAAAGTGAATGTAATTTTTACTTAAATACATTTCACTGTCTGATAATCCAGTCCATTTGTGTTTCTTTCATACGTTTCTGTCAGGCAATTATGGCAAGGAATTATTTAGATCACTTCGTTATTATTTAATCGTAACCGCGAATGTTGATGCCACAATAAAGTTCCGGACTCGCAGTAACGTGTTGCATGATAACAAAACGGAACTAATATTGTTTTCCTAATTAAGTTCCACTTCCTGTCAGAGGTGTGTAGGGTTAACTGTTATAGATCTTTTTAGCCAGATACTAGCATGCTGGAACTGGGGCAAATGGTCTGTCAATTGCGACTATGTGCATGTGAACTCATCAGTCATTTTCATTGGAACCAATATAAATTTTTTTGGAGAACTTGGTATGGAGTACAGTATTTAGATTTTTAGATTGCTGTGATGGTACTATTCCCGATAGGATTTGCGTTTCTCAAGATAGCTTGATTTAATAAAAAAAAGGAGCTGTTATTTCCAGTCACACTGCCCTTAAACTGGGATCACTATCACCGTCATTATTACCATTATCAAGAATTCGAAATATATGCACGAAATACGCCTTGTTTTCAGTAAAATCGGAATTTTTGCTCTGGCTGGACTAACCTGTTCTAACAGGTATGTCTTCATATACGTAGCTAGCAGAGTTACATTAGAAAAGCGAATGTGCAGGAATAATAGATCTGAAGCAATAAATACATGTAGCGTGATGTCGGTAAAAAAATAAGTTTTTAAAAATGTGTGGAAATGAATTTAATGCACTGACGGAGAGTAGAGATTTTATTTGCTGAGAATGTGGATCTTGATTCCTGAACAGTTTGTTGTATTTTTGCAGTTTAGATAAATTAATAAACTGCTTGGTTCCTTGATTTGCAAACAGAAGAATGATAAACAACTCAATTTGTAAGTGCCAGAGTAGTTGTGCGCAACTGATGCGAAACTCGTAATAGGAAATAATATTATCAATGAAGCATTCCATATAAGTATGGATGAAACAAATCCGAAGCAACGACTACATCCACAGGGAGTCAGCACTGGCATTAATTATGAATTCAGCCTTGCCTAAGACTAGTTCTAAGGTGTTTCAGAAGTTCCGTGACGACTCTTATGTTCTTGAATCCGTTGAAATCCTTAGATTTTGGTGAAGCGACGTGTACAAAGATATTAGCAGCTGAAGGAAATGTGAGAACAAGAGACTTGCATGAAAGAGAATAGCAGTTAAAATTAAATTAACTACAGCGATGAAATTCGCCACTTTGTTGATCTGTAACGTGAAACAGAGGGATGTTATGGTAAAAATAAAGGAAACAGTACAGATTTATCATACAGCGCCATGAAACGCAATTTCCTTAACAAAAAGGGAAAAAATAACCAAAATCAAAAACATATGTGTCGAACGTATCCGTAGGGCCTGAAATGTGGTATTCCGGGCACATTCTTGACACCGTGAATCTCAAAATATTGTATTCTCTGACGATTCAAAATTGAGTTCCATGCATTAATACAGGAAAGTGATGTAGTCTCAGGTTGGAACTGGCTCTTAAGGAAGCTGCTTTAGCCCACGGTTCAGTGTCTCGAGATTCGCAAGTTGTTTACTTAATGATGAAAATAAAAGCCATCAGTCACTCTTTCACAAAAATATTTAAATGAAAGTAAAAATTTTAGGCCACATCTAGTTACATGTAATTATACATTGAGATGACAAAAATCATGGAATACCTCCTAATACCGTGTCGGACGTCCTTTTTCTCGGCGTAGTGCAATAACTCGATATGGCATGGACTCTCAACAGGTCGTTGGAATTCCGCTGCAGAATTATTGAGCCATGCTGTCTCTATGGCCTTCCCTAATTGCGAAAGTGTTGCTGGTGCAGGAGCATGTGCACGAACTGAACTCTCGATAATGCCACATAAATGTTCGACGGGATTCATATCGGGCAGTCTGGGTGGCCAAACCATTCTCTAGGATTGTCCAAAATGTTCATCAAACCAATCGCGAACAAATGTGGTCTGGTGACATGTCACAGCATCGCCTATTTGAAGTCCATGAATTGGCCGCAAATGGTCTCCAAGTAGCCGAACTCAACTATTTTCAGTCAAAGATCGGTTCAGTTGGACCAAATGACCTAGTCCATACCATGTAAAAACAGCTAACACCATTGTGGAGCCACGCAAGCTTGCACAATGCCTTGTTGACAACTTGCGTCTATGGTTTCATGGCGTTTGACCAGACTCAAACCCTCCAATCTCCTCTTACCAACTAAATCAGGACTTACGCAATAAGGACGCAGTTTTCCAGTCGTTTAGGGTCCAACCGATATGGTCACGAGCACAGTAGAGGCGCTGCAGGCGACGTTGTACTGTTAACAGAGGCAGTTGCGTCGCTCGTCTGCTGCCATAGGCCATTAAAGCTAAATTTCACCGCACTTTCCTAACGGATAAGTTCGTCGTACGTCCCATACACATTTCTACGCTTACTTCGCGCAGTGAAGCTTGTTTGTTATCACTGAAAACGCTATACAAACGCCGCTGCTTTCGGCCGGTAAGTGACGGCCGTCAGCCACTGCGTTGTTCGTGGTAAGAAGCAGTGCCTGAAGTGTAGTACTCTGGGCACATTCTTGACCCTTTGAATCTCGAAACATTGAATTCCCTAATGATTCCCGAAATGAAATTTCGCATGCGTCACGCTCCAACTAGCATTTCGTGTTCAAAGTCTGTTAATTCCCGTCGTGCGGCATAATCATGTCGGAAACCTTTTCACGTGAATCATCTGAGTACAAAATGACAGCTTCTCCATCGCAGTGCCCTTTAATACCTTTCTTACGCGATGTTACCGCTATCTGTATATGTGCATATCGCTATCCCAAGACGTTTGAAACCTCATTGTACTTTTCAGACGGCAACAGTTACGTTTCTTAAATGAGTGGCATCACCAACATGTCTACTGTTGCGATAAACACGGAAATTTTAAATTCACGCTACTCCCGACGACTAAGAATGGATTAAATAGAGAACGGTAACGCGTGAAATAAAAAACAGTTTCTGCGGAATAGTTGATGTTGATTCTTTGTTTCGTCAGGATAACCGACTGTCGCAGTCGCAGAGACCTGTAATTTGTCAGTATACGATTATTATACCATCTTTTTCTTGAATATACCTCCGTGGTTCAGAAACAAGTTTCATCTATTTTGCCTTAGACTTTCCTCACGCCATAGAAATAAAAAATTAGGAACTGTTGAAGGGTTCACGACCAGGGCTTCTGAGCTCGAATGAGTCAGCTGTAAATAAGGTCCGTACCCTAAAGTGCACCCCAGGCGTATACTTACTGTTTCTCCCTTGGATAGCAACAGCATCCGGGGCGAGGGGTGACAGTTGGAGGGCGCAGAAGTGAAAACGGGAGCACTGCTGCTAATAACCTGCTGCTGCAGCAGTCTGAGAAGGAGTAAACGAATTTGTGTGTTAACAACCAGTCCTTTTGCAATAAAAAGAAGAAAAGTCGCTTTGTGAATACACCTTCCCTTGTTTCTTGTTACTGCGATAACTATTTGCATAATGGAGAGAGAATAAACATGAAATTAAACCACATTACAGAATGCAGAAACGTTGATGGCTGGAATGATAAGTCCATTTTAAATACTAAAACGTATTAAACTGTAGATTACGTTCATTCTTTGGGAAACCATTTGAGGAATGCAGAAACGACAGAAACCGAATAGCAGCACTTCCAAAATTTTCATCAACAATGAAACCGTTTTTCTCTGAAGTAGATGTTAGTTCTTCTGTTGTTTCTGTGGAGAAAGTATTACAGCCTCCGATCACAAATGAGCTTACAGAGTGTTCTTCGATCTCTTGCAGCTGTAGGCATATATTTGTCACCGCATTTACAACTAAACGCACCCTCCGTTAAACCTCCCTAAACATTTGCTTGTAGTTTAGATTTACGCTGTACCAGACCTACGGTTCAATTGTTTTGATCCACTACATAAATGACGCGGTAAATGGTAGGATTATCGATAGTATTGGTAGAACTGTCAGAGAAAGAAACACAAATAAATGTGTAAGAGAGAAAATGGGAACCAAAGACTTCTCCTTGTTTCTTTTGTTTCATCGATTGTTTCTTTGGACATAATTTTCACCGCACATCATTCAGTGTTAGTCAAAAAAATGGTTCAAATGGCTCTGAGCACTATGGGACTTAACATCTGAGGTCATCAGTCCCCTAGAACTTAGAACTACTTAACCCTAACACACATCCATGCCCGAACCTGCGACCGTAGCGGTCGCACGGTTCCAGACTGAAGCGCGTGGAACCGCTCGGCCACTCCAGCCGGCATTCAGTGTTAGTCCATTGTCGTTTTATATCCTTACGTAATAAAAATTTCAGTACGTTTTGGATGAAGAACTGCGACTGTGGTTTAAACTGGCAATTTATTTGGTAACAGATATGCAACCAGTCGCTTCTTTTAGGTTTTTGATACGATTTATTCAACCATAAACATGATTTCGAGCCACTGCAGGCTCATCGTCAGATGGAGGTGTTTCAAGAACATTATGCTGTGGACCAAGTGTGGCTAGATGTAGTGCTGATGAGTGCACTGCCTTGTGGTAGCCATACCGAATCTCTTACTATAATGTACATTATTAAGCTATGCACACAAATGTACCCAGTATTCAGCTGCGCTTGTTTTTACACTGATTCACAGAAAATAAACATTTTACGTAGAAATTTGATATGGATACCACAAGGCAGTGCATTCATCAGCACTCCATCTAGCCACACTTGGTTCAAATGGTTCAAATGGCTCTGAGCACTATGGGACTTAACATCTGAGGTCATCAGTCCGCTAGAACTTAGAACTACTTAAACCTAACTAACCTAAGGACAACACACACATCCATGCCCGAGGCAGGATTCGAACCTGCGACCGTAGCGGTCGCGCGGTTCTAGACTGAAGCGCCTAGCCACACTTGGTCCACTGCGTAATGTTCTTGTAACATCACCATCCTATGATGAGCCTACAATGGCTCGAAAACATGTTTATCGTTGAATAAATCGTATCAAAGAACCTAAAAAAACCGACTGGCTGAATATTTATCACCAGGTAAATCGCTAAAGAATAAAAATATCATCTCCGCCCGGGGTGGCAGAGCGGTTCTAGGCGCTACAGTCTGGAACCGCGCGACCGCTACGGTCGCAGGTTCGAATCCTGCCTCGGGTATGGATGTGTGTGATGTCATTAGGTTGGTTAAGTTTAAGTGGTTCTAAGTTCTAGGGGACTGATGACCTTAAAATTTAAGTCCCATAGTGCTCAGAGCCATTGGAACCATTTTTTTGAAAAAATAGCATTTTATAAGTAATGAAAATGAGTTGATCGCAGAACTTCCGCGCTTTTGTGTAACCAGAGCAATTACAACCAAAAAAAATCTACAAAATTTTTGTTGTTGCACTACTGGCTATTTTAAATTGCTACACCACGAAGATGACGTGCTACAGACGCGAAATTTAACTGACAGGAAGAAGATGCTGTGATATGCAAATGATTGGCTTTTCAGAGCATTCACACAAGATTGGCGGCAGTGCCAACACCTACAACGTCCTGACATGAGGAAAGTTTTTCAATCAATTTCTCATACACAAACAGCAGCTGACCGCCGTTGCCTGGTGAAACGTTGTTGTGATGCCTCGTGTAAGGAGGAGAAATGCGTACCATCACGTTTCCGATCGGATTCTAGCCTATCGCGATTGCGGTTTATCGTATCGCGACATTGCTACTCGCGTTGGTCGAGATCCAATGACTGTGAGCAGAATATGGAATCGGTGGGTTAAGGAGCGTAATACGTAACGCCGTGTTGGATCCCAACGGCCTCGTTATCACTAGCAGTCGAGATGACACCCATCTAATCCGCATGGCTGTAACGGATCGGGCAGCCACGTCTCGATCCCTGGGTCAACAGATGGGGACGTTTCCAAGACAACGACCATCTGCACGAACAGTTCGACGACGTTTGCAGCAACATGGACTATCAGCTCGAAGACCATGGCTGCGGTTACCCTTGACGCTGCATCACAGACAGAAGCGCCTGCGATGGTGTACTCAACGACGAACCTAGGTGCGCGAATGGCAAAACGTCATTTTTTCGGATGAATCCAGGTTCTATTTACAGCATCATGATGGTCGCATCCCTGTTTGACGACATCGCGGTGAACGCACATTGGAAGCGTGTATTCGTCATCGCCGTACTGGCGCATCACACGGCGTGGTGGTATGGGGTGCCATTGGTTACACGTCTCGGTCACCTCTTCTTCGCATTGACGGCACTCTGAACAGTGGACGTTACATTTCAGATGTGTTACAACCCGTGGCTCTACCCTTCATTCGATCCCTGCGAAACCCTAGATTTCAGCAGGATAATGCACGACCGCATGTTGCAGGTCCTGTACAGGCCTTTCTGGATACAGAAAATGTTCGACTGCTGCCCTGGCCAGCACATTCTCCAGATCTCTCACCAATTGAAAACTTCTGGTCAATGGTGGCCGAGCAACTGGCTCATCACAATACGCCAGTCACTACTCTTGATGAACTCTGGTATGGTGTTGAAGCTGCATGGGCAGCTGTACCTGTACACACCATCTGAGCTCTGTTTGACTCAATGCCTAGGCGTATGAAGACCGTTATTACGGCCACGGGTGGTTGTTCTGGGTACTGATTTCTCAGGATCTATGCACCCAAGCTGCGTGAAAATGTAATCAGATGTCAGGTCTAGTATAATATATTTGTCCAATGAATACCCGTTTATCATCTGCATTTCTTCTTGGTGCAGCAGTTTTAATGGCCAGTAGTGTATTTTATTTTCAGTAGAACGTTCTTCATCATGATCAAATGCAAGAATTTCCTTTTGTTATTGATATAACATATTTTATACAAGTTCGACGAAGTATTGAAGCTATGTTAAATATATTTTCGTTTTGTGTTTTTTTCTTTTTGTTGAGAAAACGGCGTTTTATAGCGCTACATGACAAATCTGTATTGTTTCCTTTATTTTTACCACAACATCTCAATGCTTCACGTTTCAAATCGACACTTTTCGAATAAAACCTGAAATAATCATTGACAATTTAAGTTTTCTTATAAATACTCTTTATTCTTAAACAACAGACAGGAGGACACCTGTGTGAAACAAACTTGTTCCGTAGGTTACGTGGCCCTGTACATTTCTTCACTCAGTTTCTAGATGTTCACTGCTCCCATTTTTTAGGGTAACCTAGTGAGACACTAGACGCATGTAAAAGTAAGTAATCGTTATTAGGTAACGTCCGTTAGCATTGCAACGTACCCATTGTACATGTAACAGTGGTATGACTTTAGCTGACCGAAGCTACTAGGAAAATTTCCGGTGTTTACATTTATGGTGCTCTACGGTAGCTCAGGGGGGTTTTATAACTCTAATGTAGTCCCTTTGCGGAGCGGATTCTTCTCTGTTGTTCCGTATTACGTGTCACCCTGCTAAGGTCGTAGCAGGACGTCTCATTGTTCAGCATTCGCTACAGTCTTTGAGCACACATTCCCGGTGATAATAAGATATTATGGGGCACAGAGACCGTAGAATGTAGAACCTTGACGACTGAGGAAACTCTGCTAGATCTGGAACCATGCGTAAATAATACCATATGAGCCATTGTTAAATCCGGAGGATAAAACTTTATTTTCTCTTCATATCCATTATTATTATTATTATTTTCAGTTATGTCCAGTTACAGTAATACACGTTTTTTTTATTTGACTCAACCAGTACTGACGTTAAATGATTAAGGTGCAGATCTCATTAAACCAAAGGTTTGGTTTCAGCATCACAATGCACGGTCATGTAGTAAGTTGTAGGCCATTGCCTTCTTCTATCGTCTAATCTGAGCTGACTTACCCAGACTGTGTCAACTGTATTTTAAAATGGACTCCGAACCGCGGTGTAACTTGGTATTTCTCACGTACACACCTCGCTGTCAGTCGTAAAACATGGCAGGTGTCTACTCCGCCAGATAAAATTCAGTTATTTCAACAATTTTCACTCACTAACGCACACGCAGTTAATAACAAAACTTTTTAGAAACTCTGATTTGCTTACCTGTATAGCATACACGATAAGCTGGATTCACAGAAGAGACTGTCTGCGACAACTTTAACGTCAGAAATATTAGGAATGTGGATGATCCACCATTGTTATTGAAAATTACAACATTCCAAAAGTGCGGAGAATATATGTACAGTCAGAGCTTAAGTGGGCAGAGTTATGGCGTACATATAGACCGAGAAGCGACGCCTCTTGTACGACTGGAAAAGTTACGTTAGAGCACAGTTGCTGAATGGCCGTCAAACGAAGAGATGATGTGAAGGACGGTACTCAGCGAAGAGCAGGTACTGGACACACGATGCAACTCAACACTTTAACAGCATGCATCGCAATGGGCGTTTCGACGTAGGACTTCCTCGATTGCTGTGCAAGTGCCTGTCGTTGCGGGTCGTAGCCCTCTGCCGCAGGTTAGATAGGTGGTCAGTGTGTAAACTTTTTTTGATGGTTGTGGCGTAGTGGTACTAACTTATAGGCTTCCTTTGTGGATGATCAAGGTGTAGCTTTATCTTTATTGCAGTCTTGGTAAGGGCCCTGGGCTTTGTGTTCTTGGGCCCTTACAATGTGTAGGTGGAAGTTGAGGTAGGTAGTTACTATGGGACTTCGATAATCGCCCGACGGACCTGGACCCGGACCCGGACCCGGACCCGGACCCGGTCCCAGAGCTAGGAGCTACTGATCCACCATATTCCGAGGACACACATTGTAAGTGATGTGACGCTGGTCATGGGGGTTTCTATTTTGTACATGAGCTTGCGTGTTTGTTGGATTAAGGTATCGTAGATGATTGGTTTATTAAGCTCTTCATGTAGGTCGCGCATTCTTGCCCACATGTGTACCCCAAGAATGAGTCGACGACATTGATTTTGCAAAGTCCGGATCATTATCAAATTAGAGGGGCTTGCTGTCCTCCACGTGGAACAATCATATAAAACAGCTTTAAAGGCCAAGTTCCGTACTGACGTTTACCTGCGAGCTGGCCAGTAGAGGATATACTGTAGTTGGCGGATGGGTTGTAAAATCTTGATCCTTTGTTAATGCATATGATCCCACTTCTGGTCACCAGTGTTAATGTATACGAGGTGCGGCTAGAAAAAAACCGGACTGATGCTAGAAAAAACATTTATTTACAATTATTTACAATTTCATGTTATCTCCTTCAATGTACTCTCCTCCTCGGTCTCTACACCGCTCCATACGAATTTTCCACTGCTCATAGCAATGCTGCAGATCATTTTCGGTAAGTCCATACATTACTTCCGTCGCTTTTTCTTTTACTGCTTCAACAGTCTCAAATCTAGTTCCTTTCAAAGCTGACTTGACTTTAGGGAAAAGAAAAAAGTCACAGGGGGCCAAATCAGGTGAGTAGGGTGGATGATCTAAGATGGGAATGTTGTGTTTTGCCAAAAACGTCTTCACTGACAACGCACTGTGAGCTGGGGCATTGTCTTGGTGAAGGATCCATGACTTTTTTCTCCACAAATCGTTCCGTTTTCTCCGTACTCGCTTACGTAGGGTAGCCAGGACGCTAATGTAGTAATGCTGATTCACTGTTTGTCCCTCTGGTACCCAATCAATGTGCACAATCCCTTTGATGTCAAAAAAAAAAAACAATCATCATTGCCTTGAATTTCGATTTTGACATTCGTGCTTTTTTTTGTCGTGGAGAACCAGGAGTTTTCCAATGCATCGATTGGCGTTTAGTTTCGGGATCGTAAGTAAAAAACCACGATTCATCGCAAGTAATAACATTTTGTAAGAAGGTGGGATCACTTTCAACGTTTTCCAGGATGTCAGAACAAATCATTCTTCGGCGTTCCTTCTGTTCAATTGTGAGACACTTTGGAACCATTTTTGAACACACTTTGTTCATGTTGAAACTTTCATGAAGAATCTGCCTAACACTTTCCTTGTCAAGTCCTGTTAACTCAGACACTGCTCTGATTGTTAAACGGCGATCTTGTCGAACAAGTTTACCGATTTTTTCAATGTTTTGCATCAGTTTTTGCTGACAATGGTCTGCCAGTGCGAGTGTCATCACTGGTGTCTTCGCGGCCATCTTTAAATCGTTTAAACCACTCAAACACTTGTGTTCGCGATAAACAATCATCGCCGTACACTTGTTGTAACATTACAAACGTTTCACTTGCAGATTTTCCTAGTTTGAAACAAAATTTGATGTTAACACGCTGTTCTTTCTGTACACTCAACATTTTCCGACGCACAGACAAAACGTCAACTACTTAAAACAGACGCCACGGGCAGACTGAGTGCAGGAGGCAGATGAAACTCGAGCAGTAGGCGGAGCGAGAGTCACGTGACAGGCCACGCGACTTTCAGCCTTATTGCATTCGTTTTATTGTTTCACCAGTACTAGTCCGGTTTTTTTCTAGCCACACCTCGTATGGTCAGGGAATGGGGGAGAAAGTTATTATACATGCCTCGTGACGAAAGTGTGCAGCAGGTCAGGATTTGAGAGTGGGCATCCAGGGCTGCAGTTAAATGACAAAATATGAAATTAGATACAATAAAGAGGATATATTTCAATGTGCGGTGTACAAGGGGCGCGCCTAGGGTCAGAAGTTACCAGGTTTAGACCAGTCTAGGAGGTCGAACAAATAATTGAAATGGGCAACGGAAGGGGAAGCAGTTGATGTTAACTTACGTTGGTGGCCGGTCATGAAAAGCAGATCACGAGGTTCTGCCTTCCGAAAAGACGTATGTTCTGCTCGAGGTCTGGATTACAAGAGAGAGAGAGGCAACCGTGTTCCGCACCGCAAAACACTCCAGCGACCACACACGTGACCTGTATCCTACGCACGCTATTGGCTAAAACCAGTGCCGTGAATTCGCTAGTAGTTTCAGCAGAGGTTTCAGGGCGTCTCTTGTCAGCAGCTTTAACTGGACAGAACTGCCTCGGTTTTGAAAGACAGGCAACTTGTATCACGTAGGCACATCATAAGTTGCTCTAGGAGTAAACTTGGAAAGATTTGACTGGGCCTTTGAAATATTTTTTTTTTAAACCAATTCCCTAAAATATTCCTTGACTGGCTGCCACCATGTACATCTCTTATCCCGTACATGCAGTTTAAAAAGTAACTTATGGGCGAATGTGATCCTAGGGTGTTTGACCTGACTGCTCCATGGAATTTCCTGATGGTGAAAGATCAACCTCTCTCTCAAACCCGGGCGGTGACAGATAAATACAATCGCTCTCGTCTTGTTTGTGTTGATAATAATGGGATCTTCCTTGTTCCAATCTCCTACCATCGTGAATTGACGTTGAAGGCGAACGATGACCGCGTTGGCCCTCCGGCTACTGGTTAGCAAGGCGGTATCGTCTGCGAGTTGGTCGAGCACCAACCAAGGCAGTCGCGGAATATCACTGACATAGATGACAAAAACTAGTGGAGACAACACGCCCATAGACTACTCATACAACAATGTTCAAGTAACTGGTTCAAAATGGTTCAAATGGCTCTGAGCACTATGGGACTTAACATATATGGTCATCAGTCCCCTAGAACTTAGAACTACTTAAACCTAACTAACCTAAGGACATCACACAACACCCAGTCATCACGAGGCAGAGAAAATCCCTGACCCCGCCGGGAATCGAACCCGGGAACCCGGGCGCGGGAAGCGAGAACGCTACCGCACGACCATGAGCTGCGGACTGTTCAAGTAACGCCGCCGTTTATATGCTCGTTGGCTAAATGTTAGGCTTCCAAAGAGCCCCAACTCAAACAGTTAAACAGAGATGGCCGCATGACTGCTATGGAGACTGCAGTCTGGCAGCCTGAATTGGTGATCGGCACAGTGGATCAGTGCTACGGCTGATGACTTGAGTCGCTGTTGAATTAAACATCATGTCTGTGCATAAATGGAAATCTGGACAGCAACCACTATACCGAGACGGTTTTAGCCTTTGGCACTGATTCTTCTTCATGCAACTGCGTATTCAATATTTGCCTCGTGGTGTAGTGAAAAATATGGAGAAGCCATCTCTGAAGAGCGACTGAGACAAAGCTTCCACAACTTGCACGATCGCTCGAAGAATCATACATCGAACATTTCTGGGATGTGGTTAGCTGGTACCTTGCTGGTTACGATGCTTCAGCAATCACTGTTTACGCTTCTCAGACTCTCGTGCAAGTTGCAGGGAAGGAGACTGCTCTGGAACATGTGCAGGCTCTCCTGTTTCCATACTTCGACGTAAAGAGGCTCGATCACCGCACGTTGAAGCTAAACACAACGCTTAATTTTCATTCGGGATCTTTTGTAGCTGTGTATCCTATTACACTGTGTACTGTCATCGATAACTCAATGGTAAAGTGTCATAGTGCGTCTAATTTTATTTTGTATGTAATTTAATTAATAAAAAATTTCTCAAATGACGTTCACCTGCAAAATATTTTAACAAATCATTAATATCATTAGCGCAAGTATTACATGTTCATTTCTTGTAAAATACGTGAAATTCTTAGTTTAGAGAAGAACTTATATACTGCGGTAGTTGTTGCAATTATTCTGTTTAATTTCTCTAATTTATGTCTAAAGGCTGTTTAACACTATCCACGTGGCTGTAAGTGTGTGCCACAATCTCTGTGCTGTTGTATTCCTTAGGATGACCTGTACCGAGGGAATGATCTGTAATAGCAGATTTTCTCGGCTGTTTTATACGTTTGTGACGTTTATGTTCAGCACACCAGTCCTCCAAGGTCCGGATGGTCAGACCAATGTACGAAACGCCACGATCGGCTGCACTCCTTGCAATACATAAAACAAACAAAATTGTGTCCCTCTTAATATGCAGTAAGTACTCTTCATTGGTGCTGTTTACATACCACAATTTTATTTTTTTGACGAAACCGGAGTGGCTGACGATTTTGACTGCACCGTAACAAGGGCGATATATATGTAATGCTACACTTTTCTTTCTACACATGTCTGAAGTTGGTCATTACCGACTGACATTAATAACTTCATTACACGTAAACATTGTGATCCAAGACTGGAATTCTAATAAAGCAAACATAAAACAATATTTATAAGGCAGTAAATAGCTCTCTTTACATTATCCTTGCCGGCCTGGGTGGCCGAGCGGTTCTAGGCGCTACAGTCTGGAGCTGCGCGACCGCTACGGTCACAGGTTCGAACCCTTCCTCGGGCATGGATGCGTGTGATGTCCTTAGGTTAGTTAGGATTAAGTAGTTCTAAGTTCTATGGGACTGATGACCTCAGAAGTTAAGTTCCATAGTGCTCAGAACCATTTGAACATTATCCTTTGTGTCTTGTCTTCTTTCTTAGTGCCTGATAATATAGAAAATTATTTCTCTCTTTACATAGATCTGAGTTTTCCCCTGTTGGGACCATTTTCATTTAAAATGTTTATGTTCTTATTTATGTACGATGCAGACTTTCTTGTCTAAGTAGTGTAATACCATTTCGGTTTCAGATATTTCGGTTGTCTTGTGGGAGAATACTAGGAGGAAAAATACCGAGGCTCGCGTAAGCATTGCAGTGTACAACGAAAACGAAGCAAACAGAAAGATAGAGATTAAGAAGACACAAAAGCACAGATTCACTACTATTATAGCATTGAGCTCTGCGAGAAAAGATTAACTTAGAGCGTCAGCAGACAGAGCCAAAAACCGCTGTTTCTGGGCACGTGAAGTCCGCAGCATACTCAAAATTTCAGAACTTCGCACTCGACATAGTCAGTTGATCATTTACGTGACATACCCACAGACGACTTGGTTGGCGCACGCACTCACATCGAGTAGTCGATTTTGACCAAATGGTCGTTCGTGTAAAACATGCATCAACAGATGCAGTTCGCTTGCTCGTGCCCGATACCGCGAACACAGGGAGAAATGAAAACTTTGCCGGAGACGAGCCCCCGTTCTGGTGCCGTTAATGGCCGGTTTTCCGTGCTGTTGCATTAGAGGCGGAGCGACGTGAGCACGCAACGCCGCGACGCATCGCCGGGTCGCCAGTGAAGTGCGTGAGCGGGCAGGCGCAGATGCGGCTCTTGTGCGGATTGCAAGCTTCGCCTCCGCCTGGCGCGGCGCCAGCGTAACGAGATGGGCGCCGGCGTGCTGTCCCCCCGCCTCCCACCGCTACTCCGGCGGAAGCCGCCCGCAAAAACATAGCGCGCCAGCTTTATTTCTTTGTACTTAATGCGCGTTCCACTCCTTTGTGATACTCGCTTTCCTGTTTTGGAAGCGGCGCCATACCGACAGAATTGCGACTCCCAATATCAGGTCCATAAAGGGACCGCAATGTTTCCCTCTGCTGCCGTTTTTATACGTCTGGGTCTGGTTGAACGCCCCAAAGCTGTAGTTTTCGGTTTCAGCAGAGAGTGAGAGTGAGTGAGAGAGAGAGAGGGAGAGAGAGAGAGAGAGAAGGAGATAGAGAGAGGAAGAGAGAGAGAGTGGGACGGGGGGGGGGGAGGGTAAAGGGGGGGAGATCGCGGATTGGTGAGGGGGGTGAAGGAGAGGTTCGCTTTTTTCTCGAAAAACAACAGCGATTTATTGTTGGTGCAGTTGCCAAATTACATCTCGTCTGTATCAGGCGCTTTACGGTTGTGATACAACTTCGCCGATATTCGCTGTGGAATGGCAGACGCAGTTATAGCAGCCATTTATACACAGACCCTTGAGCAATTATTTCGGTAACGTCTTTCAAGGTAGCAAGTGCGCAGCAAGTAATCCGAACAACACATGACAATTCCGTCATCGTGAAAGATGGTTCAAATGGCTCTGAGCACTATGGGACTTAACATCTTAGGTCGTCAGTCCCCTAGAACTTAGAACTACTTAAACCTAACTAACCTAAGGACATCACACTCATCCATGCCCGAGGCAGGATTCGAACCTGCGACCGTAGCAGTCCCGCGGTTCCGGACTGTAGCGCCTAGAACCGCACGGCCACCGCGGCCGGCATCGTGAGAGAGATAACTAACGCACGCTTCTGCGCTCACAAGGGGACCCTACGAACTTTTCCTCACCAATTTGATTCATGTCTTCAGGCTGTGTAGGGCACGACTAGGACTTCGACATATGTAAATACCATGATGCAGCTCCCAACGTTCTACTAGAAAATAGAGTTCGAACATTTTATGGGTGCTCACATACTTTGTATGGTCACTAGTAAACAAGGACTCCGCACGCAAGGAAGTAAACGCTTAGTTTCATAAGTACGAGGTCCGCGAATCGAATACCGCTTCCGATACTCTTTTTATTTCGTCCCCATGTAATTTTAACAACAGGTATGCGTGTTACGCCGCAAAATTGAGTGATGACCGAGAACCGCTTACGAATGTAAACAAAGTTTATATTGCAATAGACATGATGAACAAATCACGCACATGAGAAAATTCGGAGTTCATTACAACTACATTATCTCGCAATAATTATTGTTTCCCATGTTTCTGTGATCATTATTATCCTGATTCGTACAGTGCTCTAAAGGTTTACATTATTCTTGCTACAAATGTAGAGAAAATAATATAAATAAAGTTGCACTATTGATCTGATCTAAAGTTCTTGTGTGTCCATTTATTTTTCACCCTCATTATGATGTTTTTTCGCCTTTTTCCAGGCTAAGGATTATGAAAATAATAAACGAATCCTTCAATAAACACGGTTTGCACAGTCATCATAATTAAGTGGGAGGAAAAAAATGGAGTACAGGCATATATGTTCCATCTGTGGACCTCGCGCTCCTGAATCTAACCGCTGAACACACTCGGCTGCGGACTTCTAGAGTACTAACGACCATACAGAATGTATCAGTGAGTGTAAAATTTTCAAACCAGTTTTCTCAGAAACGGCTGAGAGTTGTATCTTCCCCTTTACATATGCCCTACACTTCCTGTCAGAATAAAATCGGCTAGGAAAACATCGGTCTCCTTGTCGACTTGGAGGTACAACTTCGAAAGCATGATGAGGCTGTTCGCGGATGGTACTGTTACGCGCAAATGATTCGCAACGCCAGAAAATTGTAGCAAAATCGTGAATTCCTGCAGAGGGTCGAAACTTCATGCAGGAATTGACAGCTTGACCCTTAACATACGAGGGTGTGTAGAAAAGTAACGCCTCCGAATTATTATGCGAAAACTCTTCAAGCTTTTTAAATAAAAGAAGCTATTAACGTTCCGCATCTTGATTCGTTATATCTACATATTTATTTCGCAACACAATCACCCTGTCGACGAACGTATTTCTCTCAACGAGAGGCCAGTTCGTTGATACTGTCACAATAGAATGATTGACTTTGTTGACGGAGTCGCAATCGCACCTCCGCTCGCTTTGCTTCATCACTGTCAAAGTGCAGTCCTCGAATATGTTCTCTAAATTGTGAGAACAAATAAAAATCGAATGGGACCCAGTCGGAACACCAAGGAGAACCATAGAAGAAATTGAGTACAATGCGTCAGATTCTTGCAGATGTCGCAGCGATAATTCAGTAACTGATGAGACTTTCCACTCCTAGCCTGTTAAGCTAGAACACTGTGGGTGGATGTCCTAATTCAATAACCACTTACTTAGAAAATGACGAAGTCGTATACGTGGATTTACGGCCTTACAGCCTGTTTCCTTTAGCTGATTACATTATCCACGTCATTGATTCGGCGAATTTATTTTCGCGATTTCTGTTCAGTTAAATGAGCACTGCGGTACATCATGTACCATCCATGATTGGATTGCTGCATTTATCCGGACAGTCGCCTCTAATTTTTCGTTATCTTTTTCTGTCAACGCCAGAAGAATCAAGAGCGTTGCTTCAGACAGACTGGGTCATTAGTAAGAGTACCGACTTTGACACGAGAACCAATTAGCAGTAATAGCTAGAGCACGCCTTTGCTTATTCCGTCGCCTTACACCGATCGTTTTCCAAACTACTAATCTATAGTCATTTGATAACTCCTGATGCCTTAATTGGTATACAATCAACTCTCACGCGGTATGGTCTCGACGCTACTAAATGCAATGACATAATAGTGCTTTCCTGATAACGTCTTTTTGTACACAGTTTCTTTTATGCATTCGCCACAGGTTTTCTTATATGGTGCTGTTTTTTATGCCACTTCTAGTTGTAGACCGTATTAGCGTCATGCTAATATTTCACGACAACCATAATGTAATGCATCCTTAAACAAGGAAACTAATCAAAAACTATTTGTGATTTAATTTAATTGATGACGCCGGACTAAACTCCAAAGACGATACGTCGTCATCACTACTGACTTGCAGCCCTCTGCGTAATATCCAAACTGGAAGTAACTAGAAGACAACAAAAGAGGGCACAAAACGTAAAATAAAAATTGGACGTAGTGTTGCAAGAGAGTACAGTTAGTCCTGCAGACTGTCCTACTTCCAACACTGTGATTAAGGTACTACAGTCGTTTGAGAGAAGTGCAGAGTTCAAAATCAGTATGGCCAGTTATGTTCCTTCCTTAGTTTTACTAGATCAGTTTTCACAAAATACGCATGGATTCATCGATTGGTTACCGCATATTACTTTCCTTCGATGACGGACCAATCCATGGCCTTCATGTCTTCGAGATGTTGATCCCTTAGTATGCCGCGACTCTGTGTCATACAACGACCTCCTGTTTACGGAATATTTCTACATCTTCATCTGTACCCTGCAAATCTCTGTGAAGTGCATGGCAGAGGGTACGTCCCATTGTACCAGTTATTAGATTTTTTCCCCTTTCCAATCACGTATGAAACTCGGGATCAATGACTGTGTAAATGTCTCTCCGTGCTGTAATTTATCTAATCTCCTCACCATCCCTAGGAGAGCGACGCGCAGGGGGTTGTAATATATTCCTAGAGTCATCATATAAACCGGTTCTTGAAATTTCGTAAGATCTTAAAGAGCTTTTCAGTTCATTTTCTTCAGCTTCTCTATGACACTCTTCAACGGCTCAAACAAACCTGTGTCCATTCGCGCTGCCCTTCTCTGTATACGTTTAGTATTCCGTATTACTCATATTTGGTACAGATGCACACACAATTTAGCAGTATTCTAGAATTGGTCGCACGAGTGATATGTAAGCAATCTCTTTTGTAGACCAATTGCATTTCCCTAGTATTGTATCAACAAAACTGCTTCAACCGCGACTGAGCGTATGTGATGGTTCCATTTCATATCCCTAAAAAGTGCAGCCCTCAGTTATTAGTATGCGTTGGTTGACTGAAAATGTGACTCATTGATATTACAGTCGTAGGCTACAACGTTTCTTCATGAAAATTTAAGCAAGGTGACACTATTTGATTCACTTTGAAATCTTAGCAAGATCTGACCGAATATTTATGTAGAGTCTCAATTTATTATTATCATGGCCATATTTTATTTTTTTTACATACATCAAAACAAGTTTTGCATTACCTCGGTTCCGAGAGTTCCGGAACCTGTACAGACAATTGAAATAGAGATCTACATAAACATCGTTTCCGCCCTTTTTATTGCTCATGAAAACCACGCATTGCAAATTGCACAGCCATACAGCGAGACCTTCAGAGATAGTGGTTCAGATTGCTGTACACACCGGTACCTCTAATACTCAGTAGCACGTCTTCTTGCATTGATGCATGCCTGTATTCGTCGTGGCATACTATCCACAAGTTCATCAAGGCACTGTTAGTGCATATTGTCCCACTCCTCAACGGCGATTTGTCATAGATCCCTCTGAGTGATTGGTGGATAACGTCGTTCATAAACAGCCCTTTTCAATCTATCCCAGGCATGTTCGATAGGGGTCATATCTGGAGAACATGCTGGCCACTCTACTCGAGCGATGTAGTTATCTTGAAGGAAGTCTTTCACAAGATGTGCACGATGAGGGCGCGAATAGTCGTCCATAAAGACGAATGCCTCGCCAAAATGCTGCCGATATGGTTGCACTATCGGTCGGAGGATGGCATTTACGTATGGTACAGCTGGTACGGGGCCTTCCATGACCACCAGCGGCGTACGTCGGCCCCACACAATGCCACTCCAAAACAGCAGGGAACCTCCACCTTGCTGCACTCGCTGGACAGTATGTCTAAGGCGTTCAGCCTGACCGGGTTACCTCCAGACACGTCTCCGACGATTGTCTGGTTGAAGGCATATGCGGCACTCATCGGTGAAGAGAACGTGATGCCAATCCTCAGCGGTCCATTCGGCATGTTGTTGGGCCCATCTGTACCGCGCTGCATGGTGTCGTGGTTGCAAAGATGGACCTCGCCATGAACGTCGGTAGTGAAGTTGCGCATCGTGCAGCCTGTTGCGCACAGTTTGAGTCATAATACGATGTCCTATGGCTACACGAAAAGCATTATTCAACATGGTGCCGTTGCTGTCCTCCGAGCCATAATCCGTAGGTAGCGGTCATCCACTGCAGTATTAGCCCTTGGGTGGCTTGAGCGAGGCATCTCATCGACAGTTCCTCTGTCTGTATCTCCTCCATGTCCGAACAACATCGCTTTGGTTCACTCCAAGACGCTTGGACACTTCCCTTGTTGAGAGCTCTTCCTGGCACAAAGTAACAATGTGGAGCGATAGAATCGCGTCTGGGGCTACTGACAACACGAGCCTTGTAACTCCTTCCTGATTTAATGACTGGAACTGATCGGCTGTCGGACCCCATTCGTCTAATAGGCTCTGCTCATGCATGGTTGTTTACATCTCTGGGCGGATTTAGTGACATCTCTGAACAGTCAAAGGGACTGTGTCTGTGATGCAGTACCCACAGTCAACGTCTATCTTAAGGAGTTCTGGGAACCGGGGTGACGCAATACTTTTTGTGACGTGTGTATTTAAATGGTTATTTCTTATGTGTTTCGTATATAATTCAAGAGGGACACTTAATACAACTTGATTGGGTGTAAATTGCGAAAGAACAACTACAGCATTCTGAAACAGTGTCCGAATAAGTAGCCTAACAGCCATATGAACCAGTGGAAATACATCTCTGGGTAACCGAGAAGACACCTGTGCGCAGTAATTGCCGTTGTCAAGAAGCCATGTTTACAACATGACAAGCAACGTATAAAACACAAATGAAGTTAAATCAGGAGGACCTTCTTGAGTTAAATATTGCTCAAAACACCACCAATTGCAGAGCTGTAGCTGTAGAAGTCGATGTATGTAGATTGCAGCGTATCTCTTCCTTAGGTGGCTTGCTAGCTCGGTCAGGTAGCCCGGAAGAGCAGTACCGTGACGCAGCTAAAAAGGTTGCGCTCTGGACGGCGTCCAGCTCATCGCCTTAGCTGGCTGGGTAACCGCTTTGGAAGTCGTTCAGGTCGCTCGCTCTTTCTGGAGAAGGTAGGGCACGCCAGCGAGGTGTTCCTCACTGTCTGCAGCACATCCGGAACAGCCTGGCTGTCCCATCTGTCTAATAGAGAGCTACCTTTCTGAAGATACTAGAACAACGACACTTTTTGCTGATCAGTCGTAAGTCCCGCATGTCATACTATTAGCCAAAAATTACTTGAAATTTGCCTGCACCTCCAGTGAGATTAAGGCTAGGCTATTACACAAATACACCGCGCTATCAGTGCCGTCAGCTATCGATCCCTGACTGTGTCATCTCGCGACTTGTCTCAAGCGAGTGACTCTGTTGCTGGGTTGTAATGTTGTTGCTGCTGATGTCTCCAGTCCTAAGACTGGTTTGATGTAGCTGTCCATGTTAGCATATCCTGCGCAAGCCTCTTCACCTCTGCATAACTGTTGTAACCTACATCCCTTTCATCCTGTTTACTGTATTCATGCTTTGCTCTCCCCTACAGTTTTGACCCCTCACTCTTTCCACCGTTACCTAACTAAGGATTCCTTGATGTCTCAGGATGTGTTCTATCAACCGATCCCTTCTTTGAGCCAGGCTGTGTCATATTTTTTTCGGAATTTCTATTCTTACCTCATTAGCTTTTCGACTTACCCATATAATATTCAGAAAGCTTCTGCAGCATCACCTTCCAAAATCATCCATTCTCTTCTTCTTTGAACTTTCTACTGTTCACGTTTCACTTTCGTACAAGCTTAGACTCCAGAAAAATACCTTCATAAAATATTTACTAATATTTAAATTTATATTTGGTGTTAACAAATTACTGTTTACCAAAAGCTATTTTCTTCCTATTGCCAGAACGCGTTTTATATCTCTCTACTTTAAGCATCATCAGTTATTTTGCTCCCCAAACAGCAAAATTCACATATGACTTTTAATGTTTCTTAAAGGTTTATTTTATGATATAATTTCCTCAGGAAAGCCCAATGTAATTCGGATCCATTTCTTCCTTTATTTTTGTTGATGCTCGTCTTGTAACCTCTTTTCTAGATACTACCAGTTCTGTACAGCTGATCTTCGAAGTCTTTTGCCGCCTCTGACAGAATTGCAATGACGTCGGCTGAACTCTTTTTTTTTATTTCGTTTCCCACGTTTGTCTTTGGTTTCCTGTACTACTTGCTGAGTGTTCAGAGTCCATACTATCGGAGAGAGGCTACAACCCTGCCTCATTTCCTTCGCAACTAGTGCTTCCCTCTCATGTCCTTCGACTCTGCAGTCTGGTTACGGTACAAGTTGTGGATGACCTATAGATCGCTCTGTTTTGTTCATGTTACATTCAAAAATTTCAGAGAGCTCGTCACAAGCTTTAACTAAATCTGCAAGGGCTATCAACGTAATTTTGTCTCCCTTCAACTTACATTCTGGGATATCGCAGGGTTATTTAGCAAGCGCGAAAGCATCACGAGGATGCTCATCTAACTCCGTTGAAAACGCTAAGTTAGAGGCGTTACGCAGAATGATGATGCTTGCTATTAGAGCTCTGAGAGCGTATACTCATAGAAGAATCAGCCAGTATAATACTTCCTTCCATGTCTACCTCGCGAAAACACCGTGAAGATAAAATTAGAGAGATTTGAGCTCACACGGAGGCTTACAAACAATCGCTCCTCCAGCGAACCATTCGCGACAGGAACAGGACAACGCGGAAGTGACACTTGCAGGCAAGGTATCGTCCCTCACACATTAAAGATCGCTTGCGGACTATGGATGTAGATGTAGGTAAGACGTGGAGTCAGAATTACCTCGCGTGCTCCGTCGTATGTTTTCAGGTTAATTAGGAAAATAGTTTTGTAATTCGTATCTTGCCGTTTCCCTCGGTTTCAAGAGCTGTGTATGTAATTGAAACACTTGCTGTCCAGTCCCGGTCGTGGTCTGACAATCTAGACAGAGTATTATTTTGCTAGAAATTTCGTCGTCGATCTGCATGTAGGTGTTTTATTCATTTTCTCTCTGGTGATCGTAAAAGCTTGACCGAGTTGCCTTTATATCTTCTGTGCAGTTAACTTTAACAGTTTAGAAGTCTTGTTGACTGTGTTTGTGAAATTTCTACTTGGAGGCTTTTGTTTCTACATTTAAAAACGCTATTTAACTTTAAAGGTACCGCCACGTTATCCAGGGTGAATTCAATTTTTCGCTCTAAGCGCATTCCAGAGATTGAAGGTACCAATTCTGCTTATACTGAAGAAGCTGTGTGTCGAGATAACTAAAAGATTATTTCTTCATTTAAAACTTCCGGGCTGATAGGCCGTGGTCGAAGTATAAAACTCTCCCCTGACGTTCGCCGCTGTACCTCCGAGGATGTCTCCCGCAGTCGGAGACGAAACGTCAGAGGAGAGTTTTATCTTCGACCACGGCCTATCAGCCCGGAAGTTTTAAGTGAAGACAATACCGGCCGTGAAAGCCTACATTGTATATAAAAGATTATTATTAAAATTTGTAAGGAAAATGTAATTGCAGGAGCAGACAGAAAGGTCATAACGCGCTTAATATTAGTGTTTACCAAGATTTCTGTTGTTTCCATTTCTTTCAGTCACAGAAAAATCTGAAACGTAATCAGTTACAGAGGCACTATGTGTAGGCACCAGCAAGAGAATAAAATGTTTACTCTTCTGATGTAATATTTTCCTTTTTATTCTTACGCCGTTTCTGCATCCTTCAGTCAATGCTACGACCACATCCTAAATCATCAGCATTTCAAATTGCATTCTTCGCCTTTCTGTGAGTATTTTTCACATCGCTGCTTACCACCACTGACAGTCTTTCTCAATCGTTGCTCAGAGTGACTCGGCAAAATTTGGTTCCCATACCGTGACTATTTTTGTAGTAAAGTTATTCACGACCTTCTTTTCTTGGCTATTATACATGTTAATTGGTCATTTCATAGACGTAACTGTAAATTTAATTTATCATCCTACTCTTGATGTGTATCCCAAATGAAAGAAGTTTCTTTTATGGTAATAAAAGCGTGAAACACAATAGGCAAACAACGGGTGTCACATCTGGCCTATGCGGATAGTACCACGTCATAAGACACGTGTCCGTACGGCGAGAGAGTATTTGGTAAGAAACTCACAACAGGACCAGCGATTAGCTGAAAAACGGAGGTGAAAAATAATTCGTTTAATTTTCCACAAAAATAGAATTAGAATGAATGCTAAGAAGACAAGAACGAGGTGTAGGTGGGTATGGAGGCCGATAATGGAAGGGAGGCAAGACTGTAAAGCGATAACGAATAATTATGTCAATAGAGTAAATTATTCCATTCTTGTAAAAGGTGTAGAAAAGTTGATAAAAATACAGGGAGACAATTAAAAACTTATTGTTTATTTTCCCACCTCATTTGCACATTTCTTTTTTGTGTTACGGCTAGTTTCGCTCGAAGCTGATCTTCTGTTCTATGTAGGTGAATAAGCAGCCCGTCGTATGCATATGAAACGACACATCAGACTCCTAAATATAAACACAGTTACGGAATCTCTAGCGTCGAATATGTGGACAGCAGCTAAAATCAGAAGAGAAGTTGATAAAGAGAATTAGATTATCGGAGGAGCGTTATGAAGAAAAGACGACTGCAGCTACAGCCTCATCATCAACGAGGTCATTAGAAACGGGTGCTGGCTAAGCTGAAGAGAGAGTTTCGGAACCGTACATGTCCTCAAGGAGTCTTCCCGGTATTTTCTTGGTGTGACAAAACTGAATTCGGATAGCCAACGAGGATGTGAAAATAGCAAAACATGAATGTATTCTTGCTCCTTAACGGTCAAATTTCTCTTGATGAAAGGAAGAGGGTGTTTCTAATGTTTACCACGCCAGGCACTTGCAGGATCTTTTCCGCAAACTAGTCGTATTAATGACTGGAAACCGTTTGTTGGCGTATCCCTTACGCTCTATGCTAAAATTTGTCGGGTTGTCTGTTCCGCTTAAAAGCTTCAGCAGCCCCTGAGGAGAACTGTGGCAAGCGAAGGAAAGCCTGCCGTTTCATTAGTAGCAGATTACACACTTTAATCAAGTTACGAAGAACTGTGGGCTTCACGGTAAGCAGCGACAGTGGAAAGTAACTTGCAAGCGAAATAAGGTTATTCACAACGAACGTGTCCATTCTGCAACGGTTGAAGAGGGTGAGCGAATTCGTAACGCTTCAGGTGAACAACATGAAACTGACTTACACGCTGCACTTGCATTTTTAATTAAGGTTTCAGCGAATCCCGAGTGTCTTGCAAGACATCAGCCTTGGGACCCAATTTGCTTATAGTTAATATATTTGTGCGGCAGCATAGCTGATTTTCACGAATATCTCTTGAACAATGAGTGCATTACTTCGTACTGGAAGGCAGTAGTCCGTAGTTGGAACGAACCGTCCATTCTCTCCACAATCAGGATAGGAAACGGGCAGTTGTAGACTGCACCTCCCGAATAAGCTACACTGCTTGCAACCGCTTCGTCGCCTGGCTAGGCCACTCAACAGTTGTCTAAAACAAAGGTATTACGCTGTACTAAAATACCTTTTAAGTAGAAGTGAAACACTTCGATTTAGAAAGCTTTTAATAACCTACGACACTAGAAAGAGAAAACACCATGGATGAACCAAAATCCGACTTTTCTGCAATTATTACAAATGCTTTCACCACAGTGAGTGTATATCGACGATATACATTGCTTGTCTGCAGTAACGTCTGAAAATTTCAGTTTAATGAACGTTATGAATCGTTTGCTCGTCAGGAAGGTTTATTTGTTGTATGGGTATTATAGGAGTATTGACAAATGAAGAATGAAATTTTAGAAAGCTACGTAGATAAAGTATTTGTAGATTTAGAGAAAGCTTTTGACAGTGTTGACTGGAATAGTCTCTTTGAAATTCTGAAGTAACAGGGGTAAAATATAAGAAGCAAAAGGCTATTTACAACTTGCACAAAGGGCAGATAGCAGTTATAAGAGTCTAAGGGCATGAAAGGGAAGCAGTAGTCGCCGTCGCTCCGAGAACAGCTTAATATAACGACTTTGTGCTAATGTTCCATTGCACTCAGTACCCCCACACACGAGGAGCGTATTGCCAACTCTTCCATCAGTAAATCTATCGATACTGCTGTGTACCACTGTTGATGTACAACTAACGCTGCGGACAAACTAACCGGAGACAGAGGAGGGCAATATTCAATGCAAGCTCGAGGACACAGAGTAAAGCGGGCATTATTCTGCTCAACAGCAAGTCGCACATAGTTTCAACATTTGCACTGTTGTCCAGATATTATCAATGCAGTACAGGCAGATGAACTTTTATGAGAAATCAAACGAAATGCATTAACTCTGCAACAAATCAAATGTCGGTGGAATTTTGGTTCTCTCTGTATGAAACTGACAGGGTCATCTAAAGAGCCAAGTCGACGTGGCTGCCTTATAGCTAACATTAGTTTATCCACTCTAATGGTGGTTGAGCTCCGTGACTGTAGACTGATTTACTTGAAGAAATACAACAAACAGCCACTTTTTTTACGTGTCTTTATTTATGTCAAGTTGCTCTTGGGGATTTGATCCTTCTTCAATTGCCGTAAAACGTTTATTGCCTGCAGCGTTCAAAATTTTGCCGGTAAAAGCGTCGTACTGACGTAGATACAAATTTGTTACGCCAATTGAAGAAGGGTCTAATCCAGAAAAGCGTCTTGCCATAAATAAATCTATATAAAACAGTGGCTGGCTGCTCTGCTTCTTCTAGTAATATTTTATAATTAACACAGCATATAATAACGCAGTAAATTATCAACATATGCTTGCGATGACATATCACATAAATTATTGAAACAATGGAAAATCCAGGGTGGAGTGTTATATAGATTACTGAACTATTGTGCCTCCCGCTCTATCCGTAGGTGCTTCGAGATCGGAAAAAAAGAGTTCAGTACTTGAGGATGAAGCCGTAGTTGATTCGAAACCGATAGCAAACAAATAAAAAGTAAATGACATAGCTAAGTGGAGACTGAATAGTACGAAAATACAATGATGCGTTGTTTATCACACTCCTATTAATCCGGATTTCTAGATCATCCGGATCGGTTTTTACAGTAACGATACAGTACTTGGCAGCAGCAACAATTTACAACGACAATCATTAAATTTAAATTCAGCCAACCGCTATACACAGATTCCGCACGTGTCAATTCACAAGTTGATACTGACCTGTGTAGTACTGAACTGTCCCCCTTTGTTGCGAGTGTAAATGACGTCGGACAGAAAGAAGATGGTAGTGTTCATGGGGAAGATCTTAGATGCACTGCATATGGCGGAAAAAGGAGGACTGTTGGAAATCGTAACTGCTGAACTTTGTGTTGAAGCGTTTCCGAAGATTCCAAGATACTCAGACGAAGAAATTACAGACGTGAATTATTCTTCTTAAGGCACCTTATTTTAAACGAGGTTGACGGTCCACGTAGCCAACTCTGGACGTGACTTGGGAGCATGGAAGGCATCCTCTGGCGTGCAATTGTACTCTCTCCAAATGTGATTCAGCTACGACTTCCTAGGAATTGAGATTTCCTTTGTTTGATAGTGAGATATAGTTCGTTTTGTTTTTTCTTCTGGTGAAGTGCCTCTTCGTTTGAAATTTTCGGGGCCCAAGGTTTGAGTAAGAGACGATTATACAGATACATTTCAGAATTATCAGTTCTTTTTTCTAGACACTGTTGAAGGGTCCAGCTTTCGCATCCACACAGAAAAATGGAGACCACGTAGCAAGGAACGATTCGCATTCTCAGTTGTAGACTAAGATCCAATGTCATAAGAACAGTTTTTCGTGCTAATTAAGTGTCCTCTGGCCTGTTTTACTCTACATCTGATCGCTTTCTTGCAGTCAGATTGTTCATCCATCATAGGGCCCAAGTACTTCAAGGTGGATACTTCTTCAATCTTGTTTTCTTTTCTTGAAAAGGTGGCTTGGATTCATCTCTTTGATGACTTCAACTTTGGGACAGGAAGTGGACGCGCAATTACATGACGCTGCCGTGTTACTACTGATGACGAAATTATCATCATTTGCAGACAATGACGGTAGTGATGATGGATTAGTTGACAAAATTAGCCGTCAAACTGAGACCATTATGACACACGCACAGAGGCAGCAACGTAACCGGACAAAATAACCGTTTATTTGGAGCGCTAAGTGCAATCAACTACAGCCAAACAATCGCTGGTGAATCGCATAGGTGATCACGCTGCACATAATTGGCATAATAATCTGGCGTGAAAGAAATCTGCTGACGATTTCCATGTACAAAACTCATTTTTAGGGTTCTGTACCTCAACCGATAAAAACGGAACATTCTAGGATCACTTTGGCCGGCCGAAGTGGCCGCGCGGTTCTGGCGCTGCAGTCTGGAACCGCGAGACCGCTACGGTCGCAGGTTCGAATCCTGCCTCGGGCATGGATGTGTGTGATGTCCTTAGGTTAGTTAGGTTTAACTAGTTCTAAGTTCTAGGGGACTACTGACCTCAGCAGTTGAGTCCCATAGTGCTCAGAGCCATTTTTTTTTAGGATCACTTTGTTGTACGTTTGCCTGTTTGTCCGACTGTTGAAAATCCCATTTCTTAGGAACTGATAGACGTATCAAGTTGAAATTTATGCCACGTACTAAGATTTACGATTCCTTGTCGGTGGATAAAATTTAAGTTTCTAAGTCAATGCAGTCAAAAGATACGACCATTTATGTCACACATTTTGATCTTCGAAAACTCATTCATTAAAACCTATAGGGTATATACCGTTGACATAGAATCACGAAATACGGCAACAAGCAGGGTTTCACAGTACAATTAAAGGAAACAATCTGAAAACTGTAATTATATCAAACAATGTTTTTGTCATTTGATATCAGACTTCAAAGTGATAAGGGGTGATGAAAAAGTTTACATTCGAAGATCGTACAGTCCACAACCGGTATGCCAATTAGGCAAAATTGCCGTGAGCGTTGAGGCAATCGCCACATCGATGTACCAGGTTGAAGATGCCTTTTAGCAAAACAGTAAACCCCGCTGCGTGAAGAAGTTCGTAGCTCCTTGCTGCACATTCTTATCCGACAGGAATCGTCAACCATCCAAGGCCTCTCTTAAGGGACCGAAGCCGTGATAATCGGATGGGAAGAGAGCAGGATTATAGGGCAGATGCACGTATATCTGAACTTGAGCGTTGCGACATTTGTGATATGGGGACGTGCATTATCACGAACGAGTAGCACCGCTTGTTGCAGTTTTCCCGGACGTTACGCAAAAAATTTCTCGTTCTTCATTCTTCGATGGACGTCTAAGAGTGTTTCTCCTTGAGCAGCGAAGTAAAGAATAACATCACGTTGGCGCTTCATCGACTCATCTGGTAATGACGTCTCCATAGTTCAAGTTTCCGCATGTACCATATACACGTCGGATAGGAACCAATGACACAAATAATCCTTTGTCTACATGTCGGTGCTTGTATACCCGCATCGGAGTCGCACTGTATTGCATGCGCGCTGCAGCAGCGCTGTCAAACGGAAACTTTTTGTTCGCTCACTTATAATATTGTTAAATGTGTGTGAAATCTTATGGGACTTAACTGCTAAGATCATCAATCAAGCTTACACACTACTTAACCTAAACTATCCTAAGGACAAACACACACACACACCCATGCCCAAGGGAGGACTCGAACCTCCGCCGGGACCAGCCGCACAGTCCATGAGTGTAGCGCCTTAGACCGCTCGGCTAACCCCGCGCGGCAGTTATAATATTAAGGTGTTGGTATTCCTGTGACCGATGTCTTGCCAGTGTCAATGTCGATAATAGGCAAAAATTGTCGAGTTTCTTGATTCATGGGGTGGATGAACTGTCTACATATATAATTAACGCTTAGAGCGCCAGTCCTACTCGCAGCGGGCCTTTTTCTTTATTATCTACTCAGTTTGTATCTTTATGTGAAAATTAATACAAAATGTCTATGTGCATCATGTCGTTTTATTTTTTTTGTGACTTCCCGGATTTTCTGTTATTTGGATGACCTATGCTCTCACGTGGACTGAATAAACGAGGTTCCACAGTAGTCTTTATTCTCCATAGTAAATACTTAGTATACTTAGTAGCAAGCACTCCTAGTTTTCAGTTCTCTGGAAGCAACAAGAATGCTCGCCTTCTCGCCTTCTCTCTCTCTCTCTCTCTCTCTCTCTCTCTCTCTTTGTGTGTGTAGTTGTGTGTGTGTGTGTGTGTGTGTGTGTGTGTGAGAGAGAGAGAGAGAGAGAGAGAGAGAGAGAGAGAGAGACAGGGAGAGCAATAAATAATGTGCTTAAAGTGATTGTCGACTGTTTGCAAACACGCTATTCGCAACACGCACCGACACCAGTTACGGCTTTCCTGGCAGGAGGCGCGGCGCAACGTGTGCGGCGGACCGCGTGGCCAGGGGCAGGGGGGACAGTGTTGGCGGTGACGCGGGCCGGAAGCAGCTGAGGCTGCGGCTGCTCCCGAGGCGCACGTGCCGGGAGCTGGCGCCCACGTGTGGCCGCTTCCCAGCTGGAGGTGAGCACGGCCAGCACTGCGGCAGGCCAGAGCCGCGTCGCGTCGTGCGGAATGCCAAACACGGGCTCGCACCTCCACACCATTCGCTGTTAACCACAGGTGTGCTGACACGCGGCGGCTCCCTGTACAGTATCCTGGGCGGTCGACATGAGTATTCACCACTCCACTTAACAACTGAGGTAGTACTCGGACAAGGGAAAAATCCTTGCAGCTGACAAGGGGAAATCCCTAACCGGTGTAAGCAAACTGTTGCAGTTTCCACATTCAAGAGAGGAGCCAGGGCCAATTTTAATAACTACGAAGGAATTAGCCTTTACAACATTGCATATAACGTTTTTACGAGAATACTCGTCTCTCTCCACCTGACCTGTTCGGGTAGCTTAACATTTTCTTTCTTTTTCTTTTCATTTTACAGCAACACTTGCATCCTACGTCCTCTGTTGGATTTATTCCATTCTCGGTCTGCCTACACAGTTTTTACCCTCTGCAGCACTCTCTAATACCGTGCAAGTTATTCACTGTTGTCTTAACACATGTTCTATCCTCCTGTCCGTTTTTCTTTTTACTGCTTTCCATATATTCTTTTCCTCGACTCCTTATTTCTTTTCTTAGCAGTCCACCTAAATAAGAACATTCTTCTGTCGCTCTACACCTCAAATGTTTAGATTCTCTTCTGTTCCAATTTTCCCGCAGTCTGTGTTTCACTACCATACTATGCTGTGCTCCAAACGTACATGTTCAGAAACTTTTCCCTCAAATAATGCCTATGTTTGATACTAGTAGATTTCTCCTGGCCAGGAATGCTTCTTTTACCGGTGGTAGTTTGCTTTTTATATCCTCTTTTCTCCGTCCATCGTGGATTATTTTGCTGTCTAGGTAGCGGGATTCGTTAACTTCGTCTGCTTCGTGTTCCCCAATACTTATGTTAAGTTTCTCGCTGTTCTCATTTCTGCTGCTTCTAGGTACTTCCGTCTTTCTTATATTTACTCTCAAATCATATTCTGTACTCGTTAGACGGTTCGTTCCGATCAACATATCCTGTAAGTATTTTAGCTTCTACCGAGAACTGACAGCAGTGCATCTTATCTTTGATACCTTTCACCTTGAATTTTAACACAACTCTTGAACCTTTCTTTTATTTCCTTCATTGCTTCTTCGATGTATGGACTGAACAGTAGCAGCGAAAGGTTCAAATGGCTCTCAGCACTATGGGACTTAACTGCTGTGGTCATCAGTCCCCTACCACTTAGAACTACGTAAACCTAACTAACCTAAGGACATTACACACATCCATGCCCGAAGCAGGATTCGAACCTGCGACCGTAGTGGTCGTGCTGTTCCAGACTGTAGCGCCTAGAACCGCTCGGCCATTCTGGCTGGCAGCAGCAAAAGGCTACATTCCTGTTTTACACCCTATTTAATCCGAGTACTTAGTTCTTGGTCTTCCAGTTTTGTTTTTTTCCTCTTGGTTTTTGTACATATGGCATATTACCCGTCTTTTCCTGTAGCTTACTCCCTTTTTTCTCATAATTTCTAACATTTTGCACCATTTTACATTGTCGAACGCTTTTTCTGTGTCTTGCTCTTAGTTTACCTTTTCTAAGACCAAATTGATCTTCATATAACACATCCTCGATTTTCTTCTGCACTCTTCTGTATATTATTCTTGTCACCAAACTGGACGCACCAGCTGTTAAGCTGATGGTGCGATAATTCTCACACTTGTCTCTTGCAATCTTCGAAACCGTGTGGATGATGTTTCTCCCAAAAGTCTGCTAGTATATCGCCAGTCTCATACATTCTACGCACCAACTTGAATGATGGTTATGTTTCCAGTTTCGCAAAATAATTTTAGAAATTCCGACGGAATTTTATCTATCCCTTCTGCCTTATTTGATCTCAAGCCGTCAAAAGCTGTTTTAAATTCTGGCGCTAATACTGGTTCGCCCATCTCTTCCCTGACGACTCCTGTTTCTTCGGCTATCACGTCATCAGACACGTCCTTATCCTCATAGGGCCTCCATTGTGCTCTTTCTACCAATCAGCTGTCTCCTCTGCATTTGACAGTGGAGTTCCCACTGCATTCCTAATGTTAACACCCGTGCTTTAAATTTCCCCAAAGGTTATTTTGACTTTTCTGTATGCTGAGTCAGTCCTTCCCATAGTCATTTTTTTCTGGATTTCGTCACATTTTTCTTTAGCCACTCCGCCTTAACTTCCTTGCACTTCCTGTTTACCAAGTGCCTTGTATTTCTGTGTTCCTGAATTTCCCGGAACATTTATGCACTTACATCTTCTGTCGATCAATTGCAGTGATATTTGGTTTGTGGGGCGCTCAACTGCGCGGTCATCAGCGATCGTACAAATTCCCAATCTGTGCACAGTCCGATCTAGCCACTTTCACGAATGATGATGGAATGATGAGGACAACACAAATACCCAGTCCCCAGGCAGAGAAAATTCGCAACCTGACCGGGAATCGAACCCGCTCAATTGAAGTATATCTTCAGTTACCAATGGTTTCTTTTCTGTCTTCTTCCTTGTACCTATGTTTTTCTTGCCAGCTTCTGTGACGACCCGTTTTGGATATGCCCAGTCCCCTTCAGCTGATCTGTTCACTAGCACAGAAATACACCCTCACAGAACTTCAAGCGAATTGCTTCATTCCCCAGTACTTCGGTATAACATTTGCGCGCTGATTGTTCCTAACGTACAGCACGCTAACTTGTGAAACAGGGCGGTGAGACGGACCTATATCGAATTCACGCAGCTAATTAACTAAGTCTACATCTACATCTACATGATTACTCTGCAATTAACATTTAAGTGCTTGGCAGAGGGTTCATCGAACCACAATCATACTATCTCTCTACCATCCCACTCCCGAACAGCGCGCGGGAAAAACGAACACCTAAACCTTTCTGTTCGAGCTCTGATTTCTCTTATTTTATTTTGATGATCATTGCTACCTATGTAGGTTGGGCTCAACAGAATATTTTCGCATTCGGAAGAGAAAGTTCGTGACTGAAATTTCGCAAATAGATCTCGCCGCGACGAAAAACGTCTTTGCTTTAATGACTTCCATCCCAACTCGCGTATATATCTGCCACATTCTCTCCCCTATTACGTGATAATACAAAACGAGCTGCCCTTTTTTGCACCCTTTCGATGTGTGTCTGATTTACCGTTCAGCCTAATCGTTGGTTTTAAGCGGTTTTTAGTGTTTATTGACGAAAATGATGGGCATCCTATTTTTCTGAAAATAAAATGCATACACAGTTCAAGTGCGATAACACACAGAAAAAGTTTAAGTCGCGTAAAGACAAATGGCGTACAGGACTTCTCTCCCGTAGGTTATCTGACGACTGTGACGTAGGTTATCAGACCACAAAGTGAAAATAAATAAATTTTCCGTGTTTTGTAAACAAGAGACACCATACGACGGGATAAACATCAGGAAAGAGAGAGACTGATTTCTTTCCCATGTTCAGTCACCGAGAATATCTCGAAAATAAGGTGGATGGACAGACCTCATCACAGGTTGGTAGTCCGCGCGGGGTAGCCGCGTGGTCTGGGGCGTCTTGCACGGCCCGCGCGGCTCCCCCCGTCGGAGGTTCGAGTCCTGCCTCGGGCATGGGTGCGTATGTTGTCCTTAGCGTAAGTTAGTTTAAGTTAGAATAAGCAGTGCGTAAGTTTAGTGACCGATGACCTCAGCAGTCCCATAAGACCTTACCACAAATTTCCATTTTTCCACAGGTTGGTGACTTTTCCGCGCTTTAAACTAGGGTAGGCGGCGATCTGCAGCAGATCTGGTGCCAGAGTACAATACTGGTCAGGTGCAATCTTTCGGAGCAGACCATTCAGTGCACATAGTTAAACATGGGGCTCCACAGCAGACAACTCCCGTGTGTTTCCATGTTGGCCCAGTGATATCGTCAATTGCCATTGTAATGGTCACGAAGTCATCAAGATTTGTTCGTGAATCAAGAGGAACGTGTTGTCCGCTCAGATGAAAAACGTTTATTGGTCGACCACGTCATGTCTGGACACCCTGTCATATAGCCGAACTGGTATTCGAAACGTGCACCGAGCCACAGTCACAGGCCTTTGGAGGTCGAATTATGCTTTAGGTACTTCCGTAGAATCTGTGGTAATATTCGAAGGCAACATTACAGCTGTGAACTACGTGAACATTATTGTGTACCACTTGCATTCCCAACAGCGATGGCATCTCTCAGCAGAATAACTGTCCGTTGTCGCATCCCAAATCTGAGTGTTGTCGGGGATTGTGTGGCAGAGACTCGCTATGAGGGAATTAACCGGTTGGCCTATGTCATGTAGTCTTGATGTAACTATTCCTTCTTGCAAAATAGGATAGGGACTGGAAGGTAACTTGGAAAGATAGTAATAAGAAGTGTTGGTGGATAGGAGGTCCGCCAGTTATGCAAAACATCGTTTTTTCTCAGTGCCCAAACATGTTTCGGCACCACTGTGCCTACATCAACGGGTTTTCGTTTTTATTTGTTCTGTAATTTGTACATTTTTGTTAAATGATTATAAAATTATGTACATCTTTAGTTAAAAAATAGATCGTTTCTTTTGTAAATACCTTTACATTTGGTGTGCATGAATTTTCTGGATCACTTGTGTGTTAATTACTACGTAGCTTGTCATCTGCAACCAAACAATGTTGATGAGAAAGTTTTTTGCTAGGAGTTAACCTATCTTCTAGAATGTAATTTAATTTGTCGCGATGTTTTCGCCCCTATATTCGTTTTTACTTACGTTTTCGTGTGGCAAGCACTTCCATTCTCCGCATCATGCTGAGGTGTTGTGATGCACTCGTAACTATAACAAGTATTTTCCATAAATAACGTAGTAAAACACTTTTCACTTGACCAAAACACAGTGTGATTGTGGTTTGTTGTGTTCAAATGGTTCAAATGGCTCTGAGCACTATGGGACTTAACATCTGAGGTCATCAGTCCCCTAGAACTTAGAACTACTTAAACCTAACTAACCTAAGGACATCACACACATCCATGCCCGAGGCAGGATTCGAACCTGCAACCGTAGCAGTCGCGCGGTTCCAGACTGTAGCGCCTAGAAGCGCTCGGCCACACCGGCCGGCTTGTTGTGTGTCCCAGCTCAGTCAGTGTTGATTTGTTCACCAGAGAGTTTGGCGTCAAATTTGAATTTTGTTTGCATTCTCTCTCTCTCTCTCTCTCTCTCTCTCTCTCTCTCTCTCTGTGTGTGTGTGTGTGTGTGTGTGTGTGTGTGTGTGGAGTTCCTTTAATATGTTAAATAGTGTGCCCATGCAGAGTGTAGTGCATTCGTTTAAGACCTGTTTTCCTTCTGCTATTGCCTTCTGTATATGGAAGTTTTCTTCAATGGTCAGTACTCTTAAGCCTGTTTCTATTGTGATTGGGTGGTGATTATGGGCTACAAGGTGGTCAGTAAATGTGCTATGGGAGCTGTTGCTTTTTAAAGCTCTGAGATTGTCTGAATATCTGGTTTTGAAGTTTTTGCATGTTTGTCCTATGTACACTGACTGGCAAGTGTTGCACGTGAATTCATATATTCCTGATCTGTTAAATTTATCCATGGGTGTTTCTTGTGTTCTAATCTTTTTCTGTGTTGTATTCTTTGTCCTGTATCCTAGTTGGAGCCCCTGTTTCTTTAATATGTTGCCTATTCTGTGAACAATCTTGTTATTGTAGGCGAGTATGTTCCATTTCGTATTGTGTTCTGCAAAGACGCACCATTTACACAAAAAAAAGGAATACCATATAAAAGACAACACACACAGCTAAGGAAGCGCACAGAAAACTCACGCACGCGCGCCCGCACACACACACACACACACACACACACACACAAAGATAAAATGCAAACAAAATTCAAATTTGACGCCGAACTCTCTGGTGAACAAATGAACACTGCTACGTTATTGGTGGAAAATACTTGTTATAGTTATGTGTGCATCAAAACACCTCACCATGATGCGGAGAATGGAAGTGCTTGCCACACGAAAACGTAAGTAAAAACTAACATAGGCGCGGAAACATCGGGACAAACTAAATTGCATTCTAGAAGATAGGTTAGCTCCCAGCAAAAAACTTTCCCATCAACATCGCTTGGATGCAGGTACAAAAGAAACTATCTACTGTTTGAACTAAAGATGAACATAATTTTACAACCATTTAACAAAAATGTTCACGTTACAGAATAAATAAAAACGAAAACCCACCGATGATAGCACAGTGGTGCTGAAATATGTTTGGGTACTGAGAAAAAACGGTGTTTTGCATAACTGGCGGACCTCAAATCCAACAATTTTAACTGCAAACACGGCCAACACAAGTAGCTGCAAATCAAAGCGATGAATAATAAGAAGTGTGTTACAATTCCCAGTGTATTTCCAAAACTGACTTGTCTTCAGCTGCTCTTTCCGGTTGGGCTTCGTACCGACCAAGACACCAACCCTTTATCGAGAGACCAACCCTTCATAGAGAGACAGTGGTTTGATGGCACCGTTCCATCTATGCTGAATATCACTGTTAACTGGTACTGCACCCACTCAACGACAAACACGGTTCCTCAATACTACCCCCTTTTAGAGCTTCCGCCAACTCTAATTCCCTATTTCTCTCAGACTCTCTCGAGGAGGGCCGTATTCCTTAGTTTTGTTTAGCCTTTCGCCTTCTTCCTCGTCTGTCTGTGACATTGAGTGGTACTGAAGGCCTTCTCATTGGCTCTTATTTGCACTTGCCTTAGTGACTTTTCGCAGTCTGCGCAGAGGGTGAGAGGAGTCTGTCCATGTACTGCGTTTGTAGCCTATTATTGGCTTCGTATGACGTATAGGTTCCGTTTCCAGAACACCTGTCTTTTTCTAGCCCTATGCTTGGTATTACTTTTGTGAAACTTTCCGTTCCCTCATTATGCAAATTTGTAGTGAGTATACTCGGCAAGGATACAACGTAATGCTGTTGTGTTCACTGCAGTGGTTCAAATGGTTCAAATGGCTCTGAGCACTATGGGACTTAACATCTATGGTCATCAGTCCCCTAGAACTTAGAACTACTTAAACCTAACTAACCTAAGGACATCACACAACACCCAGTTATCACGAGGCAGAGAAAATCCCTGACACCGCCGGGAATCGAACCCGGGAACCCGGGCGTGGGAAGCGAGAACAACTGCAGTGGTTGCCGCCATCCTGACGCGGGTTGTATACTCGCCTTAGAGTGAAACCTGCCGATTCCCGCTGCTGCAATGAAACTGACTTTTCCTTTACGAGACTTTATCCTTTTTCTCTATGGATACGGCACCGTGTCACAAGGCAAGGATATTTTTGCAGTCGTTTGAGGAGCATGATAGTAAACGTTGCTGTCTTGACCACTAATTTCGCCTCATCTGGACCCCATGGAACCCATGTGGAACGCTATCGGGCGTCAACTCCACGCCCACAAACCATCGGAGTATGATTAGGGAATATTTGCCCTGCGCGTTGACATTTGGTGTCACATACCTCCAGAGACCAACCAAGGATTTGTGGAATACATGTCACGCCAGATTCGCTGCTGTATTGCATCCCAAAGATGAACCAAAGCGCTATTAAGCAGATTTTGGCTCACCAGCATACACTTAGAGATACCTGAAATGCTATAACATGATGAAGTCGGACGCGAATAGCAATGTACATTCAAGCAGGCAATTTTGCCTGACCTGTGGCAGGCCCTCAGCTATCATTTCTTACCGAAAGCGTAACCACTATTTTATTGGCTAACAGGTGATACTATACTACAGAAAGGTAAATGTGTCATTGTTACGTATTCTTTTAACATAGTAAAGTTCGTAAGAATGTAGCGTTCTGCGAGTTACCAGCAGAGACTGAGTTCGTTGAAGCGTAGTCAGTCAGTAGGTCGGCAGCGCGCAGCGTCCGCCCACCAGCAGGTATCCTGCCTGTGGGCCGGCTGTGACTCACACAGGACACGGCGTAAACACAGCCGACCTTACTCATCGGCCGCCCTCTTCAAAATAGCTCCAGGTGGCCGTGGGCGACGCGCTCTCACACACCGCATAGAGCTCTGCGGCATCAGCCACCAGGCAACAAGCTCATTGATTCCATGGCCATTTTACACACAATGTTTTTCTGCGGTCTCAATGACATGAACACTTCTCTTCCGTGGACAGACACACATTCAGAAGACCTATTCATTCTAAATTTCTACTAGTGGTATTTACTAACTAATAGGAAAGATTAGAGTTTAACATCCCGTCGACAGCTTAGTCATTAGAGCCTGTAGTTACTGACTAGAATAAGCTCTGGTTAAGGAAAAAGATCAGAGTAGGACTAGGGTTAGATATCTATACTTGTATCTGAAAAGCCTCTAGTTACATACCCGTCAGTACAAAAATATGGCGAAACTGAATTAATAAAAACATAGAGAAAAATTAAGATTTTTTTTCCCATCATATGTCCTACACAGTCTGTCCTCACTTGGAATACAACCCACAGAACGTTCACACAACCATGTGAAACTGTTAAAAAAATCCTTCCTAGGCATGTTCAACTCGCCCGTCACACTGGCATGAACTCCGGTTATGTCATCGAAGCGTTGACCCTTCTTGTGCCTTTCTGCACTTCGTAGTTTTGTGATAGGGTCGTATTGACAACGCTAAGTGTCGTCACCCATGATGATTTCTCCAGAAAAGAACTGTCCACGTTTCTCACTCCTCTCATGTCGCGGCAGGCGTCCACGAGTCGTTTTATTCGGGAGTCAAGATGTGTGGCACAAACACTCCACACACTTCTCCCTTTTCCAAAAAATTCTCGAGAGTGTCTTGATCATTTTATTCAGAAATGTTGCTCCATTGCGATTTTTGACTCAGCAACGTTGACACAATAAGGTCGTAAGTCCGTTAACACAGCGTGCTCGCAACTGACTGGTCGAAAGGAAATCTGTCGTTTACAGTTGTTAGTTCAAGCTGACACCGCAGTTATTGCGCTGAAGTCGCTTATACGCCAGATATAAAATCAGTCTCAGAACTTTTTTGACGGACGGCGTAAAATCGAACTCATCTGTATGGAGCGCTATCCAATTTTTCTCTGATGGTGTCCGCAGCTTGTGGTCAAGTGTTTGTGGCCTAGTGGTTGTGCTGTTGCCTCTGGATCACGAGGTCCCAGGTTCGATTCCTGACCGATTCGGGGATTTTCTCCATCCGGGGACTGGGTGTTTGTGTTGTCATCATTTCATCGTCATTCGGGAAAATGGCGAGATCGGACTGTGCAAAAATTGCGAGTTTGTACGGGTGCTGATAACCACGCTGCCAAGCGCCGCACAAACCATATCACTGCTATCGTATGAAGGTGTCCAGCACTAACAAGGCCATCTAACATATAGTAGGAATTAGATTGAAATAATTTGGTTGTGAGACAGGACACAAAGCGTCATTGATGACGCCTCTACCACACAAGTGGATCACATCAATTTAGGGAATTAGGTCTCGAGTTTCTGTAGAAGACGAAACGTCGTATACGGATGAAGTGTGGTGTACTCTGTAATCCATTATTTACCAATAAACGTTTGGCCAACCAAAAATAGTTCGCGCCTCTTTATATTTCTGTTATCATAATTCGCATTGGAGTTTGCAGCAAACTTTCGAAAGTACCATAAAAACTCGATATTGAATTTAAAATTTACTCCCTGCTGTGTTTTTCTTTCTAAGATTCTTCGTTCTTCACAGGTATGCATAATGTTTGCCTATTTCTTACTTCAAAAGGATCTTTATGACGAAAGAAAGACATACGCACAGCCAGTTACAAATGCCATACGATATGCGTGACGATATGTAGTGGTACAACGTGACATTGACTCCAAGTGTGTTAGTCTTCGTGCGATATGTTTCTGCTACTTCTTACGACATAAATACGTTTTCACATCTACTAACAAATAATTAAAATTTCAGAGAAGTGTTTCTTCGACACACGTGGAAGGCAATAGTCCTATAACGCTGCTGGAAGAGGACTATTACTCTAAAATAAGCGATATCACCTACAGAGTAATTTACTAGTGATGCTGAGAAGTCACATCACAGATGTAAGGGAAACGGAACACACAAGTCACAGTACATATCGAGGCAAAAGTTTCGATCTGAATACGGTGACGGGGGATCACTCTTTGAGCAACGTGATGACTTTGGAACATGGTGGTTTGTCTTCGGAAATGTCACGTGTTCAAAAAGCTTAATATTTTGATCTACACAGTGAACTGGCAACAGCAAGTGTACTCCGTGAACGCAACTTTAGATCAATGTGTCCATAGACAGTCGTCATCGTCCTTGATCGTCTAACAAGTCCATTTAAGTGCCGGAACACCTCTGTTAGAGCCCATAGTACTCCCCCGCGCGCACTGTCAAGAGAATCATACACACGCTACGCACACCTGTGCTGAATGGCTATACGTTTGCACATGACCACTGTTCTTAAGCGTCAGGACCTTTCGCAACATTGTTAGTACGGAATCTTAATCGCGGGAAGGATATCCTATCGAATAACAAATGGAGAAACTTCGTGCATTTCAGTACACGCCAAATAACCTAGAACTTCATTCACGACGGTGTTTCTGGAATATGTTGCATAAAAATCGATGGAGGAGGTTGTAAGATTGTCTTTTAATAGCAGGTTGTTCAATGTATGTTTCAGCTACTAGTTTGCGGCACTGAAAGTTGTTCCAATATATCAACAAGTCTGAAGTAAAATTTGTGCCTGGATTACATGCGAAAGCCTCCACAGTACGTTCACTTTATAAGTAACACTAGCCGCGTAATGTGGGATACATCGATGAAAATTCATCAAGTCGGATGTTTCTAGTTCGTGGGTTCATCCTAGTTATTGGTTCGAGAAACTTCTCCATAATTTCGCTCAGGAATGCTTCGCTAATTACTATGTTTACTGAATCTTAAGTGTTCCATGAAGAAAATATTGAAACGTGAAATAAAAATGAATTTTCGTAACCTTTCTGTTAATGTTAATAGACTACGTGACAAGTACCGCGGTGGATGAAAGTAGAAACTGTTTGTCAGTCAAACCTTACAGTTCTATCATTAAATTTGCGTTGGTGGTTCATTTTGCAGTTTCTCAGTCATTGCAAAATACGTACAATATACAGGGTGATTCAAAAAGAATACCACAACTTTAAAAATGTGTATTTAATGAAAGAAACATAATATAACCTTCTGTTATACATCATTACAAAGAGTATTTAAAAAGGTTTTTTTTCACTCAAAAACAAGTTCAGAGATGTTCAATATGGCCCCCTCTAGACACACGAGCAATATCAACCCGATACTCCAACTCGTTCCACACTCTCTGTAGCATATCAGGCGTAACAGTTTGGACAGCTGCTGTTATTTCTCGTTTCAAATCATCAATGGTGGCTGGGAGAGGTGGCCGAAACACCATATCCTTAACATACCCCCATAATAAAAAATCGCAGGGGGTAAGATCAGGGCTTCTTGGAGGCCAGTGATGAAGTGCTCTGTCACGGGCTGCCTGGCGGCCGATCCATCGCCTCGGGTAGTTGACGTTCAGGTAGTTACGGACAGATAAGTGCCAATGTGGTGGCGCTCCATCCTGCTGAAATATGAATTGTTGTGCTTCTTGTTCGAGCTGAGGGAACAGCCAATTCTCTAACATCTCCAGATACTGTAGTCCAGTTACAGTAGCACCTTCGAAGAAAAAGGGACCAAAAACTTTATTCGCTGAAATGGCGAACAAATGCACAACTAAATGAAACTTTATAGCTCCCTTAATTCGCCGACAGATAGTGCTTAGCTCTGCCTTTTGTCGTTGCAGAGTTTTAAATTCCTAAAGTTGTGGTATTCTTTTTGAATCACCCTGTATTGGTAACGCATGGCTTGACACGAGACTTCTATCAAATCTAAAGTTTTAACAAACCGAGCACCTGTTTTTCTAAGCGTAAGAATTATTTTCTTAGAAAATAAACTTATTTCAGATTCTGCATATTAGCCGTGTACGACACACTCCTTTCTATTTATTGATGTTGGCTTCAGATGGCTCTAAGCGCTACGGGACTTAACATCTGAGGTCATCAGTCACCTAGACTTAGAACTACTTAAACCTAACTAACCTAGGAACATCCACACATCCATGCCCGAGGCAGAATTTGAACCTGCGATCGTAACAGCAGCGCGGTTCCGGACTGAAGCGTCTAGAACCGCTCGGCCACAGCGGCCGGCTTGATGTTGAGGAAAGGGAAAAAATGACATGAGATCATGCCTGAAAAATACGATCGACGTGGAACTATTTCGGCTATTCCTGCTTCTACTCCAGAGGCAAAAGGTCCACAGCTTTAAACTGAGATGCTTTAGTAGTTTTTACGGTTGCGGCGTGCAGTAAATCCAGCTAATAACTACAAAACGTCTCTAGACGACTAACAAAAAAATCTACAGGACAGATAACATATATATTGGTTGCATCTTGTAACCGTGAGTCACTTAACTTTTTATCCCTTTAATTTACTGGTCTCTGGACATCACTACAACAGCCAGTGTCTCTTCCAAGTATACAGGTAGTGTGCCTATGGAAGACAGGAAATATCACTATGTACAACAACTTCAACTCGAGTACACACTTAAAACAGTTATTAAATGTAGTGACATGGTTTAGTATGATTATTTTGACACATTTCCATCACTTGCTGAATTACATAGCTGAACCTTTGTGTACAATTTGACTCCCCAGTAAGAAACTGAATACGTGTCTGTATAGGGTTATATCGTTTGACATGTCACTAATAAGATTTTAACGTTCGTCCCCAATGACATTTATCTTAGAGGAGAACCGAAGATAATTTTGTTGATGTCTTCATTGGGGTCGTTGTCGCAGGTAGGGAAATGGGATCGTATGGAAGACAATGGGCGTGACCTCCAGTGATTAAATCGAAAGAGTAATATTGTCACTAGAAACTTTCTGTTGCAATTACTGTTTTTTTTTTTTTTTTTTTTTTTTTTACCAAGAACGTTGTGACCGTTGTTACGTAATCTCTTCCTTTATTTCCGAATGACAGGCGTAGCTTGTCATTCCGTTGTTTCCTAATTTTGGATCTAACGGTACCGAGAACCCCGTAGGGTGGGAACACACTTAGGTCGTCCACATATTAAAGTTAGCTTACAAGCTAACATAGAGGTAGGTACGCTACGGATTTTCCGTCCGAAACCGGCCTGATCAGTTAGAGAACTCTGGGATATAATGGTACCAAGGGACTCATGCGGTAGTAAATCACTTCACTCAGTCAAACATCATAATTAGTTTGCAACATAGAGGTGAGTACCCTACGGAGTATATTATACAAGAGATAGATACTGACATTTAATTATTATTGTTGTTTAATTTCTTTGGGTGCCAATTGCCTTATTAATGTGTTAGCGTTATACAAAATGAAGTGAATAAGCTGAAGTGAAAAGTTTAGCATGGTATCCTCATACCTGTCTATATCAAACAAAACAGAAAAATAAGAAAAGAAACACAAGTCATCAATACTAATAATACTTTCTATGTTTATAAAATTTTGTAATATTTTAGGATAGTTACTCTACCATGTTGCTAAATAGAACGCAGATTTTGATTTCTAAATTTTACGTAGTAATCAAGAAAGGCATATTGAAACTGCGGAAATAAAATTTGTAAGAACTGCAAGGGAAGTAAAATCACAGGTGGAATCAGACAGGACATTCGGAAAGCTCTTTATAGAGAGGCAGTGTAGAAGAAAAGTTAGTGAAAATCAAATGATGAAAGTAAAAAGATGAGGACAGCAACTGGCAGCACATTGCGTAACAGAGAAGCGAAGAAGAAGAAGAAGAAGAAGAAGAAGAAGGAAGAAGAAGATTATGATGATGATGATGATGAAGACGGCTTCCGGAGTATATGTTTGTATAGTCTTGTATAATTCGTACTGTTGTTATTGTGTAATTGGCATTGATAGTGAAGAGAAATCTAAAACCTGAGGTTATTTTTCTTTCTCTGATTGATAAAGCCAGTTTCGGCCAACAAATCCTTTCGCAAAGATTAGCAATAATCTAATTACTCACAAATAGTGGCTGCTTGTAATCAAACCTCCAAAAGTGTCTTTTTTATGCTGTACCCTGTCAAGGTCGCCCAAAATGCAGATATCTTCCATGTGAATTACCTCTAAGCTGCTCTAATCCATTTGTACATGAGTGTGTTGAAAGGTGAAAAAGCTAATAATTCTACCAGGATCTCAAAGGATCATCCATTTACATGACCGTATGCAATATGTAGTACGAGGGAAGTTTTGAAGGGTAGGAGTTTGAGGCAGAAGAAACAGTGCCACGTCAAATTACGAAAGAAAAGAGCCTCTATTACAATCTGGCCTGGTGAAAAGATTGTTGGCGGGTATATTCTGCTGACAGCTCATGAAATCGTGCTGAAGTTCTTGGTATGGGAAGTTACGGTTGTTGCTGGACACCGACAATGTCTCCTTGGCCGATCGCAGCGACTTCGATCCTGTAAAATACCAAGGTTGTCGCCAGAGTGGTCAGTTTGATTATAAAACGAGATGATGAATATAATTATTGCGTGGCATTTGTTCGCGATTCTTGAGTTGTCAGTTTACTTGCGGTAGACGATTGTTTGGCTTGTAGCTTGCAGGGCCAGTCAGGCTTGCTACAGCACGGAGGTTCACCGAACTAGAGTTAAGCGTTTTGTTCCAGTTTGACGTATTCGTATTCTGCTAAAGAGTATCCTTGGTCTTTTGTGCATTCATCTACGGTTGTGATTGTAATTTACCAGATATAGGATGAGTGCATTATTCACCTAATCATACAGCGTAAAGGCCAGCATGTTAGCCTAAGCTTACGAGTCAGGAAAGTTAGGCAGACACGCATCGAATTGGCGGAGTGGATTGTGGTGGTACAACGGCCACCCTGAATGTGGTATTTAGGCGCTACCCACGGTTTTTTAGACAAATGCTGTGTTGGTACCCAAATCCACCTTAGGAATTACAGTGGACAAATAGCTGAAATACGATAACATATAGAAGAAAGCTTACACGATTCACAGACATATGGCGCATACGAATTCCGTCCTTTAGGACATCCGGCCACACAGGTACCTCTCTGCCCACAAGGTGAATTGGAAGCATGTTAACAAAAACGTGGAATGAAATACCACCCGAAGACAGTATGTAGAGTGGGTAGTACGTAACACGGAGCAGGAGACCACTCCAATACTGTGAGAGTGACGTGTTATAAGTGTACACAATAGCCGAGAATAAGATATGAGCTGAGTCAAAAAGGGTGGAAAACCACCCGCTGCCCTATCTTGCTGGCAGAGGGCCAAATCTATATAAATAAAAATGCAAATGTTCGTTTGTTCAAACGTGTATCTCCGAATGCTTATATAATGTATAAAAGGGAAAGTTTATTACCAAAAATCTTCTTGAACTATTTACTTCAAATTTTTACACAATACTCTAATACACATTCGGACGGATATAGGCTATATATTTTAATATATATAATATATAAATATATGTGTAGTATGTTAAGGGGAAACGTTGTTACCAAAAAGCTCAAAGACTACTCGATCGATTTAATTCTAATTTTTAGACGTTACTGTCATAAATGTTTGGCCACATATAGACTATATATTTTAATATACGTGATATGTAAAATATAAATAAATACGAAATATAAAATAGGAAATTGTAGTTATCAAACAGAAAAGTTGTACTTATCGCTTATCGGCTGATGATTAGAATACTGCTAAAGAATATGAATTTGCAATAACAATAAACAACGCTGACAGCCAGAGAGTGAGGGCAAGAGGAGATGGATAGAGGGTGATTGTAAAGTGGAACAGAGAGAGGTGGGCAGAAGAAGATGGACAAAGACAGGGGGAGGGAGGAAGAAATGGACAAAGAGTGCGAAAGGAGACAGGCAGAGAGAGGTGAGAGAAGATTAGGACAGATTAGGACGTTTATCGAGTAACTATACAGATTAAAAATTGTGCTTTCGCTTTTCTTTCTGTACCATTTCACCAGACTGACCGTCAGCAAAGAGTGGCTGGGAACAGCTAGAAATGAAATAAAAATTTTCCAAATCCTGAAAAAATGGAGCCCTTGCTAGACGAGATAAACTCTAGGGACAAGACAGGATGAAGGCTGTATTCAAATGTCTTGTACTCAACTATTCGTAAACTGTTGACACGATGCTTCGCATCAAGTTTCATCTTGATATCCTGATGATTTTCTACGCCGGAAACGCGTTATATCAAGAAGAGTCTTGTTATTTAGTGGCCGGAAGAAGTGCTAAGTGCGTGCTGAGTTAATGTATGATGGAGCCAGGGTGCCCCGTCCTCCGCGACCTTGCGTCGCAAGTTAAGCGCAGCCTGTTTGGGGACGGGTGGCTGGTGTCGGCAGCCGGCGGCCGTGACCTGCGTGTGCCCCGTGGCCACACGGGCCGTTCCCAGAGTGCAGTGCGCGGCTTGACCTACCCTCACTGCGCAGTGACGCGGCCTCCGCCCAGATGCCGGCCTCCTCGCCTTCCGGTGAAAGTGAATGCCGGCCGCCCGCCGGTCGGTGAAATGCGGCGAGAGGCACCGCCCCCAGTCACGACAACCAGATCCCGCAGTCGCCTTCCCGCTGTTAATTTCTCTGCTTGTACTTTCCTCGGTACAGCTCCATCCATGAGACTTTCCCACACGCCCAACTCCGGAGTAGGCGTGTGTACCTGTATGCGCCCGGTAACTGCTATAATCCAGCGTATGTTTTTTTTTTTTTCCTGCTTATTCTGGCTGCTTCAGCGTGGCCAACCACGAATTCCTCTCTTGGGCCAACCCGTTCATCTCAGAGTATCACTTGCATTCTAGATCCTCAATTATTTGTTGTGGCAGAGCGGTTCTAGGCGCTTCAGTCTGGAACCGCCATGCTGCTACGGTCGCAGGTTCGAATCCTGCCTCGGGCCTGGATGTGTGTGATGTCCTTAGGTTAGACAAGTTTAAGTAGTTCTAAGTTTAGGGGACTGATGACCTCAGATGTTAAGTCCAATAGTGCTAAGAGCCATTTGAACCATTTATTTGTTTGATGTATCCCTGTTTTCCTCTACAGTTTTTACTCTCTGCAGCTCTCCCTAGTACATTGGTTCCCTACATTTCTATGACCATTATCCCTGCATGCATCATCTACTAGGCAGTGTCCTCCCGTTGCGCTCCCTCTCCCTCCCTCTTCCCCAACAAAATGGCTCTGAGCACTTTGGGACTTAACTGCTGAGGTCATCAGTCCCCTAGAACTTAGAACTACTTAAACCTAACTAAGCTAAGGACATCACACACATCCATGCCCGAGGCAGGATTCTAACCTGCGACCGTAGCGGTCGCACGGTTCCAGACTGTAGCGCCTGGAACCGCTCGTCCACTCCGATCGGTCCTTCCCCAGCACTGATGAGCATTTGCACATATCTAAACTTTAAAATGGGAAAGAAATTTATCTGGAGGCTTTTTATTTTTAAAATGACGAAATATGAACGATATTTAGTTTTTACAGTTGTTTATTAAACCACAAGCTAATGAGCCAATGAGGCAGTCGATTCTGCTTTTTTCTAACAACGGTTTTTACAGAATGATGAAGCATTTCTCTGTGCATCGCAAGTGGTACCTACAGTTCCTCCTCAGAGGAGGAAGCTACCTATCCACATTGAGGGAAGATACGTGTTACAAAATGTGCTTTCTTTGCCACCATCCACTTCCTAGCGAAACGTGCTTCCCCACACCACCTCTTCTCCGAGTTAAAATCAACCAAGTTAAAATGCGTCCGCTACACATATAACGTGTAAATAAGTTGGTTGCTGGACTCCTTATTTCTGAACTGGTAGAAAGTGCAAGGCTTCAGGTTGCAAATGCTTTGTGTCAGACTACTACCGCTACTGCCAATAATAACAACAACAATAATAATAATAATAATAATAATAAATGTGTAAGCCCTAAAACAGTATACAACGAATGTAGTGCGGGACAATACGTTGAGAATGTGGGTTTCGCGGGAGGCGTGCCAGAGATAAATCCCTGCAGTCGCGCTATCCTCTGTGTCCTCGGTGGCTCAGATGGATAGAGCGTTTGCCATGTAAGCAGGAGATCCCGGGTTCGAGTCTCGGTCGGGACACACATTTTCATCTGTCCCCGTTGTATGTCAACGCCTGTAAGCAGCTAAGGGTGTTCATTTCATTGTAATGCTATTATATAGATCGCCACTGCGGACTGGAGGGGCCAGTCAGAGTCGCCCAGTCAGTCGCAGTTCCAGTCACCTAGTCACACCCAGTCAAAGACAGTAAGTCGCAGTCAGAGTCACAGTCTCTTGCTCATATTCAGTCAGTAGCTAGTGACCAGAGTAGTGTACATAGTGGGACTTCTACTTCACCAGCAGTGAGGCTAACGTGAACTATTACGGAAGAGCCTGTGCCACAACTGCTTGCTTAAAAATAAGTAGCTTCTTGTTCTTATGAATAAAGAACCCTGTTAAAACGTGTGCAGGATACCAGCAACCAAACAACATCCTCTCCTTGCTTCCCATGGTACAAAACTCTACAGTGTCATCGACGACACAAAAGATTCTCCACACGTAGCGCTCTTCAATATACTCTTTCCACATATTCGCTTTGTCCTCTACATTTAATAGTGGAGTTACTTTTGCGCTCTTTATTTTCACTTGTTTCTTTTAATTTCAGTGAAGGTTGTTTTTTTTTTTTCCTTTTCTACATACTGAATCAGTCTTTCCGACTACCATTTCTTTTCAGCGTTGTTCATATGTTCCCTCCAGTCATTTCGCCATGGCGTACCTGCATTTCCTATTTTTTCCATTCCTAAGTTCGTTATATTACTGTTCTAACGATTTTAGGAGCGGTTGTCACGTATTAAGATGTATGATTTGCAGTTCGATCATAATTTAAGATTTTTTTTATTTCGTTAAAACAATCCTTAACAGAAGTTGTCTATCAGGAGGAGCGACCTCCAGATTAACTTTGTACTTTATTAGTAATTAAAAAACCAACACTCCAAAATCATTACAATGGTATCAAAGAACTCTCTTAAAATCTGGCCATCCGTGTCATAGACATTTCAAGAACTTTTTGATAGTAAACAAAATAATTTTACAGCAATAGATCTTAATAAAAATAAATAACCTTTATCAGGACTGGGCCTCGAGAATATTAATTGAACACAGCCGAACAAGGAATGAACTCAGGGAACAGCGTGCCGTGGCAAGTAATGACTTTCGAAGACAACAAGAGATGCTTTAAAGAACTAATAAAGCGTTCTTAGACTAGACATTAAATATCGGCCACTAACACTGGCCTCACCAGTTCGATTACAAAATGTTCTAACTTTGCTTGTTCATAAATCACAAAATATGGAAAGTAATACATTCACCTCCCGATTCAACACAATGTCCATAAGTCAAAATGTTACAGTAAAACTGCTTGCAAGCCACGCGAAACAACTTTCTCTCGGTACACGAGATAGTAGCTTCTCAATAACAAGTGGTCTGTGCACTCAATACACGATCCGACTCGCCATCGGAACCCGACTTGTAGCCAGGTGTGGCCGCACCGTCGTCGTCGTTCGAGCGATACGGCGAAGTTGATTGGCCTACAGGGAAAATTCTTCTGCCGCCTGGAGTGCATTGCTGCGAAGCGCTCTCGCAGCACTTGTGGCCGCCCTTTACATTATTCCAGAGGCGCGCTGGTTTCGCTGAACGGGAATTAAAATCCGCGCGTACAGGTGACTGAAATGAACCGTCACAACTGTGTTCCTGTCTTTTCCTCAGCAGTATTTTTGCCTTACGTTCTTCTTTTCTCCATCAGTTGAAGTATTTTTCTGTTAACGAAGTTTCCTTCAGGTTTACCAAACCTGCACCTATTCTTAACTTTCCAAATCTAGTTATCGCCCTTGTTAGTGATGTTCATTTCTCTTAAACTGAAATGCCTATTGCAGTCCTCGTTTTCGCAGTATCTGTAGCTTTAGATAACTTCAAACCCATCTCATTGTTCATCAGTATCTCATTTCCACATTGATTCTTCAAGATTTGTACGCACAGAAGGGGAGAATGTTGAAAATTTAGCAACGTGCACAAGCGCTTTAGCTTAGATGTTTATTGAAGGCGAAATTGAGGTTGTTTCCCTGCTTGATGGACCACAAGTGTCCTGTATCAAACTGTTCGTCTCGATCTCCTCTGTATCACTGTAGTACATTGTAAACAATTATCTTCTACATACCGAGTATCGATCGCGACTACTGAAAAGTTTTATTTGAAATAAACATCGGCCATGACAGCCTATATTATTGGATTGACATATCCTTATTAGTTTCAGATTTCTGTTTGCGAATCATATTTGCAAAGCTGTAAAGTAAGTCTTTATTTTAAATGTCTCATCCAGTGGCAATTCGTTCCTGAATAAATGTTGATAGGAAATCGTGGTAACGGCCAGGATTACTGCACAATTACCGGTTTCTATTCACCATCGATAAGTACAAATCAGCAGCATTAAAAATATTTGCTAAGAGCACGTTCGTAGAATGTATCAATGTAAAGAATAGTTCTTTTGCCCTTTCTTGCTTGCCAGTTTTATAGTGTTTCACTTTCGTCCAAAAAGAGGCAAGATTGGAAGGCTTTGAAATTCTAACCACGACCAGCACGACGTAGCAGTCTCCTCGGTGCTGTAAGTCTTCAGAATTTGAGATATAATCTTATAGAAAATGAAACATTCTTCCCTTTAAGCTCAGGCTCTGTCGGGACACAGTTCTGGCTCTCCAAACAACAGGCCAATTAAAACTTATCAAGCTGGAAGCTGCCGGTCATTTATTATGCAACGTCTGCTTCTTTGTGTAAACGTTGTGTTGGCCAAGGCCCCGTCAAATAGACGGACATGGAGATGAGAACGGCGTTGGCATTACATCGCTTAAAGTAGTTCTACACTGCAGATACAGTATTGGGGAAGCAGGATGCTGTCAAGAATCATGAACATGGCAGACGTTCAGCAAACGTATTTAAGTTTTAATGAAGGATGAAAACAGCCAACACAAATTTGTGCAACCGGTTCCCTGTTATTATCTTTCATTAAAACTTAAGAATATTCCTACAAATAAGAGCAAGGTTGTAAATCATAATGAAAAAACCCACGCTTCTTATGCAACTTCTGTCATCGGTTAATATGTTTATATTATGTCTTAGAGAGGCGTTGTTTCATCTAACAGAGTTAGCAAGCCTAGCCCTGATGCACAACTTGTAGCATCTACCCCTGCAGTTTTCTGAACATGTCTGTGACGGTCATTATTCCCGAATTTGCCCGTTTACGAATCACGCAGATCTTATATTTATCTACCCTTTGACTTTCGTTCCGGTTTGGTTAGAATATCGCACACCTGAATAACAATAATAAAGAATTAATAGGATGGCAGTTTTCTAAAATGTCCTCTTATAAGTGAATTACACTTCTTTAAGACCATTTCATAGTATCTGTTGCGTACGTGTCTTCCTAAAGTGGATTAATATTATAATCGTTCCAACATACAGTGCAAATACCTACAAGTATTTAACATACACCGAAGGACTGCGAACAATACGCTGGATTGAACAAATCAATAAAAAAAATGGTTCAAATGGCTCTGATCACTATGGGACTTAACATCTGTGGTCATCAGTCCCCTAGAACTTAGAACTGCTTAAACCTAACTAACCTAAGGACATCACACACATCCATGCCCGAGGGAGGATTCGAACCTGCGACCGTAGCGGTCACGCGGTTCCAGACTGTAGCTCCTAGAACCGCAAGGCCATACCGGCCGGCCAGATCAATAAAATATCTGGAAAGAGCATAGATAAATCCCTCGGAGGTTTTAGACAGAAACTCGTTCAGATGAAAATTGACAGATAGGAAGTCAGTTGAAGGAATAAAGTGCGCTGGAGAAAGAAAGAGAATTCACGGAGTAAAAATGAGAGCTGTATGGTAATTAAAAAAACTAAACCATAAAGCATTGCTTGATCCAGTAGTATCCACTGACGACTAATAATAATGACAACAACAATAATAATAATATAGAAAAACTCATTTTACGACCCCCATATTTGAAACTACATCGTCCGAAAACATGTGCATGGAGTAAGCGACGTTATGAACCAAATATACTAGTGTACTTGATGAATAAACTATAGCGAGAGAGGGGGCATAATCATTAAGGAACTGGACTCGCTTTCGGGAGGAGTGGTGCTCAAAACTTTGTCCTATCAGTCAGATATAGGATTAGTGTTGTTTTTATAAATCGTTGAAAGCGAATTCCGGGATGATTAGTTCGAAACGGCTACGTCCGATTCTCAGCAGCATCTTTGTACAGTCCGTGTCTGTGTTCCGTCGAGTAGACTTAAAACCAGAAATACATTTTTTGACTGAAATTTGTCTTAAGTATTAAGGGAAAGCTTTTATTTATTTATTTATTTATTTTTTGCAGTCAATGAGTATTAGAACTCCATTTTTTATATTATTCAGTTGTACTTCTCGCGATGTTTCAAAGACAGTGTATTTACCACGTGCAGAAAGAATTCATTCTCCATCTGCCTATACCTGTCAGTAAAAATAATTGCACATATGTCTACTCTTACACCACGGGACGATTTCACCTAAACTTGGTCCACGTATCACTATCTGAAAGATGTGCTACGGGAGTAACAAACACACACCTCTCAAATGGGTGGGAGTGGAAACGGGGTGAGATAAAAGCCTAACTTGGGCTCTATTGGAACAGTCTTGATCAAATTGTCTGTACAAATACTTAATTGTTTGTGTTATTTGTAGTATTTATATAATTGTTTGTTTATTTAGTACGTGGTGTACTAAATATGTCACCACGACCCCAAGAGTGATGTTGAGGCTGATAAGCCATGAGATCTGTCTGTAACGCCTGCAGCTACGTATATCTACCGTACTTGACATGCGTATTATCTGCTATCTGAAAAATAAAATTGTTACTGTGACAGTAAGACACCCCTATCACACACAGCGGTCCTAGGAAACGCAGTAACGCTTCGAGCAATTTCCAGAAAATTTTGTGTATAGATGAGTGATTATTTGTATAAAAATACTGTGTGAGTAAAATACCCCTACCATAGGGAATGGAGATGACAAGAGGTGACAGGTCAACATGTTCGAAAATGACCTTTCGGTATTTCTTTCCTGCAGCTAGTTGGCCAGGAATACTTTAAAAGTATGAAGTGCAGTCTGTCTCTCTGTTGTGTTGTTCATTGCGTTAACCAGAACCCGAAAATTAGAATTCTAGCCTGCGAATGATATAGACAGCGTTTTTTGACGCCATAGATCATGATACATGGATGACTCACACGGATTCATTTAACATCCTCGCATGGTCTAAAACAGCGGCAAATTAGACTGAAGATTGCAGGACGATATTCGCTGCAGATGTTTATGTGTACAAAAATCTGTAAAATACGTCGAATATATATTGCTAAATATTCAAATTTCTTCAAAAATGTTCAAATGTGTGTGAAATCTTATGGGACTTAACTGTTAAGGTCATCAGTCTCTAAGCTTACACACTACTTAACCTAAAGTATCCTAAGGACATACACACACACACACACACACCCATGCCCAAGGGAGGACTCGAACCTACGCCGGGATCGGCCGCATAGTCCATGACTGCAGCGCCTCAGACCGCTCGACCAATCCCGCGCGGCAGATTTCTTCCTCACACAGACAATATACATTTATTGTCTGTGCTACAGAGTAACAGTTAAGTTTTTTATAGTTCTTTTATGTTGTTGGTGTTGTTGTTATGATCTGTTTTCCTATTGTTAAAGTGTCGTAAATGTCTGTGTTGTAATGTTAACCTGACCAATACAGGTGGCGTTATTACGTAAACGCAGTCTAATAAAGTGTGTCACCAAATTCAATTGAAACTGTGTAGCTGTGTTGCAATTAACTTTTACCAAAAATAATTAGGAAACATAAGACAGTGCACTAAACAAGCTTTCCTGTAAAATTCTGTATTTCACAGTCAGTGAACAGTGCTACAGTGCGTAATGTCACTATACGTGACCAGCAGCTCCAACACACAAAACTAACAGGTTAAACATTCTACATAAAATTACGAACGAATTTTGATAGTATAACTGTCAAAAATGCTTGTGTTAAAATGCACTGTAAATTAATGTACGCAAAGTGACTAAATAAGTTCCAAACACTAAAAGAGACACACGCAAATGTAACACTGTGCTGTAAGAATAAGACTGTGGAAAAGAAATGAAATCTGAACTAAACTTTACGCAAACTGACCATGATAACAATTGCTTGGTTGTGAATGTTAAATTGTCCCTAACGAATTTTCGTGGCATACGTTGTGGCAACACAAACCAGGTACAGCTGGAAAGTGTTGAAAATTAAAATACAGCTCAGCAACAAACCGGCTAAAGACAGGAAAAAGCCTCTCCCAAGTGCAGTTCAAGGAAAAACAGCTATGCATCGCACACAATGCTTTACGTTGGATGACTTAGTGCAGTGCGACGACACACAATTACAAAACAAAATTTGTGTGTGGAGGAGACTGTGGCAGAAACTCGACTTACTAAATGATACAAAAGACACAAGCATTCAAAATCTGTACCGTCAGTAATGACTGTCTTTCCTTGGTAATTACAAGTATATTTACAAAAACATTTAAAAAAAAAATTTACTCTGCCAAGCAATGCATTATAGAAATGGGAAACCAGTGATGAAGCTACATCTCCAAGCACAAGCCACGTGAACAGATAATTTTGCCTTATCTCGTTTCGACAGTCAAACTAACTGACCCGTAAACTGCTAGGTGTTTGTCTTTCTCAAAATAATTATGAATTAAACGCGAGTCATCACTGCAGCGACAACATTACTTGAAAATCTTCGCCCGGACGGTGTGCCCGAGCGGTTCTAGGCGCTTCAGTCTAGAACCGCGCGACCGCTACGGTCGCAGGTTCGAATCCTGCCTCGGGCATGGATGTGTGTGAGGTCCTTAGGTTAGTTAGGTTTAAGTAGTTTTAAGTTCTAGGAGACCGATGACCTCAGTCCCATAGTGCTCAGAGCCATTTGAACCATTTTTTGAAAATCTTCACAGTTCTCAAATCGTTCTTTACCAAATCACGTTTCCGAAAAGCAACATCCATTGCATTTGCATCCCTGTGTTACTTCCAGATCGCTCAGCAGCATAATCAATACCAGCCTCCCTCACTTCTCACTGAATGCTACTGGAAACGACAATGCTACTGACATACAAAGATCACGTTGCTTTTACTGACAAGGGAACCTCCCCATCGCACCCCCCTCAGATTTAGTTATAGGTTGGCACATTCGATAGGCCTTGAAAAACTAAACCCAGATCAATCGAGAAAACAGGAAGAAGTTGTGTGGAACTACGAAAAAATAAGCAAAATATACAAACTGAGTAGTCCATGTGCAAGATAAGCAACATCAAGGATAGTGCGAGCTCAGGAGCGCCGTGGTCTCGTGATTAGCGTGAGCAGCTGCGGAATGAGCGGTCCATGGTTCAAGTCTTTCCTCGGGTGAAAATTTTTACTTACTTTATTTTCGCGAAGTTATGATCTGTCCGTTCGTTCATTGACGTCTTTGTTCACTGTAATAAGTTTAGTGTATGTGTTTTGCGACCGCACCGCAAAACAGTGCGATTAGTAGACAAAAGGACGTGCCTCTCCAATGGGAACCGAAAACATTTGATCTCAAGGTCATAGGTCAACCGATTCCTCCACAGGAAAACACGTCTGATATATTCTATACGACACTGGTGACGGCATGTGCGTCACATGACAGGAATATGTTGTCGACCCACCTAACCTGTACACTTGGCGAATGGGTAAAAAGATTCTTCTACCTTGCCCGATTTAGGTTTTCTTGTGGATGTGATAATCACTCCCAAATAAGTGATCGCATCGGACGGACAGATAATAATTGTCTGAAAATAAAAAATTAAAATTTCCATTCGAAGGTAGATTTGAACCAAGGACCTCTCGTACTGCAGCTGCTAACGCTAACCACGGGACCACGGCGCTCGTGAGCTCAGGCTGTCCTTGATGTTGTATATCATATACATAGACTATTCAGTTTGTATATTTTGCTTATTTTTTTCATACTTCCACACAACTTCTTCCTGTTTTCTCAATTGATCTGTGTTCAGTTTTTCAAGGCCTATCCATTGTGCCAACTTATAACTAAATCTGAGGGGGGTGCGATGGGAAGGTTCCCTTGTGAGAACCTCTGTGGCGTGGAATATCGACTACTGAAGACTTCTGTTGCAAAAATGTCGAGTGTACAAATTTTAAATATGACGCATCAAATAAAAATAGAGCTCACACCACTTACACTGAATACCAAAAAATAAGCTATTAACCATACAAAATATGTGTGACATTTGTACGCGAGTAGAAAGATAGTCTTTCATTAAAAGTAGTAGGCCGTGCATGTACATGTACAATTCAAATTTCTTCCACGCGTTCCTTCTATGATTTCCACGGCATCTACAATTCCTTCTATTGCCATGATATTTAGCATGTCAAGAGAAACATTTCATATTCAGACGTACCGTTTACAGCAGTTTCTCTCGAAGTGGAACTGCCTATTGTACAACATGGTTTTGGCTGAGATCCCCATATCCCATATCCAGGTAATGAACATCGTTTTCGAAAGCGTTTTCCGATTAGGTGTTGTACGCAGGGTGCGAGAAAATCCGGAAAGCGGAGCACATTTAGGGGTCGATGGCGTTTCCGTAATCCGGCAGCGTTTAATAGCCGGCGAGACCGGTTTTCGGCGCCCCCGACAAGTCATCCATTTGGCGCTCGCGCGCATCACTGTGCAGGGGAAATTGCGCGGCCCTCGCTGGAGAGCCCGCCGCAGACCGCCGTTCCCGGCCTTATTTACGAGAGCCGACGCCGTAAATATTTAAACCCTAACAGGGCGCCGCAGCCGAGTATTACTTTCTTTTATTCCGCTCTTGTTTTTGCCGAGTGCGGAACAGCAAATCATTACTAACGCGAGTTTCAAAAGGGGTCAGACTCAAGGCTTGCTCTCCGCTGCCTCTGGGAGGCACTTACACGTCCCGCGTTGCTGATCTCACTCCACGGCTACAAATTTATTCTGCGAATGCCGTAAAGTGAGCGGCGGATTGTGGATTCTTAGTGTACTGTTCATTGTAGATTCGTCTGAATCGATCCAACTCCAACATGTTGATGTCCGTCGATCTATAACATTTTACCTCCGTAATCCGCAGTCAGTAGCTGTCTATGCAGCTACGAAATGTTTATAGATTTAGTACCGATAACTGGTAAATATACGCTTGTAAGCTATTCAGCGTCTTTCTTTGAACACCGGCCTGAGCCAGTTCGGATCTTTCAGCATTTTCTCAGTCCCTCCCACAAGTCAAAGAATACTGTAACAATTTGTGTTGAAATCTTCCGAATGCACAAATCCTGTAACTTCAGTCTTATTTGGATCTCAAACTTCTGAGCAGCAGTACTATTTTGTCTGTTTTTAAATTTTTAGTTTAACATACATGAGAACAAACCTGCCTTCCGACACACAGCTTTAACGGTCCAACTTCCAGCACTTTTTTGTGTCACTCATTTCCATAGACACCAAGTATGTTGACAGTATTTTTAATGATCTAACATAGAAACGTAGATAAGTTATTCAACGCAACAGTGGTGATTCTATTTTTATAAACATAACATTTAAGAAACGAAAATAAATTTACATTTGGGTCATATTGATCCAGTGGTGCTCAGTACAAAACACCGTAAATAATTTTTAATGTGTTGTAAAGATACAACCGAACGAAATATAATTGACTCACAGGAAGAAAGTCATACATTTTGTAATAAAAGCTTTGAGAATTAGGGATATGTAGTTTTTCAATGTGCTTATGGGTTCATATTGATCCCAGTGGCGCTAGGAGGGTTAATTATTTATGCAATGCGGCATTTGTGGTGTAGTCCTCTCATCTTCAGGTATAGGAAATTTTCAAGGACATTTAACTGTTATCTTTACATTCGCACCCATTCAGACATGTGGTAACATATACAACCAAGCATCAGCTATATTGCGGAGGGGGAGGGGGGGGGGAGCGGATAGTATGATGTATATTCAGCACTTCATGCCCTATCAGTTTCGTACCTGCCGATTATTATGCTCAACTGAAAACCACAACACGTAAGACGAATTCAAAAATACGAGAGTGTGCTGAAAAGTAATGCTTCCGAATTTCTTATGTGAAAACTCTTGAAACTTTTTAAATAAAACAAATATTATTACCATTCTACATCTTTAGTCTTCATGTCTACATATTTCCAGCCCTCTGCCGTTAGAGGGCTTCGAATTTAGCATGCCACATGACGGTGTGTACCATACGCCGATGCGTGAGAAACAGCGAGCTTTAATCGAGTTACTAACCGCATAGGAGTTGGTCCTTCAGCATGACAGTGCCAGTCCACTCAAGAGCGCTACGACATCTGCAACAACCCGGCGCGTTGGTTTCACTGTCAGCGATTATGCTGAATACAGTCTCGATTTGGCGCCATCCGATTTTCATCTGTTTTCGAAACGTGAGGCACTCCTTCGACGACTTTCCTTTGATAGTGATGAAGCGGGACGAGCAGAGGTGAGGTTGTGGCTCCGTCAAAAAAGTGAAACGTTTTACAGTGACGGTGTCAACAAACTGGTCTCTCGTTGGGAGAAATTTGTTCGTCGCCAGCGTGTCGATGATGAGAAATAGATATGTAGGCACAAAGAATGAACATGTGGAACGTTAATAACGTTTATTTCATTTAAAAGGCTTTGAGTGTTTTCACGTAAAAAAAATCAGACATTACTTTTCAGCACGCCCTCGAAAATATAAACTCATCTAAGATATACAAAACTCGCAGATACTGGTGAAGTCTGGACAAGACAAATGTTGCAGGTAAAGAATACATAGGATAACACACAATATAGAGAGTGCAAAGCTTTGATCTATTTGTTTGTTCCTCCGACCCACGAAACTATAAACATGACCGCGTGCCTATTTATGAAACTGCGGATGGGACGCTGCGAACGTGTCTGTAAAACAATGTACAAAAAAATGGCTGGAAAAATCTAAATCTTGCTGGATGGATGAGGGTTTAATGGAATTTATACGTTACGGAACTCTTCAATTACTTCGTGGAGAGTATACCACGTAATTTGCAAATGCACGTGGCGGCTAGGGTTAGGCATATACCCTGTTACCTGAGCTGCTTTTGCGGAAGAGTTTTCTGATGTTTTTAGTACTTTGTAACGCCTTTTCTTTGATATGCTTAACTTTTTGGCACTTGAGTGGGGACTGGAATGCCGTGACGGAAGAGAATAGTCTCCTCTGACAAATCACTTACTGGTCGTCTCTACACTTTCTCCTCGTTTCAGCTGCCGACGCTGACTGGGAAATGGAGATAAACTATCTTACTATTGCGTTATATGTATTCCAGTGATACAACCATGCTTATTAAATTTCTTGTTATTGCCACCAGCAGCAATGATGAAAAATGTATATCATGCTGGTTACTTCTCCAGTACCAGTCAACATGCACTATGGTTTTGTTTTCTGTACACGCGAACAACGGAGGTACCCACTTTGGAATCCTTCAGATCGGTTGCGATAGACTTTAACTCCAGAGAAGTTAAAATAAGTTCTAGGGGACTGATGACCTCAGATGTTAAGTCCCGTAGTGCTCAGGGCCATTTGAACCATTTTGATTGTATGCTACGACGAATACAGGCATGTATGGTTCAAATGGTTCTGAGCACTATGGGACTTAACATCTGAGGTCATCAGTCCCCTAGACTTAGAACTACTTAAACCTAACTAACCTAAGGACATCACACACATCCATGCCCGAGGCAGTATTCGAACTTGCGACCGTAGCAATATCGCTGTTCCGGACAGAAGCGCCTAGAACCGCTCGGCCACAACGGCCGGCCAGGCATGCATCAATGCAAGAAGACATGCTACTGGGTATTAGAGGTACCGGTGTGTACAGCAATCTGGACCACTACCTCTGAAGGTCTCGCTGTATGGTGGTACAATATACAATGTGTGGTTTCCAAGAGCAATAAAAAGGGTGGTAATGATGTTTATGTTGCTCTCTATTCCAATTTTCTGTACAGGTTCCGGAACTCTCGGAACAGAGGTGATGCAAATTTCGTGTAATCACAGACATTCTTGGTCATTTGGGCTTTTTGGGCATCAGGCAGTGGTGTAAGGCTTGTTTCTGTGCCTGACGTTTCGTACTAGATAGCGGGAAACATCCTCGGAATCTGTAAAGACATAATTAGCTAATTTCCAAACATAAACAAGTTCAGTAAACCACACAGCTGAACTGTTCTTGTTTAAGTTTGAAAATCAAATAGTTGAATCTTTATAGCCTCTCAGGTGATCTCCCGAGGAGAGGAAACTTTGTGCACAGAAAAATCCCTTACGCCACAGGATGATGCCCACAAAGCCAAAATCAACAAGCATGTAAATCTAGCTGTTAAAGCCTAGATCACATGTAAATATTGATAGAACTGTGGCTTTTTGGCTCCAGATAAATTCTGGGAATATTTTAATATACAAGAGCTATTTTTTTTTTCGACCTCCGATCGAAAAATTAAAACAGCAATGAAAATCCCATGAAGTTACCGTACAAATGTATTGCTTAGTGTCTAGTGTGCCCACCGATCATGCCACGTCGCACTTCCTGGCTCTGAGCGTACAGTGAGCACGTAAAGATAGACAACAGTCTCCCACCAACTTTGAAGTGCCTGCTGAGAGATTTCACTTGATTTCATACAGCTCGGTCTTGGCTCCCTCTGATTTTTATTTTTTCGTTCACATGAAACGCTCGCTATGAGAACAGCATTTTGGCACAGCCAGGAAGCTGTAGACCAGCGTTAAGGAATTGGATGAAAGTACAGGCGCCTGCCTTCTATGATGAGAGTGTTGGAAAATTGGTACCACGCTACAACAAATGTCTAAGTTGGAGCGGCAGCTATATAGAGAAGTAGTTGGAAGGTGTAGCTAAATGTTTCAAACAAAATTTTTGTCATTTGCACACTGGTTTCCGTTTCGCGCCCAATGGGATGTTGAAAATCCGTGACGTCCGGAAGACTCAACGACGCTACCCGGAGACCACAAAGTGTTACATCCACTAATATTGATCCTTAGCTTACATCGAATTCGCTTCTCCGTCAACTGAACGTAGAGTGGTGAACTCAGTATCATATCTAGGTGTACTGCCGTGTTATTTACTGGATTTTTACAGTATTTCCCGATGTAAATCCTCTCAAGTGCAAAAACTATACATAAAACCATAGTGATGTCTACGTTATATGCTGAAAACAATGTTAAATTAAATTTAATCCACGTTTCTTATTGATGTCAGGCATATTCTTGGCACTGAACAAGTGTCTGTCCCTACGGCTGTGGAATATTGGAAAGCAAACACTCGCCGATTGCGTCAGGACTGAAATTTTACAGCGTCTGTACACACACACACACACACACACACACACACACACATACTACTGCTGTTGGCATTAGTGTCTTGGAATGCACGGCTATTGCTGCCAGACAAAAATAAATTTCATCTGGTTTTTCATCATCATAGCGCAGTGTTCATTACACCGAGCGCGTAACCTGAACGCCGTCGCTGTGAATAGCATCCATCATAAACCTCTGATCTGATGTGCACAGGATGGATGTCGTCTACGAAGCATAAAACGCTTGTTTTATTTGGCACCTCCGAGCCCGAGTTACTGTTCCGTCCCGAGTTAAACTGAAACCCATTTCATAAGAAGCGGCAGCACAAAAGACGTATCCTCACATACCCCCTTCCCCCCCACCTCTCACACCAACGTCTGGTTTCCTCGCAGCTCTGCCAAGTAAAACACATAAAACTTGCTGGCGGCAGACGACGCCGTTTCTCTTGCATTAACCTTTATTTTTCTTTCATTCTCCGCTTTGGGTCTCCACCTTGGAGACGGGTACTCGTCATCAAGTGTTTAGCGGCTTATAAACTACGTCATAAATCTAAAATATTTCAGACACCACTAAAAAGAGTTTTCTGTATTGGATACGACTAAATGGGAGCGACCATTTAATTGTCTTATCAATGCTAGCTCCTTTTTTTACCCAGCAAGATAAGTACGGCATTCCAGGTGCAGCTGTTAACTTTTTATAACGGCAGTATGTATCGCCTCGAAGGAAGAGGACGTATCTGTGAACTTCTCGTGGTCTGCATTGAAATTGTTTGAGTAGAGAGGCTTAGAATGCGCTAAATACAGGGTGACAATTATTCAACCATATGAAAGGAGAAATGTAAATTAGTTACAAACTACGGCGAGGACACACTTTATTCAATACGCAAACGTCACTACAGATGTTCGGATTTAGGTTATTACATGTTCGATATCCCTGCCATCATGGGTGATGACGTGACGAAGACGAATAGCGACATTCTGCGTGACCCACTGGAGTGTCGGAACATCGATGCTGACGATGTCCTCGTGAATGGCTGTTTTCAGTTCAGAAATAGTTTTGAGATTATCGCTGTACACCTTGTCTTTAATATGTTGTTGTTGTTGTTGTTGTTGTGGTCTTCAGTCCTGAGACTGGTTTGATGCAGCTCTCCATGCTACTCTATCCTGTGCAAGCTTCTTCATCACCCAGTACCTACTGCAACCTACATCCTTCTGAATCTGCTTAGTGTATTCATCTCTTGGTCTCCCTCTACGATTTTTACTCTCCACGCTGCCCTCCAATACTAAATTGGTGATCCCTTGATGCCTCAGAACATGTCCTACCAACCGGTCCCTTCTTCTAGTCAAGTTGTGCCACAAACTCCTCTCCTCCCCAATCCTGTGCAATACCTCCTCATTAGTTATGTGATCTACCCATCTAATCTTCAGCATGCTTCTGTAGCACCACATTTAGAAAGCTTCTATTCTCATCTTGCCCAAACTATTTATCGTCCATGTTTCACTTCCATACATGGCTACACTCCATACAAATACTTTCAGAAACGACTTCCTGACACTTAAATGTGACACTTAAGTCTTTAATATAGACTCACAAAAAGGAGTCGTGTGTGTATAGCCCGACAAAAAGGAATAGCATGTGTTCAGACCCGGGGAATATGGCGGCCAATCGATGCCCACGCCAATGGCTTCTGGTTAGCTCAGAGCCAAAATGCGGCTCCCAAAGTACCCTACTCATCCAGGACTTCAAACACTCTTCTGCCTCGATGGGGTCGAGGCCCATCTTGCATGAAATGGGATGAAATCATCTTCCAAGAGCTTCACGTACCGTTCGGTAGTCATTGTGCCATCAAGGAATATCGCACCGATTATTGCGTGACTGAACATTGCACACCACCCAGTCATCCGTTGAGGGTGAAGAGACTTCTGAATCGCGAAATGCGGATTCTCAGTCCCCCAAATGCATCAATTTCGCTTGTTGACCTATCCAAATGAAAGTGGGGTTCGTCGTTATACCAAACCATGCAATTCCCATCATGAACCGCGGCCAACCGTGCAGTTTGAAAGTCGTAACGCAAACCGCTCAGAGGTTAGGAATGGTCAATATTCAGAGACAGGACAGGAAATATCTTTCGAAGCAAAGAAGTAAACATGAGCTGTGAAATGCATACCTTAAGAGCTGTGAGTACTTGCTCATCTATCATGCTTTGTAACACATCTCTTCCACTGAAAAATTGCTTGGATCTCTTAAGTTACGCATTTTAGATCCCATGCTACTAGACTCTTTTTGCTTCGACTGGCCGTTCCTCTCACATTCCTGAACACTGACAATTCCTCCTGGGACAAGCTGTATAGCGTGTGTACTAAATACAGGGTATCGTAAATAATAGCGAAAATTGACAAGGCTGAAAGTTGTTATGACCTGACGAGCCTACAATCGTCCGGCCGTAACTGTGGGCTCTTTAATTGCTCTGGGAGATGGCTCACTGGAGATGGGTTTAACGTCCCATCGACATCGAGGTTATTATGTGACTCATTGGACCTAAAACACTTGAAGTATTTGTTCACTTATCATACGAATGAAAAAATCATTTATGTAAGTTGATACAATCCTTTGCCACAGGAATGCTTGAATATTTACAGATTGTCATTGATCAATAAAGCATCCTTTGATGCATGCAGTCACAAACTCATCTCCTGAAGTATAATTTTCAACGTCTACAGAAGTACGTTTCCATCTGTTAGCTGAATAACTCTTTATTTCTACTCGATAATGTTCATTGCTTCAGCTGAGATCACGAACTGAGACAGAGCGCTTCCATGCTCAACTCCGTACTGATCTTACATGTAAGGTCGTTGCCGTGCTGAGAGAGAGGGTTTGTCTTCTTCAACCTCTCCCGTTCGTCGTTGGGGGTTCCAGCGAGACATAGCTGGTGTTTGTGTTACTGATGTGCGTTCCCAACGTTGGTGTGGCACCGCGAACTCAGGACGATACCATGAAAGTATATGACAAAGAAGCAAAAACGCTCCAGTAAATATGAATCCGTAAACGAGCCCTTTGCAAGGTAACTACAAACAAGTGGTTACGGGACACCTCTGACTTCATTGTGGAGTATTGTCGTAGTTAGTAGAATTATATTTGAAATGAAAACTTTCTCATTAAGATCCCAAGTAAGTGAGCTCAAATTTCACCCGTGGCCTACCCTGCAAGGAGCACAATACCTGTTCAGCAAGTTACATTTACAATTTTCTGTACACTTGCACCTGTAAAAGCTGGCTTTAAACGTGCCATCCTGTCGTGCAGACGTAGTACCACGCTCACCTCTGCATTGAGTTATTAATTCTTTCAAAAACCTCCGGATCATATTGAAAATCTTGACCAGCCTGTACATTTCAATGCTCCAGTTCTTCAACAGTATCAACTGGAGTGTTGTTTATTTGTCAGGTGCTCCCAGACGGAAAAATGCACAGGATTGAGATCAGGTACAAGCCTTTCCATCTTCGACCATAGTGACGGGTTAGACGTCGTATGTAGCAGCAAAATGTGACCTGTGCCCTATTAGGCTCTATCACATTACGCAATCCTGGACAGTGGGTTGAAATTTTAACCCCATTAGATGCGTGCTTAATAGAAAAGCTTACATTTCAAATACTTTTGCACAAATTAGAACAATATTTCATAATGAAGTATACTTCCACCCGTGCCAGTTTTCGCTGTAAATTTTTAAACGCCCTAGTATTCATAATATGGTCAGGAAAGCCAGCAAAACGGCCGGGAGAGTGGTATGCTGATCACATGCCCCTCCATACCTCTTCCGCATGACGCCAAAAAGCAGAGGATGACAAGGCGGCGGTACACATCCCTTGGGCCTCCACGGCCTGGACGAGGAGCTCGTTTTTCTATTATTCATAATGGACATTGATTAAGATAACATGTGACTTGCGCCCGCATCTCGTGGTCGTGCGGTAGCGTTCTCGCTTCCCACGCCCGGGTTCCCGGGTTCGATTCCCGGCGGGTTCAGGGATTTTCTCTGCCTCGTGATGGCTGGGTGTTGTGTGCTGTCCTTAGGTTAGTTAGGTTTAAGTAGTTCTAAGCTCTAGGGGACTGATGACCATGGATGTTAAGTCCCATAGTGCTCAGAGCCATTTGAACCATGTGACTTGCAGGAAACAAATGGAAAATAAGGAAATAAATTATAAAAAATACATCAGAATCTATAAGCGTGTTCTCAAAACATTGTAAGTCATGTGGCGGAGAATATATGCTGCATCACAGTAATATTTTCCCTTTTCTGTTCTACTCGTGGAAGATGCTGGTGTAAATATTTTCAATACATCACCGAATATGCCAAAATTTCATTTATTTCAACCTATAGATCATTACGTGAGACATAGGATGGAAGCAGTAACGTGTCTACTAATTTGTCCTAGAACTTGGCCTTCCATTATATAGACACCAAGGTTACTACAACGTGGCCTCCCGCAATTCAGAGACCAAGGCTTTCCACTGTGAATAATACTTTTATTAGATTTTGTTCAACATTTTTGTAATGCTGTCACTGTCCTTAACTCTCCTATTACCAGTATTTTTTGTCTTATTGGGTACCACTGGGGTTATAAACACTGAGGCGACAAAAGTCATGGTATGGCGATATTCACATATACAGCGTACACAAGGTATAAAAGGACACCATTGGCGGAGCTTTCATTTGTATTCAGATGAATCATACAGTCCATTTCGAAAATAGTTAGTGAATTCAATATTCCGAGATCCACAGTGTCAAGAACGTGCCGAGAGTACCAAATTTCAACCATTACTTCTCACCACAGCCTATGCACTGGCCGATGACCTTTCCTTAATGACTTTGAACAGCGGCGTTTGCGTAAAATTTTGAGTGGCAACAGACAAGCAGCACTGAGTGAAATAAACGCAGGACGCAGTGTGGGGCTTATGACGAACCTATCTGTTATGACAGTGCGGCGAAATTTGGCTATAATGGACTATGGCAGCAGACGACCGACGCGAGTGCCTTTGGTAAAAGCACAACATCGCTTGCAGCGCTTCTCATGGGCTCGTGACCGTATCGGCTGGGGCCTTGACTACTGGAAACCTGTAGCCTGGTCAAATTTGTCCCAATTTCAGTTGGTATGAGCTGATGGTAGGGTTCGAGTGGGCGCAGATTCCACGAAGCCATGAACGGAGGTTGTCGACAAGAGGATTGCGAAGGTGGTTCGATGAACCTTCTGCCAGTCACTTAAATGTGATTTGTAGAGTATCCATGTAGATGCAGATGAAGGCACTGGTCCCACAATGGTGTGGACTGAGTTTACAGGGAATAGACTGGTCCTCTACTACAACTGAACTGGTTGTTGACCGAACATGGTTATGTTCGGCTACCTGGAGACCATTTGCAGCCATTCATGGACTTCGTGTTTTGGATGAAAAATGGCTCTGAGCACTATGGGACTTAACATCTGAGGTCATCAGTCCCCTAGAACTTAGAACTACTTAAACCTAACTAACCTAAGGACATCACACACATCCATGCCCGAGGCAGGATTCGAACCTGCTACCGTAGCAGCAGCGCGGCTCCGGATTGAAGCCCCTAGAACCGTTCGGCCACAGCAGCCGGCTGTTTTGGATGATAGTGCACCGTGTCACTGGCCACAATTGTTCGCGGTTGGTATGAAGAACATTCTGGACAATTCGAGCGAATGATGTCTCCACCTAGATCGCTCGATATGAATCCCATCGAACATTTATGGGACGTAATTGAGAGGTCAGTTCACGCACAAACTCCTCCACCGGCAACGCTTTAGTAATTATGGATGACTATAGCGACAGCGTGGCTCAATATTTCTGCAGGTGACTTCCAATGACTTGTTAAGTCCATGCTATGTCGATTTACTGCACTGTTCTGGGCAAAAGTAAATCCCAGACGATATTAGGAGGTATCCTATGTCGTTCGCCACCTCAGTGTATGCCTCCTACATTGGCAGTATTTTAATGAAGTAACATAAAAACATACTTTACAGTTGTTCAATGTAATAGTAATAATTATATTCACATAAATATTGCGTTCAAGAAACAAATAGAAATTTAGATTCGGTTCATACTGACGCCAGTGGTACTCAGTGCAAAAAATCAAAAATAAATTTTAATGTTTAGTAAATATAAAACTGAACAAAACATCTTTGGGTGCAATTGACTGAGTAAGGGGAAGTCATATATTTTGAAAAAAAAAAAAAACTTTGAAACCATTGGAGACACAATTTTTCAGTGTGCTTGTGTGGTCATATTGACGCCAGTGGCACTAGGAGTGTTAAATATGCCTGCAGAAAACCGCGAGCGTCTTATTTCTTCTGCTAAAGTTAATAAGAGTAATAATTGCTCGACTGACACTTTTACTAAAGAACTTGTCCGTGCGTTTATTGCACATCATAAGAATTCCTCGGATAAGTTTCAGTGTGACATCTGTCCTCCCCATGTCTGTATCTGTGCAGCTGTTCCGCCTTAAATTGTTTCGTGATACTAAATACTTGACAGCTAGGACGAATAAAGTGACTCTCTCTGAGTTTGTCTTGTCATGTCCGGGTTGCTAGTGTTTCCGAGGCAATCTCGGTGTAGAGTACCTTTGGTAAGTGGCGGGGGCTTGGCGATGTATGGCCCCTCATTGAGCTCTGAATTCAGGGGCTTCCGTTGCTCCCTAGAAGGAGCACCTCGCTTGTCATCCTTCCTCTGTCTCGCTTTCTTCTTTTTGTCCCTTGCATAAACTTCGCTGACATTGGTAGACCTTGGGATTTTCTTCCGCTGCGTTTTGCGCGGTAGGCTATCTCTGATCTACAGTCATATAGACCTGTCTGTTCGAGGACAAAGCGACCTAGTAGTTCGGTTCCTTTTACCATCCAACCAAGCAATTTTTTTAAAATGCTTCCTGCTCTACTAAAGGTAATACAGGCTTAATAGTCTGCTTTTAGCTGTAGAAGGAATTGCGGAACTTTCTACGAACAAATTAAAGTTCAGGGAAAAATGATAAAAACTTTTAAGTTTGCTAATGACAGTATAATCCTACCCGAGACAGCAAAGGACTTAGAAGGGCAGTTAAACGGAATGGTCAGTGTCTTGGTAGAATGACTGAAGTTGAATGGTAACAGAAGCGAAGCAAGGGTAATGGAACAAAGTCGAATTCAAGCAGGCGTTGCTGAGGGAATTAGAGCAGGCAGTGCCATTAGAAACTGTAGATATGTTTTTGCTGTTTGGGCTTTGAAATTACTGATGATGACCTAAGAAGAAACGATACAAAATGTAGACTGGCAGTGCAAGAAACCGTTTCTGGACAAGAGAAATTTTTTTAAGCTCAGATATAATTTAAGGATTAGGAGGTCTTTTCTGGAGGTATTTACGTGGTGTTAGCCTTACATGGAAACAAAACGTGTACGATAAGCTTTTCAGACAAGAAGGGAATAGAAGATTTTGAAATGTGGTGCTACAGAAGAATGCTAAAAGTGACATGGATAGATGACGTAACTCATTAGGAGGTACAATAAAATTGGAGCGAAAATAAATTTGTGGCACAACCTGATTAGAAAAAGAGATCTGTTCATAGGACATATTTTGAAACATCAAGGCGTGGTCAATTTAATATTGGGGGAAGGTGTGGGGGGTGAAAAATGCAGGCTGAAATGAATGTGGGTTGCAGTAGTTATGCACAGATGAAGAGCATTGTACAGGACAGAGTAGCATGGAGAGCTGCATCAGATCAGCCTTCGGATTGAAGACAACACCGACAAGCTAATCAGACACATGTCACGTCCGGACTCAAAAGTAACACGCTGTCGGTCTTTCGTTCTGAATAGAAGCTCCAACATGCATTATTGGAGTTACCAGTCATGGGAATGGAGTTTGCACAGAACTTCCAGTCCAAACTATCACAGCAACGTGATTCTTTTTTTCGTTCCTCAAACATTATCTTAAGGTGTCGATTACAAAAAACAAACACTAGTGTCTTTTATTTTTCATTTACTTTGAAAAAGATGGGAGCTTCTAAAAAAAACGTTCTAAGAGAGACGCCTTTAAGCGATAATAAATAGTATCTGGGAGGAAGAGATTTCAAAAATAAATATATATATATATTGCGAGAAGTGAACTCGTCTAGCAATTTGGCACGTGGGTTGGGACTGCCTGGGCTGCCCCAGGGCTGTGGGGTCAGCCGCTTAAATAGCCGTCAACGCCCCACGAAGCACCTGCCCCCTGCCACAGGTTGACCTGCGTCCCGCCCACGCGGGACACGGAAATAGCTGGGCGCCGACCGGCCGCGCTCCACCTGCGTGGGCAGCTAACGGCCACGCCCAGCCACTCTGCTGGGGTCGCCAGGTAGTGCTGACCGTGCATCTCAGACTCCTCAGCTCCACATTTCTGTTTAGCAGCTTGATCAGTTTCATATCAGGAGGGTATGTACACTGAGGTGACAAAAGTCGTAGGATAGTACTTTCTAATATCTTATCGGACCTCATTTTACCCGGCGTAGTGCAGTAACTCTACGTAGTATGGACTCAAGTCGTTGTAAGTCTTCTTCAGAAATACTTGTATTGAGCCATTCTGCCTCTATAGCCGCCCAGAATTGGGAAAGTTTTGCCGGCGCTGGATTTTGTGCACAAACTGACTTCTCGATTATGTCCCATAAATGTTCGATGGGGTTCATGTCGAACGATCTGGGTGGTCAAATCATTTGCTCGAACTATCCAGAATGTTATTCCAACAAATCGCGAACAACTGTGGCCCGCGACGTGGCACATAGTCGCTCATGAAAATTCCAACGTTGTTTGAGAACGCGAATTCCCAAATGGGTGCAAATAGTCCACAAGTAGCCAAACACCCCAAGGTCGCAATCCACTCCATGAAAACAGCCCAAATCATTATGGAGCCACCACCAGCTTGCACAGTGCTTTGTTGACAACTTGGGTTCATGGCTCCATGGGGCCTGCACCATTCTCGAACACTCCATCAGCTCTTACGAACTGAAATCGGGACTTACCTCACCAGGCAACGGTTTTCCACTAGTCTAGAGTCAAACCGATATGGTTACGAGCACAGGACAGGCACTGCAGGCGGTGTTGTGCTGTTAGCAAAGGCTCTCGCACTGGTCGTCTACTGTCACAGCCCATGAACACCAACTTTCACGGCACTGTCCTAAAGAATACGTTCGTCGTACGTCTCAACATTCATTTTTGCAGTTATTTCACAGAGGGTTTGATCGTCTATTATCAATTACAGCTTTACGCAAACGCCGCTTCCGTAGGTCGTTAAGCGAAAGCCGTCGGTCACTGCGTTGTCCGTGATGAGAGGTAATGCCTGAAATTTTATATTCTAGGCACTCTCTTGGCACTGTGGATATAGAAACATTGAATTCCCTAACGATTTCCGAAATGGAATGTCCCATGCTCTTTGCTCCAACTGCCGGCCGGTGTGGCATGCCTCGGGCATGGATGTGTGTGATGTCCTTAAGTTAGTTAGGTTTAAGTAGTTCTAAGTTCTAGGGGACTGATGACCTCACATATTAAGTCTCATAGTGCTTAGAGCCATTTGAACCACTTTTTGTTCCAACTACCATTCCGCGTTCAAAGACTTAATTCCCATCGGGCGGCCATAATGACGTCTGAAATTTCTTTACATGAATCACCTGATTATAAGTTATAGCTCCACCAATGCACTGCCCTTCTTGACCTTGTCTACGCGATAGTACCGCCATCTGTGTGTGCGCATATGGCTAGTCCATGACTTTTGTCACCTGTGTGTTGATCTTCTTCTTGGGTTTGCAGCCTGATCTTCAAATTACCGTAATATTTCGACAGTTTACCTGACCGTCTTCTTCTGGTGAGACTCTACTGTTGAAGAGTCGCAGTCGAATTTGTGCTAGTCTGGAGGTGGTACACCTACACACCTACTTCCGTCCAGAAAATTTCGTGACTGGATTAATAAAAGATAAGAAAAGTCAACATTGTGGCTTGGATGCTTATGTGTTCTTCTTAGTCTCCGCCTCTCTGCCTCCCCCGTCTCCCCCCTCCCCACCCCCCACCTGTCACCTCACCCTTTCTTGAGCACTCTTGAATAGAATACACAGAACGTTCATACAGCCACGTGAAACTGTCAGGAAAATCCTCTTTTGGGTTGTTGTTCAACTCGCGCGTCACGCTGGTTTGAATGTTGGCTATGTGGTCAAAGCGTTGACCTATCTTGTAAATTTATACACTACGTTGTTTTATTGTGCGGTCTCCTCATTCGTGATAAAGTTTTCCACAAAATAATTGTCGGCGTTATCCATTTCAATCAAGTCGCGGCAGACGTCCAGGAATATTTGTTTTTGATCAAGGAGGCAAGGGTCAAACTCTGCACACACTGTCGTCTTCTTCAAAGCATTCTGGAGTATATCTTGAACTCTTGATTTAGAGATTTAAGATACTTCTCATTTATTTTTCCATCTCAAAAAATTTGGAAATTTGTGGTAAGGTCTTACGCGACCAAACGGCTGACGTCATCGGTCCCTAAGCTTACACGCTATTTAATCAAACTTAACCTAACTTACGCTAAGGACGACACAGACACCCATGCCCGAGGGACGAGTATGTCGGCTATACTGGTTTAGAGATGTTGCTCCACTGTAGTTTGTTACGCAAGTACGTTGTCACACCACGGTCGCACGTCCACTCCTTAACACTGCCTGCTCACAACTGACTGGCTGAAAGCACATCTGTTGTTTACAGTTGTTAGTTCAAGCTGCCGCCGTAGTTACTGCGCTAACGCTGCTTGTACACCAGGAAAAAAAATCAGTCTGTGAACTTTTTGGATGGACGGTGCAGGTCGGCAGAGAGCACTCAACGCATGTAACAAGTGCCGTGAGTAGCTGCATAGTAGCTCTCGTCCCTGGTAATAATGGTGTCTCACCTGAAGATGACAGCTAGCTGGGCCGTCGAAATATTGTGTCGAATTGAAGATGCGACTGAAAAGGCTGAAGGGTATCACAAGTAGTTTCACCGGAAAAGATTACGAAGTCACAAGTTACGTACTTATTTCTCAACAGATGTGGGGAATAATTAAGTGTTCGAAACAGAAGGACTTCATTACCTATCCCTAATGTTTGATTGTGTTGCCCCCCCCCCCCCCCCCCTCCGAAAAGAAGTTCCGTAAGTAGAAACCTGACATGGTTGTTTAAATGCCTTTAAAGAGTAAAACTAGTATCGTTGTGAAACATGGTGATACAGAACTACTCAACAAATAACAACACATGGAACTACGTCGTCGCACACATCTTTCTCGAAGGCATCCCAAAATTCTTCAGCAGAGTTAAACTAACCTTGAAAGACCCGACGTGCCTGGAGCATTTCGTGAGCTGCGCCATCTTTGGTCCGATACGACATGGCTGCGCGTGAATCAACAGGACTAATGGTCTCCTATGGTCTATCATGAGAGACATAGCAGGGAGTCCATTTCATCTAACATAAACATTTGGCATACCAGTATATCCGAATTGGTCCGTAATGTACCATAGTCCTACTGCGTCAGACACCTGTGTTATAATCTGTACCCGGAGTTGTTCATGTAGGTTGATCGACTCTGCCACGCGACTATGAGACAGCTGAATGCTCAGAGTTGTTCACGTGTTGCTGCTGTCCGCTTTTTGTTGAACGAACGATTTACTGTCTTGTCAGTTACGCTGCTGTAACAAGTCTTCCCGACGGCGCACCACAGCAATCCGCGGGCCAACGGGAGTCGTGTCTACACTGATTTATCATCCGTAAGCTTCGGCACGATACACCATAATGAGCTACGCGCAGGAGAGCTCCTCACCATCTCAGTCTAAACCTGACGATATTCACAAGATCTTGTACCTCGCCCACGCTGTGCGTGGCTACTGATCAGCCAGCCTCCGACATGTCTGACAGTATAAACTGTTACACGCAGCGCCGAACTCACTTCGAGACGGCATGAGCGATTTATCAACGCATGGCACCGACCTGCAGGGCGGGGATAGGGTGACAGACCTTCCCCTTCTACCCTTCGGTCCCGTGGCAGCCGTTGCTACAGCCTAGCAATACCGCACGATTCACTACAGCGTTCTTGTTGACAGCTTTCTACTGAGCAATATGTTCCTTGATCAAACGTTTTCTCTCATGCAATAGCAGTATTTGCCTCCTTACAGAGACACACAGAAAAATGCACAAATGTTTTGTGTCAAATATCAAGTGCAGATGTTACCTTTTAGTGTGGGAGAATGGAAACCCTAAGATCGTCGTAATCTGACTGATCACCTCTTGTCAAGACCACACAGGCGTAGGTATCTTCGCTGCTGCTGTCCTCATCGTCTGATAAAGAAATAATATTTTGACGGATTCTGCTCTTACGCCTTCTTCTATGATCGTCCTCGTAACCTCCTTCCTCACATGGTTCAAGACGTTCCTCCAACTTTATCATTATTCATGTGACAGCTTCATTTACCAGTGGCTCTTTGTCTTACAATGCAAAAGTTTTATTTCTCTCCGTGACATGTGCTTTTATTTGAGCCCACAAAACTTCATGATGTTGTTTGACAGTGATACGGTACATATATAACTTTGTGGCCATGGCTCTCTGCTAATTTATCAGTTACTCGTCTTCTGTGGCATGTATCGTTTCACTAATTCCAGAAGTTCTGCTTTTTGCGTATTCTGTCCTTCAACCAGCTGACTATTTCGTCTCTCCTTGCAGCAGCTATTGCTGCTTTATTTAATTGTTCAGAATGATACAGCACATTGTCCGTTGCAAAAACACTAAAAGAACTGACATTTAGTAGCAAAAGAACAACGAACTAGTCTTTAAATGTATCTATATTAATTTCCTCCTGTTAACAGACAGTTTATTGTATTTACTGAAACATCATCATAGCACCGGGCACAAAATCGTTCGTAGAGGCAGCATGAACAGTAATTAGTCACCCTCCATTACCAATGGGACACTTAGTTCTATGGCGCGTGTCGTCTATCCATGCGACGGATCAACCATGCCCCACACTGACCCATGGCCGCGTGGGATTAGCCGAGCGGCCTATGGCGCTGCAGTCATGGACTGTGCGGCTGATCCCGGCGGAGGTTCGAGTCCTCCCTTGGGCATGGGTGTGTGTGTTTGTCCTTAGGATAATTTAGGTTAAGTAGTGTGTAAGCTTAGGGACTGATGACCGTAGCAGTTAAGTCCCATAAGATTTTTTTCAAAACAAAGCTGACCCATGTTTCGTTAACCCATATTACATTCTCTGGATTCACTGTTAGCAACTCATGCAGGGAACTACATCTCCGTACCACAATGTCTCCACGTTCAGTTAGTACCTTTGTTCCTGAGAGCTTTTCCCATCACAAGCCAACTGTTTTTTAGCAATAGATAGATTTCTTGTTCTGCCTGTGAACAAACCACAGTCTGACAGTGACGCCATCAACTTTTTAAGTGTCGGGTACTTCTTATTTCCGTAGTATGCGTATATATGTTGCCTGATAGCACATTCGTCAAAGCTGTCTGTTTCAATCACACAACACGATCTCTTCAGGCGTCTCAATAACAGGGCTTCCAACTGAATTGGCAGCCTCTTTATCATTTGTGACTCTCTTTACTGTACCTATAGGGATGTGCAGTGCTTCGGCAACTCACTTTAATCACTGGTATCAAAGGCCCATGATTGTCCCTTTCCGTTTCAAGGTAAACACGCAATCATACTACTAATATATAAATCGCCGTGCTTGAGATTTCAGCCTATTCCTCTTTTCTGCATTACAAGGGAGTATTTGCCGCATGTGCGGCACGGTGAGGAGGGGGGTGGGGGGAGGGAGGCGCACGGGCCCCGGCTAGGCGAACTGAAAGCAAACGACCTGACTGACCGTCATTGTCCCACGTAGCACGTGCGTCAGCGCCACTATAGCTATTAAACTGTCCTATCGCAGTACGGTCTATACTGACGACTCTCTGTATTTGTACTGTGAGAGAGTAGGTTTCCTTCGTACTGATTGTGAAGCAAGTTGCTTTGAGTTTTCTTGCGATCTACCAACGTTCAGTTGTTACAAAATTTTGAAGATCATAATCTTATTTACCCACTATAAAAATCATAAATCAGTTACCTACCCGTTTATGATGTGTAGTAACAAAGTTTCAACATAATGAAATATAAAGTTACGTCATTATTTATTTGTTTACAAACAGACGTTTGCAGTCCTGCTAGACATAGAACCCGCTGAGCCACAGTGCCGTAGCACGTCGCTGTAGGAACCAAAACAAACTGACACAGCACAACGAGAAAGTGGAGGTTGACGCAGCGATTGTGTTTTGGCTCCTCTAGCTTTCGAACGAGTGTCTCTCGGAAACAAAAAAATAATTAACTTCGTTTTAAGTCGGTGTTAATTAAGACTTTTTGACTACGCCTCGTAAAACATCGAGTGGTAACACTATGTTCAGTACAAAAAAAAGCAAATACGGAACCGGCAAAAAATGCATGACTTCCACAAATGACTTGTATTATTTTGCTCCAGATTAACAACATTCTCCCACCACGCAATCGAAATTTCGTTGGAGGTCAAACGCTCATTGCAAAAGCTAGAGGGGCATTGAATAAGTAATGCTATGGTTTTTTTCTGAAAGCAGCTTTGTTTTATTTAGGATTACAAGACACCACATTATTCCCCACTCTTTGGCTACAGAATCCTATATTTCAACTTAATTTCCGTTCAGAGTGACAGTCTTACTTCACCTTACTGGGAAGGCCTGTACGCCGTTATGGTAGCACTCTACTGGTCGACGTCGGAGCCAACGTCTTGCTGCATTAATAACCTCCCCACCACGCACGTACCCTTCCCGTGGACTACAGCCTTCGTTGAGCCCAACAGGTGGAAGTCGGAAGGTGCGAGATCAGGGATGGAGGGTGGATGAGGAAGAACAGTCCAGTGAAGTTTTGTTGAGCTGCTCTCGGGTGTTCAGACTTGCAATGGAGAAGAAGTTTGTTTGTGGCGTTTCTTCAGTTTTCTGGGGATGACACAATACACTTCAGAGTTGATCGTTGCACCATGAAGGAGGACAACAAACAGAATAACCCCTTCAGAGTGCCTGAAGACGGTCGCCACGACTTTACCGGCAGAGGCTGCCACTTTGAACTTGTTCTTCGGAATAGAGATGATGTGGAGCAACTCCATGGATTGCCCATCTGTTTCCCGTTAGAAACGATGAACCCAGGTTTCATGGCCTATGGCGATCGTCGAAAACAATAGTCACCATGAGCCGTGTAATGCGCAAGCAATTCCGCACAGATGGTCCTTCGTTTGTCTTTGAGTTCTTCTGTTCGACGACGAGCAACCCAGTGCGCACACACCTTTGAGTACCCCAACTGGTGGATAGTGTCAGAAGAACCAACAGAGACGTCCAGTTGCGCAGTGAGGTGTTTGTTTGTGATCCGTCGATCACCTCGAATCAGGGTGTTCGCAAGTTCGAACAGTGCAGGAGCCACAACTGTGTGCTGCCGGCCGGCATTCGGGAGACTGGGCAGGTCTGCACGACCTTGTTGCGATGATGACAGACGCCTCGCCCAACGACTCACTCCCAGATTTCCATTTCCGTAGATGTTCTGCAAGCGCTTATAAATATCTGTGATGCTCTGGTTTTCCGCCGAAAGAAACTCACAAGGGGAGATCACGACGTTTGGAACGCGGATTTACTGCAAACTTCGCACACTCATAGTACTCCATGAGGACAACAAAATGTGTAAGCAGTAGCGCGTACTTCTCAAGCGTTAATGAGAAAATCGCAAGATAATTTCGGTCGTCAAATATACAGGGTTATTACAAATGATTGAAGCGATTTCACAGCTCTACAATAACTTTATTATTTGAGATATTTTCACAATGCTTTGCACACACATACAAAAACTCAGAAAGTTTTCTTAGGCATTCACAAATGTTCGATATGTGCCCCTTTAGTGATTCGGCAGACATCAAGCCGATAATCAAGTTCCTCCCACACTCGGCTCAGCATGTCCCCATCAATGAGGTCGAAAGCATCGTTGATGCGAGCTCGCAGTTCTGGCCCGTTTCTTGGTAAAGGAGGTTTAAACACTGAATTTTTCACATAACGCCACAGAAAGAAATCGCATGGGGTTAAGTCGGGAGAGCGTGGAGGCCATGACATGAATTGCTGATCATGATCTCCACCACGACCGATCCATCGGTTTTCCAATCTCCTGTTTAAGAAATGCCGAACATCGTGATGGAAGTGCGGTGGAGTACCATCCTGTTGAAAGATGAAGTCGGCGCTGTCGGTCTCCAGTTGTGGAATGAGCCAATTTTCCAGCATGTCCAGATACACGTGTCCTGTAACGTTTTTTTCGCAGAAGAAAAAGGGGCCGTAAACTTTAAACCGTGAGATTGCACAAAACACGTTAACTTTTGGGGAATTGCGAATTTGCTGCACGAATGCATGAGGATTCTCTACCGCCCAGATTCGCACATTGTGTCTGTTCACTTCACCATTAAGAAAAAATGTTGCTTCATTACTGAAAACAAGTTTCGCACTGAACGCATCCTCTTCCATGAGCTGTTGCAACCGCGCCGAAAATTCAAAGCGTTTGACTTTGTCATCGGGTGTCAGGGCTTGTAGCAATTGCAAACGGTAAGGCTTCTGCTTTAGCCTTTTCCGTAAGATTTTCCAAACCGTCGGCTGTGGTACGTTTAGCTCCCTGCTTGCTTCATTCGTCGACTTCCGCGGGCTACGCGTGAAACTTGCCCGCACGCGTTCAACCGTTTCTTCGCTCACTGCAGGCCCACCCGTTGATTTCCCCTTACAGAGGCATCCAGTAGCTTTAAACTGCGCATACCATCGCAGAATGGAGTTAGCAGTTGGTGGATCTTTGTTGAACTTCGTCCTGAAGTGTCGTTGCACTGACTGACTGATGTGAGTGCATTTCAAGCACGACATACGCTTTCTCGCCATTTTGTCTCACTGCGCTCTCGAGCGCTCTGGCGGCAGAAACCTGAAGTGCGGCTTCAGCTGAACAAAACTTGATGAGTTTTTCTACGTATCTGTACTGTGTCGTGACCATATGTCAATGAATAGAGCTACAGTGAATTTATGAAATCGCTTCAATCATTTGTAATAGCCCTGTATACCTGTGCGTGTCCATTTTTACCACGAAGCGGCGGCAGCCGAATGGTTAGCGTCCAAGTCCCGTAATCACTGGATCGATCGATCGAGTCCCGTTCGTCAGTTTTTTTTTTAATTTCTAACACAGTAATTTTCTTTACTATTTATATTACAGTTGACATAATGGGAAAAATACGTGTAATCGGATGAACTTTTATTAAATTTACAGTGTTATTCGTTAGTCTACAAATTTTTATTATCACAAATAATATAATATTCGTAACTATCGACTAGTAAATGACCAAACGCATAAAGTGATACTGAAAGTGTATGCTTGTCCGTGTCTTCGAAATTGTTCGTGTGGTGTCACCGCCAGACACCACACTTGCTAGGTGGTAGCTTTTAAATCGGCCGCGGTCCATTAGTATACGTCGGACCCGCGTGTCGCCACTATCAGTGATTGCAGACCGAGCGCCACCACACGGCAGGTCTAGAGAGACTTACTAGCACTCGCCCCAGTTGTACGGACGACTTAGCTAGCGATGCAACACTGACGAAGCCTCGCTTATTTGCAGAGAAGATAGTTAAAATAGCCTTCAGCTAAGTTAATGGCTACGACCTAGCAAGGCGCCATCACCAAGTTATATTGAGATGATAATACTGTATCAACAAGACCAATGTTCACCAATTGTGGATTAAAGTTAAGTATTCCAGCAGCTACGTACTTTTCTTTCAAAAAATGGCTCTGAGCACTATGGGACTCAACTGCTGAGGTCATTAGTCCCCTAGAACTTAGTACTAGTCGAACCTAACTAACCTAAGGACATCACAAATATCCATGCCCGAGGCAGGATTCGAACCTGCGACCGTAGCGGTCTTGCGGTTCCAGACTGCAGCGCCTTTAACCGCACGGCCACTTCGGCCGGCTTACTTTTCTTTATAGCATTCATTACGTATCCTGTTTCAGACCTCACGCCAGCCTGCGTGAGCTTATAGCGTGCATTTCGGCTTCCTCAAACAACACGGTGTTGGCACTTCTGCTGACACTTCAGTTCGTATTTAATTGAAAGAGAACGAGAAATTCCTTCTCGTGAGACGCTATTAAAATACAGCCCGTATTGCTTGACCAATTATCAGTGCCGATATTTAAGGAAATGCTGCGTTATGCATGGTTTGCTTCCAAATTATCGTCTGAAAGAGAGGTTTTTGAAAATGTTAGCGAGGTTTGTTTTTTCAAGGAAAACCTTAAAAGACCTTGTGTATGCGGAATCGTAGCATTTATTCAGCTGGTGCCGTTTAACTTTGTTTTCCATGTTTTTACGAAAAATACCATCCTGAAACGTGTACTTGTAATGTCGAAAGCGACGATTAATTGCACGTCTTTCGAAAGCAGTCCGTGCCGGTGAAAACTTGGAGATAACAAGTCGTTTAGGTATAAGAGATTTCTCAATTCACGGACAAGCATACATTTTCAGTATCACTTTATGCGTTTGGTCGTTTACTAGTCGATAGTTATGAATATTGTATTATATGTGAAAACAAAAATTTGTAGACTGCCAAATAAAATTGTAAATTTAATAAAAGTTCGTTCGATTACACGTATTTTTCCCATTGTATCAATTGTAATATAAATGGTAAAGAAAATTAGTGCTAGAAATTAAAATCTCGTGGTCGTGCGGTAGTGTTCTCGCTTCCCACGCCCGGGTTCCCGGGTTCGATTCCCGGCGGGGTCAGGGATTTTCTCTGCCTCGTGATGGCTGGGTGTTGTGTGATGTCCTTAGGTTAGTTAGGTTTAAGTAGTTCTAAGTTCTAGGGGACTGATGACCATAGATGTTAAGTCCCATAGTGCTCAGAGCCATTTTTTAGAAATTAAAAAGAAACTGACGAACGGGACTCAATCCATCGATCCAGTGATCACGGGACTTGAACGCTAACCATTTTTTTTTAAATCTCATTTTGTTCGTTTTCGCTCGTTGCATCTGCTCGGGGCGGACGTCGAAAGACACCCGTTTAATTTCGTTGTTGATCGATTAACTCAGTTTTTTTTATTACAGAGGGCAGCTAACCCTCTGGCCGAACACGCTGAGCTACCGTGCCGGCGTCGGCTGCTGCCGCTTCATGGTAAAAATCGCCACGCACAGATATATATTTGTCGGTCGAAATTATCTTGCGATTTTCTCAATAGCGCTTGAGAAATACGCACTACTGCTTACACATTTTGTTGTCTATATGGAGTACTACGACTGTGCGAAGTTTGCAGTAAATCCGCGTTCCAAACGCCGTCTCCTCCCCTTGTCAGTTACAGCTCCCTGCTTGGAACGCACCACCGTTGCAGACGCGCAGCGGGAACTTTCCACGATCTCACACAGCAAATTCCACATTTTTGCGATCGAAATTGGCCGAGAAAAAAGTGTTGCATTCCTTATTGAACGCCCCTCGTATTAGAGGAGATTTCTGTTCAGATACATATTCCTTGCTGATCTTTCATTGCACAATGATATACACGCAGCAAATGTCACAGTACCTGCCAAATGAACCGAAGTCTGCCGAAGAGGTGACCAGACATGCATTTGTTGTGGCAAAAGCGGTTCAAAACGATAATCAGTACGCTAAGAATGCCAGCTCACTCAGTTTTCTGACGAAATTGATATGATGTAGTAGATTGTGGAAGAATCTGAGTAAACTGATGTTTTATTAACGTTGCTGTTCCTGCACTAAAATTAGTACGCAGGTTGAGCCCGAACGCTACCTACAAAATTTCAAAGGTTATTCAGGGATATTTTCCGAGAGTTTTGATATAGCCCTAAGAAACGCCTGGTCTCCGGTGGCTCTTAACAGAGTAACAATGCAATTATTTTCAAATGGCTCTGAGCGCTATGGGACTTGACTTCTGAGGTCATCGGTCCCCTATAACTTAGAACTACTTAAACCTAACTAACCTGCCCGAGGCAGGATTCGAACCTGCGACCGTAGCGGTCGCCCAGTTCCGGACTGTAGTGTCTAGAACCGCTCGGCCACCGGGCGTTATTCAAACGCCAACACCAAAACTGTCAATATAAAACAAAGAGTAATGGAAAACCTCAGACGCAGAAGTAATGTGATGTGGTTGCCGCTCTTCCAAGCGTTAGTGAAGCACAATATTCTGTCTCGCTGATAAGATACAGTTAGTGCAGAAGACAACGAGAAGTACTGAATGCAAGGTCGAGTACGAAGAGTAATGCGGCCATTACTGTTTCCAACTACTTGTGACGTGGGTAAATGGAACATGTTTGTTTCCAAACAAGGCATTTGCAGCGCTTGCATATATTTTGAGTGCAGTTCAGATACAATGTTACATGAGGTAATAAAATCAAACGAAATGCAATTAGCCTGTAACGACAGGAGAACAGGTGTCCCTTGCACCAAAATATTTTATCCCTGAACAATTTCAGAGTTTGGGTTACCTCTGTACAACTTATTAACAAATGAGTCACTAACATTTTGTTGCATCCTCTGTTTGTTATAGCTTACTAGATCAAAGAAAAAATGTCCCCCCAGTCAGTTTACATTGTATTTTCTATTTTGCAACTTATTACAGGCCGTATCTCGAGACTCAGTGATTCTGTATGACATTGATCGAATTTCCAATCTGCATTTCATCATCTGCTGCATCTCCTTCCGTACCGTTGCTGTACTCGCTTCTCCCTTCCTTCGCCGGGTGCTCTTTCTAATTTGGGTCGCATTTGACATTAACTACGCTGGTTTAGGAGCACTCTGGGTCGCCGTTTGAAAGAGGGACCACCTTCGGCGCGTTCGCACCACTCGTCTGGAATACGAACGCGAGGCGAGCCCTCATCTCCTGCATTTTTAAAAACAGGGCTGCCAATCCGGCTGTCCATTAGCTGACGCGCGCCAGGTCACTTGGCGCGTGAACTTTCCAGCCGCGTAGCGTTCATAATGTGATCTGCCAATCGATTTCTGCTTGTCACTAGTCAGCAGATCACGCCAACTTCCTTCGCTCTAGTGACGGTGGCTGAAACCCTGTAAATTCAAATTATAATGCTATTCTCTTTTTATTTGACGCGGCAGATGAATCAATGCGTTACCACTGTATATAAACGCTCACGTATTAACATCCCTACGTTTGTGTACGAATACACGTTTCTATGGGACGATCATTTCATAGATATTACATTACATTGGTGGAAAAGTTCGTAGCATTTTTTTCATAAGTTTACAGGTATACATAACAGACTTTTCAATATTTACAATCGTCTCCCAACGCTGGGGTAAATTTTCGATTCCGCGAAATTACTTAGTTTTGAGGTGATCAACTCGTCGGTCCATGTTCGGAGCTCATTTTCTTTCGGAAACGATGCTGCTTGAAGGTTTTTCGATAGAGAGGGGAAAAGGTGAAAATCTGAGGGTGCAAGACCAGGTGGATCAGGTGGGTGTGGAATAAATCCTCAACTCAGTTCCTGTGTACTATTTTTTCAGTCTAGCCGAATGCGGGCTGGCGTTATCGTGGAGTAGCATTATTTCATACGATCTTCCTAATCGTAATCTTGGACTGCGTCCGCAAGACGTCTCAGTTGCTGACAATACACTAAATGTCGACGGTGATGGTAGCACCTCGGAGGAGCTGTTCGTAGTACATCATACTGTCGCTTTTCTACCAGATGCATAACATTATCTTCTGTGGATGCGCGCAGCTCTTTGTACGGGGAGTTGCTACTTTGTTCGGGCTCAACAAATCCTTTTTTTTTCCTTGTGAGAGGCTAAAGACACCATTCCTCGTCACTAGTACCGGTATAGAATAGGAATGGTCGGTGTTCTTTACGAGGCATTTGATGAAGAGCAAGCAGATATGCACATATGGCCACTTGCAAATTTTTGTGATTTTCGCTTAAAGCTTGCAAATGTCTGACGATGGTGGAATCATTACAGTTCATCTTCTTTGCAGTTCTCGAGAAGACTGATTTCGATCATTGTGAATTAATGCGCTTAAACGATCTTCGTCAAATCCCGAAGGTCTTCCTGAACGTGGAGAGTCACTAGTGTCAAAATGATCCTCCTTAGAACGGGAAAGCCATTTTCATGCCGAGCTCTTTTCAGTAGCATTATGCCCATACACAGCGGAAATGTTTCTTCTGCCTTCACTGCTGTCATCCCTGTATTGAACTTAAACATAAGAATGTAGCGGAAACGTTCCGATCTCTCCACTTGGCACTCATTTTCTAGCGGCCGCTGTTCCACTCAGTATCTCCCAATGACAGAGTGATAATACTTAAACTCAAATAGCAGCAGTGAACTACAAATAAAAAATGGCAATCGATAAATAAACCCATAGCAACAAGAATACCAATATGCGCAACAAACTTATGCACTAAATTAATATGTTCCATGTTTGTATTCTTACGTTATCCCTTTACCGTTCTTCACATTAGTCTCCCTGCCCAATTATCCCATCGTAATGTTGGAGGAAATGCACAATCCCATCGTTGTTCAGCTGATGAATTCTCTGGTAACGGGTGGCAGGAAGCTCTTCCAGAGATGAGTAACGGTGCCCCCGTATAGGTTCTTTTAACTTCACGGTTAAGTCAAAGTCTAATGAACTATACGGTGCACGAGGTAGCACTTCCCCTACTCTGAGGGCAGCTTTTGTGAATTTTTTCTGTTGTATTCCTGAATGAATTCGCTATAATACGCTCCTGTGACACTTTGTCCTCATGGAATTCTCTGTAATGATGATTTCATAACTATAAGGAAAGGTCTTTGTTCCGCCTTTGATTGAGTTCGACGACACTTTTTTTGTGTGTTGGAAGGGTTGATCTCTCCACTCGACCGACTGTCATTTACGCTCCGGCTCAAAGTGTCTATCCCATGTTTCATTAACAGCGGGGATTTTAGGCTAGAAAGTTTGACCTTCAATGTCAAATCTTTGCTTCAGTAAGGTTTCAATGTCTGGCCATTTGTACTTTCGCTCATCACTCAAGCGCTGACTGAAATCACCGCACAGGAATTGTTCCTTTTGTTCAATTCATTTCTCAAAATACGGACTACTGTTAGTAATGGAATCCCTGTTACCTTAGAAATTTCTTCAAAAGTTGCACGAAGATATCCAAGAACATTTGCTACATGTTTCATACTTCATTCATCTGCAGATATTTTCGGCGTTCACGTTTTTGGGCCGTCATTTGTGCACAAACAACCTTCACGAAGACAACTACCCCAACGACAAATTGTACTACACTTCAATGTTTACTCACTACAAACTTCACTTAGAGCACTGTATGTTTCAATCGAATTTTTGTCACGCAAAATTTCGTTCTTAGTACGCGATCAGTTATGCTCGACAGACACAGTTCCCGAGATTAGTGCGGATGCCATCTCCAACTTCCGTTATTATCAAACAAAAGAATGGTAATCGATGAAAACAAAAAGCAGGCTGCTCCTGAAAATCTTGCTCTACAGCTGCCATAACTAGCAATATCGATACATCATTCACTCCACAACTAGTGGGTGATTTCTGAAATGACGCTTGTATACAGGGTGAACCAGAACTCGCGGTTTCTCATCGATGTTTTCGTGTAAAAGAACCGCGGTCTCCAGTAGCTCGTTACAGGATAATGATATTATTATGATTTATTCAGTTCGTAACTGCAGTTACCTATATTTATGGGAAAATATCTTCACAGTAGTGAAAATGTCTTTAATAAGACAACAGAAAAAGAGGGACATGATGCAATCGAGCAGTACTGAATGCAATGCAATGTTGCGGTCGAAGGGCACAGTGGTCTTCACTGTTGTCGTAATAAGTACCATGACTGAATCTACCTCTACATCTACATCATACTCCGCAAGCCACCTAATGGTGTGTGACGGAGGCTACTTTCGGTACCACTGTCCGATCCCTCCAACCCTTTTCCACTCGCGAGTAGTGCGTGGGAAGAATGATTGTCGATAAGCCTGTGTATTGGCTCTAATTTCTCGAATTTTTTTCTTGTGGTCACTACGCGAGATGTATATGAGGGGAAGTAATATGTTGTCCGACTCGTCCTGAAGAGTGGTGTCCCGAAATTTCAATAGTAAATCTCTCCGTGATGCACAACGCCTCTCTTATAACGTCTGCCAGTGGAGTTCGTTTAGCATCTCCGTAACGCTCTCTCGCCCGTCTAACGATCCCGGGACGAAACGTGCCGCTCTTCGTTGGATCTTCTCTATATCCTCTATCAACTCTGCTTGATAGGGATTCCAGGTAGATGAACGATACTCAAGAATCGGGCGAAAAAGCGCATTATAAGCCACTTCTTTCCTGGATGAGTTACATTTCCCTATGATTATTCCGATGAATCTGAGTCTGGTGTCTGCTTTTCCCCCTATCTGTTTTATATGGTAATTTCACATAAGATCGCTCTGGATAGTTACGCCTAGATATTTTACGACAGGCGCTGTGTCCAGCTGTTTGTCATCGATAGTATACACTCCTGGAAATTGAAATAAGAACACCGTGAATTCATTGTCCCAGGAAGGGGAAACTTTATTGACACATTCCTGGGGTCAGATACATCACATGATCACACTGACAGAACCACAGGCACATAGACACAGGCAACAGAGCATGCACAATGTCGGCACTAGTACAGTCTATATCCACCTTTCGCAGCAATGCAGGCTGCTATTCTCCCATGGAGACGATCGTAGAGATGCTGGATGTAGTCCTGTGGAACGGCTTGCCATGCCATTTCCACCTGGCGCCTCAGTTGGACCAGCGTTCGTGCTGGACGTGCAGACCGCGTGAGACGACGCTTCATCCAGTCCCAAACATGCTCAATGGGGGACAGATCCGGAGATCTTGCTGGCCAGGGTAGTTGACTTACACCTTCTAGAGCACGTTGGGTGGCACGGGATACATGCGGACGTGCATTGTCCTGTTGGAACAGCAAGTTCCCTTGCCGGTCTAGGAATGGTAGAACGATGGGTTCGATGACGGTTTGGATGTACCGTGCGCTATTCAGTGTCCCCTCGACGATCACCAGTGGTGTACGGCCAGTGTAGGAGATCGCTCCCCACACCATGATGCCGGGTGTTGGCCCTGTGTGCCTCGGTCGTATGCAGTCCTGATTGTGGCGCTCACCTGCACGGCGCCAAACACGCATACGACCATCATTGGCACCAAGGCAGAAGCGACTCTCATCGCTGAAGGCGACACGTCTCCATTCGTCCCTCCATTCACGCCTGTCGCGACACCACTGGAGGCGGGCTGCACGATGTTGGGGCGTGAGCGGAAGACGGCCTAACGGTGTGCGGGACCGTAGCCCAGCTTCATGGAGACGGTTGCGAATAGTCCTCGCCGATACCCCAGGAGCAACAGTGTCCCTAAATTGCTGGGAAGTGGCAGTGCGGTCCCCTACGGCACTGCGTAGGATCCTACGGTCTTGGCGTGCATCCGTGCGTCGCTGCGGTCCGGTCCCAGGTCGACGGGCACGTGCACCTTCCGCCGACCACTGGCGACAACATCGATGTACTGTGGAGACCTCACGCCCCACGTGTTGAGCAATTCGGCGGTACGTCCACCCGGCCTCCCGCATGCCCACTATACGCCCTCGCTCAAAGTCTGTCAACTGCACATACGGTTCACGTCCACGCAGTCGCGGCATGCTACCAGTGTTAAAGACTGCGATGGAGCTCCGTATGCCACGGCAAACTGGCTGACACTGACGGCGGCGGTGCACAAATGCTGTGCAGCTAGCGCCATTCGACGGCCAACACCGCGGTTCCTGGTGTGTCCGCTGTGCCGTGCGTGTGATCATTGCTTGTACAGCCCTCTCGCAGTGTCCGGAGCAAGTATGGTGGGTCTGACACACCGGTGTCAATGTGTTCTTTTTTCCATTTCCAGGAGTGTAGTTGTACAGTAGTGAATTTCTTTTCCTGTGTATGTACAATATGCTACATTTATTTACGTTCAGGGTCCACTGCCAGAGCCTGCATCAGTCATCAATTCTCTGCAGGTCGTTCTGCAAATTATTACTATCTTCTGGCGTTGCTAAGACAACTACCTCATCTGCGAATAGCCTTAAAGAGCATCAGACGCTTTCTACTAGATCATTTATATATGTTGTAAACAGCAACGGTCCTGTCCCACTTCCCTGTGGTACTCTGGACATTACCTTTACAACCGTCGATTTTGTTCTGTTAAAAGCGACGTGTTGAGTTCTATATGCAAGAAAGTCTTGAATCCAATCGCAAGTCTGCTCCGATACTCCGTAAGCTCGTTTTTTTTTTCATTAATCGGCCATACGGAACGGTGTCAAATGCCTTACTGAAATCAAGGAAAACAGAATCAACCTGAACGTCGTTGTCCACTGCGCTGTGGATCTCATGGAAGAACAGAGCGACCTGTGTTTCGCAGGATCTCTGTTTGCGGAATCCATGTTGATTTTTACAGAGGAGATGATCATTTTTCAAAATCGTCATAATTCTTGAGCATAAAACATGTTCCATAATTCTGAAACAGATTGACGTCAACAATGGAGGTCTATAATTGCGTGGATTTTTTTTTTTTTTTTTTTGTTTTAGGGCGCAAAACTGCTATGGTCATTAGCGCCCTGTCTGTGGCTTAGGAAAAGGTAAAAAACCAAAATGGAAACCAGCAGCAATGGGAACGAAACTCAAAAAATTGGAGAAACTAAAAGCAGAAGGAAAGCTTAAAAAACCACTACAGAAATGGGTTGGTTGTCTCCAAAAAGAGCTACAAATGACTGACGTCATCTCACTGGCACTAATAAACTCGAGAACGCGATCGGTTGAGCGCGTGTCATCTGCTAAAATGGACGATATTTCAGGCAACAGCTGTAGACGAGCGCGTAACGGAGTAAAATAGGGGCACTCAAGTAAAAGGTGTCTTACCGTCCACAGCTGAGAGCAGTGGGGACAGAGTGGGGGAGGATCCCCGCTTAAAAGATGTCGATGGCTAAAAAGACAGTGCCCTATCCGGAGTCTAGTTGTCCGCAGCTCGTGGTCGTGCGGTAGCGTTCTCGCTTCCCGCGCCCGGGTTTCTGGGTTCGATTCCCGGCGGGGTCAGGGATTTTCTCTTCCTCGTGATGACTGGGTGTTGTGTGATATCCTGAGGTTAGTTAGGTTTAAGTAGTTCTAAGTTCTATGGGACTGATGACCATAGATGTTTAGTCCCATAGTGCTCAGAGCCATTTGAACCATTTTGGAGTCTAGTTAAAATTACCTCCTCCCGACGACGCGTTCGGGAGGAAGAGGTCCAAGCACAGGGAAGAGCTTTCACATCCCGCAGTTTATTATGGGGAAGTGTCGACCAATGTGCGTGCCATAAAAGAACAACACGACGACATATAACACTCCGTAGATCGGCGAAGGGAATCGTGCGAATAGCTGGCCGAAGAAGAGAGACTGCAGCATTGGCCGCTATATCGGCCGACTCATTTCCACAGATACCAACGTGTCCTGGGATCCAGAGGAACGCCACCGAGACGCCCCCCAAGTGGAGCAAGCGTAGGCAGTCCTGAATCCGGTGGACCAGAGGGTGGACAGGGTAGAGAGCTTGAAGACTGAGGAGAGAGCTGAGAGAATCTGAACAGATAACATACTGTATCCGCTGATGGCGACGGATGTACTGGACAGCCTGGAGAACAGCGTAAAGTTCCGCAGTATAAACCGAACACTGGACGGGAAGCCGAAATCAATTTGGGGTGTCGCCAACAATATAGGCACTCCCTATACCAAACGATGTTTTTGAGCCATCAGTGTAAATAAATGTGGCTTCCTTCATTTGTGCACATAGGGCAGAAAATGCCCGACGATAAACAAGTGAAGGGGTACCATCCTTGGGAAACTGACAAAGGTCACGGAGCAGGCAGGTCCGGGGACGGAGCCAAGGCGGTGCTGTACCCCAAGTTGTCAAGAAAGTTTTAGGAAAGCGGAAGGAAAGAGAATGGAGCAGTTGACGGAAGCGGACTCCCAGTGGTAGTAGGGAGGAAGGGCGGCCTGCATACCCTAAATCCAAGGAGGCGTCGAAAAAAATGTCATGGGCCGGATTAGCAGGCATAGAAGACAAATGGCCAGCATAACGACTTAGAAGGACAGCTCGCCGATTGGACAGCGGAGGTTCAGCAGTCTCAGCGTAAAGGCTTTCCACAGGGCTGGTGTAAAAAGCTCCAGACACTAAACGTAACCCACGGTGGTGGATAGAGTCGAGACGCCGAAGAATAGACGGCCGAGCAGAAGAGTAAACTATGCTGCCATAGTCCAATTTCGAGCGCACTAAGGCGCGATAGAGGCGGAGAAGGACCACTCGGTCCGCTCCCCAGGAGGTACCATTCAGGAAACGCAGGGTGTTGAGGGATCGCAGACAGCGAGCCGAAAGATAGGAAACGTGGGAGGACCAGCACAGTTTTCTGTCAAACATAAGACCTAAGAATTTAGCGACGTCCGAAAAAGGAAGGTTGACAGGTCCTAGATGTAATGAAGGTGGAAGGAACTCCGTACGACGCCAAAAATTAACACAAACGGTCTTATTGGGAGAAAAGCGGAAGCCTGTTTCGATGCTCCAAGAGTGGAGGCGATCGAGACAGCCTTGAAGACGTCGTTCAAGAAGGCTGGTCCGTTGAGAGCTGTAGTAGATCGCAAAATCGTCCACAAAGAGGGAGCCCGTGACATCAAGAAGGAGACAAACCATAATTGGATTTATGGCAATGGCAAACAGTACAATACTTAGCACGGAGCGTGGGGTACCCCGTTTTCTTGGGAGAAAGTACGGGAGAGAGTAGTGTTCACCCGCACTTTAAATGTGCGCTCTGCCATAAATTCGCGAAGAAAAAGGGACAACCGACCGCGAAAGCCCCAAGAGAACAGTGTGCGGAGGATGCCTGTCCTCCAACAGGTATCGTATGCTCTCTCTAGATCAAAAAATATTGCTACTGTTTGGCGTTTCCGGAGAAAATTGTTCATGATATAAGTGGAGAGAGCAGCAAGATGGTCAACTGCAGAACGATGCTTTCGGAAACCGCAGTGGGCAGGTGTTAACAGGCTGCGGGACTCAGCCACCAAGCTAAACGGCAATTCACCATACGCTCCAAAACCTTACATACACTACTCGTGAGAGAAGTGGGGCGATAGCTAGAGGGGAGATGTTTGTCCTTTCCAGGTTTCGGAACAGGAACGACGATAGCTTCCCGCCATCGTCTGGAAAAAGTACTGTCGGTCCAAATTCGATTATAAAGGCGAAGGAGGTAACGCAGACTATGGTATGATAAATGCAGCAACATTTGGATGTGGATACCATCCGGTCCTGGGGCGGAGGAGCGAGAAGAAGAGAGTGCATGTTGGAGTTACCGCATGGAGAAAACAGTATTGTAGCTTTCGCGATTTTGAGAGGAGAAAGCAAGAGGTCGCACTTCCGCTGCACGTTTCTTCGGGAGAAACGCTGGCGGGTAATTTGAAGAGCTCGAAATCTCAGCAAAGTGCTGACCCAACGAGTTAGAAATTGCGACGGGGTCCACTAATGTATCATGCGCGACAGTGAGCCCAGAGAGCGGGGAGAAACTAGGCGCGCCTGATAACCTTCCGAGGAGGGAATGAAGGTGTTAAATGAGCTAGTAAAGAAGTCCCAGCTTGCCTTCTTGCTATCGCGGATGACGCGACGGCACCGCGCACGGAACTGCTTATAGCGGATACAGTTGGCCAAAGTAGGATGGTGTCTGAAAACGCGAACGGGGCCAGCTGCAACACTACACAAACAGAAGAACCAGAGACATGGAGATGGAAAACGAGCCCCTGACGGACTGCCAGGCGCACCAGACCGAAGATGGAACACCCAGAAGTGGGACTGGTGGGCGCGGACAGCAGAGGGAACATCCAGAGCCGCAGCGGACTAAAAACGGAGCGGCAACGCTCCAACAGGTCGTGGTGAGCGGGCGCGGACCGCAGGGGGAACGCTTGGTACCCCAGACCCTCGATGAAACCCCCAGGAGCGGGTTTGGTGGGCGCAGACCGCAGAGGGAACACCTAGAACCGCATCGGACGGAAAACGGAGCAGCAACGCTCCAGCAGGTCGCAGGGAATGGGCGCGGACCACAGAGGAGGGGGGAGGCCATAGCCATAAGTGCTGGACCAGGTCCACTCGAGGAGCAGTCTCAGGTCGCACCTGATGAAGGTTACGAGCTACGTGACCGAAATATCGTGCAAGTACGACGCTGATATCCGGCAGAACACCCGACAACCCAAGATGTCATTAGATCGCCGGGAAATCCTGAAGTTACATTTTAAGGGGTGTTTTCCAACAAGATAACACTCACGTCATACCGCTGTTGTAACCCAATATGCTGTAAAGAGTGTCGACATGTTACCTTGGCCTGCTTGATTATCAGATCTGTCTCCAATCGGGCACATATTGGACATCATCGGACTACAGCTCCAATGTCATCACAACTGTCATTAACAGCGCCTCTATTCACCAACGATTTGCAATAGGCATGGAACTACATCACACAAACTGACAGCCGACACCTGTACAACACAACGCATGTATGATTGCATATTTGCATTCAACATTCTTTCGGTTACACCGGTAATCAAAGTACCAGCATTTGCAATGGTTTACCTAGTACTTACTTTACCCTATGATCTTAGAGTGTTATTTACTTAAGTATGTTACCTAGACAACTGTATTTCCGGAATTCATCACTCTGCTTTAATTAGTTTTTGGTGTTGCGATATTTTTCATCAGTATATATAGGATAAACCACCTAAAACGTGCACTGTGAATATTGCGGAAGTGGAAAGTGTTATTAAAGTGCTGTTTTCACAGAATGGATTGGTAATCTGGGACTCATATTGTTATCCAATAAATAGATTTTAATTATACTTAGAAACTATATTTTTGTGCGAACATACACTTTTTTAAATGGGACAATGTCTATTAAAATTAATGAACTAAAACTAGGTAGATTAGATAGTTAGCGGTGTCTGTTGCAGGAGTCTAATGGCACTTGTACAATACCTGTGTTAGCACACACTAAAGAACAACACACGTGAATACATTACTTATGTGGATTCTGACCAGTAACGAGACAACTGACCAACACGGGCTGTGTTGAAAATGACAACTACCAGCTGCAATACAGGCTTCCAGTCTTGTATGGAACGACTGCTGCATACGTGCTAACGGTTCAGCAGAGATATCCGAGCAGGCTGCAGTAATCGTCGTTGCATCGGGTGTATTTGGTATGTCCTTGTTGACCGTTTCCTTCATCTTCCCTCACAGAAGGAAGTCTATGGGCGTGAAAGCCGGGGAACGCGCCAGCCAAGGTACAGGTTCGCTCCTTATAGGTAATTCTACAAACGAAATTGAGATGGGGAACGTCGCCACAAAATAAAAGACCAACAGAGACGTTTTTTCCTCACACTCTGATACCATTACGATCTACTAAGATCCACAAGACGTTACGAAATGTGTAGAAATGTGCTATGCATATTAGATGTTTTGTTTCATTAATTTCTTCACAATACTTTGACACATTTGTAACTTGGTTACGACAGGTATGACTGCCAATAGAGACATTTCAGTTGCTTTACACAACTTGATGCACGGCCTTGGAACCACAAGCTATTATTTTAATTCATTATTCTAGGCAGTGTGTAAGGATTCTTAAATACCCTGGTGTTGTGTACATAGTTCCGCGTAGTCAGCGCGTACACACCTTTCCGACTAGAGCGCGCCCCACTAAGCACAACAGCGCAGGCGCAGCGCTCGTCCCTCTCTGCACTACGAGATGGCGCTGCCATAGAGACGGACCAAATTCTGCATCCGCCCATCCGCGTATTAATATGTAACGCAGCCAATGAGATTGCTGCTAATGTAGAATCTTTTCTCCTTGCAGATCACACTCGCGCAGTGATACATGAACACGCGAGGTATTATAACAAGTGTACAGACCTCCGATTAGTCAGTCTGCATTTGTCTGCACCAGTCTGTACCAGTCTACATTTGTCTGTGCCAATCTATAGTCAAGTTTCAGTCTGCGCCTAATAAGATTACCATATTCCTGTACATAGCCATGAAGATAAATGTATAGACACTTTTGTCAAGTATCAGAGATATACATGAGAATAAGATTAACGTACCAATACCAAAGGAACTTCAGATTGTCAATTGTAAATAGCATCCAGAACCAAGTTAAGTAAATGTTATGCTTGTTTTTATTTTAATAAATGAGTGTGAATAATTAAGTCAAGTTGGTTAAGCCGTCGGCACACGGACCGTGCATCCAAACGTTGAGCGTTGAGCGTGCCAAGTTTCTGACGTCATAGCGTGGAACAGCACGTTCGGCAGTCTTTCCGAACCGTGCGTCTGAGCGTTGACCAATAAGATGGCATAACGCCACCTAAGTCACATGCACGCCGTCTCCCTTCAGTACAGAGTTGTGAGGCGCCAAGTTGCCATTCATTTCAAGCCTATATCTATATATGTCGTTTCTGAGCACCAGCACATTGAGAATCCTGCAAAACCCATTGTTAACTGTGAGATCCGTTTCAATAAAATTATGAGAAACATCATATTCTTGGCAAAAGAATTATTGTAACTTGCTTATTGTGAGAGTAGGCTATTTGAAGGCAGCGACACACTGAAGATCCACCCAAAATGCATTGTTCTTGGTACTATTTGTTATAATTAAATTTCAGTTAGTAACATATCTTCGATTAAGGTTTCCAGCAAGGGGTAACATTCGCGTTTTTGTTAGGTTGTGATACTTTATTATTAGTTTAATATAAGTATATACTATAATATTTGATGTTGTGTAAATATAAATTCACCTTTTTCTGTGGGGTGACTTTGTTCGATTGGCTTAATCCAAAGGACAGCTTGTGCTACTTTTATAAATATATTTTGCTCCTTTTTCTTTTACGCTTCATAATTAACATGTTGCAAAGATTCTGCTACTGGATAGGAACAGTGATGAAGTAAGACTGACCTTGGAGTTTTACTAAAATGTGGGAATGATGAAATAATGTTTATCTTATGTGGAGAATTATTCCACAATTGTAACACACTGTTTGTAATGGAACTTTAATAAGCCTGCGTCTTTATTGATTGGACGTGGTACTTTCCTTTTCGTGGCCGATGGAGTAAATTTGCGTTTTAATAGAGCTAACGTGGGAATTTTACGCGGGCCCGTTGAGTAAACAGTGTGATTTACGAACTAGAAACATCCCTCAACTGCCGCTGGAGTGCGTTGCGATCGCGTATACCACGTTGGGGCCCACGTACCGTATGCACAAGTCGCATCGTTTCCGAGCGTACAGCAGCACGTTGAACTTGGCACGCTCAACGTTAACGTTCGACAGCACGGTCCGTGTGCCGACGGCTTTACCGTCAATCTGCTACTCTAAGCGTGCAACTGGCATTTCTATCGTCTGACGTAACGGGAGAAGATAAACAACGCACGACAAGACCACGAGACATATTGCTGACACTCGCCTACTTCGTTAGAGCGACAAGTCAAATAATCTGATGGTGTGTGTGCTGAAGGTCTTACAGTACGCACACCACACCTGGCACGCTCTGGAGTTTCAGAGGACGACTGCGTGAAACTGCAGTACGTAAAAGAAAGAGATATGCATCGATGGATAGAGCGTCTCTCCAAGTTTTCAACTCACATTACAAGTGGTCAATGTGGGTACCGTTTGTTACTCAGCAAACGTGACATCAGCAACTGATAGAAGTCGCTGCCGCTGCCGTCTGAGAAGGCGCAATGACAGCGGCCTGCTTTGGAAATCTGTTCATTTGGTTGCCTATATGCAGGCGCGAACTAATTCTATGTGACAATACGGAGTGTACGAGTGGTTTAGATGTTCTGACACGCCTGCTCTCTAACTGCGCACTCTGCAAGTGCGTCACGGCTGGTATTACGAACCGAATTGAGACAGTGTTGTGAGTGAGTACCGAAGTGCGACGCTGTGGACGTGGTGAACTACTACAGTTGCTGCCACTGCGGGCTATTTGTGCCGCGGTGAGTCAGTGAGCGCTCCAGCAGAGCGCCCGGGAGAGGACGCGGCTGTACAGGGCCGGGCCGGGCAGGACAGGACAGGACAGGACAGGACAGTCTGGTGTGTCTGCTGCCTGCTGCGGACACACACGTCTTGTGGCGGCCGCGACGCGCCGGCGCCGTCTCTATTTGCCGGCAGTGGCCGCTGACCCGATCCACCTGGAATTACGGCGGCGCGCCGGAAACAGCGAGGCGTGCCGCTGATCACCGGGGCCGTGCTGCCGCGCACGGCGTTTATCCGGACGCTACGTTCGCACCCCTCCCGCACCCCTTGTTTACGATTGTATCCTCGACACTCTACGTCTTCGGGGAACTAAGTGGGACAGAATAATGTGACACATCATTTCCGATGCTGTAGGGCAGTGCCAGCACGGTAACAATTTACAAGGTACGAGTTTTTACTTTACAGACAGTTTTAATGGACATACTGCGTCTGATAAGTGCAGCGACTGCTCTCAGAAAAAGTTGTTGTTGTGGTCTTCAGTCCTGAGACTGGTTTGATGCAGCTCTCCATGCTACCCTATCCTGTGCAAGCCTCATCATCTCCCAGTACTTACTGCAACACCTACATCCTTCCGAATCTGCTTATTGTATTCATCTCTTGGTCACCCTCTACGATTTTTACCCTCCACACTGCCCTCCAATACTAAATTGGTGATCCCTTGATGCCTAAAAAAAAAAAAAAAAAAACGTGCACATGGCTCTGAGCACTATGGGACTTAGAACATCTGTGGTCATCAGTCCCAAGAACTTTGTACAACTTAAACTTAACTAAACCAAGGACATCACACACATCCATGCCCGAGGCAGGATTCGAACCTGCGACCGTAGCGGTCACGCGGTTCCAGACCGAAGCGCCTAGAACCGCACGGCCACACCTGCAGGCCCTTGATGCCTCAGAACACGTCCTACTAACGGGTCCCTTCTTTTTGTCAAGTTATGCCACAAACTTCACTGCTCCCCAATTCTATTCAATACTTCACCATTATTTATGTGATCTACCCATCTAATCTTCAGCGTTCTTCTGTAGCACCACATTTCGAAAGCTTCTATTCTCTTCTTGTCCAAACTATTTATCGTCCATGTTTCACTTCCATACATGGCTACACTCCATACAAATACTTTCAGAAACGACTTCCTAACACTTATATCAATACTCGATGTCAACAAATTTCTCTTCTTCAGAAACGCTTTCCTTGCCATTGCCAGTCTTCATTTTATATCCTATCTACTTCGACCATCATCAGTTATTTTGCTCCCCAAATAGACAAACTCCTTTACTACTTTAAGTGTCTCATTTCTTAATCTAATTCCCTCAGCATCACCCGACTTAATTCGACTAAATTCCTTTATCCTCGTTTTGCTTTTGTTAATGTTCATCTTATATCCTCCTTTCAAGACATTGTCCATTCCGTTCAACTGCTCTTCCAAGTCCTTTGCTGTCTCTGATAGAATTACAATGTCATCGGCGAACCTCAAAGTTTTTATTTCCTCTCCATGGATTTTAAGACCTACTCCAAATTTTAGTTTCCTTTACTGCTTGCTCAATATATAGATTGAATAACATCGGAGATAGGGTGCAACCCAGTCTCAGTCCCTTCCCAACCACTGCTTCCCTTTCATGCCCCTCGACTCTTATAACTGCCATCTGCTTTCTGTGCAAATTGTAAATAGCCTTTCGCTCCCTGTATTTTACCCCTGTCACCTTTAGAATTTGAAAGAGAGTATTCCAGTCAACATTGTCAAAAGCTTTCTCTAAGTCCATAAATGCTAGAAACGTAGGTTTGCCTTTCCTTAATCTTTCTTCTAAGATAAGTCGTAAGGTCAGTATTGCCTCACGTGTTCCAATATTTCTGCGGAATCCAAACTGATCTTCCCCGAGGTCGGCTTCTACCAGTTCTTCCATTCGTCTGTAAAGAATTCGTGTTATTATTTTGCAGCTGGGACTTACTAAACTGATAGTTCGGTAATTTTCACATGTGTCAACACCTGCTTTCTTTGGGATTGGAATATATCCAACAAATAATTGAGGACATTGGATGCAAGCGCTACAATAAGGTGAAAAGATTGGGACAGGAGAGAAAGTCCTCGTGTTACACATCAAACCAGTCAGAAGCCTGCTGAACTTTTATAACCCAGTAAAAAATTGGTCTCTTATTGGAGAATCGCTATAGGAAGATACATGAACTAATCTGGTCTCCTTTTCTTTTTACTGTCGCAGTCAAGAACGTATCGGTTCAGCATGTCTTCTAAGTGCCTTGCCCATACGGTCTTATATTCTACAGAGGGCACTAAGCATTTTCGCCTTAAAACGAAACATTTATAGCCGTAAATAACTGACTACTAATAAAACACTGATTGAGGTTAAGAGTGTGTCCTCCATTCGAGATAACAATGGTTCAAATCCCCGTCAGACTGTCCTGATTTCGATTTTCCGTATATTCTCTGAACCGATTAATACCGGGACGTTTCCTTATAAAAGGAGACTGTTGGTTTTCTTCACCATCCGAGATTGTACGGCGTATTTGTAATGACTTCGTTGCTACCAGGACTCTAACCCTAGTCGGGATTTCTTCATTATTAGTAACAGAAGCATATTGTAAAAGGCAATGATTTTCTGTGATGGTGCCTGCTCTCCGTTGTGTGGCGAATAAATGTTATTACATCTGCAAGCTAAGATATCCGCCCATAGTTCGTCAGCGTATCACCGACTGGTGGGCAATAAAGGCGGCTTCTGATAGGCACTTCCATATTATGGAAATAGATGCACTACGCTAGTTAATTTACATTTTATTACTTGATAGTTTCTCCAGCGACACTACCCGGTTTAGATTAGCGCATCTTCCACTACAGATACAACCAAGAACGATTTGCTTCTGGTAGACACGTCATCATTGCAGCATTTCCTGCAGATCCCAACATGAAAACGCATACGACATGGAAACTAATGACCCTGTGGGCAAACAAAGAAGGGATAGTAGGACGTTAATATCAACAATATAAAGATCGACAGCCTGTTCCTAGGAGACTCGAGATCACGAAGGATGTACTAATCCGAAGAAGCATACACTGCCGAAGCGTGAAAACATTTGAATGAAGGAGATGCCTACACTTAGTAACTATCATTTTAGCAACTTGCATAGTACACTCTATGGTACATCTTTGTCAAATATGTGATTTACATGACTAATTTTTATCCGTATGCGTGTTGTTATTTGGTAACTTATGTGAGTAAGGAAGGATAGTGTCTGCTGTTCGCCCTCAAATATCCTAAACGAAGCATGAACTCTTGAAGGCTACGTTCTGGGAAAAAGACCAAAAAATTTAGAATAAGTCGCTTACAGAAGCTTTCTAGAGTGACAGTTATCACAGTATATTGATCCAATCTCCACTTTCGATCGATAGCGGCCTATTGCCTTATAAAATTTATCACGCACCGAGGGATATAAAAAGTCCTGTAGATAGCAGGATACGCTTCAGAACCACATAAAATCGTTAATGTGATGTGTCTATAAAGACTGCTGGTACGACACGTCGTCCAACAGTTATTACGTAGTGAGCCAACTGCTGGGATATCTCAAGAGGCTTCTTATTTCGCTATTAATATGGTCACGATCACCTTAAGCGCACGGTTTTACGACGGTCGCAGTTAAGGAGTAGTTCATTGCCCAAGACTTGTATGGATTTCGCTTAGTGGGCGTGTGAGAAGCACTTGTTGGCAACACTACGGTGAGAGCAGCAGGGTACTTGGAAATATAAGCTAGTCGGCCAAAATATTTAGGAAGGATGTCTTACTTGAAACAGCTTGGAGTATAAACGGTAAAATAAATAAGTTCCTTCATTCATCTAAAGCACTCGATTGATGACGTAGGCTAAAGCAGATTGTTTTAAGAGGATGGTGTCGTGGTTCCTGCAGTCGGCAGTTTATTCCTCTTCATTCTTAGGATTGTTATGGAACATGTATCAGAAGTTTTCAAAGGCTGAACTAAGGCGAAATTATGTGATAGACTTCATTACGTTCATCGTCTTGTTTTCAATGTAATTCGCGCAGTTGAATTTAGTATTTTTGTGCCCGTAATGATGACAGGCTACTATTGAAATATTGACATCTTATTTTTACGTATACAGACAAGCATATCTCTCTATAGATAAACACAAAATTATGGCTATAAACCAGACTAAAGAGAACCCAGTTAGGACGATAAATTGCAGTGGCGGAAGTTGAGTAGACTCAACGTAACAAATCACGGAATGAGAACAACAGTCACAATAATAAGTATTCTTACAGAAGCTGAAAGGAATGCTGTCCACTGAAATTTAAAATTTTGAAATAGGTCTACAGGTGGCGCAAATCCTGAAAGTGCTATGCTTCGAGATGCAGTGAATTCTCAATTAAAGATCGGTCAAGGATATTTTGTCATCACAAGTATTTTCCGTTTCCAAAATTTTAATCTCGATAAATTAATTTCGGACAAGAGCACATGTAGAATTCAGAATTCTCGGTAATTGTGCATACGTTTTTTATGCTTTGATGTGTGACATAGGCGGATGTTTGAATTACGAGGTGTAGGTGATTCAAATTGCGTTTACACACATTAAGTGCTTGTCTTTGCTTGTCGTAGAGACAATATGGATACTATTATGAATAACTGTTCATATCTGATAATGTATCATTTCCGTCCTGCAGAATTAAATCTATGAAATAATGTAACACCCACATACATCCTGTGAAACAAGGATAATGATTTACTGTCACTGGTAATTGCTAAATTCATTACTGCTAAGTAAGGTAGCAGTGCCTAGTTCTAATGGTATTTATACATAGTAGTGGAACACGACACAGACTATCAGCAGATGGCTCGCCGCCGGGCATGCTAGGTGATCCTCTTGTACCGTACGCTTACTTCGTCGCACTTCATTGTACATCTTTCACACATTTGTAAATTGCTTGAAATTGAAGCAGTTGTCATTCATGTCTTAAATTTCTATTACTCTTTCATCCAACAAACGTAGTGGGGTCGAATACCTTGTTTTACATATTCCTTCTTATAATACAGAATCTCTACTTTTCTCGACATTAGCTCCTGTTCAGAATACAGTACACCATATATACATTAAATACCTATTGCACTTTCATGCAGCAACCGAATGAGTGAAATATTATGTTTTATACATGTCACTACCTGCAACATGGCTTCTTTTCCTTTCTGAAGAGCCAGCCGGAGTGGCCGAGCGGTTCTAGGCGCTACAGTCTGGAACCGCGCGACCGCTACGGTCGCAGGTTCGAATCCTGCCTCGGGCATGGATGTATGTGATGTCCTTAGGTTAGTTAGGTTTAAGTAGTTCTAAGTTCTAGGGGACTGATGACCTCAGAAGTTAAGTCTCATAGTGTTCAGAGCCATTTGAACCTTTCTGTAGATCCGTTCCCTTTCAAAATGCTACACGCCTAGTTCCCAGTACATGTCGCCGAAGTGTGTAACTATAATTTAGAATTATCCTGTTTAAAAGAGGAGAGACGATTAATGTTTAACGTCTCATAGACGTCGAGGTCGTTAGAAACAATAGAGGACATAAATTCCGCATTACTAATATGGTTTAATTTTAACAGCTGTGGTACGTTGTTTGGTCCCAAAATAGTCACCATTGTGCGCATGGTCGAAAAAACGGGTTCTCTCTCGTAAGAGGCACGGGGAAAAGTGTTATAAAAATCATAACAAAAGTGGATATGAGATGTAATTTGTACATGACGTACCTTTGTGAATGAGAAATGAAGACAAATTACGAGAAGTTCTCGAAATGGACTACCGCCATCTGTATCCATAGTTCAACACGGCGCTGCATGTTGATGACGGAGTATCGGGAGTGACTGCCTGGATTTCTCGGCGGATGTTCTCACGTGCGTTTGAGGGAAGCAGGCCTGGTTTCCTAGCAGCTCTGTGACACGTGCTAACCGATAGTTCATATTCCTGCAATAAACGATAAAGAGACTTTGTGGGCGACGCCAGCAATCTTGTCTTTTTGTCTATAAATGACAAAATTATAGCACGAGTCCGCGATCATTATGATTAGTTAATAAAATTGACAATTTTGATGGCTACTTATATTCTTATTTTTAAAAACATATATCTTAACGCGTGTCGGCCATAGCCATTATCATAATGTATCAGATGAATAGATTGAATGAGGAGTAATTTCTACAAAAATTACAATAACACACTTATAGAACAGAAATATTACAGACCACATTTAAATTTCATTAGTTCACGTGTACACTTGCACCATGACTAGCGAAGTTTAGTGAGGTAGCCTACCTTAAACAACAATCTGTGGCGTTAATGCAATTGGGCCTGTCACTTTAAAATTAAAATTAACGCCTACGAATTGAGCATATAATCGTTACATGAAAGATAATGTATAATGAATGGACTTGTCATGCTAAAAATTCTAAATTACATCTACATGCCTAGCTTCTATTTATAACGACACGAACTTAATTCCCAGTACATCATATACGCACTGCACTTCTGTTGCACTTTCACGCTTGACCGTATTAGAGTGGAATACCATGATTTACACGTATTTCATTCTGCAGTGCAGTCATTTTGTAAAAAATAATATGAAAGACAGTAAAACGTACTATTTTGTTAATGAAAAAAATGTAGCTTTGAAATTATATAAGGCGGAAGTTGACGTAACATTATCTCTGCTGTGTGATGTGCAAAGCTGTATTGCAATGCTATTTTCTTTTTGTAAAAGCTTCTATTCATGGTTTTATTATTAAAACGTATCTGTGGCAAGGGATTTAACGTATTAATACAAATTTGGAGTTTAGCGTGGCATTTCCAGTTTATTATTTTTATAGATTATTTTATGGAATGACTGTGTCCTCGGTTTTAGAAGTCAGTTTGAGTTTTAACGTAACAGATCCAGTTGCATTTAAAGCCACTTAACGGCCATAGATTGTTATTTAAGGTAGCCTGTCTCATAAAGTAGCGTTAGTCATGGTACAAGTGTACATGTGAACTGACGAGTACAACGTATCGAGATTTAAAAGTAGTACGTCACCATTTTGTTTCAGGCATGTATTATCGTAGTTTTTGTGGAAATTACTTCTCATTCGTTCTGTTTATCTGATAGATTCTGATGTTGGCTGTGGCTGAAACTTTTTAAAAATTAAAACACACTACGGACGGAAAAATAAATTAGCTCGCCCTCATAGAGGTTTCCAGTTCATTCAAGATTTATTGTTGCAACAGTGCATATGCAGTACAGGAAATGATTACATTTACAGATAAATATCACAAGCGGATCTGAGATACCAGTTATCGATCCATACTGAAACATGCATATTAGTACGCGGTGTAGCCTTCACGGGCGGCAATGCAAGCGCTGACTCTGGTATTCAGTCGATGGTACAGATTTAGAATACTGTCTGGGATACGTTTTGCCACGCCTGCTTGATCACTTCACGTAGTTCTGTAAGAGTTGTTGGATGACAGGTTCGCAACTTTTCGTGTCGCCTGAGCTCACGATACTTCGTATCTGTGCTGTGCTAGCTGTATGATCTGCATCTTGCATCCTACACCAATCCCGACGGGCTTTTGTGCTGCTCGGACGTCCAGAACATCGTCTACGGTTGTGAGGATGTTCACATGTCCACTGAAACCAGCGTTGTTGCACGACTGACGCAGCACATCCAACTTGGGTGGCAATTCTGGGGAAGGATCATCCCGTCACTCAGCAGACCACAATTTGACCCCTTTCAAACTCACTCAGTACAGTTGGCTGTAGGAAGCTTGAGTGCATCTCCGTGGCATGGGTACCTGCTTGATTCACACGGCTACGCCACACTGAGCTTCTGACAGACCATTCCCTATTAGTAGATACAGATGGCGCCCTGACGGGTAAGCCACTACGCTATCTTTTGGCGGACGACGTTAAAACCATTGCCATCAGTAAATATATTATCTCCAAGTGACGTAAGCCGTCATTGGATCAACATTGACGTCGTCTCTCCAGGTATACTATTTGTTTCTCCGGTGGAGCATAAATAGCCTTCAAGACGGACAATTTTACTGCATAGTGACAATATTGTGGGCTCTTATAATGGTTTCATGTAATTTATAGACAAAAAGACACGGTTTTTGGCTTAGCCCACAAGAGTTTTCCGCCGTGTATGCAGTAATCTGGACTATCGCATAGCCCGTCGTGTGACTGTGTAGCTACGAAACCAGGCTTGTATCTCTACAAAGAACGTGAGAACATCCGCTGTGAAACCCAGGCAATCACGCCAATATTCTGGCACCAATAATCACGAACACGCAGCGCCGTGCTGAGCTGTGTACACAAGTGCGGCGGAAACTCACTTCCAGCACCTCTCGTGATGCACATTTATTTCTCAGCCATAAAGGTATGTCATATACAAATTCACGGCTGGTCCCGGCGGAGGTTCGAGTCCTCCCTCGGGTAGGGTGTGTGTGTTTGTCCTTAGGGTAATTTAGGTTAAGTAGTGTGTAAGCTTAGGGACTGATGACCTTAGCAATTAAGTCCCATAAGATTTCACACACAAAAAAAAATATACAAATTCATATCCGCTTTTGTTAAGATTTTCGTAACTTTTCCCGAGGCTCCTTAAGAGTGGAACACGCCATGTACTTGGCACTTCTCCAGGTTGTTATGACGTGATCGAGAAAATCGTTTGTTTACAATATGACGAAATAACAGCTGCGAGCGCTACATTACTGATTCGAAGGCTGGTGATATAAGCTTCCGCCGAACGGGAAGTAGTGTTGGTGGCTATGTAAATGCATAGCAAGAAATAGCCGATACTATTTACAGGACCCGAAAAATAAAAAGACGAAACTCTCTGAAAACAGGAAAACGCGAGACACTGAAAGAAATAGCGCGGCCGGCTCGCCGCTCCTGGGATCGAGCAACAAAAACATACAAACACCGGGACGACGGCCAACTCGCCGCCTTTTGTTGGCCGCAGGGAGCCAATTGATAGCGGCACCAGCGACGCGTCTAAGACACAAGGCAGCTACGGATCTCACTTCTTAAAACAGGCAGACAAATATTTTCACAGTCTTCTTCGGACTGATGTAAATCAAGTTCAGGTCACGGTGTTCGAGCAGTTAGTCAAGGCGCGATTACTGATGCAGAAAGACAGAGGAGGATTGCTGATCGTATCAAATATTTATGATAAGTCAGTAAATAATCAGTTATCATGTAAATAAATGTATTATACCGGATCTCATCATTCTTGATATCGTCAAATACAACAGATAAAATAGTCTTAACTTCCGATGAGATGTGACACATTGTATAAATGGGTATGCATACGGGTACAGTGGAATATTCCGCTGTTATGTTTGCTCGATTCCTGTGTACCAATTACATGGGCGATATTTGTTTTTCCGGAAAAATGACATACGCAGCTGTTCCGTGATGTTTTTTCTTTGCCCTCTCCTCTTTTCCAGATCGTTGGTAACGCAATGGAAATGACTGTGATGATACTATAAATAAAATTCTAAATAATCTTTAAAATTTGAAACGGCGTGACATTAAACTTCTGTGAAATGCTCCGGGCGAATAAAGCGTTGAACTGTGGTATGAAACAGCGGCGCCGACTTTTGGGCTTTTATAAAAATCGCGAACAGAGTTTAGCGGAGGAACGCAGACACAATTAATATTGAAAGCGAACTATAAAAAAAGAAAGAAGGAGACTTCTACAGAGCACTGCAAAGCTATAAGTTTTGTACGTAAAGATATTGAAATCTACCGCTTATAAAGGAAAGTGACTTTCGATTGTAAGTTTAAGAATAACTGCAAATCCATAGTAAGAAAAATATTTGTTTTCTAGATTTGTTATTTTAATTTCAGTCAGTCATTTAAAAGCTATATTACTAGTGCATAATAAATGTTGGATGATACGTTAATCTTTATTTTTAATAAACAAATTTTGTGACTTACCTTGTGGCAACAGAAACCCGGTACTGCTCGAAAGTGGTGAATATCAAATTACAGCACATCATCAAAACAGCTAAAGAAAACCTTGCCAAGTGCAGTGCAAGGAAAAGCAACTATGCTGTGCACATTACGCTTCATATTTTGAGCAGCTGTGTTCTGCTAAGTGCAAAGAGGTACAATTAATTACAAAACTAAATTTTCGTGAGGGGACGATAGAAGAAACTCGCCTTAATTGACTGAAAAGAGAATTGAATTCAAAACTGTATTGTGAACCACATGCCTTAACAGTTACAACCATCTTTACAAACATCGTTTTTTATTTAAAATTTAATTCTGTCATGAAATTAGTTAATAGAATGATAAAGAGGTGGTGATTCTGTAACTCTGATCTAAGCTATGTGAGCAGATAACTTTGTTCAATCGCGTCTTGCCAATCAAAGTAACTGACGCAAACCAATAAAGGGTAAATAGAGATAAACATTAGCCATTCTCAGGCTCTTGATAAATTATGCGCCAGCGAGCAGTACAGCAACATTACCTGAATATCTTCATATTTTTCAAATCAATCTTTACAAAATCATATTTCCTAAAAGCACCATTCTTTGCGTCTACACCTATGTTCTGCTAGTTATTTCCAGACCGCTCAGTAGCTTGAGTGCTTGACCTACACCTCACTCTCACTTCCCACAGTGTGCCACGCTGTCAACAACAATGCTACTGACAACCAGAGATCACATTGCTTGTACTCAGAACCTCTGTGGCATAGCATATCGACTATTGAAGACTTATATTTTAAAAATATGCTATGGACAAATATGACGTACGACGTGTCGATTAAAAAGAGAGTTCGCATCACTTTCATTGAGTACCAAAAATAGCTAGAAGTCTTAAATCTTCGATGCAATAACTGTATACTTAATTTGAAGACGTTAATTTGACTTTTAGTTCGACATTTTCAGTTTATTACTGTTATAGATTATTGTATGAAATGACTGTGCTCAAATTTTAGACGTCAATTCGAATTTTAATATGACAAGTAAATCCGCAATAATGCCACCGAACGGCCACAGATTGTGATTTAAGGTAGGCTGCCTCACTAAACAGCGCTAGTTACGATAGAAGTGTACATGTGTACTAATTAGATTAATATGTGGAATGTCATCTTTTTGTTCTGTGCATGTATTATAGCAGTTTTTGTAGAAATTACTTCTCATTCGCTCTGTTCATCTGATACATTCTGATGATAGCTGTGGCCGATATGCGTTGAGATGTACATTTTTAAAAATAAAAACATAAATAGCCAGCAAGATGGATAATTTTATTGATTAATGATAATGATCATGGGTTCGTGCGATGATTTTATGACATTTATGGGCAAAGGACAGAAAGACACGATTGTTGATATCGGTGACAAAGATTCTTCGCCGTTTATTGCAGAAATCTGGACTATCGCTTAGCAAGTGTCACAGAGATGCTAAGAAACCAAGCCCGCATCGCTACAACGTATTTGAGAACATCCGCTAAGGCAGTCACTCCCCATATTCCGTCACCAAACTGCAGCGCTGTATTGAACTGTCTATACATGTGGATAAATGATCGCCCAAATCGTGTCAGCAAGTGTGCGCCCCACTCAGCGCCAGGCCCAGGAAAGTCTCTCTTCCTCCGAACCAGTTCCTCAAGTGTCCGAAATCATCCTTCTATAAACGAAAATCCCAACTTTTTAGAAAATTTAGCATGAAACAAACAAAGGCACAACATACGCAATGACCGACTGACTGAACGACAAATTGTACCTGTGTAGGCGTTTCGACCAACCGACCGACCGAGAACTTTCTTTGTCATGATCTCATGCGGGTAGGATCGCCCGACACACCCCACCACTCCACACAACACTGTGTGCTGTGTGTAGCGCTGTCGTGCCGACGGCCCAGCAGAAGATCGTCTTTCGCCACTGCGCGCGGGGAGTTAAATGCTGGCCGAGTGAGGTGGCGCAGTGGTTGGCGCGCTGACTCGCATGCGGGAGGACGATGGTTCAAACCCCAGTTCGGCCATCTTGATTTAGGTTGTCCGTGATTTCCCTAAATCTCTTCAAGCAAATGCCAGGAGAGTTCCTTTCTAAGAGGGCACGGCCGATTTTCTTCCCTATCCTGCCCTAATCCGAGCTTGTGCTCCGGCTCTAATGAACTCGTTGTACACGGGACGTTTAACACTAATCTCCTCCATTAAATGCTGTTCTAATGTAAATGACAGGATGGGAGGCGGACGAAACTTCAGAGTTTTGGAGATGTTTGTGGAACGCGTAGTGCGATGGGTTTAGCAATACAAACGCAAGAACTAAATCTGTTTTCCAAAGAATTCATAATGGTTTCGTGTGGCGTATAGAGAGAATAAAAGTCGGTCGACTTTCTGTATTTCTGTTTTCGGTTTGATTTCCGATACTTGCTGGAATTGAAATCGAAGAACAGAAATATCGACTTTCAACGGTGTTTCATTTCTTATGTATGTGTTATTGCATTCATTAGATGGTTCCAATTTGAAATGAGTTTCATCAACTTACACGTCATCTTTTATATTACGTATATAAATTAATAACTTTTACGCGCACTCTGTGATGTATTAAATCAGTGAACTATAAATCACGTTGCAGGTTTCAGAAAACATTGTACTTAACAATTGTGAGAATACAACACCAATTAATTTAAGGTTGACGTAACTTCTGCCAGTGGCTATAAAACGAAAAGCTGTGCTCGCAGCTTACAACATCTCTCCTGAGAGTATTCATTTTCGTTAGTTTGATGATGATCAGCTCCGAAAAGTATGATTCATCCATTCTTTCCTTGCATTAGCCTTTTCTTTGCCCTAATTTTCTCTGGGCTTTTTGTGGTATTATTATCTTTAAAATAACCAAGGCAAAGCGCCGTTTTTGTTTCTGTTTTTGTGTAAAACCAAGCGGAATCTCGTAGAATATAAACTCAGTGGATACAAGATAACAAAATCACAATAGAGCGGCGCTGTAATCGCTGAGTGCAGTCGGGCGGGACGTGTGTAGGCCGCCACGAAATTGGTCGGTCGGTCGGCCGATTAATTGGCGCATATGTAGAGGCCTTAACTCAGCGCTGCTCTCAACGTGATGAAAATGAAATGTCGTGTGACTAGGGCCTCCCATCGGGTAGACCGTTCGCCGGGTGTAAGTCTTTCGATTTGACGCCACTTCGGCGACTTGCGCGTCGATGGGGATGAAATGATAATGATTAAGACAATACCCAGTCCCTGAGCGGAGAAAATCTTCGACCCAGCCGGAAATTGAACCCGGGCCCTTAGGATTGACATTCTGTGGCGCTGACCACTCAGCTACCGGGGGCGGACTCAACATGATTGGTGAGACGTTCCTTTGCGTGAATGTAGGGGAACCATGCAGCAGTTTCCCATTATTGGCTTAAGGAATGTACCATAACATGCAGGAGGTTGGTATCGGCTGCTATTCGTATTCCACGCATTGGTCGATCCCTTGGCGGAGAGGTACGGGGGCTTGTAAGAGGCATTAGACTGGATAACGAAATCTGGAGTGGAAGACTACGAATTTTCTCATGGTGCGCGCAGAGCTGTGGCGGCCCGTTGTTAGAGCTGCGTGCAGGGCTCCTAAGTCGTCACGCTCATTGATACACCAGAGACATGCAGTGGATTAACTGTAGACTACCTTCAAAGGAGTAAACGTTTTCTGATAAACAAAGAAGCAGGGGTTTACCGCAACCGACTTCCGCCAACGACAGTGCACTGGGGACCCACGTCCCTTATGTGCAGCCCCTGTGACTGACCTCCAGAGGCCAGTTCAGATCACCAGATCACGGGATGAACATATGGGCCTGCTCGTTTCTGACAAGAAAACGTGAAGATTGTAAGTATGTTGTTTAGGTTTTTATGTTGGTAGCGCCACGTAGCGATCTGTACAAAAATCACTGACTGTGCTTTGTGCAGTCTGTGGCTGATTTGCATTTTTGGAATCTTTCCTATTGTAGTGTTGGGCAGTTGGATTTGAACAGCGCGTAGCGTTGCGCAGTTGGAGGTGAGCCGCCAGCAGTGGTGGATGTGGGGAGAGAGATGGCAGAATTTTGAAAGCGGACGATCTGGACGTGTGTCCATCAGAAAGAGTAAATTTGTAATACTGGATATCATGAACAGATATATATATATATATATATATATATATATATATATATATATATATATATATATATATATATGATGACTTTTGAACATTATTAATGTAAATACATTGTTTGTTCTTTATCAAAATCTTTCATCTGCTAACTATGCCTATCAGTAGTTAGTGCCTCCAGTAGTTATAATCTTTTATTTAGCTGGCAGTAGTGGCGCTCGCTGTATTGTAGTAGTTCGAGTAACGAAGATTTTTGTGAGGTAAATGATTCATGAAAGATATAGGTTATTGTTAGTCAGGGACATTCTTTTGTAGGGATTATTGAAAGTCAGATTGCGTTGCGCTAAAAATATTGTGTGGCAGTTTAGTGTTGATCAGAATAAGTAAAGAGAGAAATGTCTGAGTACGTTCAGTTCTGCTCAGCTGTTTGAAAATCATATAACGTAAGAGGTTTTTTAGAACAGTAATTCATTAATTTTTCAAAGGGGATGTTTCAAGCCTTCTTCCTGAGTTAGTAAGTCATGTAATTTCCTCAAAAATATCCAAGAAGTAAGCAAAAAATAAATATCACATAGCTATTAGTGACTGTCATATTACAAAGTCATCAGAATAAATATATCTTCAATATATTTTGTTCTTTAATTCGAAATATGCTAGAAACACATGACGTTTCGAACTATTTAATCTTTACGTTTCCGTGCCTCAGTTGGTAAAACGGAATCTTAATACGATCGTTTTGTTGTCCGTCTGTCTGCACGACTTTCAAAAACACTTCTTTTTAGGAATGGATAGACGTATAAAGTTAAAATTTATGTCGGACACCCAAGTCCCACCGTGCCTTGACGCTGTGAAAAGGAGAAACTACTAAGTCACTGCAGTTAAAAGATACGGCCGTTTAATGTCACATTTTTTTACACTCGCAAACTCACTCATCGAAACCTATAGACACTTCTCGTTGGCCTAGAATCATGAAATTTGGCAAAAAGCAACGTTTGGTAGTAGAAGTAACGGGGAAAAATCCGAAAAATTGTTAATTTCTAATTCTCACACACGAAAAAAACTCTTTAGTTATTTGTTATCCGAAGTCGAACTTGAAATTATAACAATCAGTAGTTCTGCCTTCAGGTTGACTGGATCGCAATGGTAGAAATCAAACGTCAGGCAAGGGATGATTTTAATGCCCATATGACGTGTTGCGAAATTTACCCATCGTCAGATATCCAGGAGCGATTACTGCATGTAGATATGGCGTTTCAAGTTGTATGTGAAACAAGCATTCGCAGACTAGTCACTCTTTGCTTTATTCTTGACTTTTACCGTTGCGACCCCGTCAGTCCGAATGGAGAACTACTGATTATTTTAATAATAGTCACCTGTCACTTGCATGATTTTATGTTGCATTTACGTTTATTGTCAAAACTCTTGGAATCGCTGGGACTGTTATCTTGCCAGTATTAGTGTCGATAACAAGCAAAAATGCTCGAGATCCTCGATTCCCAGAATGGGTGAACTATCTCTATACATAACTAAGTTTGTACGGAACTCGCAGTGCGCGGGTCCTGTTATCATCTGACCAATATTTTTTAATGTTGAAGGTGAGTCAAAACACTGATGCAATCCTCCATTCCAGGGCTTCCCGCTACGATTTTCTCGAATTGCACAGCGTCACGCAAATAAAAGTAGCCCACGTAAGAATAAAGGAAATGCAGTGAAATTACAGAAACGAAGAGCTGAAATGGACGTATCATTTATTTACAGCGAAAAATTCAATTACAGAAGATGCTGAAAGTGACCCCGTGCAACACCAAAACACAGCTGTGCGTGCGTTTAAGCATATTTAGATACACCCGGGTAAAGATCGAATATCGATGGCGACATCTACACGACTGATGTTGTCTTTCAGTTTCTGTATTGTGTGTGGATTTGTTTAATAGATCTTGCTTTTCAAGTGGCCCCACTGAAAAAATATTGCATATCGTTAGATCTAGCGAATTCGGTAGTCACAAAGGTTTTCTGACAGTTCGCTCCTCAGGAAAGACATCAAGGGCTAGTTCCAATGGTGCCAGACGTGTGACATAATGTCCCCATGCTGGAAAAGCAGTCGTTCATATTCTGTGAGTTGAGCACAAAATGTATCAAAAATTTCCATTACATGCATCCATGTTGAGGGTGGAGTCAAAACATACCGGTCTAATGATGCGCTTTCCTCATACACCGCACCAGGAGCCGATTTTTTCATCATGGAGCGGTTGCTCACACACAACGTTAGATTTCTCCATTGCTCAGTACCTCGTGTTCTGTGAATTCACTTGCTTCATCACTTTCAGTGTAATGGAAGGGGTCTAAAAAACCTCCGCTGATATCTTTCAAAAGCCACGTGATTGTAATCCTCTCGTAACTGCTACACAACCGTTACACGATATGGCGTCACATTAAGACTTTTCAATATCCGCTGGAAACTCTTCCTAATTAAATGCGCCTCTTGGGCCAATTTACGTGTAGACATCTCTGATGTCTGAATAATTCTTTGACGATGTCTACAATAAATTTTGGTGTGCAAACTGAAGGAGTTTTTTGTCGCCCGCCGGTGTGGCCGAGCGGTTCTAGGCACTTCATCCTGGAACCGCGCGACAGCTACGGTCGCAGGTTCGAATCCTGCCTCGGGCATGGATGTGTGTGCTGTCCTTAGGTTAGTTATTTTAAGGAGTTCCAAGTTCTAGGGGCTGGTGACCTCAGATGTCAAGTCCCATAGTGCTCAGAGCCATTTGAGCCATTTTTTGAGTTCTTTGTCGTTTTACATTTTGCACAGATCCGTCGGAGCGCAAATGTTTATGCAGGTTGTGTATCGCGCTCTTTGCTGGTAGTCCTTTGTCCGCGTACTTGACCCCATAAACGTCGAGAATTTCCTTAATCGAAACTGTTTTCAAATATGCCTCCACAATTTCGGTTCTTTCTTGAATCGAGGAAGTCATTTTGCAGATTGCAACTTCACTGATGGAAATGCCGTATGGCTAGAGCCTGGTAGACCGTTCGCCTGGTGCAAGTCTTTCGAGGTGACGCCACTTCGGCGATTTGCGTATCGATGGGGATGGAGTTATGATTATAAGAACAACACAACACCCAGTCCTTGAGCGGAGAAAGTGTCCGACCCATCCGGGAATGGAACCCGAGTCGCCGCCCGCGGTGGCCGTGTGGTTCTAGGCACTGCAGTCCGGAACCGCGGGACTGCTACGGTCGCAGGTTCGACTCCTGCCTCGGGCATGAATGTGTGTGATGTCCTTAGGTTAGTTAGGTTTAAGTAGTTCTAAGTTCTAGGGGACTGATGACCTAAGATGTTAAGTCCCATAGTGCTCAGAGCCATCTTTTTGAACCCGGGTCGTTAGGTAAGACATTCCGTCCCGCTGACCACTCAGCTACCAGGGAAGGGCACTTCACTGATGAAATAAAGTAAACGCTGACAGAAGAATGCTAACAATCGATAATTGCATAAAACTGTCCATTATTGTAGCTGTTTATTTCAGAAGTTGAAATTTTGCATTCGCATTTGAAGGGGAGGCAGCCTACTTTTAACTGCGCCACCCTTTAGTTTCCAACGGCCACAGTGAATAGTGTCAGTTCGAATGTGATGGGCGCCACCGGTTCACGCCGGCGCCGTGGTTCTACTCTGTCCACAAGCATGTGCGGGCAGAGGTCAGGGGTCCGGCCCCAGGCGGCGGCCTTGCGGCTGTCGCCGGTGTCTCAGCCGGTCCTGCGTTATGCATGAGCAGAGGTCGTCCATCGCCACTGCGCTCGTTACGGCACCAGCGGCGCGTTCTCTTTCTGCTACCTCTGCCGCCCGGCTCCACGGCACTCTCTGCGCTGAGTTGCACTGATTGTCATCCGTCTTGTTCACTATGTTGCGGTTTCGCAGATGTGCTGCTCCGGTCTACATGCTCCGCTAAAAGAATGAGGCAGTGCAAGCACGACATCGGTGCGTAGCTATTCACATTCCAGCTCAAGATAGTGCACACTACGAGGTGCGTCAGAAGGTAGTTTCTGTTTCGTAATGAAAACAAAACAAGTACAGGTACCGAAGAACCGTTTACTGGAGAAGAAACGTACAAATCTTCAACTACCTTTCTACAAAGCTCCCATTATTTTCTTGCCATTTTCATAGAATGGCACAAGATTTTGTATGCTGTCCTCATAGAAGTTGCCGCCTGTGTTGTCAACTATGTGGTAACATGTTCTTTGAGCTCGTCATAATAGTTGAATTTTTGGCCAAGGAAAAATGGTTCAAATGGCTCTGAGCACTATGGGACTTAACTGCTGAGGTCATCAGTCCCCTAGAACTTAGAACTACGTAAACCTAACTAACCTAAGGACATCACACACATCCATGCCCGAGGCAGGATTCGAACCTGGGACCGTAGCGGTCGCGCGGTTCCAGACTGTAGTGCCTAGAACCGCTCGGCCACCTCAGCCGGCCACCAAGGAAAGTTTTCAACCGCAAAAAGAGGTGGACGTCAGTAGAGGCTAGGTTAGGGCTGTATGGAGGACTCCAGCCAAAGTGGTCTAAGAACTGTCGTGTTTGTTCGCATTGTGAGGTCGGCCATTACCAACACCTTTTGTGATCTTTTTGCTGCGCTTATTCTGTGTTGTGAAATGCAATTGCGGAAGCGTCTCACAGTAAACATGTGCACTTACTGTTTCGCGTCTTAGTAAGAAATACACCAGCAAAATGCTGTGTCTGTCGCAAAAGACTATCGACATAACTTTTCGAGATGTCAAGATTAGTTATGCGTTAGTATTCACCGCTGACGCAAGGTAGCTCCCGCCCAATGAGTGTCATCCCCCAGTTTCTGCTTTGTTCAAAAAATCATTTCCATTTTTGCTTTAACGTGACAGAAAGTCAAGTGCACTGCCCAGATGCTGTTATTCGGGTTGCTCTATGAGAAAGTCTGGCACTCAACGAGCGCAAAGTTTTCAAAAATTTAGTTTTTCAGAAACAATGTCATGAAGAAAATATCGTGAAACTTGCGGAAAGTTACCAGAAGCATCGGATACTGTAAACGTACTTTTTTGTTTTACAAGTACACGCCAACTGCAAGACCCAATTCCGCACTGACCAAAAGTGGACGCCCAGTTTGTTCATCATCGCGCAGTTGATCACGTCGTTCTCTAAGCTGTCGGACCCATCTTATCACCACTGAATCACTCACAGCATTTCTTTCCCCGTGAACACTGCAAATCTGTCGATGTACGTCGACCAGTTTAGTTGTTTTCGCATTCTGATAACTAACAGCAGATCTAATGTCGAAAGTGGCGAGATTTTCAGTCATCTCGCCATTTTACGTAAGCACTATGTAGCTTAAGCAACACATGGAGAACTTAAAATGCGTCGTCTTCTTTTTGAATCAAACCATCTGCAGCGCATGTAGTGAAGTGCTGTTGAAGCGCTGCCGCAATAGGATATACAAACGCAGCTTATATTCTAGTCTTACTTCTTAATTCTGTTTTACGCGTGTTGCTCAAATGGTTCATCAATATAATTTGCTTACTGTTGAAAAAACATAAAGCTTTTTTCTGCCGGCTTTGCGATCTCGGTGTATCGTCGTTACTTCGTAAACCAGAAACCATTGGTTAAGGTTCCGCCTCATGAAGGTGTGGGTTTTAAATGCGCCGTTATTATGCATTTTAAGCACATACGTTTTTTCACATGCACTTAGATCTCCATGCAGACGGAAAATACAAAATGAAAAATAAGGGACTAAGTAATTCACAGAGGGCAAGTCTAAAAGATGCATCGGTGTATGTCTAACTAATCAAAAGCCAATTTATAAAACAAAATGTTCGGCCTTAAAACAGACTGCGAAGGTACAGTGCCTTTGACCTGCTTCTAGTTTCGAATACATACGAAAAATGGTTCAAATTGATTTGAGCACTATGGACTTAACTGCTGAGGTCACCAGTCCCCTAGAACTTAGAACTACTTAAACCTAACTAACCCAAGGACATCACACACATTCGTGCCCGAGGCAGGATTCGAACCTGCGACCGTAGCGGTCGCGCAGTTCCAATCTGTAGCGCCTAGAACCGCTCGGCCACTCCGGCCGGCAATACATACGATCGGCAATGACTGCATAAAAAGGGGGATTAAGATGACGATTTAAAATATTTATATGTCTTCGTATTAAAGAGATTTTCTTTTTGAAGCAACTGTGTTAAGTGGCTATAAGGGTTTGTATTAAGAGTGGGCATGCGTCGTTTCTCCTCCAGTGTATACCATCAAAAGGAGGAATGAGGTTCAAGGGTTACCCTTCATCTGTGACGAGATCATTGGAATCCCAGGCCTAGCTCCAGTAGGACGCGGTTTTGGAGAGAAATCCCTCGTGTCCTTCGTAAAGGACCCATCGCAGCCTCATCCTCAACAGATTTGAGAGTTCACTCAGAACATAAATCTCGATGGCTCGATGGGGATTTAAATCCTGCTCCTCCAGAATAAAAATCGCGGCGCAACAACAGTTGTTAGAACAATAAGTGACGTGGAGAAAAATGTGACTAAAATACCCAGCTTTTTAAATTGATTTTTCACTGAAGAGGAACGTGTTACACCATGCAACACCAGTCATATTTATCAAAATTTATGGAGGTGACAGGCACATAACGAACATTAAATGATTAAAATTTCATTCCATTCCAAACTGTTCTCCAAAAACATTAGTGTGAGGTGTCATCTTCCACAGGCATGGAAGAAGACAGTCTCCGAATGCCATCTTGTGGAATTTCTCGTCATTCCTGAAAGACATGCTGTGCCAGTTCGTAATAATGCTTACTGGAGACTTACATGAAAGTATATGTCTTCCCATAGCATTCTAGTTATGCTTTATGGTTGACAAATTGTTCGTTTTTGAGTATCCAGACCAGGAACACATTTGGCGACACCGTCTCTGGTCAGCCGCTTGAAGCTGCGTGCGCGCGCCAGCCTGCTCCAATGCAAATGAACTCTGAAACGGCACAACGTGCTTTCTTAACAATTATTTCTCGGGACAACCTGCATTGTAACACCCTCCCAAGGTTTTCAGACTGTTAGTGACCTTGGTGTTCCTTACCAACCTGTATATGTGAAATTAGCTGATTCCCTTACGTTGCTTTATTATTTATTTTCACGTCTTACGTAGGGAAAGGAATGAAATCTGTCTACAGTGTAGAAACTAGCTTGCTTAATTTGCATGTAAGTTAAATTTGACTTTTATTTCACCATCTGAGTCGCAAATTTATTTTTATAGTTAAAAATGTGCAACTGAGACAATGAAATAATATTCGTAACGAAAGATTCCGCAACGGTGTTGAAATTTAAGTTCACTCCTTATTTCACCGTCGCAATTGCACATTCATTTTTATAAATAAAAAATGGTCGCCTGAGATAGTGAAATAAAGACTAAATTTAAATTTAAACATAGTTGCGGAACCTTTTGTTTCGACTATGTCGGCAATAGTTATTTACGTCTTTTAGTAAAAATAATGTCTTTTATGTATTTATTGTGATATTAATGTAACACAAATCTTGCTTGTATACAATGTTTTGTCACCAACTGTTTTGTCACCAACTGTTTTGTCTGCAGCGAAAGCTATGGGATTGGCTCTAAGATTGTTGTTTGACTATTGTTATATATCACTTGCTCTCCAACTACACCTCCACTATATAAAGGTGCTATGGGTACTTGAAACATACAGTAGTTTTCCCGAGCCGGCCGCTGTGGCCGAGCGGTTGTAGGCCCATCAGTCTGGAACCGCGCAACCGCTACGGTCGCAGGTTCGAATCCTGCCTGGGGCACAGATGTTTGTGATGTCCTTAGGTTAGTTAGGTTTAAGTAGTTCTAAGTTCTAGGGGACTGATGGCCTCAGATGTTAAGTCCCATAGTGCTCAGAGCCATTTGAACCATTAGATTTTTCCCGATACAGAAAGCCATATGTGCACCTAGTTTGGTTGAAATGTGTCTTCCCGTTACAGAATTCTACCAACATGTTACCCGTTGTCTAGCGGTAGCACTTTGAATGGTCACCCTAATGTCCTCGGTCCAGCTTACACTTTGATTAAAAATCAGCATTGGCAGCCGAAGGAATAAGCAGTACCCCTCAGTGTGTCAACGGCGGTGTCAAAGAGGGCGGAGGAGCGGACTGAAATTCACGGCACTCTGTTGTACTTGGAATGGGAAACTGCCTGTAATGGCGGATGTATCAGCAATGATCAATAGCATGAAGTTACAGAAGCTAATGGAAATCACTGTGTTAAAGACACGTAACGTGTATCCACAGGACATGTGGCCTGTAACTGAAAAAGTATGATGATGATCTCTCCATTGCAAAAGATTCCGGAATAGTCCCCTATTGAAGGTCTCTATGAGGGGGAAGATGTGTCTGACGTGATAGCAGTAGAAACAGGTGACGATTTAAAAGAGACAGGGGATCTAGTTTTAGAACTAGAATTTAAGCGAGCTTTGTAGGACTTAAGGTCAAATAAGGCAGAAGGGACAGAGAACGTATCATCAGAATTTTTAAAACCATTGGGGCAAGTGTCAACAAAACGACTCTTCACGTTGGTGTGTAGAATGTATGAGTCTGGCGATATACCATCTGACTTTCGGAAAAATGTCATCCACTCAGTTCCGAAGACTGTAAGAGCTGACAAGTGCGAGAATGACCACACGGTCAGCTTAACAGCTCATGCATCCATGTTGCTGAGAAGAATATACAGGATGGAAAAAAATTGAGGATGTGTTAGATTATGATCAGTTTGGCTTTTGGAAAGGTAAAGGCTCCACAGAGGCAATTCTGACGTTGCGGTTGATAATCGAAGAAAGACTGAAGAAAAATCAAGACACTTCTGTAGGACTTGTCTACCTGGAAAAAGCGTTCGACAAGAAAAATTCTGAAAGATGTTCAAAATTTTGAGAAAAATAGGAGTAAGTCATAGGGGAGACGGGTAATATACAGTATGTACAAGTGCCACAAAGAGTATACAACCAAGAACGAAGTGCTTGGATTAAAAATGGTGTAATACAGGGATGTAGTCTTTCGCCCGTAGTGTTCAATCTAATGTTGAAACTTAGGTATTCTGGTGCAACGTAGCTACAACAAATATCGCTATGTTTATCTGTGAAAATGGACTCGATAAGCATCCTGAGCTATTAGTAAACGGAATCTAAGCTGCATAACACTTTGTGCGTGTTGTATAAGTATCAGTTTCACTGTCATTTAAGCGCTCGACAGATCGTTCCGTGAAAAACTTAAAACACCTATCTGACTGCGTATCTGAATATGACAAACTACAGGAACCAATGAACCTGTAACAATGAATATCTAAGCTATTTGACTGCGTTTTGAATAATAATTTTCAAGTGATACTGAATCTGGCTTGTCTGAATTAAGAGTTTAGATCCGGCACACTGTAGTAACTAACGGTGTACAACCAACAGAGCATCTAAAACCATTCCGTCTCACAGTAAACATTACCATCTTCTTCTGCTGAAATCACGTATAATGTAAAGTAATGTGCATTTCCAGCAGTGTCAGAAATTAGAAACTGGGAAACGGAACTTCCACTCTGCAGCATGTGGACGCTATAGTGACACTTTCAATCACATTAAAGCAGGGTGCTGGATCTAGATACGAGTCAGTCTTTACCATTCACGTGTAAAACGTTGACAGCCCCCCTGAAAAGAAAAACGAAAAGAATTTACGTTTGATCAGTATGTAAGTCAGTTTGAAACAGTAACTTCAGTCCACAAATCCTCGATTATCTGCGATTCTAACCTTATACTTTTTTTCTGAGTCAGCAGTCTTCTGACTAGTTCGATGCGCCCCGACATGAATTTTTCTCTTGTGCCAACCTTCTCATCGAAGAGTAGCAATTGCAAACTACGTCCTCAGTTATGTGCTGTATGTATTCCAAACTCTGTCTTCCCTACGGTTGTTACCGTCTACATCTTCCTCTAGTACCATGAAGGTTATTCCCTGAAGTCTTAACAGATGTCCTATCATCCTGTCCCTTCTCATTGTCACAGTTTCCATACATTCCTTTCCTGCCCGAGTCTGCGTAGAACCTCCCCATTCCTTATCTTATCAGCCTATCTAATTCATAAAATTCGTTTGTAGCACCACATTCAAAATGCGTCGATTCTCTTCTTTTCTGGTTTCCACACAGTTGATATTTCACTGCTGTACGACGCTGCGCTCCAAACGTACATTCTCAGAAGTTTCTTCCTCAAATGAAGGAATATGTTTGATAGTACTGGACTCTTCTTGGCCAAGAATGCACATTTTGTCAGTGCTAGTTTACTTTCTCCTTGCTTCGTCGATCGTGTGTTATTTTGCATAGGTAGCAGAATTGCTTAACTTCGTCTATTTCTTAGTCACCAATTTTGATGCTAAGTTTCTCGCTGTCCTCCTGCTTCTTCGAATTACTTTCGTCTTTCTTCGATTTCCACTGAATCCATATTCTGTACTCATTAGGTTGTTAATTCGATTCAACATTCTTTTTCTTTACCTTTTGCCTAATATCCGTCGTAACATAAATTTATCTACGTATGTTAACAAATAGCATCTGGGACCGATGACCGCAGCAGTCTGGTCCCTTCAATCCCACAAACCAACCAACCAAATAGCATATGTTTTAAACTGAAAACATGACGAATTCTTCTTTTGGATATGGGCTGCTATTTTTTGACGTATCTAAACAGACTAAGCAAAAATATTTACTTTGACAGTGAAGAAAGATGCTTTACACCTCATTACTCTTTTTCAGCTTGTTAAGCATTACCATATTATATTATCAGTATATTTAAAATCACGTCCACTTTGCTTCAAGAAACACTAAAGAACCTATAATTTCCATTAAATTAATTCCGATTGCTGACGACGTCATACTGTAAATGGGCCGGCCGCGGTGGTCTCGCGGTTCTAGGCACGCAGTCCGGAACCGTGCGACTGCTACGGTCGCAGGTTCGAATCCTGCCTCGGACATGAATGTGTGTGATGTCCTTAGGTTAGTTAGGTTTAAGTAGTTCTAAGTTCTAGGGGACTGATGACCACAGCAGTTGAGTCCCATAGTGCTCAGAGCCATTTGAACTGTAAATGGAACAACGTTTCGGCACTATTTAATATGTCTTTAATCAAGGTATCTTGCACGTTTGTATCAATGTAACGTAGTCTCATGGTGGCCTCTACAACACTGACCGAAAAGCTGGTTCATATTACAACACAACACGATTAACAACCCAAAAGAATGTTACGAAAACCTGACAAAAGCCGCGGAGGCTTATGTACATACCATACATCCTGAAATTAACAAGGAAAGTATGTAAGTACATATTGTTCTGAAAACCCAATAAGTATTATCGATGCGGGAGAGAGAACATGTTTTCGATGAAATAGAAATGCAAGTTTTCAGCTGCCAAAGATAAAAATTTTCAAAACATCCGCACAAAGGTAGATGGTTCAAATGGCTACGAGCACCATGGGAGTTAACATCTGAGGTCATCAGTCCCCTAGACATAGAACTACTTAAACCTAACTAACCTAAGGACACCACACACATCCATGCCCGAGACAGGATTCGAACCTGCGACCGTAGCAGTAGCGCGGTTCCGGACTGAAGCGCCTAGAACCGCTCGGCCACAGCGGCCGGCACGAAAGGTAGAAAGAAATTTGCATTGCAATGGAAAGAACTTGCAGCGGTATGATAACGTTAATATTCGCAAACCACAGGATAGGAAGGATTGTTAAAAGGACAGCTTACTTGACTCAGAAGTTAAACAAAAACAATGAGAAAGGTGAAAAGGTCTTGTAGAGAGCGGTACAGTATCGTCCGAACTATCACATCGAAACTGAAGAAGACACAGAAGTTTTGAAAGAAGTCGTTCTCTAATTAGTATTTGTACCAGAAATATCTGAAGCAGGGAAGGAAGAGGACTAGTGCATGCAAAAAGACAATAAATATATTTCTGCAGAAAAATAAATGTTCTAGTGTTAATTACTGACAAAGAATCGAGGACGAAATTACTGAAACTCAATATTCTGTGTAAGCGATACGTTTAGCAAGAGGAAAATGCAAGAGATGAATTCAGAAGCACCTGATACGGCTCTTCAAGGAGGGTGTTGAAAATTAAGATAACGTACGACATGATGTATGATAAAGAATAGTCAAGGAATTCCACGTACTAGAGGTATGGGCAGGCTGGTGAAAGACTACTATTGAATGTGATATAGCTAATTTGCAACTGGGGGACGCGGCTGTAAATGCGGAAACTCAAACGGCAGATAGAGATTGCAATATGTGGAACTCAAACGGCACATAGAGATCACAATATGTGGAAAGACAATACTTGACATTGGACATACTAGGCCTGCAGAGCTAAACAGATCAACAGACGAATAAAAGTAGCGGTAAACAGCATCAAGGCATTCAAAGTACTGTCTACTGTAAAAAATAAGAGACAGAGAGACTGACGAAACATTTCATTGCATGTGGTAGATCAACTAATTGTGAAATGCAGCCGTGCCTGGTTAAAACCCGCCACGGTTGTACTCTTTTGCTACCTTTATTTTAACTTATTTCACTTGGCCTTTTTTTAGGTTTTGTTCAGGACTGTGTCAAATTCTATCCATTCACATAAAACAGTTAGTACGCTGTTTTTGTTGTTTTTGATATATGGCAGCCAGGTATTTAGATCTTTTGGGATTACCAGAGGACGTGCAACATAGCATAAGATCCAGTTGTTAAAGTGATGTATGTGGAAGACTCAGTAACAACACAGGTCAGAGGTTTGATTCGAACCCCTGACATTCGCTTTACGCAATAGTGACTCTCATCAAAGACATGGTTAAAAAGAGTCAGAAAGGTGACTCACCAGAAAATACAAGGTATCAATAAGCGTTGGACAGAAATCGTTAGCTGTTTCCCCCTTTGCTAAATAAATTTTCATTTATGTGTGTATGAGAGGACTACATAATTACGAGAATTCTGTATGCAAGAACGAACACCTACAGTTTTATAAGTCATAACTACTGTATCACCTTACGTCTTCTCCGTTGTCAAGCTATCTTTTTTTGCAATTGCGTAAGTCTCTTGTCACCTAATGAAGGTGTAGGAAACCAAGAGCCGTACAGTGAGAAAAAAAATGCTTCAGAATATAAAGAAAGTTTTTTCTTTAGTTGGTATGTATTAACTTTGAACGCTGGTATTATGTTTACGAGTATATTTACTGTGTAGTTAGTAAAAATAGTTTTAGGTAGAAAAGTTACTATGGGCTTGAAAATTTACTATTGCAAAATGTTGGGTGAATTAAGTGCCTAGACCATGTCACATCTGCAGTTTGTAGTATAAACGGAGTTCTGCTGAAAAGAGGAATTGATACGACATTCAGTAGAGATTGATGTGGAATCTTCGTACTCAGCGCCACAATTCGAACAGTGTTAAACAAAAATAAAATTTGGAAAATATTTGCTCAATAATAGCAACTTCGTAAAGCCATTACGGCTGTCGGTAATGCCTTTGTGGTCACCTCCATCATTTCCAGATTGATAATGGAATAAAAAGCACTTCATATATTGTCAGACTGACTGCTAAAAGACGGACGAACAGTTTCAGAATATCTTAAAGACTATAAAATATGGAGGTCTTACCAGCCCTCTGCGTTTCGGCACCCCTCTTTAGGTCGACGCTCCCAAGACTCCACTGTGTTGGCTCAGACTTCCTGCATTATCCATTTTGTATTTTTCTTTCGTCATTGCGTGTCTTTCCGTTCCTCAGCCAATCTGACCGCAAAATTTCCCCTACCGCTGCTCCCCGAGTGTGCGCACCCTCCCTTGGGATGAGCCACTGCCGCTCCAGCCCTCTGGCGGTCGATGTTAGAACTCCTCCGGAAATAGTCCCCGAGGCGCCCCTGGCGGAGACTTTGGTAACTGAGTTAGCGGGCGCGCTAGTTATCGCGTGCTTCCCATCGCTGTGGCCGCCAACGCCCCGTATTCAATTTGTGTTCCGCCTTTCGCAGGACTAGCAAACGAACTGCAACGCGCATTTCCCCGGAGTACGCTTTCCTAGTATGTCCCATTCACGAAGTAGACATCTCCAGGTATAATTCTTCGGTATACTGTAGATAAATCACGAGATGTTTACAGCTGTCATGGCCAAATTTGTTTTGGTGACAGGATTAAACAAAAAGGTTAAGGGAATTTTAAAAAATACCGCAGTGAAGGTATTTTGTTTACTTCGTAGGTCTTTTTTTCTTGTTTCCGTAGCAATTCGTAAGAGGGCCCTTGTCAACTGTATCTCTGATACATGACACATGCATAATTTCCTTGTAAGGTCTGCAAATGTGACAGTTTTTTAGAGAACGTTAAAAAATCACTGCTTTAAATAAGCTATGCGTGTCTAAGGACCAAAAAAATATTGTCGTGGAATTAATAATGAAATTCTTATTTTTTAAGGTGAAAAGGAAACTAGCTACAATTGCCCTACTTTTATTTATTTCACAGCAAACCAGTTGTCGATTTATTAGGCCATCATCAGGTAACAACTGGCTAAAAATATTTCAAAAGTGCATAATGTCTGGTCATAACAGTGGGCACGAAACATCATATCGAGAGCTCTTTACGGGAAAATTGACTGGTATTATGCAATCAACCACATTAAGATTAATTTTCTTTCACGAATTGGTAATTAATTATTTTCTTACTGAGGAACGACCTAACGAGTTGAAAACACGATTGTAGCAAACTAAGTACCTGTAGTTCAAGCGGAATTTGTGTGCATTCAACCCCTGCATATGACACTGTTCTTCTACAGAGCGACGGGAGACATCTTCATTATCTACTTAAAATTTCCAGTTGCATATGGAGGAAATGTACATCTAATTTACAGCTGCAAGAACTACGTGATAACGATGGTTTAGGGCTTTTGAAGGTGAGCATTAGATCAACAAGAAAAACAAATTCTGCCTAGGATGGTCGATAGCTGGAATATGTACGTGCCCTGCGGCATATATGCTTTCGTTTTTCAAGAACTTCAAGAGACATATCTCACGTGACATGCAAAACAAGCTGCAGGCGTGGAACTGGGTAGTTTCAGAACACCCCACTAGCTTCCTACGCCAGTCCTTGTGGCTACTATTAGTTTCCAAAATTAAATAACGATAACAGGAAAATATTTCAGATGTTCAACTGTGATTTCCTAAGGGACCAAACTGCTGAGGTCCTCGGTCCCTAGACTCACATATTACTTGAACTAACTTATGCTAAGAACAACACACACACCCATGCCCGAGGGAGGACTTGAACCTCCGGCGGAAGAGGCGGCGTAAACCGTGTCATGGCGCCTCTAACCGCGTGGCCACACCGCGCCGCAGGAAAATATTTCCTTGACATCACAACCATAATTTTTCATGCAGAGAATTCTCTTCAAATTCTATATGTTGTTCTGTAACACAGACCGTAAACATATTGTTAGGAAACATGACAGCGGTAGGAGATTACCGTGCTAAATTCTGATCAGGTTAATCAGTTTTGCATTTCGCGGAAACTGTGTACTTCGCTCCTCCAGAAAATATAGTCCCGATATACTGGTTGTTGCGAAGGGAATGCTAGACCTTTCAGGAAATAGTGAATTCAACAATTTAGAGTCACAAGATCGTATGGATTTGCATTCAGATCGTAGTGGGTGCGAAGATACATGACGCGAACACGTCAGATGCGCACATGTCTCAAACAGACGACCAGCACACGGGGTTCTGATGCCATAATCGAAAGAGGTTGGTTGGTTGGTTTGTGGGATGAAAGGGACCAGACTGCGATGGTCATCGGTCCCAATCGAAAGAGGCCACAGTTTCCAGCGTAAGCTGCAATACAAATATTGAAAACAGCAACGCACATCCTCAAATTTCTTCATGTGTCGGCTTGAAATTTGTTGGCGCGTTTTCTACTGGAAATTCTCTTGACGCGTACTGCTTCAAAGTATGTGGACAGATTTCGGAGACTGATAATGTTCTCAAACATCTTCAGAACGTGCAAATGAGCAGAATGTAGATCACGCAGGTGGCATTTTGCAGTCAACTACATGTAGCGCTAGGAAAATCACAAGGAGAAATTCGACACAAACAGGTGGTCCACACAAAAGCAGAACTTCTCCACAATGGGAAAAAATTTCCTTCTATATCGATTGCTTCTGCAGTTAACATGAAGGACACATACGAGAATTTTAAACTGCTATTCACACATATCCAACATGATAAATACAAATAGCATATATGTGGAGATCCTCCAGCTTATTGCAGTTCTGCTCGGCCTGCAGCTAGGGTACACAAAATACTACTGTTTCATACTGGTTCTGCGCCCGCTACAGGACATGATAATTTCCTTACGGTAACCCCAGTCCCCTCGAGGGTTGTGGATCCTACCACTCTCTGGTGGTTAACATAATAACAGATGAAACACAATACCGAAAACTCGCCCAGAGTGTGGGAACTCGTGAAACATTTTTTGTGGGAAGATCAGTGCATTCACGTCAGACAGAAGAAACGGCAGTCATGCAGTAAGAAATGTGAAATGGGTGGTGCAGGCGTAAAGGAATATGAACTCTATTGCGAGTCCGACTCCGTGCCCTTATGAGTCATTTTTAGCTCTCTGTTATTTTAAGCACTAGCCGAAATACAGTTTACTGTATACTAATTAATTTATGCTTCTGATGTGGGTATTTTCTTTTAGTAATCTTTAAAAAATGACAATCACGCGGCCCCTTGTATTGTTATTAACCTTACATGATGAGATAAAGACGATACCAGGCACAAAAGCCCATATTTCAGTAATTTCGTCAATCTGGAATTTCAGCTAGTAACTGTAGTATCATTTCGACAGCTTCAGTGGAGTAAGGTATCCGGAATGTTTAAGAGATTGGAAGTAAGGCAACCAGATTGAGGAAATATATAGATTACTAACAATATGTGAATTGTATGAAAGGAATAAACCAAGAGATATGGATGTAAACCAGCGATATAGTTTGTCCTCATTGCTTTTTAAACAGTGATGAAAGTGAAAACTTGAGAATAAAAAAATAAAACAAGAAACAAACAAAAAGAGGAATAACGGGAAGCAAGAAAGCTTTCTTTAACGAATTAAGGTCATGAATAATTGAATGAGATAAATTTACTTACTTAATATGGTTGTCTCTCTGGAAACCTACCCTCCTAAGAGTCTGAATCAGGTCGTATAGTACATTCCTAACATTAAAAATTCTTTGAAACTTTTAACTGTAATAATGCAATAATGAAGATATTAATTTATGCCATATTATATAACAATAAGTATATTTAAATATAGTTATTAAATAGAGAAAATAAGTACGAAATTAAAAGCAGTACGGAAACAAAAAATTAAAATGAATGTATTTGATTTTATGAAGTTTTATCTTGCCTCCCTTCGGTTTGCTGGTACTTCGGTGTGTCTTCGTAGTTTGCCTGCACCGAGTCAGAAAAATAACCTACACTGACGGAGACGTGCATTCGTTTGCAAATATTATTTTCACACAGACTGTGTTATTCTATATTCTGTGCAGCTGTCCGGTTAGTATGTGGCACTGTTTCCATCCATAATGTATTTGGCTCTACTTATGTAACGTCAAACATTTAATATTGTAATTATAATTAAGTATCCACTTTTTCTCGACATTACGTCATTTAATCAGAATTTTTTGAAGAGGAACTGGCTATCCTGTTATTAGACACTAATGTGTTTATATTATTTAAAATTCCTTTATTTTGCCGTTTAGCTGCACATTTATGGGATGGATCTATAGTAGGATGATGGCCACGCTACCTGTGGGAGGGCCTATTGAACATCGTGAAAGATAAATAAAAACTTTGAGCGTGGTTATAAAATGTACCCCAGGATAGTATGTGCAACCACGTTGAAGAAATACCGTTGTAAAAAGCAAAAACATTCTATTTATGGGCGTAAGAAGTGCGAAATTGTGAGAAAATTAGGGATAAGTTTTTGGAAAAGACGGTAATATACACTATGTACAAGAAACAAGAGGGAACAATAAGACTGGAAGATCAAGGGCGAAGTGCTCAGATTACAAAGGGTGTAAGGCAGGGATATAATCTTTCGATGCTACTGGTGAATCTGTACACAGAGGAAGCAGTGACGGAAGTAAAAGAAAGGTTCAGGAGTGGTATTAAAATTCAGGTTGAAAGGATATCAGTGTTAAGATTCGCTGATGATATTCCTACCCTCAGTAAAAATGAAGAATTCCAGGATCTGCTGATTGGAATGAACAGCCTAATGAGTGTAGAAAGGGAATTGAGGGTAAACCAGGAAAAGTAAAAGGTAATGAGATACGGCAGAAATTAGAATAGCGAGAAACTTAACATCAAAACTGGTGATCTCGAAGCAGACGAAGTTAAGCAATTCTGCTACATAGAGAGCAAAATAATACATAACGGACGGAGTAAGGAGGACATGAAAAGCAGAATAGCACTGGGAAAAAATGCATTCTTAGCCAAGAGATGTCTAGTATTGTTAAACATACGCCTTAATTTGACGAAGAAATTTCTGAGCATGGACGTTTGGAAGGCAGCATTGTACGGTAGTGAAGCATGAACTGTGATAAAACCAGAACGGAAGAGGGGCGACGCGTTTTAGATGTGGTGCTACAAATGAATGTTGAAAATTAGGTCGACTAATAAGGTAAGGAATGAGAAGGTTTTCCCCAGAATCGGCGAGGAATGGAAAATATGGAAAACAATGACAAGAATAATGAACAGGATTGTAGGGCATCTGTTAAGACAGCAGGGAATGACTTTCGTGATACTAGAGTGAGCTGTAGAGGGTAAGAATTGTAAAGAAAGAGATTGGAATATATCCAGTGAATGTTTGAGGATGTAGGCTTAAGTACTACTCTGCGATAAAGAGACTAGTACTGGAAAGGCTGGTACAGGAGGCGGGGCGCGTCAAATAAGTCAGAAGGCTGATGATTCAGCAACAGCAAAAAGTCATTCTTCACTCAAGTTTCTGTCTTCATTCATTTAGGAGAAATCAGATAAATCTTTCGAAAACATATGTAATTATAATACTGGTTGGAGCTTTTGCTCTTAGAACTGTATAATTCTAAATACAAGATGTAGTAATTATATGAGACCACACTGACGGAAGAAATTACACCTTATTGCGCGCGTCTTACTTTTTTCCTCCAAGATATGGCTTTTTTACACTCTGTAACATACAGTAGGGAGAAAACCCGCCAGGGTAGCCGAGAGCGCTAATGCGCTGCTTCCCGGACTCGGGTAGGCGCGCCGGCCCCGGATCGAATCCGTCTGGCGGATTAACGAAGAGGGTCGGTATGCCGGCCAGCCTGGATGTGGTTTTTAGGCGGTTTTTCACATCCCGCTACGTGAATACCGGGCTGGTACCCAAGTTCCGCCTCAGTTACACGACTCACATACGTTTGAAAACGTTCGCACTATTTCATGACTTACACTAGACACAGACAGCTGGGGTACACTACTTCCGCCCCAGGGGGTTTGGGGTGGCGCCAGGAAGGGCATCCGGCCACCCTCTGAAATTAACACTGCCAAATCTACATCTACATTTATACTCCGCAAGCCACCCAACGGTGTGTGGCGGAGGGCAGTTTACGTGCCAGTGTCATTACTTCCCTTTTCGGTTCCAGTCGCGTATGGTTCGCGGGAAGAACGACTGTCTGAAAGCCTCCGTGCGCGCTGGAATCTCTCTAATTTTACATTCGTGATCTCCTCGGGAGGTATAAGTAGGGGGAAGCAATATATTCGATACCTCATCCAGAAACTCACCCTCTCGAAACCTGGCGAGCAAGCTACACCGCGATGCAGAGCGCCTCTCTTGCAGAGTTTGCCACTTGAGTTTGTTAAACATCTCCGTAACGCTATCACGGTTACCAAATAACCCTGTGACGAAACGCGCCGCTCTTCTTTGGATCTTCTCTATCTCCTCTGTCAACCCGATCTGGTAAGGATCCCACACTGATGAGCAATACTCAAGTATAGGTCGAACGAGTGTTTTGTAAGCCACCTCCTTTGTTGATGGACTACATTTTCTAAGGACTCTCCCAATGAATCTCAACCTGGTACCCGCCTTACCAACAATTAATTTTATATGATCATTCCACTTCAAATCGTTCCGCACGCATACTCCCAGATATTTTACGGAAGTAACTGCTACCAGTGTTTGTTCCGCTATCATATAATCATACAATAAAGGATCCTTCTTTCTATGTATTCGCAATACATTACATTTGTCTATGTTAAGGGTCAGTTGCCACTCCCTGCACCAATTGCCTATCCGCTGCAGATCTTCCTGCATTTCGCTACAATTTTCTAATGCTGCAACTTCTCTGTATACCACAGCATCATCCGCGAAAAGCCGCATGGGACTTCCGACACTATCTACTAGGTCATTTATATATATTGTGAAAAGCAATGGTCCCATAACACTCCCCTGTGGCACGCCAGAGGTTACTTTAACGTCTGTAGACGTAGCTTCTGGGTTTCCAAAAACGACATGATACTCGAGCAAAAAACATGTTCTAAAATTCTACAACAGATCGACGTCAGAGATATAGGTCTATAGTTTTGCGCATCTGCTCGACGACCCTTCTTGAAGACTGGGACTACCTGTGCTCTTTTCCAATGATTTGGAACCTTCCGTTCCTCTAGAGACTTGCGGCACATGGCTGTTAGAAGAGGGGCAAGTTCTTTCGCGTACTCTGTGTAGAATCGAATTGGTATCCCGTCAGGTCCAGTGGACTTTCCTCTGTTGAGTGATTCCAGTTGCTTTTCTATTCCTTGGACACTTATTTCGATGTAAGCCATTTTTTCGTTTGTGCGAGGATTTAGAGAAGGAACTGCAGTGCGGTCTTCCTCTGTGAAACAGCTTTAGAAAAAGGTGTTTAGTATTTCAGCTTTACGCGTGTCATCCTCTGTTTCAATGCCATCATCATCGCAGAGTGTCTGGATATGCTGTTTCGAGCCACCTACTGATTAAACGTAAGACCAGAACTTCCTAGGATTTTGTGTCAAGTCGATACATAGAATTTTACTTTCGAATTCACTGAACGCTTCACGCATAGCCCTCCTTACGCTAACTTTGACATCGTTTAGCATCTGTTTGTCTGCGTTTAAACTTGGAGTGAAGCTCTCTTTGCTTTCGCAGTAGTTTCCTGACTTTGTTGTTGAACCACGGTGGATGTTTCCCGTCCCTCACAGTTTTACTCGGCAGATACCTGTCTAAAACGCATTTAACGAATGCCTTAAATTTTTTCCATAAACACTCAACATTGTCAGTGTCGCAACAGAAATTTTCGTTTTGATCTGTTAGGTAGTCTGGAATCTGCCTTCTATTACTCTTTATATTCCTATGAACTTCCATATTCAGGGATGCTGCAACGGCCTTATGATCACTGATTCCATGTTCTGCACTTACAGAGTCGAAAAGTTCGGGTCTGTTTGTTATCAGTAGGTCCAAGATGTTATCTCCACGAGTCGGTTCTCTGTTTAATTGCTCGAGGTAATTTTTCGGATAGTGCACTTAGTATAATGTCACTCGATGCTCTGTCCCTACCACCCGTCCTAAACATCTGAGTGTCTCAGTCTATATCTGGCAAATTGAAATCTCCACCTAAGACTATAACATGCCGAGAAAATTTATGTGAAATGTATTCCAAATTTTCTCTCAGTTGTTCTGCCACTAATGCTGCTGAGTCGGGAGGTCGGTAAAAGGAGCCAATTATTAACCTAGCTCGGTTGTTGAGTGTAACCTCCACCCATAATAATTCACAGGAACTATTCACTTCTACTTCACTACAGGATAAACTACTACTAACAGCGAGAAACACGCCACCACCGGTTGCATGCAATCTATCCTTTCTAAACACCGTCTGTGCCTTTGTAAAAATTTCTGCAGAATTTATCTCTGGCTTCAGCCAGCTTTCTGTACCTATAACGATTTCAGCTTCGGTACTTTCTATCAGCGCTTGAAGTTCCGGTACTTTGCCAATGCAGCTCCGACAGTTTACAGTTACAATACCGATTGTCATAACAAAGCCGACCCCGCGTTGGAGCGGGACAGAGGACCGAGAAAGAAAGAAAGAAAGAAAGAAAGAAATCATACGGTAGGGAGAAAAGGAGGTCCCCATCGAAAAAGTCGGAATAGTGCTGACTTATCAAACAGGTAGTCATCGTATCTCTTTTTGGAGATGGAAGTCTTTAAACGAGTTACTATTTCCACAAGACCGCTCTGTCGACCCACGTGGATCAGTACGATAGGGAGCGGTGGGGTGGGGAGAGGACAGGGAGATAGGAGCGAGGCACGCACGCACGCCGTTGGCGAGCGGTCTTGCCAGTAATTGAGGCCCGGCCGGCCGCTAAATCTGGACGAGTAATGGAATTAGGCGGCGCTCGTCGTCGCCTATTAACACGGCACGCGCTGCGCGGCCGGCGGCCACCAGGGGCGGCGCCGGGACCGGACGGGCCGCGCAAATTAGTTGTAAGAGGTGGGCGGCGGCAGCGGCGGCGGCTTTAATAAGTGATTGAGAGGCGGGAGGCGGCGCCGCGTGCGGCTGACACCCGCGGCGGCCCGCTAATTGGATCGGTCAGCGGCAGCGCGCCTGCCCTGTCCTCCCACTGTCCCCCGGCTCACGTGACAGGTAACAGCGTCTCCACGGTGAGCCGTCAGCAGTACGTCTGCGTAACAGCACTTACCGAAATGGAAATAAAAGACTGCACGTCTGATTTCGAAAATACACTGTCAAGGCAGCTTATCATTATCATCGCCCCCATTTATTTAATTTTATTTATTTTGACAGAGCACAGTGTAGAAAGAACACTCCATGGATTGTCTGCACGTAAACCTTGGTCAGGAGGCTGATTGTGCGTGCAGAGGGAACTTAGAAAACATACTCACATATTGCGACCGTCTACACACACAAACACACACACACACACAAACATACAGAGAGAGAGAGAGAACGACAAAATACTACCAATAAATTCCATAGTTCTAAGACAGTTTTTGTTGTTCAATGATTGATATTCTTATCCATGTTACCAGTGAGTTCAACACGCATGTAAGAACACGACAACCAATATAAATCAGTGTTGGCGTTCGTATACTCAATGACAACTGTTTTAATACCGTTAGCTCTTTCCAAAACGCAGGCTACACGACTCGCCTAACTGACCACGGGCTCTGAATAGGAAAGAGTGACAACGGCCGAAATCCTGGAAAAATAAAGCAGTTGTATTCCAGTCATCTTTTGGATATTGTAGCTGCTCTTATTTTCGTACTTTCTAAGAAAAGCTGGAGAGAACTTCCGGCTAATGCAAGACACCTGTTATTAGGTTTGTTGTTACCCGAACATGTGTCTACACTTTATATGATATCTTCAGTGGGACTTTTTGTTTATTTTCTCTCACGTGACACCAGCTATGTGCTCTACACCACGTCTTTTTTCTATGCTGTGGTCTTTCTTCCCTTGTTCATGACGTGCCAAAATGTTTCATTCCATATTGTTGGTTTTTGCTGTCACACCCGCGTTTGATATAATTTATCGGCATAAAGTCTTTACCGCCATTTCACGTGATGTTAGCAACAGCACTCCGTTTTCAGGCCACAAGTGGCCCATCGAGGCCATCCGACCGCCGTGTCATCCTCACTGAGGATGCAGATAGGAGGGGCAAGTGGTCAGCACACCGCTCTCCAGGTCGTTATGATGGTTTTCTTTGACCGGAGCCGCTACTATTCGGTCGAGTAGCTTCTCAGTTGGCATCACGAGGCTGAGTGCACCCCGAAAAATGGCAACAGCTCATGGCGGCCCGGATGGTCACCCATCCAAGTGCCGGACATGCCCGACAGCGATTAACTTCGGTGATCTGACGGGAACCGGTGTATCCACTGCGGCAAGGCCGTTGCCCACGTGATGTTGCATGACGAAAAAACAATGACAAGCTGTAGAATGCATGGTAGATGTAAAACTACCAGCATACACAACTAATAGCGTCATATGTGAAAGAAAATAAACAAAAAATCCATTGAAGGTAGCATATAAAATGCTGCGGCATGTTTTTGTAAAACCAAAACAAATAAAAGGGCGTCTTATACAGATTCCCTGTTATTCTTCTGTACTATTGATCTGTTGTCCAGGTTGAAGTTTCGACAGTACTGAATAGCGAGGTCTTTTTGCCCGAAGGTTTTTGTAAGGGTCCCCAGTGCTACGGGATTGCATCTGATAGATATTTCTGCTACAAGGCACCTATATCAGACATCTGGTTAACGAAAGCATATTCTTCCAGCACCAGATGCAAGAAATTTACCGACACTTGACGTTCAGCAAGCGCTAGAAGTCCAGCATAATAGGCACATGAATTAGCAATATTATCTCGATGCAGGGCGCTAGACGGTAGATCAATAGCCGGTTTCAATGAATAATTGATTTCGAAACTCCGCTTTCAATTAACAAGGAGGCAGTAACGACGTTCAAGGTTGTTGTGTAAACTCAGATCTAACAGAAGAGCCCCCGCATGACTGAAACATATCACTCGAACTAATCAATTGATAACTGCTCACGAGTACTGCAAATTTCGTGCATTGATAACAGATTATTCAGTACGTTCACATTGCCATAAAATATGTTCAGGATCTGTCGTTTGATATGACGATTCCCTTAAAGTTTTTTAGATAAAATAAACGTTATTAACATTCTGTACATTTAGACTTCCTTTCTCCATGTTCATAGTCACTCTGGCGAGGAACACATTTCTCCCAGCAAGAGACCAGTTTATTGTTACCATCACTATAGAATGTTAGACTTCGTTTATGCAACCACAACCTCTTCCCTACTTGCACCGCTTCATCACTATAAAAGCGAAGTCTTCGTAGGTGTTTTTTAAGTTCTGGAAGCAGATGAAAATCAGATGGGACCAACTCGGGACTCTATGGAGGATGATCGATGACAGTGAACTCTAGTCGCCCTATTGCTGCAGATTTCGAAGCGCTCGTACGTGGTCTGTCAGTGGCATGCTAAAGGAAGGTGCTCCATGTCTGGACGAACTCTTTGAATTAGAAACGTGATTAGAGCACGCTGTTTCTCACTCACCGACTTTGTTACGTTACATACCGCTACGTTACACGCTACAAATCGGAGCACTCTAGTGGCAGAGAGCTACAAATATGTAGAAACGAAGAATAAATATGTAGAATGTTAAAATACGTTTGTACTACTTAAAAAGCTTTAAGAGTTTTCACATAAAAAATCCGGAGGTTTAGAAATCTGAACGAGGTGTCAAAGTCGTTAAGATATGGACTGATATTTGCGAGTAGTGGTTCCCTAAATGTTGGGTTATTCTTTCAACAAGGACGTAGTTCATTCCTTCCCTTATCTTTCCCATCAGAACTAATGGTCCGTCTCTGCTAAGGAAACGGCGAAACCTAATTTTTATGTCTTTTCTTTGTTCCGTCATTTTGAGTTAGAATCATCTAGAACCTCTTCAGTAATCGAAATTATCTCTTATACTCGTTATTCCGTATTTACTAGGTTTGTCAAGTGCATACTGTTCTTCAGAATTCCAATTTATTCTTTATCGAGGGCGTGTAAATCGAGTAATTTACGTAGAAAGAAGTTATTAACTTGGCAATGAACATTATACTTCGAAGGGGGCATACCATCCTATGAGAACAGATGAAGAAAAAGAGTTCAAGGAGGTTAGTGTAGAGTTTAATGTTATGTCGACGTCGAGGATATGAGAGAAGGAGCGCTTGTTCAGTTGGACAAAGAACGACGAGAGGCTGAGCACTGGTCTAATAAACCACCAGAGTATTCGGCTGAATTGAATTAAAGAAGCCACGAGGAAAACGTGATTCAGTGTTACCGAATGAATGTATGAACCGGTTTTCCTAGATATGTGTCCGCTGTTTTAACCATTGCACCCTCTTCCTCAGTCTATAAGAGATCGCTAGACGATCAAAGGAATTGCAGAAAGACTTGGACAAGATTTTCACATAGTGAAATGAATTGCAGCTCTCTTTAAATGTGGATAATTGCAAGGTAACGCACGTGACAAAAAGAAAGAACCGTGCAGTGTATGATTACAAGATTAGCGCTGAATATCTTGAGCACCCCACATCTATAAGTGTTTAGGGGACACTCAAATTTGTAAGGAAAAATGCAGACATCTGTAAATAAAATCACGTACTAGACGCCAGTGTGACCAGATGTACTGTTCTAGTGTTTGAAGTATCAAGTGGGCCTGACAACAGACTATCAAGATGTGTTACAGGGATAGTAACTGGCCGGTGTTACACATTCGAAAGCCCAATAGAAATATTCGAAGAACTTAAATGGTGGGAAGAGAGACAAACCAGTTCTCTTGAAACCCCCTGGATAGATTTACAGAACATTTACTCGATGAAGACAGTTTGACAGACTGGCACCACGCTGTGTCTTGCGTATGGACCACGAGAATGAGATAAGAGAATTTAGAGCGAAAATCGTTCTGGTACCTCTGACAGTGGACCTCTTCTACTGAAAGCCGTTTGCGTTCTATATTTTGTAAGAGGTAGTATGCTTTCCATATTTTGTAAGAGACAGTAAAGGAAGAAAAAAAAGAGTCAAGTAAAGATGCGTTTTAAAGTGCGTACTTTAAGAGTTATGAGCTTGTCTTCAGTAGAAGAGATGTGCGTCTCAGTAGCAAAGGTGAACAACTGCTCATAGTTCTCAACGGACGCACTTAGTGGCGCATGTTTACTGGAAGTTTTTTCTTGTGTTGGTCCATAATACCTCTTCCCAAAATACGGAAAGCAAAGAAGTAGAACAGGTCCACTGTCAGAGCTATCAGAACGATTTTCGCTTATAGCTTTCGACTGTATTGTTCCGGACAAGAGTCCCTTACTTCAAATCGATGTAAACCAGAACATTATGACCACCTACCTAATAGCTGGTATGTTCACCTTTGGTATGGATAATAGCGGCGACCCATCGTGGCATGGAAGCAATGAGGCTTTCGTTGATTGCTGGAGGGAGTTGGCACTATTTTTCCACGTAGATGTCACCTAATTCCCGTATATCCCGGGGAGGAGGCGATGAGCTCTGACGTAACGTTCAGTCACATCCCAGATGTTGTTGATCAGTTTCAGAAATGGCGAGTTGGGCAGCCCAGCACATTAACTAGCACTCGCCACTGGGTTCTTCGAACCACTCCATCACATTCCTGGCCTTGTGACATGGAGCGCCGGCCGCAGTGGCCGAGCGGTTCTAGGCGCTACAGTCTGGAACCGCGCGACTGCTAAAGTCGCAGGTTCGAATCGGGCATGGATGTGTGTGATGTCCTTAGGTTAGTTAGGTTTAAGTAGTTCTAAGTTATAGGGGACAGATGACCACAGCAGGTAAGTCCCATAGTGCTCAGAGCCAAGCCATTTGACATGGAGCGTTGTCTTGTTGAAAAATGCCACTGCCATCGGGAAACTTGATCGTTATGAAGGGGTGTACGTGGTCTGCAACCGCCGTCATAGTGCCTTGCGCGAGCTCTACTGGACCCATGGATGCTCACGTGAATGTTCCTCAGAGCAGAATGGATCCGCTGCCATCTTGCCTTCGTACCGCAGCACGGGTGTCAAGGAGCTGTTCTCTTGTAAGACGACGTATTCGCGTTGTACCATCGGAATATTGAAGAAGGTATCGGGATCCATTAGATCATGCAACGCTCTACCATTGCCCCAACGTCCAGTGTCGATGGTCACGTGCCCATTTCTCTGGTAGTTACCGATGTCATGATGTTAATCATGATGTTAACATTGACACAAGCCTGAGTCGCCGGCTGTGGAGGCCCATCGTTAGAAGTATTCGGGGCACTGTGTGTTCAGATACACTTGTATTCTGCCCAGTGTTAAAGTCTGACGTTAGTTCTGCCAGTTAGCCGCCTGTCCTGTTTTACCAGTCTGCCCAGCCTATGACGCCCGACCTCTGTAATGAGGGGTACCCGCCCAATCCCAAATCCTACGACGTCTGGAATTGGTTTCATCTTAGTTTCGCCTCGTGTTGAAGACACTCATCACAGCATTCCTCGAACACCCAAGTCGAGCCGTTCCCGAAATGCTCGTGCCTAGCCTCCGGGCCATCACACCATCACAATATTCAGTCGTTCAAACTAAGATAGATCGCGCCCCTTCCCCATTCTACTCTCAGATAGCACGCCCACTGAAACTACATGCACCGTGCGTGTGTCCGACTGGCAGTCATTCCTCGCCAAGTGACGGTGCTATTGCCTGGACGGGTTTATATCTATAATAGATCGGTAGTCATAATTTTCTGGCTAATCAGCTTATTTACCCTTCTCTATTATCCTTGAATGTTTGAAACATCAGCAGGGGAATGATCTTGTACGTAGATACATTGGGTGTAAGCGATTATTGTTTCAACATATCACATTGGTGTAGAGGAAGTCGCGACAAACAATTTGATATAGAACATTTGCGCTCCACCAACTAGGAAAACCAGCTCAAACTGGCCTACAAAACCATCAAAGCCACAGCGCATGCGCGTCGCGCGATATTTCTACTATTTTCTCGCTATCTTTGCGCCAACTATTAGTGCTAGAGAAAAATATGTATAAGACCTTTTTTCGTAGGAATTTAAATATAATTAAATTTTGTGGTGGGATACGTTTTCGATAGAGGTCATTGTTATTGAAGGAAAACTTACAAAAGTGATCTTCAAACGCATATGCATCCGCCTCCGGTCGGGATTTTTAGCATGTTGTTCACGGCACTCTCACCTAGCACAGTACAAAAGTTTGCTTCTAGACGAATTATTTCCCATATTACAAATTTATAGGTCATCAGTGACAGAGATATTACGTCACAGGCACAGTTGTGCACTTACAAATTGTAAAATTGACGTTTGTGTAAATTTTTGTTCAGCTTTATGAATTTAACAGCATTAAATTAACTCTTAAATCGTTTCGATCGTCTGGCCTTCTTGCTACAAAACTGGTGTGCTTGTAAGGGTTAAGTTTAGGTAGAACTGTAAACGTAATTAGTTTTTCGCATAACGTTTATAAAAGACTTTCTTTCATTGCTCTCACCACAAATTTTATACTGACAAAGTTAACGAAATGGGCGACTAAACCGGTTGCGTAGCCGGCCGCTGTGGGCGAGCGGTTCTAGGCGCATCAGTCCGGAACCGCGCTGTCGCTGCGGTCGCAGGTTCGAATCCTGTCTCGTGCATGGATGTGTGTGATGTCCTTGGTTAGTTAGGTGTAAGTAGTTATAAGTCTTGGGGACTGATGACCTCAGATGTTAAGTCCTATAGTGCTTAGAACCATTTGAACCATTTTGAACCGGTTGCGTAATAGTCCAGTCAATGAAGATCAACAAATGTCGAATATGGCAAATAATTCGTGTAGTCACAAATTTATGTACAGTGGTAGGAGAAAGTGTCATGAACAACATACTACAAGTCCTGATTGGTGGGGCCGGCCTGTGTGGCCGTGCGGTTCTAGGCGCTTCAGTCTGGAACCGCGTGACCGCTACGGTCGCAGGTTCGAATCCTGTCTCGGGCATGGATGTGTGTGATGTCCTTAGGTTAGTTAGGTTTAAGTAGTTCTAAGTTCTAGGGGACTGATGACCATAGTTGTTAAGTCCCATAGTGCTCAGAGGCATTTGAACCTGATTGGTGGGAGCGGCTGTGAGGATGTGTTTGAAGGTCACTTTTGTAAGTTACTCTTGAATAATACATTAACAGCAGCCTCTATCGAAAACATTTCGCACTACAGAATGAAACTAAATTAAATTTCCTACAAAAAAGGTCCTAGTCATTATTTTTTCTAGGGCTAGTAGTATGCGCAAATAGAGCAGGAGAATATCGAAATTTTTTTTTGGTACGGAGGTTTAGGACAGTTTCCCATCTTGATGGACGACAAGTGCACAGTATCGAATTGCTTGACTCGATATCCTCTATACCACTGTAATACATTGTAAACAGTTATCGCTTACACCCTCTATGTATAGATGTATATACAGGTCCATAAGAGATTGAAGTGCCGAGAGTTAGCGAAACCGTAGAAGTATTTCCTTAATTACCGCTGACGATGTCTTCGAAAGCTACGCCATGCCCCCCCCCCCCCCCCTCCCCAAGTAACATCAGATAAGATTTTTCTTTTCCAGACCCCCAACGTGAACGGGACTTGAAGCTAGTGGCCAAAAATAAACCGAAAACTCTCCATCTCGAATGCAGACGCCTTCTGCGAAACAGCAGAGTTCATCATCTTCTCCTCAATAAGCATCACCTCTGTGAGCCGCCCCACCAGCACGACGCAGTGGTATTTTGTCGCTCTGGGTTGACTGTCGCAGATCTGCCGCCGCCGACCACGGCAGACAAGGCGAGCGAAGCAGACCTCATTAGCCTGGCCGCAACTTAGGCGGTGCGTTCAGAGGATCGGACAGCCACCGGGGGTATGTGTGGCATAATTACTGGCGGCTGCCTTTGAGCAGCCACTGGCAGACAATGCGACACTGCCAACTCGCCTAACAAGCCTCCCCAATATGCAAACACGGACACAGACGAACCGCCCACACCCTGTAGGAATGCCGAGGGGAAGGCCTGCAGAGCAGACGACGAAGGTGCCTCCTCCTCTTCCTCCCAAGTTACTGCCAAGGTTCACCACAACGTCTAGCAAAATCAAGAAGATGCAAATTGCTGGCGAGGCTATTTGTCATTACTGCCTAACATACACTAATGGGCGAAAACATTATGACCACTGATCATTTCATGACTGAATGCCTGCTGGTGACGTTACAGAAATGTGACGCCGTAAGGAAAGTATAGAAGCGAAACAGATATGAGCGGGGAAACATTCTAACGGATCGCACGTTGGGAAAGCCACTAAGACGAGCGAAACTGACAAAGAACAGATTGTTGTTACTATACTGTATCTCCCACGGGGAGATGCTTGATAAGAAGTACTAAGACACAAGTAAACAAGACCAAGGGTTTATTACAACCACACTAACAGGCATACTCCTGAAATACACAGTGAACAAACGTAGTTGGGCGTAAAGACTATACCACTGATAATCCACAACGACGGGAGTTGAGGGTTCGACGTAGTTGGCCAACAATTACTTCTCGGGGTATCGCTGGAAAGTCGTAGGTCTCGCTGTGGTGGCTTGCGACCGTGCTCTGATTATGGGTTGCTAAGAGCCGGCCCATGAATCAGTTCAGAACTCCAGTGGAGCGAACTGCCGACGTGTTGGCTTGCTCCGCCCTGTATAGCGGAGACGTGAACAAATTCGTAGCGATCCAGTTCCGCACACTCTGGCATTGCGGAGGAAATACGACTCAGGCTCGGAGGACATCTGGTGGCGCGTGTTCCGCCGTCTGTCGTCCTTGTGATCGACGTAGTCCGAGGAGGCGACGCCTTGTACATATGCAAGCCCGCAATGCTTCAGTGTCTGAGGGTTTCCCGCTCCTGTAGGCAAATAGCGGGTACATGGTAGTTATGGCCTGGTGCATGAGAACGAGCATATCGGAAATAGCGAAGTTGACTGTTGGTATGCTACTGTCATTAGCATCTGTGGAAAGAGGTTATAAGACGATGAAGCCACGAGTAGGCGGTGAAGTGCTTATCACCCTGTGATGTAAAATAGGTGGCGATCTGTGGCAGATATAACGACAGAGCACAACGCTGGTGCAAGTACGTTTCGGAGTACTTCGTTCAGCGTACATTGTTGAACAGGGCCCTCTGCATCAGACGACCCTTACGTGTTCCCATCGATATCGTCCATTACGATAGCAGTGGGTGTGGATCTTCGAGACTGGACCGTCAGTCAGTGGAAACATGTCACCTGGTCGGATAAATCACGTTTCTTGTTGAACCAGGCTGATGGTCATGTACACATACGCTGTTACCCAGGCGAATGGCTGGTTGAAACTGCGCCCCGAACGCAGGCTGATGGGGGCCCGTTTTATTCTGTGGGATACACTCACTTGGGTTTCCATGTAGCGTGTGTTAGTAACCGAAGGCACCATGACAGCTATGGACTACGTGCACATTGTTACGGACCGCCTGCATCCCTTCATGACTGACGTCTTCCCCGTAAGAATGGGAAAGAACGACTAGTTAAAATTTATAGCGGTGTTTTAGTTCCGAATGATCGGTATTTTTCGGTATTTCTTTGGTCTCTGTTTTAACAGGTGTTTTTTTTATTTTTTGCTAAAAACCGATTAAAAAACTGAAATATCTATTAGCCATACCAGCAGTGCCAAAATCTTTCGTTTTCAAATAAACTCTTTTCAAAAAAGAAATAATTTTTATTCGTAAAACTTTCATTGTTTTGAAATATTGTGTTATTATAGAAAATGGGAAAAGCGATCAGTACTGTTTTATTGACAATGCCGACAGAAACGAGCAACAAAAAAAAATGGTTGAAATTCCTCTGAGCACTATGGGACTTAACATCTGAGGTCATCAGTCCCCTAGAACTTAGAACTACTTAAACCTAACTAACCTAAGGACATCACAAACATCCATGCCCCAGGCAGGATTCGAACCTGCGACCGTAGCAGTCGCGAGGTTCCGGACTAAAGCTCCTAGAACCGCTCGGCCACCGCGGCCGGCAAATCGAGCAACAAACACATGGCATAAGAACTGGTACAGTACTACTGGGATAATGATGGCCCTGTCGCCGCGTGTCGTGGCTTAAGGTACCTCTGTACGTGCAGTGTGCATCACTTGACTCCACCTGGTCTACAGGGTAATTTCTCGCTGTCGTCGCCGCACATCCATTGTACTGCAGAACTCCACCAAACCTAGTCTGGAAATAACTTTACGAAGTGACGTAGCAATGTAGTACAGTGCTTCATTTCCTTTTCAAGATTAATCTGTCTGCCATTTCTGTGAGATAATAGAAGAGGAAGGAAATTTCCTATTAGTAATAAATTAAACACTTAACGACAATTCATTCATAATATACATTAAAAAAACAAATAGCTGATCTCCTGCCTGTGTCTATATAATAGGAGGAGGAAGAGATTAGTGTCCAACGTTTCGTCGACGACGAGGTCATTAGAGACGGAGCACGAACTTGTATTAGGGAAGGATGGAGAAGGATGCGACCGTTCCCTTTCGAAGGCACCATCTCGCCGTTTTCCTTAAGCGATTTAGTGAAATCACAGAAAAGCTGAATCAGAATGGCAGGGTCCTCCCGAATGCGAGTCCAGTGTGCTAACCACTGCACCACCCACTCTATTATATAATTTGCTTTTATCTGCTTGTAGTGTTGGGAAACGGAAGAATTAACAAGAAAAACAAATTTATTCAACCTCAGTTGTCACCATTTAGCACGGCTATTTGTAATGCCCAAATATGGTTGATCCTCGATTACAGCTTTTTTTTTGTCAGAGTTTCCAAAACATTAAAATCAATAGGAGAATACTGAAATTTTTTGAAGTATTTAATCTCTTAGCACTTTCCGAGAATAGCGGCGAACGCTGCACGGACTAAGTTTTACTTTTATTTGCCTATTTAGTTTAGTATCTTTATTCAACGTTTCTTGAAACTGAGAGGGTAAAAAATTTTTCAATCTTTTTTTAGATTTCTACCGTTATTCCAGGAAATAAGGGGACTAAAAAACCGAAAATCGCTTGTTTCAGAAACCAGCTATTTTGAGCGTTTTTAAAAGTCAGGCTAAACTGGCCTGAAAAAAAAAAACCTACGTAACCGAAAAGCGGTTGTTTCAGCGATAACCAACATACCTGCTTCCCCGACGCCGATGGCACTTTTCAGAGGATAACAGTCCGTTCCACAACATCAGAATTGTGCTACCGTGGTTTGAGGAGCATGATAGTGAACTTAGGTTGCTTTCTTGGTCAGTAAATTCGCCTGCTTTGAACCCGATGCTATCATATCTGGGACGCTGCTTTCTATCAGCTCTGCTTCCACAAACCACCAGCCCGTAATATACGGTAATTGCGTGACCTGTGCGTAGGAATCTAGTGTCACATGCCTTCGGACAACCTTCCAAGGAATTATATGTGGATCAACTCGCTATTAAGGTGCTGATCGTAATGTTTTGGCTCATCAGTGTGTAGGTCAAAGGAAAATCAATGGAAGAATATCGTCGAAACCGTTTAAGACAAGGTCATTAGATTCGGTGGAGACTACATCTCATGTCTAATAGAGTAAAAGAGCAAAATCTTTACGCAATCGCGCACCAAATTTACTGACAATCTAATGAGTAAAAATAACTATACGTTGGATTTCGGCTGCTAGTTAGCTCTCCCTGGATCTATTTCCGCACTTGCTTCATTTGCAGTTTTGATATTCACATCTTCTAACAAGGGTTACCGTGCTCTTATCCAGTATCCAAATGAGAGTGCCAGTTAGTAGCCACAGATTTACACGTTAAAGCTGTAAGTAGTGTGGAAATGGAAGTTATCTAAGATTAACACACAATTATTGAGTACTGCCTTCCGGGTTTTAAGGAAGACTAAACATATTTTTGTTTTTATGCGCACGATGCACAGACTTTTAGAGCGCCAGGGGAGCCACAGTGTTACGTGAGACGAGAAGCGTCAGACGCAGTGTTACTAGCATCTGGAAGGAGGCAGCATTCAGATCGAGCAATAATGGATCACACGCAGTCAACAGGTACCGACCATCATCTATGCCCAATGAAATATCAACACGACGCGGCTTTTTTCTATATACCTGTGTATGACCGACAGAAAGTGGCTCGCTGTTGAAACCAGTGAAGCAATCTTACATACATTCATATGTTCTAAACCACTGACAAACGCTGGACAAAGCATACCTTTTACTCCTTTTACTGTTTTTAACTTTATTTCGTTACATTACAGTTACTAAATATTCATATTCACTTCTCAGCCACTAATGGCTGCGCATATATGTTTGTGTGTGCTGTGATAGGTGTTTGATGATCTTCACGGTTCTTGCAAAATCAGTATAAATAGTTGCGTGGCCAGTTACCGAAATTTTTCAAATTATGCTTTTTCCTTAAAAGACACCTGTTTCACTTTTCAATTACCTACTGGTTCAAGTTTTTCAGGGTCTGTGTCACACTCCCCCTCGGGGCATAGAAACCTGTTCGTTTTATATCCCACGTCAGTCCTAATACGAATCATATATATTGTAGCAACATTCTAGTACACATAACACATTATTCTATTATGTTCTGCGTCGTTTTAAAAGATGTCAGAATACATACCGTCGCCCCATTTAGTTTTTAGGATAGTGTTACATCTACATATTGTATTCATTAATCACATACGTATCGTTAAGTTCATAGCTTTACATTTCTGCACCTCTGGCTCCCGATCTTTATCCTTGGTTGAAGTGCTCTATAAATCTGAATGGATATTAGTACAAGTCTCTTCCAATAATAGTTTCGCACTAGTACAGAAACCCTGAGATTCCTGTTGATTCAGTCTGCAAAGTGATTAGCTAACTGTATTACGTAAATAACTATCTTGCGTAAAAATATTATTTCTGCTCTACTGACAAAGACAAAAGCGTGCTACGTGATCACGTTAAACTTGGAGTAAACTAACATGAAGTTCTCAAGTTGCCAGTGAAGTGTGACGAAAAGGTACAGCGTTCCATTCGTTGACTCTCTTCCTCTTATATGATCAACATCCGCTGGAATTCTGTGCGTACGAAAATCAGGCACACGATTCTACAACATCTGAGCTCTTATGAGTGAGCTGATCATCAAGTATACGAGAGTGTGACACAGGCATTGTGAAGGAATTCTACGGAAAAGCTTTCCTATAACCAGCAGTGTTACCATATTCGTACTTATACGGTATCATTTCAGTAATTGAGATATTTCAAGGTACCACATCTAAAATGATTCCTTGCCGTTTTTAACTATTTTAGTTCGTTTATCCACTATGGAACAATTTCAGCCTTACTCTTTTTCAAGTACCCTGTTAACGATATTTTACAAAAACTCTGTTACATTTTTATTACATTTCTGATAGTTAAAGCTAAAAGCAATCATGAAACAGAATATAGGATACGTTACTCGTATATGCAATAAATTAATTCAAACAGTCATTAGCTATCTGACTATCAAAATTATCTGGTGGCAACTACTGCCTTACTGGTCTTTTGTACGTGACGCATATGAAGCACACAACTTAGCGTTGTCCTTTCGAGTGTATGATTGAAACGTTACAACTAGCACTGTCGGCACTGTAGTGCGTCACTAGTTTAAAATCACATATAATGGTAAACACATAGTCATACTCGAGGTATTGGCTAGATTGAACAACAGTTTGTTTGAACAGATTCAGCAAAAGGTGCTGTTACAAACACGTCGTATCAACTGTACACTTCAGATGTACAGACATGTTGTAAATATGTGTCAAACGTGTTTCACCTTACTTAGCAGCGTATGTACAGGGCTAAGAGAATAGGGGTTAGTTTAAAGGCGTTGAAAATGTAGTAGAATGTAATGTACAATAAGATAACAAAATGTGCGGAAAAATCTCACGTCTTTATAAAGTGGTCACAATAAATATTGCATGTTACCGAAACTTTAAAATTGAACGTTGTGATTCAGAAATACGTGATGATATAAATACTTTGGTTTGTTTGTAATGTAATTCCAGCGGAAACGGTCCATGTTTCTACCGAGCGGACTGTATGTGCGGTCTATGGCAACTGTTTCACCTGTAAACATTATAATACCTGTGCTGTGTGTCATCACGAGAGCTGTAGTGCTTCCGGATGTTTTGGACAACAATAACGTAGGATCAGAGGCGCTGTATAGTCACTCCAATAGGGCAGCGAATGAGACAGGCCGACGTCGCAGTAGTTGTCGCTGTGAGTCGAAGTTATGTCTCTAGAACGTGGTACAAGGTTCTAGCGACAGATCAGTTGCGGATCGTTACAGCAGTGGCCACTGAAGATAAAAGAGCAGGAGTGCAGGTCTGATATTTGCAAGTAAACATCAGCAACACATGCGACGCGTCTACGACGACAGTTCTAAACAGCTACAGGAATGCAGGTGACGACATAAATGATACCAAATAGGCTCCATGAGAAGAGATTACGTGACAGAACACCTATCAAGGCTCCCCGTCTAAATTGGGTTTGGAGGGGTGCACGTGTCACTTGGACACAAAACCACTCTTTATGAGCGAGGTAGCATTGGGACACAACGCTCTCTTTTGATGAGACCTAAATCAGTCTTCATCCAGACATTATTGATATTGGTGTGTAGAGGCAACTATGACAACGTTTACACCCCAGATGTAGTATAGAGCGCCACCCTTATCGAGGAGGTACAGCAGTGTTTTGGCATGGAATCACGTATGGCGCAGTACATCCACTGTGCCAATAAACTGGAAGATGACTTGCATGCGTTGTGGCTCTGTTCTGTGAACATATTTGAGCGGGATTCACTCTGATGGACGATAGTGCAACCCCCAATGTTACACTCTTGTGAACATCTTCCTAATGGACCATACGAACAGTCAGATGCAAAGACCCCATATTCTCCAGATAGCAGTTGCATTAAAAATGCGTGGGCCATGCCAAAATGAGCGGCTGGCAAGCGCCCTTTCCCACCACACACGGGAAAGAGGCCGCCGTGGAAGAATAGATCAATATCGCATACCCTTATCTGGACAGTTTGGTGAGGGGATATGCCGGACAGCATTAGTGTCTCAGCTACGAGGACCACTTGGTTGTATGTTATACAAGATGACAATGAGAATAAACTGTAGTGTCTGAAGTGAAATTTTTTTCTTTATCAAGTGGAAATTTGTTTATCTTCTTTATTTTCGTTTCTTGTGACTGTATCTGATAGTGAAAAACCAATTTTGTTTCCTGTTATGTCCAGTATGGTCAGTAAAGCAATATGCAACATTTATTTTGACCGTTGCATTAAAGCCACATCCTCTTAGGATCGAGATGTCTTAATAATTATCTGCGTTGTGTCTCCGTTTGTCTTCTGTCACTGTGAGAAAGCTGGTGAGCTCTAGGGAGCCGCAGAGCTTCTTCGTAGAACTGGTACAGATTCTGCAGTAATTTCTATGTTTGTAATTAAGTCTGTTCATTTAAAACTAAGTCTCACTAGTCTCCACTTCTTGCAATATGTCCCCAAGTTTGCCGTTATGTTTTATGTAGAGCCTGCATCGAATCGTTAACGTTGAGTGCATTGTGTTATGACTACTTTATAGTAAGTACAAATGCGTTAGCGTTACTATCACTTTAGTTTGGTCGGAAACTGGAATAAGCACGACGCACACACTATATTTCATGCGTACACGCAACATTGGGCATCTGTAGGATTTTCATAATTTTCAATTACTTGCTGTTAATAAAACTGCTATTTGTAACGAGCAGTTTTATTACAACTACAAAATATTTATCATTATAATACTCAAATCTACAGGGATATCAGGAGTTTTTGTAAACAGTGGATTGTAACTTTTTCAAAGCGCTAACTGAGGAAATTCTAACGAAACATAACAACTGTTCAAGTATCCCGTAACATTTCGATGTTTATTCCTGTAAACTGAAACTGAACTGGATTCCTGTCTTTAACTTCGTGTATCTCTGTTGTAGTGCTGAACAAAGTAAACTGGTGTAATTCGAAAACGCTGTCTGATAAAAGAGCCGTCTAGGCTGAAACTATACAACTGTAATCTAATTACAGACAAATAAATTAGAAAACCAAAACTGTATACCAAATGAGCTGTCCTGCTAAATTCTGCATTGTGCGGTGCAGTGTGCAGTGCTACAATGCGTGACGTTACAATGTGTAACTTCCAACAAACAGCAAACAGAATTTTGAAAAAATAAATAAGCAATATGTTTTTATTACAATGCCCTGTGAATTTAAGTACCCAAAATTTTCTACACAAAATCCTTAATGATTGATACACACGCAAATGTGACACTGCACTGGAAGAATAAAACTATCTGCATATGGAATGAGACGTGAATACACTTTACCTAATTAGAATCATATAATAATTTTGAAATGCAAAGCCGTGTATAAATGATGTTGCTATATTCTGATTGTAATGTAACCGGCCCTAATTCTTTTTTACATATGGTTTACCTATGATAAAAGAAACTTGGTATTGCTCGAAGTGAAGAACATAAAATACGGTAAAACATGCAGCGCAGCACCAAGCAAGTTAAATAGGAAATGAGAAGCCTTGCACAGTGCAATGCAAAGACGTGCAACTATTTATTGTATGTAGATCATACTTCACCTTATATACAACTGTGTTCCGCTCTGTGCAGTGCGGCTACACACATCTACATCTACATAGATACTCTGCAAGCCACCGTACGGTACATGGTGGAGGGTACCCTGTACATCTACTAGTCGTTTCCTTTCCTGTTCCACTCGCAAATGGAGCGACGGAAAAACGACTGACAATATGCTTCCGTGTGAGCCCCAACTTCTCGTATCATATCTTCGTGGTCCTCACACGCAATACATGTTGGCAGCAATAGAATCGTTCGGCAGTCAGCTTCAAATGCCGCTTCTACAAATTTTCTCAATATGTTTCTCGAAAAGAACGTCGCCTTCCTTCCAGGGATTCCCATTTGAGTTCCCGAAGCATCTCCGTAGCACATGTTCTTCGAATCTGTTGTTAGTGTGCTCTTCAGTCCAAAGACTCGTCTGATGCAGCTCTCCATGCTAGTCTATCCTCTGTAAGCCTCTTCATCCCCGAATAACTATTGCACCCTATATCCGACTGAATCTGCTTACTGTATTCAACTCTTGGTCTGCCTCTACGGTTTTTACCCCACACGCTTCCATCCAGTACTAAATTGGTGATACCTTGATGCCACAGAATGTGTCCTAAAACCGATCCCTTCTTTTTGTCAGACTGTACCACAAATTTCTCTTCTCCCCAATTTTATCCAGTATCTCCTCATTAGTTCCGTGATCTATCCATCTAATCTTCAGCGTTCTTCTGTAGCAGCACATTTCGAAAGCTTTTATTCTCTTCTTGTCTGAACAGTTTATCGCTCATTTTCACATCCATACATGGCTACTCTCCATACAAATACTTTCCTGACATTTAAATCTATACTGGATACTAACAAATTTCTGTTCTTCAGAAACGGTTTTCTTGCCATTGCCAGTCTACATTTTATATCCTCCCTACTTCGACCATCATCAGTTGCTTTGCTTTCAAAATAGAAAAACTCATTTACTACTGTAAGCGTCTCATTTCCTAATCTAATTCCCTTAGCATGACCTGATTTAATTCGTCTACATTCTGTGATCCTCGTTTCGCTTTTGTTGATGTTCATCTTATATCCTACTTTCAAGGTACTGTATATTCCGTTCAACTGCTTTTCCAAGTCCTTTGCTGTCTGTGCCGAAATTGCAATGTCATTGGCAAACCTCAAAGTTTTATTTCTTCTCCCTGGACTTTAGCTCCCACTCCAAATTTTTCTTTTGTTTCCTTTACTGCATGTTCAGTATATAGATTGCATAACAACGGGGATAGGCTACAACCCTGTCTCACTCCCTTCTCAACCACTGCTTCCCTTGCGTGCCCCTCGACTCATAACTGCAATCTGGTTTCTGTACAAATTGTAAATAGCCTTTCGCTCCCTGTATTTTAGCCCTACCACGTTTAGAATTTGAAAGAGAGAATTCCAGTCAACATCGACAATAGCTTTCTCTGAGTTTACCTATCTTCTATGAAAAGTCGTAGGGTCAGTATTGCCTGGCGTGTTCCTACATTTCTCCGGAATCCAAACTGATCTTCCTCGAGGTCGGCTTCTACAAGTTTTTCCATTCTTCTGTAAATGATTCGCGTTACTATTTTGCAGCCATGACAAATTAAAGTGATAGTTGGGTAATTTTTACACCTGTCAGCACCTACTGTCTTTGGAATTGGAATTACTGTATTGTCCTTGAAGTTTGAAGCTATTTCACCTGGCTTTTATTCTTCTTATACACTGGAATCACGTGCCCTCCTTTCCAGTCGCTTCGGACTTGGTGCTGGGCGATAGATTTACGCCAAAGTAGTCTAGGTAAGGGACCAATGCCATAGAGTGCTCTCTGTAAAACCGAATTGGGAGTCCATCTGAACCTGGCGATTTATTTGCTTTCATATCGTCCAGTTGTTGCTTATTCCTTTGTCGTCCGTGCGGGAGCCTGTCCGATGGTCAAATGACGGTATGTTTGTAAGATTCTAGTATGTGAACAATTTCTTGAATGTGAAATTTAAAACTTCGGCTTTCGTTTTGCTATCTTTAACTTCCACACCAAACTGGCCAATAAGGGACAGAATGAAAGCCTGAGACCCACTCAGCGATTTTACACAAGACCAGAATTTTCTCGGATTCTCTACCAGATCTTTTGCTAAGGTGTGGGGGTGGTAGTTTTTTTATGCTTCGCGCATTGATCTTTTCACAGACGCATGAATCTATACTAAACTTCGCTTATCGTCATTTGTGTTTTCTCTTTTGAAACGAGAGTGCAACTGCCTTTGATTCCTCAGAATCTCCGAATTTCGTTATTATACCATGATTGCTCTTTTCCATCCTTTATCCAATTACTAGGCACATGACTCTCGAGATAACGATTTACATTCTGCTAGAACTTTGCCCATAATCCCCCTACGTCCACCTTACTGAAACCAAGTGACTTGAATTCACTCAATTATGAGAAAAGTGACATTATTTCGTGAGGAGACGGTGGTGGAACTCGAACTTGCTAAATGACTGAAAGAAAATTGTCCTTTATAAACTGGTTTGCAAACACTGACCGAGCGAGGTTGCGCAGCTATTAACACATTGGACTCGCCTTCGGGAGTACGACGGTTCAGAGCCGCTTACGGGCACCCTGATCTAGGTTTTTCGTGATTTCCCTAAATCGCTTCCGACAAATGCCGGGATAGTTCCTTTGAAATGGCACAGTCGACTTCCCTCGCCATCCTCCACAACCCGAAGGGACCTATGACTTCGGTGTTTGGTCCCCTCCCCCAAATCAACCAACCAACCAGCAAACATTGAAACTCATAGTCTGTCTATTACAATCATCTCTAAAAATTTTATCTTTTATAACAAATTTTAATCTTCAAAGTGATAATTACTGAAAATGTTAAAGCAGTGGGAAAATCTTTGCCATTGACAGCGTGTCATGTGAATAGTTAACTTTACTTAATCGCTTCTGAACGATGAAATTAACTAATCCAAACCAATTACGAAATATCACACTAAAACTTCCCATTATTCAAACACACCACAAATGCTCGCAAGAAGGCAGTACAGCAACAACTGTACCTGTTAATCTTCGCTTCTGAAATTAGTCTTTACCAAATCATATTTCAAAATCAATCCTTTTTTGGGCCGTTTCCTGTGTGCTCTGCAAGCTATTTCAGATCGTTCAGCAGTGTAGACGACACCCGACTATGTCACTAGCTTCTCTTAGGACGCTTACAACAACGGCAGTGCTACTGACGCCAAAGTTCACAGCGCTTATACTCAAAACCTCTGTGGTGTAACAGATCAACTATCGAAAACGGCTGTTTGAAACGACACATTCAATGAAAATATAAAGCTCACATCAGCTCACATCACTTTCCTTGAATACCAAAAATAAACTAGAAATCTTACAACTTCGCCTGGGAAAGCATTGTAATATTATTTGTTTCAGTAAATGTGAGAGGGAAGTCTTTAGACTATGTATCGGTTCAAAATAAAAATTATTGTTACGTACACACTACTATTTATTTCGTTCTTTTTCTACTGTCAAAGTTTTCCGATGACCAGAGATGAAGATGTCGATGAAGATGACTTATGAAGATGACAAGTGATGCTGCAGTCCTTGCCTTCGCAGATCTTTCAAAGACGTTTCTTGATTTATTGTAAATAGTCTGTATACCAAAATAGTGGTAGACGCTCTAGTGTGACATATTCTACGGTAGCTACAAATACCAAACAGTTTTCGAAGCAACAATTTCGTTCGATTCAACTCTTGTTTTCGTAATCCTGTACCCTTTTAGCGTCTAAAGCAGCGCACCCGAAACGATCTCGGAACTCGGTTGCTTACAGTGCAGGGGGAAAACACAGCTGCAAAACGCGTTACGGGGTTGAATCAAATAGCTTTCCTTAATTTTGCAAAAGATCAGATTTTTCTGTCGTTTATAGTTAACACGTCAACTCCTGTATGGGCACAAATCGCTTGCAGAATCTCAACAACCTTAATCACGTGGAATCTCATGTTTTCTATTCCATCTTTCTAAACCCTTTTCACTATTAATCCTTGAATCGTCGAAATCCTCAATTTCATGCATTCGATGCTCACTTCATCTGTCTCCTATCTCCAGTCCCTGTACCTCTGATTTTACATTAATTTTAATAATACTTATACAATAGAAAATACGTACAGTTTTTATAAATAAGATGGCATAAATGAAAGAAGGAAGAAAAAACAATAAATCCCGACAGAAAACTGGTCACATTAACACTTCTAAAATACGTCATGCTGGCTTCTGCTGCAACGTCAGAGATGTCGACTGCGTTCCCCGTTACGCTGTATCGGCACTGCCGCCCATTATGTGCCCCGGGGGCAGCTCTCGTGCTTGGCGAGAAGATGGGGGACGAAATTAATTGCGAAATTCTCTGACGTCATTTCACGCCAGCTCTCGGGCTCTCCCCCACACGGGAGGCCGTGCCTCATGCTGCTGGGAGCGGCTCCGTTAGATTTGTCGATGTTGTAATTGTGACAATTAATGCGCGTCTGTCAGCCAGAAAATGGCAACGTTCCCCCGCCAGAGGCCGCGCTAATGGCGAGTTTGGGCCGCCGCCTTCCGCGCCAGAAAAAGGCGCCACGTCCTCCGGTTGGAAGGGTGGGCGGGGGCGGTGGGGGCTGATGGGGGGTGGCTCTGATGGAATGGAGCGACTATCGCATCTCCATAGCTCGGCGCGTGCGTCTTCCTCTCCACTCCTCGCGTCGCGTCCCGGCGCCCCACTGATTCGTCCCCTCGGTGTCTGGCGCCACCTTAGGCGCGCCGTAAATCTTACCGCCCATGCAAGCCGCAATGGATTATGCAGCGCGAGACAAGCTCTCGGGCTCCCTAGCAATTCCCATGCGGCCGTAGCGCGTTTTGCAGCTGTGTTTTCCCCCTGCACTGTAAGCAACCGAGTTCCGAGATCGTTTCGTCGGGTGCGCTGCTTTAGACGCTAAAAGGTTACAGGATTACGAAAACAAGAGTGTTGGATCGAACAAAATTGTTGCTTCGAAAACTGTTTGGTATTTGTAGCTACCGTAGAATAAATTCTTTGTAAACATAACCGGCAGCCGTACACTCGTTTCGAGGTATATTCAGTAAAAGACTGCAAGTCATTTTCCAAAAGGTTTATTTCAAAAGGTTACAAATTCAAACTTTAATTACCTTCAGTATAGTAAGCACCCAATTCGATCCACTTTTCCTGTCTCTGTTCCCAGTCCTGGAAGATGTGGCGATGCTCGTTCTTTGTCATACACTTCTAAGTCGTTACTAAAGCCATCACCAGCAAACTATGACGTCCCTTAAGCTCATTAGCGTTGGGATTGAGAAGAACCTGACGTGGTATCATAATTGGAGAATGAAGTTCAAAAATGGTTCAAATGGCTCTGAGCACTATGGGACTTAACATCTGAGGTCATCAGTCTCCTAGATTTAGAACTACTTAAACGTAACCAACCTAAGGACATCACACACCTCCATGCCCGAGGCAGGATTCGAACGTGCGACCGTAGCGGTCAATCGGTTCCAGACTGAAGCGCCTAGAACCGCTCGGCCACAACGACCAGGAGAATGAAGTGTAAGGGGTATCATAGGAATGCCTTTTCTGGCCAAAACGCCTTTACAGTTTGGATAATGTGAGGCCTGGTGTTTACCTGAAGAAGCTGCCAACCCCCAACAAGTTCTTTCATCTTTAGAATGTGTCCCTTTACCTCTTAGCTCAGGACCTGCCTACTATACTCTGCAGTAACTGTAGTGCTTGTTGGGACAGTACCTGTCTACCCTATGCCTTTGTAGTCGAAAAAGTGATGACCATGCCATTGTTCTGTTTGCATACGTCGGGTTGTTGGCCATGTGGCACCCACTCTGTGCAACGTTTGTGCGACTTATAGACCCGCATTTCATCTGCAATGATGATATTTTGTCTTTACAAACACCGTCATCTTTATTTCAATGTTTCCAAACGCGGTACATGCGAACATGATTGTGTTTTTGACAGGATAAGCATTCGCCTTATCAAGTGTACGCATTTTCTAAGCATGTGCAAATGTTCCTTTATATGACTACGAACAATCCCAGTTGATAACTCCAGAAAGCGTGCAAGTTGTCTGATAGTGAGAAGTGGATCATTTCGAGAAATTACGACCAGCATATTGATTGTTCTCCCTGTCAAAAGCATAATAGTCGCATCTTCTGCTGCTTGCAATTCACAAATTTCCTCAGCCATCTCCAAATGCTTTGTGCACAGTTCAGTAGTATGCAGTACTCTCAGACGGCGATGGATTGTCCCCCTCCCCACTTGACGCGTTTCAGTGTTAGTATTCTATTGAATGGCCCCAGTATATGACCTCGATTTCAATGAGCAATCACTTTTCTATCCGTTAATTAAACAATTTAGAAGTACCGCTGATGAATGCCTTAAAGAGCGAACATAGAGTGGCTTATCTTGCGGCGGCCGCCATGTTTTCACCAGCCTGCGTGCAGCATGGACAAGCTGAAATGCAATCAACTACCAATCACAACAAGGCAAGGCTGGACGTTTGTACATTTTGTAGCCGATGACTCCAAATCAATCATGTCTGTTATTAATTGTGGTTATCAAACAGTTCAAATGGCTCTAAGCACTATGGAACTTAACATCTGAGGTCATCAGTCCCCTAGAAATTAGAACTACTTAAACCTAACTAACCTAAGGACATCACACACATCCATACCCGAGGCAGGATTCAAACCTGCGACCGTAGCGGTCGCGCGGTTACAGACTTAAGCGCCTAGAACCGCTCGGCCACAGTGATCGGCAATGGTGGTTAACGGCACAGTTTCTACTGCCCAGCGATTGATTACTAAGCTCGAGTGCAAATAACCCTGGAATTTTTAGTGATCGTTGTCTTGTGCATTCACACAAATGTTAAAATTTTCATTTGTTTTTAAAATGACTAACAGTGTTGATAGTTTTCCGATAACTGAAATATTGTGAAAGTTATTGCAATCACAAATAATTAATTACGAAGTATGGTTTCACTTACTGGTGATCATATAGCCCTCAAACCAGATGAGAGACATTGTGCTGTCTATGGGGGCGGTGTAATTGCTGGTCTTACGCCTCCATGCGTTTGTTTGATGTGAGTATGGTCTCCCATGACTGTCTGACCCGACTGCCACTTCTTTATGTTTCCATACTTTTCTGGTGGCGCCTGAAGACGAAGCTTTAATTTTTCGAAACCCATCTTGGAATAAGTTACTGGCAACTGAAGCGAATTTTTATCGTATAAACTCTGCATATTATCAGTTGTGTCTTTCTACAGTTGACGTTCTATATCTAACCTTACTCGCATACCAAAAGGTTTATTAAGACAAAACCTCGGTTTGAGAGGCCTTTGTTTATCAAAAGGGAGAGGGGTGAGGAATGGCGGCGGAGGGGGATGGGGGAGGGGCGAAAGAGCTAAACTGCCTCTTCGTGCGCGTCCGCCGCTGTTGGAGAAGCGAACCGCGCCGCGCCGCATGTGGGCGGCAGTGTCCGAGGCGCGGTGCCGGCTGCCGGCTCGTTATGGCGTCGGCCAGTGACCGCTGCTAACGAGGCACCAACCCCGCTCCGCCCCTCCCCTCCAACGTCAACCACTCGACGCTCGCGACCTCTCCACTCCCCCGCGGCGCCCAATGTTCATTAGAAAGCTCTTCAACCGAGAGCATCTCTATAGCTGGCGATGAAACACTGCCGACTGCAGTCGACTTTGTGTAAAATTGCTTCTAAATTCGTTCATTAACGCGGACCCGCCTCTTTTCCCTTTCCGCCGCCTTAAAAGTGAAATTTCGCGTACTGCTTTGTCGATCGGAAGGACCTTTATTTCCCTCCACTGCTCGCCGTCCTTCCTCTCGACTGCGTGATTCATGAATTGTAGATACCCTATCTGCGACTGGGAGTTTATTTGTAGCTCCTCCAAATATATACGGCGGCAGCTACCTTATTTTTTAAAAATATCCTCATTAAAATCCTGTCCCCGCTATAATTTATGCTCCGGTTGTTGAGGATGTTGTAAAAGTGGAAGCTTTACGCCTGGAGAGCTCCGGCAAAACAGCTAGACTACTTGCTGCCCTTGGGAAAAACACGTGCAGTGCTGCCGGAATTATACGATGTTAAGAAGAAGTGCCACATAACTAGTTAACGCAGTATCCAGACATTTAGTGTTATTTATTAATTGAAGACTGTTTTTCTGATTAGTTCCACAGTTTTTCGAACTGCTGTATATAATATTTAGCGTGATAAAGCATATAACCTGACCCTTGCAGAGTACCATAATCATACAGAGTTTCACCGTGTTAATTGTACAGTACTAATAATACTGTATAGAGGATCGCTAGTACAAATTTACAAGATGTGTGACAAGATTCTTTAGGACTAAACAACAATAGCGCTAATTACACTGGATACAAAGTGCTTTGCAGAAAAAACACCGCAAATATAAAATATGTTCCGAATATTTTAGTTGAAGGAATGAATTGGAAGATTGTTGTAAGTTCCTATAGGACCAAACTGCTGAGGTCATCGGTCCCTAGGCTTACACAGTACTTAATCTAACTTAAACTAACTTACGCTAAGGACAACACCAACCCACCCACCCACCCACACACACACACACACACACACACACACACACACACACACACACACACACACACACACACACACACACACACACATGCCCGATGGAGGACTCGAACCTCCGACAGGAGGAGCCGTGCGAACCGTGGCAAGGCGCCTGAGACCGCGCGGCTACCCCGCACGGCAGTGGGAACAATGAATTTTCTCATATGTGTGAAAGAAATGTAACCACTCCGAAGAAATAAATGAGGACTTTTCCAATTCTTGTTCCACAGGAACGGATGCATGAAACGATTCAAGGAATAAGCACAGAAAAATATGTCCAATTAAAGACCATACATCGAAACACTGTAGAACAATATTGGAAACATAGTGCCTATATGAAGGCATACGTTACCATTGAGTAGTAAGTTCCGCATTTGTAAAAAGAAAAGAAGTCTAGTAACCATAAAGTTATTTTAACATTGCCCAGAACATAGATACAGCAAAATAATGCAATCGTTGACTGACAACATATTTACCAAACATATTTTCAGACGTCTTGATATATATTGAAAATGATGACGACGACGACAGATAAACCAATAATCTGGATTAAATAGAGAAATAAATATTTTAAAAGAAGGACGTATGAGAACAAAAATTTATAGGAAGTAAGTATTAAAAATGGAAGAATTCCAGAGTAGAAGTGGAAGAAGACTAACATAAAGCGCTCCAAGGATCGGAAGAGGGTCCACGTTGGTAGTATGTCGGATTTATGGAAGAAAACAACAACTGATTAGACACTGAAGTTATACGTTCTACTTACAAGGGCATGGCAGCAGACTGTGTACCATATCCTTACCAGTGATCCTAACGACATCAACTTAACCCGTAATATTTTTCCTTATATACATAATGACATGGGCAAGCAACGGGAAATCACCCTACTGTTTTGTTCCCAAACAGTGCCCCAGTCGGACCACCAGAGGGGCAGCCGTATGCAAAGCTATGAACATAGAAAAGAATTTACCCAAGATTGCGACTTGGAATGTACGAAGCCTGTGCAAAATCAAAAATTACACTTTATGGAAAGGGAATGACCGCGAACGAAAATCTGAACATCAGGACTAACAGAGACTCACTGAAATGGCAGTAGGAAAGTCAGAACAGGTAATGGCAATACAGTTAATTTCATCTGACGGGGCATATAACTCCATTAATGGAGTGGCCTTGTTAGTATACAAGGGATGGAATGCAGCAGTGATCGACTACAAGCATGCCAGTGACTAAATGAGACTATTGAAATTCAATACTAGGCCTTGCAAGTTAAATGTTGTACAGTCAAATGCACCAACTGCTACAACTGATGATGAATAATTAGAAATTGAGTGTCTCTCCATCTGCATTGAATCGATACGTAAAAAGGAAGTGAGCAGTTGAAGGAAATTTTGATGTTAAGGTACGCAAATGTGACTCACCAAATGAAGTACTTGGTTCTCATGTTTAGGCAAAAGAAATGGTGATGGAGATCGACTCACCCAGTTCTGCTTCCAACACCAACGACGAAGACTTTACAGCCGGTCCTCACCAGGTGAAACTTACCGTAATTATACTGACTATTATTTGACTGGCTTGAGATATAGGTCGTTCTTTAAAATATGGAGAATCGTCGGCATGACTGTGGATTTAACCATCGGTTTATATGTTTTTAAGTGAGAATGAAACTATCTAAACATAAAGGGACGCCAAGAAAAACAGAATACTGGAGAAAAGGCTGAAACTGAAATTTTTGGGAGACGAATCGAAGACAAATTGTCGACAGGTCAGTCAGATAATATCACATCTTCAGAGAAATGAAACTTTCTGGAGCAGACATTAGTTGAAACTATTGAGAAAATAGTCAAGGATAGCGAAAAGTGAAGATAGAAATAACTATACAAATAATTGAGAACAGAAAATTAATGAAGATGAAAGTTACCTGTGTTAATATAGGGAAGTTACTGGAGAGAAAAGAATAATTACATCAGCGAAATATGCGAGAGGGCTAAGAAATTTTGTGACTACAACGATACCAGGTGTCTGTTCAGTGAAATACAGAAAGACTAAGATAGAACACCTCTGTCCGGTTTAGAACTAGCCGTTGAACTGTGAATGCAGCTAGTTGGACATGGATAACAAAGCACAACTTACCCGTTCAAACATCTCAATGGAGAAGAAACCTAACTTCTTGAAAGTAGTAGTTCGAAGAGCTATAGCTAATCTGTAAAATAAGAAAGTACCTGTATCTGACGTCATTACTGTCAAAACAATCAAAGCGTCAGAAGATCCAGGTTTGGAAATCCTGCATGTATAATAACGCAACATGGATAGAAGACTGGACCAAGCCGTTAAAAACTTCTTTTTGTAAGAATGGAGCCGAAAGTTGTGAGAACTACAGAATTATTTATTTAATTTCACATGTCAGTAAGATACTTCTAAATGTCGTCCGTGAATACCTGAGAACCTCCTGAGATTATGACATAGCGCCAGAGCAAGCTGTATTTGCACATAATAAAGGGTAATGGGAGCTGACTCTCATTGTCAGACAGCTAGTACAGAAATAGAGAATTCAATAACTCTTAATTACTTTGTCTCTAGGGCTACAGCATGCCTTTCGTCTGTGTTCCATGGAAAGAACTGTGGATTGTGCTAGAATACATGGGTATTCCTGATGACCTTATTACCCATATAAGAAATCTTTATTCTAATAGCAAGACAGTAATCAGACCAGAGAAGACAATTTCAAGCCATTTTGAACCACGTAAAAGACAGCGATACATTTTATCAAATGGTTCAAATGGCTCTGAGAACTATGGGACTCAACTGCTGAGGTCATTAGTCCCCTAGAACTTAGAACTAGTTAAACCTAACTAACCTAAGGACATCACAAACATCCATGCCCGAGGCAGGATTCGAACCTGCGACCGTAGCGGTCTTGCGGCTCCAGACTGCAGCGCCTTGAACCGCACGGCCACTTCGACCAGCGATACATTTTATCACCAGTTATATTCAACAGAGCATAGAATGCGAGAATGCTCTCTGACTCCCATCCGCACACGGAAAAATGGACAAACGTAATAGTATATTACGCACTATGGTCGAAGTGTTAGAAATATATAGATCGCTGTCTGGAATACTTTTTTCAAAACATGTTATGACAAAAAGTAATCTAGGCTGGACAGGTGATATCAGAATTCGAGGACGAAAATTAGTGATTTTAAGATTCACTGGTGGCATCATGCTGTGCACAGTATCACTAGTGGAAATGAAATAATTGCTGGACATACTTAAGAGAGAAAGTGAGAAGATTGAGTTGTCAGTGAATAAGAACAGACCGAGATAAAACTTGTTGGTGATTTGACTGTATATTATGATAAATAAAGAACCATAATTGCCCCCCCCCCCCCCAAAAGAAAAAACTACACATTGATCTTGCCAAAAGCCGAGAAGCGATTCTTGGTGTTGTAGCTCTCTGGGGCACTCCGGGATGCTCTCTGTTTGGGGCGCCATGTGCATCTCTGTGAATCGCAACTCGATTGCGTCACACACCTGAGGGCTGTATGTGTCCTGTGGTGTCAGACTTCGAATTTTTCATTCGTAGGCGGCAGCAGCCCGATCAAGTCTGGCAGCGCGAACGGAAATGGTCGCGCTTATACAGACCCTCTCGTTATCAAAACCGCAACTTCCTGTTTCAGCGTTGAATCGCCGTCGACGGCTAGGAAAGCTAGGGCCGTCAACGATGGAAAAATCTGCATTATTTCCCACGTTGTACTGAGTCTCTGCGATTTTTTTAGGTGGTTACCTGAGTTTTGCGCTTTTTAACAGTGATAAATGTAGTCATGGTAATGGATTGCTTACCGTGGTTATTGCTCGTTGTGGAAGTGCTGAGAGTACTGGTGGCCTTGAAAGTTTTAATAACCGGACGTCATTCCTTATTGCAGTTTTAATATTGGTGAAATATTTAGTAAGGACGTTCGTCCTTCGTATTACTACTCTACGATGCCTTTTGCATTGGGGACTCGTGGACGTTGTAAAGTGGATCAAGATGAAGCTATTTATGTATGGTGCAAAGGATCGGGTGAATGTGAAAATGTAAAACATGGTGATTTGCGGTAGTATACTGAATTTTGCTCCTTTTAACAAAGATACATTTCGTCATTGTGAAGGGTGGCTTACCGTGATTATTGCTCGCTGCGGAGGTTTTGCGAGTGTTGGTGGCCTTGAAAGTTTACTAACCGTTACGTCATTGCTTATCGTACTTTTAATGTTGGTGAATTATTTAGAGAAGACGTTGAAAGTGTGTATTTGGCTGCTGCACGGGCAAATGCTTTGAACGACTCACTAGATGCGTCGCTCTAGGCGTGATCGGCGCTCGCGCCATTGATAATATTGGAGTCACTACTGGACTTAACGAGAAGAATAAAGTGAAGCGGGGGGCATTGGTTCCCACGGTTGAGAAACGAACCAACAAAGCAATCTTTTAAGATTCCAGGGTGAGAAGAGGTTGTCCAGTATTTGTTTCCAGCGAATCCTGCAGTTCTTTGGTCACATAGTTCGACAAGAGGCGTCTGAATTCGAGAAGGCGATCACCCAAGCCAAACTTGAAGGAACAAGATTGCAGGGAAGACCACCGAAACGACGGATGGACAAGATAAAGGAAAAGACATGCCAAACATTGTACCACCTACTCCGAGATACAGAACACTGGGATCAATTGAGCCAGATTGTTAAGAGGATAAGTAATGGGTCGCCCACTTTCAACTGCGATGTCGGCCTCCAGCACGTCCGGCGACACAGCCTTTTCAATTGTGTCCTCTGCTCAACTCACTTCAAAGTCTATGTGCACTGTACTCTACCCATCCCTTAGTGCAGCCGGTCCTAAAAAACTGTCACTTGCTCACTCTTGGTGGAGCCAGTGTGATGTTTCTATGGGTTCCTGGTCATATCGGTCTGCCAGGAAACGAGGCTGCTGACGCTGCTGCCAAGACTGCAATCCTCGTACCTCAGCCCGCGAATACCTATATTCCCTCCGATGATCTCTGCGTTGCTGTCTGTCAGGAGGTGCTGTCCCTTTGGCATCGCCAATGACCCTTCCTTCACGGCAATAATCTTCGGATTATTAAGCCTCGCCGGCCGGTGTGGCCGAGCGGTTCTAGGCGCTTCAGTCTGGAACCGCACTGTTGCTACGGTCGCAGTTTCGAATCCTGCCTCGGGGATGGATGTGTGTGATGTCCTTAGGTTGGTTAGGTTTAAGTAGCTCTAAGTTCTAGGTGACTGATGACCACAGATGTTAAGTCCCATAGTGCTCAGAGCCATTTGAACCACTAAGCCTCTCCCAGCGCCTTGGACGACCTCCTCTCGGCCCTCCCGCCGGGAGGAGATTATTTTAACTCGGCTGCGTATTGGGCACTTCCCTTTTTAGCCATCGTCACTTGCTAAGTGGCGCTTCTCCCCCCCCCCCCCCCACCACCTTGTACACATTGCGCCCAAATTTTAACTGTCCGTCATTTCCTGATGGAAAGCCCTTTTTTTAACCATTCACGTTCCAGCTTCGGTTTGCCGTCTGATTTATCAGCCGTTTTAGCGAATGACGCGCGGGCTGTCGACCACGTTTTACTTTTTATGCGCCGAAGCAAAATGGCGAAGGCCATGTAATTTTTAGTTTTGGACCTCCATTTCTGTATGGTGTCTTCTTTTAGCCCTTTTCCACGTGCCTGTTTTTTTGCTGTCATCTATTTTGTCAATCGGGACTGACGTATAGTCGTTTAACTTCTCTCTGTGTTCGTGTTATATATTTTTGACTTGGGCGCGTGTGACCCCAGTTGTTTTTTGCGCCCTAAAGCAAAACAGAAAAAAAACTTTCAGGTGTGAAAGACGGATTATTGTTTATGATAAGTCCATAACGGAAAGTGAATGAAATAATTGATACATTACAATTATTGCACAGTTTATTTCTCCGAACTACCGTCCAGTCATGAAATGAATAATGGAACAGATGCGAGTGGTTTTCTGAGTCCAAACGTGAAAGAGAGTGCGATCTTTAACGTTCTGGATGACGTTCCGTACCGAGGAATGTAGCAGTTGATGCTTATACGCCAAATATTCAAATTACACAGCGAATTACCTTTTAGAACGTGAGGAGAGCTGGCTGAAACACGCAAGAATGCTCTTTATCTTACATGTAGGTGACACACTTTGGTGCGTATTCTCCATTTCGCAAAACAGTGACATTGATCTGACATACCACGATTTCTTTTGTCCTATCAAGATCAGTCCAGAGTGTCAAGCGCAACGCCACCTCGCTCCCTGGAAATCCTGGATCTGACTTATCGAGAAGCCACGCTGAAAGAAGAGTTTCATAGATTGAATGATCAGACAGCTTATTCTGGGAGTCTTTAGATTTTCACAACACTTTACGTAAAATCGAGCCATTTTGTAAACACTTTTGTCCAGTATCCATATCTTTTGTCTTCAGTTTGACACCGCGGGCCCCAGTGTCAGTAGCATATTCACAAGTTTTATATGCTACCTAAGAGGAAAAAATTAATTATTCCTCTCCAATCCTCGAATCATTTGCTCGAACCCAAAAAATATGATCCATTTTCACGAGTGCTTGTGAGACATTTTGAAATACCGAAGGATGATGGTCTTTGCTTTTTCAGTGTAATACAACGGGTGTGTATCCATGTCGCATGGATATTGTACAAACTGACCAAGAGAACTGTGTATCTCAAACTATAGCCCTGAGAGAGGCATGACATGGGTTGCAACTTGATAAAGTTGATGTTCTATTTTTCATTTGCCCTGATTTCATAAACAGACCATCTGTTTCGCTCCAAAGCACAACGGACGCAGGCTGAGTTCGCATCCCTTCGCTCCCAGCTTCAGGCAGTGTTGGCTTTGGTCACACAGCTTGAGGCTGTTGCCAATGGGCATCACTGTGGGGTTCCGGATGGGGGTCTGTCGGGGACGGCCAGCTCGTCCCACGCATCCCCCGATCGGACTACGACTGTGGTTGCCCGGGATACTGCCCGCATTGAGGCTGATCCCTCACCTGTGGTAGAGTGGGAGGTCGTCTCAAGGTGTGGCAGGGGGCGAAAGACATTCTGGAGGGCTGAACGGAAGGCCTCTCCAGTTTGTCTGACGAACCGGTTTCAGGCTCTGTCTCAGGCTGATACTGATCTTCGGCCTGACATGGCTGCTTGTCCTGTTCCAGAGGTTGCCCCTCAGTCTGCAAGATCCGGGCGGTCGCAGAGGGTGGGCTTACTGGTAGCTGGGAGCTCCAACGTCAGGCGCGTAATGGGGCCCCTTAGGGATATGGCAGCAAGAGAGGGGAAGAAAACCAATGTGCACTCCGTGTGCATACCGGGGGGAGTCATTCCAGATGTGGAAAGGGTCCTTCCGGATGCCATGAAGGGTACAGGGTGCACCCATCTGCAGGTGGTCGCTCATGTCGGCACCAATGATGTGTGTCGCTATGGATCCGAGGAAATCCTCTCTGGCTGCCAGTCTCGATAGCGGGATGAAAGCAGAGCTCACCATCTGCAGCATCGTCGACAGGACTGACTGCGGACCTTTGGTACAGAGCCGAGTGGAGGGTGTGAATCAGAGGCTGAGACGGTTCTGCGACCGTGTGGGCTGCAGATTCCTCGACTTGCGCCATAGGGTGGTGGGGTTTCGGGTTCCGCTGGATAGGTCAGGAGTCCACTACACGCAACAAGCGGCTACATGGGTAGCAGGAGGTGTGTGGCGTGGGCTGGGCGGTTTTTTAGGTTAGATGGACTCGGGCAGGTACAGAAAGGGCAACAGCCTCATCGGGTGCAGGGCAAAGTCAGGACATGCGGGGACCAAGCAGCAATCGGTTTTGTAATTGTAAACTGTCGAAGCTGCGTTGGTAAAGTACCGGAACTTCAAGCGCTGATAGAAAGCACCGAAGCTGAAATCGTTATAGGTACAGAAAGCTGGTTGAAGCCAGAGATAAATGCTGCCGAAATTTTTACAAAGGTACAGACGGTGTTTAGAAAGGATAGATTGCATGCAACCGGTGGTGGAGTGTTCGTCGCTGTTAGTAGTAGTTTATCCCGTAGTGAAATAGAAGTGGATAGTTCCTGTGAATTATTATGGGTGGAGGTTACACTCAACAACCGAGCTAGGTTAATAATTGGCTCCTTTTACCGACCGCCCGCATCTCGTGGTCATGCGGTAGCGTTCTCGCTTCCCACGCCCGGGTTCCCGGGTTCGATTCCCGGCGGGGTCAGGGATTTTCTCTACCTCGTGATGGCTGGGTGTTGTGTGATGTCCTTAGGTTAGTTAGGTTTAAGTAGTTCTAAGTTCTAGGGGACTGATGACCATAGATGTTAAGTCCCATAGTGCTCAGAGCCATTTGAACCATTTTTTTTACCGACCTCCCGACTCAGCAGCATTAGTGGCAGAACAACTGAGAGAAAATTTGGAATACATTTCACATAAATTTTCTCAGCATGTTATAGTCTTAGGTGGAGATTTCAATTTACCAGATATAGACTGGGACACTCAGATGTTTAGGACGGGTGGTAGGGACAGAGCATCGAGTGACATTATACTGAGTGCACTATCCGAAAATTACCTCGAGCAATTAAACAGAGAACCGACTCGTGGAGATAACATCTCGGACCTACTGATAACAAACAGACCCGAACTTTTCGACTCTGTATGTACAGAACAGGGAATCAGTGATCATAAGGCCGTTGCAGCATCCCTGAATATGGAAGTTAGTAGGAATATAAAAAAAGGGAGGAAGGTTTATCTGTTTAGCAAGAGTAATAGAAGGCAGATTTCAGACTACCTAACAGATCAAAACGAAAATTTCTGTTCCGACACTGACAATGTTGAGTGTTTATGGAAAAAGTTCAAGGCAATCGTAAAATGCATTTTAGACAGGTACGTGCCGAGTAAAACTGTGAGGGACGGGAAAAACCCACCGTGGTACAACAACAAAGTTAGGAAACTACTGCGAAAGCAAAGAGAGCTTCACTCTAAGTTTAAACGCAGCCAAAACCTCTCAGACAAACCGAAGCTAGACGATGTCAAAGTTTGCGTAAGGAGGGCTATGCGTGAAGCGTTCAGTGAATTCGAAAGTAAAATTCTATGTATCGACTTGACACAAAATCCTAGGAAGTTCTGGTCTTATGTTAAATCAGTAAGTGGCTCGAAACAGCATATCCAGACACTCCGGGATGATGATGGCATTGAAACAGAGGATGACACGCGTAAAGCTGAAATACTAAACACCTTATTCCAAAGCTGTTTCACAGAGGAAGACCGCACTGCAGTTCCTTCTCTAAATCCTCGCACAAACGAAAAAATGGCTTACATCGAAATAAGTGTCCAAGGAATAGAAAAGCAACTGGAATCACTCAACAGAGGAAAGTCCACTGGACCTGACGGGATACCAATTCGATTCTGCACAGAGTACGCGAAAGAACTTGCCCCCCTTCTAACAGCCGTGTACCGCAAGTCTCTAGAGGAACGGAAGGTTCCAAATCATTGGAAAAGAGCACAGGTAGTCCCAGTCTTCAAGAAGGGTCGTCGAGCAGATGCGCGAAACTATAGACCTATATCTCTGACGTCGATCTGTTGTAGAATTTTAGAACATGTTTTTTGCTCGATTATCATGTCGTTTTTGGAAACCCAGAATCTATTATGTAGGAATCAACATGGATTCCGGAAACAGCGATCGTGTGAGACCCAACTCGCTTTATTAGATACAGGCTCCCAGGTAGATGCTATTTTTCTTGACTTCCGGAGGGCGATCGATACAGTTCCGCACTGTCGCCTGATAAACAAAGTAAGAGCCTACGGAATATCAGACCAGCTGTGTGGTTGGATTGAAGAGTTTTTAGCAAATAGAACACAGCATGTTGTTATCAATGGAGAGACGTCTACAGAAGTTAAAGTAACCTCTGGCGTGCCACAGGGGAGTGTTATGGGACCATTGCTTTTCACAATATATATAAATGACCTAGTAGATAGTGTCGGAAGTCCCATGCTTCTTTTCGCGGATGATGCTGTGGTACACAGAGAAGTTGCAGCATTAGAAAATTGTAGCGAAATGCAGGAAGATCTGCAGCGGATAGGCACTTGGTGCAGGGAGTGCCAACTGACCCTTAACATAGACAAATGTAATGTATTGCGAATACATAGAAAGAAGGATCCTTTATTGTATGATTATATGATAGCGGAACAAACACTGGTAGCAGTTACTTCTGTAAAATATCTGGGAGTATGCGTGCGGAACTATTTGAAGTGGAATGATCATATAAAATTAATTGTTGGTAAGGCGGGTACCAGGTTGAGATTCATTGGGAGAGTCCTTAGAGAATGTAGTCCATCAACAAAGGAGATGGCTTACAAAACACTCGTTCGACCTATACTTGAGTATTGCTCATCAGTGTGGGATCTGTACCAGATCGGGTTGACAGAGGAGATAGAGAAGATCCAAAGAAGAGCGGCGCGTTTCGTCACAGGGTTATTTGGTAACCGTGATAGCGTTACGGAGATGTTTAACAAACTCAAGTGGCAAACTCTGCAAGAGAGGCGCTCTGCATCGCGGTGTAGCTTGCTCGCCAGGTTTCGAGAGGGTGAGTTTCTGGATGAGGTATCGAATATATTGCTTCCCCCTACTTATACCTCCCGAGGAGATCACGAATGTAAAATTAGAGAGATTCCAGCGCGCACGGAGGCTTTCAGACAGTCGTTCTTCCCGCGAACCATACGCGACTGGAACAGGAAAGGGAGGTAATGACAGTGGCACGTAAAGTGCCCTCCGCCACACACCGTTGGGTGGCTTGCGGAGTATAAATGTAGATGTAGATGTAGACTAGTTGCCCCTACATCGCCAGAAACAAACTTCGCTTGGGTGGCTCTTATGAATGCCTGTAACGTAATATTGTTTTGTTATAACACAATGTCACATTCCCACACTCAGTGCGCTACTGTTTCGGTGTCTTGATATTTAACTAACGCACCAGATGACTGTCTGGGGATCAGAAACCATACGACGCCATTTCTGTTCCCCATAGCAGGAAAACATAATATTAAAAAACCATATTTCTGCCACAAATGTTCGAATCAAGTTAAGTTCTCTCGATCGACTACCTTCGCACTAGAGTCGTTATTAATCTCAGCTGTGGACGCCACTTGGTGCTTAACATTTACAGGCATGTTTATCCACCCCTCTGCAGACTTTTGCTTATACAACCCCATTTTTCTTCTGTATACAAAAGTAACCTCTCTGTCTTTGCCTTCTCTCTAGTTTTTGTGATTTTTTTCATTTCCTCGTGTTTGAAAAAGACCCATCTCTTTTCCCTTTATTTATAGCCCAAAGTCTCGCTTGTGGGAATGGTTCAAATGGCTCTGAGCACTATGGGGCTTAACAGCTATGGTCATCAGTCCCCTAGAACTTAGAACTACTTAAACCTAACTAACCTAAGGACATCACACAACACCCAGTCATCACGAGGCAGAGAAAATCCCTGACCCCGCCGGGAATCGAACCCGGGAACCCGGGCGTGGTAAGCGAGAACGCTACCGCACGACCACGAGCTGCGGACTTGTGGGAATGGCACGAACTTCTTCACATCGCACAAATTCTTTGGCCTTTCTCTGCTGTTGTCATTTCTGTGATACAACGTCGCAAACCTTGTGTAGTTTCTACCTGTGCTAGTATTTTCTTCATTTATACCCTACTACGTTTCATTGAGTGTGAAGTTACAGTAAAAATATTTGATTTTATATTTCTATAGAAAGACGTGTGGACTTGGTACTGAAAGTTTCGTACCGAAAACCTGGCAAAGAGATTATTCTATAAAGAATATAATTCTTGCTGTACAGTGGTTACTCCCAATTAGCACCTCCGAACTCAAAGAAAAAAACTCTTAAATATTTGAAATACACACGTAGAGCTATCACTCCGTATATTTTGGACGTGTTTGATGTGTCTGCTAATGTAACCGCAATGTATGTACTCTGATTCTTTTTCTGCTTCCTTGAATCCCTTTCAACAGTTTGAAAAACTGATTTATCTGTTTCATTTATGAGAAAAATTTACGTAGCTATATCGTGAGAATAAATCTTACAAGGACTTTGAATCTGTGCCCACAGTTATAGATATTATTACATGCGCGTCTTTATTTGAACGACTATTTGAAACAGCTTGAGAGAATAGATAGGAAATTACATGGGAATGAAAATATGAAAAATGTCTCTTAAGACATTCATAAAAAGATCTTACACCATGTAGAGCCTATCTGAAACAAAGAAATTTATTGAATAATGTGTTATTAACACTATTTACTATATAGTGGAAGCAATAATATAAAGGTTAGAGAAAGAGGATGCATCCCCTGTGTGGGATTGATGCGCTGTTGGCTAAATATTTGACTCAGCTTCAACATCATGTTCCGTACTCCCAAATCGGATTATTGCTCTCTCGATACAACTGCACCACCACAATGAGTTTTGACGTTTAGTTTAAGCCTCCAGTGTATTTGGAGTCTGTTCCGTCTGTTGTGCCCGTGTGGGTTTGTGTTGTCTAATGCCTATGCTCTGAGGTAAAGCTGAGAGAGGCAGTTTTCGTTTCAGGGACTTCTAGTTCCCGTTAGTTTTACGAAGGTCGCACAGCCGTAGTAGCGCTAGAGCCGAACGTTACGAAACCATATGTAACACACGAAAAAGCTTCTCTCTGCGCAGCGCACTGGTGTTTGAAGACAACACGCAGCTGCTGCTTGCAGACAGCCGGTTCGATGACAGACGTAAATATTCGACAATTCTCTGGTCTGTCTGTTTTGACGTTCTTACCCATTCGCTATCATGTTTCTACGCTCTTTAAATCCAAGTCATTTGATTTCGGTTACTAAAATATCGCTGACTTTCATAAAAAGAGTCCTACTTCGTTTTTTTCTCCTTTTTGGTACAGTAATGGCTTTTTCGTGACGCCACTCTGCTGGCTGCGTGGATTAGTAACAACTTACAGTAAAAAATGTGTAGGATAATATTCCCATGTGGTCCCATCATTTTTTGTCCTGTATGTCAACTTGACTCTACTTCGACATTACTCGGTGTATGTGAATTCATCAAGCTGAACTGTACTTCCAATGTCCTCTTAAACTTTACATCCCTATGCAGGTGGTATTAGTGAGCTAGTTCTCAGATCGTAGGCAGGCAAGGAAACATAAGTGTCTGTAGAAAACAAACCAAGCACCGAATTCATGATACTTTTATTTCTTCTTTACAGTCGAAACTTGATCTAAAATAATACTGCTTGTAGGAATATGTTCGTACCGGACGTCATGAAAACTTAATCTGAGTACTTCTCTTCTTCTACATAGATGACAGAGTTTTTATTTCGGAGGAATGTGGTTCAAATCCAGATCAGCTAGAATGATTCAGTTTCTAATGGAGTACCTGAATGCAAAGACACTCCCTTGTACTAGCCAACAGCGCAGATTTCTTTTCAGATTCGGATAGGTAGTCTTACATGCCATTTCCATAAAGGTCGCTAACTAGAACACATACGTATATTACTTACCGTGTATTAATAAGGACGTGCAAGTCCAGATTTTGCACGTACCAGTTGGATAGCGCCACGTATCCACCACACCAACCACACTTCATCCTCTTACAATTCTTTCACATACGACCAGACAAACCGAGATCACGTTTTTTGGTTCGAGCTGCTACCAATAGATATGAAGTGCCTGAGGCAGGGAAGAAATTCATGATGGAATACATCAAACCGTTCAGATAACTGATAACACACCCCTTAAACGACAACGATCGTTGCTATCTGTATGGACGTATAATCTTCGGTTCAGTTTTATCGATTTTTAATTAGTCACAAGTATGACGGTCGAAGGCTCTAACCTCCAAAAATAAAGTAAAAAGTCTAAAATTAATGTTTGTTATTGTTTTTAAAGGTGCACCCGTGGTCTATAGATGGTGTCTTTGATTAGAAATCGAAACTTCCTTGGTCCCCGGGTTCGAACTCCGCCACTGCTCAAATTTTTAATAAAAATCGTCATCGCCGAAGACTTCCAGCATAAGAAGTGACCCCCATTCTGACAACTTCCTTGTCAGAGATGCGGGAAGAGTGGACAGAGGTTCAGGGCATTCTTTTGCCCCTGGGGTGGGAAATTGCCCCTAAAGGCGGAAAAATCAGTAATGATCAACGGCATGAGGATGCAGAAGGAAATAGAAACCACTGCATTCAATGCACATAGTGTGTATCGACAAGACATGTGGCCTGTAATTGAAAAAGTGTTACGACGATTTCCCCATTGCCAAAAGATTACGGAATAGTTTCCTATTCGGACTTCCGAAAGTGGATTGCCAAGCGGAAGGTGACCATGAGAAAAAGACTGAATAACCAACGAAAGGATAACGTTCTACTTGTCGGGGCGTGGAATGTCAGAAGTCTGAACGTGGTAGGAAATGCAAAAGCTGAATCCAAATATAGAGGGAGTCACAGAAGTGAAGTACAATGAAGAAAAGGATTTCTGATCAGATGAGTATAGGCTAATTTCAACAGCTGCAGAAAATGGAATAACGAGGGTGGGTTCCGTTATGAATACGAAGATAGAGCAGAGAGTGTGTTGCTGTGAACAGTTCAGTGCAGGGTTGTTCTCATCAGAACGACAACGATAGTTGAGGTATACATGCCGACGTCACAAGCTGGAGAGATGGTCATGGCACATGAGAATATTGAACGGGTAATTCAGTACGTAAAGAAAGACGAAATTTGTCATGGGCGACTGGAACGTTGTTGTAGGGAAGGAGTAGAAAAATGGATTACTGGAAAATATGGGCTTGGTAATAGGAATGACAGAGGAGAAAGACTAATTGATCTGTGCAATAAATTTCAGATAGTAATAGTGAATAGAATACTCTGCTCAACAGTCACAAGAAGAGGTTTGGTACTTGGAAAAGGCCGGGACATACAGGAAGATTTTAGATAGGTTACATTATGATCAGGCAGAGATTCCAAAATCAGATACTGGATCGTAATGCATACCCAGGAGCAGATGTAGACACAGAATTTTATTCATGGTCGTAAGCATATTAAAATTTTTTGCAATTGATGATTGTATTTCATCCTGAAAAAATCACAATTTAGTGGTGATGAAGAATTAGATAAAATTTATGAGCCTAGTCAGGAAGAACACTATGCAAAAAAAATGGGATACTGCAGAAGAGCCGGCCGCGGTGGCCGTGCGGTTCTAGGCGCTGCAGTCCGGAATCGCGGGGCTGCTACGGTCGCAGGTTCGAATCCTGCCTCGGGCATGGATGTGTGTGGTGTCCTTAGGTTAGTTAGGTTTAAGTAGTTCTAAGTTATACGGGACTGATGACCTAAGATGTTAAGTCCCATAGTGCTCAGAGCCATTTGAATTTGAACTGCAGAAGAATGTAATGAAGAGACATGCTTGAAGCTGTCTGAGGCTATAGATACTGCGATAAGAAATAGTTTAGTAATCAGCTAGTTTGAAGGGAAATGGACTTCTCTGAAAAGGGCGATCACAGAAGTTGGAAAGAAAAACATAGGTACAAAGAAGGTAACTGCGAAGAAACCATGGGTAACAGAAGAAATACTTCAGCTGATCGACGAAAAAAGGAAGTACAAAAATGGTCATGAAGACTCAAGAATACAAAAATACAAGTCACTTAGGAATGAAACAAACAGGAAGTGGAGGAAAGCTAAGGCGAATTGGCTGCATGAAAAATGTGAAGAAATCGAAAAAGAAATGTTTGTCCGAACGACTGACTCAGCATACACAGAAATCAAAACAACCTTCAGAGAAATTAAGAGCAATGGTGGTGGCATTACAAGTGCAATGGGAATTCCACTGTTAAACGCAGAGGAGAGAGCGGACAGGTGGAAAGAGTACATTTAAGGCCTCTCTGAGGGGAAGACTTACATGATGTGATAGAAGAAGGAATAGGAGACGATAGGGAAAAGATGTAATGCGTTAATATTCAGTACTTGTTTTTTTCTGGAATTGAAATTATTACATATCTATGTAGTGTATCCCGTATGTACCGCTGTGGACTGTTTTATCACACATCGTAAAGCACGTTGGAACTAAATCTTGCACCAGCTCCGTACAGTAACGGCTCACCGGGAACTGGCAGGGACGTTGGTTGCGAAGCATGAGGGACAACACGACTTTCAATCGAACTGTAGAGTACCACGAGCAACCAATACCCTCGAGACTCTTCAACCTTCGGAAACACAACTCGTCGGTTCCCAAGAAGCTAGAACATCTGGACGGCCCTTCTGCCCGTCAGCTTTCTATCCTCGGACGGGTGAAACAGGGTGGGGTGGACTGGGAAGCGGGTTTATTTCCCCCCTTCCCCTCCCCCTCAGGTCTTTTGCCCCATGTATATTTCTCTGTGAAGCTGCGTGTTTATTCGGCTCTCCAATCTTGTCGTCGCTCTGGCTGGTAGCCTCTGTCTTCGGTTGCTCTCTTTCCCCTTTTGCGCTTTTTATTTCGTCCCACCGCCCCCGCCGCCCCCGCTGAGTGCCGTGCGGCGTGCGTGGAGCCGGCGGAGCCCCGGGATAAGCCGTGTCACAGCTGGCTGCGCTCAGGCTCGTGAATGTGCCTCGGGCCGAGTGCCCGGGCGATTCTCCGCCACCGGCTTGTCTCGCTTCCCCAACCTCCATTCCCTGTTCGTCCCCTTTTCGCGTCTCGGCTTCGATTTGGAGGGCGTTTCTGATACTGAATATCGACTAGGCATTAGAATGAATTTCGGAGATTAGCATTAAGTTTTCTGGAGGCGATTTCCTTGCACCTACCGGTTCCCAGAAGGACAAGTCCAGCACGACAACGCACGCGACTGACCTCGGAGGCAATGTCATCCTTGTCACACGAGATCTACATACAGTAATATCAGCTGTACAGGTCTGAAGGAATTAAGTGAGGTCTGTATGATGCACTAAATCAAAAAATGTTACTTTTCCTCTTAAGCCAACTTCTATATAAGAACTTGATATGTGCAATATTTAATTCGTATGCCACGTCTGGTACTATATTTGTTCGTCATAGTGCACCTTTTATTGTCGGTTGTGACCGTCAGGTAACGGATGTTATTGAAACAAGTATAATAAACTCGATCATTAAATAATATCAAGAAAATCTTCCAATAGTGCGTGTTTGCCGGGTAATTGGGTCACGTCTCATCATTCATCGTGCAGGAGAGTGCGTTTCGAGATACGTCTCTGTTGAAAGAACCACTACCTTTCTATAAAAAGATTATGAATCGAATATAATCTAACCGAATGGAAAACATTCGAAGTGCCGTATCTCACCCTTGTCATCTGTATAACCACAAAACATAATGACATGAATTAGAAAATAAATACTTTATTAAGAACATTGTAAATGCCATACCAGGAAACCGAATAGATCTAAGTGCTAGTAAGTAAGTTTTTGTTCCAAGCGCCATTAATACTGAGTCAGTACGTTTTATTTGTAATAATATAGAAATACACCATTAAGGTTTTTAGTTAAAACAACACAAAAACTATTTCCCGTATCTTTCAAATTTTGTATCTCTAGAGGGAAGCGGTGCATGGCACAAGGACCAAATGCCATCTCCTGTCGTGTATATCAAGACTTTCCCCACGGTCTGACGCCTGGATGAAGTCTACGGAGATGCAACAGAGTACCGAGAACATATACAAATCAAAACGCGTTTTGTGAAAAATCGCACATAGAACTTTTTCAATTTCCAGTTTTGCCCTGATGTTTGAGATTAATAATAACGGAGAGTCTTAATGTATTCATCACAACACACGCCCACCATGCGTAATGAAGATACCTTCTGAAGACAACACAACCTACGTACACTCCTGGAAATTGAAATAAGAACACCGTGAATTCATTGTCCCAGGAAGGGGAAACTTTATTGACACATTCCTGGGGTCAGATACATCACATGATCACACTGACAGAACCACAGGCACATAGACACAGGCAACAGAGCATGCACAATGTCGGCACTAGTACAGTGTATATCCACCTTTCGCAGCAATGCAGGCTGCTATTCTCCCATGGAGACGATCGTAGAGATGCTGGATGTAGTCCTGTGGAACAGCTTGCCATGCCATTTCCACCTGGCGCCTCAGTTGGACCAGCGTTCGTGCTGGACGTGCAGACCGCGTGAGACGACGCTTCATCCAGTCCCAAACATGCTCAATGGGGGACAGATCCGGAGATCTTGCTGGCCAGGGTAGTTGACTTACACCTTCTAGAGCACGTTGGGTGGCACGGGATACATGCGGACGTGCATTGTCCTGTTGGAACAGCAAGTTCCCTTGCCGGTCTAGGAATGGTAGAACGATGGGTTCGATGACGGTTTGGATGTACCGTGCACTATTCAGTGTCCCCTCGACGATCACCAGTGGTGTACGGCCAGTGTAGGAGATCGCTCCCCACACCATGATGCCGGGTGTTGGCCCTGTGTGCCTCGGTCGTATGCAGTCCTGATTGTGGTGCTCACCTGCACGGCGCCAAACACGCATACGACCATCATTGACACCAAGGCAGAAGCGACTCTCATCGCTGAAGACGACACGTCTCCATTCGTCCCTCCATTCACGCCTGTCGCGACACCACTGGAGGCGGGCTGCACGATGTTGGGGCGTGAGCGGAAGACGGCCTAACGGTGTGCGGGACCGTAGCCCAGCTTCATGGAGACGGTTGCGAATGGTCCTCGCCGATACCCCAGGAGCAACAGTGTCCCTAATTTGCTGGGAAGTGGCGGTGCGGTCCCCTACGGCACTGCGTAGGATCCTACGGTCTTGGCGTGCATCCGTGCGTCGCTGCGGTCCGGTCCCAGGTCGACGGGCACGTGCACCTTCCGCCGACCACTGGCGACAACATCGATGTACTGTGGAGACCTCACGCCCCACGTGTTGAGCAATTCGGCGGTACGTCCACCCGGCCTCCCGCATGCCCACTATACGCCCTCGCTCAAAGTCCGTCAACTGCACATACGGTTCACGTCCACGCTGTCGCGGCATGCTACCAGTGTTAAAGACTGCGATGGAGCTCCGTATGCCACGGCAAACTGGCTGACACTGACGGCGGTGGTGCACAAATGCTGCGCAGCTAGCGCCATTCGACGGCCAACACCGCGGTTCCTGGTGTGTCCGCTGTGTCGTGCGTGTGATCATTGCTTGTACAGCCCTCTCGCAGTGTCCGGAGCAAGTATGGTGGGTTTGACACACCGGTGTCAATGTGTTCTTTTTTCCATTTCCAGGAGTGTATATCATGTGTTACAGGTGTGCATATTGTAGATACATAAGAGAGCCTCCAAGTTAGATAGACCCATAAAAACTCGTATCAACCCTCCTTGCGTAACTGCACCGCCACAAAATGGTTCAAATGGCTCTAAGCACTATGGGACGCAACATCTGAGATCATCAGTCCCCTAGACTTGTTGTTGTTGTTGTTGTTGTTGTTGTGGTCTTCAGTCCTGAGACTGGTTTGATGCAGCTCTCCATGCTACCCTATCCTGTGCAAGTTTCTTCATCTCCCAGTACCTACTGCTACCTACATCCTTCTGAATCTGCTTAGTGTATTCATCTATTGGTCTCCCTGTATGATTGTTTCCCTCCACGCTGCCCTCCAATGCTAAATTTGTGATCCCTTGATGCCTCAGAACACGCCCTACCAACCTGTCCCTTCTTCTCGTCAAGTTGTGCCACAAACACCTCTTCTCCCCAATTCTGTTATGACTGGGTGTTGTGTGCTGTCCTTAGGATAGTTAGGTTTAAGTAGTTCTAAGTTCTAGGGGACTGATGACCATAGATGTTAAGTCCCATAGTGCTCAGAGTAATTTGAACCATTTGAACCCAATTCTATTCGATACCTCCTCATTAGTTATGTGATCTACCCATCTAATCTTCAGCATTCTTCTGTAGCACCACATTTCGTAAGCTTCTATTCTCTTCCTGTCTTAACTATTTATCGTCCATGTTTCACTTCCACACATGGCTACACTCCATACGAATACTTTCAGAAACGACTTCCTGATACCTAAATCTATACCCGATGTTAACAAATTTTTCTTATTCAGAAACGCTTTCCTTGCCGTTGCCAGTCTACATTTTATATCTTCAGTTATTTTGCTCCCCAAATAGCAAAACTCCTTTACTACTTTGTCTCATTTCCTAATCTAATTCCCTCAGCATCACCCGACTTAATTCGACTACATTCCATTATCCTCGTTTTGCTTTTGTTCATGTTCATCTTATATCCTCCTTTCAAGAACTGTACATTCCGTTCAACTGCTCTTCCAAGTCCCTTGCTGTCTCTGACAGAATTACAATGTCATCGGCGAACCTCAAAGTTTTTATTTCTTCTCTATGGATTTTAATACCTACTCCGAATAGACTTAGAACTACTTAAATCTAACTAACCTAAGGACGCCACACACATCCATGGCCGAGGCAGGATTCGAACCTGCGACCGTAGCAGCAGCGCGGCTCCCGACTGAAACGCCCAGAACCTCTCGACCACAGTGGCCGGCTGCACCGCTACACATCTGATTCATTAACCATCATAGCTATTTGCGCTCAAATTCCAAATTTCGGAGCGTATCGATGGCAACACTAAAGCTGTTATTTGAGACGGAGGTCACACATCTGTTGGAGAAAAATGGTGCACGACCGCCCCCCCTCCCCACCTCCCTCCGGTGAGATACTCAAGTGATCTAACGAAGGGGCAAAGTAAACATAAGTCAGATCGGCCGGACTGAACTCTGACAGGTGAGAAATTGTCAGCACTTTGGCGTCGGAATTGAGAGATTTATGAACGTGATGGTTCTCAACGGGAAGGTGTGGCGATCACAAACAATGTAACTCTAGAGCCCAGTTTCAACTCAGTGTAGAACTGTGCTAACCGCACCAAATAGTTACAGTTGAAATAAGACATGTACGAGTGGGCATCAGAAAGCAAGATACACGTTATTTTTGCAGGTCAAGTAATTTCCACTGAATGTTACACGGTTCTTTAAAGTGAGATGAATCTCTGCGCATTTTTCATTTTTTGTCCAAAAAATTCTTACTGTCCAGCGAACTTTAACTTTGGAATATGTTTTCTATTTCCATGTAATTTCACTCCCACACTGAGATGTTGTCTTCCCCGCAGCAAAGCTGTGCCTGCTTAAAACTAGGACTATATACTCAGTTCTGGCAATGCGCCACTTTCTGATTTCCCTACGTACTTCAACCAAGAAAAAAAAAACCTAAAAACAGTGTACAGCGCCACAGGGGCGTAGAAAACTGGTAGCTTAGTTAAACACAACAAACAGGCATAAATTCGTATTTGTGTCAAACAGAGCCCATAACAGCCACATCATTAATCCAGGTGGGGCTGACACAGTTAAGTATCCTTAACAAGGTACTTCAATATTTCAGAAAGATATAGGAGAAAGAGCTGAGAGAAATAAAATACATTAATTATTTGCTGCGGTAGGAGAACAGGCGGTAAATTATCTGACCATCAGATCTTGTTCCGTGGGTTATATTCTTCTGGACGTGATTTCTCCGGTTCAAGTAATTCGTGAAACCCTTAACGACGACTCGCAAAGACGGTTCACGGTAAGATCTGTGTGTTTAAGTACTTGGAATAGAATTTCAACCAACATGGCGCATAATTGCAGGTTGTCACCGATTAATCTGTATCAGAGACAAAGATATCGTCAGTAATTCTCCAAGGATAAACTGTCTTCGAATCTTAAGTTTTTGTACATAAAGTAATAACTTTTTTATCGATTGAATCACACAATAAATATTTTTTCTTAGTTAAAATTTCATTTGTTCCCTTGCATTCATTCCTTTACGCGTAACACTTCTAAAGTAAAGTATAATAAGGTACCGATTACGTTTGCAGAATACGGCCAGATGACATATGTCCAACGTATCATTACAGAGTGCTTTGAAACATATGACGCATTATTGTGACACACACACGCCACAGGTCGCCGTGCCAGTGTCACACATCTGTTTTAAAGCACAGTAGAATGGCACGTTGCTTACAGGCTGAGAGGAGCCGTTTCCGTATGATGGATGGTGTGTCGCCAGTCATCACTCTATGAGAAAATGAGAAGAGGTTCGGTAATCTAAAACAGAATGTTAAAACACCGTCTTCAATCATCTTCTCTCTCCCCTCCCCCGTAAGCACCCTACACCCTCGACGACCAGATACTAGAATAAAAAGTTTCTCCCTCCGTAAAATTCAGTTACATCGCAATAGCGTTGAATTAACAACGTTGGCTACTGTGACAGATAAAAGAAAGACTCTGGTCTCTAAGCAAGTTCTATGTTCTTCCCCATCGTGTTGTGAAGAGTATGATACAAAATGGTACAATGTTTAAGAACCTGGACTCAAATTGAGTAGTCTCGTGCTTCACTACGTGTGCGGGCATACTGAGTAAGGTTTTTCGTACTTTCTCTAAATCACTTGTGGCGAATTCTGAAATTGCTCTATTGAAACTGCCATCGCTAATTTCCTGTGCCCCTTTTAGAATAATGCCAATACCGATGGTGCATTAAATATTAATTTCATATTCAGTACTCTTTCTGTAGCACCTCTATGTCGATTCATTAAGAATAATACTAATGTATCTCACTTTCCATTGTTGTTTGTCATTTATGGAGCTTGCAGCGCCGGCCGTTGTGGCCGAGCGGTTCTAGGCGCTTCAGTCCGGAGCCACGCTAATGCTGCGGTCGCAGGTTCGAATCCTGCCTCGGGTTTGGTTGTGTGTGATGTCCTTAGGTTAGTTAGGTTTAAGTAGTCGTAAGTCTAGGGGACTGATGACCTCATATGTTAAGTCCCATAGTGTTTCAGCCATTTGAACCATTTTGACACACGTCACCTGACGACACTCAAAAAATGCTGTCGGTACGAGGGCGTGTTGAAACGTAACGCCTTCAAATATTTATGTGAAAAATCTTAAAGCGTTTTAAGTAAAGCGAACTTTATATTTTATATCTTCATTCTTCGTGTCTACATATTTATTTCTCATAGACACCCTGGCGACGAACACATTTTTCCCAACGGGGGACAGATACCGCCATTGTAGAATGTTATACTTTTCTGACACATCCGCAACCTCACACTTGCTTGCACCACTTCGTCATTATCAGATTGAAGCCCTCGGAGGTGTTCTTTAAGTTTTGGAAATAGATGAAAATCCAGTGAACGTAGTCGAGACTGTGTGGAGGATGATCGATGTCAGCGATCCAAAGGCGTCGGATTGTTGCAGGTGTCTCAGCGCTCGTGTGTGTGGTCTGGCATTGTGATGTTGAAGAAGAGGATGCTCCATGTGTTGAGGAACTCTTCGAATTCGACACTCGAATACAGCACAGCACGCTGTTCCTCACGCACCTACGTAGTTAAGTTACACGCCGCCATCTTATACGCTACAATTCAGTGCCCTCTAGCGGCGGAGGGTTGCAAATATATAGACATGAAGAAGAAAGATGTAAAAATTTCAGTGAATTTTGATTTATTTAATGAAAAACTTTAAGAGCTTTCACGTAAAAATTCCGGAGGCATTACTTTTCAGCACGCCCTCGTGCTACCAATAAAGCAGTCTGCACCATGGTAGCTGACGTGATTATGTACGAATTTATTTTATATTATCATCAGCAACGGTAGCACAAACGAGCACAACAAAATATTGTTTTCGCTTACGTTACTACCCAAGAGTATCAGAAAATTCCATAATAGCTAACTGGAGCTTTGGAATGACTGCTAATTTGCGGAGTCCAACCTTCGCTGTACGGCTAAGGCACAGGCGTCTCCTGATATAACGGCCTTTAATGGTGTGTGGTACCAAGGTATCAGACGTGTATTTCCGAGAACCCTGAGCTGCTTCAGTCTTCCGATCATTAATTAGTCGTTTCGTATTTCTCCGAAACCACTTCCATCATGTACTGAGGGGTTTCTGTAACGGGATGAGATTAATCGTCTGGTTGTAGAATTCGTCGCCCGAGTAGGAAATTCACTTCCGTAAATTCCAGGTGTCCTCTGCCTAAGTATTAATTTTGGCCCTGAAACCAGAGGTAAGTTGTTAGTATTTGCGTGGGGTTCACGCAAAAAAGACCTCACCTTTTCAATGAATTCGATCAGCCAGACATACTACCACAGTACTTGTTTCCTGTCTGTTTCAAGACAATGATTCGCTGTCTCTGTAGGCAACATCATTGTCGGGTATGAGAGATTTCTCTCCTTCCCGATTAAAATCTCCAGTGACTCGTATAGAATGAAAAAGTGCACTTACGTCAGCACTAGGTATAGTTAAACTGTGCAAATGATTACGCAGAAAATTTAAATAACCTCGGATCAGATAGATTTGATATTGAAAAATACTTTCCTACATATACTGTAGTATCATTTCTTCAGACCTCAAACAACTTGAAAAGAAATCTTAGAAGGAAATTATTTCGTTTACATATAATTTTGTCCTGTGAAATATAGTACATTAGGTAATACTTTACACAATTTTTCAGATATTTAAGTAACTAGGTGCTAGCATACAGAAATTAAACCGTGATACACATCATTAACATGTGTCTCCTTGTCGGGAACACGATTGGCAGATTACTGGATTCAGAATGTAAGCTTTGCATTCAATCAGTACCACTCAATTGAATTCTTTTTATTCCGTATAAGATTACCGAGACCAGCCCCTTTTACTTATAACTCACAAGGTGCAAATGCCTTCAGCATGTTCATTCCTATTTTCATTAGTTTCTTTTCTTTTTATTATTTCAGTATGAGGTAATTTCCGAGGGTAGGATTTTAGTTTGAATAACGCTGTTAAGTTGTATTTCAATGAATCGTTGTGGTCGCACACATTTTTTTTTAATTTTTTTTTTAGGAAACAAATCCTCTGTTGCATAAAGAGTTCTACGGAACGAAAATAATGTTTCATATATCCGGCTAGCGTAACATTATTATCTAAAGGACAACATTACAGCGTAAATTCAATCGCAGAAAATACAAAGGAACCCTACTTAAATTTTCTCATTCCGGCATTCGTCATTATTGTCGTGAAATGTGACTGGAAACGTTCACCGTAACATTTTTCATAATGGGGTTACGGCCCATGCTCGAATAACAGATGAGGCTCTGCTCTGCTTTGTCAGCGACTACGCTGAGTGGCCTTTGTCGTGTCTCTCCATCTACATTCTGCTAGCAAAAAGAGTGGCTGATGTAAGGGACAATCTAAGCGAAGGGCGTACTCTGATATACACACCGGAATGCCCTACTCGCCACAATGCAACAACGGGGCTCATGTGTATAGCCCAGGCTTTCTACATGGTGTGCCGGCTGGGTTCAATCACAGCTCATTCCCTGTTACTCCTCACCCAATGAAGATACTGCTGCCGGGGGAGTACGTTTGTAACAGGGTAATTCAAACTGAATCAAAACTACAAACATTATATTACATTTGTGAAACGTGCCATTCCTTTTGATTTTCAGGTGACCAAATACTCATTGTCAGACCCATACTGTCGCAAATCGCAGAGCAATCTCAATGTTGTATCGTGACGCTGGGACCTTCCTGCTTAATTTATTTGTCTGACGGCGGAAAAAACGTGTTCACAATAAAACATTGACACAGACGTAGCTCCGGCTGCGCTGCTATTCTAACCGACCCCACCCATCTCCCTGCCACAAGTTTATTTTCAAACAGAAGTTTAAATGGAAGACTAATTTTACATATCAGCAGTGACTTAGATCTCCTTTAGAGAATACGATTGTGATTGAAGCATTGGTCTGCCCGTAAATTCATACTGGTCTCTAATTCTCTGGGTACTTCGTGCTCTGGTGCTGGATTTGTTCTCTGTATGTCTTTGTATGCAAATTCCAACGCTGTTGGTAAATAAACTGTTAGCACAATTTCAGATGATTAATTTAATTTTTAGCAAACATTCTTCCATTTTAACACAAAATTATATACTGCTGCTAACGCTGGCAGTGTCACAAAATTGGTAACACACTTAAATATAGTACATGCACATCTAACTCAAACTGTGTGTAGAAATCAACTACTGCTTTTGAATTGTGCATGATATGAGCTTAAATGGTGACACTTTTGAACACCCTGAATGTTTAATGTTTCGTTAGTTTTATCTTTGAACTTTTCACTGTAAGGACCATTTTTCTAAAACAATATATATATATCACAGGTTTACACATTAGTACTTATATTGATGTAATTGAATAAGAGCAGACCTATCACTATGTCAAAACTATTAATAGTGTCATAAAATATGAAGGCTATTTTCTTTCAAGATCCAACCGGTCACGAAATGGAAAACTGAAAATCTATCAGCAGCATTAAGCTACCTACTTCCCCACATAGTCGTGTGGTAACAACTTCGCATTACCCTCATCGTAGAGGGCATCCACCTGTGGTTTCCACCAATTCTCTTCTCTTATCTGTAGCTTGTTGTCTGTGCCAGAATGCTCTCCTTATAGTCAGCGTTTCATGTGAACAAAGATATGAAAATCCGAGAAAGCCAAGTCTGGGCTGTACAGTATGTGGTCAAACACTTCACACAGAAAACGCTGCAGAAATAGCTTTGTTGAAGCTGTAGTGTGCGACCGAGGCTTGTTCTGAATTGCCCGTCGTAGACGATTTTCTGAAATCGCTGACAGCCTGTGCTGTGAACACGATATTGCAATGCCTGTGTTATTCTGACGTACTATGCACTATCGTATTTATCCGTCGACACTGGGCAACCGTCTTTTAATTAAAATGCCTCCCCTCTGCATAGGGATGTACAAGTACATGTTGTAGAAATGTGGATGACGACATATGGAAGTTTGGGTCTGGCCTTCAGTTGGGCTGGGATAGCATAATCCCGACTGCTCCCGATAAGCGGAAAATCTGGCTCGAGTCCCAGTCCGACACAAATTTTCATTGTCGTCATTCCATTATGCATCTGATGGTAGCTCATATTCGCTACTGGGAATAAACTTCGTACATTGTGAACATCTGCACGTCCTGCTACAAAGTTCCTGTACCATTGCCGCACTTTGCCGCTACGCGTGACATTTGCGTTATGTGGTGTCATGAAATCAGGCGGAATCGCGCAGCATGAAGAAACTGCATGACAGCATCACTTCACAATTGGCGGGAGACAATTGTACTAGGCATCTTTACGCTCTCAGTACGGGAAAATGCGATGAGATGCGATCGACAGGAAGCACTCTGCAACCCATCTGTGCAAAACTTCACCGGTTTTTCTCTGTGGTTTTAATTTCGCGACCTATCGGACATTGAAAAAAAACAGGCCTCGTATTTTAACAGCATCTTTTGATGTGGCAGTATTTCAACCAATCGTCCACCTAACTGGGTATTTAGGAATTGAATCATCACTACAAAACATGATTGTACAGGGCGAGGAAAAAATATGGTACCATTAAGCAAGTACGTTATCAAATGAAACTGCAAGGCAGGGATTTGATTACATGGTTTCAGTTTGGCACCCATCCTTCTCAGTGCACTTGTGGAGTCTGTCCATTGTTCATTGTAAGGCGCACTGGGCCATTTGGGTAATGATAGAAGCGATGGACTCAGTGTTGCAGTACTTCAGGTCGTCCAAGTTGCTAGAGTTGCTGGTATAGAGACGATCCTAGAAAATGCCCCACAGCCAAAATCGCATGGCGTCAGGTCGGGTGAACGGGATGGCGATGGTAGGGGATCACGTCTACCCATACATCGTTTACCGAACACGTCGTTCAAGTAATCCCAAATCATGTCACTGTAATGGGCTGGGACCCCGTTCTCTGGGGAATGGCAAGTGGTGCGTTCTTCTCCATTAATGTGCTGAGCAGGGCAAAGTAATTACCTCCCCTGTCGGTTTGTTCTTCAAAAAATTAGAGTCCAGTGATTCCGTATTTGCGCACTGCATGCCAAAGATTCAGCTTGGAGGGATCCCGCACGTGCTGTCGAGCTTCCAGGGGGTGTTCGGTCGCCCAGATGACACATTTGTACTTTTCACACGGCCGCTGATGTGGAATGTTACTTCGTCAGAAAACATGAGCAGGATGCTAGACTCCAGGTGCACCATTTCCAAGATAATTTGTCCAGCACTCACACGTACTTGCTTTTCACCTTTGTGAGCTGCTGCACAACCTGCAAGTGATCTCGCTTCATTCATAAATCATGGTGCCGGCTGCTGTGGCCGAGCGGTTCTAGGCGCTTCATTCCGGAACCGCGCTGCTGCTACGTCGCGGGTTACAATCCTGCCTCGGGCATGGATGTGTGTGATGTCCTTAGGTTAGTTAGGTTTAAGTAGTTCTAAGTCTAGGGGACTGATGACCTCAGATGGTAAGTCCCATAGTGCTTAGAGCCATTTGAACCATTTTTGAACCTAAATCATCATGCAGAATTTTAACCACTGACCCTTGAGATACGTTAGTCTCTAGAGCAAGTGGGTGCGAGGACTTGGTTAGTCTGGCTACCATCGCTCCCTGGACGGGGATGATATTCTCTTGAGTTTGAACAGACCTCTTTCTACCGCTGTTTCCGTTGAAATCATCCTGAACGGACAGTATCATTACAAACATTTCGTAGATCCTACCAATTTTCAGGAGTGATGGTGCATCAAGTTCGTCTCAGGCCTTGAATTTTTCTTGTACGATACTTGAGAACTAAATGATCGCTATCTTCCGTCGTTCCTCAATGGAATATCGGGACGCCACGGTTTAATCTGCGAAAAAAATTGCTGTTATATTTTTGCCTCGCCCTGTATTTTTGAAGATTCTGTTGCTCCAGACTGGCTCCCTCAGAAGCGATGTTGCTGTCGGCAGCAAGTGACGCTCGAGCAGCAGCAGCTGCTGACGGCGGACAGTCGTATTGATCAGACAGCTGGCCGCGCGGAAGAGGACGGCACCGCCTCCACGTCTGCCCCCGCTGGAGACGGCGCGCACAATTAGGCAAATCAGCCGGGCTGGTCTCCTGGGCAGCCAGCGACGCGCCGGCATCGGAAAAGAGTTCCCGGGGCACTCGCGTCGCGGCTCAAAGCCACCGCTAGGGAAAAGCCACACATTCTCCCCTCCCTATTACCGTCGCACTGCTCGCCCGTAGGTGCCCACATGTCTCCGTACCTGAATAATGCAGAAAAAGGGATGGCGGGTGACGCCGACGGGCGGGCGGTTAGGGGAAAAATGAATCCGATTACGTATCAAAAAGAGACGCGAAACAGAGGAAAGGCCATTTAAGGGCTCCCCGGGCGTCGCGCTCGCTGTGGGGGAAAGCCGGGCGTGCTGTGCGTGGATTTGCATCACGCCAAATTTCCTCCTGCCGCAGTATATGCAAACCATGTGGCGCAGCTCTTTGCGGGCTGCGGTGCACAAAGCGAAAAGGGGCTGGTCTGGGCAATTATCGGGTTGGGTCGGGCGCCCCTCTGCACACTCCATCCATTACGGACCTGCACTCGCTTGTATAGAATGAGGTAGCGGTACAGTTGTTACGACAGTGGGCTCGTATTCGGAGTCACCGAGCTTCAAATAGCCGTCCGGCCATCAATATTAAGGAAATGCCCAGATGGTTCCTTTGTAAAGTACACGGCCTATTTGCTTCCTCATTCATATGAATATAAATTGGCAAAACAATTTACTCTAGTATGAAGTACGAACAATGTCGTAGAAGGCTTGGTGATGTCACACTTGCCTGTCGTCTAAGCGCAACAATCGTATGCAACAGGCTAAGATCTATATTTACATATCTACTCCTCAAGCTACGATACGGTGCTTGTTCTAGTGCATCTTGTACCACTATTAGTCATTCCCTTACCTGTTCCAGCTGCAAATGGAGCTAGGGGAAGACGATTGTCTATATGCCTCTGTACGAGTCCTAATTTCTCTTATCTGGTCTTCGCGATCCTTGTGCAAGATGTTCTGTGCTTGCATTAGAATTGTTTTGCAGTCAGATGCTTCTGCCGATTCTTTGAAAGGATACTTATTGTTGTTCACCACAGCATTCACTTTTGCACGAGATGAACAGATGTACCCTATATGATCAAAAGTATGCGGCACCCTCAAAAACATACGTTTTTCATATAACGTGCATTGTGCTGCCACCTACTGCCACGTACTCCATATCGGTGACCTCAGTAGTCAATCGAGAGAGACCAGAACGGGGCGCTCTGCTGAACTCACGGACTACAAACGTGGTCAGATGATTGAGTGTCACTTGTGTCATACGTCTGTATGCGAGATTTCCACACTCCTAAACATCCCTAAGTCCACTGTTTCCGATGTGATAATGAAGTAGAAACGTGAAGGGCGACGAACAGCACTAAAGCGTACAGGTCGACCTCGTCTGTTGACTCACAGAGACCGCCGACAGCTGAAGTCGGTCGTAATGTGTAACAGGCATACTTCTATCCAGACCATCACACAGGAATTCCAAACTGTATCAGGATCCACTACAAGTACTATGACAGCTAAGCGGGAGCTGAGAAAATTTGTATTTCATGATGGAGCGGCTGCTCATAAGCCACACATGACGCCTATAAATACCAAACGACGCCTCGCTTGGTGCAAGGAGCGTAAACGTTGGACGATTAAATAGTGAAAAACGTTGTGTGGAATGACGAATAACGGCACACAATGTGGCGATCCGATGGCAAGGTGTGGTTATGGTTAATGCCAGGTAAACATGATCTGCCAGCGTGTGTAGTTCCAAGAATAAAATTCGGAAATGGTGGTGTTATGGTGTGGTCGTGTTTTCCATGGAGGAGGCATGCACCCCTTGTTGTTTTGCGTGGCACTATCACAGGAGAGGCCTACATTGAAGCTTTAAGCACCTTCTTGCTTCCCACTGTTGAAGAGCAATTCGGGGATGGCGATTGCGTCTTTCAACACGATCGAGCACCCGTTCTTAATGCACGGCCTGCGGCGGAGTGGTTACACGACGATAACATCGCTTTAATGGACTGGTCTGCACAGAGTCCTGACCTGAATCCTACGGAACACCTTTGGGATGTTTTGGAACGCCGACTTCGTGCCAGGCTTCACCGACCGACATCGATACCTCTCCTCAGTGCAGCACTCCGTGAAAAATGGGCTGCCATTCCCCCAGGAACCTTCCAGCACCTGATTTAACGTATGCCTGCGAGAGTAGAAGCTGTCATCAAGGCTAAGGGTGGGCCGACACCACGAACTTATATTCAGCCAGGTGTCTGGATACTTTTGACCAAATAGTGTATATAGATCTGCATGACTACTGTGCAGTTCAGACTTACGTGCCTGGCAGTTTTGAAGGTTCTTTGACTCCAACAGCTATGAAAATATTACTTCTCAATCTCGTGTTAATTTTTTGGTAACCAGTCCTAAGTACCACTGCCATTGTAGGTGTGGGCGTTTTGTGTGTTTTATATCTTGTGGATACACTCTTGCAGTGCTCAGTGTTGCTCCTACTCGAGGGCCGTCGTACAGCTCACTTTTAGTTTGTCCAGTATTTTCTTCATCTCGTGTACAAGGTACTGGGAGATTTAAATAGTGTGTTTTGTGTTATACTTTTTTATCATTGCGTATTACAGGCTTCACTATTGTGAAGGTTTTCCTCAGACTCGAGCATGATTGGGGAAATCTTAATTACATTATCACGTAGTAACAAGCTGCCGGAGAGCGTGCGTCCCTTATACCAAAATACTCGAAATTTATCCCTGAACAACCTCCGAAAGTTTGTCGGTGAACTTCTGGTTCACCCTGTACAAGGTAATTCCATATGTAGCAACTCAAGTGAACACTGACCAGGACTATCATTTGACAGTGCTCTATTCGCTCACTGACAACATTTATTCACAATGTAATGTGTACGAATTCATGTTTTCTTGTAAAGAAGCCACTGCTTAATTTAATTGGCTCAAATGGCTCTGAGCACTATGGGACTTAACTTCTAAGGTCATCAGTCCCCTAGAACTTAGAACTACTTAAACCTAACTGGCCTAAGGACATCACACACATCCGTTCCCGAGGCAGGATTTGCACCTGCGACCGTAGCGGTCGCGTGGTTCCAGATTGTAGCGCCTAGAACCGCTCGGCCACCTCGGCCGGCTTACTTTAATTATGTTGCATCATTTTTTCATAAAAATATAATGTTATTGACTCTTTTGCGCGTCGGTCGTTTATTCTGGTACCTTTTAATACCAAATCAGATAGACGGAACGATTTTTCTCAGTGTTTCTGTGCGAATATTGAAGTCCATTTCTTGTGACTAAAACTGTGAAGTTTCCGTAAGGTAGCTATTTCCTTCTATTGCTGCTTAGCAACACATTCGCTCTATCGGCAATGGAATATTCATTGAGTGCACTTGATTCTTCTTTAGTGTAGATACTTGAATTCTATTCTACTGGGCATTGTGTCCCTCGGTTGGTCATTTGCACATCATCACATCATCGAGCTACTCAGCTCTTTAACGTTTTGCTTGTACATTCCGTCGCCTTCTCCGTCGGCTCTGTCACTCTTGTCTCCTTACAGCAATCAGCAATCGCACCTGTTCGTAAAGCCATTTCCCGCGATAACTTTCGATGCTTGCACTTCGAGGTATATAAACTGGGACATGACTACACACTTTTGTCGAGTAATACTTGAAGGAAATGAACGAACAACAAAGGCCCCGTGAAAAATGTCCGACAAAAATTGGAGAAAGGTAAGCCATTCTGTTGATCACTCTGGTATTGGTGCCATAATTTTGCTTTCCTAATTCCCGTGCCGTTTACATTGAGCAAGACACATTTGCATGGAAATACATCTCGATTCACTTTCACGGAATTCGTAATTCAAAGCTGTGTATAATATCCGAGAGCAGCCAGGCTTGTAGCCACAGTGCGTCTCATTGGGTGCGGCGAACAGGTGAGCCTTGTAGAGTCCTGGCCGGGCGGTATTAATATTATCGGGAAACGGCGTCTGCAGCAGCCCGCCACACTGGCGTTATTAGCGGCCGGCCCCACGGTACTCCGGACTCTGCTCCCAGCCGGGGATGGATGTTTCCCATTATCGGCGTTTTTGAGCCCGCCGGCGCATTGTCCGCTCGCCTCTTTGTAATCTGGCCGGCCGCTTGTCCGCCGCCCAGCTGACGGCAGTGGGCTGCGCCACCCCCTCCTCTTTTCACCTGTCGCTCGCGTAATGAAGCCCGCATTCGCGCACGTGCTCTTGGCGACTGCCAGGCGCGCGCTGGCTTATTCACCGCTCGGTGCAGACGTACGCGTCTGTCGCACTGCGCCCGAGGCGATTACGGCAGCGCTCGTCGTAAACGAGACTGCAGGACATTTTGTATTCTGCAGAGTGGGCAAAAAAACGCTGGTCAGATGTCACTGCGCCAGCGTCTCTCGACGCCACGAATCGTACAGTTGTCAGGCTTTCGAACACTGGTAACATTCATAAAGGCATTAGTTGGCGCGACATAAAAATTAAAATCAAATATTTAGTTAGAGAGTATGATCTTTGACTGAGAAACGTGTGTGGATTTCGCATGTGCAAGTCGGTCATCCACAACTATTACTTGGATTGTTCATGTCGAATAAAATCCGGTGCAGTTGTAATATCAAAGTTCCTTTAACTGTCGAAGGGCCAAACATACCTTAATTCCGTACGACAAAACCGCACAAGTCGTGAAGAAAACCTGACAAGTATATCCAGTAGTATGAGAGAGACTGTGCGGATGAGACACGAAAAATGTCGGTCGACAGTAAAGATTCGAGGTAAACAGGGCCTGAAAGAAATAAGATCGGCCAGCTGAGAGTAAAACTCTCGCTGAAGGTTCCGTACACAGTTAATAGTGTGTACAAGCATTTCATCCATTCTGGGAACCGAGAATCTCACGATTTTTGACTGCTATCGACGTTGATGCTGGCAATATATGGTTCCCAGGGATACAAAAAAGGTTTTAATTTCAAGTCTGAAGTCGAATAACAAATGACAAAAGATATACAGTGGCGGTCGAAATAATAGAGCCACCTCTATTGACGAGATTAAGAACTAGGATATCTATTAGTTCGCGAAATCGCCACGAGTGCCGTGTTGTCAGTCCCTTGTAGACAACATCAGGGAAGACGTTGCTGCTATCTTTAGTCGTCCGAAAGGAAGCGTTTGAGCTAGACGTGTGAAAAGAGGCATAAAGGTAAGAATCTTATGGGTCAAAATAATAGAGCCGCTTTACACATGTGCCTTTAAATTGATTTTTATGCAGTTGTTTTGTATGTAAATTGACGTGTGGTTTTGTTTACATTCGTCTAGATGGGCAGAGCAAAGCATACCAGTGAAGATGAGCGTATAGTAATGTTCCGGATGTTCAAAAGTGGGATGTCCATGAATAAAATAGCCAATGTCTTGCACGTTTCGCGAAAACGAGTCCAGAACGCCATGAGACGGTCAAAACAAACAAAGCCGCAGGTGGAGAACAGGGGGCGACCTCGTGTAACTACTCCTCGCGTAGACAGACTCATCACTAGGGAAGTGAAGAAAGACCCATTTTTGTCAACACCACGACTGAAAGCCATTTTGTTTAGCGACGAACATGATGTTCAACCATCAACCTCAACGATTCAAAGACGACTGAGATCTGCAAAATTGAATGGGCGCATTGCAAGAAAGAAGCCACATGTTTCACAAGCTAATGTTCGGAAAAGGTTAGCCTTTGCCCGGAGAAATGAACAAAAACCTAATACTTGGTGGAGGAACATCCTTTGGTCCGATGAATCCAAGTTTAATAGGTTTGCCTCAGACGGAAAAGTCTATGTGCGCCGCCCACCAAACCAGGAATTTAATCCCAAGTACACTTTAAAAACTGTGAAATACGGTGGCGGAAGTGTTATGGTATGGGGATGTTTTTCGTGGTACGGCATTGGTCCAATACACCGTATCAACGGCATAATGAACGCAGAAATGTACAAAGACATCTTGGCAAATGTGATGCTGCCTTATGCTGAAGAGGAAATGCCGCTGAAATGGAAATTTCAGCACGATAACGATCCAAAGCATACTGCAAGGATCATAAGGCAGTTTGTTCAAGAGCACAATATCGAAGTATTAGAGTGGCCACCTCAGTCCCCTGACGCATCACCCATTGAGAACTTATGGGAGATCTTAGACAAGAGAATTGACCGCTCAAAAGCTACATCGTCAGAAAAACTGTGGGAAGAAATTCAGAGAGCCTGGTATGCGATCAGTAGTGACGAATGCAGGCGTTTAGTAGACTCTATGGGTAAGAGGTGCAGGGCAATCCTCAAAAATAAGGGTTACCCCACGAAGTACTAATGCAGTCCTATGCAAAAAAGACTGTTCCTGTACGTTTCATAAGACTGAGATCAAGTACAATATATTTGTTTCAATTGGCTCTATTTTTTTGACCCTGTGGTCTGGTATTCTTTTGAATATTATCGATTATTACTGATTATTTTGTGTTGTGTTATCGAAATAACTGACTATAGTACAATGTGACTCGGTTGTAATGGTTTCCATCATAGTTCAAACATGTCAAGTAATAAATGTGCAATTTATTCCAAACCTTTGCCAGGTGGCTCTATTATTTTGACCGCCACTGTATGTTTTCGTATAATGTAATTACAAGTTATCAATTTTCTCAGGTATTTTTCTTTACTTTTACTGTAAAACCTTTCTTCTTGCCAACTTTCTTGACTCTACGTCGAGAGGAAGTACCCTATAGTTTCAAAATAGGTAACATAAATGGCCGTATCCTTTGACTGCGTTGGCTTTGAAAGCTGACGATTGTTACAGTATGCATAAATTTCAACTTGATACTTCAACCTGTTCCTGAGAAGATGGACAGACTGATAACAAGTAAAAAATTTTTTTTCTTGTGATATAATTACAAATTAACAATTTTCGAATTTTTCCTTTGGTTTTATTGTGAAGCATTGCTTCTTGCTAAATTTCACGATTATAGGTCAACGGGAATTATCCTGTACCTTTTCATAAGTGAGTTTGCCGATATCAAAATATGTGACATAAATGGCCATATATTTTGATCACGTTGACTTGGAGCTTCAATTTTTTATACCAACAAGGACCTGTGGACGTTAGTACTAGACATAAATCTCAACATGATATATCTTCCTGTTCCTGAAAAAAAAGTGTTTTTAACATTCAGACAGGCAGACATATAACAAAGCGATCCTATTTAGGTATGGAACACTAAAAACGCTGCTAAATTCATAAATTTGAACTGCTAAACGGGAAAAATAACCCCGACCTGTTACCAACGTCCAGAAATACGGCACAGACTAGAGAATCTGAAATCACGGCATGAACCAAAATGTCAGTTACTCAACAGTTTTAACGGTCCTTTTAGTTTAATAATTTTCTTTAGTGTCCTATTTAGTCTTCATTGAGTATTACAGTAACACCTGACAATCGGATTCGTGTCCTGAAACCCGGCCCGGACAGAGGTAAGTGCCTTTACCTAAAGAAAGGGAATTTGAAGTTACAACAGAGTCATATGAACGAAGTGAGTCGTTATTTAAAAATTGCTTATCTGAACAGCAGATCAACATATGAAGCGAACAGCTCCTCATATTAGGTTATCCTGTTTCTATGCAGCATGGTCACCGCACATACCAAGACTCTACAGAACTACATTCATATCTATGTTTACTTTTGTAAAATGCTGTTTTATTGCGGTTTTAATCCAAGGATTAGTTTACACCCCGAAACATGTTGCTTATTTAAAAGAATTCAAGTAGTCAACAAACGCTTCGACTGGTAACGGCCTCTAAAAAACCCTTTTCGTATGAGTAATTGGAGATTTCTTCTCTTAACTTACGTTTTTCGAAATATCGTTGAAACTTCGTGCCGCTTCTAAGCGTCTGTTGGTCTAATTTTTCTATGTACGGAGAAAGAGAAATTGCCGTCATTATAGCTGCAAACTATTTAAAAAGAAGAAATTAGTTTATTCTGTATATATCCTTTCTGTTATAAGTTACCCAATCATTTCCTGGGGATACTGAACTTACAAGGATCGCAATTTCAGACAACCGAAGTGTGTTAGTAAAATAATGCTTGGTTTTAATTAAAGAATACCTTGCAAATACCTCGTCAAAAAAGTGGATATTTTACAACTACTGCAAAATACAAATATTCATTAATGGCTCTTGGTATTGCGCCTACCAGTATTCTCTTTTCACAAAAAATAGTGAAAAACGTGAATGTAACACTAGAACAAAAAACACCTCTGTAAGGAGCTCAAGAGGTGTGTATTAGTAAATAAAGAAGTCAGATACATGGATACCCATGTACCCAGCTACCTCCTAGAGCACATAAAATGTGTAACGTAGTGATACTGAATTAAAACAACTTTCTGTTAGGCAACTCCTTCTATTCTACTGAAAAGTATCTTCACAGATACTCTCAAATTTAATGTTTTGGGTTAATTCACAATTAGAATTAGCACTGTAATACAGCATGTAATATCATTCCACCATTTTGTACTTAAATTAAAAGTACATCCTTTGTCTCATTCCACATTACAGAACCATTCTCCGTGTGATCAAAAAAAGTAGCGTTACTCCGAATTGCATCTTCGGCTTAAAAGTAAACAGATTAGAGACATGTAGGAAAGAAGTTTCCGTGGCTGTTTTGAAAAGGTAATCTCTCTGTGTCTGTCTGTCGGTCTGTGTCTCCCTCCCTCTCCTCGTCTCTCGTAGTGGCCTCCATATTACAATAAAAAGTCGGAAAAGACTGGCGCCCTGAATTCAGAGCTTGGGTACTGTAAAGAATGCGTACGCGCATGTACAAAGAAAAGCGGCAAAGTGTAAATAATATTAAATGAGGTAAAATGCTTAAAATCATTACTGTAGCAGAGTTACTATTTATAAAAATACCCATAATCAGCGTTATAAGCGTAGATTTAATGATTTCAGTTTCTTATTGAGAAATGTTGTTGATGATTTATTCAGAAAAGGGGAAACGCGTATTTAGTTTTCCAAGCGGAGATCAGTCTATTGCACACGGGTTGCTGGGGAACGCAGCGAGTAAAATTTTTACGTTTCATGCTAATTGTGGTATACCACGGATCAGTAAAGTTTTTTTAGTTACAGACCTTACAGCTTTTAGATAACTGAAACTAATCATCAAAAAATATTTATATGTATTCTCTCTGATATGTCGGAAAGGACAGACACAGTTTTGATCCAGCAGCTACTATGCATTGATACACAAAGGAATTACAGACGCAGTCTGCGAAAGGGCATTCATTTAAATCAATTGCTGAGAATTTGTGCCATACTGATAATCGAACCTGGGTCCGCTGATTGCTAGGCAGACGCGCTGACCAATGTGCTATCCGCACACATTACTCGTTTCAACTCCACGGGTTACCCTACCACACCTCCCATCAGACGCAAATTCCGAACTTATCCACACACTACTAACATAGTGCCCCTCATCCATTATCCTCGTTACTTGCGGCATTTCGTCTACTTCCGTAAAAGTTCGAGCCGGGTGTGCATCTGCACTGAAAAGATAATTGGACGTCCTCGCCTTAGTTACACATATATGGTGCGTGTTCTTTCGGACATGGCGAGGACTGCAAATGATCTCTTCAGTGCAGGTGCACAACAGGCTCGAACTCTTACGGGAAACGACGAAATGCCGCGATTAATGAGAACAACGGACAATTGGCACTACCTTGGTAGTATGTGGATAAGTTTGGAATTTGAGTCTGACGTTGGGCGTGTTAGTCCTACCCTAAAGTTGGTGTTATAGGCCCTTTCCTGTTCCTTACCTATATGTTCGTCAGAATAGAGGTCAGGAGCGGTGGGCGTTGTGATAATTAAAAGTAATCAAACTGGAATGGATCCTGTTTATTCATGTAACGATGGTACATGGGTGCCTACGTAGGGCTGAGCAGCTCCAAGAGGGGTTGCCGTCTGTTCATCAGGAGGTTTGAGGATAGAGGCAGAGGCTAGAGGAACGACTACTCGGGGCCGAGGTCTGAAGTTAAGAGGGCGCGGAGCTGTTTCCAAGCCGCCCTCGCCACTCCCGGCCGCGTCCCCATGCGATAACACGACTAGTCTCTGATTGGAAGGTTGATTCCGCCAACGCGCCTTGCTAGTAGCGTACCCTCGTCAGCGCAACCAACCCGTGGGACTAGAGTCTGACCGAGGAGCACGTGGCAGGAATGTGCCGACCAGGGTCTTCCGGCCAGCACCTTCCGCCACAGTATGCCCAAGCCGGTTACGGCCGTACATTATGAATGGAAAAATTATTTAATAAAATTTTATCGGCAATGATCCCTTTTGGAGGGGGGGTCTCCTCCCTGCACATATACAAACGATTTGTGAGACAATCTGAAGAGCCGTCTTAGGTTGTTTGCAGATGACGCTGTCGTTTATCGACTAATAAAGACATCAGAAGATCAAAACAAATTGCGAAACGATTCATAAAAGGTACCTGAATGGTGCGAAAATTGCCAGTTGACCATAAACAACGAAAAGTGTGACGTCATTCACATGAGTGCTAAAAGTAATTCGTTAAACTTCGGTTACACTATAAATCAGTCAAATATAAACGCCGTAAATTCAACTAAATACCTAGGAATTACAATTACGAACAATTTTAATTTGAAGGAACACATAGAAAATGTTGTGGGGAAGGTTAACCAAAGACTGCGTTTTATTGGCAGAACACGTAGAAAATGTAACAGGTCTACTAAGGAGACTGCCTACACTACGCTTGTCCGTCCTCTTTTAGAATACTGCTGCGCGGTGTGGGATCCTTACCAGATAGGACTGACGGAGTACACCGAAAAAGTTCAAAGAAGGGCAGCACGTTTTGTATTATCGCGAAATATGGGAGAGAGTGTCACTGAAATGATACAGGATTTGGGCTGGACACCATTAAAAGAATGGCGTTTTTCGTTGCGACGGTATCTTCTCACTACAGTCCAATCACCAACTTTCTCCTTCGAATGCGAAAATATTTGGCTGACACCGACCTACATAGGGAGGACCGATCACCACGATAAAATAAGGGAAATAAGAGCCCGTACAGAAAGACATAGGTGTTCGTTCTTTCCGCGCTATACGACATTGGGATAATAGAGAACTGTGAAGGTGGTTCGATGAAACCTCTGCCAGGCCCTTAAATGTGCTTTGCAGAGTATCCATATAGATGTAGATGTACTGTGTCTGGATTGCGCATTGATTACCGTACATTCCTACCAAACAGGAGACTCAGGTACGAATCCTGATCCGGAACAAATTTTCAACTTTACCCATTGATTTAAACCAACGCTGACTCGCAGCCAATGCCTGTAATCGCTTTGTGTCCTAAAAATAAGTGTATTGTGATCTAGAGTGTGTTACTGAGTCAACTTTCCAGTAAACATGGATCAGCAAACGAGCCCTTTGTACATAATTCCGAATTCGAACCGTCACCGACATCGATATGAAATATTTTTCTAGTTAGAGCAAATGAATTCCAAGTGCTAATTTTTGTGTTAAGCACTCCGTCTTCAGGCCACAAGTGGCCCATCGGGACCATCCGACCGCCGTGTCATCCTCAGTTGAGGATGCGGATAGGAGGGGCGTGTGGTCAGCACGCCGCTCTCCCGGTCGTTGTGATGGTTTTCTTTGACAGGAGCCGCAACTATTCGGTCGAGTAGCTCCTCAATTGGCATCACAAGGCTGAGAGCACCCCGAAAAATGGCAGCAGCACATGGCGACCTGGATGGTGACCCATCCAAGTGCCGGCCACGCCCGAAAGCGCTTAACTCCGATGATCTCACGGGAACCGGTGGATCCACTGCAGCAAGGCCGTTGCAATTTTTGTGTTAAAGGTCCATCTAATCGTCTTTCTGTTTTTTCTAGCTTTATCCCGTATCTTCACAGGGTCGACATGTTTGGGTGGATTTGGCATTGTTAATGGTAGAGGGTGGCCAGATGTCCTTCCTGTTATCACCCCCTCCCCTCAATCCGCCCCAGCACGGAATTGTATCCCATCTACCTCCGTCTAGTGTTCTTACATGTGAAAGTATGAGAAAATTTTCGAGAAATTTGCAAATCGTATAACTGAGGTAGGACGTGTATACCAGCCCTATATTCACTAAGTCGAATGTGGGAAACCACCTAAAAGCCAAATCCTGGCTGGCCGGCACACCGGCCCTCATCGTTAATCTACCGGTCGGATTCGATCCGCAGCCGGCGCGCCTCCCAGAATCTCTGAAGCAGTGTATAAACGTTTTCGGATTCTTCTTATTCTTCTTCTTCTTCTTCTCTTCCTCCTCCTCCTTCTTCTTTTATATATAAATCTCGTTTTGTTCCGTATTGATCGTTGTATTTGCTCGGGCTGGACGTCCCATGACGCTTGTTCAAGTTCATCGTTGATGCATTCACTCAGTGTTTTTTTACAGAAGGCAGCTATCCATCTGACCGAAAACGCATACAGACCAAAGGCACATTATTTCGCCACTAGTTAAAGACATATAGGGAGACGTTATAACCCTTGCGGCGCGGGATTAGCCGAGCGGTTTAAGGCACTGCAGTCATGGACTGTGCGGCTGATGCCGGCGGAGGTTCGAGTCCTCCCTCGGGCATGGGTGTTTAGGTTAAGTAGTGTGTAAGCTTAGGGACTGATGACCTTAGCAGTTAAGTACCATAAGATTTAAAAAAGCAAAAACAAAGAAAAACCAGTGTAACCCTTGATATAAAGCAGCACCTTTGCCTTGACCTCAAAGATCAATTCACCTCATTCCCCTGGATTTTTCTCTAGTCATCGCAGAAGTGATGTGTACACTGCTCTGCTTGATGCGATTGAATAACTGGAGCAGGGATATGTTTGTTGTCAAGATTTACGCGATGGATTGAAAGAATTGGTAACTCATTGCTAAGACGAGAGCAATATTACTTCCAAATTCCAGGACAGTACGTGGAACACTTCCTTGCACAGATAGAAATGTACAAACAGTTCGCACATTCAACGTTGTGTAGGAGTATTGTATGCCTTCGTAAGGTAGGCCATGGATAATATTTGATACCAGTTAGACCGAAACATATTTGAAAAGTTTACGTTTCAAATAAATCTGTACTAACCAGGACAATATTTCATGCTGAAATCAGTGGTGACTCGTAACGACACATTTATGAGTACCTCTCAGACGGTTCGTTTGTAGACTCGTGTTTACTGGAATCTTTAACGCTTTGCGTTTCTTCATTGGAGACAGTTTTCGCTGTAATGATACATTGTAAACAAACGACTGCAGTACTGTCTTACACGCCCCGTAGCAGCACCTTGTGTTTATTTGTGTCCCACTAACACTAAAGACGTGATAATTGTGGTTTGCAGGCGGTTCCTCGCACTGGCCACTGCAGACGGCGCGGCCGTCTTTCGCCGAGCCCAGGTAGACGACGACCAGTGAGCGAGGCAGTCCGCCAGGTCGCAGACAGCCCGCACCAATGTTCGGGCTCAAGTTCCGGTCGTGGATGGAGTCGCACATCGTGCGACCGCGGAAGAAACAACAGCAGCAGCAGCAGCAACAACAACAACAACAGCAGCAACATCAACAACAACAGGCGGGGTCGGCGGCGGCAGCTGCGGGCCGCGGCGCTAAGGCGTTCGGTGGCGGAAAGGCGTCGGGGGCGGGACCCGGGGGCGGCAGGGGCGGCCGACCTCTAGGCTCCGCGGGCAACTCCCCCAGCAGCCCGGGCCGGGCGCGCAGGGACCGCGAAGCCGCCGCCCAGGTCTGTACTGCGCCCGACAAAATATTACTGACACTCTTCGAAGAGCATACTACTCGCTTTGGGGTGATGTAGGTTCAGGCTGTTGTGTGATCCTCCACCGTGTATGCACCCATCGCATTTATAACGACTTGATCTCTGCTGCGGATACTTTTAATGACGTGTCTGCATGTATGTGAAGAAATGGCAACAGTTCCTCAAAACCAGAAACCGGAGAAGGCATTGATGCTGGACGCTGAGGTGTGGAACGAATTTGATGTTCTAACTCTTTCAGATGTGTTCCATTGGGTTCAGGGTGCATCGTCACGCTGATAAAATCAACCACCGTCTCCGAGCTGGTCCTCTGTTGTATGCAGTACACAAAACTGTGAAATGTGTTAATATCCTTCCGTATTATGCGTTCTCTTAAACGCAGTAAGGGAACCATCTCCTAACCACGTAAAACACCATCTGCTTCGTAATTCACTGTTAGCACTACACACGATGGCAGGTAACGTTCTTCAAGCATTCGTCAAACGCAAACAACCCCTTCGGATTGTCACAGGGCTTAGCGTGAGTCATCACTCCAAATCACTCATTTCCAGTCATCAGATGTTCAGTGGCTCCGTTCTTTACATAACCTCAAGCGCCATTTAGAACTGACTACATTTTGTGTGGCTTATGAGGAGCTGATCGACAATTTTAACTCATTCTTTTCTACTCACTACGCACAGTCATTATGCTAGCCGGACGGCTGGTAGCACGAATGATTCCTTCTGCTCATTTCGTGCCACCTTTTTTAACCAGCCTCCGCAGTGCTCTGTAGTCCCTGTCTGTCAGCACATTAGGTCTGTCAGGTCTTGCTTTAAGGGTAGTTTTCCTTCTCATTTCTGCTTCACAGTCACACCACCGGCAGTCGGCTTGGCTAGCTTTAGGGAAGTTGATGTGTCTCAGATGCGTTTTTTACTCAGATGAAATCCAATGATTTGCCAATGTTTGAAGAACCTGCCCGACCCCTTCTTCAGTTACTGCTTCTCTACTGACAACACAATACTCCCTGCCTTTTGTGACATCTGATTGTCGCTCCGCATTACATAGCGGTGTCCGCATACTTTTGATCAGATAGTATATTCTTATTTTTATAGGTATCTACGCCTACCCCCTCTACATTTCCTTCCAGCAAATTACCTCCTCTCTGTCCTCTCTCTTGCTCGCATTTCCATAGACTTCTCACTTCTTCCAGTAGTACTCTTTAATTTCATATTTTATAAAGGGTTTTCCAAAATGATTGTTCCAAAATTTTATCACGTACATTTCAGAAATGGGGACAGCAGAAGGGTGCAGGTTTCAGCGTAATGTTCCCACACTCCTAAAGATCGAGCGGAACAGAGTTCAGTGCAGCGCAGGATATCTAAGCGATATTCGAATTCCTCCCATGTCCGGCCTAGCATGTTCTCATTAACAAATTTAATTGCTATTGTAATCGAGCTCGCAGTTCTTGCAGGTCCTCCACCGGCATGCGGTAGTTATAATACTTCACAAAGTCCAAAAGAAAAAAAATGTACCGGAGTTTTGCGTGGAAATCTTGGGGGCCTGAAAATGAGTCCATCTCTGTCAATCCAAACTGGGAATGCATCGTCTAAAGCCCTTCTAACGATCGGATCGAGACGCAGTGTGGAGGTGCGCCATCCTGCTGCAGCATGATGTCAGGCTGCGGTTCCCCAGCATGTGGAAATGAAAACTGTTTCATTATATAAAGAGCCGAGGTTAGTGCCACATCAGCTAAGAAGAACGGTCCCACCGCGTATTCATGAAGCAGACTACTACACCAAACAATTACCTTTACACTGCCCCGCACAGTTTCCATGTTAAACAGAGGGTTCTCGGAGTCACATATGCTCACCGTGTGTAGGTTTGGACACAAGAAAACAAGCTTAGTCCGTGACCTTCACCTTTTTCAGATGGACTAGCCCATCGTCGATGCGACTCAGTATCTCATTTGTAAATGCTTTACGTTTTGGCACGCAGCTGCTTCACTCTGTATGCATAAAGCTCTGTTCTCATGTGTGGCACCCTGTGCTCCGTGGTTGGTGATAACTGAAGCTGTCGAGACGATTGACGAACTGATTTGGTTGGTCTCTGGCTAAATTCCTGCAGCATCACTTGTGCCTGGACGTTCAGAACTTGTCCTCTTCATGTCGCTTCCGGATTCTTTGAACGTCGGGCACCACTGTGTGAAGATCCGTCTATTTTCGACCAGAGTGGCTATGTCGCCTGCTAACTTAGTTAGTGATATTGTTTATTGCTTTTTCGAAACGATCACTTCCTTTAGTCCTTAATTCATGTAACTAGACGCCATGTGCTGCTCAACGTAAACATAAGTTTTCCTTTAGTACAGTCTCCTGTCGGTAGTGAATCTACTAAAAGTAGGAGCGTTTTTACGGTTCTGCAATGTATAATGTTTGATAAGAGTTTTGATGGGAGTTTAATAATAGATTTATGCTACTTACAGAAGCGGTTAGTCTACCTTATTGCCATATGAACGACATGGCGATCTGCGAAACTGTCCACAAACTTTCTCATGGAGACAACTGATAAGAAGAAATAGCGACTTCGGTTTCGAAACAAAAATTCACGAGCGTATGATGAAACGGACATTGAAAGACGGCCATTGTCCCTTGAGTAACAGATCTATAAAATTTAATTTAGTTCAAACAGTAGAGAGAACGTGCACAACTTCTGAATATTACAATGCATAACTGTACAGCGCCTTTGCAACTGCTGGGCCTGACTATTCCGGAGAAATGTACTCGCTGTTTTACCAAAGGTCACATCACACCCGACGGTACTGAGGTACGGGGATGTGCGCTGGACGAGGCATGACGGGGAGAAAGCACCTCTCGCGACGCACCCACATGTGACACCCAGTACGCTACTTCCGGTGGGGATGCGTTACATACGCCACAGCATCCTTTGTAAGGCGGGCGCGTCGTAACTTACTACTGAGGTGAGTCACGAACTAAGGCCCCTCTTCTGGAAACCATCTCGTAGTCCTCTACGGCATGATTCAGTTGTTGCTCTCTGCCCTGCAGCTTAAAACTACGAAGTCTACGGCAGCTGTCGGCCCAGAAAACCGTCAGACAAATAACAGCCCATACTTCATATTAAACTTTCACTCTACAGCCGAGTGAGCTCTGATCTGAAATTTCCTGGGAGATAACTGCATGCCATCTTTTAACAAAGGCTACACTTAAATCTACCAACTACACGGTGAACGCGGAGCTAAAGCCATGAAGCGAATGAAAAGAATTCAATGTTCTCCCCTCTCAACGAAAACTCCGTTGAAGGGGCGACAGTTTGCTTGCAGCCAATGTGACAATCGTGAATGTTCTTCAAAACTTAATTGAGGGGAACGCTGCAAAAATTTATCTGACATCGCATACAAATACGTATTAACAATTTGTTGTTACTGAGTCTGAACGTTCTTTCACTGTATGTAGATGTAGCACACAAAGTCTCTTGTAGGGGTGGGGGGGCTCAATACACAGCATTGCATGGAGAGAGGAGCTATCAAACAATCTTGCGACCACACGTACCGACTAGCATCAGAAAATCGCTGCTTCAGAATGCGGCGAACGGGCTCTCCGAATCTCCCAAGACTACTACCTATGTCTGAAATGATCTTCGTCTACCACAACTCGAAAACACTTGTTGTCCGCAATCCGCCTCCTTTCACGAGAACCTTTCAGCCACGTCCCAACATTCTGTCCTGCACGTTTTCAGTTATTAAAAAATGCAACTGAACTGATACAGAATCGTAAAGTGATCGGTGCCGGTCATGTTACAGTTGTTGAAGTGTCCAATCGCTAGAACGCCTTCAATTAGTCTGATGTGATATTCAGTTCAAGCACATTTATTGACTGCGACAGTAAAACATGAAGAGTAATTTTCAGCATTTCCAGCAGCGACTGGGATTCTCTGTTTTACGCCGCCTTCACAATTCCGTCACATAGTAGCCCTATTCAGACGACACGGTAAATATTGATGATTCTGTGTGTTCCATGTTCCCGTGGTCTAGGATCAGCGTATTTGAAAAGTAATCAAAAGTCTTGAGTCCCGGGATGGAACCCAACCTCTGCTTAAATTCTGAATAAAAATTATGAGCAATGGCGACCGAAAACTTTCTGCATAAGAAGTCACTCCCGTTCTGCCAACGGCCTTGTTAAAAAGAGCGGCAGAGCGGACAAAGGTTCAGGAACACTCTTGCCTTGGGGTGGGAAACTGCCTCTAAAACACCAAAGATCATCAGCGGCATGAGGATGCAGAAGACAATGGAAACCATGACATTAAAGACACATAATGTGTATCCACTGCAGATGTGGCCCGTAATAGAAAAAGTTTCATAACGATCTCTCCATTGCCAGAAGATTCCGGATTAGTCTCCATCCGTATCTCCGGGAGGGGACTGCAAAGGGGGTGTTACCATGAGAAAAACATGGAATAACCAACCAAGGAATAACATGCAACGAGTCGCAGCATGAAATGTCAGTAGATTGAACGTACTAGAAAAGCTAGAAAATACGAAAAGGGGAAATGCAAAGGCTAATTTTAGATATCGTGCGTGTCTGTGAAGCAAAATGGAAAGAAGATAGGGATTTCTGGTCACACGAATATAGGATAATATCAAAAGCAGCAGAAAATATTATAACAGGGAGTAGGATTCGTTATGAATAGGAAAGTAGGGCAGAGAGTGCGCTACTGTGAATGGTTAAGTGATTGGCTAGTTCTCATCAGATTCGACAGCAAATCAATAACGTCATCGATAGCATAGGTATACTTCGCAAGCAGAAGATGAAGAGAGAGAGAGAGGACAGAGAATACTGGACGGCTACTTCAGTATTTACAGAGGTGAAAATCTAATAATCGTGGGGGATTAGAACGCCGTTGTAGACGAAGAAATTCAAGAAGGGTTACGGAATACTATGTGTTTGGTCGTAGGAATGACAGAAGAGAAGGACTAATTTCAGATGGTAATAGCGATTAATCTGTTTAAGAATAACAAGAGGAGAAGGTGTACTTAGAGGACACCGAGAGACACACATGAAGGTTCCAGATGAATTACATCATGGTCAGAGAGAGATTCCGAAGTCAGGTGCAGACTCAGAACACAATTTAGTAATCGTAAAGAGTAGACTGAAGTTGAAAAGAATCGTCCGCAAAAATCAGTGTGGATAGTTGAACAGGAGTGGACATATCAAGAAAAGGCGATAACAGATGTTGGGCAGACAAACATAGGTAAAACGGAGGTAACTGCGAAGAAACCATGGGTAACAGAAGAAATACTTCAATTGATCGACGAAGGAGGAAATACAAAAATGGTTTCGGAAATACAAGAACACAGCAGTATAAATCATTTAGGAATCAAACAAATAGGAATTGCAACGCTTCCAAGGTGAAAGGACGGATTTATGGATAGCCTTGCAGGATTCATGGTGTCAGTTTCCTCCAGCACTACTTCAGACGTTAGTCGAGTCAATGGCACGTCGTGTTGCGGCACTTATGCGTGCTCGCAGGGCCCTACACGACACACTATGTGATCGAAAGTATCCGGACATCTGGCTGAAAATGACTTGCAAGTTCGTGGCGCCCTCCATCGGTAACGCTGGAATTCAGTATGGTGTTGGCCCATCCTTAGTCTTGATGACAGATTCCGCTCTCGCAGGCATACGTCCAGTCAGGTGCTAGGAGGTTTCTGGAGGAATGGCAGCCCATTCTTCACGAGTACTGCACTGAGAAGAGGTATCGATGTCGGTCGGTGAGGCCTGGCACGAAGTCGGCTCTCCAAAACATCCCAAAGGAGTTCTATAGAATTCAGGTCAGGACTCTATGCAGGCCAGTCCATTGCAGGGATGTTATTGTCGTGTAATCACTCCGCCACAGGCCGTGCATTATGAACAGGTGCTCGTACGTGTTGAAAGTTGCAATCGCCATCCCTGAATTTCTCTTCAACAGTGGGAAGCAAGAAGGTGCTCAAGACATCAATATAAGCCTGTGCTGTGATAGTGACACGCAAAATGACAAGGGGTGCAAGCCCCCTCAACGAAACACGACCGCGTCGCAACACCACTGTCTCCGAATTTTACTTTTGGCACTACACACGCTGGCAGATGACGTTCACCGGACATTCGCCAAATCCACACCCTGCCATCGGATCGCCACATTGTGTATCGTGATTCGTCACTCCACACATCGTTTTCCCACTGTTCAGTCGTCCAATGTTTACGCTCCTTGCACCAAGCGAGGCGTTGTTTAGCATTTACCGGCGTGATGTGTGGCTTATGAGCAGCTGCTCGACCATGAATCCAACTTTTCTCACCTCCCGCCTAACTGTCATAGTACTTGCAATGGATCCTGATGCAATTTGGAATTCCTGTGTGATGTGGATAGATGTCTGCCTATTACACATTACGACCGTCTTCAACTGTCGGCGGTCTCTGCCAGTCAACGGACAAGGTCGGCCTATACGCTTTTGTGCTGTACGTGTCCCTGCACATTTACACTTCACTATCACAACGGAGACAGTGGACCTAGGGATGTTAGAGAATGTGGAAATCTCGCGTACAGACGTATGACACAAGTGACAGGCATCCCTTTCTGCTCTCTCACGACGTCTAATGACTACTGAGGTCGCTGATATAGACTACGTGGCAGTAGGTGGCAGCACAATGCACCTAATATGAAAAACTTATGCTTTTAGCGGTGTCTGGATACTTTTGATCACGTAGTGTTTTACGCAGGTGTACCAATTTCTTTGGGTCTTCAGTGTACGTTAAAAACTTAATGAGCGGATTGTTTTAGAAAATCACGAAGTACTCTGAAGAATGAGGTGACAAGAAGGAGATTAGTAAAACTCCTGCTATGTCTTCCAGGAATGATTAAGCTGATCATTGAAAGAGCAACAGACGAGAAATATTTTCAAACATACAAATATTAAATGTGTAGGACAGACTATCGGACATGTTAGGTACAGTATGCCTGCAGGGATGAAAATGTTAGCTCATGGCAGGAAGAAACGGTCTGAAAATAACTGTCGAAAGGCTGACGATTTAGAAAAAAGTGAGTTGTTAGTATTTTTATGTGGTACTCGATTTAGCATTAATTCAATTAGTGCTGTTTTGTTGTGGCCTCTTGCAGAGTCTACCGGCGACGTATGAAGCTTCGCAGCTGTTTTCCAGCAACCTCTCTGGGTATGGTGTTATCATTGGGTTGGCGGCGTGCCCTTTGATCTTGCTATTCTGAGCACCTTGAGAGCATGTCGGACAAGAGGGTGACTAAAAGGCGTCTTCGTCTGTCGGTTACTTCAGAGGCTCCTTCATTTTAAAATATAACGCAACAAATTCCGTTATTGTACACTGCCTGCACTTTCAAGAAACTGTCGTTTTTATCTTTTAAGAGAGACACCCACAAATACTACAGATGTCACTAGTGCAAGGTAGTGTAAAACTAGTGCTTGAAAAGTTTACTATAAGATGCCTCTAACAGTCAAGTAGAAGATTGCTTCTGTGTATGATTCTGTCTGACCCCTCTTCTTATCGCTTTTGCTGTGAACGTTAATCGTAGCAAAAGGACTAGGGGCAAACAGTTTTCCTTTTTCTTTTTTTTTCTTCAACATAACTGACAGCAGTTAACTATGATGAAATACATCCATTGCTGGGAGTATAAGGAGTATACTGTGTGGATCACTGTGACTGTGAAACCTATGAGGCAATAGGAACCTATCGTACATTTCCAACTAAGACCGATATGCTTCATGGGTGGGATATATATATATATATATATATATATAAAATGTGTGTGTATGTGTGTGTGTGTGTGTGTGTGTGTGTGTGTGCAAGAGTGAAAAATTTTTATATCTGCTGCGTCAGCTAGGTTTGTAGAGTAATTAGCACGCAAACCAATAATTACAATACAGTCATGGTGGAAAATGGTATTGCGTTTTAATAAATTTGCAAACCGTTTTACGTTATTGTACCTCCGTAGTAACATATATGAAAAAGGTGATTGGTCGGATGTTAGCGATTGAGAAGAAAAGCAATGCTAAGAAATATGAGGATTTTAGAACCATGATTGCTCATGCCAAAAAACTCTACTGAGAGTGATAAATCTAAGCTGTCACGGAAGACTGGAAAAATGTATTGCAGAGGAACACCTGGATTTGGAAGAAGAAAAGTGCAAGAGATGCAATTGGACTGTTGATCATTACAGGCGAGAGATACGTGGATAGGGAGAGATAAGTTTATACTGATTTCAAATACTTAGAGAAAGCCTTTGACAGATTACAGTAGAATAAATTAATAGACATTCTAAGGAAGAATACTGTCAACTGAAGGGATAGAAGGCTGATTAAGGATCTATACCTACAACATAAAATACAACTACAGATTGGGGATGAGATGACTGAGGAAAGCGTAATCGGAAGGGGAGTGAGGCACAGCTGGTGTCTCTCCCTAATATTGTTTAACATATATTTGCAACATATAACACAGAAATGTTTGAAACGAGAAAGAGGAGTGCAGGTTGATGGTACGAGGATAGAACGCACTCGATTTGCAATGACATGTTGTTTTTGGGAAAGAGCGATAGAACTATGACTGGTATGTTAAGAGAATTAAATAAGATATGTGAGGAATTTAGAAGGAGAGTTTATAAGAAAAAGCCAAAACGTATGACGATCAGTGGGAAAAAGGTAAGAACAACTATAAAGTAAGGAGCGGAAGATACAGAACAAGTAAGTGCTTTCACATATCTGGGAAGCATAATTTAGGAATACATCAGATGCCATAAGGAGGTGAAAACGCGTATAGTAATTACCAAGCAGGCATTTAATAAGGGGAGGAGAGTTCCATGTGAGTGCATAGACAGGCATTTGAGGAAGAGAGTGCCGAAGTGGTCTATACTTAGCGTTGCATTATAAGGAGCTGAGTCATGGACACTGAGGAAAGATAAAGAAAGAAGAATAGAAGCATCTGGAACGCGGATTTGTAGGAGGATGGAAAATATAAAACGAGTAGATAAATGAGGCGTTGTTGAGAAGAGTGGGAGAAGGGAGAGAAATTTTAAAAGAAATCAGGAAGAGGAAACACAACTGGGTTGAACACTGAATGAGACAAGATTGTTTAGTATTGGATGCTATGGAAGGAACGGTGAGTGGAAGAAGAAGAAGAAGAAGAAGAATAAGAAGAAGGAGAAGAGGACGCAGGAAATACCAAATGGTGGATAGTATAAGGATAGAAAAGAATTACGAGAAAACAAAGAGGGTAGCAAATGACAGGACTGCATGGAGAGCTACATGAGAAGACTTGACTTAGGACCGATGATGACGGTAATGGTGGTGATGATTATGATGAGAAGACAGGGCAGACAGATTTACTTGAATGGTGGCAAACTTCCAGTTCACACATAATTTCCACTATGACGATCGGAGCGTTATAGAACGCAACTTATATAAGCCACTTCATAATATACGTTTCAGTGTTAAATGAGCGTATACCTTCTGCAACTGTGCAGATACACTGCAATACATGACGAATAGATCACTTTATTGCTGCACCCAATATCTCTCTCTCTCTCTCTCTCTCTCTCTCTCACACACACACACACACACACACACAGAAAGAGAGAGAGAGAGGAAATTTACAGTCAGTGGGTAAAATAATAGGCACCTAGTTAAAAAAAAGCACACTGGTCATTTTGGAGCACTACAAATGGCTTATAAATGGTGCCAGGCGATCATATCAGAGTACACCCGTGACGTAAGTCATGACAATGAAGTGGTGCGTAGTGACAGTCGGCTGTATGAACCACGCTCGACGTGGAGACGCAACAGAACGGTAAAAACTAGCCATCTTGTTTGGACAAGCCCCATCGTCGTACCATGAATGAAGCTGATCGAATTACTGATGTATCAACGTGGTCTGTCCAACGTGCCTACAAGAAATGTCCTACCAATCACAGGCACGTAACACGCCGTAAGAATAACGGTCGTAAAAACAGGGAATGTCCTGTCTTGTTGCTGACAGTGGATTCATTCCCAAAGGAATTTTTGCTGTCAGAGAATATAAGTCCATCTCAAAACCAGTTTTCGAGCGAATATTGTCAAGGGAGCCCTACGCAATGCAAATTTGCAGTCGTTTACCTTGCAAAGGGCAGTTATTCACAGTGGCGCAAAGAGCTACATGTCTTTAATAAGGCGGAAACGAGACAGTACGACATTTGAGTAGCGTATTGGTCCAACGATCGCTGTTTTCCCTCCTGTCTAATGCTACTAGGTGTCGAGCGGACCGGCGAGCCAATGAAGCGTTTAATCTGCAGTGTGGAATGGGTCTACTTCAGGCCAGAGGTAGTTCTGAGCTGTATTACGTGTGTATCTCATGCCATGACTCCACCCTACTCATACAGATTACCAATAACGAGTATCAAAACGATTATTTCGACATTATCGCTGAGCAAGTGATCCCTTTCTTCTTCATCTTCATGATGGATACCCTGTGCGTACTTCAGTTTATAGGATGAGAAAACAAGTGTTCAATGGACTTCACGCAGGAACGTTCCTGGTTTGACAGACACTCAGATACTACATCGCGCCTAAAAACGTTGCTAAGTGATCCCATCTTAATCCCATAAAAATGCCTTGGAGTATTTGGAACAGTAAATGAAACATAGCAATCGCTCTAATCATCAGTGTGTGGCTTCATGTGGATATGGCAAACCTGAAGAAACTTGTGGACATCGTTCATCGCCCAATTGGGGCCATTATTAACGCTAGACCAGGTTTTATACGATATTAACGTGATATATCCTGGATGTAACAAAAAAGAGTCAGCCCATATCACAAACTATGTTTATTTTTATGATATGGTAATCTGTTTCAGTCGCACATAGACCATCCTTAGTCTAGTGTCTCCATTGATAATGCATGAGGTCGAAGCCCCATTGATATAAATCAATGCCCACAGACAGCTAATGTCTGTAATTCCTTTGTGTCTTGATTCATGATGGCTGCAGGATCACAATGGTGTCTGTTATTTCGGACATGTCCGAAAGAACAGACACCACATATGTGATTGCTTTTTGTTAAATTACGATACACGATCGTTGACGTTCCAATTATAAATTCAAAAATTATTCTCCTGGGTGTGTTTGTATTTCCCTTAACAATAGGCCGGCCGAAGTGGCCGTGCGGTTAAAGGCGCTGCAGTCTGGAACCGCAAGACCACTACGGTCGCAGGTTCGAATCCTGCCTCGGGCATGGATGTTTGTGATGTCCTTAGGCTAGTTAGGTTTAACTAGTTCTAAGTTCTAGGGGACTAATGACCTCAGCAGTTGAGTCCCATAGTGCTCAGAGCCATTTGAACCATTTGAACCTTAACAATATTGTGACAGTAACGAGCTTAAAATGACTCGAACGGCCTGGTGTCAACGAAGAATTTCGGTAGGTTCCCCGTTGTTGTCAGGAAAATGCTGACGCTGTTAACTGCCTCCCAAATAATTCGAGTTGGTCTCTCCTTGACACTCCCTCAGCTCTAAGGAATTTGGCTGAACAGAATCGAGAATTCTACAGAGGCCAGCCGTGACCACTTGGCTGAAGAATAAAATATAGAAAAATCTGAACATCAATTTAAATATTACTCTGGTTCACAACGATTTTATGCAGCCGAATAATCTGGATTCAGAATAGCATCAGGGTTTGTAAGAGTTTAAGCAAGGTTCAAATGGCTCTAAGCACTATGGGACCTAACATCTGAGGTCATCAGTTCCCTAGACTTAGAACTATTTAAACCTAGCTAACCTAAGGACAGCACACACATCCATGCCCGAGGCAGTATTCGAACCTGCGACCCCTAGCAGCAGCGCGGTTCCGGAATGAAGCGCCTAGAACCGCTAGGCCACAGCCGCCGGCTTTAAGCTAGGGTGTATGTGTCAGTGCGCCATGTGTGTGTGTGTGTGTGTGTGTGTGTGTGTGTGTGTGTGTGTGTGTGTGTGTGTGTGCGTGCGCGTGCGCGTGCGTGTGTGCGCTGTAAGGGTCCCTCCTTTTTCCACACACTGGCTCGTTTAACTAGCAGGCAAATGGGTCTTTCGAATGGTGACAACTTAAATTGCGCTCAGCAAAGGAGGAAACCGTTTTCATACTGCCTTCACGTGTCTGTAATTCACTGCCACACAAAAAATAACTGTTGTTGAGAAGAATGCTCTGCGATAATAGACACGATGTCTTCAAACAACTGAACGCGCTTTACTATCTCCTTCCCATTCATATTTACACAGAGTATCACACCTAAGATTCGTCAGGCGCATTTTCTCTCGTGTTTCGGCAAATATTTCCAATTTAGTTTTTGAATTGTGTAGGTGGAGCCAGCCCAAACAATTAGTCCTCATCACGTCTCTCATGCGACGGCCAGAGTCGCGGGAAAGCGTCAGTTTGTTTCTCATTACAAACAAAATTATTTTTAAAGCGGTGTTTTACGTGCCCATTTATAGACCGCTCTCAGATTAGTCTAGTGCGATATTTCTTTTATCGATATGTTTTAAGAGGGACAGTAAAAATCGAAGAATAACCAATACACCAGTAGCGACAGCACTGCCCTGACCTGTGCTGACTGCAACCGCCAAGCATGCCATGCTACTGAGTCTGTTTATTCTTCATGTTTTACTGTGCCTGCTGTAAATGTAAATGTCGTATGACTATGGCCTCCCGTCGGGTAGACCGTTCGCCGGGTGCAAGTCATTCGATTTGACTCCACTTCGGCGATATGCGCCTCGAACTGTGCCTGTTAATACACATCGATAAAGCAGATATTGGACTCGAGTAACCTTGGAATGCTCCTCGAATGAGCACGTAAAATTCCACTTTAAAAATAATGTTGGTTGTAAAGGAAAGCAAACCGACGCTATCCGGCGACACAGGGCATCGCATGAGAGACGAGATGAGCACTAATTGTTTGGGCTGACTTCACCTACACAGCCGGCCGGTGTGGCCGAGCGGTTCTAGGTGCTACAGTCTGGAACCGCTCGACCGCTACGGTCGCAGGTTCGAATCCTGCCTCGGGCATGGGTGTGTGTGATGTCCTTAGGGTAGTTAGGTTTAAGTAGTTCTAAGTTCTAGGGGATTGATGACCTCAGAAGTTAAGTCCTGTCGTGCTCAGAGCCATTTGAACCATCCACCTACACAATTCAAAAACTAAATTGCAAATATTTGCCGAAACACCAGAGAAAATGCGCCTAATGAATCTTAGGAGACACACCCGGTGTAATTCACAACTGAAAAACACTTTATTTCCGAGAACCTGAAGTTTGTTTAAGTTGGTTCAGTACGAATCTAATCATAAATATAATACAGTCACCTATAAATTATTGTGCATGCTGGTTATGTTTCACGTCTCCATTTCCCGTTTCTTTATCGTGAGAAGACATCTCTCCCGATCTCAACTTCTAATCCTTAAACAACTACAGACTCTTCGGGCAACCGGCCGCTGTGACCGAGCGGTTCTTGGCGCTTCAGTCGGGAACCGCACTGTTGCTACGGTCGCAGGTTCGAATCCTGCCTCGGGCATGGCTGTGTGTGATGTCCTTAGGTTAGTTAGGTTTAAGTAGTTCTAAGTTCTAGCGGACTGATGACCTCAGAAGTTAAGTCCCATAGTGCTCAGAGCCATTTGTCAAAGACGCAGTGCTCTAGTCCAAATGGCTCTGAACACTATGGGACTTAACTTCTGAGGTCATAAGTCCCCTAGAACTTAAGAACTACTTAAACCCAACTAACCTAAGGACATCACAAACACCCATGCCCGAGGCAGGATTCGAACCTGCGATCTTAGCGGCCGCGCGGTTCCGGACTGAAGCGCCTAGAACCGCTCGGCCACTCCGTTATGCGCAGTGCTCTGGTTTTGTGTGTGTGTGTTTATGTTTATTGTGTGTGCGACACGCCATGTACTTTGAGCAGGAGGCATCGAAATGAAACTGGTTCAAGATCAGGAGTAACCTTGCTGGTGAAAATTCTTTTCTTTAGCTTGAATCCTCATCTCCGTTACAAGTAATTTTCACGGTGACGTTGATTATCCTCCGAAACAATGAGGAACTGTGTTCATTTCCCAAGCGGCAGGAGAGGCGATCTTCAGCGGGACACAGGGTGCCATAAAACAGCTGCGTTTCCGTAGCCGCCTCCCACCCGCGGTGCCTCCGGCTCCGCCCCCGCTAGTCGCCGCCGCCGCCGCCGCCGCTAAACGCTTTTAGTGGCAATCTGCAGCCCCCGCGGGGCACGAGGCCTCCCCAACACCCGGCACTCCGCCACCGCCTCCTCCACTCTGCTCGCAGGCCTCCTGCCACTCAGCGATGACAGCAGGGGTGCTTCTTGTTCTCAGCCGGTACTCAGCTGCGGGAGAAATACCGCAAGCAATGATCGGTTTCTTGTGCTCCACACAAGTTTTTGTACACTTCGCGTATAAGCCACACATTGTTCCTGATGACTACGTCAGGATCATTTACAAAGCTAACCTGAACCTTACCGACAAAATTTCGAAAGTGGTTCACGGATATTTTCCGGTTGTTTGGCTAAAAGAGTCCTGTGGCCATCAGTTGTTCGTTACAGAGTGATATCGTAATTTAGATTTCTTCTACATTGTCTAACCACATTAATGTGACCACCTGTCGAAAGCCTGAATAACCACGTGTTGCAGCGCGGACCGCTTTGTGACGTGGAGGAACAGAGTCAGTGAGGTTGTGGACGGCACCGACAGGATTGTGGAGACATGCTGACTCCAGAGCTGTGGCCTGCTGCGCTAGTTTTATATTGCAGGATGAGGGCGGATCCATGGCACGAACATTCCGGTAGAGATTCTCAATTGCGTTAAAATCTGGGGAGTTTGGTGTCCAGGGGAGTATTGCAAAACTCATCTTAGGTGCTCTTCTAGCCACAACGTACATTGCTAGCTGTGTGACATGTTGCATTGCCTTGCTGGTAGATATCGTAGTACTGAGGAAACCAAGCTGCATACAGGGGTGGACATGGTTCCGAAGGATAGATGCATATCGTAGACCGGGGTTATTATTGTACAGGTTTTACAGTTTTTCACATGCCCTTTCAAAGTGAGCGAAGATATTGCTATGTTTCCAGTCTCAAGTAATCCGTTTCATCTTCCTGTATCCGAAAAGAACCGTCAGAATACCGAAAAGTGACTATATATTTCAAGGAAGCCCTGCAAGTTGTCCTAACTTTAACCTGTCATGGTGTGTGACTTTGGGACAGATACGTTTTTTCCTTATATCAGACAGGGAAACTAACTACTTCTGTTGTAGTACAAGAAAACTGAATCTTGCAACCAACAAAAGTAATAGGTCCTTGTAGTAATTCCTATTGACCAGTTTCATTTGGTGTAGTTGAAAATGTATCCACTGTCTTATACACTGGAAGTCTGCTCCTCCTCATGTATCTTCTGCGGCGGTACGGCATGGCGATGCGTAGCGTGCGGCTGCCTCGAGTCAAATGAGCCTGCAGCTGCCTCAAAACCGGATGACGCCACTGATAAGACGTCACGCGGCAGTTATCAGCGCCGTTGCGCAACACCAGCTGAATTATTCTGCAACACGGTCCTAGTAATACTAGGGACCGTGTTGCCCAGGCCATTTGAATCGCGCGCCACAGCCTCGTTCTGCGGCTAAGTCCCGATCAAGTTCACCCGCCTTACACAGCGGCATACCGTGAACGCACGACCCCTGGGGAGGTGGGTGGGAGTTTTCTATGAGATAAATACGCATGCGCCAGAGATGACAGTGCTGGTAGCAAGAGCGTCAGTCATAGATAAAACTGTATACATCTAAGAATAAAAGAAAGCAACCACAGAGTCAGCAAATCTACAGTGGTTGTGAAGTAAGTGGTTGATTATAATGGATGGTGTATGTTGGAATGGCCGGCAGTGGAGATTTAGAACCACATTTCCTTTGAGAGTGCAGAAACGAAATTATCTGTCGAACTTGAAACCCTCATCGCGGTCGAGCAGGCCATCTGCTAATTATATTTCCACAGTTTCCTTGACCACTGAACCCCAGTAGGATGAGGCTCTAGCCACTATCTTAACTTTCTCGTAAGCCATGGAATGACAAGTGAATATACAATGTTCAGACTCTGCAGATTCATTGACCTGTGTAAGGTGGATGTATCGCTGTTGTTCAATGCAACGTTCTTGTACAGAGAGTATTGCTTGTCCTTTGTAGCTTGTGAGCGTGGCAAAAGATGCTTAGAGCAATGGCTGAACACTGCTTAACAGGACTGACAACAGAACCGCCTCTATGATTTTTTTTTTTAAAATCCTGGTCTATTTGGTGTTTCCTCAATCGACAGCAGAGGCGCTTACCAAAACATTCGTAAAGACAAACAGTTTTTTGTGCTTATCAGTGCGTTCTGCAACTTAAAAGAACAAAGTGAAATAATGGGGACCTTAACTGCATCTGCATGCCTTATAACTATGTGTTCGCTACTTCGTTAGAAAATAGTGTCCAGCTATTGTAGTGTTCAGTCCGCGAATGAGATCTTTTGCAGGAAAATTCAATAAATTATTATTTTCTCCGTCTCAGTTGGGTAAATGTACAATTTATTGCTGCAAAGGTTACACGTTACGGGCTGACTCACCAATTCGTAAACCACACACCTTATTATTAACAAAATGGTGCCAAAAGGTACAAATAGCTTTGTACAAAAAGTTTAACTGTGAGCAACAAATACTCTCACTGATGAGATAGCCTATGTGTCTACTGTTACACCTGAACTATACAACCAAACTTGTGGTTTGAGAAGGGGCAGGTCAGACTGAAATCGGTGACGACTGCAGCAATAAGTTGTATACCCAAGAAAGTGAGACGAGCAAGATAAAAGTTTATCAAATTTTCCTCAATACGATATAGTTGCGGACATAACACACGAAGCATCACGCCACGAATCAGCGATATCTTTTTTCCCTACAACTTTCAAACTCTATCACTGGTCTTATTCTCGATGCAGTGCCTGATGTTGCCAACATTTTGGTCTGTAATGGACGTCCCCCAGTCCATTATGACGCACAAGCTCTTCTGAGTACGCCACATGAAGTACTTTGAGAACACCTGACGTCTGGTCGGCTTCAGTGATTCAAATCCTATAATTTGTAAATAATGTCGCTAATCACTCCACCACTGAATATGTTCGTCGCCTGTTTGCCACTTCTCCCAATTAACACTGGGGGCATAAAGATTTATTTTAACGTAAGATCTATTTCCACAGTCATTCTGCTACACTAGTGTGGTTCTAATAACTTCAGGACCGTGCCCGTCGGCAATGATGGTCGCTATTGAGAACCCCAGCATTGGTTTCCGGGATACAGGGACCGTTCTCTAGTCCAGGGAAAATGGGGTGGCCTTACCTAAATACAGCTAGCTACTGGTGGTCTGGCCCGACGCTGCTGTTTTCAAAGGCAAAAGATTTCCACATGACGCACGGTGTTTCTTAAGAGGTTTTGGAAAAGACTTCTGAGAGGGAGCGGAGGAAGCAGTAACTAATAGCAATTACTTAGAGCTTTAACACGAACGGGCGATGGTGGCTGATACGCTAGAGCGTCTGTATGTGAAAATAACTTCGTGGAGCGGTATTTTAGCTCGCTAAATGAGCAGTGTGCGGGGAGCCATTGCGAGGGCAGGACGGGAGTCGTGGTCCTGTAGTGTGGAGCCGAGGTTTTAAAAGGAGGAATGTGTGAAGTCACGAGTGGGTGACCCTTAGAAAGGAATAAATTTGTTACCTGGCTATTGCAAGATAGGGGAATGATTTAATTAGTGAGCGTTTCTTAGGTGAATGGAGGTCTCATATTACGTGGAGACCTTACCTAGCTCGAGATTGTGTTTGATAACAACGAGACGTACTTAGCGAAGTTCCCTATAAGGCAATAAATCCCATTTGTACAATTTCAAACTTGCGATGTTTAGTCGTATGCCTTTCTCCCATTTACATTTATATTGTTATCCTGTTTTAAGTACGAAGCAGATAATACAAGTCTTAAATTTTTTTTGGAACTCTCGCTGACTCACTCTTTCCGTTCCTTCAACCGCGTCGTGTTGCGGAACCGTCCCCATTCGACACTATCGTTCCGCTGACCTCAATCCATGTGACGTCCAGCTCCCTGTGCTCGAGTGGGAGACTTCGGGCAACACACCCTTGCACTTTCTTTTATTTTCACTGAGTAGTTAATATATTATGGTACTTAATCTATCTCGTGCTTAAGCTTTTCCCAGAGCTGTGTTTTAAGGAAAAGAAAAATTTTATAGGAGTGTAAAATAAATAAAAAACATACAAAAATATTTAATTAAAATGAACAACTCTTTGGTAATACATCAACGCAATTGCGAAAAGGCCCACACTATATCAGGTTGTTTGCAAATCGTGTACTCCAACACTTTCCGGTATTGGATGTTGCTCCACAGTAATCTCCTTAGCCATAGCATCCATCACCACGCTTCTCTTCATACATTTATGTGCCTCTGTCCAGCACAGGTTGACCTGCCGCTATCACAACAGAATTGTTCCTAAAACAGTGCTCAAAAACGAACTAAAACAGTTAAAACACGCAGAGCATATGGGGTGGTCCATTGATCGTGACCGGACCAAATATCTCGCGAAATAAGCGTCAAACGAAAAAACTACAAAGAACGAAACTTGTCTGGCTTAAAGGGGGAAACCAGATGGCGCTACGGTTGGCCCGCCAGATGGCGGTGCCATAGGTCAAAAGGATATCAACTGCGTTTTTTTTTTTAAATAGGAACCCCCATTTGTTATTACATATTCATGTAGTACGTAAAGAAATATTAACGTTTTAGTTGGACCACTTTTTTCGCTTTGTGATACATGGCGCTGTCATTGTCACAAACATATGGCTCACAATTTTAGACGAACAGTTGGTAACAGGTAGGTTTTTTAAATTAAAATACAGAACGTAGATACGTTTGAACATTTTATTTCGGTTGTTGCAATGTGATACATGTACTTTTGTGAACTTATCATTTCTGAGAACGCATGCTGTTACAGCGTGATTCCCTGTAAATACCACATTAATGCAATAAATGCTCAAAATGATATCCGTTAACGTCAATGCATTTGGCAGTACGTGTAAGGGCATTCCTCTCAACAGCGAGTAGTTCGCCTTCCGTAATGTTCGCACATACATTGACAATGCGCTGACGCATGTTGTCAGGTGTTGTCGGTGGATCACGATTGCAAATATCCTTCAACTTTCCCCACAGAAAGAAATCCGGGGACGTCAGATCCGGTGAACGTGCGGGCCATGGTATGGTGCTTCGAAATCCACCTGTCATGAAATATGCTATTCAATACCGCTTCAACCGCACGCGAGCTATGTGCTGGACATCCATCATTTTGGAAGTACATCGCCATTCTGTCATGCAGTGAAACATCTTGTGGTTACATCGGTAGAACATTACGTAGGAAATCAGCATACATTGCACCACTTAGATTGCCATCGATAAAATGGGGGCCAATTATCCTTCCTCCCATTATGCCGCACCATACATTACCCGCCAAGGTCACTGATGTTCCACTTTTTCGCAGCCATCGTAGATTTTCCGCTGCTCCATAGTGCATATTATGCCGGTTTACGTTCAGAGTAGTCGCCATGCAATTCCTGGTGCATAGAAATATGGACGGGTGCAATCGATGTTGATGTAGCATTCTCAACACCGACGTTTTTGAGATTCCCGATTCTCGCGCAGTTTGTCTCCTACTGATGTGCGGATTAGCCGCGACAACAGCTAAAACACTTAATTGGGCATTATCATTTGTTACAGGTCGTGGTTGACGTTTCACATGTGGCTGAACACTTCCTGTTTCCTTAAATAACGTAACTATCCGGCGAACGGTCCGGACACTTGGATGATGTCGTCCAGGATGCCGAGCAGCATACGTAGCACACGCCTGTTGGGCATTTTGATCATAATATCCATACATCAACACGATATCGACCTTTTCCGCAATTGGTAAACAGTCCATTTTAACACGGGTAATGTATCACGAAGCAAATACCGTCCGCATTGGCGGAATGTTACGTGATACCACGTACTTATACGTTTGTGACTATTACAGCGCCATCTATCACAAAGCGAAAAAAGTGGTCCAACTAAAACATTCATATTTCCTTACGCACTACACGAATATGTAATAAAAAAACACGCAGTTGATATCCGTTCGAGCTATGGCAGCGCCATCTAGCGGGCCAACCATAGCGCCATCTGTTTTCCCCCTTCAAGTTAGACGAGTTTCGTTCATTTTAGTTTGTTGTTTGATGCTTATTTCATGAGATATTTGGCCCGGTCACTATCAATGGACCACCCTGTATAGTCCTAGGCATCAAAGTCGAATCTATTCTTTTTTCGGGCTTTCCTGCGGAAGTTTCAGCACCGGGGAGGAAGGGGCTTTATTTTGACAACTCCGTGTTTCCACACGAAGGGTACACCGGGACTGTCAGTCGCTCGGAGAGAGGAGCCAATGGAACGCGCGGAGAGATAGACGGCTGTTACCGGAAGGCGTCCGAGGACACGTCTGCGCCTGCACTGTTATCGGTCTCCCGCGAAGCCCACGCGCCGTAATTTGGACGCCGGCGGCGCGGCGCGCGTCGCCATGTTTTATTTATTAGCGCACAGCTGATGGCCCGGCCGGCGACCGGGCATACATCACTGCGCAGATAAGCCGGCGCGCTGCGTCCCGCCAACTCCGCCCCCTCCCGCCAGTGTGGCGCCGCTCTCTGCCTTCCACCCCTCACTGCGCGGCGTCCCTGCAGTGCGTGCTACGCTGTCGGGCTAACTCCCCCACTTTCTCGCGACGGAGAGGAGATCCCGTGATTCAATCGAGCGACAACCTCTCTGGGCTGGTTTCCGTCTTCTTAGCTAACGAGGGGCCTTGGCGAGGCGAGCAGCAAGTGCTCGCGGAGGTCGCAGGCCAACCGCGGCGATTCATCTCGCTGACTGGCAGACTTCAGCTGTAACAAACATAACATATTCACCACAGTCTACGACTCTATATTTACAGTATCACTACAAAGTATTGGGCACACCTACCATTACACATACATTACAAACAAATAAAGATTATACCAAGACGCTGTTATGTTTAAAGATACAGTAGTTAACAAAAGTTTCTTCTAGTATAATCAGTTTCTCACAACAAAACATTTGTTGACAGAAATAAATCAGTTCCTCTACATATCAAAAAGTATTGGTACACCTACACGAAAACGAAGCTGAAGTGTCTCTAATTAACATAACAATTCTAGTAGACTGTGTAGATACCGTTGGCACTGATGACAGCCTGTAGACGTCTCGGCGTGGGGTGAACCAAGCTACTAGTAATATCTGATGAGATTTTCCACCATTAGTTTAACAACCCCGTCGAAACTCCCGCTGCCCTATAGAACGAGATTTTTGAACTTTTGTATCCAAGTGTCCCCAAAGGTACTTTATTGGGTTAAAATTAAGGCTCTGTGTAAAATGAAAACCGTTGTTGGAGCATTATATAATAACCACAGAGTTCTCAGGACCGTATGCTTAGGGCCGTTGTCTTGTTGAAAGTAAAAGCAATCATCAAGACTCAGCGTCTATGCACTGCTACGAATATGGCCTCGCAATAGATCGAGATATTTACGATGATCGTGACACCTTCAAAATTGCCAAGCCCAATCCTCACCCCCGTGCACCCGAGACCATTATGCTTCCTTCAACATATTTTACTGTAGGTAGTACTCACCCCTTTCCGTCAGATCAAAACGACTCAAACTTGGATTCGACACAAAATAGCGCAGTATCCCAAAATTCAGTCGATTTACTGACAAACTTTGTCCAACTGCAAGCGTCTTCTTCGCTTGATTTCCGAAATAAATGATTTCTTTGTCGAAGATCTGATATGAATATAAGCTCCGTTCATAAAATTCCTAACAGTCTGAGCACTAACATGTTTGTTGGAAGTTGACTGGATGTCCGATACAAGCGATCCAGTACATTTCAATAGCACTTTTTCTGCAACACGAGCCGGCCGCTGTGGCCGAGCGGTTCTAGGTGCTTCAGTCAAGAACCGCGCTGCTGATACGGTCGCAGGTTCGAATCCTGCCTCGGGTATGGATGTGTGTGATGTCCTTAGGTTAGTTAGGTTTAGGTTCTAAGTCTAGGGCCTGATGACCTCAGATGTTAAGTCCCGTAGTGCTTAGAGCCATTTGAACTATTTGAATCTGCAAGACGAACTATCCGCCGACGCTCCCTATATGAAAGAACTCATGGACGTCCGGATCTGAGTTTGCTGTCTATTCTACCAGTCTCTTGAAACTTGATGATTGCCCACATTGTTGTATAATTGACAGAAATATCTTTGCCAGTCTCTCGGTAACTTTTACCCTGCGAATGTAATAAAACCATCTTGTTGTGTAACGATGCAGAATGCTCCTTTCCTATCGGTCTCATGGTGACAAGTGAATGCCCTTAGTACACTGGCTGTCAGGCAAGCGATTGTACTGTTGGTCTTCTTCTGTTGCTCATATCTGGTTCACGCTGTGCTTTCTGTCAAGTACAATACGAGGGCTGTTCGGAAATTACGGTTCGATCAGTCGCGAAATGGAAACCACAGTGAAAATCAAAAATCTTTTATTCTCAACACTCAGCCACACCTTCCAGCTACTTCTCTAAATAGTCGCCGCTCCGACTTAGATATTTGTCGTAGCGTTGTACAAACGTTCCAGTACCCTCGTCACAGAAAGCAGTTGCCTGTGCTTTCCGCCAGTTATCTACACTAGTCTACAACTCTTTATCTGTCCCAAAATGTTGTCTCGTAGCCAGCGCTTCGTGTGAGCAAAGATGAAACTCAGAGGGAGCCAATTAAGGACTGTATTGTGGGTCATCAAACACTTCCCATCGAAAAAGCTGCAGGAGCATCTTCATTGCCCTTGCAGAATGAAGCTGACAATTGTATTCCAGATGGAAATGCTTGACATTTATGCTACGCGGGCTGCATAGTTTCAGGTGAAATCTCTCACCAGAACCACATACTTGGCGGGAGACACTGTTGTTGTAGGTATCTCTATGTGCTCGCTATGGGCTCAGAACTGAAAAGAGCGACGTCATGCGATCGATGGACATACTAGAGACACTACCCAACACATCTGTACAGAACTTCATCAGATTTTCAGAGTGGTTTCCATTTCACGCCAGATCGGACATTACTTTCCGAATACCCCTCGTAACAAACGTCGTACAGTGTGCCAATACTTTTTTGAGCAGGAGAAAACATCATTTAATTGATTACATGTGTTTCTGTTGTGTCTTGAAAATATTTTAATATACAAATTATTTCTTTTAGTGAGTCAGAACTAGTGATAGACATATAATGTTTCTAGTATTTATATATTTTGTATTAGATAAGAAAAGATGTCTGTGCAGTACTTCTTGTTGTCACTGCAACATGCTCACCGTAGTGTACGACTTCTGGCAGTACTGACTTAAACTCATCTGTTCAATGCACTGTATTACGGTATGCGGCCCTTCTGAGCTCTAACAATCAGCTGCTTCGAGCTCGTGGTCCTGAGCCTATCTTCTCAGTACTGTCTCGTTCCCGACACGGCTCTAAATATTCTAAGTCCTCAGACTGGCGACTACCGGCACAGGGGTAGCGTCCCAGACGACTACCTACTGTGCTTTCCTTTGGTTCGGCGCGAGTCCCACCTTTATAGCGCTCACCAAGTTGCTGGAACATTCCCTCTGACGCCCAACGCCGGCAAGGGAGTGTACATTACCATATCTGGGGTAACTCATGGTGTACTTGTGTCACTACGAAGAGCAGCTATACAGGACCTGGGTCACGCGCTTGCTGACCGTAGTCCGTCTCCATATGTGTGTAATCTGTGTCCGTCGCCTGCCTGTCGCTATTTCAATAACCCATTGCGCCAAAGCTTCCACCGTCTACCCTGTACAGCTCCTAGCTACAGTTTGAATGTACTGCCGTATTACCTCCCTTAGTATGCGAAATCCGCGATAGCATGGAAATGAAAGAGCTGGCCCTAAGAAGTGGACTGTAGTTGCCTGCCCTGATTAAAAATTAATAATTACTAACTAGTCATTGGTACTATCAGCTGCTATAATGAAACAAGGGCTACAAATTATGTACATTTATTGTCACGAGTTCAGTGACTGCTCTGAAGAAACAAGGATCATGGGAGAGTGATAATTGTGGATCTTCAAAGGGAAAGGACTGGAAAAGTTTTCATGAAACATACCATATGAACATGAAGTCGTGTTAACTGATTGCCAATCACGAAACTGAAGAGTTGATGATGATTGCATCGGGAGGTTAGTTAGAAAAGACAAATAGAATCCCAAAGAGGAAAATCATGGCCGAAAGGTCACCACACAGTGACTGATTAATCAGTCTGAACCGACGGACCTACCATCCCCTATGAATTTTTTATGCCGTTGCTGCAACACTTAAGTCATTTGCACGAGACGGTGTGAAGTGAGGTTGCAGGGGAGTCGGACGCTAGCATGGCGCGGCCCTCTGTTCGAGAATTGCCTTCTCTCCTCGTGGTGAAGAAGATCGTTCTCTGCTTTTCTCGACGACCAATTCCGTCTATTAGGCTCACAGCGAAGAAGTGTCTTCTGTGGCTCCCAGCGAAGTAACGTCTGCCAAGGCTCCCAGCGAGGAAGTGTCTGATACTTTCCTCTCGTGCTCGTTGTCGGTGTGAGACCACCAAAACTGCCATTTCGGCCAATCTGAGACCGAAAACTTTATTTCAAGAATCCCAAACTTCCCAGAAATTCAGTTCTGGAATTTCCGGCGTCGGTTTCTTTGGAAGATTCCGAACGCCGGCCTATCCGAACTCCTCTTTCTAGCAAATTGCTATTGCTACCCTGTGTCTCACAGCCGTTACCAAAGGTTCCGAATTCCGACATATCAAACCGCGTCTCGCCAAAACTTTCCGTAAGTGCGTGTTCTAAGTGTTTAAGTTCAAGGCACCAGTGTTGCGTTGGCACTAGACAAAGGACTGGTCTGTAGAGCCGCCTAGTGGCTACTGCACAATACTGCGATTTTATCGCACGGAAAACGCCATTTGTATGTGGTCTCCCTTTTCATATTCGCCAACTGGTGAGGGCAGGGCGAGTTTGCTGACAGTACGCAAGTGCATTCTTCCTGAACGTGGCTAATTTTGTCAAAGACGCATGCGTTTGGAACTAAGAGATGTTAAAGGAAAGCGCTACAATCCTCACCCATTCCTACACATAATATCGCTCTTTTACAAATACATCGGAATTTATTCATTAGATGGACCTATCTTTTCTATGGCTTACGTGTGCCGATGAAAAAGGAGAATGAAACACGAGGCTGACTGCAGACCGACGTGTTTCTCACTCCACAACTTTCTTCAAGTGTATTAGAGGCAACTGAAGCCACACGGTAATGACTGAGCTACCGAATTTCTGGGATGTTGATAGCTACTTTCCGCCCACTGATCCAAATATTCCCAGACTTTTCTATGAGATTGAAATGAGACCATTTAGCATGCACACCCAGATGCGTTGGGGTGCACGAGTGTTCGTCAAATCAGGAACGTCTGCTTGTGGATCTTTGACCATGCTGTTGTCCACAGCAAAGAAGAAAGGGCTGTACCTGGTTACCAAGAATATTGAAATAAGCATTATGGTTCAAATTCCGGTAAGCTGAATAGGTGATACGAGTCACGGAACAAAAACACCCCCGAAACGTCGTAGGACCACCTCCGGCATGAACTACAGCCTCATTGGGCCGCGATTCACTCTACGTACTGCGTCATTCGAAAAGAGGAAAACTGGCGACTCCTTAAACCATACTACACGTCGCCAGTTAGCCACTGACCACTTTCTGTGTTATTTGGGCCACTGAAGACGTGCAGCTATATGTATTTCTGGAAACAATGGCCTTTTGCGAGATAGACAATTGTAGATAACCTGTGCATGTAATTTCTTTCACTTTGCTCGCTCGGAAACTTTTTCAAATGGAACTGCATTCACTGACAGGTGTAATTCCTATCGGAAATAGATTTATTTACCGTCTGTCGATGATTGTTTTTATTATTTCAAACTGATAGGTTTCGGTCAGTGCCTCCTTCTTCAGTTCGCTTCCCACTGTTACAGAGTTCCAAGACGACAGGGGCCTTGTTCACACAGCTCGCGTTGTATGGGACTGGATTTATGAGCATGAGGAAGAAATCTCGCACTTCCCGTGGCCACCACAGTCACCAGTCTCAATATTATTTATCCTGTACTGTCTATTTTGGAGTGAAAGGTGTGTGATAGGTGTCCACCTTGTGATAGGTGTCCACCTCCTTCATTGTTGCCTGAACTTACCACTATTTCGGAGGAAAATGGCGTAAGATTTCCTTGAAAACAACCCACGCCACTTTGGAGCCACCATCAGCTTGGACAGTGGCTCGTTGACAACTTGAGTCCATGGCTTCGTGGGGTCTGCGCCATACTCGAACCTACCATCACCTCTTAACCACTGAAATCGGAAGCCATCTGCCCAGGCCACGGTTTTCCAGTCGTCTAGGGTCCAACCGATATGATCACGAGCCCAAGCGAGGCGCTGCGGTCGATGTCGTGCTGCTAGCAAAGACATTCGCATCGTTCGTCTGCTGCCACAGCTCATTAACGCCAAATTTCGCCGTCGGACGTCATACATTGATTTCTGCAGTTATTTCACACAATGTTCCTTGTCTGGAAACTGAACGCAAACACCGCTGCTCTTTGTTGTTAGGTGAAGGCCGTCGGTCACTGCAATGTCGCTGGTGAAAAGTAATGCCTGAAATTTGGTATTCTTGGCACACTCTTGACACTGTCGATCTCGGAATATGAGTTCCCTAGCGATTTCCGAAATGAAACGGTCTATACGTCTCGCTCCAACTACTATTCCCAGTTCGAAGTCTGTTAATTCCCGTCGTGCGGCCATAATCACGTCGGAAAGCTTCTCATATGAATCACCAGAGTACAAATGACAGCTCCGCCAATGCACTGTCCTCTTATATCTTGTGTAGGTGATACTACCGCTGTTTACATATGTGCATATTGTTATACGTGCCTTTTGCCACCTCAGAGTACAATCGACTGGCACATATCGCCCCCCCCCCTCCCCCCTCCTTTCATAGCCGTGACTTACAGTAAGAGTGGAAGGGTCACATGACTGTCCGGTACCAGTTCTACGCCATCTGTAGCGTTGCAATGCGTCAAGTGTGCTCTCTTAAGCCAGTGATTAATACCAGGTGGCACAGCATCTCGTCGATGTCTCCAGTCCTCGTATTGAACAAATTGTGTTAGCCTTCCTCACTTGTTTGACCTTTTTCTGCCCACGTCCTGTTCCTAATCCATTACATATGGAAACATTTCTATACGTCTTTCCACAGCGCCTGATTTGCACCTGGTGGCCAAAATTGGAACTAATTTTTTTTTCAGCGTCAGTCCGCCCTGAACCTCTGTGAGTTGGTGCTCCTTAAGTATAACGACCCCAGTATTTTGTCCGGTGAGTTTTTGTATGAGAGATTTACGCATTATCCTATAAGTTTACCACTGGAGTGCACTACAAGCACCAGAAAGAACAGCACTAGAGATGTCAAATTACTAATGAGTGCCAAAGAATTTCCACTAATAGGAGAACATACACAGATGAAACTCCTAAGAAACTGACCTCCGTTACTTTCCGGATTGTTCGAAAATTTATACAACCTACATTGACGAAAATGGAAACAAAATTTGATGCATATCGATCAGTGTTTCCTTTTTACTGCTGGGATGGTTGGATGGTTGTTTATTCTTAGAGAACTTGCTAATTTTTGTGGCCTTTAGCTGGACGTACGGACAGAGAAGGATATTACGTGACCAAGAAGAGCACAACCCTCGCACATGTCGTACCTGCGTCCCTCAGGGAAATCCTCCAGTCTTTCTTGCAAATATGGACGAAGTAATTTTCGCCTGCTGACAAATTATTCTTAATGTTCATCGCCCTGAATTCTGTAATCCCTAGAAGCAGTTACTTAGTTTATATGTCCGCAAAAGTATTAAAATTTTGCCTTGATGTGAATGAAAGCCGTTCGCAATAAACCTACATGAGATGCAAATTCACACTGGGTGAGGTTAGTAAATTGTTGAAAAGCTTTAAGATTCATATTTTATTGTAGTTGTTTACTATTGTTGTTGCCTGTGACAGAATTGCAAATTGATTGCCTCTCTTGAGCGACTCTTACATATTCGTGTATATTCTCATAGAAAATATCCCTATAAGGATTTTTATTTTTCTATTAAATTACGTGTGTAGTTCTTGTTGCGTGATGTTGATCTTTTAAGGCATAACCAATAGTCCATCTAATTCTTGGAAGAAATAGGATTGTAGGAACATAATCAGAGTTTGCTTAATCCTCCACTGATAAAACCAGACACCTTCGGAATCACGCTTTACCCAGTTTTACCGTAATCTGGAAACATCAATAACTTGATGAATCCAAAAGATTTTGTATTAAGACAACAACTTCGGAGTCCAGGGGAACTTTAAGTTTCTAACGTTTCATTTAACACAGCCACAACTCTTTTTGTGTGTGCCTTTTCTGCTCTTAACAAGGTAGAGAACGATCACTTTATTTTTCCTCACTTGTGGACCACACGCTCTTTGATCGTAGTCTTGTGATTAAATGCGGTTACGAAAAATGGCTATCTTTGCCTAGGTAACTGTAGAAACGATTGCGATCCAGACTACAAAATTCCAGTGGTATGTTCCTTGTTGTTGTTTGAGGAAATGTAACAACGAATTCTTTATTACAAACGTAGTGCGATAATACTTGACTGCTGTGTAGTTGTCTTTAGATCTGTAATAAAATGTCGTCACATAAAGTTGCCAGATTTTACTTGCACCCATAATAGGTGCTGAAATACAGTATGATGATGGTTCCCAGTATCTAAAAATGCGTTGGAAATTATCTCCATCAATCTCGTCAGTAATTTCCCCTTAGTGGAATAAATGTAGTTACATCTTGCCTACATTGGATGCAGGTAACAATGGATTTACGCATGATATCAGAGCACGAACTCTTAAAATTAAAATAAAGCCAGTATTCTTGATTTATTTTCGTGTGTCTGCTCAGCTAAATGTAATAATTCGCAAGATACAATAAATATACGGCGGCCCATTGCTAAGGGTTAGACACTCATACAGTTCCAAAAATATATCATGATACCACACTATTTACTAAAAATTCCTTAAATGCTTCTATGCTCCTGGTTATTTTGCAGACTAAATAACTGTTGGTAAAGCGCGAAAAGTGTAATATGACACGAATAATGATGGTTTGTGGGTGAATAGGGTGGATCACATGGAAACTGGAATCAGATTTACAGCCAGCCTAGGTAATGCAGAAATGACTTTCGAAGCTTGTTCAGGTCGGCAGACAAATCGATATTTGGCGGTTCTGAAAGGGGTGATGCTGCGTCTCTGCAAGCTGAAAAGCGAACACCTGACGCACAGCGAACGCAATGCGCCACTCTGCGTCTGCATTCACGTCAACTCATGGTGTTTACTTCCCTCGAATTTGAAATGACATCTGAATAGACTGAATGCATTTACTTGCGTGCTGAAATGATTCGAACTGACAGAGACGAGCGAGGCGTCGCAACGTTATCACACTGTTTATTACCAGGGGGACTGAAATTCGAATGTGTTTCAGGCTCTACTAATGTAGGGATTTATACGAGTATACACTGCGCAACAGAATTAAAGGGTCACTTTTTCAAATCCCTGTAATTGTGTTCCATTGCGACGCAGAAGTTTAAAATTTGGCTCAAAGGTATCGACAATCTTCCTCTGTAATTGTGCAAAAGCGTGGAGCCAGGTGACGTCATTCCTCTGGCTCGACGGTGCTTCGAACAGCAAGGTGCGATGGAGGTCAGCACCGCGTCGCTCAATGTTGAAATCACGTGCTTTTCTTATGAGTGTCCCAGGAAAACATTCCAGACACACTGCCGTTCAGATTCGGAAAAGACCTCGGAGGGTAATATGAGTAGCGTCAGTGAAACCACTCCTTTCCGTAGGGCGTTGTAACCAAACATTTCGATGCCGTAAACGACATTCGCTGTGAGATGAACAACCTTTGACACTGCTGGACACCCTCTGACGTTTCAGCCCTTCTCTAAACACATTGTGGGGCTGAATCCACATTTAACGTGATCGCAGCCCTTTGGAGCATAGTGGGACCGCAGTTTTTGCTCTCGTACGGATTGGAACCAGTAGCGACAGTTCAAAACCATTCGACGAAATTTGAACGTGGTACAAAGAACCAAACGGTGCTTACGCTTTCCCAACCCTCCTGTTTCACGTCCTCCTATGGCGTGATAACGGAGGGGTGTGACATTGATACATGCGTGAATGAAACGGTAGAGGAACCCTCCAAGACCTGCTAATTCGGCAAAGCACTCGGTGACATCCAACAGCTTTTATTAGGAATTTTTAAAAATGGAAGTGTACAGAGACAACTTTGAAGTAGTCCTACGCGCCAGCAGGCAGACAATTGTAATGGTTGAGGTGTCAAGTGGATGCCTACCTGCAGGCGCCTCGTACTACTTTAAAGATTGTCTCTCTACACCTTCATTTATAAAATTCTCAATAAAGGTGAGCGGGTGCCTCCGAGGCTTCTGCCGAATTGAGGTTTTAGCCACTGAGCGAGGTGGCGCAGTGGTTAGCACACTGGACTCGCATTCGGGAGGACGACGGTTCAATCCCGCGTCCGGCCATCCTGATTTAGGTTTTCCGTGATTTCCTTACATCGCTCCAGGAAAATTCCGGGATGGTTCCTTTGAAAGGGCACGGCCGACTTCCATCCCTAATCCGATGAGACCGATGACTTCGCTGTTTGGTCTCTTCCCCCAAACATTCCAAATGAGGTTTTAGCCTCAGGAGATGGCTTAAGGGGAGGGGGGTCTGTCTCTGGGGAGTTGATTCCCACACATTTTGCGTTCGAGAACGACAGTCCGCAGGGCGATAAGCAGCAGGAAGATGTTCTTTGAAGACTGGTGACACACTCTACTTTTGAACCGCCTCAGGCATTTTCTTATCGATTCTGAGTGACAGTGTGATTGGAATTTTTTCCACGGCCACTCATAAGAAAAGCACCTGATTTCAACGCTAGACGTCACGACCTCGATAGCAGAGGCCTCAAATGGAGGGGTGAAATGTGGGTAAGGGGGTTGTGACGACGTTTCCATCGTGTGACACGTCCACAGTGGCGTTGGGCAGAATTGTGGTGAAATTTGGTGTCAACGTGACACCATTTTTATTAACTTCTGAGCTGTGGCCTTTCTCCTCCCCGTCGTCGAGCCCGAGGGTGACGTCACACGGCGACATGCTTTTTCAGAGTTACAGACGATTGTTTTAGGCAGCTTTGAACCAACTCTCAAACTCATGCGTCGCAATGGGAGACAATTAACATATTTCGAAAAAGTGTTCATTAAAATATGTTATAGTGTATTTAACGCATTATCAAAGACTGAGACTCAACTGATTCCTCTGAGTGCACTTGATGGCTGAGATACAGGACTTGTAGTGAGGAGAACATGAGATCCTTATAAGTGGGACATATAAGGAAACATCCCAACAAGTCTACTTGAAGAAAGTAATCTACAGTGCAGTCTTCTGTGATATGTTGGTTACCTAAAGATGCTTAGAGGCGGCTGTGCCATTCAGCCTAAGAAGATATGTTTGTCTGGGTCTAGGTTTTAGCCGACTTTGTACCAATGGACCATCCCGCAGATTATAATTTTCAAATAGCCATGCAAACTATTAGGCTTTAAGTGAAGGCCATCTATCCATGAGGTAAGGACCTCGCATCTAAGTATCGTATTCTATCATGCTCACCAATTGCAATATTTATCTCCTTCCATTGTTTTGTCGCTTTTTCATTATTTGACAGTTATACCGAGTGGACAAAACTATGGGAATATCAAAAACCCAACTCATTGTCATGCCTAATACGAAGCAATTTGGGATTCAAAAGATCTTCCAGTCGGAAAGGATAAACACAGTTCTGACAACGTAACTACGTTTTCGTTATATACACCAAACTGCTTTACGATGTGTGACAGTGATATACAGAAAGCAATCGTCTTACACAGAAAGGTGTGCAGTGTTTAATGCTGATAACAAAAGAAGCTATGTACAGTCATTTTTTACTTTTGTTCTCCTCTCAAGGAGTAGAGAGGCTGTTTGAGCCCCAGTTCGCGGTTCTTTCCAGCCAATTAAAAGCGGGGGCGGGGGAGGTCTATTTGGGAATGTAAAGCTATTTATTTGTACAATCCACAATCGCAGTATCTGTCTTGAGGCGCCGGCCAGAGTGACCGTGCGGTTCTAGGCGCTACGGTCTGGAACCGCGAGACCGCTACGTTCGCAGGTTCGAATCCTGCCTCGGGCATGGATGTTTGTGATGTCCTTAGGTTAGTTAGGTTTAAGTAGTTCTAAGTTCTAGGGGACTGATAACCTCAGAAGTTGAGTCCCATAGTGCTCAGAGCCATTTGAACCATTTGTCTTGAGGCCTTTATATATGATTTATCTGTGTTTTAGCACAAGTCGAAATCTAATTATTACATATCGCCATCACTTCCGCATGGTGGGTCGTTAATGTTACAGTTATTCATATAAACGATGTTAAAAACATTAACATTAAAGACACAACAAAAGGATACGGCGACGACATGTAATCATGTCACCTTTTTTTTATTGACATCTGTCAAAGCTCAGTTACAGTATTTGATAATGGCCACACGGCCAAGATTGGAACAGTACATTGTACAAATAAATAATTTTATTGTCAAATCGCGATTATTTTGGCCTTTACAAAATATATTTTAAAACAATAACCCTTATGAAATGAATATTTATTAAAACACAAGACGCACATGAAAATAGCATAGAGCGTGTATCAGGCTGCTTCATGTTGTACCCGATACTACTACAGCTGAATTAATACTTTGTGTCTAATGATCTCAACGTCGACGGTACAGTAAACTCGAATATTTCTTTCACTCCTATAGAATGTCTACTTCAAAGAGCTACTGCCGTCTCCCTCATGTTTTAGCATGAAACAAAACGACTCGCCTTGTCTTGATGAAGTCCCTCTCTCCCCCCCCCACCCCCACCCCCACCCCACACACACACACACACACACACACACACACACACACACACACACGAATCCACCATTTTCGTCATCTACATTTTCGTCATCTTTTGTTCGAAAATCAGAGTTCATTTGTTGCCGTCCATAATGAACTCTATTCGCTATGCATGGCCGGTAGACTTACGTTTTTCACTGAATTGAACTTTATAAGCATGAAGATGCAAATCTTTCGTCAGAATACGCTGTAGAGAGTTTCTCGAAATGTTCAGTTCTTGATCAAAGTACCGATATTTTGTGTCGAACGACTTGTTGAAGGATGGTCAGAGTGCTTAATATCACTAGTTGATCCAGTCTCCCTAATTTTTTAAATTAATCTCTTCACAGTTGAAGTAAATTATTACTCCGACCATATTTTGTACGAAAATTGAGAATTATAGTTGCCAAATCTTCATCATTTTTAAAATATACCTCAACAATTAAAACGTGTTTTTTTTTCATGTAGCGCACCATTTGTAATAATGCTAAACGGTCAGCTGTCACGCACTGTTTTGTTTTCGCTGGCAACAGTTAACTGCGCAAGAATTCTTGTGTGAATTTACTGTCACTGCCGAGCGGTTGTAAATTCGACAATGGCACTTATGACCGACGAAGTGTTCACCAAATGTACATTACGCGCCCTCAGCTTACTGGCCAAATTTCTGCCGTGAAGTTCTGACAAAAGTAAATGAAACAGTGACTCGAACAGGCTGCCTAAGCAGTTCGCTTATTTTTGGCTACGACAATGAATTACATGTGCTTCACACATTTATATTACTCTAAAGCCTCATTAATTTGTAGAAGTCATAGCTTGTCAGAAGTGTTCAACGAAGCGTATATTATAGATCAACTACGTATTGAACGCAACACATCGCAGTAGAACAAAAAAATATTGTTTTTGTCTTGCATGGCGTTCATAGTCATATAACTTTTTAAAAGACACCATTATCACCTTTAAGAGTTTTTATTTTTTTGACTCATCAGTTTTCGACGCGGCCCGCCACGACTTCCTCTCCTGTGCCAACCTCTTCATCTCAGAATGACACTGGTAACCTATGTCCTCAATTATTTGCTGTATGTATTCCAGTCTCTGTCTTCTTCTGCAGTTTTAGCCCTCTACAGCTCCCTCTACTACCATGGAAGTCATGTCTTAACAGATGTCCTATCATCCTGTCCCTTCTCCTTGCCAGTGTTTTCCACACGTTCCTTTCCTCTCCGATTCTGCGCAGAACCTCCTCATTCCTTACCTTATCAGTCCACCTAAGTTTTAAAATGTGTGTGAAATCCTGTGGGACTCAACTGCTAAGGTCATCAGTCTCTGAGCTTATACACTACTTAACCTAAATTATCCTAAGTACAAACACACACACACACACACACACACACACACACACACACACACACATCCATGCCCGAGGGAGGACTCGAACCTCCGCCGGGACCAGCCGCACAGTCCATGATACCGCGGCATAGACCGCTCGGCTAATCCCGCGCGGCACCTAATTTTTAACATTCGTCTGTAGCACTGCATCTCAAATGCTTCGATTCTCTTCTGTTCTGGTTTTCCCACAGTCCATGTTCCACTATCTTAAAACGCTGTGCACCAAACTTAGACTCTCAGAAATTTCTTCCTCAAATTAAGGCCTATGTTTGATACTGGCAGACAGCTCTTGGCCAGGAATGCCCTTTTTACCAGTGCTAGACTGCCCTTGATGTCCTCCTTGCTCCGTCCGCCATTGTTTATTCTGCTGTCTAGGTAGCAGAATTCCTTAACTTCATCTAAATCAGTGCGCTCCGTTCTTTGTCGTCCACTTTTATTATCCCCTCTTGGATCTTGTACATATTTTATATTACCCATCTGTCCCTATAGCTTACCCAAATTTTTCTCAGATTTTCGAACATCTTGCACCATTTTACATTGTCGGACGCTTTTTCCAGGTCGACAAATCCTATGAACGTGTTTTGATTTTTCTTTACTCTTGCTTCCATTAACAACCGCAACGTCAATATTGTCTCTCTGGCGCCTTTACCTTTTCTAAAGCGATCGCCAGCTAACACGCTCTCAATTTTCTTTTCCATTCTTCTGTATAAGAATCTTGCCAGAAACTTGGATGCATCAGCCGTTTAGCTGATTGTGCCATAATTGTCGCACTTACCAGCTCTTGCAGTCTTCGAAATTGTGTGGATGACATTTTTCCGAAAGTCAGGTGGCATATTGTCAGACTCATACCTTCAACACACCAACGTGAATAGACGTTTTGTAGCCACTTTCCCAAACGATTTTAGAAATTCTAATGGAATGTTATCTATCCCTTCTGCCTTATTTGATAATAAGTCCTCCAAAGCTCTCTTAAATTCTGATTCTAAAACTAGAGTCCCTGTCTCTTCTAAATCGTCACCTGTTTCTTCTTCTATCACATCAGACAAATCTTACCCCTCATAAAGGCCATCGATGTACTCTTTACAACTCTCCACTCTATCCTTTACATGTACTAATGGAATTCCCGTTGCACTGTTAATGTTACCATCCTTGCTATTAATTTCACCGAAGATTGTTTTGACTTTCCTGTATGCTGAGTCAGTTCTTCCCACAGTAATTTCTTTATCGATTTTTTCACATTTTCCATGCAGCCATTTCGTCTTAGCTGCCCTGTAATTCCTATTCATTTCATTCCTCAACGAATTGTATTTCTGTACTCCTGAATTTTCCTGAACTTTTTGTAATTCCTTCTTTCATCGATCAACTGAAGTCTTTCTTCTGTTACCCATGGTTTCTTCGTAGTTGCCGTCATTGTACCTATGTTTTTCTTTCCAACTTCTGTGAAGGCCCTTTTTAGAGACGCCCATTCGTCTTCAACTGTACTGCCTACTGAAATACTTCTTATTGCTGTATCTGTAGCCTTAGAGAACTTCAAGAGTATATCGTCATTCCTCAGTACTTTCTTACCCCACTTCTTTGCGTATTGATTCTACCTGACTAATCTCTTAACCTTCAACCTACTTCTCATCACTACTACGGTGTGATCTGAGTCTATATCTGCTCCTGTATAAGCCTTAAAATCCAGTATCTAATTTCGGAATCCCTGTCCGACCATGCTGTAATTTAATTGAAATCTTCCCGTATCATCGGGTGTTTTCCAAGTGCACGTCCTTCTTTTGTGATTCCTGAACAGAGTATTCGCTATTACTAGCTGAAATTTATTGCAGAACTCAATTAGTCTTTCTCCTCTCTGAGTCCTTGTCCCAAGCCCATATCCGTCTGCAACCGTACCGTGCTCTATTACTCTCTCAATATCTTCATATACTTCGTCTATCTCTTCATATTTAGCTTGCGACGTCGGCATGTATACATAGACAATCGTTGTCGGTGCTGGTTTATCACTGAACTGTTCACAGTAACAATGATCCCTACTATATCTAGACTGAGCCTTTGCATTTACCTTTTTAGATTTTCTAGCTTCCCAACCACATTCAAGTTTCTGACATTCTGCGCCCCGACTCGTAGAACGTTATGCTTCCGTTGCTTATTCAGTATTTTTTTCATTATCAGCTCCCACTTGGCAGTCCCCTCCGGGAGATCCGAATGGGGGCTATTCCGATATCTTTTGGCAATGGAGAGATCATAATGACACTTTTCCAATTACAGGCCGCATGTCTTGTTGATACAAATTATGTATCTTTAGTGCAGTTGTTTCCATTGCCTTCTGCATCCTCGTGCCGTTGATCATTCCTGATACTTCCACCTTTAGGAGCAGTTTCACATCCCAAGGATAAGAGAGTGCCCAAAAAAAAAGTCCGCTCCTCCGCCATCTTTGACAAGGCCGTTGGCACAATGAGGGTGACTTCTTATGCCGAAAGTCTTCGGCCGCAAATGCTGATAACTAACCAAAAGTTAAGCTGTGGCGAGTTTCGAACCTTTAACCGAGGTCGTTTTAACTACTAATCAAAGAAGCTAACCCTTGACCACGGGTGCGTTCTCCTTGACAGTTAAGATTATTTGTTTATGAAGTCCACGCTTGCAATTTATTCCTTCGGCCATTTCATGAGGGGCACCGAAAATTTCGTGATTCGAACAAGTAAAATTTTGTAATATTAGGCAATGTATACATGTCTTGGTCGCATGGCCCACTCTGCAATACGCCAAATACCGCTGCAACATTAATGAGGATAAAATGGAAGATATGCAATAATTAATACGTTTTGGAACAACGGTGATTGTTCATAAAAAACGTTAACTAAAGACTATCCAAATCGCTATAATTTTACTTGTTTGTGAATCTTGACGGCAGTTTGTGAATACGTTGATGTGTAAAAATGTTTCAGTTGGGGGTACCACTCCGTCGTTACTGGCGATTCATTTGGCCCTCTGTTCTAGATCAGGAGTAGCCTGCTTGTCACCCAAGCTTTCCATCGGCGGGCATGCTGAGCAAACATTTTGCCGTAATTGCAGAGCTCGTGTACACAAGTGTAGAGTAAGCGCTATCCTATCAGCACACACTTCTCATGGCATATGTATGGTGTTTGGCTGTATCGGCCTCTCCCATCCATACCCCGGCCTCATGAATCGCGCCACTGTAATTGCCAGAAAAATCGATTCCTCCACCAAGTCAGGACATCATTTGCAACGAAATAAAGTTCACAACAAAAGTAAATGAACTGGAAGTTCCCATTCGTCGGAGGGAATAAAAAAAACTAAAGCCGTTTTCAGACGTCGTCTCTTTTATGCGACTAACTGCATTTGCTGAGCGAATGCTCTTTGAGGGAAAGTTGAGCCGCCCGCGGACGGGGTCCATCGCCGGCGGAATCACTGCGGTCTGCATCGCCAGAGGGGCTGGCGGAGGGTGCGTTCCACAGCGGCCGCAACTTTTACTCCGCCGCTGCCAACTTCTGCAGAACCGGCGCTCTGCTCCGGCCGCTTGCTTCACACTCTTTTCTTTTTCTTCTAGAAACAAAGTGCGGCGACGGATTATACGCTAGTGCTAGCAACTTATCAGGGGTCCGGGGCAAGGCGACAGTTTCTTCGTTCGTGCGCTCTGAACATGTTACTGACGTGGAATCGAAAGACAGAGGAAGAGACTGAGGAAAAGAACAGAGTGATAAGTAGACATCTGAATAGGTATTTCTATGTGGCAGTCTGTCTCTGAATACCCACTGCTCTTCGTTAGAAAGACGCCAGCCTCGTAACTACACTGACGGAAAAATATCGCAACACTAAAAAAAGTAATTAATGTAGATTAACGAAATTTCGGAAATACATTTGCCTAGGTAACATATTTAAGTGACAAACATTGCAAGATCACAGATTAAGCAAAGCGAGAGATAAGTCATTACGAATGTGAAACGCTGGTCAATTAATAGCCCGTGTAACCACCAGAATGTTGAATGAAATCGTGCAAACGTGCATGTACTATGTCGTACAGGTGCCAGTCGTCAGTTTTTGTGATGTAGTTCCATGCCTGTTACTCTTGATCAGTCAACAAAGGGTCGTTTAATGCTGTTTCTGGTTGAGATTGGAGTTGTCGTCCGACGATGAACACATGAGCTCGATTGGAGACAGATCTGGTGTTAGATCACGCCAAGGTAATACGTCGACATTCTGTACAACATTTTAGGTTGCAACAGCGGTATGTGAGCAAACGTTATTCTGTTGTAAAACACGCCCTGGAATGCTGTTCATGAATAGCAGGAAAACGGGTCAAATCACCAGACTGACCTACAATTTCGGAGTCAGTGCGCGTAGGTTAACCGAGGGAGTGCTGGTGCTGTTATACGAAATCGCATCCCTCACCGTAACTCCAGGTGTAGGTCTAGTGTGCCTAGCATGCAGGCAAATTGTTTGCAGGCCCTCAACTGGTCTGCTTCTAACAAGCACAGGGCCATCAATGGCACCGAGGGAGAACCAGCATGTGTCAGAAAAGACAACAGTTCTCCACCCTGCACTCGAATGCACTGAAGTCGCTACTGGCACTGGTTTGGTGTCGGTGGAGGCAGTGCATCTGGCTCGGAACTGTCGAAGTTGTGGTCCAGCTGCTGCTCCAATTTCTGCTGCAGTTGCAGTACGAAGTGCCAGAGCGGTACGTCGAAGATGATGATCTTCCCTCTCGGCAGTGGCAAGTGACCGTCCAGAGCCCAGTCTTCTTGAGGCCATGCAGTGTAGTGACCACCGCTGCCAGCAATCATGTACAGTGGCTCATTTCTGCCAAGAAAATGGTTCAAATGGCTCTGAGCACTATGCGACTTAACTTCTGAGGTCATCAGTCGCCTAGAACTTAGAACTAATTAAACCTAACTAACCTAAGGACATCACACACATCCATGCCCGAGGCAGGATTCGAACCTGCGACCGTAGCGGCTGCTCGGTTCCAAACTGTAGCGTCTAGAACCGCACGGCCACTCCGGCCGGCTTTCTGCCAAGAGTTTCTGACAATATCGCAGAAGGAAACATCCAACTTCTCGTAGCAAAATTACACGACGTCCCTCAGATTTAGTGAGGTGTTGATAATGGTGTCTTTGTCACATTAAGGGCATTCTTGACTAACATCAGCTCATCATGTACAGTCTCAAAGGTAACCAACGCTCACACCGCTCCAGCGTGTATTGAAAACAAATCTGATTTGCGTCTTAATAGTGGCACTACTAGCGCTACTCTTATTGGACACCAACATGGCTACGAAAACCGAGCCTTTTTGCCGGATAGTCATGTCACTGACATCTGCACTTAAGCTGCGACTGAAATTCTCTGCAATAGTTAACAAATGTTTCTGACAAATGGTTTACTTTTACACAGCTACAGTCTTTGTCGTCAATTTTTTAAACCTACCATAACGTCGTTAGGTTTCTTAGTTGCCTGACTTTTCCACGTCACAATTACGTCATGGAATCGTACACCCGGCCGGAACTTCGGAGGGTTTCAGTATTCACATCGCGTTCAATTCTATCGTCTTCATTAAAAATAATATCTATATGGCACTGACACTTTGCATTTAATCTTATATCCTTTTTAATACTAGTCTCGTCCGTAAACGATTTGGTTTATTTCTATATTTTGCTGGAGGACAAGGAATTTACATGGACTTATTATCGGTTCAGATGAAGCTGGATTTTTATGAATAACGAATGTTATTGATGAACCACTTAATGTTCACGATCAACTAAACACTCACATTACCAAACACTTTTTCACGCAGAAAGCAGTTGCTTGGGTTATCCGCGTGGTGGTGCGCAGAACTTGAGTTTACGACACAGCAACAGACCGTGGCAATGTTCACTTCCGTTCTCTCGTAAAAGCGCGAATGTGTCATTAATCACTCTTTGTCAGGACTGTCAGTTGATCCTTATTCTTTCGGTACGCATAACTACCATGAGAGCAGCGCTCTGCACTGATAAGCGAATGTAGCGGCAAATAGATTTTGACGTCACAGTAAATGCGCGGAGTATACGATCAAAGCGATGGCTACATAGTGTAGTTTTGCGTCTTGTATAGCGAGTAAGAGACAGCATCGAGGTAATCCAAAGCATCTGGCAGTACCTGCAGTCATTAATAAGCAGAGCTGAGGCAGCGCTCGTCTCGGTAATTGGTGGTTCCAATCTTGTTCTTGTACGCATGTACGTTCGCCATGTAACGATGAGATGGTAGCGTCTTTACCATTAGGCTGTGCGCCAATATACTTGGTTAAATTATGAAATTTTCAGGTGTCCCACAGCTAAAGGGTACCTGACAATTGTAATGGTGATCCGTGCAGCACGTAGGTTCATTAAACTCGGCTGCTCCCTTTAGGGCTATTTGAAAGGAGTATGCTGTGCACGAGCACTGGCTTTCGCCTTACCCCTTCCTGTCATTTCCACGATCAACGACGAACAACACAAATACGACTAGATATCAAACTCACTCCTCGTCTTAATTTTTAATACAGCTGTAGCTAATACGGATTAGGGTCTGTAATAGCTATTATTAAATAATTTTAGAACTGCTACGCTAGTCCCAAAAGGATTCTGCTGTTACTGCCAACTGGTATTTCAGTGTATGTACAGAAATTCTATTCATGAGGGACAGTCAAATGAAAACCGAACACCCGCCACAGTGGGACCATTAAAAATGAATCACCACACACGTCAAGCGTTCGGCCGCTGACTAATCCACTACCGCACCCACTCTTGCACTTCCTTGTCCGGCTGAAACCGACGTCCAGATATGTCTTTCTTTAGGTCGCCGAACATTTTAAAAACACAGTGAAATATATCCGAGCTGTACGGAGGATGTTGCAATTTTTCCTAATCAGATCGCTGAAGCCTACCTTCGTCCTATTGGCAGTGTGGGGCTGGGCGTTATTGTGCAACGGGATGATTCCGTAGAGCAGCTTTCCGACAAACCGAGGCCAAATGGTAAAGCCAGCAGTGGAAACAACCCACATCTTACCCTACAGAGAAATCCAGAGCTGTTCACACAAGTGCCCTCCAACCATCTCGGGATTTTGACGATCTAATGAGCCAACTGGGCAAAATTTCCCACGATATCCCTCAGGAGTACATCCAAAAACTCTGTCAGTCACTGCCAAGCCGAATAACTGCCTGCATAAGAGTCAGAGGGGTAATTGACTTAATCAGTTTATTAATCTGTTTCTGTTGAATATAACGTCCATGTCTCTAAAATTGTAATTATTTGTTTGTCTGTCCATGTACATCACGTCAATCGACTTCCGTCTCATTTGGATAATTCCTTAGTTATGCGTTTTCTTGTGTATATTTACAATAAAACTGACATACGATTGAACGTTGTTAATGAACATTATAGAAAATACTGGAAATGGCCACCGTTGACGTCGATGTAGCTCTCTGCTCGATCTACCAAGCTACAGGACTGCTTGAACGCAGAATTAGCGTTTCCAGTGTTCTGCTCTAGCACTTCCTGTGTACGAGAATGCTTTGAGTACACGTAAACCTTAAGTTTCCAACACAGGTAGAGGTACCAGGCGATCGAGGTGTCCAGGAAATTACGCTGTCTCGCTGATTGTCATCTCCGCACGAATACCTGAAGCACTCGTGTCAAAGTTGTCAAAGCGGTGTTTGATGTTGCTCCGTCTTGATGAAAATATCAATAAAGCCTTTTGTGAGTTGATCCACGTGTGGATTAAACAGTTTCCGAACTTACCGGTTAGCACAACAGTTTGGCAGAACAATCGATTTATGCTGCGGGCACCTGACATTTCGCAACATGAACTGTGCTGCTCATAATACTCAATGGTAAACACTTCATCGTGAGCACCATTTCGTGTTGCATTCCACTTGTCACTAAACACGTCTGCTCCTTTCTCTCACTCGAAACTAATTACACAGCGAAGTACTCGGTACAGAGCATGCGGGAGATGCATATGCGATGACACTTGACTGCAACCGATTGGTGCATAGAAATTACGGTTTCCAGCATTTTCTGTGATGACCAGATAATTAGTACACACTTTTAAAGGCATCCAGTTCACTTTTTGCAATAGCGCGTATGGCGTAGATGAAATGGTTACAATTACAGATTCAATAGCACTGGCGATTGTGAGGTACCATGTATCGACCCATGCTGAAACATTCATATTAATATGTGGTGCAGCCTTCACGGGCGGCAATGCAGGCGCTGACTCTGCAATCCAATCGATTGTGCAGATGGCGAGTACTGTCCTGGGATACATTATGCCACGTCTGCTCGACCTGTCCACGTAGTTCTGTAAGAATTGTTGGCTGACGAGCCACACGACTCACTTCCATCATATCCCACTCGTGTTCGACTGGAGACAAGTCCGATGATTGTGCTGCACAGGGAAGCTGTCGCGAGTCTCGCAGAGGACACAGAGTTTCACGGGCAATATGTGGGCGAACATTATCCTGTTGGAACAACATATCACCTTGCTGTTACAAGAACAGCAAAACAACTGGTCTAATAACATTCTACACGTACCGAACGTTGGTTAGCGTCCCCTCCAGAAACAAGAAAGGAGAATTAGAGTTGTAGCTCATGCACCCCAGACCATAAAGCCTGGGATGGGGCCAGTGTGTGTTGAACAAATGGACTCTACAAGAAAGCGCTCACCACGTCTACATCGTACTCGAAAACTACCATCACTTGTGTGCAAACAGAATCTGTTTTCATCCGTGAAGACCACGGAGCGCCATTCCATTTTATTTTCCTAGGTTCCTCTGACGGCGCTAGTCGAGCCGTGCACGTTGATGCTGTGGCATGAGTGGAAGACAGGCTAGAGGTGTGCGTACCCGTAGTCCCACTGTTAATAACCTTTTCGCAACGGTTCGTGTTGACACGTCTGGTCACAAAAGCCCTCTTATCTGTGCTGTGGTAGCTATACGATCTGCCATTACTGTCCTTACAACACGACGATCCTGGCTCTGTGGACGTCCAGAACCTCGACTACAGGTGTGTGAATGTTCACGTGACCTCTGATAACAGCATCATAGCACAAGTATCATCCCGCCGCTCGGGAGGCCACAATGTGATCACTTTCAAACTCGCACATTTCAGTTGGCTTTAGGAAGCACGAGTGCATCTCCATGACTTGTTTGCCTGCTTGCTTCACTCGTCTGCGCCGCCCTGAGCGTTCTGGCTGTTAGCATTCCCCATTAAAGGGTAGACGCAGGTGGCGCTCTGGTATCTATGCCGCTACGTTATCTTTTGGCTGACGAGCTGAAACCATCATAAGTACATTTACTATCTCCCTGGTGGTATATACCGTCATCGGATCATAATAGACGTCGTCTTTCTAGGTGTACGAATTTCTTTTCCGGTAGTGTATATGTTTTCCGAGCCAATTTGATTTTGTCCATTCTATATATTACAGAAGAGCAAAGTGGATAGTGTAGTATGGAATGCGTTTTTCTGATCGATTTGGCAATTATTAATTCAAGTACAATAAATACCGAGCTATAGTATTGTGCTATTTGTTCCTCAAAAATAACGAAACACTTATCGATTGGAGTATAGAGGATTAGAATACAAGGTATAAAGTACATGTCGCTAACTCCAAAAGAGAAGGTCCTGAAATATATTTATCTCAGAAACTTTAGGCGGCAGATAATATTTCTGAACGGAACTTTCTGCTTCGAATGAGAGTTTCTGTCCTGGAATATTGATCTTTTCTCCTGAGCCATATGATGCAGAGAAAATAACTGTAATTGATCCTTGATTGAGCTGTTTTGTTACATTTCAGCTTTTGCATTGTTCGTGATCTATGAGATTTGACACAAAATATTTCTGTGCACTCTCAGAGAAAATAGTAAGTCTTCATAATAACAATTATATCGTCAAAGTAAATAAACTAAATTAAATTCCGTCCGAACAAGCTGCGGAAAGCCCAACGGCACCGACAGACCGCCGAATGATACTCAGCCAGAAGGCGTTAATGGATGCGGATATCGGGGGGGGGGGGGGGGGGGGGGGCATTTGGTCAGCACCCTGATCGCCCTTCCGTTGTCAGTTTTCGTAACCGCGAATAAGTAAATTGTTTTGATGAAATAGGGTAGGGGAGTAATACAACTGCTTGTTGTTAATCCATATCAGTTTATTATATATGTTAGTGGCGATGATCAGAATGTAATGTAATAACAATTGCTATTAACAGATTTCGCAACTACAATTGAAGAACGACTGCCGCTGGACCTATTGCGCTAGTATTCTACAGCGCTTTGACTGATGAGCGTGTAGTTTTCACCACTACCATGCTTAATGAACTCCGTTTAATATCATAGCCAGCATAGCGAAATAGTAGTGCTTGGACGCATAACAATTTTGAGCAGGAACATCAAGAACTAATAGCTATTGCCTTCGTGGACTAATAGACAATTTTTATCTGCTGGTACAATATTTATGTGTGTTCGATGAACATTGTTGGCCATAAAATCAGGATTATAACGTAAAAAGTCAGAGACTGGTCATAGCACGACTGTTACCGTATGAAACCCTAGTTACTAAGCGTAATTTTTCGATATCCAAAGGCTGGGTAGAGAATGACTGTTGGCGTATAAAACCAGTAGGAGATACATACAGGTTTTATAGGCCAACAGTAATGCTCTGACCAGCTACGCACAGTAATGAAGTTGTGGTGGTTAACGTTATATTTATGTTTCAAGTATACTCCCATTTAAATTGCTGCAGTGTTGCTGGCGTGCAGCTAGCCACGCTTCAGAAGGCGCTGCATGTACCTAGGTGCGAAGGGGTTTTTACACAGCAGGTAACGACGAGAGCACGTGGCGCTTCAGAAAGAATTACGATTCAGTGGCGGCTGGCCCATACTACTCGACTCGCTGAAACGTCGATCACAATGAATTGTAATTGGAGTATGCAGTGTAAGGCAACGGCTTTGCCATAGTGTATACACCGGTTCCCGTCAGGTCATCGAAGTTAAGTGCTTTCGGACGTGGCCGGTACTTGGATGGGTGACAATCCGGGCTGCCATGCGCTGTTTCCATTTTTCGGGGTGCACTCAGCCTCATGATGTCAATTGAGGAGCTACTCGACCGAATACGAGATGTATGTATTTCGTGTGCAACTTTGCATTATGTATGATGAAGGGAAGTGAGTGTTTTCAGCTATGTAATAAGTAGTGCTTTCGGTTGTGAGAACTAAATGCGAAATACTGAAAGGCGTTTTTATATGTTTTAAATGGGCAGATCATCATAAAATTGTATGTTTTGGATTTTGCTTTTGTGGTTGTATTGTCAGTTCTTTTTATCTTGAAACAGTACTTCTATTTAACATGTGGCTGATGTCATTAAAAGTGTTCACTGACTATAAATAAAAAAGCGGCAGTTTTTATGTAGGCCTACAGCTTTACTGAAGCTGGTATCACTACACTAGCGTGGGGCGCCAGAAAGAGGGTGGGGCGCCCGAAAGACCAGTTTATGCCATAATAACACATTAAACTTAAAAACAAACGTTATATTCCAGCTTACCCAGTGTAATTCTATACGAGAAATATAATTTCAACTCAGTTTTAAACAATAAAATAATTGGTGGCTCAAAGGATTCATGCATAACATGACTCCTTCCACATCCCTGAATACTGTCCTCCACCATTGTATTTACTGAAATTACGTTTGAACGAACTTAGGGATCTGGATAGTCAATGAACTGTTCTATGAACAGGGTAAAGGCACGTAAAGTATGGTTGTGCGAACGATTTTCTTTATACTGAATATCTGATCACCGTTAGTGTGAAGTTTGTATTATCGGCGAGTAATAATTGATGCAAATTGCAGAATATAGTCTCTCTTCTTCATCTTACTAATATTGCCTCCCATTAAGATTTCAAGATTTCCTGCTATATGAAATCAATATATTCACTTGCGGAATACCATAGTGTAATGTTCAACGATGAGGTTATTCACAGTGATCACGTGTGCAGACAAAATTTGGTGTAAATAACCTACAGAGTCTGACACCCCAGAGGAGCGACACCGTATTGTGGCTTGCAGATTCGAACGTTTCCCGCCGCCTACATCCGGGGTGCTTTCATCCAGAGGACACTGACAGCTCGCAGAAATGTTGCGGAACTGTAATTTCCAAATTACTTTTGACACTGTACCACACAATCGGCTTGCAGTGAATTGTGTGCTTATGCAATATCGTCTCAGTAATGTGTCTGAATTCATGATTTCCTGTCAGAGCGGTCACAGTTCGTAGTAACTGACGGAAAGACACCGAGTAAAACAGACGTGATTTCTGGCTTTCCCAAAGGTAGTGTTATAGGTCCTGTACTGTTCCTTATCTACATAAACGATTTAGGAGACAATCTGAGCAGCCGTCTTTGGTTGTTTGCAGATGATACTGACGTTAAAACTCATAAACAGATGAAAACATATTGCTAAATAATTTAGGAAAAATATGTGCATTGTGCGAAAATCGGCAATCGACTCTAAATAATGAGAAGTGTGAGGTCATCCGCATGAATGCTAAAAGGAATCCTTTAAACTTCGGTTACCCGATAAATAAATGTAATCCAAACGCCGTAAATTCAACTCAATACCTAGAAATTATAATTATGAACAATTTAAATTGAAATGAACACACAGAAAATGTTGTGGCTGGTTCAAATGGCTCTGAGCACTATGGGACTTAACTTCTGAGGTCATCAGTCCCCTAGAACTACTTAAACCTAACTAACCTAAGGACATCACAGACATCCATGCCCGAGGCAGCATTCGACCCTGCGACCGTAGCGGTCGCGCGGTTCCAGACAGTAGCACGTAGAACCGCTTGGCCACTCCGGCCGGCAATGTTGTGGGGAAGGTAAACCGAAGACTGCGTTTTATTGGTACAACACTTAGAAAATGTAACAGTTCTACTAAAGATACTGACTATGCTATGCTTGTCCGTCCTCTTTTGGAGTACTGCTGCGCGATCTGGGATCCTTACCAGATAGCATTAACGGAGTACGTCGAGAAAGTTCAACGAAGCACAGCACGTTGTGTATTATCGCGAAATATGGGAGAGAGCGTCACGGACGTGATACAGTAATTGGGATGGACACCGTTACAACAAATGCGTTTTCCGCTGCGGCGGAATCTTCTCACGAAACTTCAATGACAAACTTTCTCCTCCGAATGCGATAATATTTTGTTGACACCGACATACGAAGGAAGAAACGATCATCATAATAGACTAAGGGAAATCTGAGCTCGCACAGAAAGATAGAGTTGTTCGTTTTTTCCGCGCGCTGTTCGAGAGTGGAGTAATAGAGATTTATTGTGGAAGTGGTTCGATGAACCCTCTGCCAGGCACTTACGTGTGATTTGCAGAGTATTCATGCAGATGTAGATGTAGAATAGTAGCGGCCTCGGTCTAAGAAAACCTTCATAACGACCGGGAGAGCGTTGTGCTGACCATACGCCCCTCCTATTCGCATCCTCAACTGAGGATGACACGGAAGTCGGATGGTTCCGATGGGCCACTTGTAGCCTGAAGACGGAGTGCTTATGTAATGTAAGCATTATCTTAGGAAGGTCGTTAGTGAGCCGGAAACGGTTATCTTCTAGTCGTTCTTGCTTTATATAGCGATCAAGAAAGTTAAAATTTATAATAAATGATACAGTTCCGAGTGTCTCCCTCATCCACCAACGTCGCTCTTACATAATCAGTCTAACATTATGTATAACTCTGATCAGCATATTGTTATCAGAACATACACTCGTGTCCAAAATTAAAGCAACAAATTTAAATTTTGTAAAGTTGCGTTTATTTTGCCTCCAAACAGTATAAACAGATAATAGTAAAGTAGAAAAATTAAATATTACAGAAAGTAAACAACTGCAACATGCATAGCGGTAGACAAAGATGTTCTCCGTTTTTTCCACCTTATAGGATTTGCACACACAGTCTGACAACTTGTTAATGAGATCAGTGTGGGGTGTGAACACCTCTGACAGCAGTACAGGCGTGACAACGGCGGGGCATGCTGTAAATGACGTCATCAGTCTCTTGTTGAGGCAAAAACGCCCATTCTTCCTGCAGAGCTGCTCACAAGTCTAGGAGAGTCTTTGTCGGATGCTGACGTGATGTACCGTTCTCCCTAGGCTATCCCAGACGTGCTCTATGGGATTAAAACCGGGAGAGTGAGCAAGCTACGCCATGCGTGCAATATCGCCCGTTTCCAACAAAACATCAACCACCCGTGCTCCGTGAGTTCGAGCATCATCGTCTATTAGTACGAAGTCTCGGCCCACAGCATCACAGGTCCCAAGATCTCGTCACGATACCTGACAGCACTTAAACCTTGCCGATTCACCCATACAACTTCACGAAGAGGTGTTCGATTGATCACACTGTTAGGGACCCTCCTCGATATCGGTCTCTTTCCACAATGTTTGGGTTCCGAAATCGTGCTCCAAGTTCCCTCCAGCTGTGAATCCGCCGAGAATTACTCCTCAAACCAAATCTGGACTCATCTTTTGAGAAGAACATTAACCCACTGTTGCATCGTCCAGGTGGCATGTTGACGACTCCACTCTAGACGTTTGCTTCTGTGAATATGCGTCAGGCGTACACACACAGCAGGTCTCCGGCAATAAAGGCCACTCCGCCGAAGTCTTCAGTACGCCGTTTGCCTCGGTACAATAAATGCAGTGGATGCTGCGAGGCCAGATGCAGTGCTAAGGTGGCACCATCGCGTCCTTACAGGTAAATTACGGTCCTTTGATTCTGATGTCACAGTGGTCGGCCCTGCCCTGGTCTTCGGGATATAGTTCTGTAGGCACCCTCTCCGTACCATACTGCACTGATTGCACTGCACAGTGATTGTGGATGTGGGTCTACCTGGTAAACACTATCCCGTGTAATAGGTGTCAAGACGTCATCGTGGGCGTGATTGGCCGTTGACCGGAATGACATCTTCCGTGCAGAACAGGATCGTTCGGACATCTGTTGACAGTTTGTATGATTATGTCGTGAGTTAGACAATGGACGGGGACTAGTGGCTGGTTGCTTTAATTTTGGACACCAGTGTATACGCTTTTCGCAGGCTGGTACCGAGGCAGAAGGTACAGTGCTTAAGGCATTGACTCGCGTTCTAGGAGAACTGGACTCAAATCCACGTTTTGCCACATACGCATTTCGTTTTTATGTGGCTCCCTAAGTCTATTAACGTGGACAGTTCCCTTGAAAAGGACGCGACCGATTTTCTCAACCTTGTTTGTCCCAAACTGTGTTCGATACAAACGACATCCTCGTTTTCCGTCTTTTCAGTGCCTAGTCTGAGATCCATGCAAGTCCGCTGAAACGTTGGTTCTATATCTTTCTCTCTTTCCATTCGCAAACAGTGTTCTATACGTGGAGATTTTGTACTTGTCACTCCGGTCTTTACTCAGAACGTCTATTGGAGGAACAGGAGTACTTATTAAAATACTCCGGGGTATTATGGATGAATGTCATGTTGAAACCCCACGTTTCGTCCCCATCTGCGGAGAACATCTCCAAAGGGGCTTGTGGATTTTTCAAAGGCCCGATCGATAGCGTGGCTCGGTACGACTAAACTGAAATTCCGTTTCCGCGCGCTCCTGCGCAGAGGCATGACGCCACATGTTTTGAAGATTCGAACGCAACTGACCGTTGTCACTTGCTATTGTCCGCTATCGCTGTCAGTCACCTTGCCGTGGAAGACTGGTGCACATCTCCTGCAGCAGCAGAGTCCAAACATTGTTTAGCTTCACACCCTCCTCCTTCCGATTAAAATTATTGGTGTCATCTCTATAGCCTCTCTGCATAACCTTTCACAGCATCCTCTTGCGGTTGCCTGTACCTGAGCCTTATCAAAGCGAATCCAGTCGTTTTCTGAATGCAAAGTATGTTCCCCAGTAAATGATCTTTCTGTCTCTTCCCTTCTGTAGTTGCCCGTATCTTCTTTTAATCGTTTTCCAATTGTTTCCCTTTTTTTAGTAGTACCCAAGTACTCTTTCACGTCTACACAACTACACGGTAGCCTGTAAATTCCTGCTTTGGGCAACGGTTCGCTAGCATTCGTAGCCAGACATAGCTGCTCCTGTGCCTTCCGAGTGGGTTTGTGGATTACAGCGACATCCAGTTTCTTGAAGATCTTTCCTATACAGTCAATTACGTCTTCAATGAACGGCAGGAAAACCTTGGAATTTACAGACCTCTGTACATCGCTAAGATCTTTCCGTGGCTGTCTTAACGTTCTTTTTATCTCAGCAGCTGAATACCCATTATTCTACAGCGTGTAGGTCAGATTTCAATTGTGCCTCGAGCAGCTTCGGTTCACAGATGCTCCTTCTCCATCCGCTAACGTCTTTATAAAACCTCGCTCTTCTTTGGGTGGTGATTTGAATGTCGTCGTAGGTAAATGTCCGCCTGTGTGCATTTTCGGTATACCGTGTCGTTCAACCTACCACCTTTTTTGTTTCAGGGGCCTTTTAAAAAGCTATAACCCCGCCACCCCCACCTCCACACGACTTGAAGATGTTCTCCTCAGAATGGGACAAAATAAGTGTTTCCGGCCATCAATGTTTACATTTTACAGAAGTACTTTAGCTTACATGACTAGCATATACATCTCACGAGGAGAACACGACAAGTGCCATAGTCTGATTTTCTAGAAACTTCGCTAAATGGAACACGAGTCAAAATAAATGATCACGTATTTCGGCTTATCCTAGACACACGAGGATTTCTGAGAGAACGACCGTCAAAGTTTTCCACGCAATTTTTTGTAGTTGATGAGCTCAGCCCAAATGGTCGCACAGTGGCTAGCGTCGCAGCCTCTCACTCCGTCGTCCCGTGTTCGAAACCCGATTATTGATTTCGTTTATACTATTTTTTTTTTCATTTATCTGCTCATGTCCTTAGAAGATAACCACACGAATGCGTAGAGGTTACAACAGCGTTACATTAATTGTAAAATTACAACTGGGTTTCACGATAAGTTTCATACAATTATTGTGTAATAAATGTGTACATGCTATTTTCAGGGGTTACAATCTCTTTAAATTATTATATTCTTGTATTTCATTCTTATATCAATTCTTAATTCTCAGATTCTATTCTTATGTTTATTCTTCAAGAAGCTTTTTCGGGTTCTCTTAGATTATACCGATCGTATCTAGAGGGGTATCGCAGTAGTTAGCACATTGGACTCGCACTTGGGATGACGTCGGTTCAAATCCGCGTACGAACATCGTGATTTAGATTTTCCGTGATTTCCCTAAATCGATAAGGCAAATGGAGGAATGGTTCCTTCGAAAGAATACGGCCGCTTTCCTTCTCCATCCTTCCAAAATCCGAGTTCGTGCCTCGTCGCTAATGGCGGCGTCGTCGACGGCATGCTAAACATCATTTCCTCCTCCTTTATACTGATTGCAGAAACATTCGAAAGATAGAAATTCTAAACACGACGAGTATCACGTGAAGGCTGTTTTGCCACATGGCCATTTCTTCATATAAATCTCATTCGGAAAAGAAACGTCGTTAACATTGCTGAAGATTTCACACGTTGGCAATAATTTCGCGGAAGACCGCGCATAACGAATCACTTTTCCGAAAAGTGGGCTTGTAACTGAGTATGAATCATGATACGCTTCAGAAATTTCACCGAAAACAATTTCATATAGTTTTTTCGTCCAATTATTGTTTGTTGTTGTTGTCTTCAGTTCTGAGACTTGTTTGATGCAGCTCTCCATGCTACTCTATCCTGTGCAATCTTCTTCATCTCCCAGTAACTACTGCAACCTACAACCTTCTGAATCTGCTTAGTGTATTCATCCCTTGGTCTCCCTCTATGATTTTTACCCTCCACGCTGCCCTCCAATACTAAATTGGTGATCCCTCGGTGTCTCAGAACATGTCCTACCAACCGATCCCTTCTTCTAGTCAAGTTGTGCCACAAGCTCCTCTTCTCCCCAATTCTATTCAATACCTCCTCATTAGTTATGTGATCTACACATCTGATCTTCAGCATTCGTCTGTAGCACCATATTTCAAAAGCTTCTATTCTCTTCTTGTCCAAACTATTTATCGTCCATGTTTCACTTCCATACATGGCTACACTCCATACAAATACTTTCAGAAACGACTTCCTGACAAATCTATACTCGAAGTTAACAAATTTCTCTTCTTCAGAAACGCTTTCCTTGCCATTGCCAGTCTACATTTTATGTCCTCTCTACTTCGACCATCATCAGTTATTTTGCTCCCCAAATAGTAAAACTCCTTTACTACTTTAAGTGACTCATTTCCTAATCTAATTCCCTCAGCATCACCCGACTTAATTCGACTACATTCCATTATCCTCGTTTTGCTTTTGTTGATGTTCATCTTATATCCTCCTTTCAAGACACTGTCCATTCCGTTCAACTGCTCTTCCAAGTCCTTTGCTGTCTCTGACGGAATTACAATGTCATCGGCGAGCCTCAAAGTCTTTATTTCTTCTCCATAGATTTTAATACCTACTCCGAACTTTTCTTTTGTTTCCTTTACTGCTTGCTCAATAACATCGGCGATAGGCTACAACCCTGTCTCACTCCCTTCCCAACCACTGCTTCCCTTTCGTGTCCCTCGACTCTTATATCTGCGATCTGTTTTCTGTACAAATTGTAAATAGCCTTTCGCTCCCTGTATTTTACCCCTGCCGCCTTCAGAATTTGAAAGAGAGTATTCCAATCAACATTGTCAAAAGCTTTCTCTAAGTCTGCAAATGATAGAGACGTAGGTTTGCCTTTCCTTAATCTATCTTCTAAGATAAGTCGTAGGGTCAGTATTGCCTCACGTGTTCCAATATTTCTACGGAATCGAAACTGATCTTTCCCGAGGTCGGCTTCTACTAGTTTTTCCATTCGTCTGTAAGGAATTCACGTTAGTATTTTGCAGCCGTGACTTATTAAACTAATAGTTCGGTAATTTTCACATCTGTCAACGCCTGCTTTCTTTCGGATTGGAATTATTATATTCTTCTTGAAGTCTGAGGATATTTCGCCTGTCTCATATATCTTGCTCACCAGATGGTAGAGGTTTGTCAGGACTGGCTCTCCCAAGGCTGTCAGTAGTTCTAATGGAATGTTGTCTACACCCGGGGCCTTGTTTCGACCCAGATCTTTCAGTGCTCTGTCAGACTCTTCACGCAGTATCATGTCTCCCATTTCATCTTCATCTACATCCTCTTCCATTTCCATAATATTGTCCTCAAGTACATCACCGTTGTATAGATCCTCTATATACTCCTTCCACCTTTCTGCCTTCCCTTCTTTGCTTAGAACTGGGTTTCCATCTGAGCTCTTGATATTCATACAAGTGGTTCTCTTATCTCCAAAGGTCTCTTTAATTTTCCTGTAGGCAGTATCTATCTTACCCCTGGTGAGACAAGCCTCTACATCCTTACATTTGTCCTCTAGCCATCCCTGCTTAGCCATTTTGCACTTCCTGTCGATCTCATTTTCGAGAAGTTTGTATTCCTTTTTGCCTGCTTCATTTACTGCTTTTTTATATTTTCTCCTTTCATCAATTAAGTTCAATATTTCTTCTGTTACCCAAGGATTTCTAGCAGCCCTGGGCTTTTTACCTACTTGATCCTCTGCTGCCTTCACTACTTCATCCCTCAAAGCTACCCATTCTTCTTCTACTCTATTTCTTTCCCCCATTCCTGTCAATTGTTCCCTTATGCTCACCTTGAAACTCTGTACAACCTCTGGTTCTTTCAGTTTATCCAGGTCCCATCTCCTTAAATTCCCACCTTTTTGCAGTTTCTTCAGTTTTAATCTACAGTTCATAACCAATAGATTGTGGTCAGAGACCATTTCCCCTGGAAATGTCTTACAATTTAAAACCTAGTTCCTAAATCTCTGTCTTACCATTATATAATCTATCTGATACCTTTTAGTATCTCCAGGGTTCTTCCATGTATACAACCTTCTTCTATGATTCTTGAACCAAGTGTTAGCTATGATTAAGTTGTGCTCTGTGCAAAATTCTACCAGGCGGCTTCCTCTTTCATTTCTTACCCCCAATCCACATTCACCTACTACGTTTCCTTCTCTCCCTTTTCCTACTTCCGAATTCCAGTCACCCATGACTATTAAATTTTCGTCTCCCTTCACTATCTGAATAATTTCTTTTATTTCATCATACATTTCTTCAATTTCTTCGTCATCTGCAGAGCTAGTTGGCATATAAACTTGTACTACTGTGGTAGGCGTGGGCTTCGTGTCTATCTTGGCCACAATAATGCGTTCACTATGCTGTTTGTAGTAGCTTACCCGCATTCCTATTTTCCTATTCATTATTAAACCTACTCCTGCATTACCCCTGTTTCATTTTGTGTTTATAACCATGTAGTCACCTGACCAGAAGTCTTGTTCACCCTACCACCGAACTTCACTAATTCCCACTATATCTAACTTTAACGTATCCATTTTCCTTTTTAAATTTTCTAACCTACCTGCCCGATTAAGGGATCTGACATTCCACGCTCCGATCCGTAGAACGCCAATTTTCTTTCTCCTGATAACGACGTCCTCTTGAGTAGTCCCCGCCCGGAGATCCGAATGGGGGACTATTTTACCTCCGGAATATTTTACCCAAGAGGACACCATCATCATTTAACCATACAGTAAAGCTGCATGCCCTCGGGAAAAATTACGGCCGTAGTTTCCCCTTGCTTTCAGCCGTTCGCAGTACCAGCACAGCAAGGGCGTTTAGGTTGGTGTTACGAGGCCAGATCAGTCAATCATCCAGACTGTTGCCCCTGCAACTACTGAAAAGGCTGCTGCCCCTCTTCAGGAACCACACGTTTGTCTGGCCTCTCAACAGATACCCCACCGTTTTGGTTGCACCTACGGTACGGCTATCTGTATCGCTGAGGCACGCAAGCCTCCCCACTAACGGCAAGGTCCATGGTTCATTATTGTATTTTGTAATTTATTCACCAGAAATACTATTAGTAGACGAATAAGCACAACGTTATTTCAATATACTCGTACAATGGAAATCATTCATGTGGTAATCTTATACGGACGTGGGTAGATAAGCGAAAAATAAAAATAAGAATAGAAGTAATAACCGGATTTCCACCACGGGGCACAAAAGTGTGAAGCCGCTCTTGTGCCACAGCTTCGGTTGAACTATTTACTCGCTCGAAAGGTACATAAAGTACCTCGAAAACTTTGACTGTCGGTTCTCAGAAACGGTCGAGTATTATTTATTTTATTTTCATTTATTTATTGCAAATGTAAAGACCTGTCACCTGATGTTTTAAAACAGATCGTATTTTACAATTCGTTTGCCATGTCTTTTTTAGTGTTTGGTTTTGTTTTTATTTGCAACATTTGACAAAGAATAATATTTTTTTGAAAAATGTCAGTAATTTGAGGTTGAAATTTAAATAAAATCTTTGTTTTACGAAAATAGGACAGAGGGGAGATTTATTAGTTTCATCACCGATTGTGACTGGTGGTGAATACCTCGGAATGGTTTGTTCGAGCTGTTCACCGCTAGTCACAACAAAAAAGTTCAGTTAGTAGTAGAGAAATAGTATTGCTAATACAATGTGTTAATATTAGGTTGTCATCGGTATACAATATTGAGTGCTTTCTTGGCTAGATCGCCACTACCTTACACCTCATTTGCTGTAGAATTCGCTATCCTTAAATGTTATTTGACTAATATGTATAGTTTGTCGGAGCATTTTTGCATGTTATGTCTCATTCATAATTGTAGGCACTGGACTCGCATTCGGGAGAACCACGGTTCAATGCCGCGTCCGGCCATCCTGATTTAGGTTTTCCGCGATTTCCCTCAATCGCTCCAGGCAAATGCCGGGATGGTTCCTTTGAAAGGGCACGGCCGCATTCCTTCCCCGTCCTTCCCTAATCCGATGAGACCGATGACCTCGCTGTCTGGTCTCCTTCCCCAAAGAACCCAACCCCATAATTCTAGGTGTTTCATTTACTGCTACATCTCGTCTTCCTCCTCCTCCTGTTCCTCTTCAGTGTCACTGTTTTCGCTGTCACTGTGGGTGTCGTTGCTCATCCTCTGGAGAGTATGGTCACTCTGCATATAGGCAAGTCTGTTATGTCGTGTCCGCAAATACTCTTCGTGCGCTGTTTTTTAAATACTATTTGTTAATGCATTTAGTTGCACCCGTTGTTCTTCGTCTTTTATTATTGTGTGAAACCGTCGAGTATCGACGGATAAGCGGAGATAAATGTTCACTTATTTTGATTCCTCTGTCACTAAGCGCAGTTTTTTGGAAAATCGGGTTATGGAACTTGCCGTGTTCTCCTCCTCAGTTCTGTTCACATGTAAAATTGATGGTTGTATGTATTTTATGTATGAGGGGACGTGGTACATAATTAGCTGGACGTAGAATGTAGGAAGTTGTGGTTGAGGCGGAGAGAGCCCTGACCGCGCCGCGCGGCGCCTTTTGCGGCAGGCTGCGGCGGCGTCGGCGTCGGCGGGGAGCGGCATCTCGCTGCTGGCGCATGCGCAGCAGCGCGGCACGGCGCACAGCCTGTCGTCGCCCGAGTCGGCGTACTCGACCGGCTACTCGACCGACGGCACGTCTCCGGGCGCCTCCTTCCCGCCGGAGTACTACATCAACCTGCGCACCGGCACGCACTACTTCCACAGCAGCGGGGGCGGCGCGGGCGCAGCCGGAGGCGGAGGACCGGCTGGCGCGGGGGCGGCGGCCGGCGCGCTCGGGCACCAGCCGCAGCTCGCGTACCACCACCACCATCACCACCAGCACCACCACCAGCAGCCGTTTCCACCTCAACACCCGAGGCTTGTACAGGTAATCAGAGCATAAACACAAGCGTGCCTTTTACTTTAATATATCTGGTTGTAACAACACTGTAGGTATTTTATGTTATTTCGCAGCAAACAGCTTTATTTGAACCAATTTTTCATTAGCCACTATAGGTTTCGTGGCTTATAGCCACATCATCAGGTGCATACAAACGTAAAAACATGGTCAACGTCATGGCAAGGAATATAAAAGGCCTAACCATTAACAAAATTAATGATAGTTGGGCCTTCTATACTCCTCGCTATGTCGTTGACTATGTTTTATCTTTTATGCTGTGGCTGTAACCTATGAAACCGGTAGTGCCAAATAAATAACTGGTTCAAGATAAAGCTGTTTGCTGAGTTCCATATATAAAACGCGCTACCATAGCTGCGGATGTCACGACCACTGAGTAGTATGTTATGTTATTTTGTTGCGCAGTTGAAAACAACGCCGTCAGTTCATGGTCGTATTAACGTGTAATATACTAATTTCCTGAGACGTCTGCAAAATTTATACTGACAGAGCCAAATGAAGTGACAGGAACGTATATTGGACAGTTTTCTACCGAAATACCATCTTCTCACCTCCTCCGTTTCCCTCCCCCACGTTCCCTAAAAAAGATCTGTGTTCTTAACTTTTTATTTATTTTTATTTTTTGAATGTGGTGCCACACAGATCGTAAGTGTTTACAGAACGTCATGGTTCACCCGACAAGAGCTGCTAATAAATACTTCATTATTTACAACTGGTTTCAGTCCTCAGACCATCTCAGATATCTTACTCCATTTGCAACAGATTACATGGTGATATGAAACTTATGGCATCAATTATCACAATTTGTATAGTAGATAACTGTTGTCAAGTACTAGGCATATTATACTGTCAATAATAAAAAGCACCAAATGCAGTTGTGATGGAAAGAAGCCAAGATCGCTAAGTATTATCTACTTCACGATGACATGCATTAAATTTCCGAAGACCTGATGATGAGAGCAAGCTCCTGTCGAAACTGGTCACAGTGAAAAAAATAATAATTAGCGATCTTGGCTTCAGACGAAATTTCTTTCCTATGATTTTATGCTGTTTGATGCCACTGGTTTTATATCACCATATAAGCTGTTTGAAAAGTCTTAAGGATACCTGATGACAGACCGAAGACCGAAACCGATTGTAATAAAGCGGTATTTATTATCAGCTCTTGGCGGCGGACTATGACGTTTTATAAATGTGTCAACTCTTCCGAACCGCGTGCCTTTCAGGAAACCGTGTCGTAGAACAGAACCATTTCTCAAAAAACCTTCTCAGATAGCAATAGGTCATTGAAGATTCGAAGCTCATTAAATGAGATAAACTCTTCTCACATTCATGCAAGCAGTGAAGAGTCAACGAATATAATAATTAAAGTGGGCAAGAGGCAACTTAAGAATGATACTAACGAAGCTTGTGGACATATTAGTAAAACTTCTAAATGAGCATTCCGCAAGCAGGTGGACTTAAACTGTCATGAATTAAAATTAATAGCATGTTCAAGGCATATGAAGCGAGGGAAAGCAGGTAAACAAATTAAACAGTACAAGAGACGAACATTGTGTAAAACTTCAGGTTGCTATTAACCGAAAACCTTGGATTTCTTGGTTCAGATGAGTCAGATCAATGAATGAATTAATTAATCAACCAACCAGTCTGCTAAACAATGCTCACTTCTACAACTTTCAAATCTTTTCCGCATATGACGAATCAGCATTACTGAGGCTGTCAGTGGAAAGAGGATAGAGGAAGGATTTACGTTCCTACTACAGGGAGTTTATTAGAGACGAAGTTCAAGTGTGACTGGAAAAGAATGGAGTGTTATTTTCAAAGGAGCCAACCGAGTTTTTTGTAGAGCTATTTGAGGAAACCCCAGAAAATCTAAATCAAGATAGTCAAAAAGGGAATCGAACCTTAGTCTCCTCGAACAGGAGTTCTCTCTCTTCTAATGACATGGTAGGGAGTAAAGTAACTGTCAAAGCTTATACTATTATTTGGGTAACAGCTACGAACGGCTGTAGATTACCTATTATCCACAAACGATGTAGTAATCTGCTGGACATTATTTAAATACTTGTGTACATGTTACATTTTCATTTAACGAAAGAGTTTAGTATAACAAGCAAAGTAAATCTTGCAATCTAATTGTTGCGACAGTCGTAAAACATACATAAAGTGCACATGTTAGTGCTATTTTTAATATAGCGCTATGTGTTTCGAGCCCCATATAGTTTAGATTGTAGCTGTGCGTTTGTAACCTATGTTTCGACAAAACAGCCTGTGGAAAGTAACAGATAATGGTGTTCAGAAACTTAGATGAGAAGCATAATATAGTCATGTGCTTACTTTCACTTATTATCAGATAGATCTGGTAGCAGAAACAGAGAAAATCTGAGGAAGAGCACTGCGTTTCGCCGCAGATTCATTTAGTAAGCGTGAAAGAGTCGTGTTCAACCAACTCCAGGGACAGACGGAGCAGGAGAGGCGATCTGAACACCGTGTGGTTTACTGTTAAAGTTCCAGAGCGTACGTTCCTTGAGGAGTCTACCAGTATACTGCTTCTTCCTACGTATACCTCGCGAAAAGAAAATGAAGATAAAATTAGAGAGATTCGAGCTCATACGGAGGATTAGTTTCCGTGAATGACTCACGACAGTAGCAGGAAAGTGGAGGAAATGGCAATTTTAGACGAATTTCCCTCTGCCACAAATCGTAAGGTGGCGCGCAGAGTATATGCGTAGGTATAGATACTGATTTGTCGGATACCGATTAACTATGGGTTCAAACGCCTCGCCACAAGTTAAATAAAGCAACGCAATGCACACTGAAAAAAAGAAAAAACGCAAGTTTTGTGACTGGCCCTGCCGTTGCCATAAAAGTGTAATTCAGGGACTCGAAAACCGTGAAGTGCAATTGTCATATAGTGGCTCGATTAAAACAATTGGATCATTATGAGAATAACAGAAACTCGGTTACTTAAAAATCAGTGATATTATCTATTTCAATCACTAATGTTCTGCGCGACAACTGTTTTTGGTATCTCCTCACTTAAGCATGTGCCTTCTCAGCGCATAGGGGAAGTAATTCGATTCATGCGTTGAGTTATGTGCCCATGGAAATCTGTCTCTCGCGTGGAATCAATACATTTTATAAAGATCTTCATGACTCATCCTACCCCATACACGAATTCTTTAGTAGGTATGTGCCTGACTCATAAGTGTAGGGAGCCATGGATGTTCCTCACAGAAACTGTAGTTGGTTCTTTTCATTTGTACTGTACGGAGTACAGCAGAAATTACTTTTTTACCGCAACCCAATCGTTTTCTAACGACGTTCGGCAGGTGAAAATCCAAGACTCGGCGGAAATATCATCTCATATTTCTTTTGTGGTAGTATCTCTGCTAAGCGTTCACTCTTTTCTGTTTTTTATGCTCTCGTAAATCCTGTATGTTAAATTTCACTGGTTTAGATGTGTTCCTCTGTAACAGTGCCTGTATATTCCACTGAAGAAAGCTGACCCACTGAGGTCCATTACGTATGCATCTCACACATTTCCAGAGCGGCGTCGGGTAAACTTTTGGACATTAAAGTGCAGTTCTGCGCAAAATATTTCGGACTGTGGCAGAGCTTCAACTCCGAATTTTCATCGTGTCTTTTTTGTATAGACTTCGCTGTTTCTTATATATCTACCTCTATTTAGATGGATTTGGTTCGAACGGAATCCCTTTGAAAACCTTGACCCTGTGTTCCATTCTTCAAATGAGTATTAGAGGCCTGAGTCTTTATTTTACAATGTTATTTTTTTCTTTCCAGTATAAAGTTTTCATATTGCTTCATTGTGTCGATTGTATGAATAAATTCGAAATAATAGTGATATGGAACCTGATTAGTGCGAGGCTGGTTGGTTTCAATGTGGCAACGACTACAGTTTAAATCCTTACCGCTATTTTGATTCTTTTTTCAAAATATGCAGTATTCCAATATACAGTTATGTCCTCCGTTATGTGAGCCCTATTTCTGGTTCTAGTTTTGCTTTCCTGCTCAATCCAACTATCGGATTATATTTTATTCAAATTGTGATATTTTACTGACAACTTTGGCGTTCTGTCGTAAATAACTGTACGCACCGTCATTGTAAAACAGCTTGTCCTCCATTTTCTCCTCTCATTTCAATCGTTTTGTAGCAATTCGTGGGCTGTTGGGTTAAAAAATCCGCTGGTTTCGATGTTGGGCTTCACCTGTGTCGTTCCTTATTCGTCTTAAAGCGGCGTGTTTCTTGACGACTGGTCTTCCACATGTCTCCCAAACTCAGCTCAGTATCCGCTTTTACCACAAAACAATGTACATAACAGTATTTTCCTCACTGCAGTTTAATTTCGATATGATTAATGTGAAATCAGTACATCTAAACTAGTGTCTGAAGTATTCGTGAGGGAAACGTTCTTGCATCCTGCCGCTTTAAAAGTAAAGTAATTCGAGAAATTTTACAGTCTGTCACATTCTGTGTTAGTCGCCGCACAGATATAATCGGAAAGAAAAGCTAGGAAATATTTTTATGGTTTAACATCCCGTCGACGATGTAGTTTCATTATAAATAGAAGACAAACTGGTAATGCGATAAGACATTGGAAGAAAATAGGCCGTATTGTTATCAAAGGAATTCGTGTCATTCGATTTTGCGAAACCGTAGACATTCTAAACTCGAACGTTCGGACGAGAGTTTAAACTACTCTCGTGCCGAAAACGAGTCAGTACTCTGTCAAATGCTACGCTTCTGCTCCGTAAACGTATTCCGGACGTATTTCAGGAAGTGCTACTTCGTCTGCATAGCTTGAATGTGTAGTTTTTAAGACACAGGTTAGGCCGTGATTTACGGACTTTTTCCCACGAATTTTCTAGGTTGATACCGCGATGCGCGACGTTCGCCGGATACAATCAGTGTTGTTCTGCTCACTCAGATACAGAGGGATTTAAAGGACGCTCAATAGGAGCTAGCGAAAGTGAGAAGGGAAGTTTGATGGAAGCCGTTGGCAGGAGCCTAAATCCACTATTGGAAGTCAATGAATACATACAGCTAAAAGAACATCATATAAACAGTAGTGAGGCTATGAGTTAAAAACGACTTTGAGTGTCAGAAGAACGAACCTTAGCGTGTCGTTATGGTAGACTTCATTCTGGGTGTTTCCATTGTGTACAGAGTTGGAATCTCATCAGAATTAGAACGTACGATAATCCAAGAAAAGTACTACAGCTAACTCTAACGTATTTGCGGACGACATCTTCTTTTATAACATCACACCACTTAGTTTCTAATGTTCTCGTTCAACAGTAGACGTTATTTGTTTCCACAGTTATATAACGAATGGTACAATTACCCTTTGTCCACGTCTTCCACTAAAACACACATTGGTAGGGTGCATCTATTCAAATAACCGCGACTCCAAACTGAAAATTTCACAGGTTATCACTAAACGATGCATTCTATGCACTGTAGTGGTCCTAGTCAAGTTGTCAGCTGGACGATGACGTCCCAGTCACGTGACGTAACCGTTAGAATGAAGGCTGCGTTTCGCAACCACTTTGCGCTATTTCTGGCTGCCGTGTGTTCGAAAGGCAAACAACGGGTTTTGCGGTGTGGGCATCCTTCAGTGTCGGACGGCTACAACGAACGACGGCAGACCGATAGCCGTCATTCCCGGACAGCAGAAATATATTGCAGCAATTACGAGCAATCTGTTTTCTAATCGAGTTACGTAAGCACGGGCGGTGTGCGGGGCGGGGCGCCCGCTGGCGGTGGCACGCGAAGTCCTGCGAGCCGAACACGCGACGCAGCAGCCACCGCGACGCTCCGGAACGGACGGCGAAGGAAGGGAGACGGCAATTTGACCAGCAAAGTCTTCTAAGCAGGGGCTCTAATCCCTGCTGTCCAGTTACTCAGGCGAATTATTTCACAGTCTAACGTAACAAACAAGCTCACCGCATAAAGTACGAGAAAATAGGCCTTCACTGAGTTGAAAGTAATGGGATAGCGATATACATGTATACAGATTGCGGTAGTATCAGGTACACAAGGTATAAAAGGGAGGTGCATTGGTGGTGCTGTCATTAGTTCTCATGTGATTTATGTGGAAAGGTCTCCGACGTGATTACGGCTTGACGAAAGGAATTAATAGACTTTCACCGTGGTATGGTAGTTGGAGTCGAGGAACATGAAAGGGAAGCAGTGGTTGGGAAGGGAGTGAGACAGGGTTGTAGGCTCTCCCCGGTGCTATTCAATCTGTATATTGAGCAAGCAGTAAAGGAAACAAAAGAAAAGTTCGGAGTAGGTATTAACATCCATGGAGAAGAAATAAAAACTTTGAGGTTCGCCGATGACATTGTAATTCTGTCAGAGACAGCAAAGGACTTGGAAGAGCAGTTGAACGGAATGGACAGTGTCCTGAAAGGAGGATATAAGATGAACATCAACAAAAGCAAAACGAGGATAATGGAATGTAGTCGAATTAAGTCGGATGATGCTGAGGGAATTAAATTAGGAAATGAGACACTTAAAGTAGTAAAGGAGTTTTGATTTTTGGGGAGCAAAATAACTGATGGTCGAAGTAGAGAGGATATAAAATGTAGACTGGCAATGGCAAGGAAAGCGTTTCTGAAGAAGAGAAATTTTTTAACTTCGAGTATTGATTTAAGTGTCAGGAAGCCGTTCCTGAAAGTATTTGTATTGAATGTAGCCATGTATGGAAGTGAAACATCGACGATAAATAGTTTAGACAAGAAGAGAATAGAAGCTTTCGAAATGTGGTGCTACAGAAGAATGCTGAAGATTAGATGGGAAGATCACATAACTAATGAGGAGGTATTGAATAGAATTGGGGAGAAGGGAAGCTTGTGGCACAACTTGACTAGAAGAAGGGATCGGTTGGTAGGACATGTTCTGAGACATCGAGGGATCACCAATTTAGTATTGGAGGGCAGCGTGGAGGGTAAAAATCGAAGAGGGAGACCAAGAGATGAATACACTAAGCAGATTCAGAAGGATGTAGGCTGCAGTAGGTACTGGGTGATGAAGAAGCTTGCACAGGATAGAGTAGCATGGAGAGCTGCATCAAACCAGTCTCAGGACTGAAGACTACAACAACAACAACAACAACAACAACATGGTAGTTGGACATAGATGCATGGGACATTCCATTTTGGAAATCGGTAGGGAATTCAGTACTCCGAAATACCCAGTGTCAAAAGTGTGCCGAGAATTTCAGGCTTTACCTCTCACCACGAAAATCGCAGTGGCCGACTGCCTTCACTTAGCGACCGAGAGCAGCAGTGACTGCGTAGAGTAGTCTGTACTAACAGACAAGGAACACTGAGTGATATAACCGTAGAATTCAATGTAGGACGTTCTATGTGCGATCCGTTAGGACAGTGCGGCGAAATTTGGCGTTAACGGGCTATGGCAGCGGCCTTCCGACGCGAGTGCCTTTGCTAGCAGCGCACATCGCCTGCAGCACCTCTCGTGGACTAGTGACCATATCGGTTGGGCCCTAGACTACTGGGAAACCGTGGCCGGGTCAGTCCGGATTTCAGTTGGTAAGAGTTGATGGTTGAGTTAGAGTGTGACGCACACCCCATGACATCATGGATCCAAGTTGTTAACAAGGCACTGTGCAAGCTGGTGGTGGCTCTATATCGGTGCTGACTATGTTTACATGAAATGAACTGGGTCCTCTGGTTCAACTGAACTGATAGTTGACTGGAAATGGTTATGTTCAGCCATTCATGGATTTAAAGTTCCCAAACAGTGATAGAATTTTTATCGATGGCAGTGCACCATGTCACTGGGCCATAGGTGTTCGCGATTGGCTTGAAGAACAATCTGGACAATTCGAGCGAATGATTTGGCCATCCAATCGCCCGACATGAATTCCGTCGAACGTTTATGGACATATGCAGTAGGTCAGTTCGTGCACAAAATCCTGCAGAGGCAACACTTTCGCAATTATGCACGGCTACGGAGGCAGCCTTGCTCAATATTTCTGCAGGGGACCTCCAACGACTTGCTAAGTCCGTGCTACGTCGAACTGGTGCACTACGCTGGGCAAGAGGAGGTCTGACAGGATATCAGGATATATCCCATGACAGTGCACAGGTCGATACATGTCGCTTTGGAGCGCTGTAGTTGGTGTACAACTGCTAGCAGGCCGTCTTATGACCCTCTACCGCTAAGTCAGCGCGGTAACATGGGCTGACTTGGAGACGTGAATGAATGGCAGAAAGCAACCACCGTATCTGGATGTTCCCATGACTACACCGTGAATGAGGTTACTCCATTTGCCAGTGCATCAACACGGATTGTCAAGTATTGTTACAAGGACTACGCAGGCATAATTACTACGCGCTGTAAGAAAACCGATCCTAAAACTTAAAGATATCATATACGAATTGCATACTATGTCACTGAGAATCGATTTCAAACCCGACTGCAGTTATTGCTGTTACTTAATTCTCATCTCAACCAGTTTCCCTTGGAACACTATGAAGATCGAGGAATTGGTCGAAAGTATGGGAACTCCTCGAGAAATGCATGCTTCGACATAAACGCATATGCTATAGAGACCTTCAGATCGCGCTATTGCATTTGACCATGAACGGTACCTGTGCGATGCCCTCTATACGTTGCAAGTGTCAGTCGTACTCAGGACAATGTTCTGTGTAGTTTGTGAGTGAATTATATCAGAGCCAAGTGGGTTCGAACGTGGGCACATTGTTGGTACTCGTATGGCGAGTGCTTCCGTAAGCAACGGAGCAGAAGTATTTGGTGTTCCAAGAGGCATCGTATCACATATTCATACCGCATACAGAGAAAGTGTAAAAACATTAACGACTAAGTCACAACACGGATGAAAGTGTATGTTGAGTGATACTGACAGGCGATCACTGAAGAGGATTTTGACGTAAAATAAGAGGACCACAGCTGCAGAAGTCACTCCAGAACTTAGTGTCACACTCGTGAACCATATCAGCACCAAAACAACATGGATGGAGGTCTATAAACTGAGAATTGCAGGATGAGCTGTAATTTCAGGATCGTTCATCAGTGAAGCAAATGCCCGTAACAGGAAAAAGTGTCCGCTGGGTCGGGGATTTTCTTCGCTCAGGGACTGGGTATTGTTTTGTCTTCATCATCATTTCATCCCCATCCGGCGCGCAGGTCGCCCAATGTGGGGTCGAATGTAATAAGACCTGCACCAAGGCGGCGGGGGCCTCCCGGCCAATGACACCAAACGCTCATTTCCATTTTACAGGAAAAAGTTTGGCCGCAGCGTAAAACTTGGACTACGTAGCAATGAAAAAATTACATTTGGTCGCAAGAGCATTGCTTCACACTGTTTACAGTTTGTGGATGAGTTTACTGCCGTTGAATGGAACATGGCGGGGTTTCGATGATGATTGGGCATCCATATCGTCGTATCCCATGGTTGCTTGGCAAGGTCGCTTTACTGCCAAGGATTATATGACCATTTTGGTTGATCAGGTCCATCCCGTGGAATATGATTGTTCCCTAGTGATTTTGCTGAGTTTCAAGAGGACACGGACCCCTGTTGACACAGCTCGTATCGTCCAGGACTAGTTTCGTGAGCATGAATCCCCTTGAAAACCGTGCAAGGCCTGTATTTATCCATTCCGAGACGATTGGGAGCTATTTTGAATGCCAGCGGTTTTCCTACATGGTAATGTGTTTTTGGTGTTTCCATATTTTTGTTTAACCCCTGTGCCTCTGTCCAATGGACAACTGAAGTCTGGCACCCCAAGAAAGGCCATTAGTCACAGCGGCACATGAAGCTTCACGTATCCAGTGGACAGCACAACACGGAATCAAGTAACAGCTGTCCGGACGCGTTAAGCGCGATTCGAAAGGCTGCGATTTGTCCTCATTTTCCAAACGATGCAGTGCGTCGACTGCACCGATGGCTCAATGTAGCGTTTAGTTCGCAGGGTAAGATGGGCGTAACTCAGGCTAGGAGTGGTTCTGTGACATTTTGGGGTTATTTTCGTAGTTTGACTTTGTCCCATCATTCATTTTCCAAGATGTTTATTTCAAGATACTCGTTGACCAATTGACGCCTTTCCTTCGGCTACACAGTTCTGTGCACACTTCCGTCTTAGTCAAGGATAACAAACGTGTTCCATGGCTGCATGTTTACGTTCCTAATTTGATGAACAGCCAGGGAACTGGACTGGCCCACTAAATCACCCGATCTTAATTCCATACAAAATCTCTATGTCAGGGTGGGGAATCTTGAATCATTATCAGATACAAGAAAGAAAATGCATTCCTTTGTATATTAGTTTTAATTATCTCATTCTCCTTGGACAGTTTAGTGTACAATAAGATTGGGCTCTCGAAATGTTGAATGAAAAGTTACAGCCAACTTTCTTTGAACACAGTGTTTTTCTGAAGTGATGCGATAGGTTATATCTCAAAATAATTATCTGTTATTTTTTCCATGGTGCATTTCGAGGTCTTAAAACATCATCATGAGGCATCAGTGGGTTACATTAGAATTCCTTAGTCTGGATGTAGCGTAGAGTTCTTTGTCTTATCTTCATTTCGAAAGAAAAATGTTCATATGTGTGTGAATTCCTAATGGACCAAACTGCTGAGGTCATCGGCCCCTAGACTTACACACTATTCAGAATAACTTACGCTAAGAACAACATACACACCCATGCCCGATGGAGGAGTCGGAACTCCGGTGGGAGGGGCCACGCAATCCGTGTCATGGCGCCCTAGACCACGCGGCCACTCCACCCGGCCATTTCAAAGATGTCCCGGCTTAAAAGAACACTTTTGATTTTATCTGTGTTTCTGTTTTTCGTGATCTTGCCCATTACTATCGAAGAAGAATCTTGCCGGCAGGTCCACAGCTGGTAAAGCATTTGTTTTGGAAGTAGACGTCCCCCATCTACACTTTGTTTTCATTTTATTCATTTGCCTTTCGCTCATTGTGACTTGTTTTGGGGTCGCAGTCCTGTTCTCAAGCCATCAATCATCCCTTAAGATAGTCATTTATCAGCCTGTTGCCTCTGTTGATGGCAGTATTACACAACAGAATAGTATACTTGATGCAGCCATAAGAGTTTCAAAATTCTTCCCCCGCAATGCCAGAGGCAGAGCAAACAGATGAATAGCCGGGCAGAATTCCAACGAGGAAGATTCGCTGATAGGATTGTAGCAAACATGGAAGCTGTTGCAACACCATGAATAGGCTGAGCATCATCGTAAGCATGTAGCAAAATGACATAATGGTGATACAGAAATATTGACACAATAGTGACTGTGCAAGAATGCTTTAGTAGGACACAAGTTAACTACTCAGTTTAATGGCATGACGAAAAAGAGCATCAGAAAGGTGAAGTTGCGAAATTCTGAATCGACCAAGAGAGCTGATCAAACGAGAAGACTAGGACGAATGATGTGATTGCCACCTCACAGTAACAGAGCACATGAATTCATCATTTATAAATATTACTTCTGTTCTGGCGGAGTTCTGTTCGGTTTGCAGCTGGTCGACTCTGCTGATCCATCTCCTACAGTCTTCTATGAAACAGCAAGTGCTGTATGGTAGGACTTAGCAACTGTTAGTGGCATTAGCAATTAGCATGGCAATACTGAGAGGAAGTCACGGCTGTCACCATCTGGCAGGCTGTCTGGAAGCCTCTCCAGCGGGACCTGGGAGCAGATCGTGATCTGTCATCTTGTGGGCGAGCCACTTCTACTACCCACCTCTGTTTCTATCGCATACTTTGATGGTGCCAGGCTCTCTCTCTTGATGGGAAGTCACAGCACTTCTCTACACGACTTCACAGATTCTGAGCAGACTTGTTAGATGCCTTCCCTGTGTACAGTTTACAGGGAGTCACAGATATTCTGAGCATCGTCTCGTGGAAGATGGTTGTAGCAGCACTGGACATGATTGAGTAGTAATACAGGCAAGATTATTTCCCTCAAGACATTATGGCCACTGAGCTGAGACGCCGCCCCCTGCATGTCGAACGCTGACTGGGGCATTCCACAGCGGTCCGCTACCACCAGCCCTGCCCACATTGGCTGCCTGAAGTGTTTAATATTGTAATGCTATTCCACCAGTGCCTTCGGGTGGTGGTCTATCAGCCTCCTGACCTTGGGCGTGAATCACCACCCACCATAATGTCGTACCCCTAGTGTAATATAGTAGGCACGACTACATGGGAATTAGTGTGCGGCCCCATCCCCCCCCTCCTCCGCGTCTCTAGTCACAAATAGCAAAATAACAAAAAAAATCAATAAAATAAAAACGGAATGAAGCTGTGGAATGTCCACTTCGAAAAGATTTTTTATTGTGTTTCGTGTTTGTGTGCTAATCACTGAAACAAATGTGAATTTATAACGGCACAATCCCGTTTTTTAAGTCATGACTGGCATGATGCACCCTGCCAAGACCTTCTCTCCTGTGCAAACCTCTCCATCTCATAGTAGCAATTGCAGTCTAACCCCAATTATTTGCTTGATGTATTCCTTCTTCCTATACAGTTTTTACCTCCTACAGCTCCCTCTAGTACCCTAGAAGTTATTTCATGTTGTCTTAATAGATGTCCAATGATCATGTCCCTTCTTCTTGTCAGCATTTTCCATACATTCCTTTCCTCGCTGATTCTGCGAAGAACATCATCATTCCAGAATGAGATTTTCACCCTGCAGCGGAGTGTGCGCTGATAAGAAACTTCCTGGCAGATTAAAACTGTGTGCCGGACCGACACTCGAACTCGGAAGCTTTGCCTTTCGCGGGCAAGTGCTCTACCACCTGAGCTAACCAAGCACTTCTCACGCCCCGTCCTCACAGCTTTACTTCCGCTAGTATCTCGTCTCCTACCTTCCAAACTTTACAGAAGCTCTCCTGCGAACCATGCAGAAGTAGCACTACTGAAAGAAAGGATATTACGGAGACATGGCTTAGCCACAGCCTGAGGGATGTTTCCAGAATGAGATTTTCACTCTGCAGTGGAGTGTGCGTTGATATGAAACTTCCTGGCAGATTAAAACCGTGTGCCGGACCGAGACTCGAACTCGGGACCTTTGCCTTTCGCGGGCAAGTGCTCTACCACCTTGAGCACTTGCTCGCGAAAGGCAAAGGTCCCGAGTTCGAGTCTCGGTCCGGCCCACAGTTTTAATCTGTCAGGAAGTTTCAACATCATCGTTCCTTACCTTATCAGTCCACCTAATTTCCAACAGTCTTCTGTAGCACCACATCTCAAATGCCTCGATTCTCTTCTGTTGCGGTCTTTCCACATTCCATGTTTCACTGCCATACAACGCTGTGCTCCGTACTTACATTCTCAGAAATTTCTATTTCAAATTAAGAACTGTGTTCAATACCAGTAGATGTCTCCTGGCAAGTAATGCCCTTTTTAGTGTTCTTTTTCCTGGAACATCTTCGAAGTGATGGTTAAGACGACAGCTGACCTAATCCAAAATAAGGAATACTAAGAAAATGCCTTGATTCGCCTGAAAATTAACTGCTTTAATTCATATTATAAAGAGTTACAGCTTACAAGTCACTGTACAACATGGACGACATGAAATTATGAACAGTTCGGCCTACTATAAGACGGGTGAGTGTCGATGAACAAGGGTGGCGAGGGCAGGGGTGGTGTCGTAGCTTCACACTGTGCTCTCCCCCCCGGCAGCGGCTCCGCACAGCGTCCGGTGTGCAGGTGTCTGAGGGCGCGGCCGTGGTGCCCAGCCACCGGCGCACCGAGTCCTACGACGAGTGCCGGCGCGTGCCGCTGCCGGTGCCGGTGCCCGTGCCGCCCGGGCAGCCGCCGGCCGACGGGCAGGCGCAGCCGCCGGCGCGCGCCAGCTACGCGCTGCCCGACGAGTACTCGTCGCCGCCCGCGACGAGCGCGGCGCCGTCCCCGCGGCAGCGCAACCGCATCCGCACCAACCCCTGGCTGGCGGGCAGCTCGCTCAGCTCGAGCGCCTCCTCGTCGTCGGCGGGCCGCGGCAGCCTCGCCGGCGTCTCCGGGCCCCAGCAGCAGCCTCCGGCGCAGGCCCGCGCCCAGCGCCCGCTGGAGTCCTCCAGCGGCAGCGACGCCACGCTGCCCCGGCGCGCCAACGACGTCGCGGCCGCCACGTGAGTTGCGCCGTACTATAGGCGACATAATCGTCTCGAGAGATTCAGCAGCTGTGTAGATACTCCTGATTATTCACATTTATTGTTCCGTCTCTGCTGCACACTTTTAATTACGTTACACGTTTCGATCACTCTGGATAATCTTCAGATCTAGGAAGTTGCGTTGGGAGAGGCCTTAGAAAATGTAGTCGATCAACAAAGGAGGTGGCTTACAAAACACTCGTTCGGCCTATACTTGAGTATTGCTCGTCAGTGTGGGATCCGTACCAGATCGGATTGACAGAGGAGATAGAGAAGACCCAAAGAAGAGCGGCGCGTTTCGTCACAGGGTTATTTGGTAAGCTTGATAGCGTTACGGAGATGTTTAGCAAACTCAAATGGCAGACTCTGCAAGAGAGGCGCTCTGCATCGCGGTGTAGCTTGCTGTCCAGGTTTCGAGAGAGTGCGTTTCTGGATGAGGTATCGAATATATTGGTTGCCCCTACTTATACCTCCCGAGGAGATTACGAATGTAAAATTAGAGAGATTTGAGCGCGCACGGAGGGTTTCTGGCGGTCGTTCTTCCCGCGAACCATAGGCAGCTGGAACAGGAAAGGGAGGTAACGACAATGGCACTTTATGTGCCCTCCGCCACACACCGTTGGGTGGTTTGCGGAGTATAAATGTAGGTGTGGATGTAGATGTAGCAATCTGTTTTGTCAATTCAGAACCATATATTAGAGGACAGTACTACGATACGTGCCTCTGAGTAGACATGACGGGTTGCCGACGCAACTGCTTCGATCTGAAGATGATCGATACTGATCGACACACGTACTCTAATTAAAAATGTTCAACTGAGGCGGAACAATAGATGAGAATTATCTTAAACTGAATTGCTTTACTTCCCTGCAACCACGCCACTGCTTCTCTGCAGTAGCTTCCATTCTTTCATATACCGTTTAGGTTTTTCCATTATAACTGACAGTGACCTCTTGCTTCTGAAGTAGTTAGCGTAATATTAAATGTTTTCTCAATCATACTCACTTAGCGATGAATCACATGCCAGACGACGCTCTTCAAGAAACAAATTTTCACCCTTGGATTAAATATACGAGAATCTTCACATACTGAAAGCTGACAAACGTTGGACATTAAAAGATCGGACTTATCAGTGTCGGTCTAATTTAGCTCTTAACTCACAAAGTGGCTTTTCTGTAACGTAAGTACAGGTGGAATCTATCATATCCCTATATTTAAACCGAGATTTAAGGTACAAATCGTAAGAATTTTTAATTAATCAGGGAAAATTTATTTTTATAATTATTTAAGAGTTTTTTAATTGCTCCTTGTTCTTTTATAGCGCTAATAAATCCTGCAGCATTTTACTTTTTATCATAGGAAATCACATATGTCTGTGTGGCATTTTTAAATAGTCACATAAAATGAGTCTTAGGGAAGCGAATTTTACATTCTAAAAACTATAATATCTGTATAGCAAATGAATTTACATGTAAACCTAAATGCCACGGTTTAAACTTGCACATAAAAATTACACGCAATAAGTGCAAAGAGACAGAAAAATTTATACTAAATGTTGATATCTTCATTTGTCGTCATCAGCACCCAGAACACATTTCATTTGAACTAACACTTTAAAGTAGTAGGGTTCGATAAAAAGTAGTGGCAACACGACGTAACATGAAGGATATGTATCCAATGGCATGTGCTACGCACTGTCTGTAGCTAATAACAGAAAGTCAGTTCAAGTAGTGCAGCGAGAGGCGGCGGCCGTGTTTGAGGAAGTCATAGTGTGTACATGCATGCATGGATCAAAACTGAAGTGGCACATTGTCGGAGGACACAACAATGTTTTCCGGGACTGCGTTTTGTTGGCAGAACACTTAGAAGATGCGACAAACCCACTATAGAGACAGCCTACATTACACATGTCCGTCCTCTGCTGGAATATTGCTGCGCGGTATGGGATCCTTACCAGGTAGGATTGACGGAGGAGATCGAAAAAGTGCAAAGAAGGGCAGCTCGTTTCGTGTTATCGCGCAATAGGGGTGAGAGAGTCACTGATATGATACGCGAGTTGGGGTGGCAGTCACTGAAACAAAGGCAGTTTTCTTTGCGGCGAGATCTATTTACGAAATTTCAATCACCAACTTTCTCTTCCGGATGCGAAAATATTTTGTTGACACCCACCTACGTAGGGAGAAATGATCACCATAATGTAAAAAGAGAAATAAGAGCTCGAACGGCAAGATTTAGGTGTTCCTGTTTCCCACGCGCCATTCGAGAGTGGAATGATAGAGAAGTAGTATGAAAATGTTTCGATGAACCCTCTGCCAGGTACTTAAGTGTGAATTGCAGAGTAACCATGTAGAAGTAGATGTAGACTGCATGAGGTGTGTGGCGACGGACCATTGACATGTCGCACAATGCCGAGAAGGATGAAAGTGTTTCGGGATGGCAGGCATATCATTCAATATCGGCCCCATTCGGGACGTTCTCCCATGGGCAGCATGACAACTGAGCTTATTCCCTCCCTGCTGTGTGTTGATCGTCGATGGACTCCATCCCATCATCCTTCACGAAAGTTCTCGGTGCCATACGGCGAGTATAACAGTCACTCCGACGCAACTCACATTGGAGAGCAAGTTAGAAAATTTTCGCTTGGTCTGAGAGACCACATTTCACGAATTCAGGGCTGTAAAACTGAGAGTGTTTAGTACTACGTTTCAGTGTCTAGCGTTTGTCAGCTTTCAACACGTGAAGATTCGTTATGTTTAACCAGATCACGAGATGCTGCTTCTCGAAATGTGTCTGAAGCAATATTATGTTAATTTCTAACATCACGTTCCATATTTTCTGTGGTAGAAACTCTTCAGTGGCATGGAATGAGTCAAGCTCTGCTTATGAAAAGTATCAAAACGTCAGAGTACTCCAGAAATTAACGCAGGATAGAGGAAGGACTCCGGAATCACCGCTCTTGGCAAGGTCCCAGTGGAGTTGGTTCGCCGATGCCTTCCTCCGACATGTTGTCAAGTGTGTATCTGTGTCGGGTGGATGACTGTGATTAGTGCGTGTACAATGCAATTTGGAGTCTGTCGTACGTGAAGGAAAGGGAGAGGGTGAAACATGGTGTCGGGACACAGCCTACTCCTCTCGAATAGCACCCCATCCAACGGACGGATCGCCATCAACAGGGTTAGATGCCTTCACTTTATGAGACGCTGTGGAGAGGTGTTGATTTCAACCCAGGTCATTGGCGCAGAAACGAATAAACAGGAACTTCACGCTATCGCCTCTGTTCCCCTTGCTGGCCAAATACAGGAAGTGAAAATGTTCCACCAGCAGGATCCTAAATGGCTTACCTCCGAGTCAAGCGCCACTGCAGAGGCGTGCGTTAGCAGCCTCATCTACGGAGGCAGGTTATACAAAGTATGCTAGTAACAAATTACAAAGAGCTGATCTAGTCATATAAATACCTGAGGGAAGTACTTTTTCGCTATTTAATTTCCACAAACGTACTGTGCCGATACTGAGCACTTCGGTGAAACGCTGGGACCCATTAACTGATTTGAGTTGCAAATCGAAAAAGAATTGTACATTTATTTAAATAACAAATTTTGAGTCCCGCAACATATAAAAGTATATTGAACAGCCGTTCTTAAAGCATCTCAGCAAAGCACTTTTCCGTCTGGAAATTTAACTTGAACTCAAGTAGCTAACATTTTAAACTCTTAAAGTTATACCACAAAAGTCTAGTAAACAGAAACAACATCAAACGCATCGACAACTGTAGAAACAAGGTCACAAACAGTTTCACTGAACGTCTTAAGAATTTAAAAGCATCGAAACAACTATTAAAACAACGTACTTAGAAACCAGGGCATTTTTTAAAACACAAGGTTTGAAACTTTATTAGTGGCAAGTACTCATTTACAAGTTGTACAAAATAAATGCGTGTTTCGAAGATCTACTCTCCTTCAGAGCAGTGACCACCACTGCGTATAACCCGTTGCCAGCGTTGTGGAAGTCGTAGGACACCCTTAGTAACGGCAGATGATAGTGCGAGTGGAGCGGTATGTTGGCCCACGAATCTCTGTAACAGTTCTGAAGCAAATGCCATGAAATGTTTCTTCCAATTTAGGAATCCAGTCGAATTCACTCCGAGAAGCCTAACGGGTGATACAGTACTTCGCAGCTCCATCGATCGAAGAAATCAGTCACAACTTCCGTCATATGCTCCCGAGCATTATCCTGAAAAATGATGGACAGGTCCTGCACAGAGAGTCACCGCTTCTTTCTCTAAGCTGTTCGTTTTTGGAAAACAGCCTGCGACGAGCTTCTGCAGGATTTACATTAAACTGTCTGAATTCTCAGTCAGATCTGCATATTCAACATCGGCGAGAACGAAAACGACTAGAGTGTACACTGGCATATAACACAGGGGGCCGTCGCCTCGCTTATTCGACCGTCAACAGCTCTGGACTCGGCTCCGGCTCACAGCACGCCGTCCTCGAGCCGCGATATATCAGTCCCACCAGAGGGAGCATACGCCACCTCTGCCCAGCGACTCATAGGCAGAGAGTGGCAGTAACCTAGTTACATAAGTAGAGGTGCCAACCTTGGCACAGTATACCGATATACAGTATGTAACAAAAGATACTGCAGACTTCGATGGTTTGTGAGGAATATCTTGAGGAACAAATGGAAGGAAAGGCCATTCAGTGACGTTATGAAGAGTCGAAATTACAGGTCTCAACGCATGTCCTCGGCAGTAAACTCGACTTCGAACGCTGGCGGACTGCAAGCAAAAGTACACGCCATGGGCCTGACAGTGCCGACCGGGTCCACGTATGCCACAACACTGTCGGAGCCAACGAGAAACACAGGCCCTGCAACGAACTTGTGACGTCACACTAGTCGGCTTGTCTGCCGAACTTCGCGAATGCTCAACTCCGTGTAGGGCCCGCGGAAGATCAATACGTAATTGAAAAGGTGTGGTGTCACCGCCAGACACCACACTTGCTAGGTGGTAGCCTTTAAATCGGCCGCGGTCCATTAGTATACGCCGGACCCGCGTGTCGCCACTGTCAGTGATTGCAGACCGAGCGCCACCACACGGCAGGCCTAGAGAGACTTACTAGCACTCGCCCCAGTTGTACAGCCGACTTTGCTAGCGAAGCTACACTGAACGATACGCTCTCATTTGCCGAGACGATAGTTAGCATAGCCTTCAGCTACGTCATTTGCTACGACCTAGCAAGGCGCCATAGCATTTGATAATTAATATTATGAAGCATGTACCGTAACGAGAGATGTTCTACAATTGTGGATTAAAGTTAAGTATTACATCAACTACGTACTTTATTTGCTACTATTAATTCCTTTAACTGTTCCAGACCTCACGCGAATCTGCGTGAGCTTAACGCGTGCCTTTCGGCTTCCTCTCATTGTGACTTGGCTGTCTTGCCAAGTCACAACAAAAGGTATCCATTAAAGGTCTTAAAATTGTCCTGTGCTATTGCAAGAATTCAAACAATCAGTCCAGAATTATTAAACTCGCCTGAAGTAGTTACTCACATCCCGCTGAGGACGGCTGCTGGCACTCGTAAGACCTGCAATGTCACGTGCTGTGACGTAAGCGCCGTGGTATGTCTTTCTCGCGGGCCTCGCGACACTGCAGAGACTGAGAACAGTGGCGTCAACGTACCAAACTCACGTGTGCTTCCGAAGGTGTAGCCTAGTGGCAGGGATCGGGACTGGTTCTCCGAAGCTCTGTTGCCTCTTTGGATGGAATATGCATTCCTATCCCCACTTTGTCTTTTAAGGCACTTCCTAAAACCCTCAATATCTGTTGGCATCCTTTTCTTGTGCGTGTTTGGTGGTAGAAAAGGATCTTATTTAAGAAAAAAATGAAAAAATGCTCTGCTCTCCTCTTTTACCACTTAGCTGCTAGTTCTTCCTAAAAACGTATGTAATTTCACTCAGCAAATTTATTTGATGGTAAAATGAAATAACGTTTAAGGTGAACATTGGTGTTGACAAGAAATTACAGATTACGATAAATAAATGAAAGCAATGCCTAGCAAAATACACTTTTACTTGTCTTTTGAATATTTGAAGTTTTGCAGTATCCCGTCTGATCTCCGCTAACAACCTGTCAAATGACTTATCCACTAACATTTGAAATTACTTGCTGAACCCTTGACATGAATATGTAGCCTATATGAACTTCGCTTTTCTTTTGATATTGTTGTTATAAATTTCACAGCTTATCCTAAATTCACTCACATTATTAACTACAAATGGCATTTAGCGATCAAATATATTAATAATAAGAATCTCGCGTCCCCAAAGAAACTACTGTAAGACGGCCGCCTGTCGGCTGTACGCAATATCCTCATTGATCACTTCTGTAGAATAAGTACTTTATTTTAGCTCCTCTGCACTAGGGGATTGTACCATAGGACAATATTAAGTGAAAATACGCAAAGGATACTTGCAATTCCCTCCTAAAACATTGGGTGGAATGACAACACCTGTCTTTGCACCCTGAGCAATATAATGCTCCATTCAGTCACTGGGAATTACTCAGTCCTCTTGCTGATTGTCCTAACACATCCTCTGGACTGCATCCAGTCCCAAATGATTAAACATCTGTCAGCGGATTACCAGCGCCACCTCCTTGCTGTCTTCAACCGTATCTGGAGCGATAGCGAATTCTCGTCGCAGTGGCGAGAAAGTATCATAGTTCCTGTGCTAGAAGCCTGGTAAGAACCCGCTAGATGTGGATAGCTATCATCCTATCAGCCTCACTAACGTTCGGTGCAAGTTGCTCAAACGTATGGTGAACCAGCGGTTGTGTTGGCTCCTTGAGTCTCGGGGCCTTTTCGATCCATCCCAGGGCGATTCTCGCCAAGGTCGTACCACCACTGATTACTTGGTCTACCTGGAGTCTGCCATCCGAACGGCCTTTCCTTTGGGTCAACGCCTTATTGCCGTCTTTTTTGACCTGACGAGAGCCTATGGTATCACTTGGCGACACCGCATCTTCGCTACTCTGCACCAGTGGGGTCTCCAGGGTCCACCCCCTATTTTTATATGGAACTTCCTGTCGCTCCGCACTTTCAGAGTTCGAGTCGGTGCTTCACAGAGTTCGCCTCACATTCAAGAGAATAGGGTCCCACAAGGCTCTGACTGAGAGCCCCACTCTTTTTAATTGCCATTAATGGCCTCGCACCAGCAATGGGCTCCTCAGTATTCCACTTCTTATATTATGTTGACGATTTTAGTATTTCCTTCCGCTCCTCTTCTCGTATTGGTGCGTCTGAACGTCGACTGCAGGGAGCCATACGAAAGGCACAGTTGTGGGAATTCACTCATGGCTTTCAGTTTTCAGCCGTCAAAACTTGCATCATGAACTTCTATCGTCGCTGTACTGTCCACCCACATCCGAGACTTTACTTCAATGACAAACTACTTAATGTAGTGGAGACTTACCACGTTTTGGGACTGGTCTTCGACGCCCGCTTAACTTGGCTTCCCCATCTTCGTCAGCTTAAACGAAAAGTGCTGGCGGCATCTTAATATTATTCAGTGCCTGAGCCACACCAACTGGGGTGCTGATTCCCCTACACGTTGCAGCTGTACAAAGCCCTTGCGCAGGCCCATCTTCTCTATGGGGTCTAGTGTATAGTTCAGCATTGCGGCTGCTGGATCCTGTACACCAATGTGGAGTTCAGTTTGCAATGGGAGCTTTCTGAACAAGCCCAGTGAACAGCCTCCTCGCGGAAGCTGGAGTTCCTCCATTGCAGATCAGGCGACAACAGCTGCTTGGGAATTATTCCGCCCACATTCATAGTTCGCCTCACCATCCAAATTACCGTTTCCTTTTTCCTAACATCTCCCGCAGTGGCGGCCTAGATTAGGAATTCCAATTGCAATCTGTGTCCGGTCGCTTCTTATTGCACTCGACACTTACCCTCTACCAACTTTCATGAGGGTCCACTCGCATATGTCTCCATAATCCATGCCTTTGCCACAGCTTCATGTGGACAGACCACAAGGCCCAAAAGGGTCATTTCTACCTGAGGCGCTCCGATGACAATTTTTCTCTATTCTCGCCGAGTTCCAGGGCTCAGAAATATTCTACACCGAAGGCTCAACGGTCGATGGTCATGTTGGCTTCGCTTATGCTCACGCTGGACATAATGAGCAGCACTCCTTACTGGATGGCTGCAATGTTTTCACTCGCGCTTTTGAGCATTTTTGCTCCTATGCAGGTGAGTCGTTCGTCATCTGTAGTGACACCCTTAAGCAGCTTCAGTCTCTCAACCAGTGCTTTGGTAATGACTGTCCAAAAGTTTCTTTGTGCCTCAGAGACGGGGGGACGTTCAGTGTCCTTCACTTGGACTCCTAGGACTAGTCGAGATCCCGGCCAATGAACTTGCTCACAGGCTGGGCAAACAGGCTACCGTGAATCAACTCTGGCGATCGACCAGCCAGAGACTGATCTCTTATGGGTCTTACGCCATGAAGTTTTCAGGATTTGGGATACTGAATGGCGCACTGTCAGTACACCACATTAACTATGTGCTATCAAGGAGACAACGAGTGTGTGGCGGTCATCCACGAGAATCACTCACCGGGACTCCATTGTCCTTTACCGTCTTTTCATCGGCCGTACTTGGCTGATTCACGGTCACCTATTTCATCGCGAGGACTCAATTAGGTATCGCTGTTGTTCCCACATGACTGTCGTCCACATCTTGTTGACCTGCCAAATTTTAGCCGCTCTGCGGTGGACCTTCCCGCTACACTGCCAATGGTGTTGGGAGACAATGCCTCGACTGTTGATATAGTTTTACGTTTTATTCGTGAATGTTTTTTGTTGTCATACAATCTAAGGGTTCGCATGTGGCCTTCTCTCCCAGACCTCCACCCTCCCTCCATTTTAACTCTTCCTCACTCTTTGTTTGCTGTTTTTTCTCCTTGGTGTTCGTCTTTTCCCTATCTTTTGAGGCTGGAGATTTTAGTGCGTTGCAGAGTGGCTAGGTCTTTTCTTTTTGCAATCTGCCAGCCTCAGTCATATGCTCTATTCTTTTGATACCTTCTCCTGCTTTTTCCCCTTTTGTGCACGTTCTTTCCTTTTGTCTTGCCTCTTTCGTTTCCTCTATCCGTGTGTTTCCCAATTAGTTTTCCCCTTTTTTAATTTCGACACTTTTTGGGGAATGGTTTTATCACGCGACTTTTTTTCACTGTGGAAAAAGGGACTGATGACCCTGTAGTTTGGTCCCCATCTCTCAAACCCAACCAACCAACTAACAACCCGGGTCAGTTGTCATCTAGACTTTCACCATTCACTCCTGCAATCCCGAATGCTATGGATTCGAAACTAATAATCTGTGTTTTCGACTGTTTTTTATTATGCCATGCCCATCTCAACCACCCCATCGAAGCTCTATAGGCTTAAAGTCTTCGGAATTGGCACTAAGAAGCCTGACTACGACGGTATCCACCACTAAAATTTGTAGTTTTTGGTAATTTTTAATTTATTACTTCCTTACCACAGGCCTCTTACTCCTTGCGCTGCTAGTAATGCCTTAAACTGCTCCGTCAAATATTTTTCTTATTTCAGACACTAGGTCAATATATATTCCTGACATGTTCAATTTGGGAGCGATCTGCAATGTATGGTTACTGAATAAAGCTTCACAAGCGAAGACCGTTAGAAAGAATTTTATTGGATGACTGGTTTTGACAGAGCTACGCTGTCATCATTCGATCTTACGTTATAAAAATTCAAAAGCATTAAGATCCGATGATGCCAGAATAACTATGTCGAAACCAGTCATCCAATAAAATGTTTTTCTTAGTGATCTTGGCTCGTCGTATTTACTTCAGTAAACGTACAGTTGATCAGATTTGTACCAGGTTGAACAGAAACTGCTCTCAGGGATCCAGTGTGCTTTCACGTATCATACTTTATGTACTCACTCTACACCAGAAAGGTGCCAGGGGTATTTCACGCCAGCAGTAAATTTTTTCTAGATAGTAACTCATATGCTATATGTTTGTTGTGATATCCAACTTTTAAGGCCAGCAGAACACCCCATCTCTATCAAAAGTTTTGATGATGCATGCTGCTTCAACTACTGTAGCTGTATGTCGTTTTAACCAGCGATAACAGTACGAGACACATAGTGGAGAAAGGTTGCGAGCGGGAAACGGAGTCTATTTTGCAATCTTACAGATGTCTAAGAAGACTGTTATTACAAGAACCAGAAAGTAAAGGTATACTTATTGCCTTGTACTACCAGTTGTTACCAGTGGATATGACAGAAGCGGACATAAACAATTTTAGAGGACTCAAACAAAAACAATGTGAAAAAGCGATGGGCCTGCGAGAGAGGCAGAGGAATGGAGAGTGATATACACTCCTGGAAATTGAAATAAGAACACCGTGAATTCATTGTCCCAGGAAGGGGAAACTTTATTGACACATTCCTGGGGTCAGATACATCACATGATCACACTGACAGAACCACAGGCACATAGACACAGGCAACAGAGCATGCACAATGTCGGCACTAGTACAGTGTATATCCACCTTTCGCAGCAATGCAGGCTGCTATTCTCCCATGGAGACGATCGTAGAGATGCTGGATGTAGTCCTGTGGAACGGCTTGCCATGCCATTTCCACCTGGCGCCTCAGTTGGACCAGCGTTCGTGCTGGACGTGCAGACCGCGTGAGACGACGCTTCATCCAGTCCCAAACATGCTCAATGGGGGACAGATCCGAAGATCTTGCTGGCCAGGGTAGTTGACTTACACCTTCTAGAGCACGTTGGGTGGCACGGGATACATGCGGATGTGCATTGTCCTGTTGGAACAGCAAGTTCCCTTTCCGGCTTAGGAATGGTAGAACGATGGGTTCGATGACGGTTTGGATGTACCGTGCACTATTCAGTGTCCCCTCGACGATCACCAGTGGTGTACGGCCAGTGTAGGAGATCGCTCCCCACACCATGATGCCGGGTGTTGGCCCTGTGTGCCTCGGTCGTATGCAGTCCTGATTGTGGCGCTCACCTGCACGGCGCCAAACACGCATACGACCATCATTGGCACCAAGGCAGAAGCGACTCTCATCGCTGAAGACGACACGTCTCCATTCGTCCCTCCATTCACGCCTGTCGCGACACCACTGGAGGCGGGCTGCACGATGTTGGGGCGTGAGCGGAAGACGGCCTAACGGTGTGCGGAACCGTAGCCCAGCTTCATGGAGACGGTTGCGAATGGTCCTCGCCGATACCCCAGGAGCAACAGTGTCCCTAATTTGCTGGGAAGTGGCGGTGCGGTCCCCTACGGCACTGCGTAGGATCCTACGGTCTTGGCGTGCATCCGTGCGTCGCTGCGGTCCGGTCCCAGGTCGACGGGCACGTGCACCTTCCGCCGACCACTGGCGACAACATCGATGTACTGTGGAGACCTCACGCCCCACGTGTTGAGCAATTCGGCGGTACGTCCACCCGGCCTCCCGCATGCCCACTATACTGCACATACGGTTCACGTCCACGCTGTCGCGGCATGCTACCAGTGTTAAAGACTGCGATGGAGCTCCGTATGCCACGGCAAACTGGCTGACACTGACGGCGGCGGTGCACAAATGCTGCGCAGCTAGCGCCATTCGACGGCCAACACCGCGGTTCCTGGTGTGTCCGCTGTGCCGTGCGTGTGATCATTGCTTGTACAGCCCTCTCGCAGTGTCCGGAGCAAGTATGGTGGGTCTGACACACCGGTGTCAATGTGTTCTTTTTTCCATTTCCAGGAGTGTATAGTCGTGAAGTACAATAACTTATTCAAGAGAACGATATCTACATCTACATGTATTGCTCGTAAGCAACCATACGGTGTGTGGCAGAGTGTACTTCCCTGTTCAATTCGCGAGTCCGCCTCCAAAGCTGAGCGGTCAGCGCGGCTGACTGCCGCGGGGGAAGCGGGTTCGATTACCGATCTGCTAGGGATCTGTTCTTTTTTTTGTAATAGGGCTGGTACGGTATTCATTCAGCTTCTTCGTGACGCTAACTGAGGAGCTTCTCGACTGATTAGTAACGGATGCAAGATCAAAAAACCCGACAACGACCGGGAGAGCGGTGTAGTGACCCCATACCCCTCCCGATGACGCCATTGGCAGAGGATGACACGGTTGTCGGTTGGCCCCGGTTGGCCCATCTATGGCCGGATAGTGGAACTTGACCTTCCCTAACTTTGCCTGTTCCAGCAGCTAATGATTCGTGGCAAGAATGATTGTCGGTAAACCTAAGTAATAGCTTTATTTTTCTCAGGTTATGTAGTAGTGGTCATTGCGCGAGACGTATATGGAACGAAGTAATATGTAGCCCGACTCTTACTCGCTCGGAATTTCAGTAGTATACAGTAATGCGTAACGCCTCTTCTGCAGCATATGCCACTGGAGTTCGTTTAGCATATCCCCAATTCTCTCACACCGACTATAGCCCGTGACGAACTGCGCCGCTCTTCGATGGATCTGCCTCTATAAAGATATTAAGCAATTTGCTAATTTTCAGAGAATGGGCTGTTTGGGATACATGGGGAGGATAGCAAATGGCAGCTTGCCCAAAAGCATATTGAAAAGAAGATTGTATTCGGCCAGACGGTTGGCCCGACCAAGAGAAAGACGGATGGATCACGTGCGGGCTGAAGTTAGCAAAATGAAAATCTAAGGATGGAGGGAAAAAATGGAAAGCATAAGTGTGAGGAGGCAAATTATCGAGGTGTGTAAGGCTCTTGTAGTACCTAAGAAAATAATACTAATAAGAAGAAGAAGAAGTTAGTGATGTAGCAATACTCTGCACACTCAAGTATATAGTAATAATAAATCTATAAAAGCGTCGTGTTTGTCTTTGAACATGATAGTTTCCAAAACTACTAGACAAATTTCCATGGGGTTTTCGCAGGTAACTTGAGCATAGTTTGGGGCACCGTATAGGCTTTAGTCCACCAAAAACGGATCACAAAAAAAAGACATTCATCCGTATTATGAATGTATCTTTGTTCCATATTTCCTCCGAAACCACTGGACCGATTCCAACCTGACAGGGTTCACATACCACTTGCTGTTTGAAAAAGAATAGTTGTGGGTGTAAGAACCACCTACCTGCCAAAGGGGTGTATTCGTGACATATTTTGCGGACAGTGTTCACATAGGCCACAGAATGTACTTATAAAATTACACTGCTGGCCACCGTAAATGCAACACCCTGAAGGAAGCATCCGAATCAAGTGAAATTTACACCATGAGTTTGCAGCGATGAGATATGGAACTGATTAGAATTTCAGCGCAGACGCACATCACGCGCGCCTGTGGCGCCACCTCATAGCGCCATTTAAGGCTTGGCGATTTCGACGAGTGTACGTTCGGCACGTGTGTTTACCTTGTGGTTGTTTCACAAGACGATCAGTTATGCCTCGTAGACAACAGCGAACATCTTTTGATGAAGTATCCGAGTTCTACAGAGGAAGGATAGTGGCTTACCGAGATTGTGGATTATCATACAGAGAAATCGCTTGTCGTGTTGGACGAAACCAAACAACTGTAATGCGCATATGTGACCGTTGGATGCAGGAGGGTACGACGGACCGACGTGGTCAATCGCGTTCACCTCAGTGCACCACTGCACGTGCTGATAGGCAAATTGTGCGCATGGCAGTGACGGATCGCTCAGTGACATCCCGAACCATAGCACAGCACATTGCGTCTGTAACGCATCATCCAGTGTCTGCGCCTACCATTCGACGCCGTTTACAGCAGAGTGGTCTGTCCGCAAGACGTCCATTGCTTCGTCTACCATTGACGCAGAACCACAGACGTCTCCGTCGCCAATGGTGTGATGACAGACGGATGTGGACGGCAGAATGGAATGACGTTGTCTTTACTGACGAGGCACGCTTCTGTCTGCAGCACCACGATGGTCGGATTCGATTGTGGAGACACCGTGGAGAGAGGATGCTGGACAGCTGCATTATGCGCCGCCACACTGGTCTTGCACCGGGTATTATGGTATGGGGCGGTATTGGATATTACTCTCGCACGCCTCTAGTACGCATTGCCGGTACTTTAAATAGCCGGCGCTACATATACGAGGTGCTGGAGCCAGTTGTCCTTCCTTGCCTTCAGGGCTCGGCCACAGCCATATTTTAACAGGATAATGCGCGACCACACATGGCACGCATTGTCCAAAGGTTCTTCGTCAATAACCAGATTGAATTGCTTCCCTGGCCGGCTCGCTCTCCGGATCTTTCGCCCATAGAAAACATGTGGTCCATGGTTGCTCAACGAGTGACCCAGATTACATCCCCAGCTGCCACACCAGATGATCTTTGGCAACGTGTGGAAGTTGCTTGGGCTGCTGTACCCCAGGAACACATCCAACGTCTCTTTGACTCAATGCCGAGACGTGTGGCAGCGGTGATCTTCAACAATGGCGGCTACTCTGGCTACTGATTCTGGCAGGAACCACATGTCACAGACGTCTGTAAACGTAATCATTTGATACTTGGTCAACATGTTATCTACAAAATAAATTTTGTTGTGCTACCTCTTGTCTTTCTTGGTGTTGCATTTACTGTGGCCAGCAGTGTATATCTATGTACGACAGTTCAGGATACATGACGTCACTAATATTGAGATATGTGAAAAACTTTCGCAGCCTGCCTGATATTTAAATTTGTTATTACTAACCCGCTGAACCGATTTCGAGGAAATTTGGTAAGAAGATAGGTTGAACCCTGAGGAAGAACGTAGGCTGCCTTAGGAAGTGTGTAGTATGAGATACTTATTGAGTTGACAATTAGGGAAGCATATTTACTCACTGAAAAAGTTATTCACTCTTTGGCTATTGGACTTTATGGTATTTGTGAAAATGCTTTTCTTAATCGATATGTGCTGCGTAAAACGAATCAATGTAATGAATACAATGCTTATACAATCATCAATATATTTCTTACATACTTTCACAATATTTGTTGCATTATGTACACGTTGCATAAGTATTAGCTACTGTGCACACTACCTATTATTAGAGAACGAAAGCACTTACTTACTTGCAACAAACTCTACACACAATTTCGAACTTTTTGTCGCTGACAGCCCACACAGAATGATGAAAGGAAAATATTTTTTCGCTGTTTTCGCTTTTCATACAGTAAAGCTGTCACATCAGACATGACATCATGACGTTAACATTGATTACTTGTTTGCTACTAACTTTACTCGCAACACACTGGGCAGAAAGTTTCAAGAAATGGTGCTGAATGTACCTACAAAATTATATCATTGTACTATACATAGTTCAGGAGATATGAGGGAAGGATGAAGAGCCGGACAGAGACAGAGAAGTGTAAGTGATAGGTGATGGACAGAGAGAGTGGGGAAGGAGGAAATGGGCGGAGAGAGAGAGAGAGAGAGAGAGAGAGAGAGAGAGAGAGAGAGAGATTTGGGGGAGGGGGAGTAGGAGATGAACAGAGATAGGGGCAGGAGGAGATGAACAGAGGGTGTCCGTGGAGGAGGTGGACAGAGAGAGGGAGAAGGAAGAGATGGACTAACAGAAGTGAGAAAAATCCTTACCAGGCTCAGCTCCGGGTACTCGGCTAGTGGGGAATATTTTCTTGAAATCTTCCTTTTCCCCGATTACGCTTAACTTTTCGACTTTGGTGAAGAAGTATACACTTTTGGTGTGACAGCGAGCACGTCGAGATTTTGTGCATGTTTTGTGACGCGGCCTGGTGGCAGCATGCAGCCTGCAGTTGGGGACAGAGAGGCGGTCCTCCAGCTGCACGGAGCCTCGCCTCGTGGCGTAGCGGCGCGAGGGCCGGTGGAGAGCGTCAGGCCGTGCCGCGGCATAAACACCACGGCCGCCGCCGCCGCCGCTGCTGCTGCTGCTGCTGCTGCCTCCCAGGGCAGAGCGCGACGCCCGCGTCTGCCCGCCGCCGCCCTTCCCGCCACCCCCGGCGTCTGTCGAGGGCTGATCGAGGAGATGCTTGTCGCCGATAACGAGGGGCGGTCGGCCATAATTAGAGAAACCTCGAGGGGCTACTTTACAGCGCCGTGCCAATCCACACAAACACGCGCTTGCACTTTCTCCTTCCGCGTTCCCCTTCGAGTGTGCACTAGTCCATCTTTTCTCGGAAGAGTGTGACGTAGCTTTATAATAAGCTTGTCTACACTATTGACATTACTCAAAAGTATGTCCTTACATTTTTGCTCATGCACAGAATACCGAATAAAAAAAACCTGTACTCTTAGTGCTGATTTCTACAAAAAATTACAGAGATAATTCGGAAATGGAAGAACCTTTCGTTACATACACTTCAATATTAACAGGGAAAAGAAAAAGAAACTAAAGGAAAATATATGTCGCTGTAGAGCTTCACGTACGCCTTATTTGTCGTAACGCAATTTCAATTTAGCTAGTTTTTCGTCGTATCAGGCAGTTGTCTCATAATTTATCAGTTTCAAAACAGTATCCTGATTGGCATAGCGAAAGAGATAATGCAATAGCAAGAGACTGCACACACTTTCGGGAGGAGCAATTAAGACTGAATCCGGCTTGGTTCTTCTGAAATAGCCACAGCTAACTTCCCTCCCTTCCCCCCGTCCCTCCCCCGCCACCCCCTTGCCCTATTCGAGCCTATGTCACGTCTCAAACCATAACCTTCCTCTTTTTATCCACTGCTTTTTGCTTCTGGCCGGCCGGAGTAGCCGAGCAGTTCTAGGCGCTACAGCAGTCTGGAACTTCGCGACCGCTACGGTCGCAGATTCGAATCCTGCCTCGGGCATGGATGTGTGTGATGTCCTTAGGTTAGTTAGGTTTAAGTAGTTCTAAGTTCTAGGGGACTGATGACGTCAGCAGTTAAGTCCTATAGTGCTCAGAGCCATTTGAAACATTTTTTTTTTTTTTTTTTTTTTTTTTTTTTTTGCTTCTGAACGCCGTTGTCAACTAGATCTTTACCAACACTCAGGAAACAATGAAGCATCACTTTAAATCTAACTGTGCACTCTAACTTTCTCTCAGAGCTTTAGTTATTACAGACAACTGCGTCTTTCTCGGCGCAACCAACCCAAACTCTCTGTATCGTAAACATTTATTGGTACAATCTTGAAGCATTAAGTTTTCCTTTCGGACACTGACTGGATGCGTAATTTGTACGTCATAGACCAAAAGCAGGAGATGTAACGACGACCACCTAGAAATTCCGGATCATCTCTTGTACTTCAGGTTACTGGATTGGATTGGATATCGTTTCTATTATAGATGCTTATACACTCGCCCGTCGTGCACCGCAGTAGGCAAGTATCTGTGCGTCGTACAAATGTGGAAAAACTTAAATATTAAGGAAACTTATTTATGGTGTCAGTGCCAAGTAACACAGCTCGAAAAAACTTTGACGCTGCATATGAGTAGGAAGAAGTTCTACAGTACAGAACAGAAGGCAATTGAAAAAATACGTAATGAGATGAACAGAATGCCACGTTTGTTCAAATACAATAATTATGCTAAAATATTGTATTGTATGTATGTATGTATTGTATGTTAACCGGGGGCTTAGGAACGACGGAGAGGATCCGTCTCCGCCGCGGCCGCAGTGGTCCACAACCCCAGGACGACTACCGCAGTCCACTTCACCCCTCCACCACCCCACACCGAACCACTCTTTCTGGGTTATTGTTCGGTTCGGTCCCCAGTGGACCCCCCTCCAGAGAACGCCTCGCACCAGACGAGTGTAACCCCTGTGTTTGCGTGGTAGAGTAATGGTGGTGTACGCAATCGCCGACATAGTGTAGCTCTGGCGGTATAAGGGGAACCAGCCAGCATTCGCCGAGGCAGATGGAAAACCACCTAAAAACCATCGACAGACTGGCCGGCTCACTGGATCGCGAAACAAGTCCGCCGGGCGGATTCCTGCCCGGGACCAGGCGCTCCTTCCCACTACGGAACGCCGTACCTAAGACCACACAGCTAACTGGGCGGGTGATTATGCTAAGTAACTACAATTCTCTACTCACTATAAACTTCGGGACACGGTTAATAAAGTGGGTGGTCACCATGGACGGCAGTGCATGCTCTGCAATGCGCTCTCGTGCTGTCCTCAAGGATAAGGATTTCTTGTGGTGGGGCGAACCGTTTCTGAAAAAACGCAAATAGGGAATAAGTACAGCTTCACAATAGCGTTGACCGGTGAAGCTACCACGTTTAATGACATGGAAGTCACTAGACCTGTGCAACATTATACATCCCCACGCCACAACATCTGGATCACCAAAACGATCATTTTCGACAATGTCCTTGCATCCATTACGTGCATCTACCTCTCGCCATATGAGGGTACGTCCTTAATCAATACTCAGACTGAATCTGCTTTCACCCGAGAAGTACACGGGACTGTACTTCTCGTGCTCTTGTGCCTGTGCCCTCGGCACCGTCGCAAACGGTACCGCCAATTTACGCATGTCAACGAGGCACAACATACTGGTCGTCGGTCAGTCGCTGTGTCTCTGTAGAACGTGGGACTGCGCGTCCTGCATTCCTGTTAAATGTTGCAACTGCACTCGCTGTTTGTGGTGGGTCCCTTCTTGCCTATTGCACGACGTAGCGGTCATCAGCTGCCATACTCGACCGTGGTCGACCGCCTCCTCTCCTTACGGCAACCGTGCCAGTGGTTCGAAACTCTGCGTGTGAAACAATACAGTGAGCAATATCAGAGTCCTGTGCTACACTACCCAGAATTCGTCTTCCTGCCAATTTCCCGATTGCTCTACCTCTTGTAAAGTAATCCAGATGTTGTGTCCGGGCTATGTTGTAATGAAGAACACCACCACAGTGCACCGTAATTACAAGCTGATTGACACAGTCTCTTCACGTTCTTTTAGTTGCCTCGCATTGAGGGGCTAGCCCCATTGGGGCTACAGGCACTTCGACCACGCGGCATTGTGCACGGCTGAGAGACCTTTAGAAACATGCTCCCGCACTTTCGTTCATTTCAACCGACTTTTTAATATGTTGCTTCACTTGTATGTTACATTAACTATCTCGTCCTTACGTTTTACAGAGCACAGTAGAACAATAAATTTTAGCGCCATACTTACCCACATAGACCTTCAGGCCCTGAATACCTACGACGCCCTCTTCCTCCAAAACCATTCTTTTTACATCTCCGTATGTACTCAGCAAACTATCGTATATGTATCGTATTATCTATCTCCCCTCCTTCTCATGACCCCACTCCTTTGTACCCCCCCCCCTTCTTCCCCTTCCCAACTAATGTACCATGATCTGTAGCGAGAACGACTTAAACTGGAACCATCACAGAGAAAATACGGCCCAGAAGGCGAACTGAAGATTGCGTTTTACTGGCAGAACCTTGAGTAGATGCGACCAATATATTAAGAGACTCCTTACACTGCGCTTGTCGGTCCTCTCTTGAGTAATACTGCATGGTTTGGAATCCTTACCAGATAGGACTGACGGCAGGCATTGAAAAAGTTCAAAGAAGTGCTTCACGTTTTATAGTATCAGGAAATAGGAGAGTGAGTGTCACGGATATAATAAGCAAGCTGGGGCGGCAATCGTTAAACAAAGACGCGTAAAGGCGTTCTTTACTGCGACGAGGTCTTTTCACGAAGTTTCAATTACTGGCCTTCTCTGACGAATGACGAATTATTTTTTTTACACCTAGCTAGATAAGGAGAAACGAGCGTCATAATAAAACAAGAGAAGTCAGAGCTTACACGGAAAAACTTAGGTATTCATTTTCCCACGTGCTGCTCGAGAGTGAAACGATAGACAAGCAGTCTGGAAGTGTTTCGATAGACCTCCTGCTACGAACTTAAGTGTGAAATGCAGAGTAGACTTGTAGATGTAAATGTAGATATCGTTCCGTTTGAGTGATAGACTGAAACTAATTTTCCATCACGATCAATACGCAGGATACATTTAAGCAGAAGTAATAAATTTCTTGATACTTTCTGGAAAATCTGCTCTAGTAATTTTTGTTTGTATGACAGATGCTGGAACTGAAAATAGTTATATATTTGACTTAGTCTAGTGTCAAACCCTGAGTTGAAGATGGTCGCTTGACTTTTGCAACAGCCGTTCTTTAAATACATTAACACTGTGCAGCACCGTTTTACATTGAATAATTTTTATGATAAGTCTTTTCGTGACGTGCAATAATATGCTTGTTACTTGAACATTTGTGTCCCACGCTGACTAAATAAATCTGATACGTTTTCCGCAGCTCTTCTTCCGATCTTCTTCACCTCTTCTGTCGATTGAGCTTCAAAACACCGTAACAGTCTCAGGCTGAAGACAATTCAGTTGGTTAGGAATTCTGCAGGCGACCTCGCTATGCCTCTGTGCATTCAAAGACATAATCTACGATAACACCATGGAAGTAGTTTTTGAGAAACTGATTCGAACAAGGTAGTGTGTGTGTGTAAAAACACAGAGTAGTGTGACATCCTAAATCAACCTGCTGGAATAAGTACTTAAAACTCAGCAGATAATTCAAGATAAAGATAGATAAAAACGTGAGTGAGCACCAACTATTATTGCTCTGTTTTACTCTCAACACCTGTGTTGAGGAAGAACCATGAGAACAGTGTGTCTCCCCTCAAATAACATAGCGTCTGTACAGCATGCTGCATACTACTGTACAACTCTCATCTCCCGGATTCATGCATTGTTAAATCTTGGTTATCCAAGTTTCTGATAGACGCCTGAAATGAAGATAGCCTTGCATCCCTGCTCACTAGACGATTCTCTGCTTGAGAGTTCTCTCTAGTACCAATTAAGATGAGATTTCCGCTTACAGGAAACCAACGTGAGTAAGATATGGCAACAAATGGTTACCACCTTTAGGAGGTAACACGGCAGTTGTCTTCATAAGACATCTGTTGCCATGGTTGGGGGCGGCAGACACCGTGAGTTATATCGCCAGCCTAGCAAGCTGAAAATGAATGCCGAACCCGTTTCCCAACCTTCCATGGACACCTTATGATCTCACTTCTTTAAAGTTAGTGTCCTTTTCTTCTGTAGTTCTCCATGTTCTCTGCCACATAGCTAACGTGTGGCATAACTGGTGTACGGCAGCCGGCGCTCATGCTCTGGTCACCATTCCCGTGGGGGCGAAATTTTGTGACGGGAGAAAAAGAAAAATGAGGAAATGTATATCTGGGTAAGTCATTTCAGAAGTCGGAGGCCGTCAACGACATATCAACTCCAAAAAGAACATTCCTAGTAAAGCACTGTGGTTTTCAAAACAGTTCTCAGATTCATGACTGCTTGTACTATATTTCCGTCATGGTATCTACACTGCGCAACACAATTAACGAGGCACTTTTTTGAAACCCCTTAATTGTCTCCCATTGTGACGCATAAGTTTTAAATTTGGCTCAAAGGTGCCTTCCTGTGTAGTAATGAAAACACGTGGCGCCCTGCGACGTCACCTTCGGGCTCGGTGAAGCATCAGACAGCAATGTCTCTACACATGCGAAAAAAAGGCGACAGTTCAGAAGTTCACGTGAAGTCTAAGGTGGGTTAATGATGTCACACTGGCACCAAATTTCATCAAAATTGTGCCCAATGCCACCGTGGATGTTTCAAGTGACGGGAAGATAGTCATACCACCTGTTGTCCAGATTTCATCCCTTCTTTTGACACCTTTACGTTGGAGGTCAGAACTGCGACGCCCAACGTTTAAATCACCCGGTTTTCTTGTAGGTGGCTAAAGAAAATATTACAGACCCACCGCCTCTCAGAATTGACACCAAAAAGCATCAAGGGGTGGCATAACGGGTATCAATGAAACCACCACTTCCCTTGAGGTATTGATTCCCACATATTTCAAAGCCGAAAACGACATTTGACTGTGCAAGAAGCAACGGGGCGATATTCTTGAAGCTTTTGAAACTGCAGACAGCGTGCCACCACACAGACGGTTCGACCCTTCTCTAAGGACATCTTGGTCCTGGAATCCCATTGAACGAGATTATACCCCTTCGGAGTTTGAATTTTATCCAAAGCAGCGAAGAGTGTTTATGCTTTCTCGGCCTTCCTGTTTCGCGACGTCGTTTAACCTGATCACGCGAGGGGGAGAGGGTGCAAATTGAGGCATGTGTGAATAAAGCAGTGAAGTGTCCCCGTAAGGCCCCGCACTTCGGGAACACTAGGTGTCGCCCACGTATCTTTGTTCTGCACTATAAAAGTGTACTTATATAGACGCAGACCGTGACGGCTTCCTAGGCGCCTGCAGCCAGGCAGAACATTCTACACTCCTCCACGCCACATGTCCAGTAGCAGGCACTAGAGCAGCAGCGTAATGCCATCAGCTGAAGAGGGTCAACGCCCCAAGGGAAGCGGTGGTTTCATTGATGACCTTTACGTCACCTCCTGAGGTCTTTTCGTGTCGATAGTAAGCTGTGATGTACCTGAAATGTCTTATTCGGACATCCATAAGAAAACCGCGCGATTTCAACTTGGGAGACCATGGTTCTGTCCTCTATCACAGAGGCGTCAAAAGAGGAGGTGAAATATGGGTAAGAGGGGGTGTAACGACTTTCGTATCGTGTGAAACGTCTATGGTGCCGTTGCGCAGAATTTTGGTGACTTGTGGTGCCAATGTGACATTTATTTATTTATTTACCACTTTCTTTTAGCTTATTGCCTATATAAAAGAATATACCGAACATTGCACATAAATTGGCATAAATATAGCACACAATATTGTAACCTAATTTCAAATATTTAATAATAATTAAGTATTATGCTGTTTAAAGGTGGAAAAAATCTGCATGGAAGATGCCAAAGCTATATCATTAACCAACCTTATACCTCTCATAAACGCCTGAGCTATGGCCTTTTTTCCGCATGTTTGAAGCTTCGCCGAGCCCGAGGGTGACATCACAGGGCACCACACCTTTACACTGTTGCAGAGGAATGTTGAAGGCACTTTTGAGCCAAATTTAAAACTTCTGCGTTGCAACGGGAGACAATTAAAGGTGCTCGAGAAAGTAACACTTTAATAGTGTAGTACAGTGCATGTTGCTGAACAGGTAACCCGAGGGACATCTCTCGTTGGAGGTTGCCTGTCTAACGGATTCCCAGGATAACAAAAAATTGATTTTCAGTTTTTAATAGAGTTATTATTCAAATTTAAAAATTTGAACCATCTATTCATTAAGAGCTATGACCTTATGTTAAAAGTATAACACAGTAAGTCAAGTACTATGGTATGTATGTCTGGAGACACCGTAACTCGTGGTATGCACTTTCCAGTGTTTCAGAATGAGAAAACTGTTGATTTCCAACTAACTTTACACAAAATTTCAAACCTTTACGAATCTTTTTCTCCTTGACTCCCCGCCCAAAATGACGAAAGCAAAAACGTTTGTCGCTTCCTGCAGTATCGCTGTTGATGCAATAAAACTCCAGCGTCATGCATCATGTTTTAATTGACTATTTCTTAACTACTAGCATTATTGGTAACACATTTTGACCGAGCGAGGTGGCGTAGTGGTTAGCACACTGGACTCGCATTCGGGAGGACGACGGTTCAATCCCGCGTCCGGCCATCCTGATTTAGGTTTTCCGTGATTTCCCTAAATCGGCCCAGGCAAATGCCGGGTTGGTTCATTTGAAAGGGCACGGCCGACGTCCTTCCATAATCCGATGAGACCGATGACCTCGCAGTTTGGTCTCTTCCCGCAAACAACCCCAAACACATTTTGCAAGCAGGATCCACATTTACCACTGATAGGCACCTCCACAATTATGTTATCGTACGACACATGTTTGTGAGAATATGGCCTTGAGGACTATGCGACTTAACTTCTGAGGTCATCAGTCGCCTAGAACTTAGAACTAATTAAACCTAACCAACCTAAGGACATCACACACATCCATGCCCGAAGCAGGATTCGAACCTGCGACCGTAGCGGTCGCTCGGTTCCAGACTGTAGCACCTAGAACCGCACGGCCACTCCGGCCGGCTTGTGAGAATATGACACTTTATAAATGTAAGTATGATTCCTTAAAAATATCTGTGCTGGGGGTTGACTGGTAAAACTCCTACTGAGAGTCAATCGAGTGTCTTATTTTAATAGGAGTCGTGAGGACCCTTACCACAAAACTCATCCGCCATAAACGTTATATGTCAGTGACTTGTCTTTTGTGCCTGAGATGTGTGCACTGAACGTGCGCCGGTGTCGCAGGGCGGGCCGCGTGTGGGGCCGGCAGGCCGCGACGCCGACGCCGCCCCCCGGCAGTGGCAGCCGCGGCAGCGCCTCGCCCGCCCCCGCAGGCGCCGGGGTGGCGGCCGGCCCGCACGGTCCCGGCTCTGCCGTGACGTCACCGCGGCGCGCCAGCCTCTGCTCGTCGACGTCCTCGTCGACGGTGTCGTCCGCCTCGTCGTGCGGCGTGGGCGGTGCGGGCCCCGGCGTGGGCGGCGGCTCGTCGGCGGCCAGCAGCGGCTGCGGCGGCCGGGCCTGCGTGTCGGCGCCCGTGGGCCGCGCCACGCTGTCCGCACATCTCTCCCTGTCCGCCGACGAGCACGACGAGTTGGAGCTCGACGACGAGGACGACCTCACGCTCAACGAGATGCTCGGCAAGTTCGACGAGAGCTACGTCTATGAGAAGGTAATGACACACTGTTTCTTTACACTAGACCCTCTTTCAGATATACACACTGCCGGAAAAAAATTACAGCACCCTCAATTTTGTTGTCAAATGTGGTGACAAATAGTTCATCACTACAGGCATATATGATAACAAATTCAGACCAAAGGAAACACACACGTCACAGTAAAGGGTTCCCTGGCAGTCGCAGTAATACTGTACCCCCTCTGGCGGAAACACAGGCAGATATACTTGCACGAAAACGATCATGAAGGTACCCCGGGGGACTCTGCGATTGATTCTACAGAGCGTCTTGCGCCTTTTCTTGCAGTTCGGCAATGGTTCTTGCAGGCGCTGTAGAACAATTAAGTTCCCACTTCAACATGTCCCATATGCGTTCAACTGGCGATCTTGCTGAACAGGGCAGTTGTGGTACACCAAGAAGAGCACGTTGCGTAGCCGCAGCCGTATGTGGAAGAGCACTATATTGCTGAATAGGCACATCACTTTCTGTCGAAGAAATGGTAGTAGCACGGGAATAACAGCCGGTGCATTGTAATGGGCACTGGTTATCTTACGCCAAACACCAAATGTGACAAAGTTGTAGTTAATAGCACCTCGTAGCCTATGGTGAGACCTATGTGTCATGGGCGAATGCAGTCTGGAATAGGTAGCTCAACAGGTCTACGTCATTCACGTACACGTCCATCACTGGCACACAGACAGAACCTACCCTCATCATTGAAGACAACAGAACGGCATTCCACTCTGCAGTAAACAGTTTCAAGGCACCACAGCAGCCATGCTTGGCAGTTCGTGGTGTAAGTGGCAGGTGCACACATGATCTCAATCGTGCTCCAAGCCGACGGTTCCCAATGGTCCCTGATGTGGTAGCAGGTGAAACATGTGCCAGGATTTCGTCCCTGTATGATGTTCGATCGACCGTCGCTGCTTGCACGATGCGCAAATTTTGACGTGCGTTTGTGCTACACAGACGTCCAGACCTGTTTTACAGTTGTGAAAATGTTGCACAGACCCCTGCTGAAAGCAGCGACCTACCGCCGATACACTGTGCCCAGTATTAGCAGCAGTCCGTTCGTGCGTCCACCCACCCATGTGATCCCATACAAATGGCTGAAGTTGTTCAACTAGAGTATGTACTCTTTGTTGGGGCACGTTTGTACCATAAAATGGATGTTCCAAACCCTGTTCACCTTTAAACTCAGCATAGTTACGGCCTGCACAGTCAAAACAAAGGGTGCACAGACAGAGCATCTGAGCGCCACCTGATCGTCGATGACCGTGACAGATGAATCGCTAACACTACAACTTCTCATTATGGACATACCCTGGCGCCGCTGAACTCAGTCCTTGATGATGTTACATTTCTTCGGTAGTGTACTGCCCTACCTCCTTACACGAGACGAGTCTTGCAATATCGAAAACGGATGATACATTACTTTCTATTTTAATTGCTTACTAGAGCGACTAAGCTTCTTGGCTTCAATGCCGGTTAACATTGTGGAAGTCCCACAATATTTAATCGAAACAGGTGTTCGACACCTTCAAGTGATAGTACTGGGTGGTTACAGTTCAAATCACGGTTTTCAGAGTTCTGCAGTTAGGGCTGTCTACATCGCAGTGCGCTGAAACATCGTATGTATGTTCACTAATCGGCCACACGTGGAAAAATAGCGCTGTAAGCAATCAGAATGTGAAATGTTTCCTGTTTTGAAGTCGATATGCTCTTTGTCACATGGTGAAGCGTGTTCATTTCTTTTGCAACGTGACTGTTGGTGTAAGGAATGAAGAAGGTTGAAGTTTTCCTCACGAAACGCAATTAATGAGAAGAAAGACCGTTAACTGCTGGTAAAAATTGCTTAATCTGAACGACAGCAATGGGAGCGCTGCACTGCGGGAATATCGCCGACAGAAACAGCTGTCAAGAGACCCCATATCAGTCAATGGGCTAAATAATATCATCAATAAATTTGAATAAACAGGTGAATTGAGTGGCGAAGCATGGAGAGGGCGGCGGCCCATTCCCATGGCAGTTGTTGACGGAATTTCTGTAGCTATAGCCGACCATGTAGCACATGCCTCAAATTATGCAACCAGTGCTCTAAATGTGTCACGGGAATTGTCCCTCACCGGCCGCTGTGGATGAACGGTTCTAGGCGCTTCAGTCCGGAACCGCGCTGCTGCTGCGGTCGCAGGTTCGAATCCTGCCTCGGGCATGGATGTGTGTGATGTCCTTAGGTTAGTTAGGTTTAAATAGTTCTAATCCTAGTGGACTGATGACCTCAGATGTTAAGTGCTCAGAGCCATTTGAACCAACCAATTGTCCCTCCCCAGTCAACAGTGCGAAAGATTTTGTGCGGCGCATTTAACACTAAGATACCTGCAAAATTCAGAATGTGCACCAAATGAAGCCTCAAGGTAGGCTACAACGCCGTGACTTTGCCCTTCGTTTCTTGGTGCACATGGAAATGGATGACATATGACCAGGGAATATTGTTTGAACAGTCCAGCACATTTTGCTCTGCACGGAGCCAAGAATGCACTAAACTACCGCATGTTGTGTGGGAACATCTACAGCACTCAGCTTACAGGACCGGATGGGTGTGGTTTCACAAGCTCCCCCTCCTCCTGCACCCACACCATATTCTGACTGCTTACACCACCATATTTTCACTTGGGGGCAGAAAGTGGAACTATTAATTTTTCAGCATGTTCCACAAGCACACTGATTAATGAGCGTACCTACCGTATTTTAGCGTCCTGCGATGTATAGAGCTCGCAGTGTAGCACTCGGAATTCTGTCAGTTTCTTTATGACCACACGTTGTTTGCCTTTGTCATTGCCGCAAGAAGCTACTGATGATACTCGCCCGGAGACATCGAAGTTCATCGGGGCCAGGAGCAGGAATTACATCCTACTACAGTTGTTTCGATCAAATATTGTGGGACTTAAATTACGTTATCCAGCAGTAAACCTGAAAAGCGTCCTTGGCATCCAATACATCGAGAAAGCCTGAAAAGACTCAATTTTAAAGTGCGTTTTCGAGGTAGTTCAAATAAACTACTTGGATGCGCAGAGAAACACGATAAATCATAAATTATTGTTTTCCGCGTTGTTCTGCAATAACTGGTTTTATGATAATTCAGTTTAGGCTTATTATGCCAACCTCAAACGACAACTGGCTATCATAGCAGCAGGTGATATGTCTGCAGTAGCCAACTGATGTTTCCCAATCACTTATCTATCCCACTTTCTTGGAATATAAACGTATGAGTAAAGGATTTATTTATAACAGATAGTTGTACAGAGTTCTGTTTATTTATTTAAATAAAATTTCTAAAAAGTTAAATGGTCTGGCAGAGTGATGGAAGTCTGAATTGCTCAGACTCTTTTTTATCATATTTTTGACGCCAAAAAATGAATGTTACCATACAGACTGATGCAGATGATTATTATGGTAGCAGTACCTGATGAGGATCGGTTACATCTGATTTGATTATACAGTAACGTGGTGGTAACACTACTGCGCTTCGGTCGCGTTCTAGCCTTAAGAGATGATTGCTGTAGGTATATAGTATTATGGTGTTATATATCTACCGGAACCTTCCTTCTAGGTGCCTGAATGTTTTTATCAGTGGACATGAATAGATTTATCGCAGTACAAGGTGCTTCAGAAAATTTTCGAGAATTTTAATATTGTGCCCAAACAACAGCAGTACAAACTTCCACCACTAAGAGCCCCTAGTCGTGTCTTTCAACTGCCAGTAAGCTACCTGGCCTCGTTGTGAGTGCAGCGGTGAGGATTTCATAGCTGGTTTCGGTATTCTAATGCTTCCGTCAATTCCGAAATGGCTGACCGAAAGAATAAAAAATCTGCATTAAGTTTTGATTGTAGCTTTGTGAAATTGCAGTTGAAGTCCACCGCGCGCTAAGGAAAACTTCTGGTGAGCAAGCTTTGAACCAAGAAAGAACATTTGGGTGGGTTAACTTATTTAAAGATGGCCAGGAGTCGGTGCACGACGTCAGACACTAGGACCAACCGTCATCTAACACAAAAATGGAAACGATCGCGAAAGTACGTGGAGCGATCACCAAGAACAGAAGGTGGATAATCCACGTAATCTGTGAAATCGTTACAATTTCGCACGGGAACGTCAACGCATTTTAGTTGATGGACTGAACATGAGACAAACTGCAGAGAAGTTCGTTGTCTTTTGAACTCCGACCAACGAGGCTGTCGAGTTCAGATGTGCTGTGAACTGCAAACAACAGGTCGAGGTGATCCAAATTTGGTGTGCAGGGTAATAACGGTTATGACCCTGAAACAAAACCGCAACCTGCACAGCGGAAGCCACCGTATTCTCTTAAGTCCAAAAAATCACGCCCAGAACTCAGCAACCTCAAATCAATGCTATTTTCTTTTATGGAACTGTCCATAAAAAGTTGCTTCCATGTGGTGGGACGTCAATAGAGAGATTCTTCTGCAATATTTTGAGGCTACTGAAGTAGGATGTTGGACGCAAACGGCTTGAGAGATGAGAGAACAAAGACTGGTTGCTCCATCATGACAACGCACCTGCACACAACTCGATTATTGTGAGAGTACTCCTGGCAAAAAGAAAAAAAAAAAAACTCTTCGCTTGCCGCCCTACTCCCTGGTCTAGCCCGTTGCGATTTCTTACTCTTCCCGAAAATGAAGCTGAAAGGGTGGCGTTTTGACTCAGTAGAAGAGATTCAAGCAGAAACGCAACTAATTTTGAACATGATTCAGCCGCCAGCACTGTTTTCCAACAACAGGAAAATCGCTGACAGCATTGCATACAAACACGAGAGGACTACATAGATGGTGGAATTAAGATGCAAGGTAAATTTTCTGACTTTCACGGGAATATTTTCGCGAAATTAAGGGTAGAAGCTCGTAACAACTAAACAGAATGCGTTGCACTCTGATGTCCACTGTAAAATTAGTTTCTTCCTTGAGTTCATATGAATAAGGGACTCTCAAACGAAAACAAGACAGATGGAAAGAAGTAAGTAAACTATTTATTATTTCAAAAGTAATCGCCTAACTGTTAATACATTTATCCCATTGTGAGACAAGACGGTCAATGCCTTCACGAGAAAATGTTTGCCTGTGCCTATGGAATCATGATTGTACTCAGGTGTGCACAGCTTCATCCGATGCAGATCGACGCCACGAATATCTTTCTTCGACTCTCCAAACCTATGAAAATTGCCTGGGAAGAGATCAGGACAGTATGGAGGATGTGTAAGAGCTTTCCAGAGAAAGCCAAGTTGTTTCGACTACGCTACCAAGCCCTTACACATTTTCCATAGCCGGCCGCGGTGGTCTCGCGGTTCTAGGCGCTCAGTCAGGAACCGCGCGGCTGCTACGGTCGCAGGTTCGAATCCTGCCTCGGGCATGGATGTGTGTGATGTCCTTAGGTTAGTTAGGTTTAATTAGTTCTAATTTCTAGGGGACTGATGACCACAGATGTTAAGTCCCATAGTGCTCAGAGCCATTTGAACCATTTGAACCATTTTCCATATAGCCCCGATTTCTCCCCATGCGATTTCTAAATTCTTGGAGTCCTGAAGAAAGACATTCGCGCCCGTCGATTTGCTTCTGATGAAGAGGTGCACACCTGGACACAACCATGGTTACATATGCAACCTCAAGCATTTTTCCACGAAGGCAGTGATATCCTTGTCTCAGAGTGTAATAAATGTATTCACAATTTCAAGACTGCTTTTGAAATAGTAAACAGTTTACTCCCCATCTGTCTGGTTTTCAACTGACTTCCCTTGTAAGTCAGGATAGCACTGTTCTAGTATGAACATCATGTTGACTTTTTCGTTATTTTCATCTTACTGATTCTTATATGACCTCTGTTCCACACTTTATGATTACCGCCAATGCTGCTTGGAATAGCATCACCCCTGCGCTTGTTCATAGACTAGTTGTGTTGGGGATATTGTATGAGACTTTAATGGCTGCTGCTGCCGTTTCATGCAAACGCACGCTGAAAGATGTACAGTTATCTGTAACGTAATTCCCAGGTATATGTAATTTCCTACTTTTTGCAGCGGTTCATTGTATAGAGTTAAACTGTCTCTGAATGATGTTTTTCCTCCGTTCCTGAATGTCGTTTGAGTAGTCTTATCTTGCTTTACTCTTATTATCCTATGTGAAAGTTAGTCTTTGTAGTACTTTCCAAGCATACTCTATTACTATTGATCCTATCACCAGTCGTGTGCGTACAGAATCATTTCTACTTTTGAGTCTTCCTCTATTGTGTTCCTGACATTCGGTGCACGGATGTTAAGCAGTCGATGAAGAAGAAGTTCTACAAACGCCAGCTATATTAGATGGCATCTGCACCAGAGACTGTAGGAACCAGTGACAACGTAACAATAAGACTCGCAGTACACAGTTTTCATCATAAAATATTTACCAGCAACACATTTCACGGACCGACTCAAGAGCACAAATGTGTGCTGTGCCGTCAAGGAAGTCAAGGATGTAGAAAATAACCACATGATAGTGTGCACAACAGAACGAAATCTGTGACTGACTAAGGCAAAGGCTAAAAACTTACATAACCTTGTAAATTAATTCTCACTCTGAGCACACATTGCTAATTAATAAATGGATAAAATTAGTTGTATTGTGACATTTTAAATTGAATATTCGAAGTTAGCTGCTAATACTTTCGTTATATTTCGTACCATAGGCCTATTTCGGCTGTACTGTCATTGTCAAGTACATGTGAATATTACAGTTTGTAGACTTAATTTAGTCGGTATTTGTACATATAGCATCTTTGATGAATTCTTTTGTTGATTATCACTTTTGTTATGATGAAATAAAGTCTCGCAGTAATTTGACAGCTAGTTGAGAGTTCTCAATGATGCTGTACGTTTACAAAGTGTTAACAGCTCTTCGGCGGTATCGTTTGAGTTACAGCTAATTTAGTTGTTTGTGCAAATTTTGGTTGTTTATTTTCTTTTTCTTTTGTCATGTTTCCATATTTCAAAAAGATTTTCTAGGCTATATTTATGTCTGAAATCGGTCTGTTCGTTTAACATGCCGAGCGGATAACAGAAGCGGATAATTTTTCATGTTTGTATAAATTTCTAATTCTTCCAGGATTACCAGAACGACATATTAAATGGCTAATGGATACGAGCACTATGGGACTTAACATCTGTGGTCATCAGTCCCCTAGAACTTGGAACCACTTAAACCTAACTAACCTAAGGACATCACACACATCCATGCCCGAGGCAGGATTCGAACCTGCGACATATTAAATGAACAGATCGACTTCAAATATAATTATTACCTGGAAAATTTTACTGGCATTGTGGAAGATAACGGATAAGCAACAAACAACCAAAGATTACAGAGACAACTAAATTATCAGTAATTGTAGCAATACCGCTTACTAGCTATAACCAATTTGTAAACATACAGCGTCGTTGAGAACTGTCAATTAGCTGTGAAATTACTACGTGACTTTATTTTACAGTCATAAAAACGCGACAGTTGACAAAAGAACTCATCAGTGATGAAATATGTACTTCTCGTCCAGTGAGATGTAAGTTTATATGTAGAATTAAATGCGTATACAAATATCGCAAAAGAAAATGAAATTTATAAGCTGTAATACATCTACATCTACATACATACTCCGCAATCCACAATACGGTGCGTGGCGGAGGGTACCTCGTACCACAACTAGCATTTACTCTCCCTGTTCCACTCTCAAACAGAACGAGGGAAAAATGACTGCCTATATGCCTCTGTACGAGCCCCAATCTCTCTTATCTTATCTTTGTGGTCTTTCCGCGAAATATAAGTTGACGGCAGTAAAATTGTACTGCAGTCAGCCTCAAATGCTGGTTCTCTAAATTTCCTCAGTAGCGATTCACGAAAAGAACGCCTCCTTTTCTCTAGAGACTCCCACCCGAGTTCCTGAAGCATTTCCGTAACACTGTCGTGATGATCAAACCTACCAGTAACAAATCTAGCAGCCAGCCTCTGAATTGCTTCTATGTTCTCCCTCAATCCGACCTGATACGGATCCCAAACGCTAGAGCAGTACTCAAGAATAGGTCGTATTAGTGTTTTATGAGCGGTCTCCTTTACAGATGAACCACATCTTCCCAAAATTCTACAAATGAACCGAAGACGACTATCCGCCTTCCCCACAACTGTCATTACATTCTTGTCCCACTTCATATCATACAGGGTGTTACAAAAAGGTACGGCCAAAATTTCAGGAAACATTCCTCACACACAAAGAAAGAAAATATGTTATGTGGATATGTGTCCGGAAACGCTTACTTTCCATGTTGGAGCTCATTTTATTACTTCTCTTCAAATCACATTAATCATGGAATGAAAACACACAGCAACAGAACGTACCAGCGTGACTTCAAACACTTTGTTACAGGATATGTTCAAAATGTCTTCCGTTAGCGAGGATACATGCATCCACCCTCCGTCGCATGGAATCCCTGATGTGCTGATGCAGCCCTGGAGAATGGCGTATCGTATCACAGCCGTCCACAATACGAGCACGAAGAGTCTCTACAATTGATACCGGGGTTGCGTAGACAAGAGCTTTCAAAAGCCCCCATAAATGAAAGTCAAGAGGGTTGAGGTCAGGAGAGCGTGGAGGCCATGGAATTCGTCCGCCTCTACCAATCCATCAGTCACCGAATCTGTTGTTGAGAAGCGTACGAACACTTCGACTGAAATGTGCAAGAGCTCCATCGTGCATGAACCACATGTTGTGTCGTACTTGTAAAGGCACATGTTCTATCAGCACGGGTAGAGTATCCCGTATGAAATCATGGCGGTGAATCGAGGAAGTACAGTACATACTGACGAAACTAAAATGAGCTCCAACATGAAAATTAAGCGTTTCCGGACACATGTCCACATAACATCTTTTCTTTATTTGTGTGTGAGGAACGTTTCCTGAAAGTTTGGCCGTACCTTTTTGTGACACCCTGTATATTCGCAGGCATACTTGACAATGGAAATGCTGCCGAAATAGGCCTATTGTACGAGATAAAGGTATTGACACACAGACTGAATATTCATTAAAATGTCACATTACGAAGTGTTTCATGCTCCAAACCGAACTATACAAAAAAATAATTATGCTGGGTTGAAGACAGAGCACTGTAATGCATGCCATAGATAATAGAGCCCGTAAGTACTGTACGACGTGAATAAAAAACGTTCTTTGTCGGACACAGGAAACGGATATCCTAAGCGACAGCGATCCCACGGACTGTGACGAAGACACGGACTTCGACACGGGCCAAGAGTGCGGCGACGACGACGGCGACGTGGACGGCGACGACGAAGACGAGGGCGAGGCTGGCAGCGGCGAGGCGGACGGGGGCGGCGGGGGCGGCAGCGGCAGCGGCGATCTGGCTGACGAGGAGGAGCTGGACTTCATCGACAACGGGTCGTGCGTCGACGTGGAGGCGGCGGAGGAGCGGCGGCGACCGGCGCGCAACCGCGGCCACTGCACCTACCACATCCCGGCAGACCTGCTGCCGCAGCCGTCGTTCAACCAGCAGCAGCAGCAGCAGCAGGCTGTGCCGCAGGCGCAGACGCAGCCGGCGCCGGCACGCAAGCCCTCTGGCCGCTACCGCGAGTCGTTCCTGCGTCGCTCCAGCGCCCGCCGCCACTCGGCCGCCCGCTCGGCGCTGCACGTCACCAGCGAGCAGTCGCAGGCGGCGGCGGCTGCTGCGACTGCCGACGCATCGTCGGCCGCCAGGGAGGGCACCGGCAGTCCGCTGCCCGTGGCGCGGCAGCATAGTGCCAGGCGGTAAGTTCGCTTCCAGTCATGTCTGTCTGAAGCCGTCGGCACTCGGGCCGTGCTGTCGAACGTCAACGTTGAGCGCGCTAAGTTCAACGTGCTGCTGAACCCTCAGAAATGATGCGACTTTTGCATACGGTACGTGGGCCCCAACATGATATACGCGATCACAACGCACTCCAGCGGCGGTTGCGGGATGTTTCTAGTTCGTAAATCGCACTGTTTTCTAAACGGGCGCTCGTAAAATTAACACGTTAGCTTTATTAAAACGCACATATCCTCCATCGTCCACGAAAAGGAGAGTAACATGTCCAATCAGTAAGGGCACAGGCTTATAAAAGTTCCATTATAAACAGTACGATACAAAATGGTTCAAATGGCTCTGAGCACTATGGGACTTAACATCTATGGTCATCAGTCTCCTAGAACTTAGAACTACTTAAACCTAACTAACCTAAAGATATCACACAATACCCAGTCATCACGAGGCAGAGAAAATCCCTGACCCCGCCGGGAATCGAGCCCGGGAACCCAGGAGTACGATACAAATTTGCAATACTTCTCCATGTAAGATAAATATTATTTCATCATTCCCAGATTAGTAGTGATTTAAAATGGAATGATCATATAAAGTTGATCGTCGGTAAAGCAGATGCCAGACTGAGATTCATTGGAAGAATCCTAAGGAAATGCAATCCGAAAACAAACGAAGTAGGTTACAGTATGCTTGTTCGTCCACTGCTTGAATACTGCTCGGCAGTGTGGGATCCGTATCAGATAGGGTTGATAGAAGAGATAGAGAAGATCCAACGGAGAGCAGCGTGCTTCGTTACAGGATCATTTAGTAATCGCGAAAGCGTTACGGAGATGATAGGTAAACTCCAGTGGAAGACTCTGCAGGAGAGACGCTCAGTAGCTCGGTACAGGCTTTTGTTGAAGTTTCGAGAACATACCTTCACCGAGGAGTCAAGCAGTATATTGCTCCCTCCTACGTATATCTCGCGAAGAGGCCTTGAGGATAAAATCAGAGAGGTTAGAGCCCACACAGAGGCATACCGACAATCCTTCTTTCCACGAACAATACGAGACTGGAATAGAAGGGAGAACCGATAGAGGTACTCAAGGTACCCTCCGCCACACACCGTCAGGTGGCTTGCGGAGTATGGATGTAGATGTAGATTTTAGTAAAACCCCAAGATCTGAGCAAAGTATCTTTATACAAATAGCACAAGCTGTCCTATAGATTAAGTCACCTCTAAAAAAAAAAAAATAAATAAAAAATAAAAAAAAATAAAAAAGTGAACTTACATTTACATAACATCAAATATTATAGTATATACTTATTTTAAACTAATAATAAAGTATAAAGTATCAGAACCTAATAAAAACACAAATGTTAGGAAAAAATTTGGAATTGTCAAGCCGCTATTGCCCAAACATGCTACTTCATACGTATCAGCAACACTACTAACATTTTTTTCGTTTTCGTTCGTTGTATCTGCTCGGGATGGACGTCGCAAGACACCCGTTTGAGTTCATCGTTGATCCATTAATCCATTAACTCAGTTTATTTATTACAGAGGGCAGCTAACACTCTGACCGAACACGCTGAGTTACCGTGCCGGCAACGCTAAACTTACAATAGACTATTGGCGCTCAATCATAGCATGTTACCACACGCTAAAAACCTTAATCGTAGATATGTTACTAATTGAAATTTAACTATAACAAATTGTGCCAAGAACAATGCGTTTTGGGTGGATCTTCAGTGTGTCGCTGCCTTCAAATAGCATGCTGTCATAATACGCAATTTACAATAATGCTTTTGCCACGAATATGATGTTTCTCATTATTTTATTGGATCGAATCACACAGTTAACAACGGGTTTTCCAGTGATTCTCAATTTGCTGGTGCTCAGAAACGGCATATATATGCATAGGCTTGAAATGAATGCCAATATGGCGCCTCACAACTCTGTACTGAAGGGAGACGGCGTGCGTGTGACGTAGGTGGCGTTGTGCCATCTCATTGGTCAACGCTCAGACGCACGCTCAGAATATCTGACATGCTAGATATCGCTCTGCACGTTTGGAGACTCCCGAACGTGCTTTTCCACGCTATGACGTCAGAAACTTGACACGCTCAACGTTCGGTTGCACGGTCCATGTGCCGACGGCTTTACAGGGAGACAACCCGGCAGTCGGATAATGGTAATTTTTGTATTTGTAGTACGTGAAGTATCAGTCTCCCGAAGCGAACCGGTGCAATTCTCAAAAATTCTCGAGGTAATCGTCCACCTCCTTAACTCAAGAGGTCAGCGCATTCTGACTGCCATGCAGCGTGCCCGGATTCGATTCCCGGCTGTGTCGGACATTTTCTCCTCTCGAGGACTGGGTATTGTGTTGATCTCATCATCACTCACACGTAATCTGACGTGAACGGAAAAGACTTGCAACTCGGCAGCCGAGCCGGCATTATTGGCCGAGCGGTTCTAGGCGCTACAGTCTGGAACCGTGCGACCGCTACGGTCGCAGGTTCGAATCCTGCCTCGGGCATGGATGTGTGTGATGTCCTTAGGTTAGTTAGGTTTAAGTAGTTCTAAGTTCTAGGGGACTGATGACCTCAGAAGTTAAGTCCCATAGTGCTCAGAGCCATTTGAACCATTTCGGCAGCCGAAATTCGCCGGGTAGGGATTCCCAGCCGTCAATACCATACGTCCGTTTCGTTTCGTTTCATTCTCTGGATAATCGGCTTCGTATTTTTCTGAGGAACTTTAATTCATTAATATCGGGCAGCGTGGTTCACTCGGTAGTATTAGAGAACGGTAATCGGGTAATCTTTCGATTGCTGGTTCGAATCTCGCTATGGCCTTTCTTTTCGTTTTATTTTTTCATTCAGTTCCAGTACCTACATCATTTAAATATAAAATCCATCGAATATATTGTAATTAACACATACCTGATCATCATTTACTGTTACAAATGCACGTTTTTGTTTCTAATTACGTATCGGACATTCAAAATTACAGTTTTTATTGCAAATATAAACTCTTAATTGTCGATCTTCTGTGAAAAAAAAAAAGTGTTAACAGACTTGAAACTTTATTTCTCATCTACATGATCTTCATTAACAATCTTTTTTAAAATATCCATAATTAAGAAATAATGATTGAAATGTGGGCAGTATGTAATTAGAAACCAGAAGACATGCATTTTCGCGTTAAATGGTGATTAGATACGTGTTAATTAGCACATACCGGAGGAATTCTATATTTGAATTATGTAGGTATTTGAATTGAACGAAATAAATAAAACAGAAAAGGAAGACCTTAATGATAGTCGAAAAAGCGATCACTTGATTTTTCGATTACTACTGTGCAACAGTACCAAATTTATTTTCCTTTTCAGCTTTTATTGAACAGTTTGCAGATTTATTACATCATAATACAGTAAAAATACATGGTGAAAATTGCCTTAATTTTAGTGACGTAAAGTGCCTCGTAAAACTTGAACATTGGTTTTATCGAGAACTTTTGAGAACAAATCGCACAGAAAAAAAAAGTTTGTCTTGATTGGTTGTAGCGTTCTGAAGCTGAGGGTGGAGGCCTTCTTGTTCCGGATTGTGATAGGTGATGAAACCTGAGCTCACCATTTTGAGCCCGAAACAAAACGACAGTCGATGGAATGGCGCCATTCCCACTTTCCACAGAAGAGAAAACAAAGCAACTGCTTCTGCCGGTAAGGTCATGATCACCATGTTCTGGGACTGGAAAGTTGTGAGTCTCATTGATTAGATACCAAGAGGCTGTGCCATTAATTCAGAAGCAAATGTCAACACATTAACAAAACTCAAGACCGCTTCCAGCGGCTTCGGCTCCACAGCACCGCAGGAGATATTTTGCTGCAACACGATAAAGCTCGGCCCCACACAAATCTGAGGATTGCTGCACACATCGCAAAACAGAGTTGGACAATGTTACCCCTCCCACCCTACAGCCCTGACCTGGCCCCCTCGTTTGGGCCATTAAAGGATACCACTCGTGGAAGATATTTTGAGGACTACGAGAAGGTGATTCACACAGTGAAGCAATGGCTCCACCACCAGAATAAGGATTGGTACCAACAGGGCATAAGAGCCCTTGTTTCGCACTGGAGGAAGGCCATAGAACGGGATGGAGAAAACGTGAAAAAATAGAGTGTGTAGATAAAACACCATTCTTCCGCGTGTGTAATTGTCATTATGTTCATTAAAGAATTGTTGAAGAAAAAGTATGCGTTGCATTACTTTCTGGCCAGCCCTCGTGTTTAACGTCCGTCAAGAATGCAGTCATTAGAGATGGAATGCAAGGTAGGTTTGGGGAATGGCGTGGAAGGAAATAGGCAGTACCCTTCTGAAACGAGCCATCCCGAGATTTGCATGGAGCAGTCTAGGGGAATAACGGGAAATCGAAATCTGGATGGCTAGATGGGGATTTAAATCGTCCCCCTCCTAAATGGGAGTCCACTGTGCAGTGGTTAACTGCTCTGCCTAGTTTAGTAAACCACACAGGGTTCTGACTCATCCCACAGATCTTCCACTACGTTCGGGTCGGGACTCTGGGCAGGCCAGTCCATTTCAGGAATGTTATTGTCCACAAACCACTGCCTCGCAGATGCTGTTTTTTGGCAGGGTGCATCGTCATGCTGTTACAAACAGCCGTCTCTGAACTGTTTCTATAATGTACGCAGTATACAATGCTGTACAATGCTTTCGTATCCTTCCACATTTACTATTTTCTTAAGCTCAATTAGAGAACTACAACGTATCAATGAAAAATACTCCCATACTGCAACATCACAACCTCCATATTTACTGTTGGCACTACCACATGACGACAGGTAATGTTCTCCAGGCATTCCCCAAACCCTTCCATCGGACTGCCACTTGGTACAATGTGATTCATCGCTGCAAATCACTCGTTTCCAGTCATCCATTTATACCACCTCAAGTATCGCCTAGGATTGAATACAGAAATGTGTGGCTTATGAGGAGCTGCTCGACCATTGCACCTCATTGAAATGATTCCTTCCACAATGCTCGACGTTCGCTATCCTTCAGTACATGAGATGTGCCTGGTCTTGTTTTAGCTGCGGTTGTTCTTTCGCGTTTCCTCTTCATAATCACATCACCAACAGTCGACTTGGACAGTTTTAGAATGGTTGAAATCTCCCTGTTGGATATGTTACTCAGGTGATATCCGGTAACCAATAGCGTTCGAAGTCACTGATCAGACCTGACCGGCACATTCTGATGTTACTTTTTCTCCACCGACAACACAGTTGCCTCCTTTTATAGTCGCGGGTCCGCCTATCGTGACACTTGTCGGCCAATTCTGCATTGCATAGGGGTGGTCGGCTACTATTGATCAAATAGTGTGTCTGGCAGAAATACCTTAGTCTTCAGATCTAAAACTCGACCAATATCGAATATTTTGAGAAGTAATAATCTTGATATGTAACTCGCTACAAGAGTTTTCTCCGTAATTAATAATAACGCTTGTTATCTTTACATTGTTTTGTTATCTATATTGAATTAAGCAAAAGTCATAAAACATAAAGTTGGTTCTTGTATAAAAACCGTACATTGTGCATATAAACAGATGAAACTTCTTATACATCTACATCTACATTGATATTCCGCAAGCCACCCAACGGTGTGTGGCGGAGGGCACTTTACGTGCCACTGTCATTACCTCCCTTTCCTGTTCCAGTCGCGTATGGTTCGCGGGAAGAACGACTGTCTGAAAGCCTCCGTGCGCGCTCTAATCTCTCTAATTTTACATTCGTGATCTCCTCGGGAGGTATAAGTAGGGGGAAGCAATATATTCGATACCTCATCCAGAAACGCACCCTCTCGAAACCTGGCGAGCAAGCTACACCGCGATGCAGAGCGCCTCTCTTGCAGAGTCTGCCACTTGAGTTTATTAAACATCTCCGTAACGCTATCACGGTTACCAAATAACCCTGTGACGAAACGCGCCGCTCTTCTTTGGATCTTCTCTATCTCCTCCGTCAGACCGATCTGGTACGGATCCCACACTGATGAGCAATACTCAAGTATAGGTCGAACGAGTGTTTTGTAAGCCGCCTCCTTTGTTGATGGACTACATTTTCTAAGCACTCTCCCAATGAATCTCAACCTGGTACCCGCCTTACCAACAATTAATTTTATATGATCATTCCACTTCAAATCGTTCCGCACGCATACTCCCAGATATTTTACAGAAGTAACTGCTACCAGTGTTTGTTCCGCTATCATATAATCATACAATAAAGGATCTTTCTTTCTATGTATTCGCAATACATTACATTTGTCTATGTTAAGGGTCAGTTGCCACTCCCTGCACCAAGTGCCTATCCACTGCAGATCTTCCTGCATTTCGCTACAATTTTCTAATGCTGCAACTTCTCTGTATACTACAGCATCATCCGCGAAAAGCCGCATGGAACTTCCGACACTATCTACTAAGTCATTTATATATATTGTGAAAAGCAATGGTCCCATAACACTCCCCTGTGGCACGCCAGAGGTTACTTTAACGTCTGTAGACGTCTCTCCATTGATAACAACATGCTGTGTTCTGTTTGCTAAAAACTCTTCAATCCAGCCACACAGCTGGTCTGATATTCCGTAGGCATACTGCATATTTCACACGAATTGTTAAGGAACTTGGAGGAAACAAAATGCTTCCTGCCAGAATGATATTTTGTCTTACAATCCTGTTGAAGAAGTTAACTAATTCACTCACAGTCCAAAAAATACTGAAATTTCCCCTTAGAATTTTAATTCTGTTGCTTGTAAAAAGAAAGGACTTTAATCGTTTCAGACTGTTGGTTACAGTATCACCCGTTCATATGTAAAAACGATGACCGTCGCATTAATATCGGAAATTTTGGCGAAATTATGTTAACTGTACAATTGCATATGTAAAACTAACACAAGATGTTCCGATGTTGATTTCGTCTGTAAATACACACTTCGCATGATGTGCAACGACAGAAATTTGGTTTATGCCCTCCGTCGCGTGACTTAGATATTGGTTTCAAACCGTGCTACTAAAGAGATGTGGTCTGCCCGTGTATTTGCTTTAGTGTGTGTCCTATTTTTAGATTGGAGTAACAGGGCACCCATGGTATAGGGTAGAACCTTTGATCAGCAATCAAAACGTCCTCGGGCCCGGGTTCGAAACGCACCACTGTTCAGATTTTGATTAATAATCACTATTGGCGGCCGAAGACTTCCGGCATAAGAAGTCAACCTTATTCTGCGAACGGTCTTGTCCAAGAGGGTAGAGGAGCGGACGGAGATTCAGTGCACTGTCTTGTCCTTGGGGTGGGAAACTGCCCCTAAAATGCTGAGGAATCAGCAGTGATCAATGGCATGAGGATGCAGAAGGCAATGGAAACCAAAGCATTAAAGACAGATGACATGTATCCACAGGACATGTGGCCTCTAACTGAAGAAAGAGAAGGTCATGACGATCTCTCCATTGGCAAAAGATACCGGAATAGTCCCCATTTCGGATCCCTGGGAGGGGACTGCCAACGAGGAGGTGACCTTGAGAAAAAGATTGACTAACCAAAAAAAAAAAAAAATGTTGCTTACCGCTTTAGTCAAGTTTAGTGTTGTCTCCTTCAATACTCCTTCTGATTGCACACACTTTTTCCAGCTCTTCTGCCATTGATGGTAACATTTCTGGAACTCATCTTCTGTGATATCCTCCAAGATCCTCGTCACAGCTTTTTGGACATCCTGTGTTGTTTGAAAATGGTGTCCCTTGACCACCGTTTTGACTCTTGGAAATAGAAAAAAGTCGCACGGAGCAATATCTGGTGAATAAGGTGGCCGTGGTAGTACTGAAATTTGTTTTGAGGTTAAAAATTGTTGTACTGACACAGCAGTGTGGGATGGCGCATTAACGTGATGCAGAATCCAATTATCAGCAGTATTGGCACGGACATGAAGAACTCTCTTACGAAGTCTTTCTAATATTTCTTTCTAGTAATACTGGTTAGCTGTTTGTCCAGGAGGCACCGACTCTTTATGAACAATTCCCTCGGAATCAAAGCAGCACACAGGCATGTATTTCACTTTTGACTTTGACATAGGAGCTTTTTTTGGTCTGGGTGATCCCTTTGAGCACCATTGCGAACTTTGGCGTTTTGTCTCTGGATCGTACTGAAAAAACCAACTTTCATCACCAGTGATAACACGGCTCAACAATTCTGGATTGATTTCCGTTTGCTCTAACAGATCGGCTGCCACGTTTTTCTGTGTTTCTCGCTATTGTAGTGTGAGATTTTTGGGGACCATTTTTGTACAAATCTTTCTCACGCCAAGATCTTCAGTTATTATTAGACGAACCGTTTCTCGATTGATGTCCAGTTCTTCTGCAATCATTTTCACGGATAATCTTCGATCAGATCGTAAGAGTTCACGCACCCTGGCCAAATTGACATCCGTCCATGAGGTTGATGGCCGTAAATTGCGGTCTTCATCTTCAACATTCGATCTGCCTTCACTAAACGTTTTATGCCAACGAAAAACTTGAGCTCTTGACATAACCTCCTCTCCAGAAGCCTTCTGAAGGTTACCGTAAGTTATGGTCGCGTTTTCACCCAATTTAACGCAAAAAGAAATGGCATACCGTTGCGCAATATTATGCGGATCCATTTCCATGACGAGAGACACAAACACATGTTAACTTACTACAGCACAACTCACGACTGAGCAGTTGCATCAATGTGCCGCTTGGACTAGAAGCAGCTTATAGACCAAGGTCAAAGATATTGTGCCTACGAAAGCCTGCAGGTTTGACACATCTTGCAAAGAAAATAAGTCTCATTACTTTATTGTCGCACCTCATATATAGACTTCATCTTTAAGATGTAGAAACACGCTTACCAACTTTCGTTTATGTCGCGCAGTTCCTTCACAGTGCTGAGATTTTTTTTCCCGTCGGTGTATTAAGAGAAGAAATAACTAATTTCAACACAAAGTCATCCTGAAGAAAACTCTGAAATTTGTCATGAAAATAGTTACAAATTTATGAACATGGTAAACATTATTGTGTAGACTATCCAGCTGAAATGTGTGCATGTGTGATCTGAAATATACACTACTGGCCATTAAAATTGCTACACCACGAAGCTGACGTGCTACAGACACGAAATTTAACCGACAGGAAGAAGATGCTGTGATATGCAAATGATTAGCTTTTCCGTGCATTCACACAAGGTTGGCGCCGGTGGCGACACCTACAACGTGCTGACATGAGGAAAGTTTCCAACTGTTTTCTCATACACAAACAGCAGTTGACCGGCGTTGCCTGGTGAAACGTTGTTGTGATGCCTCATGTAAGAAGGAGAAATGCCTACCATCATGTTTCTGACTTTGATAAAGGTCGGATTGTAGCCTATCGCGATTGCGGTTTATCGTATCACAACATTGCTGCTCGCATTGGTCGAGATCCAATGACTGTTAGCAGAATATGGAATCGGTGGGTACAGGAGGGTGACACGGAACGCCGTGCTGGATCCCAACGGCCTCGTATCACTAGTAGTCGAGATGACAGGCATCTTATCCGCATGACTGTAACGGATCGTGCAGCCGCGTCTCGACCCCTGAGTCAACAGATGGGGACGTTTGCAAGACAACAACCATCTGCACGAACAGTTCGACGACGTTTGCAGCAGCATGGACTATCAGCTCGGAGACCATGGCTGCGGTTATCCTTGACGCTGCATTACAGACAGGAGCGCCTGCGATGGTGTACTCAACTACGAACCTGGGTGCACGAATGGCAAAACGTAATTTTTTCGGATGACTCCAGGTTCTGTTTACAGCATCATGATGGTCGCATCCGTGTTTGGCGATATCGCGGTGAACGCACATTGGAAGCGTTTATTCGTCATCGCCATACTGGCGTATCACTCGACGTGATGGTATGGGGTGCCATTGGTTACACGCCTCGGTCACCTCTTGTTCGCTTTGACGGCACTTTGAACAGTGGACGTTACATTTCAGATGTGTTACGACCCATGACTCTACCCTTCATTCGATCCCTGCGAAACCCTACATTTCAGCAGGATAATGCACGGCCGCATGTTTCAAGTCCTGTACGGGCCTTTCTGGATACAGAAAATGTTCGACAGCTGCCCTGGCCAGCACATTCTCCAGATCTATCGCCAATTTAAAACGTCTGGTCCATGGTGGCCGAGCAACTGGCTCGTCACAATACGCCAGTCACTACTCTTGATGAACTGTGGTATCGTGTTGAAGCTGCATGGGCAGCTGTACCTGTACATGCCATCCAATCTCTGTTTGACTCAATGCCAGGCGTATCAAGGCCGTTATTACGGCCAGAGGTGGTTGTTTCTGGGTTCTGATTTCTCAGGATCTATGCACCCAAATTGCGTGAAAATGTAATCACATGTCAATTCTAGTACAATATATTTGTCCAATGAATACCCGTTTATCATCCGCATTTCTTCTTGGTGTTGCAATTTTAATGGCCAGTAGTGTAAGTATTCTGTTAATAACGCCACGTATTACTCGTACCTGTACGCAAGATAAGATAGTCTTGGGTGAAATTTGCGCCCAATTAAACAAGGACTTAATCGAAAACTTTACACTTCTAAACATTTGTGTTAATTACGACAGTATTTGATAAGGCAGTGGCGGCTCCTAATTTCACAGCTGAAATTATCTCACAAACAGTTTTCTTGTGCACTCGTGTTTACTGCAACGTTCTTCGTTTCTATACTTTCACCTGTGTCAGTTTCTGCTGCGAATTATGTTACACCCAGTACACAAGTTTTGCTCCTGCCCGCCCCTGGCGCCACTTTCAGCTTTGAGCCCCGAGCGGCCACTTGTGTCGCTTCTACTCGTCTACATCTACTTCTACACTATGTGATCAAAAGCATCCGGACACCCCAAAAACATAGGTTTTTCATATTAGGTGCATTGTACTGCCACCTACTGCTAGGTACTCCATATCAGCGACCTCAGTAGTCATTAGACATCGTGAGAGAACAGAATGGGGCGCTCCGCAGAACTCATGGACTTCGAACGTGGTCAAGTGATTTATTTATTTATTTCGAGTCAAAAACATTACAACAATATTTACAATATATACAATATAACAAATCAGGTCAAATCATAAAAGAACAAACTAAACGGTATTAGCCCAAAATTGTGCAACGGCAGCAGCATTGTCTGAAACATCAACAAGCTCTTGTGTGGAACATGATACAGGACATCTAGGACAGTTAATTAAATGTTTGGTTGTCTGTTCTTCTCCGCAGTCACACAAGGTGGAAGATTCCTTCATGAAGCCCCATTTAAACAGATTGTCCTTAGTTCGTCCGACGCCACTCCTGAGCCGATTTAGAGACTTCCACACTGTCCAGACTTGATTTCCACCAGGAGGAAGGGTCTCAGAAGGAGTCATCCAATCGTTACTGTCCTGTATGGTACAAGTCATCTCATGCAAAGCAGGTTGATGTGGCCCTGAACGAAACCTGCAGGACAGTAACGGGATGCCTCAAAGCTACACCTATTGATAAACTCCATAAACTAGCAGGTATTGCTCCTCCAGACATAAGGCGTGAAGTCGCAGCCAAACTTGAGAGACATAAAGCAGATCATAACACCGATCACCTGCTACATGGATACCAGCTACCAATTAGTAGACTCAAATCTAGGAGGAGCTTCATGAGAACTACTACACCCCTCACCGGTCGGACTGGAGCAGCCAGACTATCTCAGTGGTCAAGTGATTGGGTGCCACTTGTGTCATACATCTGAACGCGAGATTTCCGCACTCCTAAACATCCCTAGGTCCACTGTTTCCGATGTGGAAACCCGAAGGGACACATACAGCACAAAAGCGTGCAAGCCGACTTCGTCTGTTGACTGACAGAGGCCGCCAACGATTGAAGAGGTCGTAATGTGTAATAGCAGAAATCTATCCAGACCATCCCACAGGAATTCCAAACTGCATTCAGGATCCACTGCAAGTACTATGACAGTTAGGCGGCTACTCACAAGCCACACTTCACACCGGCAAACGTCAAACGGCGCTTCGCTTGGTGTAAAGAGCGGACCATTGGACGATTGAACAGTTGAAAAACGTTGTGTGGAGTGATGAATCACGGTACACAATGTGGCGATCTGATGGCAGGGTGTGGGTGTGGCGAATGCCCGGTGGACGTCATCTGCCAGCGGGTGAAGTGGTGGTGTTATGGTGTGGTCGTGTGTTTTATGGAGGGGGCTTGCTCCTCTCGTTGTTTTGCGTGACACTACATTGCCTCCCACTGCTGTCGCGCAATTCGGGGATGACGATTGCATCTTTCAACACGATCGCGCACCTGTTCATAATGCACGGCCTGTGGCAGAGTGGTTACACGACAATAACATCCGTGTAATGCACTGTACTGCACACAGTCTTGACCTGAATCCTGTAGAACACCTGTGGGATGTTTTGGAACGTGGACTTCGTGCCAGACCTCACCGACCGACATCGATACCTCTCCTCAATGCAGCACTCCGTGAAGAATGGGCTGCCATTCTCCAAGAAATCTTGTAGCACCTGATTGAATGTATGCCTGCGAGAGTGGAAGCTGTCATCAAGGCTAAGGGTGGGCCAACGCCACATTGAATTCCAGCATTACCGATAGAGGGTACTGCGAACTTGTAAGTCATTTTCAGCCAGGTGTCCGGATACTTTTGATCACGTAGTGTACGTCTCCATCCATACTCTGCAGTCTACTGTGAAGTGTATAGCAGAGGGTACGTCCCAATGTATCAAGTATTGGGGCTTTCTCCTATTCCATTCACATAAGGAGCACGGGAAGAAGGATTGTTTAAATGCCTCTGTGCATGCTGTAATAAGTCTGATCTTGTCCTCACGATCCCTATGGGAGCGATACGTAGGTGGCTGGAATATATATCCTGGCATCATTCTAAGCTGGTTCCTGAAATTTTGTAAGCTGGCTTTTTCGGGATAGTTTACGTCTTTCTTCAAGATTCTGTTAGTTCAGTTCTTTCAATGACACTCTCCTGCATGTCAAACAAACCTCTGACCATTCGTGCTGCCATTCTCTGCATGCGTTCAGTCGCCTTTGTTAGTCCTGTCTGATACTTGAGTGATATTCTAGGATAGGTCGCATGAATGATTTGTAAGCAATCTACTTTGTAGAATGATTGCATTTGCCTAGTATTCTACCAATAAACCAAAGCCTGCTACCTTCTTTACTCACAACTGAGCACATGTGATCATTCTGTTTCATGTCCCTATGGAGTTTTATTCCTGGGTATTTGTACGAGTTGATCGGTTCCAACAGTGACCCACTGATGTTGTAGTCATAAGATATGACCTTTTTTCGTCTTTTGGAGTGCACAATTTTATAATTCTGAACGTTTAAAGAAAGTTACCAATCTCTGCACCACTTTGAAATCTTGTCAAGATCTGGCTGATATTTGTACAGTTGCTTTCAGACAGGACTTCATTTTAGGTATCTGTATCATCTGTGAAAATTCTGAAGTTACTATTCATATTGTCCGCAGGCTCATTAAGATACAAGGGACATTCTGTAAGTCATGGCAACGATTGTATGTTGTGCCAATGTCTGGCATCACCATAATTGCAGTAAATACATTCGAAAGCCCCGGTGAAAACATTACAGGAGTCAAGACACATTGCAACCGCATGTGGGGTTGGCTCGGTGCCAACACCTGAAACATCCAGTATGAGATTGGCTACAATTTGGATCCTTCTCTACACACCAGACCTCAGTCCATGCGACTTAGGCCTCATCTCACAACTGAGGAAACCGTTGCATGGGAGGCGCTTTGCAAACAGGGCAGATATCCTCACGGCATGTCAGTGACAGGTGGCACACATTGGTGACAATAGAAATGGCGTTCATCGCCTCCCCTATCAGTGGCAAAGCTGTGTATATGCACTGGAGGATTATTTTGAGACACAGTATGTTGATTTTGATTCATTTTTATTCGTGCACAATGAATTTACACAGAGTTCCTACGCCTATGTTAATACACACTGATGTACCGGTTCAATGCGCAGCGTGGAATTCTCATGTTGTCGCACTGTCGCAAGAAATACCATAGTCGCCATGACTTGTGGGACGACCCTCGTATAACAAAAATAGCAAGAGACCCAACACGCTGCAGTGAGGTACACACGAAATTACCTGTAGATTAACCGAAGAGTCTCAATCTAAAATAACTTGCTGCATTCTCCATACCAAGAAATCCTCAATCCAGTCACGGATTTCGCTTGACACCTCATATAATCGTACTTTTGACAATAATGAATCAAATGATTTTCGGGAATTGTCGCTTGGGCCGTATACCGGTCTTGACTGTTGCTCAGAAATATTTCTTTTATGTTTAATGTAGAATCCATTGCCTCACCCTAGTACATCAGGTAGTAAAATGTCACAGGGCACAGAGCTTAGCGATACTGCTGGAACATTGTCACTAGACTCTCTAAACAAGTTAACCGAGTTGACTGTCCTTAGGTTGATGAATGGTACAACATATTTGCGCATACTGTTAACAGGATTAGAACCTGTTTAAGAGCAATTCAGGTGGGTGGTAGTATCGTATAGGAAATACTAACACTGGTTGGAAAGCTGTTCCCAATATAAGCTGCTTCGAATGTCTGTGTAGATGTGTGGTCTTATATTCAATGGGAACAGGGGATAATAGAATAACCCTTATGAAACTAAAAGAAAGACTTCACAGTTAAATAAATCGCAGTGATAGCCAAAATAAACACAGCCTACTCGACAGTGCATCTTCGCACAAATTCTGCTGTTGGATAACATGACTGTTGCTCCACTCTGTGCATAGAAACCTGTTTGAATTCTACTGTCCACGAGCTGGTCCACAATTTCCTGCTTAAACCTGTTGCCACTCTTCGAAGGCGGGTCTTTTTGAGAATGTCCGTTGATCTAGAAGGATTCCTGTGACCACATACTGCAACTTTCAACAGTTCCCAAGTATTCTCAACTGGGATTCATGCCAACAGATACCACCGGCCATTCTATTCCTCTCTAATGAAGCACGGTGGTCTCCAAGTGGGCGCGGCGTGCTCGCCCATTTTCGTCTTGAAGGACGAGCCCATCATAGAAATGTCAACTTAGTGCTGGAAGACAGGTTTATGGCTACTGTCCAGATACCGCAAAGCCCTTAAATGGTCCCTAATAGTAATAAGTGGCGTTCGTCATTACTTGATAGTGGCCCAAAGCAAGAGACGTGCGCCTCCCTGCTGAAGCCGTTAGACTCCATGTCTGAGACAAGCATCGGTAAATGGCTATCTTCACAGTCTTCTACGACAATCGTCAGGCATCATACAAACCCTGAATTCATCTGTGATGAGAACCCAACGCCACTGAACCAAGGTCAGTAGAAGGTATTCCGTTGTTCAACATCTTTGCTCATCATGGCGCTGGGAGAATCGTATTGTTATTTCTAACGAACTCCTAGAAGCCAAATTGACCTTAAAAGATGGCTACATGCTGGCCCTCCCAGTTCTTTCTAAAGAGGCAGTGCGCAGGGCTGTTGCATTCTCTATTCCCATACTACGAGTCACTAGGTAACAGTCATCAATTGATGTTGCCCGTGGCTGATACAAACTGAAAGAGGCTCTGTGGTCTTCATGAGGTGATTTTAATTATGTTAAAACTGGTCCTCTGTCTGAGATAACAATGTTCTTTAGTCACAGTGACCACATCCAACTGAGCGGCACCCATATATCGTTATTTCCCTGTGATCTTAACGAGGACTCTAAAGACGAGAGATTTTATGTGTACTAGGCTAAAACTGTAGACTTTGAGGAACTTCCTGGAACCGTAAGACAAATGGAATCGCCTCGTCGTCCTCGAACTTAAGTTGAATATACCCAAGAGAACGTTGTAACTGTGCAACAGGCGTCAGAAATTTGGCCCGGGAATGGCTGCTGCTGGGTCACTGCTACCCAAACACAGTGGTCTCCAGCACCAGTAATAGGAACGACTACAACAGTATGCCGACTGATCAGTCGTTGTACAGCTGGGTCCTAGTGTCATGAATTTCAACAAGGTTCTCATACAGAAGATGCTGGAGCGTAATGGCATGAATGGAACAAGGAGCACCAGGAATACTCCCATAACGCTGCACAGGCAAATTCCTGAAGATCAGGAGTTTCACTTTCGCCATGAATGTTGATAAAAAAATAGAACTACAATATGACCAACCTAGGAGTCCTCACTGAGTGTCAGCTGGTAACAAATGGCGTGGAATGTTGCATGCTATTAGGATGGAGGTGACAATTTTTTGCCTGGGGGCACGGATACGGCCAGACATTACTGAGATGATAAGGTCTCTGCATCTGTTTCGTGACAGTGTATTTAGCAGGATGTTTTCTTTATTTCCTGATCACACAAAAAATCACTTGGGCTTGAAAACTTTTGTCTGAAATGCATTCCCATCTGTCATTACCCATTGTTTGGGCACTGGGCAGTCCCACGGTGTATGTTTTCGTGTGTGTTGAATGTCACAATTGGGTTCATTCGATCCTCATATGCTGACTGTGAGTAGATAAATCGAATTTGGGCTCTGTCTTGCAAGAAAGTATGAGGTCAGGTGGTCGAGATATGCTTTACCTCTAGACAACTTCTTGTATCATAAAGAAAAGTCCCTATCTCTTGTTCCCTTATCCGAATGAATCTTATTGCTCTTCTTGAATATTTAAACAGGAATTTTTAATTTCAATTGAAAATTCCTTTTATACATCTAAAAATTTGTGTCGTTTGTTTGCAGTTCGGCGGACGATGGTTTTCCAGTGGGACGTAGAAGCTCCACTCGACACCACCATCACCATCATATGCAGCAGGCACACAGTCAGCCAGGCTCACGGAATTCGAGCGAAAAGAAGAGGCCATCTCGGTGCTCTGTGCGTCGCTCTGCGAATAGCAGCATCAGGGAGAGACAGCACGAATCTGATCACGACCGGGACCATGAAAGAGAGTGGCCCAGTGCTGGATCGAGAACTGGTGCTGCTGGGTCGCCATTACCCAAACATAATGGGTTGCATCACCAGCAACAGGCGCAACCACAGCAACACACCGACAGATCAGCCGACGTACAGCTGGGTCCCAGTGTCATGAATCTCAACAAGGTCCTCATGCAGAAGATGCTGGAGCGTACTGGTGTGACTGGAACAAGGAGCGCTGGAAATACTCCAATAAGCCTGCGCAGGCGAATTCTTGAAGGTGAAGGAGTACCACTTTCGCCATCCAGGCTGATAAACAAAAATATTAGACCACTGCATCCCATGAATTGTAACACTGGTGCCAATGGGAACTGGAACCAAGATGTCTCACCTAAGATGATTACAGACGTATACTGCTCCCCTCAGAAACAGCGTTCAAATTCCGTGAGCTCAACAGCCAGACGAAGCGACACTGGCTGCGGAGGTATCTACAGTGGAGGAAACGGCCTGATGCGCAATGGTGCACGAGGTAATGCCAATTATTTGGCAACATTTTCATCTGAGATGGCACTTGTGGAAGCAGACAAAGAAGCGGACCGTAAATATAGGGAGTTAATCCTAGAAGCAGAAAATATTCTGGTCAGCATGAAAGGAGGTATAATGGATAAAACTACAAATTTCATGCTTCCAAAACCTAAACCATATTTCTTGAACTCAAATTATCTCAATGACAATTGTCCCAGAACCAAACCACCAGCAATGCTTAAAAATTCTGCTAATGAAGAAACGATAGTTTTAAATTCTGGCTCCAGAAATGAATTGAGGTCACCACCAGAAATTTTAAGATCACGTACAACCTCACCAAAACGAATTGTAGAGAATCACAATGAAGATCAAGATTTGCAAAATGGTAACACGTTTTTGATGACAGGAGAGGACTCATTCAAGCGACATAAAGAGCCAGACAAAATCCTAGCCAGCCCAAGAAAGAGACAGAACAGAAATATCAGAAGTATGCCAGTGCAAGGATCCAGTTCATCTGAATCTGATGGCTCCTCAACCCCACATCAGGAAGATGTAACTTTCTCGCCAAAGATACCAGTTTCTGCCAGCACTAATAATTTTCAGAGACCTGCTCTGACAACATTCCGCTCTATTGATATTGGAAATGCAGCTGATGGGTCTAGATACTGCCCACAAAGCGAACCTGTCAAAAGGAAGGTATACACATGCAGTGCAACATTTGACAGACTGCAAAAGTCTTTAGAAAAAAGCCAGCATACATCTTTCAGACAAAAAGGCGGTTCTGCCAAAAATACTACCAATGAAGGTAAGTATTTTATGATATTTAAAAATAATAATGTGGGGAAAAATTAGAATATGTGATAACTTAATTCAGCTTTTGGATTGCTTGTTTGTAATAAATATGTCTCATAAAAAACCTTAGGGAATGAAAATAACAACATAGACGATCCATGTACTCTGAACTCTCTTATAGATGTTTTTTGTATGTATGTTTGTGTGAGTATGTGTAGTTTTATGTGAATGTAAACTTCACTTGTTCCTCAATGTATAGTTTCCGTGTGAAGCCTCTAAACTGAGATGACAGAATCTGTAAATAAAAATTTTATGGCTATGGCATCTGGCAAACACAACACTGAACTCAGTTAGTGACTACCTCAACGATCTCATTCATAAATGGATGTGATCCAGAATTTGTCAACTCCTCAGCAAAAGAGTAGGGAGACACTTCACTCACAACCTCATGCTACATTGGAGTTTGATTGACCACCCATGTTCTCTGTCAGCACTGTGACATTTGACAGAAAATGATTAATCACAACAACAGTAAACTTATAAGAGAATAACACTGTTGTTATTAGCAAATCCTCTTTCCTGTTAAGTCTTTTTATTTTTGTTTAAAACATGTTTATTGACAAGCTCCAGCATGATGTAATACTGCTATGGAGTTTCAACAGAATGCAAAAGAAAAAAGTGAAAAATGTCAGTGTGTGTGCGTGTGCGCGTGTGTGTATGTGTGTGCGTGAGAGAGAGAGAGAGAGAGAGAGAGAGAGAGAGATGAACTCAGTAAGAAGTAGGAAACAGCGTGAAACAAGACACACACAACCAAATCACTCTCATCCATTGCTCCATAGTCCAGGTTTTATGGCTTCAACAGCACATTTTCCTGTTAAACGACATTTTCATCACTGTTAAGTGGTTTTGGAGTTTCAGCTCGCTTTACAAAGCCTCATTATGGAGCTCCCTTTGTGTTTTTTTGTGTTGAGTTGGTGCTGACAGAGTTCGCAAGTGTGGTATTAAGTTCTACAGTTACTTTAGCAGCTGTCGTCCCCTTATTTTTCGTCACAATTCTCTTCAATGATCATCTGTCATGATCACTCAATACACATTTTTGGCCCTGTTATGACTCAGCAAATGATGTTTTTCTGCTTTCCCTGTATTTCATATAAATATTCAATATTGTGCCACTAAAAACACCAAACACTTTTGCTCACATGAGCATCAACAATACGCCTACGTTCAGGTTCAATTAGCTCCTACATAATTCACTTACTACTACTACTACAACACAGTACATGACTGACACTCTTAATGTATTGATGATGTTGCACAGGTGTCATTCATGGCCCAATAAACAGCAAAATGTGCAGACTTGGCTAGAATCTTGCATTTATCTTCAAGCACACGTTTCCCATGGTGTTTCCATATTTTTGTTCGGTGCACATTGTTCATCAAAGCTGCTAGAAACAGTTCACCAGAGTGGCTAAAAAAGGTGTTTCTATTCAGTTATCTCTGTCACTAAGGGACAGCTGTATGAATTTGGAATGTTCTTGGAATAGCACGGGAACCATATTGCACCAGTGTGAGACAACACCTAACTGGAGTATAAACTGGGGATAAGCTGTCCCCTGATTTTGGACTGGATTTGATAGGCTACCTGGAAAAAAACTTTTTTATGAGTGTGTCAAAAACAGCTATAAAAAAGCTGGCCAGCTGCGAGTACGACTCATGCACTGAGGCTTCCATACAAACTTTAGTTATGTGTAGGCCCTATAGACAGATCATCCATTCTGGGAATCAAGGATCTTGATGATTTTTGCCTGTTATTGACACAGATACTGGTAAGATATCAATCCCAGGGATTTCAAGATTTTCGAGAATATTTTACTTTCAGGTTTGAAGCCAGGTAACAAATGACAAAAGAAATTTTGCATGTGATATCAATATGAATTCACAGTTTTCGGATTTTTTCCTTTATTCATACTGTGAAATCTTCCTCCTTGCTAAATTTTATGAGTCCACATCAAGGGGAAGTACCAAATAGATTTTAATGAGCGAATTTGAGAGTGCCAGTATCAAAACATGACATAAAGGACCGTATTTTTGATTGGATTGACTTAAAAGCTTAAAATTATTACACCATCAGAGAACTATAGACCTCAGTAAGCAACATAAATTTCAACTTCTATGACTCCCCAGGTTTCAAACAGATGAACAGGCAAGAAAATGATCATCAGTTCTCTTTTACTGATTGAGGTAGGTCCTACGGAACAGTAAAGATGGAGAGTTTTTAATCAGAAAGAAAAATAACAAGAAAGTGGCACACAGACGCAGTGATTTTGAAGAATACATGTATTCAAAAACTGCAGTTAGATTTTGGCTGTCGAACGATTCTGTTTTTTGTTATTTCGGCTGTGTAAAAGAAAGAAGTGCAGCATTTGACTGACCCATGCATCTCCATCTGTGTCTGAGAGAATATTCTACCCCTGGCATGTAGGCTGCCTGGCACAGGTAGTATTGGCATGGCTTCCAGGGACTTCCGGTGCAGATGGGCAGAGTGGGGGCAGGGGAGAGGAGATGGATAGTGACAGAGGGGATGGATGTTGTGGACAGAGAGAAGGGAGGAAGAGGAGATAGGTAGAGAAAGAAGGAAGGAGGTGTGTTTTGAGGGTGTATCAGCTTGCCTTGCAGGGGATGGGACTGGACAGGGCTGAGCAGAGGGGGAGTGTGAGAGAAGAATAGTGAGACAGAGAGGGGAGGGTGATATGGAGATTTAGAGAAGGGATAGGAGGGGGTGATGTACATAGAAAGTGTGGAGGAGGATGAGATGGATGGAGATGGACAGAGATGAGTGAGGAGAGGATGTGGACAGGGACAAGGACAGGGGAGGAGGGGAATATGCATGAGGCAGGTGGAAGGTATGCATATTGGAAAGGAAGGTGAGGAAGTAGGAGATTGAGAGAGAGAGGGGTAGGAAGATATGACTAGAGAGGAAGTGGCTGAGGTGATGGACAACATGAGGGGGGGGAGTGGGGAGAAGGAGATGGACAGATAGAGGGAGAGAGGGGTAGGAAGATATGACTAGAGAGGAAGTGGCTGAGGTGATGGACAACATGAGGGGGGGAGTGGGGAGAAGGAGATGGACAGATAGAGGTGGTAGAATGAGGTGGATGGAGACTGGGGACAGGAAGAGGCAGACACAGAAATGGGGCTGGAGGAGATGTATACAATAACTGTGCCAAATGTGTATGTGAATGAAGCAGTAGGGGTAAGGCTAGCAGATTAAAATATTTATGAAGTAGCTATCATGATTATTGCTGTGGTAATAATTAATAGCACTTTGATTGACAGAAATAGTGTAGCAGAACACAAGCATAAAAGCTTTAAGTTAAGACAAGAAACAAAGAACTTGCCAGCTACCTCGTCCTCCCTCCCATAGCTACTAGAGGTCATTACACAAGTCAAAGTTAAGTTTATGGTAGGGACAATTCATCTAACATCTTGCTGAGATAAAACAACAACAGAAAACAGAAACATCCAGCTGAGATAAAACAACAACAGATAACAGGATGGATGAGTCATATGTTTAATTTTATCTCAGAAGTGTAAAATGAGTTATGGCAATTCTTTGCAAATACTGGCAACTGTTATTTTTATTCATATGTGTATGAATATTATTATTACTATTATTTTTATTATTAATGACCACCATTTTCCATTCACAACAATTGAAAAAGTGTATTAAGAATGGATGTATGAACAGAGGCTTACAATTACAAATTTTATGTTATTTAGGTCCCCTATTGCTATTTTTGTTCATTATTCATAGTCCCTGGGAAACTTCTATTATTTGTGTAACACATCTGAATTGTCAGACAATAAGTTTTTCTCAGTGTTCTCTTGTGTTAGGTGAAGTTCTGAAAAGACTTCTGAATTTGTGCCTTGAACAATTCAGAACAACATTTTCATTAAGTACTTACTAATTCACTGTAACTGCCACATAACATAGAATTATAAATATAACAGAAGCTACGACAGATTATTTCACTATATTTACCTTGAGAGGCATCATAATCTAAGTGATAGCAGTGTCCTTTCACTGTAAACTTGTTTTATCTCATATATTATACTATCCATTGTAAGTAATTACCATACATGGGGAACCACTTGTTTGCAATCTTTGTTACTTTTGCTGGGCATAATATTGCCTTCTTTCATCTTTTGGTGCATCAAATTTCAGCTTCAGTTATTCCCAAATCTACATGCCATTGTTAGGGAATTGAAAATCTAACATGTTTCCCCATGTTTTATTCTGAAACACTTGATTTACCCCTTACTGGTAAAACAACAAATATCAGATCCTTCATTTAACAGACATCAAGGTAAGAGTGTTGTATCACATTTAAACAAAGCTTTAAAGCTGGATAAAATGGTAATCATTAACTTTGTCACCAGATGTGACACTGTCCAATCACTTTCTTTCCACAAAGTTGTCTTAATATTCGTTGCCATTTACTTTTTGTAAATAAAGCTCTCACCATTGTGTATTATTTAAAAATACATGTGCTCAGTAACAATGTTTGTACTTATAATTGTCAAGAATTTTGTTTCTAATCTTAGCAGGAGAGAAGAGTGGGCGTGAAAGCTTAAAAGAGAAGTTAGAACAATTGCGGAAAGAACGTCTTGAAGTTGAAGCAAAAGTTCGAGAGGCACAAGAAGATGAAAGGAGAAGATTTGATGACAAAAGGCAGTTTTCTCTGTTACGGCGTCAGATGCTTGTACATACAATTGAAGGCCTGAAGAAAAGTCTTGAGGACCAATCAGCTAAACTTCAGGAAACTTACCAGCCAGATATTGAAGTACCTGTAAGTAACAGGAGGCACTCAAGCAGCAGTATTGGCCTGCAGCAGGAGGCAGACTGCATTGAAAATGATCAGTAGCAAAGCTAATGAGTAAGGAAGGAAAGTGCAAATGTAGCACCTAAAGTATCATTATAGTGCCCTATGAAGGGCTTCTTATGAGACTGATAAACTGGTTTATGTGTTAGGAGCTATCAAAAACTCCCCATTTGAGTGTCGAATTAAAAAAAAAAAAAAATATGTTTATTCAATGGGAGCAACAGAAAGTGTCTTGAGCAATTCTATTTTGATATCTAAGCGTCACAATAATATGAAGTCATGAGCTTCTGGAAGTTATGCATATTCCTTTTTTTTAATAATTGATATATGTGGACAATGCAAATGACTATAATTGATGTTCAGTTGTGTAAAAGAATGTATTTATGTATATATATATCACTCAAGAAGCAATTGGTAAATAAATATGAGAGACTGTTGGCAGTGCTCAAGCACAGTAAATATGCAATATTCCTGAGGCTGTATACTCTATAATTGTTATCCAGTATAAAGTGGTTTCCACTAAAAGCATAGAAGTTTTATAGAACACAGTGAACCTCCTGTAGAATTTCACAAGTAAATTAACAAATTGCATTGGTTCCAAGTGATGTCTTGCACAATAATGAATAATGAGGTAGAAATAGAAATAAATTGCCCATTCAAGATGTGTTGACGAAAAGTTTATATCTGCATTTGGAAAAAAATGTTAGTTAATCTAAAACCTGCTTGAGAAAATTGTAAAACTTTTGTTATTCAGACATAAAATTTGCAGCTATTGTCTTATTTTTAACAGCATCTTAATACTGATATACTGAATTGGGCAAATGATGTATATTATTTTTCTTATATTAAGCTGTAGAAGTATTCCATGAATGTTTGTAGTCCCTAGAATGTATAATATTCCTCTAGGATGGAAAGAAAAATGATATATGCATTGGCAAGGAAAACAGTAGCTGTCAAATCTTAACTAGGAGAAACCTGTTAACCAAACCACAATATCTACAATGCTAGAATGACAGAAAAATGTCATGTAGAAAATATTAGAATAATAAAACTTAAAATAGCATCTCCCAGATAGCTTTGTCATATAGATTGTGGTAGAAACAATACGTTTGTTAGACAATTGTGTCAATATGCAATTAGCAGCTGTTTTCCAATAGAGTGTCTCATTTATGTAACTTCCTGCTGTGAACAAACTACAGGTACTATCATCAACCTTTGGCACACTTTTTTCCCAAAATATTTACAGATTGGTTCACTTCAAATAACAATCTGTGTACCACTTTAAAACTGTGTCTTCAGAAAAGAACCAAAGCAATTACTTACGTGAATCTTTATAGTTTGTATCTATGAAAAGATCTACTGAAATACCAAAGAAATAAGTTGGTAAGAAAAGTTTATGATAATATTGAAGAGGATTTCTATTACAGTGCTCTGGCATAGTGAAGATATGGCTGTGTGCAGAAAATGTAGTTACTTCAGTTTTCTGTTTTTGTATTTTGTTTCATTTTATGTATGGAAATATTATTTATATGACAGTTTTGTTAACAAAATGAAGTTTCATCTGATATTTTGAAACTGAACTTTGTAAATAAAAGATATTAAGTTATGTTTTCCTTTTGTATGCATATCCTTTACTACTGTATTTATTTCATATGATACTGAAGTTATTTAATATGCACAAAGGATTGTGGCAATCTAATCACAATGTTGAATACTGCCTCATACCTATGAAATATTACATGAAATTATTAAAAACAAACAAAATCTGAAGCTCTTTCAGTTTGCAGTAGAATATCCATTTATTGTGCAAAAATACATGTCTTTAAATGAAACCAATAGTTAATTAGGTCTGATTTAATTACTAGTACTTAATTATTCAAAGACCACAAATCAACAATAAAATATCAGTGTTCTAGAATAACTAGAATTTGGCACTTGAGGTTCCTTCACAACATACCAAAATGTTAATAAAGTGTTCAAAGAAATTACACACAACAGAAGTTAGAAAACAAAGATATCCAGATTCCTGGATGATAGGAAACAGTTGAGAAGGCACTGGAATCAAAGTAATAAATGAAATAATAGCAAAATATAAAGGATGTAGAGTAAATAACAAGTGAGAAATAGAGGAAGGAAAAATGAGGTTATTTTTAAATACAAATAAAATCACATGAAAGAAGAACTACACAATATGAACCATAACAATGAGTGGGGTGAAGGGTTCATTGTTGACAAGTTTCAAAGCAAAGGGAAGATAAGGTACAATGATATGACAGGTGTTAATTATGGTCTATCCAGAAATGATAGCAAAATTAATCACATCACTATAAAGCCTTAATTGTGAAGACTTAATCTTTTTGTATGACTGTTCTTGATTATACAGCCAAATCACCAGAGTTGTAGTGTCAGCTACTACCTTTGGACATATTAATCTGATATTGCATTTACTTATTACTGTTACTATCCTGACTTTTCTATTCTATTATTTAAGTAGGACATACATGTTACACACGTAGTTCATTAAAGACTAAATTTAACTTGGACTTCACCATTTATTTTATTTTCTTATATCTCTCTCTCTCTCTCTCTCTCTGTCTCTCTCTCTCTCTCTCTCTCTCTCTCTCTCTCTCTCTCTCTCTCTCTCTCTCTCACACACACACACACACACACACACACACACACACAAAAAAAAAAACCACAATGAATCTTGATTACAAAAATCATGGAGTAACAACTTCTTTTGTTAAATTCCAAAGAATAATAATGCTGAAACTTGAAACTTCCTGGCAAAATAAAACTGTGTGCTGGACTGAGACTCAAACTTGGGACCTTTGCTTTTTGCAGACAAGTGCTCTACCAACTGAGCTACCCAAGGATGACTCATGCCCCATCCCCATAGCCTTACATCTACCAGTACTTCATCTCCTACCTACCGAACTTCACATGAGGTATCCTGTGAAACTGTGAAACTTGCGGGACTAGCACACTTGGAACAAAGGATATTGTGGAGACATTCTGGAAATGATATTATGCCAACTTACCATTCCAACCATTTTACAAAGACAAATACACACACTAATTTGTCGAGTTCCCACATTACCCTCTTCTCAGCAGCACAGTAATTTTAAGATGTCAACTAATCTTGCAGGAAATTGAATTTCCTAACCAGATTTTGATCTTCTTCTAGGTTTTTCACCCTCTGTATAGTTTGGTAGTTGCACTGGGCTGACAAATCATCTGGAGTCTCTTCAGGATGTTTATCATTCTCATATGCCAGTTTTCATCAATTGATGAAGATTCACTTTGAGTCGAAAAAATTTTGAAGTCCTTTCAGTATTTCATATGTGATTTCATATGGAGGCTCTAATACCTTAATCGGTTGAGTGACCCTTATAAACACATGTGTTGAGAGTCTAAGGTCTTTGTGTATGAATGGTGTTTCCTTTGCTTTGTGGGGATATTGTACAGGTTTCAGATGATTTGTATACTGTTTCAGTTGTGACCCACATTGAGATAAACCTGCAACCCCTTTTGTGCCATGCTCTTGAAAAAAATCACCTGGCATCCTGATGGGCAAGCCATAAACCATTTCTGCAATTGTAGCATTACTGTGTTCTTTAATGGGACATTTAAGACCAAGAATGATTACATATATTATTTGAGTCTAATTTAACAGTATCATGGGCTTGGGTTGTTGCTTTACATGCCCAATTAAAGCTTTCAGTTTTTCTGTTTGACTGTGAATGATATGCTCTAGCTTGTATTAGTTACAGCATATATTTTGGATAGTGCTTGGAACACCTCAGTTCTAAATTGTATTTCATAGTCTGTCACTATATATACAGCATCCAAATCTACTGATCTGACAACTGAAAAATGCTTATGCTACTGCTTCCACTTGTATGTCTCAAAGAGGTACTGCCTCTCTGTCCAGTTTGCAACTTTATTGATGTGTGTAAATAATAAGCATTTTAATCAGAAGGGGGCATTGGTCCTATCAAGTCAAGGTGAATTATTTTGAAGCATTCATCAATGCTAGGAAAGTGTCCTAATGGCACTTGAACTTGTCTGGTACTTTGTTTTTTTGACAACCAGGACATGTTTTAGCTCAGTTTTGGACATCCATTTTTTAATATTGATCTAGATGAGAGATTGATCTTGATGAGATCATATTTACAGCTGTCTTAATGTCTGGATGAGCCAAATTATGATAGTGTTGGTAAATAGTGTATCTAAATGGTTCAGGAATATATGGGTGAATCATTTACGTTGATGCATCACACCACAATTATTTTGCTCCATGTGTCAACTGGTATTTTAATTTAAGTGATGTATGATGGGTAGACTATAGTTGATGAAATTCTTCATCATGTTCTTGTGCTTGAATTATATCTTCATAGTTATTTGGAGCTAATTCTTCAAGCTGTGTTAAGCTATCAGCAACAATATTTTCTTTACCAAATACAGCTCACAGATACATAATAAACTACAAAATGTACTGTAGCTTACATAATTGGATTGACATTGTTTCTTCATTCTTTTGCTTAAAAGCATATGTTAGAGGAACATAATCAGTATTAAATAATGAAGTCTCTTTCTTCTAACAGATATTTGACAGCTAAGCAGCTCTCTGTCACATGTGGAATACTTCTTCTGTGCCACTGTGAACAGTTTTTGGAAAAAACTCCTGTTAGTTTCCACTGTTTATCTTGCCACTGTTGCAATGCAGAACCTGTAGCAGAATCTGATGCATCCACAAATAATGCAATTTGACTGTACAAACCAGGAAATGTCAAAAGCATAGTGTTTGTGAGATTATCTTTGCATTTTTGGACCTGAGCAACTGTTTCTTATGTCCATCAGTATGTCTTTGGTCATTTTTAGTTGTACCTCTCAGGTAAACAGTCAGTGAAGCTTAGGTTTCAGCAGTACATTCCAAATTATGACAATAAAAATTGATGGTCTTTAAGAATGCTCTAAATCCATAGACTGTTTTGGGTCATTTGTACTGTCACAACCATTTCTGGATCCAGTTTTGTTCTTGCAGGTGTAATTAAATGCCCTAAGAATGTTAACTACTGTAGTGGGTACCAAATACTGATTTTCCAACATTTATTATGAGACATACTCATTCAGTTGTTTAAAAAGTAAATTTAGATGCTCAAAATGTTGCTCCAGAGATTCAGGTTCTGTTAAAGTATCATCCATATTTGGGGAACAGAAATCTAGTTCTCTCATAACTTCATGTATAAACCTCTGGAATGTGCTAGGCACATTATGAAGGCCAAAGGGCATACAGCTAAATTCATCAAGACCAAAAGGTGTAGTAATAGCTGATTGTGGTTTATCTTCTTCAGCTAATGAAATATGGTAAAGGACTTTGAGTAGGTCAATCTCTGACAACATCTTTTTATTTTGAAGCATAAGATTTACATGATTCAGATGGTGATGATCTACAAAAACCCACTACTGACCCTTTGACTTCATGACAGGGTGTAGTGAACTGCTCCATTCTGATTATGATGGATGTGTAACACCATTATTTAATAGAAATTGAATATCTTTTTTCAATTCTTTACAATTTCTGTGGGTCCAACCTATGAGCATTACTGTATACAGATGTACCACTAGATGCAGCATGTCATGCGTCAATAACTTTAGTACCAAAGACTGTTTTGTCCGTAGAGGAAATTCCTTCAGAAGTCTGGAAAACTGGCACGTTGCAGAGGGTGAGTTTACTGAGTCTTTAGCATTCACAGTGGTTACCTCTGCTGAAATTTTTGATTTTTAGATGTTGCCTATCAATTTCCTTTTACCTTTGAGATGAGTGAGTAAACCATAATAATGAAGGAAATCAGCCCCCAATATGCCTTTTGACACATTGGTCTGCCAGATTGGCAGTGTCAGCAGGGGTACCATTTTCATTGCTCAGTGCAGCCTCAATTCATTGCTCAGTGCAGCCTCAATTTTGACAACTGCTGGCACGCAAGGGCTAGGGAGGTTGATCATGTACACTGGCTTAAAGTAATCAATGGATTCTGTGGTGACAGTGGCATGGAGATGTACAGAAGGTCTTCTACACTTGTTTTAGCACATGTTGTGGGCCTGAGTACTGTGGGTGAAGTGTGGTTACCTGGAACCTGCCGAAAGCATGATATCTGTGCACATACAGAGGTAATGATGCATGAAGGACATATGCTCGCCAGACACAGGCACAACTTGCGTTTGCCCAGTTGTTGTATGAAAGCTAGTTTGCAGGTTGTGACCAGCATGTGTTGTGGCAGATGAAGTCATCTATGATGGCGAGCAGCTGCCAATACATGAGTTTGGTGATGGCTGTACCCAATTCAGTTGTGTGGGGCACTTGCAAGTGTAGAAGAACTAGGGACCAATGGGCAAAGGACTTGCACTCACTGGATGGCAGACCAAGTTACAGATTGACAGGTAAGGGCAGCTTTTAGTTTCATGTGGAATCTCTCCACCATGCTGTTAGTGGCAGAGTGGTAACTAGTCATAAAATGGATGAGCTTATCAAGTTTTGGTGAGTGTTTTAATAAGACAAGATGTGAAGTGTCATCCACAGTTCATCATGATGTGGTAGGGACATCTAAAATGCAAGACCCAGTTGTCCGTGAAAGCTTTTGCCACTAAATCAGTCATCATGTTGGACAGCAGTGCAGTTTCCAGCCACTGATGAACTTGGCAGTGATTGTGAAGATGAACTTTTGGCCATTTGACAATGCAAGAGGCTTACAGTGTCAATATAGACATGGGGAAAATGATGGTCCTTTGGGAGAAAAGAAGTAATAGGGGCATGCACATGACAGCCTACATTGGATTCCTGGCACGGAAATCAGATTCAGTCTCAGTTGGTGCAGTCCTATTGGACTCCGCGACAAGACCAAATGCTCCTGCATGAGGGATGTGGATGCATGGACACCAGGATGTGACAGGCCATGGAGGTGTTTGAATGCCGAGGGAGAAGGGAGGGGTGGATGCACTCCATGTAGTTGCCTGAGTGGTTGGAACTTACAGAAAAGTTGCACCACATGATAAATCCACACTGGAAACTATGTGTGGTTGGACGCTGAGGCCAGGATTGGAGGTCTGGGTGGCAACCAGAGTGATGTAGTCAGTGGGGTGGTGAGGGTGCAGGAGTTGCTGAGGCAGTTGATGTTGATGTCTACCACATGCCATATGTTGGTTGTGATGTGTAAAAGTATTCCTGCTGATGGAGCTGCCTAGGAGAATTCTTTGTGTCTTTCTTTCAACAAAACACTGTTGTAAGGGGGTGGTGGTCAGTGAAGAACTCAAAGCAGCATCCTTCCACAAGGGGCAGAAGTATTTCACTGCCTCATATACAGCGAGGGCCTCATGGTCATTCACGGCCCAACTCTGCTGCAGCTCAGAGAGATTTATGGAAAAGAATGTCAACAGCTACCAGGAGTGGAAATAACATTCACCACTTGCCACATGGATTTGTAATTATCACGGACAGCACACTAACAGTTACCTTAACAAAATCTAAGCATGCAGGATGGTATTCAGTCCTAGCAAGTTCACTATCCGTTATTACATGAAAAAATGCGTTTTGTCACACTTCAGGCCCACATCTCGTGGTCGTGCGGTAGCGTTCTCGCTTCCCACGCCCGGGTTCCCGGGTTCGATTCCCGGCGGGGTCAGGGATTTTCTCTGCCTCGTGATGGCTGGGTGTTGTGTGCTGTCCTTAGGTTAGTTAGGTTTAAGTAGTTCTAAGTTCTAGGGGACTTATGACCACAGCAGTTGAGTCCCATAGTGCTCAGAGCCATTTGAACCATTTTGTCACACTTCATCTCTGTGAACCTTTTCCTGCCTTTTGGTGCTCCCTTAAGTAGTTCATTTAACAGAGCTGTGATCAGAGCATGATTGGAAATGAAACTCTGGTAAAAATTTATGATGCCCAGAAGCTGACAAAGCTCTCTGATTGTGATTACTTGAGGGTATGGGACTATGGCTTGTACTTTATTTTGAGAAGGGCATATGCTATTTGCATCTACAGTGTATCGTTGGAAATGAACTTCTGTTGCCTCAAAAATACATTTTGAAAGGTTTATTACTAGACCATTCATGCATAAGTGATCAAAAACAGAGTTAAATTCTGTAAATGTTCCTCCTCAGACACTGACATTATGAGATCATCATCTATGTGGATGTAGCAGAGATTGAAGTCTCATGCAACCTCATCCACGAAACGCTGATACATGTATCTGATAATGTGCATGCACTAAGTCAGCTGTGGAAAAGATTGTCTTACCATGTACATCAGCAGTTGCATTTAAATAGTGGTAGTTGCCACATGGACACCAACCATTGTTCTTCAATGGAATGACATGCAATGGGGCTGCTCAGCTGCTACTTGAAGTTTGACATATGCCTTGTGCTAACATACTACAAAATTCCTGATTGACTTTTTTTTTTTTTCCATGTGTCTAGAGCAGGCTTAGGTAGGTGGTCCCAGCATGGTGAGAATATGGTGCACTATTGTTTGACTGCCAGTAATGTAGGTGACTGCCTAGTAACTTCATGAAAATCCTTCAGCAGCCTCGTACATTGCGTGTCCTTGGCGATTACTCATGCTGCGATGGGGGCAGTGTTGTTAACCTTTCCTTGGGTGTATAGATTTGTTGTTGCATTGTTCAAATGCTGCCATTGCAGGTCAGGAATCAAATCATGCAAAGACAGGAAATCTACTTCCAAGATCAGTTGAAAGGTGTTGGCCACTGTGAACCGCCACTCGAAGTTTCAATGGAGGCTGGGGTTGAGTGTTAATGTAACTCATCCATAGGTATTAATCTTCAAGTCACTGGTGGCATACAAGTTATAACCATCAAAGTTGTGACTTCATAATTTCATTGCTTTATACACTGACACCTCAGCCCCTGTGTCCACAAAATAGTGTACATTTATGCTGTGATCTGTGAAGAATAATCAACACATGTTACTATTGGAGATAGCTATAGCTGCCATGGGATTCCATGTTGTGCTCCGTTCACATGGTAATGGTCATTTTCTTGTGTCCTTGCCAAATTTTTTATGATACCACCACGTATTTGATGCCACAGGCAAATGGTTATGACTTCTCAATGAATGTCAATGGGGCCATTCTTTGGAATGCACTGTTTGCAACACAGAAACCTTGAAATTAGTTCTGCTAACTGAGCCTGCAACAATATTAAAGTCACTGCAGCTATGTTATCCTGTTGCGTGATCATTGTTGCAACATTCATTGAGGTGTAAATCACTGCCATTTTATCTGCTGTTTGTGCTAATGCATTCACACTCCAAGTCACTCCATTAGGATTCTCTGTGTAACAGCAGGTAACCTCAACAATCAGATGTTATGTAACACACCATCACTGACTGTGTTGCTGACTAGTGTACATAGGTGCCATAAGAGTGTTAACAGAATGCAGTCTCCAAGGTCTTCTGTCCATAGAAGTTTCTCAAGGTACTTTGCTTCTGATTGAGACAGGCACGTAATCAGAGCTTTCATGATAGCAGCTTACCGTTCCACTTCTGGCAGTGTTGTGAGGATATCTTGCACCTCAGTCATGAAGTCTTCCATTAGTGCTGCAACCACACAACTATACTTTGTTTTATCTGATGAAATATCACTAAAATGAAATGGCTCTTCAGCTGTGCAAACTGTAGTACTGGACTGTACTGCTAGAAGGGCAGTGGTTTTATTGACTCTTCCAGTCAGTCTGCTACTCTGGACTGATTTGGTAATAGCTGTTGAAGTATTCATTTAAGTGTGAAAATAAACTCAATGCAGTTGATGCAGACGTAACAAGTACATATGTTCTGATGCAATTCGAAATGTTGAATTCAACACAGTAGTAATAACATATTCATATGATATCAGGATCACTAAATGCACAATAGTCTGCTCAGATATGGATTTATTCGACATACATATTAATTGTACTACTACTGTCATAGGCGTGGGCTTCGTGTCTATCTTGGCCACAATAATGCGTTCACTATGCTGTTTGTAGTAGCTTACCTGCACTCCTATTTTTTTTATTCATTATTAAACCTACTCCTGCATTACCCCTATTTGATTTTGTATTTATAACCCTGTATTCACCTGACCAAAAGTTTGCTCCTCCTGCCACCGAACTTCACTAATTCCCACTATATCTAACTTTAACCTATCCATTTCCCTTTATAAATTTTCTAATCTACCTGCCCGATTAAGGGATCTGACATTCCATGCTCCGATCCGTAGAACACCAGTTTTCTTTCTCCAGATAACAATGTCCTCTTGAGTAGTCCCTGCCCAGAGATCTGAATGGGGGACTATTTTACCTCCGGAATATTTTACCCAAGAGGATGCCTATGGTACAGCTATCTGTATCGCTGAGGCACGCAAGCCTCCCCACCAACAGCAAGGTCTATGGTTCATGGGGGTCTATATGCCAACCAGCTCTGCAGATGACAAAGAAATTGAGGAAATGTGTGATGAGATAAAAGAAATTATTCGGATAGTGAAGGGAGACGAAAATTTAATAGTCATGGGTGACTGGAATTTGACATAGGAAAAGGAAGAGAAGGAAATGTAGTAGGTGAATATGGATTGGGGGTAAGAAACGAACGAGGAAGCTGCCTGGTAGGATTCGCACAGAGCACAACTTAATCATAGCTAACACTTGTTTCAAGAATCATAAAAGAAGGTTGTATACATGGAAGAAGCCTGGAGATATAGGTTTTAGATAGATTATATAATGGTAAGACAGAGATTTAGGAACCAGGTTTTAAATTGTGAGACATTTCCAGGGTGAGATGTGGACCCTGACCACAATCTATTGGTTATGAACTGTAGATTAAAACTGAAGAAACTGCAAAAAGGTGGGAATTTAAGAAGATGGGACCTGGATAAACTGGCTAAACCAGAGGTTGTACAGACTTTCAGGGAGAGCATAAGGGAACAATTGACAAGAACGGGGGAAACAAATACAGTAGAAGAAGAATGGGTAGCTTAGGGATGAAGTAGTGAAGACAGCAGAGGATCAAGTAGGTAAAAAGATGAGGGCTAGTAGAAATCCTTGGGTGACAGAAGAAATACTGAATCTAATTGATGAAAGGATAAAATACAAAAATGCAGTAAATGAAGTAGGCAAAAAGGAATACAAACATCTCAAAAATGAGATCGACAGGAAGTGCAAAATGGTTAAGCAGGGATGGCTAGAGGACAGATGTAAGGATGTAGAGGCATACCTCAGTAGTGGTAAGATAGATACTGTCTACAGGAAAATTAAAGGGACCTTTGGAGAAAAGAGAACCAATTGTATGAATATCAAGAGCTCAGATGGAAACCCAGTTCTAAGTAAAGAAGGGAAAGCAGAAAGGTGGAAGGAGTATATAGAGGGTCTATACAAGGGCAATGTACTTGAGGACAATATTATGGAAATGGAAGAGGATGTAGATGAAGATGAAATGGGAGCTATGATACTGTGTGAAGAGTTTGACGGAGCACTGAAAGACCTGAGCCGAAACAAGGCCCCGGGAGTAGACAACATTCCATTAGAACTACTGACAGCCTTGGGAGAGCAGGGACTAACAAAACTCTACCATCTGGTGAGCAAAATGTATGAGACAGGCAAAATACCCTCAGACTTCAAGAAGAATATAATAACTCCAATCCCAACGAAAGCAGGTGTTGACAGATGTGAAAATTACTGAACTATGAGTTTAATAAGTCACAGCTGCAAAATACTAACGCGAATTCTCTACAGGCAAATGGAAAAAACTGATAGAAGCCGACCTCGGGGAAGATCAGTTTGGATTCTGTAGAAATGTTGGAACACTTGAGGCAATACTGACCCTACGACTTATCTTAGAAAATAGATTAAGAAAAGGCAAGCCTACGTTTGTAGCATTTGTAGACTTGGAGAAATCTTTTGGCAGTGTTGACTGGAATACTCTCTTTCAAATCCTGAAGGTGGCAGGGGTAAAATACAGGGAGCGAAAGGCTATTTACAATCTGTACAGAAACCAGATGGCAGTTATAAGAGTCGAGGGACATGAAAGGGTAGCAGTGGTTGGGAAGGGAGTGAGACAGGGTTGTAGCTTATCCCCGATGTTATTCAATCTGTATATTGAGCAAGCAGTAAAGGAAACAAAAGAAAAGTTTGGAGTAGGTATTAAAATCCATGGAGTAGAAATAAAAACTTTAAGGTTTGCCGATGCCATTGTAATTCTGTCAGAGACAGCAAAAGACTTGGAAGAGCAGTTGAACGGAATGGACAGTACCTTGAAGGGAGGATATAAGATGAACATCAACAACAGCAAAACGAGAATAATGGAATGTAGAGAAATTAAGTCGGGTGATGCTGAGGGAATTAGACTAGGAAATGAGACGCTTAAAGTAGTAAAGGAGTTTTGCTATTTGGAGAGCAAAATAACTGATGATGTTCGAAGTAGAGAGGATATAAAATGTAGATGGGCAATGACAAGGAAAGTGTTTCTGAAGAAGAGAAATTTGTTAACATCGAGTATAGATTTAAGTGTCAGGAAGTCATTACTGAAAGTATTTGCATGGAGTGTAGCCATGTATGGAAGTGAAACATGGACGACAAATAGTTTGGACAAGAAGAGAATAGAAGCTTTCGAAATGTGGTGCTACAGAAGAATGCTGAAGATTAGATGGGTAGATCACACAACTAAAGAGGAGGTATTGAATAGGATTGGGGAGAAGAGGAGTTTGTGGCACAACTTGAGTAGAAGAAGGGATCAGTTGGTAGGACATGTTCTGAGGCATCAAGGGATCACAAATTTAGTATTGGAGGGCAGTGTGGAGGACAAAAATCGTAGAGGGAGACCAAGAGATGAATACACTAAGCACATTCAGAAGGATGTAGGCTGCAGTACATACTGGGAGATGAAGAAGCTTGCACAGTGTAGAGTAGCATGGAGAGCTGCATCAAACCAGCCTCAGGACTGAAGACCACAACAACAACAACAACAACAACATATATTAATTACAAAGTATGTGCTATTCATAGTGCTAGTTACATTAGTGAATAAAAAGCAACAAGTAAATAAAATAAAATAAAAAATAATTCAGGCTACTCAGTTATGACTGTAAAGAAACTTTCTATTATAGCAGCATGAAACACATTCAGTATTATCTCATTCTGACAAATTTTTAAGTTGGATCAATATGACAACATTTTATTTCAAAAACTTAAACAGTTTTTTTCTCTTTTCAAGTACACTCATCTTTGAATAACTTTCCACATTGCACTGAGATTATGATTCAGAGTTACACGGACGTATGTAAGGGGAGGTCCAGGGGGGTCCAGAACCCCCCCCCCCCCCTCTTTTCCTTAGTTTACACACAAAAAATGGCAATATTAGAAGAATACCTGCTTTTGAAACCCCGTGCCACAAAATAGTTGCGCACTGCGCTTGGTTGACGTAGTGTCAAGCCATGGAGGATTGAGGCTGCAAAAAATAGCTGTGCCCTGTGGCAGTTTGTCTACCTCCACCCTCACTATATGTGCAATGGAAGTGAGTGCAATCTTGCCAACCGTAGCGGAATTCCATTATGCATATTAGAGTTTTTTGGCCTTCGTGGCATAGTGGCAAAATTCTGAAATTGTTAAAAATGTAGCGGAATTCAACTTTCTTTGGCAAAATGTAAAATCCTTTTAAATTTTCACTGCCAAGTACAAAACATGTAATATATGCACGGGAATGCAGATACCGTACCGTCTTTCTTCATGATGACAGACATTGAAACTAAAAGACTTATTAAGCTACTCACAGAAATGTTAAGTGACTTGTTGAAAGTATGACTAGACATCCAAAACAAGAACCGTTGTTGATCATTATTACATTTCGTACACAATTATGGAGGAACATTTCCGTAAGTTTTTTGATATACAGCAAAACTGAATAAAGCAATGCAGAAGGTCAATGTTGACCTAATGAACACTTGCAGTTATGCGAAAACAGTTAAAACTACTCTACGAAATATTCAGAATGAAAGTGAGTTCTCAGTTCTTTTTGAGCAGGCAAAGCAGATGAGCTCAACTGACATAACTGTTCCAAGCCCCACTGGAAGGCAAACCCAATGCAGCAATGTACCAGGAGAAACTGCTGAAATATATTTTTGCCGAAATGTATTTTACCCTTTTATTGAACATGTGATCACAGAACTTGATGCTCGTTTTGAACCACATGAAGTAACAATTGAAGGAATTCAGATGCTTCTGCCTGAGAAAACCAATAATGACTCCAGGACAAAAGAAATCTTAAGAAGATGGTGCAAATATTTCTTGTTGAGAATGTAGGCACAACAATTCTGAATGAATATGAGCTGTGGCACAATCACTGGAAATCTGTAGAGGAAAAACCTGTCACTGCAGTAGAAGTTATTGATCCGTGTGATGAACTGTTTTTCCCTTCGATAAAAAAGCTTCTTATCATACTAACCACACTCCCAGTGTCAATGGTGACTCCTGAAAGATGTTTCTTGACTATGAAAAGGCTAAAAACTTACATAAAGAGTAAAATGGGAGGTGAAAGACTTACTGGTCTTGCTCTAATTAGTGTTCATCATGATCTGGCGGTGCAACTAGATTGTGAAGAAATTATTAGTAAGTTAGCAGACATAAAAGGCTAAATATAATACTTTAAATTAAAGTAATTATTGTTTATTTTTAAATTAACTTACGACCTGAAGTTACAGCAAAATGCCAAAGTGTCACAATTTAAATACAAAAACTAATATAATAATATTATTGCTTAATATAAATGATTAATAATGATATTCAAAAATATATATTTACCTCCAATGTTAGCTTAAAATTAGTTGCTTTTCCATAAATAAGTACCTCAACAGCTACAATATATATGTTTTATTTAAAGACGCTTGGATCAATTACTTTCTCTCTGCAGTTTTACCCACTTGCAATATGGATGCTAACATATTTGTTGGTTTTTTAATTTCTGCTTGATTGACTCTATTGGCGTTAACAGCAAAACCTTTTTATGTGGTGGGTGAAGACAGTTTTACCTTCCTAAATTATAATGTTGCCCCCCCCCCCCCCCTCCCCCCATGCAGTAGTTGTAGGTACGTTCCTGCAGAGTTAGCAGCATTTATTACTTACTGGCATGTTTTTAACCTAATGGAGGGAGGATAGAATGGTAGCAAGACATAACTTGTAAAAATGAACAGAAAAGTTGAATAACTAATGCAGCACAGAAGAATGCAAATCTGGAAAGAGTGCTACACAGCTGGGGCCTTGTGTTTGCAAAGATCTTATGATGAAAATAGCTAATGTGTCCCTGAATTGCAACATCATTGTGTTCTACAACCTGTTATTACATATTTCTGTTTCCAAATGTTTGTTATGGCTCCTGATGCTCAAATTCTTAGCAAAACATAACAATGATGAAAAAACATTTTCCTCTTAACAGATTTCCTTATTAATTTCCAGATAAACATATCACCTACAAATCTGAGTTTGTATATGTTTTCCCACAGTAGAACTTTCAACACTCTTGAACATCTGTTGGCCTTTACATGACTATATTAACAACATGAAACTGCCCTCGATTTCCTTAGAAATATTTTCTGTATAACAACCTGCTAATTCCTGACATTAATTTGACTGTACCTTCTTTGATACAGTATTCCTAAATTTTTGTAACACTTTGTCATTTTGATCTACAATAAAGTCCACATTTGGTTCAATTGCAAGGTTAGTATATTTATTTCTAGTCTGTGCACATTGTTCAAATCCATTTATTTCTTTATTTATTTGTCCTCTGAATCAATCTTGTACAAGACATTCAATGGTAATGCACAAAACTTTCATTTTGTGTTGGAGAAGTCATAGTAAGATATGATGCTTTGATGACATGAAACAATGTGATGAAAATTTACATAACCTGATTTCACATACTTAAGCTTTATTACAATTCTATTTTAATTTCATATCCCTGTCACACATATACACAATAAGTACACAGTTGGTATATTTGTGGATTATGGCTTATTACAACAATATTATATGCACACTGAAAGTAGAACACATGTGAACTGTGTTTTATTTGTCTCAAAACATACATAATCTAAATCATTTGATTAAACATACAGGAGACAAGTCAAATTGTGGTAAAATTTTCAGCATAAACCAAGAAACAGCTGATGTTAACAGACAGCATCATAGTAATACTAATACACTTTTGTCATACATACATACAATAAAATCTAACACTCAATTACCCCTTGTTCAAATGATCATTTCATCCTCTATGGATTTTTCTATTGACTAGTAATGATGCTCCTCAAATAATTTTTGTCTGCTGTGTAGGAAGGTTATAATTTCATAAATGTGCGTGGAGGGAACAGTTAGGATTTGCAATTTTCAGAATAATGGTTGACAAGACAGTTTCAGTATTCAAGATACAGTACTTGAACTTCCTGAGAAAATTATCCCATATCTAATGACAAATTTGAAATAACTATGATAAGCAATTTTTCATGTATGCACGTCAGTGGAATTTTCTAGTATTTTCAATACAAATGCAAAATTGCATAGCTTATTTGATAGGAAGTCAATAGTGTATTCCAGCACAGTCCCAGGAATTTGACATTGTCAACTTCTTTCACACGCTGATTGTTATGTTCTGTTTTGAGTTCCACGCATTTCGAATGTTTGGTTTTGAAATATACCATATAGGTTTTTGCAATGTTCGGTTTCAACCCATTTAATTGGAACTGGTTTTCTAAAGTATCCAGTGTGCTTACGATGGAGCTTAGAATTCTTTCTGCATCATCATGTTCATTTAAAACAGAGCTATTGTCTGCAAACAGAACTGATGGGGAATTTATATTTGTGGATAAGTCATTTAATTAGAATAGGAAATGGACTGGCCCAAAATGGAGCCTTGAGCCACATCTTGTAATACTGTACTCCGTTCAGAATAATAATTCGGTGCATGTGAGATGATAGTTACCCTTTGTTTTCTGTTGTATAAGTATAATGTTAGCCAATTTAGAGCATTATTGTTAATCCTGTATCTGTCTAATTTGTAAATAAGCAAGACATGGTTCAAGGAGTCAAATCCTTTTGTGAGATCACAGAAGATACCTGCAACTTTACTCCTCTGATCCAATGAATTGCCTATCTTTTCAGTAAAGCTATTCACTGCATCCAGAGTGTTTATTCCTGGTTAAATTCCAAATTAGTAACTTACAATAATATCATTTTTTACAATAAAGTTTTTATCTGATCTGCAGTTACTTTCTCTAATACTTTTGACAGAACTGGAAGAATAGAAATAGGCTGATAGTTTCTCATGTCTTCCTTCAACCTTTTCTTGAAGAGAGATCTGAATTTGGTGTACTTCAAAACACTGGGAAAGCATCCCTGTTCAAAGGACTGGTTGAATATTTTTGTTAGGGGAGGTACTATTATGCCACACACTGTTTCAATGACTTTTTTAAAATCCATAAGATACCCAGCTTCTTGGTGGATTCCAAAGGCATTCACTTTACTCCGATACACTGCTATATCAACATCTAACTTTGCCACATTTATGAAGAATTCATTTAAACACCCTGATATTTGAGCCAGATTTGTAATAAAGCTATTATCTACTTTAATCATAGATATTTGCATAGTTGAGCATCATATAAATGCAAGCTTCTTCACACATTTTACATTAGTGTTTATTGTTTATTTCTTTTACAGAATTCATTTTTACAATCAATTTATATTTGTGTCCATACATATGATCAAAATCCTTTCACAATAAGAAAATTGTCACACTCATCATTTGAATATTTGTGTTGTATGACAGTATGTACTATTTCAGTATTATTGTTGCTTTTCATAAAAGCATTTCTACATCAGTCCAGAGTAAACTTTAGTCCATCCAGTTTATTTTCTACCTCACTAAACCAAGTCACAATACGAGTTCTTATTCCCTCACACTTTTAAATGTTTATTTGAATATATTTTATATTTTGGACAATCTGCCACTGTTTTCAGCCATTTGATTCAACATCTATACTCCACAAGCAATGTTTTGCTGTATGGTGGAAGTACTTTGCCTACCACTGTCACATCCCCCTATTGGTGTTCCAGTCACTTATGTTTCACAAGAAGAGCAATTGCTAATAATCCCCCTTGTGAGCTCAAATCTCTCTAATTATATCTTCATGTTCTTTTCATAAGATATACATAGGAGGAAGCAATAATTGCATGACTCTTCTAGGAATGTACACTTTTGGAACTTTTAACAGTAGACCATACTGTGATGCAGAAAGCATCTCTTGCAGTGACTGCCACTGGAGTTGGCTGAGCATCTCCATGATGCTTTTGCATTTACTGAATGAACCTTATAATGAAATGTGTTGTTCTTTGGATCTTATCTATTTCCTTTGTCAGTGCTATCTGGTATGAAACCCACACTGCCAAGCAATATTCTAGTATTCGTTAAACAAGTGTTTTTTAAGCTATTTCCTTTGTTAATGGACTGTATTTCCTGAGAATTCTTCCAATGGATCTCAGTCTGGTCTCTGCATTAGCTTTGAATAATTTTATACCTCCATTTCACATCAGATTGTTCCATATGCATACCCCAAAATATTTTACAGAATAAATGATTCCAGTAATTACGTTTCCATCAAATTTTTGTAGTAGATCTACATCTATTCTCTACAAACCACTGTGAAGGACATGACAGAGGGTACATCACATAGTACCAGTTATTTCCTGTTTGAAACACATATGAGGTGTCACAAGAAATCATTTAAATGCCTCCGTGCATGCTGTAATTAATCTAATCTTGTCCTCATGACCCTATTGGAGAGATAAATAGATGGTTGTAATATATTTTTAGAGTCATCATTTAATGCCAACTCTTGAAATTTTGTAAGCAGGCCACCTTGGGAAAGCTTACATCTACCTTCAGGAGTCTGCCAGTTCAGCTTCTTCACTATGACACTCTCCCATGGGTCAAACGAACCTGTGACCATTTGAGCTGCCCTTCTCTGTATATATTCAATACCCCTATTAATCCTATTTGTTTTGGGTCCCAAACTCTTGAGTGATATTCTATAATGGATTACATAAATAATCCACAAGCAATCTCCTTTGTAGACTAATTGCATTTCCTCATTATTCTACCAGTAAATCAGAGTGTACCACCTGCTTTACTCACAACTGTGCCTATGTGATCATTCCATTTTAAATCCCTAAAAAATGTTACACCCAGGTATGAGATGATGGATTACAGTTGTGAATTCAGTGACAATACGGTCTTTGGATACTACATTTTTCATTTGTGAAGTACACAATTTTACATTTCTGAACATTTAAAGCAAGTTGCCAATCTTTTCTTCACTGTCAGATCTTATTGAGATGAAAATGAAAATTTTTATATCTTCCTTCAGTCAGTATTTTATTAAAAATAAGAGCATCACCTGTAAAATTTTTCAGGTTACTTTTACCACTATACTGAGGAACATTGATATACAATGTGAACGGCATTGGTCCCAGCACAGTTCCCTGGGACACACTCAAAGTTACTTATATATCTGCCAATGACTCTCCATCCTAGATAATATGCTACATCCGCCTTACCAAAGAAAGCTCAACCCAAACATAAATTTTATTTGATACCCCATACAACAATATTTTTGGTAATAACTGTATATGTGGTACTGAACCAAATGATTTTTTGGTAATCTAGAAAAACTGCATCTACATGATTGCCCCGATCCAAAGCTTTCAATACACCATGTATCAAAAGTGCAAGTTGGGTTTCATGTGATCAATGTTTTGAGAATCAACACTGGTTGGCATGTAGGAGGTCATTCAGTTAATTATGTTTGAGCTCAGAATAGTTTCTAAGATTCTACAACAAATTGATGACAAGGATACTGGACATTATATTGATCCTAAAAAGGCACAAACATTCGCTCATTCCTGATATGATCCACCTGTTCAATGAAAATTTGAATAAAGGTGTGTCTGAATTAAAATATACAGTAGTCAAGTTGTTGCTCAAAAAAGGTAGTACCGTCAAAGTCAAAAACTACTAACTAATCAACTAATTCTGGTCCTGAGCAATTTATTGGAAAAGATTATTGCACTAAGATTAGAACACTTCCCTGTCAAAAAAAGGTGTTGTAAGGAATCCAACATGGTTATAGGAAAGGCTGTTTAACTGCTTCTGCCATATGTGACATAGAACATAAGGTACTTATGAAGTTAAATGAGAAAAGAAAGCATGGCATGTTTGTTACTAGGTCAGTCACATGCATTTAACACAGTATCTAATCAGCTGCTACTTGTTGAACTGGAAACTTCTGGTAACATAGAATAGCCAAAAATCTTTTAAAGTTGTACCTGTAAGACAGATAACAGGTCACACAACTCTCATTTGAAGTGAGCAACTTTATTAAGAAGTATAATTCCAGTCCACCAATAGTAAAGTGTGGCGTGTTCTGGGGCTATTATTGTTCATATTATATATAAATGATCTGTCCATAGAACACAACAGCCAGTTACTGAACTACAAAAATGACAGAACAGTTGTTAACTGGAGCCCCAGCATCAACAATCTGGCCCAAAATTGTATTGATGTCTTACTTGAATTGAACGATTACATCTGAAAAAAATCATTTAACCTTAAACATCAGTCAGACAAGTTTAATTGACTTTCCAGTGCACCACAAACATGCTGAATGGAAATTCTGTACTGTGTCTGATGGTACACAGATAAAACTGTATGATAAATTGGCTTTCCTTGGCATGATGTTAGAGCATCACCTCTCTTGGGAGTATTATACTGATTTCTTGTGGCAAAAATTAAGTAAATCAATTTATGCGATGAGGACAGTGGCACAAGTTCTTAATTAAAATCAAATGAGTGTTATCTACTATGCTTTAGTTTGTCCACATTTCACTTATGAAATTAAGGTGTGGGGATGTGCTGCTGCCAAGTTTGTAAATAGGGTATTCATCATTTAAAAATAAAAAAAATAAAAGAAATTTAAAAAAAAATTAAAAAAAGGCAGTAAGGACAATATGTAAGCTTAGTTATAATGTGTTTGCAGATTTACAGTTTGTTTCAAGATGACACCAGCCTATTGACTGAAGGAAATAAAGAAGAAAATCTTATGCATCTGCAAAAGATATTATGAAAGAAGTGTCTGAATGGTTAACCAGAAAGAGGCTGGTAGTTAATCCCCCGAAAACAGTACTCATGAATTTCCACACAGATCAAAATAAAAATGCAGCACAGCCATAATATGTATAGATAACCAAAACATTAGTGCTGTCACTGAAATTAAGTTTCTTGGGATTCATACCAAGGAAAATCTTAAATGGAGCTCTCATGTCACATCCCTAAATTCAAAACTGGCAAAACTGAGCTATGTGGTAAGAATTCTTTGTAACAATTATAATGAACAAACAGTTAGGGCTGTGTTCTTTGCTTGTGTGTATTCAATACTGAAGTATGGTATCATTTTCTGTCTTTAAAGATCTAAAGATCTTAACCCTTCCCTGCATTTATATACCGGAAGTAGTGATGCACCTGAACACAAAGTACACTGAGAAAAGAAAATCGTTTTCCTCAAAACAAAAAGTGTCCATGATTACAGTACAAGGTCAGATGGTGACATACATATTAGTCATTGTAACACCACATTATGCCAAAAAGGTGTATATCATGTAGGAACAAATCCATACAACAGATAATCAAGACATGTAAAATCTCTTCCTGACCTACAGATCTTTAAAAAGTCTGTAACAGCCTGCCTTCTGAGAAACTGCTACTATTCAATCTTAAGGTTTCTTATGAAAGAAAAAAGGGAATTTGTATATTTAATCATAGAAATAAATTATAAACATTGTAATCTTACCCTCCTTCACAAAATTTGTTGATTGTCACTCTTTTCAAAATAACTAATTCTTTTAATAAGGTTTGCAAGTAGTAAGATGTACAAATAACTTTTTTACTTATCTTCTTTACTCATAGTTGGCTTCAGTTTGTCACTTGTAGGGGTTGATTCTCAAGGCTAAAATTTTTGACATTGTAGGTTCCAAATGACATGATAACGACTGAAGAGCTGTCTGTTTTTATCTTGATTTTTATTTTTTCACATTTTCCAATATCATACCGTCTTTACAATCTCCACTTTTAAATCAGAAATTACATTCTTATTGCCAAAATTAAAAACATGTCCAACCATATCAGATGCATGCCCACTACTAACTCAATCTATGGTATTAACAATATTCCAAAGAGTTTACAAACTTCTTTGACAAAAGAAGAATCTTCACCAAGTTATATCATTATTTTATAAATGAGTCCAGAAATAAATTTAATAATTAGCATCAGATCATGCAATTAATAATATGAATTTTCAGTGTGCAGATATTTTGTGATTTCAGATGTTTCTAAAAGAAGAGCAATTTTAACTTTACATATAGAGTTAGTACATGTTCATTGTAACATTAACTTGTACAAGATTTTAAAATATTTTTGGTATCGATTACTTCTGTTGAATGAAGTTAATTTTAAAAGAGAGTGTCCCTTTAGAATACGCCCTGAAAAAATGTGGAAACAATGTGTTTATGATATATTGTGAGAGACTATAAGGTTTACCAAAAAGTTTACAAAATGATGTCAAAAGATAGAATACACGTGTAGAGAAGTATCTGATACATAACATATTACAGAAAACTTAAGAAAAATATCTCCTATACAAGTCATAATCTATACATATATGAGGACATGGCATTCAGATTTTCAGATCTGTGGAACATTCTGTCACAAAACAATTGATACAAAGTCAAAACTACAACATTGCAATACTAAACTATATAAATAAATACAGAGACAATGTAAATTACTAAAATTACAAATTGCAACATTAGATCCATAAAATCATAACTTAAAAATCTTCAAAGGAGAAGAGAAAAAAATTCATAGCCTAAATGTACAATGCGTGAGTCAACTCGAAAAACTCACAGTGCCGTGCACAGATCAGAAGAATATATTCAACCATGAGTAGGAATATTGTACAAAATCAATCAGCCACATAAACCAGATTATTTAAGGATATGTTGACTCATGAAAGGACAAAATAATGAAAAAATATTAGAGTCTAAGCTTACAGTTGGGGATTGTCCCATGACTCCAAACCACACCGGTTACAAACCAGCAAAAAATGTTTCGACACAACAAAATGAGTAAAGTTCATAATCATAAATACACGTAAACAGAGTCATAATTAGCTTTGAATGATGACATAATTCAGTAGCTTGAGAACCAAAATCAGTGTATGAAAGCAGACATGTATAAATCTTGTTATATTGTCTATACTAGGAAATGTCTTTCACACTATTTGCTAATTGACCCTACAGACTAACCTACATACATAGAGACCTAGAAGATTCATTTACAATTGATAAAAAAAATACCTATTGATTTCAAGTTGCATAATACGTTAGATAGTCAATCACCCTAATTGAAAAAAAAAAAATGCATTTATGCTGAATAACACTGTCTTTAGCAGTCTTGGCTAACAGTTCACAAATATCAGTCACAACACAGATCCAATCAACAGGTACTTGAGTACGGTACCCAGCACCCACAATCTGTTGTAAGTTTACTGGTGCAGCAGGGTGCAGCCATACAGCAGTTTGCGGGATTAGATCTGCCAACACCTCTAAGTTTCTTCCCTGCAGTTCACATCACATGCTCCAGCGGATTGGTAATTTCCTGTCTAGCACATGCATCAAATCCTGAAAATATTGTTTTGTGTACTAAATATGTGGTCAATACCTTCTTCACATCACTCAGCATATGCTCTCCCTATTTACATTCCAAAAGCAATTATGAAAGATTTACATCAGATAAGACTAAAAACTGTTCACACATGAAACGTTAATAATCAGAGTTATGAACTAACAAGGCAATACACAGATATACTTAGATATGATTCTTAATATTTGTACTACAAATTATGAACATTGTCCCATTTCAAAATTGTAAAAGGATCTACTCATTTAGTCTCAGGGTATATAAGTATCAAACTTGAAAACACAAATCTATTACAAAACATAATTATATAGTGTATCATAGATTTAAACTCAGTCAATAGATAAGACAGACCTTTAGAAATCACTTCATTTTACATAATAAACAAAACAAAATTATATAGTCTTTATAAATCTACAAAGATAGTGTATATTTTCTTCTAGACTAGGAGTCATTATGCATCCATGTTCATAGGTCTTGTTCTCTTTGACATTTCACATACTTGCTTTGCTTACCAGTAGCTCATATTACTTTTGCATGTACAATGGACGTCTCCACAGAATTCTTCCTATACTTGATCTTGTCTCTAAATCGTTCTGATATGCCACAGCTTGGGCTACCTTTATTTCAGTCAAACTGTTCCCTTCCCACTGAACAATCTTAGTCTTAATGTAAGGACATCCAAAATCTGACTCATCATCTCTGTTATTAGACACTTCATGTAAAAGACCACTTTTTATTTCATCAAATTCTACATCCGCACTGCAGGGTTTTATCAATTTTACTGTTATCATAGTTTTACTTTGGTTACAATGAATGGATCCCATAGCACAACTAACATCACTTATTACAGAAGGAACACAAAATATATCACTGTCAAAATTATACTTCCTACTTAGATCTTCTTTCACTTCATTCCACCAATTTGGATACAAGTTTTGACTAACCATAGCTAACTTATTCCAGAATGCACATTTATGTATGTTATCATCAATCTGGTCCCAAAAAAACTTCAAAAAGTTTTCACCTTTATTCTCTAGGCTTACAGATAACTCACCTTTACTCTTTGGATCATTACTCTGCATGACATTAACGAAAAACTGCTTCGACTGGACTGGTATTTCATGACTCTCACTTACATCATCACATACCTCACTTACCTTAACTGTATTGTCAACATCATTCACAAATAACTCTGGAACTTCATTATTCTTAAATTCCACAAATACCTGATACTAAAATTAATGCAATGAGTAAATGAACTAATAAGGCAATATGCAGATATACTAAGATATGATTCCTAATATTTGCACTACAAATTATGAACATTGTCCCATTTCAAAATCGTAAAAGGATCTACTCATTTAGTCTCAAGGTATATATGTATCAAACTTGAAAACACAGTCCTATAGAAATCACTTCATTTTACACAATAAACAACGTTCCATTATCATCATCATTATCATCATCATCATATTCTTCCAAAATTGCTTTACCAACAACATCATTAACAACGCAAGTCTCATCTCCATCAAAGTCATTCACCTCACCTACATTCAATTGCAATAAACTACCAGTCTCAGACTTACCAACCTCAATTATTTCACAGCTTTCATTCACATCTACATCAAAAACCACCTGATTTACATACTTCAATAAAACTGTTTACTGACCAAGAGAAAAAAAATCTTTAGTACATACTACATCAAAATTCACACTAATCTCAGTTTCTGGTTTGTGATTAGTACCTACATTATAATTAAACATAATACCTCAAAACTTTTGATCAAAACATAAATGAGAAATCTGATATTCCTTCTGTTCAACTTCAGATTCCTGTGCCATATTATTAGCACTGTTGTTATTGTCTAATAGTAGGTGTAAATTAGAGGTCCTGTGCTTGTTGTGTTTCCTCACCCCAAAACTGTGGACCTTCATTGAGGCGGACTGCCATTTCCTGAGTAGTTACCTCTATGATTGTTTCTTCTATTAAACTGTTTTCCGCATTATTTCTATTCCGCTGACGTTCAAAATTTCTGTCTCTGTTAACATTTTGACCCTGATAGAAGTTACCAATATCTCTGTTTCTGCAGCTATTCCCATTATGATTTCTGTCATTTCGATTATTATTGTACATACTTCTTTCTACTATACCATTCAGCCTGTCAACATATCGTAAAAATTGTTCAAGACAATCATCATTTCCATGTATTAAATCCCACTGCAACCTTTCTGGTAGTCTCCTGTTAAGTGCATCAGACAGTGTCATTTCATCAAATGGTTTGTCGAGGTGTGTTAATTTCTTATGTTAGTTCTTATGAAACTCTTTCAGAGTACCATCCCTTTCCTATAATGAGGACCACTCAAAAATTAATTTTTAATTCTCCCCTGTTCAGCTTCTGATCAAATTTTCCAAAACATTGATATGTTTCCCACTGGCTTAAATTTTAATTTACCCAAAACAGAGCATTCCTTCAAGACATCTTTTAACAAATTTAATTTTTTGAGTTTCACTCATGTCTGACACAAAATTATCTACTATACAGTGGTGCAGAAAAGCCACTGGATGTAAATTATCTGATGGAAAAGTTTTGATAAGAATGCTGGATGATGCAATACCATTGTTTGCATACAGATTTTTGTGAATAAAATTTTCCTGAAACACTGAATTTTTTTTATCTAAAATTAATTTCATAAATAATTTGCACTTATCTTTCCTTTTTGATGTCCCTATAGTAGTTGTAAAGTACTCTTTCATTTGATCTGGTCCGTCATTGTTGGTTGTATCTCATCACTGTTGATACGATTTTGTTGGTTGGCTCTTGGTCTTGTTTCTTCACAAGATCAGAAATTCATTCATATACACACACCAAAAAAGTTTTGCATCACTGTAGTTCCAAGAACTCCTGAGAATAGATGTTGACTGTGGGCATTGTATCACAGACACAGTCCCTTTGACCGTTCAGAGATGTAAGCAACCATGCATGAGCAGTGCCTGTTAGATGGAGGGGATCCAGTCATTCCACCAGGAAGGAGGCACAGGACTCATGTTGTCTGTCATTCAACCATGCCTAGATAGTCAATACCTTGGTTTGATCGTGTCCACATTGTTACTGTGTGCCAGGAAGGGCTCTCAACAAGGGGAGTTTCCAGGCATCTGGGAGTGAACCAAAGTGATGTTCAGACATGGAGGAGGTACAGAGAGACAGAAACTGTCAATGACATGCCTTGCTCAAGCCGTCCAAGGGCTACTACTGCAGTGGATGACCGCTACCTATGGATTATGGCTTGGAGAAACCCTGACAGCAAAGCCACCATGTTGAATAATGCTTTTCGTGCAACCACAGGACATCGTGTTATGACTCAAACTGTTCACAATAGGCTGCATGATGTGCAACTTCACTCCTGATGACCATGGTATGATCCATCTTTGCAACCACAACACCATGCAACATGGTACAGATGGACTCAACAACATGCCGAATGGACTGCTCAGGATTGGCATCACGTTCTCTTCACTGATGAGTGTCACATATGTCTTCAACCAGACAATCATCAGAGATGTGTTTGAAGGCAACCCGGTCAGGTTGAACACCTTAGACACACTGTCCAGTGAGTGCAGCAAGGTGGAGGTTCACTGCTATTTTGTGGTGGCATTATGTGGGGTCAACGTACACCTCTGGTGGTCATGGAAGGTGCCATAATGGCTACATCCACATCTACATCTACATTGATACTCCGCAAGCCACCCAATGGTGTGTGGCGGAGGGCACTTTACGTGCCACTGTCATTACCTCCCTTTCCTGTTCCAGTCGCGTATGGTTCGCGGGAAGAACGACTGTCTGAAAGCCTCCGTGCGCGCTCTAATCTCTCTAATTTTACATTCGTGATCTCCTCGGGAAGTATAAGTAGGGGGAAGCAATATATTCGATACCTCATCCTGAAACGCACTCTCTCGAAACCTGGCGAGCAAGCTACACCGCGATGCAGAGCGCCTCTCTTGCAGAGTCTGCCACTTGAGTTTATTAAACATCTCCGTAACGCTATCACGGTTACCAAATAACCCAGTGACGAAACGCGCCGCTCTTCTTTGGATCTTCTCTATCTCCTCCGTCAACCCGACCTGGTACGGATCCCACACTGATGAGCAATACTCAAGTATAGGTCGAACGAGTGTTTTGTAAGCCACCTCCTTTGTTGATGGACTACATTTTCTAAGCACTCTCCCAATGAATCTCAACCTGGTACCCGCCTTACCAACAATTAATTTTATATGATCATTCCACTTCAAATCGTTCCGTACGCATACTCCCAGATATTTTACAGAAGTAACTGCTACCAGTGTTTGTTCCGCTATCATATAATCATACAATAAAGGATCCTTCTTTCTATGTATTCGCAATACATTACATTTGTCTATGTTAAGGGTCAATTGCCACTCCCTGCACCAAGTGCCTATCCGCTGCAGATCTTCCTGTATTTCGCTACAATTTTCTAATGCAGCAACTTCTCTGTATACTACAGCATCATCCGCGAAAAGCCGCATGGAACTTCCGACACTATCTACTAAGTCATTTATATATATTGTGAAAAGCAATGGTCCCATAACACTCCCCTGTGGCACGCCAGAGGTTACTTTAACGTCTGTAGACGTCTCTCCATTGATAACAACATGCTGTGTTCTGTTTGCTAAAAACTCTTCAATTCAGCCACACAGCTGGTCTGATATTCCGTAGGCTCTTACTTTGTTTATCAGGCGACAGTGCGGAACTGTATCGAACGCCTTCCGGAAGTCAAGAAAAATAGCATCTACCTGGGAGCCTGTATCTAATATTTTCTGGGTCTCATGAGCAAATAAGGCAAGTTGGGTCTCACACGATCGCTGTTTCCGGAATCCATGTTGATTCCTACATAGTAGATTCTGGGTTTCCAGAAATGACATGATACGCGAGCAAAAAACATGTTCTAAAATTCTACAAGAGATCGACGTAAGAGATATAGGTCTATAGTTTTGCGCATCTGCTCGACGACCCTTCTTGAAGACTGGGACTATCTGTGCTCTTTTCCAATCATTTGGAACCCTCCGTTCCTCTAGAGACTTGCGGTACACGGCTGTTAGAAGGGGAGCAAGTTCTTTCGCGTACTCTGTGTAGAATCGAATTGGTATCCCGTCAGGTCCAGTGGACTTTCCTCTATTGAGTGATTCCAGTTGCTTTTCTATTCCTTGGACACTTATTTCGATGTCAGCCATTTTTTTGTTTGTGCGAGGATTTAGAGAAGGAACTGCAGTGCGGTCTTCCTCTGTGAAACAGCTTTGGAAAAAGGTGTTTAGTATTTCAGCTTTACGCGTGTCATCCTCTGTTTCAATGCCATCATCATCCCGTAGTGTCTGGATATGCTGCTTCGAGCCACTTACTGATTTAACGTAAGACCAGAACTTCCTAGGATTTTCTGTCAAGTCGGTACATAGAATTTTACTTTCGAATTCAATGAACGCTTCACGCATAGCCCTCCTTATGCTAACTTTGACATCGTTTAGCTTCTGTTTGTCTGAGAGGTTTTGGCTGCGTTTAAACTTGGAGTGGAGCTCTCTTTGCTTTCGCAGTAGTTTCCTAACTTTGTTGTTGTACCACGGAGGGTTTTTCCCGTCCCTTACAGTTTTACTCGGCACGTACCTGTCTAAAACGCATTTTACGATTGCCTTGAAATTTTTCCATAAACACTCAACATTGTCAGTGTCGGAACAGAAATTTTCGTTTTGATCTGTTAGGTAGTCTGAAATCTGCCTTCTATTACTCTTGCTAAACAGATAAACCTTCCTCCCTTTTTTTATATTCCTATTAACTTCCATATTCAGGGATGCTGCAACGGCCTTATGATCACTGATTCCCTGTTCTGTACATACAGATTCGAAAAGTTCAGGTCTGTTTGTTATCAGTAGGTCCAATATGTTATCTCCACGAGTCGGTTCTCTGTTTAATTGCTCGAGGTAATTTTCGGATAGTGCACTCAGTATAATGTCACTCGATGCTCTGTCCCTACCACCCGTCCTAAACATCTGAGTGTCCCAGTCTATATCTGGTAAATTGAAATCTCCACCTAAGACTATAACATGCTGAGAAAATTTATGTGAAATGTATTCCAAATTTTCTCTCAGTTGTTCTGCCACTAATGCTGCTGAGTCGGGAGGTCGGTAAAAGGAGCCAATTATTAACCTAGTTCGGTTGTTTAGTGTAACCTCCACCCATAATAATTCACAGGAACTATCCACTTCTACTTCACTACAGGATAAACTACTACTAACAGCGATGAACACTCCACCACCGGTTGCATGCAATCTATCCTTTCTAAACACCGTCTGTACCTTTGTAAAAATTTCGGCAGAATTTATCTCTGGCTTAAGCCAGCTTTCTGTACCTATAACGATTTCAGCTTCGGTGCTTTCTATCAGCGCTTGAAGTTCCGGTACTTTACCAATGCAGCTTCGACAGTTGACAATTACAATACCGATTGCTGCTTGGTCCCCGCATGTCCTGACTTTGCCCCGCACCCGTTGAGGCTGTTGCCCTTTCTGTACTTGCCCAAGGCCATCTAACCTAAAAAACCGCCCAGCCCACGCCACACAACCCCTGCTACCCGTGTAGCCGCTTGTTGCGTGTAGTGGACTCCTGACCTATCCAGCGGAACCCGAAACCCCACCACCCTATGGCGCAAGTCGAGGAATCTGCAGCCCACACCGTCGCAGAACCGTCTCAGCCTCTGATTCAGACCCTCCACTCGGCTCTGTACCAAAGGTCCGCAGTCAGTCCTGTCGACGATGCTGCAGATGGTGAGCTCTGCTTTCATCCCGCTAGCGAGACTGGCAGTCTTCACCAAATCAGATAGCCGCCGGAAGCCAGAGAGGATTTCCTCCGATCCATAGCGACACACATCATTGGTGCCGACATGAGCGACCACCTGCAGATGGGTGCACCCTGTACCCTTCATGGCATCCGGAAGGACCCTTTCCACATCTGGAATGACTCCCCCCGGTATGCACACGGAGTGCACATTGGTTTTCTTCCCCTCTCTTGCTGCCATTTCCCTAAGGGGCCCCATTACGCGCCTGACGTTGGAGCTCCCAACTACCAGTAAGCCCACCCTCTGCGACTGCCCGGATCTTGCAGACTGAGGGGCAACCTCTGGAACAGGACAAGCAGCCATGTCAGGCCGAAGATCAGTATCAGCCTGAGACAGAGCCTGAAACCGGTTCGTCAGACAAACTGGAGAGGCTTTCCGTTCAGCCCTCCGGAATGTCTTTCGCCCCCTGCCACACCTTGAAACGACCTCCCACTCTACCACAGGTGAGGGATCAGCCTCAATGCGGGCAGTATCCCGGGCAACCACAGTCGTAGTCCGATCAGGGGATGCGTGGGACGAGCTGGCCGTCCCCGACAAACCCTCATCCCGACCCCCACAGTGATGCCCATTGGCAACAGCCTCAAGCTGTGTGACCGAAGCCAACACTGCCTGAAGCTGGGAGCGAAGGGATGCCAACTCAGCCTGCATCCGAACACAGCAGTTGCAGTCCCTATCCATGCTAAAAACTGTTTTGCAAAGAACGTCTGAACTAATCTACAGAGAGCGCAAACAAATCGACAAAATTTAAACGGTTATTAAAATACAAGATTGCCTAGTAAATGCAGTAATGCTGCTACTTGCGCACTGCTGACACTGCTCGGCGGCGGAAGGAGACTAAGCGAAATTACACTATTCAGGTACTAAAACACGATGCTACACTCTCAAATACTATATTACGCCCGAAATTTATGAATTAAACAATGCAAGAACCAAAAACACGCTAAGAAATTAAGAATTAAACTATGTAACAAATGAGTGAGCTAGGAGTATACGACTTGCTGCTCAGCTGCTTATCCAACGGCAGCAGGGAGCACACTGACTGCGACCAACCGACACTGGCCGTTCAAAACAAAACAGTAGACAAACGACTACGCGAATTTACACTATTCAGGTACTAAAACGCGATGCTACAACTCTCAAATACTATAATACGCCCGAAATCTATGAATTAAACAATGCAAGTACCAAAAACACGCAAAGAAATTAAGAATTAAACTATGTAACAAATGAGTGAGCTAGGAGTATACGACTTGCTGCTGCAGCTGCTTATCCAACGGCGGCAGGGAGCACACATGAATGCCATCCTCCGACCTATAGTGCAACAATATTGGCAGCATATAGGCGAGGCATTCATCTTCATGGACGACAAATCCCACCCCCATCGTGCACATCTTGTGAAAGACTTCCTTCAGAATAATGACATCAATTGACTAGAGTGGCCAGCATTTTCTCCATACATGAACCCTATCAAACATGTGTAGGATGGATTCAAAAGGCCTGTTTATGGATGATGTGACCCACCAACCACTCAGAGGGACCTATGCTGAACTCCGCCATTGATGAGTGGGACAATCTGAACCAACAGTGCCTTGATGAACTTGTGCATAGTATGCCACATCGAATCCAGGCATGCATCAGTGCAAGACGACATGCTACTAGGTATTAGAGTTACCAGTGTGAACAGCAGTCTGGACCACCACCTCTGAAGGTCTCGCTATATGGTGGTACAACATGCATTGTGTGGTTTTCATTATATAGGACATATCAGCAGATAGCAGGACTTTCCACCATTATAAATAAATAATGTCATGTGACTTGGGCCTCCCATCAGGTAGACCGTTCACCTGGTGCAAGTCTTTCAAGTTGATGCCACTTCAGCGACTTGCACGTCAATGGGGATGAAATGATGATGATTAGGACAACACAACTACCAGTTCCTGAGTGGAAAAAATCTCCGACCCAGCCGAGAGTCAAACCCGGGCCTTTAGGATTGACATACTGTCACGCTGACCACTCAGCTACCGGGGGCAGACTTTCCACTGTTATAATGGTGGGAATCAAATCCAAGTTACTCAATGAGTTTTGAACAAGAGTATTTAGGAGAAAGTTTCAGCAGACTGTTTGGCTTGGTTTATTTGTTCAGCTGTAACCATGTAGAGGAGAAAGTATTTGAACAATCCAGATATATTTTCTTATATTTGTGGATGTTTTATGATAGCCTCTCTGAGACAGAACATAACCTCATTTGTTAAAAGTTTCTCTTTTGTTTATTTTGTAGTGAAACTGGCAGATTAAGATCAACCTTGGGCCCTTCATAGCCTAAAGTGTGTAGCATTTGTGTTGTGGATTTAAGAAACTAGTCAAAGGGAAAATTAAAGTCCATTACTCTTTGAGTTCCAATGGTGTGGCATTGACCAAAGAACCACCCAGATGACTGTTACTGCAGCATTTGCAAAGTAAAAGGCTTCAATGCAACAAACATGAGTGGAATGATTTATACTGATTTGGAGTCTGCTAGAAAAGCTATACTACATGGTTCTGGTGTTAATGTACCTTTCTATCCAAAAAAACTTCAGATAATGCATTCTGAATCAAGTAGTATATCAGATGTTTCTTGTAAATATCCTGATTGGGCAGGTGTACAAGAAACATCCCAACATTTTGTACAATTTGAGCTAAGCAATTTGGTCAGAGAGTTGAATCTTTCAACTCCACAACTCCCAGTTCAAAGGCTCTAAGAAAAGAACTTACTCACTTCAGGAACATATGTAACATTTTATAAGCACAGTGATCATTTTGCCATAACCACACCATGATCACTAATGCTAGTTTCAATGTGGGCATCATAAAATTCTTCAGGTCTATTTATTGGATATTAGATCTAATATATTTCCGTTATGAGTGGGGTTCTGGGCCATGTGTTCTAGGCAGTTTTCAGGGAAGCATTTGATAATGTTTCACAGGATGTCTTATTTTATCAATTGATTGTTGGTTGATTAAAGTCTCTACTGAAGATTACAGTATGACTGGGGAACTTAAGTACAAGTTATCTGAGGTTTTTTTCTAAAGTTTTCAATAACATCAGGTGGTGAGTCTGGTTGGTGATAGAAGGATCCAGTTACATATTACACCCACCCTTGATACTGAGTCTTGCCCAAACAGTCTTGCAAACAGCTTCAATTTTTATCTCTATGGATCTGAATTTCCTGTCTACTGCAATAAATACACCATCTCCATGTCTCATTAGTCTATCCTTTTTCCCAAAAATCTCAATGCTATCAACTTAAAGTTTTAACCAGCTTTCTGTACCTAGGATCATGTGAGCTTCACTGCTTTTCAGGAGTGCTTCAAACACTGGTAATTTGTTGTGAATGCTTCAGCACTTAACTACTAGTATATTTGTACTCTTGCCTGTGGGGAGCACCTTTTGAATCTTACACTAATAGCTCTGGGTCCTCTACAACTGTAATTGCCTAGACTGGATGGAGAGCCATCTAATTTGAAAAACCCTTGTGTGCACCATGCACAGTCAGCTGCCTGGTAGCAGCCTCTGATGTGTAGTGAACAGCTGACCTATAGGAAGATCCTAAAATTCTCAACCCTATGATGCAAAGCTTGGAATGTGCTGCCTAGATTGCCACATAACCTTCAAAGTCTATGGTTCAATCCTTCCACTTGACTGAGAAAGGGGGAACCATGGTCACTTCTACAGACAATGCTGCAAATTGTGAGCTTTGTTGAAACTCCATCCACATGGCCAATCTTCTCAATTTTCTCTTGCAGTCACTGTAATGATTCAAGTATGATTTCAGAGTACAGATGACAGGCATTGTTTTTCGTCTAAAATGGGCCACAATCTGAAGTTGGATCCACTCTGTTCGCTCAACAGCTGGTGCAAAGCTGTTGAATGAGGCTGCTGGGCCCATACTCTGAGTCCACATGGTGTTTGGTCCTGTCTCTTGCTGTCATTTCCCTAAAGAGTACAGTTATTCACTATACATTTGAACTGCTGATGATTATTAGATCCAATCCTCTTGAGTTTGTCTCCTGTTGAGACAGGACAAATCAAGTTCCCCAGCAGGTGAAATGAGTACCAATGACAGAGTTTCAATTTCAGGGAGAGACAGCGCTTCAATCCTGTTAGTTAGGGGTCAGCATAACACCCTGAGTTCTCCCTGGTACCTGCTTAGCCTGTACAGGGCACCTATACCTTTCACTGGCTTGCCACTTGTAGTCAAATGGATTAGTAATGGTGGATCCAGGATCCACAGATGAGGACAGTACTTGAGGTATGTTTGGTACCTGGGAAGCTCTCCCAAGACAGAGATTCACAGCAGCTCCCCAAGGGGCCCACTGTTTGCTTTTATTTCCAAATTTGGCTGTACTTGCATCTGTAATTTTTTTTTGACTAATCACTATGTTAGTGTCTGCAGACGAAAATGTAAATTTACCATAAGACGATGAATTGAAGAGGACTGTATAATGGTTCGAATCCACTCAGATAGTAATGAAACTTGAGAGTTGGGATAATCCCTTATTATTCATAGGTAAGTTAACAATCAAAATATACATCTTTGCCATTTATATGGCTTGTGCGGCCATGAGCTAAGGACAACTGTCCAACCGACAGCCTATTCACCACTGCCAAATCTCTCGCTCGTTGTGGCGAGTGTACCATTAGGTGCCTTTGGAAGGGTGGCCCACAAACCACTATCCCTCATGTACAGATACCTCCAGAGAGGGCAGCGCTGTCCAGAGACTCAGGCCAATGTAACAACCAAACATACCAGCTGCCAAAGAAATATTAATTTCTTTCCAGAATAATACAAGTAACACAAGTCCTGCTAAATCACAGAAAATAACACAAGTAAATACACACAACATTGCACCCTTCAACCAGGTATTCTCTCCATAGAGTTTGTAACTGGTATCTGGAAATCACAATCACATAAACAAATATACATTTAAACATAAAAAATAATGAAGTACACGGAGCCTGCTGCAAGGTACGTACATGACAAAAGGAGAAAACACACAAATAAAAAACATGAATACACTGATCACTTTTGTATCACATCATTTGGTGAAGGGCAAAGCTTGCAGATTACTCCTCCTGCACAGGCCACGAAGGTCCAAAGGTACTGACTGGCCGTCGTGTCATCCTCAGCCCACAGGCATCACTGGATGTGGATATGGAGGAGCAAGTGGTCAGCACACCACTCTGCCAGCCATATGTCAGTTTCCAAGACCAGAGTCACTACTTCTCAATCAAGTAGCTCCTCAGTTTGCCTCACAAGGACTGAGTGCATGCCGCTTGCCAACAGCACTCGGCAGACCAGATTGTCACCCATCCAAATGCTAGCCCAGCCTGACAGAGCTTAACTTCGGTGATCTGATGGGAACCAGTGTTACCACTGCGGTAAGGCCGTTGGCCTAAGCCTTGCAGATTGGTCTCTTGAAAACCCTTGCAGTGTGCAAATAGTGGCCACTTGCACTATTCCATCACACCCTGGGTGGACTTCTTCAATCATGGCCGGCTCCCAACATACGGCTGGCAGATTATCTTCTCTTACTATGACCAATGCACCAGGATGCACATTCTGACTTGAGACAGGCCACTTGGCCCACTGCTGCAGATGATGCAGGTACTGAGATGACCAGCACCACCAAAAGAACTGGAAGCCTTACTGCAGTAGTTCCCCCCTTGTGAGGAAGATGAGGTTGGCTGTACTGAGATCTGGCTGAGTGATGCTTGTCATTACGGTTCCTGTTGTGACAGTGCCACGAGATTTCAAAGTGCCGCTACGTCAGTACGCGAACACGGCGATAGAGGCGCTCCGCAGCTCGGCCGAGCGCGGGAGCGCCACCTGGCTATGAACGGCGCCGGCCGCATGTCACGGCACGGCAGTGGAGTGACAGATTCGGAGTTGGAAGCATGTAACTCGCTATTGCTCTACGTTGTATATCCACGCAATTTATTAGGATTAAAGGTTATAACACTTTTTGGCGACGAGGATGGGATATTTTTTTTCCTGTGTTGTGGAATTGTGTGTTCGTGTCGGGGCAGACATGGAACAGCTTCTGCAAGCGCTCATTGACCAACAAACACAGCTGACGGCTGCTATTCAGGCGTTGTCGACGTCGCTTACTCGTCGTCTGTCTTCCTCTTCTCCGCCTCCGTTCCCTCCTTACGACGAGGCCGCTGAAGATTGGGAGGATTATGAGAAGCGTTTGCGGCAACACTTCTTGGCTTTCAGCGTTGTCGACGCTCCTATGTGTAAGTCGTTATTTCTATCTTGGATTTCCCCACGGATCTATCAGCTGCTATCTCAGTTAGCCCCTCTGCGGGAACCAGCCTCTCTGTCCTTCCAAGAAATGTGACTTATTGTCTAACTATTACCGAAAAAACACCCATGTCGTTGCCGCCCGCGTGTCGTTCTACCGGTGTCGTAAACAGCCCCATCAATCCTACCGGGCTTGGGCGGCGGAACTACACAGTCTGAGTAGGAAATGTCAGTTTGTCACGGACACTCATCATGAGTCTTATGCTGATTCAATGGTTAGGGATGCTATTCTCCGGCTTGCTCCTGATTAAGAAGTTCGGCAACGTGCCTTACAACTGCCAAACCCGTCGTTGTCGGAAGTTCTAAGCATCGCTCAATCTTTTGAAGTGTCTCACGCTGCTGGTGCGCAAATAGACGCGTGGTGTGATGTAGGCGCTGTACAGACCACTTTCGACACGGACAATTTGCCTGTTTCACAGGGGAACGACGATGTGGCGGCGGTTCACTCGCGTCAACAACGTCGCGTTGGGCCACCACGCTCGCAGCGAAAACAGCAACCACAGAAGCAGGTTCGTTCCGCACTTCCTTCTTGTCCACGTTGTTTCGTACAGCATGACAGGGCCGCGTGTCCAAAACGTTGGGCCACATGTAATTCAAGTAGGAAAAAAGGCCACATTGCTTCTGTGTGTCAGTCCCCTAAAGTTCCTGTCGACGAGGACGAGGCATCGGACATGGACGTTAACTGTGTGCTTTCTCAAACAAATGAGTTGTTTGTTACTGTTCGTGTTCTGGATAAAGACATTCGCATGCAAGTGGACACTGGCTCTGCAGTAACTCTCATTAATTCTCGCACGTATTTGGAGTTGGGCTCCCCTCCCTTGTCTCCAGTTACGCAAAATCTGAGAACTTATAATAAGCAGAAAATTCCTATCGTTGGCCAGTTTGATGCTTCCACTGCCTACAAGTCAGTTGTTCGGCCCCTCACGTTTTATGTGGTGGATCATGCTGGCACTGAAAACCTGTTCGGTTATGATACTTTCCAGTTGTTCGGGTTCTCCATTGATGATGATGTGCACCTCATATCTGAGGATATTCCGTATCACCAGCTGGATGGATTGTGTTCTAAATTCTCGTCCGTGTTCTCTGCTGGTCTGGGTCGTGCCAAGGATTTTGAAGCCCACATTACTCTTAAGCCTACGGCTCGCCCTAAGTTTTTCCGGGCACGCCCTATTCCGATGGCGTTGCGTGCACCTGTCAAGGCTGAGATAGACAGGTTAACAGCTTCAGGGATCCTCCTTCCTGATACCTCCAGCGAATGGGCATCGCCAATCGTGGTGGTTTCTAAACCAAACGGGAGTCTGCGATTGTGTGGTGATTTTAAAGCCACTGTCAACGCTCAGAGCCTCATTGACACTTATCCTCTTCCCCGTCCTGAGGAGTTATTTACCAAGCTCGCTGCGGGCCAGTTCTTTTCCAAACTTGACTTATCGGAGGCATACCATCAGTTGCCGTTGGATGCTTCTTCCAAGGAATTTCTCGTCATCAACACTCCTTGTGGGTTGTATCAGTACCAGCTGTTACCATTTGGCGTCGCTAGCGCGCCGGCCATTTTTCAGCGGTTTTTGGAACAGCTCACGGCTTCCTTTCCCGGCTGCATCAACTACCTGGATGACATTGTCATGGGGGCCTCCACTGAGGAGCACCTTCACAATTTGCGTTCGCTGTTTCGGGTTCTGCATTCGGCTAGGTTGAAGTGCAATCTGGACAAGTCACAGTTCTTCCAACCTTCCATTGTTTATCTTGGTTTCCACTTGTCCCGTGAGGGTATACGTCCTCTACGACAGCATGTTGCGGCCATTACTGCTCTACCCCAGCCGTCTACGGTCAAAGAACTTCAGGCATTTCTAGGCAAGATTGCTTATTATCACAAATTGATTCCCTCCGTGGCAGCGGTGGCTCATCCTCTGCATCAGCTGTTACGCTAAAACGTTCCTTTCTGCTGGTCCGACGAGTGTGAGCAGGCTTTTGTCTGCCTGAAGGCTCATTTGCAGTTGGCGCCTTGTCTTGCCACATTCCGTCCGGGTCAGCACTCGGTTCTGGCGACTGACGCGTCACGGTATGGCCTAGGGGCTGTTCTCGCCCATCGGTATGAGGATGGGTTGGAACGACCCATCGCCTACGCTTCCAAGACCCTCAACGATGCCCAACGGCGTTACTCTCAAATCGAAAAGGAGGCGCTCGCTATCATTTATGCTCTAAAAAAGTTCAGCGTTTTTTTGTATGGTTCTAAGTTTCACCTCATCACCGACCACAAGCCGCTGGTCTCTCTGTTCAGCCCCTCGGCGTCGCTTCCAGATAAGGCAGCTCACCGCCTGCAACGTTGGGCCTTATACTTGTCTCGTTTTCACTATGAGATTCACTATCGCCCCACGGCCCAGCACGCCAACGCTGACGCGTTGTTGCGTTTGCCGATGGGCTCCGCCCCGGTTTTCGATCGAGATGAACTCCTATGTTTCCACATTGATGAGGAAGAACGTCGTGCGGTCGAGGGTTTTCCACTTACAGGTTCGCAGGTCACGTCGGCTACTGCGCGGGACCCGGTCCTGCGTCAGGTGATCGGTTTTGTTCAATGGGGTTGGCCGGACAGGACCAAGGCCCGGGCATCGGATCCCCTTCGCAACTACCATGCCTTGCGCCTTCGTCTGTCTGTCTGTCTGTCTGTTCGTGAGGATGTTGTTCTTCTGGCCACGGATGGCGCATCTCCACGGGTCGTGGTGCCAGCCTCTCTTCGCAAAGATGTTCTCAAACTATTGCATAAGGCCATTGAGGGATTTCTCGAACTAAGTCCCTGGCCCGCAGGCACGTTTATTGGCCCGTTATTGATTCGGACATCGCCCACATGGTCGCTGCATGTGGTCAGTGTGCTCAACAACTGGCTGCACCCCGTACAATGCCCTCTCCATGGCCTGATCCGGCGCAGCCGTGGGAACGGGTGCACGCTGACTTTGCCAGCCCCTTCCTCGGCACTTATTGGCTACTGTTGATTGACGCCTTCTCGAAGTTTCCGTTTGTTGTTCGATGTCCGTCGCCCACCACTGTGGCGACGACGCTGGCTTTGTCCAAAATCTTTGCGCTAGAAGGTCTTCCATCCACGATTGTCACGTACAACGGCCCTCAGTTCTCTTCACAGGCCTTCCGTGATTTTTGTACTGGACAAGGGATTCATCATGTTACAGCACCGCTCTTCCATCCGCAATCGAATGGGGAGGTCGAGCGCCTTGTCCGCACTTTCAAAAGCCAGATGAAAAAATTCCTTAGTGATTTTTCCACAGATGACGCTCTGTTGCAATTTCTGAGTTCTTATCGTTTCACGCCTCTGGGTGATCGCAGTCCTGCTGAACTCTTGCATGGCCACCAACCGCGCACTCTACTGCACCTGCTTCACCCTGTCAGGCCTTGTGTTGTCTCCTAGTGCGGGAAAATACCCAGTGGGCGCCAACGTGTGGGCACGGGGGTATGGATCTCGCCCTAAATGGATTCCAGGGGTGGTCCAGGCTCTTCGCGGCCGCCGGCTTTGTGAAATACGTACGGACGACGGCATGGTTGTTCGCCATTATGACCAGATGCGCCCACGAGTGGTGGCCACGCCGGTGCCACCGCCCCTTCTTTCGTCTCCACCAGCCCGAGAAGCCAGTCCTGTCGCTGCTGCCGATTTTCCGGGCGTGTTGCTGCAGCCGACGTCGCTACCGCTTCCGAGTACGCCGGAACCGGCCCCAGTCGCGACGCCGCCTTCTCCGGGACCCATCTCGCTGGGGCACACCCCCAGGTCCACGACACCTATGGATGCTGCTCCGGAGTTTTCCCCCATCATCTCGCCCAGGAGGCGCGTTCCAAGCGCAAGCTTCCATCCTGGACATTTTCGACCATACTCTCGTGTTTCTCCGCGGGATCTTCTCAGGGCCTCCCAAGAGGCCATGGATGTCTCCGCACTGTCCATGTCTCCAAGGAAGTGAGTGTTTTTTCTTTTTTTTTCAAGGGGGAAAAGTGTTGTGACAGTGCCACGAGATTTAAAAGTGCCGCTACGTCAGTACGCGAACACGGCGATAGAGGCGCTCCACAGCTCGGCCGAGCGCGGGAGCGACAACTGGCTATGAACGGCGCTGGCCGCATGTCACGGCATGGCAGTGGAGTGACAGATTCGGAGTTGGAAGCATGTAACTCGCTATTGCTCTACGTTGTATATCCACGCAATTTATTAGGATTAAAGGTTATAACAGTTCCAATCAGGAAATGACATGGAGTGTGGTCTTGGGGATCAGTAGGATCGCAAAACAGTGGCATGAGAGGATGAGAGTTCTACATCTACATGATTACTCTGCTATTCACGATTAAGTGTCTGGTAGAGGGTTCAATGAAACACCTTCAAGCTTCAACTGTTCCATTGTCGAACTATGTGCGGAAAAAATGAGCACTTAAATTTTTTGGTGTGAGCCCTGATTTCTCTTATTTTATCATGATGATCATTTCTCCCTATTTAGGTCGGTGCCAACAGAATGTTTTTGCAATCGGAATAGAAAACTGCTGACAAATTTTATGAGAAGAGCCTGTCCCAACGAAAAACGCCTTTGTTTTAATGATTGCCACTCCAATTCATGTATCATATCTTTGGCACTATCTCCCCTATTTTGTGATAACACAAAACAAACCACCCTTCTTTGAACTTTTTCGATGTCATCCATCAGTCCCACCTGATGTGGATCCCACACTGCAGAGCAATACTCTAGAATAGGGTAGACAAGTGTGGTGTAAGCAGTCTCTTTAGTAGATCTGTTGCACCTTCTAAGTGTTCTGCCAATGAATCACAGTCTTTGATTTCTCTACCCACAACATTATCTATGTGATTGTTCCAATTTAGGTTACTTATAATTGTAATCCTTAAGTATTTAGTTGAATTTACAGCCTTCAGAAGTGTGGCTTATTGCATAATCGAAATTTAGCAGATTTCTTTTAGTGCTCATGTGAGTAACTTCACACTTTTCTTTATTCAGGGTCAATTGCCATTTTTTGTGCCACACACATAGCTTATGTAAATCATTTTGCAATTTGTTTTGGTCATCCAATGACTTTAAAAGATGGTAAATGACAGCATCATCTGCAAATAATATAAGAGGGCTACTCAGATTGTCTCCAATGTTGTTAATGTAGATCAGGAATAATAGAGGGCCTACAACACTTCCTTGGGAACACTGGATATTACTTCTGTTTTACTTGATGACTTTCCATCTATTACTATGAACTGTGATCTTTCTGACAGGAAATCATGAATCAAGTGGCCAAACTGAGTTCAAGCAAGCCTCAATCTGGCAAGTCACAGTTGTCAACTAACTCTTTTAATAAGCTTCAAGAGGAGTAAGATGTACATGTAACTTTTTACTCATCTTCTTTTCTCATAGTTGGTTCCAGTACATCACATCTAGGGGTTGATTTTTGAAGCTAAAATTTTTGACAACATAGGTTCCAAATGACATGATAACTATTGAAGAGTTGTCTGTTTATATCTTGATTTTTATTTTTCACATTTTTCAATATCACACCATCTTACAATCTCCACTTTTAAATCATAAATTACATTTGTACTACCAAAATTAAAATCATGTCCTATCACATCATAGGCATGTCCACTACTAACTCATTCTGTGGTGCTAACAATATTCCAAAGAGTTTACAAACTTCCCTGACAAAAGAAGAATCTTCACCAAGTTATATCATTATTTTATAAATGACTCCAGAAATAAATTTAATAATTAGCATCAGAATGTGCAATTAATAATATTAATTTTAAGTGTACGGATATTTCATAATTTCAAATGTTTGCAAAAGAAGAGTAATTTTAACTGTACATATAGAGTTAGTACACATTGATTCTAACAAAGTAATTTCTTTTTATACATTTTAGCATGAAATATAATACATTATGTACAAAATCATAAGAAATTCCCTTAGAAAACAGCTGAGATAATATTAAACTATGCAAGATTGAAAAATAGTTTTGGTATTGATTACTTCTGCTGAATAAAGGTAATGTTAGAGGAGGGTGCCTTTACAATGTATAGTATTTAATAAAATTTGTAATTGTTAACTGTATAGATTCAATTTGTTATAACAATTTAAATGATGTGTGTTCGATGTTTGTAAAATGAATAGATAAAATGTTTTCTGCCCAATGTCCTGTGTATGATATATGTACTGAAAAAGAAGTTTGTATGGACACAAAAATAAACAAAATGTGAATCTTGCAAAGTGTTTTTCAAAAGTAGGAATATTTTAACATTATTGTAAATATAGGTTTACAAAACTATTCAACTAATTTTAAAATACAAGAAGTATAATAGTCTAAATAGAGATTGCAGAATTACCACACTAGGAGAGGCTACAATTATCATCTGGAATGATACAACAGAAAAGGTGCAGACAATATCCCCTTTTACATGAGGTTAAGATTTAATAACAAACTGCTAAAAAATTTAAAAAGCTCAAATGGTAGTTGCTTTGAAGTGGCTTTGTAAGAGTTTCTTATCAATAAATGCTTTTATAGTATTAAGGAATTCCTTTCAGATCAAAATACGGGTGGAGCTCCTCCACGCCCACAACGGCATGATGATCAACACAAAAGGTCTACTGCCATCTGTGCATATTAGTTAGTTTCCACTAAGAGAGGTCTCACAGGATGTGGGTACTGTGGTGTTTTTCATACTTCTGGTTGTAATTAACCATTAATATGCACTTGTCTGGAGATATATTGGGTCAAAAGTTGAATGAAGGGTAGTAGTTTGATGGGCAGAGGAAAAAAAGTGCCAAGTCAAGAGCCAAGGGAAAAAACCCTCTACAACAGATGTAAGAGCAGTAGCACTCTTCTTGCTGCCTGTGACAGGTCATGCAATGCAACGGCTTTGTTAGCAGTGGGTATCATGCAGGTGCCTACCTTTGATGTTATGGAGCAGTGTTACTCAGTGGCTGCTGCTGGGTACCAGCGTTGGCTTCTTGGTCAGCATCAGCATGCCTGCAACATTTGATTTCATCATAATTTTGTGTTCGATATACCATATATCAGATTCACAGTGGAGGGTAGTGTTTGCAGTTTGTCTGTACATTTGTGTGTGACCTTGTCAGCTTCCCTTCTGTAGCCTGTTGGTCATCTTTAATAGTAGCTAACCTATCTTGCCAATGTCTTCCTTTCGGAGGAGCAGAATACTTTCATTTATACTTTCATATGTACCAGTAATCAAGCTATATAAGTTTTACATTTGTTGACTATAACTGTTGGCACAAAGTTATGAGGATGTGGAAAATACATCCACAACACATTCGTTTATTATGGAGAATAAATAATAAATAAATCACTTCTACTATCCTTAATGTAAACAGGTGTGACCTGTACTGTCTTCAAACTACTGAGTGTGGTTTTTGTTTGAGGGATCTATAGTAGGTTATAGCTCAGAGAGGGGCTAATTCAGCTGCAGATTAGTATAGAATTTGATACAAATTCCATCAGATACTGGAGCTTTGTTCAATTGATTTCAGCTGTTTTTGACATCACTAACACTTATTTCACTCATCTTTGTTTGAGGATTAAATTGATGGACTTCTCCTGGGTTTTTCTACGTAAACAAACATTCAAAAATGAGGTTAGGTATGTCTGCTATTGCTTTTCTAACCTCAATTTCAGTTCCTGTCACATACACAAGGGACTGGACACTAACTCAGCTGCCACCAACAGCCTTTATATCCAACCAGAATGTTTTCGTATTTTGTGAAAGGTCACTTGAGAAAATTCTGCTACAATAGTCACTGTAGACTTCACACATTGCACAATTCTCTCTTGAGAGCCAAATACATTTCATTCAATATCTCTGTGTCTATTGCCCCATGATTTGCTTCACACTTATTATGCACTCATCTCTCTTTCCTTAGAAGTTTTCTTACAGTGACATGGGAGTCCCTCAAATTATGAACTGTTCTACAGGGTACATGTCTATCCAGTGCATGGTCATCTATTTTTTTAAACTTCAGTCATGGTTCCTCTACAATCCATGTACTGTGCTAAAAGTTTCTATTTCCTCATCGACATATGGCACCATTGCTTTTCTTTATTTAGTTTGCTGAACATATGCAGGGTGTCCTTTCTAACTAAAGACACTGAAATATCTCAATAACTACATATCAGATAAAAAAAAGTTATAGTTCAAATTTGTTTGTCTCGGAGGGGGGACTCCAATGATACCACACTCAATCCACCACCCCACCTCATGTGTGGGTGATGGGGGCAACCTTGAAATAAGTCATGTGAGATGATGGTTAGGTGACAGTGTGAGTTGATGCTTCTCCTCATACGACAGATCAGCATTTTGTAGCTTGCCTCCAACCCATAGCAGTCTCATGTCATTGAGGATAGGATGCAGTGATTTGAACTCGCTGTTTTTATCCACTAGCTTTATGGTCTTCAACTGGTAGATTTGCATTGTGAATGTATCTTCTTGTGCTATCCTGACATACTGTAGTAAAACGTCCTGCAGTTCATTGTGAGAAAATCCAGCAGTTACTGTCATTTCCTTTGCAGGCTTGCAGTTATTAATAAATCTATGACAGTATGCCATTATCCACTGTAATCGTGACAACTTTGAGAATTGACAGATGATACTGTCTTGCATTGCTCTGGTAATGTGACAGAGGACTTTAGCCCTTTCTTCTGGAGGCTCATGGATTGCAGAATAACTAGAGGTATCTATCACAGGCCATGAGGTGATGTATTCCTTAAACCAGGCTGGTCCTTCCCACCAGAGGCTGTTTCCTTGCAGGTCTGCAGGAGACACTCCTCGTGAATTAAAATCAGCTGGGTTTTCCATTGTAGATACATGGTTCTATACTGCAGCTGCATATATTCTTGTATCTCAGAGACATGGTTCCCCACGAATATCTTCCACTGCATGGGTGGAGTTGCAAGCCATGCCAGTATGATGGATGAGTGAGTCCACAAGTAATTACATTCTATGTCTGTACCCAGTGAGTCAACAACATGCTGTAGTAGTCATGACAACAAGAGAGCACCACAGAGTTCCAGGAGAGGTAAGGACAACCTTCTCAATGGAGATACTCATGTTTTGGAACTTAATAATTTGACACTTGTGATTCCATGATGACAAGCTAATCATACATATATGCAACACCCATAGGCCTTCTCTGAAGTTTTGCAGAATCCATGCAGTTAAATGCTGACAAGTTTTCCTTCTGTAATGATTCTACAATCAACACAAAATTTATCTTTCATGTGAACCTCTCTGTATAGTTTCTGCCTTATGCAATTCAACTCTTGAGGCCAGGGCTCATCCCATGTTAACTGAAGCTGACACAGACATTGCAAAAAGATTTTGAATGTGGTAATAATGGGACTAATTAATCCCAGAGGATCAAAACATGGATGACGTGACAGCCAGTACACTGCATTTTGTGAAGCTGTAGACCTTATGGGCTGGCTTGAGATTATTCACAATTTGGAACTGATCAGCAGCTGGATGCCAGAGTAAACCTAAAGTTTTAATATCCTCATTGTTATCAAGCCGTAAGGGTACTTGTGTTTCTCTTAACTCTGAGGGGATATTTTTGAGGAATTCCACACTGTTACTGGACCACTTCTGTAATGAGAAACCACCTTTCTTCAGAAGCTTCATGAGATCTTGCTGAACTTTGATTGCAGTCTCTACTGTATTGCAACCTGAGATACAATTGTCCACATAAAAGCCATTAGCAAGAATGTTTGCTGCCTTGTTACACCTTCCTTCTTCATGAGCTAATTGTAACAGACATCATACTGCAAGAAAAGATGCAAAGGCCAATCCATGTGTGACTGTCATTAACTGATATTCCTGCAGGGGTGCAGATCTGTCACTCCTCCACAGTATTTGTTGGTAGGCACGATCTTCTTCCACTATCTGAACTTATTGGTATGTCTTCTCTTTGTCAGCTGTGAAGGCAATGATTGCATGCAGAAGCATAATATTATGCAGCACAAATGCTGTTGAATCATTGGTCCGGCCATCAACAAACTGTTTAGTGACAAATTAGAGCTCGTTTTGGGTGAACAATCAAAAACTACCTGTGTTCTGGTAGTTGAGCAGGCTTCCTTAATAACTACATGGTGTGGCGTGTAGTATGTAATGGCAGCAGGTGTAGCTACTGGTTCCATATGTCCTATGACTTCATATTATCTCATAAATGTTGTGTATCTTTCTTTAAGCTTCGGGTGTCTTGCCAGTTTCTGTTCAATCTGAGAGAAGCATTCTGCTGCAGTTTTAAAAGATTCACCTAATTTACTTGGCTCTTCATGAAATGGAAGATGGACAATGAATCTGCCTGTGGAATCTTTCATTGTGTTTTGCATGAAGTGTGCTTCACATTGTTCCTCTTCTTTCATAATTACATCATGATTTAATTCTTCTTCCTCCCAGAATTTCCTCAAGAGTGTTTGAACATCAGTGTTTGTTTTTATGGAGCATGACATTACTGGCCACGATTATGAACTGTTGTGCTCTACCATTTAATACTGAGCAGATGTGACCCAACCTAGTTACGTTTCTTGAAGCACAGGATGATCAGTTGCTATGGAGATAGACCTTGATTTGTGAATGTATGGACAAAATTCTGGTCCTAGCAATACGTCAATCTTTCCAGGTGATCAAAACTCTGGATCAGCGAGTTGTACATTTTTCAAGTTCCATGTACTGCAATCAATTATTTGTTCAGGCGAGATGTGGCACAAATTCAAAGACATAGTAGCAACAGCAATTGAGAGATTCATACCTCATAAATTGGTAAGAGATGGAACTGATCCCCCGTGGTACACAAAACAGGTCCGAACTCTGTTGCAGAGGCAACGGAGAAAGCATGCGAAGTTCAGAAGAACGCGAAATCCCGAAGATTGGCTAAAATTTACAGACGCGCGAAATTTGGCACGGACTTCAATGCGAGATGCCTTTAATAAGCTCCACAACGAAACATTGTCTCAAAATTTGGTAGAAAATCCGAAGAAATTCTGGTCGTATGTAAAGAACACAAGCGGCAAGACGCAGTAAATACCTTGGCTGCGCAGTGCCGATGGTACTGTTACCGACGACTGTGCCACTAAAGCGGAGTTATTAAACACAGTTTTCCGAAATTCCTTCACCAGGGAAGACGAATGGAATATTCCAGAATTTGAAACACAAACAGCTGCCACCAACAGTTTCTTAGAAGTAGATACCTTAGGGGTTGCGAAGCAACTCAAATCGCTTGATACGGGCAAGTCTTCAGGTCCAGATTGTATACCGATTAGGTTCCTTTCAGATTACGCTGATACAATAGCTCCCTACTTAGCAATCATATGCAACTGCTCACTCACTGATAGATCTGTACCTACAGATTGGACATTTGCGCAGGTCGCACCAGTGTTTAAGAAGGGTAGTAGGAGTAATACATCAAACTACGGACCTATATCATTGACGTCAGTTTGCAGTAGGGTTTTGGAGCATATACTGTATTCAAACATTATGAATCACCTCGAAGGGAATGATCTATTGATACATAATCAGCATGGTTTCAGAAAACATCGTTCTTGTGCAACGCAGCTAGCTCTTTACTCGCACGAAGTAATGGCCACTATCGACAGGGGATCTCAAGTTGATTCCGTATTTCTAGATTTCCGGAAAGCTTTTGACACTGTTCCTCACAAGCGACTTCTAATCAAGCTGTGGGCCTATGGGATATCATTTCAGTTGTGTGGCTGGATTCATGATTTCCTGTCAGGAAGGTCGCAGTTCGTAGTAATAGACGGCAAATCATTGAGTAAAACTGAAGTGATATCAGGTGTTCCCCAGGGAAGGTTGTTTGCAGATGATGCTGTAATTTACTGTCTAGTAAGGTCATCTGAAGGCCAGTATCAGTTGCAAAGCGATTTAGAAAAGATTGCTGTATGGTGTGGCAGGTGGCAGTTGACGGTAAATAACGAAAAGTGTGAGGTGATCCACGTGAGTTCCAAAAGAAATCCATTGGAATTCGATTACTCGATAAATAGCACAATTCTCAAGGCTGTCAATTCAACCAAGTACCTGGGTGTTAAAATTACGAACAACTTCAGTTGGAAAGACCACATAGATAATATTGTGGGGAAGGCTAGCCAAAGGTTGCGTTTCATTGGCAGGACACTTAGAAGATGCAACAAGTCCACTAAAGAGACAGCTTACACTACACTCGTTCGTCCTCTGTTAGAATATTGCTGCGTGGTGTGGGATCCTTACCAGGTGGGATTGACAGAGGACATCGAAAGGGTGCAAAAAAGGGCAGCTTGTTCTGTATTATCACGTAATAGGGGAGAGAGTGTGGCAGATATGATACGCGAATTGGGATGGAAGTCATTAAAGCAAAGACATTTTTCGTCGCGGCGAGATCTATTTACGAAATTTCAGTCACCAACTTTCTCTTCCGAATGTGAAAATATTTTGTTGAGCCCAACCTACATAGGTAGGAATGATCATCAAAATAAAATAAGAGAAATCAGAGCTCGAACAGAAAGGTTAGGTGTTCGTTTTTCCCTCGCGCTGTTCGGGAGTGGAATTGTAGAGATATAGTATGATTGTGGTTCGATGAACCTTCTGCCAAGCACTTAAATGTGAATTGCAGAGTACTCATGTAGATGTAGATGTAGATGTAGGCAAGGCGTCAGTTATCTTTGACAAAACTAAGCATTTGACAGATGACATAAAGTTGCCTACACAGGAGCTGACTAGTAAAGAGACATGGTGCTTTGCTTCTAAGTGGGTTGCATGAATTCCTGGAATTAGTACTCTGCTGTGCCACCTTTGAAGTCTGAGGTGTTGTGCACATGTTTCTGATATGAAGCATGACTGCAACCCAGAACCTAATAGAGCATGACAAGTCTGCCATTTTCCATTGATATCTTTCAACCTTATTCTCACTGTCGCAAGGAGTACTCATTTGCCTGGACTGATCTTCAGTGAACAATAGCTTGATGTACCTGACTGATTTTTGCCATTGTGTTCGTGTTACATGTACTCTGTACACTCCTTCCTTGGTGCATCTTGTGTCCATTGTGATTCTGCACGTAATAATGTGTGGTGTTGTTTACCACAGGTATGACAGGTAATGGAGAAGTTGTATTAAGAAGCCCTGTGATCATTCTTCAGAAAGTTGTAGCACAAGTTGTTGTGCATCTTAGCAGCCTATATTCACTACATGTGGCTTTCCTGAATTTTCTGTATTTGTGCAGGTTGTGAGGCTGGTAGCACATGACACATACAGTAGTTGCAGCAACGTATATCTGTTATGAATACCCAAACTGCTTTGTCCTGGGCACACTCTGATGTTTATTAACAATTGTGCTGTGACATTGTGGTGCTGTAGTCTTGGCTATTTCTAAAGATTTACTTTTAATCTTGAGAAAGGCACAAGTTTCTTTAAATGTTGGAAAGCTACCTGAATGCAGACTGGCTTCAAACTTGGTTCTTATAGAATGTTCAACCCTTTTGATAAGGAGCTGTGATATAATCATGTGTTTGCATAGAGACATCTAGCTGTAATGCCATCAGTGCATACAGATTGCGTAAGTCCCATTCAGTAGTGCATGAAGTTCACTTGCACATCATCTCTGTGGGACACCACCTTGAAGTATCACTGTCCATGCATGTGGGGAGGCTTGTGTGTTCACGTGGAGCTGAGCACTATGCCAGCTATGGGTACCTATGGTTAGTAAGGTCTTGGCTGATGGACCAGACTTTGTGTGTCCCACAATGACCTGTCGTCCCACATCCACTCCTTGTCCTATCCCAACTCCTCAATATCCAACCCAAGGTGTGATGTGATTCATGCCATGGGGTGCGTGGCACATGGGAAGATGTGTTGTGAACGGAGCCTCAGGGATACTGAGCGACCTCCCTGAGTAATTAGCCTTGCACCGCGTGGGGTTTCCAGGGTGTGGACCGATTAGATCCCCAACTTTCATGTGACCAAAATGGACATGAAAGAAAATAGCAATACTGAGGGGCAATTTCAGGCCTCAGACATCCAAACACTGGGAATGGAACCAATGGAAAACATCCCCTCAGCTGAGCTGAACAGGGGGCGGACTTGTTCAAGAAGTGGGAATGGTTACTAAGAAGTTGGACCAGATTAAGATCAAAGACTTGTCTGGAGCTCAGAGGAGGAAACTTCTTATGGAACAAAAGCTAAAGGAAGGAAAAGAGTGCCTTTCTAAACAAAAGTGCAGAGAACTAAATGGGCTTGAGTCCAAGACCTCCAAGAAAAGACTGTCCCAGTGTGAAGGGGGTGCACAAACCCCTTCTACATTGAGGGCAGACAGTAAGAGAACAAGGGAGGAATCTAAGACTCCCACTTCTCAGGATAAGCATATCGAGTAAAAGCTGAGGGAATAAATTGGAAAACAGACCTATAGTACTGCAGTCTCGGTTTTTAAGTTGAATGTTATCCAGCAAGGCTATCTACTGGTCAAGATCACCTTGCACTAGGAGTAGCTCGTGCAGAGAAGATTGGCAGCTCTTTGAGAAGACTGGGAGAGGATGATGGTCCAGGACTAAAATTCAGGAGAGTCTATCTGGATCATGGTGCTCTTATCTTTGTCTGTGAGGGAGTGGGTACAGTGTACTGGCTTAAGGAAAAGGTGCCCCTAATATCACTGTAGCAGTATGCGAAGCTGCTGGTAAAGACAGTGGCTGAGCTCCTCAAGACTGCAAGGATATTAATCTGGGTGCTAAAACTCCTTAAGAATACCTCTCCAGAGACTCTTTTTGAGCAAATACGAGCTCAAAACCTGAAAGTCTCAACAGAGGAAGGTAACCAACCGGAAGGTTGCACCAAACGGCCAAACCCTTGTGGTGGAAGTCAGAGAGAAGTCCCTGAAGACAATGCTGGAACAGGACCTGAGACTATTCTTGAGGTTCTCACAGGTTACCGTCAGGTGATCAAAGACATCAGAAGTGACACTGGCGGCAAGACGGAGACTGAATGTACTGCAGATAAATCTGCAACACAGTAAAGGGGCCACTGCTGCCCTGAGTCATCTTCTGGGAAGACAAGAAGTGGACATGACCCTGATACAGGAACCCTATTTATATAAAGGGGTAGTGTATCAAGCCTCAGTGGCACTGGACATAAACTGGTTTATACTAGAAATATAACAAACTCCAGAATGTGCATTCATGTAAAAAATATAATTCTCTTCATGCCATTGGAGGACTTTTGTTCTAGGGACTTATTGACCGTCAGGATGTGGCAATGTGAGGAATGTATCATGAGGGAATTTTTAATGGCATCGGCATACCTTCCTTACAAGGACAGTGCTCCTCCTTCTCAGGAGATGAGGAGACTGACAGAAGCCTGTGCACAACAGGGTGACCAACTATCGGTTGGACGAGATGTTAATGCCCACAACTTAGTGTGGAGCAGCACTGACACCAACAGTAGAGGTGAGAACCTTCTAGAATTTCTTCTTGCTAATAACTTAGAGATCCTCAATAGGGGCAAGGAACCTACATTTAGGAATATAAGAAGGGAAGAGGTAATTGACATAAACTTCAATTCCACATTGATGGGTCGATATGTCAAACAATGGCATGTGGCTTTAGAGCCATCCTCATCAGACCACATGTATATTAAGTTCCAGGTTGAAATGGGCATTAGACAGACCATGTCCTATAGGAATCCCAGGAAAATGGACTGGGAGGTGTATAGGAGGGACCTCCACTCAAACCTATCAGAAGTCAGTACTCTGATAAGGAATGCAGTAGAGTTTCAGGAGGTAAGGAGGTAGCAGAGGCCAGCATGATCTCATACCATGATAATGTTGGTGGAACAACAACCTGGAGTCACAGAGGAAACAGGTACAAAGGCTGTTTAACCTTGTGAGAAGGAAAGAAGAATGGCCAGAATATTGGGAGGCCCTTATCAAATACAATCCTGCAATTAAGCAAGCAAAGCAGGCATCCTGGAAGGTATTCTTGAGGTGTTAGAGGGTATGGCTGTTCAGGCCAGATTTCACAAAATCCTCACTATGATACCAACGTACCAAGGAGGAACTATAAGGAAAGAGGATGGGGAGTACACAAGGACACCACATGAAATGCTGGAACTACTCCTCAAGACATATTTTCATCAATGTACTCTGACAGAAAACATAGACCAGGACGAGATCCCTGAGAGATATTGGTTTTCAGGTATTCGAAGGGAGAACTGGGAATCTGCCAGAGAATGTGTCAACCATAGTTAAATCCAATGGGCTGTGGGAACATTCCAACCATTCAAGTCACCTGGCCCAGATGGAATTTTTCCAGCACTCTTGCAAAAAGCAGCAGTGAAATTCATTATTCGTATGCAAGTTATTTAGGGTTAGCATAGCAGCAGGAATCATTCCTAACATCTGGAGGGCTGTGAAGGTTGTCTTCATTCCAAAGTCAGTGAGAATTGGTCATGCCAAGGCCAAGGATATGAGACCAATCAGTCTGTCCTTCTTTCTTCCTAAAACATTAGAGAAACTAGTCACTGTGCATGTTAGGGAGAGGAGATTAACTAAGGTCCCTCTACACATAGACCAACATGCATACCAACCAGGAAAATCATGTGAAACTACTCTCCACCATGTAATTCTTCATGCTTTCCCGGCGATCTGTTGACATCTTGGATATTCGGCAATCCAGCCGGATGTTCGCGTCGTTTTCGCATGATATTTCAACAGCGTGCCTCACTGTCTTCTTCACGTGCTACCTGACTCTGGTCCTTGGGTCGATCGAGTCCAGTATTTATGCCTGGAAGGTGCTGGCCATTCCCTAATCGGTCTGCACTGAGTCAAGTGTTCCATATGTGGTCCACACCCACCAGACTCATCTTCAATGGACCCCTCCAGTCGCAGATGTTCCGGCTGCCATCCACACCCGTTTTGGCCGTCCTCAATGGTTGTGGTCATCATCTGAGGTGTGTCAGACCCGATATGAGATGTTGAGTACTCCGTCTCATGACTGTTACTATGATTTCCACTTCTGTTTTGTGCTGGGCGCTCCATAATTGGTCCGTGCCACGTCGTGTGTTCTGTGTGTGGTCCGTGCCCGCCAGACGCGGCTACATTGCCCCTCTCTGGTCGCCGGTGTCTTGACCGCCGTCTGCACCTGGCCTGGCCATCTTCTGAAGTCAAGTTCATGATCTGGGGTATGTCAAATCTGGTCTCTAATATCTGACACCTTGTCTCACAGCTGTTCTTTCGGTCTCCACTTCTATTTCTTGTAGAATCCCGAAGTGTCCTGTGTTGAGTTTTCACAAACTCAAGCTCTGGATTTGGTGCTGATTTGGTACCCTGAGTCATGGTTGATTAGATTGTCTGTGACCTTAATCTCAATGGTTTCTTTAATGACACTGTCCCAAAATCTTGAGGTCTGTGTCACAAACTTGGTGTCATTGTAATCCATTGAATGACCAAGTTTCAGACAATGCTCTGCTATGGCTAATTTAGTTGCCTGTCTGAGTCTGGTATGTCCCTGGTGTTCTTTACACCTGATGTCCACAGTTCTGGTGGTCTGGCCAATCTATGACATCCCACACTGCCATCGTATGTTGTAAATACCTTGCTTGCATAGTTCCAGGTCATATTTTACATTCCCCAGCATAGCCCAAATTTTGGTGGGTGGGCAAAATATGCTCTTGATGTCATATTTCTGGAGAATCCTGCTGATTTTGGCAGAAATAGGTCCGGCGTATGGCGGGTATGCCTTTTTATTTGCCTCTTCTGTTTCTTCTTCTGAATCCTTTGGCTGACTGGCAGGTTGAAGTGCCTTCTGGATATCTCTAGAGGAGTACCCATTCCTGCTGAACACTGATCGTAAGTGTTCTGTTTCTGTGGCCAAACTATCAGGAACTGACAGAGTTTGTGCTCTGTGGATCAGTGTTTTGAGCACTCCATTATTTTGTGCCAGATGGTGGCAACTGCTGGCTTGTAGGTATAAGTCAGTGTGCATAGGTTTGCAGTACACACTGTCCAAACGTGCCATCTGCCTTTCTCTTCACTAGAACATCCAATAACAGAAGTAGTCCATCCTTCTCCATTTCCAATGTGAACTGAATGATCAGATGGCAAGAGTTCAGATGTAGCAGGAATTCATCTAACTTCTCCCTACCATGGGGCCAGATGACAAAGGTATCATCCACATATCTTTTGCTTCCTTCACTGCTTGCTCAATATACAGATTGAATAACATTGGGGAGAGGGTACAATCCTGTCTCACTCCCTTACCAACCACCGCTTCCCTTTTGTGCCTCTCAACTCTTACAACTGCCATCTGGTTTCTGTACAAATTGTAAATAGCCTTTTGCTCCCTGTATTTTACCCTGCCACCTTCAGAATTTTAAAGAGAATATTCCAGTCAACATTGTCAAAAGCTTTCTCTAAGTCTACAAATGCTAGAAATGTAGGTTTTGCCTTTTCTTAATCTAGCTTCTAAGATAAGCCATTGGGTCAGTATTGCCTCACGTGTTCCAAACATTACTATGGAATCCAAACTGATCTTTCCCGAGGTCGGCTTCTACTAGTTTTTCCATTTGTCAGTAAAGAATTCGCATTTGTATTTTGCAGCCATGTCTTATTAAACTGATAGTTGGGTAATTTTCACATCTGTCAACACCTGCTTTCTTTGGGATTGGAATTATTATATTCTTCTTGAAGTCTGAGGGTATTTCGCCTGTCTCATACATTTTGATCACCAGATGGTAGAGTTTTGCCAGGACTAGCTCTCCAAAGGCTGTCAGTAGTTCTAATGGAATGTTGTCTACTCCCAGGGCCTTGTTTTGACTTAGGTCTTTCAGTGCTCTGTCAAACTCTTCACATAGTATCATATCTCCCATTTCATCTTCATCTACATCCTCTTTCATTTCCATATTGCCCTCAAGTACATGGCCCTTGTATAGACCCTCTAAGTACTCCTTCCACCTTTCTGCTTTCCCTTCTTTGCTTAGAGCTGGGTTTCCATCTGAGCTCTTCATATTCATGCAAGTGGTTCTCTTTTCTCCAAAGGTCTCTTTAATTTTCCTGTAGGCAGTATCTATCTTACCCCTAGTGAGATAAGCCTCTACATTCTACATTTGTCCTCTAGCCATCCGTGCTTAACCATTTTGCACTTCCTGTCGATCTCATTTTTGAGACGTTTGTATTCCTTTTTGTCTGCTTCATTTACTGCATTTTCATATTTTCTCCTTTCATAAATTAAATTCAATATTTCTTCTGTTACCCAAGGATTTCTACTAGCCCTCATCTTTTTACCTACTTGATCCTCTGCTGCCTTCACTACTTCATCTCTCAAAGCTACCCATTCTTCTTCTACTGTATTTCTTTCCCCCATTCTTGTCAATTGTTGCTTTATGCTCTCCCTGAAAGTCTGTACAACCTCTGGTTTAGCCAGTTTATCCAGGTCCCATCTCTTTAAATTCCCACCTTTTTGTAGTTTCTTCAGTTTTAATCTACAGTTCATAATCAATAGATTGTGGTCAGAGTCCACATCTGCCCCTGGAAATGTCTTACAATTTAAAACCTGGTTCCTAAATCTCTGCTTTACCATTATATAATCTATCTGAAACCTGTCAGTATTTCTAGGCTTCTTCCATGTATACAACCTTCTTTTGTGATTATTGAATCAAGTGTTAGCTATGATTAAGTTATGCCCTGTTCAAAATTCTACTAGGTGGCTTCCTCTTTCATTTCTTAGCCCCAATCCATATTCACCTACTACGTTTCCTTCTCTTCCTTTTCCTACTATTGAATTCCAGTCACCCATGACTATTAAATTTTTGTCTCCCTTCACTATCTGAATAATTTCTTTTATCTCATCGTACATTTCTTCAATCTCTTCATCATCTGTGGAGCTAGTCGGCATATAAACTTGTAGTACTGTGGTAGCCATGGACTTCATATCTATCTTGGGCACAATAATGCATTCACTATGCTGTTTGTAGTAGCTTACCCGCGCTCCTATTTTTTTATGCATTATTAAACCTACTCCTGCATTACCCCAATTCGATTTTGTATTTATAACCCTGTATTCACCTGACCAAAAGTCTTGTTCTTCCTGCCACTGAAATTCGCTAATTCCCACTATATCTAACTTTAACCTATCCATTTCCTTTTTAAAATTTTCTAACCTATCTGCCCAATTAAGGGATCTGACATTCCGCGCTCCGATCCGTAGAACACCACTTTTCTTTCTCCTGATAACGACGTCTTCTCAAGTAGTCCCCGCCTGGAGATCTGAATGGGGGATTATTTTACCTCCGGAATATTTTACCCAAGAGGACGCCATCATCATTTAACCACACAGTAAAGCAGCATACCCTCGGGAAAAATGACGACTGTCGTTTCCTCTTGCTTTCAGCCGTTCGCAGTACCAGCACAGCAAGGCCATTTTGGTTAGTGTTACAAGGCCAGATCAGTCAATCATCCAGACTGTTGCCCCTGCAACTACTGAAAATGCTGCTGCCCCTCTTCGGGAACCACACGTTTGTCAGGCCTCTCAACAGATACCCCTCCATTGTGGTTGCACCTACGGTACGGCTATCTGTATCGCTGAGACACACAAGCCTTTCCATCAATGGCAAGGTCTATGGTTCATGTTCAGTTATAATGAATGGAGATTACAGGAAGTAGGATATCCAAACCAACTACTTAACTTTCAGATGCATCGTCTTGATGCTGCAGCCTGTGCCTCTCTGTTGCTCCGTCAAAACTCGTCATTGCCATTCCACCAATGGATGGCTGTTGCTGCACATTATTTCATCAAATCCATCACAATCTGGCCCAGAGGACCAAAATTTTTAGCGTCTGCAGATGAAAACATAAATGTACCGGAGGACCATCAATTGAAGAGTACTGTATAAAGGTCTGAACCCTTTCAGATTGTGGTGAAATACCAGAGTTGAAATAATCACTTACTATTCATAAGTAAGTTAACAATCAGAATATACATCTTTGCCGTTCACATGGGGTACTTGGCCATGAGGAAAGGTCAGCCGCCTGACTGACAACCCATTCCCCAGTGCCAAATCTCTCCGTCACCATGGCGAGTGTACCTTTTGGTGCCCTTGGAGGGGTGACCCATTGACCACCACCCCTCATGTACAAATACCTCCAGACAGGGCAGCACTGTAAAGAGACTCTGTCAAATTTAACAACTGAACACACTATTTGCTTTTTCACTTAATAGAACAGAGAAAGCTCTCAATGTCACTTCCAAGTTTGAAATCCTTTCTTTTTCAAGGTTAACCACTGTCTGATCTACGTGTGATAGTCTACCCTACTGCTTCACTAGCCTTCTGTAGCACTTTTCCTTCTGCGATATTCATATTAAAACATTTCATAACTGAAATGATTTCAGTGCCTTTCTAAACTGAAATGATTTCAGTGACTCTTTCATAATAATAATGCTAATTTAGCACTTCTTCATATAATTTTTTGAAAAGAAATTTGAAAATTAACTTAACTTTTAAATTGAACCTTGATTATGAAACTTCATTGTCCTCACAAGAGGGGTTTTGTAAGTGCTCAAATTGAATTGCTGATTTTCTAGTCATTGTTATTTAGTTTTCTTAATTGTTTTCCAGTTTCAGTATTGACATTGTTTACAAACGATTACAGTGTTTATTGTGAGTGCACTGTATCTGCACAAAATCTGATGTCTAAATAACCTAACAAGACATCTGTGTACTCAACAATCACAATAACAAACGAGTTACTAAAGCTCCTACTTTTAACATTTTTCTAAACAAAAGTGAACTGCAATGAATATGGACATACAGGATGGTTTTTTCTTCCCATATTGTGCAGGTAGTAGTAGGGACCAAATCAGAAAAAATAGTCTTAAATGGATACCTATAGAACAAAGAGATTTGTCTCACAGTAATGGAGATTAACACTTGCTCATAGCTCTTAAGGCATGCATTAAAGGGTTCTTACTTAATGGACATTTTTGACTTGTTTTGGTCCATACTACCATCTCTCGGTATATAGAATATTTTTCTTTAACAACCTGTATTTCAAAACTAGCATTTATATGGAACAGAGGTACAGTTTCATTTTTTTTTAATTAAATCCTCATTTATAATCAAAGGTCTTAGAAATGTTGTGTTTATTTACCTTATTATTTTCAAGTATAATTCTTTAAATAAAATTTGTTCACCAACACAAATTTCACTCTCAGGATCAGGAGATAGATAATTGAGAGTTAAACAATAAAATATTCTTTGGTATTTTTGAAATAACATTTTAACTATTTCAAAGTATGACATGTTTTTAATTTTATGTTTAGAAGAATGTATAAAAGAAAATCCAAAACTTATTGCACCACCATATACAATTTTTCTTTTTTAATTTATTTATTTATTCAAAAAGTGATGGTAGGAGTGCTTGAATGCAATGATTTTCACAGACTGCAGAAAATCATAACCGAAAGGATTGCTCACATTAGCTGTTGACAAGTTCAGGTGAAGTTATTTCATTATTAGCCCAAAATTATTGCATAATTCAGTTATAAATATGTATCACAAACTACTAATCCAAAACTTTACATATGGTAGAATTTTTATTTGTCATCATGCTCTTCATATTTGAAATTTAGTCTTCACTAATGCTACAAACTGCACAATATAACATAAAATGACTCAATTTACATAATTATGACTGAACATATAAGTGATCAATGGAACATAAAAGCATCTACCATTTCGTTTGGGGTACTGTATAATGTTGGAGCTCAGAATATGTCCTAAGATTCTATAACAGGCAGATGTCTATGAGGCTAGATGGTAGTTATGTGGATTTTAGGTTTTTTTGCCATTATACAGGGCAGATATGCATCATGAGAAGGCTTCTGAACTATTTGTTCCAAATACTTTTCAGAGGAAGAATTTAGTATTATTTCGTAGGTTGACATGCCATGTGTAACACGTACAGAACCGTAATCATTTCACTTGATTGTTGGATGATTAAAGTGGCCTCCAATAATGACACACTGATTGGTTAACATACCTATTAGCAAGCTGAGGGTTTCACTAAAATTTCTGGTTACATTAGAAGGTTGCCCTGGTTCTCAATACAAGAGGTTTATGCCAGATATCCATGCAGTGAGATGACAAAAGTCAAGGGCTAGTGATGTGCACATATACAGATGGGGTAGTATTGCATACACAAGGTATAAATGGACAAAGCATTGGGGAGCTGTCATTTATATTCAGATGTTTTCATGTGAAAAGTTTTCTGTTATGATTATGGTCATGCAATGGGAATTAACAGACTCTGAACACAGAATTGTAGTTGAAGCTAGACACATGGGACATCCCATTTTGGATATTTTTAGAGAATTCAGTGTTCTGAGATCGACAGTGTCAAGAGCACATTGAGAATACCAAATTTCAGGCATGACCTATCACCATGGACAACACATTGTCCAACGGCCTTCAGTTAATGACCAAGAGCAGCATCATTTGCATAAGGTTGTCAGTGCTAATAGGCAAGCAACACAGCATGAAATAATCACAAGAATCAATGTGGGACATGTACCAAACATATTCATTGCGTAGTGTGGAGAAATTTGGCATTAATGGGCTATGACAGCAGATAACTGACACGAGTGCCTTTGCTAACTGCATGATATCACCTACAGCAACTCTTCTGCGCTCTTGACGATATTGATTGGACCCTAGAAAACTGGGAAACTACAGCCTGGTCAGATGAGTCCCAGTTTCACTTCATAAGAACTGATGGTATGGTTTGTTTGTGGTACAGACTCCACAGAGCCATGGACCCAGGTTGTCAACAAGGCACTGTGCAAGCTGGTGGTGGCCCCATAATGGTATGGACTGTGTTTACATGGAATGGACTGCATTCTCTGCTCCAAATGAATCAATCATTGACTGAAAACAGTTATGTCTGTCAACCTGAAGATGATTTGCTGCCATTCAATAATTGAATTTTTACTGATGACAATGTGTGATGTCACAAGGCCACAACTGTTGGCAACTGGTTGAGGAACATTCTGGACAATTCAAGAAATGTTCTGGCCACACAGATCACCCAATATGAATTCCATCAAACATTTATTGGACCTAACTGAGAGGTTAGATCATGCACAAAATCCTGCACGGGCAACACTTTCACAATTAGGTATGGCTATAGAGGCAGTATGGCTCAATATTTCTGCAGAGGACTTCCCATGACTTGCTGAGTCCATGCCACACTGAGCTGCTGCGCTACACCAGGCAAAAGAATGCCCAACATGATATTGGAGGTATTGTTTGACTTCTGTCATCTCAGGGTACTTACCCAGACAGTCCTACATGCAGCTTCAATTTCTGTCTAGCTTGATTTAAGTTCATTATCTACTTCCATATCCCAGTAGCATATACTTTTCATATAGGCCTATACTCAGATTTACCTGAAAAAAATAACTACTGTTAATTTAGGGCTCAGTCTGTTTCTATACCTAACATTGTATGAGCTCCACTCGTTTAACTATTACACCACTGCCACTGAAATGCAAGCATCTGGAGCTGTAGTAGTGGGTGTACTTATGTTTGAAGTTTCATGTAGTGACACCTTTTGGTGTGTTTGCCAGTGGAATAAAATTTACAGACTTTTGTAGCGTCCAGGGCTTGACATATTCTGGGTGGACATTGTATTGTTTTGCAGAGTGACAGCTCCATAAAATTTCTGTATCTGTACATATTTCCACTTTCAAATCTACTGTTAGCAACTGATGCTGCAAATACAGCAACAAAGTTATGTATTATTTTTACTGTTCGGTATTAAATGTAGAATAAATTAATATCAGAATTCTCTGTCCCTGAACAGCATACATTTCTTGGTCCTGGAGCCACCAAAGTTGTAGTATTAAAAGGTCATTAATGAAATTTAGGGCAAGTTGTAATGTAGTGTATTAATAGAAACGTTTTGATTATATTTCTCTGAAACATACTTCTTATACATGCTGATATGGTTAGGGTTGCATTATGCCACTGAAATCTGTTGCTACGTTTATACATCACCACATGCATACCAACTGCAATACAGCACACAGATTTACTTTATTAAAAATGAACATGACCTTTTCTCTCTAGTCTCAGAATATTACAAATACAGAGGGTTCACTCATTTGTTCTCATTTAATTATTTTTAATTAGCAGTTACATACATTATTTTCCAGAACCTTGGAATGTATCTTTTATGAGAATCAAAAGTATCATTTGCAAATCAGATTACTCATGACGAAGTTACAGAGCTTAGCATTATTGCTTCAATAGATAGAACAAAGCGCAACACCAGTAAAACATTTTTTGACAGGGAAGAATTAACCTAATGTTTTATGTCTGCCTGGAGTGGCAAACATAAGTTGGAATTGGTAGCAGGATGTGACTGGGGTGTGACACAAGATCTTATGGCTGAGAAAATATTGGTCTCAAAGTAAGGTGCCAGTGATCAGGAAGATTACTTATCTTTATTCTCCACACTGAAGCAGGCACCATTTATTGCTCTCATAGCAAGTAGCTACGTAATTAAGTTCACAATACAATTCACAAATCCACACAGCAATCCAAATCATAACTAAGTTCTAAGCCCAAGGTTGTAATATAAGATCTATACAATAACACTTTAATATTAACGCAGCTAGTGAGCAAGAGCGAGTGGCTGTTGTGTCAGGTCTGTGCTCCCATTATATTTTGTGGCCATAGAGGGAGCTTCAGGCAAGAACTATTGAATGGCATGACATCTTCAGCAGGAGATAATGCCATGAACTTCCGGCAGCCACGACATGAAGCTAAGGCTGACCACCACGCATGTGTGGCAGGGCTGAGCGATGGCAGGGCACGCATGATATGGTTAGGTCTGTGGACATAGCATTCCTCCCCCCTTGAAGACCCACCATGATGTCAGAGACGGTGAGTTTCTGATGGCAGAGGGGGAAGTGTGGCTACTGTGCAGTGAGGGGGGGCCAACCTAGCGAGGCTGGGTAGAGCTGCGTCCCAGCATTCACCCTGCGCTGGGGCCAGAACCAGCCAAAACAGCCCCAAAGACGCCATGTACAGCAGGCACGGCAGACCCAATGCGTTAGCACGCCCCGACACTCAAGAATGACAACAACGACAACCCCACGGGTGATGCGGAAGGTGACCCTGGAGCGGCCGCACAGATAGAGGTCCGGCACTGCAGCACCTGAGGGTGGGCCGGACCAGCCCGGACAACCGCATCGACCTCCATCGGCATAGGTGCCGGCAGCAGTGAAGGCCACCGGGGCAGGGATGGCAAAAGGTGCCTGCCATTGAGGGACCCAGGCGAGGCCACAGGTGTGTCTGCAACAGGGAAACCAGCGGCAGAATCTCAAGGGTCACATGGCTGCAGCTGGTTGCGGTGTCGGCACTGCATGCTGACGTGGCAGGAAATCAGCTACATGTGGGTGCCCAAATGCCGAACGATGATGCCCCGCTTCCAGCGCCTGTGGCCTGCAAACAACCGAAGAAATACTGGGGTGTTTGGACAAAACGATCAGGTGGCTGCAGTGGTGCTGCCCCGTGTGGGGGCGGTTGTAGCAGGGTGAGCAGAGTTCAGTGCCGACAGCCATGGAGTAATTCTGCCAGTGACAGACCACCCCAAGGTTGCGAATGGTAGGAAGAAAGGAATGTGAGCAAAGCCTGCTCTCTCATGTGGGTGGCGTGAAGCTTGCCCATCTGGTGCTTGAAAGTGCAGGCAAATTGCTCAGCCTCACCATTGGACTGAGGGTGGAAAGGTGCACCCATCAGATGAGCAATGCCGGCCACTACACAAAATTGTTCAAAGTCCCGAGACACAAAGGAGGGTCCATTATCTGTGACAAGCATTTCAGGCAACCCCTCGATGCTAAATATCGACAAAAGGGCATGTATGGTACAATGGGTAGTGATATTGGGCATAGCAACCACAAAAGGGAATTTACTAAAAGCATCCACAAGAATAAGCCATCGAGTACCCCCGAATGGGCCCACAAAATCGAGGAGCACCTGCTGCCAAGGCACAGTGGGTGTGGGCCACACAGCAAAATTTCTGGGGTGGGGCCGACTGGTGTTCAACGCACGCACTGCACTGGGCGGTTAACTGTTCAATGTCTCTGTTTATGCCTGGCCACGTGCAATGTTGGTGAGCAAGTTGTTTAGTGCGCACCATTCCCCAGTGGCCCTGATGGAGTAATTTCAAAACTTCACGCTGTAGAGACGTGGGAATGACCACCCGAGTCTGTCCAGATTAGGAGTAAAGCAACAACACATTACGTTGCACTGTCAGGTCGTGGCGATGGGCAAAATAACGTCACACGATGGGATTTGCAATGTCCTTTGGTGAACGTGGCCATGCAGTGTGAACAACACATAGTAGTTCCTTTAAGTCAATGTCTGAACCCATGGCCTGTGCAATTTTCCTAAAGTACAGGGGGATACTATGCACTACTTCACTGTCTTGGGAATCAATGTGAAAACACGCAATGTCCAATTCATCAAAAGCACTGTCATGGGCTTTTGGCCATCTGGACAACACATCCACTTTACAATGTCGGGATGCGGGTTGTTACAATATGTCATATTGATAGTTTGACAACAACAAAGCTCTTTGTTGCAGCTCTTGCGCTGTACGGGGGGTACCAGCATTGCAGGGTAGAATAATGACTGTAACGGCTTGTGGACAACAACTAAAAAAAATTTTCTGCTGTATAAATATCTGTGAAACTTAGTAACACCATATATGATGGCTAATGCCTCCTTCTCTATCTGTGAATAATTTTGTTGTGTGTTGGTAAGCAATTTTGATGCAAAAGCTATCAGCCGATCAGCGGATCCATCATGGTGGGACAACACAGCACCTAAGCCATAGTACGAAGCATCCACAGCAAGCACAACTGGTTTGGAGGGATCGAAGTGGACAAGCAACGATCACTCAATAGCGCATTTTTCTGTTTCTGGAACACCTCTTGGCATTCGGCCGTCCATACAAATGGAATGTTGCGCTGATGTAATTGGTGCAACGGTGCAGCAATTTGTACTACATTAGGAATGAACCTATGATAACATGTTATTTTGTCCAACACAGATTGTAATTCCGACAAATTTTTAGGAGAGGGAAGGTTGGCAATGGCACGAAGATGTGACCGTAAGGGATGGACACCTTGTGCATTGATTACATGTCCCATAAATTCAATTTATGTTCGGAAAAACACACATTTATCTCTGTTCACTTTTAGTCCTGACTCTGACAACACTGTAAAGAGGTGACACAAAGTCTGCAAATGTTCATCCAGAGTATGACCGGCAACGATGATGTCGTCCAAGTAATTTGAACGAAACTGAACCTTGGCAGTCAGTTTTGATAAGTAACACTGAAAAATAGCAGGAGCAGATGAACTGTTAAGGGGAGACGCAAATATTTGAAGAGACCCAAGTGAGTATTAATCATGAAAATGTTTTGGGATGCTTCATCTAATGGAATCTGCAAGTACACATCCCGCAAGTCTATCTTGGAATAATATCTTGCCAAATCTAATTTGTCCATTAATTCCTCAGGGCGTGGGAGAGGATAGCTATCAACAATCATTTGTGGATTCACAGTACTCTTGAAATCCACACAAAGACGTAAAGAATCATTCGACTTTTTAAGCGCAACTAATGGGGAGGCCCACTGACTAGCATTAACTGGTGCAAGGACTCCTGAAGTTTGCAAAGAATTGAGTTTGTCTGCTACTTGGTCACGTAATGCATGAGGCACTGATCTGCCTTTGCACAAATGTGGCTGGGCGTTTTCCTTGAGGGTGATGTGTGCAACATAATCACGTACACAGCCCAAGCCACTGCTAAACAGTTCAGGGAACTCCTCACAGAGGGGGACTACAGCATCTAGAGTAGGGAGGGCACTGATTGCTAAGACATTGTTCTGTATGCTTAGGCTGAACAAATCAAAACTGTCAAGTCTGAAAATGTTTTCGCATGAGGGTGCGGCCACTACATGGAACTGAACTGTCCTGGTCACGTCGTGATATGTTGCTGGCAGGCTACACATGCCAAGTACAGAGATATGCTCACCACTATATGCTGTGAGTGTAGAAGAGGGCATGGCAAGTTTAGGCTTTCCAATAAGTGCATACACATTACTGTTGATAAGTGTCATGGAAGCACTGGTATCAAGTTGAAACATCACATGATGGGTAGCAATAAACAAGTCTATGTACAGTTTGGTAGCCTGCTGGTGCACAGAGGGTGGCAAAACACTACCACCATGAATGACATACACACCACTCCACAAATCACTTGCAACAACACTGTGCGAAACACTGTCTACACTAGAGGCAATAGCATTAACAGACGGAGCATGGCCAGACGTTCTAGATGCCAAAGTATTTTGTTTCAGCTGCTGGCATATGGACTGCACATGTCCAGTCTTTCCACATTTGTAACAAGAGTAATTTCGTGAGGGACAGTTTTTGCAGAGGTGACGAACATTGTACTCAATGGCGTCCAGGAGGAAGCAACCTGTTTATTCCGAAGCGAAGACAGTTGATGGAAATGCAAGCCACTTCTGCCCTGCTGTTTGGGAACACGCGGAGTGTGCAGTGACTTGTCCTTACTGCGGTCGGTCCATTGCAAACTAGGACTGTCAGACATACGACAAATTGTAGGCACTTCAAAACTATTTTGTGCATTCTCACATGCATCTCTGCTCTCTAGTATAACCAGTACCTGATCAAGGGAGGGATCTGGGATCCATAGGAGTTGCTCCCAAACATGAACATCCTGTACACTTTGAGTGATTGCATCACGAATCATGGCATCAGCAAATGATGTTCCATAGTCGCTTGCAACTTTACAATCACGGGTTAAGCCTTTCAATTCCGTCACCCATTATTTATAAGTTTGACCTTGCTGTCGACGGAAGCAAAAAAACGGAATCTAGCCACAGCGACTAAAGTTTGTGAGTCAAAGTATGTAGACAGGGCCTGAACACACTGGTTGTAGGCTAATGATTCTGGGTGGGTGATGAGGAAGAGTTTCTCCAACAAACAATACACATTAACACCCACGGAAGCCAGCAAGAATGCAAGTTTAAGCTGACCTGGATGTTGGTGAGCTGGGACATGTGCCTTGAAGAGAGCGAGGTATTCATTCCAAGTTTCAGTTTCCTCCTTGAATTCACAGAATGGCGGCGTGCAGGTCGGCCAATTGGTTGGGCTGACTGCAGGTGGGGAGGTCGGTTGCCTCTGCGGTGCAACCAGCTGCTATATGCCAATCAAGAGCTGTGTCATCTGCTGCATCCACAAAAGCAATATTTGTTCACGCATAACTGCCGGAGCAGCAGATGCTTGCACTGTAGTGGTAGGACCAAAGTGTGGAGGCAATGGATCTGCCATGTTAGTTAAAGTCAATCGCGCCTCGTAGTTAATAACAAACAAAACAAAGATAAAAAGTTCTCCACTCTGCAAGCAGAAAAGTCCACAACAAATAGAGTTAAACCCGGTTAGGCACAAGCAATGAGGAAATGGTGCATGAAGTGGAGTATGATCTGGCGTGTGGAGGTGATAGTGGCATTGGGAAGCAAAGTCCGCCCCCAACACAGCAAAACGAAATAGCCTCATCACCACTTTTATGTCTGCCTGGAGTAGCAACATAAGTTGGAATTGGTAGCAGGATGTGACTGGGATGTGACACAAGATCTGATGGCTGAGAAAAGATTGGCCTGAAAGTAAGGTGCCAGCGATCAGGAAGATTATTTATCTTTATTCTCCTCACTGAAGCAGGCACCATCTATTGCTCTCATAGCAAGTAGCTACATAATTAAGTTCACAATACAATTCACAAATCCACAGTACAGTCCAAATCGTAACTAAGTTCTAAGCCCAAGGTTGTAATATAAGATCTATACAATAACACTTCGATATTAACACAGCTAGTGAGCAAGAGCGAGTGGCCATGCATCGGGTCTGTGCTCCCGTTATATCTTGTGATCATAGAGGCAGCTGCAGGATAGAACTATTGAATGGTGTGATGTCTTTAGCCAGAGACAATGCCATGAACTTCCGGCAGCTGCGATGTGAAGCTAAGGCTGACCACCGCGCATGCGCCGCCAAGCTTAGCGATGGCAGGGCGAGCATGATTTGGTTAGGTTCACAGACATAGCATAATTTTTTGTGGTAATGCAGTACTAGTCATTTGTGCCTACAGCTCATATGCTCTAGCAGATGATCTCACATTGTAGCAGTTGATGTGTCACTTGGAAAAAGCCACATCATGAAATTTACACACTCAAGGACAAAAGTTTTCTCTGCAATGCACCTCTTTGCTGCTGCACGTGGGTTTTGCCCTAAAGCATGCAACAGGAAACATCAACAACTCCTGGCACTTCCCACATTGATGCCAAGCTGTCCAGAAGATTGGTGCAGCAATTTAATGTTCTTTTGGTGTTAATGTTTATGTTCAAGTTCCTTCATTATCAGAACTTAATGGCTTTTGTAGTGCTCCAGATAGGTACATAACCCATGAAGATATTGATGATGAGTCAGTTTTGTGAGTCTATAAAGCAGCATTGCAGGCTCCTGTGATGCCTATGAACTAGTAGGCGAGATTGATACCATACTTGAGCACAACATTATTCAGCACTCGCCTCACTTTCTCACTTCCTGAGAATGGAGTATCCACTTCTTGGAGCCCTTTAAGTTATAGTGAGTGTGGCAACATGAGACCTCCTTTCTGGAGCTATATGCAAACCACTGTGGTCCCATTTTAATGTATTACTATTGGTTAGTTAATTAAAACTATTCTTTGTTTATTTATTATTATAAATTGACATTTTTTATGTGTGCTTTTATATTAATTATTGGTTTCAATTGGTTTAGCTTAGTTCCTTATTTCATTTTATCTTTACTCTCCTGAAAACCTGAAAAATATAAATGTTTCATTTTAAATACCACAGGAGAACAAGAGATGCATTATGCAGTAGCAATCTTGTGGAAATTCCTCATCATCATCTCCTCCACCTGAAATCGCTAAAACATTTATTCTCTATGCAGATCATTTGACCCAGCTGTGTGCTGTGTTGTTTGATGAGTCTGGATGATAGGTCCAACAATTTAGCAAATTAAAGTTTATTAATTCGGAGATAATCTCTCAACGAATTATGACCGTGGAATACGCAGGTTCGCACTATCGTTCCAAACTTCACCCCTGAGTGATCACTGTCTTGTAATATCTGTACTGTACTGTGATAATTAACTAATTTTGGTATGGAGATATACACACCTTGAATACTTGATGTTAGTTATTGGATTTTATTTTGTGCAAAAAGCTATGTGAACGTTTTACTGTACACTGTAATGGTGTCTCACAACAATACAATCTCTCTGCTCCTCTCTCACATCCATTCTCTCCATTTCCTTCACAAAGAATCTATAAACCAAAATCTTTGGTTTGGTAAGACACAGAGACACGTTTGTAGCATGGAATGCCCGATTCTTGCAATCAGTATATGCCGTTCACCAAGGTATCAATTTGCCGCACACAAATTGGAGTTTAGCATACATTGGTAAATCACATTGTCTCTCTTGGGCATGAATTATCTTTCCTTTGTGGCCAAAATTACAATAAAAAATTACTCTACTGTTTTAGCTTTACTACAATATTACTTAGGGGAATGTGCTTGCGGCGGTTGACAACTTTTGTCCCTTATGTAATCTGAGTAGCATTCATAATCACTCGCTACTGGTAATAAGGATAAATATTTTGACATTAACTGTCTAATTAACTCTGTAAATAGCTAATGTGGCCATAGACTTCTGATCAGAATAGCCTTCCCATTCGGAGGAGGTCCCTGGGGGAAACCATGGTAAACCTAGAACAAGACTAATTTAACCTCATGTTCCGCCCAGTAATTAATGAAAATTATTTAAAATTTTAACTGGCAGATCTGAAAGTGTCTTCATATAATGTGTTCTTGCAATGGTGGAGTCAGGTATAAATAAATGTGAAGATATGAAACTTCCTGGCAGATTAAAACTGTGTGCCGAACCGAGACTCGAACTTGGGACCTTTGCCTTTTGCAGGCAAGTGCTCTAGGTAGAGCTGGTAGAGCACTTGCCTGTGAAAGGTAAAGGTCCTGAGTTTGAGTCTCAGTCCAGCACACAGTTTTAATCTGCCAGGTAGTTTCATATCAGTGCACACTCTGCTGCAGAGTGAAAATCTCATTTTGGAAATGTGAAGGTATGTTGGTAGTGATGTCAGCATGAAGACTCATGGAAGGTGCAGGGCAGGTATGCATAGAGACAGAGGATGACCCTCTTGCTATTGTGTGTTGGATGGTAGGGTTGGTCAGGAACAGGGTTGATCCTCAGGCAGTAGAAAGGATGGACCAGACTGTTGCAAGTTGTGTGTGTTGTACTTGCGATCTCATTATCGTGTTCTTGTCAATAGTGAGAATAAGATATGCAAAAGTATAATTCTGTTTAACATTTTATTTAGACAAGAAGTTTATTTTAAGCTCAAATAACAGCAGAAAAAACATTACGAAACCTTTCCAGTTTAATGAATATTATCAGTTTTTTCGGTAACTAAGTGAGGAAAACAGTAACTGTAACAGGAATACTAAAAAAGTCAAAGCACATTATTAAATTCGGGAAGCGCACCCTGCAGCAAGGAGAAAGTGCATCACAGTGCTCCTGGTGGTCAGTGTGCGAATGCTGTTGATGCACATGATGATCAGCTGATTAACTGATATCTGTTTCAGCTGACACCCGACGTCATACACCAACTCCCTTTGGGAAAGCGGAGCACTGTCATTGGACGATGCTGTAAGTGATGTCCCTGAAGTGTGCTGGGAAGTGTACCCATTGTATGAAACACTTTGGAGCCAATGATGATGTCGGTGGAAGTTGCTGGGTGGCGGATGGAGGTTTTGCCTGATTGCGTTGTAGATGGAATGTGAAGAATCTAGTAGGCCGAATGCTGGTTTCACTCTATCAATGGAAACAATATTCATTTTGCTATTGACAATGATATCAAATGTTTTGTTACCTCTAAAGATGACATGATGTGGACCAGGATATGACGGTGTGAGTGGCAGTTTGACACCCTCTACTCACAACATTACATGTGTACAGGATCGTAAGTCTCGGGGTATAAATGTTTGCAATGTACCATGGCATGATGCTTGTCATGGTTGGATCTATGTCAGCCTTTCTGTGAGGTGGGCAACAAATACTGGTGCATTAATGTCATCCAAAAAAATTGTGTGCGGGTCCACGAACTCACCAGGTAGCCATAGGACTTCTCCATATACCAGTTCTACCTATGAGGCATCTAGATCCTGTTTGTACATGTTGTGTAGGCCAAGCAAAACCAGTGGTAAGGTGGAGGTCCATTGTGATTCATGGCACATTAAGGCACCTTTAAGCATTACTGGCAGGATGGTAACTTGTTGTTGTGTGGTGCAATTCACTGCCAAATTTACTTGGTTGGGCAAATAGATCAAATTTGAACTGTCATCCTCTGTCTGTGGTTATATGAAATGGACAACCAAACTGGGTGATCCAGTGTGACACAAATGCAGTGGCTAGTGTCTCAGTAGAAATGTTATCTACTGGAATGGCTTCTGGCCAGCAGGTGAATTGGTCCATTACTGTCAGTAGGTAACATTTTCCTTCTGAAGGGGCAGTGAATCTACTACGCAATATGAATATGGGCAAACTGTGCTGTCGTGTCTCGAAATTTGCCCACCAGCTCAGAGACAAGGTGAGAAATCTTTCTGCGCTGGCACTATACGCATGTGCGAGCCCATGTGCGACAGTCTGTTTTTATTCCTGGCCACACAAAATGGCTAGCTAGTCTAATTGTTGCCTTCACACTGGGGTGGCATAAATTATGTACACTTTTGAAGGCTTGCTTGCATAGAACCGTAGGAATGAACAGATGAATTTTCCTAGTTGAAACCTCACAATATAGCTTTGCGTTTGCAGCTGGAACATTGGTTAGCTGTAGTTGAAGGCCAGACATTGCATCTTGTAAACAATTTCGAAGCTCCAGGTCAGATTCCTGAGCTTGGGCTAACTGTACAAAACCTACAGTCTTGTGATACTGCTCACCTGGGATAGACAGTCTGCAACAACATTCTTGATTCCTGATATATGCTGTACATCAGTTGTGAATTGTGAGATGAACTCCAATTGATTATATTGTCCCAAAGAACGTTTGTCATTATTTTGCTGAAAGGCGTAGGAGAGGGGTTTATGGTCTGTAAAAATGACAAAAATTCTAGCTTCCAACTGTGTATAGAAATATTTAATGGACTCATAAATTGCCAACAATTCATGGTCGTATGTGCTCCATTGTTGCTGGGCAGGAGATAGCTTTTGTGCTTTCGAGAAAAGAATGCGAGAGGCTGCCAGGCTCCGTCTACATATTGTTGCAAGGCAGCACTGATTGCCTTATTGCCTTCTGGCTAGCGTGTACACCAGTGCGATAGGTGCTTCCAAAGCTGGATATGCAAGAAGGGCTGCGTATGCCATACTTTTCTTGGCTGCTTTGAACGCATTTTTTTCGACTCTGTCCACAATACCAACATTTTGCATTTAACCTTAGGACCAGATAAAGCTGTGGTAAGAGGATCTTGGAGTTCTGCCTCATGAGATAGGTAACATTGGTAGAAATTAAGTTCTTTAGCAGTTTCTGACTGTAGAATACTCAATATAGCCTCTATTTTCACTGGTTATGACAGTGATCTCTTTGATGAAATCCGATGGCCTAAAAAGGTAACCTCCATCTGGCCAAAAACACACTTTGAGGTGTTCAACACTTCCTCATATTTGTTAAGGCAATTAAATACCTCAATCAGGTGCTATATCTGTTCTTCTGGGGTCGCTGAAAAGATGAGTATATCATCAAGATATGCAGAACAACACCTCAAGCCTTGCAAAATGGAATCTATAAATCTTTGCCATGCCTGGTCAGCATTTCTCAATCTGAACATCATAAACAGACTTTCAATCAGACCAAATGGCATTATAATGGCCATTTTTGGAATGTCTCTTTCGGCAACAGGAATCTGTGTATATACCTGTGCACAATTTAATACGCTAAACACCTTTTTTCCACATAATGCGTAATTATAATCATTCAAGAGAGGAACAGGGTACCGATCTGGTATTGTTCTAGAATTCGAAGCTCAGTAATCACCACAAAGATGCCAAGCACTGTTCATTTTTGGCACTAAATGGAGGGGTGATGACCAATGCCCACTAGATGGACGAAAGAGGCCTTCCTTCAACACTATATTTAATTCGTCTTTGGCAACAGTGTATCATTCAGGAGCAAGAAGCCTGGGTCTGCATGAAATGGAAGGGCCTGTGGTAGTATTGATATAATGCACGGAGTTATGACATACCTTTTGTGGGGCCCCAGCAGGCCTTGTAATAACCAGGAACTGTTATAGAAGTACGGTATATTCATCGCTCTTCGACTGGATCAATTTTGGCGTCATGTAGTGCTGCACTACATTGGAATCCATCAGCAGATAGTCCTGTGACATTGTCTATCAGGCGGTCATTAACGATGTCTGACAGCAGTCAATAATGCGCTAAGAAATCACCTCTGATTATAGGCTTGGTTACATCTGTCATGGTGAAACTCCACTTGTGTAACTGGGTCCATGGCAAAATACTTAAATCAGAACCTGTGTCCACCAAAAACTAGCACCCTGTCTTGCGATCTGTCATAAAGAGGTGCAAGGACAGCAACCGACACTCCAGAACAATTACTTCTGTCTGTCACTCACAACTGAGAAACATTCATGGCGAAGTACACTTACACGCATGATCTCTGATTTTCCTGTGGTACCAACACATGTCTGCCCAGGTTGAATCTTTGGCTGTGGTGGGTTTCACAGAGGAATGACTTCATCTTATGACTTCTAGATCTTCTGTGGCATTGTCCTCTAGTGTACCTGTCAGAGAGTAGTTCACCCATCTGCTTACTCAGCCCATCAAACTTGCTCACGAGACTGTTGTAATCCACTCACATTACCACTGAGGCACTATTACATGCTGTCTTAATTTCAGAGCAGGAGGTCGGAATGATGGCATCTTGAATTTGATCCACCAGGTCCGCAATGGCATCCAGCAACATGTCCGTCTGGATTGCTATAATGGCCTTCACATGTGCCGGCAGATGGCTGCTCCACAATGTGCTTAGTAATGTATTGGACACTGTGTGTATGTTGACCTACCTTCTTAACTCACAGATATACTGCAATAGATTTCTGTCACTGACATCCTCTTGTGTGACAACCTGCTGCACTCATTCTTCCTGTGAAGTGGACACCCTTCATATTAATTCAGTCTTTGATTTCGTGCCTGATTCCATGTTCGGAGGCGAAGTTATAACACCTCAAACTTCAGCTGCATAGTGGTGGTCCAGCTGACTGACCACCAGTGTAAATGTAGTGGAGTTGGCGGTCACTCTGGTGCAGAGGAAACTTGCTACCAGAGCAAACCATAATGCTGGGTTGTGGGGTCAAAACAGCAGTAGCCGCACGGCCAGTCTTGATATGGTTGGCAGGTCTGTCTCTGCACCAATTTCTGATTCTTGAAGTTTGCTGCTAACCATAGGTGCTGCTGATTTATTTTCTCTCTAACTGCGATCACGTTGTGGTCACCACTGTCACAAGTTGTGTGTGTTGTACTTGCTATCTTGTTATCATGTTCTTGTCCACAGTGAGAATAAGATATGCTCAAAGTATAATTATGATCAACAGAAGTTTATTTTAAGCTACCATAACAGCAGGAAAAATATTATGAAACATTTCCAGTCCAACGAATATTACTAGTGTTTTTGGTAACTAAGTGAGTAAGTCAGTAACAGTAACAGTAATACTAAAAAAAAGTTAAAGCAAGTTATTAAATTCATGGAGCATACACTGCAACAAGGAGAAAGCATCTAACAGTACTCCTGGTGGTCAGCACATGAACTCTGTTGACATGCACTGGCCAATCAGCTGATTAACTGACATCTGTTTTGGCTGACACCCGACGCCACTACAAGACCCTCATATCGCCATTCACAGGGCGATGATGTGTGAACATGTAACATACCCCAGAACGTGTATCAATGTTAATCATTACTGATGGAAAAGTGCTATGAGAGAATGGGTTAGTATATATAATTTTCATTCTCACTCTACTGATCTGAATTCAGAGATTTGGAAGAAATAGTACACAACTTTATTACTCAGAATTCGAGTAATCTTTCATCACATTAACCAGTTTTTCCTTTACATAGTCATTTATGAATATCAGAATACCATATCAATACACTCACATTGTCCGTGGTAAACTATGGTGATAATTCCTGTTAGTGTCATCACATACTATTTTAACGAAGCCCAATAATTGTTATTGTAGATGCCGCTGAGTATATCTTTGGTCTTTAGCACACAGATAATCACTCTTGCACCTCATCGCTAGTTCATTTTTATAACACTGCACCAGCATGTGTTCATAACTTATTTTGCAGCTGGCAATACACAACACTTCATTGGAAGTTCATTGTTGTTCACAGTGTTGTTGTTGTAGTCTTCAGTCCTGAGACTGGTTAGATGCAGCTCTCCATGCTACTCTATCCTGTGCAAGCTTCATCATCTCCCAGTACGTACTGCAGCCTACATCCTTCTGAATCTGCTTAGTGTATTCATCTCTAGGTCTCCCTCTGCGATTTTTACCCTCCACGCTGCCCTCTAATACTAAATTGGTGATCCCTTGATGCCTCAGAACATGTCCTACCAACCGATCCCTTCTTCTACTCAAGTTGTGCCACAAACTCCTCTTCTCCCCAATCCTATTCAATACCTCCTCATTAGTTATGTGATCTACCCATCTAATCTTCAGCATTCTTCTGTAGCACCACATTTCGAAAGCTTCTATTCTCCTCTTGTCCAAACTGTTTATCGTCCATGTTTCACTTCCATACATGGCTACACTCCATACAAATACTTTCAGAAATGACTTCCTGACACTTAAATCTATACTCAATCTTAACAAACTTCTCTTCTTCAGAAATGCTTTCCTTGCCACTGCCAGTCTACATTTTATATCCTCTCTACTTCAACCATCATCAGTTATTTTGCTCCCCAAATAGCAAAACTCATTTACTACTTCAAGCGTCTCATTTCCTAATCTAATTACCTCAGCATCGCCCGATTTAATTCGACTACATTCCATTATCCTCGTTTTGCTTTTGTTGCTGTTCATCTTATATCCTCATTTCAATACACTATCCATTCCATTCAATTGCTCTCCCAAGTCCTTTGCTGTCTCTGACAGAATTACAATGTCATCAGCGAACCTCAAAGTTTTTATTTCTTCCACACGGATTTTAATACCTACTCCGAATTTTTCTTTTGTTTCCTTTACTGCTTGTTCAATATACAGATTGAATAACATCGGTGAGAGGCTACAACCCTGTCTCACTCCCTTCCCAACCACTGCTTCCCTTTCATGTCCCTCGACTCTTATAACTGCCATCTGGTTTCTGTACAAATTGTAAATAGCCTTTCACTCCCTGTATTTTACCCCTGCCACCTTCAGAATTTGAAAGAGAGTATTCCAGTCAACATTGTCAAAAGCTTTCTCCAAGTCTACAAATACATCACTAAATTGCACTTCTGCCAGTCTTCAAAACTGACACTAGCTTTTATCAAATTCAATTACAAATTTATTTACTACTCCCAAATCTACGTAAATTCATCTCAGTTGGTTCTCTTAATATGTTGTCATAGCTCTTACTCTTTACAATTTAATTTCAAACACCCCACAATGATCATACATATCTCGCTGAACCTGTTCAGCATTGTCCTTCCTAATATCCTCATTTGTAATCCATCCAACCAAATTTCGTAAAAACCCCACCAAGTGTACTGACTTTTGTCTTTAAGCTGTTTAATCACCTTTTGTCATATGCTGTTGCCTTGAATATATGTAGTCATTTGCTCTTGATGTGAATATTCTCATGTATTACATGTGCAAACAAAGTTGACACTCGGCGCAGTGGCTGATGGGAGTAACCGTGATCATAAGGCTGTTGCAGCATCCCTGAATATGGAAGTTAATAGGAATATAAAAAAAGGGAGGAAGGTTTATCTGTTTAGCAAGAGTAATAGAAGGCAAATTTCAGACTACCTAACAGATAAAAACGAAAATTTCTGTTCCGACACTGACAATGTTGAGTGTTTATGGAAAAAGTTCAAGGCAATCGTAAAATGCGTTTTAGACAGGTACGTGCCAAGTAAAACTGTGAGGGATGGGAAAAACCCACCGTGGTACAACAACAAAGTTAGTAAACTACTGCGAAAGCGAAGAGAGCTCCACTCCAAGTTTAAACGCAGCCAAAACCTCTCAGACAAACAGAAGCTAAACGATGTCAAAGTTAGCGTAAGGAGGGCTATGCGTGAAGCGTTCAGTGAATTCGAAAGAAAAATTCTATATACCGACTTGACAGAAAATTCTAGGAAGTTCTGGTCTTACGTTAAATCAGTAAGTGGCTCGAAACAGCATATCCAGACACTATGGGATGATGATGGCATTGAAACAGAGGATGACACGCGTAAAGCTGAAATACTAAACACCTTTTTCCAAAGCTGTTTCACAGAGGAAGACCGCACTGCAGTTCCTTCTCTAAATCCTCGCACAAACGAAAAAATGGCTGACATCGAAATAAGTGTCCAAGGAATAGAAAAGCAACTGGAATCACTCAATAGAGGAAAGTCCACTGGACCTGACGGGATACCAATTCGATTCTACACAGAGTACGCGAAAGAACTTGCCCCCCTTCTAACAGCCATGTACCGCAAGTCTCTAGAGGAATGGAGGGTTCCAAATGATTGGAAAAGAGCACAGATAGTTCCAGTCTTCAAGAAGGGTCGTCGAGCAGATGCGCAAAACTATAGACCTATATCTCTGACGTCGATCTCTTGTAGAATTTTAGAACATGTTTTTTGCTCGAGTATCATGTCGTTTTTGGAAACCCAGAATCTACTATGTAGGAATCAACATGGATTCCGGAAACAGCAATCATGTGAGACCCAACTCGCTTTATTTGTTCATGAGACCCAGAAAATATTAGATACAGGCTCCCAGGGAGATGCTATATTTCTTGACTTCCGGAAGGCGTTCGATACAGTTCCGCACTGTCACCTGATAAACAAAGTAAGAGCCTACAGAATATCAGACCAGCTGTGTGGCTGGATTGAAGAGTTTTTAGCAAACAGAACACAGCATGTTGTTATCAATGGAGAGACGTCTACAGACGTTAAAGTAACCTCTGGCATGCCACAGGGGAGTGTTATGGGACCATTGCTTTTCACAATATATATAAATGACTTAGTAGATAGTGTCGGAAGTTCCATGCGGCTTTTCGCGGATGATGCTGTAGTATACAGAGAAGTTGCAGCATTAGAAAATTGTAGCGAAGTGCAGGAAGATCTGCAGCGGATAGGCACTTGGTGCAGGGAGTGGCAACTGACCCTTAACATAGACAAATGTAATGTATTGCGAATACATAGAAAGAAGGATCCTTTATTGTATGATTATATGATAGCGGAACAAACACTGGTAGCAATTACTTCTGTAAAATATCTGGGAGTATGCGTGCGGAACGATTTGAAGTGGAATGATCATATAAAATTAATTGTTGGTAAGGCGGGTACCAGGTTGAGATTCATTGGGAGAGTCCTTAGAAAATGTAGTCCATCAACAAAGGAGGTGGCTTACAAAACACTCGTTTGACCTATACTTGAGTATTGCTCATCAGTGTGGGATCCGTACCAGATCGGTCTGACGGAGGAGATAGAGAAGATCCAAAGAAGAGCGGTGCGTTTCGTCACAGGGTTATTTGGTAACCGTGATAGCATTACGGAGATGTTTAATAAACTCAAGTGGCAGACTCTGCAAGAGAGGCGCTCTGCATCGCGGTGTAGCATGCTTGCCAGGTTTCGAGAGGGTGCATTTCTGGATGAGTTATCGAATATATTGCTTCCCCCTACTTATACCTCCCGAGGAGATCACGAATGTAAAAATTAGAGAGATTAGAGCGCGCACGGAGGCTTTCAGGCAGTCATTCTTCCCGCGAACCATACGCGACTGGAACAGGAAAGGGAGGTAATGACAGTGGCACGTAAAGTGCCCTCCGCCACACACCGTTGGGTGGCTTGTGGAGTATAAATGTAGATGTAGATGTAGAAAGGCATTTCCCATTTACAGTCGCTCCCATCAGCCACTGTGCTGAATGAAAACTTTGTTTGCACAAGTAATACCTAATACTAACATTTTCATAAAAAGCTGAGACAGATATCCACTAATGACTATAGTATTAAATGAAATTAAGAAACATCATAATTAAATTTTCCTTAATAAAACTAAAACCATGTTGCTGAAACAAAACATATATAATTACATATTCACTGTGAATCATCTCTTACGTATTTCTATTGTATCATCATACACGTATCTGAAATTGTAAGGAAAATTGCCTATATTTATATTATTCTTAGTTGAATTAATTTATTTTTCTTCTATTTCTTTGTTCCTTCAGGAATGAAACATTTTTAAACCATGATAGGGATATAATCCCTTTATATTTCTTGTTTCAGGATGTCCTAAAAGATATTATCCCGTATTTGGTATCCTAATTACCTCAAGCGGTTCTTCATACATTAATGGCCAGCCATGAGGGTTAGACACTTTGTCTAAGGCACCTTGTCACAGTTCACATGGCTCCTCCCATTGGAGGTTCAAGTCCTCCCTCGGACATGGGTGTGTGTGTATTGGTTGTCCTTAGAGTAAGTTAGATTAAGTAGTGTGTAAGTCTATGAACCGATGACCTCAGCATTGATGCATGTGGATGTGTCCATAATGATACCTTTTCCCCAATGCCAAAGGATAGTCTTTGTAATACCCTCTTGACAAAATCTTTCTTGCTTTTTCTTGCCTTTTCAGTGAGATTTATTAATGCTGTTCTAATCTTATCTTGCCAGTGGGTTTCTTTTTGTAGTATCTTTGGAATCTTATCTGTCCATTCATTTCTTTCTATTCTCTCAAACATTAGTTCAGCTGGTGTAAGGTTTGTGGTCTTATGAGGCAAATTGTTCATGATTTCCTCAAAGGTATCAAGATATTTTATCCATCTTGTTTGCTTTGCATGGCAATAGGTTCACATAAATCTGTTTAATTCATGAAAAACCCTTGCAATTTGGTTCATGCCAGGATTTTGGAAGTGAAGATTTGTGTTATATTTGCTCAGGGTAATCCATGCCTCCACCTATATTTCTTGGTCCACTGCACTGTGTAGTTTCCAAGGCACGGGATAGAAACTATGGCAATATGTTCTGTGTGGCTTGACATTCACATGACATGTATAATCCTTCGCGATATCTGGTTGCTCTTCAAATACTCTCATATACTTCCATAATTGAGCAGACATTTGTGTCCTTTGCTCTTCCTTAAAGTGCTCTGGTTCACTTAACTTCTGTTGTATCTGCTCAGATACTCCTACTTGCACTACTCTAACCAAACTTGTCTTGAATTGGTGGTGTTCTTTTATTATTAATTGTATCTTTGCCCCTTGGCAGTATCTTCCATGTTTTCCCTCTTTTCTTAGTAGGTCTACCTGGGCTAGAGGTCCGTTGATACAAAAATTTTGCCGTGCAGAATGGCTACACGGATTGAGGCACCCTGTCACTGATTGCGCGGCCACTCCCACTGGAGGTTCGAATCCTCCCTTGGGCATGTGTGTGTTGTTGTTGTTGTTGTTGCTGTTAGTTCAAGTTAGTTTAAGTAGTGTGTAAGTCTAGAGACCAATGACCTCAGCAGTTTGGTCCCTTAGGAACTCACACACATTTGAACATTTGATCCAAAAATTTACCTTCCTAGTAGAAAAGTCTAATTTTGCATCCTTCTCTAGGATAGTCTCTAATCCAAGATCACTGTTGACTATTAATTTATCAACTACTTAGGAATGCGCCTGTTATCGCCACATTTCCTAGATTCAGTTTTAGCATCATCTGTACCCTCAGGGGTTGGGATCACATGCCAAACACTCCTAGTATCTTTCAAAGTTGTGCAGTAAAAGTTGGTAACTGGGTCTTCTTCACTAATGTATCAAGTAGGTTCATAGATAGTAAAGTTACTGATGCGCCCATATCCAAAACTACTGTCACTGGAATACCCTCTATTACAACTTTAATTGCAGATGTGGGTTCTTATAAGTATTCTTCTGTACATTTGGTTGTGTCAGCACAAAGCTCCTCTTCTATTAACTTTCCCTCATTATATCCCATCATATGAACTTTCTGCCCATAGCCCCTATACCTTTCCTCAACCACTCCTCTGGGGCATGATTCGGTCAGAATTAATTTTCCAGTTGTGATTCATTTCCATGAATCACACCCTCTCTCACTTCTGTAATAACTGGTGTCTGTTCTCTCCAGTCATTATTCATTGGCACAGAAGACTGCATCTGTCTGTTATTGTTTTGCCAATTCATAGTATTTGGATTTACACTCTATCATGGATTTTATCGTTTATTGTGTCTATTCCATCTGTTTCTTCTATTACAGAAATTATTCCCATTGCCACTATGCTGGTTATGATGTTCATCATAATTATTAAAATGCTGCGGGGTGTGACTCGCATTTGTTTCCTGAATCAGCTGATTGCTTGCACGGCTGCCACAGACATTATTCGCTTGCGATTACGAGTTGCGTCTATCTGCTCTTTCCTTAATGTCTTCTTGGATCAAGTCAATGGTGTCCAAGACTGACATAAATTCTTCTACATTCTCCTCTGATGTGTGTATAAATTTTACTCACACCTCAGCTGGAAGTCTTGCCTTCAAAAAATCCTTAAGCATTATAGGCTCAGCCCAGTATCTTGCTTTGTTTAAATACTTCTCAATGTATCACCATAGACTTACAGATTTTGCACAGAAAGGTTCCAGGTTAAATACTTCTTTCCTTAATTGTTCTTGCATGCTGTAATGGTACTTGAATTACGTAGCCATTATGGCACCTCACCTCAGCCTCTCGATACCAGGAATATTCTACTGTGTTTCTGTAAAATAATTAACATATTTCTGTGACAACATTCAGATTTGATTTCATTAATGCAGAGGTACTGTGATACATGGATATGTTTATATTGCAATGATATTATTCTTATGCGTCTTCTTTCTTTTGTCACTATGATCTTTGATGTGCTTGTAACTCTGAATTTTGGGCGCATAAGCGATTATTGGAGAGTCGAGTCTTGGTCGTCATGTTGAAAAGATGCAAATTGTAGTCAGTTTATGAAATGTGAACTTTAACAGTGAGGAAGATATTTTCAAGTATGTTTTATATTGTGAAGTGATGTTGCAACAAAAGTAATAAAAAAGAAGTTTAACTTAAATTCGGAGTGCTTATTACTTTTTTACATCACCATTGTCTTAACTTGCAAAAGTTTAATCTTCAAGAATGGTTTATGAAACACATCTGTAAAACTATTGAATATCACAGAATAACACCTAGGCCTCTTTGCATCTGAGCTTGGAATCATCACTAACTAGATTTTTGATGATTGAGCCATGAGTTCACAATGAGACCAGTGTGGGAAACACGAAAAGATGAGTGCCTAGTTTATCCATTATTTCAAGAAATGACTTTATTAACTGTGCTCTAATGACACCTGCCACACAATATAACTTTGTTGTTGCCTGAAAATGCAATATTTAGCAGCGTGAGCAAAACTACAATCATAATTAATTTTTGACCTTTGTTGTGGTAGGGTTGTTAGAACGTCGGTGCTCTTGCTGGGATAGGCAGCACCAAATATTCAAAAATTAACTGTAGATGTGTTTCAGGAAAAGTACGTAGTGAATTTGTTATGAAAAATAGTGACAAAAACCTGACAATCAAATATTATGGGGACACAACCACAGGACGTAAAATGGACGCAAAAAACAATGGGACGACAAAGGATTTAAAATAAACACTATGACTGGATTCCGCCGGCGAAGACTTCAGCTATAAGTTAAGTAAAAATTCTAATGAATTTTGTAATTTGGTATTGTCATTTTTACTGGTTCGTTTTTTGTTAACAGTTAATAATGGACAAAATTAATGAAGGGGAAGAAATAGTTGGGGGGGGGGGGGGGGGATCAAAAACTTGATAAAATAGAATTAATACTGTAACTCCTGAATAAGCAAAATGAAAATATAAATAATTTAAAATCTGAAATGAGGGCTGAAATTGACGAAAGTTTAGGGGAGAATTTGAATAAGCAATTAAATGTAATAAAAACTGAGTTAACCGAGGTCAAAAATACACTGGAAGGTAACTTAAAGGTGATAGAATCAAGGGCAGATAATGTGGAGAAAAAAGTAATTGTTTTTGAAAATGAATTCATTGCTGAAAATAGTAACAGAGTCAGGGAAATTCAGGAACTTCAAAATGAAAATGAATCACTAGATGCAAAATTAGATGACTTTGAAAGCAAACAATGTTAATGCAATCAGTAGTGCTGAGAAAAAGGTTGACAGTTTAGAATCAAATCCAAATCTTACCAATAAAGTAGACACATTAAAAACTAAAATAAATCAAGTTGAAGAATATGTTGTCAACAAAAATTTGTACAGTCATGGACCAGTATGGCTGAACCCGTTAGTGAAAAGTTTTCCTTGTGAAAAAATGCACCCAGTTGATTTTTTGCACCATTGCAAGGACAATTTTGTGCCAGAAATGTCTGATAATTCAAAAATTAAATTTGTCAAAAGGGGAGGCCCTATCCTGGGCTAACTGAAATTTCGATCAGTGGGAAACCTTTGCAAATTTTGAGAAAAGCTTCTTAAACAAATTTTGGTCAGAATCTGAACAGGGGAGGATTAAATCTGAATTTTTAAATGGACCTGTTTTCAGAGGGAGAGTGGGCACCATGAAAGCATTTTGTAAAGATCAATTGAGAAAATCTTTTGATGAAATGACACAAATAGATGAGCTGAAAAGAAGGCTACCTGAAAAACTGCAATGGGATTTAGTTCATGGGTCTGATGATTCTTTGGAAAATTTTTTAAAATATGTGGATAAATTGGATAGGGCATTAGAAAGAGGGAATATGCAAAATTTTAACAGTGGTGAACACCAACAGGGGGGAGGGGGTATTCAAACAGGTATGGAGAGAGCAGAGAATACAGAGACAATAGACATGAACAACACAGGGGAAACAATAGGGATCATAATGGTAATGACAGAGACAGGGATAGAAATTTTGGAAATAGAAACAGGTGGGATGACAGAAACAGGGGGGAACAAAATTGGAGGTCAAACAACAGAGAAAACAGGCAGGAAAACTCCGGACCGCCTCAATGAGGGTCCGCAGTTTTGGGGCGAGAAAATTTAATCACAATAGGACCTACAATAACAACTTGGAAATTACAGACAGAGGAAGAAGGAGAAATGTAACTTATTATTATAACAAAACCAGTGAAAGACAAAACAAATACACACCACAAATAACAGACACTCATGATCAACACCAAATTAATACTTTTAATTTTGAACAGAAATTTTGGGATACAATAAGAGAAAATAATCATGTTGAAAGCAATAAGGTAACTACTTCTGAGAACAAGCCAGATGAGGATATTGCAATTGTGCCAGAATTTTCTGATTGGGTAGAGAATGAAAATCTATGTAATTCTGAAGTATCTGACAAACATTACAGCTCTGATTTGAATAAGTTATTTAATGAAAATGAAAAGTTATGTGAAGAGAGAGAGATGGAACTTAATGTGACTGTGGATAGGATGCATGATGAGGAAAGTTTTGGTTTTGATGAAAATATGGAAACTAATGATGTTGTTGAGAGTTGTACAGAGGTAAGTAATAGTGAGATTAATGCTGTGGGTGAGTATCAGGTATTCGTCGAGATTATTTCAAGTAAAGTAGTGAAGCTGTGTGATAATGAAGTTGATAACTGTGAGCATTATGATGGGGTAAGTGTGGTTAGTAATGAAGAAGTGGACACTCATGCATCTGAAGAACAGGTAAAGTTAAGTCAGTGTAACCAATCTAATGCAGCAGAGGACTGTAATGTTGTGCCAGCTAATAGTATGAAGTATTTAAACCCACATACAAGTTCTGAAGGACAAGGTGAAAAATTTTTAAAAATATTATGGAACAGTTGCAATTACAAAACAGATAGGGAAGAGTTTTGGAACTATTTAGCTAAAATTTGTAGAAGGTTATGTCCTTACTGGTGGCAACATGTAAAATGTAATGAATATCTGTTGTATGCTCAACCAGTTGTATCCATAGATGATGTTAATGAAAGTGTCAATGTGTGTGTGAAGCTATTAAAAACTGATAAGGAAAATAATGAGGGTAATTTTAGAGAAATTGAAAATGACCTGTCACATGAACCATTAAAAGAAAAATTAGAAGAATGTGAATTAGGGTGTTCATACATTATAGCTAAAGTAAACAAATGGGACGGTAAATGTCTCATTGATACAGGGAGCCCTATTTCAGCCATTTCAGAAAAATACAGAAATAAAATTAAAGAGTGTTGATTTTATTGAGGCCCCTGTGATGGGAGTAAAGATAAGAGGAGCTGCAGGCAAACACAGTAAAGTCATCAAAAGTCAAGTATTTTTATCATTTGAAATAGAAGATGTAAAATTTGAGCAGAGTTGTCTTGTTATTCCGAGTTTAGAAGAGAACATATTCTTTGGCATGGACTGGGTGTTAAAGGTAAGTGCTGCATTTAGCTGGAGTGAGATGAAGTTAATTGTGTGTGAACCCAAAAGCAATACTACTGTGTGTACACAACTATTTATTATACACTGTGGAGAAGGTTGCAATCATGTCAGTAAAATCATAGACTATGAAGAGAATTTGTACTGTTATGATGACAAGCCTGAGCTAAATTTTTCCAGTCAGAATTATGAAAACCTAGTTAAAAACCAAGTAGAGGAAGAAATTAATTTGGACAGTGATCAGAAGAGATAGTTGGAAAATTTATTGTGGGAATTTCAAGATGTTTTCAATGAAAAACCTGGAAGAGTCAAGAATTATCAATGCACTTTACACCTTAAAAATCATGAACCTTTTTTTCTCAATGTAGAATCTGAGATACAAAAAATTGATGCATGGGGTATAATTGAAAGAAGTAACAGTGATTATAATAATCATTTGGTGGTGGTTTCCAAACGTGGAGGGGGTGTTAGACTTGTACTTGATTCTAGACACCTTAACGAATTTTTGAAAAGAGAAACTGATCATCCAGAAAACATAGATGAACTGTTACATAAATTTGAATGTGTGAAATTCATGAGCAGCTTAGACTTAACATCAGGCTTTCACCAAATTTCTTTAGAAATAAATTCTAGAAAATACACTGCATTTTTGTATGGGGGAAAAAGTTACCATTACTGTGTTGTACCATTTGGACTAACTGTTTCTGTTGCTGAGTTTATTAGAGCATTAGATCTTGTTTTGGGGGATGAACTACTCTTTAAAACAAATACTAACAAAGAGATAGAGGGGCTGGCCAGTACTTACCTCAGCTCAGTACAGCCGATAGATACACACAAAACAGAACTGAAAATTTACATTCCTAGCTTTCGGAACTTTGTTCCTTCATCAGGGAGGAGAGAGGGGAAAAAAGGGAAGTGCAGCGGGATCGGTTACAGGGGTAGGAACCGCTGGGTAGAGAAGGTAGTCTGGGAATAACTGGTGGATAGGGAAATTAAATAACTAAAGTTGAGATAGTAATCATAAGAAGGAGTAAAACACGGAGGGAAGGACGAGAAGGAAAGAAATTGTGTTGGTAATGTTCAATACCAAAGGAAGACCAGTAAATAAGAAAAATACGGAAAAAGTTGACCAGACCAAGCAAGTATGTCCAGATCAGGGGAAAAAGAACACACGTAGCTCAAAAACAGAGATAGCGAGTGGCGAAAAAAGATCGCGCGTGCCGCAAAAGCGATCGCGCGTGCCGCAAAAGCGATCGCGCGTGCCGCAAAAAAGATCGCGCGTGCCGCAAAAAAGATCGCGCGTGCCGCAAAAAAGATCGCGGGTGGGGCAGAAATGTCCCAAATATTTTTCTTGTGGCAGAGAAAGATAGCCAATGGCACAAAAATATCGCCAGCAACAAGAAATCGACGGAAATGGATGATACTGGTAGGTGTGGAAGAGATTGTTGGCAGTGATTGTTGGCTGGGAAACAGCGAATAACGAACGTTAAAACTATGGAATGTTGAATAAATAAATCAATAAATAAAAAAGAGAAGAGGACTATAAACGGAACAAGATAATAGGAGGAAGATGAAACTAGCACAGTTGGTGACGAAAATATTTATTTATGTATATATAAAACACTGAAGAAGAGAAAGTGTTAAGATGACAGACGTAAGTGATAGCTAACAAAAGGGACAAAACAATGAAGGATGTGGACCATATAGGTGATCTAAATGATTAATGGAAAATCTCATATAAGATGTGAAACAAATACTAACAAAGAGATAGAGGGGCTGGCCAGTACTTACCTCAGCTCAGTACAGCCGATAGATACACACAAAACAGAACTGAAAATTTACATTCCTAGCTTTCGGAACTTTGTTCCTTCATCAGGGAGGAGAGAGGGGAAAGAAGGGAAGTGCAGCGGGGTCGGTTACAGGGGTAGGAACCGCTGGGTAGAGAAGGTAGTCTGGGAATAACTGGTGGATAGGGAAATTAAATAACTAAAGTTGAGATAGTAATCATAAGAAGGAGTAAAACACGGAGGGAAGGACGTGAAGGAAAGAAATTGTGTTGGTAATGTTCAATACCAAAGGAAGACCAGTAAATAAGAAAAATACGGAAAAAGTTGACCAGACCAAGCAAGTATGTCCAGATCAGGGGAAAAAGAACACACGTAGCTCAAAAACAGAGATAGCGAGTGGCGAAAAAAGATCGCGCGTGCCGCAAAAGCGATCGCGCGTGCCGCAAAAGCGATCGCGCGTGCCGCAAAAAAGATCGCGCGTGCCGCAAAAAAGATCGCGCGTGCCGCAAAAAAGATCGCGGGTGGGGCAGAAATGTCCCAAATATTTTTCTTGTGGCAGAGAAAGATAGCCAATGGCACAAAAATATCGCCAGCAACAAGAAATCGACGGAAATGGATGATACTGGTAGGTGTGGAAGAGATTGTTGGCAGTGATTGTTGGCTGGGAAACAGCGAATAACGAACGTTAAAACTATGGAATGTTGAATAAATAAATCAATAAACAAAAAAGAGAAGAGGACTATAAACGGAACAAGATAATAGGAGGAAGATGAAACTAGCACAGTTGGTGACGAAAATATTTATTTATGTATATATAAAACACTGAAGAAGAGAAAGTGTTAAGATGACAGACGTAAGTGATAGCTAACAAAAGGGACAAAACAATGAAGGATGTGGACCATATAGGTGATCTAAATGATTAATGGAAAATCTCATATAAGATGTGAAACAAATACTAACAAAGAGATAGAGGGGCTGGCCAGTACTTACCTCAGCTCAGTACAGCCGATAGATACACACAAAACAGAACTGAAAATTTACATTCCTAGCTTTCGGAACTTTGTTCCTTCATCAGGGAGGAGAGAGGGGAAAAAAGGGAAGTGCAGCGGGGTCGGTTACAGGGGTAGGAACCGCTGGGTAGAGAAGGTAGTCTGGGAATAACTGGTGGATAGGGAAATTAAATAACTAAAGTTGAGATAGTAATCATAAGAAGGAGTAAAACACGGAGGGAAGGACGAGAAGGAAAGAAATTGTGTTGGTAATGTTCAATACCAAAGGAAGACCAGTAAATAAGAAAAATACGGAAAAAGTTGACCAGACCAAGCAAGTATGTCCAGATCAGGGGAAAAAGAAGACACGTAGCTCAAAAACAGAGATAGCGAGTGGCGAAAAAAGATCGCGCGTGCCGCAAAAGCGATCGCGCGTGCCGCAAAAGCGATCGCGCGTGCCGCAAAAAAGATCGCGCGTGCCGCAAAAAAGATCGCGCGTGCCGCAAAAAAGATCGCGGGTGGGGCAGAAATGTCCCAAATATTTTTCTTGTGGCAGAGAAAGATAGCCAATGGCACAAAAATATCGCCAGCAACAAGAAATCGACGGAAATGGATGATACTGGTAGGTGTGGAAGAGATTGTTGGCAGTGATTGTTGGCTGGGAAACAGCGAATAACGAACGTTAAAACTATGGAATGTTGAATAAATAAATCAATAAATAAAAAAGAGAAGAGGACTATAAACGGAACAAGATAATAGGAGGAAGATGAAACTAGCACAGTTGGTGACGAAAATATTTATTTATGTATATATAAAACACTGAAGAAGAGAAAGTGTTAAGATGACAGACGTAAGTGATAGCTAACAAAAGGGACAAAACAATGAAGGATGTGGACCATATAGGTGATCTAAATGATTAATGGAAAATCTCATATAAGATGTGAAACAAATACTAACAAAGAGATAGAGGGGCTGGCCAGTACTTACCTCAGCTCAGTACAGCCGATAGATACACACAAAACAGAACTGAAAATTTACATTCCTAGCTTTCGGAACTTTGTTCCTTCATCAGGGAGGAGAGAGGGGAAAAAAGGGAAGTGCAGCGGGGTCGGTTACAGGGGTAGGAACCGCTGGGTAGAGAAGGTAGTCTGGGAATAACTGGTGGATAGGGAAATTAAATAACTAAAGTTGAGATAGTAATCATAAGAAGGAGTAAAACACGGAGGGAAGGACGAGAAGGAAAGAAATTGTGTTGGTAATGTTCAATACCAAAGGAAGACCAGTAAATAAGAAAAATACGGAAAAAGTTGACCAGACCAAGCAAGTATGTCCAGATCAGGGGAAAAAGAACACACGTAGCTCAAAAACAGAGATAGCGAGTGGCGAAAAAAGATCGCGCGTGCCGCAAAAGCGATCGCGCGTGCCGCAAAAGCGATCGCGCGTGCCGCAAAAAAGATCGCGCGTGCCGCAAAAAAGATCGCGCGTGCCGCAAAAAAGATCGCGGGTGGGGCAGAAATGTCCCAAATATTTTTCTTGTGGCAGAGAAAGATAGCCAATGGCACAAAAATATCGCCAGCAACAAGAAATCGACGGAAATGGATGATACTGGTAGGTGTGGAAGAGATTGTTGGCAGTGATTGTTGGCTGGGAAACAGCGAATAACGAACGTTAAAACTATGGAATGTTGAATAAATAAATCAATAAATAAAAAAGAGAAGAGGACTATAAACGGAACAAGATAATAGGAGGAAGATGAAACTAGCACAGTTGGTGACGAAAATATTTATTTATGTATATATAAAACACTGAAGAAGAGAAAGTGTTAAGATGACAGACGTAAGTGATAGCTAACAAAAGGGACAAAACAATGAAGGATGTGGACCATATAGGTGATCTAAATGATTAATGGAAAATCTCATATAAGATGTGAAACAAATACTAACAAAGAGATAGAGGGGCTGGCCAGTACTTACCTCAGCTCAGTACAGCCGATAGATACACACAAAACAGAACTGAAAATTTACATTCCTAGCTTTCGGAACTTTGTTCCTTCATCAGGGAGGAGAGAGGGGAAAAAAGGGAAGTGCAGCGGGGTCGGTTACAGGGGTAGGAACTGCTGGGTAGAGAAGGTAGTCTGGGAATAACTGGTGGATAGGGAAATTAAATAACTAAAGTTGAGATAGTAATCATAAGAAGGAGTAAAACACGGAGGGAAGGACGAGAAGGAAAGAAATTGTGTTGGTAATGTTCAATACCAAAGGAAGACCAGTAAATAAGAAAAATACGGAAAAAGTTGACCAGACCAAGCAAGTATGTCCAGATCAGGGGAAAAAGAACACACGTAGCTCAAAAACAGAGATAGCGAGTGGCGAAAAAAGATCGCGCGTGCCGCAAAAGCGATCGCGCGTGCCGCAAAAGCGATCGCGCGTGCCGCAAAAAAGATCGCGCGTGCCGCAAAAAAGATCGCGCGTGCCGCAAAAAAGATCGCGGGTGGGGCAGAAATGTCCCAAATATTTTTCTTGTGGCAGAGAAAGATAGCCAATGGCACAAAAATATCGCCAGCAACAAGAAATCGACGGAAATGGATGATACTGGTAGGTGTGGAAGAGATTGTTGGCAGTGATTGTTGGCTGGGAAACAGCGAATAACGAACGTTAAAACTATGAAATATTGAATAAATAAATCAATAAATAAAAAAGAGAAGAGGACTATAAACGGAACAAGATAATAGGAGGAAGATGAAACTAGCACAGTTGGTGACGAAAATATTTATTTATGTATATATAAAACACTGAAGAAGAGAAAGTGTTAAGATGACAGACGTAAGTGATAGCTAACAAAAGGGACAAAACAATGAAGGATGTGGACCATATAGGTGATCTAAATGATTAATGGAAAATCTCATATAAGATGTGAAACAAATACTAACAAAGAGATAGAGGGGCTGGCCAGTACTTACCTCAGCTCAGTACAGCCGATAGATACATACAAAACAGAACTGAAAATTTACATTCCTAGCTTTCGGAACTTTGTTCCTTCATCAGGGAGGAGAGAGGGGAAAAAAGGGAAGTGCAGCGGGGTCGGTTACAGGGGTAGGAACCGCTGGGTAGAGAAGGTAGTCTGGGAATAACTGGTGGATAGGGAAATTAAATAACTAAAGTTGAGATAGTAATCATAAGAAGGAGTAAAACACGGAGGGAAGGACGAGAAGGAAAGAAATTGTGTTGGTAATGTTCAATACCAAAGGAAGACCAGTAAATAAGAAAAATACGGAAAAAGTTGACCAGACCAAGCAAGTATGTCCAGATCAGGGGAAAAAGAACACACGTAGCTCAAAAACAGAGATAGCGAGTGGCGAAAAAAGATCGCGCGTGCCGCAAAAGCGATCGCGCGTGCCGCAAAAGCGATCGCGCGTGCCGCAAAAAAGATCGCGCGTGCCGCAAAAAAGATCGCGCGTGCCGCAAAAAAGATCGCGGGTGGGGCAGAAATGTCCCAAATATTTTTCTTGTGGCAGAGAAAGATAGCCAATGGCACAAAAATATCGCCAGCAACAAGAAATCGACGGAAATGGATGATACTGGTAGGTGTGGAAGAGATTGTTGGCAGTGATTGTTGGCTGGGAAACAGCGAATAACGAACGTTAAAACTATGGAATGTTGAATAAATAAATCAATAAATAAAAAAGAGAAGAGGACTATAAACGGAACAAGATAATAGGAGGAAGATGAAACTAGCACAGTTGGTGACGAAAATATTTATTTATGTATATATAAAACACTGAAGAAGAGAAAGTGTTAAGATGACAGACGTAAGTGATAGCTAACAAAAGGGACAAAACAATGAAGGATGTGGACCATATAGGTGATCTAAATGATTAATGGAAAATCTCATATAAGATGTGAAACAAATACTAACAAAGAGAAAGAGGGGCTGGCCAGTACTTACCTCAGCTCAGTACAGCCGATAGATACACACAAAACAGAACTGAAAATTTACATTCCTAGCTTTCGGAACTTTGTTCCTTCATCAGGGAGGAGAGAGGGGAAAAAAGGGAAGTGCAGCGGGGTCGGTTACAGGTGTACCTTCTCTACCCAGCGGTTCCTACCCCTGTAACCGACCCCGCTGCACTTCCCTTTTTTCCCCTCTCTCCTCCCTGATGAAGGAACAAAGTTCCGAAAGCTAGGAATGTAAATTTTCAGTTCTGTTTTGTGTGTATCTATCGGCTGTACTGAGCTGAGGTAAGTACTGGCCAGCCCCTCTATCTCTTTGTTAGTATTTGTTTCACATCTTATATGAGATTTTCCATTAATCATTTAGATCACCTATATGGTCCACATCCTTCATTGTTTTGTCCCTTTTGTTAGCTATCACTTACGTCTGTCATCTTAACACTTTCTCTTCTGCAGTGTTTTATATATACATAAATAAATATTTTCGTCACCAACTGTGCTAGTTTCATCTTCCTCCTATTATCTTGTTCCGTTTATAGTCCTCTTCTCTTTTTTATTTATTGATTTATTTATTCAACATTCCATAGTTTTAACGTTCGTTATTCGCTGTTTCCCAGCCAACAATCACTGCCAACAATCTCTTCCACACCTACCAGTATCATCCATTTCCGTCGATTTCTTGTTGCTGGCGATATTTTTGTGCCATTGGCTATCTTTCTCTGCCACAAGAAAAATATTTGGGACATTTCTGCCCCACCCGCGATCTTTTTTGCGGCACGCGCGATCTTTTTTGCGGCACGCGCGATCTTTTTTGCGGCACGCGCGATCGCTTTTGCGGCACGCGCGATCGCTTTTGCGGCACGCGCGATCTTTTTTCGCCACTCGCTATCTCTGTTTTTGAGCTACGTGTGTTCTTTTTCCCCTGATCTGGACATACTTGCTTGGTCTGGTCAACTTTTTCCGTATTTTTCTTATTTACTGGTCTTCCTTTGGTATTGAACATTACCAACACAATTTCTTTCCTTCTCGTCCTTCCCTCCGTGTTTTACTCCTTCTTATGATTACTATCTCAACTTTAGTTATTTAATTTCCCTATCCACCAGTTATTCCCAGACTACCTTCTCTACCCAGCAGTTCCTACCCCTGTAACCGACCCCGCTGCACTTCCCTTTTTTCCCCTCTCTCCTCCCTGATGAAGGAACAAAGTTCCGAAAGCTAGGAATGTAAATTTTCAGTTCTGTTTTGTGTGTATCTATCGGCTGTACTGAGCTGAGGTAAGTACTGGCCAGCCCCTCTATCTCTTTGTTAGTATTTGTTTCACATCTTATATGAGATTTTCCATTAATCATTTTGAACTACTCTTTAAACTTACTCTATATGTAGATGATATTTTGATTTCTGGAAAAACATGGAAGGAACGTTTTGAATTGCTAACACAGGTGTGTACAAAATTAAGGGAAGGGTGTATGACCTTAAAATTAGAAAAAGGTAAATTTGGGGTAAGTGAATTGAAATCTTTGGGACACATTATTTTGGAAAAGGGGATTGAACCTGACAGAGAAAAAATTGAAGCTATAGAGAATGTTCCTGTTCCTAAAAATAAAAAACAATTAAAATCTTTTTTTGGTCTTGCTGGATTTTACAGAAAGTATGTCAGTACTCAAGCTATGAATGCTTCTTGTATATGTGATCTATTAAAGAAAAATACTGTCTGGAATTGGTCATCTGATTGTCAAAAAGCATTTGATGAGATAAAGAAACAACTTTCACAGAGCAGAATTCTATATAGGCCTGACATGTCTTTACCCTTCTGTCCACAAGTTCCTTGATGTCAGGTACTGAGAAGCCTGCAATTTTCTGGTATCACAGGAGATCTGGGGACATGGCAAAGCAAGAATACAGTGCCCTGCTCACCCCCAAATGTTAGCACTAATCAGATGTAAGTGCACTGACCAATTGCTGGCTGTCATCTCAGCACCTTTATCAGTGGGCGTAAGTCTGGGCAGAAATATCTCGTAGATACTGGTTCTGACTTACATGTGTTCCCACACACAAAACTGCACAGCAAGCAGCTACACTCCCTGTTATGTTTGACTACTGCCAACAATTCAATTATATTTACATACAGAGCAGACCAGTCAGAATCTTTGAATAGGGCACGATTTCACATGGGATTTTTTGGCTGCAGACATGTCAAAACCTACAATAGGTGCAGAATTTTTGACACATAATCAACTGCTTCCTGACATGGTGAATACACAGCTTTTTGATGGTGTCATTGTGTTGACAACTGCAGGTTTTCATTGAGATGTGACAGTTCTCATGGTTAAACTTGTGCAAGATATATGTGGCAAGTATGCTGACTTATTGAAGAGATTTACAGCCTGACAAGACCTCCAGGAGCAACAAAGGAGATACCCCATGACACAGTGAGTCAGAAGGACCATTAGCCTTCTGCAAACATTGTCACTTGGCACCAGATTGACTTGCCATAGCGAAAGTGGAATTTGATATCATGATTTGTGAAGGGATGATGTGGCCGCTGAGTAGCCCCTAATCATCTCCACTACACTTGGTGCCAAAAAAGAATCCCACATGATGCTTTTGTGTGATTATTGGACCATAAAAGCTAGAAGTGACGTCAATCAATACCCCATACCTTTGCTTTGAGACTGTAGCTATGCATTATGTGGCATGATTTTTATTCAGTGTTTTAGACTGTCCAAAGGTATAAATGCAGATTCTAATGGTGGGAGCAAACATACAAAAGACAGCCACTATCACTCTTTTTTACCTTTTCAAGAGATTTTGGCCCACAAAATGCTGTGAAAATAAGGCAAAGGTTCATTTATTATGCGCAACAAGACCTAGATTTCTGCTTTGCTTATCTCAATGACATTTTTGTGCTGTCCACCTCTCTGGAGCAACGTCATCAACATCTTACTGAAGTGTTCAGAACATTGGAAGGGTATGGTGTCATCCTAAGTACTGCCAAGTGTGTCTTCAGCCACGCACAAGTTGATTTTTTGGCCACAGGATCATGTTGTCGAGCTTGCTACCCTTGCCGTAGATAGTTGAAGCCATCCTGCAGAAGACATGGCTACAGACCAGCAAAGAACTGCATCTTTTGTTGGTGTCTTCACTTTCTATTGGTGACATCTACCTCTAATGAATGAGTTCCAAGCACCATTAACAGCAGCACTCACTGCCCCAAAGAGCAAGGGAAACTCACAAGTTTTGTGGATTGATGGAATGATCTCAGATTTCAAAGCAGCCAAGTGGAGTATAGTGGATCTGGCATTACTCATGCACACAGAACTAGTGCACCACTGGCATTGGTAGTTGATGCGAGTCAAGTAGCAATCAGAACAGTGTTGAAATAACTTTGTGATTGAGCATAGCAGCTGCTAGTATTCTTCTCACACAAGCTGTCTCTGCCTCAACAGAAATGTAGTGCCTACAACAGAGAACTTTTAGCAATCTAAGCTGGAGGACACACAATTCCCAAACATAAGCCACTCCTGTATGCATTCCAACAGTTCGTCAGCATGACCAGTTGGTCTACCTTTCTCAGTTCAGCGCAGATATAAAACACATTTCTGAAACAATATAGTGGCTGGTTAAAGACTCCAAATCATCACTCAGACTTTTGATAGCAGAAATTCCTGGCACTGATGCAAAGTTGTACTGCAATGTGTCCAGCAGCAAACCTTGTTCTTTCCTGCCCATGGAATTCAGGAGATTTGCTTTTGATAATATACTGGGTAACTGCAATTAAAGTTAAACTTTCAAAATGCTGTAGAAATAACACCAATGGTCAGAATGACATCAAATTGCAAAGGAATATTATCAGAGGAGGGGGAAAACGTATAGCAGAAGAAGAAAACAGTATGAAAATTGATCAATAGATGGTGCTGTATGTGTCAGAAAAACGCCTGCCATGTGCACAATCCATTGAAGTTTGTATAAACATGCCAGGTACATGGCTTTTCCTCCTTTCTCACGTCACTCTGCGTAAGTTCCAGTCACTGAATGGTTTGGAAAAAGGCGTTGTCCAATGACTGATTCAGAAATTCGAAAAGACAGGGTCTTTCGGTGTGCAACCTGGTGGAGGGAGGAAACAAATTGATTTGAAATCAATGGAAGCAGTGGCAACAGCAATGCAGGAGGTGACAAGTGGAGGTGTGCAAATGTGTAGTGCATGGAGAAGTGCCTGAACACTAGACATATCCCATGCGCTGTGTATAAAATCCTACAAAACAACCTTCTTTGCTAGCCATTCAAAATTACCCTTGTGCATGAGTTGTTTCCTGTTGACCTGCCAGCAAGAGAGACCTTCGTTTTAGAGTTTTTTGCTTGTATGGAACTGGACAATGATGGGCTGTGGAAGATTTTGTGGTCGGGCGAATCCCACTTCCATCTGGCAGGGTATGTCAATATACAGAATTGTTGAACACGTGCAATGGAAAATTCACACACAAATCAACCAGTAGCACTTCATCCTGGAAAGTTCACTGTGTGGTGCAGGTTTATGGCATCATTTATCACAGGGCCATATTTTTTCGAAGAGCCAAGTGCTTCTGGTCCTGTTACCTGTACCATCACGGGTGAGTGCTATGAGTGACTTCTGTGCAACCACAGCATTCCAGCTCTCCAATAGCATGGATCTGTGGATGGGATCATTTTTACGCAAGATGGCACATCTACACACATTACAAATCCAGTTAAGCAGCTGCTGAAGTGCAATTTCAGAAGTGCTAGAATAATCAGCCTCCATTTCCCTACAGCCTGGTCATCCCAATCGCCTGATCTTAATCCATGTGACTTCTGGCTGTTGGACTATCTGAAAGATGGTGTGTTCAGTGTTCCGATTGCAAACTTAGTTGCATTGAAGGTTCAAAATGGTTCAAATGGCTCTGAGCACTATGGGACTTAACATCTGAGGCCATCAGTCCCCTAGAACTTAGAACTACTTAAACCTAACTAACCTAAGGACATCACACACATCCATGCTCGAGGCAGGATTCGAACCTGCGACCGTAGCGGTCGCGCAGTTTCAGACTGAAGCGCCTAGAACCGCTCGTCCACCATGGCCGGCTGCATTGAAGGCATGCATTGCACAACACATTCTGAACGTGACCCTGAAAACACTTCAATCAGTTGTGGAACATACTGTTTCTTGATTTAAACTTGTTGCAGAATATGGTGGACAGCATACTGAACATGATTTGCACCACTCACATGGAAATTAATAATCCAATCTGATTTTGGTTGATGCTTTTTATGTGGTTTTTGGCCTCAGGACAATTAAAAACCAATATGATTGATGATTTTTATGTGGGTTTTGGCCTCAGGACAACTAACAACCGATGTGAGTGATGCTTTTTACGCAGTTTTTGGTCTCAGAACAATTAAAAACAAATTTTTCTCATCCGATGTGATATGATCTTGCCATGGTGGATGGGCTTATGTAACTAACAGTATCACACCTGTACAGCCATGCACACTGATAAGTACAATTTGTTTAACATCAAATGTGTACATCTTAGTCATTGTTGTATGAGTCATTTGACATTTGTGGTCGACCACTATTAAATTATGGTGCTTACAGTACCACCTATTGCTGCATTTTGTAACTATTTATTTTTCTTCTGCCATACATTTTCCCCCTTCTCCTACAATTGGTTTTACATGGCCAGGAGTCAAGAAACATTGCTGAGACTGGGCACGGCCATGTATTAAATGGCATCTTAACATAGCCAACAGACGTGTGAATGTGCCAGTGGATAGCTTTCCAGGTAAAACAGCTTGATTTGCACATGTTTGTATTGTTATTGTCAGCTCCTTAGCTGCATTGAAAGGCAAATGTTATTTATTAACAATGATAGACTGCTTTGCCTACTGGCCAGAAACTGCATGAGTAGACAACATCTCAGCAGAGACCTTAGCTTATGCCTTTGTTTCTTGTTGGATGTGTCATATTGTGGGTATCCTTCACATGTCATGACAGATTGCAGTACAGACTATGTATACGGTTGACTAAATTCTGTGACACTGTGTTTCATAGAAAGATGAGCTATCACCCCACAAGCAGTGGGATGACAGAATGCTGGCACCGATCATGGAAAGCAACCCTGATTTACCATGACACAAGTTGAGAAAAACAGCCCTTCTAATGCTTTTGCTTGGTCCAAGAAACACTTACAACCCAGATACTGATGCTTCAGCTGCCAAACTGATGTATGGTGAAATGTTACGGCTGCCAGGGGAGTTTGTGGGTACATGGTTCTTGCATCTACATAACTTGACAGATGGTAATTTTATTTGTCCATTGACAGAACACATCTCCCACACCCAGCCTTCTCAAGTGCTCACACATAACACTATGCTCTGATGGTGTCAAACACCTGTTACAACTATGTTACTCAGGACTGAATAGAGCAGTGCAATGATGGGGCTGCATGCTTTACATTATCGTTAATGCAAAATGAGGTCAACACAGCACAATTGCAACTCAGTTACAACTGCTTTGACACCAAGGGTTCCAACAACTGTTGACATGAAGAAGCCCACTGGAGAAACAACACAATTGGGTTGTAGCATCCATTACCATACAACAGTTTTGGACACCAGTTCACATTCCCAGCAGGGGCTGCAATGCAAGTTGTGCTGTTCTCATGCATAATTTTGTAATGCTTTCGAAGTGCTTCCACACCAGGCACTAGAGTCATTGTATTCTATTATGCTTGTGTGCTTACTCTTAGAATAGTCTTTTATTCCATTGTTTATTAGTTGTGGAGATGCTTTTTGACTGCTGTCTATTCTAGTTGTCAGATTGATTCTACTTCCATGTAAAAGGCCTCAACCCAGCTAGCACTCAAGCTTATTTCAAGGTGGATATTGAGTTTAGGTTCAGTTGAAAATTCAAGATTGAAAAATCAACCTGTTACACAGCTTATCTCAAGGTGGCTATTGAGTTTAGGTTCAGTTGAAAATTCAAGATTGAAAAATCAACCTGTTACACAGTTTACATCAAGCCGTAAAAATTTAGCTTGAATTAAAATAATTTTCCCAAGCTTGAAATAAACTGTAATTTCCCTGGAAGGCTGTACAGCAGATGCACATGCAGCATAGCTTCCGTAGACGTCCACGGGAAGTGCCACAAGCATTTATAAGCCTTGCGCTGACTCTGCTTGGTTTACGGCCATTTTACCTTTGTGACACGCGTTAATGATTGTTGACTGTTGTGAAGTTTATTTTATACTGCAAAATAGTTCGGTAAGTGTGTGGCATCTCCTGCCTTACTGCTACACGGGGTCTGATGAGGATATGTAGTGTATTACAGGTACGTTGGTGCATTTTTCTCTAGTGGTACGTTAATATTACAAATGTTAAATATTATTACATAACGTAAAGAAATATCATATTCTTTTACGTAGAAAAATTGAGCCTGGATGAAAGTGAAATGGATTACCAGCTAAGAATACATATTACAAGTTGTTCAGCAAAAAGACGTAATTTTAAACCAGTTCTCTAGTACGTGGCACCAATAAATTAAAACTTAATGTTATTGTACCTTTTTAAAATCTCACCTTTTTATATATATCGCCCTATTACATTTGTTTACCTGTAAGTACTCATGTGTATCACACCATGAATGAATAATCATGAAATGTGAAAAGTTTCTTTGCGAATACAAATAGTAATGACATGGTGAACGGGAAAAAGTACATCAAGAACCAGTCACTACATAGATGTCAGTCTTTTTTATTTATGTAGCTTTGACTGCTCTTTATTGCAGTAATATGAAATTTCTTCCTGTTAGTATGACACTCTTGCACAAAGTAAATATACTCAAGAAATTCAAGTCAAAGAAGTCTTAAAGTTGGGGAAACAGTAATATCAGAGTTGCAGTCTGTTATTACGCCATCAGTCTTGAGAGAATTTGTTGAAGCTGTCAATTCTTTCTGTGATGATGGACACAAAATTTCTTGTGACTCATGCGTGGCAAAAGTTAAGCTTATTCATAATAAGTGTAACATTACTTTTCATGGAAAGTAGTGCAAATTTTGGATCTGGGCTGTACTGTGAAGGATAAATCTGTTGAGAATGATTGTAGTACTGTTGAGAAAGCTTACCATATTCCAACATTTATGAACAACAGGGGACACTTCTCATTTGACTAGAACTTTAAAAAAAAATCTGAGTTTATTGTGAATGTTTGTACCTTTTTGATGTTGTATTTAGCTTAAATAGTGTGTGTTTAGTTGCACTACATATTGCAATTTAATATTCTATGCAAATCATACAACAGACAATTTGTCCCACCCATAACTATACAGTTATATATAGTGTCATGCATTGGTGCAACTTAGTTCTTTTTCTAATAGCAACATGTTTCTTTAATAGAAGAATGTAAGCTTCATTTGTATGTGGCTTGGCTGAATTATGGACAATATCAAAGCAGAAATATTGTTCAGATGTCAAAATTGTTCACTTCTGTGTCAGTTTTGTCCCACCCATAACACTGTTATTATGTATTGCATTATAGACAGTTCAGTATGTATATTCGAACACTGTATTTTTTTGGAATGAAGAGTATCAATTTGTTGCTTAAAACAGTAATTTTGTTGTTCCCTGGGTGAAATAATACTGGAAGGCCTACTGGTACGTCTTACTTTTATTGTTATTTGTAATGTGGCTGAAATTTAATAAAAGGCAATATTAAAATATGACAAGGAGAACATTTTTTGTTCTTTTACATTTCAGTTCCACTGAACTGGTAATTTCTTAAATTCATTTCGATTTCATCTTTTATTTCACTTTGATTCGGTTTTACTCACCAAAAAATAATTGTGGATAGAATAAAAGTCTACATTTTTCTAAACAGTAGTTTCCTTATAAACTTACAGTTTGAGGTGTATATGATTTCAAGTAATTGTTTCTTTATAATTCAGATTAAATGGCCCTGAAACTGTTAGAAATAGTGAAGTGTGGCTTCCTCATGAAGTCATTGCAAAATTACCCAAATGTCATCTTTACTTTAAAAATTTCAAACAAAAAGTTATTTCAAATTACTTTAAAAACTCTTTAGAATGAAGTCAGCAGTAGCAGCTGCTTACTCAGTGACGTTTATACTAGTGAATGATTCTTACTACACCAGTGAGTTTGAAGTTATTTTGCTAATCTGGGGCATAAATTATATTTAGGTTGATCAGTTTCAACTTTTTACATTTTTTATGTTTAGGTATGCCTAACATTTTCTTTTACCTGTTACAGGATCATTATACTGGCAGGAGTCAGCGATATTTGATCCTGATCTGGTCTGTGTGCTGGGGCTGGAGGGGCTTCAGAATAATTAAATTTTAAAATAAAACAATTTTAAACATTTTGAAAATAAAATTTTTTAAACATACATGTCTTGATAATTTTTTTCACACCATTTCCATTCTGATATTTATTTAATTAATTAGGTTCAATAAATTCAGATTAATATTAAAACAAGCTGTAAACACCAGGCTGTATTCCATGTGTGTAGATACAGCTGGAGCCAAACTTGATAAGTAAAGCTTGAAATATAGCTTGAACTCTGCCAACTTTGATGTTTGTTTCAAGCTTGAATCCAACTAACAGGCCTGAATATTCCAGCTTTGATCAAGTTTATATACTTGAACTTTACATCTGGAAACAAGTTTGAAACCGGCTTACTGTGCTATCTGGGAATATAACATATGTCATTACCAATAACCAATAAAGGGTTACTTATTCTGACATGGGCAATGGCCTTGTCGCAGTGGATACACCGGTTCTCGTGAGACCACCAAAGTTAAGCACTGTCGAGCGTGGCCAGCACTTGGATGGGTGACCATCCGGGCCGCCATGTGCTGTTGCCATTTTTCGGGGTGCACTCAGCCTCGTGATGCCAATTGAGGAGCTACTCGACTGAATAGTAGCGGCTCCAGTCACAGAAAACCATCGTAACGATCGGGAGAGCTGTGTGCTCATCACACGCCCCTCCTATCCGCATCCTCAGCTGAGGATGACACAGCGGTCGGATGGTCCCGGTGGGCCACATGTGGCCTGATGACGGAGTGCTTTTTTTTATTCTGACATTAAGAGTTTCTTTCAGTATATCAGTGGCTAATAGTATGCAAGCAGTAATTTGTCCAGACAGCCCCAGACATAGGGTCACTCTGTTAGTTTGTTAGTATGATATGTGAGTGTTGTGTTATGGCTTTGAAGTAACCTGTGGCACACTCTAGTGAAGAATCAAGAAAACTATTTCAGAACACGGTTTTATAGAGGTTTTGACTAAAAACTAAGTGTGTATCTAAATGTGAAGATAAAACAACAAAATAGACTGCCTCCAGCAGTCATAGGCTCCTTTCCCTCTTGTAATACATCACATGTAAATTGTTATACTTTGTACAGAGAGATGTTGTCAAGAAACTACTAGCTGCAGAAAACCTATAGCTAAACAGAAAAATTATCTTGAAGTACAAAGAATACTTAGCACAACAACACTATTATTTCAGAACAGATGATCTTCTACTGAGTTGGTGAATATACACATTAGAATAAGTATTTCAGTGGTATACAAATCCTTTTGTGTCATGTTTATACAGCTCAAATTTCATACTCTTTTATACAGGGTGTTCAGAAATTCCCATTACAAATTTCTACAACTTGAAGGAGGGAGTGAGTACGTAAATTTTTAAAAAAAGGAAGCCATGCCTGGAAATGTACCATTCGCATTCTACAACGGTTTCAGTTTAGATGTATAACTCACCTACTTCTGCTTGATGAACTGAACTAAGTGTGATACTGTATAATTATTAGATAACAATTTGAAAGGAAACATAATGAGCCTCATTTGTTTGTATTAACACTTAAACATTACATGTCTGCATTATTACAAAACAAAAAGAACTCAGCACACTCTACATATAGAACAATACTGATGCATTGCAACAGCAGCTTGTGTCAAAACAATGTGTGTGTGGCAAAGCATCTTCTGGTAACACTCTTCATCCTACTTGTTGTCTCTTAAGTTTTTAGCATAGTCACCAGAACTCATGCTAGCAGATCTCACTCTATCTCTACAGGAGTCTTGTAAACTAAGCTTTGCATGCAACCCCACTAGAAGTAGTCCACAACATCCTGTCTGTCCTATTGCATACCAGGACAAGCAAACCTTGTAACTTTTTTCTCTACTTCAGCAGACACAAACATATTACACATCTGAAATGCAACCATTGAAGAAAGGAAAAGATGCAATTCTGGTCATGGATTCCTATTCAAAATATTATGAACTCATACCCTTCTACAAATTCAAGAAGTCTGTAATGGGAATTTCTGAACATTCTGTATAATCAGGCAACATGTTGCAAACCTTAATTACAAATGATTATGTTGCCAACAATGGTAACATTATACACAAACGACAATTATGGCTGGGATTCAGAGCTAGAGGTTGAAAGGACTGTGAGAAAGAGAGCTATATTTTGGATATGCTAGAGCTGTGGATTTTGTAAACTTACTCTGTTATGTATTATAACTAAGTAAATGCTGAAGTAACACACTGATACTGGGTAAAAGATATTCAGATACGTATACTCTTAATAATATAAACAGAATATGTAATATCAGCCAGAAATTGGGTACAAAGTTTTGATTTTATTTTGGTGGCTCTATTGAGCTTTGTGAGCTATGTAAGTTATTGTTCATTTTGAAAATATGAAAGGAAACATCCGAATAACTAAATTAATTCATGGAAAATATGAAGGGGAGGACAGAGACTAAATAACTAAACTAATTTATGGGTAATATGAAGGGCACATGGAGGCTGAGGGAAATAGAGAGTGAGTGAGTGAGTGAGTGAGTGAGTGTGTGAGTGTGTGTGTGTGTGTGTGCGTGTGTGTGTGTGTGTGTGTGTGTGTGTGTGTGTGTGAGAGAGAGAGAGAGAGAGAGAGAGAGAGAGAGAGAGAGAGAGATTCAGGTACAAAGGATAAGAGGAGTCATTGAAGGAGAGCAAAGTTTTCTGGAGCAGGGGGTTCTTAAAATTATATGTTACATGTTTCAACTAAATAAAGATTGGAGTAATAATTGGTTTTGTGTGTGTGTGTGTTTTGCAAATTTAATAATGTAGGCTATTGTTTAAAGCAGAGATGATATTATTGTAAATGTTGTTATTTTTATTTTTTAAAATAGGCTCAGATTGTTTTATTTGGTGTTTTTACATTTTGAGCGTTTCAAGCATGTCTAATTTTTTGCCAGCAGGTGGATGGTTATGGCTGATGTGTTTTTTGTTTTTGTTTTTTAGTTCTGCCACGTGTTCTTTGAATCTAATCTCAAGAGATATATGTATCTATCTGGCCTACACCGAAACAGCCACAGTCTAAACATTCAATTTTATACACACCCATATAGTGAAGTGGATTCCATGTGTTGCTGTTGTGAAATAACTTCTGCTAATCTCATTGTCAGTGGTAAAAGATTTGTTTAAGCCTTTTTGTCTGAAGGCATTAGCAATCTTATATGAAACATTATCCAGAAATGGGATTGTATGGAACATGTTATTTTATTCTTGTTTCTTGTTTTTCTTCTTCTTTTGTGATGTGATTGCTTTTCCACTATTGAGTGTAATAGGGTGTGTACCATAGAGCTATTATAGCCATTTTCAATAGCTGTTTGTTTTATCATTTCAATTTCTTGTTTATATTTATCTTCTGAGAGCAGTAGTTGGATATCTCTGTTGATCATTTACAGCAATGCTGCCATTTTGTGGACTATGGAGTCATAGGAGGAGATGTGGATGGTAGTACATGTTGTGTTATACTGTCACATTCTTGGTGTTCAACTGTGAACTTTATATTTTTATGAGAGCTGTTGAATAGCTGGCTCAATTCATTCCTATCATCACCTGGTGATGCAAGTTTAAACCTTCAAAATGCAGTATGGATGTAAATAGACAGTGACTGGTAACAGTAAACTTGTGGTTTCATTTGATATCAATAACAGTCACAGTAAAGCCTAACCTAAAATGTTCACATTTAAAATTCTGTTCCATCATACATGCTGCTCTGTGGCGGTTCACCTTCTTTGTTTTTTCGTTTGTTGTTCTCCGTGTTGATCTACTAGCTAAAAAAATTAGGGAGTGGAAGTACAGTATTGTCTACTGTAAATGATGTAGCCAACACATACACATTTGCATTTCGCAGTTGTTTACTATTGTTTAACTTTTGATAAGCCTCATTAATAGTTTTCAGGTGAACATCCACATACTTCTACAATAGTTTACTGTTGTACATCTACGAGCAGAAAAAACATAATCACATAGTCCACAGTTCTTTTGGAATAATCAGGTATGCATGGAACAGACACTGATATTGGGACATTGTTTTGACACACAGCCTAATCGTGTTAAACATATTTCACTGTTAAGCTGATGCATTGTTGTTGTTCTAACCTGGACACAGGTTTCTTGTCTGAAACTTGGCTGTGGACTGACTGTCTCATGATCAAAAATTGTGCCCTTATATATCCTCATCATAATAGGTAGGCCTACTGAAACTACAAATTGTTTGAAGTTAAATTTACAGAAATTACAATTAAAACTTAACTCATTAAATTAATTGAATACATTGAAAAATTTGTTCTTTTTAACAGTTTCTTCTACTACTAGGGTTGAGCTGAATTATTTGATTAAATCATGAAACTAACAAATATTATTACATGAACAATACTTTTGGCAAAACTGTTAATTACTTTGGAATTAATTAAGGGCTGGTTTTGTTACATTTTTTTGAAGAGAGCCAAATAGATACTTTAAGATCACTAGTAGTTGTACCTCCAAATGTTTATACTTAGTAGACAATTTATATTTGTTTATAAGTGAACAATAGAATTTAAGTTACGAAACAATCACTGACTTTCACCCTACAATAAAAGATACTAACTAGCAATAGTTAAAATAAATTAGAAACTCAATTACCTACATGCACTTAACCACAAAATTAGATCTGGTGTTATATTCTTTCAAACTGGGGGCAAACCTTTCTCTTTTATGAAATGCAGGTTATACTCACATATATTAATGGTAATTAATTCAAAAGTGAAAAAAAAAATTAATTTTAAGGAAGCAGATGGCAAAACAAGAGGGAAAGTAAAAGTATCCCTGCTTGCTTCATCGCACCACCCCTTCATTGGATTGCCCAGACAGATATTTCAAATAGCTAAGTGGGCAGTTCAATGACCACAAGTGATGCCAGAAATTGGGTTTAAAATCTACACACACAAAAAATATTACATAAGAAATTTTATCAAAACTACAGTACATATGTTTTTCAAATTTATACCTATATAAACTAGACATATGAAAATCCCCATACAAAATATTTACGTACATTGTATTGTACAATTGCACTAAATATTCACAAGTTATACTTTCAATAAAAATCAGACATTTTCATGATAATTGATGTCCTTTTTTGGTAAGCAAAGATTACATTTTAAAATACATCTAACTTTATACAAGTCCTGTCTGGCTAAACAAAATAAATCCTCATGGGCTTCAAAAAACTAATTTGTACTGCACATTGTAGATCACTTTCAAGTAGAAAATTGCACTTGCTCAATGTTTAGCATTTTTCACAAGCAATTTCACACTTTCTCACAAAGTTGTCCACACCTTCAACAGGTCCAAGTGGCAGTTAGTAAAGAAATGCACTGCTATCAGTCCCCTTGCAGGTGGTTCTCCTCCACCACAGTACATGAAAAAATCAGACAAAATACCCTACTTTAGTACACTTACTTTTACTTTTAACTTAAGTCTAAAGAAATATGTTTAACAGTGATGGCAATTAATACTCATTACATCATAAATAAATACATTACATAGTTCTCATAGCATTACAATAATTAGCACTAAAATTGACTATAGTACGAAAGATGTGGACTAGAAAAAAATTTAAATCAAGTGCACATTACACTACAAAACATTACTCTAAGTCCTAACTGTCTGAAGCTGGGATAACTCCCAGCTGGAAAGATTTGGGTCTCTTTCCCATTTGCAAAACAACAAAAACTCAACTTGTGCAGTAGCATAAATTTACTAATCACTATGTTATGAAAAAGGAATAGAGTCATGATTTCATAACTTAATTACTATTAAAATATCAAAATTAAGCGGATGGAAGTTGTACCAAATCATTGTCCCACGTCTCTACTCAACTCTGAGCACTACGCTCATTCAACCAGAAAATTAAATCCTCATGAAATCACTAAATGTTACCAAATGGTTGACCTGTCAGAATATTCACACCAGTCTAGCACCAAAGTTATCAGTTAATCAGCAAACTTATTTTTCTTCATTTAGTATTACCACTTTAAGCTCATAATTCTTCAGAACACAAATAGAAGTATTCAGATAATGTGTAGACCCAACGATGTAACATTATATGACTTGTACCTCTTTCTGTTAAGCTCTCATTCCCAGCTGCAGTGTCATGAACTGCACAATATATATAGCACCCAATGTTGCCTAGTTCAAAATTAGATCATCAATACAGTTACACCACATTTGTTTGTATACAGTAATCTTTTTCATTACTCAATAATATCTGTCAGCTCCATTATTTTACTTACACCTCTAACATCATTAACTAGTGGAGTGCATTCTCAAAAAATACCCCTACTGCAGAGACAGGCTCCCTAACCATTAAGATCCTAACATTATTCATTGTTTTATTATATCATTATTGTTTCATTATCTAATAAATAAACACCTACTCTGCCTCTCTAATGCAAAATTGATTCTACAGAAAAACACTCCACAGTAAAAGATCCTTATGCTAAGGCAAACTTAACTCTCATTACTGATCAGACAAAATTATCACTCAGAAAAACTATTATTTCACTGTATCCCATCAAACTGCTTAATATTTTAGCCTGAAGGGTGATGTACATACAATTCTTGCTTATTCTTTCCACACACATTACTCCAGGCAACTATGTCTAAAGTTAACATAAACTAAGCACAAAATTAGGTCTGGTGTTATATTCTTTCAAACTGAGGGCCAGCCTTTCTCTTTTATGAAAATGCGGATTATATTCATGGTTATTAATGGTAATTAATTCAAAAATGAAAAAATGAATTTTAAAGAGGCAGATGGCAAAACAAGAGGGAAAGTAAAAAATCTAAGCTTGCTTCGTCACAGTTCCATGTATGTGAGTAAGTTTGGTTCTGTTTTCCTAGCATTTAATTCAAATATTAAATACCATAAGATGTATTATTCTTTTCAATTATACAACAAATACTTGAATATTAATTATATTTAATTTTTCTTTCTCCATAATTAGGTGGATAATTAATCTACTCAAAACACTCATATCATTCTTGGTCTTTGTCTTTTGAAAGCTACAATGTTATATCAGGTTTAGTGCCACTTCAATTTTGTGGGCAAATCTTTGAGAACATGTAATAGGGAGTACTGCAGGAGCTGCTGGTAGCTGGCAAGTGCAGAGTGTTGTAATTTCAGGTAAAGAAAAAAAGCTGTTGAAATATTGTAAGGTAGACCAGAACACTTGGTGAAATCTGCTAGTGCAGTAATAAAGCATAATACAAGAAAGAGGATTTCTCCACCAAAGGGTTCCAGTGGTGTTGAGAATGTGACTAGGAGTAGCACATTGGAATAGTAGGGACACTGCCATCTTGGATAAATAGTTATCATTTAGGTAGCGTTATCATCCACAGCCTAGTTAACAGGATGTGGGGCTATTTCAGTCAAAGAGACCACACAGAGCCAGCAGTAACTGTCACCAATTCAGGTCTCCATTGTGATACCATCCTTCTGCACTACATCTACCTTGTGGACTTAGTACCACAGTGCAGCGGGCCATCCCAGGCTCCCTCTACCAGCAAGCTGGACTCCTGGTGAAGGAGCAGTGGGTCAAATCCCATGCGTGACAGCCATCTTCCTCCATCGCAGTGTGTGGGCCACTGCACTACATGCCAACAGCTGCTGGGATATGGCTGTTCATTGCAGAACTAGCTATTGTAGAAAGTTTTTTGACTGTCTTTGTGGCTGAAGCAAGGTGTGTGTGATGTGACTCACACAGTCACACATCACTATGACCCCCCCCCCCCCCCCCCAACGCCACCACCACGTAACCTGCCATCCTGCCCTCCAACATTTATTGCAGAATTGTAAGATAACTTGAAAAATTTTACTTTATGATGTGCACAATACCTAAAATTCCAAACATTGACCAGATGCTTATCTGACTCCACTTAAGTATAAATTATAATTTTTTGGTTATCAGTAGTTCATGAGCTACCTAGTTTGCCTAAGAACCAGACTAATTACAAAATATCACTACTCCAAGACAACATTATCACTACTCATATGTAAACCTATATTCAGCGGCCAAATTTCTGATAAAGTGGATGACAAAATTATGTAAATATCTACAGCATTTATATGGTTAATGATGAAAATATGTTAGCAAAATTTTCACTCATTTGGTTTCAGGGGAATTAACATCCTTGTGGTGACTATCGACCAAGTCGCGGTTAATATCTTTGTTTTTGGCAAGCTCTTTGCCCCAGTCTGTGGTGGCGCGCGAAAGTGTACGGACGTGTACCGAGAATTCAGAATGTAAACAACTGTATATGTGTGCTTACGAGAAATAAAAATAGTGTTTATTACATGTGGTGTAGCGTGCATCATTGAATTCGGCAACCCAACCACACTTACCCATACTGGTGACCCCGAATTTTGTTCGCGAGTGCTACAACGAAATTTAATACCGTCGAACAGTACACAATGGAGCGCTTGCCGCCTGCTACACCGACCACGTGCCAACTAAGTGTTCCAACGGACACTTCGGCATGGTTTTACAATTATCCACCGGGCATCCGCAATAGCTCTACGCAGTTTCTGAACACATCGATTAGCTGTACTCAACAGGACAGTGTTTATACAATTCCACAGCCACGTGTTCCGAGTGCTCAACAGCCGACACAATGTGCTCAAACCCCAGTGACTATGTTTACAGGTTTCCCAAGTGCAAGTGTGAATTTTCCACCCGAATCAGTGACTGTACAAATCGAGCCGGACGCTCAAGACAGGAGAGTTCATATTTCTGCCGGAACTCCGGATTTTGCACCAACCCCCCCTACACCACCAGCGTCCGCTTTACGAGTGTTTCCAATGGCACACGCCGTTCCTGCCGCGTGTGTTCCACAAACATTAGGTGATTTTAACTATTTTAATGCACCTGTAGGGGAGGGGCCCGGAAACTGTATTCCGTCGTTCGCCGCACATCGGTCGACTACGGTCGATTCTACCGCGCCGGTTCATTCTACGCCCGTCGGCGTTACTCGGTCGACCGCTCGATTCGTTGATTTCTTGACCAAGGTCGAGCCAGCCGCGCCTACTGTGCCGCGTGCCACTGACAGTGGCGGAAGCTGGTGCACCGCTACTGCACCCGAGACAATTACGTTGCAGAACTATGGACAGGGAGAGACAGTTTCTGATAAACATTTATGTCAAGACTTTCCCACCCGTTGGCCGAAGCTACCACCCCTTCGCAAGGATCACCCACGCACATGGTTTACCTTAGTCGACCACGTCCTGCAGCTACACGGCGTCGCCGACGACAATTCGAAGTTCCTATGCTTACTGTGTCACCTCCATGACGAACTGGATCTGATCTGCGACATTGTGGCTTCGCCCCCCGCTACGGACAAATATGCGTTCGCCCGACGCACCATCCTCGAGCGACTATCCACATCGACAGAGGAAGCTATCCGCCTCATCAGTCAGGAATCGCTGGGATCCAGGTCCCCGTCGCAACTCTGGCGTCATCTCCACGCTATGATTGACACGCATCACATGCCGGACATTACACTTTGGACCATCTGGTGGCTGAAACTTCCCCCGCAAGTTCAACTTCACCTTCTACATGTAACTTCGGCCCCACTAGATGCCAAACTGAAGATCGCAGACCAGGTTTACAACATTCTGCCCCCCCCCCCCCCCCCCGCATGCCCCCCCAGGGTGCCCTCAGGCCTCAGGGGTTGGCACACCTGCGCGGCAGTTCCCATCCTGCAGTACAGAGTGCGCACGACTCGCTCCATGCATGCGGGCGGAGCCAACGCCGCCTGGCAACCGCCGCAGTAACTCCTCTCCTACCAGCACTACTGCAGCGTCGCCATCAGAGGGAACTACAAACAAGTCCCCCTCCACTGCCGCTTCGACCTCAACCAGCACGCCGGGCGACGCCACGCGCCGCCCCGCTTGGTGTTATTTCCACTCCCGCTTTGGCGACGCGGCTAAGAACTGTCGTTCTCCATGCGCGTTCCCAAACTAATAACGCGACCCAATTCAGGCGCTACGGGCCGCGTTGAACCGCACAGACGCCTATCACTAAATACTTCTTCTCCTCACGCGCCAGGACGCTTGTACGTGAAAGATGCAGTGTCTTGCCTTTCATTTCTAGTTGACACAGGGGCCGAGGTTAGTGTGATACCTTTGTCCGCAGGTATTAAATTCGAGCTTCAGCCTTGCCCCCCACTTCGAGCCGCCAATAATTCCCTGATCCGCTCTCATGGAATAACGAATTTAAGCCTTAAACTGCAGGACATTAATACGCCCTTACAGTGGACTTTCGTTATCGCGGATGTGGATGAACCCGTGCTTGGGGTAGATTTTCTCTTAGCCCACGCACTGTCACCCGACCTACAACGAGGTACACTAACCTTTAACTCGGGAGACCGTACCGCCGGTTCAGATATCTTACCCCTCTCATCCGAAAGCACCATTCTGCTGCGTGAGCTAGCGGAAACTGCTGTTGCAGTGCTTTCTCTTAGATCACACAACGACGAACTTCGGGACAGCAATGGGGCCCTCCGCTTACGCATCGCCGCCGTGCAAGCCAAGCTCACGGACGCGCGTAAGCAGACCGCCCAGCTGTCGCACACGGCCACGCCCCCAACCCCCGCACCACTTCCTCGCACCTGCAGCCAACGCCGCGTGACATTTCTACTGCCGGACGGAGGCTGTACCCGCGACGCTACCAGGTACCCCACCGAGCTCTTCGACAAGGACTACCAGTGGATCACCGCCACTGCTGCTGAACTGCCGGCCTTGGACACACACACGTGTGCATTACAGGTTAGTCACAGTGCAACGGGTGCTGGTCCAGTATCCCCATCGGTTTTCGCGATCAATAACGGTACTGTCCACAGAATAAATACCACAGAAGGCCCACCGGTACGTGCAAAGGCTAGGCGTTTAAATCCGGAAAAACTTAAACACGCCAAAGCTATTGTTCAGGAACTTTTAGATAATAAGACTATCCGCCCTTCTTCTAGTTGTTGGTCGTCACCCATTCATTTGGTGCCTAAGAAAGATGACACTTTCCGCCTCTGCGGTGACTATCGGGCGCTTAACGCCAGAACAATTTTAGATAATTATCCCGTCCCAAATATTCAAGACTTTGCTTCCCAGCTGCATGGGGCACAAATTTTCAGTGTAGTCGATTGTCATAAGGCGTACCACCAACTGCCAATGGCACCTGAGGACGTTGAAAAGATCGCTATCATCACCCCGTTCGGGTTGTTCGAGTATTTGTTTATGCCATTCGGCCTTAAAAATGCTGCACAGACGTGGCAATGGTTCATCGACTCGCTGGTTGGAAAACTGGACTTTGCATATGCGTACCTGGACGACTTGTTAATTTTTTCTTCCTCCCTCGAGGAACATGAACAACATTTAAATACAGTGCTCCAACTATTAAAAGCAAACAGTATCGCAATGAACAATACTAAGTCACAACTCCGCCGCGCCAGTGTCACTTTTCTGGGCCACAGAGTTTCGGGCGACGGCATCCGCCCCCTAACTGAACGGGTGGAGGCCATTAGTATGGTGCCTTTGCCCAAAGATTTTCAGGGCCTCTGCCGCTTCCTTGGAATGGTAAATTACTACCGTAAACATATTCCCCGCGTCGCCGACATACAAGCCCCACTGACGGATGCCCTCGCAGGAAAAAACACATCAGGGTCTCGGGCGGTCACGTGGACTCCAGATATGCGTCGCGCATTTGATAATCTAAAGTCAGCCTTGCAGACAGCGGTTACGCTTGCTCACCCCATTCCTGATGCTCCCATCTCGCTTACTACAGACGCAAGTGATACAGCAGTGGGGGCAGTACTTCAGCAATCCGTGGGTTCTGTTGTACAGCCGCTCAGATTTTTCTCCCACAAACTGACCGCTTCCCAACGTAAATGGTCGACCTTCGACCGGGAACTGTTTGCTATTTACGCTGCTATCAAATATTTGCAAGACGATATCGAAGGTCGCCATCTCGTGGTATTTACCGACCACGAGCCATTGGTTTACGCTTTCCGTAACCCAGGTAAGGACTCATCCCCGAGACGTTTTAGGCATATGGACCTTATATGTCAGTTTATGAATGACATACGTTACGTCAGAGGCGCAGACAATGTCGTCGCTGATTTTCTGTCTCGGGTGTTGGTTTTATCTTCACAACTGGACCTCAGTGAGCTCACTAAATTGCAGACAGAGGATACTGAACTCGCAGCATTGCGTTCCGATATCAAAACAGGACTCAAACTAGAGTTACGGACACTTCCTGGGTTTTCATCACCCATCTGGTGCGACATTTCAACAGGACGCATACGCCCGGTGATTCCTGCACCTCTCCGCCGGGACATATTTAATAGTATCCACGACTTGGCACACCCTGGCATTCGCGCCTCCGCACGTCTGGTATCTGAACGTTTTGTTTGGCCCGGGGTGATAAAACAGTGTCGCCGTTGGGCACGAGCATGTGTGGCTTGTCAGCGCGCAAAAGTAGGACGTCATGCACAGCCCCCCATGGGTACGTTCGATGTGGCAAAAAGAAGATTCCAGCACATACACATCGATATCGTCGGGCCCTTACCCCCTTCAGGCCCCTTCCGTTACATACTGTCCGCAATTGACAGGTTTACCCGCTGGGTAGAGGTAATTCCTCTCACTACTATCACAGCCGATGCAGTGGCCCGAGCCCTGCTGTTAATGTGGATCTCGCGCTTCGGCTGCCCAGTCTCTGTCACCACCGTCCAGGGCCGCCAGTTCGAGTCTGCCCTCTTCCGACAGCTTTGTGAACTGTGTGGGGTGAAACGATTTAGGACTACAGCATACCACCCCCAGAGCAATGGGCTTGTGGAACGCTGGCACCGAACGCTTAAAGCTTCCCTGATGTGCCACGGAGGTGAGTGGGCCGATGCCTTACCATGGGTAATGTTAGGCGTTCGGGCCGCGTACAAAGAGGACCTTGGCGCATCCCTGGCAGAGGTACTGTATGGAGAACCCCTCACACTCCCAGCAGAGTTAGTTGAGCCTTCACTTCCTCCAGATCAAATCTGCGACTCGACATTCGTCGAGCAGGTCAAGGAGCTAATTGCTAACATCCGCGTGCCACCTCCTCGACCACACACGCCCCCTCCCGTATTTCTGCATAAGGACTTGGCGTCGTGCACTCACGTCATGGTGCGTGATGACACCATCCGACCGGCACTCAGACCTCCATATACGGGCCCGCACAGAGTCATATCACGGCGTACCAACACGTTCGAAGTGCTCATTAACAGCACGCCTCAAACGGTATCCGTCTGCCGCCTCAAACCTGCATGGACTCTGGGAGAACTGCCCGATACCCCTCCCAGTCAGACCCCATCCCCTGCTGCACCCACCTCGCATGAGGCATCTACCGACAGTCCATGGATGAGCGACGCCCATTCCCACACGTGTGACGTTCCCCACTCCCAGTCGTGTGACAGTGCTACAGGTGCGTGTGACATTCCTAGGCAGAGTGATGCGTGTGATGACTTACCCTCCTACAGGCAGCCCCTCGCCTCTCCCCTGTTAGGATTCAGTGATGTATCAGGGACCAGCCTCAGAGCGTGTGATGTCACCGATGACGACTCGTGTGGAGATTCTGTCAACCCGTATCAGGAAGTGGTAGTGAATGTCAACACAGATCTTATTTGCAGCTCTAATGTGTTTTTTGTTATGCAGCCGGGTAATGTGTACATCTTCTACGAACAAGCCAGCTTCCCCAGTGACAACTTAACTCACATTCATCTCCTCCAGTCTGTCCCCTTGCCTGTTGGTACTGACTCATCAACGGTCAAAGTCCTACGTACCGCCACAGGCATTCAGATCCGCTATCCTGGCCCCTCACAACCCACCATCCCCTCCCCAGATCCCTCAACTGCTGTACGAGGATTCATCCGGTCAGGCAGGACTATCCGCCCCCCTCGCTGGCTCGAAGACTTCAATTACTAATGTAATGTAATGTAAGGTATGGTTTCTGATTAAACACCCTCTCCCTCCCCCCTGGGTGTTCCCTTTACATGTATGCCCCAATATTTATGTTTGTGCTCCACACTCTAGGGGGGGGGGGGGGGGGGCTAATGTGGTGACTATCGACCAAGTCGCAGTTAATATCTTTGTTTTTGACAAGCTCTTTGCCCCAGTCTGTGGTCGCGCGCGAAAGTGTACGGACGTGTACCGAGAATTCAGAATGTAAACAACTGTATATGTGTGCTTACGAGAAATAAATATAGTGTTTATTACATGTGGTGTAGCGTGCATCATTGAATTCGGCAACCCAACCACGCTTACCCATATCCTTAATAAAAATAAATAAATAAATAAATTGATACTGAAGTAGAATCCCATATTTAGGCAGACTTAACATTGTAATTCCAAAGAAATTATTCCTGTATCTGAAAGTTCACATTCAAATGAATCTTCTTCCACATAGGTATTACAGACCTTGGCTGTAAGCAGAGTCGGGAAGGCTGAAAATTTGTGCTGGACTGGGACCTGGACCCAGATCTCCTGCTTAGGGAGTTGCTCTGACTACTAAGCCGGGTAGACACAGTGGTCATTGCAACTACATGGACTATCCAAATGTGCCTTCCATCAGACCCAACTTCTCAACTTATCCACACACTGCTAATGTACCCCTTTGCCCATTATCGTCATTACTCATGGTAATTTGCTGATTCCCATAATAGTTGAAGCCTGGTGAGAACCTGCACTGAAGAGATCGTTGGCCATCTCACCAATGATCTCCTCAGTGCAGATGCACACCATTGTTCTTGGGACTTGTGAATTATTAACTCTAGTTCGTAAAAGAATTTGCTGATATTACCAGACTGTTGACACAATTGTTAAAAAAAAGAGTATTAAGTTTTTGTGGCCAGAAGAGTGGCAGCATGCTTTTGAGGAGCTAAAAGAAGCTTCAACACCAACTCTAATATTCATATTTTTAGATTTCAATAGAGAATTTGTTTCATCATGTGATGCATCAGACCGTGCACTTGGTTGTGTTTTGTCACGAGAGGCAGAAGGCATAGACCTTCCAGTAGCTTATTCATCAATGCAACTAAATTCTGCAGAAAGTAATTATTCCACAACAGAGAAAGAGATGTTAAGCCTTATTTATGGAATCATATATTTCAAATGTTATAAGTAGGGTGCAAAGTTTTAGAATAACAACAGATCATTTGGCATTAAAATGGTTGTTGGTGTTAAGGGATCCTTCCAATAGGTTGAAACTATAGGCAGTAAGACTAAGTGAATTTAATTTTGCAGTTACACATAAACCTGGGAAAAAGCACAGAAATGTGGAAGGTTTAAGTAGGAAAGTGACAGTGTTACATATTGGGAGTAATGAGCATAAGGAATGGAAAGCTGCATAAAGAGCGGATGATCAATGTAAGCAGTATTTTAAGTGTCACAGTTCTGTATGCAGGATGGCTTGCTATGCAGAGAAACCAAGTTGAGATTGTGAATAGTAGTACCTTCAAAGCTAAGGAATAGAATGCACAAGAAGCTCATGATCACATGTTAGTGGGTCATGGACATTGCTGATCTACCAACAGAAGAGTAGCAGAAAGCTATTGGTGGAGGAATAGGCAGGCAGATATAAACTGGAATGAGTGAAATTGCATACAGCATGCACAGAGAGTGAATTTGTGTCAAGCAAAAGTACCATTGCAGAGGTTACCTGAAGCAAATAACATCTGCAGGGAATAAGTATATACTCACAATCATGGACCCTTTTCCCAATATGTAGATATGGTTGCAATGCAAAACTGCTGCAGCAGTGGCACAAGTGCAAATGAATAATTGGATATTGAAGTTTGGGGTGCCTGAAACAATAATAACAGACCAGAGAACAAACTTCGTGTCAGATCTATTCAAGGAATTGTGTAAGTTATTGAATGTGAAAAAGCCAAGGACAAGTCCTCTCCATTCACAAGCCAATGAAGGAACTGAAAGAGTGCATAGCACAATCAGAAATATGCTTGGAAACCACATTATACACATTACACCAACTGGGATGTCTATTTGAAGTATGCTGTCTCCACCTACAACTCAAAGCAGCATAGGAATACAGGATTATCACCATATGAAGTATATGGCCATAAAATGCCATCACATTTGACATATTGAAAGGGAAGACTGGAGAGTCTGTTAAGGAATTTGCCAGTGTGATTATGGAAATCTGGAATAGAGTACAGAGGGCAAATACACAAGCACTGGAGAAACAGGAAGAAGCAGTGGGCCATAAGGCAAGAATGCCACAGTCTAAGTTTGGTCAATGGGTGATGCTATCAACTTCATATACACCTAAGGGAAAAACAAAGAATTTTTTTGGAATTATCAGGGCCCATACCAAGTGGTAGAGACTATGTGGCCAGTAGATGTTGAGATTCAACAGCCAACAAGAACAATAACTGTGCATATGGGATGGTTGGAACCTTTTCAAGGGAGTCTGGAAGTTATCTCTGGGACAGGAGATGCAAATCAGAAAGGGAGAGTGAGGAGGAAGGTATAAGAAGGTCAACAAGAGGTTTGAATGAAATGGTACTGAGGAACCTTTATGGATTAAGGCCTAGGAGATAGTCACTTAATTATTTTTTAAGGGTAAGTATAGGTTTAGTGTAATTAGTATAAGCAGCTGTGGGGCAGCAATGAATTTGCTGATGGAACAAAAGCACATACGAGAATGCTGTAAAGGAGTGATTGAGCCAGGATATTACTATCAGCAGGTTGAAGTGCATTGGTTGTACTCTACCTTTGACAAGATGGTAGTAGTGGCTAGTAATTGCGAGAAGGGGAAGCTTACATCAGCAAAGAGGCTAGAATTAAATGGGAGTGGTTTATTATTAAATGGAACAGTGTACATGATAATGGGGCCTACTTTCCATCTGCCTGTCATGATTTCAGGGACACCACACATGAATATTTCACAGTCTCATTTGTATTGGCTAGAGGAGCCATTGAAGTGCTATCTACTGCAGATCTAATCAACTTAAATCAGACTCTAGGGCCAACATTAATGCAGTCTATAAACACGCTTCTGAACCAGCTGGAGCGATGAATTCCCTGGATACCATATTGCAGCATGTAAATTTATATCAGGAAAATCAATACTGGAAAGAGACAATACTGACTACTGTCATACCATCCACTGCAGCGGCACATGTTCTGCTAAACATAGTCCTTGTTTTGGCACATAGAATATGAAGCACAAGATCGAGACCAGGTCCACTCATTCAGATTCCAGTGTATTGGATACCCCTAGCATAAAAGCACAGAAGGAAGATGAACACACAAGGGGGTCATGTTAAGGATAACTGATTCATTTTAGCTTGTAAATTTGGAATAGAGAACCAGAAACTATTGAGAAACAAGCCTAGCAACAAAATAAGTCCCACGGTGTTCGAGTTAAGGAGCAGGACAAGAGACACTGTGAAAATATGTAAGATTAAGTGATAGGGTTAAGGGGACCAATTGTTAGAATAATTCTTAAGAAGGAGAACAGGACCAGAAGGGCCGGTCATCAGGAACTCTAGTGCAAAGGATGATCTAGTTTGGATGACCTCCAGGACAGAGCCTTCATAAAAAGGAGGACAATGTAGCGTATTGACCATATCCAGTCAAAAAATAGATCATATCAGTCATGAGTTGCAACAGAACTAGCCACAGGCAGGCTAGAGTGTTATGTGTTGCAAAGCAAAACACAGCCAACTGGTGTTGCAAAGTGGAACCACCTGTGTGCGGTATAGCAACAGTTGATGCTGCAGTATGCTAGCTGAAGGGCAGAAGCCTTGCCTTGCTTGCAATGATGGTTTGAAGTATGTGCCTCATAACAGGACACCCTTTTCTAACATAACCTTTTTTTTATATATTGATGTAGCTGATATCAGGATTAATCCCAAATCTGGTATAGGTGAATATTATCTGAGTTGTTCAACTGAAAGAATTTCACATTATTTTGTTTATGATGTATTATATTTCAGACTAAAATGTATAAAAAAAAACAATTAATTTCTCACAATTGATGTGTGCTAATGCTTAAATTTCTTCTTCTTTTAAAAATATTTGATATTACAAAATTTTTGGTATACTTAAAATTCATATTAGTAATTGCACTATCCAATGCTAATCATTAAATTTATTTCTGCGTTCATTCATAAAATAATGTTATATATTGGTGATGATTCTTTTTTTGTCAAGAAAGTATGTAAACTCTGAGTGGGCATGCCTCTGATGGAGACAGACTTATTTATATGATTAACACTAACAATGTAATTTGGAACATTAAGTGGAAACTGTAAAATGGTGTGATACGGAAAAATGATACAAGAAATAAAATTTAAGGAATATCAGTTATTTAGTCATCAGGAACCCATAACGTCATAAGTCAAAATTTCAGCATCAAGAATGTACTCTTAGACACAAGAACAGAAGCCAACAACAAGAGAAAATGAAGATAAGTAAAAAGTTTTTCTTTTGTATATCTTATGCCTCTCAAAGCTTTGGAAACTAATGAAGACACTGAGAAATATTTAATGGTGATGTGTTGGAGGGTAAGATTACAAGTGTGGGTGTCAGCTGTGTTCTGTTGACTGAAAATGAAATTACATCAGCTGCAGAAGAAGAATGGATTTTGGATTTGTGTAATTTACAGTTTATATATAAATGAAATTACAGCCACTTGACAAAAAAGGACCCAACCTCTGCCCAACAAAGTTGTATCAACAGTGACGAGAAAATATCAACAATGACAGGCAGAACGAAGTCAAAGAGGACTTTACAGCTGTGATGAAGGACCTCAGAAAAGATAAGTACAAACTATTTGTGATTACAATAGCAAATTTAGTGCAGTCAATAATCAGTTAATGTAAATACAATTGAAAACAATAGTAAAATAGACAGGGTACAATACCAAATAGACCAACTTGGTAATCAGCTTTCAGAGCTAAAAAGTGGCTTGTCAGATGGATTAAAAAGTGTGAATGTAAAAGTCAATGTATTAAAAAATAAATTTGTTTTTGAAAATCAGTTAGTTGCACAATCTGCAAATCAGGAGAAGAATGTTAATGACATCAGAGTTCAACAGAAGGCCGCAGAGGAAAAACAGTAGTTTAGATCAAAAGATTTTAAATGTTGAAAGCAGCATGCTAACTAATGTAAATGTCTTAAATCAAAAAATTTCCATAGTTCAGGAAAATTGCATTCATAACAATCTGTATTCAAATAATGGTATTGTGTGGTCCAACATTCCAATCAAAAGTTTTACATCAGACAATTTACATCCAGTGGATTTTCTACACCACTGTAGAGACAGTTTTGTATCAGGCATGAGTGATGAACAAAAGATTAAATATGTTAAAAAATGTCTTGAAGACAAAGTTCTGTCTTGGGTAAATCTAAACTTAAGGCAGTGGAAAACATTCCAAAGATTTGAAAAAAAAATTTAAATACAGTTTGGTTGGAAGCTGAACAAGGGAGGATTAAAAGATAATTTCTGAACAGTTCAAATTAAAGGAATAGAGACAGTACCCTGAAAGAGTTCCGTAAGAATCAACTCAAGAAACAAAAACAGCCTGACAGGCCATCTGATGAAATGACATTGATTGCACTCAAAAGGAGATTACCAGAGAGATTGCAGTTGGATTTCATACACAGACTTGATGATTGCTTGAACAATTTTTACAATATGTTGAGAGGCTGGATAGGGCTGTAGAAAGAAGCATGTACCACAATTGTAAAAATTATAGAGATCACAATCATAATAACTACAGAAACAGAGATAGTGGTAATTTTTACCAGGGTCAAAATGGTATTAGAGACAGAAACTTTGACCATCAGCAGAACATGAACATTTAATAAGAGAAACAATCATAGAGGTAGCCCTTTGGGAAATGGTAGTCTACCTCAATGGAGGTCCACAGTTTTGGGGTGAGGAAACACAATAAGTGCAAACACCCAATTTACACATACAATTAGACAATAACAACAGCATTAAAATGTGGCACAGGTTCTGGAGTTGAACAGAAGGCACATCAGATTTCTCATTTATGTTTTGATCAAAAGTTTTGTTTAATTATAATGATGTACGTGCTAATCACAAACTAGAATGTGACAGTAATGAGAATTTTGATGTAGTGTGTACTAATGATTTCTTCTCTAGGACAGAAAACAGTGTTATTAACATAAGTAAAACAGATGATGACTGTATTGAATCTGAATTAGGTAGTATTTTTGATGTAGATGTCAATGAGAGCTGTGAAATTACTAAGGCTGGTAAGTCTGAGACTGGTAACTTATTCCGAATGAATGTAGGTGAGATTTTTGACTTTGATGGTGATGAGACTTGTGTTGTTAATGATGTTGTTGTTGAAGTAATTTTGGAAGAATATGATGATGATGATGATGATGATGATGATGATGATGAGTATCAGGTATTTGTGGAGTTTAAGAATAATGAAGTCTCAGAGCTATTTGTGAATACAGGCAAGGTAAGTGATGTATGTGATGATGTAAGTGAGAGTCATGGAATACCAGTCCAGTCAAAGCAGTTTTTTCTTTAATGTCATGCAGAGTAATGATCTAAACAGTACAGGTCATTTACCTGTAAGCCTGGGGAATAAAGATTTTTGAAATTTGTTTGTGACCAAATTGATGCTAACATAGATAATGTGCACTCTGGGATAACTTAGCTGTGGTTAGTTAAAATTTGCATCCAAACTGGTGGAACGAAGTGAAAGAAGATCTAAGTAGGAAATTTAATTTTGTCAGAAATATATTTTGTGTTCCATCTGTAATAAGTGATGTTAATTATGCTATGGAACCCATTCACTTTGTTCAACCTTTACTTGATAACATGTGTAACCAAAGTAATACTATGATACCAGCCAAGTTGATAAAACCATGCATAAACAGTGTAGATGTAGCATTTGATGAAATTGAAAGTGATCTTTTGCGTGAAGTGTCTAGTAGCAGAGATGATGTCCTTACATTAAGATTAAGATTGATTGGTGGGAAGGGAACTGTTTGATTGATACAGGTAGCCCAATTTGTGACATATCTGAGAAATTTAGGGACAAGAACCAGTACAGTAAGTATTTTGTGGAAATGTCCATTGCACTTGTAAAGATAAGAGGAGCTACTCATAAACAAAGCAAGTATGTGAAATGTCAAGTACTCTTAACATTTAGTATAGAAGGCAAAAACCTTTGAACATGAATGCATAATGATCCTTAGTCTAGAAGAAAATATTCACTATCTCAGTAGCTTTATAAGACTATATAATTATGCTTTGTTTTCCATGAATTTAGTATGTAAGATCATGTAGTTTCTAGAGTTCTGTCTTACCCATTGACTGAGTCTGCATATGCATAAGACTAGATAACTGTGTTTTTTGTCATTAATTTAGTAAGTAAGATGATGTGATTCCTAAAGTACTGTCTTATATGTTGACAGAGTTAAAATCTATGGTGTTCTGTAATAGATATGTGCTTTAGAATTTGATACATATATGCCATGAGACTAAATGAGTAGATACTGGTGCAATTTTGGAGACAGTATTCATAATTTGTACTGTAAAAATTAGGAATAGTATCTGAACATATGTGTGTGTATTACCTTATTAGTCCATCTTTTTGGTAAATTTAACTCTATTTATTAATGTTTAATATGTAACACTTTTTAATTTCACCTAATGTAAATCCCATATAATTGACTTTGAAAAGTTACTAAGGAGTACATATCTCGTGTTATGTGAAGGAGGTATTTAACAGCATATTTAGTACACAAAACAGCGTTTCAGGATTTAATGTAAATGCTAGACTGGAAGTTACCCATCCATTGGAGCATGAGACGAGAACCCTAAGGAGAAAATTGAAAGATGTGGGTGCATCCACTCCCCACACTGCTATACGGCTGTATCCTGCTGGACCAGTCAACTTGCAAGAGACTGTGGGTGCTGGGTACCATACTCGAGTACCTGTCGACTTGGTCTGTATTGTGACCGATATTTGGTAATTGTTAGCCAAGGCTACTAATGACAGTGTTATTCAGCATAAATGCGTGGTTTTTCAAGGAGGGGGAGTGACTTTCCAATGCATTAAGTAACTTTAAATCACTATGAAATTTTTTTATCAACTGTAAATGGATCTTATAGGTCTTTGTGTAGACAGGTTAGTTTATATGGACAATTATCAAATAGTGTGGAAGACATCTACTAGTATAAACAATATAACAAGGTTTATACATGTCTGCTTTCACACTCTGAATTTGTTCTCAAGCTGCTGGATTGTGTCATCATTTGAAGCTAATTTTTGACACTGTTTACCTGTATACCTGTATTTATCCTGAGCATTGCAATATTGTATCTGATTGGAACTTGAGTTGGCGACAGACTCATGCTTAATTCTGTTTTGGGTACCCATGGTCATTGCAACTCTGTGTGTGTGTGTGTGTGTGTGTGTGTGTGTGTGTGTGTGTGTGTGTGACACACTCAAGGAGAGCTAGATGCTTCTTTCAATTACTCTTTGCATATGATTGAACTTATTCATATGATTATGAACTTCATTCATTTTTTTGTGTCGAATCATTTTTTGGTGGTTTGTACCTGGTGTGGTTTGGCTTCACAGGTTAGTCCCTACATTCTAAACTCAGGCCTTAATATTTTCCCATTATTTTGTTCTTTCATGTGTCAACATATCCTTAAATACTCTGGTTTATGGGGCAGATTGATTCCTCCTCATTACTGAGTGTATTCTTCTGATCTATACCCATCATTGTGAGATTTTTGAGTCAGCTCACATGTACACTTAGGCTCTGAAATTTTTTTCTCTTCTCTTTTGAAGATTTTTAGGTTTGAATGTATGGATTAAACTTAAAATTTGTAATTCTAGTAATTTACATTGTCTCTGTGTATATTTCTGTAGTTTAGTGATGTAATGTTGTAGTTCTGACCTTGAATTATTTGTCTTGTGACAGTTTGTTTCACAGATCTGAAAATCTGAATACCATATTCTCATATATGTATAGGTTATGACTTGCGTAGTAGATATTTTTCTTATGTTTTCTGTAATATATTATTTATCAGATACTTCTATACATCTACCTTCTATCCTGGGCATCTTTATGTACACTATTTGGCAAATCTTGTAGTCTGTCACAAAATATTGTAAACACCCTGTTTCTTAATTTTGTGAGGGGGTATTGCAATGGGACACCATTTTCTGACATAACCTTTCCTTTTTTTTTTTTTTTTATAGAAGTAGCCAGTACCAGGATTAATACCAAATCCGGTATAGGTGAACATTATCTCAGTTGTTTAACTAAAATAATTTCATGTGATTTTGTTTATGATGTATTATATTTCAGACTAAAACGTATAAAAAGAAGTCAATTTGTTACAATCAATCTGTACTAAAAGTTAAAAATATTCTTCTCTTAAAAATATTTGAAATTACAAAATTTCTGGTATACTTAAAATTCATTTCATTAATTGCACATTCTAATGCTAATTATTAAATTTATTTCTGGATTCATTTATAAAATAATTTTATATCTTGGTGATGATTCTTCTTTTGTCAAGAAGGTATGTAAGCTCTGTTGCTTTCTACACTCTTTGGAATATTGTGAGTACTGCAGAATGTAAGGAGTAGTGGGCATGCCTCTGATGGAGACAGACATATTTATATGATCAACACTAACAATGTAATTTGGAATATTACTTGGAAATTGTAAATAAGGTGTGATATTGAAATATCTGACAAAGAATAAAATTCCAGAAATATACAGACAAATCTTCATCAGTTATTTATTCATCAGGAACCCACAACGTCATAAGTCAAAATTTCAGCATCAAGGATGTGTGCCTAGACACAAAGACTGGAGCCAACAACAAGAGAAACTGAAGATGAGTAAGAAGTTTTTCTTTTGTATATCTTATGCCTCTTGAAGCTTTGGAAACTAATGAAGACACTAAGAAAAATTTAATAGTGATGTGTGGGAGGTGTTAACGTGTCAGGATTGGCCAGGAGGAGAAAGCAGTAACACCCGTTGAGGTGAAATATCAAACATATTTTAAATGCATGGATATTTAATGCTGCAAAGAGGAAAGGCAGGCCTAGAGAAGCTGCCAAGACTGAATGGACTGCTACCCAAGACAGCAGGAGAGGAGAGCATGTGGTCGGGCTGGAAGCTGACAGCAGAAGAGACTGGACAGCGTGTCCACTCCCAGTGGCTGGCCGCTGTCCCACCCCTACTTGACCACCTCCAAGCCTCCCTATTGATCAGCCAAATTGGAGATGCTCCAGTTGGTAACATTACCTCATCAGCTGTTGATGGTTCAACACGTGAGTTTCAAAGTGGTTATTTCCAGTTCTGGGTAACGTGAGTGAGACGCTGCAACTAGCTGCCAGGCAGAAGGCACTGACGAACATCAAGTAAAATATAAAAATCCAATTTTTATACTATCTAATCCATTCAGTAACAGCCCCCACTCTGCACCCTTCTCCCCTTCGTAGGAGTGAAGTATGGGGGGGAGTGGTAAATTGACAGCTACTATGGGACTCCTGCGAAGGATGGCCTTACTTAATTTTGACAGTACACTTTGATTTCTTATTTAAAATTTGCATTTGTTTAAGAAAGTGTGACAATATTTGCATTGGGTGATGAAGACTTGCATGACAGAATTTGGTCGATGGCAGATGGTGCGGCGGTGGTGTCACAGCATATAAGCAGAGGGTTCTGGAAGGGGTGATGCACAGATCACAAGGGGGGGGGGGGGGGGGCGGTTGACCCTTTTGAATCAGTTCACAGGCTTACTTTGTTGCTTACACCTAAAAGAGGCCCATGCCTTTTCTTTTGGTGTATTTTACTTATTTACTGTTCCTTTCTACTCACTACTATTTCCTGCCAGACTACTTCCGTATGGGGGCTGCAAGGAACACTCTTTCTCCCATGTCACAACTTAAGCCGGGTATTCCCCAGGATGTTGCTGTTCAGGGACAGCAGGAGGGGGCAACTGAAGTCTCACAAATAGTTCTTTTTTAAAGGCTATCCACAGGAATAAACCAATTAGGATGATTATTAAAGGGGTGCATACAGAACTAGGAATAACTATACAACTAGATACTGGTGAGGCTGCCAATATGTGATGTGCGTGGTGGCACGGTCTAGTGTAATTCGTCCTGAAGCTATGTTTACCAGGTCAGTTAAAGACTGGACCAGCTGGGAATGTGAGTGATTGGGGAGAGATGGCCACTTGTCAGGTGACGGTAGTACCATTGGTTGCTCTGGTAAATACCACATGAGAGGAGGGAGTTGCACATTTTGGGCATAAGATAAGTGGGCAAATACTTCCTCAATGGGGGTGGTGATATCACATTGAGAGCTATTAAATAGTAATCCGCTACTGTTGAGTAGCACATGGGAGGGCTGGGTTGCTCGAAAGTATTTGTAAGATACAATAGTGGCTGTTACTGGGTGGGGTACGGTGTATAAAATACTACTGCCTATAGCAACAAACTAATCATGTTAGCTCCAGCTGGTAGTTATGTTACAAAAGGGAAGTACTGCAGTGGATGAAAAAGTAATAAGTAATTACCTGAAGTTGTAGTGGCAGGTGAAAAGTCAATGGTTAACAGACTTGCGTGCACTATGTCATTCAACTATGACTTATAAATCATATGAAAATTAGACTTAATTACAACAGACAAGATGAAGAATAGGGAGAGAAGTGGTAACGTTCGGGGGCATGACTGGCTTATCACAAGGCGACAGCTATGCCAGTCCATATGTTTGCACCATACTCTGCTTATAGTAAGTGTTCACTGGTAACATAACATGCAATTTAAATGACTCCAAAACTTTGTATTAACTGGAAACTTGCTGCATGGTAAAATGAATCATTGCTAATGGTTCTGCTCTGACATCTGGGGTGGTAGCATAAAACAGACTATTGAACATCACTTACCACAACACGCACAGGAACTCTTGCCTGTACACAAATAACCTCAATAAAGCAGCGTATTACATATCCTCATATCAACAACACTTTGCTGCTCTCTGGGAGATAACAGCCAGAAGAATAAATGGTTGGGAAAGATTCCAAAGAACTGCAGGGGTATCAGTTAGTATCAATGGGGTACTGAGAGAATGAGGGGGATATGGTCATGCTGAAAAGAGGCTTACTCATCATCTTGATCAGCATGAGTGCAAAAATGCGGGGTTGCATTAATCAATGCCTCCAATCGATGCGTAGGCAGAATTCATGGTATTTAGTGGTTTCATAAGTGATTTTCTGAATCAGAAGCTTTAGTAATGGATGTTGGAGCCTAGGAAGAAAAGGGATTTGACCAATAGGAAAAAATCATGTTGTGTTTAATGCAGGGTTTTTCCTGGGTATATTCATGGACAGCCGTCCGCGATCCTGACATATTAGCCATTTATGCCAAGTGGCCCATCTGCTGTGAACCAGAAGGGTGTTTATGTTAAAGCATAAGAAATTGGTTATAATCAGGAACAGGTTCACATAACGGGTTTCAGAATAAGAATGATTCAGCAGTGATATATCCACTATTCGCAGGGTTTTTCTCTCCCCTCCCTTTGGGGGGAGGCAATATGTCTGAGTAGCATTGGCTACCGACCAGGGTGCAGATGAAGGTGAGCCTCATGAAGTGTCAATGAAGTATAGATGAAAGAGATAGGTAGGCAAACAGTTTATGAAAGTGAAAACAGAAAGAATAAACGAATCAGCTGAGCACTCTGCAGGCACTAACCACATTTTGTAAGGTACATGGCCCTGGAGGAGGGAGGTACAAAGTAATGATTGAGGCTGGAATGAATGAATGAGTGACTCAAAGCAATGGTAGTAACCCAGTGCAATGCATGGGTGAGGAAGGCACTGTGCTCTGTCTCCACAGGGCGATTACGTCTTGTCGGGGTTAACTACTACAAAATTCTCAAAACTGCTGAAGTAACAGGGTGAGCTACAAAGAAAAAAGGGCGCAAACTACTGCGACATGGTACAATAAAATCTTTTATTCATTAGGGTGGAAATCTCTTGCTAACTATATTTCTAATAAGATAATGCGTTACTGCACTTGGGAGATGACGTCACTTCACGGGTGCTAATCATCAACAATCTAGTGCTTATTTCAGTGGATGCTTCAATCTTGTTACATTATGGGTGTGTTTGTTTGAATAAACAAACGGGTGTCTCTTACTCCCTAAATGCACGGCAGGACACTGTACCCAAATGGTAGCAGTGTCAATTTCCGTGCTCGCTTGTAATATCTTCAGCTGATCAATAAATTACTTTGTAAGAAGTAGGGTGAACAACAACAAAACCTGTATTCATCTGGGTGAACTCTTAAATGTGAAACATGCAAAAGGGGTGCTAACTACCATTTTTCATTTACTTGGGTGAAACATAATTACTTCTATCCTACCACGAAATCTATCTTGCTTACTGCTCTACAGCGAGATGATAGCGCACTTCTTCTCAACTTCAAGGGTGCATTAAACTCTTCTCTATTGGGTATTTTATACAATTCAGATGCTTCACTCTCTTCTAAACATACCAGTCTGGCTCTGGGCATGAACATGGTGCATAATAGAATTCCAGAATCGCAACTCATAAAGTCGTATATCACGACAGAAGGGGAATCTTATGTAATGGGAGTGTTGCTGTAGTGCAACGTATCTAAAAGGGGGGTTAGGGGTCTCAGGTGGCGACAGCTGGCATGACTAGTGGCACGGCGCAAGTTTGGGTGTGATTTTGGGAGGGGGGGGGGGGGGGAGGTAACTGTAGTGTCAGGTGATTGAAATGACTCCACCCCACACAAAATGGCCACCATACGTGCAACTCCTGGTTGACAGCTGACTCTGACACGCAAAGCACACATATATACAACTTCGCAGTATCAGTGTTCAAATGGGAAAATTGCTTAATGCAGTCACTTCTTCATAGCATATTCTTATCTAGAATTAATTGTATTGCTACTGAACATAGAGCTGCTGTCGGACCACTAGGCGGGTCATAACACATAAATAACATAGATAAAAATAACATAAGTAAAATACTGGTTAGAGCTAGGAATTAATTATGCTAGGCCAGCATTGCTGAACAGGCTGGGTGGGTAAATGTCTGATAATCTCTTCCAGAGAGGGAGGCTAGGCTGAAATCTTAGTTATCATATCATAAAATACATATTGTATGAGTATGATGTTCATCTGCAAAGGAATATAATGAGGTGGTTACTTGAGCCTTGTTACTTTTTATTTTGGTTGATAAAACTGGGAATCTCTTAAGTACAAAACACTACCATAGTGTTTAGTCCCTGGATCTAAGGGCATAAGGGTGTTTAGATCTCAAAGCATATCTAAGGTGAGCTGGAGGTGATGGAACTTTCCATTTTCTCCACTTCACAGGGGGAACAGATCCTGCTGAAGGTCTGGTACTTATCTCAGAAGGTGGGGGGAGAGGCATAGTTCCTGAATAGTGTTTTAGGCTATCAAAATTGATGATCATTTTGCATTCAGGCTGTTGTAATTCTGAATTAACAGAAGAAGTGAGCTGAATAGTTGAATATGGTCCATCATACAGGTGGGGTAAGTTTTTTCACTCTTCCTTTCTTTACACTAGATTTTTTTAGTAAAACCAAATCACCAGGTTTATAGAGGCAAGGGAGGGGGGGGGGGGGGGGGAGGATGGCATTTTTATTGCTTCTTTCTATCTGCTTCCTGGTTGCCTTGTGGTTCTTCCCTTGTACCTTCTTCCAAATGGCCTTAAGGTGGTGGGCTAGCCCCTTAATGGCTGTGTGATCAATTTCCAGATGTAATTTATTGATCTCAAAGGGGGATTCCATAGGGCAGCCGAACACTACCTCATAAGGGGTATGTTCAGTGGCTTCATGGAAACGGCTATTGTATGCACTTGCTGTGTACGGAATGTATCTTTGCCAGTCACTATGGGCTGAGTTGATGTAATAGGAAAGCATTCGTTTCACAGTGTGATGGACACTTTCAATATGGCCATTTGCCTGGGATGAAAATAGATGGTTCTCCATTTTTTAATTCTCAGCAATTTGCACACTTGGACAAATAAGGCAGACATAAAATTGGTTCCTTGATTGGTTATAATGGCTTCAGGGCTTCCAAAAGGAAGGCCAAAATGATCTACAAAAGCTCATGCTACGGTTTCAGCTGACATGCCATCGATGAGTACCAAAATAAGGTATCGGGAAAAGTGAGCAATAATAGATAGAATATACTTACTTCCTTGTGTATGGGAAGTAGCCTGATTACATCCAAAGCTACGAACTGAAAGGGTTTTGATTCATGGGGGTGGTGCTCTTTGGATGCATGGTAGGTTTTTTTTTTATGCACTTGGCAACATCTCGCCAAATTTTATCCCACTAATACTTGAAGCATGCACACAAATAACACTGTATGGCACATTTTGACATTTCGTAGAATCGTGTGGAATAATGCTGTATACAGCAGTCTGCATTGCCTGCTGTTATAATTGACTTGTTCACCATCCGAGGGCAGCACTAAACAGCGACGAGACACGAACAGTTTTCGCGCCTCTGCGCGAACAATGCTGTATGTTACAAGAATGGTGGAGTGCAGCAAGGTGACGCTTGCTGCAAGTGATTTGAAACGTGCAAATAATGCATGGAAATGGAAAATTAACATTGGTAGTTGGCAGGATATTAAGAGGAAAAGGCTTCGTGATGCTGGACTGGAACATAAATCATGAAAAGGAAAGGTAGTTCCTGCGAAACAGCCTCCAACACAGGTGAGTGGAATAATGCTGTATGGGTTTTGTAAAAAGGTGTATGTCTTTAGAGAAGCATATGTGTCCTGTAAAGCGGTGACATGTCCTGTAGAGTACATGGCTCTAATGACATGTTATGTGTGTCTTCTGAAAACATTACAGTAAAAATATGTAACGTGAATGAAATTAACTACAGTTCTGTAGTTATCACTGGTGAAAAAATAGAATACTCAGTCTGAGTAATGCTATATTATTAAAAGAGAATGTGAAATTTGATAATCTAGTTGAATATTAGGTAGTAATAGTGATTGGTTTCGTGATTCAGGATCGTGTATGCAATGCAGAAGTGTGTTCAAAAGAAGGATGCAAGGGCATAAACCAGGAAATGAAGTTAAAGCTATACAAAGAATATCATGCCTTTACATACAATGAGCAGTCGATATACTTAATAAAATCCATGGAAATAGGTGTGCCAGCCAGGTGCAAGAGATGTAAGACAGACGATACTTCACAGAAACAAGCTACTTTCAAATACAAAGTGTACTCAAAAGAAGTATGTCAAAAAACATTACTTGACACATTCTCCATCACCCAGTGATGAATGCAGACTCTGCAGTGTAAAGTAAAAGGTGGAATAACCACTCCTAAAGACGGTAGAGGAAAACATTGCAATAGGCCACATGCCATATCAAATGACGACAGGGCTCTTATTCGGCAACACATATCGAGTTTCCCAAAGCAGATGAGCCATTACAGCAGGAATAAATCCTCAAAAGAATGTCTGCACCCTGATCTCAACCTCTGTAGAATGTATCGGTTGTTTACCAAAAAGCTTCCTGATAAGTCAATAAGCAGGTCATACTATCAAAATGTGTTTCAAACAGATTTTAATCTGTGTTTCGGAACACCTAGATCAGATACTTGCAGACTGTGTGATTTGTTGTTTAACAAAATGATTGCAGCTTCAGATGAAATAGAACTGCACAAGATCAAAATTGAGAATCAGTTGCATCATTAAAGGGCAGACCAAGCATACAAAGCCCTAAAAACCGATACGGAAATGGCTAAGAGGAATAACAATATACATGTTATATGTGTTGACCTACAACAGGTTTTACTTTGTCCTACATTGACTCATTCCACGGTATTCTACCAGAGACAGCTGTCATCATATAATTTCACAATTCATGATGTTGGTACTGTAAACACCACCGTAAATTTGTGGGATGAATCCACCACAAGGAGAGGTTCAGCTGAAATAGTTTCCTGTCTGCTTAAATTTGTGATGCAAATTATGATAGCTTGAAGAAGGTATGGAATGAAAACTGATTGTTTGGTCTGACTGCTGTGTTGGGCAGAAGAACAACTGGAGAGTTTTAGCACTTTATTTCTATCTGACCAGCTGCAAGTACTTTACAGAAATACATCAGAAGTTTTTATGTTTGGGTCACAGTTTCCTACCTTGTGACAGGGATTTTGAAGTCACTGAGAAAAGAAAGAAAGTGTCAAAAGTTATGGTTCCTTCAGAATGGAAGCACGTCATTGCTGAGGCCTTTATCGATCCTTCAAAACTGACCATTCACGAGATGATGATGGAAGACTTCAAGGACATAGGATCCATCGAGTTGTTTTTGAAGAAGCCGCCTGCTTTGAAAATTACCGATGTACTTTGGCTGAAGCTGTGTAGTGACGATCCTCGAGGTTTAAGCGTGTGCTGTACCCACAATGTGCTTCGCCCATGGGAAAGACACCATATTGTAAAGCGTGGTTGTGAACATCAAGTAAAAAATTGTCCATTGCCTTCTGAATTACGGTTGCTCTATAACAGGATACTGAAAGTTCATAAGGAGAAGAAAAGGGATCTATTGGACATGACGAAATATATGGAACCAAAATACAGGCAGTTTTATGAAAACCTGTTGTGTGACAACTGACTATAATGTACTAGATTTGAGCCTAAACTTGATAAACTAATGTTGTATTATTCTTTTTTTAAGATCAAAAAGCTTCCTGATAAGTCAATAAGCAGGTCATACTATCAAAATGTGTTTCAAACAGATTTTAATCTGTGTTTCGGAACACCTAGATCAGATACTTGCAGACTGTGTGATTTGTTGTTTAACAAAATGATTGCAGCTTCAGATGAAATAGAACTGCACAAGATCAAAATTGAGAATCAGTTGCATCATTAAAGGGCAGACCAAGCATACAAAGCCCTAAAAACCGATACGGAAATGGCTAAGAGGAATAACAATATACATGTTATATGTGTTGACCTACAACAGGTTTTACTTTGTCCTACATTGACTCATTCCACGGTATTCTACCAGAGACAGCTGTCATCATATAATTTCACAATTCATGATGTTGGTACTGTAAACACCACCGTAAATTTGTGGGATGAATCCACCACAAGGAGAGGTTCAGCTGAAATAGTTTCCTGTCTGCTTAAATTTGTGATGCAAATTATGATAGCTTGAAGAAGGTATGGAATGAAAACTGATTGTTTGGTCTGACTGCTGTGTTGGGCAGAAGAACAACTGGAGAGTTTTAGCACTTTATTTCTATCTGACCAGCTGCAAGTACTTTACAGAAATACATCAGAAGTTTTTATGTTTGGGTCACAGTTTCCTACCTTGTGACAGGGATTTTGAAGTCACTGAGAAAAGAAAGAAAGTGTCAAAAGTTATGGTTCCTTCAGAATGGAAGCACGTCATTGCTGAGGCCTTTATCGATCCTTCAAAACTGACCATTCACGAGATGATGATGGAAGACTTCAAGGACATAGGATCCATCGAGTTGTTTTTGAAGAAGCCGCCTGCTTTGAAAATTACCGATGTACTTTGGCTGAAGCTGTGTAGTGACGATCCTCGAGGTTTAAGCGTGTGCTGTACCCACAATGTGCTTCGCCCATGGGAAAGACACCATATTGTAAAGCGTGGTTGTGAACATCAAGTAAAAAATTGTCCATTGCCTTCTGAATTACGGTTGCTCTATAACAGGATACTGAAAGTTCATAAGGAGAAGAAAAGGGATCTATTGGACATGACGAAATATATGGAACCAAAATACAGGCAGTTTTATGAAAACCTGTTGTGTGACAACTGACTATAATGTACTAGATTTGAGCCTAAACTTGATAAACTAATGTTGTATTATTCTTTTTTTAAGATCAAGAAATTCAGTTTACAATAAATTTTATTTAGTATCTTGTTTTAAATCTCTTACTTACTACTTTTGTATTCTAGACACCTTATAATTACAGCAGAGCACTGGCTGATCTGGAATAACACTGTATATCCTTTGCCATACAGCATTATTCCATTTTAAAACTTACTTATTTTCGAAAAATCTGTGCTTAGCACAATTTTAAAAACCAGAAATTAGTAATTTCCACAGTCTGTATGCACAAACAATACATATCTGCTATTACATTATTATATTGTATTAATTCTCTGGAACTAACAGTTTTTGTCAATTTCCCAACAACTGCAAAATGTGCCATACAGCGTTATTCGTGCGCACGCTTCACTTCTTGGCAATGCGGGCATTTGTGGCCCTTCATCCACTTTGGCAAGCTTGGATGCTGTTGTGGCACTGGGCAATAATTCTTGATTGCAAGTCTTTAGGTATTACTATACATTTACGCAGGGGGGTCTTGCGGTATAGAATTCCATCCTCTGTGAGAAAATCTGGATGGGAGCGATACTGGCAGCATTTTGCATCATTTTCCTGGGAGTCTTTTAATTCATCAATTAGCACATTGTCTGTTTAAGCTACTCCCACTTTTCTACTAAGGGCATCAGCATTGTGGTGCAATCTTCCAGCTTTGTGTTGCACTTGGTAGTCATAGTCACTCAGTTTCAGGGCCCAGCGGGTGAGATGGCCACTGAAGTGCTGCATGATCTGTTACTATTGTAAATTTTCTCCCGTGAAGATAGCATCTAAAGCAGTTAACTCCAAACATTAACACCAATAATTCTTTCTCCATAGTGCTGTAATTAATTTCCACTTGGTTCAGCTGATGGGATGCATAACCAATTGGTCTTTCCTCACCATCAATACTTTGAATCAGAATAGCTCCTACTGTGAAGTCGGACATGTCACATGAGAGAATGAATGGTTTTTCGAAATTAGGATAGATCAATAAGAGCATCTCTGATATGCTGCACAGCAGCTTCACACTCGGGGGTCCATTGATAGGGTATATCTTTTTTCAGCAGGTGGGTAAGGGGTTTTAGATATTGTGGCATAGTCCTTTATAAAACGCCTATAATAATTGTTTTGAGTCCCAGAAAGTTTTGCAATTCTTTTACATTCTTAGGGGAAGGAAATGTCCTAACTGCTTCAATTAGATGGGGATCTGGCTTTACTCCATCAGCACTAATAATATGCCCTAGGTACTGCACTTGACTCTCAGCAAAGGAACATTTCTCTATTTTTAAACTTAGTCTAGACAAAACATTTTTAGACTTGGTAACATGCTCATCTATGGTCCTCGAAAAAACAATGATATCATCTAGATAAACTAGGCACATTGTAGGTTTCAGTCCTCTTAACAGTAAGTTAGCAAATCATTGGAAAGTGGCACTGCACAGCCCGAATGGCATTCTCAGAAATTCATATAGACTGGAGGGAACTACAAATGCTGTTTATGGCCTGTCCAGTGGTGCAGTCAGTATTTGGTGGTACCCACTCTTCATATCAAGGGTAGTGAAGTATTTGTAATTTCCTAACCTGTCCAGTGTATCATTGATACTGGGGAGAGGGTAAGTATCAGGAGTGGTTACCTTATTTACTGCTCTCATATCGATGCAAAGATTGTAGGTCTTCTCTCCACTGATTAACTTCTTGGGGACCACAATAATTGGGGATGACCAGGGACTCACAGAGGGTTGTATTATCCCTACCTCTACATGGTTACTCTGCAATTCACACTAAATTGCCTGGCAGAGCTTTCATCAAACCTTTTTCATACTACTTCTCTACCATTCCACTCTCGAACAGCATGTGGAAAAAGGGAACACCTAAATCTTTCTGTTCAAACTCTGATTTCTCTTATTTTATTATGATGATTATTTCTCCCTATGTAGGAGGGTGTCAACAAAATATTTACACATTCAGAAGAGGAAGTTGGTGATTGATATTTCGTAAATAGACCTCACTGCAAAGAAAACCGCCTTTGTTTCAGTGACTGCCATCCCAAATTGCGTATCATATCAGTGACACTCTCACCCCTATTGTGTGATAACACAAAATGAGCTGCCCTTCTTTGCCCTTTTTTAATGTCCTCCATCTACCCTACCTGGTAAGAATCCCATACCATGCAGTAATATTCCAGCAGAGGATGGACAAGTGTAATGTAGGCTGTGTCTGTAGGGGGTTTGTCGCATCTTCTAAGCATTCTGTCAACAAAGCGCAGTCTTTGTTTTGCCTTCCCCACAATACAGGGTCATTCAAAAAGAATACCACAACTTTAGGAATTTAAAACTCTGCAACGACAAAAGGCAGAGCTAAGCACTATCTGTCGGCGAATTAAGGGAGCTATAAAGTTTCATTTAGTTGTACATTTGTTCGCTTGAGGCGCTGTTGACTAGGCGTCAGCGTCAGTTGATGCTAAGATGGCGACCGCTCAACAGAAAGCTTTTTGTGTTATTGAGTACGGCAGAAGTGAATCGACGACAGTTGTTCAGCATGCATTTCGAACAAAGTATGGTGTTAAACCTCCTGATAGGTGGTGTATTAAACGTTGGTATAAACAGTTTACAGAGAATGGGTGTTTGTGCAAAGGGAAAAGTTCTGGATGGCTGAGAACGAGTGATGAAAATGTAGCATGCATCCAGCAAGCATTTGTTCGCAGCCCAGGAAAATCGACTCGCAGAGCTAGCAGAGAGCTGCAAATTCCACAATCAACTGTATGGAGAGTCCTACAAAAAAGGTTAGTTATGAAACCTTATCGTCTGAAATTGGTTCAAGCACTGTCTGCAGCTGATAAGATTAAAAGAATCGATTTCTGTGATTTTATCCTTGCTCAAATGGAAACAGATGAATCTTTCATTTCAAAGATTGTGTTTAGTGATGAAGCAACGTTCCACACTAATGGGAAAGTCAATCGTCACAATGTCTGTATATGGGGCACTGAGACTCCGCGGGAAACAACTCAGTATGAACGTGACTCGCCTAAGGTGAACGTTTTCTGTGCCATTTCAGCCAATAAAGTTTTTGGTCCCTTTTTCTTTGAAGGTGCTACTGTAACTGGACTACAGTATCTGGAGATGTTAGAGAATTGGCTGTTCCCTCAGTTCGAACAAGAAGCACAACAATTCATATTTCAGCAGGATGGAGCGCCACCACATTGGCACTTATCTGTCCGTAACTACCTGAACGTCAACTATCCGAGGCGATGGATCAGCCGCCAGGCAGCCCGTGACAGAGCACTTCATCACTGGCCTCCAAGAAGCCCTGATCTTACCCTCTGCGATTTTTTCTTATGGGGGTACGCTAAGGATATGGTGTTTTGGCCACCTCTCCCAGCCACCATTGATGATTTGAAACGAGAAATAACAGCAGCTATCCAAACTGTTACGCCTGATATGCTACAGAGAGTGTGGAACGAGTTGGAGTATCGGGTTGATATTGCTCGTGTGTCTGGAGGGGGCCATATTGAACATCTCTGAACTTGTTTTTGAGTGAAAAAAAAAAAAAACCTTTTTAAATACTCTTTGTAATGATGTATAACAGAAGGTTATATTATGTTTCTTTCATTAAATACACATTTTTAAAGTTGTGGTATTCTTTTTGAATCACCCTGTATTATCTATGTGGTCTTTCCAATTTAAGTTGCTCATAATTGTAATTCCTTGGTATTTTGTTGAATTGACAGCCCTTAGATTTGTGCGATTTATCGTATACCCAAAATTTATCAGATTTCTTTTAATACCCATGTGGATGACCTCACACTTTCCTTTGTTTAGTGCCAATTGCCACTTTTCGCACCATACAGAAGCTCTCTCTAGATCATTTTGTAGTTGGAATTCACTGTCTGATGATTTTACTAAACGGTAAATTACAGCGTCATCTGCAAACAATCTAAGGGGGCTGCTCAGATTATCACCTAGATCATTTATAAAGCAGGAACAGCAGAGGGCCTATGACACTACCTTGAGGAATGCCAGACATCACTTCTGTTCTACTCCATGATTTACCATCTATCACTATGAACTGTGACCTCTCTGAGAGGTAATCATGAATCCAGTCATACAACTGAAATGATACTCCATATGCACACAATTTGATTAACAGTCACTTGTGAGGAATGGTATCAAAAGCCTTCTAGAAATCTAGGAATATGGAATAAATCTGAGATTCCTTGTCAACAGCACTCATTACTTCATGGGAATAAAGAGCTAGCTGTGTTGCATCAGAGTGATATTTTCTGAATCTGTGTTGGTTATGTATCAATAAGTCATTTTCTTCAAGGTGATTCATAACATTCAAGCACAGTATATACTCCAAAATCCTACTGCAAATTGAGGTCAGTGATATGGGTCTGTAATTCAATGGGTTACTCCTATTTCTCTTCTTGAATAATGGTGTGACCTGTGCTACTTTCCAGTATTTAGGGACAGACCTTTCATCAAGTGAGCAGTTGTATATGATTGCTAAGAAAGGCGCTATTGTGTCTGCATACTCTGAGAGGAAACTGATTGATATACGATCTGGACTGGAAGACTTGCCTTTCTTAAGTGATTTGAGTTGTTTTGCGACACCTAAGATATCCACTTTTATGTCACTCATGCAAACAGCAGTTCTGGTTTAGACTTCTGGAATATTTACTCCATCTTCTTTCATGAAGGAATTACAGAAAACTGTATTTAGTAACTCTGCTTTAATTGTACCATCATCAGTAACATTTCCATCGATATCGTGCAGTGACGGTATTGACTGTTTTTTGCCACTGGTGTACTTTACATATGACCAGAATCACTTTGGGTTTTCTACCATATTTTGAGACAATATTTCATTGTGGAAGCTATTAAAAGCATCTCGCATTGACATCCACACTAAATTTCGAGCTTCTGTGAAACTTAGCCAATCTTGGGGATTTTGCATTCTTTGGAATTTGGCATGCTTTTTTCGTTGCTTCTGCAACAGTGTTCTGACATGTTTTGAGTACCATGGTCGATCAGTCCCATCTCTTATTAACTTATGCCTCTAGCTGCTGTTGGATAGTTTCCTCCACAACAGGCTGGAGGTGATATGGTATTCTATACGGTTTCTGCAAAATGGGCCTCACATCTCTGGTGAGAATTTCATGGTAAACAAGGTCAGTAGCCAGCAAATAATGCTTTTCCTTATCCTTAAATTTGTATTTGAGCATGGGAGCAATATGAAACTTGCTGCATTCTGGAAGCCATTGTTTTCGGTTAGGTTTTGGCTTCTCTTGTACACAGTGGTTTCCTTCAATCTTGTGGCTGCTAGCTATAATAGTGCCCCTAGGAATTTCTACCTCTTTCGTTCCAAAATTGTCCAAACAGATGGGAACATAAAATTTCTTTCCTTGCACTTCTGCTGTTGTTAAACTACGTTTAACATGGACCTGTAATCTGTCAAGGACATCGTTATGACAGAGAGGATCCACCAATACAGCTGTTTTCAGCAGTTCGTGGGATTTGACCCCAAGTCAGAGAATGCATACCATGCCACCACAGATTCTAACAGAGGTAGTTGTACATAATTCCCACATTTGAGTGGGAGGAACTTGTGGAAGCGGCCACATTTCACAAGTATCTTGCGACGGAACGACATGGGGGCTGCTGAAACCGTTGGTTTCCTCACCAGGACAGACAGTTTGTGTTCTGTAATTGACTACACTCTGATAGTGTTGGAGGAAATCATTCCTCAGGATGACGTCAAAATCTCACCTTTGTTTTCTAATTACATCCATGTTAAAAGGATAATGGCTAGCTCCAATTTTCAATTGAACTTGGCAGTACCCATAAGGTATGATTATCTCATCACTCAGACCATTAATGTGGTTACGGGTTGGTTTTAACACTCATCTGTCCCCATGTCCTACGAATAATATGCTGGTTTGTGCTCCCGTGTCAACAAGTACTCTCACATTTTTTCCTCGAACTTTGCCATTGAGGAGGATGTTCACTGCCTCATTTGCAACACCGTGTTGGACTGGATGCATGAATTTCACAGGGGGTGCCATCTGGCAGCATGACTTGCCCCTCCTTCCCCCCCCCCCCTCCCACCCCTCCCCCCCCCCTCCCCCACCCCCACCCTCCCTCCTCCGTGACCGTTTTCCAGCTGATTTTGGGGTTGGGGTTGTGGTGAATCATTGGTGACTTGTTCCCTCTGCTGGTTGTACGTGGGGCTCCCGTTTCCTGGGTTCTGGGGGCAGTTTTTATTCATACGCCCAATGATTCCACACTGAGAACAATAAGGCGCATGGCACTGTGCAGCCACATCACCAGCCTTTCGGCAATGTTGGTATGCCTGCTTGTATTTGAAAATTGGATGTGGCTGTTCATCCGGGTGCACCGAACTGGCTATAAAATGCGCTACTTCCTCTCGCAACATCGCGAGTTATGTGGCATCATGCAACGAGGTGGGTGATGCTATCTTTACCTCTCCTCTGACATACAGGTCGATTCCACATATAAATACATCAATTGAGTGGGCTTCCGCCTGCTCAATTAACACCTCGCTACAGATGGGGTCCAAACCCAGCATGTAAGTGCGGAAAGCCACAGAGCGGATTCGGTCAGCAAATGCCTCTACATCCTCCCCTTGCTTCTTGTGGAGGGTGGATAATTTGTCCCTGTAATAGCGGGTATCATGTCTGTCCAAATATCTCTCTTTCAACCCAGCTTCTAACATGACAAAAGAAGTGTTGTCCCTAAGGGTGGTAACTGATTCGATATAGGTACAGACATCACCTGACAATTTAAGATGGGGTACAATTAATAGGAAATCATTTGGCCAAGTGCAAGTGTGGCCTACATCTCAGATAATTTGTAGAAAAGAATTTATTTTCTCATTAGGTTTTCTGGAAAATGTCAGGATAAAGTTGACTGCAGGGAAACTGTTAGCCAAAGTTGCAATGTATGGCTGGGGTACTGTGCTCCTGGAGGTGCTTGGAGCCATCGTTTGCAATGCATCAGGGTGTATTTCTGACGTACTTAGATTGGCAGACTTGGTCTGAGCCAATTTCTGGCGTTCTTCTGTTAATTCTACCTTTCTTAACATTAATCTGTCAGTTTCTGTTTGGAGGGTAGCTACTGGGTCTGGTTTTCCTGTAGGTGGGGAGTTCCCTTCGCTAGTGGTGGTACTATGGGTTTGAGGCATGGCTACTATTTTAGGACACCTAGTGCTCGCTGAAAACTTAACAACGAGAGCACAAAGAAACAGGACCTACACTGGACAGCAAGGAGGCTGTGACAAAGAAAAATTGAGTAATGAACTTACAGGAGCCGTAGTTGCAGCAGTGGTAGGTCGTTGACAGCTACATCTCATTGGATGATGGCAGCAGGTAATGGCAGAGAAGATGATGTTAGTGGTGTTGATGGCTGTGCGAGGTGCCTCAGCTAGTCAGCTGGAACATGCACCTTTCCTAGATGGTGGTGCACGGCCGGAACATGTGACCACACTACATCAGAGTGGCATGGGGGACAGTTACCCATGGCGTGGCGTAGCACCAGACCGCCTGGAAGCAGCAGTGGCACAGCTGGCTGTATGGCACAGCAAAGCACTTGGCCTTGCAAGCAACCTGGCATTCCATGCAGCAGCTGTTTGGAAAGAACACTGAAACAGCAGAAGGCTGTGTGGTGAACCACGATGTGTGCGCATGTTATTGTGCATAGCATCTGGCACATCAAGTGAGAAGTACTTTTGGCAGCTTCATTGAGTACAGCAGCTCGATCAATAAGATGGGCCTATCACAGGATGGACAATAAATAAAGTTGTTCTTCAGATACCATGAAGTATTTATGGATCAAACAGGTATCATAAAATATTATGTTTATGATATGAAAGTCTACCTCCATATGAGCTATTGTAGAGCTTAATACTCGATCCACTGGACATAGAAAATGGCAATTATTGTTCAAAGGACCATTTACAATAATCTCAATCCCACATGATGCATATTATGTACTAGAAGATGTCAGTACAGGGAACCTAAAGGGACATTAAGAAATCTTTGCGGTAGAAAACCACTTCTGTGTCTCTGTAAAGAGAATAATGTGTCCAGTGCAAATGCACAGTTGCACAAATGTAAATATGTAAATAGTAGTTATAGTGAAAATGTTATCATAAGTAATCTCAAGAATTTATATGTACTAGTCCATGATGTTACATGTCAGGGAGGATAAAAATTTTAATTATTCTGGAAAAGTCATTTACTTGATAGAAGTTAGTGTAAATGCTATCTCAGTAAACATAATTTTCTTATCTTTTCTATGTCAGTTGTAGAAATTGCCTATGTGTGTGTGTCTATATAATGCAGCACCTCATGGAAATGTTTGCATAGGTGAGGTGAGGTTCATAGAAACATTAATGATTCATTTACCCTCATACATCAATAGACACAGAAAATACAAACACACACACACACACACACACAAGATGTTGTCAGAGCCCTTATTGCTGGTCTTCCCTTATGATACTTCACAGGTTGGACAGGTGTAACACATGTCTGTGGATGTCCCATTCAGTGCTACTCACCAGTTCTGGCCAAGAACCTCCTTTTACAGGTGCCATCATCACCTGAGGGAATTGATGTATCATTGTTCACCCCAAAACCCACATCATATGAGTACCGTTTCCCCAAGAGAGAAAAGATGCTGTAAACCTGTATGTAAATCTGCATATGCTTTGCAGCATCAGGCTGTCTGAGTGCTACACTTCAAATATTTGGTCAATGGCAGTTGCACAGGCCAACCACCAGAGGCCAGCTGTCATGGGTCCAAGACTAATGCACACAGCATAACATTTGCTGTGCTGCCTAGCACAGCCCTCCTCTATATAAGGCAATGCAGATGATGTTCATTTCCAGACTGTGTTCTACTGCTTTTACACTTTTTCTGTATTATTTGTTCGCTTCAGGTGCATAAATAAACTTTTGGTCTTATTGGTTGCATTATCGTTTATGTCTAGCAGTCTGACAACAACTATAAACAAATTTTTAGATTTGCTAGTGTAAACTCTAGCTGCTTTACTGTAATCATCAATAAAAATGAGAAAACATCTTTCCACACTCAAACTGTGAGCTGCGTAAGGCCCATTTAAACCAGTATCATTAACCTCTAATGTTCCTTTTGCTTTTCTTCTGTTGTTTACAAGAGGTAAACTATGCATTTTACTTTCAGTAAAAACTTTTTACTTCAGAAATTCTGATCTAAATTTGTTAATAAACCATATGCTAACTGATGTTTATTCAGTGTATTCAAATTGTTAAAATTTAGATGTCCAAGTACACAATACCATTTTGCCTTTACTGGCTTACTGTCCTTACTGCTTATGGTATTTATGTTATTCTACTTCTTGTAACTTTTTACTTGACAATTTGTACAGCTTATCATGTTTCAAAAGAGCTGCAAGAAAGTTATTGTCTTTCTCAAAAACTTTTCAGATGTTGTCTACAGATACAATTGCATGTTTTCCTCTTACTTCAGCATAGCTAATCAGATTTCTGATCATGTCTTTGGCATAAAAAACACTTTTCATTCCAAATAGAATCATGTCATTGTAAACTGGAAAATAACCAATTATATGTCTTACTTTTGTAGTTCATAAAACTTTACCATCAACAAATTTTACATTCATAGGCTCTTTTGGATTGACATAGCCAGAAAAATAGTTTCCATTATTAACAACATGATCTGCACAACCACTATCCAATAACCTATGAAACTGTACATTGTTACCTGTCTCAACATCATTGCATACCATTGTGGCTTGTAGCCCTGTTACAAATCTGCTTGTACATGTCTGACACGAAGTGACAGTTCTTTGACTATGCTCTTTGGTTCTGTCTCCTTGTCTTTGTGTTCTAGCACTATGTTTGACAGCCACCTTCCTGTATTCACTTTATTAAGTGACAAAATAAATGTCATTTTGATCCTAAAAGTGTGTTATTACTGTTCAATGCCACGTAAAACCCACAGTGGTGACCCTGACTTCGACATTGTGCATTCAGGAATTATTTTTTGCTTATTTTCATTGTTAATGAACTTGGTGTGTCGATCCACATTGTCTTCAGAACAATGGATCTATCAGTTATGTTTTGTGCAAGAGCCATGCACCCTTTTAACTGTGTTTGCATATATACAAGTGTTCCTAATGTACATTTGGTTAAAAGGGAACAATAACCTGGCCCCTGCCATGCCAGCGGCCACTTAACCGTAACCGGCCCAACATGGCCACTGTCAAATTCTACTATGCAGCAGTTTCTGCCAACACGACAGTGCACACCGCTTAGTGACATTTCAAACTATAATCGTGTGAAGGATATTGTGTTTCACCCATTGCCTACACAGTTGCATTCAGGTTGGATTAATCTGCTGATGAAGTTTGAGAACTATACTTCGAATGTTCATGTGCACGAGCTTGCACATACTTCCATCCATGATGTCATTGCACCTCTCCCCTGCACACTGACTTGGCAACATTGGTCACCTTGGCCACGCCAGTTTCTGCGACCATCACTCCGTGGTCACATCAAGTTCACCTACCACCTGCTCTCATAATGGCACTGGCTGTTTCTTCCATGCCAGTTTCGGGATCAGACCCCCTTTGGCTGCATCGCAACTGTCTTTTGCCCGCTGTTGCAACGACACCGACCATTACACACACGCAGCGCCTGCCTCCAGGCCTGTAGTTGGGACACATTGTGCCATCAGTTGGACTGGCTCATTCCACATCATGTGCTGCTTGCAGCTGCACCATTATGCAGATCTCGAGCGAGGCATCGACCACCACTACTGCAGTTCCGGCGTCGGGGGCTCCCTCAACCACTGACAGTGATCTTTGCCTGCCTGTGCTACATCAACATGTGTTACCTGGCAGATTTCCTAAGCTGCCTGCATTGCAAAAGGATAACCTTAAGACTTGGTTCGCACTGGTGGACCACCTTCTGGATATCCATCAGATGACAACGCACAATTCGTCTGCCTGGTGAACCATCTCCACACCCATCCTGACCTTATCAGTGATTTGCTAGTCTCACCACCTGTCTCGCCCAAGTATGTAATTGCAAAAACTTTACTTATCAAATACCTTTCACACCATCTGGCAGAGGCTATCCACCACGTCATCCATGACGGGCACCTCGATGACTGCAAACCTTCGCAGCTTTGGCGGTGCTTTTGTGCATTAATAGACGATCAAACACTATCAGACACCATGCTTTGGACTTTGTGGTTGGTCAAACTACCATTGGACCTAAAACTCCACCTGCTATTTTACGTCACTGACCCTCTCGAGGTTCACCTACGCATAGCCGATCGGGCATATGCAATCTTGTGTCACCGATACTGACTGTCACAGATGACATCCCCATTGCCACCAGCTGGCATGCCTGCACCTTTGGTTCTGAGCACTGCTGACAGAGATCAGCACGCTCGCCTCAGCACCTTAGCTGCCTGTCAGGAGCTGCCACCTAGCAGCCTACGGGAGGTACTGCCTATGGCCCCCTGACAGCCACCAACTTTGCTCGAGCAGCAACCCGATCGGCTTCCTGCCCCGGCACAGTCAGCTGTGTTGTGCTGGTTCCACACTACTTATGGGGACGCTGTCCACAACTGTCATGCACCTTGCGCGTTTCCCAACCAACACTGGCGGGCGCGTTTAGGCACCACGTCCTGCCATGATTCTTCACGGCACCTACCGTCTGATGCTGCACCACATGCTCCGGCGGCGTGATGCCTCTACTTCACTGACTTGTCATCGGGCACTCACTTTCTTGTCGACACCAGCGCCAATGTCAGTGTTATCCTGGCCAACCATGCGGGGAAACACATTTTCTCCTGCTAACCTCGCTTTGATCTCTGCAAATCACTCTCCTATCACAGTCCTTCGCTCCATCAAGATGTTGCTTGATCTATCACCGAGCGTGATGTTTCCTTGGACGTTCCACATTGCTGACACAGATGAACCTATAATTGGCTTAGACTGTCTACACCATTATGAACTTTCGCCAGACCTGCAGGTTGCTACACTCTGCCACGTATCTGGTTCTACTGTTCCATGCTCGAACGAATTCAGCACATCTCTGCTCTCCACCTCCTTCACAAACAGATTGATGGGCTCCACAGACATAACACAGAGTCACACTCTTGCATTGCTACCGCCTCCACTGAATTGGCTCATGCATGGAGTACCTTACGCAGCCTCTCTGCAGAGCCACTTCTTTCGACGCCGCCTCCCTCTCCTACTGTGTCTTCACTCTGCTTTGCTCTTGTGTCGAGCTGCCGGTTCTGTGCCAATGATGCAGTTGGACTGGCAGGACTCTCCTGTTCTCACTACGTGGACCCCTCACATCGCGTGGCCACCCTCCATCGTCGTCTGCTGCTGACACCCCACCCACTTCACTCCGGCCTGGCACGGACACTCGTATTCTCACTTCACGGGATCCCTTGAATTTTGTGGCTACCACACCACATACTCAGTCATTGCCTCCTGCTGATGCTCCGCAAATGCCATCCTGGCACACCAACGTCAGTCAACCGCCGCCACTCATGTCCCCCCTCTTGCCTCTCCACATGCGCCTTCCTTTGTGGGTCTCAACAATCAGCAGTGGCATTGGGCACTGAATCTGCACTGTACATCACAAAGCTTGAATTCTTAATGCTTTGAAATTGCTATAAGCAAGTAAGGTTTCTGTTCAGTGAGTAAAGCCTGTGTGGTCCCTCCCAGAGCCACTTCTCGCTGCTCTCTGCCAACCTGCCTTCGCTGCCACCTTGCCCGCCACCGCCCGCCGCCACCTGCCGCTGCCACCACTGCAGGTCCCTTCGACTTGCCACCGTCCGTGCAGCTGTCCAATGCACTGGACCCTGAGGACGAAGCACCTGAGCACACACTTCACACTCCGGATGCCGCCTCCACCCGCTGCGCTGGCACAAATTTTTTTTTGTGGACATGTGCTAGCTCTGCCCCACTATGCTCTGCACTGCCGGGGAGGGGGGGGGGGGGGGGGCGGGGGCGGAGTCTCTTTGGCATCTCTGATGCGAAGTGATAGTTCTTTGACTGTGCTCTTTGGTTTTGTCTCCTTGCCTTTGTGTTATAGCGCTATGTTCGACAGCTATTTTCCTGTTTTTGCTCTGTTAAGTGATGTAATAAATGTCGTTTTGATCCTAAAAGTGTGTGATTGAAGTTCAATGCCACATAAAAACCACATGCTCATGCCTCTGCCATTATGTTCATATTCTTAGTATCCTCAAAACTGATGACCTATGGAAACATACTGTTTACTTTGACCATGTGACTAATTATTATTACCCCCATTATGCTGCTTTCTTTTCCCAAAGTGATGTCTGTCACATGTTTCTGACTGGTAACAATCCACCTTGAAATGTCATGGTTGGCCTTATCTACAACATAACTGCTCCTGGTACCTGTACTGGTTTCCTTTTCAGCATGAAATGATTTCGATTTTGCACTTTCACTTCAATCCTTGCCTTTTTAATGCATCATCAAATTTTTATGGTTATTGTATTTGATTGATATTCTTCTCTTGAAATATCAATAAAAGTCCCCAATAAAGCTCAAAGAATCTTGTAAGGTTCACTTGTGGTAAGGAGGATACTAGTGTCATCTGCAAAGAGTGTACTTGTAGTGGCACAGATGTTCAATAGTAAGCCATTAATGTAAAGATGGAACAGAAATAGTCCAAATATTGAACCTTGGGACACACCTTGCATGGTATTGCCATAGCCAGAGTAGTAAGTGTCTATACGTCCAGGATCATTGTATGTGCTGCCACTTTTTGTTTCCTGTTTAAGATGTATGATCTGCATCAGTTCAGAGGGGTGCGAATGATGCCACATGACTGTAATTTGTCAAATAGAATATTGGGTATATGTCATCAAACACCTTTGGCAAGTACAGGAAGATCGCAAATGTTGTTTGTTTTTTGTCTAGACCATCTAGAGTGAAATGTATGTGTTCATAAACATCTTTTATTGTAGATTTATTTTTCCTGATGCCATGTTGGGCATCTGAGAGGATTTGTTCTTTTCCAGAAAGTTTGTTAAACTTTGTTAGATTAGTGTCTCCAGAAGTTTACCAAACACAGGTAATAATGATATAGGTTTGTAGTTTTCTGCATTATTTTTCTCACCTTTCTTAAAGATTGGGGTAATTTTGGGTACTTTCATACAATCAGCAAATGTACCTGTCATCAGCAATGAGAAAGGGGTACAGCTACTTTCTTTACACAGTTCTTGAAGGTGAACTCTGGAATGTGATCAGTTCTATATGATAGTTTGTTTTTAAATGGACTTTGTGCTTAATATACACTGAAGCCCCAAAGAATCTTGGTATAGGCATGCATATTCAAATACAGAGATATATAAACAAGCAGAATAGGTACTGTGGTCGGCAATGCTTATATAGGACAACAAGTGTCTGGCACAGCTGTTAGATTGGTTACTGCTGCTACAATGGCAGTTATCAAGATTTAAATGAGTTTGAACATCATTTTATAGTCAGCACATAAGCAATGGGACACAGCATCTCTGAGGTAGTGATGAAGTGGGGATTTTCCCATATGAGCACTTCATCAATGTAATGTGAATATCAGGAATCCAATAAAAGGTCAAATCTCTGACATCACTGTAGCTGGAAAAAGATTCTACAAGAACAGGACCAACAATGACTGAAGAGAATCATTCAACATGACAGAAGTACAATCCTTCCACAAATTGCTACATATTTCAATGGTGGGCCATCAACAAATGTCAGTGTGTGAACCATCCAATGAAACATAATTGATATTAGCTTTTGGAGCCAAAGTCCTGCTTGTGTAACCTTGTTGACTGCACAACATAACGTTTTATGCCTCACCTGGGCCCATCAACACAGATATTGGACTGTTGATGACTAGAAACACATTGCCTGGTCTGACAAATCTCGTTTCAAATTGTATCAAGCAGATGCATGTGTTCGGGTATGAAGACAGCCTCATGAATTTGTGGATCCTGCATGTCAGCAGGGGACTTTTAAAACTAGTGGAGACTCTATAATGGTGTGGGATGTGTGCAGTTGAAATGATATGCGACCCCTAATGTGTATAGATATGATTCTGAGACAGGTGATACGTACATAAGCATTCTGTCTGATCACCTGCATCGATTCATGTCCATTCTGGATTCCGACAGACTTGGGCAATTCTGAGCAGGACAGTCTGACACCTCACAAATTCAGAACTGCTACAGAGTGGCTCCAGGAACATTCTTCTGAGTTTAAACACCAAATTCCCCAGACATGAACGTTATTGAGCATATATGGGATGCATTGCAATGTGCTGTTCAGGAGAGATCTCCACCCCCTCATACTCTTATGGATTTATGGACAGCCCTGTAGGTTTAAAGGTATCAATTCTCTCCAGTACTACTTCAGACATTAGTCAAGTCCATACTACATCCTTGCCACAGTTCACACCACTCCCCCCCATCAGAGGTTTGAGTCCTCCCTCAGCCTTGGGTGTGTGTGCTGTCCTTAGCAGAAGTTAGTTTAAGTTAGATTATGTAGTGTGTAAGCCTAGGGACCAATGACCTCAGCAGTATGGTCCCATAGGAACTTACTACAAATTTCCAGTTTTGTCCATGCCACATCATGTTGTGGGATTTCTGTGCTCGTGGGGGCCCTACACAATATTAGGCAGGTGCACGAGTTTGTTTGGCTCTTCAATGTAATTTTTTAACAGTATTTTCCCAGAAGAATATAGAGCCTACAGAAGTTTTTATTTTGTTTTGTCAATTTTTCATGTGGGCCTCTTCGTGCTTTGTAGAGGTTGTTTTACAGTACAATACAGCCACCCAGAGTGGCCGAGCGGTTCTAGGCACTACAGTCTGGAACCGCGCGACCGCTATGGTAGCAGGTTCTAATCCTGCCTCAGGCATGGATGTGTGTGATGTCTTTAGGTTAGTTAGGTTTAAGTAGTTCTAAGTTCTAGGGACTGATGACGTCAGAAGTTAAGTCCCATAGTACTCAGAGCCATTTGAACCAATAAATGCAGTAGTTACTGCTGACAATGTTTGCAACTTCTTGTTGTTTAGAAACTTTGAAACTGCAACCACTGTGCAGCATTCTATGTGGGCATGACAGCCAACAAAATGTCTGTCCGCATTAATGGCCACCGACAAACTGTGGCCAAGAAACAAGTGGACCACCCTGTTGCTGAGCACACTGCCAAATATAACATCCTTCATTTCAATGACTACTTCACAGCCTGTGCCACATGAATCCTTCCCACCAACATCAACTTTCCTGAATTCCGCAGGTGTGAACTTTCCCTGCAATACATACTATGTTCCCGTAACCCTCCTGGCCTCAACCTTCGTTAGTCCTTGTGCTCACTCATCCAGCCCCTTCCCTGTTCCCATTACAGCACTACAGAGTCATCATTCCACCATTACACCCAGTCTTATTACTTCTCTCCTTTTTCACTATGTAACCCCCCCCCCCCCTCCCTCCTCACCACTTCCCAGCTCTCTGTGTAACCTGCAGCACTTTACTGACCTCCACCCCTACCATACTATCCTTCCCTCTCCCTGCCCTGGCCTCCTCCTTATCCCGACCCAGTCACCACTCCCATCATGCAATGGTGCTGCTGCTCACGCAGTGTGGTGCCAGTTGCCCGAGACTGCAGTCATGTGTGTGAATTGTGTTTGTGTGAGTGTGTGTCATATATCATCAATATATCTATGACAGTCGTTTTGTTGTGCCTGTCTGTGACTCAGCATCTCCACTAAATTGTGAGTAGCAAGTTTCCTTTTCCTAAAATTGTTACATTCCGTCCCACATTTTCCATTGTTTGAGTTGTCATTTTCTATTTGTTTGGCTTGTGCTATGACTTTTTTAAAAAAGGATTTTGACATATTGCTTAATATATTCTCTTGGGAAGGGGTGTGGTTGTCATTTTTAGTACTACAACAAGTTTCTCTTCCTTCTGCAGAAAATCCTTATGCCAGCTGTTATCCATGGCTTCTTTTTGGATTCTTTTGGTTTAATATGTTTCATTTTGAGAGGGAAAGCAATACTGAAGTAACACAGGAATGTATTTAAGAATGATTCCATTTTTTTTTACCTATAACATCTGCTTCATTTACCTCATTCCATTTTTCTGCTGCTAGAGAATCATTGAACATTTTCATATTTCCACTGCTGTAACAGCTTACTTTAGCTGCATATTTTTTGTTGCAGCTTGGAGGGAGGACATCTGTAAGGTGGAGGACTTTGGCACTGGGATCACTATAGCCTGTATCTAAAGGTTCTACAGCCTGGTAGTGACAGTTTATAAATATCTGGTCTAGGGTTGTTTTGGTGTTAATTTTGCATCTTGTGGCAAAAGTTACTATAGTCTTCAAACTGAATGAACTTGTGATGTTCAATAGGGATTCTCTCACATGCATCAGCATTAAACTCACCATAGAAAATCAGTACTTTCTTGTTTTGGTGGAGTTTGTTTAACAGTATTTCAAGATTTTTGAAGAAGACAGATACATTGCCTGTTGGTGAGCAGTAGGCCTATTTGTTTCCAGAATTTCAATAGGAGCCAGTTCAATACTCTTGTCTTTATTTAAATAACAAAACTGGTCAAAACTTTTATATTTTACAGTGCTTTTTTAATAAATATGACAGAACCTCCTCCTTTCTGACTTTTTCTGCAATAAGGAGATGCTAATTTGTAGCCAGTTATGTTAATTGAGCAAATCTATTTTGGCTTCAGCCAGTGTTCTGTAATGCATATAATATTTACATATTTTAAGTCTCTTTAAATAAGAGTTTAACACCTGCAAATTGATTGTACATTGTGGTGGGACACATAAAAGTTATTTCTCTTACACTTCTGGTGGATGTGGCATACCATGTTATTGCCTATGGTTACTTTGGTATTGGTTGGATTGGTCATAAATTCTTTTTGGGATTAAGTGTACTTCACTCATTTGCATTTCAGTGTAGTTTACACTGTATTTGTCTTTGGGTACAATTGTTTCCTTACTGGTGTTTGGTTCTCTATAACTACTTGGTATTATGGGGATACTTAGAGCATTTTCTTTCTTTACAGTCTCCAATATGAAATTTGCAATTTCTCTTCTCCCAAGATTGTTTAACTGAAACCAATTTCATGTACTCTGTTAATTTGGCTTGCTTTACTTATTATAATATTTACAAATTTTGAATACTTTGCACATCTGTGAATTTACGCTGTTTGCTTCTGTGTTTACACATGATCACTTTGGAAGCTCATGCCTGAAAGGTATGTCCACTGAAACACTTTCTTCAATACAATGCAAAATAATTTGGTTCTTTAAGTTGTTATTAGGTGCCAGCTTTTTTTAAGGCAACATAATTTTTTCCTGTTGCAATCATCAAAATGTTGGAGGTGCCTGTTTGGGAGTTTTTCGGTTAATGATTTTTAGTATGAAACTTGCTTTGGCTTGGAGGTAAACATAAACTAAACATTCAATTTCTGAGCATTCCTTTGAAAATCTAGATAGATTGTGGCCTTGCTGTCACCCAAGATGACAGCCTTGAGGCTTAGGCCAAACAGTTTTTGTTTTTCATAAAATTTTATGTTTAGGTCTGCTTCATTTTGGGAAGTACTGATAGGTAACTTTGGGTTTGTGAGCAGTGCTGGCACCGTTTTTGGTTGAATATTATGTTTTGATGATAATAGACCAGGTTCCACTTTACCATTTGAGCTTCTGGTGGCACACGTTTTTCCTAGAGTTCATGTTTGAAGCACTAGACTTGTGGTTCTGGTTCACAGTAGCAAGCTTGTTATTGCTGATATTCCTAGCCATACGTGGATTGCATGAACATGAACACACTACACGGCCTATATACAGATCACTTTCCGATTTAGGCAGTATTTTCTCTTCTTTTATTGACAATAAGGCAAATGCAATGAACATCTCCCTCCTCACAGAGAGCACAGTCATGGCATGAATGTAACTGAATATGATACACACATAGTTACTCATTGTTGAAAGTCATCTTGGCACTTTCAATAGGTCTACTATCAATATAAATGTACCTCATGACAACAATGGTACATCTTATTATGTATTCAATGAAGTATCTGTCTGTGTAGAGTAAGTACTGTTTCCATTCTTGCATTACATAGATGACTGCATCCAGATGAAAACTGCCTTGCCGCAGTGGTAACACCAGTTCCTGTTAGATCACCGAAGTTACGCGCTGTTGAGCTGGGCTAGCATTTGGATGGGTAATGTGGTGTTTAAAAAGTCTAATCAGGAAACATCACGTTTCTTTACTGCTTGAGCAACGCCAGCTAAGAAAAGTTTATATATATATATATATATATATATATATATATATATATATATATATATATATCAATATAATGGAAGGAAACATTCCACGTGGGAAAAATTATATATAAAAACAAAGATGAGGTGACTTACCGAACAAAAGGACCTGCCAGCGCTTTTGTTCGGTAAGTCACCTCATCTTTGTTTTTATATATAATTTTTCCCACGTGGAATGTTTCCTTCCATTATATGGATATCATTAATTTGAATCCAACAATTACGTTTGTTATTGTCACTGTTGCATTTCGAAATCTTTTCTGTCGTCTTATTTTCCTCTTTCTGTTTTTGCCAGTAGTTTCACTTTGTATTCACCTTCTCCTTTTTACCGTAATCTGCTATACTATTTTATCCCGCCTACATATATACTCAACAATACGTAACCCACTTCCAAACCATAACCAAAAAACTATTTTTTTTTTTTTTTTTTTTGCCGCTTTCAGCACTACCGCCGCTATAATATCCACCGTTTCTAGTTCACAAACAGCTCCTTTCACCTTTTAAACAACCATTTCGGCCAGTTCTAATAACTTTCGCTATATTTCCATTTCCGTTTTTCCCACATCACTGATCATTTTTAGCCGCTTCCCACGGGTTTTAACGCCATTATTTCTTCGTCAAACAATTGTTAGCCTCATTTTCATAATCTGCCACCACAATACCACTCCTTTTAATATACTACACGCAGTTTTTTCGAAATTTTCCCGAATTTCTCCGTCCTTTAACGTGTTTTGGCGGCAACACAACCACCTAACCTTTATGCACATCGTTGTCTACCAACCCAAGTCCAACATAGCCCAGCTGTAACCAACACCTTTTCGCCTTTTTTCATTCCAGATCTCCAGTTTCTTTCCGGTTCACCTTTATCTCTCCCCATATATTTTTATTTTCATTTTCATTTCACCTCATACCTTCTAATACCATGTCACCCTCACAACACCCCCACAATGACCCCATTAAGTTTTATTTACATTTCCTCCGCAAACTCTATCGACCTGCCAGCGCTTTTGTTCGGTAAGTCACCTCATCTTTGTTTTATATATATATATATATATATATATATATATATATATATTTATTTGTAGTATGTTAAGTGGAGACTTGTTATTTAAAAAGATTTTGTTTCTTTTCTTCATGTTGAGCGTGGGAGCAAGATGATCCAATGGGGACCCAGACGCGGCGGACGATGAGAGCTAACCACTATTGCATCGTAGTCGACAGCCAGTGGCTGGAAGAACTGTTGAAACATCATGCTAACCATTATTAAAATATGCTTTATGTTTTTTTTTTTTTTTTTTTTTTTTTTTTTTTTTTTTTTTTTTTTTTTTATATATAAAATGAAAAGGAGTTCAATGTTGAACATGGAAGGATGAAGTTTGTAATTGAATTTCAATTGGTTATCAATTGTAAAATAAACTTCGAGTTGGAAGTTGGAACAGTCAGTTGACTCTGTTGTAACGACATGCATCGTAAATATTACTTATGTGTGAGATTTGCAAGTTTTATTAAAATTCAGACTTCTTGAAGAGGTTCTGGCAGGGTTTTGTTGAGAGTGTGGACGACCTTCAATGGTTGACTAGCTTGAAGTTTTATTAATGAGAAGTCGGCAGGTATTGACATTTTGAAAATAATTGATACTGTGAAGTGTATTAAAATTCTGTTTTAAAACTTTATCGGCGATTGTGCTCAAGAAGATCAGTTTTGAAGTGGAATATTTTGTTAAATGGGAAGAATGAGATTTTCACTCTGCAGCAGAGTGTGTGCTGATATGAAACTTCCTGGCAGATTAAAACTGTGTGCCCAACCAAGACTCGAACTCAGGACTTTTGCCTTTCTCATTCTGGAAACATCCCCCACGCTGTGGCTAAGCCATGTCTCCACAGTATCCTTTCTTTCAGGAGTGCTAGTTCTGCAAGGTTCGCATTAGAGCTTCTGTAAAGTTTGGAAGGTAGGAGACGAGATACTGGCAGAAGTAAAACTGTGAGGACTGGGCGTGAGTCATGCTTCGGTAGCTCAGATGGTCGAGCACTTGCCCGCGAAAGGCAAAGGTCCCGAGTTCGAGTCTCGGTCGGGCGCACAGTTTTAATCTGCCAGGAAGTTTCAAATGGGAAGAAGATTGATTCTCTAGTGACATTAATTAATTATTTAAGGAAAAATTAGGAGAATTTTCATTTATTCTGGCAAAGATATCAAGGAGCGTCAGATCGCACAATGAAAATTTAAAAACTCTGTGACTTTGTTGAACTGTCAAAAATTTTTTTACGATAAAACTTTTCTACAACAGGGACTGGTGAATTTTGCTGCATCTATCCTTATCTTCTAGGTTGAATCTGCTACAGCTTAATGTTTTTCTTTATGGATTTTTCAAGTAACTGGGAAAAGAACTTATAATTTGATCTGCGGTGGACCGTCGATATTGGGTACATGGTTAGGCTGTTGTGGAGCCTGTTGGTTTGCAGATTGCCTTTCTTTCCCCTGCTGCAGACATCATTGCTGAGGTGCTGTGACAGGATTGGCGGTTCAGCGCGGTAACCATCTGGTCTGCTGAGTGCTGTTGGCAAGCGAGGTGCACCCAGCCCTTGTCAGGCAAACTGAGGAACTACTTGATTGAGAAGTAGTGGCTTCTGTCTCGGGAACTGGCTTATGGCTGGGAGAGTGGTGTGCTGACCACGTGCCCCTCCACATCAGCATCCAGTGATGCCTATGGGCTGAGGATGACATGGTGGCCAGTTGATACCATTGGGCCTACATGGCCTGTTCGGGACAAGTTAAGTTTTTTTTTTTTTGTTTACATAACTAATGTGGAAGGAGTAGAGGATGAACAGCATCTAAATAGTATAAATAAAAATAAATAATTTTTAACATGTGCTTTGTAACTGTCTGCAGCAGTCACTTATGATTTTATTGAAAACAGATATATGGTAATGCAGATAATGTTATCCATAGGTACTTGTTAAAATAACATGATGCTGTAGTTTATGAGAGCAATACTCTGTTAAGGTGTATGTGGACTTATTCCATAAATCAAATACTTTTTTTAATGAAAAATGGAACACACAATGTTAAATGAATAAATGAGCATACCAACATGTATCTGAAAGAGGCTACAAGTAATTTTTAAATTAAATAAATTAAAACAGAATAAAATTTCACCACAAAGATTATATTGCATTGATTTTCATCTCAGTGCCTCTTAAACTCTTTGATTAAATCATTTGATGTTCTTCTTACATTGTTAACTTTTGCTTTTGAGTAGATTTACAGTGCATTACACTAAATTCCTGACATCAGTGTTCCACTCATGATTTTCAGAATTACAAGATACATAGAAAATTTTTGATTTAATAATGGCCCTTAGTTTCAATATCAAAACTCATTGTTAATGGATCCACTGTTTTGTGTCACACAACAACAGAGATAGCTGATAAGCTACAAAAGGAAATAAATTTCAATGGAACCATCTATTTAGGAGATGTTTAATTATTTATGACATATTTTAAGAAAACAGACTATGAAAATAATTTATATTCAAGTTGTCACATATGACTTCAATGAAATATGATAGTGAAGATACAAATTATGTAAACAGGTACAAAATTATGCCAGCTAAGTTGTCATATTCTTAAAAATCAGAATATTTTGAGCTCTGATGAGTAAACTGAAAAAAAAAAAAAAAAAAAAAAAAATCACTCAAGTAGATCCTACTCAACATTTATTATGATGATTACTGGCTTCCATTAAGGATATCAACTTAAAACTATTTTTCTCAGCCACTGACCAATTTATTTATCTACTTCACTGTACTGGTATGTAAAAATAGAAAATTCTTATTTCTTACTAACCAGGCATTAATTTAGTTATATAGATATACAGTGTTTTGATTATATTAGACTAGATAGGTCCATAGCAGAGAGATTCTGGAGGCTGTGGAATTTTTCAGGAAAACATTTACAAAATAACTGATAGGCTAATATTCCTTCCTCAGATTCTATATTAATACTCAATGTTATGGAAAAAGTAAAAATAAAATATTTCTTTTTTATGTATGCTTTAAATAACTGCTTACAAAAAACATTTGAATATATTCATACTAATATGCATAAGTTAATTTGTAGGCTATTGTAATCAAGCTTCAGCAACAGATAAACATTTGATAAGGTATATTTACTATTGTTACATTACTACTGAAGTTGTACCATTCAGGTGACAGACATAATTAATGTTGTATGATATAGATAATAATACATATGTCAACAGGCTCTGCTAAGAAACATTTTGCTGGACTAGAAGGTGCTCACCATGAATAAAACACTCTAGCCTCCTGTAAAACTGTGCTTTATTAGTAGTTAGCCATTCATTAATGCTGACAAATTATTGAAAATGTGTTTTCCTGAAAGAAGAGACACCATTTCGATCCAGCAGCCACTGTGAATCAACACACAACAGAATTACAGACATTGGCTGCAAGTGGACATTGATTGAAATCAATGGGGAAATTTGAGAATTTGTGCCAGACTGGGATTCAAACCCAGGACTCCTGCTTACTAGGCAGATGCTTTCAACACCGAGCCATCTGGACACGGTGGTCATTGGAACTGCATGGACTATCCTAGCAAGCTCCCTGCCAGACCCAAATTCTCAAGTTATCCACACACTAGTAACCTAGTTCTCCTTGCCCATTATCCTCATTACTCACGAGCCTGGTGTGCATCCATACTGAAGAGACTATTGGCCATCTTTATCTTATACATACATCTTATACATATATGTGGTGTCGGTTCTTTAGGACAATATTATTACAGCCACTGGCTGCAAGTAGGCACTGATTGAAATCAATGGGGAAAGTTGAAAATTTGTGCAGGACCAAGACTGGAATCCATGTCCCCTGCTTACTAGGCAGATGCTCTGACCGCTGACCAATCAAGACACAGTGGTCATTACAACTACTGTACCACACCTCCTGTCAGACCCAGAGTCTCAAGGGGCATTACATTAGTATTGTGTGGGTAAGTTGAGAATTTGGGTCAGATGGGATACGTGTTAGGGTAGTGTGCACTGCTGCAATGACCACTGTGTCCAGACAGTGGTGGATACATAAGGGGGACGTATGGGGCATATGCCTCCCCCTTGCAGGGCACCTGCATTGCCACTCGCTCCCCCCTGCCAGTCAGTCCACATGCTATTCGTTCCTTTCTTTCATCAGTTGACTCAACTGAATTGAGTTATCAAGTAGTTGTACATTCCTATGTAGCATGTGCATCACCATATTTTATACGTTTATGTCTGGCACATAGATAGCTGACACATGCTACAAAAAAAATCACAGCCATTCTCATGATATCGATACATTATTCTGTCTGGCATTTGTTCGAGAAAAGTCATGAATATTCTATGGTTTTCTTGTACAGAAATCTTCGATACATAGCATTATAAATATGGATTATTTGCTGAATAGGAAGCTAGTTTATATTCAGAAGCAGAAATATTAAGGCTGAAGGATGAATAAGTGAAAAGTCCTAATTTTAGCAAGTGCAAGTGTGAAGATTAGTCAATAGTGAGAGTGATCAGTTGATGAGATGGCATTGTCTTGTATATGTGACTTGATTATTTTTTATTACGGTAAAAGAAAAGGTAGCTCAAATTATCTTTAGTGCCCCCTACTTGAGGTTTTTCTGTATCCGCCTCTGTGTCCAGATAGCTCAGTGGTCAGAGCATCTGCCTGGTAAGGAGGAGACATCGGTTTGAATCCTGGTCTGGCACAAATTTTCAACTTTCCCCATTGATTTCAAACACTGCCCACTTGCAACCAATATCCGTACTTCTTATGGGTCTTAATTCATAATGACTGTTGAATCAATATGTGCCTGTTCTTCAAGACATGTCTTAAAGAAAAAACACCACATACATGTAACTAAGATGAAGGTGAGCAATGATCTCTTCAGTGTAGATGAACACCAGGCTTGAACTCTTATGGGAGTTGGTAAAACATCACCATTAATGAGGATAATGGGCAAGGGGTACTATATTAGGAGTGCATGGATGAGTTGAGAGTTTGAGTCTGACAGGGGGCATGCTACAGTAGTCCATGCAGTTGCAAAGAGCAGTGTGTTTGAATGGCTCTGTGGGCTGTCTGCATTTGGCACTGGTGAGGTGAGCACACCCTGTTTGTGTCTCATCTGTTGTGCTGCTTGAGAGCAAACATACTTTTGTTTACTTCTGTGTGGCTGCTTGTCTTAGAGTTTGACCTCATCGACGATTGTGGGATTTTCCTACCACCAACCCATGATTAAATTAACTTTCCCTCTGAATCATGAGTGACCAAAGGTGTATAAAGTAGAACAGTTTATACAGGACAAAATCTGCCTCTCACCGCAAGGTGTTCTCAGAATTCATTTGTTGATCCTCAGTACTACTGTGTACATAAAGCTGGTGAATAAAAAGTTGTGCACTGATGTGAAGCACAATAATAATGATCTAAAGTTCCATTGCTCTGAAGGCCATATTGGGACTGACATTGTTAATCACACTGCTTTTGGCCTCTGAATGTTGAGGGTTTTCGAACTCCCATTTGAGGTGCCATTGGACATTGTTGTGGCTGCCCCTAAACTTTACAGTAACATCATCAGTCATGTTGATGAAACATGGAAGATGTTCAAAATGTACTGTGCCCTCAATGGTGTCAATCAGACAAAAACTGAACTAAGGAAACATGTACCATTCTAGTTGGATATTGCCAGCTGTAGGGCTGTAATAATGTATGATGACCAGTGGTGCACTTGTTCAGGTTGTGGGCAGGAAGACCATGTCTGTTCTGAATGACTCGAGTGTAGACTAGTTCAGACACCTATCAGAAATGTTGCTCTCCCTGCAGTGCCCACTGTGTTACCTCAGTCTTATTCATCTGCTATGGGGCTTTGCCTGCTGCACCCACTGTGACTCAGTTGGCATTACCATTGACTCCCCTTGACAATGTGATGGATGTTTTATCAGTCTCTCCTACACTGCCCACTGTCACTGGAGGAAGTACTAAAGGACAATGGCCATCAGCAGATGCAAGCCACCTATCCTGACCCCATTGTTGTTGATCATGGAGCTGTACTGACCTCCATTTTTCTGGCTTCTAGCCACATGTTTGATGACAGGTGCCAACCAACTGACACAGAACAATGTGTTTGGAAACAATGGTCACCAAGGGAACAGAAGAGACAGTGCCATACCCTTTCTGGTCACTGTCTCCATCAGATGTGTTCATAGGATGATTATCTTCCTGCTGATGACATGCTGTCTCTGATGCCCTGACACCCAACAGCATGATGTCTCTGCCCCGACTCCATTTGCAGTTAGCATCCACGTATGGACATTTGCATCTGATGTGGCTGCCTCCCTTTCTGTGTCTGATGCTACCAGTGGGCACACCTCTGGTAGCGTTCCAGTGAAATGGTCCTGTGAGATGTCTGTCTCTGGGGCAGATGACATTGATTCAGAGGATGGAAGTTCTGGAGGTATACAGAGCAATGGAACCCCCTTCATGGGATCTGTTCCCCATCCATCACAGTGATGTGCCCTTTCTAAGAGGGCTAATAGGGAGCTCCCCATGATTCTCCTGTGTCCCTATCTCCATTCTCCTGGCAATGGAAACGTTCCAAACTTATTATATAGCCATGGTCAATATCAATACCATTCACACATACTGCTTTTACCCCATGAAATGCTGTATGCTGCATATGTTGACAATTCCCTCCTTCAGGAGGTGTGTGTTGCAACCTTTTGTGCTCCCCAAGGCTTTATGGCACAGCATACATTTCCCATGTTTCTCCTACTGTTAGTGGGGTGGCATTCCTTCTACATGACGGGATCCTTGGTGATACAGTTGCTTGTCTCCCTGATGCTAGAGGTATGGTTCTCACATTTAGTGGCATTAGATCATCAGTGACTATGTGCTATCTGGTTTTGCCCACTGCTGTGAATGTTCCACTTTCTTCTCTGAGTCAGTCATGCCTCTCCTACTGGGTTGGCAGGATGCATTGATCATGGGAGGTGACAGATCCATCCAGGTGCTCAAAAACCAACCATTGCATCACTCTCCATGTGCAGTGCTAGCGGCAATTCTCCAGCACCTAAGCCTTGTGGACTCTTGGGAGCATGCTCATGCTGATCGTCCAGGGTTTATGCATTTCACTAACCATTGTCCCAGTTGCCTGGATCGTGTTCATATCTTCAGCAATATTTTTGGTGGGGTGCAAGGTGCTGAAGTCTGGCCCACTGCACTGTCTGTTCATGATGCATCTGTTTGTGTCATCAGTCTGTTGCCAAAGGGTGTGGCATGGAAAGGGGCCAATTAAACTGAACACAATCAATTTTACTTAATCTGACTGCTGGTAACTCATTGAGACCATATGGACAGCTTGTCATCAGTGTCACACTGCATATTAGCCTGCAAAGCCTGCCCTCTGCAAGGCATTGATTGATTATGGAAGGGAGGTTGTGGTGTGGTGGCGACAAACTCAGTATTTCTACTTCAGCATTCTCTGGGAATGTACTATGATTCTGTATTTGCCAGACCATCATCAGGAGAGAGTTAATAATGCCAAGTTACAGCTCACATCCCTCTACCAACATCACATTGAAGGAGTTATGGTCAGGGCATGCACACATGATGGGTTAGTGTAGGAGTGTCCACCTGTGTACCATGCGATAGCAGAATGGTGCCACTGTTGGAGGACTCAAGTTTTCTTACAACTGAAAATGGGCAGTGCTAGGTACCCAGTGCAATATTGAGTCTGCCCTCCATGCACAATATGTTAGACTGTACTCTGTACAAATCCACTATCCTGTGAACATTACGGTGGTCTCCCAACTGTCCTTACACTCAGTTCCTGGGAATGCAATGATGGCTCTGCTTACCAATATCATGGAGGATAAAGTCCATGATGTTATCCAAGTATGTTTTCTGGACAACTCCCCTGGCCCTGGCCATGATGACTTCTCACTGGAGTTTTATCAAACATTTCGTCACCTAGTGACCTTATGTCATTCAACTGCTTCTCATTCCCATCCACAAGGCCTCGTGGCATATCATGGACATACTATTACTGCCCCTTGACGTTGCTCAACAGTGAATGAAAATCTTCACCCACTTGTTGGCTGCACAGCTTAAATGGATGGCCCAGTACATGGTTTCCCCCAATCAAACTCTTTGGGAGATGCCACTAATATCCATACTGCCCTCTATCACTATAAGGACATAATTACTCTTGCTCAAGCTAGTCATGTGAGTGGACTTTTGTCAGCACTTGGTTTCAGCCAGATGTTCCATTGGGTTGACCAAAACTACCTGGAAGTGGCACTCTGCAATATGGGATACCCTAATACCACTGCTGATGTTGTAATGCATCTCCTTCATGGAACTACATCCCATGTACTCTACAATTGTCATCTCACTTCTCCAATCTTGGTCCATCATTTGGTGCATCAAGGTTATCCGCTGTCTAAACTGTTGAATGGTTTCACTATGGCAACATTGCTCTGTGGCCTCCATCAAATCCTGTCTGAGATGTCTCTTGATGACCATGTATTCAGCTGCACTGCTTATGCAAATGATCTCCTCATCATTCTTCATAGTGGTACTGATGTTAGGGAGTCATTGGCAAGGGTTACCATCTATGGTAAAGCTTCTGGTAGCTGTCTTAATGTCTGTAAATCAAGCGCCATGGCTAGAGGTGCAGAGCTTCCTGCAGACAGTGCTGCTCCATTGCATGTAGGTTCAAATGTGTGTGAAATATTATGGGACTTAACTGCTAAGGTCATCAGTCCCTTAGCTTACACATTACTTAACCTAAATTACCCTAAGGACAAACACACCCATCCATGCCCGAGGGAGGACTCGAACCTCTGCCGGGACCAGCTGCACAGTCCATGATGGCAGCACCTTAGACTGCTAGGCTAATCCCACATGGCAGTGCACAGTTGCCCTCAACTGCTGGCACCTACTGTCCCAACTATGAGCTGGGCTCCTAGATCATCATTTACAAGCCCTCAATCTTCTGCAATGGACACATTATGTAAATGTGTATTTGGCATCACGTATCTCCTGCATGGTGCAGACACTTCCTATTTCACCATCCATGGTCTGTCACATGCCACATAGGATTGGGTTCATACATATTCCACTGCTTGCTGTTTGTGATAAGACACGTGTCCCTCACTCTCCCACAGTGCAGGAGTGGTTTAGGTCCGTATTATGTCCCTGACAGAGTTACAGATATTTTCATCAGCTCTCAAATAGTCCTGTGGCACAATTGCCTTACATGCATTATCAGCCTGTTGTTAGAGGCCCTTACACCATGCTCTCTCTTAGTTCCTATCCATCTTTTGGATGTTCACCACCCTTATTTTACTTTCACCATCTCTTCCTTGGACTGACCTATGTCTGTACAGCAATACTGCCAATGCACTTGACATCCATGAAGGTAATCTATGCCTTTTGTCAGCAGTACAGGTCACCAAATGTGATTGAGGGGAAGCATCCCCATGTTGACCAGTGTCCTGTCTGGTGATTGGTGTGCCCTCTTTATTTTGCCATTGACATCCAGTATGCATGGCATCTTGTGGTCAATGAGAAGCAAGTATTCTGGTCATGACTTTTGAAATTCACCTTGCAGACAGCCCATAAAGTGCTGCCTGTGATGTTCTGCACATGGATGAGCATTGCTTGGTGTGAGAATCAGCAGTAGGTGTATGGTTCTTAGTGCAACAGATGCTGGCCCTAGTTACCCTCACAATGCCTCATCAAATACCTTTCACCTGCTCCTCATTCCAGCCTTGATATACTTCCCACAAAGATAAACCCTGTGAAGTGGATTTTTGGACATGAAGTTCACTACTTGTTTGCTGATAGCAGTCCCAAATACAGACAATTTCTCACCAATTTCCTTTGTAGTGTCTTTTATAACCCTCAGGTTGTGACCACTGCCTACTTTGCCCCACACCTCCTTTTGGGCACCAGGAAAGTTTAAAAAGAAGAAAAAAATGGGCAGTGCATTTGCCTAGCAAGCAAGAGACATGGGTTCAGATCCTGGTCTGGCACAAATTTTTGACATTCCCCATTGATTTCAGTCAATCCTCACTTGCAGCCAATGTCTGTAACTTTTTTTGTTTTAACTCCAGTTATATTGCATTATGTTCCTTTATCTGTTGTTCCTCTCTACATCTCACTCAAATATTTCAATTGTAAATGAATTCAAGGTTAAATACATTCTGATTTGTTCTATACCATGCATGCAAATAAGGTACTAAGTAATTATTTACAGCACCGAACTAAAAACAAATATATAAAATACAAATTATTATCCTTACAAATTACACCAAAGGGCAGTCACTGGTAGATTTTTCAGTAAACAGTTATGAGTAACTACAAATCAGAGCATTATTTGGCTAAATGAGATCTGATTTTCTTGAACTATTAACAATATATACAACAGAGATAGATAAAAAAAATTAATGAAAATGTGTTTCTAAAATACATTGTCTCCTATCAGTTAAGATTCTGTGACTCACTGAGTTGGCTACCTGTTTAGTAGCATAAGTTAAAAACAATTTTCACTCATATGTTTCAACCAACCTCATGACATATTTTTAATTTATATAATTTTCTTTTGTATTTTTGCTATTAACAGTTGGTAGAAAATGAATGAAACATGTAATCACATAAAATGCATCTTATTCCACAGATACAACAGAGATGAGTCTCTGAAATGTGGAAAGAAGTCAAGGATATACATTTGTCCACTACAATAAAATGACTTAAATTTGTGATATATTACAGTATTACAGTGCACATTTAAACATTTAAACTAATAGATTAATTTCATGAAGTCTTCTAAAATCTCTTGAATGGAGTAAAAGAAACTGAGAAACAGAAAGTTCTTAAATTCAGTTTTTGAATTTCACTATATTAGCCATAAGATATGTAATAGGAATTCCACTACATTACCCATAAGAAATTTAATGTATTATGCCAGATTGTCAGACTTATGTATGTCTGTATATTTTACTCCTCGCTGTACTGCTGCCGATCCCTGTAGATATTGATCACTGATATTATGATCATTGTTTTCTTCCCCCAAATATTTTACTGATAACACAGCTCTACAAAATAAAATTTTTTTTTCGTTGCCAGGGAAGTTTGAACGAAAATGGGATATTGTTATGATACTCATTCCGAGTATATTTGTACTTTTTCCAAATTGGCTCTGGTTTTTGAGATATAGGTTATTTGTGGAAATGAGAGTTTCATGTGGATAATATCGACTGCAGGGTCCATATATGGTGTAATGTATTTGCTACCTGTTTTTTAATTAGTGATATTGTACTATCTTTATTAAACAATTGTGCTCAGGGAGTGCATCTGTGTGGTTGAGGATTACATCATGCAAACATCACACTGTCAGCATGTGTTCAGTCCTGTTGTGCGGTGCGTGCGTTGAAGATATTGAGGGTTGTGCAGATTTGAATTCGGCGGTACTCGACATTCATTTGTTGGCCGAGGTAATCCCCGCAACAGCCGATAGGTAGCGTTCAGTGTAAACAAGAAAAATGGCGATGGTCGAAAGTCACACACATGTGCAATGCAGCTTCAAGGAGATAGAACCTTTTCATCGTGACGTAGCAAATAAGAGGTGAGTATTCATTTCACACAAAACAATTAATGATGTTTGTTGGATGTGATTAACATGCAAATACAAGAAAGTTATGCATAATATGTAGTATTTGTGCAATTTTGTTTTAGGAAAACATGAGTTCTTCATGCCGTCTTTGCGTGAACCATCCAGATGAGTTCTGCTACATTTGTGGTGAATACGTTCTTCAAAAGAACAGGAACAATATCACTCCTTTTATGAAGGAAGCATATCTGGCATATTTCGGAATTAAACTTGGAGATCAAGACAAGGCGTGGGCACCCCATAAAGTTTGTAAATGCTGTGTGGAGTGCTTACGACAGTGGACAAAACGAAAAAGGAAAAGCTTAAACTTTGGAGTGCCTATGGTATGGCGAGAGCAGAAGAACCATACAGATGATTGCTATTTTTGCATTGTTAATGTGAAAGGTTTTAACAGGTTCAAAAAACAAAAGTGGGAATATCCCGATTTGGAGGCAACAAGAAGACCGGTGGTGCACAGCAACGATGTTCCTGTACCAACCTTCACAACATTACCCACGCTAACATCATCAGATGACGATGTGCACGGCGAGGAATGTACAAGTAGTGGTTCGGAATACGAAGGACGTGAGACACAACCCCAGCAGTTCCACCAGAAGGAGCTCAGTGACTTGATACGAGAACTCAATCTTTCAAAGCAAGCATCAGAACTCTTAGCATACAGGCTTAAGGAAAAGAACTGTCTTCATCCAAGTGTTAAAATAACAGCTTACCGGACGAGAGAAGAAAACCTTCTTCCATACTTCAACCAAGAAGAGGTTATAGTGTATTGCAGCAATATACCTGGACTTTTACTTGAATTGGGGCTGCCGGAATATAGACCAGAGGACTGGCATCTCTTCATAGACAGTTCCACTAGAAGTTTAAAATGTGTTCTCCTACACAATGGCAATCGTTACGCATCTATTCCAATTGCCCACTCAACAAAACTTTGTGAAGCATATGCTAACATCAAGATGGTTCTGCAGAAAATTCAGTATATGCAGCACCAGTGGTTGATTTGTGTTGATTTGAAAATGGTGAACTTCTTGCTTGGACAACAAAGTGGATACACAAAGCACCCATGTTTTATCTGCATGTGGGATAGTAGGGCAAAGCACGAACATTGGAAGCAGAAAACATGGCCTCCAAGGGAACATATGGCTGTTGGTGAAGCAAACATCATTAATGAACCTCTGGTTAGTAGGGACAAGATTGTTCTTCCACCATTACATATTAAGTTAGGACTAATGAAGCAATTCGCCAAAGCTTTAGACAGAAATGGTAATTGCTTCACATACATCTGCAATACGTTCCCTGGACTCAGTAGTGAAAAACTTAAGGCAGGAATATTTGATGGTCCTCAAATTCGCAGGCTCATCAACGATACCAATTTTACAAGTGTCGTGACTGTCACTGAAGCATCGGCCTGGAACGTTTTGTCGCTGTTGTAAAATGTTTTTTGGGCAATCATAAAGCTCCCAATTACGAGGAACTGGTCAAAAACATGCTCACTAACTTTCAAAACTTAGGAGCTAACATGAGCATAAAATTGCACTTCCTTCACAGCCACTTGGATCGATTTCCTCGTAATCTAGGTGATTTCAGTGAGGAACAAGGAGAGCGGTTCCATCAAGATATGAAAGGAATAGAGGAAAGATATAAAGGAAGACAGGACAGGCATATGATGGCAGATTATTGCTGGAATCTGCAACGTGACTGTTCTGAAGAGACCTATAAAAGGAAAGGGTGCAGGAAGCGGTTCGTCATGGACGGAAAATGATATACTTATAGAGAAACTTTTCAATTATGTTTTATACATGGACAAATGCCTATCAGGTTTTCATAGAAGCTATTTATAAAGATTATTTTCTTTTTTCATTGTAGTTTGTAGTGCTCGAGTTCAGTATTAGCAATTTTTTCTAATTTTTTGAATAAATCATGCATTATCTCAAAAACTGGAGCCAAACTGCATAAATGGTTGCTATATTCGTCCTCAGCACCACTAACCCATCCTAAAGCCACTCAAATATCCTTGGCAAGAAAATGAGTGTTGACCAGTGTAATCCATCACTGATTGTTACTACATCAAATTTACTCACATTTGCCTACCTGTTTGGGCTCCAAGAGTATTATGGAACGTTATATTCTTGTATTTTTGTCTGTTTTGCCAATTGTATTTGCAAGTATTCACCGATAATTATGATGGTGTGCTGAAAGCTATGCCTCTGAATTTTTTATGTGAAAACTCTCAAAGCTTTTAAAATAAAACAAACTTTATTAACATTCCAAATTTCTCATGCACTAACATAGTTATGTTACACCACCAGCAGAGGGTTGCAACTTGCTTCAGCGAAGTGAGGAAGTTGACCAAGTAAAACATAAGATATGTAATACAATCAACCAATACCGAAAACAGAATAAAAATTCTGAGGCTTTACTTTTCAGCACGCCCACATACAACTTTAGGTATCATCATGATTTCTCACTTCTTTAGCCTTTCATCCTTACTATATGGTTTCCAGGAGGCAGAATTTCTGAGGTCTATGCTATAAGTATTTTAGATTAATCTAAGGAAACCATAAAAATTGAACTTATGATCTCTATTCAGACAACTGTTAGAGGGAACTGTCATTAAATTAGGAATACCATCCGCTTTTTATTAGACTTTGATACATAATAAAATTAGAATGGCTTTGTAATTCCTGATGTGAGATACCTGCACTTGAATTTCACTGTTACATAAAATTTTTCTTAACAGTTACTGAGACCAAAGAGAAAATAACTTGGATTAAGTGTATTAAAATTATAACAAAAAGGATATGAGGAATCCAGGTAAAACAACCAGTCACAAGTTGTGGGTATTGATGTGCGATTTGATTAACTTTTTATTTTGATACTAATGTCAGCTAGTGTGATACAATGCTTTATTTAAGTAGTGAGCATTCAACATAAAACCATGGAACAGAAAGAAAGTTATGGACATAAAAAGAAAATATTTACAACAAATTATCATTTAAAATTTTATAGATGAAAGAAATTATTCTACAAAAATAAATAGAATCAACATTCAGATTACTAAGTTGGTAATGATGAAGTAAGGAAAATTGCCTGATTCTTTGACAAATTCTCAATTTCTGATATTACAAGAGATGCTCAAATAAATGTAGCTATATAGCAAAAAATCTGTGAAGTAGTAGCAGTAAGTAGTAGCAGTAAATCATATGACACCCCAGTAAGATTGTAAAACTGAAAGAAGGCAATGTATCTGTTTCGTAGCACTTATTCTGCTTAGCAGCTATTGGAGTTGCAGCATGTACCTCTTTGTGCTTCCACTGTCCAATGATAGTAAGGATTGAACATAAATATAAAATAATTTTGGGTATCGGGCTGTGTCACTGTAAACTACTAAAATAACTAAATTGCTCACCATTCGACTGACTTGCTGTGGTCCTCTTCAGGATGGTGAATGACCCTGAAGAGGACCATAGCAAGTTGGTCAAAATGTTGGCAATTTAATTGTTTTAGTGACTTACAATGACATGGCCCAATACCCAAACTCTTGTATTGATGAAGTTATTGTAGGAAGTATGAGATTTTAAACAGAATGATATACTTCTTTAATGGCATCCGAAAGCACTTGAAAAGACAAGCACAGTGATATAATGTTTATTAATCTTGAGACTGAAACTCTTCATAAGAACAAGGGAGAAATATTCTAAAAGTGAAAGGCAAGTCGACTGCAGTCGGCTACTGCATTGTATGTACTTTACGTCTACATATATACTCTGCAAATCACACTTAAATGCCTCAAAGAGAGTTCACTGAACCACCTTCACAATAATTCTCTGTTATTCCAATCTCAAACAGCCTACGGGAAGAACAAACACATATATCTCTCTGTGCAAGCTCTGATTTCCCTTATTTTACTACACACACCAAACAAAGTTTTGCATCACCTTGGTTCGGAGAGTTCCATAACCTGAACAGAAAACTGAAATAGAGATCAATATAAATATTGTTTCCTCCATTTTTATTACTCATGAAACACACACATTGCATGTTGTACCTCCATACAGCGAGACCATAAGAGGTGGTGATCCAGATCGATGTGTACACCAGTACCTCTAGTACCCAATAGCACATCCTTCTGGATTGATGCACGCCTGTATTCATTGTGGCATACTATCCACAATTTCATCAAGGCACTGTTGGGCCAGATTGTCAAACTCCTCAAAGGCGATTCAGTGTAGATCCCTCAGAGTGGTTGGCGGGTCACTTCATCCATAAACAGACCTTTTAAATTTATCTCAGGCATGCTCGGTAGGGTTATTGTATGGAGAACATGCTGGCCACTCCAGTCGAGCGATGTCATTATCCTGAAGGAATTCATTCGTAAGATGTGCACAATGGAGGTACAAACTGTCGTCCATGAAGGTGAATGCCTTGCCAATATGCTGCCAATATGTGATTCTTCAATTTCTACAGGCGTATTTTATGACGAAATAAATCTTGAGTGAACAGCCTGGTATGAGTGTGCATAGGACACAATATTTCGGCAATCGACCACGTTGCCATCATCAGGTGCGGTGATGTACTCATTGTAAACTACTAAAATAACTAAATTGCTCACCTTTCGACTGACTTGCTGTGGTCCTCTTCAGGATGGTGAATGACCCTGAAAAGGACCATAGCAAGTTGGTCGATTGCCGAAATATTGTGTCCTATGCACACTCATACCAGGCTGTTCATCAGAGATTTATTTCATCATGCTGCCAATATGGTTGCACTATCGGTTGGAGGACGCCATTCACATATCGTACAGCTGTTATGGCGCCTTCCATGACTACCAGCGGTGTATGTTGGCCCCACATAATGCCACTCCAAAACAGCAGGAAACCTCCAGTACTCAATGGACAGTGTGTATAAGGTATTCAGCCTGACTGGGTTGCCTCCAAACACGTCTCTGACAATTGTCTGGTTGAAGGCATATGTGACACTCATTGGTGAAGAGAACGTGATGCCAATCCTGAGTGATCCATTTGGCATGTTGTTGGGCCCTTCTGTACCACACTGCATGGTGTCGTGGTTGCAAAGAGGGACCTCGCCATGGACATCAGGAGTGAAGTTGCGCATCATGCAGCCTATTGCACACAGTTTGAGTCATAACACGATGTCCTGTGGCTGCATGAAAAGCATTATTCAACATAGTGCCATTGCTGTCTGGGTTCCTCCAAGCAGTCATCCACTGCAGTAGTAGCCCTTGGGCGGCCTGAGTGAGGTATGTCACAACAGTTCCTGTCTCTCTGTATCTCCTCCATATCTGAACAACATCGCTTTCGTTCACTCCAACACACCTGTACACTTCCTTTGTTGACAGCCCTTCCTGGCACAAGGTAACAATGCAGACACGACCAAACAGTGGTATTGATCATCTAGGCATGATTGAACAACAGAAAAGAGCATTTCATGCTGATTCCAAAAATTTAAAGTTTATGGGCATTATCATTTTCTGTTCATTCTAAAATTGATGTTGAATGTATTGTCGCACAGTGGCCACACCCAACTGTCAGTTTGAAGTGCGTTAGAATACATGATGCATTATTTTGTTCCATAGTTTTGTCTGTTGTTAGTAATGGACCGTTAACAGATATGAATGCTAGAAGGCACTGACTCCCGGAAGCAAAGTACAGGCATGTTTAGAAGGCTATGGTTAGAATGTAAACAAAGATCTGAGAATATATGACTTCGGAATTTCATATGTGTGTGGTTTTTTAGTTATTATGTGTTGTTTTGTTTCTGTGTGTGTGTGTTTCCTGTGCTACAAATGCTGAGAGTAAAGAAATTTATCCCTAAATGAAAGTTTCGTGGCAATCAGTTCCAAACTCAACCAAATAATACACATCATCTGCTTCAAAAGTCACCTGTGGAAACTGTGTCTACAGGCAGTGCTTCTGGACATAAACTTTCGTTTTCTGAATGTAATAAGAACAAGCCTAGTAGTATTGTGAGCAGCAATAATGACAGAAATGTTATTGTGAACCTAAATATGCTGTCAAGACTTTTGAAGAGTGCTGTGAAATATAAGTACTGCAATTGTGAAGATAGTATTGACATTTCTGAGGACATCTCAGCAAGTAAGGGTATTTCAGGTCAGTTAGTGATTGCTTGTAGTTTGTGTAGGTTGCACAGTGATACTATGACATCGTCAGTAACTGATAGTCAACATTACGGTGTAAATATTCAGCTTGCTTATGCAATGAGATGTATTGGAAGGGGAAGGAGAGCTGCCCAGACTTTTTGTGCAGTGATGGATTTGCCAACACCTCCAATGAGGTTTGACAGATACAATAAATTAATACACAATGCTTTTATGTTGCGTAAGTGAGCATTCAATGAAAAGAGCAGCAGAAAAAGCAGTAGCCTTGTCTGAGAATACAGACATTGTAGCAGCATTTGATGGATCTTGGCAGAAGAGAGGTTATATTTCTCTGAATGGGGTTGTAACTGCCACATTTATCGAAACTGGTAAGATACCAGATTATGAATGTCTAACAAAGCACTGGCAAGGTTGTACAAATAAATTTATTGGCACCCATGTTTGTATAAAGAACTTTGATGGCCCAAGTGGAAACATGGAAATGAAAGGAGTTCTAAACATGTTTAGAAGATCAGAGGTCAGTCGTGTTGTGAGGTATGTAAGATACCATGGGGAAGGAGACTGTAAAGGACACACTACTGTAGTTAATGACAGACCATATGAGGGCACTCTGGTAGAAAAGCTTGAATGTGTTGGTCATGTACAAAAAAAGAATGGAAGCTCGGCTGAGGAAATTATATAAAGACTTCAGTGGAAAAAAAATGTCAGATGGAAAACACATAGGTCGTCCAGGACATCTTACAAAAAGTGAAATTGATTCTTTGACTCAACATTATGGACCAGCAATAAGGAGAAATGTAGGAGATTTGGAGAGCATGAGACAAACTGTTTGGTAAACATGGTTTCACAGAGTGTTAACAGATGAAACCCCACAGTATGGTTTGTGTCCAAAACAGGAAGATTTATGGTGCAAGTACTGGATGAGCACTGCTACAGGCATGCAATAAATCCACAAGCATTCCTTACCACTTGCTGTAATGGAGGCAATTAGGCCTGTATATAGGGATCTGACAAATAAAAATCAACTTAGGAAATGGATGCATGGTCTCTCTCAGAATGCAAATGAAAGCTTCAACAACTGTGTATGGGAGATAATACCCAAAACTGTATTTGTTGGGCTGACAGTGCTGAAGACTGGTGTAATGGATGCAATAATAACATTCAACGATAGTGCAATTTCAAGGATCAATGTTATGAAGAAACTGAACATCCATACAGGAAGGAATACGGCTTCAGCTCTAACTGCTATCCCAGATCAAGTAAGAAACAGATTGCCTGATCGCTTGGTCTAGCAGGCAACCCTTATCAGGGAACGTCCACCAGGCGGCAACAGCGTCACACACTTACTTCTGGAATCAACCACTAGATGGCACTCCGTTCTGTGAAATATGTGGCAACATCAGCCGAACGTGTGCAGCTTTCCACTATTTAGCGTCTGTGAAGTACAGCTGTTTCTGACATACCGGTGGTAGTGGATCGAGTCGTCATACCGAGGACCTATGAGTATATCAACTGTGGAGGGAGTAGAAGAACAAATCCTGAACTAAAAATGTTCAGATTTCCCGGCAACGATAAAGAAAGGTTACGCGAGTGGATTCTAAAGTCAGGTAAATCAATAAATTAGTTACGAGTAAGAATTAATAAAGAGCAATAAGCATTCGATCCTATTTAAATTCTGTCGATGTTATATTCGATATAACGTGGCAGCCCTTCCTGTACAAGAATCATATCATATAATTTTTAAATGAAATCTTTGCTGCGATTTGGACTTTTTAAAACTGTTTATTCACTTCACTATCGTAATTTTGGGTGTAGAGGCATTTTTGTGTGCAATGTGAAAACTGAAACCAATATAACATATGGATAACAAAATGCAAAGCATAGTGTGGTAACATCTGGTAAACAATTTAAGAAGCATTACCTTACAACACCTTTCCCTTGGTACTTGAAAATGGCTCTAGAGCTGAAATCGAGTGAAATAAATGAATAATAGCCGTCATCTAATTGCTAGATCATCGGTCCCTCTAAATCCTGGTATATACTAGAGCGAACGGAGTGAACGAGTGTAAAACCTCGTTTACACTGCTGCAAACGAGTATTCATAGATAATTCGCCAATGTTCACTGCCATTCGTTTATACTTGTGAACAAGCGTTTATACTGGAATGAAGGGAGGAGAATAGAAGAGAACTAGCATAACATGCAAACTATAGACGCTGCCTATTTTAATTTTTTTTTTTAGCTGTGCGCTAATAATCCTCACACAGCTTTCACTTGAAAACAACTCTACTTATAGTAACAAGTCTGCGCGAGTGCGGATATTCCCAGTAATAACTGTGTTGCAGATAAAAGCGTACGTCTGTTGCGAATATTTGCGGGTTATCTTTAAACTGTACAAAGTAAATTTTTAACATAATTATGGTTTGCCGTCTGTGGCTCTTCAAAGTTGACACCGCCAGAATATGCTCGAAAAACACGCTTTCACTTGTATATTACCGCGTTTGCAGCCCCCTTTCAACAACAATCCAAAATTCATCGTTTTGTGCCACTCTTATATCATTTATGCTAAGTTACATGCAAAGTAAAAGAATTTAAATTTGAAATGACTGTCACTGAAATATGTCCAGCCTTAATTCGCATCATAACCGAGTGCGGATTTTGAAAACTTTCTAGTGTTAACCTGCACGTGGAGATCATTTTTACCACCATGATCCGTATCAGAAGAGCTGTATAGCAAAGAGAAAAAGACGGCATGGAAGGCGAGTGTAAAACCCTTGCGACTGCAATACAGTCTACATTTAAACAGTAACTCGCGAGAAATGTTTGTGTGTTACTTTTCATTTATTTCATTTCGCATATGATTGTGAGAAATAATACTTGGTTTGTAGAATTACAGGAGCTAATCTACATTCTTAGATTGAAAACTCGGGAAAAACCACAGCCGATCATGAGCTACAGTCAGCAGTGTGACGAATGCATTTCGCGCGCAGCGCTCTAGCCGAACGCAAATCAGCGTCATTCACGTCACCGAAGATACAGCGTTGCCAATTCCGCGACGTGGACAGGTCAGTTAGCATTGTAGCGTCGCCTGTGACATCTGTTGACCGACGGGAAAACTATTTTTACGGTTGCCTGTTCCGCCGTAAGGACGGTCAATCTGTTTCTTACGTGATCTGGGCTGCTATTGATAAGCGGCAGGTAACCAAAGCAGAGACAGCTGCAGAAGCTGCTACCAAGGAGTCAAGGATAAAGAAAAGAATGAAGAGAAAGAGTATGGAGGATAAGGAAACAGGAGGACCTCTGGAGTATGCAGCTGGAATGTTCTGAATGTGCATAGTGGTAAGTTAATAAATCTGTAAATCTTCTTTTGCGATCTACTGAAAACATGAATTTTTGTCATTCAGGTACACTTTTCTCCTAAATGACTAATTCGTTCAGATATTGAGAATGACCTCCACTACCTCCCTTGTCTCCTATTTCCTGAAAAATTTATAACATGATGATGATGTTGGTGATAGTTGAGCTACATTTTTAAATATTTTTGTTGTAGTAAAATAAGTTATTTGTCTTTTTCACAGATCAGCATGAGGGAAGGAAATTGGTGGATAAAACACTTAGCCTATGTGAATGTTGTCTGTACTCTGACACTTTTTCCAAGCTGTGCAATCAGTGGTTCCAAAGATAATGGTACCACAGTGAGTCTACTGAACTACAATAATTGCATTTCAGCCACTGCTTTGGGAAATACAATTTTTTAATTACATGGTTAAAATTTTGTGTATTTTTTGTATGTTATCCTAAATAATATTAATTATACATAACATTATGTTCTTCTTTTAGTTCAGTGGACTCAGGATATGTATGTCATTACTCCCTGAAAATATGAATACTCTACTCGAAGTGATTTCTGAGATTTAGAGAAAAATGCAACAGAAAATGTAAATTTTCAGGAATGGCTTCTAAAGTTTCAAAAGACTGTAATTCACTTACTATATGCTTGATTTTTCATTTTTAGACACTCAGAAGCACTCTGCACCATACTGTATATCATCCTCCTGATCTTTTTCCAAGTTTTTTCTTCTTTCTGGACTCCTTAGTGGCCAACTGTGGAGCATACTCTGCTTTATCAATGCAAACCTTGTCCAGCTGTTCAAGTTCTCTGATGAAGTTTGCTCCAGGATTGATTCCCATGTGCTGTAGCACTTTCACCCTACCAATGTTGCCATCATTAAAAGCAATAACAGCATCACTGACCCCCCCCCCCCCCCCCTCACTTTAGTGTCTTCATTCCAACAAAAACAGTTTTTGGTAAGCAAGTCCATATAAGATTATTGAACGACTCATTGGGGTTTTGAGTCTGATCATGCAGACACTTCTTCAGTAATTCAGGATTTGTCACGTCTCTGTTAATAGGTTTTATGATATCCATAACTGCTGCTGGGACGGAATGTTTATGGTTGTATGAACTGTTTGAGTACTGGGCGTTGTAGTAATTGCACCATAATCAGTTCGAGGAGGGCAAAGGTGGTGACCTGGTTTTTCATCAGTTGACAGTCTGTGGAAGAAGGCAGCCCATACTGCCTGCGTCCTTTACAATAAATCCTCAGTATTATTTCTAATGGCCATCCCATAATACTGCTGTAGTTCATAAATCATTTTGTATGTCAGCCTGCCTCTTATGGTTTTAACATCAGAAAGTTTCTTGTCTCTCAAACTTTGTTCCAACTTCCTCATCCTGGTGCTCATCCTCTTCCGGACATGACCAACATATTCTAGTTTTGTAATAATCTTCTCACCATAAGGCTGAGTGGCTACTACACTGTTATATGCTTTTGAGTCTCCATCACCTAAGAACTTAGTGTAACACACTCCCCTTTCGTTCACAGATCAACTAAAAGTTCCAATAGCTGCAGAGAACTCCATACCACCATTTGTTCCTTCATAATTTCTCTCACAGATATGCCCTTCTTCATTCCCTTATTTACACTTACAACAATACGTCACACTTCCTGCAGATAAATACAAGCCAACTGGGCGCGGCAGGAAGTAGAGCCCCGATGAACCACAATGGCGGCACCGGAAGGGGCCTTTTTGCTGCGGATCGTGCTTAGTTAAAACTATAGCGCGATCCACCAGGCGCCTCGTGCTGCGGCTAAGTCCCGTTCAAGGTCACCCACCAATATGGCGGCGCACACAGCCATGCACGTCATGTGGTCAGCACACCCAGATGTATGTCAGTTTACGAGACTGGAGCCACTACTTCCCAATCAAGTAGCTCCTCAGTTTGCTTCACAGGGGCTGAGTGCATCCCGCTTGCCAACAGCACTCGGCAGACTGGATGGTCACCCATCCAAGTGCTAGCCCAGCCCAACAGCGCTTAACTTCCGTGATCTGATGGGAACCGGTGTTACCACTATGGCAAGGCCATTGGCACATAACATTTACTTCAAAGTAATTACTTTTGCACTTATCAGAATTCCAAAATGAATGAATAAATTTAAAACTGGCACAATTAATGATAAGTTTCCTGGCTAGTCTATTTGATACCTCACTGTCTTCCTGTTAACTACATGGCCCTCCACATATTTTACAACACACACATTCACCTAACATCCTTGTTAGGATGTGTAAATCTATCAGAATATGACCTAACCTACCACTTACATCATTTTTGTTTTTAGAAAACTGTCTATCGCAACATTTTATTTTAATCTTCGAAGCACTAATGGGTGTTTGTCTAGCTACTGACGAGTTTGCCTGTATTTCATTGTCTGTAACTTCACACGCCACATGTTGAACACAATGTTTCCCTTTATTCGAAAATCTATTACCATGAAACCCGCATTTCTTAAAAACACTTCGTTTTGGCCTCATACTTTACTTTTTGAGAGGTTTACCAATCTATTTGTCACTTTTCGTCGGAAAAATGTTATCACTTCGACCATACAGTAAATATCTCTATATTTACTCTATGACTTCGATATACAAAGTGTGTTATACTATGAAACAATACGATACTGTTTTTGACAGTGCTACCAATACAAACAAGTAATTTAACCCTTATAACACAGCAATCCACAGCTTTCTACATAAAAAATTACCGATTTTATTAGATCTTGATGTAATGCGCGTAAAAATTTTAACATTTTCAGCTGGTGTACATTATATTTAAAAAATAAAACAAAATACTTTCCATGTGAGTTTATAAGTGATATTTATCATATTATTCGGAAAATTGCAAATTTTATGATGAGATAAAAATCCGAAAATCTGATTTTTTTTTTTTTCATTCTAACTCCCCCTAAGACTGTTTACTTGTGTGCACTGCAGAAAAACTAGGGACTATACGTTTATCGGCAGGTCAGTCCTGGTTCAGTGTTCATTTCATGCAGACAAAAATGAGGAGAAGTTAGTTGTGCTAGTCCGCCCAGTTAGCCGTGCAGTCTAATGTTCTGCTTTCCGAGCGGGAAGGCATGCCGGTCCCCGGCACGAATCCGCCCAGCGGATTAGTGTCGAGGTCCGGTGTGCCAGCCAGTCTGTGGATGGTTTTTAAGGCGGTTTTCCATCTGCCTCGTCGAATGCAGGCTGTTTCCCCTTATTCCGCCTCAGTTACACTATGTCAGAAATTGCTGCGCAAACACTTTCTCCATGTACGCGTACACCATAATTACTCTACCCCGCAAACATTGGTGTTATACTCATCCGGTGTGAGACGTTCCCAGGGGGGATCCACTTGGGGTCGAACCGGACTATAACCCTAGGTTCGGTGTGGGACGGCAGTGGGGTGAGTGGACTGCTGTAGCCTGTTGTGGGGCTGTGTACCACTGAGGGCTACGGCGTGGACGAAGCCTCTCCGTCGTTTCTAGTTCCCCGGTCCCATAAAATACAATACAATAGTCGTGCTACTTTTATATGGCGAACATCAAAGAAACGCTGTAGAAATGGTACGGCGGTAGGTGAATGTCTGTCCCGATCGTCGCTGTCTGTCACACCAGGCACTTGCACGAATTATTAGGTCACTGCTGCAAACAGGCAGCCTTAATGTCAGAGGACGAGGATGAAGACGGCAAGGGGCAGAGCTCATGACGTAGCTGTTCTGGTTACGAGGCCTATCAATCTGCATGGTGAAGTGAGATGTATTGTCGAGGGATGTGGGTTCAGTCAGATGAGTGTCATTCGCAAATTGCGCTAACATAGATTCCTCTCTTTTCTGTCACTCCAGCAGGCCCTCCGAGGACGTGATTTCGAACGTCGTACAGAATTCTGTCGGTTTGCTCTGCAGCGCCGCCGTGTGCACTTTACCGACGAAGCGACGTTTATGAACCAGTGTCGTGTGAATTTACGTAATGTGCGCTACTAGGCAACGGAAAATCGACGCTGGCTTCGTCAGATACACCAATGATCATGCAGCGTAAATGCATGGCGTGGCATCATAGAAAATTCCGATGTGGTACCCAGCTTCATCCAAGGGGTACTAAATGAAAAACACATGCACAATTTCTTTCAAATATTCTACCTATTCTTCTAGAAACTCCAATTACGTAACGTTACGTCCCTTTCTCAATTCGTCTTATTTATATCTCACTCAAATATCAAATTCGTGTTGTTTGGGGAAGCCACAGGATCCGATAGATTCAGGCTCAAATTGGCTACTAGAGGCTCCGTATTCAGGTAGGGCTGGATAAGCGATTGTGTATGTGGTTCCAATAGGACGGCTGGCAGTCGCACTCTTCTGTTTTGCAGCTCAAATATTGAATTAAATGTTTCCTTACCACTGGACAGGACGGAATGCTGCAGTGCAATGGTCGACCAGGTCCCCTGATTTGACTCCTCTCGATTTCTTTGTACAGGGAGAACTGAAAGATGGACTCTGTCATGAACCCCAACTTAGCCAGACGATATGCGCGTTGAATAGTCACACCATACAACGGCGTGCTATCCAGTGTACTTTCATCGGTCCACCTATCTCTCGAACGGCGATTTCAAATGTGCCTCGCAGTAGATGGTAAACAATTTGAGCACATCCTTAAGGAAGGTGTAAAACTATGTTTCGTTAAGAAAAGTACATATTTTGTGGGCGACATGTTGTCAGTCATTCTGAATAAAATGCTTGGTTTATTTAAAGTTCATGTGCCTAATTACAGTTTCGAGTACTATCTATAGAAACATTTATGTGACAGCAGGTGTTTTAAATTTCAGAGTATTCAGGCGTCTCCAGACAACGACAGGCTAGATACTAAGAAAGTTAATACAGTAGTTCCTTTTTTCCGTGAATAGAGCTGTTCATCATAACGAATTATGGATGACCAACGATTCTGTTTCGACTAGGACAAGTAAGCAGCAACGGGAAGGGTTAACTGGTAAACTGCCCCAGGAAGTTGTAGTTGTTCTCAAAAAAACCTGCAAAAACACAAACATTTGAAGTAGTTTTCTTATGTCCCATTTGAAACACCAGAAGCAAGCATATGCCATAAATCCATTTACAAAAATCGTAGCTGACCCTGTATCTATGTCGTATAGGAAACGAGGTTTTATATTAGGACTGTCTTCCTGCATATAACGACAGAGCCTGGCATGAGAGCTGTGCTTGGAGGTGTTTACTTTGCGGTAGCTGGCTGTGGCGGCCTTGCTTTCCAATTTCAATACATTTTTCTGATTCTTTGGCGAAAGGTTTCAAAGTCAATATTAACAAGCGCTATGTCACTGTAATTCCCTTTCCAGGAGATATTAAATGTGGTTGTTGCGCAGTTGTGGGAAATATACCATCACATTTAAGAAAACCGTACTTGTTTTAATATCTCGGTTGGTATCAGAGTTCAGAGCATTATCCACACAAAACATTACATCCCCCTCAATGTGCTACCAATTGCGGGAAACCCTAATTCCACATTTTGGACCGTTCAATAAATAAAAGGGATGTTATGTCGTACATGACACACCTTGTATATTGAGCGATGAACTACTCGTAAGAGCCTTACATGGTTCTGAAATGTCGGCATTATGTACAATAACATAAATATAGCTGTTTGATTCTTGAGAAACTATTATGATTAGTGAGTGAATTCAAGGTAAAGGTAATGATGCAGTGGAACATAATTTAGGTGCCAAGCCATGATATGGCACTATAGACCTACTGCAATATTCGATGCTAACTTGTTATATATCAGTTTAGGAAGCATAGAGATGACATCAAATAATATTTTCGTTGTCAGTAATAACTGTGTGTGCTGTATGTAACGACAGATGTTCCGATGCCTTGGACCAGTGATACAGATGTGTGCATGTTTTTGATAAATGACGTATTTACCTTTAAAACAAGCGGGTTATTAGAGTACCAAGACACAGAACAAAATTACCTCTTTATGTATTTGCTTTGATAAATGTTCTTGTTGCATTTTCTATTCAGTTTAAATCTTTCAAGTAGAGAGAAGTTTTATCACAAGTATACTTTTTTAGTGGACAAATATTTTAACAATATCACATTTCATTGGTTTGGCAAAATATTTTTAATACAAACAATACCCTCTTATGTTTCATAAATTCCTTAGGTTAACAATGCAAGTTTTATCACCTCTTTCAAAACGTCAAGTACCTTTGTATGTAACCACTGATGACACTATATTTAGCTACAGAAAGTAAAAATGTTCTTATCTCAGTCAATTTTAACAGCATATACACTAAAGATTTTATCATCGCTTCAGTTTCTAGGACTTTCTGAACAAAAACAACATCACAAGTAACGTTTCGTCTCATCACTGAGAACGATCTTCAGCATTTCTGAATGTTAGAAGCTACGCGAATAAGGTTGGGCATAAGTCCGGAATCGTGCTTTCAAGCGCTTGGTATTTCAAAATATGGTAAAACTCGGTAGGGGATGGTCCTTTATATTCAACTTCCGATGGTGTACAACTCAAAATGCTGTTGTTATCGATTTGGCAGTACTTATGGAATGCTCTATAAAAGAACGGGTCAGCATCGGATGAGCGCAAAAGGCGTTGCAGCTGTACGCTGTAAGTATTTTTCGTGAGTACATCCCACTGGTTTTGATCTGAGCCACGTAGTGCGATGGAAAAATTTGATTGAAATCTGATGTCAACACCGTCAGATGCTTCACTCTTCTCATTTCTTTTGCTCAATAGAGGGGCACCTGGGAGATATCTACGTCGTCGCGAAGTGTTTTCTTTGAAATTACCTGAGGATCGTCCTGCATTGTTATCGAACAGTCTTAGTATATAATCTGTCACTACAGCAGTGAAGGAATCAGTGTATAGCTTCCTGTCAACCGTGACGTCATTTTCTGAATCCTTGATGAGTGTGCTGCAGAGAAGTTTGACAAAGTTGTTTCTCAACATTTGGAGCAACCATTTACTCTGGAGGAAATGGCTGGAGGTTTCATTATAAGTAAGAACTTCTCCAGTCTGCACGTCTCCATGAAGAGAGAACATCGCAGGAGAAAGCTTTTCATTTTGTTCCCTTCCTATAACTGCCTGTCGGGAAGTGTTCGAGCTGTTGTGTTTATAAAAGTTTTTTCGTACCTGATTCGTTGCCCATGGGTGTTTGCTAGTAGGGAGGTCAGTGTATTGGTGACTTAAAGCCGGTGTCGAGGAATGTGCTGTTGCTACGTTCTGCGACTGCAGGTATCGGAAATTTGTGCCGACTTGCTGGATTTGTGGTTCAGAGAAGTACGCGGGTGTTCGGTGTTGTGGAGTGTTGTAAGTAGCGACTGTTTGTTGGATTTGTGGCTGAGGGAAGTACAACGGTGTTTGTTGTTGTGGAGTGTTGTAGGCAGGCAATGGTTGCTGGATTTGCAGTTGAGTGGAGTATGGTGATGTTTGGTGTTGCGGGCTGTTGGAAGCAGGCGTTGGTTGATGGATTTGTGGTTGGCTGGCCCGCTGAGGAGTTTCTCGTCCAGGAAAGTACCCTGATGCTGGCCTCTTTGGGTTACCATAGTTAAAGAATCCTTGCTGGATTTGTGTTTGAATGGGTATTTGGTGTTTTGGGGTGTTGTAGGCGGAAAATGGTTGCTGGATTTGTGGTTGGGTGACTTGCTGAGGAGTTTCTCGTCCAGGAATGTTCTGTGCTGCCTGGAGCTGTGGCCTGTCGTAGTGGAGGAATCGTTGCTGGATTTGTGGTTCGATGGGTGTTCGGTGTTTTTGCGTGACATATTTGGAGAATGGTTGCTGAGTTTGTGGTTTGGTGGTCTGCTGAGGAGTCCCTTGTCCAGTAAAGTACCTGGAATCCCAGTGGTGTTGGCTGTTGTAGAGAGGGAATGGTTCCTGGTTTTGTGTTTGCATCATCTGCTGAGATTTTCCCCTCCCAGGAGAATGCGACAACACTGAGCGTTGTGTGTTATTTTGAGCAAGGTATATTAGCTGTTTTTGTGGTTTTCTTGCATTTTGAGTGTTTCCTGTCTCATACAAATCCGTGTTGTTCTTGGAAGCCACAGAACTCAACGGTGTTGTAGAACTATCGTCGATAGCTTTAGTCTTATTTTGGCTACCAGAGGGTGCATATTCAAGTACCGTTGGTAACAATCGGTAAGTTTCTGCATCTAAAGTTTTCTGTTCTTCGGGGAACAAACGATTTCGTTCCGAGGCTGCTCTGTTTGTTTCACCTGTGTCATACTCCACTATACTGATGTCGTTTCTGTTGATAACGTCCTCGGAGCCTTTGCTTTGTCCGTTAGAAATTGCTGGAGGACTTGATGACGCTCCGCCGTAAGCTTTAACGCCCGTCGTGGTAGGAGCCATACGTGACTCCATAAACGGATCCTGTCTGTCTTCTGTTTTATTTAGGCGCTTTGCCATGTGAGCTATATTATTGATAAGGAGATTATTTAATAGCCTATGTTGTGCTAAATAATATACCGGTAATGCTCTAGAAACGACGGTGTCGGTATCTTCAGCGGCTGTACTCTCAAGTATATCACTCAGTTCAGTCGAATATTTTGAAAGGACTTGTTTCACCGACGCTTTCGCCTCTTTTTCAAAATACGATGTGTTGCCTGTTACTTTGTTGCCAGGGAGGTCCGGCACTTGCAACCGTGCTTGATCTGGAATTGTTGTAGCCACTTTCTTAAACAAATCTTTTATGTTGCTTGCAAGTGCCGTGGAAGCCCTAATGTTCTCCAGTAATTTTGTATAGCTAGTGGCGAGCTTCGTAGCATCGTGTCTTTCGACTACCGATTGATCCAAAAGTCTGGGCAGAAGGGAATCGCTGTTTTCTTGATTTTCAGTACTGTCTCTCTGAGAGACATCATTTTCAGCACTTTTTCTTTTGGACGCGTCTTGTCCATTAACCGAATTTCGTCCGAGATCACTGATCATGGTACTTTCATCATTAACAGAACTGACCTTTCGACTCTTTTCCTCAGGTTCGTCGGAGGAACTCCCTTTCTTAAGCGTTTCGTCTGTGACCTGCGGCCGTGGATAAGGAGCTCCGTCGACATTTGTGCTGGTCGGCAGCTCTGGAGTCCCTCGTGCAACTGACCGCCTTCCCCTCGCCATCCAGTTAGGATGATTCGTAGCAAACGTTGGATATGCCACTGGTCTGTTTGCATCGCTTGCAGCAAATTTCCTGTCGGGTAAGACAGGCACTTTTGGAAAGGCAGCTCGAGCTTCAGTGTTACCTACAAGCGTTTTCCCGCTGATCTTGCTAACGTCTGGAAAAGCATGCAAGTTCTCGCCCTCTTTGCCTCTGTTTTGGAGAGCAGTTCTTCCAGTGTTTCCTCTGCCCACTGTTTTAGCTACATTGGTTCCATGGTCTGTGTAACTGCTGCGACCATGAGGACTGGAAACCTGGAATTCTTGGGAATCAGATTTTCTTCCGTGAAAGAGAAGCTGATAAGTTCCGTTCGTTACTTTGTTTCCGGAAATCTTTCCTTCTGAGCGTGATTCCATGCTCTTGCCGCTGCGAGCGGAGGCATCGGCGTCGTTATGCCGTCCTGACTTTATAGCCTGATCCTTTAACGAACTCCTTGAAATCGCAGCATCGTTGTTTTTTTCTCGGGGTGTATCTTCTTTTAACTGATTACTGACTAGCGATTTTCCCGTAATCCTCTCTGATTCGCCTGCTACCTCTGTATCTCCGAAACCTGAGTTTCTCATTAGTGGCTCATTCATGTTGACCATGCTCTCGCGAATGAGAGACGCAACTGAGCCACTGTCAAATATTTTGAAACTGTCTGAGACGGCTGTTGATTTTGAAGCGCTAGGCTGTTTTAAATCTTTTGTTCCTGAATCTTTCGTCTTGTTTTTATCATTACTGTTATGACTTTCGAACATTTGATTTTCAGCGTTGAAGTACCTCGTCTGTTGTTCATTGTGATTCGATCTGGATTGTAACGACTGATTGTCATTCTCTGCAGGTTCATGTAATCTGTCCTTAACGGTACCAACTGTTAACTTTGAGGCGTTGCTTTCCTGTGAAACCCTTACTTCAGCGTCATTAAATGACGTTACTCTCTTCTCATCAGTCAACTTAGTACCATCAATGCGTGGAGACGTCTCAGCTGTACCTTGAGGCCCTTTGTTTTCATCGTTTTCCTGAAAGAGGGGAATCGAATCATGTCCATTACGCTGCCCTCCTGTATCTTCAATTTCGGCTTTTTCTGTAGACCCAGAGGACGACTTAGCGTCTATTCTAGTGACGGTAGCTGTATTATTGTGACCATCTCCACCTGCATGGGAACCAACCTCAGGAACTATGCCAATTAGCTTTAGCTCTCGAGAACGTGGTTCATCTAAGGTAACACGAACGCTCGGCGTATCTTCTAACGCCTCAGAAGAATCGTCTTCCGGGGACAGTGCTTTTAATGAAAGAAGTCGCAGTTCATTCATATTTTGGTGGTATAATTCAGTTAAGCGTTTTCCTTTGGCAACGGCGTATTGGATACCTGAGGCCAAAGCAATTTTAGTGGAGTAATCAGAGTCTTCACTGATACTTATTTCTTGCTCTATTGACGGTACGTCCAAACCTGTCTTCAAACCTGGTGCGTGGTGCGAAACAATCTCTTGGTATATGTCCACGAATTCTTTTGAAATTTGACGAAGTCTAGTAAGAATCTCTACGAATTCTTTCGCTCCAGTTGGTACCTTGAGGCTGGTAGTGTTACTTCCAAATCCGTAAGCAGTGCCATCGAAGTTGTTTCCTGCTGACCTACTCAAAGAGTTTCTACGCCTGCGCGGAGGAATGCGTGATTGTTTGCCATACGATGAGGCTGCCTGAACTGATAGCCGGATGCTATGCTGGTCAGTGTCCTGCTCTGTGGCCGATACAGACGCCTGGTTTCGCGGCTTTACAACATCGCTGGAAGACCACTTATCGTTCTTGATACTTTCGTCTACTTCTGTGGCGATGTGTCTGGTGGAAGGAGGGCTATTTTCATGCTGGTCATCAAGGTAAAGGTGAGTCAAGTTCGAACTGCTTGCGCTGTCAGACCTCGACGTCTGATTTTCACTGACTGTCGAGACTGACAATTTTGTGGCTACTGCGGATGCATCCCTTTGAGACTTTATATCTTTAACTGTTTCGACGATGTGCTCAACTTCCGGAGCGTCTTTGTCTGCAACCAGATCTTCACTGTTTCTATTTGCAGCATCTTCGCCCATTGCATCGAGAGAACGCTGAGGTGACATCAAACTACTGTCGTTGTTCGACATTGAAGTGAGACTTCTTCCAGCGTTCGAGAGTGAGGAGTTGGCGACTGATACGAACAGGTTTCCTTCACGCGTCTTGCCGTGACTGGGACTCTGCTTCGCGGCGACCTTTTCCCCCTCAGTCCGCGTGCGAGTATTTCTATTTGCGGTTGTATACTGCATATTACTGGATATGCGACCAGGGCCGAGGGTACGCTGTGGTACCATTGGGTTGACTGCATCGCTCATCATGAAACCACGGTATGACGGAGCCCCATGCGTTTGCGTTGAACTTTGCTGTCTCGTAGTGGGGAACCGCGCACCACCTGAAAAGGAAGTTGTAAGTATATTTGGAGAGTACTGGCGAACTGACGTACATAAATTGATTTGTTTCGTTCATACTGGCGTCCACATTCACACATTTGGTAGGCAATTATAAATAAACAATTCCAAGAACAAAACAGTGCTATTGCTAAAATACACACCGTGCATCGTCATCACTTTAAAAATAACACCATAAAAAGGGGGGATGTATCATACACGGCCGGATAAAAATTAGTACACCCTTTTAGAGATTCCTGTTTCAATCAAGATTCATTGTTGCAACAGTGCATATGGGGTCCATGAAATGATTAAATTTACAGATTAATAGCATAAGGGTTTCTGAGGTCCCAGGTATCAACACATGCTGAAACACACTTATTTGGCCGGCCGGAGTGACCGTGCGGTTCTAGGCGCTACAGTCTGGAACCGAGCGACCGCTACGGTCGCAGGTTCGAATCCTGCCTCGGGCATGGATGTGTGTGATGTCCTTAGGTCAGTTAGGTTTAAGTACGAGGGTTATTCCAAAAGTAAGGTCCGATCGGTCGCGAAATGGAAACGACTATGAAAATCCGATAAAGCTTTGCACAGATGTGTTGGGTAGTGTCTCTAGTACAACCCCAGTTAGCATCACGTCGCTCTTCTCATTTCTGAGTTCGCAGTGAGTGCGTAAAGATGTCTAGAAAATAGTGTCTGCCGCCAAGTACGAGGGCCTGGTGAGAAATTTCGCCTGGAGCTATGCAGCCAACATTACATAACTGTCGTGCTGTTTCGTCTTCACGACAATTCTCAGCCGCATTCTGCAGGGGCAATGAAGATGCTCCTGCATCGTTTTCAAATGGAAATGTTAGATTACCCACAATACAGTCCGCAATTGTCTCCCCCTGAGTTTCATCTCTGGTCACATGAACCGCTGTCTTTGACGACAACATTTTGACACAGACAACGAGGTGTAGGCCAGCGTGGAGAATTGGCGGAAAGCACTGGCGGCTGCCTTCTATGATGAGGCTATTGAAAAGTTGGTACAACGCTATGACAAAAGTCTAAGTCAGAACGGCGACTACGTAGAGAAGTAGCTGAAAGGTGTAGCTAATTGTTACAAGTAAAACATTTCTGATGTTCACTGTGGTTTCAATTTGGCAATCAATCGGACCTTACTTTTGGAATAACCCTCGTAGTTCTAAGTTCTAGAGGACTGATGACCTCAGAAGTTAAGTCCCATAGTGCTCAGAGCCATTTGAACCATTTTTTGTATGTGATACAGCCTATCATAGGCAGCACACCGCGCCTGGTACACGCGGCGCTCGGGGACCAGAGCACAGCTACGACACCTGAAGAAGGGCTTATAACAGTGCGAAACCGGTCGAGTGAAAATAAAGAAATTTACAACTGAAGCTATGTTTTCAACCTCTGCTCATGTAGTTGTTGGTTGACGAGTCACACGAGTCACTTTTCGTCCCCTCATATCCAAAACGTGCTCGGTTGAAGACAAGTCAGTAGGTCGTGCTGGTCAGGGAAGTTGCCGCACCTCTTGTAAAGCACTTTGAGTTGAATGGGCAGTGTGTGGGTGAGCAATATCCTGGTGGAACATCACACCACTTTCTGTTACAAGAACGGCAAAAGAATGGATCTAACATTCTGCAAACATCGAGCACTGGTTAGCGTCCTCTCCAGAAATACCAAACCTGAATGAAACTTCTAGTTTATCGCACCTCAGGCCTTACGACGTGGGCTGCGGCCAGTGTGTCTTGGACGAGTGAAGTCTACGAGACAGCGAGCACCAGGTCTACATCGTATGCAAAAACGACCATCACTTACGTGCAGTCGGAATTTGCTTTTAGTGCTGAAGACCATGGCGTGCCATTCTATCTTCCAAGTGATCCTCTTATGACACCAGTTGAGCCGTGCATGTCGATGCTTTGGCATGAGTGGAAGACAGGGCAGAAGTGTGCCTACCCATTGTATTGCATTGTATCTTAACCGGGGACCTAGAAACGACAGAGAGGCTCTGTCCCCGCCGCAGTCGCAGTGGTCCACAACCCCACGATGACTACCGCAGTCCACTTCACCCCACCGCCGCCCCTCACCGAACCACTCTTTCAGGGTTATTGTGCGGTTCGGCCCCCAGTGGACTCCCCCAGGGAATGTCTCACACCAGACGAGTGTAACCCCTATGTTTGTGTGGCAGAGTAATGATGGTGTACGCGTACGTGGAGAAATTCTTTGCACAGCAATCGCCGACATAGTGTAGCTAAGGCGGAATAAGGGGAACTAGCCCACATTCACCAAGGCAGATGGTAAACCACCTAGAAACCATCCACAAACTGGTCAGTTCACCGGACCTCGACACAAGTCCGTCGGACGGATTCGTGTTGGGGACCAGGCATTCCTTCCCAATCCGGAAAGCCGTGCGTTAGACCGCACGGCTAACCGTGCCTGCCCATGGTCTCACTTCTAATAACAGGTTACTCAAAAGCCCTATGTGTCAAAACCCGTCTTATCTGTGCTGTGGTAGCCGTACGATCTGCCACTGGTGCCCTTACTACAGGACGATCCTGGCTGGTGCATGTGCTTTGTGGATGTCCAGCACCTCATTTACGGGTGTGAGAACGTTCACATGACTAATGATACCAGCATCGTTGCACAACTGACGCAGCACGTCCAACTTTTGTGGCGATTCTCCGAAAGGACCATCCCGCCACTCGGAAGGTCACAATTTGACCCCTTTAAAACTCACTCATTTGGCTGTAGGAAGAGCCTTCTGGCTGTGAATATTCCCTATTAGACGTTAGACACAAATGGTGCACTGGTAGCTATGCCACTATGCTATCTGTTGGCGGACGACATTGAAACCATTATCAGTACATCTACTATCCACCCAGATAGCGTTTTCCGTCATCATATTTAAATCGACCTCCTCTTTCCAACTGTTCTAATTTTTTCCCGTCAGTATAGTATTCATTTTCTTGATTGTTCCTGTCGCTGGTAATCTTTACCGTCATACAATACTGTAAATGATGATATGTGTTGTGATATTTCAAAAACAGGAGACCTGGAGACACTAGAAGGTTTCAGATGGACTACATAATGGTAAGATAGAGATTTCGCTGGCATATTTTAAATCGCAGAACATATCCAAGAGCAGATGTGGACTCTGATCATAATTTCTTGGTTATGGTTCAAATGGCTCTGAGCACTATGGGACTTAACATGTGAGGTCATCAGTCCGCTAGAACTTAGAACTACTTAAACCTAACTAACCTAAAGACATCACACACACCCATGCCCGAGGGAGGATTCGAACCTGCGACCGTAGCAGCAGCGCGGTTCCGGACTGAAGCGCCTAGAACCGCTCGGCCACACCGGCCGGCTTTCTTGGTTATGAAATGCAGATTAAAACCGAAGAGACTGTACAAGACAGGAAGTTAACGAGATAGGACCTACATAAAATGAAGCAACCAAAGACTGTTGAGAGTTTTCAAAGGGGCATTAATACACGATTGACTGGAGCAAGGGAAAGCACTACAACAGAAGACGAATAGGTATTTTTGAGAGATGAAACAGCAAAGTCAGCAGAGTATCAAACAGTCAGAAGACAAGGACACGTAGAAATCCTTGAATAATGCACGAGATATTAATATTAGTTATCGAAAGGAAAGAAATACAAAACTTCAGGAAATCAGGAAAGCAATAGGGAATACATAAGACTCAGAATTGGGATTTACAGAAGATGCAAAATCGCTGAGCCGGGATGGCTAGACGACAAATGCAAGGATGCAAGGTAGTAGAAGCGTTCATGTCTAGAAGAAATATAAATGCCGCCTATAGGAAAATTAAGGAGATCTTAGAAAAAAAGAGAAGCAGTTATATGGATATCAAGAGACTTGGTAGTAAGACAGAAGTAAGCAAAGAAGGGAAATCTGCAAGGTGGTAGGAATATGTAGAAGAGCTATAGAAGAGAAACGAGGTTGAAAACAACATCATAGAAAAATAAGAAGAAGAATCAGGTAGAGCAACTAGATGTTAAGCCCTGGATTAGTATCGTAGGCTAATACGAAACACTTGTAAAAATTCTTCACTGCCGACGCTAGGAGTCAGGCCGCCTGAGTCAATGACTGACAGACTGGCAGCTAGGAGGAAATGCTGAGCAGGCTGAGATGAGCAGAGAACCGATTGTGACCTTCGTGACCGGCCAAGCACCCCAGTCCGTAAACGAAGCACAGTGACAGCACGGTAACAGAAAGATATCATCAAACTGGTGACAGAGTAAGCCTAGTTATAACGCAGCAGTAACTATTCAGCCACTTACGCAACAGAAAGAAACGACTAAAAGACGAAATCTGAAACCGCACGAGCTGACCATACGAGAAAACCAGTACACAAGCCGGCAGCGGAGTGCATGAAAAAGCACCAGCATAAATACCATGCCTTTCTCAGTCTCGAACTCGGTTGCAGCTGTCCTCTGGTACAGATGAGGCTATGTCTGTCGACCCTCGGTGCGCATAATCGTCTACAGTCACCTATGGAGTCGCAAGTCTCGCTGGAGAGACTCTGCCACTTTAAGCTACTAGACTTGACCATCAGTGCCAAGAAGCTGTACGCTATCGGCCGTCGTGTAGGGGAGCTACTATCACTGCTCGCCCCATTCCTGCAGCTGACACTGATGCTGCTGGTCTCTGTCTCTCAACTGGAGGCCGGCGGTCAGATTCTACAGGACAACGAGTACTACAAGGTAGGCTGGAGGGCGGTCTCCTGGTTGCACGTTTTCGACTAGAGCACTTCGGAGATCAGCCTGCAGAGACTGCATTCTGTTGCTGTTCATCGAGGTCCACCTCAGCGACCTGCCGTAACTACACGCGCCCGCTACGGCTGATTGGTTCCGCACATCGCTGGTCTGACTGTACTGCCAGCGCCCGGGGAAGACAATCCTGCGTTTCTGATTATTGAATGTTTCGTTGTCAATAACGTTGCCTTGATGCTCTTGACCATGAACAGATCCTCCTCACTGCACAATCTTGACAACCGTATGGTCTCGAATCGGACAGCTTAGAAAGCTCTAGGTCGAAATACGGCACTTGGATTGGACAACATTCCCTCAGAATTATTGACTTTGTTGGGAGAGGAAGACATAACAAACCATTCCACGTGGTGTGCAAGATATATGGTACATGTGGATTTCCTCATAACTAAAAAATAATGTAATACTCCCAGTTACCAAGAAGTCATATACTGTCAATTTATTCATGTGTACTGAAGAACGGAAACGGTGGTAAAGTCAGCCTAGAGGGAAGATCGGTTTGTGTTCCGGAGAAATGTAGGAACAAGCATGGCAATACTAACCATCTGGCTTTTCTTAGAAGATACAGTGAAGAAAGACAAATCTACGTTCATAGCATTAGTAAGTTTGGAGAAGGCTCGAATAAACTCCTTGAAATGATGAAGGTAATAGCCTCAAATACAGGGAGCGAAAGGTTATTTACAATTTTTTGTACAGGAATAGGGAGCGAAAGGTTATTTGCAATTATTTGTACAGGAATCAGACTGTAGTTTTTAACAGTTGCAGGGGGAAGAAATAAAAATACTTTGAGATTTGTTGTTCAATTGTTATTATGACAGACACGACAAAAGCAATGGAAGAGCAGTTGAACGAAATGGATAGTGTCTTGAAATTAGGTTATAAATGAAGTTGAACAAAAGTAAAACAAGGATAATAGATCGCAACCGAATGAAATCATACGTTGCTGAAAGAAAGAAATCAGGAAATGAGACACTAAATGTGGTAAATAAATTTCTCTGTTTTCGCAGCACAGCAACTGACAATCGCCGAAGCAGAGAGAATACAAAATGGAGATGCACAATATATATAAAAATATTCTGAAGAAGAGAAATTTGTTGACATCTAATTCCTATTTAAGTGTTAGGAAGTATTTTCTTAAGGTATTTGTGTGGAGTGTAACCATGTACGAAAGTGAAGTGTGGAAAATAATCAGTTCACACAGGAAGATAATAGAAGCTTTTGAAATGTACTGTTACAGAACAATGATGAAGTTTAGATGGGTTGAAAGAATAACTAATGGAGAGATATTAAATTGAATTGGAGAGAAAAGAGGTATATGCTACAATTTGTCTAAAATATGGGATTGGTTAACAGGACACATCCTTGAGCATCAAGGAATAGTCATTCTTTAAATTTCATTTGGGCCATATATATCACACTGCCGACAGCTTTGTACAAACGTAAAATCGAATATTCAAGATTATTTTACCGTGTCTACACAGGAACAATACTTACAGATAATTAATCTTGCCATTACATCAGCTACAGACAAAATATAATATACGAAAGACTCAACAGAGATTGGGGAGCATGTACATGGAGATTAGGATTTTTATGCAACAACGAATAGATTCCAGAGTATTACTGACTTTTTTGGAAGACTGAAAGATGCTAGTTTTCTGTCAAAATTCGCCAACTGACAGACTTGTCATGCAAAGGAGATTCTCATACCTCTTCACTTATCCTGTAGTGAGTTTTACTAGTATATTCATTTTACTGTTACACTTGGGGTTTCAATAGACTGCAATAGCCGTTTGAGTCTAATACTATCAGCAGGTTCTGGAGCCTCGCGTAACGACCATATATGAGAGCTTCTCCACTCACTATTGCCCCTGTTGTGAAAACTGAACAGTTTGGGGGCAGATGAAGTTAATTGGAATATGTTTGCTTGGGGACAATAAAGGAGCATCTTACCAGCGAAATTTCTTGATATCAACAAACTTAGACCAATAAAGGTTAATTTAAGAAATGAAACTGAAATTGATTGTTCTGAATCAAATTTTTGTACAATTGTAATGGTGGAAATGGGACTTTTCCAACTGATACTTGATGGAATTTGAAATGGGACTATGTAGCTATCGGACTGAAGCCAACAGCCGATGATACGTTATGAGGGTAATGGTGCCACTTGTAGAGAGTAAAGATACCGCGTTTCCAGTATAGGCTTTGCGAGCAGAAGATTATCCCTCATTATTCGTGGGAGGATGCTTAATCTACTATTAGGCTGCTGAATATTGTGACAAATAAATTTTATCGTCAAGTACTTACGTCGAACATATAGCGGAGGTTCAGCAACTAGTAAGGCATTCGAAAGAGTTGGTCGCTTTGTTCCAAGGAATATCTGCAGCATCGGAAATGTGCCTCGTCAAGTTTATGAAGTGCACGTTCAGCAGCTTTTGATATAAGAAGTATCCATGATTAATGACTGAGGAGACGAGACCCTTCTACAGTATCAGGAGCATGCAAAGTTCTGCATCCCACCATGTTCGCGGACAGATCACATTGCGTTAATGCTGTTTGCAGTTGTCTTGATTACTAGAGATACGTTAACAGTCCGTGTTAAGCGCATGCAAAATAAAATACCTTAAAATTTCGCTTTAACGGATTGTGAGAAAGAGAGACATCTTAACAAAATATTTCTGCTGGTCAGTCGTACCCTACTGCGGCTGAAGTGAACTACAGAAGATTTCTCGATTGAAACTGTTAGACCATTGACTTCCAACCAGCAGATTAGAGCGCAAATGTTCCTTCAACACTTACACCCCACATCTTCCTTCATAAAGCTAGGCAAACAGATTGAAGATCTTTATACGTAAAAAATAAGTATAGATCGTCTGGACGCTTCAGAGTTTTAGCGTCTCATTTTCATTGACGTCCTTAACTCACACGTGCAAAAATATAAAGGGCGCTGCACGAGGATCGAGTAGTATGTCGTGGAATCTTATACACGTACACAAATACGGACGCAGACACGGATACACACATACACACACACAGCAGCGCGTGCTTTAGGAAGATTTGAATACTAAACAGAAAAATCTTTTGGACTGACCGTATAGCTTAATTTTTAAACAGAATCGGAATTTAGGTGTTGTGACATGCACTCTTAACGTCAGTAGATACTGCTTTAAGATACTGTCTGTTGTTGAATGCTCAAGGAATTTCAGAGTGTAGAATAGAAAGAGTATAGAGGTAATGCAGGAGTAAGTTTAGAAATGAATAACAAAACAGGAATGCGGATAAGCTACTATGAACAGCATAGTGAACGCATTATTGTAGCCAAAATAGACACAAAGCCAACACCCACAACACTAGCACAAGTTGTGTGTCAACTAGCTCCGAAGATGTCGAAGAGACTGAAGAAATATATGCGGAGCTAAAACAAATTATTCAGATAGTTAAGGAAGACAAACATTTAATTATGATGGGGAACTGGAATTCGATAATAGGAAAAGGAATACAAGGAAAAATGGTAGGTGAATATGGACTTGGGGGAAAGACGAAGCCACCTGGTAGGATATTGCACGGAGAATAATTTAATCAACAGAGACGCTTGGTTTAAGAATCATGAAAGATGGTTATATACGTGGAAGAGATCTGGAGGCACCAGAGGTTTCAGATTGATTATATAATAGTAACACAGAGATTTCTGAACCTGATTTTAAATTGTAGGACGTTTCCTGCGATAAATGTGAACCCTGACGACAATGTGTAGGTTATGAACTGTAGATTAAAGCTGTAGAAATTGCAAAAAGGTGGAAAATTTAGGAGATGGGATTGGTTAAGTTGAAAGAACCAGGGGTTGATGAAAGTCTCAGAGCGAGCATTACACCACGTAAGACTGGAACCGGGGAAACGATAGAAGACGAACGAATAGATTTAAGAGATGAAATAGTGAAGGCAGCAGAGGATCAAATAGGTAAAAAGGTCACATGTAGTATAAATTCTTGGACAACACAGGAGATATTGAATTTAACTGATGAAAGGGAAAACTTTAAAAATGCAGCAAATGACGCAGGTGAAAGGGAATAAAAACGTTTAAAAAATAAGTCTGATAATAAGTGCAAAACGGCTAAGCAGGAAAGGCCAGAGGACAAATATATTTCACTAGAGGAAAGATAGATACAGCCTATGGAAAAATAAAAGAGGTCTTTGGAGAAAAGAGAAGCAGCTGTTTGAATATTAAGTGCTCAGATGGAAAACCAGTCCTGAAAAAAGACGGGAGAGCGGAAAGGTGGAAGAAGGATATGGACGGTATATGCAATGGAGGTGAAATTGAAAGCAGCATTATAGAAAGAGAAGAGGACCTAGATGAGGATGAGATGGGATGTATGATACGGCGAGAAGAATTTGACAGAGCACTGAAAGATCTAAGTCGAAACAAGGCCCCTGGGATAGACGGCATTCCGTCAAGTCTACTTATAGATTATGACAATTATTCCGTCTGATGTGCAAGATGTGTGAGACAGGGGAAATACTTTCAGACTTCAAGAAAAATTTAATAATGTAAGTCTCAAAGAAAGCATGTGCCGACACCTGTGAAAATTACCCGTCACTTTAACAATTCTTAGTTGCAAAATGCTAATGAAAATTATTTACGGAAGAATGGAAAAAATCTGGTAGAAATCGACCTCGTGGAAGATCATTTTGGGTTTCAGAGAAATGTAGGAACACATGAAACGATACTGACCCTACGATTTACTTCAGTGGATAAGTTAAGGAAAGGCAAAGCTACGTTTATTGCATTTGTCGACTTAGAGAAAGCTTTTGGCAGTACTCACAGGATTACTCTCTTTGAAACTGTGAAGGTAGCAGAGGTGAAATAAAGAGATCGAAAGGCTATGTACAACTTGTTCACAAACCAGACGTCAGTTATAAAGAGTCGAGGGGCACGAAAGGCGAGCAACGGTTGAGAAGGGAGTGAGAGAGGGTTCTAGCCTACCCCGACGTTATTCAATCTGTACATTGAGCAAGCAGCAAAGGAAACAAAAGAAAAATCTGAAGTGGGAACTAAAATCTAGGGAGGAGAAATGAAAACCTTGAGTTTTGGCGATGACACAGTAATTCTGCCAGAGACAGCAAAGTACTTGGAAGAACAGTTGAACGGAATGGGAAGTGTCTTGAAAGGAGGGCATAAGATAACGTAAACAAAAGCAAAACAAGGATAATGGAATGTAGTAGAATTAAATCATGTGATGCTGAGGGAATTAGATTAAGAGATGAGACACTCAGAACAGCAGACGAGTTTTGCTATTTGGGCAGCAAAATAACTGATGATTGTCGAAGTTGAGGATATAAAATGTAGAACGGTGGTGGCGAGAGAAGCGTTTCTGAAAAAGGTAAATTTGTTAACATCGAATACAGGTTTCAGTGTTAGGAAGTTTTTCTGAAAGTTTTTGTCTGGAGTGTAGCCATGCATGGAAGTGAAACGTGGATGATAAACAGTTTGGACAAGAAGAGAATAGAAGTTTTTGAAATGTTGATATACAGAAGAATGCTGAAGATCAGAGCAGTAGATCGCGTAACTAATGACATCGTACTGAAATGAACTGATGAGAAAAGAAATTTATGTCACAAGTTGACTAGAAGAAGGATTCGGTTGATAGGACACATTCTGAGACATCAAGGGATCATGAATTTAATACTGGAGGGAGGTGTGGGGGTTAAAAATCGTAGAGGAGACCAGAAGATGAATGCAGAAAGCAGATTCAGAAGGATGCAGGTACCAGTAGTTATTTAGAGATGAAGAGATTTGCACAAATAGAGTAGCATGGAGAGCTGCATCAAATAAGTCTTCGGACTGAAGACTACATCAACAACAACAACAACAACAACAACAACAAAATCACGGGTTAACTGATCTTGAAACTCCTACAGGCGAAGAATGATGAGAGTACATGCTGGCTCTTGGGTGTGTGTAATGTTACTAGAATCTTCCAGGTTGAGACTGCAAACACAATCTTCTTTTCGGACTTTGAAAAAGAGCAAATCATCATCGTGAGAGGCAAGAGAGCTTCGTACGAATATTAACAGATCGCACAAACAGCTTGCTGTAGTGCAGTGATGCAGAATGAATGATGGCGAGATGGTCTCAGGACAAGAAGAGTATTCAGCTGCATTCGTCTATTCGTCATAGACGGTCGACACTCCTACGATTTTCTCTTGTGTAAATTGACTGTATTACCTTGTTACTAACAGTCTTGGAGACGAGAGGCTGGAGTACCTAAAACAGTGGTGGGAGACAGACTGAAATGGAAGAAGATTACACGGAAGTTATACACTCACTTTTTTCTAACTGTTTTGAGACTCTTAATAACTTCAATCCCCGACTGAACCGTACAAAGAGGAACAGTCCGGTTTTGACTCGAAGTGGTGCTTCTAAGTCAGTTTTAAAATAATATAATGTGTTGTTGACCCTTTTTTTTTTGTTTGGACCTTACCTGTGGATACGATTTTGTCCCTCCTAATTTATGTACACTGACGGAAAAAAATTGCAACACCAAGAATGAGTTGTGTGACATAAACGAAAGTTGGTCGGCGTGTTTAGTACATCTGAAAGATGATGTCTACTCAAATTTCGCGCTAGTGGCATAAGAGTGTCGGATAGACAGTCAGTGAAAGAGAACCTCTGGTACCTGCTGCTAAGAAGGCGAGTACACCGTTCGTTTGTTGTATATTTTTACGAGCTTCCAGCAGGAGAGACTTATTTATTTACAGATACCTGTATAGTTACTAGATTACTTTTGTAATTTCTTGCGTGTTTGAATGCCTACTAGGCACAAGATTTTATATTAATAACAAAGTAGCATACTGTACCACCGTTACTATCGACCCTTATATCGACCCTCGGATTGTACAGGCTTTTGTTTGTTTTGGTTAGTATAGCTCAGTGTCGTTTAGACCATTAGTGAGAGAGCACCTAGAATTCCTGCTGCTAATAAACTGAGTACACCATTCATTTGTTGTGTATTTTTATGAGCTTCAAATGGGAGCGACTGCAGTAATGGATAGGAACTGTGACTGCTGTGCACAGATGCAAACTGAATTGGCGACCCTTCACTCACAGCTCCAGGCTGCATTGGCTTCTGTCACACAGCTTGAGGCTGCTGCCAAGGGGCATCACTTTGGGGGGTTGGACGCGGGGATGCAAGGGACGTCGAGCACGTCCCTCATGTTCCCAGTTCAGTACAGTGCTGTGGCTGCCCTGGGTACTGCCTGTACTGAGGTTGATCCCTCACCTGTAGTCGAGTGGGAGATCATTCCAAAGTCTGGCAGGCAGCGAAAAACTTTCTGAGGGGCCGATCATAGGTCCTCCTTGGTTCGTTTCACAAACAGGTTTTGGGTGTTGTTTGTGGCTGACAAGGTCTCTGAGCTGTTCCAGAGGAAGCTTCTTGGCCCGCAGGGTTTGGGCATTCACAGAGGGTGGGTTTGCTGGTAGTTGGGAGCTCCAACGATAGGTGCGTAATATGGCCCCTTAGGAACATGGCTGCCAAGGAGGGGAAGGAAACCAGTGTGCACTCTGTGTGCATATTGGGGGGGGGGGGGGAGAGGAGAGGAGTCATCCCAGATGTGGAAAGACTGCTTCCGGATACCATGAAGAGTACAGGGTGCAGCCAACTGCAGGTGGTGGCTCATGTCGCTTCTAGTGATGTATGTCACTTTGTATTGGAGGAGATTTTCACTGGTTTTGGGCGGCTAGTGGAAATGGTAAAGACTGCCAGTCTTGTTTGTGAGATTAAGGCAGAGCTCACCATTTGCAGCATCGTCAATAGAACCGACTGTGGTCCTTTGGTGCAGAGCTGAGTGGAGGTTCTGAATTAGAGGCTCAGGCGGTTCTGTGGCCGTGTAGGCTGCAGATTCCTTGGCTTGCGCCATTGGTTGGTGGGTTTCCGGGTTCTGCTTAATAGGTTGGGAGTCCACTACACACAGGTAGCAGCTACACATGTAGTGGGGGCTGTGTGGAAGGGACTGGGCAATTTTTTAGGTTAGAGGCCCTCAAGGTACCACAGAATGGGCGTCTGTCTGAAAGGAGGCAGGAAACAACACAGTAAGTTAGTAGTACAAAAGATCGGTAGTATAGTTGTAAATTGTTGTAGCTGTGTTGGAAAACAACCAGAGCTCCAAGCTCTAATATAAAGCACTGAAGCTCAAATAGTTATAGGTACAGAAATCTGCCTAAAGCCGGAAAGAAGCTCAGCAGAGATTTTTTCTATCGGTCTAACAGTGTTCAGAAACGAAAGATTAAATACAATTGGTGGTGGAGTATTTATTGCTGTCAGAAGTAGTTTGCTTTGTAGTGAAATTGAAGTAGATAGTTCCTACAAAATAATATTGGTAGAGGTTATACTTGACAATGGAACTAAACTATTAATTGGGTCATTTTACCGAACCCCTGACACAGAAGATACTGTTGCTGAACAGTTCAAGGAAAACATGAGTCTTATTTCAAATAGGTACCCCACTCACAGACTTATAGTCGGTGGTGACTTTAATCTACCCTCAATGTGCTGGAAAAATTACATGTTTAAAGCTGGCAGCAGTCATAAAACGTCATCTGAAATTGTACTGAATGCTTTCTCAGAAAATTATTTTGAACAATTAGTTCATAAGCCCACTTGAAGTGTAAATGGTTGCTCCTGGTAGAGCAGTTGCCCGCAAAAGGCAAAGATCCCGAGTTCGAGTCTCGGTCGGGCACACAGTTTTAATCTGCCAGGAAGTTTCATATCAGCGCACACTCTGCTGCAGAGTGAAAATCTCATTCTGGAAACATCCCCCAGGCTGTGGCTAAGCCATGTCTCCACAATCCCCTTTCTTTCAGGAGTGCTAGTTCTGCAAGGTTCGCAGGAGAGCTTCTGTAAAGTTTGGAAGGTAGGAGACGAGAAACTGGCAGAAGTAAAGCTGTGAGTACCGGGCGTGAGTCGTGCTTCGGTAGCTCAGTTGGTAGAGCACTTGCCCGCGAAAGGCAAAGATCCCGAGTTCGAGTCTCGGTCGGGCACACAGTTTTAATCTGCCAGGAAGTTTCATATCAGCGCACACTCCGCTGCAGAGTGAAAATCTCATACTGATGGTACTGATCAGTATTGGGGCAAAGTCAGTTCTACCCCACAGGGTGCCCCAAAAGCTCCATCACAGTGATGTAATCGAAGATGGATGCCATTACATCATTCACGATGGCAGCTTTTGGTGAGAGGTTTGAATTTTGGGAGGAAGATAGGCCAATTGGGCTATCTCCACTAACCTAATCACCCCTCCTCTCCCCTCCCCCATAAAAATGGAGGAAAGCTCAAATTCCATCAGGATAATGCAACACACCTCTACTAACCTAAGAAAAATGGCGGGAAGATAGGTCAATTGGGCTACGCCCACAAACCTAAGTCATCTGATTGCCACCTCGTCCTAGGAATTGGTGGGAAGAGGACTCGACCTGTGCTAGGCATAAGTCTTTATTATTTTGCATGCGCAATTTATTTAAACAGTTATAGGCGCTACCACCATCCAGTGTAGCCGCCATGGGGTCTGGACTCCAACTGACCTAGTACACAGTACCACTGCAAGAGGGCACTCCCATCTGTGACATAATCCAAGATGGCGACTATGACACCAGCTGATGACGCAAGTACCGTTTTCCAAGATGGCGGGAAACAGTGTGATCACTACGAGTTCTGGACCTAGTACACAGTACTGCCTCCAAAGAGTGCTGTCATCTGTTCCATGACGTATCCCAAGATGATGGGGGAAAATGGTGGGAAACAGTGTGGTCACCACGAGGTCTGGACCTAGTACACAGTACTGTCACCAGAGGGTGCTGTCCTCCATTCCGTGACATATCCCAAGATGACGGTCTGGAGGGGAAAATGACTCAGCCTCCCCTGGGCTGCTGGAGAGAGGAAGGAGTGTACTTTATTTATTTTGGAACAATTTATTTACCGATCTAGTACATTTATCACACTGATACAAAACAGACACTCTGACATGCTTGGGGTTACACCACACAGACCAGTAAACTACTCCTAAATAACACACTACAGAAACGCAAACAACTCCTAAATCACCGAAATAATTTCAGTACAAACATGCAAACGTCTCCTAAATAATGCACTACACTGCTGTGCAGACACATAATCTGTTTGTAAACTGTCCAAATAATGTATAGCACAGCTTAAATACCTGCTAGCAAAATAATGCAACAGACATGCAGACAATGTGCACAGCACAGGCACCGCACGCTGCTCCCTGTCCGCTGGGTCACACAGGAGCCTACCGCACACACTGTCTGATGTTGAGATGCACTGGCACCCCCCGTGAAGTGGCGCACAGAGGCCCATTTGGGTCATGCAAGGGAGGTGACATCCACCTGAGAAATTAATCTTGAAATACGTGTTCACCTAGGCATCGTTGCTGAACGACCAGACGGGAGCGAGGACCTATTTGTAGAGCATGTCGACCCTGCGAGCCACCACCGGATGCTGGCCAGCTCTAGCCACCACTCTCACTCTGCTGCCGACAGCATGTGAAAGCTCATCCACTGTTATATGGACGTCAGATGTCTATCTAAATAAGCGCCAAGTCATCCTCTGGAGTGCAAGCACATGTGTTTACCATTGCTGGCGCGATGACGCTTAGGTGCTGTGTGGGTTCTGCAGGAGCACTGTTCGCTATTGTTTTCTGAAGATGGGACATTTAGCGGTAAAATTGTTTTGCACAGATCACTGAATTTCACAGACAGTTAAACCCGCAAAAGTTGTCTACAGATCATCAAATACATAAAACACTCACAAGAATATTGGAAGCCAGAAACATAATTACCAGCGTAATTACAATTAAATATTACTATTGCTGCCACAGTCTGACACCGATTGATGTAGATCTCCCCTCGACAACTGTGGTTCAGGAATGAATCAAAGTAGCGCACATAATTTTCCACGTAAAGAACCTCTCTCATACCCTATCGGTTATCGATGAGTTGAATCTATATTCCCCTCACAACATGACACACATTCATCTTCTCTGGCCATGTCACAACATAAGTCACAGTAACATTACACTGCAATACATACACATTGTACACAAACAGTGCCATTATCTTTTATATCTGTACAGCACCCGAAAAAATTATGGTATGCCTACACTCACAGCAGCTTTATGTCTCGATTCTCCTCAGTCCTAGGAAATTATCTGACAAAGTCTTACAGTCAGCGCTTCTGGAAGGTGGTGCATCCTGCCAAGATTCTCTCAAACAAGTGTTATGAACGACAGGCATCCGGCATTATGTGTGATAATGAATACTGCACCTGCGGACGTAATGCTTGGAAAGACATCACTGACACAGGGTGGTGTACAGTAATCATCATCACTATTGATAGAACAACAAGGTAAATCCGAATTTAATCTTCCACTCAGTCCTAACATAGCACCTCATTCATATCGTGTTACCCTTCCTGCTTTCAACATACACAAACGTTCTCACCGCTATGTAGAGGCTCCTATATGCCAGCACAGAGGATTTCTTGGGAATGAATGGGGGATTATGACTGGCTCTTATTGAATTTACCCACCGAATTACTAACGCTGCCAGTGTGGAAGCACCATCGCCTTTTTCTTTTATTTCTGCAGATGAGACTTTCAGCAGCAAGAAAACTATTTTACTCTGATCACCATATTGCTCTGACAACTAAATCTTGCAGAGTGCCCTACATATCATAAAATATGGGAAGACTCTTACTCAATTACACTGCTCTCCCACTGAAGACAAGAGCTTGAATGTTAGAGCATGAAACCGATCTCCAACCCAACAATATATCACCGCATACCATGTTGATGTAGTAAAGATACAATTTGTATCCTATGCCATACCAAACCAGCCCCCTTACATTATTTGTTCATATACTGGAAAGACAGACAGCACCGTATATACCCCTCGCAGCACTAGATATTTCTCTGCGAGGTCGGCAGTCATCCACTGCCGACTGGTGACCAGAGCTCCCTCAGCTGACCGAAGTCACTCTCAGAACTCTTCGACAAACTCAGAACCATTCTCCCTTGGCACAAATGCGTTACTGTTTCTGGTCCATACCTGCTTCCTTGCTTACTTTTCTACTCACATCTCTAGACTCTGGTATTACAGGAACAGACATATTTTCGTATGGTTTGCCATAATATTACACCATTTTCGCGGTACTTCTCGATATCAAGGACACAGCAGTGTCCTACCATTCATTCGTGCAACATAATTCCAAAGATATTGACTGGAAATTATTTCTCTACAAACCCATTCTCTAGACCATTGAGTAACCAGGAAATTATTCCATCTGAGAAGACCTCTACGTGAAACTCAAAAAATAGAGGAAAATCATATTTCTGCTCTCGAATACTGATGTCAGTGATTTAAGAGATTCCAAATCATCCCTATAATTTAGAAAGTCAACTATGTTGTTTCTCATGTCTAGAGAACCAGCAAATGTGTCTTACACTTGCAAGATACACACACCACAGTCGATCTTCTCTCAAGTAAATAAAGAAGTCAAATGCGAAGAAGCAGTGAACCGAAAAATTTACATACATAGGAGGGAATAATGGCTCAGCGAAAACACATGAGAGAATGAGCAAATGTGTCTTCTACCTTCTAGACGCATACACCACAATCGATCTTCTCTCAACTAAATAAAGAAGTCAAATGCGAATCGGTCACATATATATTTTATCCATGTACTTACAAGTGAATGGTACGATCGCGTTCTCAGTTGAACAACATTTGACAGTGAGCGAAGTATCGGAAATACACCCTGCCGACATCCGCAGCTCTGGAAATAATACATCGTCAATAACTGATCGCTGGCGATACGAAATAATACTGACTGAAACATCAGTGCGATTCTTATGACTTGAGATACTCTTTCCTTTGCTATCACAGCACTCGACGTCAAATCCATACCTTCCTTTCCACATATCAGAACACAAACACATACTTTATAAGAGTGTTGCTCTAGGCGAACCTATCATGAACCCCGTATTACTAAGTATAATACATCGTCAATAACTGATCGCTGGCGATACGAAATAATACTGACTGAAAATCAAGTATGGGTGGACATGTCTCATAAGTTTTTCTTGTGAGTGATAAAACTGTATCTTAGAAAGATAGGTGTGATCATCTCACATGTTAAAAAACCTGATCCCAACAACTACTCTATGTTACTGTCACAAGCGCTCTTGGTTCTACAGATGCACAAAAGTATCCATGTGAAAAGCTATACTAGGTTTTTAAATCGAGGTACAACATTACCTCTGAATGATATGGTTTTTTGTCCAGACAAATACCGAGACGATGATTGCTTGAGTGTATATTATCAGACCAGCAGTCCGATTACACACAGCCCACGATGAAACCTCGTGATAAAATCGCTGAATTTTGAAAGTTATTCGGCTAAGGGACGTGGTATGTAAGTGCTATTTGCGACTCCCGCACGCTGTTCCAGCTAGATATTTCTATGGTATTTGTAAGCAATCTGTCTCGATACCATGTCAAAGGTTTTGCTATTTATCCACTGAGTTACGTGTGATGACTGATTGAGAAGAATCACAAACAGTAGTAGTAGATGGTGTGCTGATTGAGGTCGCAAGAAATGTACACTGGCTTTTCAGATCTCTAGTGTTACGCTGTCTCTAGAAATGATGTCTATGATTTGGAATCAGTTCTTTCCGGAGATGTGTAGCGTCCACTGTTCACACCCGATCATGGTTCAGAAATTATACTATGCCGGCGTCAGCCCTATATAAAATGATCGTTAGTGACGGTGAATTTCTTTTACAAGGAAACAGATAAACGCATACCAGTAGCGTTCGACATGTGAAAATTACAAGTCATTCCGCCACTAACTCTGTTAACGGCTCATCTGTCAGATAAATGTATACATGGGGATTTCAGTGCCTTACAAGTACCTATCGCTAACTTAGTTATGAGGCTGAAGTCTTGATTTTACAGCAGAGACGCGACAGGGAGATGGAGTACATCACATAAATCATAGCTCGTTTAGATGAATGTGTCACGTTCCATCACAAGTGAGACGGATGTCCTCTGATGATCGACAGGTTTACGGTTAACGATCTCAAGTTGACAGTGTTTTAAACCACAAACAGAATACCTGGTTGTATACGAGTAGAATGGAGGCCATATCACGCGACTGATGCATCCAGACAGAACAGTGAAAAGATTGACCTGCAGCAACTTCTCCTTCTTTAGAATGCATCAGTCAACCATTAAATCGTAGCTCGTCATAACTCCATCTCAATCGATCACCCAGTCCACTGTCTGTTATCCTTTAATGAAGATGCAAGTAAGCTTAGAGGTGAATGATTCTCTGTCGTCCTGAAAAGCTTCAAATACAGTACTCAATTCACGTGTATCACTGGAACCTCAATAGACATACAGTATAATTCTACCTTGATTGAGAAAAATTGACTGCTTCCCTGTTTCAATTCGCTTACATGTCGACGTTTTCCCGCATTCCTCTTGCTGCAGCATACTTGTTCCCATGTACAAATTATTCTGCGAGAATCAGAAGACACGTAAGCACGTCCTCGATTTCCCCTACTTTCGCTGTATATTCGCTCAATTTATACCTATTCCCCCATCATTTTTCGCAATTCTATCGAATTTATGTCAGAACTATCCATGCGTTCATGACATAACATCTCGATCTGTGTTCTAGAATTGCTTGTAAATGTAGCACAGCTGCCAACACCTAGCCAAAATGAACCGCTCGGAAGGTGTAGTATAGCACTGTACTCGATTATGTCCAGTTACCTCCACATTGGATAGCGTTTGCTCTGTTTTCTGTATGTCTGTATGCTCTATATTGTGCTCGTATCACACAGAGCCGATGTTTATGGGCAGTAGTTTTTTCGTTTTACGGTTTATCGTAGAGAAACCTGGAAGAAGGGTGTATGTCAAGTGCTTAAAATATATTTCTTACATTGGAATATTAACAGCACCCCATTCCATACGACTGATAGCCTGTTTTAAGTGCGGAACGTTGTAACCTTAGGAGTGTATGTGTTAATGTTCTCTCTTACCAATACCTTCCAGGTACTGATCCTAGACTCTGGAATAATACTTTAAAATTGATAGCTTGGTTGATTTACTTAAAAATGCTTCGAAATCCATCCGTATGGAGCCCCATCGAGCATAAAAATCACCCGTTTCTTGTTCTTCTTCCCCATCTGTTATTACATGACAACATTTTCAAATCTGTTACTGTACATCGATAATGAGCGATTACCTACCCGACATGGACGCATCTCGAGAAATCTTGCGCACTTGGATGGGCGATGACTCGGCAAGCTCCATTCATTCATGAGACGTGGAATGCAGCAGCCTACTTCTGGTCAATTGCAGATTAAATCCGTAACGGTGCTGCAGGGCGGGTTGGTCAATGATAGTGTGAGGGGGTCTTTCAGTCTCTAATTTTACCCTCAGTCTGCGAGTATGCTCTGTGACTCCCATCAGCATAGAGCTAGATCGTAAATTAAGCACTATGCTCGAAGTGTTAGAAGTATGTAGAGCGCTGTCTGATATACTTTGATGATGGATGCGTTCGAGAATTAACAATGCATGGACGTACTGCACAGTCATCTATGCACATTCGCAATGATACTTGCAAAGTGAGGGATGTGGTGGTTTAGCTAAGATAATGACATTGAGAAACATGCTGTCACATCATTGCTCGTTGTTGAACTTACTGTAAAATTGGTAAGATTGTTCACACAATCAACTGTAATGCTTATTATTTCAGTACATCGGGGGTGACTTTTCCATCCCATCCGTCCACTGGTATGCTGTTGTTTACCACATAATGATTGACTGACCACGCTTGTTTGAGTTGGAAAAAGAGTTTTGGCGGAAGGACAACACTTTCTGGGGACGGACAGCACCGAAATTGTGATCGCGTAAATGACTACAATATGGGGAATCAGTCGAAACGAAACATAGAGCCATCAGCTATTCGGTCAGTGTGACAGATGAGTTTAAATGTACACTACTGGCCATTAATATTACTACACCATGAAGATGACGTGCTACAGACGCGAAATTTAACCGACAGGAAGAAGATGCTGTGATATGCAAATGATTAGCTTTTCAAAGCATTCACACAAGGTTGGCGCCGGTGGTGACACCTACAACGTGCTGACATGAGGAGAGTTTCTAACCGATTTCTCATACACAAACAGCAGTTGACCGGCGTTGCCTGGTGAAATATTGTTGTGATGCCTCGTGTAAGGAGGAGAAATGCGTACCATCACATTTCCGACTTTGATAAAGGTCGGATTGTAGCCTATCGCAATTGCGGTTTATCGTATCGCGACATCGCTGTTCGCGATGGTGAGATCCAATGACTGTTAGCAGAATATGGAATCGGTGGGTTCAGGAGGGTAATACGGAACGCTGTGCTGGATCCCAATGGCCTCGTATCACTAGCAGTCGAGATGACAGGCATCTTATCCGCATGGCTGTAACGGATAGTGAGCCACGTCTCGATTCTTGAGTCAACAGATGGGGACGTTTGCAAGACAACAACGATCTGCACGAACAGTTCGACGACGTTTGCAGCAGCATGACTATCAGCTCGGAGACCATGGATACGGTTACCCTTGACGCTGTATCACAGACAGGAGCGCCTGAGATGGTGTACTCAATGACGACCCTGGATGCACGAATGGCAAAACGTCATTTTTTCGGATGAATCCAGGTTCTGTTTACAGCATCATGATGGTCACATCCGTGTTTGGCGACATCTCGGTGAACGCACATTAGAAGCGTGTATTCGTCATCGCCATATTGGCGTATCACCCGGTGTGATGATATAGGGTGCCATTGGTTGCACGTCTCGGTCACCTCTTGTTCGCATTGACGGCACTTTGAACAGTGGGCGTTAAATTTCAGATGTGTTACGAGCCATGGCTCTACCCTTCATTCGATCCCTGCGAAATCCTACATTTCAGCAGGATAATGCACGACCGCATGTTGCAGGTCCTGTACGGGCCTTTCTGGATACAGAAAATGTTCGACTGCTGCCCTGGCCAGCACATTCTCCAGATCTCTCACCAATTGAAAACGTCTGGTCAATGGTGGCCGAGCAACTGGCTCGTCACAATGCGCCAGTCACTACTCTTGATGAACTGTGGTATCGTGTTGAAGCTGCATGGGCAGCTGTACCTGTACATGCCATCCAATCTCTGTTTGACTCAATGCCAGGCGTATCAAGGCCGTTATTACGGCCAGAGGTGGTTGTTCTGGGTACTGATTTCTCAGGATCTATGCACTCAAATAGCATGAAAATGTAATCACATGTCAGTTCTAGTATAATATATTTGTCCAATGAATACCCGTTTATCATCAGTATTTCTTCTTGGTGTAGCAGTTTTAATGGCTGGTAGTGTAGTTTGGAAACCCGCGTGAACGCTGTAAAACTCTTCGAATTTCCTTATGTTTTAACTTTCCATTATTTAAAATCGACTAGTGTGTGCGTGGCGTGTTGTGGCAGGTTTAGAACCTGACACAGACCTCGAAGTCGTGGCAGGAAAAGGAAATATATGGCAGTGTACAAAGCAGAAAAAGCAATGTTTCAAACAACGACACAGGGTCACAGAGAGGGTCTCTTGCGACTTACAGTATAGTCTGTGGGATGCGGTCATCCTCCTACAGTATAGGTGATGACCACACATCGCTGTTTGCAAACCGCCTCAGTCTGTGTCGCCTGGCCACCAAGAGCTGTTGCAGGACGCTTTGATTCACGGATCCAGTTATATGGCTCTTTCCGTGTATAGCGATTTTACGACTATGACGATTGGGGCCTGAAGATGGCAGCAATGTAATGCCGAAACTGGTAGCACATAGAAGTTCATAAAATATAGTTAATTTCTACAATACATACGGTTATTGGTAAATTATTGCATCAAGAAATTCATGCCAGCCATCGTCCCATGATCCATAATGGATCAACGAAGATTTAATAGGATCGTCACATGTGCTATTTGTTTTCGATATGTGGGAGGAGAGCGATGCGGAAAATTTTTATCGAGTTCTTTATTGGATGAAGTTAGTGGAGCTTTTATAGACTGTAATTTTTCTCTGGTGGATGGACCAGAACAACGATGATACAATGTTGGGGTGATAGATGTGAATAGACCCTGAGGGATGTGGATCTGTAGTATCTGCTTGAAGTATGGAGAAGCACCACAATGCAGTAGCAAAATAAACGTCCTTTCCCCAATCCCCATACTGTCTTTTATGCTACCTCATGTTGCAGGAGAAGGCTTCGTTTTTGACAAATGGTGAAAACACAGTTCTGTCGCAGTAACTCAGCTTCGCCTGTTTCTACATGGGTTGCAGAAGGTGGTAGACATAACTTTCTCATACTTCTCCTCAGTTCCAACTTGCATAGGAACAATCACATACACAAAGCTGCAGGGACGGTAGCGCAGAGTGGGAGGGGTAGTTGCAAGATGGGTAGGGGCTACCTAAAACCATGTTGGAATTTTACTGTAGCAGATGGGTTCGAGAAAGGTGGCTCGTTTCGAGATATGAGAGTGCCAGAAATATGATTCACTAGTGACTGTAATCACTAGAGGACATCTCCATAGTATAAAACGCAGGTATATGGGTGAATGGAAAGACTTGATTCCAAATCATAAACATCATTTCTAGCAGATAGCGTAACACTAGAGCTCTGAAAAGCTAGTGTACATTTCTTGCGACCTCAATCAGCACTCCATCTACTGCTATTTCCTATGATTATTGTCAATCAGCCATAGCCTACAACTCAGTGGATATGTCGCAGAACCTCTGACTTGGTATCAAGACAAAACACGTTAGAGATACTATAGAAATATCTAGCTGGGCAGCGTGAGGGAGTCGCAAACACCGCTTACATGTCATGTCTCTTAGCCGAAACACATACAAAATTCAGCGATTTTATCACGAGGTTGCATAGTAGGCTACGTGTAATGGGACTGCTGGTCTGATAATATATACTCAAGTGATCACCATCTCGGTATTTGTCTGGACAAAGAAACATCTCATTCAGAGTTAATGTCGTACCTCGATTTATAAAGCTAGTATAGCTTTTAACTTGGATACTTGTGTGCATCTGTAGAACCAAGAGCGCTTGTGACAGTAACATAGAGTAGTTGTTGCGATTGGGTTTTTTGACATGTGAGATGATTACACCTATCTATGATTACACCTATCTTTCTAAGATACAGTGGTATCAGTCACAAGAAAAACTTATGAGACATGTCCACCCATACTTGGTTTTCGGTCAATATTATTTGGTATCGCCAGTTATCAGTTATTGATGAAGTATTATACTTAGTATTAGGGGGTGCGTGATAGGTTCACCTTGAGCAACAGGCTTATAAAGTATGTGTTTGTGTTCTGACATGTGCAAAGGAAGGTATGGTTTGACGTCAAGTACTGTGATAGCAAAGGGAAAGTCCGCAGCTCGTGGTCGTGCGGTAGCGTTCTCGCTTCCCGCGCCCGGGTTCGATTCCCGGCGGGGTCAGGTATTTTCTCTGCCACGTGATGACTGGGTGTTGTGTGATGTCCTTAGGTTAGTTAGGTTTAAGTAGTTCTAAGTTCTCGGGTACTGATGACCATAGATGTTAAGTCCCATAGTGCTCAGAGGCATTTAAACCATAGCAAAGGGAAGAGTACGCCAAGTCATAAGAATGGTATTGATATTTCTGTTTCCAGAGCCATGGCGGTCAACAGGGTATATTTCCGATACTTCGCTCATTGTCGAATGTTGTTTAACTGAGAACGTGGTCGTACCATTTAGTTGCAAGTACATGGATAAAACATATATGTGACTGATTTCTTAGGATGGTGATTCTACCTGTGCGTGCTCGGCATAAAGCACCGGTGATCTGTGCGCTGGTTACCTGTGCGGAGATGATTCACGTTTCCCGTTAATGGTACGAGCAGCCAGAATTGAGAGGCCTGTTGGAGTGCACGAATGTAGAGGAATTAACTGTATTGCCCTCTAGACAGTTGAATAGCGAACTAATACTTAGTATGTGTTGGGCAGCTTTCGTGATCAAGTGGAAATTTGACAAGATTGAATAATGTACATGTGTTTGCACTGGGCCATTATTCCCTCCCATGTAAATTGTTCGGTTGACTGCTTCTTCGCATTTGACTTCTTTATTTAGTTGAGAGAAGAATGATTGTGGTGTGTGCATGTAGCAGGTGGAAGACACATTTGCTGGTTCTCTAAACATGAGAATCACCTTAGTTGACTTTCTAAATTATAGGGATGATTTGGAATCTGTTACATCACCGAATTTTTGGGTTTGTAGAGAAATAATTTCCAGTCTATATCTTTGGAATAATGTTGCACGAGCCATCGGTAGGGTAATGCTGTGTGCTTGATATCGAGAAGTACAGCGAGAATGGTGTAATATTATGGCAAACCATGCGAAAATATATTTGTTCTTGTAATCCAAGAGTTTGGATATGGGTGTAGAAAAGCAAGCAAGGAAGCAGGTTCAGACCAGAAACAGTAACATGTTTGTGCCAAGTGGGAATGAGTCCGAATTTGTAGAACAGTTCTGAGAGTGACTTCTGCCTGCTGAGGGCTCTCTGGTCACCTGTCGGGAGTGGATGACCGCCGACCTCGCAGCGAAATATCTAGTGCTGCGAGGGGTGTAGATGTATGCGGTGCCGTCTGTCTTCAAATGATGTAAGAGGGCTACTTTTGTACGGCGCAGGATACAAATTGTACGTTTACTACATCGACGCGATTGCTGCGTTGGTTTCTTGCTCTAACATTCACGCTCTTGTTCTCAGTGGGAGAGCAGTGTAAATGAGTCAGAGTCTTTCCGTATTTGACGATATGTAGGGCACTTTGCAAAATTTAGTTGTCAGTGCAATATGGTGATCAGCATAAAATAGTTCTCCTGCTGCTGAAAGTCTCGTCTGAGAATGAAAATAAAAGGCCCAGGTGCTTCACACAGACAGCGTCAGTAATTCGGCGGGTAAATTCGATAAGAGCCAATCATAATCCCCCATTCATCCCCAAGAATTCCTTTGTGCTGGCTTATAGGAGTCTCTACATAGCTTTGAGAACGTTTATGTATGTTGAAAGCAGGAAGGGTGACACATGATGGATGAGGTGCCATGTTAGGACCGCAAGGAAGAACGAATTAGGATTTTCCATGTTGTTCTATCATTAGTTATGATGCTTACAGTACACCAACCTGTGTCAGTGATGTCTTTCCAAGCATTACGTCCGCAGGTGCGGTATTCGTTGTCACACATAATGCCGGATGCCTGTCATTCATAACACTTGTTTGAAAGAATCTTTGCAGGATGCACCACCTTCCAGAAGCGCTGACTGTAAGACTTTGTCAGATAATTTCCTAGGACTGAGGAGAATCGAGACATACATCTGTTGTGAGTGTAGGCATACCACAATTTTTTCAGGTCCTGTACAGATATAAAAGATAACTGCACTGTTTGTGTAAAATGTGTATATATTGTATGGTAAAGTTACTGTGGCTTATGTTTTGGCCTGACCAGAGAAGAAGAGTGTGTGTCCTATCGTGAGAGACATATAGATTCAGCACATCGATAACGTTGAGAGTATAAGAGAGTTTTTTATGTGGAAATTCATGTGCATTATAGATACCGAGATCCATTCCAGGACCACAGCTGTCGAGAGGAGATGTACATCGACCAGTTTCAGACTGTACCAGCAATAGTAATATTTAATTGTAGTTACTCTGGTAGATATGTTCCTGACTTCCAATATTCTTGTGAGTGTTGTATGTATTTGATGATCTGTAGACAACTTTTATCGGGTTTAACTGTCAGCGCAATTCAGCGATCTGTCCAAAATGATTTTACCCCTGAATGTCCTGTCTGCAGAAAACAATGGCGAACAGTGCTCCCATTAGACCCACACCACAGCTATGTGTCATCACGCCAGCAACAGTAAACACACGTGCTTGCAGTCCAGAGGATGAGTTGGCGCTTACTTAGATGCACATGTGACATCCATATAACAATGGGTGCACTTACGCATGCTGAGTGAGAGTGCTGGCTAGTGTTGGCTTGCATCTGGCCGTGGCTCGCTGTGTCAATGCACTCTGCAAATAGGTCTTCGCTCCTGTCCAGTCGCATCAGCAATGGTGCCTAAGTGAACATGTATTTTGAGAGGAATTTCTCAGGTACCAAGTATGAAAGGGATGTCGCCACCATATGCTTGCATGACCCCAATGGGAATCTGTGTACCACTTGGCGGGGATTGTCAGGGCATCCCGACTTCTGGGAATGTTTTGGTAGGCTCCTGTGCGACCCAGTGGATACGGGGTGGCAGGTGGTGCCTGGGTGCATGTTGTTCATGTGTCTGTTGCATTATTTTGCTAGCAGGTATGTTGGCTGTGCTGTGCATTATTTGGACAATATACGAGTGTATTTCATGCCTGCACATCAGTGTACTGCATTATTAAGGAGGAGTTTGCATGTTTGTACGAATTTATTTCGGTAATTTAGGAGCTGTCAGCGTTTCTGTAGTGTGTTATTTGTGAGTAGTTTACAGGTCTGTGGGCTGCGTGGCGTGACCCCAAGCATGTCAGAGCATCTGTTTTGTATCAATGTGATAAATATACTAAATCGGTAAATAAATTGTTCCAAAATAAATAAAGTACACTCTTTCCCCTCTCCAACAGCCCAGGGCAGGCTAAGTCATTTTCCCCTCCAGACTGTCATCTTGGGGTATGTCATGGAATGGAGGACAGCACCCTCTGATGACAGTACTGTGTACTAGGTCTAGACATCGTGGTGACCACACTGTTTCCCACCATTTTCCCCCACCGTCTTGGGATACGTCATGAAACGGACGACAGTACTCTCTGGAGGGAGTACTGTGTACTAGGTCCAGAACTTGTGGTGAACACTCTGTTTCCCGCCATTTTGGATAATGGCACTTGTGTCATCAGCTGGCATCATGGCCACCATTTTCGATTACTGTGTACTAGGTCAGTTGGAGTCCAGACTCCAAGGCGGCTGCATTGGATGGTGGTAGTGCCTATAATTGTTTAAATGAACAGTGCATGCAAAATAATAGAGACTTAATGTCTAGCACAGGTCAAGTCCTCTTCCCACCATTTCCTAGTATGTGGTGGTGGTTAGGTGACTTAGGTTAGTGGAGGTAGCCCATGTGCCCTTTCTTTCCCACCATTTTCTTAGGTTAGTCGAGATAGCTCAATTGACCTATCTTCCCTCCAAAATTGAGACCTCCCGCCAATACCTAGGATGAGGTGTTGATTGGATGACTGAGGTTATTGGAGGTAGCCCAACTGACATATCTTTCTGCCATTTTTCTTAGGTTAGTAGAGGTGTGTTGCATTATCCTGATGGAATATGAACTTCCAACCATTTTCAGTGGGAGGGGAGAGTAGGGGTGGTTAGGTTAGTGGAGGTACCCTAACTGACCTATCTTCCTGCCAAAATTCAAACTTCCCACCAAAAGCCGCCATCCTGATTGACGTCACAGCAGCTACCTTGGATTATGTCATGGTGACAGAACTTTTGGGCCACCCTGTGGGGCAGTATCCCCTGGGGTGACGTCATAGCCTCCATCTTGGATGACGTCATCGTGACAGTACTTCTGAGGCACCCTGTGAAGTAGAACGGCCCTTGTCCCAATATTCTGATCCCCCATGGTACACAAAACAGGTCAGATCGCTGTTGCAGAAGCAGCAAAAAAAGCATGCCAAATTTAAAAGAACGCAAAATTTCCAAGACTGGCAAAGTTTTGAAGAAGTTCAAAATATAGTGTTCACTTCAATGCGAGATGCTTTCACTTCTTTTCACAACGAAACTATGTCTCGAAATCTGGCAGAAATCCCAAAGAGATTCTGGTCATACATAAAGCACACCAGTGGCAAGACGCAATCAATACGTTCTCTAAGCAACAACAACGGTGAAGTCACTGATGACAGTGCCCCTAAAGCAGAGTTATTAAACACGATTTTCCCAAATTCCTTCACCAAAGAGGAGGAAGTAAATATTCCTGAATTCCAATCAAGAACAACTGCCAAGATGAGAAACACAGAAATAGATATCCTCGGTGTCGCAAAGCAGCTTAAATCACTTAATAAAAGCAAGGCTTCCGGTCCAGATTGTATACCAGTCAGGTTCCTCTCAGAGTATTCTGATACAATTATATGCAGCCGCTCGCTCACAGAAAGATCCGTACCTAAAGACTGGAAAATACCCAGAAAGGGAAGTAGGAGTAATCCGTTGAATTACAGGCCCATATCACTAACGTCGATTTGCAGTAGGGTTTTGGAACATATACTGTATTCGAACATTATGAAGTACCTCGAAGAAAACGATTTATTGACACGTAGTCATCACGGATTCAGAAAATATTGTTCTTGCGAAACACAACTGGCTCTTTATACTTGTAAAGTAATGAGTGCTATCGACAGGGGATTTGAAATTAATTCCATATTTTTAGATTTGCAGAAAGCTTTCGACACCTTCCCTCAGAAGCGTCTTATAACCAAACTGCGTGCCTGTGGAATATCGCCTCAGTTGTGCGACTGGATTCTTGATTTCCTGTCAGAAAGGTGACAGTTCGTAGTAATAGACGGAAAGACATCGAGTAAAACAGAAATAATATCCGGCGTTCACCAAGGAAGTGTTATAGGCCCTCTATTGTTTCTGATCTATGTTAACGACATACGAGACCATCTGAGTAGCCGTCTTAGATTGTTTGCAGATGATGCTGTCATTTACCGTCTTGTAAACTCATCAGATGACCAAAACGAATTGCAAAATGATTTAGATAAGATATCTGTATGGTGCGAAAAGTGGCAATTGACCCTGAAAAAGGAAAAGTGTGAAGTTATCCGCTAAATTTCGATTACGCGATAAGTCACACAAATCTGAATGCTGTAAATTCAACTAAATACTTAGGGATTACAATTACAAATACCCTAAATTGGAACGATCACATAGATAATGTTTTGGGTAGAGCAAACCAAAGACTGCGTCCGGACGGTGTGGCCGAGTGGTTCTAGGCGCGTCAGTCTGGAACCGCGCGACCGCTACGGTCGCAGGTTCGAATCTTGCCTCGGACATGGATGAGTGTGATGTCCTTAGGTTAGTTAGGTTTAAGTAGTTCTGAGTTCTAGGGGACTGATGACCTCAGATGTTAAGTACCAAAGTGCTCAGAGCCATTTGAACCAAAGACTGCGATTCATTGGCAGAACACTTATAAGGTGCAACAGGTCTACTAAAGAAACTAAGCACCACGCTTGTCCGCCCTATTCTGGAGTATTACTGTGCGGTCTGGGATCCGCATCAGATGGGACTGACGGATGACATCGAAAAAGTACAAAGAAGTGCAGCTTGTTTTGTATTATCGCGAAGTAGGGGACATAGTGCCACAGATATTATACGTGAATTGGAGTGGCAGTCATTAAAACAAAGGGAACGGGATCTTCTCATGAAATTTCAATCACTAGTTTTCACCTCCGATTACGAAAACATTCTGTTGGCACCCACCTACATAGAAAGAAATGATAATCACGATAAAATAAGAGAAATTAGGGCTCGCACAGAAAAATTTAAGTGTTCGTTTTCCCCGCGGGCGTTCGAGAGTGGAACGTTAGAGAGATAGCTTGAAGGTGGTTCATTGAATCCTCTGCCAGGCACTTTATTATGAATAGCAGAGTAATCACGTAGATGTAGATGTAGATGGGGATATAGATGTAGATGTAGAAGAGTAGCTCTGGTAGCACTACTATGAGTATGCAAATAGGGTCTGCTTTATATACACGCTGCAAAGGTCGTGAGCGTCAGTTACGTTTGACATAGCACGTGGTGAGTTGATGTTAGTCAAGAATACCTGTGAGATGACAAAGACGACATCAACACCTCACTACGTTTCAACGTTGTCGTGTAATAGAGCTAGGAGAAGCTGGATGTTCCTTCTTCGAAACTTCACAAAGACTGTACATGATTGCTAGCAGCAGTGGTAACGAGAACGTGCGGTCGCAAGAAGACAGGTCTCCGGACAGCTACTTAGCTCTAACGAGAGGGAGGACCATCGTGCTCGGCGTATGGCTGTCACGCATCGCACTGCATTTGCAGCAGCGATTTGAGCGGCAGTTGGCACCAGGGTGACACAACGAACTGTTACAAATCGGTTACTTCAAGGACAGCTGCGAGACAGGCCTCCATTTACCGTGCCTTCCACTGACTCCAAACCACAGCCATTTGCGACTTCAGTGGTGTCAAGCGAGAGCTCCTTAGAGGGCGGGGTGAAAGTCTATTGTGTTTTCTGATGGAAGCTGATTCTGTCTCGGCGCCAGTGGTGGCCATGTACGAGTTAAAACGTGGCCAGTTGAGGACCTGCACCGACTCTGTCTGCGAGCTAGATACATTGGACGTACACATGGAGTCCGGAGAACAATTTCGTACGATAGCAGGAGCACTCTCGTAGTTATCCCACGTACCATGACTGCAGAACCGTACGTTGATCTGGTGATTCGACCTGTTGCGCTGCCATTCATAAACAGCATCCCAGGGTTTTTTCCAACTGGATAACGCTCGTCTACATACAGCTGCTATAATCCATAATGCTCTACAGAGTGTCGATGTATTGCCTTGGTCTGCTCGATCACCGGATCTGTCTGCAGTCGAGTGAATATGGGATGTCATAGGACGACAACTCCAGCGTCATCAGCTAGCAACATTAACCGTCCCTGCATTGAATGACGAAATGCGACAGCTTGGGATTCCATCCCACAAACTGACATCCGACGCGTGTACCACGCAATGCATGCACGTTTTCGTGCTTGCCGTCAACATTCTGGTGGGTACAGCGGTTATTAATGTACCAGCATTTCACATTTACAATGGCTTATCTCTTGGCTTCATTAACTTTTGATCTTGCAATGTTAATCACTTAAATATGTTACTTCGACAAATGTATTCCCGAAATTTCATTACTCGACCTTAAGTCCTTTTTTTGGTATTGCCATTTTTTCCGCCAGCGTATGTTTTAAGGTTTTCTGCAGTTAATTCCCGTAATGAATAATGCGAGTATGTTAACAGTAGTTATAATTAGTTGTTAGTATCGCGTACAGACGTAATTTTCAGTGGCTCCTTTATAATCGAACTTGTGGATGACGTGGTGAAAATGAATGAATGAAACAAATAGATCGTACTGCACTGGATGTATTAGCCCACATAATTCGCCCCTGACGTAGTAACAGTACTGTATGCTTTGACTGTAGAGACATATCGAGTATAGCACCGTGATGCGTCTCATTACTCTTTACACAGTTAGCAGTTTTCTTCACGAACGCACATATAATTCATTTCGTAACGGTAACAGGTTTGTAGATAGTCTAAGTACACTTCCATTATTTTTTCCCCAGTTTTTATACAATTTTAAAGCCTCCAGCGTTTTGTAAGTGATAGAGTGATTGGATCGTGATCACTATACTGTCCATCTTCAAACATCACAGTGGAAGACTGTAATAGAAAGGTGTTACTAAAACTTCTTAAAACCTGAAACTGTATTATACGAATAACAGTTCTGAACGACGTGAAGTGTTATTCATTTACGAAGTTTAAATTCAGAAAAATAAAAAAAGAGCAATGAATTCTCACTCTTTTACGTTATGGGTAGTACCTTTTCATCTGTCCTGATACGTTAATAAGCGAACTAAAAATATTAGCACTAATTATAAGAACCTGAACACTGATATAAGAAGAAAATGATGGATAGAGAAACCGCTAAACAAGCTCTGTGTTTCGACTATATCATTCGCAAATGAAGTACCTTGAATAGCAAGATTGTTTTGAATTAAGATATTAGAATATCGTAAACAGACTGATTATTTGGCAGTTTTATTTGGTGGTCGCTGTCTGCAACAGAGAAGGGGGGATTTTTCCCAAAAAGAAATTTACTCTGACTGCAGTTTCCAGTCACTGTTGAATTTTTTTAGATTAACTGCTGGGTCAGTATTAATTGTCAAAAGATAAAGGCAACATATTCCATCATTAGTTAGTTTGCTTTTTTCCTTTGTTCTTTTAGTGATAGAATAATGTAGTGTGTTTTGAGTGATCGTGACTGTCGGTTATTCAAGAGGAGAATAAGAGGACGACAGCTGTAAAAGATATTGCACAACTGAATGTCGCACCCGCTAACCCTGTCAGCACCAAAACAACAAGGTGGGAGCTCCAAAAGCTGGGAATTGCAAGGTGAACTGGAATTCCATGGCACACTGTAGGTATGATGTTTAGGTTTTTATGTTGGTAACGCCACGTAGCGCTCTGTATGAAAATCACTGACTGTACTGTGTGCAGTCTGTGGCTGGTTTGCATTCTTGTAATATTCGCTACTGCAGTGTTGGGCAGTTGGATGTGAACAGCGCGTAGCGTTGCGCAGTTGGAGGTGTGCCGCCAGCAGTGGTGGATGTGGGGAGAGAGATGGCAGAATTTTGAGAGCAGACGATCTGGACGTGTGTCCATCACAAAGAGTAAATTTGTAATACTGGATATCATGAACTTATATATATATATATGATGACTTTTGAACGTTATTAAGGTAAATACATTATTTGTTCTCTATCAAAATCTTTCATTTGCTAACTATGCCTATCAGTAGTTAGTGCCTTCAGTAGTTAGAATCTTTTATTTAGCTGGCAGTATTGGCGGTCGCTGTACAACAATAGTTCGAGTAAAGAAGATTTTTGTGAGGTAAGTGATTCATGAAAGGTATAGGTTATTGTTAGTCAGGGCCATTCTTTTCTAGGGCTTGTTGAAAGTCAGATTGCGCTGCGCTAAAAAATATTGTGTGTCAGTTTAGTGATGATCAGAATAAGTAAAGTGAGAAATGTCTGAGTACGTTCAGCTCTGATCAGCTGTTTGAAAATCAAATAACGAAAGAGGTTTTCCAGCACAGTCATTTTTAAATTTTTCTAAAGGGACGTTTGAACACGTCAGTGATGCAAATGCCTGTAACGGGGAAACGTGGTGCCGAAGCCATAAAACCTGGACTATGGAGTAATGGGATAGAGTCCTCTGCTCGAATCAGTCTTGTATCACACTGTTTCCAACTACTGGCCGAGTTTAAATTTGGTGCACACCGCCCCAAGCCTACGATGCAGACTGCTAGCTTACAACAGTAGAACATGGCGGGGGTTCGGTGGAGATTTGGGCAGCCATATCGTAGTATTCCGTGGATCCCATTGTTACTCTGCAAGCTCGTACTACTGCCAAGGATTATGTGACAATTTTGGTTCACACAGTTCGCATCGCTCAGGACTGGTTTTTGGAGAACGAAGTTAAACTGTCGCATCTCCAAAAAATGGTTCAAATGGCTCTGAGCACTATGGGACTTAACATCTATGGTCATCAGTGCCCTAGAACTTAGAACTACTTAAACCTAACTAACCTAAGGACATCACACAACACCTAGTCATCACGAGGCAGAGAAAATCCCTGACCCCGCCGGGAATCGAACCCGGGAACCCGGGCGCGGGAAGCGAGAACGCTACCGCACGACCACGAGCTGCGGACGTCGCATCTCCGCTTGCCACCACAGTCGCCAGATCTCAATGCTGTTGAGCCGTTGTGGTCTACTTTGGAGAGAAGGGTGCGCTATCACTGTCCACCTCCATCATCGTTACTTGAATTTGCTGCTGTTTTACAGGAGGACTGATACAGGATTCACTTGATAACCATACAGGATCTGTATTTATCCGTTCCTAGAGGACTGGAAGCTGTTTTGAACGCCAACGGTTTACCTACACCGTATTGGACATGGTAATGAGTTGTGTTTTTCGTTTTTCCGTACTTTTGTCCAGAACCTCCCCACCCCACTTTATTCCAGTCGCGCAATCCATGTCATTTTTAGCCACTAATTTTATTTGTAGTGTGAAGATTTTATTTCAGTTCCCACTCCAAAGAAGAAATGTTATACGTGGACATAAGTATAGTGTTACAGAGAAAGGAAAAGTAGTTTAGGTTTAAGCAGTGATTGTTGCTAGGATGCAAATTACAGGTGTCAGCGATACATAGAAAAGAAGACACATTGTATACTTAACCATTATTCCACGTCCATGGCGGCCTCGGATAGTGCATGTCCTGTAAAAGAAACAAAGCATCTTGGTGTTTTCCACTATTAAACACTTCAGGCATACTAGACATCTATTTATAGCATCATTCTTAGTTCTTGTTACCGTAGCTGTGACCTTCAGAATTCCGTGTCGGAAATATGTCTGTTCACACTTGAATCAATTTTGTGTTCCTTAGCAGAAATGCAGCAGAATAACAGCCCGGATTAACGATCTGTAACTGCGCCTTAATTGTTACTGTTCTTAAGTCCACTACGTACCCGCCAGCTTGTTTGTTGTTGTTGGATTCGTAGAATGACTTCCTTGGATTGCTTTTGCTACACCGCAATCCGATCTTCGCATCAGTCATTGTCAGTGAATTAATTCTGAAGTCAGTCGTTCGTATTAGGGCCTCTAAATCACAAAAACTGACGACCATTCTTAAAATTTTTTGAAGGTAATTAGAGCAGATTCTAGAATTCCATACTAAAATTTATCAATATTTGTTTTGTTCTACCAGTTTCTCTATTCAAGAAACGTTGCTAGGAATTTTTCTCTCTAAAAGCGCTAAAATTTGATAGGCTTACTGCTAGTTAGCAAAGGGTTGGTTTTCGATGAATTTCAGTTTGTGTGACGTTTGTAAAGAACAGTATAATTTTTCCGCAAATTATCAGAATGTGATAAACTTTTAATACAAGGTTCCCACTATATTCAGTAATTCCTGACCTTTCGAAACTACTCATCAAACCTATTGTTTTACACCCCCCAATAGGTCCTTTTTTGCTAGAAAAGCATCGTCCATTCAGCTAAGTCGGCACCTAGACCAACATAGGAAATGTGTTCAAGTACTTTGACATCTACTGGAGGTATACACTGAGGTGACAAGAGTCATGGGATACCTCCTAATATCGTGTCGGAGCTCCTTCTGCTTTTGCCCCGTGTAGTGCAGCAACTCGACGTGCCAAGGACTTAACAAGTCGTTGTAATTCCTCTGCAGATGTATTGAGCCACGCTGTCTTTATGACGGTACACAATTGCGAAATTGCTGCCTGTGCAGAGTTTTGTAGAAGAACTGATCTCTCGATTATGTCCCATAAATGTTCGATGGGATTCATGTCCGACGATCTGTGTAGCTAAATCATTCACTCGAATTGTCCAGAATGTTTTGAAACCAATCGCGAACAACTGTGGCCGGGAGACATTACATCGTTGTTTGGGAACTTGAAGTCAATCAACGGCTGAAGATGTTCTCCAAGTAGCCGAACGTAACCGTTTCCAGTCAATTATCGGGTCTTTCTGACCCAGAGGACGCAGTCCACTCCATGTAGACACTTCCCACATCATTATGGAACCACCACCATACTGCACATTGCCTTGTTGACAGTTTGGCTTCGTGGAACCCGCGCCACTCTCGAATTCTATCAGCTCTTAGAAATTGTTATCGTGACTCGACTGCTATCGTAGCCCATTAACGTCAAATTCCGCTGCAATGTCCTAAAGGATGTTTTCGTCGTGCGTCCCACATTGATTTTTGGGGTTATTTCATGCAGTGTTGCCTGTCTGTTAGCTCTGACAAGTCTATGCATACGCCGCATCTCTCGGTTGTTATGTGAAGGTCGTCGGCCACTGCGTTACCCGTCGTGCGACTTAATGCCTGAAATTTGATGTTCTCGGAACGTTATTGACAATGTTGATATTGTAATATTGAATTCCATAACGATTTCCGAAGAGGAATTCCCATACGTCTAGCTCGAAATAACATTCCGCGTTCAAAGTCTGTTAGCTCCCATCGTGCGGTCATAATCACATCGGAAATCTTTTCACGTGAATCACTTGAGTACAAATGACAGCTCCGACAACGCACTGCCCTTTTACATCTTGAGTATGCATATCGCTGTCTCACGACTTTTGTCGCGTCAGTACATATTTGGTACACAATTTTGCTCCACGTGGTAGACCATTATTAAGTAGCTATCGGCCATGTTGTAATGCTTTTGCCAGTTTAGGCGCTAAAGGTCTACCAAACAGTGACTGAACGCGACATATACTATGTGATCAAAAGTATCCGGACACCTGGTTTAAAATGACTTACAAGTTAGTGGCGCCCTCCATCGGTAATGCTCGAATCCAATATGGTGTTGGTCCACCCTTACCCTTGATGATAGCTTCCACTCTCGCTGGTGTACATTCAGTCAGGTGCTGGAAGGTTTTTTAGGGGAACGGCAGCCGATTCTTCACGGAATGCTGCACTGGGGAGAGGTATCAATGTCGGTCGGTGAGGCCTGGCACGAAGTCGTTGTTCCATAACATCCCAAAGGTGTTTACAGGATTCACGTCAGTACTCTGCGCAGGTCAGTCCATTACAGGGTGTTATTGTCGTGTAACCACTCCGTCACAGGCCGTGCATTATGAACAGGTGCTCGGTCGCGTTGAAAGATGCAGTCGTCATCCCGGAATTGCTCTTCAACAGTGGGAACGTGCTTAAAACATCAATGTAGCCCTGTGCTACGGTAGTGCCACACAAAACAACTATACATGTAAAACATGACCACACCATAACACCAGCGCCTCCGAATTTTACTGCTGTGTTGTTTTTAGCAAAAGTTACCTTAAGTAGTGTGTAAGTCTAGGGACCGATGACCTCAGCAGTTTGGTCCCTTAGGAATTCACATACACACATTCTGAACCTGCATACTGTAAACAAGCGTCGATCTCCCTATACAAATTTTACCCTTCACAATTGCCTGCATCACAAAATCAACTGTCCCTATAACTGAATCCATTCTTTCAATCGAATTGCGCCTGAAGTTCTTTTCTTCCAAATTCAATTGAATATCTCTTCCTTAGTTCTCCATCTAACCTTTTTTAAGAACCCATTTCAATAGCTTAACTGTACCATTCATTGTCCGTATTTCATTTCCAAATCACATAAAAATACAAGGTGTACAACTTTGCATTCGACGTTTTTTCCCAAACATTTTAGGCTTTAAGGAAACAAATTGGTTACACATGTATCATTCAAAGTATTTTCCATCGCTGGCCACTACTTTCTCCCATCTTTCGGGCAGTGTACGAATCCCGCGTCGAAAAAATTGTTCATCTTTTGAAGCGACCCACGTATCGATCCAATTTGTGACTTCTTCATGAGATCGGAAGTGATGGTCAGCCAGGTCATGCACCATTGATGTAAACAGGTGATAGTGAGAGGGAGTAATGTCTGAAGAATACGACGGGTGGGGTAGGACTTCCCATTTTAACGTTTCCAAGTATGTTTTGACCTCTTCTGCAACGTGGGGTCGAGCGTTGTCGTGCTGCAAAATCAGTTTATCGTGCCTCTCGCTGTATTGCAGCCGTTTGTCTTTTAATACTCTGCTCAAACGCATTAACTGCGTTCGATAACGAGCACCTGTGATGGTTTCACTTAATTTTAACACCTCATAGTACACAACGCCGAGGTGCCGAGCTGGTGCCACCAAATGCAGAGCATGATCTTTGAGCCGTGAATATTCGGTTTGGCGGTCGACGTGGAAGCATGGCCGGGATATTCTCATGATTTTTTGCTTTTAGGGTTATCGTAATGAACCCATTTTTCTTCCCCGGTCACAATGCGGTACAAAAATCCCTTCCGTTTTTGCCTGTGAAGCAACTGTTCACAAACACACTCACGCCGTTCAACGTCTTTCGTTTCAGCTCTCACGGGACCCAAGTTTCTTCTTTCTGAATCATGCCAATAGCCTTGAGACGTTTTGAAATGGCTTGCTGTGTCATTCCCACTAATCGTGCCAATTCTTCTTCAGTTTGACGAGAGTCTTCACTCAGCAGTGTCTCCAGTTCTGCATCTTCGAGAACTTCTCTCTTCCACTACAATGCCGGTCTACAACGTTAAAATCACCATTTTTGAAGCGCTGAAATCACTCACGACACGTTATTTCACTAATAACGTCCTTACCATACGTACCTGAGAGCATTCGATGAGACTCAGCCACTGTCTTCTTCATATTGAAACAAAACAGTAACACCTTCCGCAGATGAAGAGAATTTTCAATCAAGAACAACTTTATGATGCAGAAAAAAATCGACTAATGTTTGAAGGATGTTATGTTGACCGAGGTCCAAGCTAACTGCCTGACGTCTGCGATCTATTTCTTTCGACCGCTACTTACCGTTGTCGCCTCTATCGGCAAACGGCGGAAGCAAAGTTGTTCACCTTGTACCTAATCGCTCACGTACCATTATGTTCTCAGTCTACTGCAATAAGCAAATTTCAGTTCTAATTGGTGTAATTTTTAATTACACTGCTGTAGCTCGTAGACGGCAGTGACGTACCTTCAAATGAACTTAAAATATTCTGTACTATTTTTGTGAAATACATGGTACTTTTCTAGAAACTATGATCTCCATACTGGCAGCAAAAATTGACAATGAGACAATCTGTGTCCAGCCTGCAATTTCATTACTGGGTAATTGCAGAGTTATCCACGTTCTGTCTTCACCTACCCGTGCCGAAACTAGAGCGAGCGACGCCAGCAGGATCAGTCCGACGTGTCCTATGCGGCGAGACGCCGCCATCTTGCGAGAATGCTGCTCCGTGGTCTGGTAGCGCGGGCTGCCGCGCTATAGGACCATTATGGGGCCCATAAGGACCGCCTTTAGTGGCAGAGGCGGTGGACCTGCTGCAATATCAAGACTCATCTGCGCGCTACGGCGTCTGCAGTGCGTCCATCACGGAGCATATAGTGTAAAGATAACGAAAACGACTGCTTACAGCAGCTTATCTTTTACGCTTGCCCCAGTAAAATCCCTTGACTAATATAATAAGAAAATTTGATACACATGACTTCAAGACATTGTGTTGAGCAACGGTTCACCAGAGTTTGTTGCAGCTTTTTGAAAATTTAGACTTTCGTTAACTGCCAATCCCTTCATTTCCGAAGTAAAACGAAAACCTTTCTGAAGGCATTCGACGCACAAATGTGTCAGACAATCACAAATGTGAAACAGTTTGCGGTGTCTTTTGATATTTAATCCATCACAGTCGCCTATATATGATGCGCGTTCAGTAAGTAACGCAACACTTTTTTTTCTGAAAGCAGGTTGGTTTTATTCGGGATTCCAGTGCACAATATTATATCCCGCTATTTTGGCTGCAAAACACTGTTTTGCAACATAGACTCCGTTCAGTGCGACGGCCTTAAACTACCCTACTGGGAGGACCTGTATACTCGCATGGTACCACTCCGATGGACGACGTCGGAACCACCGTCCTGATGTATCGACAACCTCCCCGTCATACACGTACTGCTGTACTGGATTGCATCCGTCATTGGGCCAAACGGGTGGTCCTTCGTTGTTCTTTATACATTACTGGCCATTAAAATTGCTGCACCACGAAGATGACGTGCTACAGACGCGAAACTTAACCGACAGGAAGAAGGTGCTGTGATATGCAAATGATTAGCTTTCCACAGCATTCACACAAGGTTGGCGCAGGTGGTGACACCTACAACGTGCTGACATGAGGAAAGTTTCCAACCGATTTCTCATACACAAACAGCAGTTGACCGGCGTTGCCTGGTGAAACGTTGATGTGATGCCTCGTGTAAGGAGGAGAAATGCGTACCATCAAATTTCCGACTTTGATAAAGGTCGGATTATAGCTATCGCGATCGCGGTTTATCGTATCGCGACATTGCTGATCGCGTTGGTCGAGATCCAATGACTGTTAGCAGAATATGGAATCGGTGGGTTCAGGAGCGTAATACGTAACGCTGTGCTGGATCCCAACGGCCTCGCATCACTAGCAGTCGAGATGACAGGCATCTTATCCGCATGGCTGTAACGGATCGTGCTGCCACGTCTCGATCCCTGAGTCAACAGATGGGGACGTTTGCGACACAACAACCATCTGCACGAACAGTTCGACGACGTTTGCAGCAGCATGGACTATCAGCTCGGAGACCATGGCTGCGGTTACCCTTGACGATGCATCACAGACAGGAGCGTCTGCGATGGTGTACTCAACGACGAACCTGGGTGCACGAATGGCAAAACGTCATTTTTTAGGATGAATCCAGGTTCTGTTTACAGCATCATGATGGTCGCATCCGTGTTTGGGGACATAGCGGTGAACGCACATTGGAAGCATGTATTCGTCATCGCCATATTGGCGTATCACCCGGCGTCATGGTATGGGGTGCCATTGGTTACACGTCTCGGTCACCTCTTGTTCACACTGACGGCACTTTGAAAAGTGGACGTTACATTTCAGATGTGTTACGACCCCTGGCTCTACCCTTCATTCGATCCCTGCGAAATCCTACATTTCAGCAGGATAATGCACGACCGCATGTTGCAGGTCCTGTACGGGCCTTTCTGGATGCAGAAAATGTTCTACTGCTGCCCTGGTCAGCACATTCTCCAGATCTCTCACCAATTGAAAACGTCTTTTCAATGGTGGCCGAGCAACTGTTTCGTCACAATACGCCAGTCACTACTCTTGATGAACTGTGGTATCGTGTTGAAGCTGCATGGGCAGCTGTACCTGTACACGCCATCCAAGCTCTGTTTGACCCATTGCCCAGGCGTATCAACGCCGTTATTAAGGTCAGAGGTGATTGTTGTGAGTACTGATTTCTCAGAATCTATGCACCCAAATTGCGTGAAAATGTAATCACATGTCAGTTCTAGTATAATATATCTGTCCAATGAATACCAGTTTATCATCTGCATTTCTTCTTGGTATAGCAATTTTAATGGCCAGTAGTGTAGTATTCTGGTAGGTGGCGAGCAACCCAGCGGGTACACACCTTTGAGTGCCCCAACTCTTGGTCAAGTATGTAAGCACTACCAACAGAGACATCCATCGGAGTAGCGAGGTGTTTGATTGTGATTCGTCGATCACCTCGAATGAGAGTGTCCGCACTTTCCAACATTGCAGGAGTCACAGCTGTGTGCTGCTGGCTGTCACACGGGAGATCTAATTTGAGCGACCTTGTTGCGATGCAGAATATTTGATCAGGTGAAACTCGCAACATAGAAACATATTTACAGAGTAAAAATCCTCTTCAGTTGCGAGTAATTATCTTAATTTATTCCACATCGGGCTTCAAAGCTTAGAGCTTCATCTTCAGGCGCCACCGTGCTTTTATTCAATACTAGGTCTGGTTTTCCGCCAAAAGAAACTCAATAACAGCTGTCTGCTTGGACCACACCTACGTTACGGATTCCATTTTGAATGCTACGTGTAACGCCACTACCTATAGGAATTTCTTGAAATTGTAGGGACTGAAGCGGGAATATTCTACGATGTCCCATAGTAAATTCCGTATTTTTAATCGAAATTGACCGATAAAAAATGCGTCGCATTACTTATCGAACACTCCTCGTAAATATATGAATCACCCTCATCAACACCGTAAATCGGTTTACTCACTACAGAGTGTCTTTACCTCATTTCTTCTTTCGTTTCTTAAGTAATTACACCCTCAGCTAGACATCTCCATCCACAGTGATCTTCAGCTCTTCTCAGTGCAATATGAAGATGTCAGCCAGAAATATTTTTCGTTTGATCCAGTCATTTACTTCCTGCTCTTCCTCGTGGTATTCCGCATTAGATTTTGCGTTTGAATAAGGTCTTCTCTAAATTATCTTATTTGCTTCTCAAAATGTGCGCAAGGAACTGCAAGCATCTTTGGCTGACATGCGAAGATAAACTTCTTGCGATGCTAAGTTCTTCTGTAATGAAATCATCCGATGTTATGGTTTTATTCGTAACTGATAGCAGTTAGAATATTATAGGCCCATCGAAATACTAATGGCATTTTATTAATTAAAAGCAGCACGACAATAAATCATACTCTTGTTTGATAAGATGTCAATAACAAGAGAAGAATTAGAACTGCGTCAAAGGCTCATAATAATGCCACTTAATTGGCATTCCAACATTCTAACATGGTGGCACAGTATGATTTCCACCTAGAATACTGAAGTTCTGTTATAGTAAAGTGCGATAACTGTAAACGCTTTCGATGCCAACGCGGCGTTATCTAACTTAATAACAGTTCACGAAGGCAGACAAGGTCGAAAAGCTATCTGGCGACGGAAATTGGATTACCTGGTGAATTATTATGAAGATTGTTTTGAAGTGTGAAGGAGTTTCTGACGTTGCTAACGGTAAGTTGCTTAAACCATAAGAAAATGCACAAAATTATCAATGAAAACTCACTGTGTCTGATCTTGTCGCTCGCTACAAAATCTGATGTTTTGGGTCGGGAAAGGCGTAACTACTAAAGATATTTGCAAGAAGCTGCATAAAATTTATGAAGTTCACCTGCTAGACAGCTATGAGTTACTTCGACATAGGTTTAGTGATATCGCGAGGCAAGAATTCGATGGTGTGGCAAGTCATTTAGCGAAATTAGATGAAATAGAAACCAGGCTTCCTTTCATAAAAATTCCAATGAACAACTATGATCTTTTGTGAGCGATTCGTGCAAACATTGCCAAAAGTGTTTGATTACATGTTACGTGGGACGACTTACTTCGTAATGATAAAGGATGAAATAAAAACGTGAACGATATTTCAATTATAGATCACCAATAACAGGTCGAGATCATGATGCTGTTGGTGTTGCAACTGTCAAAAATGAAGATTAATCATTCACAAAATAAATGAACATCAACGAAGGTATAATGAAACAACATCTGAGAAAGATCTGTCAAAAGCATCTAATTTTACGAAGACTGAAGAAAGAAAATATATTTTTTTTAGCAAGGTAGAGCACTTACTAGAACACTATAAAACTGCTTTCGTTATAGGTGCCAGGGAAAAAGTCATCGGTCAAATTACTATTCTAGAGTAAGCAAAACAAACAAAATATTGTGCAACGGTGTCGGCTTGTGAAACCTGTATGGAATGTTCAAGAAATTATAACAGCTTAAATATTTTCACGAAACGAAACATTTGACGGGAGGATGGCATTACAGAACATGGTATGTTGTCTGTAAAGGATGTGTGGCTGTCGTTCTAGGCATTCACTAAATAAAGACTTTTGTTCCATTTTCTGGTAGTATACACCAGTTACATGAATGATGATAGATGTTTATGAAGGTGAACTAATTGAAAGTACCACCGCATGTAATATTAGGGGAGAGAATCCTATCTTCGTTTTGTGAAATGTCGCAGCTGACGACACCCACCGTCCCATTGACGTAGACGGGGAAATGAGTGAAAGAGAGGTTCCTGGATGACCAGAAGTGTTTCATTTTAGGACATACTGGTATTATATAAAGAACGAAGTTACTAGCCTTAAGAGGAAATTGAGATTGCGGTGAACAGATAGAGCAAATCTTTCACCATGATATGAATTTTCAGAAATTTAATGAGGAACTCTCCATGAAACCATTTATAATCACGGGCGAGAAATTTCTGTGGCATGGGTACACAAAAACTGGTCACATACAATGATAACCGTCTATAACTTTGACGATTATAATATTACGTAGAAATTTAGTGAAAATGAAAAACATTGTCGTTCACAAGTAAAGAAATGAAAAGCTGTCTAGAACCTGAAAGTTGGTTTGAGTAGTGCAGGCCTGGGACTGTTGGAGGTGGAGTGCCATTACCTTCCGCCGACCTTCGAATTGCCTTACCCATCCATTTATAGGAAGGCCTACAGTTTAACATGGATTCCGAACGACCGTGAAATTCAGCATTTTTTCACGCACGTAAATCACTAAAAGTGGTAAAAGAAGCGATAAGTGATGGAAAATATCCTTGGAACGACTGAGAATCGAATCAAAGATCCTTGTTTTTATTTTATACTTATTTTTTACTTTTTTATCCACTGAGCTATGGAGCTTCACTAATCGTTTAGCGTTTTACTCCTTGTAAAACCTATATGAAACTCCCAACTACCCTACAGGCGGTTAGTATCAGTGTTTCAGATAATGCATGATGTTAACTTCTGTACCTCACGCCATACTGTTCGTGATATATGTGTTTGAGGCAGTACCAACGAACCAGACTCGTGCACATTTAGGTATATATGCACAAACTTGGTCTATAATTTCTTCATAGAGCAAATCATGTTATTATTTTATGTCTTCTTTTTAGCCAATTAAAACACTACATCGGATATATTTGATGAGTTGGAAACATCTAAGTAGTCAGCGTGGCGTATTGTTAGCAAAGGGACCTGGGTTCGATTCTCGGCCAGGTCGGAGATTTTGTCCGCTCGAGGTGTGAGTGTTGTGCTGTCCTTACGTCCCTGTAGCCAGAAATGACATTCCACTGTCGAGGAGGTAGTATGGAATGATTTTGCGAGGTACTAAATATTGATTCCTTACGTTACAAATAGGCAAAACGGTGTGTCTGCAGGAGCTGCATCCTCGTCATTGGAGTACATGAGAGATAATCATAATTTTCCTGAAAAAGTTGAATTAAAAAATGTCCCTACATTTCAGTTGATATACAGCTTTCATTTACTTGCACGGGTGTAAGTTTTAGGAACTCTCGAGTAATAACTTTAATTTTTTCAGGTAAAACTGTGCTACCGTTAGGAGATAGTCATATAAAAGGATTGTGATGGCAATTCCACATTAACTTTAGCAGTGATGCTTATTGAAATGCCTTTGAAAGGTAAGTTACAGTACATGTGAAGCAGTTTTTACCGACAAATTTTAACTTTTATTTAAAAAATTAGTTATTACAGAAGATGTTTGCTGATTCTGCTTTCTGTTGCTCACTTTTGTATCTCGTCGACGTCCACACATTAGGAAAAGTCCCATAAGGCACCCGGAGACATCTCTGCTATACCTCCTTGCATTCCTCTTAACCAAACGGGAAATACCTGGAAAGAAAAAGAAGTAGAGAAATCAGTGAATCCGGCAACAGATGTACGTGACCGGATTAACACAAGTACGTGTGATTATCAGGCCAAGTTAATAAATAAGTGTTTCAGAATGTAAGTGCGTTCCGCAATAAACTTCGCTTGTATTTGGGTCTTGCAGGAAACAATATGAGCCTTCAAAGTACATGTGCGTCAAATTTACGTGCGGTGAACCGTGATCATCAACAGTGCTGTCAAGGCATTAGTTAAAACACTGGAATCTAAAGTATGCAATAACGTTGCTTATTATTACACAGGTGGCTTACGAAACACTTGTGAGTCCAATTCTTCAGTACCGTTCATCTGTCTGGTACACTTAATAGGTTGGATTGATGGGAGTGATGGAGAAGGCCAGATGAGCAGCGGCACGTTTCGTCACGGGATTTTTTAATAAGCGCACAGTAACAACGACGAGAAAAGCAGAGAAATTAAATCTTACTCGGAAGGTTTGCGACAGCCCTTCTTTTCACGTGAGATCATCGAATGGAACAAGGATGATAGCGATTTCAGAAGTGCGATCTACCGTGCACTGTAGGTTGGCTTGCGGAGTATACAAGTACATACAGATGTAAGTGTATAAATCTACAAACTACAACATCTGATACGTCAATATCGACCTCTTGTGTGAAACGTGCTATTACGGGAATAATTTCAACTGATTAGGAATTTTATGCTTCCTGTCAGATATATTAATATTTTCGCTATGATTTCCCAAAGCTTCTCTTAATACAGATCGTATTATCGCATGCCAATAAAACATGGCTGAGATCTCCTTCGAGGAGTGAGTGTTCACCGCAAGTGGGAGAGTCTATAACAGGTAAGCATGATAACACGCGTGCCCCAACTTTATTCTCAAAATTGGTGCTACATTTCTCATCAGAACGTACTTTTGGCTGTATCACCCTTTTGTTGTTGTGATGCGCTAGAACGAAGCGTACGTCAGTATTTTAGCCACCGCTGTATTTCCTCTGCAGGAACGCCTATTTATCTGAAATGTATGGAAAGTACGGAAGCTAAGCTGTGTAAGTAGTGGTCTCCTTGCCTTTATGCTGCCCCTTGTTAGCCACCTATCATTTCATTGTTCGTGATACTTTGACCATTTTAAATGAACGATTGTATTTTAGTTTTCGGCTTTAATTGTTAATTCTACTTCTTGACAAATTCACACTCTGTGGCGAACGTGAGTCGATTCAGACTAACTTTTATAGGATACCAACTGAGTCAAACAAGCACACATCACGGACTGTAAGCGAGTTATACTGGCTAGACGAAACCTTGAGTGCTAGAATAAAATGAGTTTGTGTACGGCTATCCGTGGAAGGTGGTCTTAGTTATTACAAAATATAAAAAAAATATGTTCAAATGTGTGTGAAATCTTATGGGACTTAACTGCTAAGGTCATCAGTCCCTAAGCTTACACACTACTTATCCTAAGGACAAACACACACACACCCATACCCGAGGGAGGACTCGAACCTCCCCCGGGATCAGCAACACAGTTCATGACTGCAGCGCCCCTGACCGCTCGGCTAATCCCGCGCGGCTAAAAAACATAATTATTATAATAGTAATTCTCATTTTTCCTGTTAACTAAACTCTGAAACTAAATTTTGTGATTAATTTTATAATATAACAAATTCTAAGAACCTTGTAAATAAGCACATATTATATGAAAAGGCAATAGTTGTAAATGTAACAATAAATAAATAAATAGTCTGTGTCCAGCACACAATGTTGAAAATGTCATGAAAGTTAAACGGGCGCAAATGTCAACGGTCATCTGACTGATTTGATGTGGCCCACCACGAATACCCCTTGGGCCAAACTCTTCATTTCAGAGTAGAACCTGCACACTGAGTCATCAGTTATTTGTTGGATTAGCTCCTAGGACTCATGTTTAGTTCAGTTCTCACAATATAGTGCAGTTTCAACTTTCATTTTGTTGTAACTGCTGTATTCGTAAGATGCATAAGCAAATGGCTAATAGGTCAGTGATAGTTTGACAAAATAAGAAATTTACGTATTCATTGCTTTCTTAGAGATACTGTGCGACTGAATTAACTGGCTACAGAGAACACTAGCTTTGTTAGAACCTCCCAAAGACATTATACATTTCTACAATGGCTAAGGTTGTGTTGCTTTGCTAGTTGTTACTTTAACACATGAGTCTGAATGATATTCGAATGTTACATTCGTAATACGAATGGCTCCGCAAAAAATCTTCATAGCACCATATTTCCTCACAGAACTAAAGGTTAAGAAATTTAGAGCTGAGGTAAAGACAACTGTCTAATGTGTGTATGACGCAAATTCGAGATGTTGACAGATATAATATTTTACTATAAAGTGAATTACCGTATTATCCGTAGTAGTCTTACCTTTGACTGCTGTTGCAGACATTTTAGAATTTTATTTTGTCAGTTTCGTACCTCCAACGTCACATACGCTATGTGATCAAAAGTAGCTGGCCACCTGCCTGAAAATGACTTACAAGTTCGTGGCACCCTCCATCGGTAATGCTGGAGTTCAACGTGGTGTTGGCTCACCCTTAACCTTGATGACAGCTTCCACTATCGCAGACATACGTTCAACGAGGTGCTGGAAGGTTTCTTGGGGAATGCTGTACTGAGGAGAGGTATCGATGTCTGTCGGTGAGGCCTAGCACGAAGTCGGCGTCCCAAAACATCCCAAAAGGTGTTATATAGCATTCAGATTAGGACTCTGTGCAGGCCAGTACATTACAGTGATGTTACTGTCGTGTAACCATCCCGCGACAGGCCGTGCATTATGAACAGGTGCTCGATTGTGTTGAAAGAAGCAATCGCCATCCCTAAATTGCTCTTCAACAGTGGGAAGCAATAAGGTACTTAAAACATGAATTTAGGCCTGTTCTGTGATTCTGTGATAGTGCTACGCAAAGCAAGGGTTGCAAGCCCCATCCATAAAAACACGACCACGCCATAACACCACCGCCTCCGAATTTTACTGTTCGCACTACACACGCTAGCAAATGACATTGATCGGGTATTAACCATACCCACACCCTGCCATCGGAGCGCCACATTGTGTACCGTGATTCGTCACTCGACACAACGTTTTTCCACTGTTCAGTCGTCCTATGTTTACGCTCCTTACACCAAGCGAGGTGTCGTTTGGCGTTTACCGGCGTGATGTGTGGCTTATGAGCAGCCCCTCGACCATCAAATCCAAGTTTTCTCAACTCCCGCCTAGCTGTCATAGTACTTGCAGTGGATCCTGATGCAGTTTGGAATTCCTGTGTGATGGTCTGGATAGATGTCTGCCTATTACACATTAAGACCCTCTTCAACTGTCGGCAGTCTTCTGTCAGTCAATAGACGGGGTCGACCTGTACGTTTTTGTGCTGTGCGTGTCCCTTCACGTTTCGACTTCACTATCACATCAGAAACAGTGGACCTAGGGATGTTTAGGAGTGTGAAAATTTCGCGTACAGACGTATGACACAAGTGACACCCAATCACCTGACCAAGTTCGAAGTCCGTCAGTTCCGCGGAGCGTCCCATTCTGCTGTTTCACGACGTCTAATGACTACTGAGGTCGTTGATATGGAGTACCTGGCAGTAGGTGGTAGCACAAGGCACCTGATATGAAAAATTACTACTTTTGATCACATAGTGTATATAGTAACTGTTGCTCAGTTGTATTCTGGTGGCGTCAGATTTTATGTACAAGGATATGGTAATACTGTGTTTAGGATACCTCGAAATGTGAAGATCGAGATATACTGAAGTTCAAACTCTAGATACAGTACGCTTTTAAACATCAACTGACATGAATCAGCGTAATTTCTCTGAATGTTCTTTACAGGATATTTATGAGTACCATCCTTCCCCCATTGACAAGATTTAAATTATTTAAATCTATATTAAGCCTTGATAAAGTATTAAGACTGTTGAGTAAGAGTGTGTGGAAAGGGGTAGTATTTTTTGTTAAATTCTGGACGACGAAAATTAACGCGTGCACATAGAGTTGATGCGCGTGAGTGTAGGAGAGTAGAAGTAGACAAGCACCATGCTGGTGCTTTCAGAACTCTGCAGTATGTATAGAGAATACCAACTTCGAACTGTTCGTTGAATAGAGTTTACAACGAGAACGTTGGCCACCAGTAAGATATACGATAATTAAAGAGAGATTAAGGGGCTACCAAGTAAGTAACTTCAACCAATAAAAGTTCGTTAATCGAATATTGTTAGAGGAGAAATTTCATAACGAGCCAAATCAACGTTAGAGCGAATAATCAAATGAATGTGTATCGATAATATTGTACATGTGACATTTTCTTGATGGCCTTACTGGAGTGAAAGTAAAAAATAAACAATGCCAGACTGGTTATTAAATTTTTTAGTGGTTTTAATTGTACTGAGACTAAGCAACAATACAGACATGCACAATAGGGTCATAACTAATGAACTACGTGGTGTTAATTAGAGCTGTACACGAAATATGTTAGTTCTCCGTATCCCAAATTAAGTCTAGTGTGCCTTAAGTAGAAACCCACTGTCAAAAACTTGATTAAACCCAAACGCAAATGTTATGAAAGTACCTACTTAGTAGGAGTGAATCAGAAAGAAATAAGAATAGGGTTTAAGGCCCCATCGACGAAGTGGTCACTAGAGAAGGAACGCAAGATAAGATAGAAAACGGATGAGCCTGTAAGTCGGGTGTGGCGTTTCCAAGAATTCGCTCAGAAAAATTTCGAGAACCATAAAAAAACGTAAGTCCGAATGGACTGACTGAGATCTCATACTCGCTCCTCTCGAACAGGCCACGTTGTTGTTTTGATGGTTGCGGTCCATAGGAACTAACTTACAATTACAGTACGGGTAGCAAACGATGGGCGACATACTTATAGAACTTTACTGAGGTGAGGAAGGGAAATGTACTACAATTTTTGTCAGATTGTCAATGCTACATGAATGTCATTGCAAGTAAGTGCTATTCAATGGTGTTCATATTTTACTGGTTGAAACTGCAATTAGCATTTGAGTTAGCAATACGCTTATATTCGGTTGCAGGAAGTGATGTCTAAAAAAACGGAGAAGACGAATAGATATCATAGTAAATATTTCAGATATTAAATTTTTCATTGTGCGGCCAAGTCTTTAGTTGCTGCGTAATTACTTAGAACGTTTCAACTTTATCTGTAACTACTGTAATCTTTCGTTTATTTTACGAGGGACATTTCATAAATTATGCACAGTAACTTCTTTACTGACGCGTTTATGTTTTTTTCAATTTCTTTACGGTCCTTCAGTATAGTCTCCCTGCTTTTCTATGACTGAATCAAAACGTCCCAGAAGCTGTATTGTACCATTTAGGACACCACTTCTTTTCATCTGTCGAATGGCTCGGGTAACGGTGGTAGAAAGCACTTCCCGGAGTAAGAAACGACGTCCAGGCATAAGTTTTTTTTTTGTTTCTAAATCAAGTCAGTGCCTGATAGATTCATGTCCTAGCTGCAGGGAGGATGTGGCAACACTTCCCATCCGTATTCGAGCACTTTCATGGCTACAACATTGCCGATATGTGAGCGAGCATTGTCGTGGAGATTGAGTGGCCCAGCCTCGAGCAACTGAGATCGGGTTTTGTGGATTTTTCTGGGCAGGTTTTGTATGACGTTACTGTAACATACTGCTGTGACGCTTGTTCCACGTGGGACTCTATCTGTCATGAATTCTTGGTGATCATAAGCAAAAATCATCATTAGCTTGTGCTCTGATAGAGCGCGTCAAAATTTTTTTGGACGTGGAGAATCTGAAACTCTCCACTCACTGGACTGTGACATCAACTCCAGTTCAAAGTCCACGTTTCATCAATAGCCACAATTCGACACAAGAAGCCTTGACCTCCCCTCGAATCGTTGTTTGAGCAAGGTTGCAATGTCCAGGCGTTCCTGCTTCTCTTCAGCAGTCAAACAGTGTGGGATCCATCTCACACAAATTGTTCTCTTCTTCAAATAATTTGTCACAATACGAAATACTGATATTGGGGTGATTCCCGTGGCTCCAGAGAGTTTCTCACAAGTAGTACCACGATCTTCTTCAACAGCATTTGCCACAAGTTTCAGAGTTCGTTCATCTGTTGCCGTTTTGACCTTTCGGGTCTTTGATTATCGACAATGCTGATATGACTACCACGAAAGTAATTAACCCAACGTGAAACTGTACTAAGGTCCACTGTAAACTCATCACAAACTTCACTTAACTCACTGTGTATTTCTGTTGGGTTTTAGCCGTTTAAAGTTTAGATCTTGATGTACGTCCTCCAGTCTTCAACAGTCACAGTAACCGAGACTCCTGCAGGCACCATTCCTATCTCTCACAAATTTTATGTTAGAGTACACAGCGAAAAAAACAAAACCAAGTGATTCTTCCTCAGTCTCCCAACTAGATCTGACGTAATTTTCAGTGCTGTTGATTCAAACAGTCCACAGTAATACCAACGCGTGCATTATTTATGAAATGTCCCTCTTCGTTTTATTGAATTAGAGTATTGCATTTTCGTCTGATTTATGGTTACATCCGGATTTATCATCGGTACGTACATTTGTTAGGTATTCCTGTCTTTCCACTGCCACATTTGGTACACTTCCTCTTTAACTTGCGGAATTACACATTTCTTGATGTAAATTACTACTAACTGACTGCCTTTTTACGGAGCTTTTAGAAAATAACAGGAAGCTTCGTCTTCACGTCAATTACGAATTTTTCTATAAGCTTACCTATTAATTACATCACCTCTACAACTTTACTTCAAGTAAATTTCATAATTTTGCGACTTCCTTTTTCGGGTAATTTCTTGAAGTCTTTGACCAGTTCGAAGAAGCCTGGAAATCAGTAATGTTCATCTCACAATTCAGAGAGCCCAGTCTTCACGATCTCACTCGCTAACGGTGCATTTCATCTCACAAAATGTTCTAAATCTTTCGAACAGTTTTTCTTTCACATTTTTGCGAGTTCCATTTTGGCGCTTATTTCGTGCTTCGTACAAATCTTTTTCCATTTATACATTTCGTATTCATATTTTACGAACCGAAGTCAGCTTTGCGCACTGCGTAAATTAAGCGTTTTCTTCCTCCCTCATTTAATCAAAAATTTACAGTCTTTCCTTTTTAATTGGAAGCTATTACTACACAGTTTTCTTTGGTCTTGGAAGGTACTCTGGTTTTGCTCTGGACTTTAATTACCACAAAAATCACCGTTTGAACCACAATTCACGAAATCGTTGGATTTATTTCCTGATTCTTAAAGTATTTCCATAATTTCTTACGAAATGTTGATATCGTTGTTCGAATGAATGTCCAAGAAATTAACTAACAAAGAACACATTTTAGGAGATGTAGGTGACTGCGATTGCATACCACAGTCTTCACATTTTATTTTTGTGAAGCTGAAATTATTAGCTGGATTCCAGATTACTGTGAAACGGTAAAACCTGCACAAAAACAGATGCTATTAGCAAGCATATAAAAAAAGTCAGTGCATGTAATAAATTGTTGATGGTGCACAGAAACCAGCCACAACTTAGTTCTACCTTACTTTATTTAAAAAAGTGCCGATGCTGTTTCGAATTTTTCACAGTTCATTATCAGACGCTTTTTCATTAAAATGATGCATTGGTTTCCTGCGAGTTGCCCTAAGATAAAGAATAATTCACGGTTACAAACATGTAACAATGTAACTATTAATTTCAGTATGCAACTGTTCGATATAAGAATAAACCAAAGCCGAGCTCGACATACGAGGTGGTGGTGGTGGTTAGTGTTTAACGTCCCGTCGACAACGAGGTTATTAGAGACGGAGCGCAAGCTCGGGTTAGGGAGGGATTGGGAAGGAAATCGGCCGTGCCCTTTCAAAGGAACCATCCCGGCATTTGCCTGAAACGATTTAGGGAAATCACGGAAAACCTAAATCAGGATGGCTGGAGACGGGATTGAACCGTCGTCCTCCCGAATGCGAGTCCAGTGTGCTAACCACTGCGCCACCTCGCTCGGTACATACGAGGTACCAAACGTCTCGCAGAAGACATAAATGCAGGAACCCGTTGTCAGACACACAGTGGGGCAAAGGGTACTGCAGTTCGAACGGGCTCTAGAAATCTCGATACAACGCAGAGCTCGATACGGTCAGAGCCTGCTTGATTAACCATACGACATTTAATTTGCCCGGAATGAAAGATAGCGATATGCTAGAGAATGTGAACTAGCCACAACAAAAAGCTGTTGCTGTGCTTAAAATTTAACAATTTCGGGAAACACAGGAGCAAAAAGCAGTCAATACCACTATACCAACTCGCGTTGTATTTTAACAAATTTGCAAAAAAAGCTATTATTCAGTATTTATGGATGCATAAACATTTATGGAGATTTTCAAGTAACGCTGATAGTCAAAGGCAAAAATTTTGTTAATCAAAAATGATATTTCTTGAGTCTTAACGCAATACAGCATTTTATTCCTTTATTAGAGGCTGTAATGATTTATCAAGTAGATCCAAAATAATCATTTAGTCCCCGTTCGCATATTAAAAAGAGGAGTTACGAATTTTTAATGAGCTCCAAAATGAGTTGACAACATTCCGATGAAACAGGGAAGAAATTAACGGTTAAGTGCCTAATACATGAAATAAATCATCTTAAAATGGTAATAATTGCAACTGTGAAAATAAATTGCAACAGCGAGGCCTGTCACGTAAATATAAGCGACTATCAAAAAAATTCCATTCTAGGGTCACAATAAACCCTCGCCTATATATCGGCGCTTATATGCCCGCATCGAAGTCGCGTTGGGTTGCATATACACTGCAGCGACACCCCCAAACGGAAACCTTTTGATCGCCCATCGTAGTACGAACAGGTGCCACCAGACTGCATTAGGAGCAAAGGCTCAAGAATTGGTCAGCACCTTTATTGCAACATTTTTTAAATATCGTTAGAAGCCTTCTAAGGACCACGTGAAAATAACTATTTATTTGTCTTTTCTTTCATCTTCGCCCAAAACTCTCATATTCTCAAAATGAGCTCTTTTCCGTTCATCTGGCCGTTTAACACAAATTGTTTTTCTGTTTGTTTCAGCTTCCTGGAAATCTTTGAATTGCTGTCTGTAGAGTAAGATCCCCTGTTCAGTCTCACTTTCTTTTAACTCCTTTTTTTGTCTTGCCTCTCTATCCATTTTCTTTGCCCACTTCGCTGTTTAAAAAAAATGCATGGATCCTCTTTTCTAATGTTTTCCGTCGTTCTGAGATATCCATAGGGAACAACACATTTTTCCGTGATGTTATCTGTTATTGTAGGGCAGAATGAGTATATTTTCTTATTTCATCTCAAAACCAAATTGCCGTCTTTGTTCTTGATTTGATCTAATATTTATTGCAGGATTTGTCTTTCTATCATTTCCAAATCTTCTAATGCCATTTTGCGTCCGGATCAAAGTAGTGTTCCTGACCTATAGACGACTTCTGGCTTTACAACTGTATTATAATGCATTAATATCCTTAGAAAAACATTTTTTATTTTACAGATTCTCACTTTCGTGTAAGCTGTTTTCATTTTTTCAATCCTATTGTAATAGCATCTTTTTCATTTTTTATGTTTGTATTTTTACCCATAAATTTAAAGCTGTCTGTTTTCTTCACGCTGCCATGCTTGGTTTTTAAAATTCTCGGCGGGTCACTTTCATTGATCGTGTTTTCTGTCTTTTAAAATAATATTTTATTTGTAACTCTTCAGGCTTACCTGGCGAGATATTGAATGTGGAATATTCGGGTCTACTGCCAGATGTTTGTGTCGCTCTGGCACAATATTTCGGCCACGTAACTCGTTGCCTTCTTCAGGTGCTACATGAGACTGCCGTATTGGAGGATCTTGTCCAGTATTTATGCCCAGAGGGCGCTGGGTGGTCTCTCTGCCGTCCGCGCCCGCCTGGCGCTGCTTGTAATGTGTTCTCTCTTCCCCGGTGCTCCCTCGAACGTCCGCGCCCGACTTGGTCGCAGCCTGTGGCAGCTGTCTGAGGCCTGTCCTGTGTCGGGCGATCCGTTCGCGGTCCGTGCCCGCCTGGTGCTGCTCCTGAGGTTTTGGGCCTACCCTGGTGCTCCCACGGACGACCGCGCCCGGCTCGTCCACCATCTGTGGTCGTGCCAGAACGACACAATCATCCGGCAGTAGACCCGATTATTCCACATGTCAATATTTTATTTGTTTATTAGTTGCTGCTTTAACGTTCGACAGCACACTGCAATATGCTACAGTGTTTGTTTCATGCCTATTCAATTATTAACATTGGTGGTGTATAAATAACGCCAAGATATTTTGTAAACATAGTACCAAAGAAGTCGCTAAATTGCGGAGCAATCGACGACTCAAGCTGAATCCGAGTTTCCGAATCTGTGACGTAAACTGCTAGAGCCATTCAGGTTGTGCTCAGGACAGTTGGAAGTAGATACTCGAAACCAAATATCACGTAAATGAAGAGGAAATTGTACAAATTAGAGTCGGCGCTTCATTTGTGCTCGCAGCAGGCTGTACGTTGCGAGCAGCGAGCGCTACGTACTGGGCAGCTGGGCAGCGCAGCTTGATGCCTATCTGCGAGGCGAGGAGAGGCGAGGCGCTCACCCGCTGCCGCTGAAGGAGTTGGAGCTGGCGCTGGACTGGCTGTAGGAGCCGGAGGCCGGGCCCAAGCCGTGGCCGCCTGCGCCGCTCTGGCTGGACGCCTGGCTCTCGCTGTGGCTGCCCGAATTGGAGAACCCGTTGCCTCCGCTGCCGCCGACCCCCAGGCCACCGAAGGGGCCGCCGGGCTGCAGGAAGCCGCCCGGTCCCAAGGGGTACAGGCTGCGCGCCGGCCTCTCCTCCGTCTCTGAAACACAGACGTTGGATGCTTCGTTCATATTTTACTATCAGAGGCGGAAAATCTTGCTGCTCTGACAAGAGAATCCGCCACACTGTGCACTTAATGACAAAAAAGTGAAGCACCCAGAAGACATGGTCAAATGTCAGTGTAACTTTGCAACTGTACACTCCATCGGCGGGCACATGAATAAGAAGTGTTGCAGTTCTCTGTGACGGGTAGAACGCCTACAGGGTGCATTAGTGTTGCCATATTTAGTATTTTTATGAGGCCTGATGGGGTACACAAGTGGCGTAAACGTGTGAAATACTCGGAAATGTCACGAACTCACGTGAGACAGCAATATCAGCACCCAACAGAGAATGAAATGAGGCTCACTGTGCGTTTCCAATAGACCAGCTGGTCGCATCGAGAAATATCTAAAATTCTGGGGTAACTGCATATAATAGTGGCCCAATGTTGAACTGCATGTGAATGTGTCAACCTTAGCATTTCCGTTTTTAAATTTGTAACTTCGCTACCGAGGGCAAACTCCTTTCATTCCACGCCCTGACTCGTAGAACGTTATGCTTTCGCTGGTTATTCAACCTTTTCCACATTGTCACCTTCCTCTTTAAGTCCCCTCCCGGAGATCCGAATGGGGGCCCGTTCTGCAGTCTTTTTTCAGTGGAGAAATTATCGTGACATTTTTTCAATTACACGCTGCATATCCTGTGGATACAAATTATTTGTCTTTAATGTAGTGGTTTCCATTGGCTTCTGCATCCTCATGCCGTTGATCATTGTTGATTCTGCCACCTTAAGGGCAGTTTCCCACCACAAGAACAACAGAGTGCGTTGAACCTCTTTCCGCTGCTCCACCCTGTTTGACAAGCCCCTTAGCTGAATAAGGGTGACTTCTTGTGCCGGAAGTCTTCGGTCGCCGTTATTGATGATTTTTATTCAAAATTTAATCAGTGGCATGGTTCGCACCCGGAATCGAGGACGTGTTTGGGAGCACCTCGGACGTCAAGTTTATCTCAGTGTGAGTATCCACGCTATCAAACACCAGTTACAACAGTTGTGGGCCACATTGCCTCAGGAGGGGATGTAATGACTTTATGACACCCTTCCCAAGCGGATCACTGAATGCCTCCGTGCCAGAGCCTGTGCACTATCGTAATAATAAATATGTTCGTGTTGTCAAGTTATTTGCAAATTTGACTCGATTTAGTAATCACTGAAATAATATCACATACCCCATCCCCCTTCTAGCTGCTTCACATTTTTTGTCAGGCAGTGTAATCTACGTCACACATTGAACATAAGTTCTTATTCCTTCTTCCTGTACTTTAATTTCCTTTCTAAATTTCTCCTTGTTTCTTCTATTACTTACTCAAATACAGATTGAATAATATGGGTGATCGACAGAAAACGTGTCAGAATGCTTTTTCATCTACTGCTTCCCTTTCACGTCCTCCAATTTTTATAAATGCAGTTGCTTTTGTGTACAGGTTGTAGCTAATCTTTCACACCCTGTATTTTATCAGAGGTTCACCGTATACGCAGTCTGAATCTCGCTAGTTAAGAAAGTGTCCAAAATTATCAGGAGATCGAATTATGCGAATGGAGAATGAACATTTGCAAAAAAGGAATGGGATAACTGTCATGGTGACTGAAGTAAGTTTGTATTCTGCACTAGCACCCAAACTTCTCGATACCAGTTGGGAGATGTTTCAGTCTCAAGCGGGACAGTTTACTTACAGAAAAATCAGCCAAACAGGAATGTGTGTCAAAGTGTATGGCACGGTAAAACATGTAAATACAATTTAAAACTTCGACAAAGTCATTTCTGTCTTCATGCTTCATGGAAAGTGCTTTCCTTTGGAAACAACTGAATACAAATTCAACCAGCATACCTAGTATATGTCACGATACTTAGTTGCTCGGGATATACACTGAGGTGATAAAATTCGGGCATTTTTGTCGGACTTCCTTTTTCACGACGTTGTGCAGCAACTCGACGTGGCATGGACTCGATAAGTAATTGGATGTCACACACTGAGTTGTGGTGCCTCTCTATCCGTATATAATTGCGAAGAGTCGCCGGGGCAAACTTTTGTGCTCGACTGCGTCCCATAAATTTACGATGGAATTTACGTTCGATGGTCTGGGTGGCAAAACCATTCGCTCGAATTGTGCAGAACGTTCTTCAAACCATACGCGAACAATTGTGGCCCAATGATATGGCGCACTGTCATCCATAAAAATTCCATAGTTGTTTGGGAACATGAAGTCCTTGAATGGCTGCAAATGATCTCCAAGCAGCTGTACATAACAGTTTCCAGTCCAGGTTCGGGTCAGTTTGACCAGAGGAGCTAGTCCATCAAATATAAACAGAGCGCACACGATTGTGGAGTCACCACTAGCTTGCACAGTGCCTTGTTGGCAAGTCGGGTGCACGGCTTCGTGGAGCCTGCGTCACATTCTCACTCCATCATCAGCACTTACCAACTGAAATCGCGACTTATCAGGCCACGGTTTCCCAGTCGTCTAGGGTCTAACGCATAAGGTCACGATCCCAGAAGAGAAGCTGAGGTTGACATCGAGATTTTAGCAAAGGCAGTCAAATCGGTCGTCTGGTACCATAGCCCAATAGTGGGAAATTTCACAGCACTGCCCTAACGGATACGCTCGTTATACGTCCCATTTTTATTTCTGCGGTTATTTCACGCAGCTTTGCTTGACTGTTAGCACTCACTACTCTATGCAAATGAAGCAAATGAAGTGGAGGCCGTCGGTCACTGTGTTATCCATGGCGAGAGGTAATGCCTGAAATGTGACATTCTCGGCACACACTTAACACTGTGAATCTCGGAATATCGAATTCCCTAACGCGTTCCCAAATGGAATGTCCCGTGCGTCTAGCTTCAAGTATCATTTCGCGTTCAATGTCTGTTAATTCACGTCGTGCGTCATACCTTACCATAAATGACTGTTATGCCAATGTACTGCGCTTTACCATTGTGTACGTAATACTACCGCCATCTGTATATGTGCATATCGCTATCCCACGACTTTTGTCACCTCAGCGTATTACTGCTGAATTTTCCTTACTGTCAGTCGTTCGCAGTAGCATCATATCAAGACGATATTGATTAATATTATATGAGCACATCAATTAATTATCCAAACTATTGCCCTTCAAAACTGGAAAGCCTGCCGTCCCTCTTCAGGAGATCGTATGTTAGTCTGGCCTCTTCGCAGATAGGCCTCTGCTATGCCTGCACCGGTGGTACGTCCGTCTGTACCGTTAAGGCAATGTCCATAGTTTTGATTTCATTAATCTGTTCAAACAAGCTGAAATACTCGGAGCAGCCGAAGTTCAGGAAACAGTATCTGCACTAATCTACATGTATTTGATGCTACAGGGGTAATTACCATGGAGGCCTGAGATACACATTTCGCAACGAAAAACAACTTTCCAGCTTTTCTTTGGCTGAAAGACGAGAATCAGTGCTGTCTTCAGAATACAGATGATACATGAGATGCCAATATAACAAAATTCCAATGCAGTCTTCTACGGATGAATTACATGTTGAGAAAGAGTCTTAAAATTTAAAACCGAGTGGATTTTTATAACTACTAGAATGTAACTATCTTCGTTGTGCTTTTTCTTCTCAAGTATCCCTTCTCGTGCTTGAAAAACTCACTCCTTTCGTTTCACTGTAGTCATAAAAAAGTAGTACATACGTTTGTGTGCTTGTATAAGTTAATAAATCAGGGACTTATTGTCTCTCCGTCTCGGACTCTAATTCTCCAGTCCCCACCATGCCGACACAAAAAACCCACTCTTACACTTGACGCTAGGTCTTATCTTTTCACTCTTTCTTCGTTGGAAAAGCATTTTTTCCTCCCTCGTGATTTTTGTGTGAGATTGTGCTTTTTTGGGGTACCTCGTCTCTTACCAGGCTCAGCATCAAGTGGACGTTTACCTCTACATAATAACTTAGCATTTTCTTATGATTTTCTGCGACTGATTCGATATGACTTCTCTTGTATAGTACATTCAATGCCAGAAAAGATATAACACCTTCAAGGACTGAGTAAGTGGCGCCAAGGTATAACATCTGTATACTGAGAGGTTGTAGTGTTAGTAATTCGTTCGTCACGGTCATTGGTGATCATATGGCGCTCAGATGTGCCCACCTGAGATGATTCTGCAGGTAGTAACTAAGTTTGGAGGTGAACAGTGTTGCAACAATAATTCTGAGGTAAAATCACGCTACAACGACGATTACCTATTCCTGTTGGACCGCTTTAGCCAATTGAACGTTATACCACTGTGGACCCTAGAGAAGCCGGATGGACGTATCAACGGATTCTGCACATGTTGGACACAATGTATTGGTGGCGTGTTCCTGTTTTCAACAATGGTCCATGGAACATTCCCACACCTTTAGACCAAGCTCTGGATGTCCACGTAGTACAGATGCACCTCAAGATCGACTAACTGTGAAGTCAGCGGTGGCTGACTGTACGTCATCGAGGGACGAAACCCGGTCACATGCTGTGCCATCTGGGACCATTGCTAACCGTCTGTTTCGGGATTAAGATCACGTCTGTCTGTGGCGAGGCTACCACCGACACCACGACAGTGGGAAACATGGTAACTCTGGTGTCGTGAAGAGTTGACTGGAGAATGGAAAGGCGCTCTGTTGGCTTCTGTGATGAGATTAGATTCCGTCTGTACGCCAGTGATATCGCAGACGTGTGTGGCATAGACTTGATGCGCTGCCTATTCGAGAGCTCATTAGCCCACGAGAAATAGGTACTATCACAGGCTTCATGATGTCGGGGACTATCAGTTGCAATTGCGGTCAAATATGGTGTTTCATCAGAGTAAGGTAACCTGAGTGCGCTACACTACACAGGTTGTTATACCCGTGCCATTATAATTTCTTCGACAGGAAGGTGATGTGGCTTTTCTGCAGAACAGTGCACGTCACCGTACAGCTGCTGCGACGCAACGTGCTCTTCATGGCGTACAACAACTTCACTGGACAGTGAGGTCACCAGATCTTGCCAACTGAACACGAATGGGACACGATGAAGCGAGAACTTACTCTTTTTGCAGGACTTGCAACAAACATTGCCGAATTTCAACTAGAGGCACAAGACGCTTGGGACAATCTATCGCAGGGTGCCATTCGGCTCCTTTATGATCGTTTGTATGCGAGAACACACACCTGTATTGTAGCCAGAGGGGTACACTGTGTATTGATGCGATTGTTATGATACCCTTTACTGAGACATATGTGTATCATTTGGTATGAATTCGTTATCATATACCCCTATAGTGATGAACTGTCACCTCATTTGTCATTAAAATGACCTTCTCCTTGAAGGTGCATTTTTTTCCATCAGTGTATTGATATCTAAATTTACGTAATTAATCCATTAGTCACTGTAATATGCGTGTAGTATACATTTGGTATACTTCTTTAGTGAACATGTCTGTGAGTGTATGACGTGAGGCCATGTGTGAAGTGCAGAAGGCAATATACATGCAGTGCAGATGGACCATCTTCGATAAGTAACACAGTTACGCAAAATCGGGACCTGGTAGGTTCATAAGCATGATTAAGTTTTCATGTGAAATATATTTAAAAAAATGTGAGTATGTTCTATTACAGTTTACTGAAAATACTTGAGAATAAATAATGGCAAATGTTTATGGAAAAATTTAAATAGTCTTTTCAGATGAACGTCAAATGTCCCTCTGTTTAGCTCTGTATAATATTTAAATCTTACAGTAAGCCTCTGAAACGCATTAAAAAAAAAAAATGGTTCAAATGGCTCTGAGCACTGTGGGACTTAACATCTGAGGTAATCAGTCCCCTAGAACTTAGAACTACTTAAACCCAACTAACCTAAGGACATCACACACATCCAGGCCCGAGGCAGGATTCTAACCTGCGACCGTAGCGGTCACGCGGTTCCAAACTGAAGTGCCTAGAACCGCACGGCCACTCCCACCGGCTGCATTTTTCCATGTTGCTATCTCCTTACGAGGAAGTAAGATTAGATAGGATAATCAAATCAAGGAAGGTGTCAGCAGTAGATTGGCACAGTGAATGAAAGCTTTTTCTTACAGTATCGAACTGAGGAAGTGTATGAAAGTGTGCGTGTGGGGCACAACATCGTATGGAAGTGAGGCGTGGAGCATCGGAAATCCGAAGGAAAAGAAACTGGGACGGTTTGAAATGCTCTTTATATACAGAGATGAACTGAGAAGTGTAGCCAGCCGCTGTGACCGAGCGCTTCTAGGCGCTTCAGTCTGGAACCGCGCGGCCGCTACGGTCGCTGGTTAGAATCCGTCCCCGGGCATGGATGTGTGCGATGTCCTTAGGTTGGTTAGGTTTAAGTAGTTCTAAGTTCTAGGGGACTTATGTCATCAGATGTTAAGCCCCACAGTGCTCAGAGCCATTTCAACCATTCAGGAAGTGTAGTATTACTGAAAATAACAGCTGAGGGAAGATATCTACGGAAGACCCTTTGTTAAAGAAGGGGCTGGTTAGCGGAATATCTGCTACAGCATCCAGGAGTGGTTATCTTGGCGCTGGAAGGAGCACAAGAAGGAAAACATAATACGGGCGAACTAAGGCTGGAATATAATAAACAGTTTAGGAGATGTTGGGCGTAGGGCCTGCCAAGCCGGACAGGTCGAACGAAGGTGATTATCCAGACTAAAGGGGACACTCTGGTCCTCCAGGTTGGGGGTTGGGCTTGGGGCTAACAACCCCACCTCGTAAAACCAGTCGTGTTACGAAAGCTAGATATAAGCCTCTGATATAGAACGGACACCCAATACAACGAACTAAACATAGAAAGTATCACGACTTGAAACATAGAATGTACAGTCTCTGTACAAACCTTGGGCGGCAATAACTTTAGCTAGAGAATTGGAAAAGCAGAAAATGTCGGTGGTTGCCCTGCAGGAAGTTCGATGGGAAGGTACAGGGACAGTAGACGTAGAAAATTCTAAGGAGGAGCAGTCAAGCACAGTTTTGGAACCGGTTTCTGTGTTAACAAAGACATTGTACCAATAGTAAAGAATTTTACGGCTGCGAACCCAAGAATCTCAGTTCTAACTTTATCAGTGAAAAGCCACCAAATTACCCTTTTGAATTGTCATGCACCTACAGAGTAAAGTGAAGATCAAGTAGAGGATATATTCTATGCAGAGCTGGAAGAAGGATTCCATCCCTGAAAATAGCTGCAGAATTCTCATCGGCGATTTTAATGCCAAGATTGGAAAAGGAGATCAGCTTTACTCCCACAATAGGCCTTCATAGTCTGCATGAAAATAGTAACGACAACGGAATAAGGGTAATTGGCTTTGCTACGTCCAAGGGCATGTTTATCAGTAGCACTAACATCCCACATAAAAAGGTGCACAAAGGAACATGGCTATCCCCAGACGGAAAAACAGTCAACCAGATGGACCACATAGCAATTAAAGCAGAAGCAAGGAATTGGATTATAGATGTAAGAAATTCCCGAGGGGCTGAGTGTGGTTCCGCCAATTTCTTGTTTAAAAGTCAACTCAGAGTCACCCTGCAAACAAACCAAAGAAGTAAACTAAAGAAAGTGGCACATTTAGAAATAGAAACCAGAAATGAACTTCAAGCTGAGATCAGGAATCATTTTACAGTACTGCCGGAAACAGAGGACTCAGATGTAGTCCAGCAATGGGAAGAAATTAGGAATGTGGTTACAAAGGCTGCAGGAACAGTCACTGGAAAGAGAGTGGCGAGAAAGAGGAAATGGTTCAATAAGGTCTCTGAAGAGACGGCCAACAGGAGAAAAGAGGCCCGTGATAAGTGGTTACTGTCAGCAACTGATCAGTGCAGTAAGGCAGAATTTGACAGAGAATTTGACAGAGAAACACAAGTGGTACTGCGGAGAGAAAAGACTGCTGCTTGTTACACCGATGTGAGAGCTCCAACGGCACAAAATATAGAGATAAAGAAATGGTAAAGTGAAATTAATTTTGAATAGTAGACGGAATTATAGTACCTTGTTAAATAATAGGGACGACAACCAATAAGATAATAAGAGAAGGATGGGAAGAACATTACACAAGATGGGAGACGAAGAAGATTGGCTGAGGCGTAGAAAACCTCAAAAAATTGAAATTTAACATTATAAACGCTGATAAAAATTAAGTGGATTGCTCAAGTATGACATATGAAACAAAGGGTGTGGAAAACCGCTGCCGGAGGACGGTGTATGTTAATAAGACCTCAACTGAGACGTACAAGGGTAGCAAAAAAAAAAAAAAAAAAAAAAAAAAAAAAAGACATTAAAGGGACAGAAAGATATCATATTTCATATCACACAGCTTAATGAGCACTCTAGGTCTAGTAAACATAGAGAGGTGGAAATGTTAGTATGGTACAGAGGAAGATGGAGAACTAGATCAGACGAAAGGCTGATGACTGGGGAAAAAGAAAACATCATCTGCGTGAAATACGAATTTTCAATAAAAATATTCGGGGGATGTAATTTCGACGGCTTTTGCACATGGTCCTCATCAAGATGAAGATATTTACTGCTAATCCGATATCAGGTGTTTCTTCCTACCCGATTTCAGACGAATGTTTGGCAGAGGGTGCATAAGTCACTTTCAGACACTTACACCAACGTTCCACTCTGAACAATACACGAGAAAATAAACAATAAAACGTTTCCGCTCGATCCCTGATTTCTCTTGTTTTATCACGGTGATCATTTCTCCCTTTGCAGATGGGAGTCAGAAAAATATTCAACCGTTCTATCATTTCAGCCTTCTAAAGCTGTCCTTGTCGACAGTTGGTGACGTCATTGTGAAGTGGAAACTCGAAGGAACAACCACTGCTGAACCAAGACCAGGGAAACTTCAAGTACAGACTGTAGGAACCGTCGAGCATTGTAAGGATTGGTTCCGAAAAATCGAGTGAAATCAGAGGAAGGGCTCGCTCGTAAGTTCCAAAGGATTACCAGTAGTCCGAATGGCATAGTGACTGTGCTTAGGGAGTTATGATTTAAATAATGAAAACTGCATCAGTTATTTGTTTAGAAAATTCATTCTCATTTCCAAGTGCATTTGGGTATTTGTTTACATTAATATGTTTGATATTTGCATGTGTACTTCTGCCTGTTTTGCCTCAGTTTGAAGTTGAAAGGTACTGTGCCTCCCTCATTATAGAATATCACATACACACGAATCACGGGACACAATAATCGAGCTGCTTCGCACAGGCCACACATTTCTGTAGGTAGCGCTAGCGATGATTGAGGTGCTGTTCAGAGCGACGGCAATTCGATGAAAGGCAATAAGAGGTGTGAGTACTCATTTTGGAGAGTAAGAAGTCGCTTCAGCTGTGTTTAATCTTTTAATCTTTTTATCAGATCAGAGCCGGTTTGATGGCACTGAAGATCATCCATAACGTGATAAGAGCTAACTAGCCCTGAACCTGAAAGCCAGTATTCGTTGTCAGACCAAACGAATAAACCGCTAAATGGCGGTACGTCAATGAATCAAAATCACTTGGGCGTAACGATCCAAGATCAACCATTTTGGATTTGGATCCCTGATTCTGATTCATTGACGTACCGTCATTCAGTGATTTGTTAGTCTCGTTTGGGAAAGAGTACTAGGAACCATGTTCTGGGCTACTTCGCTCCAAACCCCAGTGTCCAAAATGACTGGCTTCTGTAGATTCTGCTCTTCTACATCTACATACATACTCCGCGTGGCGGAGGGTACCTCGTACCACAACTAGTATCTTCTCTCCCTGTTCCACTCCCAAACAGAACGAGGAAAAAATGACTGCCCATATGCCTCTGTACGAGCCCTAATCTCTCTTATCTTTGTGGTCTTTCCGCGATATGTAAGTTGGCGGCAGTAAAATTGTACTGCAGTCAGCCTCAAATGCTGGTTCTCTAAATTTCCTCAGTAGCGATTCACGAAAAGAACGCCTCCTTTCCTCTAGAGGCTACCACCCAAGTTCCTGAAGCATTTCCGTAACACTCACGTGATGATCAAACCTACCAGTAACAAATCTAGCAGCCCGCCTCTGAATTGCTTCTATGTTCTCCCTCAATCCGACCTGATAGGGATCCCAAACGCTCGAGCAGTACTCAACAATAGGTCGTATTAGTGTTTTATAAGCGGTCTCCTTTACAGATGAACCGCATCTTCCCAAAATTCTACCAATGAACCGAAGACGACTATCCGCCTTCCCCGCAATTGCCATTACATGCTTGTCCCACTTCATATCGCTCTACAATGTTACGCCCAAATATTTAATCGACGTGACTGTGTCAAGCGCTACACTACTAATGGAGTATTCAAACATTACGGGATTCTTTTTCCTATTCATCTGCATTAATTTACATTTATCTTTATTTAGAGCTAGCTGCCATTCTTTACACCAATCACAAATTCAAATGGCTCTGAGCACTATGGGACTTAACATCTGTGGTCATCAGTCCCCTAGAATTTAGAACTACTTAAACCTAACTAACCTAAGGACATCACACACATCCATGCCCCAGGCAGGATTCGAACCTGCGACCGTAGCAGTCCAATCACAAATCCTGTCCGAGTCATCTTGTATCCTCCTACAGTCACTCAACGACGACACCTTCCCGTACACCACAGCGTCATCAGCAAACAGCCGGACATTGCTATCCACCCTATCCAAAAGATCATTTATGTAGATAGAAAACAACAGCGGACCTACCACACTTCCCTGGGGCACTCCAGATGATACCCTCACTTCCGATGAACACTCAAGATCGAGGACAACGTACTGGGTTCTATTACTTAAGAAGTACTTGGGAACCAATCCCATATGCTCGTACCTTATTTAGGAGCCTGGAGTGGGGCATCCGAGTCAGACGCTTTCCGGAAGTCAAGGAATATGGCATCCGTCTGGTACCCTTCATCCATGGTTCGCAAGATATCATGTGAAAAAAGGGCAAGTTGCGTTTCGCAGGAGCGATGCTTTCTAAAGCCGTGCTGATGCACGGACAGCAACTTCTCTGTCTCAAGGAAATTCATTATATTCGAACCGAGAATATGTTCGAGAATCCTGCAGCAAACCGATGTCAGGGATATTGGTCTGTAATTTTGAGGATCCGTCCTTCTACCCTTGTTATATACAGGCGTCACCGGCGCTTTTTTCCAGCCGCTCGGCACTTTACGTTGGGCAAGAGATTCGCGATAAATGCAAGCTAAGTAAGGACCGAATGAAGTAGAGTGTTGTTGTTGTTGTTGTGGTCTTCAGTCCTGAGACTGGTTTGATGCAGCTCTCTATGCTACTCTGTCCTGTGCAAGCTTCTTCATCTCCCAGTACCTACTGCAACCTACATCCTTCTGAATCTGTTTAGTGTATTCATCTCTTGGTCTCCCTCTACGATTTTTACCCTCCAAGCTGCCCTCCAATACTAAATTGGTGATCCCTTGATGTCTCTGAACATGTCCTACCAACCGATCCCTTCTTCTAGTCAAGTTGTGCCACAAACTTCTCTTCTCCCCAATCCTATTCATTACCTTCTCATTAGTTATATGATCTACCCATCTAATCTTCAGCATTCTTCTGTAGCACCACATTTCGAAAGCTTCTATTCTCTTCTTGTCCAAACTATTTTTCGTCCATGTTTCACTTCCATACTTTCAGAAACGACTTCCTTACTCTTAAATCTATACTCGATGTTCACAAATTTCTCTTCTTCAGAAACGCTTTCGTTGCCATTGCCAGTCTACATGTTATATCCTCTCTACTTCGACCATCATCAGTTATTTTGCTCCCCAAATAGCAAAACTCTTTTACTTCTTTAAGTGTCTCATTTCCTAATCTAATTCCCTCAGCATTACCCGACTTAATTCGACTACATTCCATTATCCTCGTTTTGCTTTTGTTGATGTTCATGTTATACCCTCCCTTCATGACACTGTCCATTCCGTTCAACTGCTCTTCCAAGTCCTTTGCTGTCTCTGACAGAATTACAACGTCATCGGGAAACCTCAAAGTTTTTATTTCTTCTCCATGGATTTTAATACCGACTCCGAATTTTTCTTTTGTTTCCTTCGCTGCTTGCTCAATATACAAATTGAATAACATCGGGGATAGGCTACACCTCTGTCTCACTCCCTTCCCAACCACTGCTACCCATTCATGCCCCTCGACTCTTATAACTGCCATCTGGTTTCTGTACAAATTGTAAACAGCATTTCGCTCCGTGAATTTTACCCCTGCCACCTTCAGAATTTGAAAGAGTACTCTCTGTAAAACCGAAATGGATTTGGATCCCTGATTCTGATTCATTGACGTACCGCCATTCAGTGATTTGTAAGTCTCGTCTGGGAACGAGTGCTAGGAACCCTGATCTGGGCTACTTGAAGGAAGACCGGGCTGCCATTTCTGTACTTCAGACGCCTCATTGGAAATGTCTCCAGCAGAATTGAAGCCACTGTAGAGGCGAAGGATGGACGCACGTCATTTTAATGTCTAGGAATACAAGCCAGAATACATCTGACCAGATTGCGTATGCGTTTAATCTCTACACGTCGATGACTTAGCATGATTGGTAGAGAATGATGACACGCTACAGACACACAGTTCTACATCATGGCGCTGTCACAAACCCAAACGGTTTCTATGTAAACAAACAAAAAAATGGTTCAAATGGCTCTGAACACTATGGGACTTAACATCTAAGGTCATCAGTCCCCTAGAACTTAGAACTACTTAAACCTAACTAACCTAAGGACATCACAAACATCCATACGCGAGGCAGGATTCGAACCTGCGACCGTAGCGGTCTCGCGGTTCCAAACTGAAGCGCCTCGAACCGCACGGCCACACCGGCCGGCTGTAAACAAACAGGACGGGTGTTACGTACCAGCTGGCCTGGCGGCCACCGCTCCGGCGGCGACGGCCAGGGCAACTGCGATCAGCGCTGCGGCTCCGGGCTGCATGGTGTGCTGGGCTGAGGTGAGCTGTGGCGAGCAGTGCGGATGCGGCGCTGTCGGCCGGGCCCTATATACTCGGACGGGGCGGCGCCCTCTCGCGACCGGGAAAACCTGTCGCGCCTCGCTTGACGTCAATCGGCCATTGTTGCGCCGCTTCTGTGTGCAGCCCGCTCCGCCGCTCTACCCGCAACTGGTGGACGCGGCCAGTGCTTTTGGGCGAACAGAACCGTATCGCCGACGGCTTGGTGAATTCTACCATTCCGATAAGAAGGAGCTGTGCGTAGTTTCCTCCCCCATGTCAGTCGACTTTTTGGAAATTACTAGTTATCAATTTAATAAGTCACAGCTGCAAAATACTAACACGAATTCTTTACAGACGAATGGAAGAACTGGTAGAGGCCGACCTCGGGGAAGTTCAGTTTCGATTCCGTAGAAATATTGGAACACGTGAGGCGATACTGACCTTACGACCTATCTTAGAAGAAAGATTAAGGAAAGGCAAAACCTACGTTTCTGGCATTTGTAGACTTAGAGAAAGCTTTTGACAATGCAGACTGGAATACTCTCTTTCATGAAGGTGACAGGGGTAAAATGCAGGGAACGAAAGACTATTTACAATTTGTACAGAAACCAGATGGCAGTTATAAGAGTCGAGGGGCATGAAAGGGAAGCAGTGGTTGGGAAGGGAGTAAGACAGGATTGTAGCCTCTCCTCTATGTTATTAAATCTGTATATTGAGCAAGCAGTAAAGGAAACAAAAGAAAAATTCGGAGTAGTTATTAAAATCCATGGAGCCGGCCGGAATGGCCGAGCGGTTCTAGACGCTACAGTCTGGAACCGCGCGACCGCTACGGTCGCAGGTTCGAATCCTGCCTCGGGCATGGATGTGTGTGATGTCCTTAGGTTAGTTAGGTTTAAGTAGTTCTAAGTTCTAGGGGACTGATGACCTCAGAAGTTAAGTCCCATAGTGCTCAGAGCCATTTGAACCAAAATCCATGGAGAAGAAATAAAAACATCGAGGTTCCCCGATGACATTGTAATTCTGTCAGAGACGGCAAAGGACTTAGAAGAGCTGTTGAACGGAATGGACAGTGTCTTGAAAGGAGGATATAAGATGAACACCAGTAAAAGCAAAACGAGGATAATGGAATGTAGTCGAATTAAGTCGGGCGATGCTGAGGGAATTAGATTAGGAAATGAGACACTTAAAGTAGTAAAGGAGTTTTGCTATTTGGGGAGCAAGATAACTGATGATGGTCGAAGTAGAGAAGGTATAAAATGTAGACTGGCAATGGCAAGGAAAGCGTTCCTGAAGAAGAGAAATTTGTTATCATAGAAGTCGTTTCTGAAAGTATTTGTATGGAGTGTAGCCATGTATGGAAGTGAACCATGGACGATAAGTAGTTTGGACAAGAAGAGAAAAGAAGCTTTCGACATGTGGTGCTACAGAAGAATGCTGAAGATTAGATGGGTAGATCACATAACTAATGAAGAAGTATTGAATAGAACTGGGGAGAAGAGCAGTTTGAGCCACAACTTGACAAGAAGAAGGGACCGATTGGTAGAACATGTTCTGAGGCATCAAGGGATCACAAATTTAGCATTGGAGGGCAGCGTGGAGGGTAAAAATCGTAGAGGGAGACCAAGAGATGAATACACTAAGCATATTCAAAAGAATGTAGGATGCAGCAAGTATTGGGAGATGAAGAAGCTTGCACAGGATAGGGTAGCATGGAGAGCTGCATCAAACCAGTCTCAGGACTGAAGACCACAACAACAACAACAGTTACTTCTTACACTGAACTGAGTGCAATGATTTCGCAAATGGTGGAAGCTGTGTAAAATAGTGTGGAAACGTAGCTCATACGGTAAAACAGGTAAAGTCTTTGGCCCAAGTTCGTGACCAAGCTATTAGCCTGACTGCAAGTAGAGGGCAACCATTCCTCGTCATGCCTATAGGAAGTAGAGGATGTCGTGTCCATAGCCCGGGCCGCCTTTTACCTCTGGGAAAGACCACTGGAAACAATTACTATAACTTATGCCCTGAGACTATGGCGATTTGCATGCTTCACCTGTGTGCAACGGAATTTCTCCGTACGCCTGCTCTATATCTCTTGGATACTTACACGGCCAAACTTCCCATATCAGTTAATTGGGAATATATTTATATACTTATGTATGCACAAAGTAAGCAGCTTAACACGTGTGGAAGGGTGCGACTGTGAGGACATGAGCGAAAGGAAGATTATGCTTGGGGTCACAAAAATCGTGGGAAAGCCATGTGCACACACATACATGGCGGTAGTATCGATTACACAAAGCATAAAAGGGCAGGGCATCGGCGGTGCTGTCATTTTCACTCGGGTAATTCATGTGAAAATGTTCCCAGCGTGATTACGGGCTCACGACGGGAGTTAACAGACTCCGAACGCGAAATTATAGTTGGAGCTAGACGTATGGGACATTACATTATTCGGAAATCGTAGGGAATTCAGTATTACGAGATCCACAGTGTCAACAGTGCGCCGAGAATGCCAAAGTTCAGGCATTACTTCTCACCACGGACAACGCTGTGGCCGAAGGCCTTCTCTTAACGGAGGAGTGCAGCAGCGCTTGCGTAGAGTTGTCACAGCTAACACACAAGCAACACTGCGTGAAATAACCGCAGAAATCGATGTGGGACGTACGAAGGACATATATGTTTGGACAGTGAGGCAAAATTTGGCTTTAATGTGTTGTGGCAGCAGATGACCGACGCGTGTGCCTGTGTTAACAGCACGACATTGACTGTAGCGCCTCTCCTCGGCACGTGACCATGTCGGTTGGACACTAAACGACTAGAAAACCGTGGCCTGGTCAGATGAGCCTGACTTTAGTTGATAACAGCTCAGGTAGGGTTCGAGTGTTACGCACGAAGCCGTGTTGTCAACCAGGCACACTGCAAGTCCATTGTAGAGTGGGTCTGAGTTTACATGGAATGGACTGGGTTCTCTGGTCCAGCTGAGTCGTTCATTGACTGGAAAAGGTTATGTTCGGTTACTATCAAACCATTCACAGCCATTCATGGACTTCACGTTCCCAAACAACGATGGGATTCTTACGGATGACAATACGCCATGTCAACGGCCCACAATTGCTCGCGACTGGTTTGGAGAGCATTATGGACAAGTTGAGTGCATGGTTTGGTCACGCAGATCGCCCGACATGAATCCCATCGAACATACAATACTGGCCATTAAAATTGCTACACCACGAAGATGACATGCTACAGATGCGAAATTTAACCGACAGGAAAAAGATGCTGTGATAAGCAAATGATTAGCTTTTCAGAGCATTCACACAAAGATGGCGCCGGTGGCGACACCTACAATGTGCTAACATGAGGAAAGTTTCCAACCGATTTCTCATACACAAACAGCAGTTGATCGGCGATGCCTGGTAAAAATTTGTTGTGATGCCTCGAGTAAGGAGGAGAAATGCGTAACATCACGTTTCCGACTTTGAGAAAGGTCGGATTGTATCCTGTCGCGATTTCGGTTCATCGTATAGCGACATTGCTGCTCGTGTTGGTCGAGATCCAATGAATACGGAACGCCGTGCTGGATCCCAGCGGCCTCGTAAAACTAGCAGTCGAGATGACAAGCATCTTATCCGCATGGCTGTAACGGACCGTGCAGCTACGTCTCGATCCCTGAGTCAACAGATGGAGACGTTTGCAAGACAACAACCATCTGCACGAACAGTTCGACGACTTTTGCAGCAGCATGGACTATCAGCTCGGAGACCATGGCTGCGGTTACCCTTGACGCTGCATCACAGACAGGAGCGCCTGCGATGGTGTACTCAGCGACGAACCTGGTGCACGAATGGCAAAACGTCATTTTTTCGGATGAATCCAAGTTCTGTTTACAGGATTATGATGGTCGCATCCATTTTTGGCGTCATCGCGGTGAACGCACATTAGAAGCGTGTATTCGTCATGGCCATACTGGCGTATCACCCGCTTTGATGGTATGGGGTGCCACTGGTAACACGTCTCGATCACCTCTTGTTTGTATTGACGACACTTTGAACACTGGACGTTACGTTTCAGATGTGTTACGACCCCTGGCTCTACCCTTCATTCGATCCCTGCGAAACCCTACATTTCAGCAGGATAATGCACGACCGCATGTTGCAGGTCCTGTACGGGCCTTTCTGGATACAAAAATGTTCGACTGCTGCCCTGGCCAGCACATTCTCCAGATCTCTCACCAATTGAAAAGTCTGGTCAATGGTGGCCTAGTAACTGGCTCGTCGCAGTACGCCAGTCACTACTCTTGATGAACTGTGGTATCGTTGAAGCTGCATGGGCAGCTGTACCTGTACACGCCATCCAAGCTCTGTTTGACTCAATTCCCAGGCGTATCATGGCCGTTATTACGGCCAGAGGTTGTTGTCTCGGGTACTGATTTCTCAGGATCTATGCAGCCAAATTGCGTGAAAATGTAATCACATGTCAGTTCTAGTATAATATATTTCTCCAATGAATACCAGTTTATCATCTGCATTTCTCCTTGTTGTAGCAATTTTAATGGCCAGTAGTGTATGTAGAAATTAACCAGGAGGTCAGTTCGTGTACAAAAACGTGCACCGGCGACACTTTCTCAATTACGGACGGCTATAGAGCCAGCATGACTCAGTATTTCTGTAGAGGACTTCCAATGACTCGTTGAGTCCGACACTACTGGTAAAAAGGGGCTCCGACACGATACTGGGAAGTAGCCTATGGCTCTTGTTCCCTCATTGTATACGTTGGTCTGAACCTTAATAGTGGTTACTGTTTATTTACAACTTATACGAAATAGATACACGTTTCTAAGTTTTACTCTCCTTCAGCGTAGTCACAGGCATGGTGCATAACCCGTTGCCAGCGACGTGGAAGTAATAGGGTATCCTTAGCAGCGCAAGATGTGTTTATTGTGCGAAGTAGAGTGATCTATTGCCCAATGAATCTCTGTAGCTTTTCTGAAGCGAATTTAATTAAGTGTTCCGTTCAATTCAGGAATCAAGCTGAAGTCACAATGTCTTAATTACATCGAAAAGATCAGTCACCCTCCGAGCACTGTGCAGCAAAATGACGCGTGGATCCTGTAGAAAGTATCACCGCTTCTTTCTCTAAGCTGTTCATTTTTGGAACATAGCATGTGACCAGCTTCCCTTGCTACTCCAGCTTAATTCCTAAATTGGAAGAAGCACTTCATGGCATTCGCTTCAGAACTGTTACAGAGAATCGTCGGGCAATACGCCGCCCCACTCAACTATGAACATAACTTGCTCTGCTAAGGGTATCCTACGACTTCCACATTGCTGGCAGCGGACTACGCACAACGCTAATGACTACTTTGAAGAAGAGTAAAACTTCGAAACGTGTGTCTGTTTTGCATAAGTTGTAAATAAGTAGTGGCCGTTATTAAAGTACCAACTGTTGTTTATATAATATGTAAACTGAAAAATAGGCTACTTACAGACTTAGTCCACACATGAAAGGTCCGAATGTGTGGCTACATGTTACTGAGGTACAATCAATCCAAAATCATATGTAAATTGTAATTAACACAAGCAGAAGGAAAACACAGGAAGAGAAATTACAAGACATTTAAAAACGGAGCTCTTCCTCCAGGATCTGAAGGCCCAAGGGATGTCGACCAGCTGCCGTGTCATCCTTTGCTGTCCGGAGTCATTCGAATGCGCTGTGGAGGGGCATGTGGTTAGCAGACTGCTCTTCCGGCAGTCTGGTTCACTTTCCAGATCGTGAAGCCGCTACTTCTCATGCAGGTAGGTCCTCAATTCACATCACGAGGCTGAGTGCAAGACGTGCCAGTCTTCCCAACGAGGAAAAAATCATTGGCAATACCGGGAATCGAACTCGGGTCCCGCGTATTTCACCCGTGTGCGCTCACTCCTCAGCTGAGGAGGCGGGCTAAATGCAAGACTTTACGGATGTTCGTGGGTGCCTGTACATGCGTTGAATCAGCAGTCAGCCGTTGAACAAGCTACGATGTAAGTGCAGGATCTGTGACGCCACTTAATTTCATACCCACAACCAACATTTGGTCAAAATATGATCTTAGCTGGTGTCGATAATTAGCACGAGGAGTAAGAATAAGTACAGAAGATACTGGGCCCACGAAACGTGTCGTACCTCCACGATGCAGCCTCAAATGCTTACCGCGGATCTGCTTGAATAAATCTTTACTGGCTGCAAGTCTGTATAGCAAGAAAAGGAAATATTTGCACTCTCCTATTAAACGATAAATAGGCTAAAGGCCTTAGGCGGTACGAGTAACAGTAATTAGAGACTTTGTTAACAGGTCAGAGGTGTGCAGCGCGGCCCACCCAATGAGTTGGACGCGTCATTCCTCCATGGCGGTGACAAATCGTGTGAGCATTCTCAAAATACGCTTACCTGTATTTCAGGCAACCAAAGATGACGTCACTTTCCCAGATTACGCACAAAGTGCAGAGGCCACGGTTCTAAGTGTGGGTCCCAAATACTACAGAAATAGATTGTGGGAGAAGAAACAAGTCTGTGTCATCTCTATACATAGATAAATTAACGTGGACTGTTAGGTTGCAAACGCACTGCCACTTTCTATCGGCTGCAAGTTAGGAAGAAGATTAGGATTTAATTTGCCATCAACTGCGAGGGACTGATCACCCTGTAGCTTGGTCTCTTTATACCCCAAACCAACCAATCAACTCCAAGGTCTGTAGAGATGGAGCAAGAACTTGGATTGTGGAAGGTTGTAGGGAATCGGCCGCATTATTTTCAATGGAAAAGACCTCTATTTACCTTAAGTGATTTAGGGAAACAACGGAGTGCGTAAGCGTGGAGTGCTGGATGGCAATTTGACTGGCATCCTCCCGACAGCTGCTGTCTTGCCACTCTGCCGTCTCGCTAGCTACGTCGGCTAGTGTGGGGCGCTCGATTTGGGTGTATCCAGCTTCGCCTGACTTTATTCGCATTGAGGGAGCATCAGACTTCATCCAGTCAGTTCTGATTAACCACTGTAAACAGCCTGAACACAATGCTGTATTTAACCAAAAACTATTTTTAATTGTATTTCACAATCACCTGCACTGAATCCAGATAATAAAACAATATGCATAATAATGGAAAGGTACCGATTACAGCGAACCAGCGTGTGAGATGTGATGTGGGAAATGCTGATTTATTACTTCGATGATCATTAAATAAATGTTGAATACAATAACTTTAAAGAAAGAAATGCTCATTTGTTGTGCAGAACAGGCTCTTAAATTAAATGTTTGATATATTTAATTTTCGTCTTTGTTAGAACTGCTATCAATGTGCGAATACATTAATTTGGCTGTCAAAATAACTGAGTTATAACCTATACTTTACACTTTCTTCCTCAGACTGAAACAAGCTCAACAGATCAGCTAGCCAAGTTGTTATTCCTGCCGTTGGAAACTCTTCTGTCTCCCAAGAAAGGTGCTTTAAACAGGCAAAATAGGACGCTTAACCTTGCTCCAGCAAGTTCTCTTTCTATTTGAAATTTTATCTCCCTATTATGACTTTGCTGATTATTAAATTAAAGTGCCTGGGATAACTTTTGAGTTCAACGTATGAGAAGAGCACTCAGTCTTCTCTATGTCACCCTTTACCCGTCCTAAAACACAGGGCTCTCAGGTGATGGGTACCTATCGTTCCCGTCACCTGTGTGACCGCGCTCGTTGCCAGCAGTCGTCACCCTCACTGTGGAACCGTTCGTTACACATATCAAAGCGATGGCTAGCCCCATCACTGCTCCAGAGCAACAGCTTTCGCTTCCTCTGCGAAAGCCTTTGAAAGCCTTCTCCAATTCGACAGAAAAAAAAGTTCAGTTCGTCGGATTTGCCTTATTCTCCCTGTTATTTCGTGAGGAGTCACACATCGCATGTGAAGAATTTATGTCCGAATGGTGTCGTAAACCTGTCAGTCCGGATCTTACAGTCAACAATGGCTAAGATCTTGCTGGGCATAGATACTGGTGTTGCCTGTGGTCATCACGTCAGCCCAATCGGTGGAGGCTGTGGCGGCCTTGGGTTCCCACGGCCTGGCGTGACTGTGGGCATCCGGAAGAGCCTCAATGCTCTTGATGAGTGAAGCTGTTGCCCCAGAAGTCTGCATGGGCCTGTTAGCTGTCGTCCAGATGGTGTATGGGCAGAAGACCCATCTGCAATTCGAAGGACAGCCCGAGTGATGGTCCAAACATCAGACAGTAATGCGCTACTTGCACTGCCCCAGTAGCGGCGCCACAGGCGAACAGCACCGAAATTGAACAACTTGCAGATGGGCAGATTGGTTCTTCATCCACGGAAGATCTGCCTGGCCTGCATCCTCAGTAAGTCACAATGGTGAACAGTCGACTGTCAGACTGTCGATTTGCAGCAATGGACTCCAAGTTGGTGGTAGCTTGTGAACATTTCCCATACATACATATTCGTCCTGAATTTCGCACCTTCGTACTAGTCTACATGACTTAATTCTTCATGGAACATTCCTGTTGTAAAAATCGGAATTAATCTCACGAGCCGGCCGCGGTGGCAATGCGGCTCTAGGCGCTGTAGTCCGGAACCGCGCGACGGCTACGGTCGCAGGTTCGAATCCTGCCTCGGGCATGGATGTGTGTGATGTCCTTAGGTTAGTTAGGTTTAAGTAGTTCTAAGTTCTAGGGGAGTGATGACCTCAGATGTTAAGTCCCATAGTGCTCAGAGCCATTTGAACCATTTGAATCTCACGAATCTTAATTTCCTTAAAATATTTCACTAATTTCTGATCAGTTCCTTACTCCTACTTCCCAGTACTTAGACCTGTGATTCACTCTAACTACTCCGTAGTATTTTCTCTCACATTGGCAAACCAAGCGACAGGTAATTCATGCACAGTAGTTTTTTTCTCGTAGCAAACGTAAATTACACAAATGGCAACCAGAACGTTTATGGTACTCGTAACTGAAGACCTTAGTTTACAACCTGATTACATTGCTCCTCGCGATACTGTTGGAAGCGTTGGAACATCTGTTGTATAGAAATCCGCAACTTTGGTGATGCTATTAGTAGGTCTACTGAGTGAAGGATATCCATGTTTAGGGTGCTCCATTTCACAGGGTAAGGATGTGAAATTAAGCAATGACACCAGCCGTTTAAGCCCACCACCAGAAAATGTATTGACGCATGTTGTTGCACATCATCGGTTCTCACTTCAGCTACTGACATGTCGCTCTTAGTTGGTTCCGCTCTACGTCACAACTTAGTTATAAAATCATTTTGCGCATCTCCTCGTCCTACAAAGTACTTCTGCGACGCCACTAGTGTCGATATTAGCTGCCCATGTATGACATGGAAAACGGCTTCCTGCAATGCTGCTGTCTCCAAACTTGCATCATTCATGCTGTCTGTCAAAATACGTAACAGTTTGGTTACAATTATCTGCGCATCTACTTCCTGTAGTTGGTTCTGTAACCTTTCAAGATCTTCATTTATAATTTTCTTCGTACTTCTAGAGTTCTACGTCAGATCCATTGCCAGTTACTTAGTACAGCTTGTTCCACGTTCCTCTGTTGCGACGTGTGCTACTGCTTACAACTGACCTAACGTTTAAATTTCGAATATCTTCGTCATTTACTGGCACAAAGTTTTCCACATGCGTTTATCCATCCTCTCTTTCTCCGAATCGGTACCCGTGGCGTCAGGTCACTTTCATGCTCCAACTGTTCCCTCTGTTTCTTACAAGAGAGTTGCAAGCTTCGCTACTCCTCCATTTTCGCTAGAATTCCGTTTTTCGCTGGTTCTTCCTGCAATTCCCCGAAGGTGTCTTCTATTAAGTCCACCTCATTTCTCATTTTCCCCACAGTCAGAGTTAAACTAAGCATCCTCTGATGACTGGTTAACAGCACGTGGGGCCGCCTTGAGAACACAACTCCAGATTCAATGGATAGGTTCTGTAACTCACTCTCTGTTCCTTTCTGTACAATATAAAATGCATGTTTTACCATCAGCTGCTTTTTTTATTTGAAACCCAAATATAGACAGGTTTCCGTCACAGATCAGCTTCGCAGATTAGGGTTAAAACAGTTTAAGCCATATCACATCTGTCATTACTTAAATGAAAGCATGCCTCATGTGGATCTGTACAAGGTGTAGCAGCAGCAAAATTACTGTATTATTTGTCGCTGCCCGTGATGGCATGCCTCCTTCTAGAAGTTTAGGTGCTTAACAAAATACTGCTGAATACTACACAATAGGAACTCATTAAGTTACCTAGCATTAACAAGAACGAGAGCCCCAAAACAAAACAGTATGAAATGTACACAGTTAACAAAGGGAAACTAAACATGTAGTCTAAAGGTGTATGGTAAGCTCGTGCATCCTGGACTGCTTTAACTACTGGCGTCTTTATCTTCCTGAAGTTTTTATTCCATGCCACCTGTGGTGTTGGAACCTGTGACAAAGCGCCTACTGCTCCACTATAAGATTTGATTCATCTTACATGAATAATCGATCTTCTCGTTGGAAACTGTACCTTTGCAATCACTGGCAATTTCATTTCTATCACTTTATATGGAACCTGCTACTTAGTTAAACATTTTTGTTCTTCCTTTTGATGTCTATAGGTTAGTTACTAAAGCCCACAGACCTAATCGATATTGCAGCAATTTCGACATACGTTGCCCGATCCTTTCTTGGCATTTGACAGCTTTTATATTTGCTCCTTTCACCTTCTGCCAAACTTCTCTTTTCCATTTTGCGAATCTCTTCACTGACTTCTTGTTGGTACCTAATTTAGGTTGCAGAACCTTGAAAGGAGACGGCATATTTTTATCGTATACAATCTCGTGCAGTGAAAGACATATGCTAGTGTGTACTTTTGAGTTATATACTGAGATGACATGTTACAAATATGATGCTAATTATCATTTTGACTATTCACATAGTGACTTATCATCTTCGAAATCGTATGGTGAGCCAGTTCAGTACGACCTTTCGCTTGCGGATGGAAAGGACTAGTGCAAAGTTTTCGGATACGAAGTGGGTGACACTGTGCTTCTGACATAAAATTTGTACCTCGACCTGTAATTATAGCATCAGAAATGCAAAATATTAGTATCTAAGTACTAACGACCACATTCACAACTGTGGTTGCTCGCTAGACTGGAATTGTCATTGCTATAAACTCGGAGAAAATAATCTGTTATCGTCAGAATATAATTGTTACCAGCAGCTGTCGAATTAAAAGGTCCAAGAATATCTAAACGAAGCATTTCAACATGTTTTGCCGCTTCTGGTCATCTCTGAAATGGAACATGTTGGTGTCTCAAATCTGCACTTTACACGCATGGCACACATCTTGCATGCACTGGTCAACACGTTGCTTCCTGGTTCTCCATCAACCTTTTTCTGCTATGTGTTTCTAAGTGATGCAGAACCACCACGTGTGATCTACACTTCTTACTTCTGCACCGTAAACCATCCTGTGTCACAAAATACGGCTGTCGATTTAAAAGCTTGATAGTCTGTGTCTTTTGCTTGTGATTTCTTCAATTCTGACAAGCATTTTCCTTGTGCTTGTGGAGTTCGAATTTTTCTGATTAACGTGTCTGTGTTAGTGTGCGGTTTCCGAGGTTTATGCACTACCTCATAATCGAACTCACATAATTTAAATACCCATTATGTTAATCTGCTGGAAGGGTCTTTCAATCTTAGTGATCAGTTAAGGGAAGTATGATCAGTCGATACCTTAAACAATAACAGCAAAAGTAACACCATAGCCGCGCGGGATTAGCCGAGCGGTCTCAGGCGCTGCAGTCATGGACTGTGCGGTTGGTCCCGGTGGAGGTTCGAGTCCTCCCTCGGGCATGGGTGTGTGTGTGTTTGTCATTAGGATAATTTAGGTTAGGTAGTGTGTAAATTTAGGGACTGATGACCTTAGCAGTTAAGTCCGATAAGAATTCACACACATTTTTCGTAACGCCATAAATAACATCTAACATCTGTTTTTCTATTGTTGGATAACCGTGTTCTACTTTATTCAACTGTCTCATTGCATAAGCCACTGCATGGTCCTTACTATCCACAATTTGGCTCACAACACAACCAGTTGCTGTCTTGCTTGTATCACAGACTAGGATGAGCTCTTGTTTGAAGTTAGGGTATCTCAATAGAGGACTGAATACTGAAGCATGTTGAGTTTATTGAACATGGCTCGACACTCTACTGTCCCTCGAATCTTATCATTTTCTTAATAGACGACTCAAGGGCTTGTGCAGAATCCCTTACGAATTTCGTACAATGATTTCAGAGGCCTAAAAACGATTGTAAGGTTTTTGTAGTCAGTGGTGGTACAAAATCACAAACTGCTGATAGTAAATGTGGACCAGTCTTTACTCCTTCCTGGCTAATTACATGTGTCGTAGTTATTTTACTTCTGTTTGAGCGAAATGGCACTTGCCGGCACTGAGTGTAAAGTGTGCTGTCTATAGCCGTTTCAAGACTTTTTCCAGTTGTTTCATGTATTCTTCCTTATCCCTTGCGAATACGGTTATATCATGAAGAGACACCATACATTTCTTAGGCTTCAGTCCACGAAACATTCCATGTAAGAGTCTCTAAAATGTAGGTGCTACGTTTTTTAGACCAAATGGCATACAAAGATACTTGTAATGTCCCCACAGTATTGGAAAAGCTGTCTTTGGCCAGTCTCCTAGAACAATTTCAACTTGTTGATAGGCACTCTTCAAATCCTTAGTCGAAAAGTATTTACATTGACCCAGATTGTATAGCCTCTCTGTGATATTCAGACTATGATACATGTTGGTAAGAGTTTTTGACTTTAAGATGCGACAATGACAATAGACGCTAAATTTTTGGTTCTTTTTAGTTCTGTCCAATGATTTTTTGGCATAATGATAACGTTTGCACTTCAGAAATTATCAGGATCCTCAATGATTCCATCAGCCGACTACTGGTCAGTGAATTCCTCCATTAACGACTGTAATTGCGGTCTGACTGTGTGGTTGCCGAATCTAAGCAATAACGTTTCCATGTCTTCGCTAACTTGCAAGTAATGTACACTATGTGATCAAAAGTATCCGGATACCATCAAAAACATCCCTTTTTCATATTAGGCGCTCTGAGCTGCCACCTACTGCCAGGTACTCCATATCAGCGACGTCAGCAGTCATTAGACATCGTGAGAGAGCAGAATGGGGCGCTCCGCGGAACTCACGGACTTCGAACATGGTCAGGCGATTGGGTGTCACTTGTATCACATGTCTGTACGTGAGATTTCCACACTCCTAAACATTCCTAGGTCTATTGTTTCCGACGTGGTAGTGAAGAGGAAAGGTGAAGGGACACGTGCAGCTCAAAAGCGTACAGGCCGACCTCGTCTGTTGACTGACAGAGATCGCCAACAATTGAGGAGGGTCGTAATGTGTAATAGGGAGACATCTATCCAGACCATCACAGAGGAATTCCAAACTGCATCAGGATCCACTGCAAGTACTATGACAGCTACGCGGGAGGCGAGAAAACTTAGATTTGATGGCCGAGCGGCTGCTCGTAAGTCACACATCACGCTGGTAAACGTCAAGCGACACCTCGCTTGGTGTAAGGAGCGTATACATTGGACGATTGAACAGTGGAAAAACGTTGTGTGGAGTGACGAATCACGGTACACAATGTGACGATCCGATGACAGGGTGTGGGGTATGGCGAATGAACGGCATCTGACAGCGTGTGTAGTGCGGACGGTAAAATTCGGAGGCGCTGGTGTTATGGTGTGGTCGTGTTTTTCGTGGAGGGGGCTTGCAATCCTTGTTGTTTTGCATGGTACTATCACAGCACAATCCTACATTGATATTTTAAGCACGTTCTTGCTTCCCAGTGTTGAAGAGCGATTCGGGTATGGCGACTGAATCTTTCAAGGCGATAGAGCACATTTTCATAATGCACGGCCTGTCGCGGAGTGGTTATACGACAATAACATTCCTGTAATGGACTGGCCTGCACAGAGTCCTGACCTCTCATCAAGGCTAAGTGTGGGCCAACACCATATTGAATTCCAGCATTACCGATGGAGGGCGCCACGAACTCGTAAGACATTTTCAGCCAATAGCTCAATACGTATTATCAATAAGAGGAATAAGAAAAATCTACATAAAGACCTAAAATCACTTACCTTGGTCCAAAAGGGGGTCCTTTATTCAGAAACAGCAACCATTAAAAAGTTGGTTTCAGGTAAAGCACAGTTTAAACAGAGGTTGAATTTTTTGATAGGCAACTCCTTCTGCTTTATAGATGAACATCTTCACAGGGACTGTTAGACCAGGTTAAGTAAATATGTCTGTTACATTTCAGTTTAGACAGTACTTCGTCACAACAGTCAAGATTAGGAATTTTGTGTATGATAAATTTATTAAGTGCGTAACTGTGTTTCATTCTAACAGTGTATTAATTCTGTAAATATTAACAGTTCCAGTTTACTGTAATGTGTTCATCTATTTTGGCAATCTCTTGACAAATGATCGGGGTAGTGACTATTATATTCAAATGCTTTATGCTTTTTATGTTATACTTTCTGACTTGTTCCACACCCACGAGTATCATCTCACTTTTGTATCTATGGAAAGAAAATTGAATCTAATCTAATTTAATCTAATCTAATTTAATCTCTTGCAAGTGTTTAGCCTTATCACAGATTGTAGAGTTTTTAACAGCATTGCTTGTGGCTGCAGTCATCATCTTCTTCCAAGACACTCAAACTGGTAACCACTAGTCCCTCTGGCAGACTTAACTAATGCATGCTAAAATTGTCTAAACTCGCAGGAATCACAAATTCTCCAACCATATCCGAAACTCATATTACTCTCCTGCACACCATACGCAATGGCTTATCTAATTCTTAGTTGCATGATAATGGTTCTGCCTCGCACAACAGTTTCCTTTGTGAGTCTGTACCTACGCTAACCAAGGTGAATTTGCCTGTACCTTCTGGTGCATTATCCCGTGAATTAACCTTTAGTGGATCTATGTGCGGTTTAGGTGCTACCTTCACGAGGGGCGCGCCTTGCGATATTGTTTCACTAGCAGCCTTCTCCCCTAACAGAAACAGAGACCCACCAAGTTCAGTCGTATGCCGCAAAAGATCAGTTATTGCATGATGTTTACAGAGAAAGTCGGGCCGGGAATTGCACAGTACTTCTCACCAACGTGTGGCAACACCTCCATATGCTCCTTAAATTTTTGTCCCAATGCTAAACGTAAGCAGTGATGTCCCTAATGATTATACCTCATTATTACGCATTCCTCACAACCTATACAGGGTGAGTCACCTAACGTTACCGCTGGATATATTTCGTAAACCACATCAAATACTGACGAATCGATTCCACAGACCGAACGTGAGGAGAGGGGCTAGTGTAACTGGTTAATACAAACCATAAAAAAATGCACGGAAGTATGTTTTTTAACACAAACCTACAGCACATCTGAACATATAAACAAATACGTAATCAGTGCCGTTTGTCGCATTGTAAAATGTTAATTACATCCGGAGATATTGCAACCTAAAGTTGACGCTTCAGTACCACTCCTCCGCTGTTCGATCGTGTGTATCGGAGAGCACCGAATTACGTAGGGATCCAAAGGGAACGGTGATGGACCCTAGGTACAGAAGAGAATGGAACAGCACATTACGTCCACATGCTAACACCTTTTTATTTGACTTTTTTACTGACGCACATGTACATTACCATGAGGAGTGAGCTACACGTACACACGTGGTTTCCGTTTTCAATTACGGAGTGGAATAGTGTGTGTCCCGACATGTCAGGCCAATAGATGTTCAATGTGGTGGCCATCATTTGCTGCACACAATTGCAATCTCTGGCGTAATGACTGTCGTACACGTCGCAGTACATCTCGTGTAATGTCGCCGCAGGCTGCCACAATACGTTGTTTCATATCCTCTGGGGTTGTAGGCACAACACGGTACACATTCTCCTTTAACGTACCCCACAGAAAGAAGTCCAGAGGTGCAAGATCAGGAGAACGGGCTGACCAATTTATGCGTCCTCCACGTCCTATGGTAATGTACATGAGCGTCATTGAAAAAGACCAATAAAAAGGTGTTAATATGTGGACGTAATGTGCTGTTCCAGTCTCTTCTGTACCTAAGGTCCATCACCGTTCCCTTTGGATCCCTACGTAATTCGGTGCTCTCCGATACACACGATCGAACAGCGGAGGAGTGGTACTCAAGCGTCAACTTTAGGTTAAAATATCTCCGGATGTAATTAACATTTTACAATGCAACAAACGGCAATGATTACGTATTTGTTTATATGTTCAGATGTGCTATCAAAACTAACGGGGTTCCATTTAAAAAAACGTAAGTTTGTGTTAAAAAACATACTACCGTGCATTTCTTTATGGTTTGTATTAACCAATTACTCTAGCCCCTCTCCTCACGTTCGGTCTGTGGAATCGGTTCGACAGCATTTGATGTGGTTTACGAAATATATCCAGCGGTAACGTTAGGTGACTCACCCTGTATATCTCTTCCTACCTAAGAGGTCTAGATTAACAACTGACACATGCGCACGCGTGTCTACTAAGAAAGATGTTCCGTATTTCCTACTACGCCAGTCAAGCATTATTTCTCCTCTGCACTCGTCATTGCAACGGAGTGTTTTATTGGGAATGACATCTGACGGTCAAGGCACTCCCGTTTGCTGTTAACGAATGCTTCTTCTTGTTGTTTTCTTTGTGCCCACTATTTCTGCAACTACGTACCTTAAGTACAAACTCATCACATTCAAAGCACAATGGCTGGTGACATTGCTTTTCACATGGTGCGTTTGTCTACATCTGTAGCATTTAACACCATAGGAGAAAGAAACCTCGGTTCCTCCGTTTCCGAGTCGAAAGATCTGTAGCCTCTAACTGTGTGGCAATTTTGATAGCAGAGGACAAATCACTGGAATTCTCCATTCTTACCCTTTGCGACATATCCGCTGAAATACCCCTAATGAATATATTCAAGGCTCTACTCTTTTCTCTACGCAAGAGATCTGCCTCTGTATTCTGCGTCAATTAAAAAGTCTGCGAGATCAGCTTACGAATCCTATCTGTTTATATGTTTCTGCATTAACGCCACGAGCTTTTCTGAGAAAATATGAGACTGGTCTGCTTATGATAGCATTGGACTAGTCCTTTAGTCAGTTTCTTAAATATTTGTGCCTCACCAGTGGTTTCATTGTATGTTAAATACGTTTTAGTGTTAGCTGTTAACCGTAAGTCAGTCATAGAAAGACTTGTTGCATCGGATTAGTTCCCTAATCAAACTTCTTCTTAATAGCAACCAGAAAAGCGGATATGTCCTCAGATGTCTTCCCAAAAAAGTTGTAATGAGATAAACTGCCATGGCACCGATAGATGAAACAGGTGCTCTAACTACGGTCTTGGTATTCCCTCCTTGCGGTTGCGTCAGCCCAGTTGCTGCACGTAATGCTTCTAGTTGCCTTAACATTTCTTCGCTAGCCTGGCTCCGTTTTGTTTTAACCTGGAGCAACGCGGCTACCTGATTTTTCAAAACAGTTTCACTAAAGGTTACTGAATAGGTTTCCTTGCGTTGTACAACCTCAATTTTTAAGTACACTTCAGAACAAGTGGGATCTCTTTATGCTGACACTGTACCATTAAGCGAAGATAACTACACTAACTTTTTCTTCGTGTTATAGACCAGCGAGCTTCACTGAGCTGCCGCGCTTCATGGCCAAACCGCCTACGTGTTTCATAAGTTTCTGCTTTAGTACACGGTAATCATGCCCTAATGAACTACAAAACTGGCACGTTGTCAGGCGTAAATATTTTACCCCACACTTACCCAAGAACTGTGACAGGTTTGCAGGTACTGTGGTCTATAAAATGTCACTTACAAATTACTGTGCAGATTTTTCAGATTCAACATGAGACGAAAATAAAAGGAAAAGAAAACAGGCCAATGTTGATGATGACTGCATGGCATTGTTGGCCGGGAGGCCCCATACAGTGGAATTCGGCCGCTGTATTGCAAGTCCTTTTTAGGTGACGCCACATCGGCGACTTGCGTGTCAATGATGGTGAAAATGATGGTGAAGGACATGCAACAACCAATCCCCTGCCGAGAGTCGAACCCCTACGGGGTAGTCGGTAACGCTACCACTACGCTACGGAGGCGGACAACAGGCAAATAAAAATTGGCCACTCACTACACCGCACGATAACAGATGCCGATGATCCCTGATGCACAGGTGTGGCTCGTCGACGACAGCGACAGCCGATGTGAGCATCTTGGGAGCCCAACCTGTAGGACTGCAAGTTATCCAATCACCAAGCATCGAGTCAGATACATGAAGTCGAGCAAAGAGTGGAGGCGAATGATTCTATACAGCGGTGGGGGCGCTAGTGAAACATCATTCAACTAACAATCATTTACTGGCGAGAATTTTACCATCATTCGATCTTCTTCCCGGCACTGTCTAGCAGAGAGCGCGCTAAATTTCACATTGCTTGAAAGCGCAAGGTGAGACATCAGTGCCGGGTGAGGAACTTCCCGAGCGCAGGTCCTGGCATTGCCTGTGGTCAGTGCTGCGGCCGCGCCGCCTGCCGTCACTGTGGACCTCAGTCAGAGCTCCAACGCTCCCGACCTGTGAAGCTGTGCTTAGGCTCGGCTCAGAAGTCTTCTTTCCCCTGTTGTCTGTTGTCTAAATGGTGTGTAGGCAGAAGACGCAGCAGCAACACGAAGGTCAACCCGAGTGGCGGTCCCAGCATACAGTTAGTAAGGCGGTACTTGTACTGCCAAAGTAGCGGCGATTAAGGTCCCCAGCGCCCAAGTGCGGCAACTTGTAGGCACTTGTTGAATTCACCAGATCATCCTGAAATTTAACAGAGCTGGTCTTCCGTTGGTATCCGTATTGAAACTGGAATGGCCTCATTCTGAGAAAGATCTCTAGCAGGGTTAATGTTTTACAGAAGGCAGGCTATGGCGTGATGCCCCCACACTGGTAACCGAATGTGCTCTCTTTTTCTGAGCCTGTTAGCGCTCTCATCTGCTCGAGCACCTAACTTCAGGGTTTCAGAACGTTTCTTTTTTTGCGAATTTTGTATCCCGGAAGGCGTTCTTATGACGACTTTAAGTGCAGTTACTACATTTAGCCTCATTACGGAAGAGAGCCCTGTTTGTTCTGCACAGTTGCCTCTCAGTCTGATGAAACAAGCTCGTAGCAAAGAGAAACTGCAAGATGTTTCATATCAGCCGTTCCCAAAAGCTGTTCGGCGGAATTCTTAGATTTTCACAAACTGTAAAATTTTTGCTGATACAGAAAGGGCTCAGTCACTGCTTCAAACGGATGAATCAGCACATCAGGTCCGCAATGTCTAAGCCGTGTCCACGTTTTAGTTGTGCACTGAGGGCAGTTACTTGGTAAATTTCACAACACAATGCCACTAAGAATCCGGACTATGTTAGCGTGGAATACTCGAACGCCAAGTCTCAGCAAAGTTGAATGTGCCATGAAGTGTCTATCACCAAAGTTTTGTCTGGGGTAGCGAGCAACATAAAATTTTCTTCGCAGTCGAATTAAAATAACATCTCTTTTCTTGTACCTTTGTCCGCATGGGTAGAGGGTCGGTATGGTTATTAACGTATATGGCGTGGTTAATTCAAGGGACGGTCCGATGGCCTTTCTATCGCCACCTCGTACCCCCCCTCCCCCCCTCGCGGATGGAACACCACTGGAAGGACTCTCGAGACGACGACGATTAAAATCCTCTTCTGGCCGTCCATATTTAGGCTCCCTGTGGTTTAGTTAAGGTACACTCCTGGAAATTGAAATAAGAACACCGTGAATTCATTGTCCCAGGAGGGGGAAACTTTATTGACACATTCCTGGGGTCAGATACACCACATGATCAAACTGACAGAACCACAGGCACATAGACACAGGCAACAGAGCATGCACAATGTCGGCACTAGTACAGTGTATATCCACCTTTCGCAGCAATGCAGGCTGCTATTCTCCCATGGAGACGATCGTAGAGATGCTGGATGTAGTCCTGTGGAACGGCTTGCCATGCCATTTCCACCTGGCGCCTCAGTTGGACCAGCGTTCGTGCTGGACGTGCAGACCGCGTGAGACGACGCTTCATCCAGTCCCAAACATGCTCAATGGGGGACAGATCCGGAGATCTTGCTGGCCAGGGTAGTTGACTTACACCTTCTAGAGCACGTTGGGTGGCACGGGATACATGCGGACGTGCATTGTCCTGTTGGAACAGCAAGTTCCCTTGCCGGTCTAGGAATGGTAGAACGATGGGTTCGATGACGGTTTGGATGTACCGTGCACTATTCAGTGTCCCCTCGACGATCACCAGTGGTGTACGGCCAGTGTAGGAGATCGCTCCCCACACCATGATGCCGGGTGTTGGCCCTGTGTGCCTCGGTCGTATGCAGTCCTGATTGTGGCGCTCACCTGCACGGCGCCAAACACGCATACGACCATCATTGGCACCAAGGCAGAAGCGACTCTCATCGCTGAAGGCGACACGTCTCCATTCGTCCCTCCATTCACGCCTGTCGCGACACCACTGGAGGCGGGCTGCACGATGTTGGGGCGTGAGCGGAAGACGGCCTAACGGTGTGCGGGACCGTAGCCCAGCTTCATGGAGACGGTTGCGAATGGTCCTCGCCGATACCCCAGGAGCATCAGTGACCCTAATTTGCTGGGAAGTGGCGGTGCGGTCCCCTACGGCACTGCGTAGGATCCTACGGTCTTGGCCTGCATCCGTGCGTCGCTGCGGTCCGGTCCCAGGTCGACGGGCACGTGCACCTTCCGCCGACCACTGGCGACAACATCGATGTACTGTGGAGACCTCACGCCCCACGTGTTGAGCAATTCGGCGGTACGTCCACCCGGCCTCCCACATGCCCACTATACGCCCTCGCTCAAAGTCCGTCTACTGCACATACGGTTCACGTCCACGCTGTCGCGGCATGCTACCAGTGTTAAAGACTGCGATGGAGCTCCGTATACCACGGCAAACTGGCTGACACTGACGGCGGCGGTGCACAAATGCTGCGCAGCTAGCGCCATTCGACGGCCAACACCGCGGATCCTGGTGTGTCCGCTGTGCCGTGCGTGTGATCATTGCTTGTACAGCCCTCTCGCAGCGTCCGGAGCAAGTATGGTGGGTCTGACACACCGGTGTCAATGTGTTCTTTTTTCCATTTCCAGGAGTGTATTTGTCTAATTTTTTCCTTTGAAAAGACGCACTTAATTCGTTCCTCATCTTTTCCCAATCAGTTTTATGGTCTCATACCTGGTTGTCGAAGGGACGTTCAGCATTAACATTCCTTACTTTCTTCCTCGGCTGAGGGTGCATGACTAAATCTTACGATAAATGCAGTGGAATATTTCCCGCAACTCTTACAGACAGCTCAAGGTATGTAGTTCCTCGGCAAATTGTGTCTTGGTGGATCTGGGTTGTTGGTCTGTATGCCATACCTCCGATAGTCTGTGTCCACGTCACAATTGGGCGTGTTTAATGTGGATTGAAGAACATGAGCATTGGACTGAGAACGAATGGAGAATGTATTCACAGGTATATATCGTTTCATTTTGCAGAATAAATGTCGTTATAAAGGGAAAGTGACAGCAGGTACTGTGGTGGTGGTGTGGGGTATTTATTTTGATGTCGTGTTGGAAGAATTTTGTTATCATCAAGAGACAGAGATAGAGAATGAGGTACTGCAGCTGGATGCTCTGCTTTTCGTGGATGCAGTTGATTCAGACTTCCTCCTAATGGACAATGAAAACGCTATACTTAGATATTCTATTGCAGATGCATATTAGAACGTCGATCACAAGGACTGAGAGATCTTTCTGAGAGAAGAAACAAGACATCCATTGGAGTAGTACACATTTCAACACACGAGCAAATCATCGACTTAACACTTTATCAAACACGGAAACTGCCTAAAACTGACAAGGCTTAAAAATTTCGTCCAGGGCAGCATTGTCTTAGCAAAATATCAAGAAGTGTTACTGTTTCCGAGGTATTCGATTGTATTTGGTTGTAAAGCAAGTGCATTTAAGTGGATATTCCCTCTCAAACACTCTAAATTGGAAACCATTTGCTCAAATCACAACTCTACAGTAACGTGAGATCCCAAAATAAAAATATCGTCTAGCCTCAGTGCGAAGACAAATGACATTTCGTTATTTTCCAGCAAGAAGGATGTGTCTCAAGCCTGCTGGGAACATACGTGGCACTAAGGGAAATTTCATCTTTCAGTCAAAAATTTTCCAGCAGTTTCACTCACCGTTACACGTCAGAATTGAAGTGATATACTTTCATATCGCTCTGTAACTTTGCACATGCTTTAGAAAAAACTATCTTATTTGTTGTTTCTGCTCCTCTTTTGTACGTTAGTGTCATAACACAAACAATTGCCAACAACACAGAAGTAGCTGTACACACAGCTACAACCTAAGAATGTTAAAATATAGCTCTTAATCGCATTATGTAACTCAGGAGCTACAATACTCTTCTCCGTATGAAATAAAGGATGGGCGCCAGAGGTAGTTTACAGCCCAGAAATTGAATGTCTTGAACGAACTGGAAGTTTCGGTAGTAGCATCTCCGGAGTATGGAAGAGTGGAACGCACTCAACAGAAGAACTATGGTTACTTAGTTTTTGTAGCGCAGAGCTATGCCGCAAACGCTACGGGCGGTCAACAGACTGCGAGGCGGATACCATCAGTCACAGGAAATGCGCTTATTTCACGCTGTCCTCTGCCGATCGGTTCTTCTTCCAATTGCTTTCTGCGTCATGACAACGCTACTTTACAAGTGATATTGTCTTGCCAGTCAGTTTCACTTACGTCGCACTGTCTCTAACGCAAACAATTTAATGATACAAAAACTTCGTGTGAGAATACTGAGAATTTTTGTGTTATAAATAGTAAATATTTTAGGGGTGGTGGTGTAGAATAGATCGATTAAATCAATTCATGTAGCATATGTCTAATTTAAGTATTATTCGCTACACCTGCTAGAGTGTAACCCAAACTCTCGGAGAAGGTGTTACCCGTAAGCAAAGGGAAATGATTAAGTTCATATTTGATTTTGATTAATTCCACCTCCGCCTACAGTGCACTTTTGAATTCTCTTGAAAACACCGTGCGTGTCTCTTCTGAGGTCATCTTGGCACTCTTTCATGAGAACAGCAACACTCATCATGCAAATGATCCATTCGTCTCTTGTACTTGCATTTTATTTGTAGACTTTCGCCTTCCAATTTCCCCCCCCCCCCCCCGCCCCCCGTCCCCCACCTTTCCCCGCCCCACAGGCAAACATATAAAGAGGGAAGGCCCATCTTTGTAGCCAAAGGGCCTCTTCAAGTAATACCGTTAGCTCGTTTTCAAGAAGGTTTTGGAACGGAGCACTGCAAGACGACGGGGCAACACAACAGGCCCAGTGAACTGACTACCATATTATACCACAAAACGTCCTTGAAAATTTGTCTCCACAAAGACTTGTGGTTTTCCGTCACATAACCTGTGTTAGTTAAGAGTGTCATTGATGCCAACACAATTGAAAGTGGTTTTGTCAGCACTCTATATTAATGGAATTACTTGACGCCTTGAAAATAGCCGACGACAAAACTGCAAGCGACTACCTTCATCTCCTTTCTGCTACAAACGATGATGGGAATGCATTGGGTACGTAATGTCCGTGATATCCTTGTGTATGGAACACCAATACGTGTAGAAATTCTGATTGTACTTAGTGATGAACTACGTTCCACCTAGTGAATGATATCTTCTACTTCAGGCACACTCTATTCATTTCCACACTCAGATGAAGTACACTGTCCAGTGACATTAATGTGACCACCATTAAAAAGTCTGAATAAACACAATTTGCACCGCTAGACTTGCTGGAAGAGAGTCAATGAGATTCTGGAAGGTACCGATAAGGATGTACAATCATGTTGACTTCTATGCAGTGGCCTGCTGCGATTGTCAGATTCTCGATTGGGTTTAAATCCGGGGAGTTCGGTGGTCAGAGGGTACGGCAAACACATCCTGATGGTCTCCGAACCACGCACACACACTGTGAGCTGAGTGACACGTTACATTGTCCTGCTCGGCATCGGGCCCAGGAAAAACAAACCGCCTGTAGGGGTGAACATGGTCCCAAACGATAGATGCATACTTGTGTTGTTCTATTGTGCCGCCCAGAAAGGCGAGAACACCAAGTGAATGCCACGAAAACATTCTCTAGACAGTAACACTCCCACACTCCCTCCTGGATGCAGGCTGATGGCTTTTGGACATTTCACGCCGTACAAGCTCATGGCCAGCACTCCGTTAGCCTAAAACGTGATTTATCTGGAAACGCCACCTGTCGCCGCTCGGTGGACTCCCAGTTGCAGTATTGCCGTGCAAATTACAGCCTTCGCAGCAGCCGAACAGCAGTCATCTTGGGTGCATGATTCAGGCTTTCGCTGCAGAGGTCAACACGGAGCAACGTTCGCTGAATTTCCGTTGAGGAGACACCATTGGTAGCCCCTTCGTTCATCTGAGCAGTCAGTTGCTCACCAACTGCACGTCTGGTCGCCCGTACATACTTCCGTAGCTGTCGTTCGAGCCTGCCATCTATGTCCCATGGTCCACTACTGTTGTCTCGGCGCCAGTTTTAGTTACCTCGAGTGGTATATTTCAACCACAGAGACACGGGAACAGGTTATAAACCTAACAATTTCGGTAAAGCTTCGCCCTGGTCCCGAAAGGCAGTGATCATGCCCCTTTGGACATGAGATAAATCGCTCTGTTTCCGCATTTAGATGACGACTTAATTGTTTTCCGCGTGCCCCCCCCCCCCCCCCCCCATTCCCCACTCACACACGCTTTATATACTTTATACTGATAGTGCTGCTATCTGCGTCTGTCAGTGAGTATTCCCATCACGTCGAACATAGCTTGTGGTCAAATTAATGTGGCTCGCCCGTTTATGTCTCCTGGGCACTGCACCGGACTCACCCAGTGTAGTGAAAACACTGGTAAACGTACTTGAATTTGCTGCTTTGGTCTTAGAAAATCGTCTATTGCATTTTCAGCAGCGTTTTCTTTACAAAACTCGTACACAAATGACATATCGACATACTTAGCATTTGTAAATACATGTGGCAATTTAAAATGATAAAGTGGATTTGGCCAACGAATCGCAATGAGAACCGAAAAATTCAGTTGTGTAATTTGAAGTAACACGTCACAAATTGGATTTCAAAACAAAAATAATGATCAGTAAATAAACCCATAGCAATTGGAGCAACAACTTACCAAATGAAAACTTATCCCCATAACTAGTTTCGTGGGTGTTGCCAATAATGATTGGAGATATGTTGCATGGAACTTTTTATTTTAATTAGTCTAACTAGTACCTCCTAAAATGTTTACTATTCCTCCGGAAAGACCTCGTATTCTCCAGCACATTCACATAGTTTGAATGAAGGCCCTGTTTCAAAAGGTTTCTCAAAACCTAGGAATAGCAAACTGAGTGGTAATTCAGAGTCATGGCCAGTTGCCTCATTTACAACTTTCAAATACACTGTGCTATTGTAAGTTCTAAAGGTACCTCGTTCCTTTGTTTGGTTAAAATCCAATGTTATCCTTTGTGATTAGTGATAGTTTTAGTGAATATATTGTGCACAACGAAGAGGAGACTTGTGTATCTATGGTGTTTATTTCTTCTTTGTCTCCTATAATAATGTCTACCTAGTAGAATCAGGTACATGACCCACTCGCAGGCATACTCATACCGACAGAGCTATTGCAGGCACTACTCATTAGTCCCCCCCTCCCCCCTCCTCGTCAATCCCTTCACTCCCACCCCACTCGTCGTTCACACAACTGAGCTTCCGTCAGTACCTCTCTCCTGCTTTCCAAATTTCACCGAAGACCTCCTGCAAATCTGCAGTTTTAATCTGCCAAGAAGTGTCATAACAGCTCACACTCCGCTGCAGAGTGGAAGATCCGTTCTGAAAACAATCCCTACGCTGTGGTGAAGTCATTTTCCCGCAAAATCCTTTCTTTCAGGAGTCCCAGTCTCACGAGGTATGCAGGAAAGATTGAGTGCAGTTTGGAAAGTAGCACAGAGTTACTGACTCAAGTAGAGCTACGAGGGTGATACGTGTATCGTGCCTGGAGAGCTCAATTGGTAAGATCGAGGCACCCAAGATTCTCGATTCGAATCCCAGCCCTGCATATAGCATTTAGCTGCCACGGAAGTTTCGTAACAGCACACTCTGCTCTGTAGAATGGACGAATCATTCCAGAGTAATGACAGTAATGTTCCAGATTTGGGATATTGACGTCCTCCGCAGTCATTCTGTAAACAATTTCGCAAATTCACTTGGTTATACTTTGCCGTTTACTTTAATAATTACTTTGGAAGAGTTTCATCTTCAGTTACCTTTCTGTTCTTCATACTTCGTTTTAAGCGTCTTATCTCACTTTTGAAACACCATTATTATTATTATTATTATTATTAACTGTGCGGCTCTGCATCCTTTACTGTGCTGTACGAACATTTATACAAATAATAGTATCTTATACAATTTTCTCAGTGTTCTTAGTAGCTACGAGATTTTCCATCTTACCTGTTTAAATGTGGTGCATATCTAACATTTCCTGTTATATTTTCTTCACATTTTTCTTTTCAGTTGTTTCCATCGGCAAGTTTTCCTTGTCACTCTTCTCTACGGTATTTCAATTAGTTTTCCGTAAAACGTCATAACCAAACTGGTTCCTGTCATCATTTGATTTTTAAACCCTCGGAATTTGTTAAATGCCCAAACGATAGCTAAAGCTTCTAATTCAGTGATGGAATAATTCTTTTCACATTTTGTTAGCACACGGCTAGCAAAGGCAATGGTTTTCTGAACAGTAGTGTCATTTTCTATGGCTTCTTGAAATAAATGGGCACCAAGACCGACTTTAGAAGAATCCGTGTTAAGGCAGAAATCTTGTGACAGATCTGGATGAGCTACTATTGGTGCGTTAAGTAGCGCTTCCATACAGGGTTTTCTTTCCTTTTATGTATTTTATAACTGTAACATTTTTTGCTGTTTTCGAAAGAACTGCACTTTTATTAATAATTGCCACTTTAAATGATGTCTTCGTTTATAAGATGCTGAATTTGTTAATTATCTCAATTATTAAACTATCGTGATCTACATTTCTTACAGCCTGCCACATGATTGTGTTTCATTCTAGTTTTGTATTTATAGATTCGAAAACCAGAATGTAAAGATCTACGCAACTTTAATTGATGTGGGAAGGTTACCAAAGTCGCCCAGTGTCGCTATAAAGTTTGAAACAACATCTGAAAGATGTGTAGTGCTGCAGATAAAGAAGTCTGACAAATAGAGAACTAACAGCATGCAAATGCAACATACCTATGCAAGTAAGGAACGGTCAAACTGACCCTGTAATTAAAAGAAATTCACTCATGTAATTTGTTTATCAGTCTTTTCTGGTACCCTTAACTTTTAGATGAGTGTGATTTCCAGAGTAATATGAGCATCAGAAGAATAAGCAATTAAAGATTTTAAATTAACTTGGCGAGAACAAATAAATCTCACTATCTCTTTGCTGAGCAAAGTAGAAAGTGCATGACGATGTAGAAATGCATTTTAGTTCTAATATAGGTTTTGCCACAATGAATAAAGTGTCAACGAAAATTTATTTCTTCCCTGAGTTAAAAAAAATTGCACGTGTTTAGTGATAATACTATTTACAGACAGCATAATCTAGCTACTGTGATGACCTGCTTCAATAACAGACAAGCTTGGTATTTAAAATGATTGAAAGAGGAGTATGTCATTAAACTGGAATGTTATAAATGCACTAAACTGTGGTTCCATGAAATGATGTTTCTGGCTGGAGCGATGACATAACATTTTCTAACTTCGTTTCACCATAAGTACAAACTGCACAGTGTCTTTTGCATTAAAATGGAAGGTCTGTATATGTGAATACAACAAAGTAATCGCAAACAAACACAAAATAAACATTTGTTTTAAGGTCAAAAATTAATTTTCTTCGGTGTTTTATGTTACCCTAAGATAATTTTGTTACCGCATATAACGATGGAAAGAAAATCACGACACCAAGGAGGAGCTGTGCGACATAAACGAAAGTTGGTGGCGTGTGTCTACATCTGAAAGCCGATGTCGATTCAGATCTCGCGACAGTAGTAGAAGACTGGCGCTAGTAGCCACTATGAGCTTTAAATACTCGCTGTAAAGGTCGTGAGCATTAGTAATCTTTGAGACTGGACGTGGTGAGTTGATGTTAGCCAAGAATGCCTTAGGACACCTGACTGAGTATGAACGACGTCGTGTAACAGGACTACGAGAAGACGGATGTTCCTTCTTTGATAGTGCAGAAACACTTATTCGGAATGTAGCCACTGTACTTGACTGCTGGCAGCGGTGGTCACGGGAATATACAGTCAGATGAAGATGGACATCGGACGGGCACGTTGCACTACCGAGAGGAAAGACCGTCGTGTTTGGTGTGTGGTTCTGGCGCATCGTACTGCATCTGCTGCAGCAATCCGAGCAGCGGTTGGCACCACAGTGTCACATCGAACTGCGAACTGTTACAAATCGGTTACTTCAAGGACAGCTTCCAGTCATACGCCTTCTAGCGTGCATTCCACTGACTCTAAACCATCGCCATGTGTCCTTCCACAGTGTCAAGCGAGAGCTCACTGAAGAGCAGGGTGGATGCCTGTTGTGTTTTGTGATGAAAGTTGGTTCTGCCTCGGTGCCATTAATGTCCGTGTGTTGGTTAGAAGCAGGCCATTGAGGGCCTCCAACCAACTTATCTGCGTGCTAGACACACTGGGCCTACACCTGGAGTTATCGTCTGGGATACGATTTCGTATGACAGCAGGAGCACTCTCGGGGCTATCCCTCACACCCTGACTGGAAATCTGTACGTCGATCTGTGATGCCATTCCTGAACAGCATTCCAGAGGGTGTTTTTCAACAGGATAACGCTCACCCATGTTTCGCTGTTCTAACCCTACATGATCTGCAGAATGTCGGCTTGTTGTCTTGGCCTGTTCGGTCAAGATCTGTCTCCAATCGAGCAAATATGGGACATCATCGGATGACAACTCCAGCGTTATCCACAAACTGTGCGAACCGTCCCTGCATTGACCAATGAAATAAAACAGGGGTGGAACTCCATCCCACGAACTGACATCAGACACTTATACAGCACAACGCGTGCACGTTTGAGCGATTGCATTCAACTTTCTGGCCGGTACACTGTTTATTAATGTACCAGCGTTTCACATTTGCCATGGCTTATCTCGCACATACACTAACCTCTGATCTTGCAATGTTAATTGCTTAAATATCTTACCCAGACAAATGTATTCCCGAAATTTTATTTCCCTACATTAATAATTTTTTGGTGTTCAGATTTTTTTCCCATCTGCGTACATTTGTATTTATTCACTTCGAAGAGAATAATATTAACCCTTTACGAAATATTTATCAACCGCGGCCTCGCTTGCACTGGACACAGCAACCCACTATAGGTCGCGTATTAATTTGCTTTATTACTAACTTACCTCTACAAGCGTGAGCATCTTCATATAGTCAATGCCGTGACGGGTTATAGGTTCAAAGCTGCGCTCAGCACCGCACATAGTAGATTACGAAGTGTGCAAAAAAGTGAGCATGAATTTTTGCATTGATTGCTAGGAAACCTGAAACAGAAAGAAACTGTTTCCAACAGCGTCTCTTAGTAATGCTTCCCGTGTTGAACGCACAGAACCGCCGTTCTCCTTGTAGATACTACAGTGATAGGCGTCAGTAGTTGGGCCGCCAGACGGTCGCCAAGGAAATCCACATTCTGCTGCTGTAGCCATCAGTTTGCCGCCTCACGTTCCATTTCCAGCCACGTGTGTAGCAGCGACGGAGCTCACTCGCCTTCCTGTAGTACTCTCACTAGGCCGCTGATGGGTGAAAAAACTATCTTACAGAAAACTCATCTGGTCAGACAACGCAAGTGGACTCAGATCAGGGAGGAGTGGGTGTTCATATCCCTGGACGATCACCCACCTTTAGATTTTCCGTGGTTATCAGGCTGATTCCGTATTTTTGGATTTCCATAAGGTTCTTGATCCCATTCCTCAGAATCTACTTCTTACAGATTGCTTGCCAATGAAGTGTTGTCTCAGTTTTATAACTGTATTCGTGATTTCCTTTCAGAAAGGCCACAGTCCGTTATAATTGATGGACAGTCATCGAGTGAAACAGAAGTAATATCTGACGTTCTCCTAGGAAGTGTTATAGGCCATAATCTGTTCCTGATCTACATAAACGATGTAAGAGAATCTGAGCTGTCCTCTAAGATTGTTTGCAGATGACGCTGTCATTCACCATCGTGTAAGGTCATTAGATGATTGAAACGAGTTGCAAAATGCTTTAGACAAGATATCCTTATGGTGCACAAACTCTGGGAATTGACTCTAATTAATGAAAAGTGTGAAGTCATCCATATGAGTACTAAAAGGAATCCGTTAAATTTCGGTTACACGACAAATCACACACACAAATTTGAAGGCTGTAAACTCAACTAAATACTCAGAGATTACAACTGAGAATAAATTAAATTGAAACGAACACGTAGATAATGTTATGGGGAAAGAAAACCAAAGACAATTTATAAAGTGTAATAGGTCAACACTACGTTTGTCCGTCCTCCCCTGGAGTGTTGCTATGCGGTTTGGGATCTGCATCAGATAGGATTCGCGGAGGACATCGATAAAGTTCAAGGAAGGACAGCTCGTTTTGTATTACCGCGGGGTAGGGGAGAGTGTGTCACGGATATGAGGCACGAGTTGGGGTGGCAGGCAAAACAAAGGCGTTTTTTCTCACTGCGGCTGAATCTTTCAATCACCAACTTTCTTCTCAGAAGGCGAAAATATTTTGCTGGCGCCGACCTGCTTAGCGAGGAATGATCTTTATTATAAAAGAAGGGATATTAGAGCTTATACGGAAAGATTTAAGTGTTCGTTTCCCCTCCCGCTGTTCGAGAGTGGACGGTAGAGAAGAGCTTGAAGGTGGTTCGATGAATCCTTTTCCACACACTCTATTGTGAACTGAAGAGAAATGGATGCAGATGTAGATGTAGATGAAATAACTTAATCTGAATAATTGGATCGCTCCTTTGAGGACACGAATGATGTTATGCCCTGACATAGCCGAAACCAATTTCATTGCCCCGTATTTAATGAGCATGTTCATCGACGAATCCTAGATTTTAGTTAGCCTTTTTTTCATTTCCTAGACACTGCCAGTATGGTTTAGAAGATGTCTTATAGCGAATATTAGCAGGTTCCTTTTGGGAAATTTTGGTAAGTTGTTGTTCAGGTGACATCATAACACGATTTGTCTACTGAGTCTATTGGCATAATGCCCCAGGTGAAGACATTCAGAGCTTCCATCAAGCGTATACAGTAGATATAGTAATCGTTTTGCGGCTTCCTGTGTTTTGCTTCCCTTACTTAGATCTCCATGGTAATTAAAATCAATGTTGTTGAATGTACTAACGGCAATAATCGTCACAATATTTGTTGCTACAACACATGTTATTTAACTGGCACGTAAATTGTCCCCTCCTGAAATGTGCACAGTTCCTCGTGGTCTAAGCTACGGGATCTGCCCCCCCCCCCCCCCCCCTCGCTTCTACCTAAAATGCTGTCGGTCAACTAATGACGACGAACGAAGAATATTTATTACTGAAATGCCTTCAACGTGAGAACTTCTTAATATGAACATTTATACGAGGGTTGGAATTTTAATAGTGGCAACTACTTATTTACAGCTCATACAAAATAGATACGTGTTTCAAAGTTTTACTGACCTTCAAAGTAGTCACCAGCATTGTGTATAACCCGTTGCCAGCGATGTGGAAGTCGTAGGATACTCTTAGCAGTGCCAGTTGTGTTGACAGTTCGGGCCACGCGGTCTATTGCCCGACGAATTTGTAGCAGTTCTGAAGCGAATACCGTGAAGTGTTTCCTTCAGTTTAGAAATCGAGTTGAACTCCCGAGGGCTTAAGTCGGGGGAGAGCAGTAGGTGGTATAGCACTTAGCAGCCCCATCAGTCAAACAAATCAGTAACAGCTTGCACTTTACAGGCTTCAGCATTGTCCTGCAAAATGATGGTCAGGTCCTGCAGAAAGTGTCATCACGTCTCTCTCCATGCTGTTCATTTTTGGAACACAACCTACGACCAGCTTAGAGACAGAAATGATGACACTGTCTGCAGGACCTGACCATCATTTTGCAGGACAGTGCTCAAGCACGTACAGTGCAAGCTGTTAGTGATTTGTTTGACTGATGGGGCCACCTCCTACTACACTCCCCTGACTTAAGCCCTCATAAGTTCAACTCGATTTCTAAACTGAAGGAAACATTTCACGAAATTCGCTTCAGAACTGCTACAAATTCGTTGGGCAATAGACCGCGCCGCTCAAACTGTCAACACAACTGGCACTGCTAAGAGTTCCCTACGACCTCTACATCGCTGGCAACGAGTTATACACAGTGCTGGTGAATACTTTGAAGGTCAGCAAAACTTTGAAACACGTATCTATTTTGTACGAGCTGTAAATAAATAGTTGCCACTATTAAAGTTCCAACCCTCGTATATCGATAAGTATTGTTCGTTTCATCACGATTGCTTACTGTACCCTGTCACAAATTTATCATTGTGATTACTGTTACTGTTATTGTGTATTTAAATATAAAAATATATTTATAGATGTTTCTCCGTCTAAATTACTATTACAAAAAATATGTAGTTTTAAATTTTCGCTTTCGTAATTCTGGAAGCTTGTAGCACAAGAAATTGTAAGAAATTACACGCTGTGGTTCGACCCGATGTCCGTTTTCAGAGAACTGTACGTAGCTCTTGGGAATAACATTTATTTAAGAAAACGTATGATGAAATAAACGCCGAGTAAAAATGGATCTCAAGGGCCTTTTTTCTGCACCATCTGGTTATGGAAAATAGTAATAAGAGGATATAAGGACGTGGCTTTTTACTTGCCTATTACTACTCGCCAGTGAAAATAGATGGGGTATGTAAAAGATTTGCCATTAACAGAAAAGACATACTTTTTCGACGACACAATGTTTGAATAACAGAGCTAACGATATATTTCGCAGGTATTTGTCTACTACAGTATTGTACCACACAGTTGCATCATCATTCCGAATAGTGGTGCAAACAGCATCATTACTCAGATAGGAGCCACTTGCTTCAGTTAATTTAATAATGCTATGTGTTTGAAACTGTCACCGAAATAATCGTGTAATGGGCTGTTTCAAGCTGTGAAGGCTGTATGGGTGGAGCAAATTCTGGCAGTATGTTCTAAAATAACGAACAATGGTACTCGGTTGTACACCAAGCAGTTGACAACGCCAGCAGTTGTAGCCATAGGTGTCTACGGCAAACAGTCTGCTTGACGTGTATTCAGAGAAAGTATTGGCTTGGTGCATAAGTTCGTAGCGTTTTTCCATTAGTTTAATAAACACAACAGATACACATAAGTGAGACTTTAGTTGTCAATAATATATTCTCCTTCACTATCTACAAGTCTGCCGACCCTGGAGTAACTTTTCGATTTCGTAATTGTAGAAACCAAATGAATTTGAGGCAAAGAACTCGTCTAGCCATGTCTGGAGAACATTTTCATCCGGGAAGAAAGTTCCTTGACGGTTGTTAGATAGCGCAAAATGTGAAAATCTGAGGGCGCAAGATCAGGCGATAAAGCTGCGAGCGGAATGACTTCCCAACCTAGTCCAGCAGAATGCGTACGTGCGTTATCGTGGAGCAGCATCGCCTCACTCGGTCTTCCTGGTCGTTGTACATGGACTGCGTCTACAAGACGTCTCATTTGTTCACAATAAATGTCAGCACTGATGGTCACACCTCGAGTAGCAATTCGTAGTGCACACACCGACGCTCTTCCACCAGAAGCAAAACGTTATCTTTTGTGGATACGTGAAATTTTGGCAATTTTGTGCAGGGAGTTGACTGCCCGCTGTATCCGAGCGGTTCTAGGCGCTTCAGTCCGGAACCGTGCTGCTGCTACGGTCGCAGGTTCGAATCCTGCTTCGGGCACGGATGTGTGTGAAGGTTAGTTAGGTTTAAGTAGTTCTAAGTCTAGGGGACTCATGACCTCAGTTGTTAAGTCCCATAGTGCTTAGAACCATTTGAACCATTTCGCAGGGAGTTGCTGTTTTTTTTTTTTTTTTTTTTTTGACTCAACTATTACTTTCTTGATTTTTATGATTTTGGTTAGAGCATCTGGTACTCTTACACCAAATTCCTGAACCTTCCACATTGCATGAAAATGTCGCGTGATGGTAGATTGATGACAGTTTATCACATTTGTCAGTTATAGAGTACACTGACGTGGATATCATGGGTTACTGCGTTTAAACGTGTAAGTAGGCTGTTTAGGTTTTTATATTGGTAATGCCACGTAGCGCTCTGTATGAAAATCACTGGATGTGCTGTGTGCAGTCTGTGGCTGGTTTGCATTGTTGTTCGCTATTGTAGTGTTGGGCAGTTGGATGTTAACAGCGCGTAGCGTTGCGCAGTTGGAGGTGAGCCGCCAGCAGTGGTGGATGTGGGGAGAGAGATGGCGGAGTTTTGAGAGCGGATGATCTGGACGTGTGTCCATCAGAGACAGTAAATTTGTAAAACTGAGTGTCATGAACTGATATATATATTATGACTTATGAACACTGTTAAGGTAAATACATGGTTCTTTATCAAAATCTTTCATTTGCTAACTACTCCTATCAGTAGTCAGTGCCTTCAGTAGTTTGTATCTTTTATTTAGCTGGCAGTATTGGCGCTCGCTGTATTTCAGTAGTTCGAGTAACGAAGATGTTTCTGAGGTAAGTGATTTGTGAAAGGTATAGGTTAATGTTAGTCAGGGCCATTCTTTTGTAGGGATTTATTGAAAGTCAGATTGCGTTGCGCCAAAATATTGTGTGTCAGTTTAGTATTAATCAGAATAAGTAAAGAGAATAATGTCTGAGTATGTTCAGTTTTGCTCAGCTGTTTGTAAAGCAAATAATGTAAGAGGTTTATCAGCACAGTAATTCATGAATTTTTCTAAGGGGACGTTTCGAACAATCTTTATCAAACCCCGAAGGTCTTCCTGAACGTGGAGAGTCACTAATGTCAAAACGATCGTCCTTAAGATGAGAAAACCATTTTCTTGCCCTGCTCTTTCCAGTGGCATTATTACACCATATGGCGCAAATGTTGTTGGCTGCGTCCTTTGATGTTATCCTTCTAGTGAACTCAAAGAGAAGAGTATGTCTGAAATGTTAAGATTTTACTATGTGGCTCCCGATTTTCTAGCGTCTACCGTTCCGTCGATAGGAAAGGATGTAATGTTGAAAACGAACAGCTTTGTAACAAAGTTGGTATGTGATCATTTTCTACGATGTTCTACGGAAATACTTCATTACATTCGAAAACAGTACCAAATTCTTTTCTCGAATATTTTGTTAGGAACATATCATAAAAATATCTACAATCTTTGAAAAAGGGTATCAAAACCAGAAAGATTTGATTTTCGCCTTACTGTTTGTGCTCAAATCAAACAATATTATTTATAATGTAAAATACTTTATATTAATGCTTCTCATCAGAACCGTATTCCACTCTGGCTACATTTCATAACCTGGAAACCGATTTACAAGCATCTGCTGCTACTCAGCTGTTGTTGTTGTGGTCTTCAGTCCAAAGAATGGTTTGATGCAGCTCTTAATGCTACTCTTCATCTCCAAATAACTACTGCAACCTACATCCTTCTGAATATGATTACTGTATTCATCTCTTGGTCTCCTCTCTACGATATTTACCCCCACACTTACCACCAGTATAAATTCCTGATCCATTGATGCCTCACAATGTGTCCTAACAGCCGACCCCTTCTTCAAGTCAGGTTGTACCACAAATTTCTCTTCTCCCCAATTCTTTTCAGTACCTCATTAGTCGCGTGATCTACCCATCTAATTTTCATCATTCTTCTGTAGCACCACATTTCAGATGTTTCTGTTCACTTCTTGTATGGCCTGTTTATCGTCCGTATTTCACTTTCGTGTATGGCTACACCCCATACAAATATTTTCAGGAAGGACTTCCTGACACTAAAATATGTGCTCGATGTTAACAAATTTATCTTTTTCAGAAATGCTTTTCTTGCCATTTCCAGTCTGCATTTTATATGCTCCCTACTTCGACCAACATCAGTTATTTCTCATCCCAAATAGCCAAACTCATCTGCTACTCCGAATGTGTCAAAAAAAATGGTTCAAATGGCTCTGAGCACTATGGGACTCAACTGCTGAGGTCATTAGTCCCCTAGAACTTAGAACTAGTTAAACCTAACTAACCTAAGGACATCACAAACATCCATGCCCGAGGCAGGATTCGAACCTGCGACCGTAGCGGTCTTGCGGCTCCAGACTGCAGTGCCTTTAACCGCACGGCCACTTCGGCCGGCCCGAATGTGTCATTTCCTCTCCTAATTCCCTCCGCATCACCTGATTTAATGAGACTACATTCCATTATCCTTCTTTTGCTTTTATTGATGTTCACCTTATATTCACCTTTCAAGACACTGTCCATTCTATCCACCTGCTCTTCCATGTCTTTGCTGTCTCTGACAGAATTACAGTGTCGTAGGCAAAGTTTTTATTTCTTCTCCCTGGACCTTAATTCATCGGGGATAGGCTACAAACCTGCCTCACTCCCTTCTCAACCACCGCTTCCCTTTCGTGCCCCTCGACTCTTATGACTGCCACCTGGTTTCTGTACCAATTGTAAATAGTCTTTCGATCCCTGTATTTTACCCCTGCCACGTTTAAAATTTGAAAAAGAATATTCCAGTCAATATTGTCAAAGGCTATCCATAAGTCTACAAATGCTATAAACGTAGGTTTGCCTTTTCTTAACATGTGTTCTATGAAAAGTCGTTGGGGCAGTATTGCCTCCGAGTTCCTACATTTCTGCGGAATTGAAACTGATAATCCCCGAGGTCAGCTTCTAGCACTTTTCCCATTCTTCTGTAAGGGATTCGTGTTAGTATTTTCAGCCTTGACTCATTAAACTGATAGTTCGGTAATTTTCACAACTGTCAACACCTGCTTTCTTTGGAATTGGAATTATTGTATTCTTCTTGAATTCTGAGGGTATTTCGCCTGTTTCGTGCATCTTGCTCGAAAGATGTAAGAGTTTTGTCTTCCAAGGTTATCAGTAGCTTTAACGGAATGTTGTCTATTACCGGGGCATTGTTTTGCCTTAAGTCTTTCAGTGATTTGTCAGATTGTTCAAGCAATATTACATCTCCCTTTTCAACTTGATCTACGTCCTTTTTCATTTCCATAGTATTGCCCGAACTACATCTCCTTTGTATAGACGCTCTATATACCCCTTCCATCGTTCTCCTTTCCCTTCCTTGCTTAGGACTGATTTTCCATCTGAGCTCTTGATATTCATAAAGGTAGTTCTCTTTTGTCCAAAGGTATCTTTAATTTTCCTGCAGGCAGCATCTGTCTTACCCCCAGCGATATAAGCTTCTACATCCTTACATTTGTCCTCTAGATATTCCTGCTTCACCATTTTGCATTTTCTGTCGATCTCATTTTTTAGTGGTTTGTATTACCTTTCGCCAACTTCATTTATTGCATTTTTAAATATTCTCCTTTCATCGATTAAATTCAATATCTATTGTATTATCCAAGGATTTCTACTAAACTAAAAAGTAAACTTCTCCCGAACAGGCTTGAAGTCCCAACGGTACCGACCGGCCTCAGTGTCATCCTCAGCCCATAGACGTCACTGGATGCGGATACGGAGGGGCATGTGGTCAGCACACCGCTCTCCTTGCCGTAGGTCAGTTTCCGAGACTGGAGCCGCTACTTCCCAATCAAGTAGCTCCTCAGTTTCCCTGACAAGGGCTGAGTACACCCCGCTTGCCAACAGCGCTCGGTAGACCGGATGGTCACCTATCCAAGTACTAGCCCGGACCGACAGCGAAGGATTTCTACTAGCCCTTGTCTTTTTACCCACTTGTTCCTTTGTTGCCTTCACTATTTGATCTCTCAAAGCTGCCCATTCTTCTTCTACTGTATTCCTTTCCCCTAATCGTGTCTTGTCAGTCATTCCCAAATGCTCCCTCTGAAACTCTCTGGTTCTTTCTGTTTATTCAAGTCCCGCCTCCTTAAATTCCTACATTTTTGGAATTACTTCAGTTTTAATCTGCAATCCATAACCAATAAATTGTGGTCTGTGTCCACATCTGTCCTTGACAATGTCTTACAATTTAAAACCTTGTTCCGAAATCTATGTCTTACCTTAATACAACACTGACCATTAAATTTGCTACACCACGCAAGATGACGTGCTACAGACGCGAAATTTAACCGACAGGAAGAAGATGCTGTGATATGCAAATGAATAGCTTCTCAGAGCATTCACACAAGGTTGGCGCCGGTGACGACACCTACAACGTGCTGACATGAGGAAAGTTTCCAACCGATTTCTCATACACAAACAGCAGTTGACCGGCGATGCCTGGTGAAACGTTGTTGTGATGCCTCGTGTAATGAGGAGAAATGCGTACCATCACATTTCCGACTTTGATAAAGGTCGGATTGTAGCCTATCGCTATTGCGGTTTGTCGTATCGCGACATTGCAACTCGCGCTGGTTGAGATCCAATGACTGTTAGCAGAATATGGAATCGGTGGGTTCAGGAGGGTAATACGGAACGCCGAGCTGGATCCCAACGGCTGTGATGAACACATGAAGTAACATGAACCACGGACCTTACCATTGGCGGGGAAGCTTGCGAGCCTACTATCCATATGGCGAGTGTGCTTATAACTAAGCCATACACACTCACGCACACACACACACACACACACACACACACACACACACCCGTTGTTCAAGATGTGATGAGATTTTCGGCATGTGATTGCCGATAAAAGAGGAAGTACGTTGCTATCAAGACAGTACTCGCAGCGTTTTTTCCCAACAAAAACACTGATACAAGACGACATTTAAAAAAAAATACAGAAAATTGAAGCAATCATCTATGACCCACTTTTTATGTCTTTCGAGAGCTCTTGAGGAATTCAGTACAGCTGTAGAAAGTTAATTAGTTTTAGCAGAGAAAGTCCTGATGATAATAAATGGGGAGCCTCTGGTGGCAAACGAAACAAGTAACCAGAACAGACTGGCAGGAATAAAAGCAAACTGTGCTTATTCTTGATGTAATGTTGCTAAACTGCAGCTGAATTATCATAAAAGAGAGAATTTTGTAATAAAATGGTAGTTTCAGCGGTCCTAAAACATCCACCCATTCCTGATACTAGCATCTTTGTACTGATGGTTTTATAACTGTACCATCTTGCATGCGTTCGCGCTAATTGGATATGTTGTGCATCATCCATTTTGAGTAGGAAAACAGGCAGGGAATGAGGCGACGTACAATAGTAACTCTCCCGTTCGAGTCTGTACGGCTGGACTGTGACAGTCGGGTGTCTACTGAGTGTCGCTAGTATAGGGCGGCTACAGACGCGGCGCTGGAATGGGTTGCACTACGTTACACTAGTGGAGCTCCTCGTGACAGTCATGTGGCTACAGTCACCTCACTCGACTCATTGTAATGACCACCACTTCAGCCTGTGGCGCTGGCACCGTTGTGTATGGTGTTCAACAGGCTCGTAAAATTTTGAACCTCGTTTTCTCGATTACTCGTGAGAAGCACATCGTATTAGGAACAACATTTCTTACAGCTAAATATTTTTACAATCTTGCGAAAGATGAGCGAAATCGGTGACCCGTTGTGTGTATGCTTCCTTTTTCCGTGTATCTAAACAATTCTGGATGAGCTGAAAGTGTGATTCGAACTGATTTGAGTAGATGTGATATGCAATACAGATTAGCGATGGGAAAACTCGTTTATGTTTGGGAACTAGTTCAATGGTCACCAGGCCTTTTTAGGACGCATTCATTTTTATTCACTGACCATTCCATTTTTGTATCTAAATTATGTAATTCTGTGTGTCTGTATTACGTTTTAATTTGTTTTCATATGAATAGTAACTAGAAAGAAAAAACTTTATTTTTATTGAAAAACTAATTCAATATTTTTTCATTAACATTTGCATTTTTAAATATATGTGGAATCTTAATAAAAGTGAAAACGCCACTACTAATGAGATTAGAACAAAGGGCAGTATAATCACAAGACTTCTACGCGACACAATCATCTACCGGTTATTGCGCTTATACTCAGCAAAATGTTTTGCATTTGATGCACTATGTGATAAAAAGTATCCGGACACCTGGCTGAAAATGTCTTACAAGTTCGTGGCGACCTCCATCGGTAATTCTGGAGTACACTGTGGTGTTGGCCCATCCTTAGCCTTGATGACAGCTTCCACTCTCGCAGGCATATGTTCAGTCGGGTGCTGGAAGGTTTCTTGGGGAATGACAGCCCATTCTTCACGGAGTGCTGCACTGAGGAAAGGTATCGATGTCGGTCGATGAGGCCTGGCACGAAGTCGGCGTTCCAAAACATCCCAAAGGTGGGTTATAGGATTCAGGTCAGTACGCTGTGCAGGCCAGCCCATTACAGCGATGTTATTGTCGTGTCGCCACTCCGCCACAGCCCGTGAATTATGAACAGGAGCTCTGTCGTGTTGAAAAATGCAGCCACCATCCCCGAATTGCTCTTCAACAGTGAGAAGCAAGAAGGTGCTTAAAGCATAAATGAAAAACACGACCACACCATGACATCACCGCCTCCGAATTTTACTGTTGGCACTACACACTCTGGCAGATGACGTTCACCGGGTATTCGCCATACTCACACACTGCCATCGGATCGTCACATTGTGTACCGTGATTCGTCACTCCACACAACGCTTTCCCACTGTTCAATCGTCCAATGTTTACGCTCCTTACACCAAGCGTTTGGCGATACCGGCGTGATGTGTGGCTTATGAGCAGTCGCTAGTCCATCATATCCAAGTTTTCTCACGTCCCGCCTAACTGTCATGGTACTTGCAGTGGATCCTGATGCAGTTTGGAATTCCTGTGGGATGGTCTGGATAGGTGTCTGCCTATTACACTTTACGACCCTCTTCAACCGTCGGCGGTCTCTGTCAGTCAACAGACGAGGTCGGCATGTACGCTTTTGAGCTGTACGTGTCCCTTCATGTCTCCACTTAAGTCTCACATCGGGAACAGTGGACCTAGGGATGTTTACGAGTGTGGAAATCCCGCGTATAGACGTATGACGCAAGTGACACCCAATCACATGACCACGTTTGAAGTCCGTGAGTACCGCGGAGCACCCCGTTCTGCTCTCTCACTATGTCTAATGACTACTGAGGTCGCTGATATGGAGTACCTGGCAATAGGTGGCAGGACAATGCAGATAATATGAAAAACGTATGTTTTTAGGGGCGTCTCGACACATTTTATCACATAGTGTACATCTTAGAAATCTTCGTGTCTTCAACGGCGATTCATAGAGTATTTTGAGAAAAACCGATATCTTATAGGTATGAAGAAGTCGAAAAGGGTTAGTCCGCAAGGGCCTCTTGTTAGAAAACGCTGTATGTACGTGAGGCTCAAATGGAATCTGAAATTTTTAAAACTGAATTGGTGACTTGAAAGAAGGGACAGAACAGATTAGAATGGACTCAAGGCTGCTCATTAACCCCTTGGAAGTATTACCAGTGGTGCCCCAGAAGCTAAAAAGTGGAAATGCAGGGAACTGTTTCGATAAATTTATTTTATCCTCTAAGACAAAAAAGTGACACATCACGAAAGAATTATCCGAATGAGACGGAAATCGGTAAATGTCATGTGCACGCACAGACGAACAAATGATTACAATTTCAGAAAAGTTGGATGATTTATTCAATAGAAAGAGCTTCACAATTTGAACAAGTCAAAAACACATTGGTCCACCTCTGGTTCTTCTGCAAGCAGTTATTCGGCTTGGCATTGATTGATCGAGTTGTTGAATGTCCTCCTGAGAAATATCGTGCCAAATTTTCTCCAACTGGCGCGTTAGGCACGAAATGAACCCCGTTGACTAGCGAAGACTTATCTGGAGGCGTCCCAGACAGTGGTAGGATACAAGCCTGACTGTAGCTCACAATATGGTCAGACAACCAGAGTGAAGGTCTGGGATGCCAGTTCATAGCATGTTCCCTTTGATTCTCATCCGGGGCACCCTTACAGCACAGCGGTTCTTCGACGATATTTTATGCCCTGTTTTGTCGCCCCTCATGGCAAGCCATTCTGGGCGTACATAGCAGTAAGATAATGCTCGTTCGCAGAGTTTCGACTGCTTGTCTTCATGCTTGCGAGAACCTACCTTGGGTAGCAAGGTCACTAGGTCTCTCCCCAGTTGAAAATGTTTGGAGCATTATGGGCTGGGCCCTTCAACCATCTAGAGTCTTTGACCATCTAACACGGTAATTGGACAGAATTTGACACGACATTCCTAGGAGAACGTGCAAAAAGTCTATTAATCAGTTCCAACCAGAATAACTGTTTGGGTAAGAGCCAGAGGTGGTTCAACGCGTTACTGCCTTCCTCACTTGCTCAGTTTCTAAAACTCATTCTCTTCAAGAAATCATTTTCTTCTGAAATCGTAATCATTTGTTTGCCTGCCTGTGTACATCACATGTACCGATTGCGGTCCCATTTGGACAATTCCTTCGTGGCGCATCTTGTGTCTTAGAGTGTATTTCATTCTAAAATTTTACTTTTTGACAACTCATAGAAAGTACATGCACCACAGCTTAAATATTGCGATTGTATTTGTAAACGCTGTAGTGGAACTTATGGATGCTTTGTTTTTCAAAACACCCACTAGCACATCAAAAAACGAATTCCAGCGAATTTGTGCTTCTTGCGTCAATTTTAATATACAGGGTGATTCAAAAAGATTACCACAACTTTAGGAATTTAAAACTCTGCAACGACAAAAGGCAGAGCTAAGCACTATCTGTCGGCAAATTAAGGGAGCTATAAAGTTTCATTTAGTTGTACATTTGTTCGCCTGAGGCGCTGTTGACTAGGTGTCAGCGTCAGTTGATGCTAAGATGGCGACCGCTCAACAGAAATCTTTTTGTGTTATTGAGTACGGCAGAAGTGAATCGACGACAGTTGTTCAGCGTGCATTTCGAACGAAGTATGGTCCTGATAGGTGGTGTATTAAACTTTGGTATAAACAGTTTACAGAGAATGGGTGTTTGTGCAAAGGGAAAAGTTCTGGACGGCCGAGAACGAGTGATGAAAATGTAGCACGCATCCAGCAAGCATTTGTTCGCAGCCCAGGAAAATCGACTTGCAGAGCTAGCAGAGAGCTGCAAATTCCACAATCAACTGTATGGAGAGTCTTACGAAAAAGGTTAGTTATGAAACCTGAACGTCAACTACCCGAGGCGATGGATCGGCCGCCAGGCAGCCCGTGACAGAGCACTTCATCACTGGCCTCCAAGAAGCCCTGATCTTACCCCCTGCAATTTTTTCTTATGGGGGTATGTTAAGGATATGGTGTTTCGGCCACCTCTCCCAGCCACCATTGATGATTTGAAACGAGAAATAACAGCAGCTATCCAAACTGTTACGCCTGATATGCTACAGAGAGTGTGGAACGAGTTGGAGTATCGGGTTGATATTGCTCGAGTGTCTGGAGGGGGCCATATTGAACATCTCTGAACTTGTTTTTGATTGAAAAAAAAACCTTTTTAAATACTCTTTGTAATGATGTATAACAGAAGGTTATATTATGTTTCTTTCATTAAATACACATTTTTAAAGTTGTGGTATTCTTTTTGAATCACCCTGTATAATTGTTATGAAGTTATTATTTACCAGTCATTGATACTGAAGGTGTCAACAAATCGAGACTTCGAGAGCTGCTGGAAGTTGAACAGGACTGGGCGAACGTAGTGAACGCAAAATGAACTGTCACTGAACGAAGAACCGTTTAGCTGAAACCAGAAACCAGAGGCCACTTGAAAAAGCACGAGACCGATATAAAGAGACCGTGCTGGGAACGAGACTGACTTGAAGGGAACAGAACGACTGTTCCTTGGAAGTAGTTCCTTGCACAATTAACAACTTTTCGAACCACTGCTGGATTATCGTGAGATGAAGGTATTACAGGAACATTATTTTCTGGCCCATATGCAGTAATACACCAGCAGTTCTCAGATTTTACAGTTTGTAGCTCACGCGAATAACCACGCATGTCAAAGGGCTGCTTCTGGGATGGGGAGGTGCTCTCAGCCCGGATCGAATAGGCTCGGCAGGTTAACAACGAGGACTGGTGTGTGCCGGGCATCCTGGATGTGATTTTTATGCGGTTTACCGCATCCCACTAGACGAATGTCTGGTTGATATACAAGTCCCTCCTCCGTTACATGATTCGCAACTATTAAGAAAACACAACCGGCTGTTTGTAATTTTTGGTCCTCGAACGTAATTTCTGAAGATGCTCGCGTTGTTCGAGTGAATCATGTAAAGTAAAGCAGAATACATGTGACTTGTTGTGGCTAAACGATTTTAACTAAGGAAACTTTCTCGCACTTTCACACGAATAACATTACACGCAGACATTTGGGGCATACATAGTCCACCCCGCGGGGTTGGGGGGTGGGGGTTGACGACAGGAAGGGCATCTGCCCACCCCTTAAACTAAGTGCACATTGGACGCAGGCTCCTGCCAAATCCCATGCACTTTGCTAATAGGTTCAGTGTGCTGTTTGATGCTGGGGGGGGGGGGGGGGGAGGAGGCAGAGCCGGATCAGAATGCACGTTCTGCCAGGATAGTGGCCGCTCCTTCTGCAAGGTCCCGACCGGCACGTGGGGATAGTGGTTTGTTCGTTATTGGGAGCTCCAATGTTAGGCGGTTCATGGAGACCCTCAGGATCATAGCGGCTAGGGCGGGGAAGAAGTCCAACGTTCACCCGGTATGCTTGCCAGGGGGCCTTGTCCGGGATGTAGAAGAGGCCCTTCCGGCGGCTATCGAGCTTGCGGAGTGCAGCCAGCTGCAGATTGTTGCACAGTTGTCGAGGTTCCTTTAGACGCCTGGCTAAATTGGCGAAGGCGGACTCCATCTCTCGAGGAAGCTTTGGCGCTAATAGTGCCCTCCGGCTCACACCACTTGGTGGCTAGCGGAATATATATGTAGATGGAGAACCATGCCAAATCGGCATGCCGATGCGGGACGAAAACACAACAAGAAAGAAGTAATATTAGAAATGTAAATTAGAAACTGGAAGATGTCTAGTGCAATCGGTCATCTTCCATACACTCTTTTTTTTACGTACCTTCTCGCAAGCAGTCTTTGCTATTGTGTATGTCTGTGGCATAGTGATCGCCTTCTGCATATTAACAACTGCTTCAGCTACACGAGTGTCATCTGCCTGAATTCTTTGAAGCTAGAGTGGCAACAGCCAGTGCTAAGCATAACGTGGTCGCCGAACATAGCTTACCGGTTTGGACGGAAAACAAGGCGCTCTTCTTCAGATGTTCCGTTTGGGCTGCTCTGGAGTGAAGGTGTGTTTTTTTTCGTGTGTGATGTGATGGGCTAACGGTCGTGGTTACACTAACATATACTGAGAGCCAGGGAGCCACGCGTGAAAGTAGGAATGAGCTTGTGCTGGTGGAGTGATTATAATAAGCATGTACAGCTCTTCTTTGTGCTTCTATTCTGCAACACGAAGGTAATATGTTTCTTTGTATTACGACCTTCCGAGTTGTACTGGAATAGTGTGGTGGATTAGGCAATGTTGCATCGGATTTAGTAACCAGATATCTTGTTGTTGTTGTTGTTGGGGTCTTCAGTCCTGAGACTGGTTTGATGCAGCTCTCCATGCTACCCTATCCTGTGCAAGCTTCTTCATCTCCCAGTAACTACTGCAACCTACATCCTTCTGAATCTGCTTGGTGTATTCATCTCTTGGTCTCCCTCTACGATTTTTACCCCCCACGCTGCCCTCCAATACTAAATTGGTGATCACTTGATGTCTCAGAACATGTCCTACCAACCGATCCCTTCTTCTAGTCAAGTTGTGCCACAAACTTCTCTTCCCCCCAATCCTATTCAATACCTCCTCATTAGTTATATGATCTACCCATCTAATCTTCAGCATTCTTCTGTAGCACTACATTTCGAAAGCTTTTATTCTCTTATTGTCCAAACTATTTTTCGTCCATGTTTCACTTCCATACATGGTTACACTCCATACAAATACTTTCAGAAACGACTTCCTGACACTTAACTCTATACTCGATGTTAACAAATTTCTCTTCTTCAGAAACGCTTTTCTTGCCATTGCCAGTCTACATTTTATATCCTCTCTACTTCGACCATCATCAGTTATTTTGCTCCCCAAATAGCAAAACTCCTTTACTACTTTAAGTGCCTCATTTCCTAATCTAATACCCTCAGCATCACCCGACTTGATTCGGGATCTTATTCTAACAAAAAAAAATTCGTGAATTAGGCTGTAGGCTTGTCGCGACAGGCCGACTGTAACTGCAAGACAGTACCAGGAGCGGTCTATGATCGTTGGGTATGTGATCAGCATGTCGCCAATCTCTCCCACCGTGAATGATTACAGATCAAACCTAATGACGCTTCTCTTCCTTTATTGAAGCAGTTCCGCATTTGGCCTCCCAAGGGCTGAGTAGACCCCATGCCAGACCTCCCTATTTGAGAAAAAGTCTCAGGACTTACCGAGAATCGAACCCTGATCCTTCCATACCGAAGGAGGTGTTGCAAACAATTTTTTTAGCTATTTATAAAGTACCACTCGGCTACTAAGGTAGTGTATATCTCACTCATCAAATAGCTTTTACGGTTTTATGCCGTTTGAAACGTTCTTTAACGAGCTGGTCTTAGTAAGAGTGTGCTGAGAAAAACGTGTGTTTCGAATAACCTTAATCGGTTTCAACTGTGTAAGATTTTTGCAATTCTAGAACAGAAATACGAGGGGCGTTCAATAAGTAATGCAACACATTCTTTTTCTGAAAGTAGGTTGTTTTAATCAGTATTTCAATACACCATATCGTTCCCCACTCTTTTTCGCATTAAAACCTTGTTTTTCAACATAATCTCCCTTCAGTGAGGCGGCCTTACGCCACCTTAGTGGGAGGACCTGTGTGCCCTCACGGTACCACTCTACTGGTCGCGTCGTAGGCAGTGTGTTGCTGCATCAATAATCTCCCTATCATTTGCGTACTGCTTCACGCGGAATGCATCCTTCTTTTGACCAAAAGAATGGGAGTCGGAAGGTGCCAGCCCCAGTATGTAGGGTGGACGAGGAAGAACGGTCCAATGATGTTTTGTGAGCGTCTCTTGGGTACGCAGACTTGTTGACGCTTTTCATTATCATTGAGAAGAAGTTCCTTTGCATTTTTGGGCGACGAACACGTTGAAGTCGTTCCAATATAGCAGGAGTCTCAGGCACGTGGGAAATCGGACAGATTTGCACCACCTTGTTGCAATGATGACATACACCTTGCCCAACTACATATCGTGCTTTTATTCACTGGCAGGTCTCGGTAGATATTCTGCAAGCGCCTATGGATATCTACGATGCTCTGGTTTACCGCCAGAGGAAACTCAATGACAGATCTCTGCTTGGAAGGCACCCTCGTTACAGACGCCATTATCAAGGCGATGTATAGCGCCACCTGTATTGGAACTTCATGAAACTATAGGAGCTGAAGCAGGAATATGCTGTCTTGTCACACAACAAATTCCACATTTTTTCAATGGAAATTGACCGAGATAAAAATGTGTTGCTTTATTTATTAATGTAGCTCGTATAGAGTTCATGCAGCTCTCATACCTTTATTTCAAATTCGCACCTTTCATAAATTTAATTAACTGAAGTACTTATTGTGGTATCGATGGCTACGATGCCACGGCGTAGGTGCAAGTTGTTAGGTTGGCACTACGACACCGAAACTGACGACAGCGCCCTCTAGCCGGCGCTGTCCAGATCTACGAGCTCATCTCCAGATTCAACCCATTTGATCAAGAGCAGAGAGCCGGGACACTTCGCTTCACATAGAGACTTTGTACTACTTACGACTGGAATACGGCTTCGCACCTACGTGCTCATCATTGCAAAGTTATGTAACCATTTATTAACTTGTTTTTCCCTATAGTAAACATCTATAATTTTACACGCAGTACGAAAAAATAGTTCAAATGGCTCTGAGCACTATGGGACTTAACTTCTGATGTCATCAATCCCCTAGAACTTAGAACTACTTAAACCTAACTAAGCTAAGGACATAACACACATCCATGCCCGAGGCAGGATTCGAACCTGCGACCGTAGCGGTCGCACGGTACCAGACTGTAGCTCCTAGAACCGCTCGGTCCCCCGCCGGCCACGCAGTACCGAAGTGTTTTACGGCTCCTGCTCCTACTCTCTTTCGTCATTCAGCCAACCTTTCAGTTTTCAGGAGCAGACCCACGAGCCGCCTTCCAGGCGGGATACAAATCTTATTTTATCAGATAGTAGAAGTGAGCAAGCGTGAGGTGTAAGACAATGCCTACGTGAAAGTAATCAAACTCAATATTCTCATTCATAATCCAAATCTGTTTTATCAATCAAAACCACTTATGCTCGTGGTAGATGTTCACAAAGAACTCTGTTTGCACTAGTAAATTATTTTCAGACAATGGAAGGAAAATTTGCTTCGAGAGCTCCTTATGTTCTGTGACGATGTTACGTTACTAGGACACAATCAGTAGATCTTTTCAGATGCAAGATAGTTTCCTTTGCGCTAAGTATGCGTGTCTGTGACGAATCATTCCCGAGGGTAGTCAGATTGCTTAATAATATTTACTTCGGGTTTTATTCACTTGTAATCCTTAATCGGGAGAGCTTGTAGTGGAACTTTAATATCCAGTGTTACTATCAAAGTCACATCCATTTTAGCAGACGTCACAAAAAATAAAAGATTGGTGTATAGTTAAAATATTAGTTTATTTATGGTTCTAACTACAGACAGAGTTCTTTAATACATAAAACTGTGATAGGTAAGTATTTAAATAGCGAGAGTCCGGCGAGCGAGCGTCTGCGGCGATGCCAGCCGCCACGGCGGCCGCCGGGACCATCAGGAGTCTGTGGCGGTGGCTGCGAGCGGCCGTTTGCGGAGGACCAGGAAGCGAACGACGCTAGCTGCAGCGGCCGGCGTCTGTTCTCGACGGGCGGCAGCGGCAGAGGCTGGTACTACGCTCGCGAAGTGAGCCGGGCCTTCGACCTGCGGACATAACAACAGGCACAGTGAGCAAAACGAGAGGAGCTGAGCTGAGCACCAGCGGCATGTCTGCGCTAGGAGAAGTCGGGGCAGCTCGCAGGCACATCAATTGGCGCCGGCGGTAAATTCTGAGCTACCGAAGCTGGCCCACGTACCACTCTAAAAGTGAATCGGCTGGTATTTGTCGCAAGGACTTCTCTACTCGTGTTCCGCAAGCGCATAGGGCACTTTCCATCCACCGTGCACCTCGCCCCTCTACGAGTGGACATCTCGTGGTGCGAGCAAAATACGTAGCCAATGGAAGGTCGTGTTACCTTACATATTCTACTGTAAATATTTAAATGGAATTATTAGCTGGGACTGGCATTTGTATTTTGCGATATGTAGGAGGCGTGTACTAAATGTGTTTATACGAAGACCGTAATAAGACAATTGCACTTATAGTCAGATGTTCCTGTTCTCAAATCTTTGGGCAGCAGAAATGAAATGTGACCGGAGACACTGGCGCTCAGACTGGTGATAATCAACCAACTTGCGTTACCTACACATTTAGGTAATGGAAATACATTCATCACGGCACATACATGAAGAGACGATTCACAAACTGAAAACTCAAGACGGACATTCAATTATTTACGCTTTTGATAGTGGGATGCATAATAGCCTGCGAGGTATTACTCAGAATACTGAAGTATGATACTAAACATTCACTCATGAACACTATGTCAATCTATGATCACATGCTGAAACAATGATACGAAGAACTATGGATATTGATTACAAAACTGAAATAAATGTGGGAGACTGTGAGAGCTAATTTTCTCCGCACAGAGATACTCCTACACTTAATAAATAAAGTTCAGTGCGTTTGTGAGGTTAGGACCATTCGAAAGCACGCACAGTATTTCTGAGAACAGGCTACGATTAAGAACGAAAGTCAAATGTATGTTACTGAGCCCTCCTGTAACTGCACTTACGAAGGTAAGAATAAAGGTAAGAAGATGTAAGTCATTTGTTGTGAATCGTGTATTGCAGACTTGAGTCCTGGAGTAGTCATGATAGGTTTATGAATATGGGCGATGTGGGCTTAATCATATGTAGAGGTATATGAATTTGTTATGGTGACACTGGAGGAATGAATCATGGAGCGATATGAAAAGGGAAGGAGGTTGCAAGACTGCTTGTGTAAAATGAATCAAACGTTGCGAAATGGAATCAAGATTTACTTCAATAGTTTTCATTCTGAGTGAATTAGTGATACTGAAGTAAACATTCAATTTTAGGAAATGCAGGCACATTAATATACCATACAGGACTTCACTGGTTTCACGATAACCCGCCGCTCGACTTCATCAACTGAATTTTTTGTTTATTTATGTTAGATCAATACAAGTTTTATCTTCCTGATCTAAATATGTCCATATGGTCGAAGAAATATCGTGACAATATCATGAAATGAATACTTATTGTACGCATTGTGTCTTTCTTTTCACGCACATCTTACAAGGAAGTAGCTTTAAGGCATCACTTTATGTATTTATTTCAGTTACTTCTTAATGTAATGCTCAAGATATATGTCATACTGGAAAACAGTATTTGATAGAAACGCCCTTAGTGTTAATTTTTTTCTTGTGGGACCAAAGAAAAACTGATTGGCATTGGAATCTTCCTTGGTTTTTAAAATTTATTCCCGCCCAAAGTTCTGGCTAAAGAATTATCGTGGTCTGGGTAGCAATTGTAAGATGAACAAGCAGCCACAGAGACAGGATGAGGTCCTGCTTACTCGTCTTCGCATAGGCCACAGTCTTCTGACACATGGCTTCTTACTCCGATCAGCGGATCCTCGAAAGCGTGGTACCTGTGGCGTACAGATAATTCTGCGCCATATTTTGCGAGACTGAGTTTTATTTTCAGATCAGAGAACAGCTACAATCAGCCCTCTGTTTTAAGTGAAACGAATGTGGATCGAGTTTTACGGCTCTGAGGTCTGTCTAAATTGCTTCAGAAACTTTAGGGTGATGACTGTCTCACCCTCCTTTTTTGTTTTAAGTGCTCAGCCAGTCACATTTGCCTATGCTGTTCTTTGAGCTCTTCTGTAGTTTTATACGTGTTTGAAACCCATGTATAACATCTTTCAACCTTCTCTGTTGTATTAATACCTGTGAGACTGAGTGACTGTGTGGGTCAACGCGTGTTTGGTAGGAGTGAGTGAATGAGTGTTACTTTACAGGTTTTCTCCTGACTGTATGACAACAATGTTTGAAATTCTATCCACATTTTTTTCTTTTAATATATCTAAGAGCGCTGATGACCTCGACGTTGGGCGCCCGTAAGCTCCAAACACACACGCACACAGTATATATATATATATATATATATATATATATATATATATATATATATATATATATATATATATATATGTGTGTGTGTGTGTGTGTGTTCCCGGAGCTCAAGGGATAATACGCATGGAAAACACAGAGCCCGAATACGTCATTCTGTTCTAAAGTAAACTATACGAAAGACGAAAAGCACAGACTTAAATGAGAGTGGCGTTAAGATGAAGGCGTAATTGTAGTTACCCGTGCCCGTGTAGTACAAAGCATTACCCCTTCACAAAAGCGTAAAGGTAACGCAAATTTTTCTAGTAGACTTCACAAAAATTGGCTCTGAGCGCTATGGGACTTAACTTTGTCATCAGTCCCCTAGGACTTAGGACTACTGAAACCGACCTAACCTAAGGACATCACACACATCCATACCCGAGGCAGGATTCGAACCTGCGACCGTAGTGGTCGCGCGGTTCCAGACTGAAGCGCCTAGAACCACTCGGTCACTCCGGCCGGCAGACTTCACACAATTCTCACCACTGCGAGGGGTTGAGACGTCGATAGAGCAACAGGAAAGAAAACAGCTGAAGCCTTCCGGCTCTACTACTGCAGAAGATAAGGGAATTTGCAGGTCTACGAAGAATGAAACAGAGTCAGTCAGAAAAGACGATGAAAGGAAATTATTGATAATCCCGAAAAGGGAAAGGAACAATGTAGTGCGAGGCTATAGAACGTGAAAGCTTAAGGAATTTCAAAGATTAGAATGCATCTTAGACATAATTTATTGCACTGGAGGCCTTATAAGCAGAGATATGAAACGTACGAAGCTAGTTCAGAGGTGACTTAAAAGAAAACAGAAGAAAAATTTTTCTCCGACGCGCAAGCTGGTGTTACAAAAAGGCTGGGGATGTCAGTGATCCGTCGGTATCGGAAAGCGACGATCAACGGACTGGCAACCGTACCCGTTTTTCCTGTAGCCATTGGAGCCGGAGGCGCCGAGCAGGTGGGGCCCGCCGTAGGCTGTGGCGTGGCTGGTGGCGACGGCGCCCTTGCCCGTGCTGAAGCTGTTGGCGATGGCCGTGGCCACGCCCGGCGTCCCGTCGGCGCCGCCGCCGCTGCTGCGGCCTCCGGGGTACCCGCCGAAGAACATGGGGAAGTAGGAGCTGTAGAAGCCGCCCTGGCCCTTGCGCCGCTTGCCCGGCAGCGGCAGCCCGCCGATCGGGAAGTCATCCTCGTCGTCGGCGTCGTCATCGTCGTCGGCGCTGTCCTGCGCCGGTCGCTTGCGGCCGGGCTTGCTTGCCGGCTTGGGCTCGTGCTTGTGTGAAAAGTCGCGGCCGCTCTGCAACAGGTAGGCATATTATGCTGTGGTTGCACGTGCCAGTGATGTCAGGGACTGACAGGTGATCCAAAAGCGACACGATCCACCCGCTCCTCGTTAAACTATTTTCCACGGAAGAAAAATAGAACTTTGGTTGGTTGATTTGGGGGAACGGACCAGTTAGCGGAGTCGTCGCTTCCATCGGATTAGGGAAGGACGGGGAAGGAGTCAGCCGCGCCCTTTCAAAGGAACCTTCCCGGCATTTGTCAGAAGCGATTTAGGGAAACCTCGGAAAATCTAAATCAGAACGGCAGGACGCGGGTTTGAACCGTCATCCTCCCGAATGCGAGTCTAGTGTGCTAACCATGGCACCACTTCGCTCGGAAAACAGAGCTTTCTTTCCTTGCCCGTTCATTTTGCCCTCGACTTTAGTGGCATAAAAGCAGTTTCTGTAGCTTGAAGTGGAGAAGGAAGTCTGTGTGCAGGAGTTCTTTGAGAGCGACTAGTGGGTACTATCAACGCTTACATTATTATTTGATCCCTTGAGACAGACCTCGTCTGAGTGGTACACAGAGGATCCAAATTAGATTCCCGGTGCTGCCAAGGAGCTTTCTTTCGTCTGAAGACAGGAGTGAGGAGCATTCATCCTTTTCAGGGGAAATGAAGGCTCAGTTTTATACAAGCAAAACTTCAAGTTACTTAAATACCATCATTGTGCAACCTATTAATCTTTATTAGTTATCACAATATATTCAAAAGGAGAAGGAGTAACACCGCTTTAGAGAAGTCAGTATTAACAACTGGAACACTGGTGAGCTGACTGTTATCATTCCGTAGGACATACATGGACTTCAGTCTTAGTCTACCGACGATAGTGAGTCATTTAGGTGGAGCACTTGTTCAAAGTGATCTTTTCCTAAAAGACCTTTTCAGTTTGGCTGTATTGATTCCAAAGAAATCAACTGAAACTTAAGAAACGATTAGAATCAAAATTTCTCGGCCATACTTTGAGTCTGTCATTGCGACTTTTCTTAGTAATAGGTAAGTGTTAGTAATACCATTTTTTGACGTCAAGTGTCTATTATTTTTCGAAAAGCATGGGGAATAGATTATACTCGAAAACGTTGCAAACTTGTTTGTTTATATTACAGTTTGAGCGAATAAAGCCCGATCAGATGCTGTTACGACAGAAGGTTACCTAATTTTTAAGGTCACATGGTTCTTCACAATTTCTTTGGTCTATTTTGTCATGTGATCTTGACATTTTGCAGAGTATACGACACGTCGTATTAGCAGTTTGAGTTTATCAATTTAAATATGCTCATAAATTGCAGTTTCTTTAAAATTCATATCAAACTAAACACTGTGTACTTTTATGATGGAAAACAGACGATTTGTCGCCACGCAGCATGTTTTGTATCTGTAGTATCGGTTTAAGGTTGCAAACAGAAACAAGGCAGAGTCTATCCTAGACGCCACTGAGACACCTTGAGGGCCTGTGAGTTTCCTTCCGATACATGACAGATAATTTTCGCATGGAAAACTCGCAAACCGATGGGACAGCATTAGATGTATACCCTAAAATTATTCTGATGGTGAGTTTTCACTGCGTTGCACTGGCATTAGGGAGGGGCATGGTTCGACTCCATATTAATGTTCCCGTGGCTTCCCTGAATTCAATATGAATGACAGGATGATATCTTTCAAAAACTCATCTGATTTTTTGCTGAATCCTGTTCAATCTGAACGTGTGTTCAAACTGTGATAATCCGATACGCGACGGTACTTTACCTCCTGATGGTCTTTTAACAAGATTTTTCCTTAAGAACAAAAATAATTAAGAAATTAACCGCATTTAAAAGATGACTGTGACAAATGATGGAATGTTGCAAATCAAAAAATGGGTATAACAGGCCGTTCTTGGTGGTGTGTGTACATTAATGGGCGGTAGTAACTGAATAAATATTGGTGAACTGAATTCCAGAGACGATCAACGAAACAGAGACGATAAAGTCTAGACTAATGTTAGTGCATTCTTTTACAATCAGAGAAATGGAAACGTAGGTGCAGAGTTTAGTGAAAAAAGAAAGAGTAAGACAATTCGTCTCAACCACTCGGCTGCCATCGCGATAATGTTTCGCGGCAAGAGGAGTTACTTATAAGCATACGTTATGAATCTGAGACATGAGCCTATAATGGTGCTTCCTAAAGACAGATACACTGTAAGAAGATAAAGACGTTGAAACAACCGTTTTTGGACCCAAAAATCAGCACCACCACTTGTGCGGGCAATTTCAACGATAGACAAGTTCAGAACATCATTCGGAGAACTCTACTACTACCCCACTTTGAGCAAGGCTAGGAACATGTCAACAAGCTGCTGGACTTACGTATTAATCTGGGCTACTCTGAAAGCCCAGTAATCAATAACAGCAATTTAGAAAGTGTTCTCGAACAATGGACAGGTGTAGCATGTGTGTATACTGACGGTCTAAATACTTGGATTCTGTCGTCTGGGCGTTTGTAGATATTAAAAATAAGAATAGTGAACTATTTCGCATCCCGAAAGTGGCGTCAATTTTCACGGCTGACTTCCTAGCCATTGAGAGGGCACTAAGATACGGCGGGAGAGTAGCAGCTAACCACATCGTAATAATCACGGACTCTCCGCTGTGGAAACACTGACATCGGCTGCTCCTGTATCAGACTAGAATAAAACGAGTACGGAGGTATCATCATTGTGGATCAAGCGGACATTAAAAGCTAGTCAGTTGCATAAGGACGAAACAGCGAATGGAATATAACAACGACGGATTCCAGCGCATGATCTTCTCGCTGTAATTGGAGACATGACCAAAAAGGAATGTAACAAGGCGTAGTAGACCGAAGATCTGCACAAGGACACCTTGTACAAAAAAATCCACCTACATCTACCGAGGGCCGAATGGTATGCTGAAAAGTGGGTTATGAAATGCAACCCAACTGGTACAGGGAACGAGACGCAATTTGTAAGGATCATTGCCAGGTTGAAGGTAGACCACGGTTGTTACCGTCAACACATCTACAAACTTCACATCATACCATCATTCCGTGGGGAGAACCGGGACGTCAGCTACACCTAATTTGGCTGCACTCGATATAGAAGAGAGACTGCCTACTTATGGAGCTAGTCTACATGAATCAAGAACCTCCTTCGAATGTGTTAACACTTCTGACTACAATTCATACAGATATTCATCAATTGCTTGTAGAATTAGTGTTAAAATTGGGAATAAATTGTGACCATTAAGCCTGCTTGTGTGTTTATTTCGATTTGTTAGAAATCTGTTCGTTTAAGAAGCCACTGTATTTATTTCTATATTTTTCACCATGTCACAGAAGTTTGTTTAAAATTTGCAAGAAATTGTACGACGTCTATTCGGAAAGTAAGGTCCAATCGGTCGCGAAATGGAAACCACTGTGAAAATCAAACATGTTTTGTTTGCAACAGTTAGCTACATGTTTCAGCTCTCATAGAAGACAGCCGTCTGTGCTTTCCGCCAGTTATCTACGTTCGGCTACAGCTCGTTGTCTGTGCCAAAATGTTGTTTTCACAGTCAGCGGTTCGTGTAAGCGGGGATGAAACTCAGAGGGACACAGTTACGGGCTGTATTGTGGTTGATCAGGTACTTCCGATCGAAAAATCTGCAGGAGCATGTTCATTGCACCTGCAGAGTGCGGCCGAGAAGGAAACGCTTGACAGTTATGTTATGTGGGCTGCACAACATCACTTGAAATCTTTCACCAGGCCCTCGTATTTGGCAGGAGACATTATTGTTCTAGGCATCTTCACGCGCTCATTGTGCGCTTAGAATTGGAAAGACCGAAGTGACGCGAGGGACGAGCATATTATAGACACTGTCCAACACGTAAGTTCAAAGCTTTATCGGATTTTCGCGCCCAATCGGACCTTACTTTCCTAATATCCCTAGTAGGAACGAAATATTTACGCTTTATAAAGATGGCAGCAAGGTAAGTTTAGACTTGCCGTACTGGTGTATCCAAAGGCAACAAATAAATTGACTAGAAAAAAAATGTGTTGAACATTTAAGTGGCAGTTTTACTGTGCTGAATGAGTGTAGGTTATGAGTGCGATGTAGGGATGGAAAGAACACGGCTAGGTAACAAGTGAAGGCGTCGCGCTTACCTCCTGCTCTGGGACTTCGGCGGACGCCGGCGGCGCTACGGGAGCGGGCGTGGCGGGCTGGTCGCTGGGGAAGTCTGAGTCGTCAGCCTCGGCGGAGGGCGGCGGCACCGCGGGCTGCTCCTGCGACACGCCGGGCTCTTCCTGGGAGCCGGGGGCGGGCGCGGGGGCGGGAGCGGCTTCCGGCAACGGCTGCGGCTGCGGCTGCAACTCGGGTTCCGCCTCCGGCTCGGGCTGCTCGGCGCTGGCGCCCGGGGGCGGCACCACGCCGTTGCACTGGCTGCAGTCGGGGGTGAGCGCCGCGCCGTTACCGTTGCTGTAGCCGTTGCCGTTGCTGTAGCCGTTGCCGTTGGCGTAGCCTATGCCGTTGCCGTTGCCGTTGCCGTCGGCGCCGCCGTAGAAGCCAGAGCCCGCGGCGACCGTGTTGCCGGCGGCGAAAGCCGACATGGCGCCCTGCGGCTCATAGCCGCGTGTCACGAAGCCCGGCCGGCCGTACGTGCGCGGGTAGTACTGCGCCGGCACCGGCCGGCCGAAGTAGCCGCTGAACATCATCGCCCTCTGCGGGAACGCTGCGGGCATGACACACCGCTGTCACCTTAAGTCCACTTATCTTTCAGCGTCTCTTTATTTTTTAGACCATTGTTAAAAATTATTTGTAAAAAAAATCCCATATAAAGTTTTGTACAGGTCACCTAAGGATGCGTCTTCAATTGGCCCATGACATTTAACGCAAAGCATTTTACGGCTTGTACCGATCATTTCATTCAAAATGCGGAATTTTGCCTGTGATTTTCCGCAATTTAAAATAACATGCTCTGTGATACGGAGCAAACAAGTTCGCTCCAACAGCTGAGTTAACCTGACGTATCGTTGAAATCAAACGGCTCTGAGCACTATGGGACTTAACATTGGAGGTCATCAGTCCCCTAGACTTTGAACTACTGAAACCTGACTAACCTAAGGACATCACACAGCCGGCCACCGTGGCCAAGCGGTTCTAGGCGCTTCAGTCCGGAACCGCGCGACCGCTGCGGTCGCAGGTTCGAATCCTGCCTCGGGCATGGATGTGTGTGATGCCCTTAGGTTGGTTAGGTTTAAGTAGTTCTAAGTTATAGGGGGACATGACCTCAGATGTTGAGTCCCATAGTGCTCAGAGCCATTTGAACCATTTTTTGACATCACACACATCCATGCACGAGGCAGGATTCGAAGCTGCGACCGTAGGAGCAGCGCGGTTCCGGGTGCCCATTCAGTCATCCCAACAGTGGAATGTCAGTTATGACGATGTGAACGTAGTGACAACACAAGGGAACACGCAGTCCTTGGGCGGGATTAGAACTCGGGCCTCTTCTTTTGGCAAACCGCCGCTCTGAGTGCGCAGCTACCGAGGAGGACGAGCGGTTAATTTCCTCCTCTCCTCCCTCCCTTCTCTTTCCATCGTGTTGTCAACTATTCACAGGACATCAAGATTAAACTGTCGCTCTTATAAACTGCGGATCACTTTGTCCACGATGGGATGTTACTGAACTAGCACTAATAAGGATTCTGGATTCGAACGACGCAGCAACTTACGAATCCTCTGCGATCCGTATGGCCTGTTGGCGCGCCGCCAACACAGCTCGCAGGAGGCTGGCAAGAGGGCAGTGCGTTCAGAGCGGCTCGCCAACTGTAGCCGAATCTCGCTACCACCGAGTATTCGCACTCAGGCTGTGATCGATCACATCCTACCTCCTGCTTCAGATTTAGGGCTTTCTTCCTTGCAGCCTTGACGTTGTTCATTACACCTAGAACTGTTCGTACATACGGAGAGAATTTTTTCACTGCCACATTTTGCCGAACGCGAATCCGCCGTATGTCTACCAAACTGAATTTGGAGTGCATGGTGTAAGTACGTGGTCTAAGTGTTCTATCTGACAAAATATAATTCTTTATAGGCAAAAACAAACAATAATGGCTTTGGTGAATAACTGGAGATCCTCCTCCGGTTATTCTTGGGGAACTTAGCAATATACGTCCATAATCTACTTGTCCAAGTAGACAACAAATAGATATATTTTTTCTGTTACCTATCAAATGTTTCCATAATTTGGATGTACGTTACATGTTTATAAGATCAAGTTGCCGTATCCTTTGCGATATGATTGTGCAAGCCCTGTCAAGGGTCTGTCCTCGTTTTTGTGTTTGACTGTGGCCGTTAATGATAATAATAAACCAATCGCTGTTTTGTCGCCGAAAATATACTTCCTCGTTTCTCATCAAATTGTGCTGAGGATTTCTCCAACAATTAGTCGCTGAAGCTGTTGGCAGGTCACCTCACTGTCGGAAACAATTATTAAAGTTGGAAAGAAGAATAGAAGAATAAGATAAATTTTCCTCATGAATGTCATCCACTAAGCTGTGGATTTGCACATGTGCGCGGCGTACGCGTTAAATGAAGTATGATGGAAACAGTTAGCAGTGACACAAAGTGTAAACACAAACTTGTGAAATTTTGCAGCTGTGCTGATCGTAATTTCGAAAAATAAAGAGCCTACCGCGATATTTTTACTTCTTGTACTTGTAGTCGGACCTGATAGTCCAGCGATAAAGCGTTTGAACTGAAAGTTCGCATGATCGAATCGCAATCGGATGACGAAATTTTCAGTCTGCTTTAAGCTAGCCTTCACATCTCATTGATGTGAAGGTTCGGATTCCACGCCAAACTGTAGATCACCTCTCCCCAACATGATTACTGGTGTAGTTTAAGAACTCACAAGTCTCCGAAAGGTTCACACCATGCCTTTAAGCCTCACGAAATTATTGTTATTGCACACATCGTCTGGGAATTAGATTGTAAACAGTTCGAGTTTCAGTGGCAGCTGCCTGTCTGAGACGCTGGGTGACGGTAGGTAGATTCAAACCTAAACCGCTTTCATTAGAAACGAGTTCATGACAGCACTGTAAAGCTGAATATTGTTGCTCTACGTAATTACGTCAACGAACTTGCATTATAGAAAATGCACTGTGCTAATAGATCACAGCGTAGCAACTAAAGTTTCCCACTGCACTCTGTTAGTACGGTTCTATTCACAGTACACGCCAACATTTGAATGATAATTTGAGTGATAATGGAAGTGCAGTAGCCGACATCAGGAAAGTCTCTAATGAAAACTATTGGCTCGCTTAGTTGTAAGCTTATCGTTACTCCTTCTTTTCCATTTTTTTCATTACGGTATCCGACATTCAGTTACATTCAGTTCCACGTCTCCAGTGGTTACATGAGTAGAAATATTCCTTCTTCTGTGATTTTCATTATTCATGTAAGAGTTTTCGCGTGCAAAAAGTTCAATTGAATTTACGGTTTAGGCTACAGCTCGTCGTAGCGGAAATATTAATTTCCATCACATTTCTTGACATATTTTTCTCGGCTTTTAAATACTGCTGAGAGTAAAATTGATCTGAAAATACTTTTGTTTTATCATCTAAATGATATTTTTCGTTTCTTGTAGTAGTGCAGTCACTCGTGTAGTAGTAAAACTGAAACCTTTTGTAAGTACATTTCGTAAAATACGTTTCCGTGTTCAACCTTTTGTAAGTACATTTCGTAAAATACGTTTCCGTGTTCACAGAACCGTTCCTCCAGATCTGGAGCACGGTTAGCAATCAGCAACCAGCGAGCAGACGACCGCTGACAGACCAAGGATACGCCGAAAGTCGTGACAAGCGAAACTGTTCGCTGTCGCCTGAGCCGCATACGGCCACCAAAAGCATAATAGAGGTGTTTTCACCTGCTGGCCTCTTTAACTTCAAAGAAGAGAGGTCTCAGCTATATGAGTGTGTCCTTGTTTCTTAAGTTTTTCCGTTGCCGAGTGTACTATGTTGAATACTAAAATTTTTGTTGAGCCTAATTTTAACAGCCTCTAGCAATTTTTGTAGCGATTGAGAAGAAAACATTCGGTACCTGTCCTGTAGTGATTCGCTGCCTTAGATAACCTCAAGAAGTAAGTATTGCACTGCTTAAGATACTATTAGTTATGAAGAAATTTGGAAGGATGTGGCAAAAACATTAGAGCGAGATTCATGCTCTACGTATGTTCTGCTGGAGGACTCACCTAAACTCTGCAGAGGAGCCGTAGCTGCCACAACAACACACAACACCAACGCCATTGCTGTCCTCATGATGACAGGCCTGCAACCGAAACATAAAGACAACCGAGTTATTATCTGTTCAAAAAAAAAAAAAAAAAAAAAAAAAAAAAATTAGGAGCTTAAATTACATTCTGCAGCAGTGACACATAAGCCATTTAGTGTGATTTTTCAGACAAGGCAATCAAAAATCGTAGTTCCTCCTTGTCCGAGAGACCCCGAGGGAAGCATACAGCCGCATAATTGAAAAAAACTTTTTTCTTAGTGCTTTTTGGCACTTAACCTTTCCCAAAGTGTAGAGACTGCGTTTACTATTATTGCTTAGTGATTAGTTTACGTGTAGGCCATTGTTTGTTTACTGACACAAATGATAGAGAAAGCTAAGTGTGAAATACAGGACAAAGTGGCCACCATCTTAATATTTCCATCTGGCTGACATCTCAAGTAAGACAATGATTCCTGCTTCCACTGTGTAACACAGCGAGGAAGTTTGGGACTCAGCCTAGGTCACTGGTGCGATACCTAGTGATCAGCAGCTACTACATTCCCCCCTCTTGCCGGCCAGATACTCATGAGGGATATGTTTTCCACCAAAAGGCCTTAATTAGCTTAGCTCGATTTGATCACCCCACAACGACAGCATCAATGATCTTGGTAACTGAGGAGACGGTCTTATGACATGGGCGATCATAAGAAACGTCTGAATGTGCCCGTTACTTTTGGTACAATTTTACGATTGTATCGCGGAAACTAAGAACATGTGCGATCACACTAGGAATTTCGTAGAAACAATGCGACGAAAACGGGACCTGTTAGCCAGTAAATTATGATTTAAGGCTTTTACCGAGGAAACAGCACAGTCAAATTAAATCGTTATATAGGAGTAGCTTGTAGAAGGTATTGGGACGTTTCTCTGCCAAGTAAAGGTTAGTGCAATTTATAAAACAGAGATATCTTTCTAAAAAAATACGATAAAGAAATTTATATAATTGATTGGTTGATTGTTTTGGGGAAGGAGACCAGACAGCGTGGTCATCGGTCTCATCGGATTAGGGAAGGAAGTCGGCCGTGCCCTTTCAGAGGAACCATCCCGGCATTTGCCTGGAATGATTTAGGGAAATCACGGAAAACCAAAATCAGAATGGCCGGACGCGGGATTGAACCGTCGTCCTCCCGAAAGCGAGTCCAGTGTCTAACCACTGCGCCACCTCGCTCGGTAAATTTATATAACAAAGCATTATACGTAACATACAAAACTCTCAATACAAATAGTGTGTGCAGTCTGTTACAAATCAATTTTAAACACAAAAAGTTAGAGCGTTGCGAACGGCCCTCTTTACTGATCGTCGTTTTCTCTTGACTAAAATTGATCTTTCAGTCTTGTTATACAATGAAAGTTAGTGATATTAAACCGAGTCTACCTCGACGTTTATGTATAATAAGTCTTTTCATCTTGCCTATGCAGAACGGCGATGGGAATCGTTTTTGACAAGAATTTACAATACCAATATAGTTTTTGGTGCAGTTCCCCTCCTATCTGACTTCCTTACCGCTTGCAGCGGTGACTTTAGTACACCGGAAATACATTAATACGTTAGGCATATGCGGAATATCATACTATCCTATTGACTATGTAGAGCCGTAATGTGGAAAGAGAAGAAACAACCGAGTAGGAACTTCCATTTTATTTAAACAAACGGTTTATGTAGTCTTTATTAGTTCAGCGCCAAAGCTGGTCTTCAAACGGTTGGATATATTTCTCCTGCAAATTACACGTTACTTCTCATGCACCCTCTAGAAAAACAAAATCATCTTAAGGACAGTAGGCAATTGACACTGCAGAGGTATGCCGCTGTCTGAAGACGGCATTGTTTGGCAGCTAACTGCATCTAAATGAATCTTTGATTTGACAAAAGCACGACGGTACACCGCCTGTTATTCCCTCATCGTCGAAGTTCTGAAATAATTTTGTGCCAGTTAATCATCGTTCCTGAAACATGATAATAGGACCACGTTGCTTAGCGCTCTTGATTCATATTCTCCGTGAAAACAGTCGACTTCCATAAAAATTAATTAAAAGTTTACTTCTTGTCTCGCTGTCGCTTTTTTCCCGCAGAGATCATTCGATGAGGCGTTACTCTCTCCTGGCGCAAACGTAAGGATTAAAATGAGTTCATTAAGGTAGTAGTCAGTCGTATCTGCAATTAATAAATAAAAGCTGTTATACGGTCACATTATTTATTTGAAAGAAGAGAAATGATTTTTCACATTGTTAATGTATCGTTTAGGGCTGGGACATACGGTAGATGCGTCCGCCTACAACAACAACCAGAAGACAAGAGAGCGATGTATTGCTCTGTAGGAAACTTCGTGTGTTCACCAACAACAACCTAAGGGAGAATGTCTTATGGAGTGCTGCAAAACATTAATATCGCAGCTGAAAGTTGCTCACTCATGTCTTCGCTTGGTATCGTCGGATAAATGTTTATTAATTGAAAAAGCTTCGCCGTCTGGGGAAGTTACAGACAGCGCAGGTCGTCACCAGGAGGGAGATTAGGCTTCACCAGATGGTTCAAATGTCTCTGAGCGCTATGGGACTTAACTTCTCAGGTCATCAGTCCCATAGAACTTAGAACTACTTAAACCTAACTAACCTAAGGACATCACACACATTCATGCCCGAGGCAGGATTCGAACCTGCGACCGTAGCGGTCCCGCAGTTCCAGACTGTAGCGTCTAGAACCGCTCGGCCACCCCGGCCGGCTAGGCTTTACTCTACAGCAACGGAACCAAAGGGTCCTGAACTCGAAAAATGCTAATTTGTTAATCATTGGCTTCGTGGAAGATACAGCGTATAACGGAATTGGGCAAAACTGCCCTCTAACCATTTTCGCCCCGTAAGTGAGGATGAGTTACTTGCGTTATCCGTGACCAGATAGCTGTGCACGAGGTAACAATTAGCGCCGAAATATACGAGACTAATCCACTGGTGTAAACTAGCCCGCTTCACGAGACAACAGGTGGTAGGCGGTAGGTACTCACGTGTAGGAGGTCGTCTTCGAGGTGTGGGATGCGGACGACACCAGACCGTTTCCGGCAAGTCTTCGTCTCGCGGCGGAGGCGTCTCTCTGGGGACAGGAGAGGCTGGTGGATCTCCTCGGCGAGGTGTGCCCGTCGGCAGGAGCCGGCGGCTTATATACAGGGGACTCCCACCCCGGCCGGGGGCGCCGCGCGGCCCTTGGCAGCCGCCCAGAAGGACATGCAGATACTGTGCGGGCGCGCTCGCCGCCCCACCGCCCGTTTTTTTTATCAATCGGCCATTCAGCCTAAGCTGTCAGGCCGCACTCGCGTAACGCACGAGTCGACCGCGGCGGAGACTGGCGTGCGCCCGCTACGTGACGTGCGTGGCGGCCGCCCCCACCGCCTCCAAAATGGCGCACGCACACACGCACACCCACGCCTCTGCTGGAGGAGCGCCCCCGGCACGCGTTGGCAATGCATTATTCAGGTCCAGCAGGACACACGTCGCCCCGGCCGTGATTTAACCTCACGCTGTGAGATGCAGCCACCCGCCGACAGCCGACAGCCGCCGCACATCTGTATCCACAACGTCTCCAGTTTCGCGACCCGTAGCCAGTGCTGAAGATCTGCCTTCGAAACAATAAAAATACGCTGTAAAAATCGAGTAAATTGAACGATTATGGTAACATCCAAACCAAAAGCGCCACCAAAAATGTGGAGAGAACTAAGGAAATTTTCAGCCGGAGGGGTCTTTAGTGAGCTCACAAACCAAACAGCTTGTCCGAAACGTTTTTTCCCTATTGGCTGTCAATAAGTCTTTGCGTGGGTAATAATAATAATTAATGCTAATGACAATAATAATAAGAAGAAGAATAGAGGAAAGTGGCCAAAACTCGACCACCATTCTATTTTTGATCTTTAAAAAAATAGAAAACTTTTGTTTAGTTTCAACTTTTTGTTGACAGGGATCCATCAGCTTTATTAGATTTTACTAACGTAACTGACAACAGGTCCAGTGCTCATATTTGGCGGCTAGCCTGGTGTATTGAGACTGTACTTAGGCTGATCTTAACAATGAACCTCGAAGTGGCAACTTCATCTACATCTGCATCTACATTTATACTCCGCAAGCCACCCAACGGTGTGTGGCGGAGCTCACTTTAAGTGACACTGTCATTACCTCCCTTTCCTGTTCTAGTCGCGTATGGTTCGCGAGAAGAACGACTGCCGGAATGCCTCCGTGCGCGCTGGAATCTCTCTAATTTTACATTCGTGATCTCCTCGGGAGGTGTAAGTATGGGGAAGCAATAAATTCGATACCTCATCCAGAAACGCACCCTCTCGAAACCTGGACAGCAAGCTACACCGCGATGCGGAGCACCTCTCTTGCAGAGTCTGCCATTTGAGTTCTCTAAACATCTCCGTAATGCTATCACGCTTACCAAATAACCCTGTGACGAAACGCGCCGCTCTTCTTTGGATCTTCTCTATCTCCTCTGTCAACCCGACCAGGTACGGATCCCACACTGATGAGCAATACTTAAGTACAGGTCGAACGAGTGTTTTGTAAGCCACCTCCTTTGTTGATGGACTACATTTTCTAATGAATCTCCCAATGAATCTCAACCTGGCACTCGCCTTACCAACAATTAATTTTATATGATCATTCCACTTCAAATCGTTCCGCATGCATACTCCCAGATATTTTACAGAAGTAACTGCTACCAGTGTTTGCGGGACGAATGTCCCTCTTAGCAAGTCAGAACCAAATCAGGCACTTTCAGCGCAGCCTGAATGGGCAAAACTTGCAAATGAACCTGTAAGGTCCGAAACTAGACGCCAAATGTAAATACTGCAACTGTCGACAGATTTATTAATAAATGACTGATGAAAAATAAAAAATTCTTTTAGAAGCATGTAATATTTTCTTTACAATGCTTTGCACTGTCTACATTTTACTCTTCGAAAAATAATTAAAAGTTATTATAAAAAAGTATTTTCAAAAACCTTACATTCTGCTTGTTTGAAAAATATTGCCAAAATCGGACCCCTTCTCAAAATTATTAAAATGCTCTAAATAGAACTGGAAAAACGTATTAAATCAGAATAAACCGAATCTAGTTTGAAAGCAGGTGTAATATAACATATTCCAGAATGTTATACAGTATCTCTGTATTTTATTTCCTGAAACCAAGAGCCCTGCTACTGGATGTTCCTGTAGGCTTTCTTTCTGACAGTTTGTGTTCTGGACTTTAAGAACAAGACTAACTCGTTTTTCCCAGTAAGTTCGTTTTTGAAAGGGTCTTCAATATCATTTCTCTGCACGACCATTCTTCACAAGTTATTACGTGTAAGCCCAAAGAAAGACGCTTCCATAGCAAGACAACACCAACCCAGCTCTAAGAGCTTTATTGAAAGTTATAGGTTTGCCTCTTTCTGTTTTTTCTGGGTCCTCGGATGTACCGTGCTTCTTCTTTGTCAACCGACAAAGGCTGGTTTTGGAAGCTTAAACTGTTTACTGGGCTTCTTCCAACCCAGCTTCTTTTTTTGAGCTGCATCAGTAGCTTCAATTTTTTTAAGCGGTCTCCACTTTCTCTGATTAACTTTCCCCATTATCCTCTTAGAACCAGCAATATAATTCCTAGGGCATAATTGTGTTCTAATACTGTCAGCCATTAAACATAAAAACTAAGGGGCTCAGTTTAAAAAACGGAAAGGGGTCCGTTTTCTGAACCAATAGCCTATAATTTTTAATCGAATACTAAATTTTTAACCAAACTTCAACCTAAGAAATTACCCTTAACACTCAAAGTAATTACAGACATTGGCTGCGAGTGGGCGTTGATTTAAATCATGGGGGAAAGTTGAAAATTTGTGCCCGACCGGGATTCCTACTTACTGGGCAGTTGCTCTGACCACTTTTTATTTATTTATTTTTCGTTTTAATCGTTATGTTTTTAGCATTTGGTCTGGCCACATGTCTCGTGAGATCTGTTCAAGTTGATCGTTGAATACGTTACTCAGTTTTATTGTTACAGAGGGCAGCCAACCATCTGGCCGAACACACTGAGCTACCGTGCTGGCTTACCACTAAGCCATCCGAACAAAATGGTCATCGTAACTGAACGGACCACCCTCGCACGCCTCCCGTCAGACAAAAATTTTCAATTTATCCACGCACAACTAATATAGTGCCTCTAGCCATTATTCTCATTCCTCGCGGCATTTTGCCGATTCCCGTAAGAGTTGGAGCCCGGTGTGCGTGTGTGTGTGTGTGTGTGTGTGTGTGTGTGTGTGTGAGTGGGGTCTCTTCTTTCTGTTCATACTACTGAAGAACATATTTGGTTGAAAGTCTTACCTGACAGTATCTCGGAGTAATAAAAGTAGCACAATTTAAAAACATTTTCCTTCGACAAAACATGTAATGGCGAACTGATAAGTAACAAGTGAAGCTGATGACTTGTGCACTCCGCTATAGAGTGGAATACGCTTAACCTACTATTTATATATGATTCCTAGAGAAGGCAGAACCAAGAGGCCAGGGGGTCTGATTTAGTACGGGCGTTGCGATGGGCAGTACAGTTTAGGGCACTTTCCTCTAATAATAAATTGCTTGTGGCTCAATGGCGTAGTGCTAATATATTATCTGGACGTCACTTCATCAATCCGCGTGTTCATAACTTACCCCAGTTATCCAGCAAGGAAAGGAACTTACAGTTTAAAGTGGAATCTGAGACACTTGTCGTTCATGACGTCTACTCACGTCATTGAGAGATGAAGTTTATGTTAATGCCAGATTGAAAGAAACATGCTTGGAGACGCCGTGAATTTCTATGAGGTACGAACCTGACTGTCAACCGTCATACGCCCCGACAACGAGGAATGATGGTCTGGAGTCCCATTCTTTTCATAGCAGGACATCTCTAGTTGTCATTCGTGCCACCCTTACTGCACAGTGGTACGTCGACGATATTCTACGTCATGTTTTGTTGCGCTTTATTGTAAGTTATCCTGGGTTTAAATTTCAGCAAGATAATACCCACCCACACATGACGAGAATTTCTACTGCTTGCCTTCGTGCTTGCCACACCGTATGCTTGCCAAACGCTAACTCGGTCAGCAAAGTTGCCGAATCTCTCCCTAGTTAAGAACGTTTGGAGCATTATGGCAGTGCCCTCCAACCACGTAGGGATTTTGGCGCTATAACATGCCAACTGGATATAATCTGGCAGGATATCCCTCTGGAGGACATCCAACAACTCCATCAATCAGTGCCAAGCCGATTAACTGCCTGCATAAGAGCCAGATGTGGACCAACGCGTTACTGACTTGCTCAATTTATGCAGCTCTTTCTCTTGAATAAATCATACAGTTTTACTGAAACTGTAGTTATCTGTTTTTCTGTACATCTACAGATTCTAATTTTGTCTCCACAAAGCAGTTAGACTCTACTAGCTTGCAGAGATAACAGTTTGGGTGGCTTGTAGCTTTATTCTATGGAATCTGTCCGCAGTGGGGGTGTTACCATCTATTATGTCCTAACAAATGGCGCTTATTTTGGTAGGTAAGATGGCGTTGGAGACGTTGTACCAAATACGTTTCTAGCTTTTTTCCCTGGTATTTCATCTTGAGGGGGTTATGCGAGCGCTGATCGGTTATTGCTTCGTAGTTAATGTCGGTGGTGATGTGCTTCGGGTCAACTTTAATATGACTAAATTCTACGAAATATTTGCATGCGCATTTATGTGGCCGACATTGCAAGGAGCGGCGCTATCCGCAGGTCCCAGTGTTTCAAGTAGGCGTTGCGCCATCGCCAGCTTGTTTACTCGCATTATTTTTGAGATCCGATTTGACCGGTTCGCACAGCAGTGAGAGTGATCACTCCGCTTCTGGGATTCGAAGAAGCGCGCCGGCTCCGGATCGAATACGTCCGATGGATTAACGACGAGGGACGGTGTGCCGGACAGCTTGGATGTTGTTTTCAGACGATTTCGCAGATCCGCCTATGTTGAATACCGAACTGGTATCCACGTCCGGCGCCAGTTACACGATTCACAGACATTTCGAACTCGTCTAACACTTCGAAATAGGGTGACACTAGACACATGCCCTTCCCGTCCCCACCCGTTCCCTGTTGGGAAGGGGGCATCTGGCCACCCTCTAACACTAACACTGACAAATGTAAGCATTAATAAAAAAACACTTTTTGTAGACGATCATGGGGCCCGAATGTTCTTCTCGTGGAACATGCGATGAATGGCATGTAGCTCATTACCACTAGCGCACCAGACCCGCCTGCGTCAATAAAGACTGCAAAATATAATTTCCTGACCACGTCCGAGTTCTCAACCTGTTAGCTACTGCGTTGTTTCCAATAGCTGGAGAAAGATGTTCACCCTGAGGGTTAGGGCCCGTCTTTCCCCAGTCCTCTTAAAAGGGCTGTGACTGAAGGGCGAGTAATTTTCATTTGACAGCTGGTGTCTTCCGCCACGTGGTGGAAATGAATTTCTGGAGATCACGGTATCGATCAGTATCTTCTAGACAAGTTCTGACAGGGGACAGAGGAGATGGCCAATGTAAATGCCTCAATTTAGTTGCTGGGACTGATTGGCGAAAAAATTATTAAATAATTTCGTGGAACGGTTTGGAACTCGCGAAGAAAAAGCCAGCCAGCAGCCCTCGAAGGATTGACGCACCAGGCCATGGGCCCTATAGAGCGGAGGTGCTCCCTTAAAATGTTTAACTGGAGTCGTGAGTTAGTGATCCTTCGGGACCAAAAACGCTTCTGAACAACTACAGAAAACCTGATAGAGTAGAAAGTACGATTCAATCCGCGGGTGGAACTTGGCTGGTTCTCTTGTGGGTCTCTAGGCGACGGTTGCGTTTTCGTTAGCGTGCAAGAGCTCGATAGGTACAGGCACCTCATATCAGGGCCTGGAGCCATTAGCTGGATCGGGGTCATGTTTCACTGAACGAATCTGACTTAGTGACGCTTAACTGAAGCAAGTAAATTTTATTTGTTTTGTTGTCGAGGAGATTATCGGCTACAGTTGCTACGAGCCAGTTAGAGGTGGTGTATAAACGGCCAGCGGTTTACATATTCCATTCTGGTTGTGTGTTTTCTGAGTCTAGTTTGATAGCTACAGCGCTTTTAATTATTGTCTTTGGAATAATGAGAAGTGTAACTCTGTCTCAGGAGTTAAAAACGAAACTGTCGACCGTTATTAAAACTGATTTCACGAGTGTAGTAGTGCAGAGCATTAATTCGAGGCCACCAGTAAAAGTTTAAGAGTAAATTTGGGGTACAATAAGCCGCGTGATTGGTCTCAAACACGGACAGCGCCAAGAGTGCGCTATTCTTCCCGCTGCCGCGAGTAGGACTTGGCGACAGGCCACCTAAGTTCCGAGGAAGGAGGAGCAGCAACATTTCGGGTATGAATGCATCCGCTACGCCTCACTCACCTCGTTTTAAGAAATTATCTCGGAAAAATTACCCCACTAACATAGGTGGGCCAGCCGGCGTGGCCGAGCGGTTCTAAGCGCTTCAGTCTGGAATCGCGCGACCGCTACGGTCTCAGGTTAAAATCCTGCCTCGGGCATGGATGTGTGTGATGTCCTTAGGTTAGTTAGGTTCAAGTAGTTCTAGGTTCTAGGGGACTGATGACCTCAGATGTTAAGTCCCATAGTGCTCAGAGCCATTTGAACCATTTTTTAAATGTAGGTGGACCCCAGGAAGAGGAAGACCCATAGCCACAGCCAGTAGTAAAGGCCACGAACCAGTTTCAGTACGTGTGCGTCAATAATCCGCCGGCCGAAGTGGCCGAGCGGTTAAAGGCGCTACAGTCTGGAACCGCACGACCGCTACGGTCGCAGGTTCGAATCCTGCCTCGGCCATGGATGTGTGTGATGTCCTTAGGTTAGTTAGGTTTAAGTAGTTCTAAGTTCTAGGGGACTTATGACCACAGCAGTTGAGTCTCATAGTGCTCAGAGCCATTTGAACCATTCAATAATCCGAGTTGTTCAGAAAATCCTCTATGGAGCACAGGTTATCCCAGAGTCTCTGCCGTTACGCATGGAACGTATCGCACTCGTATCGACGACATTTATAAAGTAGTGTTTAACGAGCTGTCGCCAAGACCGCTTATCAGTGTTTGCTTTCAGCCTATGTGTGTTAGTAACATTCGAGCAACTGTGTACTCCACGGACACCATTACTCTTAAATTCCGTAGGGTTTGATGAGGTGTTTCTTCATGATCCCAAAGGGGGGCCTGTAAGGGATTGAACAAAGATATCGAAATAAAACACATCACCATGCCTAATACGATGTAGGAAACCCTTTGGTATTCAAAACAACTCCTAGCCGTTTCGCGATTGCATAAATACAGGTTCGGAATGTTTTTCGGGGAATATTAAAGCATTGTCCCTGCAACATAGTGGCAAGATCAGGTAACGATTGTGGAGGTGGGCAGCGATCACGCATCCTTCTTTCGAAAGTAGAGCGCAAGGGTCTATAGTATTGAGCTCTGGCGACTGTGGTGCCCAGGGGAGATGTTACAATTCATCGTAGTGCTCACAAAACCAGTCCTGGACGATGCGAGCTGTGTCAACAGGGGCCCTATGGTCTCGGAACACAGCATCGGCATTGGAAGACAAACACTGTGCTATGTGGTGGACTTGACCAGCGAGAATGGTCAGATAATCCTTGGCAGTAATTCGACCTTGCAGAATAAGAATCAGGCCAATGAAATATCACAATATGGCTTTCATTGTGTGTAAGTTTTGGAACTTAAACTTATTCAGAAGTTGGAAACAGTGTCAAACCAGACTCATCCATCCAACGACTTTCTTCCATTGCTCTGTAGTACAGGTTCTGTTGCTTCCGCAGAACGTTTCCTCCTACAGCATTTGCATCACTGATGGTTAGTTTCGGAATTTGAGCTCATACTTCAGTTCCAGGCTTATGGAGCTCCCCACATGTTGTTTTGGTGCTGGCAGAGTTCGCTGGTGTGGCATACAGTTCTGCGGTGACTTTTGCAGCTGCATTCTCTTATTTTACGTATTTTTTCGTAGAGATGCTCTTAAATGGCCGTCTGTCATAATCACTCAACACGCACTTTCGTCCGCGCTGTGACTTAACGGATGGTGTTTTTCCGCATACCCTGTATGCAGTATAAGTCTGCAGTAAGGGGACACTTGGAACACAGAACACATCTCCTACCTCGGTTACGGAAGCACCCACCATATGAGCAGCAACAAATTTCACACAATCGGCATTCGAATTCACTTAGCTCCGACATAATGCACTCACAACTACACGGCACTGTTGTGACCACGTTGACACTTACAACCTATTGAGAACATTCCACGGGTGCTGTTTGAGGTGGCATACAATAGCACAACATGGAAACTTGCTTGCATCTGTATTTGTGTCCAAGCATGCATTTCTCACTGTGTTTGTATGTTTTTATCCAATTCCTGTACGTGAAGCCTGCAGTAATATCCGTAGTAAGACGCTGTCTAAAGATCTGTAGGAAAATGCATGAATGTTCTGTTACACATAACGTCAGTGAACGCATCCAAAGGTTCCACTCAGTCTGTCCGGATCGGTCCGGTGCTGGAACCGAACACAACTGCGCATTTAAATGTGTATTCATGCCTGAAGACGCTATTACATCAATGTTTGATCGCCGTACGAACTAAAAAATGAGCGATAATAATATTATCACCCGTGTTACTGAAATATGTAAGACCACGTAACAAAAAGGAAAAAAAAAAAAAAATAAAATACAGGTATCAGCCTCTGACAAAATTCCGTTTGATTTTTACACTGATTACCCCGCTGAAGTAACCCCTATCTTACCTTTTATTTATTGAAATTTTATTGCGCACCGAAGAGTCCCGCGTGACTACACTCGACGCTCGTATTAACAAAAAGGGTGAAAGAATGCACGCATAGAATTACATGCCAAGATCGGTGATGACCTTTGTTGCAGATTGTTAGCAAATATTCTGTGCTCGAACATTACAGTCGTTATATTGCCGGAGCAAAATAAGACCTCTCAAAGATTCACATGTTTCGGGAAAAAAACATTCGAGTGAGACACAATTTGTCATATTCCTGGTAGGATAACGTGGAAATAGTAGATACAAATGAACAGGTAGATTCTTAGGTTTTAGAAAGGCGTTTGGCGTTGTAACACATCGTAGAATGCCAACGAAGATTTGATCAAATGAATATTTTCCCGGATATGCGATGAACTGCACGAATATTTGAATAATATAACCAAGTACTTTACACTGGACGGTCAATGTTCAAAAGAAACGAAAGTAACATCGAGTGTCCTCCAAGGAGGGGTGGTAGTGATCTCCAATGTACTCAGTATATAGAAACGAATAATAACTTAAGATTTTCGCCCTACTGGCCAATGTACACCGTTTGACCAAAAGTATCCGGACACCCCTACGTAACACGGGATTGACCACAAGACGTCAAGAGAGGCGAACCCCATAGTATAAAAGGAGGTGGGAAGTATTGTGCTGTCAGTAGAAAAGATGAAATAGCAGAATAGGTCCATCAGGGGAGCACAGTGACTTCGAAAATTGTCAGCTAAGTAACAAATGAATCAGAGACATTTCAACCCTTCTGTATCTGCCGAAGTCGAGTGTTGTGATACAACTCTAAAGTGGAAACGTGAAGAAACAACCACAACTAAAGCAAGACCTGGCAGGTCATATGTTCTGATGGACCAGACCCTCAGGTCTCGAACTCGGGATCTTTGCGTTTCGCGGGCAAGTGCTCTACCACCTGAATTACCTAGGCACGACTCACGCCCCTTCCTCACAGCCTTAGCTCTATCAGTGCCTTGTCTCCTACCTTCCAAACTTCACAGAAGCTCTCCTGCGAACCTTGCAGAACTAGCACTCCTGAAAGAAAGGATATTGTGGAGACATGGCTTAGCCACAGCCTAGAGGATGTTTCCAGAATGATATTTTCACTCTGCAGCGGAGTGTGCACTGACATCAACCTTCGTGGCAGATTAAAACTGCGTGCCGGACCGAGACTCGGGACCTTTGTCTTTCGCGGGCAAGTGCTCTACCATCTGAGCTGCACAAGCACGACTCACGCGCCGCCCTCACAGCCTTACGTCTCCCAGTACCTCGTCTCTCGGTTAGCTCAGATGGTAGAGCACTTGCCCTCGAAAAGCTAAGGTTCCGAGTTCGAGTCTCGGTCCGGCAAAAAGTTTTAATCTGCCAGGAAGTTTCATATCAGCGCACACTCCGCTGCAGAGTGAAAATCTCATTCTGAGGACCCTCAACAATTGCAGAGGGCGGTTGTAAGGAATAGCATGAAGTTAGTGGAAGGATTCATTCGTGACTTCCGAAGGGCTACCAGCAGTACAACTAGCATATTGGCTGTGCATAGGAGTTAGAAACAATGAGGTGCAATGGTCGGGCAGCTCCTCGTAAACCACGTATTTCTGTAGTCAGAGCTAAACGACACTTGAGATGGTGTGAAGTGAGACAGTGGATGACTAGAAAGGGTAATTTGGACTGATGAATCACGCTATATCCTGTCGCAACTCCATAGAAGGCTTTAGATTCTGCGAATGGCGGGAGGATAGTAGCTGTACTGCAGACGGTAAAGAGCGGAGAAGGTGGTGTTATGTTACGGTTTGGCGATGTTTTCTTTTTTGCGGTTAGTGTGTGACACCCTCTCTGTGCTTCGCTACATGTTGAAGATGGTCACATTTTACAGCACTGTGTGCTGCTTACGGTAGAGGTACAAATCGGAGACGGTAATTGTATCAGCATGATAATCTACCCTGTCATAAAGGAGAATCTGTGAGACAATGGTTCGAGCAATAACTTTATTGAAATGTATATGAACACAGTACTGTTCTCGAAAGGAGAGATACTGTTGATGACCGTGCAGGTTTTCCCTGGAATAAATGATGATTAACGGAAACCCTCAGCTGCCGACAGATGTTGTTGATGTACCTCGATGTGGACAGCTGAAAATGTGTGCCCCGACCGGGACTCGAACCCGGGAAGCCGGCCGCGGTGGTCTCGCGGTTAAGGCGCTCAGTCCGGAACCGCGCGACTGCTACGGTCGCAGGTTCGAATCCTGCCTCGGGCATGGATGTGTGTGATGTCCTTAGGTTTAAGTAGTTGTAAGTTCTAGGGGACTGATGACCACAGAAGTTAAGTCCCATAGTGCTCAGAGCCATTTGAACCATTTTTTTTTTTCGAACCCGGGATCTCCTGCTTACATGGCAGACGCTTTATCCATCTGAGCCACCGAGGACACAGATGAATGGCGCGACTGCAGGGACTTATCCCTTGCACGCTTAACGTGAGACTCACATTCCCAACTGTCCACAATTGGACAGTTGGGAATGTGAGTCTCACGGGAAGCGTGCAAGGGAAAAGTCCCTGCAGTCGCGCCATTCATCTGTGTCCTCGGTGGCTCAGATGGATAGAGCGTCTGCCATGTAAGCAGGAGATCCCGGGTTCGAGTCCCAGTCGGGGCACACATTTTCAGCTGTCCACATCGAGGTATATCAACAACACCTGTCGGCAGCTGAGGGTTTCAGTTAATCATCATTTATTGAAATGTACAGGTCTGCGCAGAGTCCTGAGTTAATCCAACGGAACGCCTTTACGATGAGTTAGAAAGTCGTCTTCCGTCCATACCTCAGTGCCCAAAGTCACTAGCTTCTCTGGATTCGGCTTCTGAGGAATAACGGGACGCCATTCCCGAACAGACTTTCAGAAACCCCACTGGAAGTCCCCAATCAAAGCCATCACAGATGTGACGGGTGGATACTTTCTATATTAATGTGCACTAATAATGTCCGGTATTTTTGATCATATAGTATATCTTATTATTAGCGTCTTCTGTTAAATAATATCCATCTGTTTTGTCTGCCGTGGTTATACATTCCGTTAAAGAGTAAAATGGAGTGAAGAACACTGGGGGAATAATTTGGTAACCAAATTACAAAATTAAATTGCGTTTCGAACGACAGAGGCCAATACTAAGTTTTAGACGCCACATATTAAAGATCTGAACGCCGAACGATGCTTTTAGATACGATGGCGTGATTGAAAATGAGACATGGGAGCTGTCAGCAACAATTCACAGCTTTTAGTACTCATCTAAAAAAATTAAGCCAGTGAAAGGTGATGCGATAATCAACACATGTTGTTCACTCTTTGCCACACAAATTTATGCTTGTCGCACACACCTATTATCTTAGTAACAGCTACAAGCATTACAGTGAAGCTAAAAAAGAGTGGCTATCATTTATCTCCTTACAATGTGTGATAGAGGCACTAGTTTCACGTAACTGTCTCTCTTGAATGACAAACTTCTCGTGAGAAATACGCCACTGCTTTATTGGTGGCGATCGCAGTTTAGTACTATTTGTTTCCCTTGAGAAAAAAAGAGTGTTTGTGATTGTGCGCAGTTTATGGTTTGTACATCTGATCGAGTTATGAATTACGATATTAGATTAACAAACGAGTCAAATGTGAAATGTAAACCGTAGGGCCGTTCGTAGCGAAAGTGGTTTAAAAGTCAATGTTTCCACCAGAATATGCAGCTGTCTTCAGAGAAATAAATTTTCTGCTGTTTATTTTTGTCTGAGGTGAATAGCGAAATAGTTAAATGGTTCCGTCAACGAGACGGTAATCTTTTTTTCCGCCAAAGTTTTCCTCGTAAATTTGTTTTTCACCTGTATTGTCGTCAACGTTGGCGCAACGGGAAAGTCAGCAGCGAAAGTAGTATTGGCAGTCTGTTTATAAGCTAAATCGTACTTCGGATCGTAGCACTTACGGTATGTTAGAAAATATATTTTGTTTGACGACTTATTATTACGAAGGTTCAGATGAATCGTTATTAAAGTTAATGATTTTACGAGGGGACTTCAAAAAAGTAAGTTGGACATGTCAGCCCACGCTGAGACAACTGCGCAACAAGAGTGACGCATTGTCAGAAGAGAATACACTTTACGAGTTTTCTGTAGACACGGTTCTGCTACGGTACGAGTAACAAGTACATCACAGTGCAGGAGAGAAATGACGCGGCAACTGCAAACGTGCTCCATATTTGAATTACGCAGAAAAAAGCGATTCCTGTTGGCAAAACGTTTAAATTTCACACATATCCGACGTGAAATTCTGACGGTATATGGACCAAACACGGTGTCGCGTCCAGTCCAAGCGAAATGGTTTCACCAGTTTAGCCAAGGCCATGAAGACTTGGATGATGCTGATCCAGAAGGAGAACCATCGTTGTCGATCACTGACGACAATGTTCAGGCAGTCGAGGAACTTACTAGCAACAGTCACCGTTTCCTCAACGGCGAGGTCGTTCACACAGCGATTCTCGAATAGCCCCATGACCAAGGAGCAGATTTCTATCCTCGAGGAATTAAGCGAGTGGTAGAAAGTTCTGACCGTTGTTTACAGATACTCGGTGAGTACAACGAAAAATGGTGCCATGTATCTGCGCCACTCCGTAATGTAGTTCAAAATTCAATAGAAGTTACTTGGTCTGCTATAATATTGTGCAACTTACTTTTTGTAGCCTCTCTTAGCATTTTAATATTTAGTGTACACAATTTATCTGTGGTTGCCAGTTAGACAGTTTTGTTTTCAAAATATGACAGCACACATGTGATGTGTTTCGACGGTGAAAGGAAAATGTGACCACTGGACACATTGCCATAGGTTCCTCCAAAAATCGTAACACAACACACACACGCACACACACACACACACACACACACACACACATGCCATAGTAACAAATTTAAATCCACCTGATGATGGAGGATTAAACGTTTGAAACGTATAGTGGAGATAAATAAACAGTGACTGATAACGGTAAACTTGTTCACGGCATACCTGCCTAATATCACGTAGAGCACGCAGAAGTGCCGCAACACAGCGTGGCATGGACCTGACTAATGTCTGAAGTAGTGCTGGGGAGGGAACTGACACCATGAATCATGAATCCTGCAGGGCTGTCCATAAATTCGGAATCGTACGGGGAGAAGGGGGGGGGGGGGGAGATCTCTTCTGAATAGCACGTTGCAAGGCAACCCAGATATTTTCAATAATGTTCAAGTCTGGGGAGTTCGGTGGCCATCGGAAGTGTTTAAACTCAGAAGATTGTTCCTTGAGCCACTCTGTTGCAATTCTGGACGTGTGGGGTGTCGCATTGTACTGCTGGATTTGCCAAGTCTGTCGGAATGCACAATGGGCATGACTGGACGCAAGTGATCATACGTGTCACCTGTCAGAGTCGTATCTAGACGTATCAGGGGTCCCATATCACTCCAACTGCACACGCCCCCCACACCATTAGAGCCTCCACCAGCGTCAACAGTTCCCTTCTGAAAAGCAGGGTCCATGGATTCATGAGGTAGTCTCCATACCCGTACACGTCCATACGCTCGATACAATTTGAAAAGAGACTCGTCCGACCAGGCAAAATATTCCAGTCATCAACAATCCAATGTTGTTGTTTTTGTTGACAGGCACAGGAGAATATGCCGAAAACAGCACCTGTAATAGAAATGTTGACTGATATCGTAACCAAATTGTAACTCTTCAGAATAAATACGTTCTGAGAAAAAGTTGATTGAACAACAATTGTATGAGTAAATAATCATTCCACCAACAAAGCTTTTCTCTTATAAATTAAACATGTTTTTACCAAACGAGGTAAGACGAAGGACTAACTTCCCATAACGAATGAAAGATGTTTAGATTTTAATGTTCACTACTGAAAGTGCATATCAAAACGGGAACACTAACTTCGTTGGAAAGAAATGGCGATGCAACTTTTCGAAGAGCTCACCCACGTTTTTAAATCAGGGAATCAACGGAAACTTTTCATTACCATGCCAGACCAAGAATTTAATCTTCTTTCTCATCTTTACAATGCGATTTCTTCATGTTAACCCCTGTGCTGTTTTATTCGATTCTGTGTCAGGCTGATCTTCTACGATAAGATTGTTCCTTCCCAAATATCTCGTTTAATCCATTACTTGTTTAGTAGAGCTAAAGACCTGTTCCTGCTGCATCTGCAGTCGATGAAATCCAGAACCACCGCCCAGAACAACAGCAGCGAGTTCTCTCCGAATCTTTCTCGACGTGACGAGTGCTGCTGACGTTCTCGGGCGATGGGTGTGACGCTATCGTCGAAACACCACAGCACTACCTCATCACAAAGTAAACGGGAGTGGTTGAATTGCTAAGGAACGATTCGTGGACGATTGTGATCGTTTTTTAAATTTGAGTTGTGTACTTATACTTTGTTAAGTTTCATCAAAGTGATACAACTCACTGGATCTGAACGAACACTTTACTGCAGACTTGTAACGTTTCACTGCAAGCAGAACCCGCAGAGATTCTGCGCAACCACGCGGAAAACGATAATTGGAAATGTTTTGAGTAGTGGAAGGAACGAATACGCACCTGTGTGTATTAAAATAGGTCCTACTTTACAGGAGAAAAACCAGCAAAAACACTTTTAGTAAGTACATAAATTCGCACCATCATTCTCTTTTCTTTTGCGTGCATTGTCGTACAGGGCGTATTAAGGAGTACAAGAATAAGTAGGTGGAAAATTACTATTCCGCTATCACTGAGCTGATTGACCTTACGAAACTGGCTACAGGGCGTATGAAGTCAAATTTGTCACTGGATTAAGAATTTCTTAGTAGGGAGGCTACAACATATTATCTTGGATGGAGAGTGATCGACTCGTGTAGAAAAAATGTCAGACGTGTTCCAGGTAAGCGTGTTGAGACCGCTACTGTTCATGTTGTGTACTAACGACTTGACTGACAATATTAATAGCAGCGTCAGACATTCAATGTTCAGAAATGTAAAATTACGCTCTTCACAAAATGAAAGAACCACAGTAGGACCACAGTATCAATGAGTCACAACTAGAACCAGCAAACTCATAAATATTTGGGTGTACCAGGTTTTTGGATACTAATTGGAACGATTACATAGGCTCAGTCTTGGGAAAAGCAGGTAGCAGACGTCTGCTTATTGAGAGGATACTAGGAAAATTTAGCCTAAAAATGAGACTGGTTAGAAAACACTCGTGTGACCCACTCTAGAATACTGCTCATGCATGTGGTACGTGAACCACGTAGGACTAGCAGGAGATGTAGAACGGATCTAAAGAAAGGTAGTACGCTTGTTCACAGATTTTTTTCGACACATGGGAGAGCGAAACGAAGATGTGGAGAAAGTTAAATTGGATGACGCTTGAAGGTAGAAAACAATTTTCTGATGAAAGCTTATTTACGAAGTTTCAAGTGACAACTTTATGAGAGGACTCTATGAATATATGACAAAACCCTATGTATCGCTCTTATAGAGATAGCGAAAACAAGATGAGACTAACTGCGCCGCACACAGAGATGTGTAAACACAATTTTTTTCCCACTCCATACATGAGTGGAACGGGAAGAAGCTCTAATAACCGCTACAAGGGGAAGTACCCTCTGCCATACGCTTCGGAATAGTTTGCAGAGTATTGGTGTACGAGGTGTTTCAAGACAGTAACGAGACAGACAGTACTGCGAGCGATCTGGCAACGCTGCTTTGTTCTACTTGTGCAGATCGGTGTGTTCATCCCTTTCAGGTGGTCAGTCCCTGTTTCAGCTCCGTACAGCCGTCACGTGATTTTGGAGAGCGCCATCAATGAATATGTGTTTTCGTTGTGTGCTACGAAAATGGAACAGCGGAATTTAGAGCAATGTTATGAAATCTGATTTTGTGTTAAACTTGGGGAGGCAACGAGTGGCCGGCCGTTGTGACCGAGCGGTTCTAGGCGCTTCAGTCTGGAACCGCGCGGCCGTTACGGTCGCAGGTTCGAATCCTGCCTCGGGCATGGATGTGTGTGATGTCCTTAGGTTAGTTAGGTTTAAGTAGTTCTAAGTTCTAGGGGACTGATGACCTCAGAAGTTAAGTCTCATAGTGCTCAGAGCCATTTGAACCATTTGAAGCAACGAGTGTGACCTACGAAAAGTTGCAACAAGCCTATGGGGAACGTTCCCTACCAGGAGCACAAGCTTTCGCTGGCATAAATCATTTTTGGGAGGTCGAGAACACGTTGAAAGTTAATATTACTCAAGGAGACCTTCAAATTCAAAACCCAACGAAAACGTCGAACGTGTATTTTTGGAAGATCAGACCGACGTTTAACAATATGCGTAATGGGCGCCATATACATACTTTCATAATACATCAAATTTGGCGGAAGATTTGCACATGCGGAATGTTTGTGCCAAAATTGTGCCCAAAAACCTCACAACTGAGAAAAAGACAATGGAAGCGCGTGTCTTGATCTTGTAGAGAGGATTGCCAGTGACAACGAATGGTTCAGTCGTGTGAACACAGGTGATGATTCCTGGATTTTTGAGTACGATGCTGAGACAAAGCGGCAAAGTAACGAGTGGCACAAGACATCTGCTCGACCGAAACATCTCGAATGAGCAAATCAGTGATCCAAACAATGATGATTTTTGTTTTTTTGACAGTGGGAGTATCGTGCAGACGAAATTGTCCCTCCAGAACCAACTGTCGACCAAAGGTTTTACAAAGATGTCCTTGAAAGTATCAGGAAAAGGGCGAATCGAGTGAGACCGGATATCGCAGACAAGTGGATGCTGCATCATGACAACGCCCTTACGTCACACGGCCACTTCCACCACAAAGTTTTTGCCGTCAAAAGGCATTCCTGTTGTTTCATAGCAAGCCTGTCGACTTGAATTGATTCTTTGTGACTTTTTTATTTTCCCAAAATTGCAAATGTCTTAAAAGGAAGTAATTTTGAACTCTGAAGAACGTAGAAAAGAATATGACCGATATGTTAAAGGCCCTACCAGTTGAATTTCAGAGTTGCTACTAAGACTGAGAACAATGACTCCACCGGTGTATAGCTGCCGAAGGGAACTACTTTGAAAGGGACAATATTGTTGTACGAAAAAAATAAAAACTTAGGTAGTTAAAAAACAGTCTCACTACTCCTCTAACGCACCTCGTACATGTGGAGACCGCATTTAAAAGTTGGAAAACAACCGCCCACTAATACCTCAGAAGAAATAGTTGCTTAGTATATGATCAGTCCCGTTCCTTGTATTCTGATTTACACTACAGGCCATTAAAATTGCTACACCACGAAGATGACGTGCTACAGACCCGAAATTTAACCGTCAGGAAGAAGATGCTGTGATATGCAAATGATTAGCTTTTCAGGGCATTCACACAAGGTTGGCGTCGGTGGTGACACCTACAATGTGCTAACATGAGGAAAGTTTCCAATCGATTTCTCATACAAAAACAACAGTTGACCGGCGTTGCCTGGTGAAACGTTGTTGTGATGCCTCATGTAAGGAGGAGAAATGCGTACCATCACGTTTACGACTTTGATAAAGGTCTAATTGTAGCCTGTCGCGATTGCGGTTTATCGTATCGCGACATTGCTGCTCGCGTTGGTCGAGATCCGATGACTGTTAGCAGAATATGGAAACGGTGGGTTCAAGAGGGTAATACGGAACGCCGTGCTGGATCCCAACGCCCTCATATCACTAGCAGTCGAGATGACAGGCATCTTATCCGCATGGCTGTAACGGATCGTGCAGCCACGTCTCGATCCCTGAGTCAACAGATGGGAACGTTTACAAGACAACAACCATCTGCAGGAACAGTTCTACGACGTTTGCAGCAGCATGGACTATCAGCTCGGAGACCATGGCTGCGGTTACCCTTGACGCTGCATCACAGACAAGAGCGCCTGCGATGGTGTAATCAACGACGAACCTGGGTGCACGAATGGCAAAACGTCATTTTTTCGGATGAATACAGGTTCTGTTTACAGCATCACGATGGTCGCATCCGTGTTTGGCGACATCGCGGTGAACGCACATTGGAAGCGTGTATTCGTCATCGCCATACTGACGTTTTACCCGGGCATGATGGTACGGGGTGCAATTGGTTACACGTCTCGGTCACCTCTTGTTCCCATTGACGGCACTTTGAACAGTGGACGTTACATTTCAGATATGTTAGGGCCCGTGGCTCTACCCTTCATTCGATCCCTGCGAAACCCTATATTTCAGCAGGATAATTCACGACCACATGTTGCAGGTCCTGTACGGACCTTTCTGGGTACAGAAAATGTTCGACTGCTGCCACGGCCAGCACATTCTCCAGATCTCTCACCAACTGGAAACGTCTGGTCAATGGTGGCCGAGCAACTGGCTCGTCACAATAGGCCAGTTACTCCTCTCGATGAACTGTGGTATCGTGTTGAAGCTGCATGGGCAGCTGTACCTGTACATCCCTCAAAGCTCTGACTCAATGCCCAGGCGTATCAAGGCCGCTATTACGGCCAGAGGTGGTTGTTCTGGGTACTGATTTCTCAGGATCTATGCACCCAGATTGCGTGAAAATGTAATCACACGTCAGTTCTAGTATAATATATTTGTCCAATGAATACCCGTTTATCATCTGCATTTCTTCTTGGTGTTGCAATTTTAATGGCTAGTAGTGTAGTATTTCGATAGAGCAGACGCTCGTGATCTTCGAGCAATACTGTTTTGGTGTAAGATATTCGAAGGACGCTAATTGTCTTGGAGTAACACCAGCTATGCGGGCAGCAAACACTGATCTGCAGCACTTGGATTCAGATGCTACAGACACCTGCTGAAGTGCCAGCGATACCATCTGACATAACGCCCAGGAATGTCGTCGACAGAACAACAAGGAGTTGGCCGCGCGCAGCTACGCATCTCATTGTAGAGCCACTGAGCGGAGCTGTAGGACACGGCAGATGGTGCTGTAGCCTTAGTCGGCAATTGGGCGAAGGATTTTGGCAGGAGGGATGTGCGCCGTGCCGTGCCGTGCCGTCCGTCATGCACGGAGGGGGCCGTTTGCGCAAGCGGTGGCCCGGAGCAGCGAGCCCTGTGCTCGGGCTCCGTTTCGTCGGTCACGGAGTGTAGCTCCACACGCGGCCCAGCCGTGCGTGACGCAGGCGTTCTCGGCGGCGGCGGCGTTCCCGCGGAATGAGAATGGGCGCCGGGCTCTGCGGACGCGCGGAGGGGACCGGGCCGATCGCCGGCCGCTGCGTTCGCGCTAAGCGCTGCCATTCAGCCCTTCCCGGCACTCCTCTGACGTCGCCGGATGCCCGGCAAAATGCGGCGCGAAGCCTGCCTTTCCAAGGCCATTGGCTGACCGCACATCCTGCCAGAGCGTCCAGTTACAAATATTAAACACGGCTATTCTTTCACGTATGCTGCAATATACACTATGAAAAAAGTAGTAGAAGCCGACATCAGGGGAAAATCAGTTTGGATTCCGGAGAGCTGGTAGGAACACGCCAGGTCTTACTGACTTTATAATATATCTTACATGATAGATCGAACGAAGAACGTCAAGCTTACGCTTGTAGCATTTGCAATCTTTGGCAAAGCTTTTCACAATGTTGAGAGGAATGTCCTCTTTGAAATTCTGAAGGCCGCAGGGTGAAGTACAGGGAGTGAAAAGTTATTTTCGTAAAATGAAGAACAAACCGCCTTCAGTCACAAGTTGTGTTTATTTACTGCACAATGCATTTTGAGCCCTGGAGGCTCATCTTCAGGTGCTTCTTAGTGATTTACATCAGGTTTTTTAGTTGTTTGCCTGTTGATATTGCATTTTTGTGTTACAACATGGTATATTGTGGATATAAGATGCATAATGCAGTAAATGAACACAACTTATGACTGAATGTCGTTTGTTCTTCATTTTACGAAAGTAAAACAGTCGCGGACGAAACACTGGAAAACAATGGATAAAATTAATAAAGAAAGGTTATTTATTTCAAGTTTCTCCTACCAGTCTCTTTTTATTTTATGCTTAATGTAACATAATGCAACGCGTTTCGAATGTGTTCTGTTCATCTTCAGGCGTTTATACATACATACACACATAGAGAAATGTTGCTTAAAAATAGACAGTCTGAAACTAGATTAATCTAGAACACTTTGTCCATTGTTTTTTACAGTAGCTGCTGGTGTGGCATTTGGGGGGAAGGAGGGGGGCAGTGTATGGCTAGAAATCGAAATCATTGATGTCTTCTGCTGGTTTTCTTCTTTCTGGTCGACTATGTATATCACAGCCTGTATACAAAGCAGACAGATTTGAATCAGTTATGTGTTGCGAAAATAGTGTGAAAGGCTTTTATTTGACAGTTGATCACTTACAAATGAAGCAGCAAGATGATGAAATTGTAAGTGATCAACTCTCATATAAAAGCCTTTCACACTATTTTCGCAACACATAACTGATGCAAATCTATCTGCATATTATACAGGCTGTGATATACATAGTCAACCACAACGAAGAACACCAGCAGAAGACATCACTGATTTCGATTTCTAGCCATACAATGCCCCCCTCCTTCCACCCAAATGCCACACCAGCAACTACAGAAGAAAACAATGGACAAAGTGTTCTTGATTAATCTAGTTAAAGATTGTTTATTTTTAAGTAACATTTCACTATGTAGGTATGTATGTATGTATAAACGTCTAGAGATGAACAGAACATGTTCGAAACGCGTTGCATTATGTTAAATTAAGCATAAAATAAAAAGTGACTGCTAGCAGAAACTTGAAATAAATAATTATCGCACACAGTCACGGTTCACAAACATAGCCATTATGGCTGAAAATAATTAAGAGTGAAAAGTTGTCTATAGCTGCTAAATAATTATTAAAATAAAAAACTTTTAATGTAGCATTTTTAAACGGTCTGACAAGTATAAAATAATTTCTTCTAGCCCTATACAGATTCTTAGTCCCATAAAAGTAGTCATGAAAATTTTTATTTGTGATTTTTTAATAGGTATCAGTTACCTGTCGCATGCATCCCACGATATAATTCAAATTTTACAAGAATTTTTATAAATATTAAAAATTAACTTGCAGAAATTTTCAAGTTTATCTCTTTTAGAGTTAGGAATGTGTATAGAGCTAGGAGAAATTGTTTTGTGTGTCTGAAAATTTTCAACCAATTTCAAAGTTTTTGATGTGGTTACACTAGAGATATGTCGAAAGTTTGAGGTTTATTTCGGTTTCTCTTCGCCTGAGGCAACAAATGTATCCACGTACAGATGGCGAAAAAAACCGTTAAGCCGAAAATGAAAGAAATTCAGGCTCACTTGGAGGTTTACCAATAATCGTTCTTACTGAAAAACATTCACGACTAGAACAGGAAAAGGGAGATATAGCCCTGGTATAAAAAGTATCCACCAGCACATACCAGACAAGAAAGCGACTTCATCTCGCATTATCATCCAGTTCGCAGCTATTTGGAAAGGTTCATGTCTCTAGTTCACCGAGAAGTTAAAAGTGAACCCTGAAACTTCTGCCGAACAGACAGAAAGACAGAAACACAACGTACCCTCCGCTACACACCAGTCACGGAAGCGAGTCAATATTGCATTTAACTAATTCTGAAATATGTTAAGGGGTTCAAGTCTATAGCTCCTGGGGAAGTTGTTTTTAAACTAACTTCCCCAGGAGCTATAGACTTGAAATTTGTACCGAACAGACAAACGGACAAGAAAGTGACCTAATGAAAACGCGTTGAAAAATAGACTGCAGTTGTAAGAGACAAAGGACATGGAAGGGAAGTCGTAGTTGAGAAGGGTGTTGTAGCCTCTCTCCGATGTTATTCAGTCTCTACACTGAGCCAGCAGTGCAGAAAACCAAGGAGAAATTTGAATAAGGAATTAAAGTTCAGGAAGAAGAAATAATGGTTCAAATGGCTCTGAGCACTATGCGACTTAACTTCTGAGGTCATCAGTCGCCTAGAACTTAGAACTTATTAAGCCTAACTAACCTAAGGACATCACACACATCCATGCCCGAGGCAGGATTCGAACCTGCGACCGTAGCGGTCGCTCGGCTCCAGACTGCAGCGCCTAGAACCGCACGGCCACTACGGCCGGCAAGAAGAAATAAATCTTGGTAGTTGGTCGATGTCATTGGCGTTCTGTCAGAGGCGGCAGAGGACTTGGAAGAGCACTTGAATGGAACGGATACTGTCTTGAAAAAGAGATTATAAGATGATTACCACGAAAGTTGAAAAAGGAAGAAAGAAGAAGTTAGGGTTGATGTCCAGTCGACATCGAGGACGTTATATTAGGAGCACAAACTTGGATTGTGTTAAGGATGAGGAAGTAAATCGGCCGCGCCATATCAAAGAAACGACCCTGGCATTAGACTGGAGCGATTTAGGGAAATCATGGAAACTTAAAGTTGAATGGCCGGACGCGGGTTTGAACCGGCGTCCTCCATAATGCGAGTCCAGTGTGCTAACCACAGCGTCACCTCTCTCGGTACCAAAGCTAAAACAAGAGAAATGGAATGTAGTCGAATCAGGTGATGCTGATAGAATAAGACCTGGGAATGAGAAATTAAAAGTAGTCGACTAGTTTTGCTATTCGAGCACAAAATAACTGCTGATAACTGAAGCAGACAGGACATGAAATAGAGGTTGGGCAACAGCAAGAAAAGTGTTTCTGAAAAGAGAAACTTGTTAACAATGAATATCAATTTAACCGCTGGGAAGCCTCTTCTATAAGTATTTGTATAGAGCGTCGCCTTATGTGAATGTTGAACGTTGACCATAAGTAGTTCAGATAAGAAAAGAATAGAAGCTATTGATATGTGGTACTACAGAAGAACGTTGAAAATTACATGGGTAGATCTAATAAGTAATGGGCAGGTCTTCTTGCCAGCCGCGCGGAGTAGCCGCGCTGTTTGAGGCGCCACGTCACGGACTGCGCGGCTCCTCCCGCCGGGGGTTCGAGTCCTCCCTCGGGCTTGGGTGTGTGTGTTGTTCGTATCATAAGTTAGAGTAAGTAGTGTGTATGTCTAGGGACCGATGACCTAAGTAGTTTGGTCCCTTAGGAATTAACACTCATTTGAACATTTTTTGTACTTTTTGCCCCGGGGTCTTCCAACTGTCATTGCGTCCCGCAACTCAATCTTCAAACTCGCCGCCATCGTCATTCTTGCTCATCCTCTGGTATTCCTTTTCGATCCACCGATTCTTTTGTACGCTTTAGCCACTCGGGCCTCTTGGTATTGGTATCAGTTAAAATTCACCCAAGATTGTGCACATACTCATAAATTACCTTCAAAATTTCTTGTCACCTATTGTTTCCGCTCAAATTTGCCAATTATTCAAGCAACATTCCGTTTCCATTGCCGCATACTTATTCAATGGCGACCGTGACAGGACAGTGCCGAGCGAAATATGAACAGATCTTTGAATTGTTGACATAAATTTTTTTAGGTAAGTGATTCATATTATTGTTACAAGGAACTAATGAAAATTTCATTGTATTTGTTACAAGTCTATGAGGTTGGAAATGATAAAAACATTGATGGACCAAATTAAAATTAAATTCTGCACACAAACGAGTCGAGCTGCGAATGCTGATTTCAGCGGTGAAGGTAGGAAGCTGATATATGCTTATATGGCGGCGCTTGGTGCCGTCTCTCTGTCAGTAGATAATATCTTCCTTCCAATTAACATCTTTTACGGAAAGTGCCATTTCTACAGAAAAGACGAAAATTTGTACAAAGTCTCATTAAAGTGCAAGGTAAGTCATTTAAATTCTAGAAGACTGTGTCAGATAATAATCACGTTCATTGGTGAATACGTAGCTAAACCGACTTTAACTGAAAAGTACAGATGCGGACAAAATTTCATATTTGAAAAAAAAAATATTAGTAATTTTGTTAAAAACTATTTACCATGGAGTCAAAGGAAATGGCCATTGTTGAAAATTCATTACAAAATGCAATATGCCAAGATGTCGGAAATCCGAGCTTGGCAACAGTTGAGGGTAACGCGCCAAAGCGTGAATTGGCCGATGGCAACCAAAACAACAAGGTTGGCGTCCTACTATCAATAAATGATGACAATGGTAATATAACTAATCATGAAGTCACTTTGATGAGGCTCGATGAGACAATTTCTCATTTCTCACCGTGCAACATTTTTCAAATAGTGAAACTGAAGCGCGTGACAGCGGATATTCCTTTGATTACTTGCTCACGACATCGCGAACGCAAGAACACGAAAAAGTTTCTAAAAACAATGTAAATAATAGTGAGACACACAGTTTGACAAAACTCAGGCAACAAACAACACTAGATCTTAAGGGTATGACACAGCAGTTAACAAAACATCGGGACAATATAGGACAACAGTTTACACAGCAAAATCAGGCATTTAACGATTTAATGAATAATATTAGTCAGCAGTTCAGTGAGGTGAGCAAAACTATACACACTGAATTATCTGACCAACTATCCGGGAAGTTGACAGAGCTAGGGAAGCAAATAAAACAAGAAATAATTACCGACGTATCCCGCAATATAAATGCGTTAACGGAAAGGGTATTATACGTAGACGATAAACAGGAACAACTAGCAGGTGAGTTACAAAACCTCAGTAAAGCATATTCCCAAATTCAGGAGACGCAATCCCAAGTGGATGCGTCGGTTAAAAAGGTGCCGAACGCAGTCAGCGAGCTGCAAGACATGTGCAAAAACTTACCTACCGAAGTACAAAAGTTGAGTCTGAGAGTGGACCAGTTAAGTTTGGAGTCAAAATGTGCCAAAAAACAGAGAAACAGAGAGATAAGATATGTGCAAATGGAAAGGAAATAAGTGAATAAGATGAAGCTTGGATGCTTGATAAGGGCAGCTCCGTTGCTGAAGAGGTAGTGTCAAAGCGCAAAATTTATGTAGATACAGTAGGAGAAGCTCTGAAAGAGAAAGAGAGTCAGTTCCTAGCTAAAATAGATTTAAATTTAAAGGAAGCAGAGGAAAGATTACGAGGCAGTACTGCCAAAACTATTGACATTCCAAAACAACATTTGACAGAAAACAAAACCATGCTTTTAGGGAAGTTAGATACTTTCGCTGGTTACTCACAATACGTGGCTATCCCGTCGAAGGAAAATAACGAAGGTTGCAGAATGAAACAATACTTGCTGGCACCTGCAACTGTCGAGCAAGCACAGTTGCAATGCGCTACGCCACAAGCGAACATAAACACGCCGATCACTGACAGCCCGGCGTGTTTGTCAACATTACTTGAAGATGAAGGATTACTTAGACATCGATAATTTCCGGTATTTACCTCTGAGGGAAAAAGAACAAACCCCACGGTCCTTATCAGAGCATTCCGAAATGTTTTACCTCGCACTTGACCGAAGCCCAGAAAATTAGATTTGTTGTTGGATACACACGGGGTAATGTTCTACTGTGGGCTACGGACATGGCGGAACGTTGCCACTACTATGAACAGCTTGAGAGAGCCTTTCTGGATAAGTATTGGTCTGAGGCCGTAGAAGAGAGGCTCAGACGTGAAGTATTCAACCCAGCTTCATTGAATAGCAAACATGAAGCTTAATGAGCTATTCTGAAAAATATTTGAATAAAACCAGATACTTGTCGAGCCCGATATCTCACGTAGACGTGCTGAGAATTTTAAAGAGCCGTCTACCTTCCCACATTAGAGAAAAACTCATTGTCATTACGGAACACGACACCAAATACTTTCTATCTGTAGTGGATTCAATAGATTTGATATGCGAAGAGAGACCAGCACACCCAAAGCCTGTTAATATGCAGATAGTGCCACAGGGATTTACGGACCAACAAAAGAACAACGGATCGTAATACAACACGGATGGCAACCTTATCCCACACAGACCTGTGGTAACGCTAACCACAGCGGCAATGGCAAAAGCCGTAAATTCAAGGATGGATATAAAAGAAATGGGCAAAAATTTAACAAAAACAATTATAACGGGCAAGTAGCGTATGGCCAGCCTCTACAATATGTACTGATACAAGCTCCGGCAATAATCAGCCGATCGCTTGGCAAACACCGAACAATATTGGACAGCCGAATAATCCATAGACAGCGGAATCCGGCCAGCATTGTAATGCACATAAGCCGAATAACACGCAAAGGCAAAGAGAATTTCAGTTAAGAGCCTTACAGGATATTATCTGGCGTAATCAAACGCCGAAAGTACCATATAATAGAAGTTACGTCTAACCCAGAGACCGATGCCACCGCGATTTCGGAAATCTTGAACCGGTCACGGTAGGCCCCTGTTCTGTGACCTAGGAGGAGAGGTAGTAATGTGAAACATGATCTTTATCAAAGTAATGAGGATACATAGGAAAACTGAAGAGAAAGGTGTACACCCTCTAAGTTGTATATTTGTATAATAATATTAGATTTAGGCTGCTGGAAAGTCACATCCCAGAATTTATGTTGTTAGTTGTTAAGGAAAACTTTTGTTTGTGTTTTCTTTCTTATATGTTAAATGTGTAAACGATAACATGAATGGTGGTAACAAAGAAGAAATTTACTTTTATGTGTCTGGAGACGTTGATACTCTAAATACAACGCTTCGCCTTGCTTGTAGCCCAATTGTAAACAAACGATGGGAATGTAATAAACAAATGATGGGCATCACTGATCTGCCTTTCCTTCTCCGTACCGACTGTAGAGTTTTCTCGACTGGAGTTGGTTTCCAGCGTTAAGCAGTGCATGAGCCATATCTGAGCCATGTACGTGTGATATCGATAGCAGCTGCTCTTCAAGAACATCTTTGGCCAGTTGCTGGATAACCAATGGACATGAGTCCACAAGGGAGCAGCAAAGTGGCGCTGAGTGGCCAGGTGTGGGCGTCCACAGAATAAATTATGATAGTTGACTTATTGGAAGCACAGTGTGCTGATCGTTATTCGCGGTTGCTAATGACATGTTTATCTTCCTGGCTGACTGATCACTAGCACAATAGTGGCAGCCTGGCCTTAGGACTGTTGGTGTCGAGACATCTATATGAGTTCGAGAAACTAGCCACTCAACCATTTGAGGGACAGGTACTTGGCTCTGCATTTCTTCCTCATCTGAAAACTTTTGGAATCCTTATACTGTGCATCAACCTCTGTCATTATGCAGCAACTTGACTTGTTAAACAGCTGTCCTGCGGCTCGGTCACCATGGTTACATCACACCTTTGAAGACTATTCTCTGTGCCTAGCATATAAGTGGATGAGAGTGCGATCGCCAATTAATTGTATCATACTATTTGTGAGTATTTTGAGCATTCACTGCGAATTGCTGCATGCGTGTTATTTATTGAATTTTCTTTCGAAGTGTACCAGGCAAGCAGTTGTTGTGCTTATTGAAAGTGCGTAGCTTGTTGCAACTCATACAAGCATTGCGTGTTAGGTTGTTAGTCCTTTCGTGAACTGTGCTCTTAAGAGCTTTGTTTTAAGACTTCCTTGCTGGTGTGCAATTTGTCTTTGTCTATGCTGTCAAGTTCATTTGTGCGTGTGTGCCTGTGTTAGTAGGAGTTTTATTAACATCATTTTGTATGTTGCAGGGGAGCAAAAAATTATTACTTTTATTATTATTGTTTTTGTAGTAAAGAAGTTCGGAAGGGGATTTCGGTGTATAGTCCTACGTGCCTGTTACCAGGCGCCTCAGCTGACAACTAATTAAAAAGTAGAGTCATCTTGACGTACTGTTTAATTTTTGATTGCAGTGGCCAATAAAGATATCTGTCTCGTTGTGTTGAGGAAACTGGCCAGATAGTTAAATTTTGTGTGCTTCTGTTGTAATTTCGGAACGTTTGAACCACATGAGCTCGACCCCTTGTGATATTGCTAACATTTGCTGTTTTTATCTATTATTCTGTCTCCCTCTGCTGCCCTTGTGGCCGAAAGTTAATTAGAGGATTTTTTATTTACTGTGCCTGGACGTTCAAACGCGTTAAGTGTAACTTTTTTATTTTTTAAATGAGTGTAAAGAGTTCCTTCTCTTTTTTTAAAAAATCTTTAATTTGCTTAAATTCCTTTACTTTACGTGTATGGTCACAAAATTTTTTGTCCACAGATTACCGATTTCGGTCTATAATGACGTAAAGTAAAGAAAATTTATTCTGTATACGGCCGGGCGTAGTGGCCGTGCGGTTCTAGGCGCTGCAGTCTGGAACCGCGAGACCGCTACGGTCGCAGGTTCGAATCCTGCCTCGGGCATGGATTTGTGTGGTGTCCTTAGGTTAGTTAGGTTTAACTAGTTCTAAGTTCTAGGGGACTAATGACCTCAGAAGTTGAGTCCCATAGTGCTCAGAGCCATTTGAACCATTTTTATTCTGTATACGAAACACTGTTTTATTCGCGTCAATGTCGCAGCTTGTTTAATTTTCTTGTTGTTGCAAGACGTTTTACCGGATTTATTATTTTCGTGAAAGAAAGCATTTTACCTACATATCTAGGTTGTAAGACCCCGTTAGCGGCGTGTATTTGCTACTCTATTTCCGCTTGTTACTGCTCTAAGGCCGGCCGGTGTGGCCGTGCGGTTAAAGGCGCTTCAGTCTGGAACCGCGTGACCGCTCTGGTCGCAGGTTCGAATCCTGCCTCGGGCATGGATGTGTGTGATGTCCTTAGGTTAGTTAGGTTTAAGTAGTTCTAAGTTCTAGGGGACTGATGACCACAGATGTTAAGTCCCATAGTGCTCAGAGCCATTTGAACCATTTTTGAACTGCTCTAAGGCACTTGTTCTAAGCCTAATTTTACGTAGACTGTAGATGGCTGTTTCTTTTGGTTAAAAAAAAAACTAAAATAAATCTTTGATAGTAACGTGGTGAGGCGGTCTTCAGTTTCTAACTTTTAACTGACAGTTGTCGGCGAATTCTTACTTAAAATGACCTTTTTATCCTCCGTTGACGTCGCCTATATTACTGTGTGGGATTCTGGGTGTGTTAAGTACAATTCTGAGGTGCTCCACGTAATTTATACTAATAGCTGACCGTTGTCCATAGACTTTTTAAGCTATTATTTATTCATTTGCCAGAAGGCAAAAGTTTTTGCCTGAGTCTTCCTGTCATTTGGCCTTAGACGACTGACCTCATATAAACCATGGCTTGATGTATTTTAATGACGGGATCTTTTTTACTACCCATTTAAACACCATGTTTCCTTAAGTCGCATTTGCTAGCTCCATATATATGACATTCGAAAAGGTTTTTACCCTTTTTTAGTGACTGTTAACCGCTGTTAACTGAAAGTAACGACAGTCTGCATACGCAACTATTCAGACAACTCCGTCTCTTACGAAACGTTTATTGATCTTGCATATCTAGGTATTACTGGCCTTCATTACTAGTTATGACTACGAGGAGCCATCTTCAAATGTCTAATACACCAATCTCGCCATTCAATCAAAATACGCTTCGTTAAACGAAAGCCAATACACAGAAGAAAATGTAGTAGAGAGGACAGTTTTCGTGTGGGAAAAAGCGTACAAAAAGTATCACTGACGTACATTGAGTTATGGGAGTCGCATAGGAAGCAGATTATTCTGCCGATTTATATTTCCTCAATAAATAGGAAACGCTGTATTTCAAGAAGAAAATTAACTTTCTGTTACTATTGGTTGCGATATTGGGAAATAAGGTTTGCAAATAAATGTGGTTGACACGGTGGTAAGAATTTTTCCGCACAAACCGAATGGATATGTGATGGTAACGGGAAGGTAGTTTTTCGTGCAGACGATTGTTTGGCAGCGTACGTCTCTGTGTTGCAGCACGTGATGAGTATCTGTCACGGATTCCCTGAGTTTGCAAATCGGTTTGGCGGCGCTGTACACGGTCATTAGTCTCCGAACAGCGGCTGCACACTTGCCATTCGATTAGGTGTATGTAGCAACGGCTGCCGCGCACTGCCAGCAGCCGATGGTATCGACCACCCGCAAGGTGTTTACTGGAATGCGACGCGGCTCTGTGACAAGCGGCTGCATCGTGTGCCAACAGCCCGTGAGAACCACTTGCGGCTTCTCTGGGGGCAGGAGTACTTTGTTGTCATGTTGTACCGTGACTGGCCGTACGAGCAGCTATTTCTGTAAATTCTCTGACACACTGGTGTTTTCTATCCGGTTCTTTTTAATCGGAGACCTTTCAACTTGTTTGATGTCGCCCTCCATCTTTTCCTGTTTTGTGCCAAGATATTGGACTAAAGCTACATACCAGCCTACCGCTTTATTATAGATAACGCTGTTAATATGTTCTAATCTTTGTCTGATGCTACATCTTTTCTCTTTTACTGTTTTTTCCAGCAATTTGGTTAATTATTCATTGTTTCAGTGCCAACGTTCACACAAGTTTTTCCCATTCTTCTGTTGAGGGTTAATGATATGCTTAACTCCTCGCCTATTCTTTCTAATAACCACTTTCATGACTTACATATTTCTTTATCAGTAACTTCTTTCTCAGTAGTTAAGCAAAGTCGTACGACATTATCGGCTAGGAGACGAAGAGGGGCAGGTTCGGCCACCAAATTGGAGAGGCTTCTCCTATCCTTTACGAACACTGTCACCTTTCCTTCACATTGTGCCTTAAGTGTGCTGATACGAATAGATAACCAAAGTAAGTGTGCATTTAATGTGGTGTCATTTTTTTGTTGTATGATGATAAAAGACGAGAGAGGGTGAAACCCGGTGCCGGACCATAGCCCATTTCTCTCGAATAGCACTAACGGGGCCGTCTTGAAGTCCCCACCCGACGGACGGGACACCATCAGTATAACATTCTGGCACTCCATAAGAGGCTGCGGACGTTAGCGCTGAGTCTACTGTTCAGGAACTGCAGGCTACCATCCCTCCTCCCCTTTGTCGGAAAGACAGAGGGAAAAGGTGGCGTACACAGGAAGTTAGGCCTCCAAGTATCTGCCACGCCCGACGTTGTTCAACTCCCTTGATCTAATTGGAACCGGCGTATTCAAGGAGGCAATTGCATTGACTTTTTCAATACTCATCTGACCACGAGAAATGTCAAACGTGCGACTACGCACATAATGGAGGTAACAAAAAGCGGCATTCTTAGAGCAGCTCAGTAGAGCGCACTCTGCCTCAAATTGTATACAAGGCATCGCGCCTTACATACCCAGCCCAGTCTTGTCAGCATGCCTCGAACGGTTATTTACACCTTAGATCGTGTACGCAGTGTCACTTTTGGGACCTGGATCAGTATAGGCAGGCTTTTCTCACTGAAAGTGCTGAAATTGCCTGACGCCTGGTGATTGTCGTACAGAGTATGGAGGTGACCGGGCACAAATAAGCATCTTATGCACTCAGTCTCAAGCGCTCCACGTGGAGGTGAGTCAGTTACGTTTTCGATCGGTATAGTGTCGGAAGGTCATCAGAAAGTTATTCAATATCAGGGCAGGATTCTTAACCTATTGTCCATCTTTATAGTCAGCGTTCCGGCGGTGGCTTTAGTATTTGATGGAGGATTGAGACATGTTACATTGCAGAGGGTAGAACAACACGATATTGAACGTTACCAAGCAGCAGAATTTGATTTAAAGAGTGAGTAAACATTTGCGATTTCGAACAGGCTGCTTCTATTTTGTTCGTTGCTTTGTTTTTATTTGATAGTAAAGTTATTTTCTTAGTTTCATAAGGCTTATTCTTTTATACGATGATCCCGTTTAATCTGTTCGCAAATATGCAGGAGATGGGAGAAGTGTTTTTGAGCATCTCAAAAACGTTAATTTTGTTCGTTCTTCGTAAGGAACATACAAGGCATTGGCAGGTCAGATATATCTTTTATAATTATCCTCACTCCATGGGTACCTTTCATTTTGATATGTGAGTTTCATAGCTAAAATGTACCTGTTTTACGTGGCTTGCTCGAATGCAGAAAGATTGTCAGGATAAGAGCGAGCGACGATTTGGGATGAAACCCGATATCAGCACATATTATTCTGCTCTTGAATAGAATCCAGGTTAGTGTCGCAATTCGACAGGTGAGCATCATCATCAGTGTCACGTGTTCCTATTTCCTGCATATCCATAGAGAGTTTTGATTGGTTGGTTGGTTGGTTCGGGGAGGGGACCCAACAGCGGGGACATCGGTCCCATTGGATTAGGGAAGGATGGGGAACTAAGACGGCCGTGCCTTTTCACAGGTATCATCCCGACATTTACCTGAAGCTATTTAGGGAAATCACGGAAAACCTAAATCAGGATGGCTGGATGCGGGCTCGAACCATCGTCCTTCCGAACGCGAGTCCAGTGTGCTAATCACTGCGCCACCTCGCTAGTAGAGAGTTTTTTGTCAACGGCTGCCAATTGGCAAAAAGTAATAGTTTTGAGATGAATCGTTTGAGGCTGAAAACTTGTAGTTATATGAGAATCAGACATTACTTTTGAATAAAGCATCAACCTCCTTTCAGCTTCACGGGTAATTCACAATGCTCGTAATGAATAAGTGTCGGCTGTGATCTACGACTTGATCGTCGCCTCACAAAAAAACAATTGCAAGGTCCCGTTGACTTCCCTAATAACAACTAAAGGATAAGCCCATAAGTGCATATGAGCTTATTCATTCCGAGATACTCTGATTTGACCAGTTCTAGCTTCACAAATACTTAAATGGTGCATGGGATGGATCATGCCTATAACAACGCGGTCACTGCTAACAGATATGATGTGTAAATTTCGTTAACGTTCCTCGGCTTGAAAGTGTTGGAAAGCGCTGCAAGCTAGTGTCATAGATCATCCAAAACCTTGGACGGCACAACATCAGACGATGAAGTGGTTCACCGATCAAGAATCCAGAAGTCTTAAAGTGATCTCGGGGCAACGTCCTTGCCGCAGTGGATACACTGGTTCGCATCAGATCACCACAGTTAAGCGCTGTCGGGCGTGGCCGGCACTTGGATGGCTGACCATCCGTGCCGGTATGCGCTGTTGCCATTTTTCGGGGTGCACTCAGCCTCGTGGTGCCAATTGAGGAGCTACTCGATCGAATAGTAGCAGCTCCGGTCAAAGAAAACCATCGTAACGACTGTGAGAGCGGTGTGCTGACCACACGCCCCTCCTAGGCGCATCCACAGCTGAGGATGACACGGCGGTAGGATGGTCCCGACGGGCCACTTGTGGCCTGAAGACGGAATGCTTTAAACTGATTTCGACTAAATATCTCTTTATAATTTGGACTGGTGAGTACCAAGAATGGAAGTGTAAGGACTGCCGTCTACAACGATAGCTCCATTGTACGAGGGTTGCCCAGGAAGTAATGCACTGCATTTTTTTTCCTCAGCTGAAAAGAAGGCTATGAATGCGAAACGCTACGTATGTATTATTTGAAGTCTCCAGAGTGAGCGTGTCAAATTTTCGTCGTTTCCGACAGTTAGCGCAGCTGCGGGACAGTTTCAAAATGGCGTCTGTAGGGATGTACGTACAGGCAACGTGCCGTCATTGAATTTCTCACTGTAGAGAAAGAAACTGTGCGGAACATTCACAAACGCTTGTGTGAAGTCTATGGTGCATTCGCTGTCGGTAGAAATACAGTTAGTCGCTGGGCGCGGAGGGTGAGGTCATCAGGAGGCGGTTCGGCGGAGCTCCACGATTTGCAGAGATCGAGGAGACCATCCTCTGCTGTCACACCTGACAAGTTGGAGCAAGCTGATGTCATTTTCGAGGACAGGCGCATTACGAATCGGCAGTTGGCGCTGCATCTGCCAGTCAGCAAGGAAGCGTGGATGCAATTCGATATTCAAAAGAGTGTGCAAGATGGGTCTCACGGTGTCTAAAGGTGGATCACAAACTACACAGAAGAAACATTTACCTTAATTTGTTACACTGTTTTGAAGCTGAGGGGGAGGCCTTCTTGTCCCGGATTGTGAAAGATGGTGAAACCGGGGTTTTTCCCTCTGTCCCGGAAGACTCAACCCTTTTTTGGGGCCGGCCGTTGTGGCCGAGCGGTTCTAGGCGCTTCAGTCTGGAACCGCGCGACCGCTACGGTCGCAGGTTCGAATCGTGCCTCGGGCATGGATGTGTGTGAGGTCCTTAGGTTAGTTAGGTTTAAGTAGTTCTAAGTTCTAGGGGACTGATAACCTCAGATGTTGAGTCCCATAGTGCTCAGAGCCATTTGAACCTTTTTTAAGGACATCGTGCGCCTTCAGTTCCACTGAACCTGATCTCACCCCTTTGGAGTGTAGCGTGACAGCAATGTCTGCTCTGGCATACAGTGTGGAACCATTAGGGACCGTTTGTAACCATTCCGAAGCAGAAAAGCGTGTTTGTTCTTTTTCATCCGTCCTTTTTTGCTTCCTTCTGTGGCGTACGTTCGGTCGGTTCGATATTGACGATGATTTTGTGTGCAGTTCAGACGTTCCTCCCAAAAGAATCGCGGTCCCGCGTATTTCATCTGTGGAGTGCATTTCCAGTTACCGCGCCACACCTGTTATCCGCACCGTAGCAATATTCTGTCTGCGGGAATCTTTAAACATGTAATCTCTGTTGACAATGCGAATCTCTTGTTGGACAGTGGTCTTGGCGTTGGACTACATGTGTAAATTATTTTCTGAGTTGCCTACGTATATTTGGACGAATTTGTAAAGAAATGTTTTCAAGGGAACAACGGTATAAATATTGGTGGAAAAACAATAGGCAGTGTAAAATTCGCTAAATACAGAGTGCTTTTGATTGAAGATGTACTGAGCATAACCAAATGGTAGAACGTCTGAATGCAGCATGCTAAGATTGTAGGATCAGAACCAAGAAAATGAACAATATAGACTACAGTGCAAAAGAAAAAAAAGTTAATTGGCCTTTTGTAAACTGTGTAATGTGTTAAAGAAATAAAAACAGATTTGCAATACAATACATAAGCAAGCATTCAACAAGAAAAAGCTACTATATGGAAAACTGAACTGACAACTGAGGAAAAAAAAAACTGATGAAATACTTATGTGGAGTTTGGCATTATATGGCTCGGAAACGTGGACGGTAATGGACGAATGGACGAAGACTGGAGGCATCTGGGACATGGCTATGAAGGAAGATGAAGATGATTACTAGACAGAAAGAGTTAAAAATGAAGAAGTATTGGAAAAGTTAGCGAAGATTACACAATAAAAGAGTTTATAAGCACAATGACTAAGAAGATAATGCTTATTTCCAGATGCTTTAGAAGGAATGGTGAAAGAAGAAGAATGTTATGTAAATCATCTAGAAGACAAGGGAGTCCTTATGCCAGAAAGAGAAGATAAGCCGTCGTGAGCAATGGACGTAATTTACGTCATTTAGTTTCAGTATGAATGGACGCCGAGAAATTACGGATAAAGTGTAAACTGATGGTAAATGGCGCCATGTATCTGTGTTAAGGAAGTGGATTAAGGATGGAAAAGACTGAGACTAATGAAATTTGAAAAATGCTGAGGAAGCTAGTTTATTGTCCTCCAGGTTCAAAACAGACCGCGCAAATGTCGACAAGCAAAACTTGGTAGAAATTCGTCCGTCTGAAAGAAGATCGATGCGTGAAGTATCCGTCGTTTTATCGTCGTACTGACTAAGAAGCTATGCAGGTCTGAATGGTATAGCATTTCGGTTTTGCAGTGAGTACCCTGCTGCATTGGATGTGTGTGTTGTTCTTAGCATAAGTTAGGGGACCAATGACCTCAGCAGTTTGGTCCCTTAGGAATTCACACACATTTGGACATTTGAGAAAAGAATCAGGAGTGCCCTAGGGAAGTGTAAATACATGATCTGTGGGATAAGGTGAGCGGCAACCTGCGGCTGTTAGCTGATGGCGCTGTGGCGCACGGGAAGATATCATACTTGACTGTAGGAGGATACAAGCCGACTGAGACAATATTTCTAAGCTTCTTCTAGATGTATAAAATGCAACTTAATGCAGATAAATAGGAAAAACAATCTCGTAATGTTCGAATAGTGCATTATTAATGTGCTGCTTGTCAGAGTCGTGTCGATTGCCGAGGAGTAACGTTGCAGAGCTGTATTAAATGGAACGACCGCGTAAGGACTGCAGTAGGGAAGACCAATGGTTGACATCGGTTTGTTGTGAGAATTTTAGGAAAGTGTAGCTGATCTATAAAGGAAGCAATTACCATCAGTTTACATTTTGTCCATAATTCATCTACGTCCATTCATTGTTTAAGAGAGATGCAAACACTAGTGCCACAGATTCTTGAGTATTGCTCGAGTGTGTGGAATCCCCAACAGCTCGTATGAAAGGAAGATATCGAAGCATTTCAAAGACGTGCTGCTAGATTAGTTACCGGTAGGTTCGATCTGAACGTATATATTACGGAGATGCTTCGTTAATTCAAATGGGAATCCCTGGAGGGAAAACAACGTTCTTTTCGCGAGGTACTATTGAGAAAATTTAGAGAACAGGCATTTGAGGTTGACTGTGGAACGATTCTACTGCCACCAGCGCACATTTCGCATAGAGACCACGAAGATAAGAGAAATTAGGGCACTTCCTGAGGCATACACACGACCGTTCTTCCCTCACTTAGTTTGCGAGAGGAACGGGAAAGGAAATAGTCAGTAGTGGCACAAAGTACTCTCCGCTATGCACCGTAAGTTGGCTTGCGGGATTTTATACGTAGAAATGGATGCAGGTCTGAAGATCTGCTTAGCGGGTAGACCAGAAAAAAAGACAGGAATAACCACTTCTTAGAATTTCAGAGTACCGCTGACCTCCAGCTGTTGCTGAGAACCAATGGAGCGTGCAACATCACTTCTTTACTCCCTCAACGTAGCGGCGAAGGAGACCCATCTGTTACTTCGGAAGAAACTGGGTACATCAACGCGCATGTGAGTCAGTGCCTTTAGAGCTAACGTTACGCACTTCTATCGCCCCGTTGAGATGAAACTGCAGTCTTCTGAAAGGGAATGAAAAAAAAAAAAAAAAACTTGTCGCACATCACACACAAGTTACACTGTTCGATAGAAATTATCAATCGCAACTGGATCCGTAATTTTTCATTTTGACGTGGGCAAATAAGACGATGCCCGATTATGGATCTATACTCGAAAACAGAGCATCACAAAAACGTAGATTTCATTCTTCTATGATTTAACCATTTGTGCGTGTCCAAACAAATAATGCAATGACTCTGTGGATGAGTAGGCTACATATACTTGTAGAAATGTAGTTGTACTTAAGATCAATTAGAGAAATCGTCTATAGAAAGTGTCAAAGTGAAGAATGACAATGACCCAGGAATTATTGAAAGGTTCTTTATTCCACTGTTAGATCGTAGATTACAAGTAGGATCGGTTCACAGAATGAGATTTTCACTCTGCAGCGGAGTGTGCGCTGATATGAAACTTCGGTTCAGCCGAAGATAAACGTCTTAACTTCTCTACAAAGAGTGTAAATAATCCAGCGAAGATGACCCTGTTAACACATCCAATTAGCATGAATCAGGTGAACTCATATATAAAATCTTGCTAGCGTAACTATCAGCGACTCAAAAGTAAGATCTTCCTTGGACAGTTAGGCGTGTCTAAATGATTCACATGCAAGCGCCCTAATATATCAGTTTCCTTAGCGCGAAAACTCCTCAGATTGTTTACGTTAAGGAGGAAAATTGCGCAGTACCCCTCGCTTTGTGATACTTTTTCTAATATTGGCACGCGCACGATGTGATCCGATAAATATAAGTAAACCGACTGACTTTTACACGAGTTGACCTAACGCTCTATTCTCAGGATTCAGGCGAATGAGCTTTGGTAACGTCGCATCTTATTTACGAACTTCCTCGACTGTCAAGCTAAATTAAAAAAAAATGTGCTTGTTGTCGCAATTGAACTATACACAAACTCAAAAGCATCGAAAAAGCTATGCAATGAAATCGGTAATTAAAATGCAAGTATTCAAAAATCTATTAGCGCAACTGATAATCATTGCTTACGTAGTAATGCAACAGAAGCACAGATGTGCTCACTTTATGTAACTAGTCGCTGGACTCCAGGGGCATCCTCTGTGATACGGGTTCCCAGACGGTACTACGCGTACCACTGGTGGTACGCCAAGGCAGTTCAGTTGGTACGCGTACAAGTAAGCAAAACACGTACTGGTATAAGGAAAATTATTCTCTTAGGTTATTTCAGTTTTAAAGTAAAACGATAATGATAAAACTAAGCTATAAGAATAGCCTCTATATAATGTTCGGGAAAATAGATTTGTCGGTTAATGATTGTTTCTCACTGTACGTAGAACACAAAAATGTTGGGTTGCACCCTTTGCACCCGTCCCTTCATTAGTCGTTGCAGCCCTGACCGGTGATAATTCATCTTGTTTTGAGGTTGGAGATATTTTAATCGAGTCTTGTCAAAGGTTCTTCGAAAGTTTTCGTGCAACTTTGAAACTGCTGTCAAGCTACGAAGTGCACCAACGAGTGGCACTGCAGTACTCATTATGCAGGAACGGTTTATTGTTCCTGCCGCTTTTTGGGCTTTACGTTAAATGGCGTCTTGATACGAGGAAAGCTTGCTTATTATAACGAGCTGTGATGAGAAGTGTGTGTTTGTGTGACTGAAACGTGATTGTGTTGAAGTTAACAACGAAGCGATTATTAAGTCTAGAAACTCCTAACTCCAAGGATGCGCTTTAAAAGCCTAAAGAAACATCTAATTGCAAATATGATGAAAGCTACTGACAGTAAATGCCGGTAACCAATTCCCAAATTCGTTGGATGCATACAAACGCTTTCAAATCAAAGCATGAGGTTTTCTTTATCAAAATGTCATCAAAGTGCGAAGGACCCTGAGTTAGTCGGTAAACCTATTGATTTTTTTCTGACGAAATCTGCGTTTTGTAGAAAACAACCCAATGCATGGCAAATTTTATTGACACTGATACTAATTTGATAAAAGCCTCATACTTGGGTAGTTTTAAATCGCAAAGGAAGGAAATCCTCCCACAGTTGGTTCTCTCTTATTGCCCCTAGGTAGAGACATTGTCTAAGGTAAAAAGAAGAACTGAAAACATGTCTTCCAATGTTGAAGAAAGTTGTTATTTCAACTGCAAGAGTCCCGTCATTTCTCTTTTCAAATAGACGAGAGTGCAGATGTCAGATATATGGCGCACTGTCTCGTTTTTCTACGTTTTGACTATCGTGAAGATAGAAGGGCTTTTATTTTCCAACAGTTTAAGTGAAATGCTACAGCAAAAACTATTTTCAATATGATTGACCTTATTTGTTAAAAGTAGGTATTCCTTGGCAAAAATGAGACACATGGGGCCACGGCGATGTATGGTCACTTAACACGGCTGGTAGCAAAAGTGAAGAAAATTGTACTTGGTTGTCGAAGCACACACTGTAGAATACACCGAGAAGCATTGACTTCTAACGATATGCCAAAAAGTTTTCACATCATTTTGAAACAACCTTTAAAGATTATAAAGTTCATCAAGGCAAGGGCTCTGAACTCACGGCTATACACGCCACTGCGTGAAGATGTGGGAGGTAAATTTAAAAGGTTGCTTGTTCATGCTGAAGTAAAGTGGCTCTCACACAGTAACATTTTAAAGCGAATATTTGAATTGAGGTGTTTAGGTTTCTCAGTGACAACAACAATGACATGAAGAATTTTTTTCGCTGATGATCAGTAGTTATCAAGATTAGCCGATTTAGCTGATTCTTCCACAGGGTTCACATTTTGACAACGGACTTATATTGAGGTGAAAGAAGGCATGGGATACCTCCTAATATCCTGTCGGACCTCCTTTTGACCCGCGTAGTGTGGCAACTCGACGTGGCGTCGATCCCATAAGACGTTGGAAATCTGCAGAAATACTGAGCCATGCCGCCTCTGCAGCTGTCCTTAATAACGAACGTGTTGCAGGTGCAGGACTTCGTGCACGAAATAACCTTTCCATTATGTCCCACAAATGTTTGATAGTATTCATGTCAGGCGACCTGGGTGATCAAATCATTCGCTCGAATTGTCCAGAATACTCTTCAAGCCAAAAGGGAATATTTGTGGCCGGATGAGAGGACGCAATGATATCCACGAAAATTTCATCGTTGTTTCGAGGCATGAAGTCCATGAATGGTTGCAAATGGTCTCCAAGCGGGCGACCATAACCATTTTCGATCAGTGACAGATGTAAACACACCATCAGTATGCACAGTACCTTTTGGCACTTGGGTCCATGAACTCGTAGAGTCTGCGCCACACTCCAACTCTACCATCAGTTCTTACCAACTGAAATCGAGATGCATCTGACCAAGCCAAGATTTTACAGTCGTCTAGGGTCTAATAGCTATGGTCACGAGCCCAGGAGAGGCGCTGGTAGGTGATTTCGTGCTGTTAGTAAGCCGACTCATGTCGGTCGTCTGCTACCATGGCTCTCTAACGCTAAATTTCGCCGCACTGTCGTAATGAATACCTTCGTCGTACGTCCCACATTGATTTCTGTGGTTATTTCACGCAGTGTTACCTGTCTATTAGCACTGAAAACTTTACACATACGTCACTACTCTCATCTACATCTACGTCGATATTCCGCAGTCCACCTTACGGTATGCGGTGGAGGGCATGTCATTTCCTTTCCTGTTCCACTCGCAAACAGAACGAGGAAAAAACGACTGTCACTATGAGATCTAATTTCTCGTATCATATCTTCGTGGTCCTTACACGAAACGTATGTCGGAGGCAACAGAATCGTTCAGCACTCAGCTTCAAATGCAGGTTCTTTAAATTTTCTCAATACTGTTCTTCGAAAAGAACGTCTCTATCCCTCCAGGGATTTCCACTTGGGTTTCCGAAGCATCTCCGAAACACTTGCGTGTTGTTTGAAACTATCAGTAAAAAATCTAGCAGCGCGCCTCTGAATTGCTTCAATGTCTTACTTTAATCCGATCTGGTACAGATTCCATACATTCGAGCTGTACTCAAGTGTAGGCCGCATTAGCATCCTATAAGTTGTCTCCTTTGCAGATGAACGACACGTTCCTAGAATTCTCCCAGTAAACCGAAGTCGACCATTCGCCTTGCCTAGCACAATCCTCACATGCTCGTTCCATTACATATTGCCTTTCAAAATTACGCCCAGATATTTAAACATGTAACTATGTCATGCAACACTCTACTAACGCTGTATCCGAATATTACGGTTTTTTTCCTTACTCATCCGCATTAATTTACATTGCTCTTATTTATAGCTAACTGCCATTCATCACGCCTACTAGAAATTTTGTCTAAGTCATCTTGTATCCTCCTACAGTCACTCAACTTCGTCACCTTACCGTACACCAGACCATCATCAGCAAACAACCGCATATTGCCCCACACTGTCCACCAAATCGTTTATGTACCGTATACAGAGAATAATAGCAGTCCTGCCCCACTTATCTGGAGCACTCCTGACGATACTCTTGTCTCTGATAACGCTCGTCGTTGAGGACAACGTATTGGGATCTACTAGTTAAGAAGACTTCGAGTCACTCACATGTATGTGAACTTGTACCATATGCTCATATCTTCTTTAACAGTCTGCTTTGGGGCTTCCTGTCAAAAGCTTTCCGGAAATCTAGGAATACAGAATCTGCCTGTTACCCTCCATCTATTGTTCGCAGTATAGCATGTGAGAAAGAAAGGACAACATGAGTTTCGTGGAGCGATGTTTTCTAAAACAATTCAAATTCGTAGACATAAGCTTCTCGGTCTTAAGAAAATTTATTATATTCCAACTGAGAATATTTTCTAGGATTCTGCAGCAAACCGATGTTAGGTTCATGATCAATGCAAGCTAAGTAAGGGGCCATTGCCATAGAGTACCTTTTGAAGAACCGAACTGGGATTCCATCCGGGCCTAGTGATTCCATTGTTTCCAACTTCTTCAGCTGTTTATCTACGCCAGGGATGAGTCTGTTCGATGGTCAAGCAACGATACGTATGTAAGACTCTCCTGCGTGAAATTTAAATTCCGGCTTTCGCTTTGGTATCTTCAACTGCCACACCAGACTGGTCAACGAGTGACTGGATGCAAGCGATTTTACATAGGACCAGAATTTTCTCGGGTTTTCTGCCAAATATTTTGCTTAAGTATGACAATGGTATTCCTATGCTTCGCACATAGCTCTTTTCACAGGCGCACGAATCCGTACTAACCTCTGCTTCTCGTCCTTTTCGAGTTCTCTTTTGAACCGAGCGTGCAACAGCCTCTACTTCCTCAGCATTTTCCGAATCTCATTATTACACCATCGTGGGTCTATTCCGTCCTTAACCCACTTACTAGAAACAAAATTTCACAGAGTACGATTAACAACCTGATTAAACTTTGCTCACAATTCCTCTACATACATCCATTCTGGAAACATCCCCCAGGCTGTGGCTAAGCGATGTCTCCGCAATATCCTTTTTTTCAGGGGTGCTAGTTCTGCAAGTTTCGCAGGAGAGCTTCTGTAAAGTTTGGAAGGTAGGAGACGAGGTACTGGCTGAAGTAAAGCTGTGAGGACGGGGCGTGAGTCGTGCTTGGGTGGCTCAATTGGACAGTCTGCGGTCGGCAGGGCAGCAGTGCGCACCGCGCTCGGCCGTCCACGCCGCTGCGCGCGCGGAGTGTTTTGTTTACTTCCTCGTCACAGCGCTTCTCAGTCGAACAAGCTGTAATGGCCAACTCTTACAGGAGCAACACTCTTAAGTTCACCTTCTCAAACGAATACGCACGACCCAAAGCACTGGCCGTCGAACGCTTCCTACGCAAAGACGTGAAGATCCCTCGTGACGAACTCATCGGCATACACCTATCGATCATTAGCAGCGTCGTTTATGTTAAGATGACTTCCTACGCTGCCTGCAACGAGATTATTCAAAGGACGCGACATGGACTAAAATTTCGGCACCCCGACGGAAACGTCGGGCCCGTGGATGTCGACCACGCAGGACTTGGCCTTCGGACGATCCGTGTATTCGAACTGCCTTTCGAGGTGAATGAAGATGAAGTCATCGCGGCGCTAAGCCCGTTCGGAAAAGTCCAGAGCCACGTAGCCGAGACATGGGCACAGTTTACGACGTATCCGGTGCTTAATGGTGTGAGACAAGTCCGAATCGATCTCAAACGGCACGTTCCATCGTACATTTCCATCGGCGGCTGCCGTGCGGTGGTTATTTACGACGGACAACCTCGAACATGTTCCGGTTGTGGCAAAGAAGGCCACGTCCGTAATGAATGCCTGTAACGCCGCATCACACAACTAAGGCACGACGATACGAACACCGACAGAACCACGACCACCCTTCCAGTCACCTATGCGGCGACACTGCACGTCCAGCCCTCACAAGACGCCGTTCATGAACGTCTCTCTGGTCCGATACACCCGGAGGCGTCCCAGCACCTTCACACCGGCGATGCCGCCCGTGAACATGTCCAACAGCCGGACACACACACGCTAGAAGATCACAAGGATACCAATGAAAGTGTTCTGGAGAATGACGACCGCATCATAGCACCCGCGGCTTTTGTACCGGAACGGCGTGAATCTCTTCCTTCCTCAGACACCTAAACTCATTGCCGAAAGCAGAAGTCGCCCAAACGACGAAAAAAAACGCCGCAAGGCGTCAGAATCGACCATTGAGCCACCTCCACAGGACGAAGAGATGGCGCATCACTCTGACGGAGAACACGATAATACTTTCTCCTCTGCCACGGAGACGCGTCATCCACAAGACGGTGAACCGTCCAACAGAGATCGCGCGCAAGCCCCGCGCCCAGAAGCCATGGAACATAGCACGCCTGTTGTCACCGACGCAATTGAGCGGACTCGGCCAGCGCTGCCACCTCTCGCCGATGTCAAACCTGTCGGACATTTTTCATGGGCGGATGACACGGATTTCCCACCTCCATCTGATGCGGAAATGAGATCTGTTCCTCCGTTAGACCAACACTAAAAGGGGGGAAGTTTCTACGGCGACTCCTGCGACTTCTATGGACTTCCAGCATCCACCACGACAATCTTCACCAGCTACGCACCTATCGACAGCACGGATCTCCCATCAGGCGTACCGAATAGCTACTATCAGTACTAATCATATCGGCTCCCACGTTAAACTTCAACTGCTCCGTGACACGCTAAGAGCAGCGGACATCGACATCGCCCTGTTACAATAACTGAGGACAGCAACTTGGAGTGGGTTTTATGGATGAGACGTACGCCGCCCCTGCAGCTATGGAACACACAGGCGCAGCCATCCTCCTACGAGAAGGGATTGCAGTTTCCGATGTCACATACCTCCCAACGGCGCGAGGGGTGGCCATAACAGTTGAAGGAATCAAAATCATAAATCTCTACGCCCCATCGGGCACTGATAAACGGAGGGATCGCTCCCAGTTCTACGCAGATCACGCCTTTATTCCTCGGCCGATTCGATCATCTCATCTTAGGTGGAAATTTCAACTGTGTTCTCGAGCGCACAGACTAATACCCCTATTTCACCACATGTCCGGAACTTCGCTTCCTCGTTCGCCGCTTTCGTCTCCTCGACACATGGCGAGTGGTAGACGGTGACCGCCCGGGGTATACACACATCACGAGCCACTCCGCCAGCCGACTTGATAGAATATACATCTCTGACGCTCTAAAATCAGTTCTCCTCGACGCGGAACTTTGGCCGTCTGCCTTTTCGGATCATGACATCTACATCTGTACCATGAACCTACGTCGACAATCTATATGGCGCAGTGCAGGACCTTGGAAACTCAATGTCTCGCTACTGCGGGACCCTGAATGTCGACAACAGGTCACCGACACGTGGCATACTGAAACACGTATGTAACGCAGCAGCGATGGCGAGGCATTGCAGCGTCTCTGACCAGAGAGCCTGCGCTTGACCGCGCGAGTGTTGCGAGCGGTTCTCAGTCTGTAGCTTTGTTTAGTTGCGTGGAGTACTCAGTACGCTAGTAGTCGTCATGTAGCGCAGTCGGTCAGTAGTAGTCGTGCAGTGCAGTTCGCTACTAGTCGTCATGTAGTGCAGTTCGCTAGTAGTCGTCATGCAGAGCGGTCGGTCAGTAGTAGCAGCCCAGTGCGGTTGTGTGATGTAGGCGGTCGGCAACACTGGTCAAGATGCTGAATGAGGTATACTGTTAATTAATATAATCATTAGATAATGTAAAATTTATTTATTGTAATCAATCTCCAACAAGTCCCCCAATAATAATTTTGATTTCAAAAGCATTTTTTCAAAAATTTAATTTTTTATTGAACTAAAGATTTCGTTGCACTTCCCATTTCATTCCACTCCCGTTAAAGAAAAATTTCAGTAAAATCACAGAAAAAAGGGATATTATTATTTGCAATGCAGTTCCTCCAAGCCGTGCGCAAGAATAAGAGCAGAGATTTGACATCCAGTTATACTGAGGTAAGAATCTAATTCTGATTTTTTGCACAGGGCCAAAGACCGATATTTCGGTTTAATTGAATTTTCTTATCACTGAATTGACCTTAATTTTTTGTGAAGAACTTATATTTGAGTCAGATTGCTAATTTTTGTTTAATTGTCATTGTCAGTAGATTCCATTGTGGGGAGGTTACACTTGGCTCCTATTCATTTATTATTTCTTTCTTTTAAATTTCGGTGGGGAGGTTACACTTGGCGACACCCAGTCCAGGATCGTATTTCGTTGAGAGTCTTTTGAAAAACAGTCAGATATCTGCTCTTATTTGCTTAGATATAATTAGGATTTGGCGCTACGCTTTTATTAACTTGTGACTTTCTTTCCACAGATCAACGACAATTCGTTTGCTCTGTTGTATTTGTGTGTTGTTTTTGCATTGTGCTTATTTGTTTTGTGAATAATTGTGACTATTGCAAAAATGCCGCGAAAGACTGTGAATAGTGTATCGCGAAGTATTGTGAATGAAATTACCGACTTAAACAACGTGACCGATAGTAATTGTGATACGCAGTGTAACGATGACAATCCTGCGTTCACTAACAATCAGTGCATCCCAACCACTAGTGATGACTTTTATCTTGATAATGAACAAACGAACTCAATTGTCTCGTCTGTTAATTTGACGACAATTGATGACGCAGAACGCTCTATTGTAATGAGCGCTGCCGAGCTTAATTCAAGTAACGTACAGACAAGTTTGTCTAATGAAATTGAACAGGATGCACAAAGTAGGACGGATTTATTTAATTCCGAAATAGTGTCTGACAATGTACATCCGACTGATAATCCTTTTGGTAAGTTGCAGAATGACCAAATGGTCACACAAAGCGCGACAACTGCAGGTACACCATTAAACAGCACTGAGAATAGAAATGCTAATTTTGGTTCGGATCAAATTATGACACTATTGCTGCAACGAGTTAACCAACTTATGGAAAAACAAGACAACAATTTCAAACAACTTAGGGAAGATAACAAACACTTAAATGAGAAACTTGACAATAATGACGAAAATCTCAAACAACTTAGTGAACAGGTCAAACAAGATAATGAAAAACTCAAACAACAACTTGACGAAAGTTTCGACAACCATTCCAAACAACTTAGCGAAGCAATTGATAAAAGTTTCGAACTCACAAACGAAAAACAAGACGATCTTAAAGAACAGAACAAACAAGTTAGTGAGCAGATTACAGCTGTTACCGTGCAATGTCGGGACAATAAAGTACAATTACGTGTAGATACTAAGACTTGTGCTAATAACAGTAATGAAGAAGTTGGCACTGTTGCACAAGAATTAAGTAGCACACGTGTAGACACAACAGAATCACATAAAGACGGGATTATTGCAGTCACCGAACAATGTTCAGCAAACGAAACACAGATACACGAAATTAATGCAATCACTGAACAATGCCCTAAAAACGCAGTACAGATTCGCGACGAAGTTAATTTAGAGTCAGTGGAAGTTTCACACACTCCGAATACGGAAGTCAATAATAAAAGTGAACGACAGAACAACCAAAATGTCGAAAGTTTTCAAGTAACAGAATGAAAAACTATTTCAGTCACCAATACGTCACAGAATCCGCCACGTTACGAGCATTTGTCAGAGTCACGCAGCGTGTATAATGTGAACAATTTACAGAGACTACGCGAATTAAAATCCGAAAAGCCACGCGACTTAAAATCTGAAAAGCTATGCAACTTGAAATCCGAAATGACACAGACGAACAGATTCACACACAAACCCGAACGTGTTCTCAAATTCAGTGACGAGAACGTTGATAATAAGCAGCTTGCATTTGTAAGAAAATGTAAGGAGTTTAATAATGACAGCGTACAGGTACACGCTTTACACTGTATACGACAATTTATCTTTGTACATTCACCGCTATTACCTGTAATGCAGAAACTAGCTTTGAATCTGAGGCGACAATTTGCTATTGTATTTTCATCAGCATTATCTATTATGCAGAAATTGGAATTAACATGGTTACAACAATTTGGTTTTGGAATTTTACCGCCATTGCCTGCAACGCAAAAGCTAAAATTTATTTGCAGTGCGTAATTGACCTCAGGGGATTCATTACGCTTTAATGAATATGTGCCGTAGCGAGCATAGGGCCCCGAGCTGTAGTAGTGCTGTTTCATCTTTAGTTTTCTGCACTGCTGCCTTTTCTTCTACTATCCTTTATATCTATCAAAACTGCTCTTTAACTATTGCTCTATCTAGTATTAAGAAACATGTAATGAATATCCGATGTGACAAACTTTTACCGAATGTGACAATTTTCAGTAGGCACTCCCGTAATGACAACTACTGCCGTAATTTTAATAACAGATAAAATCGCAATCATCAGTATGTGCAAAATTATCAGCAATAGCAAACCACATTTTAGTAACAATAGATGTTTTTCACTACAATAGCATGAAAGTCAACCGCTTAGCATACCTAACCAACAATGCAGTCTACAAGGTCAACCAAACTTTAATGTTTCGCCGCGTGCACGTATAGTCCCAGCTCCAACAAATAGTAACGCATGGCAGCAAAGAAATAACTACGTACAGACAACACACTATTTCAACTCGTATCGCAATGCGCCGTATAGAAATTACTATCATGACAGACGTAAAAATGATGAGCACAATTTTCAGCGTACATTTAATAACAGTCGATCTTATGAGCAGCAACAACATCAGCAACAACGAATAATCATGAATGAAACAGACAATAGGTGTCATCCATAGCGTAACACGTCAGTAAGAAATAACAGAACAGTTCATATAGTGGATATGCCACAACATTCTCCCGTAAATAATAACACGTACGATAGATTTTAACCAGATACAGCACAGATTGCATATTACAGTAACGCAAACATTACTTTTGACACGCAGAATTTTGCTCACGAGAATGTTATTTGAAACATGCTCTGTTGAATGCACCACTTTTATCGCACCCAGATCTTACCAGAAATTTTTCCATTGCCACCGACAGTTCCAACACCGCTTTAGGCGTACATATTTTCCAGGAAATTGAAGAAGATGGCTCTACAGTAATTAAAAACATCGCATTTGCAAGCCGCATTTTGTCACCTGCTGAACGAAATTACTCCGTTACAGAATTGGAAACATTATGTGTTGTATGGGCTTTTACGAGATTTAGGCATTTTCTTTATGGCAGACATACCACCGTCTACACGGACCACAGAGCGATACAATTTTTACTTTCGGCTAAATTCACTCACGACAGGTTAAGTAGATGGAAACTATATTTACAAGAATTAAATTTTACGATTGTCCACATTCCTGGCACACAAAATGTTATAGCAGACGCACTATCGCGTTCTCTCGGCAACAATCAGCAAGACGTAGCAACCAACTTCTGCAAAACAAATTTCAGTGTCATGTACATTCAACAAGTTGCATTTGAAAACTTTATTTCATCGTCATTACAGGACATAGCAAAGGAGCAAAATAAAGACAACGTGTGGAAAGAAATTAAACACCTTTGGCAAGATAGGAATAATGTTACGATTAGGAACCACTACACTGTACGCAATGACATTCTGTTTCGCCGCTCTCATCCTGACAGCAACAATTGGTTATTATGCATTCCTGACGAACTGGTTAACAAATTAATTTGGTACACTCATTTAAGTTACGCACATTACGGAGCACGAAAATGTTTTCTTATACTGAGACAGAACTGTTATTTTGCCAACATGGAGAAACGTATACGACGAGTTTTGGCGTCTTGTAAAATTTGCCAGAAAGCTAGATCAGACACCACTTCACATATTCCTCCATTATATCCCATTGTACCTGTTAAACTAAGACACATGGCCGCAGTAGATATTTTTGGTCCGATTCCGAGAACTAACAGAGGTTTTTGCTATATCTTTGTCGCTGTTGAGCTCACTTCAAAATTTGTTACTTTCACTCCGTTACGCAAAGCTACTGCTAAAACTGTTTCGAAAGCATTTGTAAAACATTTTCTGTCTCATGTAGGGCATGTGATGAAAGTAATTTCTGACAATGGATCACAATTTCGATGCGTATGGACACGCATGTTACGAGCTAGAAACATTTCTCCGATCTATATATCCAAGTACCACGCTTCTTCGAACCCCTATGAAAGATTAATGAAAGAAATTGGTAAGCTGTGCCGAATTTACTGCCACAAAAGACATATTGATTGGGATACACACATACTCTCATTCCAAGATGTAATTAATTCCATTCCAAATGAATCCACTATGCTATCTCCGTCTGTTATACTGAAAAACGTTGAACCACCAAACAAAATTAAAGAATTAGTAAAATTCCCCAAATGTCGGCGACTAAGACACCACGAAATAATTGACATTGCGCTGAACAACATCAAACGTGCCGCAGAGCGCCGGAGAAGACAGCAAAAACAGGTTTGTACACGCCGCGACTTTTACGTTGGACAGAAGATATTGATACGTACACACTATTTATCCAGTAAATTAAAAGGTAAGTGCAGTAAATTTGAACTTCTATACGCAGGTCCATATCGGATTCGCAGCATCCCTCACCCCAATGTTGTACACGTCGAAACTTTGAGAACTAGAAAATCGAAAGGCAATCACCATATCTCAAACATTAAACCGTTTATTGAATGAAGACACTTTATGATTCAACACACTATGATGCGATTTACTAATGCAATTATTTCACCTGACTAATTACTGATGATTATCGTATTTTTTCTTGGCAAGTGCCCGGCAAGGTAAGGTTAGCAGGTCGCTTTTCTTGTCGTTACACATCAGACCGTGCAAATTTTCCACTTTTTTTGTGTATGATTATACTCCAGTTTTATTTGTATGCACTGTGAGGTAGTTAGGATATAACACACACCAGTCGGCTTTGACATTTTTTTTGACTTATGACATCTCAACATCGTGACTGTTTTACATTTTTTTGCTGCTGCATTGTGATATTCTCTGTACATCTTTGACATATTACGTTTTCTGTCATGTTATGCTGTATGCTTAATTGTGTCTCCATAAACCAGTCATTATTTAGTGGGTATATGATTTAAATGCAGGACATTAATCTTTGTTCATCAATTTCAGAAAGGAATGATGATTCTAAGAAATAAATTTAACATAAATGGGAATTTCATCTACGGAATAAACGAAAGAAGATGCAATAACTTTATGAGGAAGAGTAAATGGATCAGGATTAACAAGCATTAACAAGAATATACTATACTCATCGTAGAATAGCAGTCTTAACTAATTTTTTCTTTCAGAATACAAGGTGATTGATGCAGGCTGTCAGAGAGAACTACACATCTTAGTTTTTAGTGATGAAATATGCTAGAGATAAGGAATAGTTGTATAATGAGTAATGAAGTGATTTTTGCAGATGATAATGAATGCTGACGAATAATGATGAAGGATTATGAATAATGAAGTTTTTCTTTACAGGTGATGATAATAGTGAAGTTATGATGATATGGATAATGAAGTTTTCTTTACAGATGAGGATAATGTTGAAGTTATGTATTTATGCTATGTAGTTATTTAAGTATTTGTTGCAGTTTGTTTTGACAGCAGGTGTTACATTGCATAGTAGGATGGCAGAAAGTTTTGGAAAGGACAGCTATGGAACACATTTTATACACATTTCACTACTTGTTAATTCGAAGTTCACTACTTTTCAGCACAGTGTGCGTTTCTTCTTTCAGGTCAATAATCCATTTTGTATTTTTTCCAGGAGAAGTTTTTCATGATACTTACTAAACCTGTTACTTATTATACCTGTTCTAGTACTTGCATTTTTATTTTTTACCCATTTGTGTTTATCATTTATGAAGGAGATCACATATACTGCCTTGTTACATAACCTTGCTACAGCTGACTCATGACGAATGACGTTACCTATCCTCATTTGCAGCAATAGGTCAAAAGCAAATAGTGTTATGCCTCAGCAATTAATTATCGATCCCAACGCAATGCATTGCTAACAAAAAAAAAAAATGTATTACCAGTCCCAAATAGTGATATCAGTTTGAGAAAGTTCTGAGTAATGCTGATCAGCTCTGAATAGTATGTCACTTGAGTAATGACCTCTTAATGAGACAAAAAGAATATATAAAAATAATGCCTTGTAACTGGCTAATAACTGCCACTGTTTATTGTAATGAGACTACTTATAATGCGCATGATTATTAATGCTATGACTGTAATTAACTGATCTTAATAATGACTTTGTAATGATCTGAATACTACTGAATGAGGAACACTGTTTATTGTAATGAGACTACTTATAATGCCCATGATTATTAATGCTATGACTGTAATAACTGATTTTTTATAATGATTTCGTAATGATCTGAATAATACTGAATGATGAACTATGTTTTATTCCATTCAATACTTGCTGGCCACTGAGTGCCAATAATTAATGTCAATCAACGAATTATGTTATTAATTATGCCATTAATTAGCTCTTGTTTTCAATGTTCATACTCTGTTATTGGAAATGAATGTGACTGTTTCATAATGCTTTGTAATTAGGAAAAGGCTAATGATTATTATTGAAATGACAAATGATTAATTAACTGACACATAATTAATTAACTATGCTATACTTTGTAACCGGAAAAGAATATGATTCTTACTATATTGAAATGACAAATGATGCTATGCTTTGTAACTAGAAGGCTAATGAATCTTAATTACTGTTTAATAATGCTTTGTAATTAGAAGAAGGCTAATGATTTTTACTAGATTGGAATGACACATAATTAATTAACTATGCTATTGTTTCATACTGCTTTGTGGTTAGGAAAAAGCTAATGATTATTACTATTGGAATGACAAATGATTAATTAACCATGCTATACTTCGTAACTAGTAAAAGAAGGGTACTGATTCTATGTAAAACAATTAATGAACATTTTTCTGTAATACTACATACTTGGTACAGAAATGTAATAACTGGGCTATGAATGCCACAAACTACTAATGAAGACTGTAATTGTCAATATTATGTGACTTAATGTCCTTCACCTCATAAGCTAACTACCCTGAATTACTGCAATGTCCATTTGTCCTGTTTATCCCAGTGATCATGGAGCACTATATTTGGTTTTGCACTAATTCTACGTTGGTGTGCCTTGTAAGAGCGTGGTGTTGACACGACATGCTGTCCACCACCATGAGCGATGAAGACATTATTATGGTCCCACTGTTTGGTGTACCTAATGTACTGCCAAAATGAAAACATGGAACATTACTACGACAATTCAGTGTCTTGGCTACACTGATAAATTCTGATGGGAAAAGAACTTCAAGTTGTGTCACTTGGTGTTGTACTTCTGTGGAAAGATATGGACTTTCAGAACAGCTGTCTGCAATCTAAAATGCTACAACCATGATGCAATCCTTCCCTTTCCTATCCTAATTCTTGTCACATAGTGAAAATCATTTTTTTTTGCTAACATTATTTATGTTCATGGTTATACACTTTTTTCGATTCGCTGAACTCCAGTGCGAGTACACTTATGGCACTGGTCGACATGATGTTTTGCCATTATGTTTATTTGTTGTGAAAATGCTAAAGACATTTTTTCAGTGCGTGTGCACTTTGGACATGATTTTTTTGCTATTATGTTTATTTATTGCCAAAATGCTAAAGACATTTTTTCGAATTGTTATCAAGTACAGTATGTGCACTCTTGTCTTTTATATTGTGTATACATTTTTTATTTTAAGGATATGTTCTGAACTACAGTGCATGTGCACTTATGTTAGGTGTTAATATGTTTTCTACTGAACTTCAGTGCCTGTGCACTTTTCTCATTTTTCAATATGATTTGTACTATTCTGTATATTCAATACTTCAATGCGTATGCACTTATGTCATTTGTTACTAATTGTATATACATTTCATCATTTACTGATATGTTCTCAACTGCAGTGCATGTGCACTCATGTCACTTGTCAACATAATATTTTTTGCCAGTCTGTTTATGTGTTCTGAATATGCTAAAGAATTTTTTCAGTGCGTGTGCACTCTGTTATCTGTCAAATAATTTGTATATACATTTTTCTGATTTGTTACTATGTTTTGTACTCACATTTTGTCTTTGTCTGATATATTTTGTACTTAGTGCGTGTGCACAACATCTAATTCATGTACTACATCTAAATATTCTGTAAATTGTAGAAGTTTATTAATTAGAGAAAAATTTTGCCGCGATTGGCAAGTCCAAATGACTCACCATCGCTGCCAAATTTTTGCCCCCCCCAGTGGAGGGTTATGAAACACGTATGAAACACGTATGTAACGCAGCAGCGATGGCGAGGCATTGCAGCGTCTCTGACCAGAGAGCCTGCGCTTGACCGCGCGAGTGTTGCGAGCGGTTCTCAGTCTGTAGCTTTGTTTAGTTGCGTGGAGTACTCAGTACGCTAGTAGTCGTCATGTAGCGCAGTCGGTCAGTAGTAGTCGTGCAGTGCAGTTCGCTACTAGTCGTCATGTAGTGCAGTTCGCTAGTAGTCGTCATGCAGAGCGGTCGGTCAGTAGTAGCAGCCCAGTGCGGTTGTGTGATGTAGGCGGTCGGCAACACTGGTCAAGATGCTGAATGAGGTATACTGTTAATTAATATAATCATTAGATAATGTAAAATTTATTTATTGTAATCAATCTCCAACAAGTCCCCCAATAATAATTTTGATTTCAAAAGCATTTTTTCAAAAATTTAATTTTTTATTGAACTAAAGATTTCGTTGCACTTCCCATTTCATTCCACTCCCGTTAAAGAAAAATTTCAGTAAAATCACAGAAAAAAGGGATATTATTATTTGCAATGCAGTTCCTCCAAGCCGTGCGCAAGAATAAGAGCAGAGATTTGACATCCAGTTATACTGAGGTAAGAATCTAATTCTGATTTTTTGCACAGGGCCAAAGACCGATATTTCGGTTTAATTGAATTTTCTTATCACTGAATTGACCTTAATTTTTTGTGAAGAACTTATATTTGAGTCAGATTGCTAATTTTTGTTTAATTGTCATTGTCAGTAGATTCCATTGTGGGGAGGTTACACTTGGCTCCTATTCATTTATTATTTCTTTCTTTTAAATTTCGGTGGGGAGGTTACAATACCTGTGTTCAACGCATTATGCGTTACGAGACCAAACTGCAGTGGTGGTTGATGTGCGCCAAACCGGCCATCCGACGCGCATTGACACACTATGGCAGAGCCAAAGCCAGGTGGAATCACCACACAACTGATTTCTGCTATAGCGCTCTACATGAACTCATGGATCATCCTCCATCCCCGGATCGTCTAAAAGAAGCTCAACGCATCAAGGCAAAGATTTTAACCTTGGCCAGATGCCGTCTAGAGGGAGCCATTGTACGAGCACGCAGCCAAGATAAGATTAACGGTGAAGAACCTTCTATGCATCATATTGTTCAAAATGTTCGTCGACGCCGACAGGCTTTAATGACAACTTTAGACCTACCTGATGGACGACGGCTGACTTTGCAAGCTACCATTGCGGATGCATTCACAACGCACTATAGACTTTTCTATCAAGAAGTACCTGCCGGTGCAGAGGCCATTGCTGAGGTTGCCCAGGAGACACTTGGTACTCTAAACGCAGCAGCTGCAACCCTCCTGACTTCTGAAGTGACCACCGACGACGTCCGAGGCGCTGTAGCAAAAGAGTCTCTGAATCGATCTCCCGGACCGGATGGCTTACCTCTCGAATTTCACAGAACCTTCCAAGATTTGATGTTGCCACGATGGAGGGACATGTACTGGGAACTTTTTTCCGGCGCGGCGAACCCGCCACCAATGTTCATGGAAGGCTTACTTGTACGAGTCCCGAAACCAGCAGGAGGAATACGACTCGACAGTTATCGGCCGATCACGTTACTCAATTCCGACTTCAGGATTTTCACACGCCTTCTAGCAGTGCGACTCAGACATGTCTTACGAGACATTGTTTCCCACGAACAAACATCCTTAGGCGGCGATCGTAATATACAGACAGCCCTCAGTGAATATCGAGATGTGATCGCTGTGGCAACACACTCGCGACTGCCAGGCGCTTTCAATCTCCATCGACTTCAAACAAGCGTTTGACCGCGTCAATCATGCATTCCTCAATGCAGTGATGGACCGCATGGCAATTCCCCCGACGTTCACGCAAGTGATTATGCGGCTCCTTCGTGGAGCAACTTCCAGACTTCTCGTCAACGGTAGACTTGCAGAACCTATACGGATTGAACGCTCAGTACGGCAGGGTTGCCCTTTGTCGACGGTGCTTTGTGCCATTGCGATGGAACCACTCATTTGCGGATTACGGCGACGTTTGACAGGTATTCCACTCCGGGATCATATTTTCCGCTGCCGAGCTTACGCGGACGACTTGGTCCTCGTCGTACGTTCAGCGGCCGACGTACAAGCCGTGATGCAGTGGATTACCCGTTACAGTGCAGGGGCAGGGAGCGCTATGAACATGGCAAAATCATGCGCCATGAAGATCGGCCGCGGCCTTCCCGCAGACAGCGTAGTCCCATTTCAACTGGTGGACACCCTTCGTTGTCTCGGATTAGTGTACACGCGAGACATTCGCCGCACCTAGGCGATCAATTTTCTGGCGCTACTGCAACGCATCCGGGCCAACATACAAAATCACATACTACGCCCACTGAATATGTGCCAGAGAGTCACCTTCGTCAATACCCATCTGGCAGCCCGGATACCCCATATAGCCCAGATTCTGCCCATCACTGCGACAATGGCGGCCAGATTACAGGCAGCTTTCGGCTATTTTATTTGTTTTGGACACATCTTCAAAGTCCAGTATGAGGCTCTCACCTTAACGAAGCGGGACGGTGGCCTCGATCTGGTTAATGTGAGAGCCAGGACTACGGCACTTTACACCAATACTATGCTCCGGTTATGGAAAAGTCAAAATGCTAGTTTTACTGGAATGTTGACCACCGAGCTCGCACCTGTTTCGAGACGTCCACCGACGTCTCTGGCACACATCCCACCTCCGATGTCACATATCGGCCGTTTCTTTTTAGAGTACAGCTACATATGCACCGAGCTCCACAGGACCAGGAAGACGACCACCTGCGACATCTATTGCCTTCTCCGAAAGTCTCCACCCCGCAACCCCGTCGAAACACGTCACCTCCAGGTTTCATGGCCTATAGTTTGGAAAACGATCCACCAACCATATCACACCACTGACATCACCTCTATGTGGTACCTTGTCGTCAACGGCAAGTATACTACAAGACAGAAACTGCATCGCATCGCACTGGTGGACTCACCCCTGTGCCTCAAGTGCAATGTCGAAGATACAGATTTACATCGTTTTGAGTGTGGGCCGGCAGCAACCGTCTGGACCTTCGTACAGAAGATTGTGGCTTTCTACCTCCGAGTACCACCACGTCACGTATCTCCTACCATGATGATATATCCCGGCACAACCTACTTTCCATCGGCTAAGTGGCGCGCCATCACATGGATCAGTGGTATGGCTGTCAACTACCTCTTCCGGGACGACATCGTCGATCCGGGGGACTTTTGGACACGCCTCCAAGTCCATCACCACACCCTTCGCCGACATCGACACTGTCGGGCCACTTTTGCGAACTATTTACAGAGTATTTTCACCAACCCACCTCAAAGCTGGAATCTCAACGAACCGTGCCAGCCAAGACTGGACGATCCCACGTTCCCCTTTAATGGTCAATGATAGAATGCATTTTGTTCTGATGGCGCGCCAAAGTGGAGCACGGCGCGGAAAGTATTCCTATTTTATTTCGCTTCTCTTTTCTCCTCCTCTTCTAACTTTTTTAAATTTTTTTTTTCCTTACACATGTTTACGCTTTTCACGATAGCTCTCTATCCGCAGCCTATTTGTTTTCTTTATCTTGTGCTCCCCCCCCCCCCCCCCCCTCAAAAAAAAAGAAATAACATAAAAAAAATTTGGGTTGCTGCTGATGGTGAGACTCTCTACTCATTTATGTTAACAATAAAAATAAAAATAAAAAAGGCCGTTGCGGCAATATAGCTACCTTTTATGTTTTACGTTTTCAAAGGATATTGTGTTATTTTATGAAGAACGTCATCTTTTATTTTCATACACAAGAGGTTTTTATTTGTTTTCTCCTTACCTGCAACTTAAAAAAAGTAAAAAAAAAGAAAGTTGGTAGAGCAATAGCCCGCAATAAAAAATTAAAAAAAAGTTGGTAGAGCACTTGCCCGCGAAAGGCAAAGGTCCCGAGTTCTGTGGTATGCCCTTCCCAGCTGAATTTATTAACGAATTGTAAACCCAGAAATTTAACACTGTCAGCCTCTTCGATCTGCATGTCTTCATATGTTATACACATGCTAGAAGGAAATCTTCTACATGTTTCTGAACTGCATATAGTGAGTTTTTTCAAAGTTCAATGACAGTGAAGTAGCTTTAAACCATTTATTAATGGCAGTGAAAATTTGATTAACAGCTATTTCTAAATCTGTACCTGACTTGTTACTTATTGCAATGTTTGTACTATCTGCAAACAAAAGAAACTTAACATCTGGCAATGTAAAAGACGAGAGGTCATTAATGTACACAAGAAAAAGCAATGGACCTAAAATGGACCTCGAGTAACACCACATGTAATTAATTTCCAGTCCGATGAAGAATGACTGCTTACTGCACCAGTATTTCGCAGCGACACCCTTCCCTTCCAGTTAGTCAGATAAGACTCAAATCATTTTGCAAACGCAACAAACGAGCGGTCATTAATGTACACAAGAAAAAGCAATGGACCTACGATGGACCTCGAGGAACACCACATGTAATTAATCTCCAGTCAGATGAAGAATGACTGCTTACTGCACCAGTATTTCGCAGCGACACCTTCCCTTCCAGCCAGTGACACCATAATATTCTAATTATAATAGTGTGGTTCACGCAGTCAAAGGCTTTTGATAGGTCACAGAAAATGCCATTAGCCTTTAATTTATTATCTAATGAATTAAGGAAATTCTCACTGTAAGTCTAGCTTTCTGTATACCAGAACCCTTAAGAAATCCAAACGGTGACTTAGACAATATATTATTTGCAGTCAGATGTTTAAGGAGACACTTGAACACAACCTTTTCAATTATTTCTGAGAAAGCCCGCAAAAGTGAAACTGGTCGACAGTTTGATGGTATCTCTTTATCCCCCTTTTTGTAAAGAGGCTTAACTTCAGCATATTTTAGCCAGTCTGGAAATGTTCCGCTGATAAGAGATTGATTACACAAATAACTTAAGATAGAACTCAACTTGTATAAGCACTCTTTGATTAACTTCGTTGATAATGTTATCATATCCTCTAGAATACTTAGGTTTTATGCTATTTCCTTGGGAGACGTGAGTGTCATTTTCATTTTACTGAAGTCATTTTTAAAGACTGATCTCAGATACTCCATTGCACTGTTCACCGAACATGAGAACCCCATGCTGTCTATAACAGAAATGAAGTACTTGTTTAAGAGGTTTGCAACACGACATGCACTGGTTACCAAAGTCCCATTTACTTTTAGAACTATCTATTCCTCTTCCTTTTTGGCCACACCTGTCTCTGTCTTCACTATATCCCTTACCGTTTTTATTTTGCTGCCCGATGTAATTGTTTTTTTTTTCTCATAATAAAGCTGCTTCCATTTCTGGATTACTTGCTTCAATATCTTGAAGTATTCTTTGTAACGCATCACAATGCTAACAACACTGTTGTTCCTAGATAGTAGATACAGTCTCCTTTTTGTCTCACATGATATCTTTATTCATTGTGTAATCCATGGTTTATTTTTTGACTTCTGTGTGAGATGAGTTACACTTAGGGGAAATCAATTCTCAGAAGTGGGGGTAACTTTATTAATGAATGCTTTGTATTTTCCATTCGAGTCAGAAGTATTGTAAACATCTATCCGGTTCGTATCTTTGAGCAATTACCTAAATTCCTCAATTTTTGACTTGTTTATTAATCTCCTGTACTCAGATTTAATAGATTCTTTTATCCTGACAAGTTTCAACATTTAACACAAGATGTTGAATGTCGTGATCAGATAGCCCATTTACTATTGGTTTTGTGATATGACTATTTTCTCTAGATTTGTTTACGAAGACATTATCGATTGTAGTCTCAGAACATTTACATATCCTAGTTGCAAAGTTCACAGTAGGAACTAAATTGAATGTTAGTGTTACTGATTTCAATAATTGCTGATCTAGGTATTTAGGCGCTGCTGACCATAGACATTCTTTGAATGGCTCTAGAACTGTCGCAGCAGAATAGGGTGGCCGGTAAAAACATTCAACAATTAGCTTGGTTTCACCTAGACCCGTTATATGCAAACACATAACCTCCCAGACATTCAACTTCGACGTCAACAGAGACAATATTTTTATCGACTGCAATGGCCTCTAATATTTCTTTCCGATATCCCTTCCATGACTCGCTAAATATCTCAGAGCTTTCCAATTTGGATTTCAGTCAGCTCTCGGTCCCGAGAATAATTTCCTGGAGGACAGTTAATTCGGGAACTTTGTTACTAATACGTCAACAATTTACTGAAAAGGTTTTGACAATTGAAGTTGTTTTACTCTGAAAGCGGTCTGACTTCCCTGGCTGCTTATCGACCGGCGAGTATTTAAGCGAAGGCCATGGTGTCACTATGCTGTCCGTGGTGACAGGTTATGCCTAAAATTTGATATTCTCGGCACACTCTTGACACTGTTAATCTCGCAATATTGAATTCCCTAACGATTTGCGAAATGGAATGTACCCTGCGTCTACCTTCAATTACTATCCCGCGTTCAAAGTCTGTTAACCACCCGGACGATCATGCTCACGTCGGAAACCTTCCCACACTAATCACATAAGTACAAATGACAGTTCTACCAATGCATTGACATGTAGCATCTAGTGGACGCGATGCTACTGCGATCTGGATATGTGTATTCTTCTGTCAACTGTGTCTATAAGGATAAAGCACAGAAATTTTCTTATCAGATAACTAAATATCGTATTTCAAAAGGAAGTTGGCTGTTTATAGTTCACAAATAAATTTCTCACATTCCCGACCCATTCATAATTTCTGGAAGATGGTGAATTAGCTCCCATGGAAGACTTGCTTCTAGACATTATTACCAATTTAGAAGCTCTTCAAAACAGTTTTGAATAATAGTTTCCCGACGTTTACACAAAATATGGCTTGATAAGAAATCAATTTTCAGGAAAATCCCGAAAGGAGTAATGACGTAAGAAACTTTCGTCAACGTGACTAGTGACAGTCCAATGGAGGATGCTTTCATTAAGAAAGATCTTTCTATTTGGATGGGAACAAAAACAGAATACTCCCTCTCCCTCTCCATCCAGTTTTTCAAATAAGCTATCCGATTTATGGTGCCGTTTGTTACGAATTAGATATGTGAAATTGGGTTTTCTTAGTTATTGTACATTAAAAATGAATACAGAACAGACTTACTGTTGAAGAAGACTTGAAAGTTATGTTGAGTTCAATCGTGCCAGGCTTTGAAGCTCTGGTTAAAGTTAAACAGCAATGTGCGTTCAACTGAAACATGTAGATGTTCTTTCATCAGAAGCTAAATTTGAAAACTGACTAATCACTGATTTTGGGATCTGATTTACCGTCGAAATTTGATTGGATTTAGATTTTTTCCCTTTTGTACACTCTAATTTACTGTGCTCCATGTTCAACTCATTACTCTCTTGCACAACTGGTTTATATTATTTGTAATGTAAAAGTTTAATAAATATTTATCATGTCATTCCTCTCTTAGCCACTGAATATTTGTACTACAGCCAGCTTAAATTAATTTCTGTTATTTGCTACAAATTAGTACCCCATGCTAACATTAACGATTCTCTTGAAAAGTGGTTCCACGAAGTCTTACAACTTGTGTGTGTCACATTTCTATCATACATAGTAGTTGATCGACACGACGCAAAAACTAAAAGTGTGTTGTCAGCACTGAGCAAGATGGCGAAAATGACTGCCCCGTACGGTTCCTCACCCTTGGGGCAGACGTCGCCTAATCTTCCTGCACCTCCTCCCAGCCCCCTTACCCCACTCACACCACAGGATTCGTTAAAAAGTGAACAAGGTAAAGTGGTACGCCGAAACTTCTAGAAAAGTGAATGGCATGCCGTGACAAAAAGTCTGGGAACCGCTGCTCTGTGACAATACTTTTCTAGCTACAGTCCTTCGGATCGTCGCTCCATTTACAAATCGTGCCCATTTTACGCCCAGCGCTGGGCAAGAGACTGATGCAGAGAATAAGTAACGAGAAACGCCTCGCTTTTTCGCTGTTCGAGCCAGCCAGTAGTGAATCATTCAAATACATAATGCAAGTGTGCGGTTGCGAGGCAGCTCGCGAGACGGGAAGACATACGGTGAGCTGGTGGGTGACCCACGGCGGCCAGCTGTGAGGCCCCGCCAGCCAGGAACCCGTGTCACGTCCGCCGTCCTGCGGCCCAATCTACATGACAGGGCGCACCAACCCAGGGGCCGCTCTGTCGCAGCGGCTGACTCACCAGCAGACGGCTCGCACAGTCTGTGGATACGGAAGAAGTCCGGAACAGATTAGAGAACGTCCAACCTTCTAAGAACCTAGTGTAAGTGGAGCCTTCAAGTAATACTGTGTACTCGTTTTCATTTCATCAGTGTCTAAGAGCAGACGTGCATTACTATCTAAGACAAAAATGAAACGCAAGAGGAAGGAAGGAGTTTTCCGAATGGGATGGAAATCGGTAGATGTGATGTACATGTACAGAAAACAAATGATTACAATTTTTAAAAAAATAGATGATTTATTCAAGAGAAAGAGCATCACAAATTGAGAAAGTCAGTAACGTGTTGGTAGTTCTTGGATGTCCTACTGTGGGATATCGTGCCAAATTCTGCCCAACTGGTGCATTACATCCTCAGAATACCGCCTTGGGTGGAGGACCCTACCCATAATGCTCCAAAATTTTCCAGTTGGAGAGAGATCCGGTGATATTGATGGCCAAGGTAGTGTCTGGCAAGCGCGAAGACAAGCAGTAGAAAGTTTCGCGTGTGCAGGTGGGCGTTGTCTTGCTGAGATATAGGCCCAGGATGCTTCGGCATGAAGGGCAACAAAACAAGGCGTTGGATATCGTCAACGTACGGTTGTGTTGTAAGTGTGCCGCGGATGACAACCAAAGTGGCACCCCAGATCATCACTCCTGATTGTTGGGCCGTATGGGGGGCAACAGTCAAGTCGGTGTGCCACCATTGTCCAGGATGTCTCCGGACACGTCGGGACTCAATGCGATGCTATACTCATGTTTGAAGATAATTTTACTCCAGTAAATTTGATTCCAAGTCGAAGACGAGTCTGAAGATGCTTCAATCAACGCCGAGATACAAATCTTGACGGTCGCTCGCCGTACGACATCGTCATCACTCCCGGTTGTCGGGTCGCACCACACGCGATCGTCAAGTTGATATCTCACCGCTGACTGAGGCGTCTCCAGAGTGTAGCAGAATTGAACCCCAGTGACCAGTGAAGATGTATCTGGAGACGCCCTGAGGTGCCATTTCGTTTCATAGCAGAACCCCTTTGGTTATCATGTGTGACACCCTTACATCACAGTGGTACGTCGACGATATTCTGCGACCAGTTTGTTGCCCTTAATGGCAAGCCATCCTTGGCCTTCATTTCACAGGACGAGTGTTTCTGCTGCTTGTCTTCGTGGTCACCAGACCCTACCTTGGTCAGCAATGGTGCTGGATCTCTCCCCAACTGAGAACATTTGGAGCATTAAGGGCTGGGTCCTCCAGCCATCTCAGGATTTTGACGACCTAACGCACCAATTGCACAGAATTCGGCACCTCAGGGGAACATCGAACAACCCTGTCAATCAATGCGGAATAACTGCTTTCATGAGGTCCACCAGTGAACCAAAACTTTATTGACTTGCTCAATTTGTGAAGCTCTTAATCATGCATAAATCGTCCAATATTCTGAAATTGCAATGGTTGTTTGTCTGTACATGTAGATCACATCTCCGGATTTTCGTCCTGTTCGGATAATTCGCCAGGTGGGGTAGGCCACGTAGTAGTCTGGGGCGGCTTGTGACGGTCCGTGCAGCTGCTCCCCCCCCCCCCCCCCCCTCCTCCCACTCGTCCACCCCGTCGGAGGTTTAAGTCCTCCCTCGGGCATCGGTGTGTGTGTTGTCCATAGACTAAGTTATTGTAAGTAGTGTTTAGGCTTAGTGACCGATGACCTCAGCAGTTTGGTCCCATAAGATCTTATCACAAATTTAATTTTTTTTTCGGATAATTCCGGCGTGGTGCGTCGTTTATATCTTAGAGTGTATTAGCGGACTATAATAAAGATTACTATTTCTTTTCTGCTTTTACTCGGAAGCCAAAGTAGCCTAAGGTAATACGATGAAGCTTTGAAGACCCTCTTAGATTGATGATCCAAAACGTTACCACCACCACGAGGTGAGGAAAGCAACAGAGACGGATATTCAAACTGAAGAACGCACACAATCCTGGATCGGCGTGTCCCTGTATCAAAGCAAATCTGCTTGCCTCTTCCAGCTATACAGTCAAGACAGATGAACATTTGGCTGCCACAGGAAAAATTGCAAAATCTACACTATAAATTACAATGTGCGACTAATTTTTATAATCAAACTAACTGCGCTGACGAAGAGTTTGGGATGTTAAAGTGAAACGCGTGGATCAGTTTTTTTATAATTTTGTAGTTTTATAATTTCGTTGCTTGATAAAGCAGGCAGAACGCCTTTCTCTGCCAGCGTTTCCTCACATTTTACGTACCATGGACGAAGGCCATGCTATGATCCGAAACTGAGTCTCTGTACACAGAGACTAGGCAGTTTCGGATTTTAGGCAGAAGCTACAGGGGCGCGGACGAGTCGAGTCGCAGCAGAGAGTCGCTGTTCTATGTATAACGTGCACCTTCTGTGCGCACTTGAACGGCGATTTTGGGTGGGAGTGAATTCAGTTTTGAGTTAGGATTCTCTGTAACGATTAACCACTATCGTCAGGGTCAATGCGGGATCCTCGTGACTGGTATTTTTTCCACTGTCTTGCTTAGATTCATATGGAACAGAAATTATTTTTCAATCGGCCACAATTCACTTCAGGCATTGGGTGCCCAGTGAACGTGGATGTTTCTTATCGGTACGGTTTTGACAATTCAGTCATTGCTGGGAGAGGGTGAACTTTGTTTTCGAAAGTGTTATGTTGGTGTGCCAGCAGTTGCGCGTCCATGTTGCGTTCCTGAGTCAAGCCAATGACGATCGTTATGTTTATAAAGGTTGTTTGTAAGTAACTATAGTGTTAGAATTCTCGTAAGTGTTTCATATTAAATGCAGTTCATGAGCACGCTCTACTTTTGTGAGTAAATCTTTTTCATGCTGCTATTTAATTCACAAAATTCGTCACATCACAATGTGCATACCAGCAGGCCTTCCCTAATCCTGTAACCTCTAACCTGACATAATCCATAAAGAGAGATATTTAGCAATATTTAGTAAGTCGAATTCCTAATTGATTGATCTGAAGTCCGGTAGCCAGATTTCCGTTGCGCGTTTTTCCTTCAGCTAGAAACTATGGCTAAAACTAACTTAACGTTCATGGAACTTCAAACGATTAAGATACCCAGGGGCATTTAGACAATGTTAATAATTGATCTGTGGGAAACTGGAGGCCGCAGAGGGACACTGTTTGAAGGGGAAAGTATTTTAACAGGATCAAAACCGCGTTGATCGCCCCAGGAGACATCGTCGGTGCCAGCAGCAATGGTAACTTCCTTACGACTAATCCTGCATAAGAGTGTCGCTGTAGGAGTATATACGCGCCAACAGCCCTACCACAAGTTCTGACTGTCACAGAGATTTTTTCCCGCACGGCTCGTAATGCCGTACTTGCATCCGCTAAACTGTCGATGTCACACGGCCAGGGTGCAGTGGTTTTGAGGGGTATGATGGCGAACTCATGTTTCCACCAAATTTGCCTGATCTGAACCCAATGAAATGCATCTCGGACATTACCGGATGCCGGCTGCGCTTCCGCAATCTGCCGGCCCGTAATTTAAAGGAATTACATGATCTGTACTTAGACGCCTGGTGCCATATGCCACCGGAAACCTATCAAGAACTTTCAGAATCCATTCCACAACGAATCTTTGCTATGGTGGAGCAGGATGCTACTGAGAAGGAGATCATAATGTTTTGAATCATCAGTATATGAAGTACCAATTATTACTTCAGAGTCCTTGGCTCTTCCCCACCACACAGAAAGACCATTCTGCCTCACTGACATATCAAAATTCTTGTAGGCAAGATTTTGAGATTACATCTTTTCATCACTCGATACGCATGATGATCATTACACTAAATTCTATCATCCTCAAGTCCACGAACGGCATGAGTTCCTTCCTCCTTTTTGCACCTGATTATCCTCAACAATATATGGTCCTACACCATTCAATAATTTTCCCAGTTTTCCTAAAAAGTCTTGAGCAAGTCCGCAAACCCAAGATCTTCCACATGCTCTAGGGTGGATGTCCCACCGTTTGTCTTATTCCTGCCAGCCACAGACTTCCTAGGTCCTACCAGCACATTTCTGCAGCCCTCTGTCGGTACGCTCTGCATGGTTTTAATAGGTAGGTAGATTCCAAAATCTATCCCGAAACATTTCCCTCCTAGTCTATATCACAGTCCCTCACCTATCGTTTTCCTATGTAAAGCTATAAACTTCCCCTAGCTGTTCCCCCTTACAGTCACCATTGGAAACTTGAGGGCAGGCACATTTGTCATCAGGGTTCCGATCGACTATGCCTGACCACAGAAAGGGAGGACCGCCGCATTGCTCACCAAGCACATCGTAACCTTTCCACATCTGCGCCTGTCATCTGAAAACAAGTAATGAGCTCATTACAACAACCCGTCCCCAAATATTTTTCAGTGACAAGCAGCAGATGGACTAGGGAATTACTGTCCCAAGCGTAGGTTGCATGGACTGCTGATGAACGGCATCGCATTGTCTTCAGCTATGAATCGCGGTTCTCTACTCGGATGACCATAGTAGGCGAGTATGGCGGCGATCAAGAGAGAGGTTCTGTTCATCCAATGTTCTTGAGAGAAATAGCGATGTTACTCTTGACAGCGATATTATTCCTGGCTTCATGGCGTGGGGTAGCCATATATGACTTCAGCTGACGGCTGGTAGCGGCTGATGGAACTCTGATGGCACATCTACACGTCACAGATATTCTGCGTCGTCACGTGTTACCTCACATGCGTCTCTATCGTAGTGTTGTTTTTTCAAGAGAGCAATGCTCGTTCGCACCTGTTTACATGACGTGACGCTATTCTGGTGACCAGCAAGATCCCAGTTACAACCATTGTGGGGCATCTTGCCACAGGAGAGGACACAACAGCTTTATGACACTCTTCTCAACCGAATAACTGGATGCATCTAACTCAGAGGGGTTGCAACATTATACTGTTAAGTTGGCTCATATTGTAAATGTGGCTCGGTTTTGTAATTACTGAAATAACATCACATACTATCTCAGCCCATGAAATTTCATTTTGTTTCCTCCTCAACTCCTGGGTGCTTCACTTTTTTTTGTACGGTTTTATATAGAAAGTATTTATGTTTAAACTCATAGGTTCCAGAAACGTTAATAATCAAAGAACGTGAAGTTATTTCTGTAAATACACTGGTGGAAAAAATTAATACACCTGGAAAGATCACATCGATTTTGATCGTTTGAGAAACATGTGCCACCTGGCGCATACTAGATATACTGATAATGGTTTGAACGTTGTTCACCAATACATAGCGTAGTTACATAGCTACAAGAGTGCCATCTCTGTCTACCCTTCAATGGGGGAATTCTGACAGCCGTAAAACTCAGTGTCGTGAAAATGTGTGAAGTAAGCAGGCAGCCATGCAACAGAGACGCACTCGTGCATCCTACAGCCAAATGAGCGAGTTTGAAAGGGTTAAGATTTTGGGATTCCGTGTAGGAGGATGGTACTTTTCGAGAATTGCCACACAAGTTGAAAGTGCTGCGTCAGTTGTGCAACTACTCAGGTATCAGTGGTTACGTGAACGTCCTCACACCTCCAGACGAGGATCTGGACGTCCATGCAGCACAAGCGTCCGTCAGGATCATTGTATTGTAAGGATTGCAGTGGCAAATCATACAACTACCACAGATTAGAGGGCTTGTGAGCCCAGACGTATCACTATGAACTGTTGCAAATTCGTTATTAGCAGTGGAACTACGAGCACGGACACCTCTAGTCCGCACTACACTTATGCCACAGCATCGAGTTACGCACCTCGACTGATGCCGTCAGAGGTTCACTTAGGAAATGTAATGGGCGCCGTTGTATTCAGCACTGAAAGCCGATTCAGCCTGCAAACAAGTGATGGTCGTTTGTGCTTACGACATAGACCTGGTGAGCGCTGTATCGTAGTCTGCAATCGTCCAAGACACACTGGCCCTACCCCAGCCCTCATGGTCTGGTGTGCGATAAGCTACAACTCTCCGTACAGCTTTCGCGTTTCTGGACGGAACGCTAACCAGTGTTCGATGCGTTCAGAATTATGTTAGACCCATTCTTTTACCGTCCTTGCTACAGGAAGGTGATGTGGTGTTCTTACAGGACAATGCTCGCTGACTCACTCAACGTGCTCTGCAAGACGTGCAGCAACTTCCTTGGGCAGCACGATCTGTGGACTTGTCTCCGGTGGAGTACGTCCCACACTAAAAGTGAACTGTACAACTTGTCAACCGACAACTCTTACAGAACTACGTGAACGGGTCGAGCAGGCGTGGCATACCCAGGAGAGTATGCGCCATCTGTACGATCGACTGGATGCCAGAGTCGGCGCCTGCATTGACGCTCGTGGAAGCTGTACCATGTACTCATGTGGGAGTTGCAGCATGAGTCGATACTTGGTATCTCAGAACCGCTTGTTCTGTTGATTTGTAAATGGATTCACTTCACGTAATCCATATGCACTATTGCAGCCTTGAATGAAACGGAAACCTCTAAAATGGTGTGCTAATTTTTTTCCAGCAGCGTGTTTATTGGATGGTGATATGAAGAAATGTATGTTGGCATGATGGAAGTTGATTGAGGATTTTGTTTGGAAAGTTTTGCTATATTACTGCTGTTACTCCACGTCTGGTGGTTCTGAAGATCGTGGGACCTCTGGTAAGTGTGATATGCTCCACATAAAATGCTTCTTTGTAAGTGGCTCTAAACTAACTTTCCTAGACTGTTTCGAGCACATGTGTGCATTTTAAGTATCACAACGAGAACCTAAGTGTAACTGAGTGTCCAGACTGTTGACTGGTTGTCGACTCATCAATGATGGCGACATAGAAGTGTCTTTAGCGGCGAATACTTTCCCAGAGATATCATTCTAGCGTGAACTTGGAAAAGGATCGTAAATCTGGAACTCCAGTCTCTCTTAATCTTTTGGGACTTATAATATCAGAAAGACATTCTATCCGAGGATAATGTGGCTACGTTGTGGAGTAACGACCGATTCAAAGAAAATTTTTTGGTCACTGGTAGTCATCCTCGCAACACGTAGAGGTATTAGAACAAGTTCTCTGAAGAAATATTAGTCATCCGATATCATGAAAAAGATATCCTGGTGCCAACTATTGATAAGATTCGTCATCGATGAGAGTGTCGTGTTGACATCTGGAGGATATTCATCCGTCGCTGTCTCACAACCGTCATGATCGTCCCGTGTAGTTTTTCTGATTTCGACGATCAGACGTGCTCTTAGAAACGGCGAACTGCTGCGGTGCATAGAAGAGCCCTTGCAAGTCTGTTGGATTCATCTACACATGCGCAGATTAGATGGTCGTGTATTTGTGAAACACTTTTCCTAAGCATCTCTTATTGGGTGCTTGCTGCTCTCTCCCAGCTCTATGTTCTACATTCGCAACAGCCTGCTGTATTCCTTCTCTCACTAATCTGTCATGTGACAGACGCTAGATTCACTGGCTCTGTCACGATTGCCAAGTGCACGACATTCTGAAGTTATACGACCTTCTTTGGATTTACTCTTTTCTAGTGGATTTCCTTGATGTGCTGGCACCACCTGATAAAGTATTCTGTTGTGGTGGCGTCTTGGAGAAGGAATGTTTCAAACATGTCCTCTGCTACGTAATTTACAAACTGTGTAACCTTTTCGACTTCCATGGAAATAACAGTGCCGCAGCATCTTTTCATCCTGCGTATGTGACTGCTCAGTTTCCTTTTGACACAGGGACCAGTTGTTGTTAGTTACCACCAAATATTTGCTTAATTTGTACTATAAGTTATTACAACTACTGAGTTGGTCTTTATTGTTGTTGAATTGTGGCTTCTCCTAATCATATATGTTGTGTTTAGCCACTCAATTGAATCTCTTCATCGATAAGAGATGAATCCTTCGGTGGGTAAATTGTGCAACCGCGACGTTTGTGTCCCAAAATACCCAGATCCTCCAGCAAATCAAGTAACGTACGAAGTGGAACTCTGAACCAAATACGTCGACAGAGCAGCCAGTGAAAGCAATACTGGTCGTCGAAGGCAGATTTAATTCACGAAGATGACGCTTAGCTCAGGAGCATCTGAAAAGCTTGCTCATTGGAAAGTGCTCTCATTTATTATGCATAACACTGAGTGATATCGGACTATCTGCACATTATATTGACAAAAATAGCTGGAATATACCTGAAATATCGAAGACTGTGTAATAAGTACTGGCATGAGGTCGTAATCCTACTAGTTATATGCGCATGCCATTCAACGAATCTGAACGCTGGGCGCACTCAGACTGCGGCAGTACACAGTTTCCGAAGCACTGTTGCCTGTGTGAATGTGGAACTTGTGAACAGATGTCTGACTCGGGCCGTCCTTGCAAATCTTTTTCACTACTGAAGCGCGTTACATGAATACATCGAGGTAACAAAATCGTGGGGTAGTGATATGCGCATATACAGATGGCGGTAGTATCGAGTACACAAGGTATGAAAGGGCAGAGCTATCATTTGCACGCAGGTAATTCAAATGAAAAGATTTCCGACGTGAATTAAAAGACTTAGAATGTGGAGTGGTAGTTGTAGCTAGATGCATGAGACATTCCATTTCGGAAATCAATAGGCAATTCAGTATTCCGAGATCCACGTATCAAGAGTGTACCGAGAATATTTCTCACCACAGACAACACAGTGGTGGATGGCCTTCACTTATCGACCGAGAGCAGCAGCGTTTCTGTGAAGTTGTCAGTGCTAACAGACAAGCAATACTGCGTGCAATAATCACAGAAATCAATGTGGGAGTACGACGAACGTATTGTAAGTGGGCTGCTTCTGTGTTGGCAGCGCTGTGTAGCGTTTTTGCATTGAATCTCTGTCTGCACTTTCTTTGTAAGAGACGCTGTGGCTGGTTGCACTCGTTGTTGGAGGTTAATCGCCAGTACTGCTGGGCAGTTGGACGTTAGTCGCCAGCAGTGATGAAAGTACTGTTGGGCAGTTGGAGGTGAAAAGCCAGCAGTGACGGATGTTAAATGTGAGAAGTCATCATTGATGGAGGGTAGAGGTCTGAAGTGTTACGTAGGCCAACGATCTGGAAGTATCCGACTTGGAGATTGAAAATTGTTCACGATTATATATCTTTGTACTGGATGTCAATGACGATTTATATTCGTGTTTGAACTGGATGTCACATTATTAAGGTAAAAAAACACATTATTTGGTTTGTAACAAAATCTTTCCTTTGCTAACCACGTGCCTATTAGTAGTTAGTGACTTTAGTAGTTAGAATCTTTTATTTAGCTGGCAGTATTGACGCTCGCTGTAGTCAGTAGTTCGCGTAATGAAGATTTTTGTGAGGTAAGTGCTTAATGAAATGTATAGGTTATTGCCAGGATTGCTTCTTATTCAGGGTCATTATTTTGTATTAATATTTGAAGTCAGTGCAGTCAGGTTTTAATTTTTTTTTCACTATCCGTTTGGTCAGTGAGGCGAAATTTTATCGTTAATAGGCTATGGTAGCAGATGACCGACAAGAGTGCTTTTGCTAACAGTATGTCATCGTTTGCAGCGCCTCTCCCGGGCTCGTGATCATATCTGTTTGACCCTAGACGACTGGCCTGGTCAGATGACTCCAGAATTCAGTTGGTAAGAGCTGATGGCAGGATTCGAACGTGGCGCAGAGCCCACAAAGCCGTGGACCCAAGTTGTCAACAAGCCACTGCGTAAGCTGCTGGTAGCTTCACAATAATGTGGATTGTGTTTACATGGAATGGATGTATCCCCTGGCCTAACTGCTACTCTGAAATCATTTGTAGCCGTTCAAGGAATTCATGTTACCAAACAACGATGAAATTTTGATAGATGACAATGCGCAAGTCACCGAAACACAATTGTTGGTGATTGATTTGAACAACATGCTGGACAATTATGGCTAATGATTTGGCCTCTCCAGACTGCTCGACACGAATCAAATCTAACATTTATGGGACATAATCGCAACAATGAACGGCTGTAGAGGCAGCATGGCTCAGTATTTCTGCAGAGGACTTCAAACGACTTGTTGAGTTCATCCCACGTAGAGTTGCTACACTACGCCTTGCAAAAGGAGGTACGTTACGATATTAGGAGGTATCTCATGACTTGTCACCTCAGTGTGTGAGTGTTGTTAATTGGAAGTTATTGGGAGACAACTACAGATCTCACAAAAAGGGGCTTCACAACATGTTCCACTACAATACATCGTATTGTTGACGTTAATGGGATTCCTTTTTCTTGGTAAAAGACGCTTCTCATTTTTCGCTCAGCAGTCTGTGATTGATAGATCTGTACCAAATAAATTAATAATAGATGGAACTGATCCTCTATGGTACACACAACAGGTCAGAACACAACTGCAGGAAAAAAGCAAACATGCCAAATTTTAAAGAACGAAAAATTCCAACATTGGCGGGATTTTACAGAAACTCTAAATATTGTGCGAACTTCAATGTAAAATGATTTTAATAAGCTCCATGACGATACTATTTTTCATAATCTGGCAGAAAATTCAAAGAAATTCTCGTCCTACCAGCGGGGCAAGATATAATCAATGCCTTCACTGCTGCGCGATAGCGATGTTAATGTTATCGACGACAGAGTCACTAAAGCAGAGTTACCAAAGCAGCCGAAGTAAATATTCCAGAATTCGAATCAAGGACTGCTGCCAACATGAGTAAATCAGATATAGATATCTTTGGTGTAGCGAGGCAGCTCAAATCTCTTAATAAAGGCAAGTCTTCCGATCCGGATTGTATACCACTTACAGACTTTTCAGAGTGTGTTGTTTCTTCAGTCCAGAGACTCGTTGATGCCGTTCTCCACGCTACTCCATCCTGTGCAAACTTCATCTTCAGGTATCCACTGCAACCTACATCTTTCTGAATCTAATTAGTGTTTCCCTCTACGATTTTTACCCTCCATGATGCCCTCCAGTTCTAAATTGGTGATCCCTTGATGCCGCAGAACGTCTCCTACCAACCAATCCCTTCTTCTTGTCAAGATGTGCCACAAATTTCTCATCTCCCCAATTCCATTCAGTACCTCCTCATTAGTTACGTGACCTACCCATCTAATCTTCAGCATTCTTCTGTAGCACCACATTTCGAAATCTTCTATTCTCTTCTTGTCTAAACTATTTATCTTCAGTGTTTCACTTCCATACATTGCTACACTCCATACAAATACACTTAAAAAAGATTTCCTGACACTTAAATCTATACTCGAAGTTAACAAACTTCTCTTCTACAGAAACTCTTTCCTCGCCATTGCCAGCCTGCATTTTATGTCCTCTCTACTTCTACCGTCATCAGTTATTTTGCTTCCCAAATAGCAAACATCATCTACCACTTCAAGTGTCTCATTTCCTAACCTAATTCCCTCAACATCATCTGGTTTAATTCGACTCCATTCCATTAGCCTCGTTTTGCTTTCAAGACACTGTCCATTCCATTCAACTGCTGTTCCAATTCCTTTGCTGTCTCTAACAGAATTACAGTATCATCGGCAAACCAAAGTTTTCATTTCTTCTCCATGGATTTTGATTCCTACTCCGAATTTTTCTATTGTTTCCTTTACTGATTGCTCAATAAATAGATTGAATAACATTGGGGATAGGCTACAAACCAGTCTCAATCCCTTCCCAACCACTGCTTCTCTTTCATGCGCCTCGACTCTTATAACTGCCATCTGGTTTCAGTACAAATTGTAAATAGTTTTTCGCTCCCTGTATTTGACCCCGCCTACCTTCAGAAATTGAATGAGAGTATTCCAGTCAACATTGTCAAAAGCTTTCTCTATGTCTACAAATGTCAGAAACGTAGGTTTGCCTTTCCGTAATCTATCTTCTAAGATAAGTCGTAGGGTCAATATTGTATCACGTGTTCCACCGTTTCTACGGAATCCAAACTGATCTTCGCCGAGGTCGGCTTCTACCAGTTTTTCGATTCGTCTGCAAAGAATTCGTGTCAGTACTTGATACCGGTGTTACGTCAGCGTATCACAAGACGCCCCAAGGACTAAGTGGAAGGACTGGGCTTTAGGGCAGGGGAGCATTCACCTTTTATTGTTCACAATATTTATTGAAGTCAATCAACAGAAATAGCAATTATCATCAACTGCAAGTTAGAATACATTTATACATGAAGCCCATCAGTTGGCTTTAAACACCAAAGAAAGTATAACAACTTTCCAAATGAGAGAGATAATACTTTTTTATAAAAAAAATAGAATACACTGAACGCCTAAAGGGCTACCGTAAGTTCACTTACAGACAGTTTTCAAACCTTGCCCAAATATATTTGCTTAAAAAAAAAAAAACAGTAACCTTGCGTACGGACTCCCAACTAGACAGCCAATAATATACATCAGACACTACTCTTACAAATAATTCCCAGCTCACGGCATCGGCCAGGTGCGGACATGAACGTCCTGCAGAGCACCCAACACGGGTCACACCAGTTTGTACCGCTCGGGCCCGATTTATCGGTCCGACCGGGTGCGCGAAGTACAGTAGGTGAGTCCGACATTCAAACCGCGGCACAAGCGTCTCCCGGAGTTAGCGTGCTTTGGTACATCATACAGTTCGAGATACACAGTATTGTCTGGAACAAACGAAACACTCACTTTTAAAGCATTATACACAATAAGCCGCACGGCTTGGATGTCAAGGCAGAATGCCGACGCTACTAGACCCCATGCAACAACAGTCCGATGGGAATGATGCAACAAACTGCGTAGCGTCCGACCACAACATGCATTACTAACAGATTTTCATAACTGAGCATGCGCTAATAGTTTGCCTCAGGTGAGGTACACTTGCAATACGAAAGGCAGAAAATGCATGGCCAGTGAAAGACATAAATAGAATGATGTCACCTTATCAGGCCAGCGAAATAATCGTCCAACAGCATCAGAGCAGTAAGTCGCCACTACAATCTTCCAACAAAATGTAATCGGTTAACGGCCACCGACTGCATGGCTGCGCAGATCATTTCAAGACACAGCCGTTACAACTATCGACCGTACAATCCTTTTCAAAACACCTCTTCACCGACCTCCCCTCCTCGGGCAATCGCACCTTCTCCTCGCCTCCTCCAAAAAACCTCTCCCGCTCGCCCGGCGATGCGCTCACCGCCGCGCCACCTCGCGACCGACCCAAAAGCGCTGAAAAGTTTGCATCTCTGAACGAATATCGATAGCTGCAAAGCCGGCATGGCTCAGTATTTTGTAGCTGTGACTTATTAAACTGATACTTCTGTAATTTTCACATCTGTCAACACCTGCTTTCTTTGGGTTCAAATGGCTCTGAGCACTATGGGACTTAACTGCTGAGGTCACGAGTCCCCTAGAACTTAGAACTACTTAAACCTAACTAACCTAAGGACAACACACACATCCATGCCCGAGGCAGGATTCGAACCTGCGACCGCAGGGGTCGCGCGGCTCCAGACTGTAGCGCCTAGAACCGCTCGGCCACTCCGGCCGGCCTTTCTTTGGGATTGGAATTATTATATTCTTCTTGACCTCTGAGGGTATTTCGCCTGTCTCATACATCTTGTTCACCAGATGGTAGAGTTTTGTCCTGTCTGGCTCTCCCAAGGCTATCAGTAGTCTTAATGGAATGTTGCCTACTCCCGGGGCCTTGTTACAACTTAAATCTTTCATCTTCATCTACGTCATCTTCCATCTCCATAATATTGCCCTCAAGTACCTCGCCCTTGTGTAGACTCTCTATATACTCCTTCCACCTTGCTGCTTTCGCCGGCTTGAGTGGCCGAGCGGCCCTAGGCGCTACAGTCTGGAACCACGCGACCGCTACGGTCGCAGGTTCGAATCCTGCCTTGGGCATGGATGTGTGTGATGTCCTTAGGTTAGTTAGGTTTAAGTAGTTCTAAGTTCTAGGGGACTGATGACCATAGATGTTAAGTCCCATAGTGCTCAGAGCCATTTTTTTTTATATATTCATACAAGCGGTTCTCTTTTCTCCAAAGGTCTCTTTAATTTTCCTGTAGGCAGCATCTATCTTACCTCTAGTGATATATGCCTCTCCATCCTTACGTTTATCATATAGCCATCCCTGCTTATCCATTTTGCATTTCCTGTCGATCTCATTTTTGAGACTTTTGTATTCCTTTTCTCCTGCTTCATTTACTTCATTTTTATATTTTCTCCTTTCATAAATGAAATTCAATATCTCTTCTGTTGCCCAAGAATCCCTACTAGCCCTCGTCTTTTTACCTACTTGCTCCTCTGCTTCCTTCACTATTTCATCTCTCAAAGCTACCCATTTTTCTTCTACTGTATTTCTTTCCCCCGTTCTTTTCAATCATTCCCTAATGCTCTCTCTGAAACTATCTCTGGTTCTTTCAGTTTATCGAGGTCCCATCTGTTTAAATAACTACCTTTTTACGGTTTCATCAGTTTTAGTCTACAGTTCATAACGAATAAATTGTGATTAGAATCCACATCTGCCCCTGGAAAGGTTAGGTTAGGTTAGGTTAGGTTTCTTAAAATTTAAAATCTGGTTCCTAAATCTCTGTCTTACCATTATATAATCTATCTGAAACTTTCCAGTGTCTCCACGTCTCTTCCACGTACACAACCTTCTTTCATGGTTATTAAACCAAGTATTAGCTATGATTAAGTTATGCTCTGAGGAAAATTCTATCAGGCGGCTTCCTCTTTCATTCCTTATCCCCATTCCATATTCACCTACTATTCTTCCTTCTTTTCCTTTTCCTACTACCGGGTTCCAGTCCACCACGATTATTAAATTTTCGTCTCCCTTCACTATCTGAATAATTTCTTTTATCTCATCATACAGTTCTTCAGTCTTTTCGTCATTTGCGGAGCTAGTTGGCATATATACTTGTACTACTGCGGTAGGCGTTGGCTTCGTGTCTGCCTTGGCTACAATAAAGCGTTCACTATGCTGTTCATAGTAGCTTACCCGCTCGCCTATTTTTTATTCATTATTAAGCCTACTCCTGCATTATCGCTATTTGATTTTGTATGTATAACCCTGTATTCAACTGACCAGAAGTCTTGTTCCTCCTGCCACCGAACTTCACTAATTCCCACTATACCTAACTTTAATCTGTCCATTTCCCTTTTTATATTTTCTAACCTACGTGCCTGATTAAGGGATCTGACATTCCACTCTCCGATACGCAGAATGCCAGTTTTGTTTCTCCTGGTAACGACGTCCACCTGAGTAGTCCCCGTCCGGAGATCCGAATGGGGGACTATTTTACGCCTGGAATATCATCATTTAGCCATGCAGTAAAGCTGCATGCCCTTGGGAAAAATTACGGCTGTAGTTTCCCCCTGCTTTCAGCCTTTCGCAGTACCAGCACAGCAAAGTCATTTTGGTCAATGTTAAAAGGCCAGATCAGTCAATCATCCAGACTGTTGCCCCTGCAACTACTGAAAAGGCTGCTGCCCCTCTTCAGGAACCACATGTTTGTCTGGCCTCTCAACAGATACCCCTCCGTTGTGGTTGCACCTACGGTACGGCTATCAGTATCGCTTAGGCACGCAAACCTCTCCACCAACAGCAAAGTCCATGGTTCATGGGGGGAGGCCTTGCAGAGTATGCTGATGTAATAGCTCCATACTTAGCCATCATATACAATCTACGAGAGATCCGCACCTAAATACTGGAAAGCTGCAAAGATCACATACTCACGAAAGTAAATCGGAGTAATCCGATAAATTACAGACCTTACGTCACTGACGTCGATTTGCAACGGATATTATAATATGCACTGTGTTCGAACATTGTGAATTACCTAGAAGGAAACGATCTATTGACACTTAGTTACCACGGATTCAGAAAATATCTTCTTGTGTACCACAACGAGGTCTCCATTCTCATAAAGTGTGAGAGCTATCGACAGGGAATCTCAAATTGTTTCCATATTTCTAGATTTCCAGAAGACTTTTGAGAGCGTTCCTCACAAGCGGATTTCAATAAAAATTGCGTGCCTACTGACTATCGTATCAGTTGTGAGACTGGATTAGTGATTTCCTGTCAGAAAGATAACAGTTCGTAATAACTGACGGAAAATCATCGAATAAAACAGAAGCGATATATGGCGTTCCCCAAGGAAATGTAATAGGCCCTCTATTATTCCTAAACTAAACTCCACCCGACCAGGTCATGAAGGCCCAAGGGTACGATCGGCCGCCATATCATCCTCAGCTCACAGGCGTCACCGGATGCGGATATGGAGGGAAATGTGGTCAGCACACCGTTCTCACGGCCGTATGTCAGTTTACGATACCGTTGTTCTATACCTAATCTATACAAATGACATAAGAGACAATGTGAGCAGTCCTCTTAGATTGTTTGCATATGATGCAGCTATTTTCCGTCTTGTTAAGTCATCAGAAGATCAAAACCAATTGCAAAATGATTTACACAAATATCCGCACGGTGCGAAAGTGGAAATTGACCCTAAATGCTGAAAAGGACTAAGTGGAATTCGTTAACTTTATGTTATACGTTAAATCATACAAATTTAAAGGTTGTCAGTTAAAATTAGTGCCTTCGGCTAACAGTTACGATTGACTTAAGTTGGAACGATAACGTAGATAATGTAGTGGGTAAAACAAACAAAAGGCAGTGATTTACTGGCAGAACACTTAGAAAACGCAAGAGTTCTCTTAAGAGACTGGTTACACTATGCTTGTTCGCCCTCATCTGGCAATATTGCTAGGCGGCGTGGGACCCCCATCGGACGGTACTGACTGATAACATTGAAAAAGTTCAAAGAAAGGCAGTTCGTTCTGACTTACCACAAAGTAGTGGAGACAGTATCACTCGAGTTTGGGTGGTAGTCATTGAACCAAAGGCGTTTATCGTCGCAGTGAGATCTTTTCAAAATTTGAAAAATCGAGTTTCTTTTCCGAAAGCGAAAATATTTTGTTGATGCCCACCTACACAGAGAGAAATGATCATCGTAATGAAATAGGAGAAATTAGAGCTCGCACGGGAAGATTTAAGCGTACATTTTTCCTATGCGCTCTGCGGGAGTAGAACGGAAGAGAAATAGCGTGGAAGTGGTTCGATGAACCCACTGCCAGGCTTTTAAGTATGAGTTGTGGGCTATTCAAGTAAATGTGAATATAGACATCGACTGATCTGATGCGGCCTGCCACGAATTCCTTTCCTGTGCTAGCCCCTTCGTCTCAGACTAGCACTTGAATCGAAAGTACTCGATATTAGGTATATTCCAAGGTCTGCCTTTTTACCATATAAACCATGGTAATTATTCACTGATGTTTTAATACATGCTCCTCACATCCTATTTCTAATTTTTGTCGTTTTGCACATATTCGTCTGCTCGCCAATTAAGCGTAGAAATTCCTCGTTTTTTACCAGCCCAATTAATTTCCAACATCCTTCTATAGCACCCCATTTCAAACACTTCAATTCTGCTCTTTCTGGTTTTAGCACAGTCCGCATTTCACTGCCATACAACGCTTGCTCCAAACGTAGTCTCTCAGAATTTTTTCCTCAAATTAATGACGACGTTTCAGATTATTAGACTGTTTTGTCCAGGAATACCCTCTTCGCTTGTGCTACTCTGAGATATATGTCCTCCTTCTTTCTTCTGTAATGCGTTCTTTTGCTTCTGAAGTAACATAATCTCTTCCCGCCAACTACTGATTGATTCCCAATTTTGAGGTTTTGATGTTACATCTATCGCTAATTTCATTTTTGCTTACTTTCGTCTTTCTTCGGTTTATTTGCTGGCCATAGAATGGACTCATTAGAACATCTATTTCAGTTCATCCTCACTTTGACTAAGGATAGCAGTCTCAACAGCGAATATTATCGTTGATATCCTGTCAACTTGAATTTGAGTTTTAATCCCGCTCCTGGACCTTTCTTTCATTTCCGTCATTGTTTCTTCGATGAACTGATTGAAAAACATGGGTGAAAGTCTACATTCTTGTCTTACATCCTATCTAGTCCGAGCAGATCGTTCTTGGTCCTCCATTTCAGTTTTTCTTTCTTGTTTCTTGGAAATAGTGAATATTACCCGCATCTCGCTATAGCGTACAGCTATTTTCGTAAATATTGCGCTATTTGACATTATCGACAGCTTCTTCAATGTCGATAAACCCTATAAACCTGTCCTGCTCCGAAAGTAAAGTCCAGTTTCAGAACTGCCTTTTCCTTTCCTAAAGCCAAACTGATCTTCATATAACAGATTCTCAATTCTCTTTTCCATTCTTCGGTATGTTATTCTTGTCAGCAACTCGTGTGCATGAGCTGTTAAAGTAACTGTCTCGCATTGATCTGCCCTTGTTGCCTGCTTCAATCTTTTTCCCTCTTCCCCCTCCCCCTATTGGCAGACACTTCCCAGAGATAAAAATGGGGATAAGTGCGGAATATATTGGCCAATGGAGAGATCAACATGACACTTTTGCTATTTCAGGCCATTTGGCCTGTGGACAACCGTTATGCATCGTCAGTGTAGTGTTTTGACTGCCTCCTCCATCCTCGTGCCGTTGGTCGTTGCTGAATCTTCCGCCTTTTAGCGAAATTTTCCAACCCAAGGGACAAAAGGATGACCCAAATCTCTGTTGGCAACTCCTTCCTCTTTGGCAAGGCCCTTGTGAGAACTAGGGTGACTCCTTATACCGGTGGTCTTAGGCCGCTACAGTTTTTGAGATAGAAGCGTTTGAAAGAGAGAGAGCTGCTCAGATCCTTAGGAAAATGTGGCTACAGCAGCTGCATGGGAAATATTATGCTGCCAGGAGTGTACAAATATATGGAATTAAATCACAGTGATAATACAATATAAATTATTAAGTGGAGAGGAATATATAGGCATGAATTTTCCGCTTCGTTTATCTCTCCACGGAAATGAAATGACGTCAACTGTGTACGATTTGAATGCCGGATCAATCTGGCGCCTTGTGTTTGTCTCATGAACTCCTTGGAAAGTTCAGCGAAATCTACACTAGGGATAGGTCGTTAGTATGGTGAAGATGTATCAGTGACGGCACTTCAGCTCCACAGTCACATTCTGCATGAGACACCTGTATCCATTCAGCAGACGCATCACCACACAAGCCATTGTCCCAAGTCTCTCTGGGCGGCACCTTAAGCTCCATTCCAATGTTTATTTATGAGCGAACAGATGAGTCTGTAGATATCTCTGCCCTATCAACCTAACATTTCTTTTTTATCAAACATCATTTGCCGTTACAGAGCTCATTTCATGTCTCTGTCTTGTTTTACTTCTTGTACTTACGTTGAGTATTAGAACGATAAATGTTTCCAGAAAGTTTATTTTTTTTTAATTATTCGAGTCTAATTGTGCGTTCAGTTGCTGAACGCCCTGAAATTACAGTCAGTTTGTACAGACACAAGGCCTGAACGAATGTACGTAAGGATGTCTGTGTTTGTATTGATCCTGTTGACAGTAGAATTACTGGAACTGGTACCATTGTAAGGAGTTACTTTGGAGTAAATTGGATTCCGACAACATCTTAATACTGAAAGAAGAAAGAATATATGTATAATGGAAAAGTTGTTCTTAAAGAAGAATGCAGTGCAGACTGTGAAACAATATCTGAGGAATAATGTAAGTAAGCAAGGAAAAATAATTATTTAACGTCCGGTGGAGAAAGAAATTATTGCAGACGGAGCACATTCTCGGAGTAAGGAAAGGTGAAGCGGAACGAAGTCATTTGTCTCTGTCTCAAAGGAACCATCCCGGAAATTGGCTCAAACAGTGAAAGGAAACCACATGAATTTTATATCTATTTAAATTATCGAACAATAAAACAGTCAAGATCGCAATAGTTATTTACTTATTACCTTATTCTGGCCATGTTCCCATCTAATGCACTGTAGAGATATAAAAAGTATCAAATTAAATAGGTAAGTCAGAAACGATAGTAAAAGGAAGAATCGAAAGACCAACAAGAGTTAAAACAACATAACGTTTACCCATTGACAGCAGCCGACGGTGCACGAAACAGTTGCGTGAAATCGCAGTCATTTACTGCTGCTGATGGCTGTATTCTTTTTCTTTTTTTTTTCCTTCATATGGTCAAGGGGTGGACTGTCAACGGATACAATTTGCAGCTTTTCAGTCACATGAGAGGGAAACTAAAAAAAAAAAGATATAAAAGGTGGACACGGTGGCTGACAAAAACATGCGTTTTGTGCAGTACTAAGACAGTTCGTCAGTTGCTTAAATTAAAATATAAAAAGCTGGTCCAATGATTAATTAAAATATAGACACAGCTGAATGGAAATTGAGTGTCGCAAACGACGATATAAAAAGAGACAGAAAGTCGCATAAAGTAAAACGGAAGGGCCGATGCTTGACTTATTAAAAGAGATATAGATGAATGAGATGAATGAAGAGATGAGTGGATGCAGACTGCCAGAGAGAAGAGTAGCATGGGAACGTAGCATTTAAAGGTAGTGCGTAGGAGGGGGTTTGTGCGGATGGATGTTTGGAGAAGCGATGGGGGAACAGTGGAGAGAGATGCGGTTCCAAACCAAGTTTTAGAAAGTGGGTGGAGAGACCTGAGGGGAAGGGAAACCTAACGCGGGGTGGGTGGTAGGAATCTCCTAGATCTGGTGGGAGGGTGTATACCAAGGCGGATTTCGTGGTCGGGTAAGGGAAGGCGATTAAAGTTTCGTTGAAAGAGTATGTGGAGAGTGTGAAGCTGTAGTGTTGGGGGGAAGTGGTGGTAAAGGCGCACCAGAATACCAGAATCAGTGATCGGGGGGAAACTAGAGGGTGGATTCTGTCTATTTTACGGGTGACGTAAGATATTCGGTGTTCTAGATGGAAGAGTAGGCTGCGGAATTTTATTGGTAGAGGATGCGGGTGGGGGAGGGTAAGCGGGTCGGAGAGGCTAGGTGGAATGCGCGGCCTTAGAAGGTCTGCAGGGCGTGATAAAAGGAGAGAGGAGCGGAAGTCCATCCCGCATTGACATCGCAGAGGATGTTTCAGATTGGGGCTTTGTAGGTGTGGAGGACTGTGGAAGGGTGCAATCCGCATGTTCGGCCGTTTAGTAGATTTGGTGATTGTAGACTATTGCGGGCTTTCTGATGATTGATTAGTGAATGGGGCTTCCATGTTAGTCGGCGATCTTAAGTGCGAGGTTTTTAGCGTTATAGTTAACTGGATAGGAAAGACGTAAACGGTATGGTCGTGAGAACGGAAGCTGCAGGTGTTTCAGCCTATAATTATTACCTGCGTTTTGATAGGGTTCATTCTGAGGAGCCACTGGTTGCACCAGGAGACGAACTGGTTGAAATAGAGCCGGAGGGATCGATGGAATTTCAGATTACGGTAGAGACCGAGAAAGGCGGTGTAATCGGCATACTGGAGGAGGTGAACAGGAGGAGGGGGCTTCGGCATGTCGGCAGTGTAGAGGACATACAAAAGAGGTGAGGGGACAGAACCTTGGAGCACATCTGCAGTGGGACGGAAGATATGGGAGTTGATGTTGTTGATGGTGACACAAGACGGGCTGTTAGAGAAAAGGGAGATGATGGGGCGGGCACAATTTACGGGAAATGCATAGGTCTGGAGCCTAAAGATGCGCCTAGAATGTCGTTCACGCTCATAAGGTTTCTGAAGATCTATGGGGACAAAAATGGTGGATTTGTGGTTGTTAATTTGGCGGGATAGGACATGAGTTGGTCATCGGAGGAAAAATTTGGACGGAACCTACACTGATGGACAGAAATGGGTAGTTGTTTATGTATACGTCGGAACAGGATGGACTCCAAGACATTTCTAAAAATGGAGGTGGAACTGATGGAATGGTAGCAGGAGGTGTCGGTGGCAAGTTTATTAGGTTCGAAGAAGAGGAGGATTCGAGGATTTTCCACGGCTCAGGATAGAAACCCGTGCATAGAATTACACTGTAAAGGGTAGCTCGGATTTCGAGGAAGGAGAGTGGGCATTCTTTCGGGTGTCTATAGGTGAAGCAGTCGTGGACGTCAGCCATGTTGCGTTTATGATGGAGTATCTGTTGAATGTCTTGTGTCATCACTGGAGTACTGAGTTCTGTCTGTGGGATGTTGTCAAGGTACTGGAAGGAGTAATCGAAGTGGGAGTCATCTGGGATGGTGAAGGTGTCGGAGAGTTATGACGCAAGGTGGTTGGCTTGCCGATGGCTAATCTGCCACAGTTTAAATAGAGTCGAGGATGGGAGCCTATGCCACATGACCTCAGCCTCAGCCAATGAGCAAAGACTTACGTAAGATTCATTCAAATTAACGAATAAAATACGAAATAAAATATGAAAGTATTTTATAACGTTATACGAAAAGCGACTTACAAATAACGGTATCAGGTAGTTGACAATAATCATGTAAGCTAAAAACATTTCATATTAAAAGAGTCAATGCGATAGGCTTTTCGTATTAGATCGCCGCCTGATGACATTGGTTGGTACTTTCAAAAAATGGTTCAAATGGCTCTGAGCACTATGGGACTCAACATCTTAGGTCATAAGTCCCCTAGAACTTAGAACTACTTAAACCTAACTAACTTAAGGACATCACACACACCCATGCCCGAGGCAGGATTCGAACCTGCGACCGTAGCAGTCCTGCGGTTCCGGACTGCAGCGACAGAACCACACGGCCACCGCGGCCCGCAGGTTGGTACTTTCAGCGACGCTATTTCCATACAGACGCTGTCGTCAAGATGGCTGCCAGCAGTCAAAAATGTACTAGGAGGACGCATATGTTGCTATGATGACGGTGTGATGTTATCGATACGCACCCGCAAGGATGGAAAAGTAAGGCACCGCAGACTGTAAAATTTTAGAAAGCATTCTTGACCGGAGCACAACGATCGGTACAAAATGATAAAAATCAATGAAAACAGTCTTTTTATTTGTTGGCAACCGGTTTCGACCCCTTCTTCAGACCATCTTCAGGCTGTAGGAACAACCGTACTTCTGCGGATCTCCCTCGGTCTGCCGCTACCACCAGCCATAATGGTGGTGACAAGCCTGAAGATGGTCTGAAGGAAGGGCCGAAACCGGTTGCTAACAAACAGAAAACCTGAAAACGCGATCGAAACTGTATTTATGGCAGTGTGTTCATATGTTGTCGCCAGCACCACGACGTTTGTCGGATGTTAATAAAAGAAGCCAGTCATTATATGATGACATTATAGGGCGAGAAATAAATAATAGTACAAGCAATGCCTAAAAATTCAGTACCATAATGAATAACTGAATATATGAAAGCACTGAAGAATGCGGCTATCTGAAGCGTGAGGCTGTATTACAAATCTTTTTCTGTACACTTTAAATTACATTCGTATTAATATAAAATCAGTAAGTAGAGATATGTGTATCACAAAAATCCCAATGAAAATACAATTAAAGCAGGCAAAAATGATAACGTATGAAATACTTGAAATTAAATACAAACAGTAATATTAAAAGTTTGAAAATTTTTGAAATGGTGCTTCAAAAATCGAAGTTAAGTGACTGAACGTGGCAAAGATCTGCAACCAACACAAGTCATCATTGAAGGATAAATAAAATTCGAAATATGGATGAAAATAAATATTCCATGAAAGAATAAGACGTGAAGTTAAGGTCAATGAGTTTGGTAAAAATTCACTACCACATTAACATCATCAGTAAAAAGCTGTAAAATAGCTAAGGTATAGGAAATTCCATAAAATAAATTACAACAGAGTAAATAGTGAGAAGATAATAAAAATGGCTCTGAACACTATGCGACTTAACTTCTGAGGTCATCAGTCGCCTAGAACTTAGAACTAATTAAACCTAACTAACCTAAGGACATCACACACATCCATGCCCGAGGCAGGACTCGAACCTGCGACCGTAGCGGTCGCTCGGTTCCAGACTGTAGCGCCTAGAACCGCACGGCGACAAGATAATAAATGAGACGAAAAAGTAGCTATCCTTTCTTAAAATAACGTCTTCAAAAAGATCGAAAAATGCTTTCTACGGTGGTCTATTCGTTAGTAAACGAATATATCCTGTTCTTCCAAAGCGTTCAGCAGCAAACTCTTTGGAGTGGTATGCAAAATTGCAAGGCCGTGTGTAATGTCATCTTCTGAGGAGTCCGAAAACTAATCTGCTACGAGAAACTGTTTACTAACTGATAAACCACGGGAAACCTAGATTTAAAATGTCGCATGCAGATTTGAATTGTCGACTTCCCGAGTGAGAGGCCACTGATTAAACCATTGTGCCACATCGCTCAGTGGTGAAAATGAGAAAACTATGAACGTTAAAAGTTCACCAGATAAAAATTTGTCACCTCTAGAGAAATCATTACAAGTATCTTTTAATCTGTGTAATTCCACCCCTGGATTTGATGACCGCCTGTATTCGGTTAGGAAGAGAGTCCACAAGGTTGTGTAGGTATCCAAGTTAAGCCACTTGCTGAGAATTTGATGGCGCAGTTTTATCCGCTGTTGCAATATATACCACAGGAGGTTAATTCCGATGATTTTGCAAGCCAGTCAAGATGCAATAAGGTGGGGGTGTTCAGGAAACCAGTCACATATTCTTCCAGACCGATGAGCTTTGCTCCCATCTTTAGTGCCCGTGTAGTTCAAATGACTCTAACAGCTAAGCTCTAAGCGCTCTAAGCGCTATCTGAGGTCATCAGTCCCCTAGACTTAGGACTACTTAAACCTAACTAACCTAAGGACGTCACACACATCCATGCCCGCGGCAGGATTCGAACCCGCGACCGCAGCAGCAGCGTGGTTCCGGACTGAAGCGCCTAGAACCGCTCGGCCACAGCGGCCGGATTAGTGCCTGTGTGAGCAGGCTTCCGAAGCGTAAGAGCCTGGAAGAGAGGCCATGCACCCGGCTCTCGGCACCGCTATGCGATAGCCACAGGAGCGGTCGCGTACTTCGTGTTGTGTTGAAAATACCCGCAGCTTACCTGCTTCCCATCCCCAGCGCACAGATACATTTTGTTGTTGAACGCGCACTGCTTCGGGAGTTGTTACATCTGCTGTCTAAGCAATGTGCGAAATACTGTCACATACATAACTTGAAAATGTCGCAGGAACTAAGTGTACCACCGCACAATGAGAGAGAGAGAGAGAGAGAGAGAGCTTTGCGGATGACATAAGACAATTTAAACAATTTTCGATGTAATTGCACGTTTGATTCCGAGGAAGAACACAGTTACACTTGAACACGGACTCTAAAAAAAGATGTTGACCCACTTGTGAAACCACCCCTGAGACACTTTGCGCGCTTTCGTGGCAAATACCCTTGTCTTTGAGCTTCAGGAGTTACTAAAGCCAACTGAATAAATCTCTAAAGACACTTTCAAAAACGATCGCTGCACAGTAGTTTGCATCAATTTTGCGATGTATATCGCCACACTTGAACATAGATTCTGAAAAGATCGGTGCGCACTTGAGAATCCTCCCTAAGACACTTCACACTCTTTATCCCGAAACTGGTATCAGTTGCAATATCTGATTTTATGAGCCAAAACTATGATATTTGGAAGTCGAAAAAATATCTCTGTAACTCTAAACAGGACGCTCACCACTAGTCGAGTTTTTGCTGCTTGTTTGAAGGCACTTCCAGAGAGAGTCCTACAGCTGCTGTGGCGTTCGTCACTTTTCTGAAACGGTAAGTGGACTTAGTTTACATTTGCCACTGCTGGAGTCAGGGACGTTATTTTCCGCACGTCTCTAAGCACATACTGGTGTCGAAGCAAAGAAAGGAAAATCAGAACAATTACGCAAACAGAATTTGAAGCACTGTCTTATAGATGAGAAAAATCGCTGGAATTTTTGTGAATTTTCGATGTCGTGCAGTTGCTGGTCTGAAGATGCTCTAAAGCCACAATGACAAGTGGGGGACAGAGGAGGATATTAACCTTGCCATTGGTTATCTCTATGGTAACTAAGTGTTGATTGCATAGCTGTGTTACCTTAATTTTGATGCAAGTTCTATTTAAAATTACTATTGCAGCCTTACAGTCATTACTGCCTGTTATTATAGTAGCATGTTCTGGTAAACACATAGCATCCCATTTTTGTTATAAGCTTCTTGTAAGCACATGATGTCTGCCTGCGCCGGCCGGTGTGGGCGTGCGGTTAAAGGCGCTTCAGTCTGGAACCGCGTGACCGCTACGGTCGCAGGTTCGAATCCTGCCTCGGGCATGGATGTGTGTGATGTCCTTAGGTTAGTTAGGTTTAATTAGTTCTAAGTTATAGGCGACTGATGACCTCAGAAGTTGAGTCGCATAGTGCTCAGAGCCATTTTGTCTGCCTGCAAGTCTAGTGCTAGTGTAGGGTACACCGCGCTAACTGTTGTACCGTTGTTTGTATTGTGTTGTAAGATACTTGTTTTTTGTTTATGTGTTCTGGGTGTTTTACGCGTACAACGCGTTTACTGCCTGTCTGTGAATAATCGAAATATGTCTGTGTGCTGTTCCATGATCTGTATATATTTTCTCCAAGTCGAATGATTCAGACCTGCACAGACAGAGGTCGAGCAGCGGCTCCACTGAACTAGGAATATTCTCTGTCCTTAGGATGATTTTGTCTGTCAGATCCGTTACCAGAAGAACGAGAGCATCATCCTGCGCCGTCTGCAATACCTCTTTTTTCTGTAGCATACATACAAGTAAGTTAAATTCTAAACTATCATAATTCTTGTCGGTGCTTTTTCTGTCACGGTTTCTGCGGTGCTACCAGATGGATTGTGATATGGTGTTGGTCGCTGATTGGAAGACATCGTAAGATCTCTTTGGGATGTCACATGTATGTATGCATGTATGTATGTGTTAAACCGGGGATCTAGCAATGACGGAGATGCTTCGTCCCGCCGTAGCCGTCAGTACTCCACAACTCCACAACAGGCCACAGCAGTCCACCCAGCACACCACTGCCCCACACCGAACCCAGGGTTATTCATCAAGACACTGTTAATCCATATTATCCCAGTCCTCAATGGCAATTCGACGTAGATCCCTCAGAGTGGTTGGTGGGTCACGTCGTCCGTAAACAACCCTTTTCAATCTATCCCAGGCATTTGCGATAGGGTTCATGTCTGGATAACAGGCAGGCCACTCTAGTTGAGCGATGTCGTTATCCTGAAGGAACTCATTCACAAGATGTGCCCGATGGAGGCGCGAATTGTAGTCGATGAAGATGAATGCCTCACCAATATGTTGCCGATATGGTTGCACTATCGGTTGGAGGATGGCATTCACGTATCACACAGTCGTTACGGCGCATTCCATTACCACCAGCGGCGTACGTCGGCCCCTCATAATGCAACCGAAAAACAGCAGGGAACCTCCACCTTGGCGCACTTGCTGGACAGTGTGTCTAAGGCGTTCAGCCTGACCGGGTTGCCCCCAAAAATATATCCGACGATTACCTGGTTGAAGGCCTATGGGACACTCATCGGTGAAGAGAACGTGATGTCAATCCTGAGCGGTCCATTCGGCATGTTGTTGGGCGCACGACGTCCTGTGACTGCACGAAAAGCATTATTCAACATCGTGGCTTAGCTGTCGGAGTTCCCCCGAGCAATAATCCCTTGGTAGCGGTCATCCACTGCAATAGTAGCCCTTGGGCGACCTGTGCGAGGCATGTCATCGACAGTTCCTGTCTCTCTGTATCTCCTCCATGTCCGAACAACATATCTTTGGTTCACTCCAAGATGCCAGGACTCTTCCCTTGTTGAGAGCTCTTCTTGGCACAAAGTAACAATGCGGACACGATCGAACCGCGGTATTGACCGCTAGGCATGGTTGAACTACAGAGAACACAAGCCGCATATCTCTTTCCTGATGGAATGATTGGAATTGATCGGCGCTGCTCATGCATGGTTTTTTACGTTTTGGGCGGGTTTAGTGACGTCTCTGAACAGTTAAAGGGACTGTGTCTGTGATATAATATCCACGGTCGACGTCTATCTTCAGGGTTTCTGGGGTGATGCAAAACATTTTTTGATGTGTGTATTTATGTAGTCTGGGTGACTGGCTTTGCAAGTTCATGTTTGTTGTGTGTGTATTGATTTTAGTTGTCATAGTCTATACTGTCCAGGAACCGGTCATGGATGTTTTTATAGGCGTTTGACAATCATTTCCTTTTGTTTTGTTACAAATGGTTCAAATGGCTCTGAGCACTATGGGACTCAACTGCTGAGGTCATTAGTCCCCTAGAACTTAGAACTAGTTAAACCTAACTAACCTAAGGACATCACAAACATCGATGCCCGAGGCAGGATTCGAACCTGCGACCGTAGCGGTCCTGCGGTTCCAGACTGCAGCGCCTTTAACCGCACGGCCACTTCGGCCGGCTTGTTTTGTTACAGACAAGGCCGCTGTATTTGCAGATTGTGCACTCAGTGCGCTTGTGTCCTTGGTTACTACACTTGGCAGTCGTAACATTGGCCTTTCAGCAGGTTTAGTCATATGACCAAGGTCAAACACTTAAAACGCTGATTTACTACTGTGGAGTCTTTCGCAGGCAGTGATTCGAAGTCATTGTAGACTCTTTGTGTCAAGACTCTATACAGGTGGGGACTGACCTTCGGTACGTGGTGACTGAAACCCTTTCCCTTAGGCCTCCTTTTGAGTTCCCTGTCGAAGTCTTCTAACGTGCTTTCACCGCTCAAATTCTGCTCATAAAGGCTTTCTAGAAATTTCTCGTCGATGAGTGTATCGGGCACGTGATATACTCGTACAGCCACAAGTGACAGTATATCACGAGAAATGTTTCCACGCGTGATGGATGAGGAACGGGACTTGGATAGGTCAAGTAAGTGAGAAAGGCATAACGTTGAAGTTATTATTAACCGCCACTTAAACAATTTGTTCGATATGAGCATCGCAGACGTCGAAGAGATTCTGTACAGTGTCAGATGTGCATCAGGTGGCCAAAATTTGAACTATCTTTTTTCAGCGTAAATCGGTTCCGCTTCAACGCATTAGAAAATCTACCAATTTTTCGCTGCCATACGTTAATTACAGCGCACACCGTACCTTTGTGAATAGCTGCACTTCAATTACAACCACCCGGTACTAGTATGCCACGTTACTGTACGCTTCAATCAGTACACAGCAGTGGATTTTGCTGCTGCGAGCTTCATTGCACAGCAGTGAGTGTCGCTGCCTAATGAAGTCTTAACAGTTTATGGTGCAAATGGTTCAAATGGCTCTGAGCACTATAGGACTTAACTTCTGAAGTCATCAGTCCCCTAGAACTTAGAACTACTTAAACCTAACTAACCTAAGGACATCACACACATCCATGCCCGAGGCAGGATTCGAACCTGCGACCGTAGCAGTCGCGCGGTTCCGGACTGCGCGCCTAGAACCGCTAGACCACCGCGGCCGGCAACAGTTTATGTTCCGTCTTCAAGGTCCTTGAGTGATTTTACGTTTATTTCTTACTTCTGGCTGCCTTTGCTTGTAGCAAATTTTGTGAAACCTATTGCTGCTACCAAAGTAGTGCAGCAGTGAATGTTGGTGAACCGCGTCTGAATATTTATCGGCTGTTAGTTACAGTACGTGACATCTAAGTCGCTTAGCGTACATCTGGAGGTGTCACAAGACATCGGCTGCGATTCTCGTATGTAGCTAACTTACGATTATAGTCGATGTTACACTCACACGAAATTAAAACTAATGAAATGTAGAGATATGGTAGTTCTTGTATTAGAAAACTTGTGACGTCATGGGGATTTCTCCAATCATTTTATCTACGTTTCCGTCTATAGCCAGAAGACAGGGCGTGGTGGCACGTGTAAAAATTGTGTTGCGAATGCCGAGATCATTAAATTAGAAACAAATTTTCCACTTAGTTGTCACTTTCGCTACTTTTCGTTGTACTTAAATTACCAGTAGCTCATTTAGCTTAATTCAAAACTCTACACGATTGAATCAGTTTATTAGTTGTCAAATTAAGTACATGAGTTCAGCCTACAGACACTCATCGCAACCATTAACATTAAGCAGATACACTAGAGACACAGCACTCATTTGTAGCAGAGGAAAGATGTTGGTATGCGAACAATGAAAGAGTATTTTCGAAATTGGAAAAGTAGTCTTCCTTCGGCAGAACAGACCCGTATAGAGTCGTAACGAACACTACCCCGTATCGATTTTTGTTAACAAGTTGCAATTTTAGTGTCGTCAATGAATATCATTTAACAAGTCATTTCCTTTAGACAATGCCGGCCGGAGTGGCCGATCGGTTCTAGGCGCTGCAGTCTGGAACCGCATGGCCGCTGCAGTCGCAGGTTCGAATCCTGCCTCGGGCATTGATGTGTGTGATGTCCTTACGTTAGTTAGGTTTAAGTAGTTCTAAGTTCTAGGCGACTGATGACCTCAGAAGTTAAGTCCCATAGTGCTCAGAGCCATTTGATGAGAGCCTTTAGACAGCAGCAGTTTTCCGGTATTATTATCTCTGACGTTATGGTTGTTTCCGAAGTTTGTGAACCATTGTAAAAGAAGATCAGAATGTACTGAGATACACAGAAAACTTTCAGCTGGTACTGGTTGTGCTCTTAAGACAAACAAACGGTACGAATGGTTCAAATGGCTCCAAGCACTATGGGACTTAACAGCTGTGGTCATCAGTCCCCTAGAACTTAGAACTACTTAAACCTAACTAACCTAAGGACATCACACACATCTATGCCCGAAGCAGGATTCGAACCTGCGACCGTAGCAGTCGCGCAGTTCCCGACTGAGTGCCTAGAACCGCTAGACCACCGCGGCCGGGAAACGGTACGTAATTCCACTATCATCTTTCTTTAAAAATAAACAGGCCGCAAATTTTCTCACGAGAAACGACACAAACACATGAAGCTCTTCAGAGTGTCTCTCGTGCCCCACTTCAGGACGTGTCTCGCGTAATTTTCATGTTCTTACGTTGTGGCGGTTCATTATTCCACTTCAATGAAACGTTGCCTCACTAAATAACTCCTTGTTGTTTATAATCATCATCATCATCATATACTTTGTAATAATTGAACCCTGTACGGTTTGAAACACAAAGGTCACAGCAAAACACGTGAGATAGAGATGCGAGGAATGGCTAACTTTCCGCTGACACGGCAAGTACCGTAGACCTCTGTGGACTAAGTGCTAAACTCTGCTGGAAGCACTCTACGTCCTGGACGAGCAGATGAGGGTCACCTGTGTATTTCGCCTTATAAAAGCAGCCAGTGTCTACAAACTGCAGCTAACGTTCAAGACTTTCAAATGTATGAGGTCCAGTGCCTTACTCTCAACGAAAATCACGCCGCACGGTTATAACTGAATGGAATTTGTTGAAAGGAAGAACGCAGAACGCCTTCTGTTACGATATTGTCGCCATCTCGACACATACTGCGCAACGAAGGAGCGTGCTGTAGAGCGAGGTACAGGATTTTGTTAATTATACTAATTCAACGACTTCGCTGAAAACAAATTAGGATGCAGAAATTTTGTTGTGGTCAGTCGAGCTTCTGTTTTGACAAACTCCTTGCCCATTATACTGGTACTCCAGTGAGAGAGTTTGAAGATGATACTGCTGATAAATTAAAGCTGACTGACACATCGGAACTCGAACCTGAACCTTTCACTTTCGTGGGCTTGGTAACTACACACCAGAAACAGCTCTTTGATTGTGACTAAGACTTTTACGGTAATCTTCTTTCTTCCACTAGTACCTCTTTAGCTGGGTTGTGACATTCTTACCACTCTGACAAAATTGTATCAATTCAGCTGTCTGCGAAAAAAATGTGTACACATGGGGTCCAGTGCTGAAACAGCTACCTACGTGAATTTTCCGATAGTAGTAAACTACACGGTTACTTGTGTTTCTACCAACATACGACAAAAGACGAAAAAAATAAAAGAGAAGTCAAAGAAAATGCTACCCTGAAGGGGCGTCGATGGCGCGGTTAGCAACATCAGAACGCACATCGTCTATCTCAAATTTTCTTTAGTAATATTTAAGTCATATAGATTGTTTGCTAGAGCGAGTGATGAGCAGAAAGACATAGAAACTTTAAAGAACCTAGTTTACGATAACGGCAAACAAGTGCGATAACGCATCTCTGAATTTCATGCATCGTGTCATCCAAAGCATGTGCGGAGCAGGCAGTCACTCGTCAGCCATTGGTGAGCTGTTGATTGTCGATCTACAGTCCTCGTTCATGGGAGCATGCTAGACTAGGTCGGGTGTTCGATGCTATGTGGTCAGTGAGCAAAATAAAAACGAAATCAGGTCCGACCAGGTACTGTGAAGTTACCTATTGGGAAAAAAAAGGAATTCTCAAGGTGCAGGAGAGGTGCTAGAGAGAATGAAACACAAGGGGTCAAGTGTTGTCAGCTATAAGATTTTAGTCGAGCTGCTAAGCATGCTAGGATTGTTACTGATACTCAGCCCGAGAAGAGCAAAGATCTAGATTGGAACCCAGGTCCGATTACCTGTCTTATTGTGTGATTCTTCAGTTTCTCCCGGCGTATTTGTTGCTCGAACAGTCCACGGGTATCTGACGGTTCATAGTGTCCAACGGGCACAATATTTCGGATATTAGACATGTCGCCATCGTCAGGTGCGCTGACGAACGCAGCACACCTGACGATACCGGCATGTCTATTAGCCGAAATATTGTGCCCGTTGGACATTATGAACCGACAAAATGCCCGTGGACTGTTGGAGCACCTGTCTTATTAATTCCCAAGTGCTGGTGGAATTCGCATCTGCCCCGAGTAATGGAAGGTAACGCTGGCCGCGGAGGTTCCCATGCGCAGACGGCGCGGCGACAGACGGCGAGGAATGCGCGTGGTTGCGGTCGCGGCGCGGCGCGGACGCTCATCGCGTATTCCCGGTCCGGCGCGCGGCCGCGGCTTTGAGCGCGGGCTTGGCAGTCGGCTCACGCGGGAGCCGCCCCGCCTGTTATGACGCTGGCAGCCGACAGCTAGCAGCTGCCCAGACATGCGCCGCCGTCTGACGCTACTAATGAACCCAGCCTCCATCCGGCGCAGCGGCCACTACATTTCGTTCTCTCCGCTCACCCCGTTGCTTTTGTCAGTTGTGGCTTCCATCTCCTGCCTCCTTCGACTCCCCATCTACTCCTAGAATAGGATTACCATCATCATCATCATCATTATCATCATTTAAGACCGATTATGCCTTTCAGCGTTCGGTCTGCAGCATAGTCCCCCTTATAAAAATCCTCCATGATCCCCTATTCAGTGCTAACATTGGTGCCTCTTCTGATGTTAAGCCTATTACTTCAAAATCATTCTTAATCGAATCCAGGTACCTTCTCCTTGGTCTACCCCGACTCTTCCTACCCTCTACTGCTGAACCCATGAGTCTCTTGGGTAACCTTGCTTCTCCCATGCGTGTAACATGACCCCACCATCTAAGCCTGTTCGCCCTGACTGCTACATCTATAGAGTTCATTCCCAGTTTTCCTTTGATTTCCTCATTGTGGACACCCTCCTGCCATGGTTCCCATTTACTGATACCTGCAATCATCCTAACTACTTTCATATCCGTAACCTCAACCTTATTGATAAGGTAACCTGAATCCACCCTGCTTTCGCTCCCATACAACAAAGTTGGTCGAAAGATCGAACGATGCACAGATAACTTAGTCTTGGTACTGACTTCCTTCTTGCAAAAGAGAGTAGACCGTAGCTGAGCGCTCACTGCATTAGCTTTGCTACACCTCGCTTCCAGTTCTTTCACTATGTTGCCATCCTGTGAGAATATGCATCCGAAGTACTTGAAACAGTCCACCTGTTCTACCTTTGTTCCTCCTATTTGGCACTCAGTCCGTTTATATCTCTTTCCCACTGACATTACTTTCGTTTTGGAGATGCTAATCTTCATACCGTAGTCCTTACATTTCTGATCTAGCTCTGAAATATTACTCTGCAAACTCTCAATCGAATTTACCATCACAACTAAGTCATCCGCATATGCGAGACTGCTTATTTTGTGTTCACATATTTTAATCTCACCCAGCCAGTCTACTGTTTTCAGCATATGATCCATAAATAATATGAACAACAGTGGAGACAACCGAGCGAGGTGGCGCAGTGGTTAGACACTGGACTCGCATTCGGAAGGACGACGGTTCAATCCCGCGTCCGGACATCCTGATTTACGTTTTCCGTGATTTCCCTAAATCACTCCAGGCAAATGCCGGGATGGTTCCTCTGAAAGGGCACGGCCGACTTCCTTCCCCATCCTTCCCTAATCCGATGAGACCGATGACCACGCTGTCTGGTCTTCCCCAAACCAACCAACCAACCAACAGTGGAGACAGGTTGCAGCCTTGTCTTACCCCTGAAACTACTCTGAACCATGAACGCAATTTACCGTCAACTCTAACTGCTGCCTATGTAAAGATCTTTAATTGCTTGCAAAAGTTTGTCTCCTATTCCATAATCTCGTAGAACAGACAATAACTTCCTCCTAGGAACCCGGTCATATACATTTTCTAGATCTATAAAGCATAGATACAATTCCCTGTTCCACTCGTAACACTTCTCCATTATTTGCCGTAAGCTAAAGATCTGGTCCCAACAACTTCTAAGAGGCCTAAACCCATACTGATTTTCATCTAATTTGTCCTTAACTAATACTCGCACTTTCCTTTCAACAATACCTGAGAAGATTTTACCCACAACGCTGATTAAAGAGATACCTCTGTAGTTGTTACAATCTTTTATGTTTGCATGTTTAAAGATTGGTGTTAACAGACGTCCGGAAATTCCCGGACGTGCCCTACATTTTAACCGTTTGTCCGGCGTCTGGGGTGAATTTTTGGAAGGTCTCTAATGTCCTACATTTTCGGAAACAAACAGTGATCATAAGAAATGAGCTGGCAGCTGTGAAAATAGAAAGGAATAATTGATTATTAACCGCAACTGAAAGTCGCTATGGCAACACAGCTACAGTGATACAGCATATACATTCCACAGTAACAAAGAACGATGGATGTGGCTACACAGCATTTGAACTCCGGGTTAAAATGGACTTCGGTATCGGTGGTGTCTGCGTGCTGTGCAGATGTTGATAACGGTGCGATGAATGACGGGAAATCGAGACAATGAATCATAATACAGATGTGAAGAGCCAACGACTTGTTTTTTTCTCTCTTCCATTTGCAGATTATGCGCATTTAATTCACAATGCTTTTTTTACAAGCCGAAATGCCGAAACAGAAATGCAATTTCAGTGACGCATTATCGTTAATGTATAAATGTTTCAAGTCAGGAAGAAGCGAATACGAAGCACAGTGCCTTATTTGTCCTCCAGGAACATATGTTTCTGTTGCACACAAAGATAAGGTCATCAAACAGTTTCATTTTTTTTAATCTTTCGTCTGACTATGATCGGCATATTGCTACGGCGATTATTTACAGAGTTTTAATTTATAATTGGCAGTTTTGGCATAAGACGGAAACGTTTCTCTTGTAGGTACACAAGATTTGGAAGTACACCTGTCTTCCAAGAAACATAAAAAATCTCAAAATTCTGCCGGTACTTCAGATATTAAAGGTTTCCTTGCGCAGCCCACGCAGTCAGCATGTCGTGTTAGCGCTGCAGAGGCAACGCTTGCACTTCACGTTGTTAATCACCACGCATCATACAAATTCATGGACTGAACGCCGAAACTAAACGCAAAACTATACAGTGATTCTCAAACTGCGACGAAAGTTGAGTGCGCAAGAAAAAAGACTGAAGTAATTATTAGAAAAGTCCTTGCGCCACAACATCTAGAATAAATTTCTTTTTTTGGGGGGAGGGGGGGGGGGGGGGGCGGGGGTTAGTGCCGACAGCAGTAATAATGGTTCCCAGAAAGTATTCCCTATTTTAATACAATATTTTGACCTTAAAGCTGGCGGTATTCAGACAAAGGAAATCGAAATTAAAACTACATGAAATGAAAGTGCAGAAACAATGTCATCATATGTTCGAGACACTTTAGTAGAGGTAGGAATAGAAAAGAAATGTATCGCATTTGGTGCTGACAATAAGAGCACAAATTTTGGTGGTATAAGTCGACCAGAGGGCAAAAATGTATTCATCAAACTAAAGTCCTATATTAATGAAAATTTTGTTGGAGTGGGTTGCCCAGCTCATATTCTTAACAATGCCGTTCAGCATGGTCATCAGTCCCCTAGACTTAGAACTACCTAAACCTAACTAACCTAAGGACATCACACACATCCATGCCCGAAGCAGGATTCGAACCTGCGACCGTAGTAGCAGCGCGGTTCCGGACTGAAGCACCTAGAACCTCTCGGCCACAACGGCCGCCTCACTTACATTCATTGATGTCTGTGATCCACCATGGGATACAACAACTAAAAGTGAACAAACATCAATTGTTGATTTGATAGCGATTTTAGATAACGTGTATTGTCTTCTTAAGAATAGATTAGAGAGTAATTTCATGTCGCTGAAGTCGAAAAAGCTCTTGATAAGTGCTAGGGAGGAGGGCCTTGATAAAGATGCTGACAGTTTTGAGCAGAAGGCTGTTTCGTTGTATGGCGAATGTCTGGGCTATTTAGATAAATGGTGTGTGTCCTATTCAGAACTCAGTTGTTTTAGGTGGTTAAATTTAACTGCTAGAGTATGCATGGATGATGTACAAAAGTGTGTACAGTTCTTGAGTGATAAAGGCATTGTAATAGATGATGTCAAGTGTTGTGATGGAATATGTAATGTGAACTAGTTTTTGTAGCATCATAGCTCTGAACTTGAGAAATTGTCCTGTAGTGACAAGTGGGTTGATATTTTAGTGGTAGCAGGCACGAGGACTGCCATTCTGAACTGCTGAAACTAATTCAGTATTTTTTTGCTATTCCTGCACATAATGCTAATGTTGAAAGAGTATTTTCACTAATAAGAGCACAGTGGACAGATGAAAGGAACAGATTATCTGTTGATTCGGTCAAAGGTAATTTTTTTAAGGTATAATTTTAAAAACTTCTGTTGTTTGGAATTTTTTGATTATATTTCAAAAAAATGGCTCTGAGCACTATGGGACTTAACATCTGTGGTCATCAGTCCCCTAGAACTTAGAACTACTTAAACCTAACTAACCTAAGGACATCACACACATCCATGTCCGAGGCAGGATTCGAACCTGCGACCGTAGCAGTCCCGCGGTTCCGAACTGCAGCGCTAGAACCGCACGACCATCGCGGCCGGCTATATTTCAAATAAGCTAAATGTTCTGCACAGGAGTAGTTCTTCAGAGAAATATAGCCGGCCGACGTGGCCGTGCGGTTAAAGGCGCTGCAGTCTGGAACCGCAAGACCGCTACGGTCGCAGGTTCGAATCCTGCCTCGGGCATGGATGTTTGTGATGTCCTTAGGTTAGTTAGGTTTAACTAGTTCTAAGTTCTAGGGGACTAATGACCTCAGCAGTTGAGTCCCATAGTGCTCAGAGCCATTTGAACCATTTCAGAGAAATATAACTGACTGCTGTTGATTATCATATTTAACACTGTATGTGTCAGAACTAAAAAATATGTTAATGTATATGTCTGTGGGTATTATAAATAGCATTTAAATTTGACATTTACATAATTTTTTTTCATTCAGCGATAATGTCCTACATTTTTGACAGATGTCCTATTCTTTTACCAATGTGTCCTACATTTCCATTAGATAATCTGGTAACCCTACACTAGATGCACTTGGTGCGCTGAAAGCATCTTTATAGATATGGTACTAGATGAGTTGGAAAAGCATTTCTTACTATGCAATCAATATTGTAAACACACTGCTGGAAAGAAAACAACACCCTCAAGGACGAGGTCTTTCATTGACAAGCGAGGTGGAGTGCAATTCAGCATTGTAGGAGTGTATGGACAGCAATTCAGATCAAATGAAACACACATGTCACAGTGAAGGACGTCCAAACGCACAAATACACCGCTCTGGTGGCAACGCAGACGAGTATTCCCGCAGATAAACGATCATAAAGGAGCCGAGACGCACCATGTGACAGGTTGTCCCAAGCATCTTGCGTTTTTTTCTTTCTTTCTTTCTTTTTTTTTGTTTGCAATTCGAAAAAGGTTCTCACAGTCCCCGTCAATGATTGGTTCACGCTTTATCATGTCCCATATGTGTTCAACTGGCAAGAGATTTGGTGCTCTTGTTGGCCAGGGCGGACTACGAAGAGCACGTATGTGAACGTACATTGACCTGCTGGAAAAGCATATCGCCTTCCCGACGAACAAATGGTAGCAGCACGGAGATGACAGCCCGTCCCATGCATATTGCTAATCATTGCAATTACAACACTATGCAGGAGAGCAAATAACGAACTTTAACTTATTGTCCATGTATGGTATAGTAGGAAGAATACGCTATTAAATGCGTAGATGATTTGGCGTTATACAAGGTATGAAATACAGTACACAGAACTACCTCTGGCAGAAACAATGGTCTAGGTAACGTTTCGAACTGAGCAGATACGGCGCTTCAGTCTGGAACCGCGCGACCGCTACGGTCGCAGGTTCGAATCCTGCCTCGGGCATGGGCGTGTGTGATGTCCTTAGGTTAGTTAGGTTTAAATAGTTCTAAGTTCTAGGGGACTGATGACCTCAGCTGTTAAGTCCCATAGTGTTCAGAGCCATCTGAGCAGATACGGCATGTCATTCGATACTGCTTCAACTCTGTGCCCGAGTTCATCTCGTAGTGTCCGGGGAGTGGTGTCTTCCTACTCTCTCAGCAACTTGTAAGCAAATGTTTTCAGTCGGTGAGAGATCTGGAGAACGTGATGGCCGGATTCACGGTTGAGGCAGGTCAGGAAAGCATGCGTCTTGCACTATGATGTTCAAAGCTACCGTCACTGCCTAAATACTTCAGAGACGTAACGCCTACTGTCCGAATTACTAGCTGTGTGATCCAGAAATGATAGTTTTGTCTATTCAGTAATAGCCCATATCATGGCAGCAAGTTTCTGGACCAGTAAGAAGACGACGAAAGCGATCTGGCAACGGTCGTAGTCTTCCACGGCGCTGCTATACGCTGAACTGGGATTCGTCTGAAGAAACGACGTGTTCCTCTGTACAGCGTTGTCATTGGACACACCAGTGGCGGCACGCCTCGTCAAGGAAAGGGCTCCAACAAGCGTCGCGGCGCCGACAGTCTATGGTGCTCCGTATGTCATCGTACTGTGTGGGTAATTGTTTTTTCTTTGCAAAAAAGCCCACTCTTGTTCAAGATAGGTTACGTGGCTGAACTATCCTGCACGCCTGAGCTAAATATGTCTGTCCCCAGGGTGCTAGTCGTATGGGACTGTTGACGTCCTGATTGGTGTTCAGTGCAGCCCTCTTGAAGATATTAACTCCATGTTAGCATGACACTAGTGGAAACATAGCAAACACAAACAGCGACAATGCTGGCCCGCTAACTGTATTGTCGATAGGCCACGACCCAGCCACTGCCGAATTACAAAACACGCCGCTAGACTTTTCTGCTTCGTGCATGAGGCATAACACGATATTCTGAATGTAAAATCTGCTGCACAATCGCTCCTGATTTATAAAATGTCATGATGTTATCGCTACCTAGTTCGTGCTGTTGCACCAAAATGCTTATCATTTACACATCCAAGCATGTAGTAAATTTCACGTCAGTTTGAGAACCGTTACATGTCGCCTTCATGATGTTACCATTTTCAGTGGCCGACAGCGATTTCTGATTTGGCTGTCGGTTTAGTTTCACGATTACTTGTGTCGGCTCGAAATTTTATAGTATTCCCGACACAACGAACAGTGACTTTCGCATTTTCGTAGCTACCAACAATGTCTGTCCATCACGCATCTCTCCCATTTCCGTTCAGTTGTTAGGTCTTAATGACATTATAGTTCCTGACAGTCTATTAAGTATCCAAATTAGATGTATAAATGGAAGCATGTTTCGTCGAATGATTAGAAGAAGGAACAGAATCAGGCCGCCGGCCGCGGTGGTCTAGCGGTTCTAGGCGCTCAGTCCGGAACCGCGCGACTGCTACGGTCGCAGGTTCGAATCCTGCCTTGGGCATGGATGTGTGTGATGTCCTTAGGTTAGTTAGGTTTAAGTAGTTCTAAGTTCTAGGGGACTGATGACCACAGATGTTAAGTCCCATAGTGCTCAGAGCCATTTGAACCATTTTTTTCAACCAGGCCAAAACAACTCAGTACTTTACACGCAGAACAATTATTGGCGCCTTATCGACAAGAACTGGGTTTCAGCTGTTTGGTCCCTTGCCAAATGGCACTGTAGTAGCATCCTTTATATATGGGACGGGTAATAACATTTTTATACGGTGTCTCATTTAATTTAAACTCTCTTTAATTTGTCAGATTCTTTCATGCTGCTGCTTGATGAGGAGCTCGTAGCCGTTGTCGATGATACCTCTATCATACATTTATTATTGACGTTTGTTGTACACATTATTAAGTGCCACATTAATTAAGTGGTTCATCTTAAAACAAATTATTTTAAGTAGTTGTTAACAACGGATCATGCCTATCGCGATAATTGGCAAAAATGTTCGCCTATGTTATATTAGTAAAGAAAAAAAGTAAAAAAAATCATTACATAGACGCTAACGTGTTCTGAAGTGATATTGTGACATTATCTTGTGATTATACAACGGCTTCCTAAAGCTAAAAATCAATCAATACACGGACATGGCACTATCGCCATTTGTTTTTCCACTGTCGATCTCCACCGGAAGTCAATTAATCACTTGTGGAACAGACTGCGCCTGTATGGTTAGTTGAAATAATTTCAACAATTAAGTCGACAGGTTAATGTAGCTTTACGATTCCTCTGAAGGAAGAAACAGACATGTTCATCGAAACAGAAATGTGCTGGATGAAAAAGCATCGTTTCGAACCTACTGGCAGGTTGAAACAGCATTGTTGTGTGCATTGGCCGATTCCAGAACTGTGAATGGGGGTAACAACGCGCAGTCTGTTATACGGGGTTTTATGAAAGCCTGGTAAAACCTGCATCTCAATGCATTTGAATTAATAATCTGTAATGATGAAAACACACAGAACTCCGATGAGAGTGTGAGAAAAGAGAGGTACAATTTCGCAGGGGTTTTGATATGCAAGGGGAGTTTACCTGAATACCGTAACATGGTGTCCCGCGGCGACGGTGGCGTCAATGGTACGCGGTCCCGAAATCAGAACTGAGACCCACCCTTCACGGAGATTGGCCACATGACATATCTCGTCTCTAGCACTGTGCGAGTGGCATTTCCTGCTGCACTGGCTCCTCCCGGGCTGTCAACCTAGTTGGGGTCGTAGGATCTCTCCTTCCACAGGAACAACAGGAGAATTTTGTAAGTTTCCGATTAGGGTAGATTTTCCACGAATCTTGAGGCTGCCAATATCCCTGCTTTCTTCGCTTAGTCTGAATTGAGCGGTGTCGCTCTCACTTCATGTCCTAAGAAGCAGACCATTGTAAAGTATGTCTCAAAACACGATCATGAGCCATATGTCGTCAAATGTGAACACAGCTCTTCTTCTGCCGTATCCATCGCTCACGCCATTGTTGGAGTTTACATATGTATAGCTCAGTCGTATTAATGTGATCATGTGTCAAAGCCTGAATAACCAGTTCCCACAGCGCGTACCACTGACAGAAGTGCAACAAGTACAAGAAGACAGTCAATGAGTTTCTGGGAGGTACCAGCAGGAATGTAAAGTTATGACGACTCCATTGCCGTGGCCAGCTGCGGTAGTCATCTTGGCTGAGGATGCTTAGCAGGACAGCCCAATCGAGGAGGTCTCACAGATTCTCGATTAGGTTTCAGTTCGGTGAAAAAAAATGGCTCTGAGCACTATGGGACTTAACATCTACGGTCACCAATCCCCTAGAACTTAGAACTACTTAAATCTAACTAACCTAAGGACATCACACAACACCCAGTCATCACGAGGCAGAGAAAATCCCTGACCCCGCCGGGAATCGAACCCGGGAACCCGGGCGCGGGAAGCGAGAACGCTACCGCACGACCGCGAGCTGCGGACTCAGTTCGGTGAGTTTGGTGACCAACGGAGTGAGGTAAACTCATCGCGGTGCTTTTCGCACCACACATGTACACTGCAAATTCTGTGACACATTGCCTTGTGCTACTGGTAGCTGGCAATGTGATGAGAAAAAACAAACAACATGCAGGGATGAACACGGTCCTCAAGGATAGATGCACACTTGTGTTGATCAACTGTGCATTGCAGAATGACGAGATCATCCAGCGAATGCCCCGAAAACATTCCTCATACCGTAACCCGCCCTCCTCCGGCCTCGACCCTACCGACGATGGTTGCAGGGTGTTTGCTTTCAGACGTCTCACGCCGTACACGCCAATGCCCATCTTCCACCTGGAAAGGCCATCTGTCACCCCACAGTTCTGCACTGGCGAGAAAATTCCGACCTTCGCCGATGAACAGCATTCAGCATGGATGCATAAACCAGGCGCCTGCTGTGGAGGCCCATATGCAGCGACGTTCGTTGAGGAGACACTGTTGGTAACCTCTTGGTACATCTGGGCAGCAGACATTCATATTGTTGATTCACCTCGATGGGCAATGAATGCAGAACCTTCAGTGCGAATGCACAGTTACATTTGACCTGCATATGGAATCTAAAGTTAGCGAGCATGGAGAACATGGATGAGGACTGCCGACAGGTGGCGCGGAGTAGCGTGAGTAAGGGATGCAACAAGGGCTTCCTGAAAAACATCTTCCTTAACCCTGATGCCTATCGGTTGTTAAGATAAGGAACTGCGAGTTAGTCATCTGATGCGACACCAGTGTAGCAATGCAGTATCATGGTTGAAGGATTTTTGGTGTTTTTCGTTTTCATTTAAAATTTTTTAAATTGTTTATTTCCTTAATGATTATTTTCACTAATTGTAAAATAGGCTTGAATGATAGAATTTGATGTATATGTTAATAATGGCTGTATATAACTATCTGTAATTAAGTGATAATACGTAACAATTGGATTGCAGGTAACAGGAGTCCAAATTCTTAACATTAACAAATAACGATGGAACAACCAATAAAGATCCTGATTCCTCAAATGTGTGGATAAACTAACCAAGGCTTTCCGTTCAAGAGAACAATTTTACTTTGAACTGTATTCAATCTGGAAAGAAATAATTGTAATGTGTAGTATTGAATTGTTAGTGACGTCTTGTTTCCTATTTATTGAATACTACAGCGCAAATACTTTTACGTACATAATTTACGGTTGATATTTGGAAAGAGAAACTGTCCATTGATTTTATTTATTTGGCACGACTCAGGAACGTTGCGGTTTCCTGCCCGAACAATGCAGCCCGCCGTCTCGATGTAGCCAGTGGATAATCAGAGGTAGGAGAAAACTCTACAGTAACCTCTGCTCCCTCGCACAGCACAACCATAATACATTGCCGCGGCTTCCACTCGGCTAATTTTGCACAATCTTTGTCTCAGTAATAAAATTGTATATTTTATGTATGGAAGTTTTCTCCGACTGGATAAAAATATCATCATACGCACTTCTATGATTGAGACCTAATCGGTGTTTGTTATCTATGCTCATCTAAACTCGTTTTCCTTAATCGGAAGAAGTTGAAAGCGGGGTAAAGATTTTGATAAAAACCTTAGAAATCAATAAATAAAACCAAGGAATATAGCTGGCAAAAGTTATATAAGCAAAATTTACGGAAGACACTACAGTAATTACACAAGTTTTGCCTGTGCTGGACTGTTCTTACCTGTTAGGGAACGACTTGAAACTTCCGTGCTAACTGGCTATCTGCACGCGCCTACTTCGTGAAGATGGTGCGCAGTGGCAACTCTGGTTCAACGAGCCAAGTGCTTTGCCACGCATGACAATGTTATCATGCAGATGCATTGGTGTTAAGGACTCTTCTCGGGACTCATTGACTTTCAATACGTGCAGTTCGAAAATGCAAAGTCTGGTGTATATTTTCACGCCTGGTATTCTACGAGAATAATAAAAAAGACTTCCCTTGAAATGCTTTGAACATCTTTACAATAAACAAGAACATGTCTCCTAGTGATGGTGCATACGAGATTTCAGTGAACTGCTGACACCTGAGTTCTTATTTCAGTCTTCTAGCTTTTATAGAAGCGTTTTAGAGTATAAAGTTTTGATACGGAAACCATGCCCGGAAATGCAGCATTTGGGCATAAAATAAGGTTGAAGATTCAAGTATTCTGCTCCACGGTAAGCACTAACTGAGAAGAGAGCGCTGTCGTCAGTCTCTATTATAATTATGACACCAGGTACCATTTACTATGACTACAACAACGAGTGCGAGGAACTGGTATGTTTGCAACTAGGATTGACTATGGCAGTCAATGGACGCGCCACGCTCTCGTCTTTGAAGAGGTCGTCCTTCGTCATCTAGCAGAGCACCCACCGACGAATAGTTCAGATATTGCCCATGGCGTGAACACACACGTCAGAGCTCATTTGCTTCACTGTGTGCATAGAGTGAAGTGAGAGATTTGAAAGTGATCTGATTTCCAAACTTACCTTAAATCCAAACAGTACTTTTCCAGACATGGGTTCCATACCGAAACCTTATCTAAAAGGCCCTCTCTGATACACCCAGAATTCTGACATAGGAATTGTGAAACATACTGTGTACTCACTGGTGCCTGGTAATATTATTTTCCACAGTGGGAAGGGTAGAAGCACTCGTATACATAATGCCCTCTACCGAACATTGGATAAACTTGGAATGGAACTACCGGGAGTGGTTTGGTGAAGGGGTGATAATATGTCTGGTAGTTTCAGTTTGTCTTACGACAAATGATAATAACCCTCTCATGAACTGCAATCTCATTACACTGTTAGGTGGGAATTTCAGACTTTACATCTCTTTTCAAGAAATGCTGCTTCCTTAGCGGCTGGTATGCATGTTATTGACTCGAAACGTGTGATACACTGCCACCAGTAAGTGAGCAAGCTATGTGCGTTTCGGAAGGCGTAAATGAATTGAGGAGCTGTGAAGAACCAGCTGTCACACAGTTCCACAGAAACATATATGACGCCACTTCTAAGGAAGTCATTCACTTTATTATAAATCATGCGGCTCCGCTCATACACCGTGGTGTGGCGGCCATGGCCCTCTTGTCGTGGCGCTGTTTAGGCGCACACCGTGTATTGTCGGGTAGCGCTCAGCTGGTGGGGCCTGAATGCTAACACCCTCTGGCCAACGTGAAACGCACTTCCCAGTTAGGTCCTATTCCCATCAAGGGCTGCCACGCGTCGAAAGCTTGCAGCAGTGGATAGCCGCCATGGAAATGCGCTCAGGGGCGCGGCATAGCAGGGTTCGTGTCGTAGTTTGTGGCTGTAGAATCGCTGCATTTCTGCACACCGTGCCACAGATCCAAGCCGCCAATCACCGAATGCACTCTTTGTGACATCAGCTATAGAACCCCCGGATACATAGACTATCACGTAATGCCGGCGCGAACATAATGGCAGCAGAGACATCTTATATTCAATTTCTGGGAAAAAATTTGATTCTTCTGCATCTTAAAGCCTGATATCTTAGCTCGATTTTAACTGAATTCATTTTCATTATTTGGTGTGGTTGTTAGCTGTACTGGATTTCACTAAATTGCTGCACGAATTTTTATTGGGTTTCCAGAGCTAAAAACGCATTGTGTAGGCTTTGCGTATGATGCGTTTTAGTTAATAAATGATTGCGTATGAAACGTAGCCAAGACATGGAAACTGTCCAACTTTGAGATCAGAATGATAGCTACCACTGTTCTCTAGATACTGAATCGTATGTCGGCTGTCGAGCCACTGGCGGGTCACGCGCGATATGACCTGTTTATTCCCTGCTACTTGGCAATCATGTGGTCGTAATAATCGTTGAATTTCGTAATTGGTACAAGATATCGAAATCTGTTTTTTTTTTTTTTTTTTGTAAATGAACGCTGGCAAAGAGCTATCAATTTTGTCGCGTGATAAATGTAGGTAAAAGTTATGTAATACCTGTCGTAATAATTAGCTTCACAGATACTAGTTACGATACAACGGTCGACTCGATATTTGGTTGCCAAAACGCCGAATTTATTTTCTGAACTTGCTTCCCTAGAGCAAAAGGCAATAACACTCTCACTGCTACAGACGTCCTCTTTCCACTCTGTGCGGAGGCGGCTGTACTGCTCGCAAAATGCTGGCGCCTGCGCTCAGAGACGGTGTTCCGGCGGATATTAAATACTTATCATCCGATTTTTCGAAAACTATTAGATGAAAGAATTTGATTTTTCCGCGTCGTATAGTCTGTTATCTTCATTAGATAAATGGATGAATTTTTTTCGTTATGTAGTCGAATTAAATCGGGTGATGCTGAGGGAATTAGATTAGGAAATGAGACACTTAAAGTAGTAAATGAGTTTGGCTATTTGGGGAGCAAAATAACTGATGATGGTCGAAGTAAAGAGGATATAAAATGTAGACTGGCAATGGCAAGGAAAGCGTTTCTGAATAGGAGAAATGTGTTAACATCGAGCATTGATTTAAGTGTCAGGAAGTCGTTTCTGAAAGTATTTGTATGGAGTGTAGCCATGTATGGAAGTGAAACATGGACGATAACTAGTTTAGACAAGAAGAGAATAGAAGCTTTCGAAATGTGGTGCTACAGAAGAATGGTGAAGATTAGATGGGTAGATCACATAACTAATGAGGAGGTACTGAATAGAATTGGGGAGAAGAGGAGTTTGTGGCACAACTTGACTAGAAGAAGGGACGTGTTCTGAGGCATGAAGGGATCACCAATTTAGTACTGGAGGGCAGCGTGGAGGGTAAAAATCGTAGAGGGAGACCAAGAGATGAATACACTAAGCAGATTCAGAAGGATGTAGGCTGCAGTAGGTACTGGGAGATGAAGACGCTTGCACAGTATAGAGTAGCATGGAGAGCTGCATCAAACCAGTCTCTGGACTGAAGAACACAACAACAACAAACCATAATTACCGTGCTACATCAAATTAAGTGAAACATTGCGCGAAATTTTAAAGATTTTGCAGAGGTACAAACACATTGCGTAAACTTAGCGTGTGATTGATTTTTGCTGATATATTGCAGCAAATGAAATATAGATATGGAAAACTTTAGTAGAAATTGAGAGCATAAGGATATCTCATTTCGTTCTCGTCTTATTAAGTATTTTATCCGAATGACGGTCCTGTGCGATGCGCTCTTTCAAATCCTCGCGCATCGCGAATCTTTGTCATAACAATCGTCATATCTCAAACGATTCAAGATTCGAAACGTAGTTTCTAGCAAATGATCATGCAATGAGGCATATATGTTGTATGATAAATATTCGAAAGTTTTTTATTTGCCGAGATAAGGAAGTAACTCATTTGCAGCAGTTAGAAGCTGCCCACTCAGGAAGCATTTAGATGTCCACATCACTTTGTGGAAAATCCAAGCGCTGCACGTATACACGTCCACAACACTTTGGGAGGGCATAACAAGGTGTGTATACACGCCCACGGCAGTGACAACGTTAAAAATGGTTTCACATAATGTTAGTGCATCCATTAATAAGCCTGGGAATGGCCACATGATATGTGAAGACAACAGAGAAACTTCGCCTGTCATTGGTTGTCGGTTCCTGAAGGAGTTGATGTCTTGCGGGAAATGCCCCATATTTCCATATTGCCACGTGGCTAACAGAGTAATTCAACGTTACCATTTGCTGACAGTAACCGTAAGAAAACTGCATTAAAAGATGTAACTGTTTCCTAATATAACGCTGATTTCTGCGAGTAAGACATGTACAAACAAATGTATCACAACTGGTATGTACTGGAGGATATTATAACTAACTATTCTGGCAATACATGCACAACTGATGTAGTTAATCAGAGGTTTTGCTACTTGAAACTGCGTTGTGTTAACAAGAAATACAATTTGTCTCACTATTTGTTTATTGTAGTCTTAAGGCCGAAGTCTGTGTCGGTACCTGTGTCGCACAGGTCTATCCAGTGTAAAACTCTTCGTCTCTACATAACTACTGCATGCTACATCCATTCTAATCTGCTTACCGTTGTTAAGCCTTCCATTTCGAAACTGACGATTCCTTGGTGCTTCAGACTATGTCCTGTCAACCTATCCATTCTTTTAGACGTGCCAAGATTTACACCTCAATTTGATTCAGTAGCCCTTCATTAATTATGTAATCTACATATCTAATCTTCAGAATTCTTCTTCAACAACACATTTCGAAAGCACCTATTGTCTTCTTGACAGAACTGTTTATCAACTGCGTTTCACTTATGTGCCAGGCTACCCCGAACACAAATACCTTCTTAAAATGCCTCCAAACATTTAAAATTTGGATTGGATGCCTTCAATTTTTTCTTTTCTAGAAACCCCTTGCTTGCTGTTGCCAGTCTGCATTTATACCCTCTGTACTTCTGCATTCCCAATTACTGCTTGCTATTCAAGTCCTTGAAGTCTTACAACTGCAGTCTGGCTTTTGTACCAGTTGTAGATAGTATTGTGTCCCTTTGTTTTCTCCCTGATACCTCCGGATTTTCAAACAGTATATTTCAGGCAAGACTGCCAAAGGTTTCTCTAAATCTACAGATGCTACAAACAGATGTTTGCTTTCCTTCTATCTATGTATTAAGATAATTGGTAGGACCAATATTGCCTCATATGTTCACACATTTCACAATCTACCTTTCAGCCTTCTCTTCTTTGCTTGGTTCTCGGCTGGCAGCTGGGCGCTTGATATTCGTATAGCTACTTCTCTTTGCCCCAAATATTTCTTCTAACTTAATTTTCCTACATGTAGCATCTACCTTTCCCAAGAGCACAGAATCGCGATGCGAGAGTGACTAGGTGGAAAATTCATGGTTGTTAAAACAGCCTTGAATATTCCTCCAAGACATTCTTGATTTACGATTTTAGATTTTCTGTCAATGTCATTTTTTAGACATCTGGATTCCCTGTTGCTTACTTGATTTGGTGCATTTCTATACTTTCCCCTGTTCTCAGTTAAATTCAGTATGACGTGTGAGATCCAAGGATTTCTACTGTACCTTTTTCACATTTACATCCGGTGCTGCCATCACTTCTTCTTTCAAAGGTACCCCTTCGTCTTGTTGCGGATTCTTTCCTCTGTTCCAGTCAGTCGTCGACTAATGATTCCTTGAAGATCATTAACAAACTCCGGGTCGCAATTGTTCTAGTTCCATCTCATTAATTTGCTACCTTCTACTTTCTCTTTAGTTGTAAACTACAATTCATACCAATAAGTTATCGCAACCCTGCGCCTGCACCTGGAAGTGTCTTATAATTTAAAATTTGGTTTCGATAAGTTTATTCCACACGTGCAATCTCTTTCAGAATTCTTAGTCAAAGTGATAACGATGATTAAATTATGTTCATCACAAAATTCAAGCAGGTGGCTTCCCTTTCATTCGTTCCCCTAAGCCCATGTTCTCCTGCTGTTTTCTCCGCCTATCTCTGCTTCTGAATTCCTGTCTCTCATCATATTTTAAAGTTTTGTCTCTCTTAACTGTGTGCAAAATTTCTTTTACCTTATTCTACATTCTTTCGATCTGTTCATTATTTGTGGTGTTGTTAAGCATGTTGTCATGTACCATTGTGGTGGGTGGGTGTTGGCATTATGTCTGTCTCGCCTATGACAATGTTAATGGCAGTTCAAAGATGGACTCGAGTGTTGTAAAACTACTTAATTGACTGTCTTGGTAACTAATGCTCACCGAGTACGTAACTGTAATATAGTAAATACTGTGGAACAACTGTCAGTCATTTTCAGCTATAAATAAATGCCTACCTCGTAAAAGGTAATTACTATCATCATAGTAAACTGCTTTTAGGTGCAACAAATTGCAGTACTAATCTACACCTACATACACACTCCGCAAGCCACCGTACGGTGCGTGGTAGAGGGTACCCTATACCACAATTAGTCGTTTAATTTCCTGTTCCACTCGCAGACATATGCCTCCGTATGATTCCTAATTTCTCGTATGTTATCTTAGTGGTCACTTCGCGGAATGTATTTTCGTGGCAGTAGGATCGTTCTGCAGTCAGCTTCAAATTCCGGTTCTTTAAACTTTCTCAGTAGTGTTCCTCGAAATGACTGTCTTCTTTCCTGCAGGGATTCCCATTTGAGCTCCCGAAGCATATCCTTAACGCTTGCAGGCTGAAAGAACCTACCGGTAACAAATCTAGCTCACGCCTTTGAATTGCTTCGATGTCTTCTTTCAATGCGACCTCGTGCGGATTCCAAACACTCAGCCAGTAGTCAAGAACAGGTCGCACTAGTGTCCTATAAGGGGTCTCCTTTACAGATGAACTACATTTTCCTAAATTTTTCCCGATAAACCGAAGTCGACCATTCACCTTCCCTATCAAAATCCTCACATCCTCATTCCATTTCTTACTGCTTTGCAAAGTTATACCCATATATTTAAACGACGTGATCGTGTCAAGCAGGACACTACTAATGCTTCATCCCAATACTACGGATTTGTTTTCCAAAACTCTTGTTTTGTGTTGACTGTAGCAGAGGACACATAGCAGCCCCTAGTGGCTTGCACCTCTGTTGCATTTTATTTCAATTCAGACTATCTGACGCTGTCAGGTATGACCGCAGCTTTCGTATTTTTGGTACGTTCTGCTGTAACATTTAGTTTTAATTCTGTCCGAAGAAGGTGTCTCTTGTGACACCGAAACCTGGTCACAAATTAATTGTGTTCGCGACTGAGGGCTGCGTTTTTCAAAATTTTGTATACTGGGTACTATTAATTAAGAAGTCTCCGTGCCAGTCACATAACTGGAAGCCTTTTCTGCACGCAGTTGCCTTCGTTAACAGTCTGCAGTGGGGTACCATGTCGAATTCTTTTCGAAAATCCAGAAATATGGAATCTGCCTGTTGCCCTTCATCCATAGTTCGCAGTATATCATGTGAGAAAAGAGCAAGCTGGGTTTGGCACAAGCGATGCTTTCTAAAGCCGTGCTGATTCATTGCAGCAAACTGATGTTAAGAATATTGGTCTATAATTTTGTAGGTCCATTCTTTTACCCTTCTTATATCGCTTCTATGAGAGTCGCAGCAAGTTTTTGTCCTGGGCGATTGGTAGTCTAAATATTGTTGACTACATAAAAGGATAGGGATGAATAATAAATGATAATTCATCATATCTAAATTAAGAAAACACGAATAATGAAACACATGAAAGAATATTTCGTATTAAAACGTTACAGCCAGTTTGTCTGATATCCTGTTTATTGCAGCCGTTGCACTGTATTTTGTAGACGCCAGAATTATGGTATTTATTAGATTCGCCAACTGTATGTTTCAGTTTTTGTAACAGGTTGTTAGTTGTGAAGGCTATCGTCAGACCTGTTTTTTTTAAATAATTTGTTTGTTTCGTCTGGAATAAATCTCATTTATTAAACCTGTTGGAGTTTTGTAATAATGTTATTTGTTTGAATTTTTGGTAAACATATAAAAGCGTTCTTCAAAATAATGATGCAGTCCATGAAGAAACTTATACTTCAAAATAAATTGCTATTGCCAATAACTTTTACATTAGTTAAGTATTTTTTATATCAAAATTACAAAAAAAGCACATGAAGTTGCATTTATTTGAAAATAAATATACGACGGCTGTTCAATAAAGAATGATCTTAATTTTTTTATGGACATAATTCTCGAATTATATTTAATCTTATGATATTCTATTAGCTTAATGTGCAACAAACACGCCGCAGTAGTTTCATTGTTGAGACTCCTGGTTCCCACCTGTGAGAGGCAGGCAAGGTCAGACATGTTCAGTATCGCCTACCGCTGCACTAGAGGTAACACGCGAGGAACAATATGCGACTTTGAAATTCTGCTTTCGTCTCAACAAATCTTCAGTTGAGGCCTATACAATGTTACAGGAGACCTACGGAGAGTCTGTTCTTTCCTACAGCACAGCTCGAAGGTGGTTTAAAATGTTTAAAGAGGGGAGACAATCTATTTCAAAGGAAGGTGGACCCGGTGATCCTTTTACTGCTCTTACGGAAGAAAACGTCAACACTGTTGCTGTCATTGTGAGAGAGGATCGACGAAGTACCTTAAGATCACTTTCTGAAATACTAAACATTTCATTGGGTGCCATCCACACGTTGGTGTCAGAAAAACTACACATGACACGCATTTGTGCGTGATGGGTTCAAAGACCGTTGATACCCAAACAAAAGGACATTCTCGTGCAAGTCTGCATGCAAGTTACGGTCATCTCATTCTTTGATATTCTTGGAATGGTTGATCAGCACGTTGTAATTGCACGCACATCAGTAACTGAACAATACTACAGGGAGGTCCTAAAAACAGTGCAAGCCCATATCAGGTGCAAAAGACCACATTTCCGTGAAGCAGGCTGGATGCTGCACCACGATAATGCGCGGCCGCATATTGCCAGTGTTGTTTTGCTAAATATTTTGTAAAAATCAACGTAAAGTCCGAATTCAGCCCCATGTGACTTTTTTCTTTTCCCTAACATGAATAAACGCCTTCGTGGGAGGCATTATCAACCATCAGAAGCAGTGCTGAAGACTGAGAAGGCGATTTTGAAGGTCGTCTCAAAAACGGTTTCCAGCATGTATTTGAAGACTGGCAGAAACGCTGGGACAAGTGCTTCGCATTCATGGGAGACTACTTTGAGAAGGACCGTCAAAATTATGGGCATGAGTAAAGGTATGTTGTCAAAAAATTATGATCATTCTTTATTGAACAGCTCTCGTATTAACAATCTGTTTCTTCTTTATTATAAAAATATTCTACATTACTTTGACATTCTATTTAGTAATAACTACATCTTTTTGTACATAATTATTTATATCTGACTGGCTAACGCTGACATCATGCTGTCAGCTGCAGGTGGAGCCTTCAGTATTTAAGAAATAGCTGTACTCCTCTCTCCAGTACTTGACTGTCGTCATTCAGCAGTTTTACCTCCATGCACAGCCATTGTGCATCAATATGGGTATATCTATGTTTTTAATTTGAAAGCTAATTTTAAATTTTTTATTTATCCCGCTAATTTATATCGTGTATTGTATTACAGTTGAAGGTTTAAAGATGTTAATTTGATGTCGAAACTGGTCACCTTTTAAACAAACTCTTCTCGCACTCTAGACTGCTCTATAAATAATTTCAAATTTATGCATTTGTCTTAATTTTACTAAGAATGGAGAAGAATAACAGCGAATTATACAAAACTGTACTTGCATTGACAGGCAAAATGGGAGGAAAAGGAGATTTAGTTTTTACTTAGTTTTCATGTTGATGTAAACAACTTGAGGATCACGCAACGATTTGAGCTAAAGGAAACTGTTCAAAGTGGCAGCCACAGAATCAGTGCGTATATAAGGAAGTTGCTTAAAAATTAAGCGTATTCTCAAAAATACCTCTGTAATATGCAGCTAGGACCGTGCTAACCAGTCCTTTTTCACTGTCTTCTAAGGTACAGATACCAGCAACCTCATGTAACTCTATAGGAAAATGTCTGGGGGAATGAGAGCCGAAGGTCGCGCTGTCCGCCGAACAGGACAGCTTCTTCCAAATCAGCCATATCTGAGACTTTCTGGCAGATTAAACCTGTGTGCCATACCGGGAATCTGATCTGTGACCCTTGTCGTTGCGGGGAAATGCTCTACCAACCGAGATATTTATGCATGACTCATGACCCACCCTTACAGCCTTACTTCCGGCAGCATCTCATGAGTTATTGTTTTTATTTTTGAGATGCTCGCGGTTAAGACAATATTTCCACTGACAACAAGAGATGCAAATCCCCAGCCAACAACAATGGCAACACTTCTCGAATGAATACCAGGCAGTGTCCACCATTCAAACTGACAGACAGCAAATAAGCTGTTGTTAGCTGATCTTGAACAATTGCTACTCTACCTGTTCTATCCAAACGGTGTTGTTCGAAGAGCACATTTATTCAGCAAGGTGACGGGCGCTTACTGATGACTCTTCTCTCGGACTATCAGATAATATCGTTTCAAATTCTGCTGTGCGAACAATTCATTCTCGATAAACTTCGAGAAATTCATCAGTCACAGTCTGCTGACTTTTACAGTGGGCCGGCTGGTGTGGCCGTGCGGTTCTAGACGCTTCAGTCTGGAACAGCGCAACCGCTACGGTCGCAGGTTCGAATCCTGCCTCGGGCATGGATGTGTGTGATGTCCTTAGGTTAGTTAGGTTTAAGTAGTTCTGAGTTCTAGGGGACTGATGACCACAGCAGTTAAGTCCCATAGTGCTCAGAGCCATTTTTGTTACAGTGGCGGAACACTATTTAAGTGAACTTTGGAACCTGAAAACTTGTGACTGTTCAGTTATCGAAGAAATTATAGTTTTAAGACTTTTTTTTTAAGTCAGCCATTCTACTTATGAAGACATGTATTTCCCGCTTTGTTGCTGACACCTTAAAGCAAGTGGCTAAGGAACTTATTAATAACCAGCCTTACGTTTGATCAACTCTGGATGTTGTGATTCTAACCGTTTCCTTTGCTTCTGATGTATTGAGGGGGAAAAAAAAAAAAAAAAAAAAAATTGTAAAAGCTAACATTTCTGGAGGCTTAGGTACAGCAATGTCGATGGGACAGTAGAAGTTCCACAAATGATAGTTGGTGCTGAAATTAAAGTAATAGTCGAACAAAACACTAAATTCGAAACAGAACTCTGAGTTAGATTTCATTACAACATGAAGCGCATATTTACAAAGGCGTGCCTCAGTCCCTCTGAAACTGAGAGCTTCATATTTCACTCTGAACTGATGAAATTACTTGGGTCATATCACGATTCAAACAGTTCATTATCTTTTAGTAACTATGAGGCAGACCTTCAACAACGTAACAACAGAAACTACAGTAAGTTAAAAGAAATACGTACTATTATTGAACAGAACAGTAGCAAGAATAAATTTGTGGTTTTTGAGTTTACAGAACACACAGTTTGCACCAATGGTAACAACAATGGCTCTGATCTACACGGGCAAGAGCACGGAGTCGAACTGAGCTTGTAACGTATATACGGGTACTTTATTCTTCGCTGTGTAAATTCTGTTCCATAGTTGATCGATGGTAGTGGATGGAGAGTAGTGGCGTGCCAATCACCCGGCGATCCATGATAGAATGTTTAAAAAAGGGTGAAATACCTCGAGAACCCGCTGGGCGGGGCAAAAGTCTAACAACCTCTGCATGGAAGCAAGTCAGGACAGCACGGACAAAGTGCTGCGTAACATTATCTTACTGGACGATTATGTTGCGGAGAACTCGAAAATACGAGGGGGTGTTCAAAAAGTAACGGTTCACTTTTTTGTGAATGCAGGTTGGTTTGATTCAGGATTCCAATACACCATAATATCCCTTACTTTTTGGATACAAAACCTTATTTTTCAACATAATCTCCGTTCAATGCAACGGTCTTACGCCACCTTACTGGGCGGGCCTATAAGCCCGTATAATGGTCGACATGGAGCCAACGTCTTGTTACATTAATAACTTCGTTATCATCCATGTACTGCTTCCCGCAGAGTGTATCCTTCATTGGGCCAAACAAGTGGAACTCGAACGGTGCGAAATCCGGGCTGTAGGGTGGATAAGGAAGAACATGTCAATGAAGTTTTGCGGGTTCCTCTCGGGTGCGGAGATTTCTGAGGTCTTGCGTTATCATGGAGAAGGAGAAGTTCGTCTGCAATTTTGTGGTGACGAACAAGCTGAAGGTGTTTCTTCAATTTCCTGAAGGTGTGTGCGGCGGGCCGGCGTGCGGGAGATCGGACTGGTTTGCGTGATGTTGTAGCGATGATGACAGACGCCTCGCCCAACGACTCTGCTTGCTTTTGTTCACTGACAGGTCTTTAAAGACATCCTGCAAGCTTCTATGAATATCGGCGATGCTCTGGTCTCCCGCTGAAAGAAGCAATGACAACGCTCTGCTTGGAACGCACCTCCGTTCCAGACGCCATAATGAAGGCTACGTATAGCAGCACACTTATCGGACTACCATGAAACTACACTCCTGGAAATGGAAAAAAGAACACATTGACACCGGTGTGTCAGACCCACCATACTTGCTCCGGACACTGCGAGAGGGCTGTACAAGCAATGATCACACGCACGGCACAGCGGACACACCAGGAACCGCGGTGTTGGCCGTCGAATAGCGCTAGCTGCGCAGCATTTATGCACCGCCGCCGTCAGTGTCAGCCAGTTTGCCGTGGCATACGGAGCTCCATCGCAGTCTTTAACACTGGTAGCATGCCGCGACAGCGTGGACGTGAACCGTATGCGCAGTTGACGGACTTTGAGCGAGGGCGTATAGTGGGCATGCGGGAGGCCGGGTGGAAGTACCGCCGAATTGCTCAACACGTTGGGCGTGAGGTCTCCACAGTACATCGATGTTGTCGCCAGTGGTCGGCGGAAGGTGCACGTGCCTGTCGACCTGGGACCGGACCGCAGCGACGCACGGATGCACGCCAAGACCGTATGATCCTACGCAGTGCCGTAGGGGACCGCACCGCCACTTCCCAGCAAATTAGGGACACTGTTGCTCCTGGGGTATCGGCGAGGACCATTCGCAACCGTCTCCATGAAGCTGGGCTACGGTCCCGCACACCGTTAGGCCGTCTTCCGCTCACGCCCCAACATCGTGCAGCCCGCCTCCAGTGGTGTCGCGACAGGTGTGAATGGAGGGACGAATGGAGACGTGTCGTCTTCAGCGATGAGAGTCGCTTCTGCCTTGGTGCCAATGATGGTCGTATGCATGTTTGGCGCCGTGCAGGTGAGCGCTACAATCAGGACTGCATACGACCGAGTCACACAGGGCCAACACCCGGCATCATGGTGTGGGGAGCGATCTCCTACACTGGCCGTACACCACTGGTGATCGTCGAGGGGACACTGAATAGTGCACGGTACATCCAAACCGTCATCGAACCCATCGTTCTACCATTCCTAGACCGGCAAGGGAACTTGCTGTTCCAACAGGACAATGCACGTCCGCATGTATCCCGTGCCACCCAACGTGCTCTAGAAGGTGTAAGTCAACTACCCTGGCCAGCAAGATCTCCGGATCTGTCCCCCATTGAGCATGTTTGGGACTGGATGAAGCGTCGTCTCACGCGATCTGCACGTCCAGCACGAACGCTGGTCCAACTGAGGCGCCAGGTGGAAATGGCATGGAAAGCCGTTCCACAGGACTACATCCAGCATCTCTACGATCGTCTCCATGGGAGAATAGCAGCCTGCATTGCTGCGAAAGGTGGATATACACTGTACTAGTGCCGACATTGTGCATGCTCTGTTGCCTGTGTCTATGTGCCTGTGGTTCTGTCAGTGTGATCATGTGATGTATCTGACCCCAGGAATGTGTCAATAAAGTTTCCCCTTCCTGGGACAATGAATTCACGGTGTTCTTATTTCAATTTCCAGGAGTGTATGTGAGTTGAAGTGGAAATATTTCATGATGTTGAGAAAGCACGAGTTGTACTTTCTGGAAAGTAATGCTAATGATACAGTACTAAGAGCCAAGAGAGTATTACACAAGCGAATTCATACAAGTTACATACTACCGAAGAAGGAAGAACATCGAGCGACCTAGCTATATTGACACTTCTGAGTACTGAGTAGAGGAAAATGTCACACGGTAACCACTGTGATTACTTTAAAGCTGACAAACTACATAAGCGTTCCAATACAAGCGTTCTAACACAACTGTAATGTGATTATGAATTTCAGATCAACATCGCTTGTAAGTGTAACACGGTACACCGTTGCACACATGCTTGTCAGAGAACTCCTTACACACTCGTTGTACCTTATTATACGGTAAGACAACAGGAGTCTGGTGCGTTTGTTAGGTCGGTTACTGCAGCTACAACGGTAGGTTATCAAGATTTAAGTGAGTTTGAACGTGGTGTTATAGTCGGCGCACGAGCGATGCAACGCAGGGTCTCCGATGTAGTGATGAAGTCGGGCTTTCCCATACGACTATTTCACGAGTGTATTGTGAATATCAGGAATCCGGCAAAGCATCAAATCTCCAACATCGCTGCTGCCGGAAAAAGATCCTGCAAGAAAGGGACCAACGAAGACTGAAGACAATCGTTCAAAGTGACAGAAGTGCAACCCTTCTGCAAATTGCTGCAAATCTCATTGCTGGGCCATCAGCGAATGTCAGTGTGCGAACCATTCAATGAAACATGATCGATATAAGCTTTTGGAGCCGAAAGCCTACTAGTGTACCCTTCATGACCGCTCGACATAAAGCTTTACGCCTCGCCTGGGCCCGTCAAAAACGACACCGGACTGTTGCTGACTGGAAACATGTTGTCTGGTCGGACGAGTCTCGTTTCAAATTGTATAGAGCGGAAGGACATGAACAGGTGTGGAGACAACGTCATGAATCCATGGACCCTGCATGTCAACGTGGGACATCAAGATGTTGGACGCTCTGTAATGGTGTGGACCGTGCAGTTGGAGTCTATATACAACTCTGACAGGTGACAGGTACATTAGCACCTTGTCTGATCACCTGCATCCATTCATGTCCATTGTGCATTCCGACAGACTTGGGCAATTCCAGCAGGGAAATGCGACACCCCACGTCCAGAATTGCTACAGAGTAGCTCCAGGAACACTCTTCTAAGTTTAAACACTTCCTCTGGCTACCAAACTCACCACACATGAGCATTATAGAGCGTATCTAGGAGGCCTTGCAACATGCTTTTCAGAGGAGATCTCCACTCCCTCGTACTCTTGCGGATTTCTGGACAGCCCAGCAGGGTTCTTGATGTCAGTTCAGCACATCTTCAGACACTAGTCGAGTCCATCCACGTCGTGTCACGACACTTGTGCGGGCTCACGGGGGCAGGTGTACCAGTTTCTTTGGCTCTTCAGTGTATATTTATTTTCATTTTATTTATTTTTTACCAGTCTGCAGAAGTTTTTCCGTCCTCTTCTTAGTTTGTGACAACAGCATAAGTCATACTTCAAGGTAAGGTCCTTCGCTTTCTGTGGAATAAAAAGCATTTTTACTGTCAGGGATGGTTACGTTAATTATTTGTTTCCTGTCTCTGCATTATTGCATGGCTAATGACACACAACCCCTTATTGCTATACAGAATTTTTCTCAATACAGCGGACCGCGAATATAAGTTCTGGTGTATTAATACTGTACTTCTGAAACGCTTTCGCTAGTGTTGCCTGCCTGACTCGTTTCGTGAGATACTAATTTCTTCCACTCTGATGAGAAAACATTGACGTAGTTCTTCAAAGAGTAACAGAATAATTACGAAAGGCGAGTAGTTAGCAGCTTTCGTATCCTACCTTCTTCCACTAATGAGATGCACTCCTTGTAAGGACAAGGTACGAGTAGCTAAACAATCCCTGATCCTATTATTTAATTATTTTGCGAGGCTAGCACTCTTTGTTCTTTTACGAGAGTCATTTCCTTGTGATCCGTTACGCAAACTTTAAATTCCGTATCTCAATAAGTGGGGAGCGCTCTCTCTCTCTCTCTCTGGAGAAAAGTCCAGCAGGCACCAGACACAGTCAGTCAACGAGTTACGTCGAGGCTCACGACCGACATCTTACACTATGCTGATATTGGTCCTTGAGAGGGCAGTTATGTATTTCTTGTGAAACAATAAAAGTGAATTAGTACAAGTTCTCCATCAGATCCGATAAATCATCGCACTCACACCAATTTCATATTTATTTTTACTCCATCCGTATTATATAAAGACACTATGCAACTGCTTGTTTCTATCTTCTTCCACATATTCGCCATTCTGTGCTGCTACCTGCATGGACGTCTCCATAGCAATTCGGATGCTAGAAACTACCCACCTGAATGAGACCTTAGTGGACTATAGCCACAGCAATTGCGATTGCGCCCACATCAGCGCCACAGCCGCGCCTGCCAGGAATTAATCGTATGATCCTGGAGAAGCTCTCCTGGGGTGTGTGAACACATGGTTTCACGTACTGTCTAAACATTACGAGTTCTTCTGAACTACACACTAAATTCCTACCACGGACGCTCATGTTGTTGAGCATGAATCTATAGCATAATCATTCAAGTCGCGGACTGACTTAATTACTAGCCTCTCTCCATACCTAAAGTGTAGACAAATTGGGGAACAAACAGAGAAATCTAATTTGTACTGTTCAGTTTTAAGCCCATGTAAAGGTACTGGCATGAATGTTTATTGTCGCTGCAAGAAATATTTCCAAGAGCCTTAAAGATATGATTGATCTAGTTTTACGGTGCCAATGCATACTCAATAAACATATACTAAGGCAAGAATCAAACAGTGCGACCGGAAAAAAGCGCAGTTGGCTCTTTCACATCCGAAGAGAAAGAGAACTGAACCGCAAAATTGCAGACCAATTACCCTAGCTTCGATTTGCTGCAGAATCCATGAACATATTCTCAGTTCGAATGTAATAAATTTTATTGATACTGGGAAGCTTACGTTAGCGAATCAGCATGGTTTCAGAAAGAACTGCTCCTGCGAAACTCAGCTTACCCATTGCTTATATGAATGGTGCGAAAAGTGGCACTTGACCCTAAATAACGAAAAGCCTGAGGTCATCCACATGAGTGCTAAAACTAACTCGTTAAACTTCGGTTACACGATAAATCAGTCTGTTCTAAAAGCCGTAAATTCAACTAAGTAGCTAGGTATTACAATTATGAGTAACTTAAATTGGAAGGAACATATAGAAAGTGTTGTAGAGAAGGCTGCGTTTTATTGGCAGGACACTTAGAAAATGTAACAGACCTATTAAGGAGACGGCCTACACTACGCTTGTCCGTCCTCTTTTAGAATACTGCAGCGCGGTGTGGGATCCTTACCAGATAGGACTGACGGAGTACATCGAAAAAGTTCGAAGAAAGGCAGCACGTTTTGTATTATTGCGAAATATGGGAGAGAGTGTCACAGAAATGATACAGGATTTGGGCTTGACATCACTAAAAGAAAGGAGTTTTTCGTTGCGACGAAATCTTCTCACGAAATTCCAGTCACCAACTTTCTCCTCCGAATGCGAAAATATTTTGTTGACACCGACCTATATAGGGACCTACATAGGTACTTGGCCTGAAGATTGGTCTAGGATCGCACTCTTTCCTCATTTGGTCACTGTTCGTGAGTTTGAGAATCTTGTTAACTCTGTTGTGAAATTGCCTTTTGCCGACAACCAGCGGAATGAGTTAACAGCGGGACATCAAGACTTATCTAACTCTGTTCCAGAAGGTAGCATGATAGGTAGAGCGCGTGGTTCATTGAAATCAGGGGCTTTTTTTTCGATGCGACGCGCGTGACCATTTAGTACGAGGATGCCCGGTTCCAAGGACGCCTCGCACTGAGAAACGATGCCAGGCGGGGGCGGGGTTGCGTCCTCGGAGACAGGGGTGGTGTAGTGGTATACAGGCATCCACCATGCGTATTATACCATTTGTTTGTGCGGCTATAGGGCACGAACCGTTGTTTGGGTTACTAGATTCAGGCAGCTCTGTGTCACTCCTTAATTACGAGTGGTTTATTGAATAGGGACACTTATATAGATTATCTCCAGTACGTCCCTCGAGTGAGAGTTACCTTTGTGCGGGGAAGTGCAGGGAAATCTTTCGGTGTGTGAATTTTCATGGCCTGTCACGTTTTTATTAGTTAAGAGACTGGTGCCTGACTGAATTCTAGGCCATTTGTACATTCGTAAGACCGGTATGGTGTTAGATTTTTCTACCCGGACCATTTATTTAAAATTTTCTCCCAACGATCGAATAGCCTTTTGTTCATGTGCTCATGTGGGGATGGAACTGACACCAATAGTAACACACCACCCCTCTAGTGAGCAAGGGAAACATTTAAGTGAACTTTTTGAGAATTTTCTGACGTACTTTTGACAGGTTGGGAGCCACAGACATCATAAGATATCATATTCGTGTCATGGATGACGTGCCGGCTCCCCAGTCTCCATATCGCTTGTCACCGCATAAGATAAAGCTACTGCGGCACAAAATTGAAAGCTTGTAAAAAGACGGTGTCATAAGACCGTCCACCTCCTCTTATGCTTCCCCCACTTTCTTAGTACCTAAGGATCAGGGGCAGGATTTCAGACCTGTGGTTGATTACAGGTTTCTCAATAAAAAGTGATCTTGGAATCAGTTGCACTGCGCGACCCCCACAACTGTTTCACCTGGTTTTCTGGAGAATCTTGGTTTACGGTGTTATATCTTAATCAGGCTTATTACCAGATACCCTTAAAGGTCGAATCTAAGCATCTCACCGCCTTAGCCACGGATTGGAATTTATATGAGTTCAACCGGGTTCTGTTTGGTTTGTCAGCCAGTTTATTGGTTAAAATTTTACGTGATTTAAGTTTAATTTTATCTTGAATTATTTGGACGACGTGGTCATATTTAATGTCTCCTTTGGAGAGTATTTAGAACACATCCGGAAACTACTATCCAGGCAGAGGGATGCGAGGCTGACTGTGAAATCTTCAAAGATAAACTTGGCTAAGTGCCAAGTGTTATTTTTGGGTCACTTGGTGCCCGGGCCCGGAATTAGCGTTGATCAGCAACGCACTGGGGCGTTGACGAATTTTCCGCAGCCACGAAATAAGAGGGAGGTTACCCAATTTGTAGGGTGGCTAATTGTTTCCGCAGATTTGTCCACAAACTCTCCGCAACTTGCAGCTCCGTAAAATTTGTTACGCAGAAGTAATGCGAAATTCGTTTGAGGTGAAAGTCGGGAGGCAGCCTTTGAAGGAATTAAAACTGCAATTGCCAACCCACCCGTTTTTTACCAGTACCTGGCTTTAAGAAAAGATTTGTGGTCAAGACTGATGCTTGCAATACTGGTGTGGCGGTAGTCCTTTTACAGGAGATATCCAGATATCAGGCGTCCGTCAGCATTTGCTTCCCGACGTCTGGAGGGGCCTGAGCTCAATTACTTGATATACGAGCGCAAAGCGTTAGCTGTGTTATTTGCCCTGGAAAAATTTCGGTTCTATCTCGAACATCGTGTATTTGACCTAGAGACGGATAATCAAGCCCTTAGTTGCGTTCTAGCTCGTCCTAGGAAGACAGGGCTCATCGCCAGATGGGCGGTCCGAATTTCGGCTTTCAATTTTAAGATTCGGCACGTTAAGGGATCCAATAATCAGATTGCTGACGCCCTTAGCAATATGTTCCAACAGCACGAACTGGATAAGGAAACGCTGGAAAGTCACCTAGTATGTACGATCCTTACCGAGGTACCGTAACTGTTAAATATTTTGAAAACTGGACAAGAAGAAGACCCATTGTGGGGGACCTTTGGTGGCAAATGCTACATGGGCAGGAATAGAGTGACTATTTTCTGAAGAATGAAATTCTGTATAACCGCAGGGGTAGGTCTGGGGCCGACTTCCAGGTCTAAATGCTTAAGGAAGCTCGCCTCGCGTTTCCTAGGTCCATATCCCATTGTCAAATTTTAAGCCCGGTAAATATTTTAGCCAGGGACCAGGGAAAGGGGAACCTCATAAGCGTTCATCTCAGATTAAACATTCAGCGGAGTGAGGGGTTCTCAACCTCGGTTGGAGTCTTGTCCAGGTTTGAGAGAGGGAGGTTGAACTGTAAGGCCATTGAATTAGTACTGTTCTGTCTGGCGCCACTGGCTCGAACGTAGTACTAACTATTCCTCTTGCGGCCCCATTACCAGTATGTATGAGGAAGATTTGGTACCTTTGGGTTGTGTCCGGTAACGAGGTCCAAGCAGATGAATCCACGAGCTGCGCAAAGAGGGCCTGCGCAGAGCAAAGATACCGGAGTACTTCACCGGTGTCACCGTCGACTACAAGCAGCAGGCCGACGTCCCATCAGTTCGTTGGCAAAATTCGTGTCGGACGACCGCTCGTGGCCTGGCTGCTCTCTTCTACCTGGCTTGCATCGCCAGCACTCAGTAACCGCTGCAATGCGCTGTGGATCCATGAAACCGCTTGCTGATAAAGAGGAATAACATTCAGTAATCCTTGTGGTGCTTTGTGTCATTGTCTACCTGCACTCATTATTTTCCGCTCTGTACCCGATCCTAAGGGCTTTACTCGGTCTGCTCTTTGCTCGTAAGTATACGCCGTAGTATTGTACTAAGACACTAGTTGTTTGAAAGTTTGCCCCGCTATTATATTGTCTTTCCTTTGTGGTTTGTACCCGATCATTAATGCTCTTATGAATTAGCTCCTGGCTTTAATACAGACGGAACAATTGTACTAAGGCACAGGTTGCCATTAAACAAAAGCGGGACCTTATGGTTAGATTTAGATGTTAACCGGTTCAATTCTTTGGTTGTAATTACATTTTCACTCATTAATTATACACTGAATAACGTGTTGTACTAAGCTGTGCGTTGCTGTGTTTGAAAGACCTGGTCATTATTGGTGTATTTAAGCTGGATCTTGAGGTTCCGCCGAGTGAATTCTCTTGTAATAAGTGTTCACAAGTGATGTTTTAAGACATACCTTCAGTGCGGTCTTAATAACTGACAGTCAGTTTAACTTTGAAAATATTAACAGCCAACTGTCACGAGGGCTTTAGTCAAAATAAGATTGTCAAAAGGGATGGGTTGGGATCCAGTTGCACCTCGATTGCCGATTGAAATAAGTAGTCGGTTACTTTGAAGTAAGCCTTATCATTATCGTATTGTTTGCTAATCTGTTTAATCTTTAACCACATCTGCGCATCTTAACCCAGAACCTTTCGACATACAACTTTTAAATTAAAAGTTACGTCATATGTTTTGAGTAACTGAATCGCTCCTGTCATCAGTGGTGCTTATATAGTTTTCATGTGTTGCAAAATGGCATTTAACAAGAGAGACTGTGTCCCGCGCGATAGTAAACATCACTGTTTGACCCGATAACGGGAGGGCTGCAGGTCTGGCCGTCTTGTAAATTTTGCAGATTTGATCATTTTGTAAAAAAAGACAAAAGATTATGGTTGTATATTGTTAAATAAACAGGTTGTGTGAAAAGAAAGTTATATTGGTGGGTCCTCCCTTGCACGTTTTCCTTAATTGCAGTAAGTACTACGTACCAGATACGTGCCTATTTTTGTGTTTTGTCGTTTTCATGAAGTCACTTTCTGAAACCCTGGAGTAGCTCATACAAACCACCCCCCCCCCCCTCCTCTTTTATTTACGGTGGTTTATACTGCAGTATATCCAGTCTCTGTCTGCGTCTCTCTCTCTCTCTCTCTCTCTCTTTCAAATATTGACACACACACACACACACACACACACAAACACACACACACACACACACACACACACACACACACACACACGCACGCACAAACACACACACACACGCACACACACTGTATTAAGTATACTCAAATTTGATCAAAAGCCAATGTGAACTCTGAAGAGACAAAATGGATATTTTTGGTAAGTTGCTATGGGACTAAACTGCTGAGGCCATCGGTCCCTAAGCGAACACACATTACTTTATCTAACTTATACTATGTAGGTAGTCTTTCTGCTGGCAGCGATATTAATACAGTCTATAGCGCAGGTAACATACAAACATTAATACAAGCTACTTACACCTAACTTATACTAAGGACAGCGCACACAGGCATACCCGAGGGAGGACTCGAATCTCCGACAAGGGGAGGTGCGCGAACTGTGGCAAAGCGTCCAAGACCACTCGGCTACCAAGCGAGGCTCTCTGAAGAGAAATTTACTATGTACTTTCTACAGAAACTACCTAAAAATAGTCTAAAAATCGGTGAAACGAAAAAAGTTAATATTTCCCATTATCAGAAGGTAGCTGAGTCGTTTCGCATAGTACGATAGGGTGCGATACAGTGTCGCAGTACCTGTGTTATTCCGAATTACGATGAAGAAGATCCTTCGGGTCCAAATGGTAGGGCGACCGCTCAGAACAAATTTTCACTGTCGTCTCATATTATAAAGCTGACGGTTACCCATATTCGCAACTGCGAATACTTTTAAGTAGTTCTGTGTAGAGGTAGTAGCAGAATCGAGATGATAATCAAGTCCTCATTGGAGATGTTGGAGCTACCGAATGTTTGTGGCAATGGAGCGGCGAGGGCTGTTGGTCAGTGGGCCGTGTCAGCGGCGTTTCGGTGGTGCTGTGGCGTCGCATCAGATAGGCAGGAAATCCCTGGCGGTACTGGCGCACAGCCAGGATCCTCCGCAGACGGTCACGAGACCTGGGAGCTGCTCGTGTCACTGACCTTGACGCCGCGCTCAGCGGGCGTGGCGCAACCTGCAACCTCTCACCGACGTCCCGTCGCGCCATTCAGACGTTCAGAACCCTCGTCATGAAAGGGCAGGAACGCATGTATCCATATTCGAACCGTAGTCGCGATTCATCGATTACTTTTTAAATGAGCGAAGTTGTAATTTAACTTGGAGCAAACACAAGCAGGAAGAAAAGCCCTTACCGAATAGCTAGTTCCCATATTGTAACTGGGTCGGGCCGCCCATCATATTCTGCAAAGAACTATGTGCAGAGAGGCCGAATCAGCATAAACACTCTCGCATGAGCTCCTCGTATCGGCAGCTCATTCTATGATTGTAATGAGAGTATACTTTCCTCTGGCCCTTGCTTTACAAAATTCTTGGAAATCAGTATGCTTGTTATCCTTGTGTGCACCTACTGTCACAAATGGGATTATAAGTATCGTATATTCCGTGCTTCTGTCAAAACGGACATCCATGCTATCTAATGTGAATATAGCTTGGAAACAGATGACTTCATCTGATAAACACAAGAGCAAGAAGAAAAGATAAGTCTTCTGAAAGAGACAGGAGGATAGTAAAAAGGGCTGTTAGCTCTAATAACAAGATCAGTGCCTCAAAAGTGTCTTGGGAGGCATAATAATCACTTTTGCCTCCAACTAGTACCTGTAGGCAGTCCTCACCATCCCTGACCTTCCTTGTGGGAACGGTATGCTACGCTCATGCTCATAAATTAAGGATAATTGCAGAATGTGTTGCCACACAACGTGGCACTACGGAAAACTTCCACTAATTGCATAGGCACATAGGAAGCACACGCGACACATATCTGTAAGTCAACGGTGTTGATGAAAAGTTGAGAAAACCGTCCCGAAACAGATGTACTACAAAACACCACTATTTTTTGATCATGCACCCCGACATCAATATGGGATATGATCACCATGCACACGTACACAGGCTGTACGACAGGTTTGCATACTCTGGATCAGGTGGTCGAGCAGCTGATGGGGTATAGCCTCCAAAACTTGCACCAATGCCTGTCGGAGCTCCTGAAGAGTCGTAGGGGTTCGAAGACGTGCATCGATACGTCAACCGAGAGTATCCCAGACGTGCTCGATGGGGTTTCGGTCTGGAAAACAGGTAGGCCACTACATTCGCCTGATATCTCCTGTTCCAAGATACTTCTCCACGATGGAAGCTCGGTGGGTCCGTGCGTTATCATCCATCAGGGGGAAGGTGGGACCCACTGCACCCCAGAAAAGGCGGACATATTGGTGAAAAATGACGTCCCGATACACCTGACCTGTTACAGTTCCTCTGTCAAAAACATGCAGGGGTGTACGTGCACCAATCATAATCCCACCCCACATCATCAAAACACGACCTCCATACAGGTCCCTTTCAAGGACATTAAGGGGTTGGTATCTGCCTCCTGGTTCACGCCAGATGAAAACCCGGCGAGAATCACTGTTCAGACTATACCTGGACTCGTCCGTGAACATAACCTGGGACCGCTGTTCCAATGACCACGTACTGTGTTCTTGACACCAATCTTTACGGGAGCTCCTGTGACCAGGGGACAATGGAATGCACCTTGCAGGTCTCAAGGCGAATAAACTGTGTCTGTTGAGTCGTCTGTAGACTCTGTGTCTGGAGACAGGTGCTCCAGGTGCTGCAGTAAGGTCCCGAACAGGGCTACCTGCAGTACTCCGTGGCCGTCTGCGGGCACTGCTGGTGAGATATCGGTCTTCTTGTGGTGCTGTATACTCTGAACGTCCCGTACTGTAGCGCCTTGACACGTTGCCTGTCTGCTGGAATCGTTGCCATAATCTTGAGATCACACATTGTGGCACACGGAGGGCCCGTGCTACCACCTGCGGTGTTTGACCAGCCTCCAGTCGCCCTAGTATTCTACTCCTCATAACGTCATCAATATGTGTTCTTTGAGCCATTTTCAACACACAGTCACCATTAGCACGTCTGAAAACGTCTGCACACTTACTCGCTGCACCGTACTTTGACATGCACCAACAAACCTCTGCATGTGTGGACTGCTGCCAGCGCCATCATGCGACGACCAAAGGTCAAATGCACCGCATGGTCATACCCCGAGATGATTTAAACCCACAAACCGCCCATCAGAGCGTTGTTTGACCATGTATCAGAATTATCCTTAATTTATGAGCACGAGTGTAATTAGTCATCACCACACCGTACACAGCCGCTGAGAGATTACCCGAGCACAGCCCTTCGAAGTCTACGAGAGTGCTCTGGTAATACGCACACTCTGCCCTGGGCTGAAATTCCTGGTTTACCTGCGCTGGCTGCCGTCAAGCCCTGCCGCCCCACACCATGCTTACGTGAACTGGACGCTACAGGGCGACGTCTGCCGCAGACTGCTGGGGCAGTGTCAGCACGTTCCAATTCCGTGTGCTGCACGGCTGCTGCCCTGGACGCAGACACAGACAATAATACACGATTGTAAACTTAAATGCAGTAACTTCTTCTTCCGCTAATGTTGTCATTCTGACAACAGTATATGTCTCAACCCACGCCCCTACACTAAAATACCCAGAACTTTTATAGCGCTGGTGAAAGTAAGGAAGCAGTATGTGTGCAGCACGATTGACACCCTGTCGCATCCTTGCCCAAACTTGCTTTAACTCCATATTTAATCAGTTTTCCTTCCTTCCCCAAATGATTTCAATCTATGAAGTCGGCATCAAATATTGATCTCTATGGAGGAGATCTATGGCATGGATTTTAAGTACTGGAGGCTATTGCTAGATGTGTCGTGGTAGATAGTGAGGGACGAGAAGGAGCCACCATGTTTTGTATAGCGATATGAGACAGTTATAATAAAAGTGTAGAGGACTGCTAAGACAGACGAATTTGTTGTGCCAAACGAAATCTAAAAAAAGACAAAACACGTTAATAAAGGAAATAAATTTCCTGATTGAGTCTGCAACCATTATCGACATTTTGTGAATAAAATTATCTAGATCAACTAATATATTATTTTATTTACAATGTCGTTTTAGTTATTTCCATCACCAGATTTGTAATTAAGATCAAAGGAACATAAAAATGGGAAGTGTTTGTTACATATTATCAAGCTACAACAGAAAAAAACTTAAAAGTTAAAAAAGTAGCGAAAGGTTCAGTCACCATAACTTAGATTGGTGAAACGAATTTGAGTCAACCAATGAAATCTATGCTAAGTGGGGCGTCAACTGTCAACGTGATTCGTTTTCTTTCAAAGATACACATGCTAGGTAAGGGGTGGCGCTGAATGTGGGGACTTGGCCTTCATTTTCTTAACTTGTTTTCTTTTTTCTGTTCGTACTTCTAAAGCGACAGACATTCTTTAAAATTATAAACATTCAATATCACACTATAAACCAGTTTCAATGGATACATTTGCACAGTCATAAAACTCGCTTTTCCGATGGCACCAACAATTTAATGCGGAGAAAATCTAAATATGACATTCAGTTGTCATTAAACCTACTTTACAGTTATATCTATACTACAGGCACATGAAACTTCAGTACTAAATGTATTTTGTTCTTTTACTTACACATATCTCATACTTAAAGCCGTGTCTTATGAGCTGAAATTTGGCCAAAGAATGTTTTAAAATTTGTAGACTTCTAAAATACATTACAAAGAATAAAACAATATGATCATTAATGTAGTTAATGTATTTTAAGTCCACATGGTATAGGGGTAGCGTCTATGACAAATAATAAAAATATTCTAGGTCTCGGATCTGATTCCAGCCAACGCATACATTTCGAATAAGAATCATCAGCAATGGTGGCCAAAGACTTCCAGTACAAAGAGTCGCCCCTGTTCTGCCAGCGGCCTTCTCGAAGAGGGCGGAGGAGTGCAGAGATTCAGGGCACCTTCTTGCCCCGAAAAGATGAAATAATCAGCAATAATCAATGGCATGAGTATGCAGAAGGCAACAGAAACCATTGCATTAGAAACATAATGTGTATCCAGAGGACATGTGGCCTGTAACTGAGAAAGTTTCGTGATGTTCTCTACATTGGCAAAAGATTCTGAATTAATCCTCCACTCCGATTTCTGCGAGGAGACAATGGAGGGGGTGAAAACCATGAGAAAAGGTTGAATAATCAACGAAAGGGTAACATCTACGAGACCTAGCGTGGAATTTCAGAAGCCTCAATGTGAGAGGGAAGCTAGGAAATGTGGAAAGGGAAATTAAAAGGCTCTATCTAGATACAGTGAAGGTCAGTGAAGTGAAATGGAAAGAACTATTTCTGACAGATGAATACAGACAAATAGTAACACCAGGAAATTTTTGGATAAAGCAATTACGTTTCGTTACGAATAGTAAGGGTGAATAACAAGATAGAGCGGAGAGTTGCTGTGAACATTTCAGTAATAGGACTGTTTTCATCAAACCCATCAACAGACCAAAGCCAAGAATAAAATTTATGGAACATTATGTCGGTTCTTGGAGGAACATAGACATGTTAATAACTTGAATACAAAGCATTAATGTTCCACAGTAATGTTTATTTAATAGTTCGTTATGTAAAGCTTTTGGCTTCTCAGACCTTCGTCAGTTAACGTAATTCTAAACAGACAGTCCACACGACTCCAATGAGAACTCATAGCTGTACAAATATTGCTGTACAAAGAAATGTGGCATTTTATGACTACACCGATACAAAACACAATCATAACTTAATACCTACAGGGACTCTGAACAATTAAATCTTATATTTCAATATGTTCAAATATTAAAACAATATTGACGTGTAAATAAAAAAAAATTCAAGTGAGTAATGATACGGGCTGCTATGTCATATGGACAAACTGACCGAAAAAAGTAGAGGGGAGAAAGAAGTCTATGGAATGTGGGTGTGGAACAGTTATAACAAGCCTGTTATTTAATGGTGAGAGAAATAAGAACTGCTATTTTAATAAGTGTGAATAACGGAACTCAGGATTCCTTGAGTGGTGTTTATTAATGGCCAGAAATTCAAGTAATGTTAGATTTCTGCCTACATTTCCTTTATGGAATGAATGAAATAGCATGCAAGTTGTAAGGGTTACCTAAGCTTCACAGAGAAGGTGTCCCAATAAGACCTGTAGTGTCTTCAGTTTCAGCAGATTGCCATAAATTAGCAAAAGCGTTAGATTCACAATTGAAAACAAAATTTATAATACCTACTACACACGCATCAGTAAAAAAATTAAAGGATTCTGTGAAGTGCAAATTTAGTCTCATTTGATGTTAGCAGCCTGTTGCTGAGACAATGGAAATATTAAGAGAATGTTGCATAAAGCCAGGACAAACAAAGTGGAGGCAGAAAACATAAAGATGGCAATTGAAATATGGTAAAAAAAAAACTGTTTCCATTTTCAACAGGTTCTGTACAGAAAGTCAGCAGAGTTAACAATGGGTACTCCAACGGGCCCTTATTAAGAGAAATGTTCATGGATAATCTTAGTTAAGGAACCTGTAACATCTAAAATACAATACTGGGCTAGGTATGTGGATGATGTAATGTGCTTGTGGACAAGTACCACCAGTCAATTAAATACATTTTTTCCATATTTGAATTCTCAGCATAGTAGAATCAAGTTTACAATGGAGTTGGGAGGAGACTATCAACTTTTTAAACCTCACCATTGACAACAGCAAACAGCAGCATTTATTTAAGATATACAGGAAAGTAACCTCAATTGACACAGTATCTCATAACACACCAATATGATGCCTTCTACTCTATGGTGCACTGCCTACTATCTATACCACGAATAAAGCCAGATTTTGAAAGTGAACTGAAAATAATTAAAGGAATATCATACAGCAACAGTTATAGTCCTACACTAATTGACGGCATACTCACCATAAAGAAGAGAGGATAATAGCGCTCCTTTATGCACCTCAGACAGCACAGAACTTCATAGGTTTTTGCCAGGAAACTAAAAGACAGGAAATATACTCAGCTTTTTACATTAGGAGTACTGTTCAACAATAAAGATGAGATACCACCTTAAGAACAGGGTGGAGTTTATAGAATTTGTGTATAAAATGCATGTTTGACCATCAGCTGCTTTTTTATTTAAAGCCCAAATATCGACTGGTTTCAGTCATAGACCATGTGGGGCGGCGGGTGGAATAAATGTTAATGTTCCTATTATTTATTTAATGCTGTAGTTTGCTGTTCTCAACACTGGCTCTCTAACTACAATATTGGCAACCAGAAAGTGATTAGCAAAACGTGAAGCCTGTAATTTGAATTCCTATTGCCCACTTCATCCGAGAAATACATTTATAGCTACAGCTTATAGCTCTGAGGAATTAGGAGATTGTCTGGGATTCATAATCGAAAACCATTCTCTCTAAAATGTTCACTGTATTCTGAAAGTCACAGACCAAAAAGAATCCATACAATCCAACTACCAGAGCAGTTCAGAGTCTAATGCGCTGATGCAACTATAACTGTTCAAATTAAATGTTTAAGTGAATGCTCGCCATAATTTGATGATAATGTTCATCAAACGCCACGCTAATAATGGTAGAATGTCTTTCCTGCGGCGGCACGTGAAAATACGACATATGCAAACTAAAGATAGATCATTAACGTCATCCCAAAATTAACACTTCACTCGAAAACGATTTCACGGTTACACGTATCCCAAGTAGCTTATTACAGCATCCGAGGCTGTTTATATCAACGATACCGACGCGACGCGACTCCCGGCATAGGTGGTGCGCTAATCAGCGTCTGGAGAGAACTGGGGCCTTCTTCTCTCACACAGCGTTCTTACATATAAAGACGCGGTGCGGACGGCTAAGGGAACGCCTGATCAAATCTGCTCTCCCGACTAGCCGCTGGGCTAGTAATGCACCACTTCAAGTTATCGAATAAATCATTGCTTCCTTTGCGGATCACCGATGAAGCTTTCAATTTAATTGTGCAACCAGCACACAGGTAAGTAATCATAATAAAAGTCTGACGTGGCTAAGTCAAATATTTTGGGCGAGATAATTAATTTAATTACACTACACGTAGTAGACGAGCTCTGAACTTGCCCTTTGGAGATACGCTATTGCTATAGGTTTATGGTTATTCAGTTGAAACTTCTCACATCTTTATGATTATAGCGGATCTCCCTCTACTTAAATTCAAACATCCTAGCTTTATTTATTCGCCTACTTAATCTATCTTGCTTCCTTAATTTTTAAGATAAAAACCAGAAAATCATGAATTTCAACTAAAATTTTAATTTGTGAGATCCAGAATACTACTAAATTATTATGCAAAAGGAATCTAAATATAAATTTTTAAGTTTCTAGCTCTTTTCTGTTGCGCCAATGGTTTTTAACAGAAAAACGTCCGAATTTCGAAAATGGTTAAAGTTATTGAACTGATATTCAACACGTATTGATTTAGTGTTACTCCTGACATGCTAGAAACGTTTCAGGTTATTTACTTGATGTTTTAAAGTATTGCGCAACATTTATGACGTCAGAACTAGTTATAGCGGACTGGCTGGCACACAATGGAAAGACTGATGTGAATTTTATAAGGCGTGAGTAGGCTGCTTCCCTACAACCATCTCCATGGATTATGGTGAAAACAGTTTAAACCACATCACAGCTGTCATTACTTAAGTAATGGCCGCGTCTCATATCTAGAGCATGTCATGAATTCCAGTATACCACACAGGACTTTTAAAACCTTTGTTTTGCATATCATTAATACGTTGTCCTTTAAAAGTCATGTGTGGTATACTGGAATTCATGCCTTGCTCTACATGTGAGACGTGGCCATTATGTAAATAATGACAGAAGTGATGTTGTGGTTTAAACTGTTTTAACCCTAATCCGTGAAGATGGTCTGTGACAGAAATCAGTCGAAAACTGCTTTTTAAATAAAAAAGCAGCTGTTAGTCAAACATGCATTTGATGCATTACTTGACGGATGTTAACAGCTACCTCCCAAAATTTTTTAAAATTTTGCTGCAATCTATGTGGCAAATTACGTCTAGGTCAGTCAGGTAGGGCTATAACTACTAGACTGACTGAACGTGAAAGGGATTGGACACTGAAAATGAAATATTCCTGCTTTGCTGAATATCCTCTGAATGCATGTCACTCATATGATGTGAAATATGATGTTCTTCTTAATGGAACCAAAGGCAGAAAAGTAACATTACTTGAAATTTTACCCATTAACAAACGTCAATCGAAGAATTCTGACCTGGTCCTTAACAACCAAGCACAGTTCCATTACTCAGCCTTATTAAAATAGCAGCAGCTCATTTTTATTTCTCTCACATGAGATAAACAGCTCGCCACAAATGTTCCGCACTCACATTCCATAGACTTATTCCTCCCTCTACCCCTTTTTTCGGTCTGTTCATTACATTCACTAGTTTATCCGTATGACGTAATGGACTGTACCGTTACTCACTAGTAGAACATTTTTGGCTTATACATTCACATTGTTTTAATATCTGAATTTACTGTAACATACTAAAATATTAAAACAATGTGCATGTATAATCCAAAAATGTTCTAATAGTGAGAAATGGCATATATACATGAATATACTATAATATAGTCCGCCGCTCTTGGTCTGACGGTAGCGTTCTCGCTTCGCGAGCACGGGGTCCCGGGTTCGATTCCCACCGGGCTCAGGGATTTTAACCTGCCCCGAGAGGATTGGGTGTTGTTGTGTCGTCTTCATCATCATCATTGATCCCCATTACGGTCGGAGGAAGGCAACGGCAAACCACTTCCATTAGGACTTTGCGTAGTACGGCGGTGACGATCTCCCGCATCGTTCCCCTACGCTCTGACAAGAAGCATGGGACTCTCATTTCCATTTCCACTGCAATATAAGATTTGTTTCGTCAGAGTCCCTTTAGGTATTTAATTTTGCTAGTGTTTGTATCGATATAGTCATAAAATGTCAGATATATTTGTACAGTAATGTGTGTACAGCTGAAGTTGTTATGGACTAACTGTTTAGTATTAAGTTATCTGACGATGCCCTAAAAAGTCGAAAGCCAGTTCATTATTAACTATTAAATAAATATTATTGTGGAATATTAATAATTTGTACTCAAGTTATTAATCAACAATAACATTTCAGGTATACATGCCGACGTTACAAGAACAAAGTGAAGAGGTAGACGAAGTGTGTGAGGATGTGTAATGTGAAATTCAGCGTATAAAAGAATATGGTAATATAATAGTGATAGTGTCAGCTACGGTCTTTTGCATTCCCTAATGATGCTAAAGTTTGATCTCCAGTGACCTACAGAGAAGGGAAGGAAATTATAGCATCCTGCAATGGAAACGTCGTACTGACTGAAGATTAATAGAAGTGAGCCAAACAAACATGGCACGATGGGTACAACACCGTGCAGAGAGAAATATTAATGAGAGGAGGAATCACCTAATCTGTAACAGTAACAAATGGCCACTACAACAGTCGTATACTATCGAAAAGCAAAACACGTGAGTTATCCACTTAGATAAACAGCTAAACATTCAAGAAATGGTTCAAATGGCTCTGAGCTCTATGGGACTTAACATCTGAGGTCATCAGTCCCCTACAACTTAGAACTACTTAAACCTAACTAACCTAAGGACATCACACACATCCATGCCTGAGGAAGGATTCGAACCTGGGACCGTAGCGGTCGCGCGGTTCCAGACTGAAGCGCCTAGAACCGCTCGACCAAACCGGCCGGCTGAACATTTAATACTTGGATAAGGGATTCTGTTGGTGAAATCAAGCCTTGGCACAGGTGGGTGGGCATGATAAATGCGAAGCTATGTGAATGACATACAAACATGATATACAAATATTACAGGAGGGACATGGCAAAATAGGATCAAAATGGAGGAAGACAAAAACTATTTCCCATTCCATGGTACAATTTCGAAACAGATCTATGAGGTGATCGGCATGTAGGCACAGACGAGAAAGTGCGTGCGTTATGGAAAATATCGGTAAGAATCAATCAGAATCCTTAATTCTGTTGTTTAAACCGAACGCTGTTTTGTGTCGTCGCTCCTGAGGTAAAGGAGATTCACATGCGTGCCTACTGTTTGAGATTCCTTATCTTTCTAAAGGATTCTACGAACAATGCGGCAGTAAAAGCCTTCTCGTCCACAGTCAGGCTAGGGGAGCAGGAATGTCACTCTGGCTACTTGGAGCTGAAAATTTGCCCTGGGTTCTTGGAAGTATATTGACTCTGGCATTTAAGAAAAACACCTCTCTCCAGCTAGCTTGAATGCTTCCAAGTCTGCAGTTCTCCACCAAGATAAAAAGGAAGAAGGGAAAAGAACGTAATAAAAAGCACACCCACCAGTGTCACTGAATCTTGATTGCAACTGTTATGCAGTGTCACAGATCGACTATTTGATCATGGGAATGAGCATAAAATTATTCTTAAATATATTGCATAATAGTTTCAGAGAAATTTGCGACGTAACAACAGCTATAGTTCTGCCAAAACAGAAGGAAGGAAGTTTTTGTTCCAAGTGTCGTTAATATCAAGGCATTACGTTTTTTTGCGATAGTACAAGTACGGAGATACAGCAATAGGCTCTTAACTAGTGGAATTGTAGTAAAAAAAGCACTTCTCATAGCTTTTAGACTTTGGAACACGATAGAGAAGCACAGATTGGTACGTAGACCATCCATTATCTGCTAACACACGTCTGAAAGAATTCCTCCATGGTCTGGCATCTGGATCAAGTCTACTGAGATGTAACAAAATACCGAGAACACAAAAGCACTGAGTGCACGTTTTGAGAAAACCTGTCACTTAAAACGTTTTCCGTTACCACTCCTCATTTATTAAGACATCAGGGAAGAACTATTGAATTACTACAGGGAACTTAAGACGGTTTTAACTGTAGAAGAATGCAGAGGTTGGAGTTCATCCAGTAAATAATTCAGGACATAGGGCGCTAGTGTTGCTCTAGGATGAAGAGAAATTCGTGTCAGCCCACGTCAGTCTAATCATAAGACTGATAAACAGAAAATTAGTTTGGAAGGCAACTCAATCTTATGACAGTACCAGTAACTTTCTCCGAGAGACAAATGGGTTGCTGCTCAGCTAGCTGGAGCTAAGCCGGCCAAACAGAAACAAGTTGTTTTCCGACGCCCAGAGACGCCAGATTAGGTGTGCCCCAGCGAATAACAGTCTATACAATTCACACCAGCAATTCTCTAACAATCAAATAACTATTTAGGACTGAATTCACTCATTTCGTTCTAAATTCTTTGTGGACCTTCTTTTTCTGACAAGAAGTTTCGAGGTCCTCCAGTATGTTGAAGGCACGACCTTTTGGTGTCCTGTGCAACACTTTCATGCTTTTACTTATCTGACCTAACTTACGCTAATGCGTTTTCAAATGCAACGCCTATACGGTACTGCTGCACCGTTGGAGTGAGCTCTATACCTTGTCGTGAATTTCCCCCTCGTTTGTCTTGTATAAAATTTCCCACAATCGTTATAGTTTTTTATGCACTTCCGAATCATATGTGTCGCGTATTTTTTAGCTTAGGGGCGTGACGTATGTATCAAGTTACCTCTGGTTTCAAAGCCTTTTTAATTTGGAATTTCCTTGAAATCCCGTCCCTTTCGCCATCTTACCTTCAATCCCTTTTTCTTGTAATCAGCCGTTAATTTAAAGATGAAGATAATTAAGTATCACGTCTGCATACGAAAACACTTTTTGCAGTAACTTACCATTCTGGCACTACTAGGTCACAACATGTCTACTTGGATTTGGAGAAAGGCTGTACCCCGTCGCAGGACGTACTGCAGTATCATTATTATTATTACGCTTTGTATGTCTTCGAAACAGTTAAGGTGTGCTGAATGTAGTTTCAATAGACGATCTGGTTCTCGTATCTCATAAACCACATAACACAGGAGGAGGAGATTAGTGTTTAACGTCCCGTGGACAACGAGGTCATTAGGGGTGGAGCACAAGCTCGGATGAGAGAAGGATTGAGAAGGCAGGCGGACGTACCCTTTCGAAGAAACCATCCCGGCATTCATCTAACGTGTTTCGCGACGGCTGTGGGCGCCGCAGTGCATCGTCACCAGAATAACACAGGCATTGCAATATCGTATTTACCTGCCGATACCGGGCATGCGATATTCAAGCACAACATATGATCTGTACGGAAATAAGCATAGTGGGTGTGCGAGTACAGATCGTAGACGTATGGTTGACGACATATGGAAGTTTGGATGTGGCTGTGAGTCGTGAACGCATAGCCAAAAGGTAAGGCAACGGCTCGTCATAAGCGGGAAATCCGGGTTCGAGTCCCGGTCCGGCACAATTTTTCAGTGTCGTCATCTTATTCTACAGCTTATGATCGTCATTAATCACAATTGCGAATTCATCTAACGTGTTTCGTAGCGGCTGTGGTTATTGCAGTGCATCGTCATCAGAATAACGTACCGTGTTTGCACCTTTTAGTGCGCTAACCACTCCCCTATTCCGCTCGGTACCACATAACATGAAACCATTAGTAACAGTAAGCAGGCTATTAGAAAACTAGCTTGCCAAGTTATTAACTCCCGTTCAAAGCGACATGCGTATGTAACTACTCGTACATCTGTAAATTATCTATGTTACTGTATGAGATTTGAGCTCAGTTAGATGGAGATTTTACCGAAAGTTTTAATTTCATATATATTTCAACTAAGTAGAACTATTTTTCATACTGATGTCGGTAGCAGTTGGTAACCTGTAACGCTTTTGCTTCTACTACAGTTTTTCATGTTAATTACGATATATCCTGTATATGGCTGTTAAGCATCGTCACATACTTATTGGGTAGTGACTTAGCTTTCATTATATATGAAATATTCCAGATACTACTGGTCCATCTATGGAAGTGAGCATGTATTTGAAGAGCGAGTCATTATATTCGGTGTATCATGCTTGTGCACACAACAAAAAGAAATAATTTGACTGACAAAGGCATTCTTACAGCGTATTTCCTGCGCTTGGGACAGAAAAAAAGAGTTTAGAGGAGTATCTGCACTGTACTGCTTTCATGTTCGCATTATGACTGATCACAGTCAACGAATGTGCGCGTTAAGGTCGTAAAAATAATAGCTAATATTTGGGGATTTTTGTATTACACCCATTTTCACTTGGATCGAACAAATGTTCCTGATCTACTGTTGCTGATCAAACAACACAGCAGTATTTGTCGTTACTGTACTGATATTAATGCGATAACACAGCCCATCAAGATGATGACTTGCTTCACAACCTTCGAGGAGTCTCTGAGGTAGAAAGACATATGTTGACAGGTTGCGAAGGCCGTATTTGAATATTCTGCAGAGATAGTGACAGGTGCAACGTTGAAGGACGCGAACGGAAATGTAATCTCTGAGAAACCAAAGACCGTGAAGCCTGGTTGTGAGTAGTGGCTGTCACAAGCTAAACTTTAGTCATCAATAGCGGTACTGCACTCCACTGAATACTGTAAGCTGTTGCATACGTTCAAGGCGTATTTTGTTCCTTTCCACAACAACGCTTATGACGCCGACTATTGTTTCTCTGTCGTTCATAGTTTCGACAGATTAAAACATATTTTCTGTTGACTGATGATAGTGTTTTTCAGATAGTATCAATAACGTGAGTTGTAGTTCCACAGAATGGGAAGTCACTGTGGCCTCACCTGCTATGGCTCTTCCAATCAAGTTAGCGATATGACTGCAAGGTACTGACTTGATATTCTTATTTTCGGTGTTTTCGTGTCACGATAGCGTGATCCTGTAGCATAGATTCAACTTAATTTTACTTAGATGATTTTAAATGCAAAAGTTGTGCATTTCAAATATCGTTCCGTTGTTGTAGAATGACGATTGACCTTGGGCCATGAGCTAGGTGCAGATCTCACTAAGTATTTAGTCACAAGGCAAGCGAAAGTTTAATAAGCAGTAGGTTTATGCTAGAATTAATAAGCGGTAAGTTTACAATTTGCTGAGTAAGAAGGTGGTCGGGATAACCAAAAGAAAAAAAATGTATTTGATAACAAACTAAAACATACGCATACATCGTATACGAGCAAAAGAAAAATGGAATTAAAATTAATAATACGTCCAGCACCTGTACCGTCGATCATAGAATGGCATCTCCGAGGTATGCTTGACACCAAGTTTTCCACTTATTCACGTGGAAAAGACCTGCAAATGCGTTGAATCTTCGTTGACAGCTGTTTTAATATGAAGATGTTTTTTCCTTTCAATGCGGTGATCATCAGGTGACTATGACGGTCAGTCCTGTACCTACACACCTTTTCCAGTCACTGCAACGCTTGCTGCGGTGCTCCGGATCATTGTCCTGCAGTATCCTCTCTTCATTTCTGTCGATGAACCAACGTCTGGCAATCAGCATCAAACATCTTTGATAAACGGGACGCTTAAGCTGAACTCGTGCCTCTTCTTGTGTCTCTCAGTCAACAATTGAGTTGATTTATGTACATGGCATGAAGGACGAAGATTTCCTCTGTTGGTGTGTGAAAGAACTATGGCGATATCTTTTACCATCTGTGTGTAATGCCGACAACGCTCTAACTTCACAGACTTCATGCATGTTTCGTACGGTCGATAAATTGCTAGTGACTGAACGGCATCACTTCCAATATATTTATTTTCTATCCAGAAGACAGATTTACTTGAAACAGAATAGCATCTTGTCTGTAAATGTGAGTAATGTTATTGTCAACATACTGTCGAACATAAATTCGGTTGGTCTGCCGATTAAGAAACGTCTTGGGTTAGTGTACCGAGGATCAGAAAGCAACGATTACCAAAGTAAGATATTTGATTATGTAGACGTTGTATGAACTTACGACTACCGAGATGTGGTTCTGACCTCTCAGATGAATGGTAATGTTTCCGCTACGTGCTCAGATTTCACTGCTAGAAAACTCTATGGATTCTTTATATTGCAATTCGAATGCAATGTTCTGACGCAAAATTCACAGACTTCAGGATCCATTGATTATACTATCGCAACGAGATTCAACTCTTGACTCAAACAAGTATCTACTGTCCTACAGAGGTATCAGTATATGTAAGTGGGTTAGATAATGAGTCACAACCTCAATTCCTTTAAAGTTCTGCAAGTAGTTATATGAATTGTTATTTATTATTTTCTGCAATAATCAGGATGTTCGTTAATGGCAAAAGTATTAATATTCGTTAGTATGGGTTACGGAACATGCCCATCGAAAATTACATACCTGCCGAAATGACCAACAACAAAATATTTTTATCTTTTTTCAACATAGGATTGAACAGACAACCATGAAAACAATACGAGTTGCGCCGCCTATCAGGTGCTGGACAGTAAAGTGTGCCCATTTGAAATACTGTGAGAGAAATCGTTGTAAAATCGGCAGTTAATTGTAAAAACAAAATGTAATGAGAGCTTAATGTCTCTTTGAAAATATACGGTAGTCAACCAGATTAAGTGTAATAGAGACATCTGGTAGGCTTTACAGAAATTACCATTACGTAAAGGACAGAAGGACATAGAAAAAATTTACAAACATCTGTACAAATGATCAAAACGTCGTCTATGTACCGCGCATAAAAAATATCAAGACCAGCAGCTGAAAAATTACTGAAGAATTTCTCTTCCAGTGAATAAATGAAAGCATCGGCCAAGAGCATATACAGTGGCTCCCGGAAAAAAACTGAGCGTTTGTCTGAAATTTTTAATGGTCTTCATGAAAAAATTAGCTTCACTTGTGAGTTAGGGAATTGCGACCGTCAGCTTAATTACTTGGACCTCAGTGTTGCTGTTGACAACGACAGACTTGCTTTGGGATATTTCGAAAAGCCCCTAACACAAATCAAATTATGCCTGTTAGTTCAATGCATCCTCATTTCCATAAGTAAGCATTTTTACTTTCAGCCATCGTGCAGTCTCTGTACCTTTGTCACCTGACAAGTTTTGTGAAGAGATGAACATAAAAACTATTGCAGTTAATGCTACTCCTGACACTAACAAGTACAAAAATATTTTCTCCACTCCATTTTTAGCCTTATCACGTATAAAATTCGTCGTCTTCTATTTAAAAAATATGCCTGCCAAAAAAATCTCATTCACAATTTTAATTCCAAAGTTGCTCCGATACACAATTCAGGAGTGTATAAAATCACTTGTGAGACGTGTCCCCTTTATAATGTAGGACAAACTGGAAGGTCTTTTAGCGTCAGGTAAAAGGAAGGAAAAAAAGGCACTTTTACAGATCGTCTGTTAATTTCCGAACACAAAACGAAACGCTTTGAAGAAATTTCCATTTTATGTAGAGAAATGACAGGTCATAGGCTCGATGTTCTCTAAGAGCTGGAGATTTTCAATAATAAGAACAATGGCCTCATCCTCAATGAACAGTTACAACTACGTAACAAAAATTTTTTCTGTAGTTTTAATCCACTGTTCGCGGAGTTTTGATTCCTTTATTTTTGCTATATTTTCCCTGCTTCTGGTTTCGAAACATTCTTTCCTTTTAATCTCTGCTGCTGAAGTTACCATCATGCAAATATTTTCTGGAGTGTACAGCTGTTTGTAAAACTTTTTCTACGTCATTCTCTCCTTTGCGTCACGGTAATTTCTGTAATACCTAAAACTGTGTATTTTCAAAAGACATTTAGCTCTCTTTATATTTTGTTTTTAAAATTAACTGTCTTTTTTCAGTTATTTCTGTTATAATGTTGCAAATGGAAACATGTTACTGTTCTGCGTCTGATAGGCGGCGCATCTCGTATTGTATAACTTGCTAGAGTCCGTTCGTTCACCAAAGCACACAACACTGGCAACATTTATATTAAGTAAGTATGTATTTTTTGCCTTTCCTGTAATAGAGATACATTGATTGCAGAGATTTTTCCTTACCTTTTGTCATCGCCGCTGATGGAGAAGATTGTCACAGCGCTGTTGTAAGGAGTTGTAATAAAGCACTGACTGATAACATGATCTGTTGTTTTTTTTCACATTTACTCTGAATTTATTTCTGTTCTTTGCAGTGGTCGTGACTCATATGAACTAACATTTCTGAAATAAAAAATTATCTGGGGCAGTAAACTGTATTATTTTCAGATAGGAATATCAGTATGTATGTACTCACATACGATGTTACCAAAAACATCGGCCCTTACGTTAATAAAAAGTAGCAGCGTGGCTACGTTTATTTGCACAAAAATAAGTAATTAGTGCACGGACTACACTCTTACAAAATTTCTGATGCTTCTGCATTAGCTTTTACTAACTGTTCATTTAATCAGTTTTCGTCCATACTGAGTGCAACACAATTTATCGCTGATTGCCTGCGTTATGACGAATCAGTATTTCAGAACACTAATACTTTCCCACCAAATAATAATTTCAATAGCAGATGTCGGATAAATTCTTGCCGCCGACTCCACCCGTTAGCTTTGAGCAATGATGTAATATCTAAGCCAGAGACGCTAGATAGAGGTGATAGTTCAAGGCAACGAGCATGACAACGATTCTTAATACTTAAACGAAGAAATGTATCAGAGAACAAAATATAATACGCAAACATATGGTAATTGACCATGGAGGTAAAAAAAAGAAGGGAGATGGCTTTGTAGACTCACGCTGTAAGTTGTTTTGAAGCCAAAGAGGGTAAGGCTTGCCGCCATCTTAAAAAGCCCAAAATGTTAGCAGACAGCTCTTTGCGACTGCATATTGTTCATTATCTTTGTCTTGTGCACGTAATATCTGTTTCAAATATTAAAAATTCATTGCTTACATGAATAACACAGCGTAAGGACGGCAATTTCTGTTCTTGAATGCATATTTGCTCTAGTAATACAACGCATTTGGGCTCGATAATGTAGATTGTGTTTGTCGATTGTTTGGAATAACCAGAAGAGAAGGATGCTTTTGTAATGCATTTTACTTCATTTTACTTTATATGTATCGATAGAAAATGAAGCTGGAAGCCAATGCTTGTTTGCTTCCTTGTTCGTTACATTTTCACCTTTCAACTCGAATGCCCAACATTTTTAACGTTCACTTACCTATATGTTCTCTGTTAGCCCACAAACGTGGGCACTGAGAAAGAAGCAACATATGCTTTCGTATCTTGTGCATGTCAACAAAGTGAATGATTACTGAAATGTCAAATAAAGAGAACGGTATAGAAGTATACGTCCATACAGAATAACGTTCTTTTTTTGTTAGATTGTCGGCGCATTAGTGTCACTGTAATTTATGCATCTGCTGATTTTGAAGTCTTACCTATGATGCGTCATTCAGTGTACTGCCAATAATAGCGATTTATAGGGTAAAACAAACGATATCATTTTTTTAAATTCTTCTAGCTTTGTGGAATGCTATAAATGTGATTAAGGGAATGGTCTCAAATGATTAAGACGCGGTAAAATAGATATTTCATTTTCACACGTATTTTTTAGTAATGATAGCCTAACATGTGTAAGATGTAGGCCTACCTTTGCAACAATAGCCTATTTCCTATTTGCTTCTGAAAATCAGAAATCCAGTAAAACATCAAATCTCCGACACTGCAGCGGCCGGAAAAAAAACATTATGCAAGAACGGGATCAACGACGGCTGAAGAGAATGGTTCAGCGTGACAGAAGTGCAACCTTTCCGCAAATTGCTGCAGATTTCAAGACTGGGCCATCAACAAGTATCAGTGTGCGAACCATTCAAGAAACATCATCGATATGAGCCTTTAGAGCTAAAAGTCCACACGTGTACCCTTTATGACTACGCGACACAAAGCTTTACGCCTCGCCTGGGCCTGTCAACACCGACATAGGACTGTTGGCGACTGAAAACATATAGCATGGTCGGACGAGCCTCGTTTCAAATTGTATCGAGCGGATGGACGTGTACGGATACGAAGAAAACCTCATCAATCCATGGACCCTGCATGTCAGCAGGCGACTGTTCAAGCTGGTGGAGGCTCTGTAATTGTGAGGTGTGTGCAGTTGAGGTCCAATTAAACACGGAATATGTATCACAACTCACATAGATATATTGATAAAGGGTTCCAGCAAGGTACGGTACTAAATTAAACTAAAAGTCAATATAATAATCTTTTTTATGGCTAGATACGTAAACGTGATTATAACCTCTGAACAAATAATTCAAATACGAGGGCTGTTCGGAAAGTAAGGTCCGATCGGTCGCGAAATAGACACCACAGCGAAAATTAAAAAAATGTTTTATTTGCAAGAGTTATCTACATCTTCCAACTACTTTTCTACAGAGTCGCCGCTCTGACTGAGACGTTTGTCGTAACATTGTGCCAACTTTGCAAAACCTTGTTACAGAAAGCAGCCGCTTATGCTTGCTACCAATTCTCTACGTTGATCTGCAGCTTGCTGTCTCTGCCAGAATGTTGTCTTCATATCCGGCGGTTAGTGTGAGCAGAGAGGGAACTCAGAGGGAGCCAAGTCCAGGCGGTGAAGAAACACTTCCCAACTCATTGCCCCTGCACTATGTAGCTGAGGATTGTCATGAAGATGGGAGTGCATGACAGTTACGTTGTGTGGGCTGCATGAAATCAGGCGAAATCTCTCCAAGGCACTCATACTTGGCGGGAAACACCATTTTCCAAGCTTCTTTACGAGCTCACTGTGCGATGAGTATTGAAAAGGGCGACGGGATGCGATCGATGGTGATACTAGAGATACTGTCCAACACTTCTATGTGAAGCTTCAACGGATTTTCATTTCACGATCGATCGGACCTTACTTTCTGAATAGCCCTCGTAATTGCAAAAGATCACAAGGGTACAAAAACATGTACGAAAACCGTTGGATCAGCTGAGTAGGTTTGAGGTAGGATTGATACAAAAATTTTGTCAACAAAAATCGCCAATGACTGCTGGGTAAACTGATAGAACCAGAAAAGTGAATACAAGTACTAGTTGTCCTGTCTAAGCTCTTTCTGAGTGCAATAGCTGGCTGTATGAATTGATTCATAAAACGAAATTTCGACGTGAAAGAAATAACTTCGCAGTCCCCTCTTCTCTATGTATGCAAATGCAGCCCATGCTTACAACCCAGATGCGGAGGATGTCTTGAGTAGTGGCTGAAAATTCTAATTTAAGTCCCAGTATCTGTGACCAGTTCTATATCTAAGACATCTCCTCAGCACTTCTACAATATCCCCTCTCTGCAGCCCCAAGACGAAGTCTTCTCCCTGTGGAGGTCTGAGATGAAGTCTTTCACTTGTCCCAAGGCGAAGTGTCCGTCCCTTGTTCTCCACAATATCAAGGTGGTTCTGGCAGCAATGGAATCTTGGTAGCCAACGAATTTTCCAAGTTCCGAGAAATTAAAAGTTTGCACAAACTGCAACAGTTTACTTTTTCTTAACCAAGCTGCCGTGATTAGCCAGTATTGCTCAGTTCTCCCTTAGAGTGGGGCAGAAGACAGAAATTCTCTCTCACTATATGTGTGTTTTCGCATTTTGTCCATTAGGAACGGCTGGCACTACTATGAAGTTAATTTTCATGAGCCAACTATAGGCCTCCTTACAACATTTAAACATGTCCACCTGTGGCCTTGTTTGATCCCCAATAGCAATGTCCGAAACGGAATGCTTTGTGTTTGTCTCTTCCGTTCTCAGATCTTATCTCTTCTAAGAGGCATTCTCGGAGTTCCTTGTACACTGACAGTTTACAATGTACTGAGCACTCTCGATCTGCCGTCCCCATGGCAACCACCTGGGGCTTTCACATTCATTGAAAAACAGCTTTTGGTTCCCAGCGCGTAGCTGGCCGAGCACTGGCTTTCAGCAGAAACATTTTTATGGTTTTCATGTCGTCCTCCCTCAGACCTCTCGTTCGTTCTCATATCCAGCTTAGCTATCCGTAGTTGCAGATAATCGCTAAGAGAATACATCGTAAAAATGAATTAAAGGAAACAGTACTACTTGGATGTATAATCATTGGTATTATCTTCCATATTGTGCAAACATTCACTCATCATAAATAACTGAAATGTATTGGGTATTCTCGTATGAATAACGGTTTATGAATAAGGATGTGGAGAAGTTTTGGAAAAACTGTTCCGTAACAACTAGTAGCGCAGTCGTTCAGCTGCCAAATGACGGTAGCTAGTGCTGAACTGGCATTGCACACGGACAGACTTGGTGGTGCAGTAGCTTGCGACTCCCATCACTGCCATTACATGTCACTCCAAATTACACTTATACATATCGAACAAATAAAATTCGTGCCTCCTGAGAAACTTCCTTGTGTGAACTGCTTAAATCGTTTTTATGGTAACTCTGTGCCTTGCGTCATCGACAAAATTGCCGCTCTGCCAGACAAGCCGTCAGGCCATGGATTATTAGTGCTACAGAGCGGGGTCGCTAGTTAATTATAAATAAAAGACAAAGGTCTAACGTTAAATACTGAATGCGTTTTCTTACCTTGAGCAAAGCGAGATCATTGATTATGTACTGTGGCCGAGTTTAGTCGATGCGGCGTATTGCGTCGGCAAGATAGCTTAATTTGACAGTCTGCTATCTCCCGTAATGGACCACTAAACGTTCTCTTACTATCTTTAATTTACTGGAACTGCATTCACAAGATATATTCGATGGACACGAATAGCAGGCACAGCGAAACTGACAGCCTAGTGAGATCTGATATAATAACTAAGTGGGGTAAAAGTTAACACAGCGATCACCAAGATTTTGAGTGCTTCAGCGTGTGTTAGTTTCATTCACGCTAAAATGCTTACAAAATACCTAATACTTCTGTGAGGCCTATTTCCATTAGTAGCAGAGCATACATTTGTTTTCCTTCAAGGTTAAACTTAGATGAACAGAATGCAGTTGTCTACAGGTGCAACAGCTAACAACCCTCGTATATTATTAATCATCCACAGAAGGCTTACTCCTGAATCCTCTTTTATTTACGCAGGAGATCGTAACAATCGGAGCTCAGCATCAGTAAAAGTACTGGTGAAGAGGCAAGTAAAATACATATCCCCACCATCTATTTGCTTGTTTCCTCAACGGTCACGACTCGCTCCAATCCTCAGTCGCTAGAAACATCAAGACTTAGATGAAATAGAATATTTGCTTTATCACCCACTCTCCGATGTTTCACATCCTACGATACCATGACGAAGTAGCACCAAGAACTTTGCTGTTGAATATGAACGAGCTGTGTATGCTGTAACTGGGTGAAGCAGTTTTTTTAATGTACTTCGGCGAAACGACTGTAGAAATGACATCGTGACAACAGTGTCCATTATACACTACTGCCCATTAAAATTGCTACACCACGAACATGACGTGCTACAGACGCGAAATTTAACCGTCAGGAAGACGTTGCTGTGATATGCAAATGATTAGCTTTTCAGAGCATTCACACAAGTTTGGCGCCGGTGACGACACCTGACATGAGGAAAGTTTCCAAACGATTTCTCATACACAAACAGCAGTTGACGGGCGTTCCCTGGTGAAACGTTATTGTGATGCCTCGTGTAAGGAGGAGAAATGCGTACCATCACGTTTCCGACTTTGATAAAGGTCGAATTGTAGCCTATCGCGATTGCGGTTTATCGTATCGCGACATTGCTGCTCGCGTTGGTCGAGATTCAATGACTGTTCACAGAATATTGAATCGGTGGATTCAGGAGGGTAATACGGAACGCCGTGCTGGTTCCCAACGGCCTCATTTCACTAGCAGTCGAGATGACAGGCATCTTACCTGCATGGCTGTAACGGATCGTGCAGCCACGTTTCGATCCCTGAGTCAATAGATGGGGACATTTACAAGACAACAACCATCTGCACGAACAGTTCGACGACGTTTGCAGCAGCATGGACTATCAGCTTGGAGACCATGGCTGTGGTTACCCTTGACGCTGCATCACAGACAGGAGCACCTGCGATGGTGTACTCAACGACGAACCTGGGTGCACGAATGGCAAAACTTCATTTTTTCGGATGAATCCAGTTTCTGTTTACAGCATCATGATGGTCGCATCGGTGTTTTGCGGCATCGCGGTGAACTCACATTGGAAGCGTGTATTCGTCATCGCCATACTGGCGTATCACCCGGCGTGATGGTATGGGGTGCCATTGGCTCCACGTCTTGGCCACCTCTTGTTCGCATTGACGGCACTTTGAACAGCGGACGTTTCATTTCAGATGTGTTACGACCCGTCCCTCTACCCTTCATTCGATCCCTGCGAAACCATACATTGCAGCAGGATAATGCACGACTGCATGTTGCAGGTCCCGTATGGGTCTTTCTGGATACAGAAAATGTTCGACTGCTGCCCTGGCCAGCACATTCTCCAGATCTCTCACCATTGAAAACGTCTGGTCAATGGTGGCCGAGCAACTGGCTTGTCACAATACGCCAGTCACTACTCTTGTTGAACTGTGTTATCGTGTTGAAGCTGCATGGGCAACTGTACCTGTACACGCCATCCAAGCTCTGTTTGACTCAATGCCCAGGCGTATCAAGGCCGCTATTACGGCCAGAGGTGGTTGTTCTGGGTACTGATTTCTCAGGATCTATGCACCCAAATTGCGTGAAAATATGATCACATGTCAGTTCTAGCATAATATATTTGTCCAATCAATACCAGTTTATAATCTGCATTTCTTCTTGGTGTAGCAATTTTAATGGCCAGTATTGTAGATGCAGGTTGGGGGCAGAGGACGATATCACAGGAGTAAGAGACTGAACACGTACACTTGACAGCACAAAAAGCGGTCTGTCTCTGAATTCCAGTGTGTAGGCCATTCTCGACTGTATGCAACCAACATAGCATAGCAGTGTCGTAGTGCCTCTAAACCTTCTCTTTGACTGTACGCAAGAAAGTAGTAGAGAACATTGCTCGTTTGGCAGTCAGTCCAGATATAAACCAATACCATCATACAATAAATATTAGACAATACGTTACTAGAGATGAGACATTCCCTAACGTTTGTAAATTAAACTTCATTGCGATAAGTGACACTGCAGAAGTCTTACCACTCTTATTGAATTACATGATGAGTAGTTGTTCGTGATCCAAGTTTGAACCCACTGTTAGCCAAACAATGCTTGTGAGTCCTATCGAGACCCGATTAAGCATAAGCAGGCGTAAAATACCGAAGTGTTCACCAGTATAAGCTTACAATTCCGAATTCTGAACCTGGTAGTAAATAATGGTTCATTTATCACTGCACTAGGAACCTCTGGAGCTTATATTGTCCCTGAGAAGTAGCCGTGAAAGGTATGTAATAAAATGCAACACACAAGTGTGAAACGGCATGAAGTAAAATTGTGGTAATAGATAGGGAACAGAGGCCAGTACCGATACGATTCGTTAACTAAGCTCAATCAGACGTCAGATATTAATTATGTTCACCGGTAGCGTGGTACTGGAATCTAAAATGACAATACAAATGATTTTTGTCTGCCAGAGATTCGAAATCGGCGCCTTTCACTATTGTCTTATAGCTACGAATAGACAAGAAAAATTTGTCGTTTTTCGCACGTAGCGAGTTGTGCAAATATTCGGCTAGAGGTTAGGCAACGAATAGTTCTGTGCGGCATGGGACTCCAACCCAGCGCATATTGTGGCTGTTGACACCACACGAAGAAGTGTCAACTATCAAATTCCCTTTTGCTAGTAGTTACGATATTGCCATTTATGGAGACCTGGACGAATTTGGCATTGTCAGGATACAAATGAATGATGGGACAATAACATCTCGACAGGCTCAAAATCCGGAGAAAATTGGAATCAGGGCTCGAAGAATAGCCCAATGCCAGTATTTTCAAATTCTCAAGGTCAGTTAAAATAAGAAATGGAAGTCCTATGACCTTACATGTTGATTAGTTCATCAGCTACAATAACATTACTACTGTAAGAAAGCTTACTAGAGACCGAGTTTCTGTAAGCAGCGACTTCCACCTCTGACAGCCAAAACTAATCTAGTTCTGTTCCAGTCTAACGTTGATTTGCAACCATGGCAAAGTCTTTCTTTCTTTACTTGGCGTTACTGGAGGTACGTTTGTGACTGTTAAAAACTGTTACCCCCAGCAGGAATCAAACCTGCACCTTAGTCATTCAAGCTAACCTCAGTCCAATCAACCACCGAATTTCACACGTGTTAGCATCATGTTTGTGTCACAATGGGCTAAGCAGCACACGGAGCGAGATGTATTAACTTCCTCTGTAGTTGTTGTGAATAACCTCTTCACGAACTAGTAGTCAACGTAATACATTACGACCTCAAAGCCGCGACGTCAAACCCACACTTTTCATTTTTATTTTTTAACCTGTATTCCGTGTGTCTGCTAAGAGAATCAGTATAAGAGAAGGCCAGAGACAGTTTCGTTCATTTTCTAACCAGAAATTAATAGAAACATCTTGTAGAACCATGTTTGTGAAAGGGCTCGTGGGTGCCCGTCATGGTAAGACGAGTTTCACCATCATCCAGCGGTTGCTTGGTACAGACCAGCGACCTCCTAAGGCCACAGCTCGTGGTCCACTGGCTAGCGTTGCTACCTCTGGATCGCGGGGTCCCTTCTGAAACGAAGTAAAGTCTAACATTAGTGATATTGTGTCCTGTTTGTGTTTAATAAAAGGGTGACAGTAGCAGAGGCAGTTTGAAACACCTTTGCCCTGTATGAAATAAGTGCTATCGAGAAAGTAAAGTTGTATCGTTTAAAGTACTATCGTAAGTCAATCACCATATTCAGGAAGACAAACAGGAGTTTATGAAGGACGTTTCTGCGATTTACTACTATGGTCGATGCCAGTGATCCGATAATTAACAAGAGCAACATCCCGTTAACCATCGTGTGACACTTGCCTTCAGCAGTCATATTGAAGTTAAAAGAAAGGAAAGAGGATTACCGTACAACATCTCGCCGAAAACGAGATTAGACGTGAAGCAGGATCTCGATCTAGGAAGGATGGGGAAGGAAGTCATCCATGCCATTTCAAAGGACTGATCTTTGAAGTTGCTATAACAGGTTTAGGGAGGTCACCGTAATCTAAATCAATGTGGCCATACTGCGATTTGAAGTACCATACGGTATCTTAATAAAGAGAAAGTCGTGCATAATTCATAACAAAAATTATCTTAAGCGTTGGCCTGTATATGTCCAGAAAATGAGTTGTTATTGAAATACAGGTGGCGGCACAAAGGTGTTTTTTGTTACGAACTGCTTCACAGGGATGTGTTCTTTGCAGTTGACATTTGTTGCCAACAAATAAGATGCCTTAGCGTCGCACAGTAGCAAATGCCACCTGGAAGACAGCACCAGTGAGCTTCGTTGACAAACACGCCTTCTAATCTGGCATCTTTACATGTTTCTCTGTCTCGCCTCTTAACGATTAACCAACAAGAAAGCTAGTTTTTGTTTTCTTTCGTTTATTTTTTTTGTTTTGGCAATTCCGATTTAAACGTGAGTTAATTCAGGATCAGCTAGTCGCTACGTGCATGTTATCAGAAACTACCTGCTCATTATCAGACGTTTTTCAATAACGAGGTGGAATATATTGCTGTCAGGTTGTCTGATATTTGTGTCTATTTTGGTCGATAACTTAATGAGAATCTCTATTAATATGGTCTATGGTAATAGCCGACCGGAGTGGCCGTGCGGTTCTAGGTGCTGCAGTCTGGAGCCGAGCGACCGCTACGGTCGCAGGTTCGAATCCTGCCTCGGGCATGAATGTGTGTGATGTCCTTAGGTTAGTTAGGTTTAATTAGTTCTAAGTTCTACGTGACTGATGACCTCAGAAGTTGAGTCGCGTAATGCTCAGAGCCATTTGAACCATCTATGGTAATACAACTTGTGTCTCATCATAATTATCATACAACAAATAGCTATCTTAATTAAATGTGAAGTCTTTTGTCATATTCAAGTACCTTTACCGGTCTACAACGTAAATGCGACAATGTGGTTGTGAGAGTAGTTGCTGAATCAAAAACTGTTAACAGGGTATTCAATTATTCGATTTCATCAATAGATTCGTGTATTTTCAGTAGCAGTTCCGCAGTATTTTATGTTTCTTACTTAAGGATATACTGTTTACTGAAGAAAGCAAGACGCCTGCTGCTGACAAAATTACTAAAGATGTCGTTCTGTGTTCGCTATAGTTGTTTGTAGGTCTGTCACAGAGGCGGTAAGCTGTTACTCTCGCCCCACTTTGGAACTGAGTGCTACTGCCTCTTACCCTTTACAGTGCGTCGACATTTTCATGGATCAGTCGATAAACTGCAGCGTTTATCTCCTTCTCATTGCCCTTGTCATGGCTGATGCAGATAATTCGCGATGTAGATAATGAAATTAGTTGTAGTTGCTGCATGAAAGTAATCTCCCCTTTCTGTAAACCTATATTTGATAAGTCGATGACACACTAAAATGGAATTCACAATCTTTGATTGGTATGTCACGAATATATCAAGCGAATCTTGCAAGATAATTGTCAGTCAATCCAGGAAGTAACAAAAGTATCACAGTGTCACCAGAGATATTCCACTATGTTATCATGACCCTATCATAGGCGTAGCAGGACGTTTCTTATTCTATGGGCAGTGTCTTTTTTGAGTAGGATACAATTTAGATGTACATCTTGTGCATCAACGATAGCGCGGTTAATTACTTTTCCTATGACGTCATGAGGAGTATTCTAGTATTTATGGCGAGGGAAAAGAATCGAAAATTGCACAGAGCACCGCAATACATACGAAAGAAATTAAACACTATCTACTGAGTTAGAGATTATTTCATTGACATCGACATGTAGCGGGACGTGTGAACAAATACTTTGTTCCAATGTTATGAAATTCCCAAAATATATTACCTACTGACATATAACGAGCATGGATTTGGAAAGTATCACTCCTGTGAGACACAGTTGGCACTTTATTCGCACGATGTACCGTGTATAGGGTTTCTCAAATTGATTCCGTGTTTAAAGAGTTAAAAAAGGCTTTTGGTATAATTCCTCATAATCAGCTTCCAGCCACATTACTTTCCTATGGACTACCGTCTCAGTTGTACTACTGGATTTGTGGTTTCCTGTCTGAAAGCTCTCAGTTCTCAGTAAATGATAGGATGACGTCACCTAGTGAAACGGAAGTGATGAGTGTGACTCCGCAAGTAAAGTAATATCGACTTCGTGCTATTTCTAACATATATAAACTATTTAGCAGTCAATTAGCACATTTCTCTTAGATTTGTGGCAGATTGCTCTGGCATCTAGTTAACTACTCGGAAGAGCGAAACGAATTGCAAAATGAGCTGAAAATATATCTCCACGGTGCAAAATGTGACAATTGCACCCAAACAACAAAATGTGTGAGGTCGTGCACATGAATACCAAAAGAATCCCGTTGAAGTTAGCGTTCATGATTAAAAAAAAAAAAATGTAAATGACGTGTGACTAGGGCCTCCCGTCGGGTAGACAGTTCGCCGGGTGCAAATCTTTCGATTTGACGCCACTTCGGTAACTTGCGCGTCGGTGGAGATAATGTGGTGATGATTAGGGAGATACGACACCCAGTCCCTGAGCGGAGAAAACCTCCGACCCAGCTGGGAATCAAACCTGGGCCCTTAGAATTGGCATTCTGTCGCGTTGACTTTCTTTTCTTTTTTTTTTCTTTTGGACGTCCGATGACACCCGTTCAGTTTCTTCATTGATCTGTTCTTTCAGTTTTTTTTATTACAGAGGGTAGCTAACCCTCTGACCGAGCATGCTGAGCTACCGTGACGGCTGCGTCAACTAGAGCTGAGCAGCCGGCCACTCAGCTACCGGGGTCGGACAGCGTTCATGATAAATCAGTGACATTTAAAGGCTGTCGATTCAGCTAAGTATCTAGGAGCTATGTTCACGATCAGCTTAAATTGGAACTACAATATCGAAAATGTTGCGGGTAAGGAAAACCAAAGACCGTGTTTTATTTTCAGAATACGTAGAAGATGCAACAAATCAAGTAAATAAAGTGACCGCGTACAACACACTTGTCCGTCCTCTTCGTGAGTATTCCTGGGGGTAGAATGACAAAAGCCGTCGAAAAAGTTCAAAGAACTGCAGCTCGTTTTCTTTTATCTCGTGTCACAGATATGGTAAACGATTTAGGATGGAAATCGTTGAAACGTAGGCGTCTTACATTGCAGCGATTTGTTTTTACTAAATTCTAATGACGAACCTCCTCCAAATAATACCACGGTAGTTTTATTTACCCAGACATACATACCAGACATGACTATTGTGGTAAGAGGCATCAGTACTTGTACGGTAAGGTTTAGTTGACCATTATTTCCACGCGCTTTTTGAGAGTGGAACGATAGAGAAATAATGTGACAGTGGTTTAAAGAACCCCCTGCGAAGTATTTTTTGTGAATTGCAAGGGATTCAGGTAGCTGTGGACGCAGATGTCAAGGGACGATTACCAGAAAGAAGTGAAGGATCTAGGAATGGATAGGAGTGCAGAAGTGCAAAATTAAAGAGTGAAAAGCTTGCAAAGTATTCCTTACTTTGACATATGCCAAAGTTCGTTTTATCTCAGGACGGAGAAAAAAGGAAGGAATGTTTTCAGAACGAAGAATGCTTTTAAATGAGGCGATATAAAAGAATGTAGTTTCATTACCTTTGAGAGGAATTCGAAAGGACAGTGAAGAAATTAGAAACTAAACGAGAATGTAATGTGTTAATGGAAGCCGCTAGATTTGTTTGTAGCCTTTTGGGAGAATGGAGTAGAAGGTCAATTGAGGTGATAATGTAACAGAGGCGAGAGACAGTGAGGAAGAGAGAGAGAGACAATGGAGAAGAAATTAACAATGAATAGATCCAAGACAAAATCGTTTGCACAGTTTTTGGAGGACAGAGGGTGTATTAATTAATGGAAGGAAAGAGAGAGATGCATCTGAAATGACACAGAATACTTTTAAAGGGTTGATCTAAAGTGAATGCTTTGTAAGTATCTAGTCAGAGTAGAAATTAAATAAAAGTAGAATATTTAACAAACGTTGTATTCAGAAGAAACTCATTTCAGTTAAAAAGGCAACTCAAAGAAAAACTAATTCAATTTTTATCTGTTGCCATGTGATCTTACACTGGCTCTGAATGAGGAAAAATGAAGAAGAAGGGTATATAACGAAACGTTTTATGGAATTTAATATTTTATCCAGAATCCCACATTATTTTGTACTTCTGGCATGCTTCTTGGCATAGAATCTATAAGCCGTCGGACGTAACAGCCTGAAGAAACAACTTCTTCCCAGGCTTCAACACAGTCCCAGAGAGCGTCAGTTGTAGCTGGCTGGTTTCGCGGCCAGTTCTCTGTTAACGTTCTGGCGACCTCAGTACACATGTTTTCCATAGGGTTCATATCAGCATCCCGTGGCGGCCAGCCCATGACGTTGAAAACAGTCGTGGAGAGCTGCTGCTGGACGAATGCAGACTTGTCAACGGGAGAGTGGTCCGCTTGCAATGTGAAGTCCCCTTCCCCACACAGTATTCGCACTGACGGAAGCATCACATTTTCCAATATGTGGGCTTTCTGCTAGGTTTCAAGAATTCCTTCTATTCTGTGAAGAATTCCTGCTCGTTTCGCAGAAATCCGTCCCCGGAAGGAAACAGATAGCTGCCCATTTCCTCTCGTCGTGCTTACATATTCGCGTCATTGTCAAGTCCCTTGCGGCCTGTAAACGACTCTTGGACCATCGTTACTGGTGGAAAACACCTTCTCGCCAGTGAAAAGGACATTTTCCCATGATGCACTCACATGGATCTTTGCAACAGCCAACTGGTATAAAACATTGTCTTCACTGAACTCTTGTTTCATGGCATATCGTCGTGCGTGCAGTCCGGCGCCCCTCGGCCTTCAGTGAAGCACGTCACTGGAGCCGAGGAATTTGGTCTCCTGCCGCAAATGCTTCGCGCTCATAAATGGATTTTCTATGCTCTTAGATACTAGCTCCCTGTCGTCCTACTGTGACCTCACTTTCTTCTCAACTGAGCCAAGAGCTCAGTTAGTAGTGGCTATTTCAAGGTAGTTCCTCCACCATCTCGCTACAGTGGTACGTGGCAGCCCGTACCTTCTGCCCAGCTTCTCTAATGGGACATCCATCTTCTTCCGTAAGAGCGACGACTCTGTATCTAGTTGATCTCTCCCAGTGAATCATTGCAACAGATGGCCTGATGAGTATTTGTGCATGCCGCTCTTATACTGGCGCTAGGAGAGGAAGTAAACATATTTACGTCAAAAGAATCTGCAGAAGTAGAGCCACGCGCCGTGGCCGGTCCCGGATGGGAGAGCTGTTGGCCCGCCACTGCCAGCTCACTCACTTTGGTCTTGCTTAGGCACCAGTCTGTGGTGTACTTTTGAAAATAAAAACGAGAGATTATCGTAGGACATTGTTCAAATAACTATATACAAGCAAAATAACTAGCTAAATAATAAAAGAGACACAATATTAAAATAAATATCAAACAGCTTGGTTGATAAAAGAAACACCTAAAAGTGGCTGGGTACCCACCTAGCCCCGTGTATGATTAAATATTTGCGAATGAACATAGCAATGGCTGCAATTCGAATAGTTTGTGGGATATATAAAGCCAGTATAAATTCGTTGATCGAATCACTGTCACCTCTGTTCAGGTAGTTGGTGTAAGGAGCTATTAAAAAGTTTCCGTCTGATAGCGTTGTTGCAGTGTGTATGCAACGTAGCGTGACTCCGATGCCGGTATGTAAGCACCGACATGTAGGCAAGGGATTAGTGTGGCATTCTTGTCTTTCCGAGCGTCCAAACAAGACCAACGTGCTGTTGTTCTTTTCTTGGCTGCCGAAGTACAAGCATCGGTAGAATGAAGATAGTGTATGTGGCAGCATGTCTGTCGACAATCATCGTTGTGGAATGATGTGTCAAGTTCGTGATAACGCGCGTCCTTATACAACATATCTTTTTCGTTGATCCATTATAGAACATGGGACAAATGCTGCCATGTATTTCTTGATGCAATAATTTACCAGCAACCGTATGTATTGCAGAAATTTATTTTATGTCTGTATCACCTGGCCACCAAGAGCTGTTGCATAACGATTTGATTCACGAATTCAGTTATTTGGCTCCTTCCGTGTATAGCGATTTCACGACTATGACGTATGGGGCCTGAAGATGGCATCAATGAATGCCGAAACTGGTAGCACATAAGAAGTTCATAAAATAAATTTCTACAATACGTACGGCTGTTGGTAAATTATTGCATCAAGGGAAAAATAAGTTATACAACGTATGTCGTAACGCAGAAGCTACGCCAGCTCTAGTGGGAGACACTCGAACACCCACCCTATAGTTCTGATCTCTCCCCAAGCTATTATCACGTCTTCAGTCCCTCAAAAAATACCCTGAAAAGTCGAAGATTTATGTCCAACGATGACGAGCGGCAGGCAGCTACGGACTGCTTCACGCAGCAGGGCACAGCTTTTAACCAAACAGGTACCTTCAACACAATGCGTCGATGGGATAATCGCCCGAATACTCACTGCGATTTTGCCTAACAGACCGATTCTGGACTGTACGGCCTTCGAACGGAAACTCTTTGTTCTTCCATTACAGTTTGGGCAGCAGCCGTTACATTTATGACTAATTAAGGCCGGGGGCTTTTCCTATATTCGAACCCGTTCTGATGTTATCATTCGAGAAGGTAATGAATGACTGCGTACTGCCTGTGCTTTCCTAACTACTCCGATACTGATGATATTCTACTGTTAAGCCCCGACCAGCATGTTCACTTATCTGTTACCTACTGAAAATGTTTGGGCATAGGTCGCCAAGAACTGGCTTACCAGCCACTAAGACTGATGAACACTGGCGTAATGTTGAAGCAGCAAGAACTCAGTTCGACTCTGTATCCAACAGCGTAGAAACTATTTTTGTTGCGTAGCCCTGTGTAACACATACTGTTCCTGCATACTCCAAACACCTGTAGTCCTAATCTTGTATTCTCTCGACTGTACTGTATATGTACAATATGTAAAATTCTTCCTGCTGTTTCATTTGCAATGGCTAGCAGTGTAACTCTATAATCTGGAAAGAGAAATTAATTCACTCTGTTAGTATATTGTCTTATTATCGGACCACGCATCTGGCAAACAAAAAAGTAGTTATTTATGCCAAGTACAGGGTGATTCAAAAAGAAATAACAGATTTTAACTGTTCATTGCAGACAAACTATAAATGTGTTTTGTGCCGTTTCTCCTCACAACGTTTTCTGGATCTTTCTTTTTTTGCCGAGGCTACCGTGACAGTACGTGCTACAAACTTAGTTGTTGCCTCAGCTTCACGAAGATTCCAGTGATTTTATTTTTATGCACCAAGGCACCCCATCTCACTTTCATCTTTCGGTGCGGCATTGTCTTAACACCACCAATCCACAACGTTGGATTGGAAGAGGTGGACACCAAGATCTTGTTCGTTGATTTAGGCCACCAATGGCAGCTACTTTTCGAGATCTGAGAAACAGATTAAGGAGATGGGACCTGGATAAATTGAAATAACCAGAGGTTGTAATAATTCCAATCCCAAAGAAAGCAGGTGTTGACAGATGTGAAAATTACCGAACTATCGGTTTAATAAGTCACAGCTGCAAAATACTAACGCGAATTCTTTACAGACGAATGGAAAAACTGGTAGAAGCCGACCTCGGGGAAGATCAGTTTGGATTCCGTAGAGGTGATGGAACACGTGAGGCAGTAATGCCCTACGACTTATCTTAGAAGAAAGATTAAGGAAAGGCAAACCTACGTTTTTAGCATTTGTAGACTTAGAGAAAGCTTTTGACAATGTTGACTGGAATACTCTCTTTCAAATTCTGAAGGTGGCAGAGGTAAAATACAGGGAGCGAAAAGCTATTTACAATTTGTACAGAAACCAGATGGCAGTTATAAGAGTCGAGGGACATGAAAGGGAAGCAGTGGTTGGGAAGGGAGTGCGACAGGGTTGTAGCATCTCCCCGATGCTATTCAATCTGTATATTGAGCAAGCAGTAAAGGAACCAAAAGAAAAGTTCTGAGTAGGTATTAAAATCCATGGAGAAGAAATAAAAACTTTGAGGTTCGCCGATGACATTGTAATTCTGTCAGAGACAGCAAAGGACTTGGAAGAGCAGTTGAACAGAATGGACAGTGTCTTGAAAGATGGGTATAAGATGAACATCAACAAAAGCAAAACAAGGATAATGGATGTAGTCAAATTAAGTAGGGTGATGCTGAGGGAGTTAGATTAGGAAATGAGACACTTAAAGTGGTAAAGGAGTTTTGCTATTTGGGAAGCAAAATAACTGATGATTGTCGAAGTAGAGAGGATATAAAATGTAAACTGGCAATGGCAAGGAAAGCGTTTCTAAAGAAGAGAAATTTGTTAACATCGAGTATAGATTTAAGTGTCAGGATGTCGTTTCTGAAAGAATTTGTATGGAGTGTAGCCATGTATAGAAGTGAAACGTGGACGATAAGTAGTTAAGACAAGAAGAGAATAGAAGCTTTCGAAATGTGGTGCTACAGAAGAATGCTGAAGATTAGATGGGTCGATCACATAACTAATGAAGAGGTATTGAATAGAATTGGGGAGAAGAGGAGTTTGTGGCACAATTAGACCAGAAGAAGGGATTGGTTGGTAGGACATGTTCTGAGGCATCAATGGATCACCAATTTAGTACTGGAGGGCAGTGTGGAGGGTAAAAATCGTAGAGGGAGACCAAGAGATGAATACACTAAGCAGATTCAGAATGATGTAGGCTGCAGTAGGTACTGGGAGATGAAGAAGCTTGCACAGGATAGAGTAGCAGGGAGAGCTGCATCAAACCAGTCTCAGGACTAAAGACCACAACAACAACAACGAGAAACAGAATTGTTGAAGCTGTCGCTTCAATCAACAAGGATCTATTGATTCGTGTGTGGAATGGACTACCGTTTCCATGTTTCTTAAGCAACGTGTAGTGATCATATTGAGTGTATGGTATAGTGTCTGTACGAACATAAAACTTTGAACCTTCCTCTGTCTAGTGACATATGCAATGTGTTTCTATCTTCCCAGTTTATCCATAATAATAACTGAAATTTGTTCTTTCATTTTCAAGAACCTTGTATTTATGAAGTTTCGTACGCAAACCACTGACGGCACTTAATAATTTCATTTGGTAAATGCAGTAAAAGGCATAGAAATATAAACGTCTTCAACGTAAGATTTTCATTAAATTAGTAGCCGCTGTCACATACGTCGAGCCGTCCAAGATAGCTCAGTAGTAAATCATAGGACTCGCCTCATATCAAAGCATGTAGAGCACTTCATGATCATTTGACTTTTGCTGCATGCCATCTTCACGGTGTTGCAATTTAAATGATCACAACGTCTATTAAGTGGAATGAAGGTGGCATTTTTCCATTTGTAAAAATCGCTGCTAGCTTCATGAAACACTTTTATGGCCGTGACGTCCATTATGCGAAAGTGTTTATTACTTTGAACCGTTCAGACGCAGCTGCACCAGGAACTGTAAGATCGTAATTTATAGCCAGACACAGTTGCGAGTTTGGTATTTAACATCGAAATAAATTCCACAAGCTATATCATTGTTTTATCCATTCACTGAGGCTCTAGGACTGCTATCTATGTCTCATATTGTCTTTTCAGCACCTTAGTGGTTTAGTTAATGTTGCGTTTTCGTGCATAACAAGGCTTGACTCGTAGCATCGTCCCCATATTAGAAGAATCGATAAATTCTGACTTTTCATGAACTAGCGTTGAGGAGATACGAGACATGGAAACTTTCTATCTCAGTACATGGTGATGATGTGCGATGTAGGTGGATCAGAGCTCGGCCTTTGTCTCCAGTGGATCACATACCTTTTCGTGTAGGCAGTAATCAAGACACGCACTACTCGGAGGATATGCCCAACGGCAGGCTGTACACACACGTACGTATCACGCAGTAGCCATCAGATGGCAGCTCTTGGCAAGTGTTGGCATGACAGAGACCACCCACACCGACCGCTGTTCGCATTTTCTCACGAACGTCACTCGTATTGCTTACAAACAAGCAGCTCCCGTCTGCAATCCCCGAATACCATACTACATGCAACACATAACTTTGAAATAAATGTATGCTGAAGCAACATTAGGTAACGAGCTCTCCTTAATTGCAGCTTAATTTTTGGTCTACGTGGATATCGGAGCATAGCTCCAGCTTCAGGGATTCGGTTTCCTCCGATCCCAAATGTATTGGCCAGTTAGTAATATGTGTCTGTGAGGCACTGCGGTTATTTAAAACTGTTGAACGCTAGTTTTTCAGTCCAGTTACTCGTCTGTCTATTCAGGATGTTAAGCTACGCACAAACCAAACAAGGAGCCGGAATCACCTTCAACGTGTCTTGTCGGCATAAATCTCTAGCACATTTCATATTATTAATACGCCACTGCAGGTAGTCTGTGTCGTTTCAACAAAGTAAAGTACATTTTGAAGGAAGGAAGATTAAAGCTCAGGTTTTCGTCGCAAAGAAGATGCACCCCAGTCAGAAAAACGATATTGCCACTATGCAGTATGACAACCCGCGGGAAAAGCTACTAATCTGAGAAGTGTTACCAGATTGTCACTGACATTACGCAGATTCTGTGCCGATTTATAACACTCCTGTCTGCTGCTGCATTACCATAACCTTAAAGTTGGAAGCAGGCCGTGAAATAAAACTATCTTGTTAAAGCAGTTATGGTATAAAGCAACAGAGCAGTGTTACCCTCTGAGACGAATTTTGTTATGTTGACCGTGTTGTACCTAACGGAGGTGGCTTATTGGAAATGAAAGTCAGAATTACGTAAATATTTGAACAGTAACAAACAAAATTTTGCCTATCTGCACTGTTTAACGGATAAAGAAAACGGTCGCCAGCCTAACTAGGCAAGACAATGATTAACATTCTCGTTCAAGACAATAGTTATTAGTAACTTTAATGGATAAACACAACCTATACTTTGTCACACGCGAGTGCAGTGAACTCTGACACATACATATGTTTACGGTAAGATTGAAACTAACAGTTAGAGCAGCACAAACTATTTGCAAAATTATAACAGATACCGAAACACACTATTACTTCAGGGCTTACACAAACTGAATGGTCTTTATAACATTACTATTAACATTCACTGCAGGATCATAAATTGGACGTAGGTTAAGTCTCTCTCAGTTAAATACTTTACTATTTAATATGAAAGTTAATTGGAATCCACTAACAGGTTGCTTCTCACTATCATTTGAATAAAGAAATTATGGTTTTCATAATTAGTGATCTTTCCATTACTTGTTACCGAGCATTAACACAATAGACGAACTGTGGAGCCTGTTATACTATTAATACGCATTTATAATACACAAGAGAGACAAACACTTAGCAAACATGAGTATATAACGTTTCACAACTGCAGTTTTCCACTTTTACTACAGAGAGACACAAAATTAACATATATGTGGGATACTGACTCACCTTCTGCGATTTACAACAGGCGGTAATGAGATCATTTACTAAGCAAAACTTTATAAGCCTCAGTCTTAAGAACTTTTAATTTGAAGTTGGCAACAACACATTAATAAGCAGTTTTACTAGGAAAATTATTTTGAGCAAGCATCATTAGCTTTAACTCACTCTCTTGCCACATTAACTTTAACTTTCTTTTTACTAAGTTCAAGAGGCATCAATTAGCAAAACACTGGGCTTTAATGTTCTTTCAGTAAGGACACTCGGAAATCACTTTAGTTCAAACGGAGAGGAACCTGAGAGGTGTTATGATAAGGAGAAAAATCAAGGTAGGTACATAAATTCAGTTATAAATTACCTTATATTTGAGCACACTAACGCAACCAATAAGCTGATCCTTCACTGTGCATCATTATAGTATTTCGTTACAGTGATTGCGCAATGTGGTGGCAACTGCATGTTGGTAGGTGGATTTGCAGACAGAATTGCTGGAGTCTGTCCCTTCTTGGTGGCGATGATGAATACCAATTCCAGAATCATTCCAGCTATTTATCCATCCATCCGAGGGATTAGAAAGTAGCAGGATAAAAACTCTCTCGGGCCCAGCACAATATGCAATTTTTACATGACAGTGCACAGTTTGGTAGCTCGTCCCCGACTCGTAGCTCGTCCCCGACTGACTCTTGGTTCCACTTTTTCTACCTAGGCCAACCATAATTTGCGCGCGCTACACAGTTCCGTTCCCGAGGGTAACCACAACATCTTAATTTTATGTTATCGATTCAATCCAACAACCTTTACAGATACTCAATGTTATAACATCAAACCAAAACAAAAAGGCAAAATAAATCAGTAGAGTATTAGAGCTACGGTGTTACAGATTGCATCGGACATCAGAGATCTAAAGGATTAAAAGAATACTTGAGATAACTGAACTTCTTCCTGCAGGACAACACCCATCAAGAACCCCTTCCATTCTGATTTTGAGATCCAAATACGACTGGAAGCTGTGAGGCGGTAACAATCAGAGTTCGATTTAATTTGCTTCATTACGCTGCCGAGTACTGCCTCTCGTTATACTTACAGGAAATAAATTCACGATCCGTATCTGCTTGGTAATTAAGAGCCGTAATTGACAAGTAATGATTTAAACACGAATATATCTTGGTTATGAAAGGTAAATAAAAATATTCCTTCATGTGGCTCATAACAACAATTAAATTTTGTCCTTAAATTGTACCAAACGTATCAGTTGTTTGAAACTCCATCTTTCGGCAAACTACTTATCAGAACTTATCATGTGGTATCTACTGTCTCCAGGTGAACGACCTGGTGGAAAGGGTGAAGAGAATTTACAGGTAATATCTCTGCTAAATCATACATGTACGTATTTCACTAATTGTGTGTTTTGATTTAAAATAATTTTCTGGGCAGTTTACAGAAAGTTTTCGAAGTATGTACCCTGAACTTGAGTAGGGGCTGTGCGACGTTTCAGATAAATTGAGATTCATTTCTGGTATTAATCAGAGTGTATCATACAACGTACTTCATCTGGCGAACCTTTATCAGTGTGCAGTAAAGCCACTGAAGTTGGTTGAAATAATTTTGAGAGGCGGGAAACTGCAGGTTCTCTTCGTTTCAGAAAATTCTTGACACTGGCTGAAATGTATGCTTGTTAATAGCTGTATCTATCATATTACTTCTGAATAATATTAAGTGTCTGGCAAATTACAATTCTTTTGTGTAGTGTCGAGACCTACAGGTCACATGGCTATCTGTAAATGACTTCCAATCATTCCTCCTCCTCCCTCCATTTTCCACCTATAATACCAGCACAATACGTAGGGTTAGTTTTCAATAACGTTTTGCGTAACCAATTATAGTGGCTGTTCCTCTGAAACGAATATCTTTACCAAACCCATTGTACTTCACGTTGGCATATACATCTCCAAATCGACGCAAGACAAATGTTCGTAGTCTCATTGAGATTCACAATTTTTTAAAAAGATTTTAGCAGGGAATCCTTTCTTGCTATGAGGTCATGTAGTAAGCTTATTGACCTGCTAGTGTGTTCCTCGTAGTCTTGTTTGAATCAATATTAGTTCACCGATTGTAAAAAATTTTGATGCAGTTCTCAAATTAATATCTTACATTTTGGGATTAAATTTTCATATTTTTACTTGTTTATTAATAACATCACTTATGATGACGCTCAGCTGTTGATAGGTTTACACACTTTCACTGAATGGATGAGCAAATATGCGTATCACTGGCAATAATCAGCAATTACATAGCACAAGATCGTTCTGAAATACACTTATTGATGCAGAAATTTGCATACTTAACACTGGGCCCCAACTTAGTATGTGAATTACACTGTCTGGCATAAGGGGAAGCACCCAGATGACATGCCTGGACCTCCGTGAAATGTTCACACTATCGATGGGTATGCAAATGGTTGCCTGCAAGTACATGAAATGTCCACACCATCGGTGGGTATGCAAATGGCTAGAGGTTGCAATTCTCTGTGGCAGGTGAAGGCCACGTGCACAGTGTTGTCACCAGGCCTGGTAGGGTAAGAGGCGTGAATGGCATCAGATGTTATATGATCACTATGAATTTCACGGAGATGGCTTGCGCTTCCATGAGACAGCAATGTTAGCACCCGCCAGAGTTTGGAAGGTACCTTGTTGTAGGCCTCCATTTGGCGTGCTTGTCAAATTGCGCAATATCCAGATTATTGAGGCTGTAGGATGCGACAGTGGCCCGATATTGGACTGCATGAAAACATGAGACCAGTCATAATCGTCATTAAGGTTTCAGTCAGGCCAATCTGGTGGCAGACTGTGGCTCACTGGAGAGGTAGAGAGTAAAAGACTGGAAGTGGAAAATGCCCATAAAAACACATTTGTCCAAAAAGAATGGAAATTAATTGATTTGCCTCGAGGTGAGTTCTGCTCTTTACAGAAAACAACATGTACACCAGTTCCTTTCCGCCAGGCTTGCACAAATTCATAAGAATTAGAATCATTTGCTCCGCAGGCCCTAAAAATTTGTAAAACATGCTTTAGTGCACTTAGTTTACTACTGACAGCACTGACGTTCACTCCACGAGATAAGACGATGAAATTTTATCATTTTTCGAGGCCATTAAACTCTCCATGCATGACAACAGATTAAGTATTCTGCGGTGCTCCATCAGCAGTACATTGGACGAAGTGGATAACTGCTATCGTCTTTCGCAGTATGCCGAGAGCACGTCATTCAACGCGCTGGAATGTGAAACACCAAACCTGCGTGCCTCAGACTGACATAAGCAGACAAGAACATCAGGCTTCAAATACAACAGAAAGAAAAAGATTTTGTACTTTCCTACTTCTCCATTGAAGCACTCGAATCACAATTGCTGATAATTTTGCAGTTAGTTAGACTAAATGCCATTAAGCGAGGGACGCGCACTGAGTGTAACACTGTAGACACAGTGCTCTTAAATCAAGGAGACAGTCCAGCTGCACATTCTACTGTGATGCATTAGCAGTCGTTGCTAGGTTACAATGGGCAAAGAGACTATAGAGCAAAGTCTTATATCGATAACAGGTTCATGAGCCGACAACTGGCTTAATCTACTGACATGTTATTCTAAGAAAATCATACACTTCTGGAAGCTGAATATAGTACTACAGGACTGAAGTTCTGAAAGGGTCGCATTCTAAGATTTAATTTTAGATAGACAGTATCAGTCACCATCTGCAGCAAGCTACGAGAGGAAGTCTACATTTGTTACCGTCTGGGTCGTCTAGCTGTCACTGCTAGATGTTGTCTTAAGTAAGCTTCCTTCTGTTCCTAAATTCATATGCTCGTAGGAATCGAACTAGTGCCTTACAGCTGGCAGGCCACTTGCCATCTGGCTTCTACCGACTGTGGATCCAGAACCTGAGCCTGTCCAGCTGCCTTGTGTGAAGGGGAAGAAGCGGAGATTAGTGTTTAACGTCCCATTGACAACGAGGTCATTAGAGATAGAGCGCAAGCTTGGATTAGGGAAGGATGGGGAAGGAAATCGGCCGTACCCTTTCAAAGGAAGCATCCAGACATTTCCCTGAAGCGATTTAGGGAAATCACGGGAAACGTAAATCAGGATGGGTGGACGCGAGTTTGAACCATCGTCCTTCCGAATGCGAGTCCAGTGCGCTAACCACTGCGCCACCTCGCCTTAAGTGAGCGAGCTTGGCTGCTGCTGAGTTGCCATGTGTGGGTACACTTTTATCTCTGCAAGCCACCATCACTACGACGAACGCTGGAGTCCATGTTTGAGGTCCGCACTCTTCAGCGGACCCCACGCTGTGATGTGCGCTGTGCCAACAGGTGCAGACCTTTATCCCGGAGCCCGTGACAGCCGAATGCCACCTGGGCATGCGTCCTGACGCGACAGTCCCTCACTGGCATACTGCTGATGCACAACGTTGTTGCTATGTTCGTTAGGCTGCAGGATCCACACACCAGCAAGCTCTGCACTCTGAGAGCAGGACCCACGACATACACAGGGACAACATCCAAATTGGACACTGCTAGTGACAATGCAGTGCTGTAAGTTGTTGAACGAACATATGAAACTTCCACCTTCCTGATTTATCAGAAAATATCATCCAATTCCTATCCACGACTTCACTATGACAATTCAAAGGGTAGAGAGCTGAGTACCATCCTAATAACCAGGAGAATGGTTCTATCACCCACCGATCTGATTTGTCGTCAGAAGAGCTGCAGTGTCCACACTGGTCAACATTCTACCAACTCTTCAGTTGGGTTGAGGACGATTTCACCAGCTGCAACCTGCAGCAACAAGGCACAATGGGGTGAGTGCAACAGCTGACTTTCTTCTCGTGTTGGGTGTGCAAGTTTAATGATGTAACCAGGTAATACCAAGGGACACGTGACAAATTATTTACGCCATAAGAAGCCTTATATCTGTCACAGTTCTTTGTAATACTGACGAAGACGCTGGAATACATCCATTGACGTACACACACTGCAGCCTTTTAGGCCACAGCATTCCTTACGCAGAGTCAGCATCAGTTAAATTTTATAAGAGTCGTAGATCTGTCCATTTGGCGCATTAGAACATAAAATCCCGAGATGGTTGGAGGACCCTGCCCATAATGTTCCTAACGTTCTCAACTGGGATGAGATCTGACGACCTCAATGGCCAAGGCAGGGTTTGTAAAGCACAAAGACAAGCAGTAGCTACTCTCACCATGTGCAGGTTGGCATTGTCTTTCTAAAATGTAAGCCCAGGATGGCTTGTCGCGAAGGGCAACAAAACGAGACCGAGAATGCATCGACACGCCGCTGTGCTGTAAGGGTGCTGCAGATGTCAACTAAAGGGGTTCTAAAATGAAAAGCAATGGCATTACAGGCTGTCAGGCATTATGTCGAGTCACATTAAGGTCGGTATCCCATTGCTGTCCAGGGTGACTGCAGACTACTCTTCGCTGGTTCTTGGGTCTCAGTTCGAAGAGTGACTCATCACTGAAGACGTATTGGAGAAGCTCCAGACAGTGGGGGGATACCAACCTGACTGTCGCCTGCCATATGGCCCAACAAAACCGGGAGTGATGATCTGGGTGCTATTACTTCTTGGAGCACGAGCCCATTAGCTGTCATCTGTGTCACCCTTTCAACACTGAGATGAGTCGAAATATAATCTACGCTCTGTTATGTTTCCCTCCATGGCAAGCTAGCCAAGGCTTACATTTCAGCAAAATAGTGCCCACCCACACATGGCTTGAGTTCTTATTGCTTGTCTTCCTACTTGCGAAATCATGCCTTGGCCAGCAAGGTTACCGAATCTTATCTCACTTGAGAACTTTTTGAGCGTTATGGGCAGGGCTCTCCAAACACCTCTGGACTATGACGACCTAACGCGCCAGGTGGACAGAATTGGCACATTGTCCCTCAGGTTGACGCGCAACCACTCTGTCAAGAAATTCCGAGCCGAAAACTGCTTGCGTAGTGCCAGAGAAGGACCAATGCTTTACTGAGTACCTCAATCTTTGAGGCTCTTTCTGACGAAGAAATCATCCAGTATTTTTGAAATAGTAATCATTTGTTTGTTTCTACACGTACATCACATCCACTAGTTTCCATTCCATTAGGTAATTCCTTCACGGTGCATAGATTTTTCTGTCTTAGAGTGTAGGTTTCGTTGTGACTGCAGTTACTTGAGCAGCAGGACAATTATGGATGCAAATTAAAGAATATTACCGGACATCTGGGTAACTTGAGACAATATAAATGCAGGGGTGGACAAAAATATGGAAACACCACAAAGACACGCAGTACCATGCCTAACACAGTGTGGTTCAAAACAGATTCCAGTCGTCTTGGAATAGACAGATCCAAGTTCTGTATGATTTTCAAGGGTGTCTTAAGCCATCCTTCCTGCAACATATTGACCGATGATAATGATGATGGGGATGGATAGTGATCAGACACCTTCGTCTTCAAAGTAGATGTTGAGATATTTTGATACTGATGCCCAAGGAAGGTGCGACAGTTCATCCTTTTGCTCACAAATCAATCGTAGATGATTCAAACCGTTGAAAATGGCCCCTGTCGTCCTGGAGTACAGTACTGCCAATGAGGAATAACCATTATACCATGCGATGGGCTTGATATGAAAAAATGGCCACGTGTTCCTTGGCAGTAGTGCAGTCCTGGAGAGTACTCATGGGGCCTATGGAATAACATAGATTAGCGCTGAGCCCCTGCCATGTTTCATTCTTGTAATATATATACTCAACCAGAAGTTGGAACGGTATGAAACAAAACTCAATCGACCAAATGGTTCAGAGTTGAGATCCAAATAATAACAAAAGCTACTTCTACAGCTATCATCAGAAGCTTGTAAACTAGACACTGAATAATAAGGTTTTAAAAAATATTGCCTGTTTAAGAATTTGGAGAGCTGTTATATCGTCAGTAGAAGTTTACAATATACTGTATATGGGAGAGAAGGGAAGAAAAAAATGGTCCAAATGGCTCTGAGCACTATTGGACTTAACTTATGAGGTCATCAGTCCCCTAGAACTTAGAACTACTTAAACCTAACTAACCTAAGGATATCACACACATCCATGCCCGAGGCAGGATTCGAACCTGCGACCGTAGCGGTCATGCGGTTACATAATGTAGCGCCTAGTACCGCTCGGCCACCCCGACCGGCCAAGGAAAGAAAAAGAGCTATTTAAGAAGCGGAGTTTTAGGAAGTGGAGGTATTCCCCACGCTAAGTTTCAAGACGTAGAAAAATATTGTAAATTCTGGCACAGCGGATGGTGACGTGGCTGGCTAGCTGATGGATTCGAGGGCTGCGGCGGCCACCTCTTTGTATTCCACGCCCTGGAGGCGGCGCCGCGCCGCTCACCCGCAGGAAGCTATAAAGCTGCTCGCTCGTGCGCACCGCCCGCCCACAGAATGCCACCTAAAGTCGGCACCACTCCAGTAGCCGTCTGTCTCCAGGACTCTTCTGGCTGTCTGATGTCGGCCGACAGGACCCAGAGAGTGAAACGTCCCGGCAGCATTATGCGACTTGACGCCATATTGCTTCTAACTACTCCAGGGTATTTCCCTGCAAGATAAGGATTTACAATGAGGTGGACTGATGACCTCAGAAGTTAAGTCCCATAGTGCTCAGAACCATTTGAACCATTTACAATGAGGTCACAGAAGTCATGGGAAAGTCACCGGAAAGCGTTATACATATATACAGACGGCGGTAGTACAGGGTATAAAAGGAGATGTACTCAGGTGATTCATGTGTTAAGGTTTCCAAAGTAATAATGACCGCGCGAAAGGAATTAACAGACTTTGAACGCGGAAATCATTAGGAATTCGGAGATCCACAGTGTCAAGAGTGTGCGGAGAATACTAAACTTCAGGCATTACCTCTCACCACGGATAACGCAATAGCTGACGGCCTTGACTTCAGGACCGAGGGCAGTGGCGTTTCGGTAGAGTTGTCAGTGTTAACAGACAAACAACACTGCTTGAGATAACCATAGAAATCAATGTGGGACGTACGACGAACGTATCCGTAATGATAGTGCGGAGAAATTTGGCGTTAATGGGCTATGGCAGCAGACGACCGACGCGAGTGCCTTTGCTAACAGCACGACATCGGCTGCAGCGCGTCTTGGGCTCGTGACCATATCGGTTGGACCCTAGACGACTTGGTTGGATAAATCCCGATTTCAACTGGTAAGAGCTGGTGGTAGGGTTCGAATGTGGCGTGGATCCCACGAAACCATGGACCCAAGTTGTCAACGAAGCACTGTGCAAACTGGTGTTGGTTCCATAATGGTGTGCACTGTGTTTAGATGTAATAGACTGGGTACCCTGGTCCAAATGAACCGATCATTCACTGAAGATTGTTATGTTCGACTACTTGAAGACTATATGCAGCCATTGATGGACTTTCTGTCCGCAAACAACGATGGAAGTTTTCTGCTTGATAATACGTCATCTCACCGGGTCACAATTGTTCGTGATTCGTTTGAAGAACATTCTGGACAGTTCGATAGAACTATTTGGCCACCCCAAATCGCCGGACGTGAATCATGTCGAACATTTATGGGACGTAAACGAAAGGTCAGTTTGTGCACAAAATCCTGCACTGGCTTCACTTTCTCAATTATGGACGGCTATAGAGGCAGCATGGCTTGTTATTTTTGGAGGTGACTTCCAGCGACTGCTGAATCCATACCACGTCGAGATGCTGCACTATGCAGTGGGAAAGGAGGTCCGACACGGTATTAAACAATTCCACAGCTTTTGTCACGTCAGTGCGTAAGGTAGTTCGCTAACGATGCAGTGCTTTACAGTAGAGCATCGTCGATGGACGATCCTCGGGTATTGCAGAAAGACTTGAGCAAAATTGCCACTCGGTATAATCAATTAGCAGATGTCCTTAAATGTGGGCAAATGTAAGATAACGCTTACAACAAAGAGATTGAATGCGACAGTATCTGGTTAGTCGATTAGCGGTGAAAATCCTGAGCGCGCCACGTCGCTGAAATATTTAATGTTAATACTAAGGATCGATGTGAAATGGAACGACCACATAAAGTCGCCACAGGAAAAACAAATGGAAGATTTAACTTGGTTGGAGAGCTTCTTGAAAAATGCAGTGAATCTGTAACGAAAAACGCAACCAACAAGCTTGTCAGACCAGTTTTAGGGTTTCTTCCTGTGTGCCAGATATCGAGCAAAATGCGCTGCTGGGATCGAAATGCACATACGAAAGTGTTACAGAAAGGTTCGTGAAACTTAAACTAGCATTCTTATAAGAAAGATGACGTAGATTTCGAGAAAACCTATACCCTGAAAGCAGAGAACTTGTATTCTAAGAAAACTGTGCAGCTTTATTCTGACACAAACGTAAACTATGTGATCAAAAGTATCCGGACAGCTGGCTGAAAATGACTTAAAAGTTCATGGCGCCCTCCATCGTTAATGCTGGAATTCAATATGTTGTTGGCCATCCTTAGCCTTGACGACAACTTCTACTCTCAGAAGCATACGTTCAATCAGGTGCTGGAACGTTTCTTGGGGAGTGACAGCCCATCCTTCACGGAGTGCTGTTCTGAGGAGAGGTATCGACTTCAGTCAGTGGGGCCTGGCACGAAGTCGGCGTTCCAAACCAACCCAAAGGTGTTCTATAGGATTCAAGTCAGGACTCTGTGTAGACCAGTCCATTACAGGGATGTTATTGTCGTGTAACCACTTCGCCACAGGCCGTGCATATGAACAGGTGTTCGATCGTGTTGAAAGATGCTATCGCCATCCCCGAATTGCTCTTCAACAGTGGGAAGCAAGATGCCTAAAACATCAATGTAGGCCTGTGCTGTGATAATGCCACGAAAACAACAAGGGGTGCAAACCCCTTCCATGAAAAACACGACCACACCGTAACATCACCGCCTTCGAATTTTAGTGTTGGCGCTACACACGCTGGCAGATGACGTTCACCAGGCATCCGCCATACCCACACCCTGCCATCGGATCACCACAATGTGTACCGTGATTCTTCCCTCCACACAACGTTTCTCCGCTGTTAAATCGTCAAATGTTTACGCTCCTTACACCAAGCAAGGCGTCGTTTGGCATTTACCGGCGTGATGTGTGGCTTATGAGCAGCCGCTCGACCATGTAATCCAATTTTCCCACCTCCCGGCTAACTGTCATAGTACTTGCAGTGGATTCTGATGCAGTTTGGAATTCCTGTGTGATGGTCTGGATGAATGACTGCCTATTACACATTACGACCCTCTTCAACTGTCAGCCGTCTCCCTCAGTCAACACACAAAGTAGGCCTGTACACTTTTGTGCTTTACGTGTCCCTTCGCATTTCCTCTTCACTAACACATATAAAACAGTGGACCTAGAGATGTTTAGGAGTGTGGGAATCTCGCGCACAGACGTATGAGGCAAGTGACACCAAATCACCTGACCACGTTCAAAGTACGTGAGTTCCGCGGAGCGCCCCATTCTGCTCTCTCACGATGTCTAATCACTACTGAGGTCACTGATATGGAGTACCTGGCATTAGGTGGCAGCACAATGCACCTATATGAAAAACGTATATTTTTGGGGGCGTCCCCGGATGCTTTTGATCACATAGTGTATATCTCGCACAAGGATTATGAAAATAATAAAAAGTAGATTAGGACACTTACAGAGGCACGTAGATAGTCATTTCTCCCTCGCTTAATACGGTAAGGCGATGCGGAAGGCAATGGAGACCACCTCATTAAAAAGACTTAATATGTATACATATTAAAATAATTATATTTGAAAAAGGTCATGATGATATCTAAGTCGGCAAAAGATTCTGCATATGCACCGCATTCGAATATCTAGGAGCTGATTGTCAGGCGAGAGGTAACCAGTAGAAAAAGAATGAAAAACCATCGAAAGAGTAACATTCTACGAGCCTTAGAGTGGAGTGACTGTAGTTTGAATACAGTAAGTACGGTATAAAATCTGAAAAAGGAAGGGCGGAGACTCAATTAGGATACAGTAAAGGTCACTGAAGTGAAATGGAAAGGAGATAAAAAATTATGGTCAGGCTTATAGGGATAATATCAACAGCAGCAGAAAAAGGAGTAACAGGAATCGAATTCGTTATAAATAGGAAGGTATTGCTATCCTATCACAAATGACAGGAAGCGAAGGCTGACAACAACTTACACATATCTGACCAGGTCACAACCAGAAGTTGGAGGGATAGGGAGATTATATGAGCACACTGGACGTGTAACTCAGTATGGGCGAATGGAACGCTGTAGTAGTCGAAGGAAATCAAGACAGTGTTGCGGGAAAATATGGGTTCAATAGAAGGAGTGGGAGAGAAGAATGCCAATACTCTTGAGAGAAGAATGCCAATACTCTTTTCAAAATCAACTCGAGGAGGAGGTATACTTGGAAAAAACCTGAAGATACATCATGGCGAGTCATACATTCCGAAATCAGGTATTGGACTGTGAGGCATACCGAGGAGCAGATGTAGACTCGCACGACAATTGAGTAATGGTGAAGAGTGGACCTGATGTTTAAGAAACTCGTACGGAAGAAACAATGTGTGAAGACGATACGATATTGGAGTGGCTGTGTTATTCTGATTAAGATGAAAAGTTTCTTTGGAGATGCAATCATGTCCAAACGAACAGGCACTCCCGACACCACAGCCGTTACGAAAGACGTCAAATGAATTCGCAATTGCGAATGACTATCATCAGCTGTAGAACTGAATGATGACAACGAAAATTTTCTACCGTAATTTCCCCCTCATCGCGAGCTGTCGACATACCACTTGGCTATTCGTGCACGACTCATGGCCGTACCGGAGCTTCCGTGTGTCGTGAACCAACCGTCTACGACCTGTACTCGCACATCCATTATATAGATTACCGTGCACGTCAAAGGTCGTACTTTAAAGTCGCTTGCTCGATATCGGTAGATGAATACGATATAGCAGTGCCTCTGTTATTCTGTTACGAAACACGTGAAATGAATTCGTGACGGCTGTGGTCCCTGCAGTGCCTGTTCCTTTGGACACGCATGCATGTCAAAATGAACTTTGCATCGTAATCAGAATAACGCAGGCACTGCAATATCCTATTTATCTGCCGATACCGGACAAGCGACTTTAAAGTATAACATCTGACCTGTACGGGAATATACGTAATGGATGTACGACTTCAGGTCATACATGCATCGCTGACGACATGTGGAAGTCTGGGGGTGACTGTGAATCGTTTATGGATAGCCAAACGGTAAGGCGACCGCTCGCCATAAGCTCGAAATATAGGATCGAGTCCCAGTCCAAAACAAAGTTTCACTGCCGTCATTCAATTCTACAGCTGATGGCAGTCCTTGTTCGCAGTCGCGAATTCATTTAATGTGTGAAGAAGTGAGATATTGAAGTTTTGAGGAATGATGACATTCTTTTGAAGTTTCCTGTGGCCATGGATACTGGGATAGTCAATACCGTAACAGGCACCTCAGTTAAAGAATAAAGGACATTTACAAGAAGGCAGTCAGTGGAGCTGGACAGGCAAATGTAGGTACAAAGGAGGTAAAAAATGGTTCAAATGGCTCTGAGCACTATGGGACTTAACAGCTGTGGTCATCAGTCCCCTAGAACTTAAAACTCCTTAAACCTAACTAACCTAAGGACATCACACACATCCATGCCCGAGGCAGGATTCGAACCTGCGACCGTAGCAGTCGCGCGGTTCCGGACTGCGCGCCTAGAACCGCGAGACCACCGCGGCCGGCGAAAGGAGGTAATTCCGTTGAACAAAGAAAGAGGAAAGTACAAGAAAAGCTCAGGAAAAGCCTGGAACAAATAAGTATAGGTAACTTTAGAATGAAATAAATAGAGAACGCATGGAAAATAAGGCTAAATGGCAGCAGGAAAAATGAAAAGAAACGAAAAAGGAATGCTCTTCGGAAAGACTGATGGATTACAGCATGTAGAAAAGTCAGTACAGAATTTAATAAAATCAAAAGTACGGACGTCAACAATTAGGATGGAATGGCGATTCAACTGCAAAACGAGAGCGAGAGAGCGGGTAAGTGGAAACATTACATTCATGGACTATATGAGTGGGACGAGTCAGAAGAACAAAGGGGAGTCGAAAACATTGAGGATCTATTAATGACGATCATTTTGGCTTTAAGAACGGTAGAGGCACCAAGAGGAAGCTCTGACATTGTATTGATAATGGTAACAAGACATAAAAATAATCAAGACACCATCATATGATTTGTCACCTTATAATTGGGAGTCAAATGAAAACGGGAAGAATGGAAAAAAAGTATGTGAACTGTTCATTATCCCAAAATCAATCGGCATTGTTGTCAATACAATTATCCCACTATGAGAATAGACGGTCAGTGTCTTCATGCAAAAATGTTTGCGGTTGCCTACGGAACCACGATTGTACCCAAGTGTGCACCTCTTCGTCCGCAGAAAATATACGGCTGCAAATGTCTTTCGCTAGGGCTCCAAAAATATGGAAATCATTTGGATGGAGACTGTGTAACGGCTTCCAGTCGAAACGTTTGAAGTGTACACGAAACAGCCTTGGCAACATGTGGACGAGCTTTATCCTGCAACCGAATGATGACGTCCATCAACATTCTTGGGCGTTTCGACTTAATGTTGAACTTCGGGTTCTCAAAGTGTTCACTTACAAACTGTGCGTTAACTGTGGTGCTGTGTTTCAGAAAGTTAACGAGCAGCGAGCCCTCGGACTCAAAGAAATAATTCATTCAGATTTTCCCGGAACTTCCACATGTTGCCAGGTTTGTTCAACTATGTTGCCGAAGCCTCGCTGGGAAGCCCTTACACATCCTCTATACAGTCCTACCACATGCAATTCACATATTTTAAGAGTCCTGAAGACAGACATTTGTGGCCGAGGATTTCCTTCAGACGAACAGGTGCACGCCTGGGTATAATAGTAGTTAAGTAGGCAACAGCTAAAACAATACCATTGCTGTTGACGGGCGTTGATATACATCAATGGGGACAATAGAAAATGTGTGCCTCGACCGGGACTCGAACACGGGATCTCCTGCTTACATGGCAGACGCTCTATCCTTCTGAGCCGCCGAGGGCACAGTGGATACTGCGACTGCAGGATTTATCCCCGACACGCTCCCCGTGAGACCCACATTCTCAACTTATAGTCCACACGTTGCATTCGTAGTTCCCCTGCCATTATACACATTACTCGCGGCAGACAATCCACCGAGTCACGTAAGAGTTCAAGCAAATCGTGTGCATCCGCACTGAAGAGCGTGTCCGAAAGAACAGATGCCATCTTCATATCGTTTAAGGCTAACCGGCTGATGACCTTCTTCAGTGCGGATGCACACGATTTGCCTGAACTCTTACGGGACTCGGTGGATTGTCTGCCGCGAGTAATGTGTATAATGGCAGGGGAACTACGAATGCAACGTGTGGACTATAAGTTGAGAATGTGGGTCTCACAGGGAGCGTGCCGGCAATAAACCCTGCAGTCGCGCTATCCTCTGTGCCCTCGGTGGCTCAGATGGATAAAGCGTCTGCCATGTAAGCAGGAGATCTCGGATTTGAGTTCCGGTCGGGGCACAGATTTTCAACTGCTCCGTTGATGAATATCAACGTCCGTCAGCAGTTAATGGCACTGATTTAATTGTAATTTCATTCTAGAGAATTTCACGGTCACCAATGGCAACTGTTCTTTCGGGACATGTTCGAAAGAACAGATGCCATCCTCATATTACTTATCTGTGAATTCACTGATCGTCGTATCTCACAGGGGGGTAAGTGTATTTTACGGCAATTACTTCTGAAATAATAAACAGTTTACTTACTTTTTTCTGTGAGTCACGTTTTCATTTCACTGCCTCCGATACGTCATTCACTACCTTAATTACTTTGTTATTTCATGAATTTTGTTGACTTCGCGTCGTCAATGTCTTTCGATCATTTATTACACCTTTTTGCGTGTACTGATTATACACAGTTTTTAGCTAGTATTTCCTTCAAATATCTTGGTTAGCAGATAAAACTAGGCTGTTACTTACATTATATATTCTTAAGCTTTTTGTGGAAGAGGCTTTGCTGTCCTTTAGGCATGTGGGCTGAATTTGTATTTCTGTGTCCTCTGATGTCGCTACAATGAAGAAAGTAGGTAACTATCATTTGTAATAATCAAATCAATGGCTAAACGTATTCGTGAATGTCACGGTTCATGGGGAGGACGTTCGTAATTTTCTAGTGGTTATAGGCAGTACAATCTCGCTGTATTACTCGATTCTCTTTAGTGCTGTTCTCTCCACAGCAAGCTTGCTTTTAGATGTATTAATTGTTAAAAATTATTAACACTCCTTCCTTTTCTGCTTCTGTTTGTCTAAATGCGCTATAGACTGCAATGTAGTTACTAGAAAACATGTTTCTTTTAGATTTTCTCAGATTTTTAATGTAAGTTGTCACGTAACTGGTAGTCTACAGATATCTCAGGACAGTCAGGGGAAACTTACATCTGACGGCCAGATGAGAGTTTCAACCACAGTCCACAAGAATACGAATCTACTGTCTTAGCATTGCGCCACATTCCTCGTATGTTGCAAGTGTTTCATCATAAGGAATAAAGTTTTCCGCGCATCATTTTCATTGATAAACAGCTATGTATTCACTGTATCTTAACGTCAATTAGACAGCTAGCGAAGGTGTAAAGTCGTATTTGTTTTTTTATGAGCTACGTTCCCTTTTGACTCAGTGGATGGGTGTGGATCTATTTCATGAAAACTGCTTTAAGCTGTTGTTCCGCAGTTCTGGTTTCATGCTGTTGTTGAAATGGATTGAGCATAGCCCAACCACACCAAGTGTGTGCCTGGATCTCGGGGCAGATCTGTGCCACGTTGTACCCCAGAGGCATACAGAAGAATTCACACACTCAAGACAGTGAAAAATGCAGCCATGAAGGTAAATTTTTCGGTAACTTTTTTTATTTTCGGGGGAAATGATAAAGAATAAGACATCCTGAGGGCTTAACTCCAAACTGAGCCGTTGTTCCTTGGCACACTTCGCTTGAACGGACCGTCTCTCTAATCTGTCACATAGCATCCAGGGTAAAAGGGAAAAAATGGCCTAAATATATCACTATATAATTATCACTCTGACACTTGATTACTTCTCTCTGTCTCTCATATGAATATGGAAGCGACAGATAAATAAATGCGGTGGTTATGTAACTATGCGTACAAAAAAATTATGCGCAAGTAGAAAACGGATTGATAGATACCACTTATTGCCGTCTAATATCTTGCAAATGGTGGACGAAATATTATTTCCTTTAGGCTGAAAATAATTTTATCCTAGCAGGAATAAACATCAGCAATATTTTGAATAAAGTGTCGTGGAGCGCTTAAGTTTGATTTTGCGTCCCTCGTGTTACGAAATCTTAGGAGTTTGAGAGGAGGATCGCTATTGTAGCAGTAGAGCGACGTACCAGGTTTTATGGTGACCTCGACTCCCAACAGCGTGATTTGTGGCTAAGGTTTTCAGAAGATGTTTATATTCCAATGGTACATTCAGGAGCTGTTCCTTTGTGTTCTCCGAAGGCCTCTTAGAGCTGATCTATTGCACTTCATCATGACCTTCGTAACTAAAGATATGCCTGCTGGTACAGAAACGTTTCTCTAATGGAAACCATATCCAATAATTCAGTCACACGTATGTGCCGGAAACAAAGAATCTTTTACTTCCTGCTGTGATATATTCAGCCTACTGGAAATTGGTGTATCAGATTACATTCGTTCCAGTAAAGTCTTGAGAAAAGTGGTCCAGGCTCCGTTCCGCAGTAAATGCATTTGCTAGTGTGGGATAGAAACGCTAAATGTGACCCTCCTGATGTGATGTGTCCAGCGTACAATGACGCCAGCTTCATCAACGATACAATGGAGAAGAGAAATGGATCAACACACAGACTTTTTTGGAAGCCTTTATCTAAGTAATCAATCCAAAGAAGAAAATCACTCAAAATAACAACATTCTCACGAAAGCAGATAAAAGTAGTAGTTCGGTTCTGATGGACAAACGTGATTACGTTGAAGAAGTGAGAAAACTCCTCACACACAATTCCTACAAAATACTCAACAAAGATCCCACCAAAACCTTTAAAGAAAACATAATATCTGAATATGAAGGTAAGTGTTTGATCACCATGAACCATGCACCTCCTAAACCGTCCGGACTTCCTAACCTACACAAAGTAAGTCAACCTTTACGACCTATTGTGTCAACCTATACGGCACCGAACTACAAAATCACCATAGGATTACATTTCTATATCAAAACCAAGACAACATGTAAATCTAAGATTTACATTATAAATTCAATGGACCTCGTTAACAAAATTAAAAATTTCACTATTTCTCGTTATGCAAAATTAGTATCTAGTTTGGTTACCTAATAACTAGTGTCCCTTCCAGATGCTAGTCAATTGTTTCCTAAAGATGGCCCAATGAGCCGAAAACTAGTTTGGAATAAACAAAAATCAGTAGAACAAAAACGATGTACTTGTAATTCAACTTTAAATAATCACTAATAATGACTCGTTCAGATTCCTTGCTTCTAACGATTTCAGCTACGTATACTGCTCAAAAAACATTTTACACCAGCTTCATGTCCGTAAACATGTATGACTTGTGATTAAAGAAAAGCAGGGAATGAAAGAATAAGCCGTAATTAATTAAGAAATTAGTTGTACTGTGTAATAAATGCAAAGCAATAACCAACATAAAGGCAGTCACTTCGAAATTGCACCTCTCTGTACATTTGTGAAATAAAAATCTGCTGCTGGATAACATTAAATACCACGTTGCTCTATCTCTTACATTGCAACGTGCCTGAATCCTCCTTAGAGTGACGTCCACAAGATTCTCGATTCATTGTCTGTCGGTGGTCTTCAGATTTTGCTTTGTCAGTTTGAGTTTTTCTGTTTTGTGAAACATAAAATCACATAACTTAACGTGGTTTTACCTACCAGGTTAAGTGGTTTGGTAGGATACCGATGGATGTCGGCTGCCCACGCCTAGACGTAGTCTACTGTTCGGGAAAATTGTAACACCCAATAGGAATGGTCTGAATCACTTGAATATCAGAGGATGTGTAGAACAGTGAAACCATAATAAGTGACTGAGATTACAAACAGATGGTATGCATGTAGGTCCAGGAGCAGTTTCCTCTGAGATATCTGCCAGTTCTGTGAGTCGGTACAGAGCGGTCACATCAAGTGGAAACTTGGAAGCAAGTGCCGACATGCCCTCTCGACCTGAAAACCAGCAATATCAGCATCTGAGTGAGTCCGAATGGGGTAGAATGATTGATGTCCAGAAAACTGGCTCGTCGTGCAGTGACGCTGCTGTAGCTACAGGGCATGCTGGTAAAATAATGGTGCACATGTGGAACCGTGGCTAGAAGAGGGTCACATACAACGACGAGTGATTGCTAAACCACACGACATGATCAGAGCGCGGGATGACCGCAATTCTGTCCATGTGGCCATAGCTGTCAGAAGAGCTTCATCCACAGTGTTGGCTCGACGTTGGAGAACTGTAGTGGGTGTGGCTGTGTCTGCGTCGACAATTCAACGCCATCGGCTGCGGGTTGAATTGGTGGCATGCATGCTATCGCGTCGACTTCCACTAACTAACAATCACCAACATCATCAGACTGCTAAACACCACCAGTGACGAACTCAGTGGCATCAACTTCTCCTAAAGTAATGGCTATACACGAGTTACACGCTATCGTCGTCAACACAGTCGGACACACTGCACTGTTGAGTGGTATGGCGGACGAACGCCAAGTGTGATGTTTTACGACACAACTGGATGTAGCAAGGGATCTCGTCTCCTACGTATCGAAGTCAATCTGAACACCAACCGCTAAACCCGGGAGGCCTTAGAACTTCAGGCAGTGCCCCTACTGCAGGCATCTCCAAATGCCTCATTTAAGCAGCACGACGCCCGATCGCATGTGTCTAGGAAAGTACGAGCCTTCTTCACAGAACGACAGGTACCACTGCTTCGCTGGCCTCCGCATTCGCCTGACATGTCGCCCGTCGGACAAGTTAGGGATATGACCTGATAGCGATTTGTTCGTTGTTGTCCACCTGTCGATGCTTTGTTGACAAACGTACAAACCGCGAAGCAGCGTGTTCCCAACAGCATATCCAGGCCTCCGTGCAAGACGTCTATAGGATATACAGGACAAAGCGGCTTCGTACTATGCCGAACCGTTACGGTCAAACTGCATGTAATTCTAATCATTTGTTTGTCGCGTCCCTAGTCTGTGGAGTAAATTTAATCACTTGTGTCCTTCTCGGTGTTGCAATTTTCACAAGCACTTATGTATTTTATTGAATCATATAGGAATGTGATTCTATTCTCAGATACATCTCATGATGGAATGTGTATTCAGAAATCTATGAGGTGTCTTGCAATAATAACCAGCATCAATGAAGATAAGAATGAGGAAGTTTGTATCTTTCACGTAATAAAATACTTGTTTCCGGTTTAGTAATGCTGTCACGGATTCAGACTGGTCAGGTGTGTTCGCATCCCGGTTTTATCGGGCAAGTTTCGGCGAACCGAGGTCGCCCGTCACTGTGAGTGGCCGGACGAAACGTTTACTACGTCGTATCGGAGGCAGGTAGGCCAAGGGCAAGCAGAGCTACTGTTGTGACGCGTGCTGGTCATTCAGTCGTGTAAGATAAATGCGCGGCGGCACAGAGCCTTCACAAGTATTATCCGCAAATTGGCGAGGTACGCATGCTAACAACGGTCGGTCTCGCAGCAACCAATGCCAGCGCCGGCGACCACTCACCTGGATCTGTTGGGCCCTCCGATCTTACCAGCGCTCTGCCTTCGCCGATTTCGACAGAAAACATCTCCAAGGACGACCCTGGACGGTCGCACAGTAGCAGGAGGAAGCGTCCTTGGCTCGTCGGAGTTCTCATTTGAACATCAGAATCGAGTCTCAAATGGGATTACTAAGTCTTGCTTCTGGCTTCACGTGTATCATGAACTCGATTAATGGTTATTGTAAATGAATTCATATAAATCACAAAGAACCTATTCCAAAATATTTGAGGGGTCCTTAAGAACAGACATTATTTTACCCGCAAAGTTTTAGAGGGCGTCATGATGAGAATTTTAGTTTCAGCCTGCCGGTATCTTGCTCCATCAAACTTTGCAGCGCTGGAACGTTGATAGTTATAATTAGAGAACGGCTTCTGGTGCTGCCTGTGAAGGTAATGGTGTCCAGTGTACGTTGCCTTTGATCCACGGGCAACTTAAAGTAAGTTTGTGTGTATTCTTATTGTCATCAGAGATGAGCAAAATATTAAAAGTACTTACATTCTAAATCAAGTACTTGGCTATTTTTTTCTGTTTCAGATGTAAATACAAAACGGTTTTAAATAAAAGTATTACAACACAGAATGCAAAATAAGAGTTTTCAAAATTCCTTTATTCAAAGAAAATACCTCTGGTTAGTGAAAATTTGACATGCCATTTATTTAACTGATTTTAGCAACAATAACCGTTGAAATATCTTTCGTGTTCCGCTTATGTGGCCTCATTATTATTCCACCAAAGGAAAATAGTTGTTCAACAAGAGCAGAACTTGGCACGCAAGTATTTATTTAAGAAAAAAATTGCAGTTCGATATCTGTTCAAGGAATATAAAGTACTTCCAATACCTTTAAAATGTTGTACTGTTTCCAGATCTATCGTAGTGTTGCCACTATGACTGGCTAGAGAAGAATCACAATCCTCAGCAGACACGTAATAAGATTAAACCATTTTTATCAGAATTTTACAAGTTCTTCTCACTTTCTTCTTCTTGTTTCGTCTCTCACACTCTTGATATAAACAGATCCTCAACGTACTCTCTGCGAGTCCTCAGTACCGATATCAATTTGGAAAAAGGATAAGAGATGGATGTTAATATGCCGTCCTTTTCTTTTGGTTCCTCTATTCATAGAATCTCTCAAAACGTATATTAAGACTTTCTTTAATCATTGTAACTTATATCAGCATACGAAAGTGCTTGGTATACCCATTTCCAAGCTGCTTAGCATTCTTTGCATTCTCATTAGTTCTGGCAGAAAACATCCATAGCCCGTATCTTTGCCTCTTTTAAATTTCCGATGCCGTCAGCAATACGTTTTGAACAGCTTACGTATTCATTAAGAGACTGTATTTCAATTTCTTTAAAAATTGCTAATCCTAGTTTCCCTAAACTTGCATTTCCGATATCTTTGACTATGAGTAGAGCTTGAATAAAATTGTAATGTTAATTCATTGTGTTGGACATGGATAAGCAGGGGATTGTCCAGTTGATTCTAAATGGATTTCACAAGTTTTAGGAGACCTTGAACACAGATTCGAAAGTACTTGACATTTTGACATTGACATTGTATTATAGACTACTTTGTATGAATTACTTTGAGATCTAGTTCAGATGGTTCAAGTGGCTCTGAGCACTATGGAACTTAACACCTGAGGTCATCAGTCCCCTAGAACTTAGAACTACTTAAACCTAACTAACCTAAGGACATCATACACATCCATGCCCGAGGTAGGATTCGAACCTGCGACCGTAGCAGTCACGCGGTTCCGGACCGAAGCGGCTAGAACCGCTCGGCCACAACGGCCGGCAGATCTAGTCTTACACATATCTCTTGAAGCTATTGAATGTAATGTGTGTGACGTCGCTCCCTCCATCATTCATTTCCTTTGGCGTTATAGAAGGAAATGGTAAACACAATGTGTACTCAAGTCTTACTACCTTTTCTAATAATTAAGATCATGGGCATATTCACTTAACAGGTACACTTTTGACACTTATTGCACCATCTTTATTTGGCGTGGAACTACTTTTGTTTAAACAAATGGCTATTAAATGAATGAAATGCGAAACAAAAAATATCAAGAGAAGCGATTTTCATTTTATAAGTACAAAATATCTCGGTTTTAAGTATTTGAAAGACAACAGAAAATGGTTTTTGAAGAAAAAAATAACTTCAAATGCAAAACAAAAGTAGGTATTTTGTATTTTCTGTTAGCATTTCAAGTACACGTATTTCGCAAAATTCATATCTCTGATCGTCATGTTATATTTCAGAGATCATTCTTTATTTTATCTATTTTAGGGTACTGCAGTTGTTTATGATCCTTTTACTTTCTCAACGACTCATTTCGATAGCTTACAACCTCGTCCTCAGGTCGATACATATTGTATGTAACCCACTGCATCCATCTGCTTACAATCCAGCGAAAAACAACTGGTATTTTTTCATTCGAAGTGCAATTAAATCACATATATCACCCATAATAAAATTCAGACTTTCAGAGAAAATGTTTGTTTCATTGCTGACATAACACTCGCGGGTCTTAGTTCGTAGTCTGGAGAGGAAATTAAGACTGAGATCACGGGTTAAGCCTCAAAAAAATACGCGACGGTGAGTACCATTTTGCACTCTAGGCTAACATGGTGCCTTAGCGTGTTCTGATTAATTAAAACATCTTTTACGTTGAGGCATTGTATAACAGTCCCGTTAGGATTTTTACCCAAATATTTTCATTGTTTTAAAACGTACGTGAATGTAATATTTGTAAGTGACTAACCAACTCTCAATATGCTTACTATAATTTACTACAGGTTCGACAGTGTGACCTGCCATATGTTGAGTAAGAAAGGTCGTGTGGCTTTAAAACTGATTGTCTGCATGGGACACGGCCCTAACTTCTGTTAAGTGACGACGCGGAATGCGCTTCTAGGCTTGCACCCTGTCGATAACTTACCTGTAACGTAACTTACATAATCTACTATTGAAACAAAAGTCTTGGCTACCCTTAGGGAACTCATTCCTTACAATTGTAGTAAATGAAGTTTTGCTAGGTTCCTAGTACTTACATGTGGAATTAGTGAAGGCAGTATTGTCTTGTTTAGGTTAGCAAGGGTGTACCCAGTGAGGGACGGGGCAGACAGCTACTCCTCCCCTCCACAATCCCCGTTTGAAAACGGGGGCGTTTGCAAACGGAACACTTGTCTCACATGACATCCAGAAAGCCACGGTTGAAGGCAGTCATGTAGACGCAGCATATCTCGATTTATACGGAATATTAAGAGAAATCTGTGACTGGATTGAAGATTTGTTGGTAGAGAGGACGCAGCATGTTATCTTTGATGGAAAGTCGTCGACATATGCAGAAGTAACTTCAAGTGTGCCTCACGGAGGTGTGCCACGGCCCTTGATCTTCATGTTGTATATTAACAATCTTACAGACAGTATTAACAGAATGTAAGACTTGTCGTAGATAAAATGGCTATCTACAAGGATGTTTGAAAAGCTGCACACATATTCAATGGATCTTCATAAGATTTAAAAGTGGTACAAAAACTGGCGACCTGCGTTAAAATTACATAAATGTAAAACTGTGGAAATACGAAACGAAAATACGTAGCCTCCTATCAGCACAATATCAGTCAGTCGCAGCTGGAACCGGTTCAAATGGTTCAAATGGCTCTGAGCACTATGAGACTTAACATCTGAGGTCATCAGTCCCCTAGAACTTAGAACTACTTAAACCTAACTAACCTAAGGACATCACACACATCCATGCCCGAGGCAGGATTCGAACCTGCGACCGTAGCGGTCACGCGGTTCCAGACTGAAGCGCCTAGAACCGCACGACCACAACGGCCGGCCTGGAACTGGTAAGTCGGCCGGTGTGGCCGAGCGGTTCTATGCGCTTCAGTCTGGAACCGCGCGACCGCTACGGTCGCAAGTTCGAATCATGCCTCCAGCATGGATGTTTAAGTAGTTCTAAGTTCTAGGGGACTGATGACCTCAGATGTTAAGTCCCATAGCGCTCAGAGCCATTTGAACCATTTTTGGAACTGGTAACTCATACAAACATCTGACTGTAAACCATCTGTAGGGAAATTAAATGAACTATCGCAAAGGCTGAGTCGTAGGTAAGGCAGGTGGCAGACATTGGTTCATTCGTGTGGCCGCGCGGGGTAGCCGCGTGGTCTGAGGCATCTTGACACAGTTCGCGCCGCGGCCCCCGTCGGAGGTTCGAGTCCTCCCGCGGTCATGGATGTGTGTGTGTTGTCCTTAGCGTAAGTTAGTTTAATTTAGATGAAGTATTCGCTAAGCTTAGGGAGCGATGACCTCAGCAGTTTGGTCTCATATGATCTTACCACAAATCTCCAAAATTTCGTTGGTGGAATACTAGGGAAACGCAATCAGTCTGCAAAATAGAATGCGTACTAAACACTCATGTACCCAGCTTAGAATATTGCTGAAGTGTGTGGTACCCGTACCATAAAGGACTCATAGGGGATACTGAAAGCATAAAAATATGAGCTGCCCGAATGTTCGCAAGTTTATGGGAGCTGTGGGAGAGTTTCATGGAGGTGCTGAAGAAACTGAACCGGTAAACGTCTGACGATAGAGGCAAACTGCCCCAAGAAAGCCTAATTTTTCAAGAACCACCTTTAAGTATTGTATCTGGGAATATTCTACAGCCCTACGTGTAACTCCCGTGGAGATCAAGTGGAGTAAGATGAAACTAATTGCAGCGAATGTAGAGACAATGGAAACAATCATTCTTCCAGCGCTGTGAACGTGACTGACACTAGAACAAGACATAATAACTGATAACCTCTGCCATGCACTTCACAGGTGTTTGCAGGATATACACTATACGTGTAGACGTAGAACTCGCTTCCTGCCGCGAAACACTAACGTACGTTTGAGTTCTGTATGCTTGAAGAAGCCAGAAAAAGTGGTGGGTACTGAATAATAGCAAGAATACCAGGGGGTGCAGGGACTGGAAAAAAGTATGGAAACACAATAAACGGAGTAGAAAACCCGTTGGCATTAAAAACAGCTTCTAGTCGTCTCAGAGTGTATAAATACAGATCCATTATGGTTTTCAGTGGACTCTTAAACAATTCTTCCTGCAAAGCAGTGGCGAGTTCTGGTGATGATTACGGAGTTAAATGGGAAGTAGACCACCAAGGCTCAATAATTCTGAGATTCAGTTAACGACAGTAGCCAGGGGAGACGCGAAAATTCATTCTCGTGCGAGCTGGGTGAACAGGGACCCTATTGTCTTGGAACACAGCATAGCTATTGCGGAACAAATGTTGCACCGTGGGGTACACCTGATGAGCCACCTGATGAGCTAGAATTGTCACATACTCCTTAGCAGTAATGCGTCTTTGCAGAACAACGACGGGGCCCCTGAAGCACCACGACATGGCTGCTTAAATCATCGCTGGACTCCCGTCATGTTTCACTCTTGAAACGTAAAGTTGGCCAGAACCTGGAAACAATGTGAAAAAAGACTCATGTGACCAAATGACTTTCCTCCATTGCTTCATAGCGCAGGCTTCGGCACCACTTTTTCCTATTTTCGGTATTTGCATCATTGACAAGTGATTTTATAATTACATCTCGCCCAGGAATTTCCTACTTACGGAGTTTCCTTCGTGTTGTTTTGGTACTTATAGGGTTCGTGAGTGCAACATTCATTTGTGCAGTGATTTTCGCAACTTCCTTCCTCTTATTTTTTGTTACAATCCTCTTCAGTGACAGCATGTGGCGAGGGCCAAGAGTTTGCCCACGTTATAATTCCCTGAGCTCCGACATAACGCACTCACAACTACACAGATCACTATTCTAACCACTAATGACACCTGAAACGTGTTGAAGACATTGCACCTCTGCTGTTCGTGGTCAAATACAGCAAACCACCCTGCAGGCTTGGTTAGTACCTGCCTTTATGTTCAAGCGTACTTCCTAGCGTTGTTTACATGTTTTTGTCCACCCCCTGTATTTGTTGCGAAACGTCAAAACTACTGCTACATTCGTCACATTTATCCTTGCAACTGAAAATGGTATATGGCTCTGTGTCATAAAAGCTTCCAGTATCGTAGTAGTTGAAATAGGTGATTTTTTTCCTCGTGTTGCCAGCCAGTGTGAGAAGCTACTAGAAATATGAATATAGAACGTCTTCGTATGTACTTGGACGTTACATGTGCCTCATACGAACTATACTCTCATACAAACTACATTCTCAGAAATTCGCATTGTAGGTATTAGGTCTCTCTCACGAGCTGGTAGCACCAGTAGCATGTTTGGCACAGTTTTTCAACAATTTTAAGTTTTACTTTTAAGAAACCGTGGTTAGCTTTCACCAATTATCACACTTTCACTGCACTGATATGTGTCTTCCTGCCCACTCAGCCTGCTATTGTATTCTCTAGGACGACAGCTGTCGCTTGCAATGGCCAGATGGTTACCGTTTGCGCATTTAGACACAAATATTGCAGTCACGTACACTTCACATTACCAAGATTCTATCTGGCTGTGACTGATCGTTCAGAGATGTATGCCTCAGCCCATTTATAGGAGATGTGAAACATTTTTAACTTTTCAACGATGTTCCGGATGGAAGGATAGGCTCATTGGCTCTTATTCCTACTGTTATAATGACTGTCAAGTAACAACTTTCCAGTGTTTCAGCTGCAGTCTGTTGACTGTCCACATCCCGGTTACCCCGTGGGTCATATCTAAGCAGCCCCCTTGTGCTGATATATATCAGCTGTCTTCCTAGGATCACACACGACGATTCCACAGACTGAAGCCTCAACACGTCAGACACTCTCATGTACACACCTTCCTGCCCTCGGCAAACAGAATTTCTGTACTCTGTAAGCAAAGTTAAATGCCCACAAAATGGAAATTTGTGGTAAGGTTTTATGGGACAAAACTGCTGAAGTCATCGGTCCCTAAGCTTTCACACTACTTAATCCAACTTAAGCTAAGGACGACACACACACCCATGCCCGAGGGAGGACTCGAACCTCCGACGGGGACACGCCCACACAATAGCCACAAACAACGATATTAGACAAGATAGCACTGACTACACATTTTGGTACTGTAAAGATATCTTGATGTATTAGCTCTGTGCCTTGTTAACAGCTACGAGAGAAGTACTCTTCAAAACGTTCTGCAGTAGATTGCATATACATCAGCATGTCTAAATTGTAAACAGATCTGAGGGGATAATGTGGGGCGAAAGCGAAATACCGGAATGGAAATGCGCGGTATCGCGGTTAGTAAAACTTGAAACGAAGCGTATGTCAATGGAAAATAGTTTAAACACATTTAACGTTACGATTATCAAACTTGAAATAAACTGACTGAATTATTAGTGTCTCACATCACACACTTGATGTAGTCTAAATATAGGTACCAATTATCTAACGTATTACTAATTCAACATTTACATGAAGTTTAACAATATTGAGCTTAGAAGAACTAACGATCTATAAAATTCGAGAAAGAGTCAGAAATACACCCGTAGAACGCAACTGATCTGTCTTTTGCGTCGATATCCATCAGGCTGTCCCAACAACAACCCGTTTGGTACAGCGTGAAGCCCCTTTATTAGACTGAAGGAATCACCTATTTGGTCCACGCAGTCCGATGGTTGCCACACTTTACGCAGTACATTTAGAACAAAGGTTATCTCTCGACTGCTGCAGAATGGACAGTGTGACAGAGTTGCGCAAATAGCTGTTTTTCCAAGTGGCCCTTGTGTGACGAAACCAGACAATGATCGTTAGCGAGGTGACAAATATTTATTCGTTTGCGTCATTGAGAACGTAGAGCGTCTCCCAGACCACCATAAACAAGTACGTGGACAGAGTGTAATCAACAGAGTCTGTCCACGGTCGAGACTAGAGTCATAGAAGAAAAAAAGAGTTGCTCAAGACACATGTTTTAACGTCACCTGTTTCTTCCATCGATTTAAATAGAATGAACATTTTGGGAACGATCAAACACTCCCAAAGTGCAGCTATTCCACAAAGACGGTAACAAGTTTAACTCAAAAAGTAAAAAGTTCCGAACAAACGGTACGCCATTTCTTACTGTGTGTCCATTTTGTAATTCCGAAATACATTAGGAGAACAGAAACAAACGAGGCAAATGATGCTGCTGTATTTAATAATCTTCGATCGCACTCCGACGGTATTTGAAGATATTAATTGGGAATTAAGGCAAATTCTCAGTACAGGACCGAAGTAGAATTTTTTTTTTTTACCTTGCGTAGCATTTACCCATTTCAGTCATTAGAAAGTAATTTCTGTAAGTAACCACTGTTAAGAACATACCGTCGGTGCGAGAATACGTTCTTTACTTTCGAGACTTGTGTCGAGCAAGAGATCATCTTTAAACGACTTCTATATACTCATCAAGTCCCAGTCTGTTAAGTAAGAGCGTTGTCTGATTGATCAATAGACAGCAAACTAACATATATATATATATATATATATATATATATATATATATATATATATATATATATATATATAAACAAAAGATAAATACATTTACAATTAATAATACGTCCACTCGTCCGCAGCGTCGAGTATTACTTGGCATCTCCTAGGCATGCTTGAAATCAAGTTTTGCGCTTATTCAAGTGGAAGAGGCTCCAAATGTGTCGATTTTGCGTCGACAGCCGTTTCAAAGTGAATAACTTTTTTCCTTGCAAATGCTCTTTGATTTAAGACTATACATCCAGTACCAGCACATCTCTCTCCTTTTCCAGTCGCTGCAAGGCCTGCTGCGATGCTCCGGATCATCGTCCTGAAGTACTTAATCTTCACTTTTATCGACGAAAGAATGTTTGGAAGTCGGCATCAGGTACCTCTGATAAATTTGTAACATCTTCTGTTCATTTAAACTGTCAATAAACACGTGCAAATCTCAGTCACGAATTCAAAGTAAACTAATGCTTTATGGACATTACATGAAGTAAAAATGTTCCGTCTAGTGGACTGTGAAAGAACTAAGGAGATATTTCTTACCGCCTATGTGTAATACCAGTTACGCTGTTACTTAAGAGACCGTAAGTTAACGTTAGCTCAAAGACTGTGCAAATAAGTTACCGACGGCAAAAATACTCCCGACAGACTGGCAATAGCAAGGAAATCGTTTCTGAAGAAGAGAAATTTGTTAACATCGAGTATAGATTTAAGTGTCAGGAAGTCGTTTCTTAAAGTATTTATATGGAGTGCAGCCATATATGGAAGTGAAACATGGATGATAACCAGTTTGGACAAGAAGAGAATAGAAGCTTTCGAAATGTGGTGCTACAGACGAATGCTGAAGATAAGGTGGGTAGATCACGTGACTAATGAGGAGGTATTGAATAGGACTGGGGAGAAGAGAAGTTTGTGGCACAACTTGACTAGAAGAAGGGATCGGTTGGTAGGACATGTTTTGAGGCATCAAGGGATCACAAATTTAGCATTGGAGGGCAGCGTGGAGGGTAAAAATCGTAGAGGGAGACCAAGAGATGAGTACACTAAGCAGATTCAGAAGGATGTAGGTTGCAGTAGGTACTGGGAGATGAAGAAGCTTGCACAGGATAGAGTAGCATGGAGACCTGCATCAAACCAGTCTCAGGCCTGAAGACCACAACAACAACAACAACAACAGGTGTCGTTACCTATAAAACTGCGCAAGAAAGACACAGATTTTTGATCACGTTTTGGCCTTGCAATAAGTTTTCATCTCCTGAAAATATTCGCCTACTCTGTAGCAGATTCCGAGATTTCAGTTAAAAAAGAGTTTAGTAATACCATCCAGGGATGACATGAAAAACCTTTAGTTTTTGTATGTATTTGTAGAAATAACATTCTACTGTCCGCAATGACATACCAAAACATTTTCGTAATGTACGTAACGACAGGTGAGAAGGCATGATGTTAGTGTCGATTTTTCAAAAGGGTTAACTGAAATGCACTACTGGCCATTAAAATTGCTACACCACGAAGATGACGTGCTACAAACGCGAAATTTAACCGACAGGAAGAAGATGCTGTGACATGCAAATGATTACTTTTTCAGAGCATTCACACAAAGTTGGCGCCGGTGGCGACACCTACAACGTGCTGACATGAGGAAAGAGATAACAGGCATCTTATACGCACGGCTGTAACGGATCGTGCAGCCACGTCTCGATCCCCGAGTCAACAGATGGGGACGTTTACAAGACAACAACCATCTGCACGAACAGTTCGACGACGTTTGCAGCAGTATGGACTATCAGCTCGGAGACCATGGCTGCGGTTACCCTTGACGCCTCATCACAGACAGGAGCGCCTGCGATGGTGTGCTCAACGACGAATGGCAGGAATGGCAAAACGTCATTTTTTCCGATGAACCCAAGTTCTGTTCACAGCATCCATGTTTGGTGACAACGCGGTGAACGCACATTGGAAGCGTGTTTTCGTCATCGCCATACTGGCGTATCACCCGGCGTGTTGGTATGGGGTGCCACTGGTTACACGTCTCGGTTACCTCTTGTTCGCATTGACGGCACTTTGAACAGTGGACGTTAAATTTCAGATGTGTTACGACCCGTGGCTCTACCCTTCATTCGATCCCTGCGAAACCCTACATTTCAACAGGATAATGCACTACCGCATGTTGCAGGTCCTGTACGACTGCTGTCCTGGCCAGCACATTCTCTAGACCTCTCACCAATTGAAAACGTCTGGTCAATGGTGGCCGAGCAACTGGCTCGTCACAATACGCCAGTCACTACTCTTGATGAACTGTGGTATCGTGTTGAAGCTGCATGGGCAGCTGTACCTTTACACGCCATCCAAGCTCTGTTTGACTGAATGTCCAGGCGTATCAAGGCCGTTATTACGGCCAGAGGTGGTTGTTCTGGGTACTGATTTCTCAGGATCTATGCACCCAAATTGCGTGAAAATGTAATCACATGTCAGTTCTAGTGCAATATATTTGTCCAATGAATACCCGTTTATCATCTGAATTTATTCTTGGTGTAGCAATTTTAATGGCAAGTAGTGTACATTACACTCTTTCAGTAAGGGCATATTGTAATGAAAGGACATTACAATTAAAAACAACGGAAAATAGAGAATCATAATTCTCTGTAATGTGTCTTCGACACAAATCTGACACCTCATATTATTGCCATACTCTTCAGCCTGAACACTGATTTTATTCATATCTCTTCACTAATGTGTCCAGTGCAAGATGTTTCGTCTGTGTATAGCTACTACAACTACCATTCCTTTGAATCTGATTGTATATTCAAGCATTGATCTTCCTCTACAATTTATACTTCACACTATCACTTGTGTGACAGTGAATAACTTTCCAAATAATCTCTAAATCTAATATACAGTATAAAAATTTCACATTACAACAGTGTAGAATATAACATTATATCTCTGTATGAACATAATTCAAGACATCACTCACCGTATTACTGCTATGCGACTGCTCGTCTACAAACGACCTTCGCCGGCCGGAGTGGCCGTGCGGTTCTAGGCGCTGCAGTCTGGAGCCGAGCGACCTCTACGGTCGCAGGTTCGAATCCTGCCTCGGGCATGGATGTGTGTGATGTCCTTAGGTTAGTTAGGTTTAATTAGTTCTAAGTTCTAGGCGACTGATGACCTGAGAAGTTAAGTCGCATAGTGCTCAGAGCCATTTGAACAAACGACTTTTTCTGACACCCAGTACGCAGACACACATACACATACAAATACACAGTGAAAGGACAGGAAATTGAGAGAGGGGATGTGCTGTGATGTGGGGGGACGAGTGAAAATTAAGAAAGAATGTGATACTTAATGTAGAGAATTCAGGAAAAATTGAAAGTTATTATTAAGAATAAAAATATATAATTTGGCTTTAAAATATTCACGTTTCATATTAGTAAATGTTAAAGGACACGTAGATCATCCCGTAGATGACAGCACACTTCGTATGTCTCACGAATACAAAGATTTATCAAGAATCAAGGTTCACTGACAATGAGCCGTGTATTACAGTACTGTCGAGCTTCCTTTGACGAACGCAGCTGAGAAACTAAAATATCCTCAGAAGCCTCGGGCACAGAAGGACCTCCTGAGATTTTCGTTAATATTTCGAGAATCAGATAGTTCTGTTCGTCCATCAATAACTTATCGCGACTCCTGGAAAGCACTTCTTAAGTGTAACTCACGCCGAAATTGCTGCTGGACTTTGACTTTTATCGTCCTTATCAGCTTTCTAGGTAGCTGCAATAGCTTCAATATATATACTCCTGATTGTTCGCCGACCGCCTGAAATTCGAAGTTTTCGCTCATTAAACGTTTAACGCGTAAGAACGTGTGAAGTCATAAATAGCGCATAGCAACAAGGGAAACTTGCGTCTGGTGGTGGTTAGTAAATAGTTGAAATCTACAATTATGAAAATTAGTGTTACAATCGAGGGTAAATAAAAGTGATGCACGATTAGGAAGTGATCGCTGTGATTTTCCGGTCACCCTCGTGGGCTGGTAGATTTTGTTGTTATAATCCTTTCGGTTTCGAACCACCGCAGTACGACTCTGAGTTCACTGTCCGCGAGCGATGGGAGTTTATTCACCGCAGGTTCCACGTGTGTTAGATTTATTGTCACCTTTCACATTCAGCCTCTTCTATGCTACGTGATCTTGCACACTAACTTCGGTCACGTGCCCACTAACCCTTTGGATGAGCGGACATTTCGTTCCTGATACACAAGCCAGACTGTTCACTGAAAAGCGCTTTCCATAAGTTATTCCTCGTATAATCCTTTTTTTGCCTCCTACCGCACCATTCATTCCTAGGAAGTCAAAATGATACACAATGATAATTAAATCTGAAATAACAGCGATTACAGAAACAGCTTTAAGAAAGAATGCACATAATGTTCGTAGAGTTTTTCTTTCGTTTTAGTTTGTTTCCCGTTCACCTTAAGGTTTTTTCTTACTTTTTAATATGGCGTTATCTTCATTTACTGTATCTCCATTTCTACAGAATCTCTCTTCGGTAATACAACATTACTTGAAGAAAAGAGATCCAATTAGTTACCATTACACTGATAGTTATGTTACAAAGTTTTCCATGAGTTCGTCTCACGCCCCTTTCATTTTCAGACATGTTCATCTATTTACAATATTGCATTAATTTTTTAATTCTAACAGTCTACATTCTTCATTTTCTCCTGTTTCTTTTTTTCCTTCCACACCGTTTTTCACGAGATTTAGTTCTGAGCCTGGTTAATACACCCGAAAAAGTCTTTCTAATTTATATGTCACACTTCACACTTTTTTTTAAGTTGGTACCTCCAAAATGTTTTCTTGTTTGTGTTAGTCGGTGTTTATATCACCACTACTTTTCTTTTTCGAAATGAAAGACTGGAAGGTAAAGAAAGATATCACTGTAACATTGTAACGAATGTTATTTCGTTCTGTTGCGCGTATCTTATTAAGTGAATAGGTTTCGCAGTTCTACTGATGTAGTTGCAGTACGGTAAAAAGTCAACAGAAAATTAATGCATACGCTGTGCTGCCAGTCTTCCAAAATGTACATAATCAGTCGAGCTAGATAACTTTTCGTCAAATAACCCTCGCTTATATCTAGCACGTCGATATGCATGTTTGGCACTTACAGATATAATTAGCACGGTCTTGATATATACATTATCACGTAAACGTACCAGGCTGCCTCTATACCTCTATACCAGTGTTGTTTCATTTACAGCTCCGACTCTTACTGTATTGATTCTTGCTATGTTCCTATTTGTATAACGGGCAGTCAAATGGAAACGAAACACACGGAAAAATGGTAAATAAACTGTTTACGATTTCAAATGTAGTGGTCGTAATTGTTAATACATTTGTTCCACTGTAAGACAAGACGGTCTTCATGGAAAAATACTTACGATTGCCTACGGAATCTTGATAGTACCCAAGCGTGCAACTCTTCGTCCGAAGCAAATCGACAGGCACGAATGTCTTCCTTCAGTGCTCCAAAAATCTGGAAATCGCATGGGGAGACATAGGGACTGTATGAGGATGTGTAAGGGCTTCCCAGTGAAACTTCCGCAGCGTAGTGAGCGAGCCCACATGTTACCAAGGTTGTGTGACTACGCTGCAAAAATTTTGCTAGGAAGCTCTCACACAGCCTCCACACAGTCCCGATCTCACCACTTGGGATTTCCCTATTTTTGGAGCCATGAAGAAGAATTTCGTGGACGCCGATTTGCTTTGGATGAAGAGTTACACTGCTGGATAGAATCATATTCCGGTGGCAACGGCAAAAATTTTTCTAGGAAGGCATTGACCGTCTTACCTCACAGAGTGATAACAACAGTCATGGCGGCTACTTTTGAAGTAACAAGCAGTGCTCGGTATTTCAATTGGTGAACAAGGAACCCTTACAGGATCAGTTTATTGACCGTCTCTCCGTCTGAGTATTAAAAACCACTTTCCCCAGGAATCGGTGGGCGTATCAAGTTGGTATTTATGTCACAAATCTAGGACCACAGTATCTTGAAGGTGAAAAACTGGAACTTCTAAATTAATGCAACCAAAAGATACGACCATTTATGTCACACATTTTGATACCCGCAAACTCACTCATCCAAACCTGTAGGACACTACAAGTTGGCGTAGAATCATGCAATTTGACAAGAAGAAGAGTTCCACAGTACAACAAATAGAAAAATCCTGAAACTATAAATTTATAATTATATCAGACGAATTTTTTTTCCATTTATTTCAGACTCTCTGTCCGGCTGTCTTAAGTCCCTCTTCTCTCAGAAACTGTTAGACGTATTAAGTTGAAATTGGTGTTACATCTGGTCACATGGCGGTATAATAAATGTAAGCTTCTACATCAATGCAACCAAAAGATACGACCATTTCTGCAACAAATTTTGATATTCGAAAATTCACCTATGGAGATCTCACCGTTGACCTAGAATCATGAAATTTGGGAAGAAGCAAGATTTCACAATACAATTAAAGGGAAAAATCCTAAAATTGTGAATATGTAATTATATCATACAAAAAAAAATTTGTCATTCACTACCGGTTGTCAAATTTGAAATTAAGACAGTTTCTTAAGTTCAAAAATGGTTCAAATGGCTCTGAGCACTATGGGGCTCAACTGCTGAGGTCATTAGTCCCCTAGAACTTAGAACTAGTTAAACCTAACTAACCTAAGGACATCACATCCATGCCCGAGGCAGGATTCGAACCTGCGACCGTAGCGGTCTTGCGGTTCCAGACTGCAGCGCCTTCAACCGCACGGCCACTTCGGCCGGCCAGTCTCTTAAGTCTAGGAATTCCTGGGACCGATATCTCCCCAGTGTCAGTGTCGGTAACGGGGAAAAGGTCGTCAAGAATCTCGATTCCCGAAATGGATGAGCTCTCTGTATACATAATTAAGTTTGTAAGGAACGCTCAGTGAGCGAAACCTACTCGCAACTGGCCAATATTTTACCATATGTCACTTTTTCACTTGACTGTCTCTCATAGTAACAGTATTCTTTCCTACTCTTTGCTACCTATCGAAACCAACACATTGTTTTCGAAAGCGCTAAAAGATAATAATTTATGGTAATTAGTGTATCCTAACAGTGTTTCTTCTGAAGTATCTATGATCAGAGCTATCTGCGTTTTCTTTATTAATTACCTTTTAGGCAAAACGTTTATCCTCTTATTTGTTGCTGAGAACTTTTACAGTGTAAGCAGTTGTCATATTTTATGCCACTCCAAAATTACCTTTAATGTTTGTTATTTGTCGCCCATTGCTTACGACCGTTATTTTATTTCCAAAGAGGTAATATTAGTCGGTAAATGTAGACAGATGGGATTCTCCTCGGTGGCATCGAACTCCACCGTCAAAAAGTCGTGTTGTTCAAGCGTCTTTTCCGATTATTTCGCTATAACGCACTCGTGGTCAATCTGTTCCTTTTCGTTTACCATCGTCGACTTCTACAGCTACTTATACATCCTGCAAAGCACTGCGAAGTGCACGGTAAATGGTCCATCTCATTGTACACTCCTGGAAATGGAAAAAAGAACACATTGACACCGGTGTGTCAGACCCACCATACTTGCTCCGGACACTGCGAGAGGGCTGTACAAGCAATGATCACACGCACGGCACAGCGGACACGCCAGGAACCGCGGTGTTGGCCGTCGAATGGCGCTAGCTGCGCAGCATTTGTGCACCGCCGCCGTCAGTGTCAGCCAGTTTGCCGTGGCATACGGAGCTCCATCGCAGTCTTTAACACTGGTAGCATGCCGCGACAGCGTGGACGTGAACCGTATGTGCAGTTGACGGACTTTGAGCGAGGGCGTATAGTGGGCATGCGGGAGGCCGGGTGGACGTACCGCCGAATTGCTCAACACGTGGGGCGTGAGGTCTCCACAGTACATCGATGTTGTCGCCAGTGGTCGGCGGAAGGTGCACGTGCCCGTCGACCTGGGACCGGACCGCAGCGACGCACGGATGCACGCCAAGACCGTAGGATCCTACGCAGTGCCGTAGGGGACCGCACCGCCACTTCCCAGCAAATTAGGGACACTGTTGCTCCTGGGGTATCGGCGAGGACCATTCGCAACCGTCTCCATGAAGCTGGGCTACGGTCCCGCACACCGTTAGGCCGTCTTCCGCTCACGCCCCAACATCGTGCAGCCCGCCTCCAGTGGTGTCGCGACAGGCGTGAATGGAGGGACGAATGGAGACGTGTCGTCTTCAGCGATGAGAGTCGCTTCTGCCTTGGTGCCAATGATGGTCGTATGCGTGTTTGGCGCCGTGCAGGTGAGCGCCACAATCAGGACTGCATACGACCGAGGCACACAGGGCCAACACCCGGCATCATGGTGTGGGGAGCGATCTCCTACACTGGCCGTACACCACTGGTGATCGTCGAGGGGACACTGAATAGTGCACGGTACATCCAAACCGTCATCGAACCCATCGTTCTACCATTCCTAGACTGGCAAGGGAACTTGCTGTTCCAACAGGACAATGCACGTCCGCATGTATCCCGTGCCACCCAACGTGCTCTAGAAGGTGTAAGTCAACTACCCTGGCCAGCAAGATCTCCGGATCTGTCCCCCATTGAGCATGTTTGGGACTGGATGAAGCGTCGTCTCACGCGGTCTGCACGTCCAGCACGAACGCTGGTCCAACTGAGGCGCCAGGTGGAAATGGCATGGCAAGCCGTTCCACAGGATTACATCCAGCATCTCTACGATCGTCTCCATGGGAGAATAGCAGCCTGCATTGCTGCGAAAGGTGGATATACACTGTACTAGTGCCGACATTGTGCATGCTCTGTTGCCTGTGTCTATGTGCCTGTGGTTCTGTCAGTGTGATCATGTGATGTATCTGACCCCAAGAATGTGTCAATAAAGTTTCCCCTTCCTGGGACAATGAATTCACGGTGTTCTTATTTCAATTTCCAGGAGTGTATATTAGACTTCGTTCCCTCCCATTCACATGAAGAGCGCTGGAATAACGATTACTTACAATCCCTGTGCGGTTTGTAACTTGCCTAATCTTATCCTTGTAGTCAACATGGGAGCAATAGCAAGGGGGGAGGGAGGATGTAGCATGTTCCTAGACTCATCGTTTAATACTAGTCACTGAAACTCTGTAAGCAGGCTTTCGAGAAGTATTTCACGTCTATAATCAAATGTCTGCCAGTTCAAATTTTATAGAATTTCCGAGACGCTCTTCTGCGTGTCAGACAAACTTGCAGATCATTCCTATAGACCTTCTTTGTATACGCTCAATATCCTCTGTTAGTCGCATTTCGTATGGTGTTTGACACATTTGCGCAATATTCTGAACAAGTTGCACGAAGGTATTTTAAGCAAGCTCTTTTATAGATTGACTGCATTTTATCAGTATCCTATTGCTGGACCGAAGACTTACCTGATAATTACATTTCACACGTTCACAACTTTTTTATCTCGGTATTTTTCTGACGTGACTGATCTTTTATAATTAATTGATATTATAGTCGTAGGATACTACTTTTCTGCGTTTTTAAGTGATTAATTGTCCGCCCCCGGTAGCTGAGTGGTCAGCGCGACAAATGTCAATCCTAAGAGCCCAGTTTCAATTCCCAGCGGGGTCGGGAATTTTCTCCGTTCAGGGACTGGGTATTGTGTTGTCCTAATCATCATCATCATTTTGTCCCCATCGACGCGCAACTCGCCGAAGTGGCGTCAAATCGAAAGACTTGCAGCTGGCGAGCAGTCTACCCGATGGGAGGGCCTAGTCAGACGACATTTACATTTAGTGAATAATTTCACGTTTCTGGACATTTTTACCAATTTGTCAATCATTACATCACTTTGAAATCTCATCAAGATCTGCCTGGATATTTGCGCAGCATGTGTCAGTTAAGCCCTTCATTGATTTTCTGTACAGCGGTCGGAAACGGTTCGCCCAGATTGACCCATGTAATTCCTTCCGCACTAACAAGGGATCCAGATGCCGAGACTATCCTTAACAGCATCTTTATCTTCTAAGGAGGCCGAAAAATAGGTCTTATACCTTGTCTTCCCAGGACTCTGCTAGTTTGTTGGACTCTGCGCCAGAGAAAGAAAGAAATGCAATTGGTGGCTCATCATGTGAATGTTTCTTCTTTTCCCGTCTGTTACCAACGCATACTGGATTTTCATCTCTTAGCGTAGTTTCTTTTCTACTAGCAGTTCACTTTGGGATCCGAAACTCCGATCACGTAACCACATTCAGATCGAACGAGACAGGCACAGTTCTGGCTATAGGAAAAGTTTTGCAAATGAATGTAGTTGTGAGGGTAACAGAAATACGGCGCATAGTTGTTAAGCAATAAGTTGCAATTCAGTTAGCTGGGCTTAGTCCTAGATCCGTACACGGTGTTTAGTGGTGAGATTATTGCCTGTCCGTTGGAGAAGTTAATAAAGCTGGTGATTTCCTTAGTGGTTATCGAAAGGGAAATTGTAAGAGATGTTACGAAGTTTCATGTGTTCCTGTTCCTAATTTCAGATTCATCGATAACATTACAAATATAATACTATCTTTAACAAGCGCACATCATAGCAATCTCCATAACACGGTCTCACGATTGTTGCAATCTACGTCGAGAGAAGAAAAAGGTAAACAAATTCTATAGGTAACACCCAAACAATTGTTGTGGAGTATCCTGTCAGGTCCGAAATAAGTTCGGATAAACCATTTTACTGATAAGACATTACACTGGTAGTAGCAAAGATGATAACAAAATCGTTCAGATGTTCCTTTGCTTTTATAAATGTAACTCATGTTGAAACTGCTGTGCCGTAAATTTGTTGTTCTCTTCCAGTGAAAGACGCAAGGCAAGTTTCCTTTGTCGGAAGCGAAGGCAGGCGGGATCTGCGAATCTCGCTTTATTGCTATGCTTGCCACTCTGTGGAACATCAGGAAACAGGTGGGCATTGAGGAGACTGCTGAATCGAACTTTCGTCTCCTGAGAAAGTCACTCAAGCGTGCGATGTTGCAAATTTAGGGGCGCGGCACTGTTTTCACTTGAGCCGTTCTCAGAATCGGAGATCCACCTGCAGCTGGCATAACGAAAATTGCTTCACAGAGAAGACGTGGTCTCTCATCACTGAATACTGTCGTACTGTCGTCCCCTTCTCCGCTGATCTCGGATAATTAACACACGACCAGTTTCAGTGTGTGACTATATTCACGTTACAACGCAAAGTCCATAAATTCATCTAAATACCCAGGAATTACAATTGCGAACAAGTTTAATTTGAAAGAACACATAGAAAACGCTGTGAGGAAGGTGAAACAAAGACTGCATTTTATTGGCAGAGCACTTAGGAGAACCAAACAGATCTACTAAATAGACTCATTGCAGTATACTTGGCCGTCCTCTTGCTGTGCGGTGTGGGATCTTTACCAGATATAATTAACGGTAAACATTGAGAAAGTTCGGAGACGGGCCGTACGTTTTGTACTATCGAGAAATAGGGGCGAGAGTGTCACGGACATGACACAGAAACTGACGTGGAATCATTTTTCGTTGCGGCGGGATCTTCTCAAGAAATTTCAGTCACCAACTTTCTCCTCTGAATGCAAAAATATTTTGTTGACGCCGACATACGTAAGGAGCAAAGACCATCATAACAAAATAAGGAAAACGAGAGCTCGTACGGAAAGCCATAGGTGTTCGTTTCTTCCACGCGCTGTTCGAGAGTGGAATAATAGAGAATTGTTTTGAAGGTGGTTCGACGAGTCCTCTATCAAGCAACTAAGTGTGATTTGCGAGGATCCATGTTGATGTGGATTTAGACACCGAAATGAGCATTGCGTCTCTGAAAACAACTGAGAGAGATTCTCGTTTCCATTTCCTTGAGGAGCAGAAAGTGATTAAACCGTGTACAGAAGTAACATTTGTTAAGAGAATATACAAATTTCCATTATCCATCCTGGTGGATGGTGGAAATGCAGACGCATGTAATGACAATAAATAGCCTGAAGATGGAATTACGGTTTTATTGCATGATCGATTTCGAGCCGTTACGCCTCAGCTTGAGATGCACCGGTGCACATATTAAAAAACTTTTTTAAAATTACATACATCAGTGCATATAAAACATAACATTTAATTTCTTGCAAAGTGTACATTGTAGGCTAACGAGCTACCAGTCTTAAGATCGGTTTATAGGTAATCCTCATATACAGCAATTGTAATTAGCCATTTTATGCCTTTAATGTTTGTGTCATTACACATCGATACTTATCACGTACCGTTAGAAATGTTATTGCAGTAATATTTTGCTTTCGCTGTAATGGCACTGAGGGTCAAAGACGATGGTGGTTGTGAATCTACTCGCTGCTACGTTCTCAGGATGTTCCATAGGTAAAACTTAACACGAATTCACGTTGAAATTTATAGCCTGTGGTGCATAAATGTTTAGTATTATATCTTATATCTTAGTGTACTGGCCCAGGTAACATTTATTGAAGATCAATGTAAAGGCTGTTGTTAATGCTATAAAGTTTTTCATGTTAGAGAGTGGTTATGCTTTCCCCATACATCTAGGTTCACGTCATTTGGTAACTTAGTAATATCAGTGTGTAATGACGTAAACGTTACCAGACAGAAAATCTTGATGAACTAGTATTGACATTTGCTATGACTTATTATAATATCTATGTATTGGGATTTAGCACAGACCTCTAACCTACTTAAAGATTGGTAGACTTGCTGTTGTTAATGCTATAAAGTTTTTCATGTTAGAGAGTGGTTATGCTCTCCCCATACATCTAGGTTCACGTCATTTGGAAACTTGGTAATATCAGTGTGTAATGACGTCAACATTACCAGACAGAAAATCTTGATGAACTAGTATTGACATTTGCTATGACTTATTATATCTATGTATTGGGATTTAGCACAGACCTCTAACCTACTTAAAGATTGGTAGACTTGTTAGCTTACAATGTATTCTTTGCACGAAATTATGTTATGTTGTATGAGAACTGATCTATTTATCCCTAAGAAAGTTTTTTTACTATTTGCACATTTGCATCTGAGGATGAGGCAAGAAGCCTCGAAATTGATAATGCAATAAAACTTGTAAAACAATAAATGTAGCCTGAAGCTATTTTATTTACTGCTATTATAAGAGTATTTTCCACCCGTAGATACATACAACATTTAAACTATCAGGATTTGGCGCTTATGGTTCTACAGCGGATGGGATCCTGAAACATGTAGAAGACTAGGGTTGTAGCTGTGACTTAAGCTTCATCCTATAACTTCTACGTGACCGAAAAGCTGTCAACGACGTCGAAACTTTTATAAAAGACGAATGTTCTGGTTTTAAGATGATTAAGTAATACTCGTTGTAAATGCTTTCCTACTTCAAGATAATTTACTGCTCTCTTAATAACTTTCAGGAGAGTGATGCTCTTGCCGGTGTGTACGCAAAACATCAAAATAAGGATAAAGTAGATTTTTTGTGCCTACAAATGATATATGTTGATCTCTAATACTTAAACATAGTGAATATATGGCTTTGGCGTACCAAGAATGCTTATAAGACCTGGCGCCAATATTGCCGGAATACAGTCCCTGCGAAAAATATTTTTAGCGTAACTGGAAGGCGTTCGTTTCATTACAGGGGTGAACACATTCTCACAGCACATTCGTTTTGCATCATGTAACAAAGAAATGACATATCATCTAAACACAGCACGCGTTGTATGCTAACCAAGTCTGTTTACTGTCCCTTGAATGTTCCTGGCTCTTTAGGCATCTAGTTTTGCATACGCAGAAAGCGGGAATTTCTTTAAAGAAGTGGAAGTAAAGACTGGTGATGAAATGGTCTTTCCAACGTTTATATCTTTTTAAATGAACTTTGAAGGTGGAAAATGAGGAATGTCTTGAACGAGCAATGTTTTGAAACTTCAACACTATCATCATCTGCTTAGATGATCTCATTGTGTTCTAGTCTCTATCATCCATCCACCTCTTACAAGGTTTTCCGAGCTTTGGCTTTCCTATCAGGCAATAATTCGTTGCTTTTTGTAATGGATTTTATGTTATTATATCAACATAATCCTTCCATTTCATTATTTTCTCTTCCATCTTGTCATTAACAAAAAAGATATTTAAATCTGAACTTAATGTTTCATTCCTTGTTTTACGCATTTCATTACAGGTCCTTACGTAACTCATGAACTTTACCTCTGCTGACTGTTGTTAATTATTTGGAACCACATACAAGAACAGCTACAGCCATAACTTTATAGAATTTCATTTATATTTCCTCTTTGTTTACCTACACAAAATTCTTCAAATTTTTCCACAGATAGCTTGAGAAATTTATTAAGCTTCTCTTCAATGTCTTTGTCATAGTTAAAACTCATATCACATCCTAGATAACTGAAGAAAACTGAAGTCGGATACTTCTAAAATTTTCGCATATATTATTCTTTCTGATCTGATTCGGTTTGTCACTTTGAAAGACATTATCGTTGACTTATTCGCAGATATATTTGAATTGAAGTGTATTGTGTTTTGGCTCAATCTTTTACATAAATTATCTTCTTATTAACAGCATATAATAGAGTAATTAATGGTTTGTTGACCCTATTTCAGTATGTAAGTGCATGTCATCTTTCTGGTTCATAATTAGGTCGTCAGTAAAAGGATAGACTGCACCCTTGTCGAACAGTTTGATTTATCCATATTTCATCCGACCTTTCTGACCCTGAACTTACAACTGCTTCCGTATTTAAATATAACCTGTTCGTGGTAACAACAAGATGTTTAGGAAAACCTTTAATTTCTAATATTTTCCTTGTCCAAGGCTTTTTGGAAATTCTAAGCGAATTTCACGACGTTTTTTAACAATTTATCTCATGAGCTTGGTTGTTCTTCTAAAATTATTGCGTCTGGGATAGTTTGTTGTCTTTGACTAAGAATTATGCTGTAAATTTTATACTCTGCAAGTAGTAAACTTACTTCTCTATGATTTCCTGTGTCTTTCCTGTCGACTTTTGTAAATATAGTAATAATTTCAACTGTGTTCCGTTCTTCAAGTATACAACAGTTGTTTCTCTGTATTTGATTGATTAATTTCTTCCTGGCCAGTAGCTTTTGTATTTTTGTTACATTTAGGGCTGCTTTTAATTCTTTTATGTGTATTTAATCTGCAGAGATATATTAGTTTTTCTATAATAAATTTCTTCACTCTCTTAATTATATCATAAGCTTTTTAAACTTCCCAGTGATAAAATTTGTGTGCTGGACCGGGATTCGATCCTTGTCTTGAGGGAGAAATTCTGTTACCAAATGAGTTGCGTAGACAGTTTCTTTTTTGAGTCATCAGTCTTCTGAGTGGTTTGATGCGGCCAGCCATGAATTCCTCTCCTGCCCTAACTTCGTTTCAGAATAGCACGTGCGCCCTACATTCTCAGTTATTTTCTGGATGTATTCCAATCTCTGCCTTCCCCTACAGTTTGTACCCTACACGGTTCCCTCTAGTACCATAGACGTTAGCTACTGGTGCCGTAAAACATGTCACTTCATCCTGCCCCGTCTTGTCAGTGTGTCCCATATGTTTCTTTCTTCATCGATTCCTTGGAGAACCTTATCGTCCCCCGGATTTTCATCATTCTTCTATAGCACCACCTCTCAAACGCTTCGACTTTCTTCTGTTCCGGTTTCCCACTATCCATGATTCACTATCATACAAAGCTGTGCTCCAAACGTACACTCTCAGAAATTTCTTCCTCAAATTAAGACCTATGTTTATTACTAACAGCCTTACCTTGGCCAGGAATATGTTTCTACCTGTGCTAGTCTGCTTTTTATGTCTTTCTTGCTTCGTACGTCACGTGTTGCTTTGCTTCCAACGTAGCAGAGTTTCTTAACTTCGTTTATTTCGTGATCACCAGTTTCGATGTTACATTTCTCGCTATTCTAAATTCTGCTACATCTCGTTACCTTTACCTTTTTTCAATTTACTCTCAATCCACATTCCGTACTCACTAGGCTGTTGAGTCTATTCAACAGGCCAAGTAATTCTTCCTTCTCTGACTGAGGACAGCAATGTCATCAGCGTTTCGTATTGTTGATATCTTTTCACGCTGAATTTTAATCCTGCCCTTGACCCTTTTCTTCCTACCAGCGCTCCTTCGTTGCATATGTTGAACAGTATGGTTTTTCAGTCATCGGTCTTCTGACTGGTTTGGTGCGACCCGCCACGAATTCCTCTCCTTTGCAGACTTCTTCATCTCAGAGTAGCACTTGCAACTTACGTCCTCAATTATTTGCTGTATGTATTCCATTCTCTGTCTTCCTCTACAGTTTATGCCCTCTACAGCGCCCTCTAGTACCATGGAAGTCATTCCCTCATGCCTTAACGGATGTCCTATCATCCTGTCCTTTCCCCCTGCTACTGTTTTCCGCGCGCGGAACCAACTCATTCCTTACCTTATCAATCCGCCTAATTTTCAACATTAATCTATAGCACCACATCTGAAATGCTTCGACTCTCATCTTTTCCAGTTTTCCCACAGTCAACGTTTCACTACCAAACAATGCTGTGCTCCAACCGTACATTCTCAGAAATATCTTCCCCAAATTACGGCCTATGTTAAATACTAGTAGATTTCTCTTGGCCAGGTATGACCTTTTTGACATTGCTAGTTTGCTTTTGATGGCCTCCTTGCTCCGTCCGACACTTGTTATTTTGCTGCCTAGGTAGCAGAATTCTTTAACTTCATCTACGTGACCATCAATCCTGATGTTAAGTTTCTCGCTGTTCTCATTTCTGCTACTTCTCATTACTTTCGTCTTTCTTCGATATACTCTCAGTCCACGTTCATTCTCAGATCACGTAATTATTCTTCACATTCCCTTAGGACAGTAATGACATCAGCGAATCTTATCACTCACATCCTTTGACCTTGAATTTTAATTCTACTCCCGAACCTTTCTTTTGTTTCTACCACTGCTTCTTCCATATACAGATTGAACAGTAGCAGCGAATGCCTACATCCCCGTCTTACACACTTTTTAATCCCAGCGCTTCGTCCTTGGTCGTCCACTCTTCTTCTTCCCTCTTGGCTCTTGTACATGTTATACAAACACATCAGTAAAAGTTTGCTCGGTTCTGAGAATTCCGGAACCTGTACAGAAAATTGGAGTAGAGCTCAACATAAACATCATTTCCGCCCTCTTTATTGCTCATAAAAACCACACATTGCGTGTTCTACCACCACACAGTGAGACCTTCAGAGGTGGTGGTTCAGATTACTGTTACTGTACAGACCGGTACCCTAATACCCAGTAACACGTCCTCTTGCATTGGTGCATGCCTGTATTCGTCGTGGCATACTATCCACAACTTCATCAAGGCACTGTTGTTCCAGATTGTCTCACTCCTCAACGGGGATTCAGCGTAGATCCCTCAGAGTGGTTGGTGGGTCACGTCGTCCATATACAGCCCTTTTCACTCCATCCCAGGCATGTTCAGAAGGATTAATGTCTGGAGAACATCATGGCTACTCTAGACGAGCGATGTCGTTATCAAGTGTTCAAATGTTCAAATGTGTGTGAAATCTTATGGGACTTAACTGCTAAGGTCATCAGTCCCTAAGCTTACACACTACTTAACCTAAATTATCCTAAGGACAAAAACACTAGATGTGCACGATGGTAGCGCGAATTGCAGCCTATTGCGCACAGTCCTGTGGCTGCATGAAAAGCATTATTCAACATGGTGGCGTTGCTGTCGGGGTTTCTCCTAGCCATAATCTGTAGGTAACTTATTATAGGAGGGTAGAAAACCAACACAGTTCGTGGAGTCTTAATTTTGGAGCAGATTGTAAAAGGGTCGTTTAGGTGAACGATGTGTTGGATCGAACTTAATATTAAGAGTGCTTTTCGGTGCCGCTTTTTAAAAAAGGAAAGTGAAGAAAGCTAACATTAGCACCTAGGTTTTCAACTGAGGCTTGAGCTACGTTTGTTGGGGGTGTTCTTCCGATATGTGAGTCACCTACCATATTACTCTGGAAGGAGCATGTTTCAAATCTCCTAGCCTGCCATCCTCATTAAGTTCCCTGGGTAACTTGAGGTGAATTACGGAACAGTTACTTGAACGGCAATTATTCGTTCCTCCATACTTGTTGACCCTCTCTAAGCCTCAGAATGCAATTGCCTCGATATAGAAAGACCCTGAAGTGATGGAAGCGTTATATAAAAAGAGGGAAAATTAAAAACCGGAAAAAAATCGACTCTTCCCTCTGAACGCTTGTACAAAGTGAATATAGTCCTGTGAAGCAGTATGACACCAACAACAAAATAAGAATGACAAAGCATTCAGATGCATAATTCCGGGCAGCTGCTTCTTTAAGCTTCTCACTTTTCTGTTTTACCACACACGTTATTCAGCATTCGTGAAATGACAATGCAACGGACGCCGTCAGAAAGTTGCAAGAGAAAAAAGACCTGTGTTAGCTGAAATTTCAGTCACACAGCTGGAAACGAGAAGTCCACTGTTCTCGTCCAATTCATGTGCAAGACAGTCAGCGCTCAGCAGCACCAGCAGAGGATGACCGATGACATAATGCGTGCGGCACCGTCGCCTGGCTGGCGCCCCCGAGAGGCAGGTAATCGCTGCGCTATATCGGGCACTGTCCGGCCGCAGCCGATGTTAATGCAGCGTACCCACAGGAGTGCCAATGGCGTCGGGCGCCTCAACTCTCTCGTACAGAGCAGCAGCCTATGGCGTCAGCTGCCTGTTGCTGAACTGCTTGTACGAAGATTTTCGGGTGTGTTGGCTCACTGCACCAGATCTTTTTATTATTATTATTATTATTTTAGTTCTTTTTTCTTTCAAGTCATCGGTCTTCTGACTGGTTTGATGTGGATCACCAGGAGTTCCTCTCCTGTGGCTACCTTTCCATCTCAGAGTAGCAATTATAACAATTATTTGATTGATATATTCCAATCTTTGTCTTCATCTACCGTTTTTACTCTCTGCAGCTCCCTCTAGTACCATGGAAGTTATTCTGCGATGTCTTAACAGATGTCCTATCATCCTGCCCCTTCTCCTTGTCAGTGTTTTCCACATAGTCCTTCCCTCGTTGATTCTACGGAGAACTTCCTCATTCCTCACCTTACCAGTCCATCCAATTTTCAACATTTTTCTGTAACAGCACATCTCAAATGCTTCGATTTTCTTCTTTTCTGGGTTTCCCACTGTCAGCGTTTCGCTACCATGCAATGCTGTGCTCCAAAACTACGTTCTCAGAAATTTCTTTCTCAAATTAATGGCTGTTTGATATTAGTAAACATCTTTTGGCCAGGAAAGCATTTTTTTTCAGTGCTAGACCTTCAGTATACTCTTTCCAACATCAGAAAAAGATCGAACAAGCAACGAAGGGGTAACGTTCTACGATTGGGCCGTGGAATGTCAGAAGCTTGAACGTGGTAGGGAAGCTAGAAAATCTGAAAAGGGAAATGCAAAGGCTCAGTCTAGATACAGTGGGGATCACAGACGTGAAATGGAAAGAACACAAGGGTTACTGGACAGATGGGTATAGGGTAATATCAACAGCAGCAGAAAATTGTACAACTGGAGTAGGCATCGTTATGAATAGGGAGGAAGGACAGAGAGTGAGTTACTTTAAACGTTTCAGTGCAGGGTTGTTCTCACCACAACCAACAACGATAGTTCAGGTATACATGCCGACTTCGCAAGCAGTAGGTGAAGACATAAAGAAAGCATACCAGGATATTGACCGGATGATTAAGTACGTCAAGAAAGATGAAGATATAATAGTCATAGAGGACTGGAATGGGGTTGTAGGGGAAGGAGTAAAAGAAAGGGTTACGGGAGAATGTGGGCTTGATAGTAGGAATAAGAGAGGAGAAAGTCTTATTGAGTTCTGCAATAAATTTCAGATGCTAATAGGGAATACTCTGTTCTACATTCACAAGAGGAAGTGGTTAATTTCGAAATGGCAGGAGATACAGATAGATTTCACTTAGATTACATCATGGTCAGGTGGAGATTGCGAAATCAGATAATGGATTGTAAGATGAACCTAGGGGCAGATGTAGACAAAGCAGAAATGACGAAGAGTAGGGCCGGCCGGGGTGGCCGAGCGGTTCTAGACCCTTCAGTCTGGAACTGCGCGACCGCTACGGTCGTAGGTTCGAACTCTGCCTCGGGCATGGAAGTGTGTGATGTCCTTAGGTTAGTTAGGTTTAGGTAGTCCTAAGTTCTAGGGGACTGATGACCTCAGATGTTACGTTTCATAATGCTCAGAGCCATTTGAACCATTATGAACGAAGAGTAGGTTGAAGTGTAAGGAGCTAGTCAGGAAGAACCAGTGTGGAAAGAAGTGGAGTACTTAACTCCTAAGTAATGAAGAGATAAGGTTAAAGCTCTCTAAGGCTATAAATATTGCGATAAGGAATAACTCAGTAGGCAGTTTAGTTGAAGGTCAACGCACATCTCTAAAAAGATCAATCAAAGAAGTTGGAGAGAAAAACTTAGGTACGATTAAGGTAACTTCGAAAAAACCCTGGGTAACAAGAAATACTTCAGCTGATAGACGAAAGAATGAAGTAAAAAAAGCGTTAAGGGAAATTCAGAAATACAAAAATGCATGTCGCTTAGGAATGAAATAAATTAAATACAACTGCAGTAACATTAAGTGCGCAATCGGAATTCCGCTGTTAAACGCAGAGGACAGGGCGGATAAGTTGGAACAGTACACTGAAGGCCTCTGTGATGGGGAGGACTTGTCTGATGAAAGAAGAAACTGGAGTCGATGAGAGAGCGAGGAACCAGTATTAGAGTTACAATTTAAGAGATTTGGACGATTTAAGATAAAATAAGGCAATGGATATAAATAACATTCCTTCCGAATTGCTAAAATCATAGGGACTAGTGGCAACAAAACGATTATTCACGTTACATGAAAGAGATGATAAGCAGTATTTGTTTGGAAAGAGTCTAGCTATACACTGCAAGAACAAAATTGAAAATATCTGTCGAACCATCGACGATGATGCACCTGAAGACTTCGGAGGGACAACCGGTGTTACATATATTCCATATTGGGATAAACTCGGGATAGAGATGAGCCACAGCAAAATGTTCTAAATAAAACTTGGAGGTGGCAAAGAGGGTAAAGCATTGCTACAAATGGCAGCGATCTTGAACGTGATTTTCAAGGTGATTTGGAGGTCAAAGTGATTATTGTAAATGGAAAACCAAATATTTGATTAAAGATTTGAAAAGAGCCGCAAATTTTACTTATAAAATTGTACATTATTCAAGGTAATGGCAAGGTTCCATAAAGCTCAAATAAGAAAATCTGTTTGTAGTTGTAGTAGTGATTCGGAACTTATGGGGGGTACAGCAAAATACAATGTAGATACAAATTGTAAGACGAATAAGGAGTCACGCATCGCTGCCAATAATCGTGATCTAAAAGTAATTATCGAAGTTCATTCGAAGGTTGAGTTTTGTTTCATGGAAACTCCTATTTGTCACGGCGGATTTGGAAAAAGTGAAGAGAGTTTTCAACGTTGAGATTTATTTACAGTGTTTATCGGCAAAAATAAAGACGTCACAACATATACATTTATATTAACATTTGCAAGACGGGAAAAAACATAAATAAAAAGTAGATCATTGATTTACAAGTCGTTAAGAGAGCCCCTCACCTCTCATCCCGCGGGATGCTTAATTTAAAGAGATCCAGTGCCTGTCACTTTGTACATGGAAATTAACCAATGAGCTTTTGCTCAAAGTCACCACCATTTTCTTCAATCCGCATGTTATCTCCTTAAGAAGTGTCTGACAATCGAAAGCAGGATATCTCGTGGGATGGGTACACAAGCTTTCCAGATAGTTCCATCATGATTTCTCTTGTCGTTGGCTACTGTTCGTAACAAATATTTCCAAATATCTCAGTAGGCAAAAATCAAGATTATTTAGATAGGGTGAACAAGATGAGATATAGCTTGGGCCATGGAATGGACCACTACGTCTAATTCATTGGTGTCAATGTTATTATGTCCTTATGATCTGTGAGCAACCTGGCGGTTCACCGTCCAATTACACCCACATTCTTTGTCAGGTCTCTAAATCCACGTCTTCAAGGTGGGCCAGAAAATTACTTGGATCTACATTGCCATTGAAAAAATAGGGACGAATCAAATAGCCATTGACATTTACGCACCAAACGTTAAGGCTCCAGTGATGATGGTTGTCAACAGTCCTGTAACAGAGTGGATGGACATTCGACCAGTAATAACCGCTGTACCCGTTTAATTCACCGGTATTTGTAAATGTGGTTTCATCTGAATACATTACTGAGGTGAACACTTCTTGACGAAACACAGGCCAGCAGCAAAATGCAAGGCGTTCTTCGAACTTCCGAAGCCTTAGTTCTTGTGTCAACGTGGTATAGTAAGCACGAAATCACTGCGCCTTCAGAATTCTGAGAACCGTTGACTCAGATAATCGTAGTTCACTTTGAATTGATATGCAGATTTAAATATACCATTGCAGGAACGGCTGTGACGCGATTATCATTTTCCCCATATTCATGACGACGACGTATACGATATAAGCGGCTGCGAGTGCGATCGCATAGTGACTTTATTTGGGTGGCCTCTGCTGGGAAAACGCCTGGCATGAAATGCGGCAAAGTGGACGTAGAAACCCTGACACTCTCCTAAATCGTAATGATATCTACTACATACATGAAAAAAAGTTTTGCGTAGCCTCGTTTCTGAGAGTTCAAGAACCTGTACAGAAAATTGGAGTAGATATCAACATAAACATCATTTCCGCCCTTTTTACAGCTCATGAAAACCACACATTGCATGTTGTTCCACCATACAGCGAGACCTTTAGAGTTGGTAGTCCAGATTGCTGTACACACGGGTACCTATAATACCCAGTAGCACGTATTTTGCATTGATGCATGCCTGTATTCGTCGTGGCATACTATCCACAAGTTCATCAACGCACTGTTGGTCCAGATTGTCCCACTCCTCAGCGCCGATTCAGCGTAAATCCCTCAGAGTGGCTGGTCGGTCACGTGTCCATAAACAGCCCTTTTCAATCTACCCAGATATGCTGGATAGGGTTCATGTCTGGAGAACATGCTGTCCACTATAGTCGAGCGATGTCGTTATCCTGAAGGAAGTCATTCACAAGATGTGCACGATGGGGGCGCGAATTGTCCATGAAGACGAAAGCATCGCCAACATGCTGACTTTATGGTTGCAGTATCGGTCGGAGAATGGCATTTAAGTATCGTACTGCCGTTACGGCGCCTTCCATGACCACCAGCGGCGTACATCGGTTCCACATAATGCACCCCAAAACAGCAGGATTCAAATGGTTCGAATGGCTCTGAGCACTATGGGACTTAACATCTGAGGCCATCAGTCCCCTAGAACTTAGAACTACTTAAACCTAACTAACCTAAGGACATCACACACACCCATGCCCGAGGCAGGATTCGAACCTGCGACCGTAGCAGTATCACGGTTCCGGACTGAAGCGCTCTACCACAACGGCCGGCCCACAAGCATCGACGGCAATAGGGGTTGGTTGGCTGATTTGAGGGAGGGTAGCAAACAGTGAAGTCATCGGTCCCATCGAATTAGGGATGGATAGGGAAGGAAGTAAGCCGTGACCCCTACAAGAAACCATTTGTCTGAAGCAAATTAGGGACATTGTAAAAAACCTAGATCTGGATGGCTGGACGCGGGTTTGAATGCGAGTCCAGGGCCATAGAGGCACCACAGCTGAATATTTCTGCAGGGGACTTTCGTTGACTTGTTGAGTCCACGCTACGTCGAGCTGCTGAAAATGGAGATCCGACATTTGTCATCTCATTGCATAACGCCGGCACCTAATCCACTTCCATTGTACTAACTTAAAACGGTCTACAAGATCTTATTTTCTTCGTTCAGAAATCATCATTTTATACGTAAAACGTGCAGCTCTTTTTAAATCTTAAATCAAATATTAGGATTCTCATTTAAAGAAAAGTGACTTTAACCTCCAAATCACCTTGAAAATCACGTTCAAGGTCACGGCTATAAGTAGCAGTCCGTGACCCTCTTTTCTACCCACAACTTTTATCTAGATCATTTTGCTTTACCTCATCTCTATCCCGAATTATTACTCATTATGTATAAAAATGGTCCACCCTGTATATGTGACGTACTTAAACATACAATATCGGCATACCAGTAATGAAATTAATGTTCCTGCTCCAGCATCTTTATTTAATTTTTCCATATCTCATTAGAAGGCAGTATCGAAATATTTTTATGGTGATTTCCAACATATTTCCAGCTCAAGAGCGTCTTTACTCTTGGTGGGACATTAATCTCTATCCGTGCTCTCCTTCATATTGTGCAAAAATCTGTAACCCACTCAGGCATATTAGAAGTGTTGTTTGTGATCCAAGAGAAACTATTTTGATTTGCGAGTATGTAAACCCAACCATATCGGGCTTAATGACTGTGAAGCACAGGCAACAAAAGACTGGTTGTCGTAAATGGAACGTAGGCCGTTTATCTTTTCTCCTAATCGCCTCGCGTCTGCTTTTGCAATTTCACAACACGAGCGAGTCCGTGTAGCACCACAGAAGAATAATCTAGTATCGTTTACTCTTTCGAGTTTGTCCAGACGTCCTGAGCGTGGTCGCACTTCGAAATGAGGCACTAAATTTTTCCTGGCTGTGATCTCATTGGGAAAGGATTAGTATCTGTCTCCACAAAGCGGCTCGGTTTCGGCATCATAATCTGCTCTCGGAGCCGGTAGCCGTTCCGCGCTATTGGCCGTGCCGACTGGAATGCCGGCCACGCAGATATCGGCCGCACGTCGCCTCGAGGACGCCCCGCGTTTGGGATGTCGGTCACGGCGGGCTCTCGGCTCAGCTGCTGACGAACAGGAAGAGGGCGACTCTGAGCGAGGTGTTAAGTGCCGAGCAGACCTCGCGCTGAGCGGCGGCGCGCCGTCGGCCGACATCTGTACACGTTGTCGGAAGTCGTCGTCTGACGTCTTGCAAGAGGAGGCATACCAAGTAACATAACTTGGACACCTGATTACTACAAGGGCTATCCGGAAAATAGCCTCCTTGGGCTATAAATAACGTACTGGAAGAGTTAATGCAAATTTATTAGAAAAATCTTAAAAGATGATGCTGAAGTTTTCCCCACTAATACACTGTTTCCCTCCTTCTCTCTCTCTCTCTCTATGGAATTATGCGAATGGGATGGAAATCGGTAGACGCGAATTACTTGTACAGACAAATAAATGGTTACATGTTAAGAAACACTGGATGATTTATTCAAGAGAAAAAGTTTCACAAATTGAGAAATCAATAATGCGTTGGTCCACTTCTGGCCCTTATGCACGCAGTTATTCAGCTTGGTAGTGTTTGATAGAACTGTTGGATGTCCTCCTGAGGGATGTCGTGCCAAACTCTGTCAAGTGGCGCGTTATATCGTCAAAACCGTTGAGAGTTTATGCTGCATGTCTTTGTGCTTGTCAAACCCTACCTTCGCCAGCAAGGATGCCGAATCTATCCCCAATTGCGAATGTTTAAACCGTTTTGTTGAGAGCCCTCTAACCAGCTCGAGATTTTGACGAGCTAACTGTGCGAATTGGACAGAATTTGGCAAGATATTCTTCACGCGGACTTCCAATGAATCTATCAGTCAATGTCAAGATGAATAACTTCTTGCACAGATGTGGAACAATACACTATTGACTTTCCCAATTTGTGAAGCTTTTTCTCTGGAATAAATCGTCCAATTTTTCTCAAATTGTAATCATTGTTTGTATCTAAAAGTACAGCACATCTATCGACTTCCTTCCCATTTCGATAACTCTCTCGTAGTGCTTCGTTTTTTTTTTTTTTCGTCTTATGAAATATCCGCCATGTTCAACAGTTCATTCTAACAGTGGTACTAATGACCAATGTTGAAGAATAGAAATATTGAAAAATAGATGGGTAGATCGATTAACGGATGATCTAGGAGAAAATAACTGTACTGGACAGGTTTATTAAAAGTAAGGGGCGGGTGACAGGACACTTTTCGGGGCGTCAAGGCTAGTGAATTCAACAGTAGAAGGAAGTTTGAGGGATAACCATCGTAGAAGGAAACCAAAATTTGATTAATGTAAGCAGATTGAAATGGATCTAGTTACGCAGAGATAAAGAGCTTGCAAAGAGCAGACAATCGTAGGTAATTTGTTATTTTATGCTCTGCACGTGGATATTCTTTCCGAGCTATTGTATTTTAGAATTACAATTTAATTTTTGCCGCTGCATTGCACTTACGTACAGGCCGTTGTTCTAATTAATTATGACCAGTGTAGCGTGATTGGGAACATATGAATACAGTGAGGTTGTGCTGACTGGGATGCAAAGGCGAATGTGTTTATGTTTACTTGTTTTGTAAATAAAAGTGCCTTTTCCTGCTACTATTTACTTTATTTATCCCATACGCGTCTCGCCTTCTCCTGTTCTAAGGCATCATCAATGGGATCTATAACGATACACTTTTGTTAGTTACAGATTATCAAACAGTTCACTTCGCGATTTTTTGTAAGAAAAAGTAATTACTTACGATTTGCTGATCTGCAGGGCTGAGAAACATGGTGAACAGTGTGTGGAAGGCGAGAACACAAAGATGTGATGAAAAGGCAGTGATAAAAGTGCTAGTGCGACCGCCAGACCAGATGTGAGGAAACGCAGATCTGCAAATCGTAAGTAATTACTTCTTTTTACAAAAAATCGCGAAGTGAACTGTTTAATAATCTATAACTAATAAAACTGTATCGTTATAGATCCCACTTATGATACCTTAGAACAGCAGAAGGCGAAACGCGTATGGGATAAATAAAGTAACTAGTAGCAGGAAAAGGCAGCGACAACAATTTGTACTCACTTAAATTACATTTATATGAAAAGTATTGTGCAAAATTTGTTTGCTTTGTCTTTATGTGGCTTTATATGCATTGTTTCGCAGGGGATAAATTTATACGATTTTGGTACGCTAACTCCACGTTAAGATAGTTTTTGATAGGAATTTCAAACTTATGTCGTACAGTACTCTATACATTGTTTTTGAGCTGTTCCGCTACCAATTACATCAAACAAATCTTTCGACTAACGTACAGAACAACATTTGGTCGACACGAGAAGAAGAAAAGATGATGCAAAATTCCTGATCACTAAACTTTGCGTCCCACAGTTTGGAACATGACTATCTCTCAGTAACCGTACATAAGCTTCAACGGAAAAATAAGTCATCCAACCGGTTGCAAATAATTTTTAGTACATTGAACTAGATTTCGATGCCTCTAAGGATGTTTGCATCAGTATGAAATTTTAGCAACCCTATGAAATACATGGAAAAATAAGTTTGACAGTCACATTAACAAAGGTGAAAATGTCGCAACATAAAGGTTATTTACGTAAAGTTACATTGCGAGCAGGCAGTAGTCTAAATTACTAGCAGAGGTGCTCAAGTCAAAAATTAAAAATGTTCCAGTGTTTGGTACGTACGCTTTGTAATGAGCAACAGCAGATTGATCGGGCCAGAGGTTCCTGGTAAAGTACTGCGCAGCTGTTTGGAATTTTTAATAGTCTTCATGAAAAAATCAGCTTCACTTGCGAATTAGAAAATAATAACGGTCGTCAACATTACTTCGACCTTAGCATTCCCATAGACAACGATGGACTTTCCTTCGATATTTTACGAAAAGCCATTAATACAGATCAGATTGTGTCCGCTAGTTCAGTTTATCCTTAATTCCATAAAAAAATCATTTTTCCATTCGACCATTAATCGTGCGGTTTCTGTACCTTTGTCACCAGACAAGCTTAATGACGAGATGCATTTTATAAAAAAATATTGCAGTCAGTAACGGTTTCTTTAGATGAAAATATTTTCAGAGTTAAAACTGACGCTAAAGTGACAGCTTTAGGCATCTGTGCTGTTTCTGAGAGTAACAAGTATAAAGAAGTTTTTTCGATTCCATTTTTAGGCCACATTTATTACAGAATTTGTCATCTTCTCATTATAAAATATGGATACAAAGTTTCTTTTCTACTAACAATAACTTACAGAAAAATCTAGTTCACAATCTCATGTCCACAGTTGCTCCTATACAAAGTTCAGGAGTGTATAGAATCACTTGCGATACGTGTCCTCTTTATTATACAGGACGAATTGGAAGACCTCTCAGTGTCAGGTATAAAAAAAAACATTAATTAGGGAAAAGATGCACTAATGTACGTAATTCCACTTTTGCTGTCATCTGTTTATTTCCGGCCACGAACCGAAAACTTTTGAAGAAATTTTCATTTTACGTAGAGAAAAGAAAGACCACAGCCTCGACATATTCCTAAGAACAATTACTTCATTCGCAACGAACAGTTATAGTTACTAAAAAACATTTTTTCAATGGCTTTAATACGCTAGTCGTAAAATTTTGATTCCTTTATTTTTTATTAGTTTTCCTGCCTCTAGTTCCGAAACATCTTTTTTTGAAAACTCATATAGCGAAGTACTACTACAGTTTCCTTCATGCAGATATTTTTTTGGACTGTGCAGCTGTTTGTGTAAATATTCTACAGTATTATGTACTTCATGTAATGGTCATTTCTTTAAAGCCTAATAAATGGCTTGTAGTTGACTTCATTTACTTGAATACTTTGTACTTTCAAAAATTCATTAAGATCTCATCCTTCGAATTTTTCTTTTTGTAATTAACCGTTGTTTAATTACATTATTTCTGTTGTAATGTCTGAAACTGGCATATGTCACTTTCCGAGCCCGATCGGCGGCGCATCTTGTTTCCTGTTTCTGTGGTAGCAATGTAAACCATGTTGTTCATTACCTTGTCCCAAAGTCTGGAACATTTTCAATTTGACTTGAGTATATCTCCTCGTAATTTTGAATATTGCATGCTCGCAATCTAACTTTAAGTAAATAATCTTTAAGTTATGATATTGTCATCTTTGTTAATGTGTCTGTCAGACTTATTTTACTACGTTTTTTATAGGGTTGTTCAAATTTCATTCTGATAAAGACATCCTTATAGGCGTCGAAACCTAGGTCAATGTATTAAAAATTATTTGTAACTGGTTGGCTGAGATAATTCTCCGTTGACTTTGCGTCAATATCCTTGTTAAATTCGCAGGCTCTCCAGTATCACATACAGTGCGGGCTCGCGACACTGTAGATGGTGATCCGTCTGTCGGATGCGGACGTTAAGCCTGGGTCCTCTTGGTGCTATTGTGCTATTCTAGAAGAGTACGCATTGTGCCGACACAGAGAATACAATATAAACATGGCACTACACACACACACACACACACACACACACACACACACACAGAGAGAGAGAGAGAGAGAGAGAGAACTACTTAAACCTGACTGACCTAAGGATATCACACACATTTATGCCCGAGGCAGGATTCGAACCTGCGACCGTAGCGGTCACGCGGTTCCAGATTGTAGCGCCTAGAACCGCTCGGCCATTCCGGCAGCTGCATATTACAGCCACAATCACTCATTATATATGCTTAAGACCCAACTGACATTCTTCAAGGGAAAGGGTCCAATGTGCGCAGAGGAAGAAAACCAGTTCAGTTTAGGCGGATGAACCCAGCCAACATTTGCTTACGATTACTACTCATTCTTACTTTTGACAGTTACTTCTGTAGTTCACGTGTTTTATTCTAGCCACTGTCAAATACTTTTGAATAACTGTTTTCTTGTTGATGAAGTGTCCATATTAATTACATCTTAATCTTTATTTCGTTGGATTATCTAATATTCTCACATATCTGTTTCATTATCTTAGTTGTGTATGATTGCAGTATGTCATTTAAATCTCAGGCTGCTTTTTTTTTTTTTTTTTAAAGGTGTAAGTCATATTTTACGGTTACGGTAGCTTGTTGCATACTTTCCCCTCTGATTACATTTACACACTACACTTCCTAACTCAATGGGACGATGAGTCAGTATGGCTGACGGTTTCTGCAGTGATATATTAAGTCCATGCCGCTTCGACCTGCCGGGAAAAAGGTCCGACGCGATATTAGGAGCCAACCCATGACTCTGGCAACTCAGCGCAAATGCCAGTGAAATGGGGGTACAGTTCAGTGAATTACGTTTATTTCCTTTCTTGTGTGTTATGACCTGTGCCACTTTGCAGTCTTTATGTACGGATCCTTGGACGAGCGAATCATTGTAGATGATTATTAAAAATGCAACTATTCCTCGGCATATGTTAAAGCAGCGGCGATCAAACTTTTTTGTTACAAAGCCAGCACTGACACTATGACGCGGCATCTTGGGCTGCAGATCTACCGATCGTATTTCTGATTGATACGATTTTTAAATTACTGTGTTACTAGCTATCAATTGATTAACAATAGTAAGAGAACGACAAGTTGGCTGTAACCCTCCAAATACTGATCACTAGGCGTCGGCACCTCCTCGAACACACCATAACGACTGTTCTCTGTTTCAAATTGCTGCTACCTTCAGACACTGCAAAGTTGTGACACTGTAATTGCCTGTGCGGTTCTAGGCTCTACAGTCTGGAACCGAGCGACCGCTACGGTCGCAGGTTCGAATCCTGCCTCGGGCATGGATGTGTGTGATGTCTTTAGGTTAGTTAGGTTTAATTAGTTCTAAGTTCTAGGCGACTGATGACCTCAGAAGTTAAGTCGCATAGTGCTCAGAGCCTTTTGAACTGTAATTGCTTGACCAATTGGTGTTGTGTTGTATGAGCAGATGATTAATTGATTAATAACAGTAATTGTACTTATATTTAAATGGGTTATGCAACACCATCACAAATATTTACTACGCGTTTTGAATGCCGTTTTCCTTCTACTGATTGTGTCGTATTACAACAGCCTTAATTTCATTTTATTTTTCTTTATAGAAATGTATACCACATTTGAAGATGACCATCTCTGTAATGCATATTCACGATCCCATGTTACTTGCGTTTGAAATTTATACTGTAGCGGCTGGCACACAAGGCCATGAGTTGTCAGCAATGGAAGGTAATTACCCTGCCCCCTTACACCCTTTAATCCTGCAGTGGCTACTTATCCCTCTGCCTCTGAGGTAAGCCACCCACTTCACTTACACACGGCTGAATTCAGAAACGTCAGTTAAAATTAAGCACCCCAGTTTTATTTGTTACTCATAGTCAGAAGAAAAACTACACTGTTAAGAAGTTCTTAACGTTAGCTGATGTTTATAGATTTGACTGTTGCTACATTATTACGAATGTGTTATAAAATTCGGCCGAGAATTGCAGGACACACGAATACTTGACTTGGAGTGCATGCCACGTGCGACGTCACTCAAATCCTGGAATATTTGCGTCGTGTTCTTTGGTGTGGGAATTATGGAAAACTATATTTAGTAACTTTGCTTTAGTGGGACTGTAATTGGTTACGTTACCATTGCTATCACACAGTTAATGTGTTTATTGTGTCTCGTCATTGGTAGATTTTATATACGAAAAAATTTTCTTTGAATGTTCTGCCGGATTTAATCGCAGAAAGTATTAAAACCATCTTAAATTTAAGTCTGTACTAAGTTCAGTGCTTTTGTATATGTAGTCGACTGCAGAGTCGTCATTGGGGAGCGGAAAAGTTTGGTGACGACAGACCATGATAATAAGGTGTATAACGCAACAGAATGTTTTGCATTAAACGAAAGCAGTAATCTGACTTCGTGACAAGCAATATAGATCGCAAGTTTCGACTTACAAAGTATGCAAGTAAGCAGATAATGCAGCTCGGATGGTGTGTAATCGACACGTCACCAAACCAATCGCTTCTCAATGTTACTGAAATGCTGTAGCATCGACAGATCCATTTCATGTTATTAATAAAGGATATTGGTATCTTTTATAAGAAATAAAACGTATATCAGCTTAATTAATTTTATTATTATACTAACATTACTTAATATTACAGAGAGCAAGAACAATTGCGTACTTACCTGATGCAAGATGTAATAAAAAGAATGTGTCGGCACTGGGTTTTACCCTTCCTTTTCTCTTATCATCATCATACAACGCAAACATGACAGTATACACGAATCTAATACTTTCACCTACACTCTACAACTATATATAAAAGTCTCACATATCCGCAAGGGAAATGGCTAATGGCCAAAAGTAACACCGTTACCTCTAGGCGACTGGATCCACCCCGTGGAACTCCCCATCCAGCAATGTCATCTGATATTCAGTTTAATTTTATGATGTAGACACTACAAAGGAGGGACTCCTCAAGCGTTTGTTAGGGGCGAGATCACTCCCAGAAGTAGGATAAATATATACAATACAAGCTGAGAACAAAACGTGCCATTTGAATATCCAGCCCGCACTGTCTAACAAGGGTAATAAGAGAACAATTCAAATATGCTGCTAAGAAGAAAAAGTTCCGCGATAGGCATATTTTTCTAGTGCGAAGGAACAAAATTGTGCACATTACAAGTACACAGTCTCTTGTTTTCATCAACTGATATATTTCTACTATAGTACCCGGTGCTTTATGTTTGAGATATCTCGTAATCACTGAAAATGTTTCACATAACGATTAATCCTCAAATGTAACATGCTTCACGAATACAGCTAAGCGGTTAGTACCAAATTGGTAGATGAGACGCCTGGCTTGCGAATGTGGAAATTTCTATCGACGGACAAAGAGTCTGAGGCCATACTAGTTTTCTTTTATGACAAATTATCTATAGCTTGAGGAAGATCATTTGAATTTAATGTTGTTTGCTGTGCTGCATCACCGGTTGGAAGGATTAGCCAGTGAACCACAACTGCCTGGGGGTGCCCGAATGTGATAATGATGTTTGGCAGACTCTTCGAGGAGGCTCCTCCCTTAGGGTGTTTCGGTGTTTCCGCAAGAGCGTGCAAAAATTTAACAAAACACAGGAGATGCTACACTGAACAATTTGAGGTAGGGAGCATGGAGTCGGAAAGGCCAGCTTAAGGAGATACTAGGAATAAAATCACATTGCAGTGTACTTTTTTTATTTACAATAGATACAGTTAACTGCATATACCATCACTGACACAATGAACGTACAATTTGTACTGTATCTTACAAAATGTGCTGAAACTGACGGCCATCGACCTCAATGCAAGCTTGACGTCGGCGAACAAGATACTGACGCACCCTGACAAATATCGCTGTGTCTTTAGAATCGCATCAATGGCAGCTAAAATTTTGGCAGCTAAAATTCTGGCAGGTAAGATTCTGGCAGATAATTCCATCTCCATATTCATTGGGGTCTGATGATTTTAGGTATCCTCACAGGAAATCATCAGTGGGATTCAGGTCATGTGACCTCGTAGGCCATGGGATAGGACAACCTCTTCCAATTCAGCAACGAGGGGATACAGCATTGCGATGGTTGCCGACATCCACACTGAAGTGAGGCGGTGCACCGTCATGTTGAATGGCCCTGTCGTCGATTCACAGCATATTCTATCATGAGAAAATGTAAATACAATGCAACAGAGGCACCTTACGGAGAAGTACAGTAAACAAAATCTGCATCATGACTTCCTAATGATCAGGCTTGTCTTCCTTGTTTCCTTTCAGGAAGTACAGAATGTACATATAAATAAACTGCACAATACGTGTAAACTTGTAATCACGTTAGTTGTAAATAAGCTGGCAAACAGTGTTGCTAGACAAAACAGGAGACAAGTTTACTTCCATTTCTCCTTAAACTGGCTTGTCCCGCCCCCAGGTTCCATACCGCAAATTTTTCAGTGGAGTATTCTCTATGTCCTGTTATATTTTTGCACGCTCTTACCGAAAGACCCGGTATAAAGTCCTTAAATTAGACTGTATAATGACCATGTAAGCAATACGAATAAATAAAAATTTACAGTTTCTGGGCTAACCAATTAATCACAAGCATCCGTTACAGCCCTTTTGTCTCCGATATTCCATTTGAATTGTTCGAAAGTGTTTGCAGCATACGCAGAGTTTCATTGTTTTGATACATTTTGAAATTATGTGACGAGAGCGGTATGTTAAAAATGGCCTGAAGATCTACTCTCTCTCCCTTTGAAGGATGGTAACGTTACTACGGAAGATGTGGGAATTTGCTATTTGCAATGAACTTGCAATGCTGGGGTTGACTACAGAGAACGGTTAAAAAAATTGGCTCTGAGCACTATGGGACATCTAAGGTCATCAGTCACCTAGAACTTAGAACTACGTAAACCTAACTAACCTAAGGGCATCACACAAATCCATGCCCGGGGCAGGATTCGAACCTGCGACCGTAGCGGTCACGCGGTTCCCGACTGAAACGGCTAGAACCGCACGGCCACAGCGGCTCAGAGAACGGTTACTTCTTCTGTACTTTCCTTGTGTTCTATAGAGAAACGAGCTTCGGCGGAGGCTTGTGACTTTGCTTCTGAAGGACCACCACCTTCATCCAGAAAGGTGATGCAAACTAGAATCGCTTTACGGCCAACGAGTACACCACTGCTCTAAGACTTGAGCTTATCTGAGGCTAAAGCACTAGACGTTGCACGTGTGTTGACATGTATTGAAGATCAAATGGGGCATTTGAAATGCCCAGCAGAGCTCAGGCTTCAACGGCCAACACAATAATCCTGAAATTAGAAAACACAAATTGTAGACATCCGTATGTTAATAACAAGAAGCTGCCACACAAGTGAATTTAGGAATCTATCTATTTTGGGTCGTTACATTATCGTAAATATTGAAGCGCTACTCAAGGGAACGGTGCAACCACAGTTGCACTGGAAAATTTGTGAGGCGTACTAAGGTAAACGTGGTAAAAATTGAGAATAATGCTGTTAATCGTTAAATGACTGAAACTCTGTTGTAGATTCCTGTCTTTAACGCCGCTAAAAGTTGCTGTGTAACACGTGCACAGTACCAGATTGTTTCTCGTTGGGCTGACCTCTCTTGAACGTCCGTTGTTGTTCGCGTATCTTTTGAAGTATACAGTACACCCTTTTATTTTCGTTTCGAGGAAGAGCGGGGACGTAATCGTGAGAAGCAAAGATTCACGAGAAGATGACAGTGTAGTCCTGTGACAGAGGACATGCTCAGCCTCGCGGTACTCATGAAATTTAGACGCGCCGCCCGGACGAGACCACCTGTGGCTGTCAGTCGTCCGGGGCTCTTCTCCCGCAGGTGGACGGCGTCTCTGAGCCCCTGCCGGCCCTCACATCTGGGCAGCACGTATGCGAAGGACAGATTCAGCTGGCGCGCAGTACTCGTTTTAACGACTTCTCTTATTGCTTGGACAGTTTACAAGGGAGAAACAGGAAAGGAATTTTAACACCAGCACTATGAAACAAGTCTCTAGCTGCAAAGGCGGTAAGGTAAACGTCCACTGAGAATACAATGTTTAGTTTAGAGAAACTGGAAAGTTTTGACATCAGTTTGAGAGTTAAAGGCACTGAGCGTTCTTTATCGACACCTCTTCCATAATCGAAAATATGGTAACTGCTCAACTTACGATTCATTATCCACAGGGTAAGCTACCGTGGTTTTTACGTTCCGTTCGCAGCGAAAACAGAAGCATCTCGTTCTGCTTTCACTTAAGCAACGTCTCCTTTAGCATATCGAGTTGTAATACATACCCCTCTTTTTAAAAATGATTTCTGATTTTGACCAACTGTTAAAACTAACATTTTCCTTTAATTTTGTTTGTGAGTGAACTAAAATGAGAAATTTGCCTACAAGAAAGTGCACCCGAAGATATGCATTACAACATGAGATGAGCTAATATGATTGATTAATTGCAATGTTCAAATGTTGGCAACGATTTTCGTAACAAGCAGTGTTGATTTAGAAAAACCCGTCGACAAGCTGTTGGAGTCCTTAAGGTGTCTCCACCAACAAGGCACAAATCACAGCAGTTCTAAACAAGTTTCCACTGAAACTAAAAAGGAGTGGATGGCGAAAGAATACGACACTAAAACTACTGATTGCTATTTTTAACAAGGTGTGAGTAAGTTCAAATATTATTCACCAAAGTATACATCACAAGCACTCTGAGGCAAGTGCGGATAGCAGTGTTAACTGTAATCTTACAAATGAGTGAGCATGTATGTAGTAGCGACCGGAACAACAGGAAGGAATCTGCTCACACAATCGGCATCAATTTGATGTAGTAGCTAGAAGGAGATGAATATAAATTGACTGAAAGTTTTCAAAATTAATTACGCTCCGACTTAGTCTTCTTGTCATTTTTCCTATTAACTGCACAAGTACTGAGAAACAGGTTACTGTATCCATATCACAAGCAGGGAGAGATTCTTAGGGTGAATAGGCAATTAAATATATTTATGAAACAAGCGGTTTTTAATTTCAAGTGAAAAGCGTAACGCCTCCTCATAATTGCAGTGCCTATTTCTATTAATTACTTTCCTATGAAGGAGTTCCATATAGTTTTTCTGGAGGAAACATTACACATCCAGTGACTTACCGCTGTCAACAATGGTCTCGGTGACAGAAAGACATTGGTGACTTGCAGTCTTAAGGACACAAGCCCAGGCGTGACTGTGTGCCGTATGCAGTTTGTATGTATCTAATGACCCATCTTTATGAGGCACCGGTGCACGGTGAGTGAAGGAAAGTGGATGGATAACATTCCATTCTGCACCAAGTCGTTAGCAGCAGGGTACAAGCTCAGATTGGACGACGATGGGGAAGGAATCAGCCGTGTCCTTTTAAGAGGGACATTGCTGGCATTAGCCTTAAAAAAAATTGGGGAAACCATGATCTGTACTGCGGGGCCCGACGGAAATGCATTTCATGTGATCCGAAGATCCAAATCCGACGCTTCATCACGTGACAGCTCGTCAGGCAGCGCAACAGAATCAGCAGACTAGACCAGCGGAATAGGATCTCTCTTCTGTATCAGGTATTTTCAAATCTCCCGCATCCTCTCTGAAACCAGGCTTTCTGTGGCCTGTGTACTTGACTAAGTCTTTTACATTTGAGCCAGCAGGTGAGCCGGTTTTCAGTTTTGTGTCTTTTCTGCCATACATTTATTTATTTCTTTATTTTTCCAGCGGATTTCCAATACTCGCCCAGCGAGAGGGAACGCCGATTAGCTCAATTATTTGGCACTAATTGAAGTGTGGAGTAAAAGCAATGAGGTGGTGAGTCGGCCAACGCGTGCTAGAGGCAAGAAAGTTATGAGAGTCCAAATCATTTCTCCGTTGAAGTGCGGGAATGCGATTCCGCACAGCTACATTAAAAGGTGTAAAGTTTTCAAACGGCACGGGCTGGCTGGAAATGTCCACGCCGGGTTTTGCGCTCGAAACAACGCCCCCTGCGCACCACAGAGACAAGGGAGCTGGCGGCATAGCGTAACCTCGGGCCTGCTCTACTCTTGGACAACCCAAGTGCGTTAACTCCATGCAAAATAACGACCAAGACAGAAGTATGCAGTATGTGTTTCGCTATTTGTACAGCAAAACAACTGTCGATGGTCGAAACAGAGAGGATATAAAACAGAGACTGGCAATAGCAAGAAAAGCTTTCCTGAGAAAGAGGAAGTTGGTTGCATCCAATATAAATTAAAAGCCGGTAAATACTTGCAGAAAGTATTTCTAAAGCAGTAGCTATGTACGAAGTGAAACATTGGCGATAAGCAGCTCAGATGGATTCCCGGGTTCCATTCCCGGCGTGGTCAGGGATTTTCTCTGCCTCGTGATGACTGGGTGTTGTGTGATGTCCTTAGGTTAGTTAGGTTTAAGTAGTTCTAAGTTCTAGGGGAATGATGACCATAGATGTTAAGTCCCATAGTGCTCAGAGCTATTTGAACCAGCCAGCTCAGATGGGAAGAGAACAGTAGCTTTTGAAATGTGGAGCTACAAAAGAATACTGAAGATTAGACGAACAGTTAAAGTAACTAATGGGGAGATGCCGAATCGAATTGGAGAAATAAGATACTTTACTAAAAGAAGAAATTGGTTGATAGGATACATCCTGAAGCATGAAAGAATCACAGTTTGGTACTGGAGGGAAGTGTCGGAGGTAAAAATTGTTGCGGGAGAGCAAGGGATGTATGCAGTAAGCAGGTTCAAATGGACGTAGGTTGCAGTAGTTATTCGGAGATTAAAGGTTTGCTCAAGATAGGATGGCGAGCCACATCAAACCAGGCTTCGAAATAAAGACCACAATACATGTGAGGCAAGACGTTGGTGTTCGCTCACATAGAAGCCAAAAGCGGGAATAACTGTAACAGACGTGCTATTGAGGTGCGTTCGAATTTTTTATACATTAGCGAGCAAAAATTATCATAAAATTTGTATCGCAGGTTTCAAAGCTCCCTAGCAAAAGTAAATTAATTCAAAAATTTGATACCTAGCGATGTAGTCTTTTTCACAATCATTAGCTCTTAAAAATTTCTTTTTTTCTTTGATACAGCACATAATGACTTTCTTTGTAATAAAGGTAATCATCACTACTACGGTGCTTCACGACTGCTTCAAGCTGTGTAACTAGGAATAACACAAAGCTCATTAACCAGTAACCCGGTGGTCAAAACCGTTTTACGCTCTACAGCTTCCGACCCGTTACATTTAACCACCTACATCGGTAGAGTTCAGTGGTGGCTTAATAGCCTCACGCGTCCGGTGGATGTTTACCAGCGATCAGCCTTCACGGTGAGCCTGCGGCGCCCACGCTAACGGAGACGTTGCCAATACGTGGCGTGCCGCCCACGACTGCTCGGGGTACTCTCCATCCATTGGCCCGCCTCGCTGGCGTATCGTCAGGTGATTCAACATCCGCTGACGGCAGCATTGGTGGGTCAAGGCAGCAGCACACACCGGCCTTGGGTTCACCGAAACTGCATTCACGTTTTAGTAGTGAGACATTATGTTAGCATCGATCTGCTATAGTCGTACGGTATCCTTCAGTATATTGGAATTTTAAGTTACAAATTTGACCTTGAAACATCCCCTTGGAAAAATTAATGAATTACTGTGCTGATAAACCTCTTACGTTATTTGATTTTCAAACAGCTGAGCAGAACTGAACGTACTCAGACATTTCTCTCTTTACTTACTCTGATCAACACCAAACTGACACACAATATTTTTAGCGCAACGCAATCTGACTTTCAATAATCCCAACAAAAGAATGGGCCTGACTGACAATAACCTATACCTTTCATGAATCACTTACCTCACAAAAATCTTCGTTACTCGAACTACTGCAATGCAGCGAGCGCCAATACTGCCAGCTAAATAAAAGATTCTAACTACTGAAGTCACTAACTACTGATAGACATAGTTAGCAAATGAAAGATTTTGATAGAGAACAGACAATGTATTTACCTTAATAATATTCAAAAGTCATAATATATATATAATATCAGTTCATTATATCCAGTATTACAAATTTCCTCTTTCTGGCGGACACACGTCCAGATTGTCCGCTTTCAAAATTCTGTTATCTCTCTCCGCACTTCCACTACTGCTGGCGGCTCACCTCCAACTGCCCAACGCTACGCGCTATTCACATCCAACTGCCCAACACTACAATAGCGAATATTTCAACAATGCCAACCAGCCACAGACTGCACATAGCACAGTCAGTGAGTTTCATACAGAGCGCTACGTGGTGTTACCAACATAAAAACCTAAACAGCCTATGTCCGCAGCTCGTGGTCGTGCGGTAGCGTTCTCGCTTCCCACGCCCGGGTTCCCGGGTTCGATTCCCGGCGGGGTCAGGGTTTTCTCTGCCTCGTGATGACTGGGTGTTGTGTGATGTCCGTAGGTTAGTTAGGTTTAAGTAGTTCTAAGTTCTAGGGGACTGATGATCATAGATGTTAAGTCCCACAGTGCTCAGAGCCATTAAACAGCCTACTTACAACCTTGGTTTCCTCAGTTCGTAAGCAACGCATTTATGGACGTGCTAGAATACTTTCCTGTATACGGTTAGTATCCAACATGTGGTAAAAGTCTTAATTTTTGTATCTCGTCTGAATTATCATTAAATATTGCTTCGTTACCGCTCTTGATCGTGCATTCTAAACACTACCAGCAAAATCAAAGCTTTTCAGCATACAGAAACTACGTTTAGAGTACTGAAGTGACAAAGTGAATTATCTTGCTTTGTACATATAAGCTGCAGTATGTGACTCTAATGCATATAGCGTGTTTTCTTTGTGCGATTTTGAATTGCTTGCACCGCAGACGGATGCAAGAGACACAAAATGGCGACTGTTTGGGAGTGAACTTCTTTAGAGTTCTAATATTAAAAATATAATTTTCCTTAATTACCTGTATTGTTGACAACAGGTCAGAGTAGCCTAAAATTGATTAACGATGTAAATACCCCTGCTATATAGTTCAATATCAGCTCATTAGAGTATTGAAGTCGTCATAAAAGGCGGCAACAACAGATATTTCCTTTAATTTCTGTCCAGTCAGTCTAAAGCACACACACTATTTTTGCGTTCCATACACGTCTGGCTTTTCCCAGTAATTGTCTTATACGCCGAAACGCTCGTGATTGCATGTCTTTGGTCTGCTGTCGCAAAACACTAATTGTCACTACTGATACTGCTTTTTTTAAAAAAAGAAACTGTCACAGAGGATGTGGAATATCAAAAATGCTTCAAATGGCTCTAAGCACTATGGGACTTAACATCTGAGGTCATCAGTCCCCTAGACGTAGAACTACTTAAACCCAACTAACCTAAGGACATTACACACATCCATGCCCGAGGCAGGATTCGAACCTGCGACCGTAACAGCAGCGCGGATCCGGACTGTAGCGCCTAGAACCGCACGGCCACACCGGCCGGCGATCGCACGAGGAAAAACGACTGTCTGAACGCCTCAGTACGAGCTCTAATTTCCCGTATCTTTGAATGGTGATCATTGCGTGATTTGAAAGTTGGTGGTAATAATATATGCTCTACATATACTCGGCGAAAAAATGGTTCAAATGGCTCTGAGCACTATGGGACTTAACTTCTGTGGTCATCAGTCCCCTAGAACTTAGAACTACTTAAACCTAACTAACCTAAGGACATCACACACATCCATGCCCGAGGCAGGATTCGAACCTGCGACCGTAGCAGTCGCGCGGTTCCGGACTGAGCGCCTAACCGCGAGACCACCGCGGCAGGCTACTCGGCGAAGATCGGATGTGCGAGTGAAATGTATAATGAATACCTGGATACGAAATTGTAAGACAATGCTAGTATTAACTGATCAGGTTAAACAAATAAATTACTATTAATTGCAGTGCAGCTGAGCTTACAGGTTACACAGTAAAAACTATGCTCTTGTTGCAACAACTCAAAGGACGTTTGAAGCAATAAAACTGATGGAACAGTCTCGGACTTGGGAAATGATGTAAGAGGCCTAGAGAGAATATATGGCGAATTTTGACAAGCAGGTGTAACATATTTTGCCTGGAGGCAACACGATTTCTACCAGTCAAATGTCATCCTCATCTACGCCGTCACTGTTGGAATGTGTTGCCGTAATAACATCATAGTCTGAGGATGTTAGTCTTTTACCGGCAGAGGCTAAGCAGAAGACTTACTCCATACGATGACAACAAACTATAAGTTTAAGGTGTACTCTACTACATCTCGATAGATCCCAGGTCATTTGTTTTGTAATACAAACTGATACAAAGTAGTCACGTCACTGCTGCGAACCACGCATGTGTGTAAACGAAGATCGACGCCAAGTCTGTGACGGAGATATCCTCCGCCACACACTAACACAGCGTATTTTGAATCAGAGACAGTACATGTAACGATGATTTAATATAATTCGTACATCATTAATTTTTTAATGTAAATGTAAAGGAATGCAGTCTGTATTGCAAATATATTGCCATGTTCTATATAACTTTACTACATGGAACACACAACAAATGAGGATATTTGGGGAATATGAACCTGGAGTCAGACCAAACAAATACTGCTTATCTGTTATACGTGTGAAAGTGAAGTCAGGCGAAGAATGCCGTACGTGGTTTTAGAGAAGCTATGATGAAGATTCTGTGTATTTTATGACTTGTCATTGATATTCAATTGTAACCGGACAGAATGCAATGTCACCAGACAGAATGCGATGCATTATATTCCTTACAGTAGTATTCTTGCTTATGCACCAAATTCATGAATGTAAGTCGTTTGAGGACAACAGGTAACGGAACTACGAGCAGACGCCGCACTGTGCGAGCGAGAACAATGCAACGTGGCAGCTTTAGCAGACCACGTCGAAAGGTATGTTCAGTATTTTACAATACACTGTTTCACAACTGCTATTAGAGGCTTGTATCGTTTGTAGAGGATACTTAGAGAATAAAGTTCTGCTAAGAAAACCATGTCCGGAAATGTACCGTTTGGATATAAAATTACGTTTGGAGATCGGATCACTTCACCAATTTTGTACGGGTGCAATAACGACTGCGAGAAACTGCTATTGGTGCGTTCGTAACATGTTACAGAATTTCAGGGACGATGGAAAAGGGTACATGTATCAATCTGAGCTAAGGGATCCTGTACCAAAAATGACCGAGACGTCAGTTGTATGTGAATATCATCCTAATAACTGTGACAGCGCAATATTTGAAGCGGTGCTGTTGTTGCTCAGACTGTACGGTAGCAGCTGTCAGAGTTGGCAGATATTTTGCATCAAAACAAAAAAAAAAAAATGTGTAGTAAACATGGGCTCCGTAATGGCTTACCTTAAGATCTGTGAGGGCTACGATACTGTGAAACACATCTCTCCTACCGGAAGCTCTTTGCTTTCCATATTTTTAGAGGAGTTAGTGTGGACCAAAACAATAGTTATGAACACTTGTTCAGTAAAAGAGACGCGTTTCACAGTATCGAGGATGAGCAAGTGCACGTTGCTCACAAGTTATGCGTTTTGGAGCCCGTATTTACGAGACACTTTTTCTTGTTGTTTTGATCAATGCTACCACCTCTGATAATTGCCTGCCATACAGATTTAGCAACAGCACTACCTTGGTTCAAATGGCTCTAAGCACTACAGGACTTAACATCTGAGGTCATCAGTCCCTTATAAGTTAGAACTACTTAAACCTAACTAACCTAAGGACATCACACACAGCCATGCCCGAGGCAGGATTCGAACCTGCGACCGTAGCAGCAGCGCGGCTCCGGACTGAAGCGCCTAGAACCGTTAGGCCACAACGGCCGGTATCAACAGTACCGGTTCACGTATTCCACTGGCAGAGGTATAGTTTGAACATCGGATCACTTTCAGATCTCCCTCTTCATAGTACGCACACGAATTGAGAAGACAGCGTCGTCATCAGTTCTTGTAATTATGGCATCAAGTACCAGTTTCGTACGGCTGGAATGATTTTCGCTGATAACTTTCGACTCAGCCATTTCCAGACCAAGATCCCTTTACTCTTTTTCATTATCCCTGAAAGTCTGTAACATGTTCATCACGGAGTCACCCTGTATAAGACTGATACACACCTGCTTATCAGTTGCTCTGATCTAGTCGTCTGAAGGACTTACATCATGGCATTAAGACAACGCCAGGAGCGGGGAGGATAGGGTGGGGTGGGGGGAGGAGGACGTGTGCCAGCGACATGACGTACGATGGACGGTGGTAGTCGTACAGTAGCGGAGCAGTGGCGGTCAGCCAGGCTGGTGGCCTTGTCGGCGTGTGAATCGCGTGAGTAACGACCCGCGCCTTCCGGCCACCGCCACAATTAGAATAGGACACGCCTGGCTGGTTCACGGTCAGCGCCTCGCCCGTAAACAGCCGCACTACCGTGTTTACACGCTCGTGCGGCGCCGACGCCCTGCTGGCGACTCTAGCGTCGCCCCACCTTCCTTCGTGTCCTCCGCAGTGGCGGTATGGTGGAGGGAGGGGAACATAGGCAAACTAAAATACTGCACGGTATCACTGTTTTTGTCTGGTCGCTACCATCACATTCTATTAATATACTACTGTTCAAAAATTGAAAACGAAAGTAATCTGGCATGATGTGTCACTGACAGGTAACATACTTTGATAAAACTTGGACCATACGTAGAAATAACTGCTACAGTACAGATCAGTGCATGCTCTGCAACGTGCTACCATGCTAGGAGTTTTTGTGATAGGGCGTTCCATCATCCACTTGCATGGTTGACAACCACTGGACGACGCATGTGGATGTGCTGCAATAGGCCTCCCCAAAGCATCCGACATTTGTTCGAAAGGATTTAAGTAAGGGGAACGGACAGGCCAGTCAATTCGCTGAATATTCAGTCGTTCCAGATCTCCTCTTCCACCTATGCAGCTAGATGCGGTCGAGCAATGTCGTTCATAAAAATGAAATTAACCGGAATGAACCCCTGAAAAGACGAACGTGGGCAAGCAGTACAGTGTTACAATAAGGTTGACCAGTGAATGTACCGTGGTCAAAGATTTTATAAAATGTTCAAATGTTTGTGAAATCTTATGGGACTTAGCTCCTAAGGTCATCAGTCCCTAAGCTTACACACTACTTAACCTAAATTACCCTACGGACAAACACACACACACACCCATGCCCGAGGGAGTACTCGAACCTCCGCAGGGACCAGCCGCACAGTCCAAAGATTTTATAGGTCAGTACACCAATTCAACATTTTGCCTCTTCACGCCATAACACCTGGACCACCAAAACGACCGTGATCGACAGTGCAGGTGGGTGCATTACCTACCCTCACATGGCGAGAGCTGGGAACACGTCTTTTAAATTTTGCACACTAGCATACAAAATACTGACAGTCTATTTTTCCGCGAAACGTCAATTCATATTACTGGAGCATATGTCACTGTCGTAAAAATACTTGTACATGAACCCGCAAGGTCGCAAAAATGCAGCCTTTGTCTCGTGGAATATTGCATTCATTGATAAAAATTAAGTGCATCAGAGGTAATGGGTCGAAACATTGCATCCTGGGGAAACAGAACAAAGCGGCGAGCAACATTTATCCCCAGTGTCTTTCATTTTTCTTGAATATGTGGAAAGATGTTACACGTAGTCATATCCTCAGAAAGGGTGTTAAACTGCAAGAATCGTGAATCTCTCCACAGCAGAAATTTCCACGCATGAACCGTTCTGCCTATTTAGTGCCCGGTTGCAGGTTCAAATGGTTAAAATGGTTCAAACGGCTCTAAGCACTATGGAACTTAACATCTGAGGTTATCAGTCCCCTAGACTTAGAACTACTTAAACTTAACTAACCGAAGGACATCACACACATTCATGCCCGGGGCAGGATTCGAACCTGCGACCGCAGCAGCAGCGCCGTTCCGGACTAAAACGCCTAGAACCGATCGGCCACAACTGCCGGCTCGGTTGTAGGATGATGCGGAAAGGGACATTATGAGGAAAGATAACATTAGACACGCGGTTAAATAAAACAAAAAGTTCTGAAATATGAAATAGGGAATGTCTGGACAAGGCTATAAGCTGGGAAACCGAGGATCTGGAAGAGGTGGCGAGGAATAAGTACGGTGAATAATGACTCTATCTGAAGTATGGCGAAGTTATGTATATCAAGTATGTTACGTTGACTGAGAACAAAGAACAATGCAATTTGAATATGGACTTAAGGCTACGAGTGAAAAATAAAGTATTGGCACTGTTTTATGTGCATGAATGGACAAAGCAGGTACTAAGGAAAGAAGAAAAAATTTGTATTAATACTACTCTAAGGCACATACAGTCCTTCGGCTCACGAATAAGCAGACGCAAAATATAAAACCCTGCAAAATGTAAGAGAAGAAAGTTGAATGTGTCATCAACATTGATGACCTACGCCATTTGGCTTAACGCAGATATGTAAGACTATCAGCAAAAGGGTTCAGAGTAAAGAAATAAATATGGTGAACTATTGGCGTTTTTCTGCAGAAGGGGCGTATTAATGAGCGCCGTAAGAGAGTAAAAAACACATAATAATTTGTTACGTTAAGATCGCCTAATTACTTCCATAGTAACATCCCGTTTTCAACAACTTATTTCCATCTTCGGATGTGATAATTAATCCATCAACGAATTCTTTATGAAACACACACTACTGGCCATTAAAACTGCTACACCACGAAGATGACGTGCTACAGACGCGATGTTTAACCGACAGGAAGAAGATGCTGTGATATGCAAATGATTAGTTTCTCAGAGCGTTCACACAGGATTGGCAACGGTGGCAACACCTACAACATGCTGACATAACGAAAGTTTCCAACCGATTTCTCATACACAAACAGCAGTTGACCGGGGTTCCCTGGTGGAACGTTGTTGTGATGCCTCGTGTAAGGAGGAGAAATGCGTACCATCACGTTTCCGACGACTTTGATAAAGGTCGGATTGTAGCCTATCGCGATTGCGGCTTATCGTATCGCGACGTTGCTGCTCGCGTTGGTCGAGTTCCAATGACTGTTAGCAGAATATGGAATCGGTGGGTTCAGGAGGGTAATACGGAACGCCGTGCTGGATCCCAACGGCCTCGTATCACTAGCACTCGAGATGACAGGTATCTTATCCGCATGGCTGTAACGGATCGTGCAGCCACGTCTCGATCCCTGAGTCAACAGATGGGGACGTTTGCAAGCCAACAACCATCTGCACGAACAGTTCGACGAAGTTTGCAGCAGCATGGACTATCAGCTCGGAGACCATGGCTGCGGTTACCCTCGACGCTGCATCACAGACAGTGTACTCAACGACGAACCTGGGTGCACGAATGGCAAAACGTTTTTTCGGATGAATCCAGGTTCTGTTTACAGCATCATGATGGTCGCATCCGTGTTTGGCGATATCGCGGTGAATACACATTGGAAGCGTGTATTCGTCATCGCCATACTGGCGGATCACCCGGCGTGATGATATGAGGTGCCATTGGTTACACGTCTCGGTCACCTCTTGTTCGCATTGACGGCACTTTCAACAATGGACGTTACATTTCAGATGTGTTACGACTCGTGACTGTACCCTTCATTCGATCCCTGCGAAATCCTACGTTTCAGAAGGATAATGCGCGACCGCATGTTGCAGGTCCTATACGGGCCTTTCTGGATACAGAAAATATTCTACTGCTGCCCTGGCCAGCACATTCTCCAGATCTCTCACCAATTGAAATCGTCTGGTCAATGGTGGCCGCGCAACTGGCTCATTACAATACGCCAGTCACTACTCTTGATGAACTGTGGTATCATGTTGAAGCTGAATGGGCAGCTGTACGGGTACACGCCATCCAAGCTCTGTTTGACTCAATGACCAGGCGTATCAAGGCCATTATTACGGTCAGAGGTGGATGTTTTGGGTACTGATTTCTTAGGATGTATGCACTCAAATTGCGTGAAAATGTAATCACATGTCAGTTCTAGTATAATATATTTGTCCAATGAATACCCGTTTATCATCTGCATTTCTTGGTGTAGCAATTTTAATGGCCAATAGTGTAGAAACTGAAGTTGTGCACATCATAAAATGCTGTAAAATATGCCGGAGACCATATATTGGAATTCTACACATTATGTCGACGCAGTTAGTGGATTAAATATCAGATTTGAAGATGGTAATTGTTGTGTACATAGTTCCACGTAGTCAGCGCGTACACAACTTTCCCACTAGAGCGCGCCCCGCTAAGAACAACAGCGCAGGCGCAGCGTTCGTCCGTCTCCGCACTACGAGATGTCTTAGAGACGGACCAAATTCTGCTTCCGCTTATCCGCGTATTAATATTTAATGCAGCCAATGAGATTGCTGCTAACGTAGAACCTTTTCTCCTCGCGGATCACACTCGCGCAGTGATACCTGATCGCGCGAGGTATTATAACGAGTGTACAGACCTCCGATCAGTCAGTCTGCATTAGTCTGCATCAGTCTGCATTATTCTGCATTAGTCTGCATCAGTCTGTACCAGTCCATAATCAAGTTTCAGTCTGCGCCTAATAAGATTATCATATTCCTGTACATAGCCATGAAGATAAATGTATCGACACTTTTGTCAAGTATCAGAGATATGTGAGAATAAGATTAACGTATCAAGACCAAAGGAACTTCAGATTGTCAATTGTAAATAGCATCCAGAACCAAGTTAAGTTATTTTTATGCTTGTTATTATTTTAATAAATGTGTGTGAAAATTAATCAATTTCTGTTTAAAGTTGGTCACCGTCAATCTGCTACTCTAAGCGTGCAAGTGGCATTTCTATCGTCTGACCTAACGGCAGAAGATAAAACACGCCACGATAAGACCACGAGACATATTGCTGACACTCGCCTACTACGCTAGAGCGACAAGTCAAATAATCTGATGGTGTCTGTACCGAAGGTCTTACAATACGCACACCACAGTAATAAACTTTCGAAACAGATAATGTGAATGTTTTAGTAATTAGGCGATATTGATGCTTCTGCTTGACAATTTTCAGCTATTTAAAAGCTGAGGAAGGTTTGTGTGAAATCTTATGGGACTTAACTGCTAAGGTCATCAGTCCCTAAGCTTACACACTACTTAACCTACATTATCCTAAGGACAAACACACACACCCACGCCCGAGGGAGGACTCGAACCTTCACTGGGATCAGCCGTGCAGTATAAGACTGCAGCGCCTTAGACCGCGAGGAAGACTTACCTGAAACGTCATTTCGGCTCAAACACTTCATACATTTATTACTTTATAATTCAGGTAAATGTTAAGAGCTCATATTAACTCAGTTTATGTCGTACAAGTGATGTAAATGTCAAGTTGAAGAAGATATATAGATGTTAGACAGTAAATTTATTTCTTCTATAAAAGTTTAAAACATAGAAGAGGAAACTCTATCGAAAATATTTTGAAATGAAAAAAATCAAAGTATATTACATAGCAGAAGAACATAACATCAAATTGATTAACTCAAAATTAAAAAAGCAAAAGAAAAAAGTTGCTGCTCAGTGGAATGATTAAATTAAGAAATTATGTACGAAAATATTGAAGGAATGACATGGGAAAACACAAATATGAAGGCGGTGCAGAGAAGTTGTAGATAGTCAACGTAAGAAAGAAACGAACAAAGCGAATGAAGCCTGTTTACACCCTAAATGTGAGCTGCAAAACTATTAGAAATGAGAGGATATCCTTGTTATTAAAACTCTATCCTGTAACCCGATATTGCCTATTAAACGGTTTCCAGGCGCAATAAAAATCTGCATTTGAATGTCTCGTTCAGTTTAAAAATTTAAAATGTAGTCATAATATTTTGCTCTGTTGAAAGTTTTATACAATAAGACACGACGTTTTTATTTCTTTTTTTTTTTTTTTTTTAAAAAAAAAAGAATAAACCGCCATTTTACTATATATGTTCTTGGACCATTAACAGATGTGACGTGTTAATGGTCTAACAACTTTTAGGAATGTACTCGATAATGGCATAAAAGCCGAAATCTAAATAGTATAGAAGAAAAACCAACTATCAGCTCAGTGGTTGGAGAGACAAAATCGAGGTTACAGGTAGTCTGCGCAAACCAGTTGTAGATGTTGGCCACAGATACGTAATGTATGTGGATGGTGTTAACCTCTTTAGCATCAGCTAAGGACTCAGTATGGTGCACTGAAGCACCGAAAGTGATAAACATAAATAAATGATGTCATAAGGACATCTGTTTGTGTTTCATTTTCGTACATTAACTCATTTGTTAAGCAGTCAGACGTTTGAAGCTGTTTTATACATGTGATTCTTTAAGGCATCGTGTGTTTACTGGTTATTATCTAATATACTGAGAAGTGACTCAAGAGATATAAGGGAATAGTATGTATCCACTTGAGATGAAAGAAGTATACATAGTTATTAAAGAAACGAAAAAAGGAAATGCATCACGAGAATAATGGGCCTGCTTAACTAGAAGATGTTTTACTTATGCAAGAAGGTTTCTTAATCATTCAATTATTTCCGTGAAGTGCAGTCGTTCTGACTCTAAAATAACATACAGTGAGTCAAAAAGTATTCGCCTAGTCGTATTTTTTTTAAAATCTATGTTTATATCACGTGAAAGGAAGGGAACGTAAAATGTGAATATCCAGTCATATCCAACGAACCTTGGTAAGTCATTTTTATTGATGGTCAAAGAAATAAATACATCCGTAACGATAAAAAATTTGACAAAATGGAGAATTTATTCAAGGGCTACTTCAAAAAGTATTCGTCCACTCATTTTTTTAATTTACAATCTGAAAATATGATTTCAATTACAAAAATTAATATTTAGTGGGGTTTCACTTTGCAGCATATACTGCTTGTAGTCGTCTGGGCATCGATTTGACCAAGTTTACCGTCGGAGAGACTGGAATTTTGTCCCATGCGTCTTGAAGTGCTTCTTTGGGTCTCTCTTGTTAGATATGTGTCTCCCCCTGATGCTATCTTCAAGTACTTTCCAAAGGTGTTCAATACGATTAATGTCTGAGCTCTGAGGACGGGTGTTAAGTTGTTTTGCGGTACTGTACAGGAGCCACAGCCTTGCATTTAGAGCTTTGGGTCGTTACGCAGTTAAAAAATGTAGTTTCCTTGCAGACTTAATTTTTCGGCGCTAGGATTCATATTGTCCTTTAAAATGTTGATATGCCGGTTTATATGGTGATCCATTGTACCTTCTACGAAATGTAATTTTCCAACACCTGCAGCACTCATACAGCCCCACACGATCAGGAGCCACCACTGTGTTTACCGTTGGCACAAGATTGCGTGTCAACTTCTCCGCATTCTTCTTACGACTGCCATCCGAACCGAATTCGTTATATTTACCCTCATCGCGTGATGACTGGGTGTTGTGTGATGTCCTTAGGTTAGTTAGGTGTGAGTAGTTCTAAGTTCTAGGGGACTGATGACCATAGCTGTTAAGTCCCATAGTGCTCAGAGCCATTTGAACCATTTACCCTCCTCGGAAAATATTACGCTATTCCAGAAGTCTTTCTTTATCAATATATGTTCCAAGGCAAAATGAAGACGTTTCTTTCGATTCCGTTCACTGACCCAAAATTTCTTGGGCGCTACCCGGCCGCGATACCCATTCATTTTGAAGGTATTTCTGATTGTGTCGGCACACACCTTCTTTCCCGTAGAACCCAACTCTCCAGCCAACTTAGGAGCGCTGATTTTAAGTTTCTTCTTCATTTCCCTAATGATAAATCTCACGTCTGTATCAGTCAAAGTGTGAGGGCGTCCGGTACGTGGTTGGTTTCTTAATGACATTGTTGCGCAAAATCGATCAATTATCGACTGAACCGTCGATCTAGGTCTACCGACTACTTTAGCAATCTCGTAAGATTTGCACTCTTTATCTAAGCGCAGAATAAGTTGCCTTTCGATCAGCGTCGTCTCACTACCCTTACGGCCCATGTCGCTAATTGCAGTGTATCGGCGTCGTTCAGTACCACAACAGGCCACAGAGTGGGACCGCGCACGGTTGACTCTAGAGTGTGCCGTGGATCAGCCTTTATGTTTAATCACTGCGCGCAGAATTTCGGTATGTTCAGATGGTGGACGAATACTTTATTAACTAGCTCTTTTATTACATTTTCTATTTTCTTAACCTTGCTGTTGATTTGGATGTATTTCTCTCCTTTCTTTTCAACGAAAGTAACTTACCGAGGTACTTCTTTTTTACATGACTAGCTCTTTACATTTTGTATACATTTCTTTTCATGTCACATGGACTTTGTATTCTAAAAGATATGCAGCTAGAGGAATACTTCTTGGACTCACAGTACCTGATACCCATGTTGAAAAGAATGGCGCTTACTCCGAAAACTCAGTTTGAAAGGGTGCTTCTCGCGAAATCCAAGAATGAATTATGATATCACTCAGTTTTAACGAAGTGTGAGTTCTTCACTGAGTAAAAGGGATTGTCACTGCAAGTGCTCCTGAAGAAAGAAGAAGAAAATACGCATATCTGGAGGTCTTGACTAATTATCCAACTACGCACACAAAGCACGTCAAGTTGATAGTGAGATCGGTATGTATTGTCCTGGGTCTTTCGAAGATACCTCGAATGGTAGACACATTACATGTAATACTTATGTAACTGTCACCATTGAGATGCTCCCAGTATTCTTGTTTCTGACATGACACGTAACTCAATAACTGAAAACAACTGATACTGCTCACTGTCACATATAATAAAATATCTGATAATGATGATGAAATGTGAAGAAGTTGTCCAGATATTGAGAGTGAAAGAACTGACAATAATGGCGGCTGTATAGATTCCGTGCAGAAAGACGGAAAATATACAGGGTGAATCGCTAACTATTGCCATCTAGAATAACTCCGAAAGTATGATAGTAGCTGAAAAGATTGTGGACAAATGTTGCATGGGAAAACGGGGGCCATAATATGACGTTGGTTTTTTGTTGCTAGGTGTGGTCACGTCAGAGATATGAAGGTCAGCTTTGTTTCTTTAAGTGGGATGCTATAGTCTGTTACTTATTTTATGATAGCAGCTATCGAGACGAATCCAATTATGTGTAACAGTAAGGTCTTTAAAGGTCAACGAAGGTCAAAAAAGTGGCATGAACGTCCATTTACAGATAGTGGTCGAAGTGACGACCATTGGTATCAATGCAGTGCTGAAATCTTCTTATCATGGATTGAGTGGTATTCCTTATCACTTTGGCACTTATCGAAGCACTTGATTTGATAATTTTCTCTCGTACATCGTACAAATAGTAAATATCCGCCGAATACGGCGTATCCATCCAACGTGCCATTGACATGTAAACACTACTGACGGTTTCCCAATACAACACTAATAGGAACAGTAAGACTAGTATCGTCGAATCAAGCGAATTTGAAGAACAAGTCGATATGCTTCTCGTTTACGGAGAATGCCAACGAAATTCAGTGATAGCTAGAGACTAATACGCTATCCTCAACGTACTCACCCTAAATGTCATACGTTTAAATATGTATATGATAAATTGAGAACAACTGGATCTTTAACGCATCGGAAACATATCCGGCAAAGGAAAGTTACTAACGAGGAAACCGAAATTGGTTCTCTTACCACTGTGGTTCGAGATCCTTGTGTAAGTTCGCGTCAAATCGCAAGGGAATCTGGCATAAGCCAGAGTAGTATTATTCGTGTTCTGCATCGCCATAAATATCATCCAAACCATATCAGTCTCCACCAAGAATTAATTGGTACGGATTGTATGCGTCGCATTGAATTCTGCCGATGGGCTCAAGTTCAGATTAAGAGGGATGATACATTTAGTAATTTTATTTTATTTACTGACGAGGCTACATTCAAGAACCATGGAGATTTTAATTTGCATAAAATGCGTTACTGGACAACTCAAAATCCATGATGGTTGGGGAAAGTGGCACTCCAAAAATCGTGGTCGTTCAATGTATGGTGTGGAATTCTGGAGGACAGAATTATAGGCCCCTATTTCATCGAAGGAAATCTTGATGGTAGACAGTAAACCAAATTCCTGAAAGAAACATTAGGTCTGTTATTGGAACAAGGAAAGAATGTGGTATCAACACGATGGGTGTCCGGCACATTTTTCGCTGCTGGCTAGAAATTAGTTGCAGAGACAATTCCCAAATCGTTGGATTGGAGGGGGAGGAGATGTGTCGTGGCCGTCTCTTTCGCCAGACCTGACGCTCTGAATTTTTTCTTGTGGGGCTTCGTAAAAGACTTTGTTTATAAAGACGTTCCAACTACACCTGAAGATGTACGAGAGTGAATTGTCAGAGCGTGTGCTTCAATAAGTGACGATATGACAATCCATGATAAGAAGATTGCGGCACTACATTGATACTAATGGCCATTACTTCGAACACCTTCTGTAAATGGACGTTCATGCCACCTTCGTGACCTACGTTGACCTCCAAAGACCTTGCTGTTACACATAATTGGATTCGTCTCGATAGCCGCTATCAGAAAATAAGTACCAAGCTATAGCAACCCATTAAAAAAAAAAAAGAAAAAAAGTTGTCCTTCATATCTCTGACGCGACCCCACCCAGCAACAACAAACCAATGTCATATTATGGCACCCGTTGTCCCGTGCAACTTTTGTCCCACAAACTTTTCAGCTCCTATCATACTTTCAGAGTTATTCTTGGTGGCAATAGTTAGTGATTCACGCTGTATAGTAGTATGTGTCTGGGTGTAGCTAAAGGCACCTCCATCGTTTCAAACGACGGTCTAATCGAGCATTCTGAAGAATTGTTCCCGCCTCGGTATCCGCTTTTCATCTCAGGCGCTTTAGTCTAAATAAAAACTTGATGCACCTTAACAAGGAGTACGCGTTTCAATAACGAAGCCGTGCTAAACAGTAATTTTCTTTCCGAGACAAAATACCCTTACTTTCCCCTAGTAGCGTCAGTGATGACACACTGCTCGGTGTAGCCACGTGGAATTAAAAATTTGAATGTGAAAAATTGATTCCTAAGGGACTACTCTGAAATGAACTAATTGATGAGCTAGCTTACAAAATATTTTATGCCATGTAAGCTCATGAAGCGTGTTGAAATCACGCGAGTATTACCATTATCCATAGTTTCCGTGATTTCTGTAAGCTACCAGCTGAAGTTTTTCTCGGTGAGCCCACCAAATAACACTGTCAACACTGTCACGATCTATAAGAAATGCCAAAATACATGAGGACTTGAAAAAGTAAGTTATACACTGTTCTACTGACTGCTGCACCACACTTAACAAAGACACAGACACATGACCTATTTTTAAACGAAATGTTTGTAAATAACGCTCGGAACACTGTAGCAGTCGCTCATTTACTCGAAGATAAGAATTAGCTTATTGGTCACGGAGCAATTGGAACGTCCACACCGACGCAAAAATCTGCAATTGGTGCAAATCAGATTGCCTGGACATCGTAGTCTGTGGCAGATGTCGATGGCCTTTTCCCCCGATGAGAATAACCGATGTCTGTCAGGCCTTGGTCAAATTTTTGGCTCCATTTCACTACGCCAGGACGCGGCATTACATTTGGTCCACACTGTCAGAATTTCACGGTGAATCTGCTTGACATTTAGACGTTTTGGCTACAGAAATCATACTATCCCACGTATTTCAATTTTGGAGTAAGTACGTTGCGCCATTTCACTCACTTGTTTATGGTACTGCAGCAGAACTGCGCCTGCAGGAAACCCAGAACATGTTCACTCTTCCGACAATTCGCCACTCTTTTTGGACGATGGTCTTAGCATGGGACGGCATGTGTGACTTACTTTTTGAGGTCCCCTCGTAAGTCTCAAGAGAGGTGAAAACACATGTTCCCATAAAATGTTCCCTTGGGACATTTGCGCAAGCCTATTGCTGGAGCTGCTGTGGCATTGCAGCTGGTACAGCATGTAACAGTTACAGCCGGTAATATTCACGGACGGGCAGCAGCTTCTGCTTCTCTGAGCCACCAGGGCGACGTGTTTTGACGGCCAGAGTTGGGAAACGGCGGTTGCAGCAGAGACGCGCTACCACGCCCCGCTCCTCCGTGACACACATGGCCAACACGCCCACACTGCGGCGTAGGCGGCTTTCGCGTGCTGACTGTGGCGGCATCAGCGGCCGGCTCGCTTTGGCAAGCCGCGACTCTCAGCCGTGTTTCCTGTGGTGTCGCAGCTCTGCTGATGATTCCAGACGTGGTCTCCTGTTCCCTGCAAAATGCGCAACAGTGTTAAGGAGCGAAAACCTCGTGTGTTGACGTCCTCGAAGGGACTGCTAGCTGCAAATAATCATCTACTTTTCTTCTCTGTCGCTTTTACTCATATGTTCGACACAATGGACTGTTTCCAGTCCTGATATTCTTCAGTACATCATTGCAAGATGGAATGGATTATCTAACTTCTTCTGCGTATCTTCCTCCGTTTTCCATGCTGCACTTTGTAACCTCATGTTCTAAGTACTTCATAAAGACGTATACGTTTTCAGTTTCGTTTTATTTGGAACTTTCTTTTATATCTTCTAATTTGGTACCACGGATGTTATCTTTTAGCAAGTGACTATAACTCACTTCTTGTGATTCTTTATTTTGTTATTTGAATTTCACTCGCCGATTCGAACAAGGTAATTCTCACACCTTATTTATGAGCATAGGAAAGGTATTTTTGAGCGAATCGTCTTGAACTGGCCGTTCACATCCTTGCCATTACTACAGTAGTGGCGTGAGACTGGTACACTGATAAGCCAAAACATTTTGACCACTGTACACTGCGACGTTCTATGCCACCTCGTGGCGTTGCGCAAGACGTAAACGCATCAGAGAAGAATGTAGTTCACCCTAGCAAAGATATGGACTGCAAATGGGGAAATTCTCTGAGGTAAGTGACCCCGTCAAAGGACAGATTATTATTACCCAAAGTCCGTGAATGACTAAATCAAAAACGGCGAAGCTGGTCGAATGTTCACGTGCTACTGTCTTGAGCAACAATAGAAGTACAGCGAAACTACCACAAGGCATTTATGGTTGGATATCTACGACTCTTCACAGAAAGTGGGATTCGCAGGCTTATCTGCTCTGAAAAGTGAGATAGAGGGTTATTTGTGTCGTCTTTGCCGCAATAACACAATGCTGTTGCACTCACAAGTATTTCGGAGCAGACCGTTCATCGTACATTGTTAACACGGAGCTTCGCAGCAGACCACCCTTAAGTGACAAAACGACATCGTCACTTACGATTGCAGTGGCCACGGGATCTTCGGAATTCGGCGTTTTGCCTCTTCGGGTGAATCATATTTTTGCTACACTAAGTCTATGGTTGTCTCCACAAACGTTTTCACCGAGGTGAAAGGAGACGCGAAACGCGCAGCGCGCCATGGACGCAGGCCAGTGGAAGCAGTCTTATGCAACGGGAGACATTCTCCTGCGATTACATGGGACCTGTGTTAGTAGTTATAAGTTCTAGGGGACTGATGACCTCAGATGTTAAGTCCTATAGTGCTCAGAGCCATTTGAACCATTTCTTACTGCAATCGGCAGTAAAGCCGCGAGTTATGAGTATGATGGGCAGGGGAACTATGAATATAGTGCGGGACAATAAGTTGCGAATGTGTATCTCACGGGAGGCGTGCCAGAGCTAAGTCCCTGCAGTCGCACTGTCCTGTGTGTCGTCGGTGGCTCAGATGGATAGAGCGTCTGCCATGTAAGCAGGAGATCCCGGTTCGAGTCCTGGTCGGGGTACACATTTTCAACTTCCACGTTGACCTATATCAAAGCCTGTTTGCAGCTAAGGGTATTCATTTCACTGTAATTTGGTGTAAATTCTGTGGAACACTTCTGGGTCGCTATCGGCCGCCATTACCACGTACGCAAATGAGCGGCCCGTTATTTACGCAAATTACACGACCTGTGCGTAGACCCTAATGCCACATGCCTCCACTAGCCTACCAACAAACTGTCGGATCTCTGTCCAAAGACGGATAAAGAAGCTATTAAGCAGGTCGTTATAATGTTTTGCCTCATCAGTGTACTGTTACCACGTTAGTTACTTGATTTCAATAATTACCGCTTGCAGTGACCATCTGTCTGTCATCCAGTAGCTTCTGGCCAGTGTAGCACATTATGTTACACATTTATTCATTTAGAACAGAAACTGTACGTTCCAGGAATGAGTTCCCATTCGAAATGCACTACAAGCACTCAAAATGTGTAACGGAAATTTTGTAACGTCTTCGATTTCCACGTAGCTCTGACATAATTTATAGTTTGTTTATTGAAAACAGTATAGTCTTAAAAACTTAACAGAATATCTAGCAACCTAATATATTTTTGAAACTAACTGACGTGATAACTACATTCACGTGCACATCCACGTGTAACACCTATATGATAGTGTCACAAAATTGTTAGTCAGATTTGATACGTTAAGCCCTTTTGCAGTATCTTGTACTAGTTGTCTGAGTAGGCTCATTTTGAACTGGTATCGTGCAGTGAAGCAGCGTAATTATGATTAACAAACAGGAGTACCCATAAGGAAAAATTCATCTTCTGCATATGCTGTAAGCAGACTACAGTAACGTTTTTGAATATCGTAACACTCAGAGATCAATAGCCTGAATGGATGCGATGATGGTCAGTAGAACGGTATTCCAACAAAAAGTGATCAAGATTGGGGAGCAATGGTGTACATATAGACATATAGTCACTTGAGAGGTCACTGCGATGCCCAGAAAATCAAGGGAATTAAAAGAAATGGAAAGGAAAAACCAAAATCCCTAGTCTACGTCAGAGGGAGTTTTAACGAGGACGTAATGATTAATTTTCGAGAACTGAATGTTTCATGCCGTGACATTTCGGCTCGCACGTTACTATGCTGCTACGGTAGCCATTGAAGAGAACCGCAAACAACAACGAGCGGGTACGGGGCCATGCATTGTGCTTGCAGCTTAGGTTGACCCCCATCTTGTCCATGTGGCCGTAAGAGACCGTGAAACTCCATTGACAGCGTTGGCTAGAAATGAAGAACGTTTTACAACATGCCCTTGATGAGGAGTGATATTAGAGATAATGATGAAATGAGAAGGACAGAGATCTCGCTTGTATAGAAAGGAACCGTCCCTTAAAAGATCTATGGGAAACACAGGAAAGCTAAGTCATGATGGACAAAATGGGACTTTGACCCCTGCTGCAATTGAATATGAGTCTACAGACTTCACAATTGCACTGGTACGTTCAATCTTCTTGCCTAGACGATTGAGACTTGCAACGGACGTAGACCTGTTGACGTCAGGTGTTATAGAGCGGACTGGTGGTCTGGTGACACGTATCTTGTTGAGAAATTACAATGAAATCCAGACCTTTAGCTGCTTAGAGGATTTGATAAATATCAACGGGCACTCGAACCCGGGATCTCCTGCTTACATGGCAGACGCTCTATCTGTCTGAACCACCGAGGACACGGAGCGTAGCGCGACTGCAGGGACTTATTTCTGGCACGCTGCCCGTAAGACCCACACTCCCAACGTACTGTCTACACACTAAATTTGTAGCATCTTCATATAGATAGGCAGTATATTGTTTTCTAAGACTTGCTTTTCAACCTTCCTATGGTGGTGGTCAGATTCACATTAGACGTTAACGGCCTGACCGAAATCTGGCAGCAGCATTACGTTGCGAAAAAGAAAACCAGATGTAATGACTGAAAGTTTCAAAATGTCTAGTAACTGGTGATGGCGCGCATGCGTAATTTCGTGAATATGTAACGCTGCACCAAAAATGACTATCGTTTTATATCTGACGTATGTTGGTGCGTGACAACAGAAGTTGCAATTTTTGGTGGCTAGTTGGCCAACGAATCCGTTTTTCTGAACAATATTTTGATGAGTGATCCAGTAATCTTCGTCAGATATTTAGGTGCAATGCATTTTAAATATACACTTGCATAGAAAAAAAAGTTCAAACGTGTGTGAAATCTTATGGGACTTAACTGGTAAGGTCATCATCCCTAAGCTTACACACTACTTAACTTAAATTATCCTGAGGACAAACACACACACCCATGACCGAGGGAGGACTCGAACCTCCACCGGCATCAGCCGCACAGTCCGTGACTGCAGCGCAATATACCGTTCGACTAATCCCGCGCGGCCTCTTGCATAGAAAGAAGTAGATTGTCTGATGGATTCCAGAACTAGTGAAACCCTTAATTATACAGGGCGGCCGCTGTGGCCGAGCAGTTCTAGGCGCTTCAGTCCGAAACTGCGCTGCTGCTACGGTCGCAGGTTCGAATCCTGCCTCGGGCATGGATGTGTGTGATGTTCTTAGGTTAATAAGGTTTAAGCAGTTCTAAGTCTAGGGGACTGATGACCTCAGATGTTAAGTCCCATAGTGCTTAGAGCCATTTGAACCATTTTAATTATACAGAATGTGCATGAAGTCCGGGAACACTTTCAAATTGTTCAAATGGCTCTGAGCACTATAGGACTTAACATCTGAGGTCATCAGTCCCCTAGAACTTAGAACTACGTAAACCTAACTAACCTAAGGACATCACACACATCCATGCTCGAGGCAGGATTCGAAACTGTGACCGTAGCGGTCGCGCGGTTCCAGACTGAAGCGCGTAGAACCGCTCGGCCACACCGGCCGGCGGGAACACTTTCAATTATTTATTGCACAAAAACCAAACATAGTCATATGTCATTTTGAAGAGAAACCCTGAAAGTATTTTTCATGTAGACGGCTACAGCGTAGTTTGGTAATTTGCCGATAGTCAGCGCTAGTCGCAAGCATGGCGAGTTCAGGTGCGGAGCGAGCTTTTCCACAGCTGTTTCATGAAATGGCCTCCCCGATCACCAGATCTCACTCCATGTGATTTTTTCTGTGGAGACACGTGGTGTAGGTACGGTCTCTACCACGTGATGTAGCAGAGCTCCGGGAAAGAATACTGGAAGCGACTGCCATAGTCGACAATGCTATGCTGGGACGGGTATGACAAGAATTCGATTACCGTATTGTCTGCCGGGTCACTCATGGTTAGCATATCGAATCTTTTGTAAAAAAAAAAAAAAAAAAAAAAAAAATTAAGAGTTCCTCTTCAAATGCAATATGTGTGACATCTGTAAAACGTTTATTTCTTGTGCAATAAATAATTGAATGTGTTCTCGGACTTTATTTACACTGTAATGGGCGATCAAATAGTTTCCGTTCGAAGACCGTACAGTCCAAATTCGGGATGCCACTCACCAAAATCAATGTCAGCATTGAAGCAATCATCCCATTGACGCACTGCGTTGAAGACACCCGTTTGGTAAAACAATGAGTCCTCCTGCATAAGGACGTTCCGTAACTGCCTGCTGCACATTTTCGCCCGACAGAAGTCGTCGACCCTTGAGGGCCTTTTTTAAGGGACCGATGGCAGAGGGAGAGATCAGCACTATAGGTAGTGCGATCAAGTGTCCGCCATCTGAGTTGACGTAACTTCTGCTTTACGACACGTGCGATAAGCGGATGTGAGTGTCGAACCACGTCAAGCATGGAACTTGGCCCACCATTCCACAACGCTGGTTTTCGACAGACATGCTGCCCCATCTACTTTCTTCATTCTCCGATGAATGTCTACCAGTGTTTTCTCGGCAGCCAAGAAAAGAGAGCATGTTGCTCCTGTTTGACGTATTTGGTAATAATGTCGCCATAGTTCACGTTACCGCATTTGCCGCACGCTCGTCGGAAAGACATGAATGCCACACTGATCCCTTGTTTACACGTCGATGCTTACATAACCGCATCGGATTTGTGCTACGTCGTATATATGCTGCAGCAATACCCTCGTACGCAAACTTTTGCATCGGCCCTTATAGATAGGTAGGATAGTTGATGCGGTTTAGCATGCGTCCTCTGTCAACTGATTCTTTTATTAAAAACATAATCCCACGTTCAACATGATCGTTCTGTCTTACTGACAATGAGTAACAAATAAACCTCAATCTAAAATCGAGTAGTCTAGCTATACCGGTAAAATGTCTAATAATGTGACCTCCGTGACAGCTGGGCGATGCCTGCGGGAAGACTAGTAATAAATCGATGGCAGAACGATAATGTCGCACGGGACTCCGCAGGCCGCAGTAAATAACGCGTCCTGAGATGTTTCACACATCTGTTGATAAGGGTAATGGTCTAAATCCAAGGGAATATCCAGATTGCTTGAAGTTACTGCAGCGTGGAACTCTTTACCATGCAGTATGGCGTAGTTGCGAAGTAATCTCCAGCATGAAAAGAATTTTTGCTTGGTCACAGTATTCAGGATAGCAGCTCTGAAATAGTATAAGGGAGTTTCATCAAAAGCGGCGATGTTTATCGGGTAAATGAAGCGCTTAATGTGGCTGTGTGCAGGCTCAAGGTGCCACTGTGGCTGAAGACACGGACACGAAGTGTCCTCGATGACAAGCGAGGAACGAATGACCGCTACGTGGTGGGAAAGGAACTGGACGGCGCCTCCGGAGAGCTCCTTGCTGACAGTGGGCGTCGCCCCACTACTTCCACGCCAGTCGACGTGTCCTCAGGCAGAGGTGGGGAGGAGGCAGAACAAAAGCAGCCAGTCCGCCACACTGCGTCGATTCACGTCCAATGTTCTCTGCGTTCGGTGTCCACATCTGTAGATGGAGGGACGCAAATTTCAGTAAATCTGCTCTCTTCGTACACATGTAGAAATCATCTGGGGAGGTCTCCCCAATGTATAAAATGTCCACCAGGACGTGTCTCATTCCTTATAAGACAGTGTTGTTTCATTCCTTCAAAGTCTACTTCATCACTTCGCAGCTTTTCATTCCTTTGATTGTTATGCGGAATCTAACTTTGGCTAACGATAGCTTCCAGTGGTAAAATATGCTGATAATACCGTCCTTTAAAGTCTTCACTTCTGTCATTCATGGTAATGTCCTTTGCTGTTCTTATACTGTATCATTTGCAGCGTAGTTTAATCGCATATATTCCTGAACTACCACTCAAATGTATCGATTTGGTCGTAGTTTGTAATTTTTGCTTTGTGTACCTCCAGTATCGCTACTGTGTTGTTTGTTTCGCACACTTGTGAAACGTTGCACGTTTGTTTTCAATATTGTTACTGTGACTGCAAATGAAATCTTATCCAAAGTATTTAAAATGTCTTTTGTAATGTAGAATCCGTCTCCATCTTACAATTAATATAGTGAAAATTGTGTATCAATGGAAGAACTTTGTATAAGGGACGATCAAATAGAGTCTGTTTCGAAAGCCGTACGGTCCAGAATCGGTTACCAATCAGGAAAAATCACTGTGAGTATTGAAGCAGTCATCCCACTGACTCACCAGGTTGAAGGTGGCCATTCGGTAAAACACCGTATCCTGCTGCATGAAGAAGACCGTAAGTGCCTGCTGCTCCTCCTCGTCCGACAGGAAGCGCCGACTATTCAGGACCTTTTTCAAGGGACTGTTGTTGTTGTTGTGGTCTTCAGTCCTGCGACTGGTTTGATGCAGCTCTCCACGCTACCCTATCCTGTGCAAGCTTCTACATCTCCCAGTACCTACTGCAACCTACATCCTTCTGAATCTGCTTACTGTATTCATCTCTTGGTCTCCCTCTACGATTTTTACCCTCCACGCTGCCCTACAATACTAAATTGGTGATCCCTTGATGCCTCAAAACATGTCCTACCAACTGGTCCCTTCTTCTTGTCAAGTTGTGCCACAAACTCCTCTTCTCTCAAATTCTATTCAATACCTCATCATTAGTTATGTGATCTACCCATCTAATCTTCAGCATTCTTCTGTAACACCACATTTCGAAAGCTTCTATTCGCTTTTTGTCTAAACTATTTATCGTCCACGTTTCCCATACATGGCTACACTCCATGGCTTCTTCTCGCCGATCCTATACAATACCTCCTCATTAGTTATGTGATCTTCCCTTCTAATCTTCAGCATTCTTCTGTAGCACCACATCTCGAAATCTTCTATTCTCTTCTTGTCCAAACTATTTGTCGTCCATGTTTCACATCCATACATGGCTACACTTCGTAGAAATATTTTCAGAAACGGCTTCCTGACACTTAGATCTATACTCGATGTTAACAAATTTCTCTTCTTCAGAAACGCTTTCCTAGCCATTGCCAGTCTACATTTTATATCCTCTCTACTTCGACCATCATCAGTTAAACTTTAACTCCTTTACTACATTAAGTGTTCGATTTCCTAATCTAATTCCCACAGCATCACCCGAGTTAATTCGTCTACATTCCATTATCCTCGTTTTGCTTTTGTTGATGTTCATCTTATACTCTCCTTTCAAGACACTGTGCATCCCGTTCAACTGCTCTTCCAAGTCTTTTGCTGTCTCTGACAGAATTACAATGTCATCGCCGAACCTCAAAGTTTTTATTTCTTCACCATAGATTTTAATACCTACTCCGAATTTTTCTTTTGTTTCCTTTACTGCTTGCTCAATACACAGATTGAATAGCATCGGGGAGAGGCTACAACCCTGTCTCACTCCCTTCCCAACCACTGCTTCCCTTTCACGTCGCTCTACTCTTATAACTGCCATCTAATTTCTGTACAAATTGTAAATAGCCTTTCGCTCCCAGTATTTTACCTCTGCCACCTTCAGAATTTGAAAGAGTGTATTCCAGCCAACATTGTCAAAAGCTTTCTCTACGTCTACAAATGCTAGAAACGTAGGTTTGCCTATCCTTAATCTTTCTTCTAAGATAAGTCGTAGGGTCAGTATTGCCTCACGTGTTCCAACATTTCTACGGAATCCAAACTGATCTTCCTCGAGGTCGGCTTCTACCAGTTTTTCCATTCGTCTGTAAGGAATTCGCGTTAGTATTTTGCAGCAGTGACTTATTAAACTGATAGTTCGGCAATTTTCACACCTGCTTAAAGGCATGGTAATCTGATGGGGAGAGATCAGGATTATTAGGTGGGTGTTCGAGTGTCTACCACTCGAGTCGGCGTAACTTCTGAATTACGATATACATACGTGCGCTATCATGAAGGAACAGCACCCCTTCTTGCAGTTTTCCCGATCGCCTCTCCTTTACTGCGCGTCCATACACGGGCATCGGAGTCGCGCTGTGTTGCATATACGCTAAAGCAACGCGCTAAAACGGGAACCATTTTATCGCCCCTTTAAAAATGAAGGAGGAAGAAAGATCACTGAGCATCGTTAACATTGACATTGCCCGCTGGCCAGACGTGCGGTGTGACGCGGTGCTTCCCGAGCGGCAAGGCGTGCCGGTCCCCAGTACGAATCCGCCCGGTGGATTAGTGTCGAGGTCCGGTGTGCCGGGCAGCCTGTGGATGGTTTTTAGGCGGATTCCCATCTGCCTCGGCGAATGCGGGGTCTCAGTTACACTATGTCGGCAATCGCTGCGCGAACACTGACTCCACGTACGCGTACACCATAATTACTCTACCATGCAAATATTTGGAGTTACATTTTTCTGGTATGAGACGTTCCTGGGTAGGGCCCAGTGGGGGCCGAACCGCACAATAACCCTGGGTTCGGTGTGGGGCGGCGGTGGGGTAGGTGGACTGCTGTGGCCTGTTGTGGGGTTGTGAACCACTGAGAGCTACGGCGGGACGAAACATCTCAGTCGTTTCTAGGTCCTCGGCTTAAAAAACAATACACACACCGATATAGTTATAGATGCAACTTGTGTAAGCAATCCGGATGTAAATTCAGTTAAGTGAGAATACTTTAACGGTAGACGTCCAGACATTGATGTCCATTGTCTGCTGCGACGAGGGATGAATTAATACTGATAAGATTCATCGCCTCCTTTACATACCGCTTTCTTGAAGCTTTCAAGTCCCTTGTCGTGGCTACAGCAAATGCTGTTCTAGTTGGCAAGGGGTTGCAGCAGTATTCCGTCAAGCGAATAACATACAACAGTCAAGGAAAAACACAACTGATTAGCTGTAATCATTTCCCTCAATGTAACGACACCAATTTTAGTTTTCTGTTTCGAACACCAGATGCAGCAGTAATGGAGTGCCGCTGGTCTGCAAATGGTAGTTTCGTGTATTATTACTGTGACCACAATTAACTCAACGCTTGAGACAATAAGTTTCCTCCTCCCAGTTTTTTCTGTTGTTCATTATTTCCTAATTTAAAGAAACAATGATTCTGAGAGTCGAAATAGTATCATATGTTACGACTCCATAAACTGTCGTGTTACTAACTACGACTAAGTTCTTTATCCACCCAGTTTTTCCATTTGACGTAACATCCCAAAAGAAAGGGTAACGGATAATGTTCAACATTGTTTCATTAACGTATTCATATCGTTTGTGTCTACAGTCATTGCTAGCAGCTCTTTAAAATATCATTTATTATTTTCTGCAGTCATTGTCTGTGTGGACTAGGGTAGAAGAAAATGTTACTGAAATAGAAGTGAACGTTCTACAACATAGAGGAAGACCGCGACTTGTGTGACGTTCTGTCTCCGTAATCGCCGAATTTAACATTAGGGTTCGAAATAATAGTGAATTATAGGCAACATAATCTAATGTCGTTAGCGACAAACTTAGAGTACGTGAACTGTACCAGAAGTAACAGATATTGAGGAATATCTTTCTTCGTTGTAGTTGAATCCGAAAATAACTGTTTGATAGAACTCTGTTGTCTGCCGTAACGTGCTGTCTAAGGTCTTCATATTTTCTGTCATTGTAAATAATTCACCTTTACTGCACTGGGGCAAAGATGCATGAGCTACCTGCACGAGTAGTGGGTAAGATCCTCGACTCTGTGTTTAATGTGCTTTGAGGTGCCCTTGATCACCTGTCAGTACTGCTGCTTTAGGACATTCTTATTAGAGGCATAGTAGCGAGCAGCTGAGTTTTAGAGAAGGAGATCTAAATATTTTTGAATCTGGGAGAAATTATCTGGAATACTTTTCTCATGGAGATGAAAACGAGTTTAAAGCTATTTTATTGATTTATTGAAGGAGAAGATTTTTGGAGGATATTTCAGGTAACCTATGCACGTGCAACAATGATAAGGTTGTTTGTCAGAACTATCAACTGCAGGAGACCTTAGTCCCTTAGATAAGTAATAACATTCATGATTTTCATGATTAGTATTAATTTGATAACTTTCAGCACAGCAACGCGTCAGCAATCGTAAGTATTAAAATAATTATGAAAAATCCGCCTCGATTGCACAAACTACCTGGTGTTTACCTAGGTTTCAACGTGGGTAACCACGCCTTCTTCAGAACAAATATAAAACAGCTTGCCTAAATAGGCATATTCAAAGGATATAATCAACACCTACAGCGGCAAGAGCCTATAAATATTTTTTACAATTTTATTGAATTCCAATTTTATTGACTTGGTACACATGTACCGTGTAGTTGTAAAAAAATTTCATAAGGTCTTGCCGCTGTAGGTTTTGATTTTAGCCTTTGACTATGACTATTTAGGCAAAGTCCGGTTAACTCTGTGTCCGGATGGCGCGGTGGTTAACGCAGCTGCCTAGTAAACAGGAGATCCCAAGTTCGAGTCCCAGTGTGGCACATAGTTTCATACGTCGCCGCTGAGTACCCATAAAGTCCGTAGGTAGCTTTCCTTTCTCCCCTCTCCACCTTCAATTTATATAGGCTAATATGTATCACATCTGTGGAAACCGCGTGGTGTCTGTTCTTTCGGAGAAGTTTGAATATTTTAGATGACAATCAGTTTGGTTTTAGGCACTATAGAGGCAGTTCTGACTTTGCAGTGGATTCTGGAAGCCCGAGTGAAGAAAAATCAAGACACGTTGATAGGATCTCTCGACCCACAAAAAGCTTTCGACAGTGTCAAAGGGTGCAAAATGTTCGAAATTCTGAGAAAATTAGCGTTAAGCTGCAGAGAATGACGGTTAATATACAATATGTACAAGAATCACAACAGAACAAAAAAACTGGAAGACCAAGAACGAACTACTCGGATTAAAAAGGATGTAACACAGCGATATAGTCCTTCGGCCTTCCGTTCAATCTATACATCGAAGAAGTGATGAAGGAAATAAAAGAAATGTCTGAGTCTGGAATTAAAATTAAGGGTGAAAAGATACCCATTATAAGATTCGCTAACGACATTGCTATGCTCAGTGAAAGAGAAAAAAATACAGGATCTGTTGAATGGAATGGAACAGTCTAATGAGTATAGTGTATGGATTGAGAGTACATCGAAGACATACAAAAGTAACGAGAAGTAACGTAAGTGAGAACGGGGCCAAACTTAACATCAGAATTGGTGATCACGTGGTAGACGATGTTAAGGTATACTGCTTCCTAGGCAGCAAAATAGCCCATGACGGACCCAGCAAGGAAGACATAAAAATGAGACTAGCTCTGGCAAAAAGAGCTTTCCTGACGATGCGAAGTCTACTAATATGAAACCTAGGTCTTAATTTGAGGAAGAAATTTCTGAGAAAGTACACTTGGAGTACAATACTGTATGGTAGTAAAACATGTGTTGTGGGAAAACATAAACGGACGAGACTCGAAGCATTTGAGATGCAGCGCTACAGACGAATGTTGAAAATTAGGTGGACTTATAAGGTAAGGAACGATGAAGTTCTCCGCAGAATCGGCGAGGAAAGCAGTACGTGGGAAATACCGAGAAGAAGAAGGGAAGGAATGAAGGAATGATAGGACATCTGTTAAGACATCAGGGAATAAATACCATAGTACAAGACGGAGCTGTAGAGGGTAAAAACTATAGAGGAAGACAGAGATCAGAGGACATTCTGCAGATAATTGAGGACGTAGGTTTGCAAGTGCTACTCTGAGACGAGAAGTTTTTCACAGGAGATGAATTCATGGCGGGCCGCATGAAACCAGTCAAAATATTGATGACAAAAAAATGGTTAGCGGGTGTATCGCAGTCTGCGGGTGAAATGACACGGCAATTGTAAAAGTACTCCAAATTTGAAGTACGCGGGGCAGAACACCTACATTCACACAGAATCACTGTGAAATTCTGGTAGTATTGGATCAAATCCAACGATTCCAACGATGTCACCAGGACGTGGGTGATGATGATTAGCAAGGAAGGCCATTGACATCGACTACTGGAGTTGTTGACTAGCGCCATGCCATCGAGGAAATGATTTGCAGCATTCGCAGATCTTTCGACGATGAGGACGTTCACACTGCATTTTTCGAATGATTCCATGACTGTGGGGAAGATTTCTGCCGTCGAGGAACTGAACGATTGGCTGAGCGGTCCGACCGTTGTTTGCACAGAACTTGGCGAACAGTGAGGTAAATAGAACCACAGATACTGCTCAGACCTCAGCCTTTATTGAGTGGATCGATCAAATGTTGGTGACACATGGGAAATTATGATTTTTTTGTGTCCTTTTTCATCATGTCGCACGAACAGCAGCCCGTTATCTGCAATTGTCAAACGAGGATGTGGAGTCGTCGCTGCTGTCTGTAGACGGGAAATATCCAGTTTTTCTTTTAGCACGATGGTGACCCACCTCGTTAGGGGTAGCTGTCTGGGTATACCTAAATATCCGGATTCCCCAGAGATGGATAGGTCCTGGAGGTCCCATAGAGTGATCCCCAAGTTTCCCAAATTTAATTTTATTTAATTTCTTTGCAAGGGAACATGTGTGCTGTGAAGATCAGAAATCTTGCACATTTCAGGGACACGATTATTGACGATTTTGATTGTGTATGTGAAGCAGACAAAAAAAAATGGTTCAAATGGCTCTGAGCACTATGGGACTTAACATCTGAGGTCATCAGTCCCCTAGAACTTAGAACTACTTAAACCTAACTAACCTGAGGACATCACACACAGCCATGCCCGAGGCAGGATTCGAACCTGCGAGCGTAGCGGTCGCGCGGTTCCACACCGAAGCGCCTAGAACCGCTCGGCCACACCGGCCGGCGCAGATAACAACAACTGCTCATGAGTCAAAATGACACCACAGTTGTACTACGTTTTCTACACAACCCGGTTTTAGGGTCTCGACTCCATCTTCGGGTGCGGTAAAAATCACTCCAAAATGCAGATATATGTATATCTTGGATTGATTTTTGTGGCTCGTGAAAGTGGGGCTGAGGCCCCTAAACGGGGTTGTGTAAACACTTCTGTAATAAAAATTAATGCAACTGTAGCTGTATTTACAATCAGGAACAATTTACAGAACAGTTGTGGATGCCCCATTGAAACAAATTTAGATAACAAGAAACTAACATCGAACTGGACAATATGTCGAGCACATCCTATAGTCTTTGTGTGGTTTTGCCAGTGTTTGCCTTGTTCTGTAGAGAATTCGATAATGGTTAAAGCTGTGCTAGAATGAAGGGCGCCAATGTTTTCCAGTGTAATTCTGTATCTGTTTCTTACGGCACATAACCAACTTTACATTCGAAAATAACGAGTTGAATCCAAGACGTCGGTTTGTAAAACGGCTCCATATAGATCACATATCGCCACCCCCCACGCACCCCCGCCTCTTTCCCACACATCTCATTCTACTAGGTGGTTATAATTAAAGTGCAGCTACTCACGGACGACCGGTGTGGGCTGTAATTATTGTACGGGAGCTAAGCTTTGTAGATATTCTAATGCGTAAAGGCGGAACCGATTAACGCTGGAAGAGAATTATTTCCAACTTTGGCCACCAGGTGCAAATCTGGCGCTGTGAATGAAAGAAAGACGTATAGAGATGTTTCTATATGTTATGGATCACAAACGGTACGTGGGCAGAAAAGGTCAAACTAGTGAGAAGGGCGTCTTCATTTTATTATTAAATACAGTTTCACAGTTTGTTGAATATGAACACGGGAGATGCCGACGAGATGCTGCACAGCGCCAGATTTGTATCTAGTGGCCATAACTGGAACTAATTTTTTTTCAGCGTAAGTCGCTTCCGCTCGGTTGGTTGCTTGATTTGGGGGAGGGGAGCAAACAGCGAGGTTATCGATCACATCGGATTAGGGAAGGATGGGGAAGAAAATCGACTGTGCCCTTCCAAAGGAACTAGCCGGGCATTTGCCTGAAGCGATTTAGGGAAATCATGGAAAATCTAAATTGAGGTGGCCGGACGTGGTTTTGAACCGTCTTCCTCCCGTATCCGAGTCCAGTGTGTTAACCACTGCGCTACCTCGCTCTGTCGGTTCCACATTAACGCATTAACATATTAACATATCTACCAAGATTCGCTAAAGAAAATAAAAGTAAAAAAAACTTAACTCCTCCCGCACAGGCCATGAAGGCCCAACAGTACCGGCTGGCCGCCGTGTCATCCTCAGATCACAGGCGTCACTGGATCCGGATATGGAGAGGCATGTGGTCTGCACACCGCTCTCCCGGCCGTATATTAGTTTCCGAGACCAGAGCCGCTACTTCTCAATCGAGTAACTCCTCAGTTTGCCTCACAAGGGCTGAGTTCACCCCGCTTGCCAACAGCGCTCAGCAGACCGGATGATCACCGATCCGAGTGCTAGCCCAGCTCGACAGCGCTTAACTTAGGTGATCTGACGGGAACCGGTGTTACCACTGCGTCAAGGGCATTGGCACCAAGCTTCGCTGCCATACCATAATTACAACCCACATTGGACCTCTGTGAGTTGCTTCACTATACGACGCCCTGGCACTTGACTTTTTAAGACCTGTGTATAACCCTGTATCATCGCCCACGGCGGGAGCAACCTTAGAAAAGCCAGTCAATACAATACGTACTTTTATTGAGACTGCACGCATCTCTCTAAATGTCCGCTAAGCAGTTCAAATGGCTCTGAGCACTATGGGACTTCTGAGGTCATCAGTCCCCTAGAACTTGGAACCACTTAAACCTAACTAACCTAAAGACATCACACACGTCCATGCCCGAGGCAGGATTCGAACCTGCGACCGTAGCGGTCGGGCGGTTCCAGACTGTAGCGCCTAGAACGGCTCGGCCACTTCGGCCGGCTCCGCTAAGCAGTCGTCGAGCGCAATTCACATGGTGATAAACTGCTGCTGTTGCGCCCCGCTTAACTGCGACTTGCCTGTCGGTGTACCGAGAAACAGAGGAGGCTGTTGACAGTGGTTTTACAGCCGTTTCCCGCAGCGGAGAAGAGTGACGTAGCCGTGGAACGCGCGCCTGCTGTCACGACACGCGGGTGCGCGCCGTGGCGGTCCGCGCCGCGGCATATAAACGGGCCGCCGGGTCGTGAGTGCGCACGAATTACTCGCGGACGGCCGAATGGCGCGCCAGCTCGCGGCATACGCTATGGCTATGCTCACGAATTCCGGGATCCGGGTTCACGTCTCCAGACGCTGCCCGTCGCGTGGCTACCGACTCTTTCAGCCACCAATTCGAAAATCTCTCATTCTGCCTGTAAGCAAATGGAGGAAAGAAAAATAGATGTATCGCAACCTCGGAAGAATACTACCACAGAGAAAAAAAATCGTTTGAAGTGCTCCAACATGACTTCACGGTTCGCCACAGCAAGAACAGCGTAGCTTCAGCGTTGCTGCTGGCAAGTGTGCATGGGATAATCAAGAAGGGCAGCACTTTCTGAGTTATGACACTATTCATGTATAATGTAGGTTGAGCATAATTTCTAAAATCATTGATTATTACAGTGTCGAGCAGTCTAAGGCGCTACAGTCATGGACTGTGCGGCTGGTCCCCGCGGAGGTTCGAGTCCTCCCTCGGACTTGGGTGTGTGTATTTATCCTTAGGATAATTTAGGTTAAGTAGTGTGTAAGCTTAGGGACTGATGACCTTAGTGTTGTGGATTGGCATGACAGCCAACCCACTATGAGAGGAAGCCGAAAGGCACGCGTTTTAGCTCACGCAGGCTGGCGTGAGGTCTGGAACAGGTCAAGGAAATGAGACTAACAAAAAACGTACGTAGCTGCTGGAATACTTAACTTTAATCCATAAATGGTGAACATCGCTCTTGACGGTACATGTTTACAGCATCAATAGTAACTGGTAATGGCGCTTTGCTAGGTCGTAGCAAATGACGTAGCTGAAGGCTATGTTAACTATCGTCTCGGCAAATGAGAGCGTAATTTGTCAGTGAACCATCGCTAGCGAAGTCGGCTGTACAACTGGGGCGAGTGCTAGGAAGTCTCTCTAGACCTGCCGTGTGGCGGCGCTCAGTCTGCAATCACTGATAGTGGCGACACGCGGGTCCGACGTATACTAACGGACCGCGGCCGATTTAAAGGCTACCACCTAGCAAGTGTGGTGTCTGGCGGTGACACCACACTTAGCAGTTAAGTCCCATAAGAGTTCACACACATTTGAACATATTTTTTTATTACAGTGTCTGACTTTATCAAATGCCTTTATGTCACATTACAATGTCCTTTAGACATGCACGTCTGTCTGAAGGAACAGACATTGTTTTAACGATTACAGCTGTTGTAAATATTACGAAAATTCGTGCTCTGCAGAATACACGAAAAAGAAAATTTCTGCTATAAAGACAGTTCGAACTGAATCCTTTTATGTCCGGAAAATTATTTCCGCATTATATCAGTCAATTTATGATTCTATTATTTCGTAAATTGTGTTCCTTAGAATGTACCTTATAATACACTCCTGGAAATTGAAATAAGAACACCGTGAATTCATTGTCCCAGGAAGGGGAAACTTTATTGACACATTCCTGGGGTCAGATACATCACATGATCACACTGACAGAACCACAGGCACATAGACACAGGCAACAGAGCATGCACAATGTCGGCACTAGTACAGTGTATATCCACCTTTCGCAGCAATGCAGGCTGCTATTCTCCCATGGAGACGATCGTAGAGATGCTGGATGTAGTCCTGTGAAACGGCTTGCCATGCCATTTCCACCTGGCGCCTCAGTTGGACCAGCGTTCGTGCTGGACGTGCAGACCGCGTGAGACGACGCTTCATCCAGTCCCAAACATGCTCAATGGGGGACAGATCCGGAGATCTTGCTGGCCAGGGTAGTTGACTTACACCTTCTAGAGCACGTTGGGTGGCACGGGATACATGCGGACGTGCATTGTCCTGTTGGAACAGCAAGTTCCCTTGCCGGTCTAGGAATGGTAGAACGATGGGTTCGATGACGGTTTGGATGTACCGTGCACTATTCAGTGTCCCCTCGACGATCACCAGTGGTGTACGGCCAGTGTAGGAGATCGCTCCCCACACCATGATGCCGGGTGTTGGCCCTGTGTGCCTCGGTCGTATGCAGTCTTGATTGTGGCGCTCACCTGCACGGCGCCAAACACGCATACGACCATCATTGGCACCAAGGCAGAAGCGACTCTCATCGCTGAAGACGACACGTCTCCATTCGTCCCTCCATTCACGCCTGTCGCGACACCACTGGAGGCGGGCTGCACGATGTTGGGGCGTGAGCGGAAGACGGCCTAACGGTGTGCGGGACCGTAGCCCAGCTTCATGGAGACGGTTGCGAATGGTCCTCGCCGATACCTCAGGAGCAACAGTGTCCCTAATTTGCTGGGAAGTGGCGGTGCGGTCCCCTACGGCACTGCGTAGGATCCTACGGTCTCGGCGTGCATCCGTGCGTCGCTGCGGTCCGGTCCCAGGTCGACGGGCACGTGCACCTTCCGCCGACCATTGGCGACAACATCGATGTACTGTGGAGACCTCACGCCCCACGTGTTGAGCAATTCGGCGGTACGTCCACCCGGCCTCCCGCATGCCCACTATATGCCCTCGCTCAAAGTCCGTCAACTGCACATACGGTTCACGTCCACGCTGTCGCGGCATGCTACCAGTGTTAAAGACTGCGATGGAGCTCCGTATGCCACGGCAAACTGGCTGACACTGACGGCGGCGGTGCACAAATGCTGCGCAGCTAGCGCCATTCGACGGCCAACACCGCGGTTCCTGGTGTGTCCGCTGTGCCGTGCGTGTGATCATTGCTTGTACAGCCCTCTCGCAGTGTCTGGAGCAAGTACGGTGGGTCTAACACACCGGTGTCAATGTGTTCTTTTTTCCATTTCCAGGAGTGTATTTCCTTTTAAATGTTCAAATGAGTGTGAAATCTTATGGGACTTAACTGCTAAGGTCATCAGTCCCTAAGCTTACACACTACTTAACCTAAATTATCCTAAAGACAAACACACACACACACACATACATGCCCGAGGGAGGACTCGAACCTCCGCCGGAACCAGCCGCAGAGTCCATGACTGCAGCGCCCTAGACCGCTCGGCTAATTCCGCGCGGCTGTTCCTTTTAAACTGTATTAATTTTCATACATTATGATTTTTCATTTTGTACGTTTCTAATAAAAAAAAATTCAGTAGAACGAATAACCAATGCAAGTTGTAAATTAAAAAGTAAACATTTACAACTTGGACTGGCTTTTTGTTCTGCTGATTAGTGGAAGCTACTCCAGCATGCTGGAAGTTCTTCAAACAATTCTACTAGCTTTTTATTTTTTATTCTAACGTAAGAATTACTTTTGCCTGATGGAAGTTCGAATGTCGTATTGTACTATAGTAAGTTAAGCAATATACAGGGTGTCTCATTTATCTTGACCCCCCCAAATAACTGTTTGTCTAGATGCAAATTACAAAATGTTTCAAGCAAATGCTCTTTAGCCGTCAGGGGAATATCAGTCGGAAACATTGCCTTCGTTGTAGCTTTGTTTTTTTACAAAGATATGAACAGCGGTATGACTTTTTAAAATGGCATCCTGTATTTTTTATTCGGTAATTCATTTCCTCTCCTAAACACCAAAAATGTATCACAGTGTACCATTGACTGAAACACAACGTTATTAATTTCATAACACAACATTGACTTTGAGCACGGGAACACAAACTCGTCCACTTGCTGGAGTTGTTAGAAAACAAATGAAAACGAATACAACAATAACACAAAATTAACTTTGACTCTCCAGTACCACTGCCCAGGAGAAGAACATTCAAAGGTGCTCAAAGTGGTGACCCTGGACACCGATACACTGGTGCACTCGTTGAATGAAATAATTTTTTACTGCTTCCAGTGTTGCCTGCTGAAGAGAATTACAAGCAAGCACCATACGTTCCTGCATGTCCTCTGGAGTTGTTGAAGCATCGCAATAGGCAACGTCTTGAATGAATCCCCAAAGGAAAAAGTGCAGAGGTTTTAAATCAGGTGATTTAGCAGGCCAAGTAACTGTTCCCCCTAGACCAATCCATCGCCGGCCGCGGTGGTCTAGCGGTTCTAGGCGCGCAGTCCGGAACCGCGCGACTGCTACGGTCGCAGGTTCGAATCCTGCCTCGGGCATGGATGTGTGTGATGTCCTTAGGTTGGTTAGGTTTAAGTAGTTCTAAGTTCTAGGGGACTGATGACCACAGTAGTTGAGTCCCATAGTGCTCAGAGCCATTTGAACCATTTTGAACCAATCCATCTGGCAGGATAACTTCGGTTCACGCAAGGCATTATGTGCTGGACATCAATCGTGTTGATACTGCATAAGCATTCTGGTTCTTAGCGGCACATCATCCAGAGGAGGAAGAAGAAATCGTCTGAGGAAGTTGGCATACGCTGTGCCGTTTAAACTACCATTGATGAAATAAGGGCCAATAATTGTCGTACCAAACATCCCACACCAGACGTTAACTCTCCATTGACGCTGATCTTCCACCTGTCTAAGCCATCGTCGGTTGTCGCTGGACCAATAATGAATGTTCCTTGTATTTACCTGTCATTTGTTTGAGAAAGAACGTTCATCGGTAAATAGAACATTGGAGAAGAAGTTCTGATTAGCGAGGATTTGCAGCTGTGCCCACTGACAGCACTGTACACGATTCTGGAAATCATTCCCATGCAGTTTTTGATGTAGGTGTAGGCCTACATGCTAAGGATGGAACCGGTGACGTGTAAGAATACGATGTACACTGGTTTTAGGAATGCCAATCTCGTGTTGAAGCTGTCGTGTGCTCACATGTGAATTCATAGTAACGGAAGCGAGAACAGTAACTTCGGCAGCTTCGTCTGAGCGAGTGCTATGACGATTGCGTTGTCGTGGGTTGAAACTTCCCGTTTCCTGAAGCGTTGCAGCAAGACGAGGAAACGTCCGTCGGGAAGGTGGGTTTTTGTCAGGAGACCGCTCTCTGTACAATTCCGCTGCCTGCGTAGCATGTCGCCTACCTTCAACAACAACAACAACAACAACAATAAAAGAAACGTTACGTCGATGCAGTTTGTAGGAAGGACAGCTTTTGCTGTATGCCTACTCTACGTAACAGTATTTAAAAGGACTAATCTACTGTGCTAAATGTACCTGTACATAAGAAAACAGTATTGCAATTACTCTTCTGCTAACTTACATTCCCCATAGATGAGTATCATTTCTACCTTCTCTTCGTTGATATACATTCTACTCACACAACTATTCAACTGACGATGGTTGACGGAATGACGGGTGTGCATTCTACTTACGTTTCCATTTGTCCTCTGTCAACGTCAGCACGTGGATGTGCTTCATTACCCCGAGTACCTGCATTAAGCGCTGGGAGCGCCAACGTCAATGTTGCCTTATGTAATTAACAACAAGGTGTTTCAGTGAATGGTACGCTGTGATACATTTTTTAGTAGCTCTTTAGGAGAGGAACTGAACTACCGAATAAAAAATACAGAATGTCATTTAAAAAAGTCATACCACTGTTCATATCTTTGTAAAAAACAAAGCTATAGCGAAGACAATGTTGCTGATTGATGTCCCCCTGACGGCTAAAGAACATTTGCTTGAAACATTCTGTAATTTGCATCTGGACAAACAGTCATTTAGGGTGGTCAAGACAAATGGGACACCCTATGTACATAATTTGTGGTGCGAAAGTGGCAAAATTATTACATGAGGTATCATATCAGAAACGAAAAGCAAGGAAAATGACACAACTCAAATAACTAATTAATAATTACCTGATAACACATGATATCCGACGATAACAGAGCTGTGTGTCCCTATTACTGTCGTACAGCTTATAATAGAATTTACTGAAAAAATACTTACGTCACATTTGAAGTAAACTAATAATATTCCTTGTATAGAATTCCTTAAGTTGATTTTTCTCAAATTTTGCATAGTTGAATTGAAGCACTGTTCCTGCTGGGGTGCGATATGGTTATTTGAGAAAAGATCCTCAGTGATTGTACAACAAACTTTACTGTCGATTTATGCAGGAAATTTATATATCCATCAGAAAATGATGGATATATAAATGTCCTGTACAAATCGACAGTAAAGTTTTATATAACTATCTTCAGATGTTTAGAGATAGAAAAACTAAATGAGCATCCTTCAAAGAACCGAAGATACACAACGCTGCTTTTACAACAAATCTAAATCGGGTATTTGAAGGTTACCCATTTATTTTTTCTAGCTCTAAACATCTGAAGATAGCTCGATGGAACTGGAACCAGTCATAACTTTATATACACAACGCTGCCCTTACAGAATACCTAAATCATGTACCAGAATGTTTTACAGCAAGTCGGTTATAAGAGTATTCCGTCGTGTTCTGTAAGCAATATGTGTGTAGATGCTACGAGGTAGAAGTGTTTTAGCACTCACGCTCTTAACACACTATCTGAACAAAGGTATCCGAGCAACTATTAGTGGACATTAATATGAGGTATGTCAATCCACTGCCTTTATGGAGGCTGGAACACTATTGGTGAAACTTTCAGTGAGGTGTCGGGATGTCTGTGCAGGAATGTGAGATGATCTTGCTCAAGAGTCGAAACTAGAGAAATTGATGATGTAGGACGCAGGATTGGCAGCAAAGTCGACCCTCTGATTCATCCCAAACGTATTTCGCTGGCTGCAGGTGACGCACTGGACGGGTTAGCAGAGTTCAGGATTGTTATTGTCCACAAACCATTGCCTCACAAATGTTGCTTTATGACACATTGTGCAATGTCAAGCTCGTACAATCATCAGGTCTCAACTGTCCCTCAACTGTACGCAAGACATTGCTCTAAAATGTATTCATAACGTTCCACATTTAACGGTTACTTAAACACAATAAGGGAACCACTCCCTCAGCACGAAAAACATCCCCTTACCGTAACTCCACCTCGTCCCTACATCACTGTTGCACGTTTGCATGCTTACAATCAAAATCCTGGTGGTTACATCGTCTATTAATGCACTACCAATCCACATTAGCAAAGGCATATATCGCGTTTACGTAAACCGACGGTCTTGCAATGCTAATCGCTGAAAAATGTTACCCAGACGAAAGTATTCCCGAAATGTTATTACCTTACTTTAATTATTTTCTGGCGTTGCGATATTTTTCTAGTCAATGTATATAATTGCAGATTAGTTAAACATGTACTTCTAGAGAGTACTTCTTTTGATGCTACATTAAAATTAAAATTTTAAAATTTCGTGTTGATTGGGTATATTATTGCGGCTGTTGCAGTGAACAAGTTTTAATGCTTTAAAAGTTTTAAGTATACTGGAAAGTGCGTACATGATTAAAGTATATCGTTGATCAGCGACAAAAATTTAGAAAGTATGTATTTAGATCGGCAGACGTAGCTGATGACGCAGGTCTATATCCCTCATTAAGCACTTCCTCTCACCCTTGTGCGGCTACCTTCCGTGGTCTACGGGGAGCGCCTTTTATCAGTAATCTACAAGTCATCGCTCCTGGATTCGAAACCAGCAACTGCTTAAATTTTGATTAATAATCAGAATTGGCGGCCGAAGACTTCCATCATAAGAAGCCGTCCTCATTTTGCCAACGACCTTTTCAAAGATGGCAGAGTAGCGGACAGAGGTTCAGAGCACTCTCTTGTCCTTGGGGTTAAAAACTGCTCCTAATGGCGTAAGAATCAGCAATGATCAACGATGTGAGGATGCAGAAGGCAATGAAAGCCACATACTTGTATCCACAGGATATGTAGCCTGTAACTGAAAAAAAAGTGTCGTGACGATCCCTCCAATGGCAAAATATACCGGAATAGTCCATCCTTGACATATCTAGGTGCGGACTGCCAAGAAGGTGACCATGAGAAAAAGATTGAATACCCAACAAAAGGATGACATTGTAAGAGTCGGAGTCGGGGAGTGGAATGTCAGAAGTTTGAACGTGGTAGGGAGACTAGAAAATCTGAAAAGGGAAATGAAAAGGCACAATCAAGGTACAGACTATGTGATCAAAAGTATCAGGTCACCTTGCGAAAAATGACTTACTAGTTCGTGGCGCCCTCCATCGGTAATGCTGGAATTCAGTGTGGTGTTGGTCCACCCTTAGCCTTGATGACTGCTTTCTCTCCCGCAAGCATACATTCAGTCAGGTGCTGGAAGGTTTATTGGGCAATGGCAGCCCATCTTCACGGAGTGCTGCACTGAGGAGAGGTTTCGATGTCGGTCTGTGAGGCCTGGCACGCAGTCGGCGTTCCAAAACATCCCAAAGGTGTTCCATAGGATTCAGGTCAGGACTCTGTGCAGGTCAGTCCATTACAGGGATGTTATTGTCGTGTAACCACTCCGCCACAGGCCGTGCAATATGAATAGGTGCTCGATCGTGTTGAAAGATGCATTCGCCATCCCCGAATTGCTCTTCGACAGTGGGAAGTAAGAAGGTGCTTAAACCATCAATATAGGCCTGTGCTGTGATAGTGCCACGCTAAACAACAAGGGGTGCAAGCCGCCTCCATGGAAAACACGACCACACAATAACACCACCGCCTCCGAATTTTACTGTTGGCACTACACACGCCGGCAGATGACATTCACCGGGCATTCGCTATACCCACACCATGCCATCAGATCGCTACATTGTGTACAGTGATTCGTCACTCCACACAACGTTTTTGCACTGTTCAATCATCCAATGTTTATGCTCCTTACACCAAGCGAGGCGTCGTTTGGCATTTACTGGCGTGATCTGTGGCTAATGACCAGTCGCTCGACCATGAAATCCAAATTTTCTCACCTCCCGCCTAACGGTCATAGTACTTGCAGTGTATCCTGTTGTAGTTTGGAGTTCCTTTGTGGTGGTCTGGATAGATGTCTACCTATTACACATTACGGACCTTTTCAACTGTCGGCGGTCTCTCTCAGTCAAAAGACGAGGTCGGCCTGTACGCTTTTGCACTGTACGTGTCCCTTCAAAGTTCCACTTCACTATCACATCGGAAGCAGTGGACCTAGGGATGTTTCGGAGTGCGGAAATTTCGCTTGCAGACGTATGACACAAGTGACACCCAAATACCTGACCACCTTCAAAGTCCGTGAGTTCCGCGGAGCGCCCATTCTGCTCTCTCACGATGTCTAATGACTACTGAGGTCGCTGATAAGGAGTACCTGGAAGAACGTGGCAGCAAAATGCACCTAATATAAAAAAAGTAATATTTTTGGGGGTGTCCAGATACTTTTGATCAAACAGTGTAGTAGGTCACAATGAAGTGAAACGGTAAGAAGACAAAGATTTCTGGTCGGAAGAGTATAGGGTAATATCAAGAGCACCAGAAAATGGTATACCTGGAGTAGGATTTGCTCTGAAAGTAGCGTAGAGAGTGTGTTACTGTGAACAATTCAGTGATAGCGTTGCTCTTGTCAGAAACGACAGCAAACCAACACCGACAACGGTAGTTCGGGTATACATGCCGACGTCGCAAGCTGAAGGTGAAGAGATAGAGAAAGTGTAAAAGGATATTGAAAGGGTAATACAGTACGTAAAGGGAGATGAAAATATAATAGCCATGGGGGAACTGGAATGCAATTGCAGGGAAGGAGTGGAACTAGAGGTTACATAAGAATATGAGCTTGTTACAAGGAGTGAAAGAGGAGAAAACTAATTGAGTGCTCTAATAAATTTTAGCTAGTAATAGCGAATACTCTGTTCAAGAATCACAAGAGGAAGAGATATAATTGGAAATGGCTTGGTAATATGGGAAGATTTCAGTTAGATTACATCACGGTTCGACGTACCCAGGAGCAGATATAGACTCAGATCACAGCGTAGTAGTGATGAAGACTAGACTAAAGTTTAAGAGATTAGTCACGAAGAATCTATGTAAAGAAGTGGGACATGAAGGGAGTATGGAATGTAGACAGTAAAGTTGAACAGGAATTTACATCTCTAAAAAGGGTAATCACAGAACTTGGCCGGCCGTTGTGGCCGAGCGCTTCTAGGCGCTACAGACTGGAACCGCACGACCGCTACGGTCGCAGGTTCGAATCCTGCCTCGGGCATGGATGTGTGTTATGTCCTTAGGTTAGTTAGGTTTAAGTAGTTCTAAGTTCTAGGGGACTGATGACCTCAGAAGTTAAGTCCAATAGTGCTCAGAGCCATTTTTTGAACAGAACTTGGAAAGGTAAATATAGGTACAAAGAGGATAACTGCGAAGAAAACATGGGTAACAGAAGAAACAGTTCAGTTGATCCATTAAAAAAGACAATACAAAAATGTTCAACGAAATGTAGAATCCAGAAATATAAGTCGCTGAGGAATGAAATATATAGGAAGTGTAGGGAACCTAAGGCGAAATGGCTGCAGGAAAAATGTGCAGAAATCGAAGAAGAAATGATTATCGGAAGGACTGACTCAGCATATGGAAAAGTCAAAACAAATTCCGCTTAAATTAAAAGCAAGGGTGGTAGCATTAAGACTGCAATGGGAATTTCACTATTAAATGCAGAAGAAAGAGCGATAGGTGGAAAGAGTAGATTGAAGGCCTCTATGAGGGGGAAGATTAGTCTTATGTGATAGAAGAAGAAACAGGAGTCGATTCAGAAGAGGTAGGGAATTCAGTATTAGAATCAGAATTGAAGGAAGCTTAGGAGGACGTAAGATCAAATAAGGCAGAAGGGTAGATAACATCCTAACAGAATTTTTAAAACCATTGGGAGAAGTGGCAACAAAACGACTATTCACGGCCGAGTGTAAAATGTATGAGTCTGGCGACATACCATCTGACTTTCGGAAAAATGTCGTTCACACAGTTCCGAAGAGTGCAAGAATTGACAAGTGCGAGAAGTACTGGACAACCAGCCTAACAGCTGATGCATCAAAGCTGCTTGCAAGAATAATACACAGAAGAATGGAAAAGGGGCGTTGTAGGGCCCCTTAGAGGCTGCCAAGAAGAGGACGAAAGCCAATGCACACTCCATGTGCGTACCAGATGGAGTCATGCCAGATGTGAAACGGGTGATCCCAGATGCCATGAATACCACAGGGTGCAGCCAGCTGCAGGCAGTGGCTCACGTCGCTATCAATGATGTGTGTCGCTTTGAATCAGAAGAGATTCTCTCTGGTTTCAAACGGCTAACAGAAATGGTAATGGCTGCCAGTCTCTTGCTTGCAAGATGAAAGCAGAGCTGTTGGATAGACCATCAGTGACAGAGCACCTCGTGTTCCTGCAACTAAGAAGACGAGTACATCTTTCGTTTGTTGTATATTTTTACGAGCTTCAAGTGGGAGCGACTGCAGTAATGGATAAGAACTCTGATTGCAGTGTACAGATGCGAGCTGAATTGGCGACCCTTCCCTCACAGCTTCAGGCTGCGTTGACTTCCATCACAGAGCTTGAGGCTGCTGCCAAGGCACATCACTGTGGGGGGGGGGGGGGGGGAGGGCGGACACGGGGATGCGAGAGATGTGGAGCACATCCCACATGTCCCCCATTCAGTCAACTGCTGTGGCCGCCCTGGGTACTGCCTGCACTGAGGTTGATCCCTCACCTGTGGTTGAGTGGCAGACCATTCCAAAGTCTGGCAGGCAGTGAAAAACTTCCCAAGGGGCCGATCGTAGGGCCTCCCCAGTTCGTTTGGCGAACAGTTTTCTGGCGTTATCTGTGGCTGACGATGTCTCTGAGCCGAATGCAGTCGTCCACCCTGTTAAAGAGGGAGCTTCTGGGCCTATGAGATCTGGGCGTTCACAGAGGGTGGGTTTGCTGGTATTTGGGATATGAAACGTTAGGCGCTTAATGGGGCCCCTTAGGAACATGGCTGCCAAGGAGTGGAAGGGAGCCAGCGTGCATTCCCTGTGCATACCGGGGGGGAGTCATTCCGTATGTGGAAAGGCTGCTTCCGGATGCCATGAAGACTACAGGGTGCAGCCAACTGCAGGTCGTGGCTCATGTCGGTACCAGTGACGTATGTCGCTTTGGATAGGAGGAGATTCTACCTGGTTTTGGGCGGCTAGCGGAAATGGTAAAGACTACCAGTCTTGCTTGCGAGATTAAGGTGGAGCTTGCCATCTGCAGCATTGTCGATAGAACCAACTGTGGTTCTATGGTGCAGACCCGAGTGGAGGGTCTGAATCAGAGGCTCAGGCGATTCTGTGATCATGTAGGCTGCAGATTCCGTGCCATCGGACGGTAGGTTTCCGAGTTCCTCTTAATAGGTCAGTAGTCCACTACACACATGAAGCGGCTACACGGGTAGCGGGGGCTGTGTGGAAGGGACTGCGCCTTTTTTTTTAGGTTAGAGGGCCCCAAGGAACCACAGAAAGGGCGTCCGTTTAAAAGGTGATAGGTAAAACATAGGAACTTAGTTGTAGAAACGATCGGTATTGTAGTTGCAAAATGTGGCAGCAGTATTGGGAAAGAACAAGAACTCCAAGCCCTAATAGAAAGCACTGAAGCTCAAATAGTTATAGATACAGAAAGCTGGCTAAAGCAGGAAATAAGTTCATATGGATTTTTTCTAACGGTCTAATAGTGTTCAGAAAGGACAGATTAAATACAATTGGTGGTGGAGTATTTATTGCTGTCAGAAGTTGTTTGCCTTGTAGTGAAATTGAAGTAGATAATTCCTGCGAAATTGTATAGGTACAGGTTACACTTGGCAATCGGACTAAACTATTAATTGGGTCGTTTTATCGACCCCCCGACTCAGAAGATACAGTTGCTAGACAGTTCAAAGAAAACTTGGGTCTCATTTTAAATAGCTACCCCACTAATACAATTATAGTCGGTGGTGACTTTAATCTACCCTCGATATGCGTTTAAGGCCGGCGGCAGGCATAAAATGTCATCCGAAATTGTACTGAATGATTTCTCAGAAAATTATTTTGAACAATTAGTTCTTGAGGCCACTCGAAGCGTAAATGGTTGCGAAAGCATAACTGACTTCTTAGCAACAAATAATCCTGGACAAATAGTGACTATCGTGATGAATACATGGATTAGCGACCACAAGGCAGTAGCTGATAGGCTGAATACTGTAACTCCTACAACCATCAAAATGAAACGCAAAGTATATCTATTAAAAAAAGCTCATAAAAATGCTCGTAACGCCTGTTTAAGAGACAGTCTGCACTCCTTCCGATCTGATGATGTAAGCGTAGAAAAGTTGTGGAATGACTTCAAAGAGATAGCATCGACAGCAATTGAGAGATATATACTACATAAATCAATATGTGATGGTACTGATTCCCCGTGGTACGGAAAACGAGTCAGATCGCTGTTGCAGAAGCAGCGAAAAAAGCATGCCAAAGTTAAAAGAACACAAAATCCCCAAGACTGGCAAAGTTTTGCAGAAGTTCGAAAGATAGTGCGTACTTCAATGCGAGATGCTTTCAGTAACTTCCACAACGAAACTCTCTCCAAATCTGGCAGAACACCCAAAGAGATTCTGGTCATACATAAAGCACACCACTGGCAAGACGCAATCAATACCTTCACTGCGGTATAGCAACGGTGAAGTCACTGATGACATTGCCACTAAAGCAGAGTTATTAAACAGAGTTATTAAACAGAGTTATTAAACAGAGTTATTGAACACGATTTTCCGAAACTCCTTTACCAAAGAAGATGAAGTAAATATTTCTGAATGCCAGTCAAGAACAACTGCCAAGATGAGAAACATAGAAATAGATATCCTCGGTGTCGCAAAGCAGCTTAAATAATTTAATAAAAGCAAGGCTTCCGGTCCAGATTGTATACCAGTCAGGTTCCTTTCAGAGTAAGCTGATACAACAGCTCCATATTTAGCAATTACATACAACCACTCGCTCACGAAAAGATCCGTACCAAAAGACTGGATAAATGCTCGAGTCACACCAATACCCAAAAAGGGAAGTGGGAGTAATCCGTTGAATTACAGGCCCATATCACTAAAGTCGATTTGCAGTAGGGTTTGGGAACATATACCGTATTCGAACATTTTGAACTACCTCGAAGAAAACGATTTATTGACATGTAGTCAGCACGGATTCAGAAAACATCGTCCTTGCGAAACGCAATTAGCTCTTTATACTCATGAACTAATGAGTGCTATCGACAGGGGATGTCAAATTGATTCGATATTTATAGATTTCCGGAAGCCTTTCGACACCGTTCCTCACTATCGTCTTCCAACCAAACTCCGTGCCTATGGAATATCGCCTCAGTTGTGCGACCGGATTCGTTATTTCCCGTCAGAAAGGTCACAGTTCGTAGTAATAGACGGAAAGTCATCGAGTAAAACAGAAATAATATCCGGCGTTCCCCAAGGAAGTGTTACAGGCCCTCTATGGTTCCTGATTTATATTACCGACATAGGAGACAATCTGAGTAGCCGTCTTAGATTGTTTGCAGGTGATGTGTCATTTAACGTCTTGTGAAGTCATCAGATGACCGAAACGAATTGAAAAATGATTTAGCTAAGATATCTGTATGGTGCGAAAAGTGGCAACTGTCCCTGAATAAAGAAAAGTGTGAAGTTATTCACATGAGTACTAAAAGAAATCCGCTAAATTTCGATTACGCGATAAGTCACACAAATCTGAAAGCTGTAAATTCAACTAAATACTCTGGGATTACAATTACAAAGACCCTAAATTGGAACGATCACATAGATAATATTGTAGGTAGGGCCAACCAAAGACTGAGATTCATTGCAGAACACTTAGAAGGTGCAACAGGTCTACTAAAGAGACTGCTTACACCACGCTTGTCCGCACTATTCTGGAGTATTGCTGTGCGGTGTGGGATGCGCATCAGATGGGAGTGACGGATGACATCGAAAAAGAACAAAGAAGGCCAGATCGTTTTGTATTATCGCGAAGTAGTGGAGATAGTGCCACAGACATGATACGTGAATTGGTATGGCAATCATTAATACAAAAGCATTTTTCGTTGCGATGGGTTCTGCTCATGAAATTTCGATCACTAATTTTCTCCTTCGATTGCAAAAACATTCTGTTGGCACCCACCTACATAGGGAGAAATGATCATTACGATAAAATAAGAGAAATCAAAGCTCGCACAGAAAAATTTAAGTGCTCGTTTTTCCCGCGCGCCGATCGAGAGTGGAACGGTAGCGAGACAGCCAGGCACTTTATTGTAAATAGCAGAGTAATCACGTAGATGTAGATGTAGAAAGACCATTTTCACAATAGTCGACAGGATCGATTGCGGGCCTCTGGTGGAAAGCTGAATGAAGGGTCTGAATCAGAGGCTCAGACTGTTCTGCGACCGTGTAGACTGCGGATTCCTCGACTTGCGCCAAAGGCTGGTTGGTTTTCGGGTTCGGCTGAGTAGGTCTGGAGTCCACTATACGCAGAAGGCGGCTACACGGGTAGCAGGGTCTGTGTGGCATGGACTGGGTGGATTTTTTAGTTAGAGGGTTTTGGGAAAACACAAAAAGGACTTCAGTGACAAAGGGTGCAGGCCGAACACAGAAAGAACGTAGATACAGAAACCATCGTTATAACATTTGTAAATTGTCGGAGCTATGTTGGGAAAGTACCAGAGCTCCAAGCGCTAATAGAAAGCACCGATGCTCAAATTGTTATAGGCACTGAAGGATGGGTAAAGCCGAAGATAAGCTAAGCTGTAATTTTTGCGAAGAACCTAACGGTGTTCCGAAAGGATAGGCTAATCGCGGTTGGCAGTGGGTGTTCGTTGCTGTTAGAAATAGTTTGTCTTGTCGTGAAATTGACGTAGATAGTTACTGAGAGTTAATATGGGCAGAGGTCATTGTTAGAAACCGGAATAAAATAAAAATTGTATCCGATTATCGACGTCTCAATTCAGATGATACAACTGCTAAAAGGTTCACAGAAAACGAGTTTGATTTCAAATACGTACCCGATTCATAAGATTATATTTGGCGGTGAGTTTAATTTACCCTCGATATGTTGGCGAAAATACATGTTTAATTCCGGAGGCATACATAAAGCATCATCCGAAAATGTGCTAAACTCATTCTCTGAAAATTATTACGAGTAGTTAGTTCATGACCCCACGCGAATAGTAAACGGTTATGAAAACACACTTACCTCTTAGCAACAGATAATAACGAGCATGAAAACGGATACAGGGATTAGTGAACACTGGGTTGTCGTAGCGAGAATATAAACGAAAAATAGATCTATTCAAAAAAGCATATAAAAATTCAATTGACGCCTTCCTGAGAGATAATCTCCACTCCTTCTACAGTAACAGTATAAATGTAGATCAGACGTGGCTTGAATTCAAAGAAATAGTATCGGCAGTCGTCGAGAGATTTACACCAAAGAAATTAACTAACGACGGAGCTGATCCTCCTTGGTACACAAAACGGGTCAGAGCACTGTTGCAGAACAACGAAACAAACATACCACATTTAAACAGACGCAAAATCCCCTAGGTTGGCCATCTTTTACAGAAGCTCGAAATTTAGCGCGGACTTCAATGCGAGGTGCTTATAATAGTTTCCACAAAGAAACTTTGTCTCGAAACTTGGCAAAAAATCCAAAGAGATTCTGGTCGTATGTGAAGTAAGTTAGTGGCAAGAAACAAAGCGTTCTCTGTGCGATAGCAATAGAGATACTATCGAAGACAGTGCTGCCAAAGCAGAGTTACTAAACACAGCCTTCCGAAATTTCTTCACAAAAGAAGACGAAGTAAATATTCCAGAATTCTAATCAAGAACAGCTGCCAACATGAGTAAAGAAGAAGCAAATATCCTTGGAGGAGTGAGGCAACTTAAATCACTTAATAAAAGCGAGTCTTCTCGTCCAGATTGTATCCCAATTAGGTTCCTTTCAGAGTATGCTGATGCAGTAGTTCCATACTTAATCATATACAACGTTTCGCTCGACGAAAGATCCATACCCAAAGACTGGAAAGTTGCACAAGTCATACCAATATTCAAGAAAGGTAGTAGGAATAATCTACCAAATTACAGGCCCATATCATTAAAGTCGATACGCAGAAAGCTTCTGGAACATATATTGTGTACGAACATTATGAATTACCTCGAAGAAAACTGTCTATTGACACACAGTCAACATTTATTTAGAAAACATCGTTCTTGTGAAACACAACTAGCTTTTTACTCCCATGAAGTGTTGAGTGCTATTGACAAGGCATTACAGATTGACTCCGTATTTCTGGGTTTCGAGAAGCCTTTAACACGGTAACACACAACCGGCTTGTAGTGAAATTACGTGCTTATGGAATATCGTCTCAGTTACGTGACTGGATTCGTTGAATTCCTATCAGTGAGGTCGCAGTTCGTAGTAACTGATGAAAAGTCATCGTCAAAAACAGAAGTGATTTCTGGGGTTTCCCAAGGTAGTGTTATAGGCCCTTTGCTTTATCTACAGGCTGATTGTAATTAAACTTTCAAACCGCTGTAAAAATAATACCACTGGTCGGAATGTCGTCAATTAGCAGCGGAATATTATCGAAGAAGGGGGAAAGCGTATGGCAGAAAAAAATAAATAGTTACATAATGTAGCAATAGATAGCGCTGTATGCATCATAATTTAACAGTGGTCGACTACAAATGACAAATGAATCATACAGCAATGTCTAAACGGTACTAATCAGTGTGCACTGATGTACATCTGTGATACTGTTAGTTACATAAGCCCATCCACCATGGCAAGGTCATATGACATCGGATGGGAAAAATCGGTTTTTAATTGTCCTGAGGCCAAACACTGCGTAAAAAGCATCACCCACATCGGGTTTAATTGTGCTGAGGCCAAAACCCACATAAAAAGCATCAATCACATCGGTTTTATATTGACCTGAGGACAAAAAACCACACAAAAAGCATTAATCAAAGTCAAAGCGGACTGCTAATTTCCTTGTAACTGGCGCAAAACACATTCTCCATGCTGTCCACAGTTTTCTGCAACAAGCTGAAATCGAGAAACAGCCTGTTCCACAACTGATCGATGTGTTTTCAGGTTCATGTTCAGAATGTGTTGCGCAATGCGTACGTTCAATGCAGCTGAGTTTGCAATCGGATCACTGAACACAACATCTTTCAGATAGCCCCACAGCCAAAAGTCACACAGATTAAGATCAGGTAATAGGGACTGCCAGGCTGTAGGAAAATGGTGGTTGATAATTCTAGCAATCCCGAAATGGCGCTTCAGCATCTGCTTAACTGAGTTTGCAAATTGCGGATGTCTGCCACCTTGCACAAAAATGATCCCATCCACACATCCACGCTGTTGGAGAACTGGAATGCGCGAAAGACACTCATAGCGCTTACCAGTGACGGAACAGGTAGCAGGACGGGAAGCACCTGTCTCTTCGGAAAATTATGGCCCTATGATAGTTGATGCCGGAAACCCGCACCACCCAGTGACCTTTTCAGGATGAAGAGGTTAAAAAATGATTGGTTTTAAATAGCTATAAGCACTATGGAACTTAACATAAGTGATCAGTCACCTAGACTTAGAGCTACTTAAACCTAACTAACCTGAAGACATCACATACATCCATGCCCGAGGCAGGATTCGAACCTGCGAACGTAGCAGCAGCGCGGTTCCAGACTGAAGCGCCTAGAACCGCTCGGCCACCGCGGCCGGCTCGGATGAAGAGATTGTGGTTGATTTGCATGTGAATTTTCCGTTGCCCATATTCGACAATTTTGTTTATTGACATATCCTGTCTGATGGAAGGTGGCTTCGTCCACAAAATCTTCCACGGCCAATCACTGTCCAATTTCATGCGAGAAAGAAATTCTAAAGCAAAGGTCTCTCTTGCTGCCAGGTCAACAGGAAGGAACTCGTGCACACTGGTAATTTTGAATGTTTCATAGGATTTTACACACCGTGCTCACGGGTATGTCCAATGTTCAGACAATTCTCCATGCACAACACGTTTGCACACTACCACTCGTCTCCTCCTGCATTGCTGTAACCACTGCTTCCAATGATGTCGAACCAATTCGTTTTCTCCCTCTAACAGGTTGCACACCAAAAGAACCCGTCTTTTCGAATTTCCGAGTCATTTTATCCAGACACATGACAGTCCCCGGACCAACGCCCTTTGTCAAACCCTTTCCCTATCTGAAACTTCTGCAGAGCGAAGGGTGCACAGTCATCATTCTTGTACTACAGCTTTATAAGCAGTGCGCGATCCTTCATTAAGACAGTCATGGCGAACGTCGCAGACACCCATGGGGCAGTCCGTTGCTCATCAGCCAAACAGTTTTACAACATACATGAAAGGGGAACACTTACAAAAAAAGGTGGTGATAAAAGGGGGATATAAAAAACACAGCAAATTGTGATGATGGAAGTTGAAAAATACACTAATACAGGGACATACACATGGGGAACAATTAAAAAGTTGACATAAAGTTAAAAGAACACAACTGGCAATTTGTTAGTAGGTGGTTAATGTTTAACGTCCCGTCGACAACGAGGCCATAGAGACAGAGCGCAAGCTCTGGTTAGGGAAGGATTAGGAAGGAAATCGGCCGTGCCCTTTCAAAGGAACCATCCCGGCATTTGCCTGAAACGATTTAGGGAAACCACGGAAAACCTAAATCAGGATGGCTGGAGACAGGATTGAACCGTCGCCCTCCGGAATGCTAACCACTGTACCACCTCGCTTGGTAGGCAATTTGTTGCACACTTAAAATCACAGGAGTCAAACACAAGTTAAAAGTCAGCCACAGTATAAAAATTACACACAGCAAGACACTTAAAAAACAAAACCACTGGAAATGACAAAATAAAAAAACTGTTGGGGAGCTGCACAGGGACTGGAGAACAGAGAGGAAGGAAAAAGAGGGGATGGGGTATGGAGGCTGGGAGGAAGAGGAAAAGGGGGAGTCAGGGGGTGAACCAAGAGGCAGGAAACGGGTGGGGTGGGAGATGAAGTGGGAACACAAGGCAGGAGGGGGTACAGAGACACTGAAGTGGAACACAGGAGAGGGAGGGGGTGTAGGAAGGGGAAAGCCATTTAGGGAAAGGGAGGGGAAGGAGAGGGAGCCCTGAGGAGGAGGGAAGAGGAAGGTGGGGTTAGAATTGGTAGGAGGGTTAGCTGTCACGACGAAGCTCATCATCTGGGAGGGGTAGGTGCTGGAAGTTGCAGTGGGGAAGGATGTGGAGGGTGTGGAGATGGAGAGAGGGCATGACTCAACGGTAAAGGCGTGGTAACAGGCTGGGGGTGGAGAGCAAGGGGGATCAAGTCGGCAGACAAATATACAGAGTGTGGATGTGTTCAAGGAAAGGAGAAGGTGGGGGGAAGAGGATGAGCACATAGAGGATGCGTTTGGGAGACGGAAGGCAGATATGGAAGGCGAGGTGGGGTGCATGGTGTTCTAGGATTTGGAGGGCTATACATACAGGAGGTGGCACAAATCCATACTAACATTTTATTTACATATGGAACTCACGTTGAATATTTCTTTTTTTATTTTTATTTAATTTTATTTTCCTTTTCTCATACGATGCAGTGATCGCCAAATTGCAGACCGCAGCTCTGAGTCACAATTTATAACAATATGCACGTAGCAACTATCACCTGAATCCAAAGACGCCGACTAACGTTAAGAGTCTCTTAAGAGTGTAGTTTTTCTTCTCAGTAACAATCAAAAATACCTACAGGGACATTAAAATTTTAATATGTGCTTAATTTGATTTGACGTTGTTGAATAGAACCTGGGAGGGGCGGGAACCCAAGCAACGCTGACATAACAAAGGATAGGGCGGCTCAAGGATTTGAAGGTGTGTCCGGCCAGACAGGATTTTCGGGAGGCAGAGTCTGTTGTGGTCTCTGTGTTGGATTGTAAGGAGATTGAGAGTCAAGGTGAGGTGGCAGTCGAGGGTGAGGCCAAGGTATTTGAGGGCAGGAGTGAGGTGGATAGGATGGCCAGAACTGGTTAGATAGAAATCATGGAGACGGAAGGAGCAGGTTATGCGGCATATAATGATCGCCTGGGTCTTGGAGGGAATGATATGAAGGAACCACTGGTTACACCAAGTGGTGAACTGGTCAAGGTGTGCTTGGAGCGTACGTTGGGACCACTGAAGGGGAGGATAAAGGGCGAGGACGGCAGTGTCGTCAGCAAATTGGAGGAGGTGATCAGGTAAGGGAGGTGTGGGCATATCAGCATTGTACAGGAGATAGAGGAGAGGGGAAAAGACGGAGCCTTGGGGCCTGCCAGCAAAGGATTAGAATGCATGGAAGTTGGAATTGGGGATAGTGACATAGGAAGGACGATGGGAGAGGAAGGCAGCAACGAGACGGTCGAAATTGATAGGGAGAGCATAGGTCATAGGCGTTCTGGAGGTCAAGCGAAACAAAAATAGCGAAGCGATGGGAGTTAAGTTGGAAGGAGAGAAAACTGGTAAAATTCACATAAATGAGCCTTCGGTCACAATTTTTTAGTCTTATTAATCAGGTTTCAACACTTCTAAGAGTTCTTTAATCAGAATTTAGACATTTAAAGTGGTCTATAACATAATTACAAATTTATGGAAAAAAAATTTATATAAAAAGAATGTAAGTACTGACTAACACGCCGGCCGCGATGGTCTAGCGGTTCTAGGCGCTCAGTCCGGAACCGCGCGACTGCTACGGTCGCAGGTTCGAATCCTGCCTCGGGAATGGATGTGTGTGGTGTCCTTAGGTTAGTTAGGTTTAAGTAGTTCTAAGTTCTAGGGGACTTATGACCACAGCTGTCGAGTCAGATAGTGCTCAGAGCTATTTGAACCATTTTTTTTTAGACTAACAATACAAGACAAGGACAGTACTTACATGTCACCTATAAAATAAATAACAGGCCAGAAGGACTTAAGTCACAAAATATTTGAAAGGAATGTGTAAAGGCGAGCCTCTAAGGCATGCTCATATCTGTACAGCCATAGGTTGCAACCTGCAACAATCTGCGCAGTCGTCTTAGACTGTTTGCAGAGGATGCTGTCGTTTATCGACTAGTAAAGTCATCAGAAGATCAAAACAAATCACAAAACGATTTAAAAAAGATATCTGTATGGTGCGAAAATTGGCAATTGACCTAAATAACGAAAAGTATGAAGTCATTCACATGATATGAGTGCTAAAAGGAATTCTTTAAACTTCGGTAACACGATAAATTTGTAAAATCTAAAGGCCATATATTCAAATGAATACCTAGGAATTACAATTATGAACAACTTAAATTGGAAGGAACATATAGAAAATGTTGTGGGGAAGGCTAACCAAAGACTTCGTCTTATTGGCAAGACACTTAGAAAATGTAACAGATCTAGTAAGGAGACTACTTACACTACGCTTGTCCGGCCTCTTTTAGAATACTGCTGCACGGTGTGGGATCCTCATCAGATAGGATTGACGGAGTACATCGAAGTAGTTCAAACAAGGGCAGCGCCTTTTGTATTATCTCGAAATAGGGGAGAGAGTGTCACTGAAATGATACTGGATTTGGGATGGACATCATCAAAGCAAAGGTTTTTTTGGTTGCAACAGAATCTTCTCACGAAATTCCAGTCACCAAATTTCTCCTCCGAATGCAAAAAAATTTTGTTGGCGCCGACCTACAAAGTGAGAAACGATCACTATTATAAAGTAAGGGAAATCAGAGCTCCAACGGAAAGCTATAGGTGTCCGTTCTTTCCGCGCCCTATAGGCGATCGGAAAAATAGAGAATTGTGAAGGTGGTTCGATTAACCATCTGCCAGGTACTTGAGATTTGCATAGTATCCATGTACACGTAGATGCTGATTTAGAAAATTGAGGATGTGGTACATGACGATAAGTATGGCTCTAAGGAAGGTAAAGGTACCAGAGAGGCAACTCTGACGTTGCGGTTGATAATGGAAGCAAAACTAAAGAAAAATTAAGACGCGTTCATAGGATTTGTCGACCTAGTATCTGCGTTCTTCAGTGTAAAATGGTGCAACATGCTCGAAATGTTCAAAAATATAGGGATAAACTATAGGGAGAGACGGATAATATAAATATCTACAAGAGCCAAGAGTTGATGACCAAGATCGAAATGCTCGAATTAAGAAGATTGTATGTGAGGGGTGTAGTCTTTCGCCCCTACTGTTTAATCCGTACATCGGAGAAGCAACGATGGAAATAAAAGAAATGTTCAAGAGTCGAATTGAAATTCAAGGTGAAAGGATTTCAATAATACGATTCGCTAATGCCATTGGTAAGGCGTATGTAGAGGGTCCATACAAGGGCGATGTTCTTGAGGACAATATTATGGAAATGGAAGAGGATGTAGATGAAGATGAAATGGGAGATATGATACTGCGTGAAGAGTTTGACAGAGCACTGAAAGATCTGAGTCGCAACAAAGCCCCGGGAGTAGACAACAATCCATTAGAACTACTGACAGCCTTGGGAGAGCCAGTCCTAACAAAACTCTACAATCTAGTGAGCAAGATGTATGAGACAGGCGAAATACCATCAGACTTCAATAAGAATATAATAATTCCAATCCCAAAGAAAGCAGGCGTTGACAGATGTGAAAATTACCGAACTATCAGTTTAATAAGCCACAGCTGCTAAATACTAACACGAATTCGTACAGACGAATGGAAAAACTGGTAGAAGCCGACCTCGGGGAAGATCAGTTTGGATTCCGTAGAAATGTTGGAACACGTGAGGCAATACGAACCCTACGACTCATCTTAGAAGCTAGATAAAGGAAAGGCAAACCTACGTTCCTAGCATTTGTAGACTCAGGGAAAGCTTTTGACAATGTTGACTGGAATACTCTCTTTCAAATTCTGAAGGTGGCAGGGGTAAAATACAGGGAACGAAAAGCTAGTTACAATTTGTACAGAAGCCAGATGCAGTTATAAGAGTCGAGGGACACGAAAGGGAAGCAGTGGCTGGGAAGGGAGTGAGACAGGGTTGTAGCCTCTCCCCGATATTGTTCAATCTGTATATTGAGCAAGCAGTAAAGGAAACAAAAGAAAAATTCGGAGTAGGTATTAAAATCCATGGGGAAGAAATAAAAACTTTAAGGTTCGCCGATGACATTGTAATTCTGTCAGTGACAGCAAAGGACCTGGAAGAGCAGTTGAACGGAGTGGATAGTGTCTTGAAAGGAGGATATAAGATGAACATCAACAAAAGCAAAACGAGGATAATGGAATGTAGTCAAATTAAGTCGGGTGATGCTGCGGGAATTAGATTAGGAACTGAGACACTTAAAGTTGTAAAGGAGTTCTGCTATTTGGGGAGCAAAATAACTGATGACGGTCGAAGTAGAGAGGATATAAAATATAGACTGGCAATGGCAAGGAAAGCATTTCTGAAGAAGAGAAATTTGTTAACATCGAGTATAGGTTTAAGTGTCAGGAAGTCGTTTCTGAAAGTATTTGTATGGAGTGTAGCCATCTATGGAAGGGAAGCAAGGACGATAAATAGTTTGGACAAGAAGAGAATAGAAGCTTTCGAGATGTGGTGCTACAGAAGAATGCTGAAGATTAGATGGGTAGATCACGTAACTAATGATGAGGTACTGAATAGAATTGGGGAGAAGAGGAGTTTGTGGCACAACTTGACTAGAAGAAGGGATCGGTTGGTAGGACATGTTCTGAGGCATCAAGGGATCACCAGTTTAGTATTGGAGGGCAGCGTGGAGGGTAAAAATCGTAGAGGGCGACCAAGAGATGAATACACTAAGCAGATTCAGAAGGATGTAGGTTGCAGTAGGTACTGGGAGATGAAGAAGCTTGCACAGGATAGAGTAGCACGTAGAGCTGCATCAAACCAGTCTCTTGACTGAAGACCACAACATCAACAACAATGCCTTTGGTATCCTGAGTGGAAGTGAAGAATAATTACATGACCTGCTGAATGAAATGAACATTCTAATGTGTACAGAATGTAGAGTGAGAGTAAATCGAGGAAAGACGAAATTAAGGAGAAGTATCAGAAACGAGAACAGGGAGAAAATTAACATCAGGATTGATGTTCATGAAGTAGATGAAGTTAAGGAATACTACTACCTAGGCAGCAAAATAATCAGTGACAAACGGAGAATACCTGCACTGGCAGAAAGGGTATTCCTGGACAAGAGAAGTCTACTGGTATCAGACAGTGGCATTAGTTTGAGGAAGAAATTTCCAGACGAATGTTGAAAATAGAATGGACTGATAAGGTAAGGAATGATGAGGTTCTGCGCAGAATGGGAGAGGGAAGGAATATGTGTAAAACACTGAAAAGAAGAAGTGAAAGGGTACGGGACATTTGTTAAGACATCGGGTAATGACTTCCATGGTACTAGAGGAAGCTAAACAGGACAAAAACTGTAGTCAAAGACAGGGATTCGAATACATCCAGAAAATAATTGATGACGCACGTTGCAAGTGGTACTCTGAGATGAAGAGGTTGGCACAGGGTAGGAATTCGTGGCAGGCCGCATCAAACAAGTCAGAAGACATGACTCATAAAAAAATATCCTGCATTTTCCCTGATGCGCCTAGAAGACAACAATGGTCTGAAGACTGCAGCCTTTGGCCGGGCACCGCGCAGGGGAGCCTAACACAGCATTCATGTCACAGCCATAAATGTATACAATATAGGTGGACAGTAGAATAAATAAAAGAAGAGCTTTATTTTTCCAGTGATTTGGAGGAAAGCTGATTATAACGCACCGTTCTGTCAACAACCAGATCTTTAGACACGGAACACAGTTCAGATTGGAGAATGACAGGACAGGAATCCGGCCCTGCCTTGTAAATGGAACCATCCCGTCATGCTCTCAGTCGGTTCAGTGAGCCACGGAAAATGTACTCTGAAGCCATATAGTAGCTGAATGCTCCAGTTTTTTTTTCTCGAAGACACATTGAATTTTGCTTGTACTTCAACAAACCTGATCTCCTTTGTTGAAATAAGTGTTTACGGTTTTCTTCATTTAGGCTCATCTACCGCCCTTGATAATGAACAGGTTGCGTTTTGTACGTTCTCATTCAATGAAACAAGTGTTAGCTTATTCTAAAATTCTGAAATAGACACCGAGAACTGAGGAGACCATTCTAACAAGGATTTTGAACTGTCGGTTTTGGTTTGCTATCGATTCTGAATAGAACAACCGTATCACTGAACTGTTCATAATAAATTACTCTCTGCCCCACCTTTCTATTCATAAGGAATCCAACTCCTGTTATACCATTTTCTGATGCTGTTATTACCCTGTACTCATCTGACCAGAAATCCTTTTCAGATTTTCTAGCTTTCCTATCACGTTCAAACTTCTGGCATTACATGCCCCTACTCGTAGAACGTTATCCCTTCTTTGGTTATTCAGTCTTTTTCTCATGTTCACCTCCCCATTGGCAGTCCCTTCCCGCAGATCCGAGTGGATTAGTATGTTATCAGCCCCCAAAAGAACAGTAAAAGTAAGGTAATGATAAGTTGGTCGCCGACCCCCGAAGTACTGATCGTTAAGCGTCGGCACTATTCATAACATTTCGTTTTGACTGAGGTCTTTTTTAAATTGTTGCCAACCTCAGCGATGTAACACTTGTGAGACTGTAATTGCGTTATGAACTAGTGTTTGTTCTACTGCATGTGCGAATGACTTTGGTAAATATTAGTATTTATACTAATATTTAAATGCACTTTTGGATATGAGACACCATTACAAAAGTTTGGTAAATTATTTAAATTCCAATTTTCTTCTATCCGCTGCGTTCTGTTAGAACAGCCTTAAATAATTTAACGACGCTTGCTACAAGTAAGTACCGCAAGTCAAGGTGATAGTGCACATTCACAAGTAGAATCTTAAAATAAAAATAAAAATGTGACGCATCATGAACTTTACGAATGGGGCGGAAATTCGGAAGGGTTGATGTATATGTACAGACAAACAGATCAGTGTAAATTGGATGATTTTTCCAGGAGAAAGAGCTTTACAAACTGAGCAAGTCAGTAACGCGTCGATGTCGATCCAAAATGGCTCTGAGCTCTATGGGACTTAACATCTGAAGTCATCAGTCCCCTAGAATTTTTTTTTGGTCATCAGTCTACTGACTGGTTTGATGCGGCCCGCCACGAATTCCTTTCCTGTGCTAACCTCTTCATCTCAGAGTAGCACTGGCAACCTACGTCCTCAATTGTTTGCTTGACGTATTCCAATCTCTGTCTTCCTCTACAGTTTTTGCGCTCTACAGCTCCCTCTAGTACCATGGACGTCATTCCCTCATGTCTTAGCAGATGTCCTATCATCGTGTCCCTTCTCCTTATCAGTGTTTTCCACATATTCCTTTCCTCTCCGATTCTGCGTAGAACTTCCTCATTCCTTACCTTATCAGTCCACCTAATTTTCAACATTCGTCTATAGCACCACATCTCAAATGCTTCGATTCTCTTCTGTTCTGGTTTTCCCACAGTCCATGTTTCACTACCATACAATGCTGTACTCCAGACGTACATCCTCAGAAATTTCTTCCTCAAATTAAGGCCGGTATTTGATATTAGTAGACTTCTCTCTGCCAGAAATGCCTTTTTTGCCATAGCGACTCTGCTTTTGATGTCCCCCTTGCTCCGTCCGTCATTGGTTATTTTACTGCCTATGTAGCAGAATTCCTTAACTTCATTGACTTCGTGACCATCAATCCTGATGTTAAGTTTCTCGCTGTTCTCATTTCTACTACTTCTCATTACCTTCGTCTTTTTCCGATTTACTCTCAAACCATACTGTGTACTCATTAGACTTTTCATTCCGTTCAGCAGATCATTTAATTCTTCTTCACTTTCACTCAGGATAGCAATGTCATCAGCGAATCGTATCATTGATATCCTTTCACCTTGTATTTTAATTCCACTCCTGAACCTTTCTTTTATTTCCATCATTACTTCCTCGATGTACAGATTGAAGAGTAGGGGCGAAAGGCTACAGCCTTGTCTGACACCCTTCTTAATACGAGCACTTCATTCTTGATCGTCCACTCTTATTATTCCCTCTTGGTTGTTGTACATATTGTATATGACCCGTCTCTCCCTATAGCTTACCCCTACTTTTTTCAGAATCTCGGACAGCTTGCACCATTTTATATTGTCGAACGCTTTTTCCAGGTCGACAAGTCCTATGAAAGTGTCCTGATTTTTCTTTAGCCTTGTTTCCATTATTAGCCGTAACGTCAGAATTGCCTCTCTCGTCCCTTTACTTTTCCTAAAGCCAAACTGATCGTCACCTAGCGCATTCTCAATTTTCTTTTCCATTCTTCTGTATATTATGCTTGTAAGCAGCTTCGATGCATGAGCTGTTAAGCTGATTGTGCGATAATTCTCGCACTTGTCAGCTCTTGCCGTCTTCGGAATTGTGTGGATGATGCTTTTCCGAAAGTCAGATGGTATGTCGCCAGACTCATATATTCTACACATCAACGTAAATAGTCGTTTTGTTGCCACTTCCCCCAATGATTTTAGAAATTCTGATGGAATGTTATCTATCCCTTCTGCCTTATTTGACCGTAAGTCCTCCAAAGCTCTTTTAAATTCCGTTCTAATACTGGATCTCCTATCGCTTCTAAATCGACTCCTGTTTCTTCTTCTATCACGTCAGACAAATCTTCACCCTCATAGAGGCTTTCAATGTATTCTTTCCACCTATCTGCTCTCTCCTCTGCATTTAACAGTGGAATTCCCGTTGCACTCTTAATGTTACCACCGTTGCTTTTAATGTCACCAAAGGTTGTTTTGACTTTCCTGTATGCTGAGTCTGTCCTTCCGACAATCATATCTTTTTCGATGTCTTCACATTTTTCCTGCTGCCATTTCGTCTTAGCTTCCCTGCACTTCCTAATTATTTCATTCCTCAGCGACTTGTATTTATGTATTCCTGATTTTCCCGGAACGTGTTTGTACTTCCTCCTTTCATCAATCAACTGAAGTATTTCTTCTCTTACCCATGGTTTCTTCGCAGCTACCTTCTTTGTACCTATGTTTTCCTTCCCAACTTCTATGATGGCCCTTTTTAGAGATGTCCATTCCTCTTCAACTGTACTGCCTACTGCGCTATTCCTTATTGCTGTATCTATAGCGTTAGAGAACTTCAAACGTATCTCTTCATTCCTTAGTACTTCCGTATCCCACTTCTTTGCGTATTGATTCTTCCTGACTAATGTCTTAAACTTCAGCCTACTCTTCATCACTACTATATTGTGATCTGAGTCTGTATCTGCTCCTGGGTACGCCTTACAATCCAGTATCTGATTTCGGAATCTCTGTCTGACCATGATGTAATCTAATTGAAATCTTCCCGTATCTCCCGGCCTTTTCCAAGTATACCTCCTCCTCTTGTGATTCTTGAACAGGGTATTCGCTATTACTAGCTGAAACTTGTTACAGAACTCAATTAGTCTTTCTCCTCTTTCATTCCTTGTCCCAAGCCCATATTCTCCTGCAACCTTTTCTTCTACTCCTTCCCCTACAACTGCATTCCAGTCGCCCATGACTATTAGATTTTCGTCCCCCTTTACATTCTGCATTACCCTTTCAATATCCTGATACACTTTCTCTATTTGTTCATCTTCAGCTTGCGACGTCGGCATGTATACCTGAACTATCGTTGTCGGTGTTGGTCTGCTGTCGATTCTGATTAGAACAACCCGGTCACTGGACTGTTCACAGTAACACACCCTCTGCCCTACCTTCCTATTCATAACGAATCCTACACCTGTTATACCATTTTCTGCTGCAGTTGATATTACCCGATACTCATCTGACCAGAAATCCTTGTCTTCCTTCCAGTTCACTTCACTGACCCCTACTATGTCTAGATTGAGCCTTTGCATTTCCCTTTTCAGGTTTTCTAGTTTCCCTACCACGTTCAAGCTTCTGACATTCCACGCCCCGACTCGTAGAACGTTATCCTTTCGTTGATTATTCAATATTTTTCTCATGGTAACCTCCCCCTTGGCAGTCCCCTCCCGGAGATCCGAATGGGGGACTATTCCAGAATCTTTTGCCAATGGAGAGATCATCATGACACTTCTTCAATTACAGGCCACATGTCCTGTGGATACACGTTACGTGTCTTTAATGCAGTGGTTTCCATTGCCATCTGCATCCTCATGTCGTTGATCATTGCTGATTCTTCCGCCTTTAGGGGCAATTTCCCACCCCTGGGACAAGAGAGTGCCCTGAACCTCTATCCGCTCCTCCGCCCTCTTTGACAATGCCGTTGGCAGAATGAGGCTGACATCTTACGCCGGAAGTCTTCGGCCACCAATGCTGATTATTTATCAAAATTTAGGCAGTGGCGAGGATCGAACCCGGGACCGAAGACGTTTTGATTATGAAACAAAACACACACATTCATGCCTGAGGCAGGATTCGAACCTGCGACCGTAGCGGTCGTGCGGTTCCATACTGAAGCGCCTAGAATCGCTCGCAACAACGGCCGGCGCGTCGATCCATCTCTGGCCCTTATGAAAACAGTTATTCTGCTTGTCATTGACTAATGGAGTTTTTGGATGTTTCCCTGGGGGATTTCGTGCCAACTTCTGGCCAACTGGCGCGTCAGATCGTAAAAATCCCAAGCTGGGTGGTGGGCCTTGCCCATAACGCTTCAGACGCTCTGAGTTAGGAAGAGGCTTGTCGACCTTGATGGCCAAGGAAGGCTTTGGCAAGCAGGAAAACAAGTGGCAGAAACTCTCGCAGTGTGCCGGCGGGCATTAACTTGCTGAAATGTAAATCCAGGTGGCTTTCTACGAAGGGCAACAAAACGGAGCGTAGAAGATCGTTGACGAAGCGCTGTGCTGTAAGGGTGCCTCGGATGACATCCAAAGGGGTCCTGCCATGAAATAAAATGCACCCCAGACCATCACTCCCGGTTGTCGGGCCATGTGGCGGGCGACGATCTGACTGGTTTATCACCGTTTTCCGGGGCGCCTCCAGAAACGCCTTTGGCCTGGAGTCCCGTTTATTGGAGTACAATTGTCTTCAATGATGCGTCCCTCTTCGAAATGAACTGTGATGATCAGCAAAGTAACTTCCGTGTCAAAATTTGTGTCACAACAGCTGATCCTTTACGAGTCGCGCACCGCCGTGCTTTCTCAGTACTCGAAGACAAGAAATAGACAATCATCCTCTCATGTCATCTAAGCCAGTAGTGACTGCCCTACTTACTCTTATGCCTCTCAGTTACGCAGCCAACTTTACTCAGCTCACTGCCGAATTCAATAACGTCAAATCAAATTCAGCACATATTAAAATTTTACTGTCCATGTAGGTATTTTTGTTTGTTACTGAGAAGAAAAAATACACTCTTAAGAGACTCTTAACGTTAGTCGGCGTCTTTTGATTCGGGTGTTAATTGCTACGTGCATATTGTTATAAATTGCGGCTGAGAACCGCGGGCTGCAATTTGGCAACCACTGCGTTGTATGGGAAAAGGAATATTCAACATGAGTTCTGTATGTAAATAATATGTTAGTACGAATTTGTGCCACCTCCTTTACGTTGTTGTTGTTGTTGTGGTCTTCAGTCCATAGACTGGTTTGATGCAGCTCTCCATGCTACTCTATCCTGTGCAAGTTTCTTCATCTCCCAGTACCTCCTGCAACCTACATCCTTCTGAATCTGTTTAGTGTATTCATCTATTTTTCTCCCTCTGCGATTTTTACCCTCCACGCTGCCCTCCAATACTAAATTGGTGATCCCTTGATGTCTCAGAATATGCCCTGCCAACCGACCACTTCTTCTAGTCAAGTTATGCCACAAGCTCATCTTCTCTCAAATTCTATTCAATACCTCATCATTAGTTATGTGATCTACCCATCTAATCTTCAGCATTCTTCTGTAACACCACATTTCGAAAGCTTCTATTCGCTTTTTGTCTAAACTATTTATCGTCCACGTTTCCCATACATGGCTACACTCCATACTAATACTTTCAGAAACGACTTCCTGACACTTAAATCTAAACTCGATGTTAACAAATTTCTCTTCTTCAGAAACGCTTTCCTTGCCATTGCCAGTCTATATTTTATATCCTCTCTACTTCGACCATCATCAGTTATTTTGCTCCCAAAATAGCAAAACTCCTTTACTACTTTAAATGTCTCATTTCCTAATCTAATTCCCTCAGCATCAGCCGACTTAATTCGACTACATTCCATTATCCTCGTTTTGCTTTTGTTGATGTTCATCTTACATCCTCCTTTCAAGACACTGTCCATTCCGTTCAGCTGCTCTTCCAGGTCCTTTTATTGTCTGCTAATGATGAATTTATGTTTTGTTATCTGTAAATGCTATTTTACGTGTATAATCTTGTTCTGACTGGTCACTTTTCTTCTTAATTATGCTAGGTGATTCCTTCTAGATATATTTATCTGTTTTTCTGTACTTTGCGGTTAACACCTCTGACACACCTCCTGTACGTATAGTTTTGTAATTCTTAATGAGACAAAACACAAGCAGAAACGTAACATAGTAGACCACACTACGAGGCTTAAATTAAAGCTACCGCCTCTGGAAGTTGTATATTTGAAACGTACTCCCGTTAGTCCTGAATACAACACTAAAAAGTCACATCTCATTCTTGTAACTGAAGTCGATTCGAAGATTCGTAGGGATCCCGCAGCAGAACTGGGAGGTCTAGGTCTATGCATTCCATTGCGTTCTGGCTTCAGAGAAATAAATGCCGAGGCGTTTTGTTCCGAGAAAGCCGTGACGCGACAGTTGCGACAGATGTTCGCCTCCTGAATAAGCCACGTCGCCGAGGGCGATATAATACTTGTGCTGTTGACCCCGGATACCAAGAAGCGAGCTGCGGGGCGACGTGCGCCGATAGGGCTTTTGTCCACCTCATCCAAGTATGAGAACTACAGGGCGTTTCAACCTCCTGCCTTTGTCTCTTTTAGAAGTCATTCCTTTATATCACACTGAACGAGACGCTACCGTGGAAAATAAACCACCACTCGTTCCAAATATGGCGTCGCTCACGCTTTCAGTCCCGTTATTTTCATCAGTAGAATGAAGTATCTGGGTGGCATGAGAGGCAAAACTGAAACATCTCGACTCATGATGATACAGCATGGTAGAGAGAATAATTACTCCAGAAATCAGTTTTCTTTGTGTCTAGCATTTGCTATTCCTAACAACAACAACATAGAATATAGCAAGTATTTTCTAAGGCTGCTGCGTTACCATATCAACTATACGTCTCTCAGAAAGAATCTGCAGTACAAAACTCCTACGAATAAACACGAACAACAATAAGTCGGTGTGTCAGCGGTGTTAACCGCGAAGTACAGAAAAACAGATAAATATATCTAGGAGGAATCACCTAGCATAATTAAGTTGAAAAGTGGACAGTCAGAACAAGATTACACACGTAAAATAGCACTTACAGCTTACGAAACAGAAATTCATCATTAGCAGACAATAATTTGTTCATAACGAGCGCTTGCTGTCATACATTGAGTAAATGAAATTAAAAAATCGAGGAAAAAGAGAAAGAAATGTTCGAAGAAGATGATACGTAATACATCAGCAGAAATATTCAAATTAAAAACTGACGCGAAAGTATACAAATGTAAATAAAAATTGCATATGAAACTAGGGGAAGAGATTCATGTACTACAAACATAGGTAGACTGGAAATAATTTCCAAATAAAAAGGTGAACTCAGTTTCCTTCGGAAAGTGCATGGAAATCAGAGGATAATTGGCTCAAACACAGGGTGGCGCACGAAATGTGTTACCAATTGTTTCTTTCACAATTTACGACGCACATTAGATATCGCGCTGGGATCTCTACAGAAGTACCAGCAGAGCTTGGAAAAACAAATGAGTTACGAAATGACGGTAATTCAAAACACTGCCACTAGGAGACTAGTAAGCAGCAATGGCTGACAATGGAGGACAGACGACACAGCAACGATCGGCAATTGTGTTGCTTTTTCATGAAACGAAAAGCCTTGTTGTGACTCAGAGGCGTTTTCGACAACAGTTTAACACACGAAGGGCCCCATGCAAGAAGACCATCCCCAGGTTGTACGATAAATTTTTACAGGAAGGAATAGTATTGGAAGCGAAGTGACCTCGGCCTAAGCCTGTTTATTCATCGGAGAATATTGAAGCGGTACAAGTTGCTGTACAGAGAAATCCCGGGAAATCGTGTAGAAAGGCAGCAGTGCAACTGGGAATATCCAGACGCTCCGTTCAACGCATTCTTAAAAGTGACCTCCATATGTACCCATACAAGATGACCTGTGCACAGAAGCTCACAAGCAGCAGAGACTACTGTTTGCTCAGTGGGCGGAGGATAGGGAAGAATGGAATAAATATTAGTGTCATTGGTTTTGAGAAACAGCGGAAGTCGTTAAAACTGACAAAGCTCCAAGGCCTAGCGGAATCCCTGTCAGACTCTACACTGAATTTGCGGCTGATTTAACCCCTCTTATCACTATAATCTATCGTAGATTCCTCGAACAAAAACCCGTGCCCAGCTCCCGGAAAAAGGCCGAGATCACACCCTTCTACAAGAAGTGTAGTGGAAGTGATCCACAAAACTACTGTCCAATATCCTTGATATCGTTTTGTTATAGAATCTTAGAACATATTCTGAGCTCAAGCATAATGAGGTATCCTGAACAGAATGGCCTCCTCAGTGCCAACCAGCATGGTTTTCGGAAACATCGATCATGTGAAGGCCCGTACGGACTTCTCTCACATGACATACTGACTTTGGATCAAGGCAGCCAGGTAGATGCCATGTTTCTTGATTTCCGTAAAGCATTTGACTCGGTACCGCACCTATGCTTATTGTAAAAAATACGGTCATATAGGGTATCAACGTAATTTGGTGCCTGGACAGAGGACATTTTAGTAGCGCGGACGCAGCATCTTATTTTGTATGGAGAGTCATCGTCAGATGTAGAAGTAACTTCGGGTGTGCCCCAGGGAAGTGTGTTGGGACCCTTTCTGTTCATATTGTATGTTAATGACCTTGCACCCAATATTAATAGTAACATTTGGCTTTTTGCAGATGATGCAGTTATCTATAATGAAGTACTATGCGACCGAGGCTGCATCAATATTCAATCAGATCTTGTTAAGCTTCCACCATGGTGCAGAGTTTGGCAACTTGCTATAAATGTTCATAAATGCAAAATTTTGCACTTTATGAAACGACAAAACGTAGTATCGTACGACTGTAATATCAATGAGTCACTGTTGGAGTCCACCAACTCATAAAAGTACCTGAGTGTAACACTTTACAGTGATATGAAATGGAATGATCTCATACGTTCAGTCGTGGGTAAAACAGGTGACTGACTTTGCTTTATTGGTAGAATACTAGGGAAGTGCAATCAGTCTAAAAGAGAAATTGCTTACAAATCACTTGTGCGACCCATCCTAGAATACAGCTCAAGTGCGTTGGACCTGTACCAGTCAGGACTAACAGGATATATTGAACGTATATATAGAAAGCCAGAACGAATGGTTACGGTTTTTTTTAATCCATGGGAGATTTTCACAGACATACTGAAGGAAATGAAATGGCAGACTCTCGAAGACAGACGTAAACTGTCCGAGAAAGTCTATTAACAAAGTTTCGAGAATCTGCTTTAAATGAGTACTCTAGGGGTATACTACAACCCCCTACGTATCGCTCACACAGGAATCGTGAGGATAAAATTAGAATAATTACTGCACACACAAAGGCATCCAAACAATCATTCTTCCTGCGCTCCGTACGTGAATGGAAGAGGAAGCAATCCTAACACCTCGTACAATGCACCTCACGGTGGTTTTCAAAGTATAGATGTAGAGGCACGTTGTCGAAGCACTGTAGCCTAGGCTATTTTCTGCCATCTCATGACGCTGATCTTTTTCTTTACCTCGGGTAAGCGGACATGCTTTTTTCTTTTCTTCATTACTTGCTGATCCTTCAATACGTTCATTACAGGCATCACTTAATGGCTCACGTTCCATACCCTTCGTTTCGGAAAATTGCAGACACTTTAGTGCACACGAAGACCTGCACAGAACAGCTTAATGTAGCAATAATGCACATAATTAAAAAAATCTTTGACAACAATTGTTTATCAGGGCTGCAACCTATATCATTATTTAAATACCAGTACTTAATGGACTCAGCCTTATATTTTCCTGTTTCATATGGACTAAGCTGTTTCTTTCCCTGTACGGCATTTTTTCAAACCTCATTTACAGGATGACCGGGCTTGTTGTTGCCTACGTACTCTAACGCCTCCTGACAAAACACATATTATATGTGGTAAAAAAGGAGAAAAGAATAGTTGAACTGGATGATTGTCATTGTGTGGACTACGATTGTGTGAATTTTATGTATTAAAGAGAAAGGATTATGTGTCATGTTTTGTTCCTTAATAGAATTATGTACTTATTTTTTTAAAGATAATATCTGTGTCGGCGAGTGCTGAAACCGCCACAGACGATACTTATTAAATATCAAACAAAGATGAGAATATGTCACAACGAGTATAAATAGTAGTGACCGAACATTAATTTCTCTGTTGTCTTCTTGGATTTACGTGAGTAGGAAGAGCCTGTGACGTTATATTTTATGCTTGTGTAGTAGCATTCTTTTGTCAAGATTGAGAGACGTACGCCATTAGTTACTGATTTATAAAGGTGTGTAATAATTTAATCTATCTAAATGTTTTGAATAGAGTTACTTAGTGAAAACTTACATTATGATTTGTAATAAGCTTGCCTGGTATTTTATTCCATCCTTTCAAGACGTTTTCAACAATTTAAATACCATTCGTGGTGCTGAGCTGCGCTACGAACGAACGAGCCGCTGCCGCGGCGCATTCAAACTCCATTAAATGAAACCAATCATACCGCAAAGAAGCGGACAGGTAATAGTGAACTAAAATTATTTCTTTCAGCTTTCGGAATTGGAGAGAAGAGCAGTAGATTTTTATGATGTGTTTTACAGGTGGACGCGGGCTGCGGATGAAATATTATCAACAGTGCAAACAGATAATTTACCTTCATAACATAAAAGAAATCTGACTGTGCGTAGTTCTGGTCTGGCAAACATTATAGTAAAAACATCTTTTTCTCTGATAATAGTCTCATGTTGTCGAGTTAGTCGTGGTACTTATTGAAGTTTTACTGTCAACAAAAATCCACTGCAAAATTTTGTTGTTGAACAAACATTGCGTACTGTAAACTCAGTATTCATAACGAAATAATTTTCAGTAACCTTTTCAATAACTATGAAATAAGGAAGATATGATGAACTTTATAGCGAGTTACAGTAACGAAACAATGTTCTTTTTATAGAAAGCCAGATCCAGAATAATAAGAGCATAATATATTTTGTTTTGTTGAAAATTAATGATCACAGCACAGCATCCCTAAAAAGTATTTCAGAGCTCTTTTCGTAGCAGCATATTTTATCTCATATATTAGTTGCTGCGCGAGCAGTAACAAAGTAGAGAATCGGCGAAAGTACTACCGCAGGAAATATTCAGTCTGTTCCACACTGTCATACACCGTGGAAAACTCAAAAAATAAATAGAAATGGACTTAGCTCCTTCTTTTCCTGGATCCTACACATGCGAGAGAGATGATAATTATTGAAGTCAGATGAAATGTTATACATTATTGGTACATCATATCGACGTAAATAGTAGTTTATCATCTTGTTTATTTAAATTCCACAGACTAAAGGATAATTTTTATTTTACGACACTATAGATAGCACCGGTCGAGAGGAGGGCGAGACAGTGATATAGCCTATCCCCAACGTTATTCAGTCTGCGCACTGAGCGAGCAGTAAATGAAACTAGAGAAGAATTCGGAGAAAGAATTACAATTCAAATGGTTCAAATGGCTTTGAGCACTATGGGACTTAACATCTATGGTCATCAGTCCCCTAGAACTTAGAACTACTTAAACCTAACTAACCTAAGGACAGCACACAACACCCAGTCATCACGAGACAGAGAAAATCCCTGACCCCGCCGGGAATCGAACCCGGGAACCCGGGCGCGGGAAGCGAGAACGCTACCGCACGACCACGAGCTGCGGACAATTAAAGTTCAGGGAGCACAAAAAAAAACTGCGAGGTTTGTATTGTACTGTATTTCAGTCAGAAACAGAAAAGAAATTGAAAGCATAGCTGAACGGTATGGGTAGTGTCTTGAAACGTGGATACAAGATGAACATCAACAAAAGAAAAACACGGGTGATGGAATGTAATCTAATTAAGGCAGACGATACTGAGGAAATTAGATAAGAAATTTGAAATTAGATGCAAAGGCCACATACGTTGTCGAACGACCACGGCATAATACTGGTAGTTTCTGTTCCAAAAATGTTCGATATTTGCGTCCATTTAACGTTCTGTGGATAAAATACCGACCAATGAGTTTATTCCCTGTGATGCCACACCATACAGTAACCGACCAAGGACGTCGATGATCAACTAGCCGTAACCAGTGGAGATTCTCTACACTCCAGTAATGCATGCTACGCCGGTTATAGCTACCATGATTTCTGAATGTAGTCTCGTCGGGAAACAGTACATCGGCAGGGAACCTGGGGGTCGTTTACATTTGTTGACGTGCCCATTCACAAAACACTACCGAGCTATGGAAATCGGTGCCATGAAGTTCTTGATGAAGTGACACGTGATATGAATGATACTTATGACGATACAGTATTGAGACAGCACTACCTATTGACATACCGGATTTGCGGTGTTATTGCCGGACGCTTATCCGTGGGTCATGGTGCACTATGTATAGTACAGCTATTTCATTAGCTTCTCCTGTAACAAGTTTGGTTCGTTTCCTTTTGCCGGTCTGTGCGCTGGCATCAGGCATGAAGGCGTTCACAGTATTGTAAGAGGCATTTCTCTGCAAAACGCTCTGCATGTAGGGCAACAGTAGCCTCAACATTTCTCTTACGTTCTCCATAAATCAGGCTCATTTCAATTCATCGTCCACATGCACATCTGTTCTTCAAGTACTCAATAAAGCAATACCAATCGCCGTTATTCAGGTTTTATTTTTAGGCTACCAGTTTCGACGATCTTCAGGCATGCTTCAGTCGAGTCCTGAAGTTGACGTAGTGTATCGTCTAAACTGGTAGGCTTATAATAAAACCTAAATAACGGCGATTGGTATCGTTTTATTGGGTATTGACCAGAATTAGTCCCATACTCCAGACAGAAGATGGAGTTACATTCTTTGTTCTCCAAGGAGGTGTGCGGGCAATAAACACTGCGCAAGTGTTGTAATGTTTAGTGTCGCTATCTGTTCTACGTCTGCACGAGATGTGAGCTACAGTCGCAGTATACTGCCTGTTGACGATAGTCGTAGTTCACTACACGGTCCCTGTGGCGCGTTGAGTACTCCCCTCCTCGATACGTCGGAGGAATATTTTGCGAGTGGGGTTTCCAATTAGATTTTATGAAATTCTGGCCTGGCCCATCCTCGCAGCATAGAGATAGGGTTCCAAGTGCCATTGTATAGTCAAGGGCCATTAAGTAGCATGTCGTAAATTACAATTGTGTAGCCGTTTCTATGCCTCCGATTACAGCTCCATCTGTGGCGAAACGAAGAAACTACTTAAGAAAAAATATATGTATACTTTGCAGTAGAGTCGTAATGTGCAATCAAAAACGGGAGTTCCAATTGAGTATATCAAAGTTGCCCCAGCCACCCCGGCATGGGATAATTTTTAGATACGATGTGTAGTTTTTGAGATCGTGTATAGTGGCGCCGAGTGGATTGGAGAGAGTGGGGGTGGGGAGGGGGCGGGGGTGGGTGCACTGTGAACCGAGTTCTGAATTTGTTAACTGTAAAAGATGGCCTCTCTGATTCTGTTATGCCTCCTTGGGGCTCATCCGAATGTAGTTTAGTGCAGGTGGAACATTGGCTGTCCAGTATAATGTACTGGTTTCCGTTCCTCGAGCCTCTGATATAGACTGATGAGGCGAAACCTTACAGCCACCTGTGTAATAGCACACTGACCAACCTTTTAAAGGAATTACAGTTCCAGTTCCGCGTGGTGTGGATATGACAAGTCCTGGGTAGGTTTATGGATGTGTATGGGTGCACATTTCTATACACAGGACACGCAATTCCTATAAATCACCGGCCGGTGGTTTGTAGTCAGAGAACTGGCGACGGATAGCGTCTCAAATTTGTTTCATGAGGATCAAATCCAGACATCTGCCTTAATCCACTATCGTCCCCCTCAAATCCCTGTGGGGTTTTTCTGATCAGTTGTCCTGTTGGAAGACGCCATCACTGTCGCAGAAGGCATCAGTCATGAAGGGATGTAGGTGGTCAGCAATGATGTTCATGTAGTCCACAGTTGCCAGGTGCCATGAAGCCTGACACGTTTCCATTCACGATCGAATCTCGACGTATCCGTGTCTACTACAATCGTAAGCGATCATGTCATCTGGTCAACAAGGGAACACGTATGGGTCGTCTGCTGCAGAGCCTTACGTACAGCCGGCCAGTGTAGCCGAGCGGTTCTAGGGGCTTCAGTCTGAAACCGCGCGACCGCCGCGGTCGCAGGTTCGAATCCTGTCTCGGGTATTGATGTGTGTGATGTCCTTAGGTTAGTTAGGTTCAGGTATTTCTAAGTTCTAGGGGACTCATGACGTCAGATGTTAAGTCCCTTAGTGCTGAGAGCCATTTGAAACTTACGTACAGCTACGTGCTATAAACAGTGTGCTCCGAATTCATGTGCCTCCGTCAGCATTGTTCTCTGTCGTCATATCTGTGATGGATCGCCACCTAACGTAATTCATAGAGCGCGGAAGCCTCTCGGACCTCCATATCCTGCGACGACGCATGGACGTCCAAGACGTTCCACTTTCCACAGATGCTGAGGACTGCAGCACGCGAACAGCCCAGGTACCGGCCCATACCAATCTGCCCATCGTCAAAGTGACTTACGATAGTGGCTTTCTCCATTTGCATCCTATAGTATAACTAGGAATTATTCCAATTCGTGTCTGCTCCATTTATGTAGGGTGATCAGAAACAGTCTGAAAAGCTTATGTTGCAGGATACGTTGTGTTAGAAGTAATAAAAAAAGTCGACACAGTTCCGAGTTAATTAACATTGAAGTTAGCCACTCAGGCCGTTGCCCTCTCAAGTTCAAGTGGTCCGCTAGATACAATTAGTGTCAGTTGTTCTCATAGTCCACAGCTCGTGGTCTCGCGGTAGCGTTGTCGCTTCTCGAGCAGAGGGGTCCCGGATTCGATTCCCTGCGGGGTCAGCGATTTTCACATGCCTAGAGATGACTGGGTGTTTTTGTGTCGTCTCTACTAGGACCTTACCTAGTACGGCGGTACGGGTCTCCCGCATCGTTCCCCTACGCTTTGTCAAGGAGCACGGGACTTCATCATCGTTCTCATAGCCGTTGACAGCGCACAAGGCTTCCCAACCTTCGGTTCGGCTTCGATCCTTATTGCTGTCCCAAGTCCAATTTCTGTATCACTCTCCCGTTTAGTTTTAGAAAACTAAACGAAAAACGCGTTTGGCGACATCGTCTCTGGTGGGTTACTTGAATTTGTTCGCGCAACGGCTCGACTGGCTGAAATCAACGCTAACTAACTCGGAAACGGCGCAACATATCGAATTTTTTCTTGACAACTATTTCTGTGCACAACCTACCCTGCAAGAGCCTTTCAAGCTTTTCAGACTGTTTCTAACCATCCTGTATACTTTCCTTACCGCGTCGCGTCCCCGCAATCCTAACAGGCGGTTTCCAGTCTCGCGATGGGCACTGGTCATAATCTTTCGGCTCATCAGTGAATTCTGAAGAGAGCCACACATATTTAATCAGGTATGAAACGTAAGGAGTCGAACACAGATAGCCTACTGACAACTGTACGGTACTAGACTGAAAACTGCATTGTTCTCTCCATAATAATTTTCTTTGTTAATTATTTATGAACCGATTGATTTACTAATATTTTTCCCCTAGCGACATTACATTTACTATTTCAATTTCCGAAAATCAGTATACTTTGTCTTACACACTTTTCTTAAAATTATATAATTTTTTGAAATGAATTCTTTATGAATATATCCTTACTATTTATTGAAGTCATAAGCAGCGAAGATAATATTGTTTTAGAAGTTTTTGTTTGTGTAGTATACTCGAAAAATACAGGCATATCCATACCACTAGATATTTCTCACACTCATACCGTGTACCGCTTTTCTTCTTCCTTGCTTTGCATACTATACACATTCTTGAGGGTGTTTTCCTTGACAAGATTGGGAGGGATAAACCTAACAAAACCTGAAATGATTGCTTATAACTCGCAAAATGTCCAAAAAATCGAGTGTATTGTACACCACTAAATAGATCGAATTCTCAGCTTCGCAGTGGTACATTACGTATCATACCATCCTTTAACAGAGAAGAAGGTACACTAAGAAGAAGCTGTAGCTGCTCGGCCCGTCTCACAGCTGACAATGTAATAACGGACTTGAAACCTACGGCGGGCTGTGAGCCGGCTGTATAAGCCAATGGGTTAAGTGTCTTCCAATGGCAGAAAAATTCTCGGCCTAACAACAGACGTTTGTCGTATGAGGTACAATCTGTATGTCTTCTCGACGTGATTTGGGAACATGGCTGATAATGATAAGAATTTTGATGACCAGAGCATGAATCTAAAAGGAACGTTTTCCTCAGAATGGAAATTCTTTCCAAATTTTCCATGTTTCGATAAGTGTGTCAGAAGTGTTTTTGTGTACAACGTTGATCTTTTCACATGTGGTCCAATTCCCGACTGATTCACACAGCGAACCATCCAGACTGATCACGGTCATAATTGTATGAATGTGTGAGTTAAGACATCGGCAGCGATATCTTCTTTGTATGTGTTTTCGTCCTATGAGCAAGAACTGTTTTAGCTTACCTTTGTCTCTGAAAATCAGACCGAGCGGCATTGTACATGCAAGATTCATTAAAATCAGAGATGGTATTCTTTGCGCGTGTGACATAAGCTTTGAGCATTTCGTTGTGAACAATATCTGTCTCCGACATATTCTTAGATACCAACCTCGTTATATTTCTAGTCATGATTTTGTACGATTTAAGAGAGTTATCAAACTTGGAGGAATTGTAAATTTTGTTACGCCTATATCGTTTTCAATACACAGGGTGTTTCATGAATATCATTACAATCTTACAGGGGCTGTAGAGGGAACTTGGTAGATAAAGTTTGGTAATGTACCCATGTTCCGAAATGTACCATTTGGCAGCAAAATAAGTTTGAAGATCGGATCACTTTCAAATCCTCCGCCTCATGGTGCACACACAAATTCGCAAGAGGACCACGTCGTTATTCCCCACTCTAATTATGAAGACAAACACCACTTTCGTCGGACTATTTTTGATTCAAGAGGGATACAGACGAATAGAATCCATCGTTGTAACCGCTTTTTTGTTCACTGTAATCGATACGAACAATATCGTGTCATCGAAAGATATTGAGAACTACCGCGATATAACAAGAAGTGTTAGTATTAGGTATTACAAAGGTGACGAACAATGGAGTAGGCAGACTTGTCGTGCCGCAACCTGATTTGGTTTTACACTCGAAGCCAACGTCACTTAGAACCACATTCAAAATTTCAGCTGAAATTACTTAAAAATCACAAAAACGGGTATTTATTCGCTTTGCGCTTGCAGCTTAGAAATGAATGCCCCTGGATTCGGCGTCTCTATTTTATCTCTCTCCCAGGCCTTGTGACACAGAGAAACTAGTATATATCTCTTTCTCTTACTTTCCGGAATATAAGTGAAAACAACATTCTTACCACAATTCACACACCAAAAAATTATTATCGGTATTAAATCTCACGGCGCAGGTCATAGGGAACACTGTGAGTATTTTGCTGCTTACAACCAACCTCATCCATGAACAGATAGGAAGCGTGAATATTAGGTAACGCGCGAAATGGTGGCTACAGTTTTATACCAACGCGTAAATAGTGCAAACGTTTGCTTAGCAAAGATCGAAACATTCAGCAAGATACTGTGGTTGTACCGAGAATAAAAAACTGAAGATATTTACTCACATAACCAATCTGGCACTGAAAGATAAACATTTGATTAACAACAGTATCCGAAAGAAAAGTCAGGAACTAAATTTTCCTTGTCAAACAACGAAAAAACGATGGTTTTTTGGGTGGACTACTGGGGTAAGACCAGTCTTACAGTGTCAGCAGAAAGACTACAGACCGTTCTCAACGTGAAATGATTAGGTGGAAAAAAGGAAATTGAAAATGATATAAAATAATGGTAACATTAAACGTAAATTTTACTGAATTTTTATCTGAAACCAGATAAAATTACTTTAGTTTTAAGTGACGTTAACTTCAAGTGATAAAATCACAGCAGGTTTCGACACGAGAGGTCCGACTGTTGCATTGTTCGTCACGTTTGTATGACCTAACACTAACACTTTCTGTAGTATCACGGTGGTTCTCAATATCTTTCAATGACACGGTGTTATTCGTTTCGATTACAGTGAACAAAAATGCGGCTACAACGATGGATTGCCTTCGTCTGTATCCCACTTGAATCAAAAGTAAGAAACGAATATTCACGATTTGCTAAGGTATTATCCTTTTAAAGTGTTTTACTTGCTGCATTATTACCGGAAGAACACCCAGTTTTCAAATCAGAATTAGTAGTTGTGTGCCGTGCGGAGTGCCCGCGCGGTTTAGGGCATCCTGTCACGGACTGCGCGGTCCCGCTCATCGGAGTTTCGAGTCCTCCCTCGGGCATGGTTGTTTGTGTTGTTCTTAGCATAAGTTAGTTTAAGTAGTGTATAAGTCTAGGAACCGATGACCTAAGCAGTTTGGTCCCTTAGCAAGTCACACACATTTGAACAATAGCTGTGTTTTGCATCTTGTCAGTAGTAACAGTAGCATCTCTATTTCTAACAACAGCCGTGCATCTCCGTGTGTTGCATAAAATAATACAAAAAGAACGAGCAAATTATTTGCAGTTGGCTTGTTTTCAGTAATCACCATATTCCTTCGAGATTTTCAAAAGTATATGAAGGATAAAAATCATATATCCTTTGACAGAAGCTACCTTAATGATGTCTTCCTGTATGAGTTGGCGACTGTGAAATGTAGAGCTCGAGGTAATTTGTTGCACCATCTCATTGGCACCTTCAGTGTGCATAACGCCGTGCTCTGTGAGTCCCTTCTATACAGTTCCACCTCCTCAGCAGAAAATGCATTATGTGATAGCATATACAACGGAAACAAGAATAGTAATGCTACTAGTTCGACACTAATATGATCAAACCCCCTATGAACAGTCTTCATAAGCTGGTTATTTGTCAGATTCTTAGTCACTCGCTGTCCTTGAACAGTTGGCTTGAGAGATATACACATGCTGTTAACAACGCTACGTTAGAAGATGTTCAGACTGAATTTCTTGTTAAATTGAATGATTGTAGCCTTCCAATCCAAATACAGATGAATATGAAGGTTAACTGCCTGTTTTCGTTAAATATCTCAATGAACGAACATTCAGCATTGGTCATGTCAAGAAAGATCGTTATCGTCCAATATATCGTTTAAGACTAGTAATTTCATCGTGCAACATTTTGTCCTAAACACACAATATGTAACCTTCCATCATATTATGTTCCACTTCAAGCGACGGAAAGCGTTCTAAATGGACTTGTCGTCTAACCAGCCAAACATTGCGTAAATTTTGTTCCTACGTAAATTCTGGCGTCCTTTTCCTTTACGTGACATGAATTCATTGAAATGTGATGATCCCTTGATGATCCCCATTGCATAACAATGCTATATACTAATTAGATCTTCCAAAGCACTCTTCATTCTTCGTTAACTTGATGTTGATACACTGAAGCGCCAAAGGAATTGGTGTAGGCATGCGTATTCAAATACAAGGAAATGTAAAGAGGCAGAATACGGCGCTCCGGTCGTCAACGCCTGTATAAGGTAAGTGTCTGGCGCAGTTGTTAGATCGGTTACTGCTGTCCCAGGGGTAGGTTATCAAGAGTTAAGTGTGTTTCAGCGTGGTGTTACAGTCGGCGCTACGAGCGATGGCACACAGCATCTCCGAGGTAGCGATGAAGTGGGGATTTTCTTGTACGATCATATTACGAGCGTTCCCTGAATATCAAGAATCCGGTGAACTATCCAATATCCGACATCGCTGCGGCCGGAAAAACATCCAACAAGAATGGGACCAACGACGACTGAAGAGAATCCTTCAACGTGGCAGAAGTGCAACCCTTCCGCAAATTGCTGCAGATTTCAATGCTGGGCCATCAAAAAGTGTCAGCGTACGAACAATTCAACGAAAAATCATCGATATGGGCTTCCGGAGCCGAAGGCCCACTCGTGTACCCTTGATGACTGCACGACACAAAGATTTACGCCTCGCCTGGGCCCTTCGGCACCGATACTGGACTGTTCATGACTGGAAACATGTTGCCTGGTCAGACGAGTCTCGTTTCAAATTGTATCGAATTTATGCACGTGTACGGGTGTGGAGACAACCTCATGAATCCATCGACCCTGCATGTCAGAAGGGCACTGTTCAAGTTGGTGGAGGTTTTGTAATGGTGTGGAGCGTGTGCAAATGGAGTAATATGGGACCGCTGATACGCCTAGACACGACTCTGACGGGTGACACGTACGTAAGCATCCTGTCTGATCACCTACATCCATTCATTCGATTGTGCATTCCGACGGACTTGGGCAATTCCAATAGGACAATGCGACACCCCACACGTCCTGAATTGTTACAGAGTGGCTCCAGGAACACTCTTCTGAGTTTAAACACTGCCGGTGGCCACCAGACTCCCCAAACACGAACATTATTGAGCATATCTGGACTGCCTTGCGATGTGCTGTTGGGAAGAGATCTTCACCTTTTCACAGGCCTGCAGGATTCAATGTGTCAATTCCTTCCAGCACTCTTTCAGACGCCAGTCGAGCCCATACCACGTCGTGTTGCGGTATTTCTGCGTGCTCGCGGGAGCCCTACGCGATATTAGTTTCTTAAGCTCTTCAGTGTGGGTCTTAGAATTGGGATCTGGTGCCCAGGAAACCACATTAGAAAATGATAATTAACAAATCACAATTGAAGTGAGTCATCACAGCTTTAGCTATCATTCTCAACTGGAAATTTCAGTCTGTCTATCTCGAAAAGATCCATATTTTCTCAGAAGGAAACCACACCATTCCTGAAACAGTGAAAATGTAAACAGGTGTTTTGTATTCTAGCACGGACTGTGCTTGGTGATACAGAGGCTCATGCCAGGTATTGTTCACCTGGAGCATAGACGCGCCCCGCTCACGTATAGGCACTTGTTGTCGCCCGTGAAGAGTCGCCCAACTGCAGTCCCCTCATTCACTCGGTGGTAACCAGTCTGCAGTCCACGCACGGCCTCGCACATCAACCACAACGGCTATTTTAGGGACCCCTAAACACCATCCAGGTCCGTGACTATTTTGCTACGACAGTGCGACACGAGCCGCCGCGGTACATCGACGGTGGCTGTGAAAGCACCCTTGACAGACGAGAGAGCACGAGGAGGCTGCAGCACACTTTCACTTTCTCCTCTTTCTTGTTTGCATGTGTGTCTACGTTTCATATTTACGATGAAAAGTCGAAGCACAAATATGCGTTGGTAGCGACATGGAGCTGCGCTGTAGCTAATTACGTCTGTATTTCTATTTCAAGGGAGGTACCGACGTCAGCTGCAGCTGGGCATTAAAATAATTCAGAGGTGAAAGCTGAAAACTAGTGTCTCACCGGGACTCGAATCCTGATTTTGCGCCTTACGCGAGCAGTCGCCTTAGCGACTTCGGCCGTCCTAGCACGCTTAGCATGGAACTGAAATTTTAAAAGTTCCGCACACTACGAAATAGCATCCCCGTGCATCTATCCCATTTGGAGAGGCTCGAACCCTGTTATGCATCCGCACTGACGATGCTGAAGCAGTCAAGCATATATAGTAATCTGTCTTTACCTATAGTGACTTCATTGTGCAGGTTTTGGCCCCAAACGCGTGACCCCAATACATTATGTTAGTCCTTATTTTCTTTTGACTGCCAGTTTTCCGAGCGCATGCGAATGGGGAATGAATGATTTTTCTTCAGCTTTTTAAAATTGGATATTTGGCATTTCACTGGGTGTACCTGTTTAGTAAGACTGAAATACATGAATAGAGATCATACGCTTGAACTCTAAGAACAGAGTTTCCGACTAATTGATCTACGGTTAACAGCCTAAGTATTAGAAGACCAAGCATTGCTGTCCCAGATGCATGCGCGAAATATGATGGATTCTAATGAATTCGGGTAACACTGTTCCGTACAAGCATTTAGTGTTAATGTATATTCACTTCTGTTGTTGTATTCTTCGTCTATGTAGCATATGCACTGAACAATGCGTTGGAAACGTTGAACCACGCACGAATCAAAACGGATGTCGCACACTGAAACTTACCGTGGTTCTTTGGGTATGGTGCACCATACAAGCTAATAACAAACATGCGTAGACTGTGCAGTGAAGTGCTGTAAGCGCTTTGTTGCAAGGAACCCAACCCCTCCAATAAACTGTTACCGAGTGAGTTGATGCTTACGTGTTAGAAAGGACGGCGGGTCTACTCCACATCTAGCAACCTCCATTCCCCGTCACTGCACAATCCGCTCATGTGTTTCTTATGATCTCAATGGAACATTAATCTCCTTTCCTTCATTTCCTTTTTCGTGTTAGACATGTGGCACTGTTAACATGGTATATTAATCTTCATGGTAAACCTCTCAGGGTTTGGAAGGAAAATCGAAGGAAACAATGACAAGATCGGAGTTTCCATGAAAGGCTCTGAATAATGTAATTAGCCGCACACTACCTATGAAAGGCTTGGATACGAGGTAAAATTCCCATGCGGGTCACCAATTTAATGTGCCACTTAAATCGATAAACCATATATTCGTTGCAGTAAAAGAATCCATTCTCAACCACTTGCTACTTTGTAAAGTCTGCATTATCGTGTGTCGAAGAACTAGCTATAAAAATTAGCAAAACAATTTACGAGATCAATGAGGCAAGTAACGCGATTGTTGACGCAATGTGCTCGTTTTTTTCATGTTACGAGGCTCAGTATACGTCAGCTGGTCACAAGCAAATCATATTCTACTCTCAGAACTCTTCTTTCGCCGTAGAGAGAAATTCACGCTGTAATGAAACTTTCCGAAGGGTACTGGACTTTCATCGGATGCTTGTATCGGATAAACTATTCAATGACTGTTTTTTAAGGGACATGACGTTCGTCGTTCACTGTAGGAATTATTTATTTCACAATTGCAATTTCAGCCTTTGGGCCAATTTCAAGAGTACTGTAAAAGATGTTGCTTTAGCACATGTCAGACGGAAATCCTCCGACATGAATACACGTCATCGTCAGAAATAGGCCTTTTCACTGTAGAAATACAGTAAGAGTCGTCTGATGTTACTGTATATCTACAGTAAGAAGACTTATTTTTGATGATGACTTGTATACATGTCGGAGGACTTCAAAGTCTGATGTATAAAATAAATATTTCTTACAATCAACGGCGACAATGTTGTCCTTTAAAAAATTCTACTTGAGTGTGAACCCGGATCATGAGAACTTATTCAAAGACTCATCAGGATCTTGCTTTGTTTTTGGAGGAGATTTCGTACAAGAGAACTGGAGATCCTGAGCATTGTACACGGGTATCTAGACGAGAGGAAGTGAAATTGGAACTGTTCTGAGAGTATGTAGTGGCGAATACAGGTGAAATATAGAACAGACGGCTGGTGTGATATGATGAAGGATAAGGGATCGCTCGAATGTATAGATTGTTTTGAAACGTAGATGTGACTTAACAGATTATACCTTCTAAGACGGAATGTGATGTATTCATTTGGAAAAAAGCACCTGACGTCGTGACCCACAAATTCGTCGGATATCAACCTTTCTGAACAAATCTGAAAAGTCAACATGCAAATTAAGGTATCGCTTTTAAAACAGCACTCGAAATATTAGAGCTGGCCTCCATTTAAGACCGACATCTTTGTCACGTCAAACCGACTTATGACACTAGCATCAATTACGTACATGTGAACAAAATTCTAGTTAATTAGATAGGAGAAGGTGGACAAATACTGATTGAAAATCTTGAAACACAAAGATCATTCGAAATATGTGAAGTTGATGAAACACAGGGACAGTTGTGTTTATTATGTGGGCACGTCGTGCCTTCCCTGTCCATTCCATGATGAACAAGAAGAAAGGTGCAGCCATTTCCTGATCATTATGTGGGAGCGTCATGCCTTGCATGTCCATTCCATTACGAGCGGCAAAAAGATCTACCAACATTGAGGTACGTGTGTTGCAGTGAGATTCTCCTTGATCACTGAGTACTTCACCTTTATCGATTTCATTAAATAATAATCGTGGCCCCGTATGGTTAACTACTTGAATGAAATATTTCATTGACACACGTTTCTGGAAACATTCCACGATTTCTCATAGCTTTGCGTAACTTCCGCGCAAGATGATAAACGTAAAGGAAGAAAGGTTGTAAATGCAAATATAGTGTCAATGCCATCAAGGTTCCAAGCCGAGAACTGTCCTGGATATTCAAGACGACCAAGAGGACATGCAGCGACTGATGAGGACAGCTAACACTCGCGCGGCTCTTCACAGTGTGTGCAGACCCTTGCTTTAAGTGTACAGAGTTACTTGTGTGTCAAGGACCTCTATCCCACTGATGTGCAATCGTGGCGATGCCGGGTTGAGTAATAGTGTTCAACAATGAAAATCACACCATTTCCCATAACCTGTATAACAAACCTCTTATCTCAAAAATATTCTGTCTGCCAATAAATCAATCAAATATGTAACGATAAAAATGAAACAATTTCACGTGATCTGTGTAACAAACCTCACATCTCAAAATATGTTTGTCTGTCATAAATCAGTCAAATATGGAACATGATAACATTAAAGTACTGATAGTTAATTACTAAAGCGTTGGCAACAAGCCCCAGAACTCTCTCCTCAACAAGAAAATAGTCGGTCTCAGTACCAGGAAAAAAAGGCGAACAAGCTATTAGAATCGAAGCACGATGTCGGAATGGATGTTTCTGAAGGAAACATTTCGGCATTTATCTCAAGCGGGAAACTTAAATTTGGCAGTACTGATATTTAAACCTACAGGATGTTCGGAGGTTCCCCTTACAAACTTCTAGGAATTGTAGAGGAGAGAGAGTACATAACATTTTGAGTAGGAACCCTTGCCCGGAAACATACCGTTTCCGTTCTACAAAAATTTCAGTTCAGATGTTTAACTCATCCATTCTGCTTGAGGAACTGAGTTAAGCGTGACGCAGTAGAACTATTAGGTACCACTTCGAAAGGAAAAGTAACGAAACATCCATTTATCACTTAAGTACATTTGTTTGCATGAACACTTAAACATTACGCCCTGTACATTCAACATGCTGAGCTCTTTTCGTTTTCGATTAATGTTCAAGTACTCCACTCCTTTTCACATTCGTCAGACATCAGCAAAAACACCCTGTGAGCGCGTTAGCGTCACTAGAGTAAATTACTGGGGGGTAGCAGTGGACCATTATTCTACGATGGAGTACATCGGTGTTTCTTTAATTTCTTTATTGTCGTCAAAGAGGTACACTGGTTTACATAGACTGTGAGAAGACAATTTCAGGATAATTGTCAACATAACGTATTACATCCTGATTAGCAGAAATAAAACTAAACAAAACAATATCATATTTAAATCGAAGGTTTTCTGCAAGTTTTCTATCCCGCCTGGATAGGTGGCGCGTGGATCTGCTCCTGTGAACTGCTTCTGCAAATTAGGCCGAGAGTGAAGGACGCGAGTAGGAGCAGAAAAAGGCGAAGTACTTCAGTACTGCGTGTAAATTTAAAGCACCTATGCTATAGGAAGAATATGAATCCATAAATTGTTACTTAACTTTGGCTGAGATGAGCCGTACATAAATCAAAGCTAACATCGACAAGAAGTTAAAATGGAAAAATCTGTAGTGGCTTGCCCAAAAACAATAGAAACAATCTTGCTCGGTCGTCTGCTCGTGATCAAATGGCTGAATGTGGAGCGGCGCTCGTAGAGCTGCACAGTGCCGGCTAGAGGGCGCTGTCGTCGACGAAGATCATCTGCTCTCGAAGTGCCAACCTATGAAGGCACCTATGTTGTGGCATCGTAGCTATCGATACCACATCCCTCCTCTCTGAAACGGCGCAACGTCGTTGAGTAGGGATTGTGACGGTTGGTGGAGGGACCCAGGGGCGGCGCAACAGGGGCGGACAGCCAGGGCATGCTGCCCACCCACGACCACGAATTTCACGCGAGGTGGCGAGGAAAGCGGCCCGTTGAATACCTCCCCAGGATGCGCACCGCCGTTGAGTATGCTCGGAGGAGGCGGAGCAACGACCTCCATGGGCGACGGCTCCTTCCGAGTTTATTTCAGCTAATCGGGCATTTTGTGCTCGCTACTGACGCCTAAAAGTTCCACGTGTACAGCACAAGGGCACCACGCACCTTTGACGTGATCAGTAAATGCGACTCTCTTTTAACTGCGTTTCTGACCTGGAAATTCCCCAATGCAATTTTCTAAAGAATTTCACCGTCGCAGGTAGCGCTGGGCTGTTACCAGCTCCCTTCGATGTATTGCATGGTGCATTCGTTGTCTCCCTTGCTGTGAGTCACAGACTACTGTTAGAAGTCTTTCGTTATATGCGGGCCATGGCTGCACAGTGTGTTAATACCGTCGAATCGAGTGCCATACCGTTTTGCATTACATACTGTATATTTTTACAGGCAAATCTGATCACTCTCGCCGAAGTATGTCAGGTGACATATCCATCTACTTCTTACGATGTATAAAATCTCATGTAAGGAGCGAAATTAACATTAATTCAGACTGCCACTTTACAGCGTAAACACTGAAACACTACGTGTTTAATGCAAAGTGTTTACGATAGTATAAATAAATGTGCTTAAGTGATAAATGGGTGTTTCGTTACGTTACCTTTCGAATTTTTGCCTCATTATTGAACTGCTCACTCCTGACTCAGTTTCTCAAGCAGAAGCAGTTAAAAAAAAATCAAAAATATTTTTTACTCTCTCCCCTCTAAAAGTCCTAGAAGTGCGTAACGGTATTTTTCGAGCACCCTGTATGTCCTCCAAAATTCGATTCCAGCGTCTTAGACTGCAAGACCTCACTCGGCCCTTCATGTAGTACTCGGAAATGAGATTTGGTTTAAATATGAAGTAAGAAGCAGAGAAATTTTGAATACGTTGTATGTATATGAGCTAGAGATTCCCTATGAGGTGGAGAGTTTGTAGAAACAATCATAAATATTAGGCCTAGACAGCTACAAAGTGATTCTGACTAGGAATTTCCGTGGAAGAGAGTAAGGAGCGTACGTGGATTGAAATTACCACTCAAATGTTCTTACCGGTCTCAATATACGCTAATGTTTCTACCGCCCTCGATATCTAAGAATACAAGTGCAGAGTCATTTCAAGACTGCCTGAATTTAACAGTACGGAAATGCTCCGACAATATGGTAAATTCGGGTTGGATAACTATAGGCATACTACCAGCATCATGAAAGTCTGTACGTGTTGATTCAAACTTCCTGTACCACTGCACGCTGTGTGAAATCAGGCGGATACACTCAGCAGAAAGAAATCGGATGACAGTAAGCACTTCACACTTGGCAGGATGCTCAGTTGTTCTAGGCATCTTTAAGAGCTTACTGCGTGCTCAGTACTGAAAAATGCGCCTTGATACGATCAACGGGTGTACTAGAAACACCATGCAACACATCTGCACAAACCATCATAGAATTTTCTTTGTCGTTTTAATCTCGCGATAGATAGGACTTTGGGGAAAAAAGTATAATTTCCCGTGTTCATCACATTCTGCTGTCAGATTAAACTTTCTTGATAGTTGACATTTCACGCGGTGAGCTGGTTTCCTCCAATCGGAGCGGTCGGCGTCATTCTCTAATCGTTCACCGTTCCCAAACTGCCTCAACAATTGGTCATCCCACTTCCAGTTCCTTATCCGGTTTTATTTTTTGATGTGACTGGATCGCAAATCATGAGTCTGGCGCTTCTATTTCGTATTTCGTCACAGGTAGTAAACCCACCAATAAATAAATAAATAAAAACACAGCGATGCTAATGAAATACACAGGGTTCATACACAGTACTAAGCAAACACTAGTGGCTATTTCCCCACCAGACACGATTCAGCGTCAGATAGCCAGTTGTTATAATCACCGAGACTGGCTATTAGATAAGGTTCGCACGACATAGCAAGAAGCCGCATTTTCGATGGCGACTCGTGCACCACTGTTACAGATATAGCCATTCAATCCAATTTTACATCCTATTGCAATGATTAGCGTATAAACCTGACGTGTAGAAGGTCGTGGGTTCAAATATCGTCAAAGGCAGTATTCTTTTATTTTTAAATCTAGTAAACAGAGTTCGATTCTTTTATTCGGTTAATTGCTTTAAATATACTTCTTCATTTCTTATAATTTTCTGTGCCACCTTCATCATCATATTGACTTTTTATTTGCTCCTATTTTTCTTCCTATCATTGGAATCTCTATGTGTTGCCTACAATCTGCAGCCAGGAGGTAATGGGGACTGCTCATATGTTGGTAACGTGGCAACCTGCTTTATCTGGGACGCTACATTGTACTATGAATGTTAAGTTCAGTGTAGCCAACCATTGTGTAGAGTTTCGAATACTGCTACGTTGTGTCAGAGAGGCAGTAGTGACCACGGGTCAACACCCATTGTGAGGTACACTATGTGATAAAAAGTATCCGGACACCTGGCTGGAAATGACTTAAAAGTTCGTGGCGCCCTCCATCGATAACCCTGGAATTCAATATGATGTTAGCCTACCCTTGGCCTTGATGACAGCTTGCACTCTCTCAGGCATACGTTCAATCAGGTGCTGGAAGGTTTCTTACGGAACGGCAGCCCATTCTTCACGGAGTGCTGCACTAAGGAGAAGTATCGATGTCGATCGGTGAGGCCTGGCAGGAAGTAGGCGTTCCAAAACATCCCAAAGGTGTGCTATAGGTTTCAGATCAGGACTCTGTGGTGGCCAGTCCATTACAGGGATGTTATTGTCGTGTAACGACTCCACCACAGGCCGTGCATTATGAACAGGTGCTCGATCGTGTTGAAAGATGCAATCACCGTCCTCGAATTGCTCTTCAACAGTGGGAAGCAAGAAGGTGCTTAAAAAAATAAAGAAAAAATCAAACAATTAATTCATGTCAAACAAACCATCTCAAGAATTAAATCCTTTGAATAAAACCCGACCAAAGAAGTATTCCACATAAAGGCAAATTAGAAGCATTATGAAACTTCCTGGCAGATTAAAACTGTGTGCCCGACCGAAACTCGAACTCGGGACCTTTGCCTTTCGCGGGCAAGTGCATTACCAACTGAGCTACCGAAGCACGACTCACGTCCGGTACTTACAGCTTTACTTCTGCCAGTATCTCGTCTCCTGCCTGCCAAACTTTACAGAAGCTCTCCTGCGAACCTTGCAGAACTAGCACTCCTTAAAGAAAGGATATTGCGGAGACATGGCTTAGCCACAGCCTGGGGGATGTTTCCAGAATGAGATTTTCACTCTGCAGCGGAGTGTGCGCTGATATGAAACTTCCTGGCAGATTAAAAGTGTGTGCCCGACCGAGACTCGAGCTCGGGACCTTTGCCTTTCGCGGGCAAGTGCTCTACCAACTGAGCTACCGAAGCACGACTCACGCTCCGTACTCACAGCTTTACTTCTGCCAGAACCTCGTCTACTGCCTTCCAAACTTTACAGAAGCTCTCCTGCGAACCTTGCAGAACTAGCACTCCTTAAAGAAAGGATATTGCGGAGACATGGCTTAGCCACAGCCTGGGGGATGTTTCCAGAATGAGATTTTCACTCTGCAGCGGAGTGTGCGCTGATATGAAACTTCCTGACAGATTAAAACTGTGTGCCCGACCGAGACACGAACTCGGGACCTTTGCCTTTCGCGTGTTTTTGCTTGGTAAATTTATTTACAAAATTACGGAGTTGTACGTTATTTTAGACGTGGACTTTGTTCTCCAAAATTGACCGTTAAAAGCAGTCGTGCTGTGACATAGTGAGCTTACATGTGGGTTAGGGAAACTTTTTTCTAAATTCTATCTTTCGTTGTGTGAGTGACCAATGTGAACGTGGTGTGTGCGATGTTGATAAATTTTATCCAGTAATTTAGCAGTCTTGTCTCACGTGTGTCGGTCCAGATGCTGCGCTGTAAATGTGCCCTGTGTCAGTGCAAGCGATGGCATCCCAAGTAACTGTATTTTAACTTCTGTGTATGTGTGTGTGTTATTGTTAAGGAAAAAATAAATGTGAATTATTGTTAAATTCTTTGTTATTATATCTCACAGCGCTGTGCCGCCCCCTTGTCAAGATCCTTAAAATCAGTCAGTTTGTACCTACTCTTAGCAATGTATCATGATTATTGGATTGGTGTTTTATTAAATCATCAACTGATCTGTGAGGTAGTGCCTTTTAATCATTTTAATTAATTAATGTTTAAATAAATTTGGCCCACTAATCAGAAATTTTGTGCTTGGTAATTGTTTCAGGCGATCAAACGTAGCGTCTACTTACAGAGTCACTAAGGGGATTAAGGAGCCAGTAAAGAGACATTATGCCTAGTTGATCTTACCAGAACCTTGCAGTAGTGAAAGACGACAGGTATCATTCACCTGTAAGCTGTAAGAGGATGTTTCCAGGTAACAAATGATAGCGAGAAATTAGCGTTTACTTTTAGCGCTGAAACAGAACTTTTTCTGTCTTCAGTTTTCTTGAAGAAGCTGTCTTTTATCGCCGTGAATCAAGCGATCGTGATTTTAGTTCTGCGACAGATTGTTGACGGCCGTTTTCTGTAATATGTGTATGTAAAATCTTATGGGACTTAACTGCCAAGGTCATCAGTACCTAAGGTTACACACTACTTAATCTAAACTATCCTAAGGACAAACACACACACCCATGCCCGAGGGAGGACTCGAACCTCCGCCGGGACCAGCCGCACAGTCCATGACTGCAGCGCCTTGACCGTTCGGCTAACCCCGCGCGGCTTTCTGTAATAAACTGCACATCACGGGGCCTTCGTTAGTTTATGATATGAGTTTAAATTCAGGGTTACCAAACGCGTCTTCCGCCACAGTTTTACCTTAGGTCACTTAAAATCGGCTGTCGACAGAGCAGCTTGGAATTTCAACGTAGTTCACGGCGTCCAGTTCCACCATTGCTCCGGGTTACACATTATCATCACTTGTCAAGAAACCCGCCATGTTTGTGTGTCACCTATAAGAGACCGGAAGTGTGACGTCCCCTCTCCCCTCTTTGTTGTCGTTGTTGATGTTGAGCCGCTACTGCTACAGCTCGGCCAGTGGAATGGAGACGCGACGGGCAGTGATGGTTGTCCCCGTCGGATAACGTGGAACAGCACCTGAAAATCTCTAAAGAAAATTGTTCCTCGCGTAATGTATGATTGTCCGTTTGCGAGTCCGCACAGTCTTCTGAACGATGCGTACTGCTGATTTTAAATGTCTGTTATGGCTCAAATGGCTCTGAGCACTATGCGACTTAACTTCTGAGGTCATCAGTCGCCTAGAACTTAGAACTAATTAAACCTAACTAACCTAAGGACATCACACACATCCATGCCCGAGGCAGGATTCGAACCTGCGACCGTAGCGGTCACGCGGTTCCAGACTGAAGCGCCTTTAACCGCACGGCCACACCGGCCGGCAATGTCTGTTATGGTTTTATGATAATTTGTTATGGCCGGTTAGTTATTTATTGGAATATTGAATGAATCATTCATCACCGGCGTCGTTTCACACCATTGAAGCGAGGAAAAATTCATTTGCGGTTCAGTATCAGTAGTTTTTGTAACATTGCTTGGAAGAATTGTTCACTACGGCACGAGGCAAATCCAGAGATAATCTATAATGCTATCTTGCTTTTGTGCTTCGGCAAGACATTCCTTTCAATGCTCAATGTTCATAAAGTGACTCTTTAAATTAGAATGTTCACAGTTAATTAATTTTGATTATCAACTATCACACAGTTCAATTAGTGATGGAGCTAACACGTTGGATTTCCATTACAATTTTATTGTTCCCTCTTAGCAATTGGTTTATAATCATCACACCACACGCACACCGATGGATGAGATCAATTACGATTCTTTTAATTCGGTGATCGTGACGATTACGACAACTTTTACCATCGGCGTATTTGTATTATCTTCGTGTGTTCGTATTAATGTTTCCTACTCCAGGCTAATCAGGTATTGCAGTCTTCGATACTATGTCCATTCTTCGTTGTAGCTGTTCACTTTGATGAAGGTTGAGTCCAACAATAATATCTCCTATAATTAAAATTCATTAACTCGTGGTACACTGTCAGAATACCACTCCAGTTCAAGTTCTCAAGTCAGAATGACTGAGACAAAGTCCGCTCATCTCTATCACACAATATTACTTTTTTTTTAAAAAAAAAGAAACAATCTCGTAGGGTTCCGTTTGTAGTACTATACCAAACGGTGCTCTCTGACGACTTGATAGGAAGCAATCTAGCAAGCGACTAACTTTTCCATGATCGTGCATTGTAGACGCATTGAATTTCGTTTTCGCCACGTTTACAATTCTCTTTCACAATAAATGTTATATCTGACCGACATATTACTTTAGACTTAACTTTCGTTGTACTGATTTCCGGTTATTACTAAGATGTTTGATAGCTAATTAAAGCCGGCCGTTGTGGCCGAGCGGTTCTAGGCTCTTCAGTCCGGAACCGCGCTGCTGATATGGTCGCAGGTTCGAATCCTGCCTCGGGCATGGATGTGTGTGACGTCTTTAGGTTAGTAGGGTTTAAGTAGTTCTAAGTTCTAGGGGAGTGATGACCTCAGATGTTAAGTCCCATAGTGCTTAGAGCCATTTGAACCATTTAGGTAATTAAAAATAACCTTTCTTTCTTTGTGGCTTTATATCATGACATACTCAGTAATTATTGAAAGTGGTGTTCATCAAAACTTTAAGGTGTTACATTATTGTCAAAGTTGTCGTACCTGTCAGGATAGCACTGTTCCCTACTTTAAATTATCATGACATTCTTATTTGGGTTTTCGGGTTTCTTGGGGTGTTACAGCAGCCAGAAGCCGACACGGCATTAATGTAGCGGCAAGTGACAGACGTCGACCATCAATTAAATGTGATCAGACTTTACTATTCTTTTGAAGGGCGCAACAGGCTGGGCGCGTGTGAGCAGGTACGAGGAATAAGAGCGATGCTACTGCAATGCGTGGGATACAGGAGCAGCGCCTCCGCTGGACCTCCGGGCAGCCGACTCGGCCGACCGTGTCGGTCGGCGCCACGCCTCGCCGGCCATCGGCGGAGCGCCGCGCTGAGTCACGGCGGGGCGCAGCCGCCAGCAGCGCGCCTGCCTTCCCAGCGGCGCCCGCCCTCCCAGCGCAGCACGCTGCGGGGCCGCGGCCTGTCCACCACGCTGCCAACTATGCGCGTCACACGGGCACTTTAAAACAACACGCTGCTCACGAACGACATGCTGAGAGAAGGTACACAGTGACACCAGAACCAAATCCTGATCAGACATTCACTTTCAAAATGACAGCTGTAATATGGCAAGAACTATGCCCCTTACATGAAGTCATTAAAGATCATCTAACTCACGTTGAGCGAACAGTAGGGCTGAACAAAAATGACTGACAAGGCAAAATGGATCTTGTAGAGGGTATAGTATGGACGTATTGGAATAATTAATGTCCGGTGATGGTTTTAAAGTAATTCACAGGACATGAAAACTTTGTGGAAACGCGTCGATTTACTGGAGGCTAGTTTATCCCAGGGAAGTACTCGAGTTGACCACGGCTCGCAGCTGGGGAGCGGCGAAGGGAAGCGACAATAGGCAGCTTAGGGGGGCTCAAACTCTTGAGAAAGCGGTAACGGGGCGCGGCTTCCAGCTGCCTTAAAATGAGTGACAGAGAGGGGGGGGGGGGGTAGTTAAACCCATGCTGGTGTACCGGGAAGCAGACGGAGAACTTGTACGCGTGTTGATAAATGTCTGTCATCCCGTTTTCAGTGAAACATGCGAGTAAGCCGCGCAAAGCTATGGTGGAGCGGTCAACAGAGGCCAAAATATGCGTGTTCGTGACTATAGCAACTTCACGCTGAATTCACGGTCCACAGAGTCTGAAGTAAATCAGGTGAAGAGCGACAGAATGAAATACGCCAGCCTCCGATGGGAACGTAGGACCGAGGAATTTGAAGTACTCTCCTGGGAGTCAGAATTCCGGAAAAATTGTTGTTTTGTGCAGACACTAACCTTGATGGGTGGCCTGGGAGGAGCTAAATAGCAGGAGTTGAGAGGAAGGGAAATTTTGTGGGAATTTGTTCACTTCCCAGAGCAGGCATTGGTCGGCGCTGGGAAGCAACGAATAATTAACGCGACTTGTGCTGCAATTGGCGTAAGTGATTTTGCTGGAGGGGAAGCCGAGGCGAAGAGCGGACTGGGAGAAGTCTCAGTAGAGATCTTTCGTTCCCAGCTTGCCTAGAGTGCGGACGTGGCGTTCTTTACTCAGCTTGCCTGAGAGAGAGTGAGCATCTCTTCAGTTTAGGACTTAGCAAACGGAATGATTGAGCTTGGAGATAGAAAGTTTTCGTTCAGCTACGTACTGAGCAAGGTAGCTAGAATTCAATAGACGAGTGCAGCTTTGCAGCACCACGAGGTCGGCCGACATCTGCATAATGACGCCGCCCCACCACGCTGAATTCGGTGATATTGCGCCCGCTCCGGCCGCAGATTAATTTGTTGGATCACGTCGGAAAGTTTCCACGAGGATTTCATGGGCCGCGTATTGTACAATTCTTCTCGCACTTCGCATTACGCCTGGGTTACTTTTGATTTAGCGCGCTTTACTCCACGCAAACGCGATTGATTACCACTGCCTGTTAGGAGAGTCATGTAATGTGATGATTGAAGGTCGTGAGTTAAAATAAATCTTTGCTAATCGACTGCATCTGTTTTCAATCAAGTAGTTGAAATCTCAAGTCACTTTCTTAATTAATTTTATGATCAACGTTTGCATCTGGTGTTCAGTAGTTGAATATAACATCAATGTGCACCCCTTTTTAATTAAAAGGGATCAATTCTGAATCAATTAATGTCAACACTGTCATCGCAGTTCAGTCAGGAGTCACAGGGCCTTATTACTTTCTTTGCGTTATCCGACATTGCCGCAGTTTTGCACTCTCTGTTGATCTGTTAGTCAATTACCTGGGGTGAACACACACCAAAACCAGATAAGTGACGGGTGGGGTGTTACACAGCTTTAATAAAACAAAAATAGATGCTGACCCTAAATAACGAAAGCATGAGGTCATCCACATGACTGCTAAAAGGAACTCATTAAGCTTCAGTTACACGATAAATCAGTCTAATCTAAAAGCCGTAAATTCAACTAAATACCTAGGTGTTACAATTACGAACAACTTAAATTGGAAAGAACACATCGAAAATCCTGTGGGGAAGGCTAATCAAAGACTGCGTTTTATTGGCAGGGCACTTAGGAAATGTAACAGATCTACTAAGGAGACTGCCTACACTACGCTTGTCAGTCCTCTTTTAGAATACTGCCGTGCGGTGTGGGACCCTTACCAGATAGGACCGACGGAGTACATCGAAATAGTTCAAAGAAAGGCAGCACGTTTTGTATTATCGCGAAATATGGGCGAGAGTGACACAGAAATGATACAGGATTTGGGCTGGGCATCGTTAAAAGAAAGGCGTTTTCCATTGACAAGGAATCTTCTCCTCCGAATGCGAAAATTTTTGTTGACACCGACCTACATAGGGAGGAACGATCACCACGATGAAATAAGGGAAATAAGAGCTCGTACGGAAAGATATAGGTGTTCATTCTTTCCGCGCGCTACACGAGATGGCGATAATAGAGAATTGTGAAGGTGGTTCAAATGGCTCTGAGCACTATGCGACTTAACTTCTGAGGTCATCACTCCCCTAGAACTTAGAACTACTTAAACCTAACTAACCTAAGCACATCACGGACATCCATGCCCGAGGCAGGATTCGAACCTGCGACCGTAGCGGTCGCGCGGTTCCAGACTGTAGCGCCTAGAGCCGCTCGGTCACTTCGGCCGGCGAAGGTGGTTCGATGAACCCTCTGCCAGGCACTTAAATGTGATTTGCAGAGCATCCATATAGAAGTAGATGTTGCATGGGGGCTTAATTAAATATATATGATTGAAAATGATTTTTAGTAGCTGTCTGTCCGATTACGTAAGTCTCGTAAACGGTTGGCCCTTACTAGTATTATTACGCAATCTGACTGCAAAGAACAATGTAAGAAAATTTTCGTAAACACAGTTAATTAATTAAGTCCCCAGCAACTATAAAAATCTACGAAGCCAACAAGCACAAGAGTAACTGTTCTGTATGTGGGAGTGTGACTCAACGTCCACATCTGGCACGGTTCTTTTCCAACAAGACAAGAATTTTTTAAATACCAACTATGCTGACGTGACAAAAGAAATTTAGAAAAACTGTAATTGCGTAAGAAAACCAGAATTCACTCTAATACAAGAACACAAGCCAGATGCTTTGTTGACTGAACCTGTAGTGATGCATTATTTCAGATACACAATTAATAAAAGAACATTGTAATTTTTTACCTTTATATATTGACGAAATGCACACAATAACATCTGCTATCTTTCCCATCAAATAACTGCATAAAACATTGAACAACACTCTTTACTACAACATCTTACTCCGACTTCTCGACACGACAAGCACTGACTGCTATGAACTCTCAACAACCACTGACTTCTACAATCTCATAACAAGCACTGACTGCTACGATCTCGTAACACGCACTGTGGAGGCGGCTTAATAGTACTCTTTGGCGCACTCTCTGGCGCAGTGGCACAGTGTAGCCACCTTTCATATGCCCCTCCTCCACAGGCCAGAATTTGATGGTATTTTTGCCAGCATTGGTGGTGAAAATACCACCAAATTCGTCCAGAAAAATACAGACAAAAATAAAAGATAATATTAATACCTAAATATCACATAATTAGTTAAAATTTTGGCTTTGCACTGACCTTTCACTAACCTAACATATGAAATACAGTAAGCAATACAACTTCTTTTCATACATGTGACTTTACACAATAGTTTACACAATATACAAAAAATCAGTTTATACAAATGTTCACATAAAATGCCTTCAATGATTAGTTTATACAAAAAAAAGATACTAACAGGTGACATCTTTTCAGTAGAAGCAGTCCATCAGTTGCACCCAGTAAAGTTTAGCAGGTACACCCAGCAACAAGTCACATTAATTCAGTAGAAGCAGTTCATCAGTGGCACCCAGCAATGTTAAGCAGGTGCAGACACCAACAAGTGACATCATTTCAGTAAAAGCAGTTCATCAGTTGCACCCAGCAATGTTGAGTAGGTGCAGACAGCAACAAGTGACACCATTTCAGTAGAAGCAGTCCATCAGTTGCACCCAGCAATGTTGAGCAGGTGCAGACAGCAACAAGTGACATTATTTCAGTAGAAGCAGTTCCATCTGTGGCACCCAGTAAAGTTCAAGAGGTACACACAGCAACAACACACATTAGTTCAGTAGAAGCAGTCCATCAGAGGCACCCAGCAATGTTGACTAGGTGCAGACAGCAACAAGTGACTTCATTTCAGTAAAAACAGTTCATCAGTTGCACCCAGTAATGTTGAGCAGGTGCAAACAGCAACAAGTGACATTATTTCAGTAGAAACAGTTCATCAGTTGCACCCAGCAATGTTGAGTGCAGGTGCAGACACCAAAAAGTCACATTTCTCAGCAGAAGCAGTTCCACAAAATTCACTAACACTGATCACACTGTTCATCAGAGTTTATGAGCAGAAATTAAACATGTCCTAGTGGCACCAATCATGAAGGAAAGGTACAAGTAACAGTCCATAATTTTTTTTTTTTACAATCACTGATCACACAGTTCATCAGCAGAAATTAAACACGACCAAATGTCACACATCATGTTGAAAAGTGCCGGTAACAGTTCAGAATATTTATCTTCACTAATCAGACAGTCCAGGCATGAACAATAGTTTGAATGCACATACAATGCTTTTACAGTAACATACAAATCATAACAAACACACAAATGATGTCAGATAATTGTCCTATTAACTATTACAATACACAAATACCAGTAAACCTATAATATTCATGGGTGTCAGTGCAAGCCACTACCAACAAATAAAATAATATTTAGGAGATAGGTGGGTAGGATTAGTAAAGGAAAACACACAGAACACACTCACTCATCTCTCATCCACATTAAGTACTACTGTGTAACTGAATAGTGTTAATTGTGTAAATGTAATTCTGTCTAAATCTGATGTTCATCATGTGTATCAAGTAGTACTGGCAGCAATGTATAATAGTCAATAATAGTTAAGTCAACGTCATAGTCATCATGTCAAGACCAATGTTTGCCAAGCCAGATCAAAATGTACTGTTGCTGAACAACTGTCAGTGAGCCAAGATATGCAATTACTTCCTCTCTCCAAAAAAAAGTATATACTGCTTAGTTATTTAACAAAGTGTGTGTATAGACTATCTTCCTTCTATTTTAGTGTTCTAGTCTGGTATCTTCATCCTCCTTGTTCCATAAGACCAACAAAAAAAAAAAAATATGCTCCTCACTTACTTTACCTCTTATCCACCAAAACTCCAATAATCATCAACTTAATCTCAATACGTCACTAATACTTCTTCAATACGTCGATACATATAACTCTTATCATCAATATCATTTACCTTACCTCTTGTCCACAAAAACTCCAATAATCATCAACTTCATATACTCTCAATACCTATAATAATACGTCGATAAATATAAACCTCAGCACCAATATCATTTCACTTCCATAACAACTCTTTCCTCTAGTCAGTCTCCTCGAACAAGTACAGATAAAATCCTAGTGCAACTTCAATTCAGCATCCCACACAATCCGAAGACACAGTGTCCACACACAACCTCTGTGTAATCCATCTGACCCAAATCTTCTGCTCATTATGAATTATAAACAAAAGAAATGCATACATGACCTCTAACAGACTTAGTTCGAATAACTCTCAGTAATTAAGTACAATTACGGAGTGTGAATGATCATAATATTTCACAGTGTGTACACCACTTCAAGAATCATAGCAGAAGCAAACATGTGGAGTATTTTTTTGTGTCAAGTGTCACTTCCTATTTCAGTTGCTCACGAAAAATGCAGTGTAATAACTGTTAATGGTCTAAACCTAGTATTGGTATGTCATGTCGTTAGCTTCCTTCCTATTAGCATAAATTTATACAGCTTCCATAAAACCTCAGCTCATGTGACTTCTATGACTTTCTTGTACTAATGTCGTTCGTCGAAATAGCAGTTAATTTTTTTATCTTAAAACTATAAGGCACTGAGCGTAAGCAAAACATGCAATAGCGATTGGATGCAGCACAATTCCTACAACGAGGCTCTGCTAAGCGAACAATCTATAATTAATACAGTAGTGTGACCTAAACTCTATGTTTATACACAGTATATCAGTATTTCTATACACCAAATTAAAGAGTAGTTATGACAACAAAACAGAAATGTGTAAATATGTAATCCATACAAAAAGCAGCAAACATATATCTTACGTAATAAACAGGTCATTAGCATCATATCAGCATAAGCAAATAAATGTTCATATGTAATCTTAATAAGTAAACATGGAGGCGCAAGCAGATAAATCACAAAGTATAACTTACATACCTAAACACATCAGCACAATAAATCAGGTTACCATTACAATTTAAATAAATAAGCACAGCAGGCACATAATTAAAAAAAAATATGACATCAGTGAAAAAGCAGTGCAGCCAAGCGATGCATAATATATACAAGTCACAACCCAGTTCATTAATAATCATTGTCAAAATCATTCAACGTACGCAAGCACGTCGCTTCACACGTAAATTCATAGAACATAAAATTTAGCACAAAGTATGAACCACGTAATCGCGAGCAGCAAATTACGTCTAAAGTACGTACCTAAGTGGAAATATGTTACCTGAAAATGAACTCAATTAATAGTTACCTTTTCTAGTTTATTAGTTTCTTCTTCGAAATTACATTCTTCCTGAAAATTTCTCGATAGCAAGTCGTCTTAACGTCGGAGACACACAGAATTTACCTGAAGTTCTTAAATACTTTATACAACCGTATCCTGCAAAATACTGAATGTTAATAACACAATTCAACAAGTCCCTATAGCTTTATACAGAATTTAGTCGGAGAAATTAGACTGTGTATTTGTTTACGGCTGTCAGTGCATTCGCACTGAGCGCTCGATCAGCTGTAGGCGTGTGACGTAGGAAGCAATTGTTTGCGGTCAACGACTGCCTTGTGCGGCGCGCAGACTTGACTGTTGCTTTGAGTATGTGCCGCCGCCAAAACACAGCGCGGTATCCTTGTACTCTCTGCATGTTTACATGTAGCTGTTAGTTTCTCTAAAGTATGTCATTCCACAAAAATTTTTACGTTAGATATATGATGTATTCCTTTAGAGCGTCGAGATTTAAGAGTTTCTACTTCAACAGTATTATCATGTATAATTTTGCGAACCCTATATGGACCGTTATAAAGCAGAAAAAATTTGCGACACAAGCCTTTTCCTTTGTGAGACAAACGGTGGGACTTAATTAACACCTTCTGACCAACTGAAAAAGTTTTTAAACGACCAGGACGTTTCGCTGATTTCTCTCTTCTAGCAGCCGCAGATGCAATATTTCGTAGAGCCAGGTTGACAACTTCAGAATGCCGCAGTTTCCGTGAAGGCGGAAAAGGAACGATTTCAGAAATGCGATTTGTCGGTGCTTTATTTTTTAATGTCAGTATAGGCGGTAAAGAAGTTGAGTCATTAGGAAGTTCATTCAGAATGTTTTGAAAAATATGAAGATACTGATCCCAAGTTCTGTGATTCTGATGACAATAAAGACGACACAATTTATTGATTTCCTTCATCCATCTCTCTGAAGCGTTAGATTGAGGGTGAAAAAGTGAAATGAAAATTGGTTTAATTTTACGACGCTGTAGAGTACGAAGCCAAATTTTAGAACGAAACTGTGATCCATTATCTGATATAACCTTATCAACACGATCAACTTCTTTAAGAAAATGTTTGATGAAAGCGTTAGATACTGAACGAGCTGTTGCTTTGCGTAAAGGTGTAAAACACACATATTTTGATGTCAACTCCACTGCTACGAAAATGTACGCAAAACCATTAGTAGATCGAACCACTGGACCGAACAAATCAACTGCAGCCATGTCCTTTAATTTCGCTGGAATGATGGGAAACAACGGTGCTCTTTGAGAAATCGTTGGAGGCTTAGCCATTTGACATAATTTGCATTTGGCAAGAACAGATCGAATACGTTTTTCCATATTACTGAAATAACAATTTTCTCGTAATTTATGAAAGCATTTTCTGGGACCAAAGTGTGCATAACTGAAATGTGTGTACCAAATCAATTTATTGACCCACTCATCAGGAATACAAACTAACCAAACGGAGTTGTCGACCGATTTTCGTTTAAAAAGAATGTCATTGCGAACTAAATAATGCTGTCTAATCGCTACGCTTTCCTTTCTCCTCCACTTCTCCTTAACGTCCTTCCAGATTGGATCCTTATTTTGCTCCTTAGCGATGTCCTGGAGCGAAGACGAAATAAAGTTCTCAAACGCAACACCTTGAATATACATCAAACAATAATTGTTTTCCTTGTAGTCCTCTTCAGCACTTTGTTTCAAACCCATAGGTGCACGTGATAAAGCATCGGCAACAATATTAGAAGAACCCTGTATGTAAACAATACTAAAGTCAAATTCCTGTAGGTACAACGCCCATCGTGACAATCTGCCATGAGTTAATTTTGTTGACATAAGAAATTCCAGAGCTCGATGATCGGTGTAAACCTTAGTATGTCTGCCAAACAAAAATGTGCGAAATTTTGTGAAAGCCCAAACAACAGCCAAAGCTTCAAGTTCCGTAATCGAATAATTCTTTTCTGATTTAGAAAGAACACGACTTCCAAATGCAATAGTTTTCTGGACTACAACGCCGTCTTCTTCTATCTCTTGAAATAAATGTGCTCCTAGGCCTTTGTATGATGAGTCCGTCGCCAAACAAAATTCTTTCGATAAATCCGGATGTGAAAGAAGTGGAGCAGCAACTAAGGCATCACGAAGCTGTTCAAATTCTGACTGAGCTTCCTCATCCCAACACCAATTAGATTTCTTTCCAGATAGTTCACATAAACGAGGTGTGGCCAAATCGTCCAATTTAACAAAGCGTCGCAGAAAATTACAGACACCAAGGAAACTACGAACGTCACGTTTTGTGCTAGGAACAGCATAATTACGAATAGCGTCTAATTTCTCTGGATCAGGAAGAATACCTTCTGTAGAAATAATGTGACCGAGAAATTTCACCTGAGAACGACCAAATTCAGATTTTTCCAAGTTCACTGTCATGCCAACTCGTGCAAAAATACGTAATAATGAATCCAAAATTTTGTTGTGCTCACTCCAAGAACGTTTAGCAATCAGAATGTCGTCAACATAAGAAGTAATGTTGTCACGAAGATAAACAGGTAAAATTTCATTTAAACTACGAATGAATGCTGCTGAAGATACAGTAAGTCCAAACGGTAATTTCCGAAATTGGTAACAGTTACCAAAGGCTAAAAAGGCGGTATATTTTCTACAGTCAGGGTGGAGTTCTATTTGCCAAAAACTTGCGCGCATATCAATCGTGGATAAAACTTTAATTCCATGGAAATGTTGAAGAAGTTCATCTAAATTTTGTGGGCGGTCAGTTTCAGGAATGATGATGTTATTTATCTGTCTGGAATCCAGAACCAGACGAATTGATCCATCCTTTTTAAGAACAACGTGTAATGGGCTAGTATAAGGACTGACTGCAGGCTCAATAATGCCCTGATCTAACATGTACTGAAGTTCATTCTTAACCTTGTCTCTGTAAGCCAAAGGAATAGCGTACGTTTTCCCGCGAAATGGTGTGTGTTCTTTCACTTTAAATAAATATTGTAAGCCTTGTATAGTTCCTGTGTGATGACTAAACACTGTAGCATGTGAAGTCAAAATGTAGTGCAGCTCTTCTCTTGCAACGTCATCTGGCACTTCAGCTTTCTTAACCTTTTCATTAATTAATTCTTCGCTATTAATTATGTCATCCATCGCGTCTCTGTATCTATTGTCATTATCATGAATAAACACATTGTCGTCATAATGCTCAACGAAAACATCAGAAGTAAGAAACCTTAAACATTTTGTATCTGACTCAGATCTTGTTAAACACTCGAAAAATTTTAAACATTTCGGCATTCCAGCAACAGTCAAATTTACACTTCCTTCTTTAAAGTTCAAAATTGCCTTATGTGCGTTAAGAAACTCCATACCTAATATAATTTGTGTACTGAGTAATGGAACAATAATAAAATTAGCAGAAAATTCGTATCCTTGACAAATGAAATTTAAATTGGTCTGTTGTTTGACCTCCACACTTTTTCCAGAAATCGCTCCTCGAATTGTAGTTTTAGAAATAGGTAACACCGGACAGGCAATAGTTCTTTCACATATCCGAAAAACTGATTCACTAATGACATTCAGTGGGCTCCCGGAATCTAATACTGCAGTGAACTTATTCTTACCCACACATACTTCAATAACAGGATGTAAAAATGCGTCTACATTATTTTCCTTTTCGTCTAATAAAATGTCTCTCATGTCTTCCAGGCGTACGTAGTGTAAAGTCGTAGTGTCATTGCTTTCTGAGCCGTCTATATTGCTGCCAGAAGCCGAAGCTGCAAGTCATTGTCGATTGTTTGCGTCACGTCTTTGAGTATTCGCGTCATTTCGCGGATCAATTTCAACAATTTGCACTTGTCTCTCAGAAGTTCTGTCACGTGGAGGATGCCAATTAGGTCCTTCCTGTCTGTTAGATGCAAATTCTTGGCTGTGTCTGTTATTAAAATTTCTGTTTTCCTGTCTGTCTGCATAACTACTTCTTGTGTAATTTCGACTGTCATTTCTGAAATTATTGTTGTATCTACTACCCTGATTATTTCTGTAGTAAGAATTTCTATTACTGTATGAATAATTTCTGTCCTGATGATACCGATTACTGTTTCCGTATGATTGATCATTCCGGTACGAATTACCGCTATTGTCTGTGTAATTTCTGTTAGAACGTCTGTTATTATCATAAGGCTGGTATCTGTTGTCCTGTCTGTTACGTCTGTCATTCTCAAAATTACCGCTATAACGTCCGTTCCGACCACTATCACTTTTCTCTGAAAATCTATTGTAATTACTGTTACTGAAAAAGTTACAAGAGGTCCCGTCATCGTTGTCATACTCAAGTTCTTGCAACAAAGTCTTAAAAGTCTCAATGTCGTCTTTACATCTTCCGGCCAAAGCAATTTGTCTTATGGATTGTGGCAGCTTAGTTAAACAAATGCGAATTAATTCAGTCGGGCTATAAGGGTTGGACAGGAACTGATTCTTTCGAATCATGTCCTCAAAGTACTCTGCCGGCGTGCGGAACTCAGACTGTTTGAAATTACGCTGCATAATAAGACTGTGTTTGACTCTGTCTTGCGTGTTTTCGGACCAATATGCCGATAGAAATGCATGATAAAAATCATTTAGATTATTACAATCTCTAATGAGTGCGCGCATCCGCGTCGCCGGTTCGTTTTCTAAATATCCGCACATAAATTCCAGTTTGTGACTTAGTGGCCAATTTGGTGGAAGTGCGTACATAAATTGATCTAACCATGCACATGGATGTATGTCATTCTTAGAGTTGCGGAAGATCTTAAATTTCCGGACAGTCAAAAAGTGTTTATAGTCAAAGTTTTCGCCTCGTGGCGACAAAGACCTACCGCTTCTGTCCCAGTCCGAATGTCGATTATTGTAAAGTTCGCGCGCCTGGCGCTCTCTTGTTGCTTCTCGTAAATGAAATAAATTACTTTCTTCATACCCCTCTGCTATCTGTGATTCTAAGTTCCTTCTACTGTCCTTTCCTACTATTTCGCCTTCAATTTGTTTGACTTGCTTCCGTAATGCCTCAAATTCCCTTTTCACACGTTCATTAAATTTTCCCTGATTTTCAACATGCTTATTTATGTTCTGATACTCTTCGGTTTCTGCAAATGGTAATGGAGATGTATCATCCGAATCTCTGTCCCCATGTAAACTAAGATTTGTCAGTTTATCTGAAATTTCCTCAACTCTTTCCGATAAGTTCTTTCTGTTTATTTACGTCTTCCGTAAGTGTCGCGACTCGGGTTTCAGTATTGTCACATTTGGTAGCTAACTGTTCATACTGTTGTGTTAGGTTATTTAATCTGTCATTTGGTACGGATTCCTCGATTCTCTCAAATATTTCTTCCTTATCCTTTGCACGTTGTAAATTTAACTCTGAAAATTTCTGTACTATCACGCGATCTCTTTCTTCCTGTTCTCTATCCTGTTCCCTTTGTCTGATTTCTACTGCAATTAATCTATTATTATGAGAATTCAGAATCGGTTGTACTTCTTCCCTGATTTCTTTCTTTAATTCATCTTTCATATTTTTGAAACATGTCCCTATTCGTGAATCTATCCGTGTTTCCAAAGTTCCCATCTCTTTTTTAATTGTTCCTATTTCTGTTTTTAATTCAGATCCTAACCGAGTTTCCATTGTTCCCATCCGTGTTTCCATTGTTCCTATATCAGTTTTTAATTCAGCCCGTAAAGTTCCCATGTCATTTTTTTAATTCAGATCCCAAAGTTTCCATTCGTGTTTCCATTTTTAATATAGCACTCATCAACTGCCCCATGGTAACTGTTTCAAAATTATTTTCGCCCCTAACATTTCCCGCAAAACCAGTTTCCTTCGTCATAGCTGTAAAGCTATCTGTGTTCGATACTATTTCAGAATCTTCTATCGTTAATCTCGGATTCTGTGAATTTTCTGATTGAGAAAAATTTTGAAATGGTTCCGGACTATTTTCCCGACTTATTACATTGTTTTCAACTCCATTATTCATCATACAGTTGTCCTGTGTTGGCGAGTTCGCCATGTCAACAATTTCGTTCTCACTATTCATCATTTTTGCCTTTTTCATTGATCGCGTAATCATTTACAAAATATACAAAAGATTAGTCACTGTACGAAAATTACACACAATGCCTCCTTATCTCCAACAATACTATTCACATGAAATGTCTCCCTCAGACACGATCAATCGAACAATTGAAATAATTGCACTAATTTGTCAAACGCGTATACAAGGCAATAAAAATTAAATTTTGAAAAATACCATTAGAAGAATGACAATTACCAAATCTACACACTCAATACAGACTACAATCACTAAACTCAAAATTACTACAACAATACTACAGTCTACAATTTTCACAATCAGAAGAATCCAAGGGACGATCCGAAGCAGCGGTCGCCACGTGCATGGGGGCTTAATTAAATAATTTTGAAAATACTTTTTTAGTAGCTGTCTGTCCGATTACGTAAGTCTCGTAAACGGTTGGCCCTTACTAGTATTATTACGCAATCTGACTGCAAAGAACAATGTAAGAAAATTTTCGTAAACACAGTTAATTAATTAAGTCCCCAGCAACTATAAAAATCTACGAAGCCAACAAGCACAAGAGTAACTGTTCTGTATGTGGGAGTGTGACTCAACGTCCACATCTGGCACGGTTCTTTTCCAACAAGACAAGAATTTTTTAAATACCAACTATGCTGACGTGACAAAAGAAATTTAGAAAAACTGTAATTGCGTAAGAAAACCAGAATTCACTCTAATACAAGAACACAAGCCAGATGCTTTGTTGACTGAACCTGTAGTGATGCATTATTTCAGATACACAATTAATAAAAGAACATTGTAATTTTTTACCTTTATATATTGACGAAATGCACACAATAACATCTGCTATCTTTCCCATCAAATAACTGCATAAAACATTGAACAACACTCTTTACTACAACATCTTACTCCGACTTCTCGACACGACAAGCACTGATTGCTATGAACTCTCAACAACCACTGACTTCTACAATCTCATAACAAGCACTGACTGCTACGATCTCGTAACACGCACTGTGGAGGCGGCTTAATAGTACTCTTTGGCGCACTCTCTGGCGCAGTGGCACAGTGTAGCCACCTTTCAATGTACATTTAGATCTTTGACTTGCAGTTACCGTAGTACCAAGCTGCAATCCGTTTTCGTCAGAGGAGACACTGTAGTGGGACGAAATTAAGCGTCACCCATCCACCAAAGTCAGCCCAGTTTGCAGGTGACTATAAGTTTAATTTAGTTTTTGTTTATGTGTTTTCTTATTATTTGTAATAAATGTGAATTATCTAAAAGTTTTGTATTTTTTTTATGTGTTTCATGTACGGAGAGATCGGCGCAACGAACGGGGACAGCATCTTCGTTGCCGCGACCAGAGAGGAAATTGCTGGCCGCTATACGTCGCGGGTCGACAGCCAAGGAGCAACAGAAGATCCTGGAACCGAGTTGTTGCGTCGTGTTTCTAAAAAATTAAAAATGAATTTTTATACTCTTTTTGTACAACAATGACATCAAATAGATCTTAGTCTTATTGAAATGTTAGTCACTGTCTGTCAACGCTCAAGTTCACATCTGTATGTGTAGGAAGCTAATAAAATAGTGTATGCTACTAAAGTTGAAACACGTTTCTTGAAGATTTATTTATGAAGAGTTATGTGAACGGATTAATAATATATTTGACAAGATTATTGATTCAGACAGCGTTGGCCGAAACTTTGAATCTAAAAAGTTTATTTAATGTGTGATTCTGATATCGATTAGGTCAAGATAATGTGTGTCGATATAATTTTCTGAGGAGAAACAAACGAAATTTAAATTCGGAAAAGTTACGAAAACCAATTGGCCCAAGTGATGTAATTCTCTGCACACGACTCAACTGATGTTTTACAGTTTCGTTCAAGAACCATTCTATGACAATTTAAAAAGAATATGAATCATTTTTTGAAGTGAGTGTAACTGACGTGGGTGACGAAGTCTGCACATGGTCATATATCAAACGAAAACCTAAATACGTCGTTACACCGCACCGTGGCGACCTTAGAAACAGGACTTGTGTGCAACTAAGGCACACAGGTACGAAACAAGAAATCAAGAGTCCTTCGGAAGTCAACGCGAGTTTTCGTGGAGCCTTCACCAGCCAGCGGCGACTTCGTGGGTGTGGGCATCTGACGGAGCCGCAGCCAAGCAGTACGGTCACGCAATTGTTCCACGAGAAGGCACATCTGTTGGGCAGCAGCTGAACGCTGCAAACCCCGACAACCTTTTTTCTCCCTAAACTAATAGGCCCAGTACGTCAGCTGCGGGGCGTTCCTCCGGCTGGTATTAGAGGTGTTGCTGAGGGCTTCGCCTGTCTACGGCGGTGCCGGGCGTGGTTGCAGCCAGCGACGTTTCCGGTGTTCGACTCAGCGTCCGGCCGGTTGCGGAAGCGGGGTCGCAGCATCTCAGCGGCTGCATCGACGGCTGTTACATCTGCAGCCCATAGCAGCACACTGATCATCGAGAACTACAAATTACAATATTAGTGTCCGGTGAGTTTGTTTCAAGTTGGAAGTGGAGTGTTGTACATAGGAAGTGTGCTTTTATAGGATTGTTGATTACAAGTCTGCGTGTGTAAATAGTTAATATCTTACAATAATGTCGGGAAGTGAAATTTCAGACGAAGAGCAATCTATGTCCGATAGGAGCATGAGATCCCTTTTTAGGGCGATAGCTAAATTAAAACAATCTAACGGGGATTTCCTAGCTGAATTAAAACAGTCTAACGAAGAATCTACTGCTAGATTAAAAGAGGAATTAAAACAGTCTAACGAAGAATCTATGGCTAGATTAAAACAGTCTAACGAAGAATCTATGGCTAGATTAAAACAGTCTAACGAAGAATCTATGGCTAGATTAAAACAGTCTAATGAGGAATCTACTGCTAGATTGAAACAGGAACTAAAACAGGAATTAAGACAATCTAACGAGGAATCTACTGCTAGATTGAAACAGGAACTAAAACAGGAATTAAAACAGTCTAACGAGGAATCTACTGCTAGACTTAAAGGGGAGCTAACAAAATCAACAGACAGGTTGCAGGAATATCTTAATGAAACCAGTCGAGAATTAAGTGATAAAATAGAGTCTTCTAAAGTTGAAATGCAGGAAAAATTAGTAGGACTTAGTAATAAGATTGCTGATAATTGTAAAAGGTTAGAAGAACATATCCAGGAATCGCGCGAGGAAAAAGCTCGCATGCGACACGATATTACTGACTTATCCGAGAGACTAGATAGTGTCAATATCTTAGTTGTAAATGAAATACAGAAAAATAACGATATGTTACGAGATGAATTTTCTATGCAAACAGAAACTGTTCGCAGAGAATTATTGGAATCTATTAAAGAGGTCTCTACCAAACCTGTAGAGATTTCTTCAATAGATAATGTAGAATTAGAGACATTAACTCATCAAGTAGAAAAGGACCATACCGAAATCGAAAACATGAAATTTTTAATTACTGAAATATGCAGTAATCTTGAGACTGCCAAAGATAATAATATTGACGAAGGTACAGAGCGTTCACATCGTGAACACAGTGAAGAATCGATATTAGCTAATCGCGTATCCAATACAGAAATGCGGATACAGGAAATTACGAAACGGTTATCGGAATTAGATAATAACGAGAACATTTCAGGTAGCAGAGGTAATAACATAATCAGAGACAACAGTCGCATCGAATTTGCTAGCACGGATGGCAACAATATGAATAAGGCAGTCACGGCAAGCCAATCCGATGCAACTCCGTCTCTGCCAGCTAAACAAAATCCGACTATTTCTCTCGCAGAATGTCTGAATGACATAACAACAAATTCAAATGTAGCAAGTCGATTTCCTGTATTCAAACCAGGAGGCGAACTGCACCCTATAATCTTTATAAAAGCTTTTGAAACATCATTATCTCCTAAATGGAGTAATGAAAAACGCATTCAATTTGTAATAGGACATTTAGAAGCAGAAGCTGCGGAATGGGCAGTACTGCATAGAAATGAATTCAGGGATTGGGATGATTTTGTTAAGCAGTTTAAACAAAATTATTGGTCAAGGGGAAAACAACAACACTTAACTTTAGAGTTGTTAGACCCTCCTCCATATTCTAAACGGTGGGGAGGTTATAGGAATTATTTTGAATGGCATTTAAACCGTGCTAAATTAATTGAAGAACCAATTATTGAAAGTCATTTAATACGAGTCCTAATTAGTAGGTTACCGTATTACGTGAAGGAAAGAATGATAGAAAGAGAATGGTCACAGCCGTGCGAATTGTTAGGATATTTAGAGCAGTTAGATATACTTAATAGAGAAAGGGAAGACGAGAAGTTTAGATTTGGTAGAAATGACAATCCTCGAAATAATAATAATAATAATTCAGAACCACGAAAAGCTAATAACAACAATCATAGCCGGTTCTGTTATATAAAACGTCAATCTAAAGATAAAGAGAGCCAACAAAATCGTGGTAATAACCCTAAAGTGCGGAAATTACACAGTAACGATCATGAGATAAATCATCCTCAAGTAATTAATGAAGGTCAAGTGGTAGGTGACGTCATCATAGAACGTTCGGAAAACTAGTAAAGTCCTTTAGTACGGGTCAACTAAAGGGAACTATTGGTCAAGATTATCCAAGACCCAATTGCAATTTATCATTAAGCTGCCAAAAGGACGATGACTGGCAACAAGATTTACTTCAGGAAGACAATCAGATAAGGGAGAATGTAATATATAAACCCGTTATTAAAGGTTATATTAAAGATACCGAAGTAAATATTATAGTTGATTCGGGTAGTGAAGTGAGTATTTTATCCAAAGAATTATTTCAGCTTAAAAGGAAATATTGGAATTTCCCGACTTTACCTGTAACTGGGGTGAAAATTATAGGAGTTACTGGTAAAAGAAGTCAAAATATTACTGAAGAAGTTTATGTAACTTTTGAAATTGCTAAACAATTAATTGCTCACTCTGTACTCGTCGTAGCCAACTTAAATGTGGCCATAATTTTAGGTATAGATTGGCTGTGTAAATATAAAGCTATATTAGATTTTAAAGATTCTTCCTTAACCATCCATAAGGAGGCATGTACTTTTAAGGTGAGGTTCTCTAACAGTCAAGTACCTGAAAATTGCTACGAGTCCTTACAGATTAAGTACGCACCGACCATGAATCTATTAACAGATTTTTGTGATCTTGGGTATGCAGTATACCAATGTCAGGCTAGTAATAGTATCGAAACCGAAGTGAAAGAAAAATGTTTATCTACGAATTGTCTATCCGAGCAAGAAAAGGAAGAGTTGGAATCTTTGATGTTAGAATTTAGAGCCGTCTTCTCAGATGAACCGGGGAGAATTAAAGATTACGTTTGTAAACTTAAGATTAAAGATAAGAAACCATTATTTAAGAAACCTTATCCTATTCCAGTACAATTCAAAGAAGCGGCTAGTAGAGAAATAAATAAGATGCTAGAACAAAACATTATCGAACGATCAGGTAGCGCTTTTAACAGTCCGTTGTGGGTAGTTAAGAAAGCTACTGGTGGGGTACGACTGGTTCTGGATGCCCGTGAATTAAATAAAATTATAGAGATGGAAAGAGACAGACCTATTCCTATGGAGGACGTACTTCTTAAGATCGCTGGTTCTCGTTATATGAGTACAATGGATCTAACCTCTGGCTACCACCAAGTAACATTACACCCGGATTCACGGCAATATACGGCTTTTCTTTTTGAAGGCAGATCATATCAGTTCCAAGTTTTACCTTTTGGACTTAATATATCAGTGTCAACTTTCATTAGGGCATTAGATTCTGCTTTGGGTCAGCAATTGTTACAAAAGATTATTTTATATGTAGATGATATTTTGGTAGCTACTAAAACGTGGGAAGAACACGTAACGATATTACGGGAATTGTTTAACCGTTTAATTGACAGAGGAATTACTTTAAAATTATCTAAGTCTTACTTCGGAAAGGAGGAAGTGAGATTTTTGGGGCATATAGTGGACAGTAAAGGTATTAGGCCAGACCCAGCACGTATTGAAGCTATTGCTCGATGCCCGAGTCCTAGAAATCGGAAACAACTGAAATCATTCTTAGGAATGGTAGGATTTCTAAGAAGATTTCTTCCAGGGCAGGATATTGTTAATCCTAAATTACTAGATTTATTGAAAGAGAAGTCAGTATGGCTCTGGGGACAAGAGGAAGAGGAAGGTTTTAATAAGATAAAAGGAGCGGTAACCAAAGCCAAAATGTTATACCACCCAGATTTCGATCAGGACTTTGGTATGTGTACGGATGCCTCTGATTATGGTGTGTCTTGTGTAATATTCCAAGGTGATCTGACCAATGAAGAGGGATTATATCGGCCTATTGGATTCGCTAGTCGAACTTTAAATAAACATGAAAGAAATTATTTTGTATCCGAGAAGGAAGCTCTCGCAGTGGTATGGGGTTTTCAACGATTTAGAGGATTATTAATGGGAAGAAAAACAATTGTATATACTGATCATCAGGCTTTAATCTTTTTGAACAATTGCCGGTTACTTCACCGTAGGCTATTACGTTGGGTATTATACTTGCAAGAATTTCAGTACGAAATTAGGTATATAAAAGGATCTCAGAATGTAGTTTCAGATGCTTTGTCAAGGCTTCCCGTAGGAATGGAGAATATTAATATTGCAGAAGAACCAGGAACAAATTATCATGTTTATTTCCTTTTGACTAAGGAGAACGAACGTAAGGTTAAACGGATAGTAACTGCTGTTAGATGCAATCAAAGAAATGACGATCAATATAGGGACCTTATACAAAACCTTAATAATGGGGACGAAACAGTTAACACCCGGGGTGTGTGGTTATATTTTAACGACTTGTTGTATTGGAAAGCACAAAGGGAACACCAGAGATGGAAAATCTGCATTCCGGAAACTGTTGTGGACGAGTTAATTACTTATATTCATGAAGGTTACGGGCATTTTGGAATTCATAAATGTATTAAACATCTAATGAAGTATTATTATTTCAAAAATATGTCACGTATTGTGAGAAGTATTATTAGGGCTTGTGAAACCTGTCAAAAGGTTAAAGTTAATAACAAATCCAAGCGTTATAAATTATATGCTGTAATTCCTCGAGGTTTGTGGGATCTACTATCATTGGATTTTTTCGGCCCTCTGCCTCGTAGTTCAGGAGGATTAACATATGTGTTTGTTGTAATGGAATGTTGGTCCAAACATGTGAAACTGTATATTTTGAAACGAGCGAATACAGCAAGCGTTATACGCTGCCTCACCCGAAATTACTTTGTTAACTGGGGCATTCCTAAACGACTTATGTCTGACAACGGTAGTGCCTTTATTAGTCAAAGATTTCAAGATATGATAAGACAATATGGGATCAAACATATCTTAATTTCGAAATATCACCCTCAAAGTAATTTAGTAGAAAGAGTCATGAAAGAATTAGGACGATTATGTAGAACTTATTGTGCACATAAACATACTCGGTGGGCCAAACTAATGCCTGAATTCGAAAAGATATTAAATGAATTGCCTCACCTAACGACGGGATTATCACCTATAGAAATTTTAGGCAAACGAATTATAGGTGAGCCTTTACTAGCTGCTTTACCTTGGCCACCAGTAAATGAGATACAACAAGATATTCCAGACGAAAAAGTTTGCGAACAGATTGTAAAAAATGCCGAACGGAGAATTAAAAGTTATAATCAACAGGCTGTAAAACCCTCATTTCAGGTAGGAGATCTTGTGCTAGTACGATCTCATCCTAAAAGTTCTAAGATCGATAAGGAATGTAGAAAATTCTTCTTTATCTTTGAAGGTCCATATGTTGTACATAAGATTGTACATCCCAAAGCATTACTTCTTATGGAACCTTCATCAGGTGTAATTAAAGGATTATATAGTGTTGATCAAATGAAACCCTTCATTCCTAAATAAGTTAATATTTAGTATATGTTACACACGGAAGAGCGTTCATAGTTTATTCATGTGAAGTTTTCGTGATAGTTACGTATTATTTTAAAGAATAGAACAGAAAGCTTAAACAAGTGTTATACAATAATCTACTGGTACTTCAAAAAGAGAAAGATAACCCAAAGGGGGATTTATATGGAAGAAATTTTGCTCTTAGGTCAAAAGGAATTTTTGCATATTTTAAATTTACTCGGATAGTAGGAACCAAAGGGGATGGTTAATAGTTTTAGGGACCATGGGCGTCCAGAGCTATATGGCTCACGAGAACATAGCAGAGTGCCTTTAATAGAGGTTTGCAATAGTGTTAATATAGAACACACCAAACGGGGCTCTCTCGCTTGTTTCTCCTAAATAAATGGCCATTACCCAACAAGGTGTCCGAAGGTAAAGAAAGCCGTGCCGAGATTCTAAAGAGAGTTTTGCTTGATTTCTTCTTGACCTCAGGCATAAATAAGGCATTAGGGAAGAGAATGACGTAAAGTAAATAGTACTATTAGTTATTGTGAGAAACTTATTAGTAATATACATTCTTGAAAAGAATAACTCTAGTAAATAAATGAAACTATAACTAATCTATCACAATTTGAATGCTCTGTCCTAATGTACAACGTTAAAGAACGTACTAAATTAGTATTTATTAGCAACTATTAACTGAAGAGGAGCAATCTCCCTATATTCGGTTACGAATTACCATAATAGCACAATTAAGAGGAAATGATAAACAGTCACAACAATATCGTATTAAAAGGATTAAATCTATCTAATAGCAAGGACTCTAGGTTACGTAAAATGTGAGGAAAATGTATTAACAGTTAAATATTGTATATTGAAAAGTTTTAATTTCGGTTAAAACCTGACAAACTGAGCTTGTGGGTGGGGTATGTAGTGGGACGAAATTAAGCGTCACCCATCCACCAAAGTCAGCCCAGTTCGCAGGTGACTATAAGTTTAATTTAGTTTTTGTTTATGTGTTTTCTTATTATTTGTAATAAATGTGAATTATCTAAAAGTTTTGTATTTTTTTTATGTGTTTCATGTACGGAGAGATCGGCGCAACGAACGGGGACAGCATCTTCGTTGCCGCGACCAGAGAGGAAATTGCTGGCCGCTATACGTCGCGGGTCGACAGCCAAGGAGCAACAGAAGATCCTGGAACCGAGTTGTTGCGTCGTGTTTCTAAAAAATTAAAAATGAATTTTTATACTCTTTTTGTACAACAATGACATCAAATAGATCTTAGTCTTATTGAAATGTTAGTCACTGTCTGTCAACGCTCAAGTTCACATCTGTATGTGTAGGAAGCTAATAAAATAGTGTATGCTACTAAAGTTGAAACACGTTTCTTGAAGATTTATTTATGAAGAGTTATGTGAACGGATTAATAATATATTTGACAAGATTATTGATTCAGACAGCGTTGGCCGAAACTTTGAATCTAAAAAGTTTATTTAATGTGTGATTCTGATATCGATTAGGTCAAGATAATGTGTGTCGATATAATTTTCTGAGGAGAAACAAACGAAATTTAAATTCGGAAAAGTTACGAAAACCAATTGGCCCAAGTGATGTAATTCTCTGCACACGACTCAACTGATGTTTTACAGTTTCGTTCAAGAACCATTCTATGACAATTTAAAAAGAATATGAATCATTTTTTGAAGTGAGTGTAACTGACGTGGGTGACGAAGTCTGCACATGGTCATATATCAAACGAAAACCTAAATACGTCGTTACACCGCAACACATCTATATTTGAGACCAATGTGGCAGGTATTCTTGTCAGGGTAAGAAAAAACAATTGGGATTAAGAGCGTCCCAAAGCAGCATTTAGACGTAATTTACACTGCAAACCGCATCATGGTGCCATTAGCTGATTGATGGTGGGTCAAAGAAAGATATGCGTAAGTGGAAAATTTGTGTCCTTTTCTTCACGGACTATCAGCCGTATGATTCAGCCAAAAGCGGACAATACCTACAATGCGAGCCAGGGGGACGCCTACACTACCCGGAAAAAAAAAAAAAAAAAAAAAAAAAAAAAAAAAAAAAACAGGAAGCACCGAGAATACGTAGTCGGATTATGACACATCGGGTTAGGAACCCTCCCATGAACGCCATGTGCAGTGACCAGCGAGTGGGCGGCCACGCAAGTCCGAAATCAAAGGACGAGTCGAGAAGTACACTACTGGCCATTAAAATTGCTACACCAAGAAGAAATGCAGATGATGAACATGTATTCATTGGACAAATATATTATACTAGAACTGACATGTGATTACATTTTCACGCAATCTGGTTGCATAGATCCTGAGAAATCAGTACCCAGAACAAACACCTCTGGCCGTAATAGCAGCCTTGATACGCCTGGGCATTGAGTCAGGCAGAGCTTGGATGGCGTGTACAGGTACAGTTGCCCATGCAGCTTCAACACGATACCATAGTTAATCAAGAGTAGTGACTGGCGTATTGTGACGAGGCAGTTGATCGTCCACCGTTGACCAGACGATTTCAGTTGGTGAGAGATCTGGAGAATTTGCTGGCCAGGGCAGCAGTCGAACATTTTCTGTACCCACAAAGGCCCTTACAGGACCTGCAACATGCGGTCGTGCATTATCCTGGTGAAATGTAGGGTTTCGCAGTGATCAAATGAAGGGTAGAGCCACGATACAATAAACGGCAATCGCGATAGGCTACAATCCGACATTTATCAAAGTCGGAAACTTGATGGTACGCATTTCTCCTCCTTACACGATGCATTACAACAACGTTTCACCAGGCAACGCCGGTCAACTGCTGTTCGTGTATGAGAAATCAGTTGGAAACTTTCCTCATGTCAGCACGGCGCGCGGGATTAGCCGTGCGGTCTCAGGCGATGCTGCCGTGGACTGTGCGGCTGGTCCCGGCGGAGGTTCGAGTCCTCCGTCGGGCATGGGTGTATGTGTTTGTCCTTAGGATAATTTAGGTTAAGTAGTGTGTAGGGTTAAGGACTGATGACCTTAGCAGTTAAGTCCCTTAAGATTTCACACACATTTTTTGTCAGCACGTTGTAGGTGTCGCCACCGGCGTCAAACTTGTGTGAACGCTCTGAAAAGCTAATCATTTGCATATCACAGCATCTTCTTCGTGTCGGTTAAATTTCGCGTCTGTAGCACGTCATCTTCGTGGTGTAGCAATTTTAATGGCCAGTAGTGTAATTAAAGAATAAGAAATCATGTGACAAACTTGGAACCTTTTCATGAGGAACAAACCAATGCTCTACCTATAACTTGCTCATCAGTTTTATTTTGAAGCATCTGAATGGCCAGTTAAGAGGACACGTCCCTGAACGGGCAGAATTTTTAGCATTATCTTCACCCTCATAGTGCAACTGATCTATAAATGAAAGATAGCTTAAAATTCTTACACACAATTAGGGCTATTACTCAATGGATTTCCAAGCAAATCATTGAGATATTTATTATATTTTGCTATTCACAACAATATTTATAGTAGTATAATAAGCGGAGCACTGTTTCACTGCGGTACCATTTTCTTTGGAACCACTGACTGCACACCTCGGGAAAAGAGTCTGAGTACAGGCAACATTCACGTAAGTGTTTTATGCCTTCAGTTTCCATCCCTGATACTTATCTGCGAAAAACACAAGTAAATTATTTTACTACAACAAAAAAATTTAAAAATGCAATTCAAATATCTCCGACATCATCATCATCATTTTATAAAATTTTCAGGGAATAGTAGGCAAGGGAGGTAGAGGAGGTCATTCTAAATATCTATACCAATTTTTGTGGGTTTAGCTTTAGTCATTTAGGAGACAAGTGTACCTCAATGATGAAAATTCAAGTTTTCGGTAATTTGAAAAAGAAGATTTACAGATTTATTAACTTATCACTACGCTCGTTTAGAGCATTCCAGCTGCATACTGAAGTTGTTCTGTTTCCTTATCCTTCATACTCTTTCTCTTCATTCTTTTCTTTATCCTTGACTCCTTGGTAGCAGCTCCTGAAGCTGTCTCTGCTTAGGTTACCTGCTACTTATCAATAGCAGTTAGAGCTGAAGCCATATTCCTTCCCGTGTTGATGTTCAGTTTCTTCATAACATTGATCCGTGAAATTGCACCATCATTGAACGTTATTATTGCATCCATTACACCAGTCTTCAGCACTGTCAGCCCAACAAATACAGTTTTGGGTATTCTCTCCCATACACAGTTGTTGAAGCTTTCATTTGCATTCTGAGAGAGACCATGCATACATTTCCCAAGTAGATTTTTATTTTCCAGATCCCTACATATAGGCCTAATTGTCTCCATTACAGCAAGTGGTAAGGAATACTTGTGGGTATATTGTATGCCTGTAGCATTGCTCATCCAGTACTTGCACCACAAATCTTACCCGTTTGGACATAAACCATGCCGTGGGTTTTCCTCTGTTGACACTCTGTGAAACCATGTTGTCCAAACAGCTCGTCTCATGTTCTCCAAACCTCCTAAATTTATCCTTTTTGCTAGTGGATAATATTGAGTCAAAGAATCAATTTCACTTTTTGTAAGACGACCTGAATCACCAATGTGTTTTCCGTCTGACAGTTTTTTTCCACTGAAGTCTTTACATAATTTTCTCAGCCGAGATCCCATTTTTTTCTGTACATGCCCGACACATTCAAGCTTCTCTACCAGACTATTCCCATATGTCATTAACAATAGGAGTGTGTCCTTTACAGTCTCCATCCCCAAGATAACTTACCTACCTCACAACACGGCTGACCCCTGATCTTCTAAAAAGGTTCAGAACGCCTTTCGTTTCCATGTTTCCACTTGGGCCATCAAAGTCCTTTACATAAACGTGGGTGCCAATAAATTTACTTGAACAACCCTGGCAGTGCTTTGTTAGACATTAATAACCTAGTGTCTTACCAGTTTCAATAAATGTGGCGGTTACAGTCCCATTCAGAGAAGTATGACCTCTCTTCTGCCAAGATCCATCAAATGCCGGTACAATGTCTGTATTCTCAGACAAGGCTACTCCTTCTTCTGCTGCTCTTTTCATTGAATGTCCACTTACGCCAGATAAAGCATTATGTTTCAATTTATTGTATCCGTCAAACCTCAGTAGAGGTGGAGGCAAATTAGTCACTGTACAAAAAGTCTGGGCAGCTCTCCTTCCCATTCCAATACATCGCATTGAATAATCAAGCTGAATATTTACACTGTAATGTCGACTATCAGTTACAGGCGATGTCATAGTATCACTAGCATCTTACACAAGTTACAGGCAATCACTAAAAGACTTGAAAGACCCTTCCTTGCTGAAATGTCCTCAGGAACGTCAATACTATCTTCACAATTGCAGTACTTACATTTCACAGCACTCTTCAAAAGTCTTGACAGCATATTTAGGTCCACAATAACATTTCCATCATTATTGCTGCCCACAATACTACTAGGCTTGTTCTTATTACATTCAGAAAGCAAAAGTTTACGTCTAGAAGCATTGCCTGGAGACAGTTTCTGCAGGCGACTTTTGAAGCAACTGATGTGTATTATTCGGTTGTGTTTGGAACTGGTTGCCGCGAAACTTTCATTTGGGGCCAAATTTCTTTACTCTTGGCATTTGTAGCACAGGAAACACACACACAGAAACAAAACAACACTCAATATCTTCAGTGCCTTCTAGAATACACCTGTGTTAACGATCCGTAACTAATGATTGAAAAAATGGAAGAACAAAATAATGCATCACGTATTCTGACGCAGTTCAAACTGACAGATGGGCGTGGCTCCTGCGCAACATTACGTTCAACCTCAATTTTAGAACGAACGGAAAATGAAAATGCCCATACATTACACATTTTTGTAATCAGCATGAAATGCTCTTTTCTATAGACCAAGAAATTTTTTCAAATTTTTGCTCATTTTCACGAGCATGTGCCCTTAAAGCATCTACATCATTACAGAAACAAAAAAAAACCGTATAATTCCCTTCAAACAGAGGAACCAAAAGCTGTAAGTAGGTTTGGACTGCCGTCATTTTGAGAGAACTTAAGAAGTTGTTCAGTATGGTTGCGGCTGTTAAAATGATTGCAGTTCAAACCGAGCATCTTCTTGGTCTTGAACATATAAAGGCCCGCCGTCCCAACGACCGAGACAGCACCAGATTAGGAAGCCTCTGATGCCGAAATGAAACAGCCAGTTCTAAGGCTCAGCCGGCGACGCTAACCACATGACCACTCAGCAAGTTGGCACCGGAACTATTTCTCTCAGCAATAGGCACAGTAGTGTGAGGTGCCGACCAACTAACAAAACCTGTGATCATCGTCGCTCCACCCCATTCTGGAATGCCTTCTTGGAAGAACCACCAGCTACCATCTCGCCCACTACCGCCTGTTGTCCATAAATACTCTCCGTCCTGCGAAGGTAAAACTTCTTCCTGTTCGTTAGTCAGGGGCCTGAAGATGGAGTAGCCAGTTTCTCATTATGTGGCACTCTGGTTGCTCAAATAAAATAATAATTGGTAATTTACACAGCTGAAGGTGTTTTGGTTCGACATTTTATACTGAACAGCCAAGGTCCCGCAACAATCTTACAAAGATGGCTTCCAGCAAGTAGGGTTGTAGTGCATGCGTACCCACGGTCTGATACTGCGTACAATAATAACATGAAATCCTGATGGTCTATCACTATTTATCTTACCTACTAACAGTGGCTAGGCGTTTTCATTCAGCCTGTCCGGGATACGAGCAGTCAGTTTAGGTGTGGTAGAGTAGGATGTTAATGTAGTTCTGTATACTAACACACCATCGGCAGATATGTAAGTTATTAGAGCTGCAACGCTCTTTCACAAGTAGAATGGCCACTATAGTGCATTAAAGTTTCCATATTTAGTGTTGTTACCTGGTCGGCGGTATAAGGGGCGTGAACAGAGTCAGATCTTCGGTGGTCACTGACAGAGACACTTGGATGCCGCGAACTCTTGTGAGCCAGAGTCACCATCACCTAACAGAGATTGAAAGGGACTTCATTGTGGGTGTCCATTTGGCCTGACGGTTGAATCGTTGAATACTAATATTTCTGGGAAATTCGGATGCGACATTGACTCGATGATGGACTGCTTGGGAACATGAGGGCAGGAATACTTGTCGTCGACGTCCCAGTCGGCCACGTCTCATCACCACAACGATGGATCGCCTGATTGTGCACCGAGAACATGGTAATCTCTTCATATCTGCGCCTCCAACAGAGAACAAGTAATGGACTGCCTGCAACATTTTGTGTCAAACCAAACCATTGATCAGAGTTCAGCAGCAACTCGACTGGGGAATTACTATCCCATGCGTAGGGTGCCGTCAACACTACAAGACAAACAGCTGCGTTCGTAGCGTTGCTCAGAGCGGGCAGTGTGGACTGCTGGTGGCTGGAGTCACATTGTATTCAGCGATGAATCACGATTCTGCGCTGCCCTTTACGACCATCGTCGACGAGTATGGCGGCGACCTGGGAAGAGATCCCACTCTTCCAATGTTTCGGATCGGTGTAGAGGTGTTACTCAAGATTTTCAGATCTGTCCTCACTATCACATGTGTGGTACTAGCTCGGACCCCAACTATATCCCGGTTCCAGCATCCAGGATATTAAGGGCCACTTACAACAGTTGTGGCCGAGCTTCGCTCAGGAGATGATACAATGCACCATTCCCAACCGAATAAGTGCATACATCTAGGTCAGAGTGGATACAACGTTGTAGTGATAAGTGGGCACATACTAACTAATTGTTTATAAATTTGACTCAAATTTGTAATAATTGAAATAACGTCACTCACACTCTGAACCCGTGAAGTTTCCTTCTCCTCTCCTGGGTGCTTCACATTTTTTGTCAAACACTGCATTTATTGTTATCATTCGAAATAGAAAGCTCGAGAATTCATCGTAAACGCGACATGCTCTCCTTTCATCCACAGGAAAGATGATATAATCGTATGCTACTCCCATTCTTCGTCACGGTGTATTGTGAGCAGGCATCTGTACTGCCTTCCGCCCGACGCCGAAAGCAGTGTTCGCATAAGGCTCTCGACCATGCAAGCTGGATTACATCCGAATGGAGGACCATTCTCTTCAAGGATCGGTCTCGGCTGATCTTTGAAAGCGTCAGCAGCGGTATTTTGATTTTCTGAGATGTTGGAAATGGGCACAGGAAAGTTTTTGGCAGTTTTCAAGAAGGGTCGTCGAGCAGACGCGTAAAACTATTGGCCTATATCTCGGACATCAATCTGTTGTAGAATTTTTTTCTCGCGTATCATGTCATTTCTGGAAACCCAGAATCTATTCTGTAGGAATCAACATGGATTCCGGAAACAGCGACTGTGTGAGACCCAACTTGCTTTATTTGTTCATGAGACCCAGAAAATACTAGACTCTGGCTCCCAGGTAGATGCCATTTTCCTTGACTTCCGGAAGGCGTTCGATACAGTTCCGCACTGTCGCCTGATAAACAAAGTAAGAGCCTACGGAATATCAGACCAGCTGTGTGGCTGGATTGAAGAGTTTTTAGCGAACAGAACGCAACATGTTGTTCTCAATGGATAGACGTCTACAGACGCTAAAGTTATCTCTGGCGTGCCACAAGGGAGTGTTATGGGACCACTGATTTTCACAATATATATAAATGACCTAGTAAATGGTTGGTTCAAATGGCTCTGAGCACTATGGGACATAACTTCTAAGGTCATTAGTCCCCTAGAACTTAAACTAATTAAATCTAACTAACCTAAGGACATCACACACATCCATGCCCGAAGCAGAATTCGAACCTGCGACCGTAGCGGTCGCGCGGTTCCAGACTGTAGCGCCTAGAACCGCTCGGCCATCCCGGCCGGCAAATGACCTAGTAGATAGTGTCGGAAGTTCCATGCGGCTTTTCGCGGATGATGCTGTAGTATACAGAGAAGTTGCAGCTTTAGAAAATTGCAGCGAAATCCAGAAAGATCTGCAGCGGATAGGCAATTGGTGCAGGGAGTGGCAACTGACCATTAACATAGACAAATCTAATGTATTGCGAATACATAGAAAGATGGATCCTTTATTGTATGATTATATGATAGCAGAACAAATACTGGTAGCAGTTACTTCTGTAAAATATCTGGGAGTATGCGTACAGAAGGATTTGAAGTGGAATGATCATATAAAATTAATTGTTGGGAAGGCGGGTGCAAGGTTGAGATTCATTGGGAGAGTCCTTAGAAAATGTAGTCCATCTACAAAGGAGGTGGCTTACAAAACACTCGTTCGACCTATACTTGAGTATTGCTCAGCAGTGTGGGACCCGTACCAGGTCGGGATGACAGAGGAGATAGAGAAGATCCAAAGAAGAGCGGAACGTTTCGTCACAGGGTTATTTGGCAAGCGAGATAGCGTTACGGAGATGTTTAGCAAACTCAAATGGCAGACTCCGCAAGAGAGGCGCTCTGCATCGCGGTGTAGCTTGCTGTCCAGGTTTCGAGAGGGTGCGTTCCTGGATGAGGTATCGGATATATTGCTTCCCCCTACTTATACCTCCCGAGGAGATCACGAATGTAACATTAGAGAGATTCGAGCACGCACGGAGGCTTTCCGGCAGTCGTTCTTCCCGCGAACCATACGCGACTGGAACAGGAAAGGGAGGTAATGACAGTGGCACGTAAAGTGCTCTCTGCCACACACCGTTGGATGGCTTGCGGAGTATAAATGTAGATGTAGATGTAGAAGAAATCTCTGCAAAGTGGTACAAGGCACTCTGAATGTTCGTGCAGCACCTTTCACAGAAGCCTGCTTTGCTTTCACAGTTGCTATTGCATGTAACACCTGAGATTTATCCTACTGATGCCTCTGGTTCTTACATTCATAGCGCTTCTTCGTTCTCGGCACTCTGCAAGAACGAACAAAAGCACTAGGGTCTATTATCGCAATTTGAAAATTCTAGTTGTTTGTTTGTTGCTGTGTGAGTTGTATATATGTACTTTAGACAAAATTCGACTAACCATATCTCGATAAAATTATTTAAATATTTTGCATTGTTTAAAAGAAAAGATAGTGTAATTATGGGCCCTTCTTAAATAGCAGGGCCCATTTTTACACCAACCCAGTAGGCCCATATTTACACGAACCATTCTTAAGCAACATGGCTACTAACACGCGTAACCTAAAAGCCTGTGTAACGTGAAATGTGCTTCTAAAAGTAGCTTAGGGTTCTGTTATTCCGGATGTCACTGAAAAATTGTTTTAAACCGGCCAGATGGCTTTAAAAAGAAAATGATTTCACATACCTGCCAAACGTTTGCAGTCCTGAACAAACAGCAATTCACACAATAGCCGACGCTGTAACTACACTGCTTGAAACAATGCTTCCAAATCGCCCCTGCTACAGTATATCAACAGGCACCGTTTTCAGTCCTGGTCATCAGACTGCAGCACTTACCATACCCTCTTCGTGGGGGGTGCCCATAATTACAACCGTTCGCGTTTTTACACATTTTCGTCTAATAAATACGTTATCAAGTGTTTCGCATTTTTGAGTCAATACAGGTCTGATATTTCGTGACACCGTATCACCGTTTTATAAAATTTCCTTTTATATTTACAGAAGTCATCGTAGTACTTTGCGCTGCTTACATTCAAATTTTAAAAAAAGCTTGGTATATGAAATACTAAGATGTTACAGACATGTACACTGAAGTGAGGAAGTTACATAATGTCCAAAGACATCTTCTCACGTACTGTCAAGGACATGTCCTTCACCATTTAAAGTCCATTGGTGATTCACACAGTGTTGTTCTACGTGACGTAGACCTATGGTAGCCTTGTGGCAGACAGGTCAATACAAAACTAAATGGATTGTCTAACGTGGCGAATGCTTTGCGACGTCAGCCAGTATATTTAAGTCCTAATCTCCTCAAGTTGGCCTCGTAGATCCCACGTGACCCAGCTCATAAATTTTTGAAGACCATTCCTCAGTCTACCTTTTCCTACGCTGTTCCACAATTAACCTGCAAATCTGTGACATTATTGCACACGATAAACTGTAAATAAGTGAAACAAATTTCTCCTCCATCCTCAGGTAACTCTTGCAGCATATTCACTTCCCGTTATCTTCAGGCTGCTTTGGTGTTTCGTATAATTATTTTAATCGTCTAATTCTATTTATTGTATTTCAGTTGTTATTCAAAGTGGTTTGTAACTTTTACATTTCACAAATTCGTTTAGACAAAATACGACCACAGCCATTTAGCATACTCTAACAGCTTCCAGTTTCTTTTAAATGTAACTGAGTGGCGTCTGTTTCATATTTTTTACCGTGCAAACAGACTAGTGTCTACTAACACCAGAAGATCATAAGTGTTCCTGTTTTCTAGATTTATTTACCTACTAAATGTCATTTTATTTTTCGGCTTAATGATCCAAACATTGGCCAGACCCTATCTCCTTGTGACTGATTAACGACAGACTGCTAAAAGAACTAACTATAGCCATTTCACGAGTTTTGAAGAAATCTGAAACACTAACATATTTCTTGTCAACTACTATCACATACAGGTATATACAAGTATGGTTCAAATGGCTCTGAGCACTATGGGACTTAAAATCTGAGGTCATCAGTCCCCTAGAACTTAGAACTACTTAAACCTAACCAACCTAAGGACATCACACACATCCATGCCCGAGGCAGGATTCGAACCTGCGACCGTAGCGGTCGCGCGGTTCCAGGCTGAAGCGCCTACAACCGCTCAGCTATATACAAGTATATCTGCTTAATGTGGAAGTCTCTCTTTAGCATCATACCAATGGCTGCCACAGTGCAGCCTTCAGAAAATCTTAATACCTACTGCAAAAAATTCTCTTATACACTGAGTAGCAAATGGTTTAACCGCTTGTAAGAAAAACCTACTACTACGTAATGGAAAAAAATTAATAAATATACTTCTTCATATCGTTATGATGGTTTCAATGCCTCTGAGTATACAGGAAAATAGCTTCTATGGTGTGGTATATTTGTAATTGTACGGGATCCGCTATACAGATGCTGTCATTTCTTATTCTTCTTGATCAAAGAAGATTTAGGATAGTAGCTTTTCCACAGTTTTAAATGTTTGTGTGTTGTGTAGGTTTATGTCGTATAATGCTTCAATCTTCTTAGCCTTTTGATTAAGATATTAACGCTTTTCTTACTTCATGTTCCAAGTGATCATCTTCCCTGTGTAGTTTTGGAAGAAGCCGAGCCATTCTTTTGATTCCTTTTGTCTTAACGATATTTCTGAGGGTGTGTAGTTTGTCAAGGAATGTTGTAAACAGTTTAGAATCTGTTCAAACGGTTCAAAGTATTCTCCCCATTTAGTTTGTTTGTGTGCAGTCACAAAACTATTGATTTCTGGAAAAATTCGTTCTACACAATTTGATTGTGGGTGGAATCTGGAGATCAAAATTTGTTTAATCTTTTTGTTCCTTAAGAGTGTTTTCCATTTAGCATATGTAAAGTTTAATGCGTTGTCAGACAAGTTCGTTAGTTGCTTGCCGACACGTGGTGTGTAGTCGTTGATTATACTCTTTATTACTGGTCCTGCTGCCGTAGATTTTGTTATGTACAGTCTCAGTCACTCTGAAAATACATCATAAATTGCTACTAAATACTTAAGTCCTCCCTGCAAAGATGGAAGAGGGCCACAGGCGTCGAAACGTGATAATTTTAAAGATTTGGTAGGTAGAATGGGCTGTAACACGGTTTCGCTGCTTACTTGCATTGATTTATATCTATGACATGTTCAGCATATTCTCAATATTTCCAGTACTTTCTCTGTTGATTTGGAAAGTAACAGTATAATCCTAATTTTCTTGTACATTTGGTAGATCCAAAATCCCCCCATGTATTGTGAGTCTACAGTATTAATTTCTCTACACTGTTTGATGGAATGCACACTCATCATCTAAATGATGTAACATTACTTAAATAAAGCAATATGTTGTCATGTATTGTTGCATAAGTTTGTCAACCCAACTTTCTATCATCCGTCATCTTACCTATTCCATCTCGGATCCGCTTCCTGTAATTTTTAGAACTTTTTACACTTAGCTAAAAAAGTGTTGTCTATTGACTTGCCCCTTGATTAGCAATACTTTAAAATCAAGTGACTTTACAGTCAAATCGTTGTACTGTGGTAAACCTTACTGTAACCAAGATAAGGCATCAGCCACAATGTTGTCTTTACGCTTTATGTGTATTACTTCAACGCCATTGCCTTCAGGGATAAGAGCCCAACGCGCTAAACGTTCATGCAACAATTTACAAGTCATGAGGAAGCTTAATGCTTCGTAGTCACAGTACACTCGTCTGTGTCTTCCACAAACACAGTAATTAAATTTCTTTAGTGCCCAGCAGATTCAGAAGGATGTAGGTTGCAGTAGGTACTGGGAGATGAAGAAGCTTGCACAGGATAGAGTAGCGTGGAGAGCTGCATCAAACCAGTCTCATGACTGAAGACCACAACAACAACAACATAGTACCCAGACGTTTGGTACGACCTTTAATTCTGTTGTAGCATAAAATCGCTCCCAATGTGAAGATACCCAACTCACAAATCCAGTAACCCTTTCTTCAGTTTTACCTTCTGTTTCTTCTAACTCCAATAAACTTGCGTCTAGACCATAAACTGATGAATCAGTAGTCAGCAAAAGTCTTCTTTTGTGTTTAGATGGTGTGCTATCTCTTTAGTAGTTGGACTATAGTTCCTCAGGATTCTTCCAATAAACCTCAGTCTGACATCAGGCTTATCTGCGATTACTGTGTCGTTCCATTTTGAGTTGCTGCATATGCATACTACTAGATTTTTTTCTCGCCGCACATCCGCTGGTGTCTGATTCAACGCACATGCATAACTATCGATATTTTCTTCTTCTTGTGCTTCCGTCGAGCATCGGCGCAGGGTCGGTATGGTTATTAACAGATTTGACGTGGCTAGTTTAAGGGATGACCGGGTTCCCCCCTCGGGACGGAAATGTGAACCCCAGTGTCTGTGCGTAGTGTTGTTATGTGGAAGTGGATGACAGTTTTTCAAATATCTGCGACTCGTGTAATTTGGTTGGAACTTGGACACCAGCCCGGTATTCACCTAGTGGGTTGGTTGGTTGGCTGTTTGGCTGGTTGGTTTGTTGATTTGGGGGAGGAACCAAACAACGAGATCATCGGTCGCATCGGATTAGGGAAGGATGGGGAAGGAAGTCGGCCGTGCCCTTTCGAAGGAACCATCACGGCATTTGCCTGAAGCGATTTAGGGAAATCACCGAAGGCCTAAATCAGGATGGCCGGACACGGTTTGAACCGTCGACCTCCCGAATACGAGTCCAGAGTGCTAACCACTGGGCCATCTCGGGCGTTTCCACCTAGTGGGATGTGGGAAACAGCCGATATGCCACAACCAGATTGTCCAGCAACACCAACCCTCGTCGTTAACCTACCGGGCGGATTCGATCCGAGGACGGTGCACCTTCCCCAACTGAAAGCTACTGCACTTTTAACACGTACGGCTGTCCTGGCGACTGGAATTATCGGTATTTTGAACTTGCCTTTACACTTTCTGTCATTCTGAACTTTCTTTTATCCTTTCTGTCATTCTTCTCGATGTACCGCTACGCATTAAATAATAATAGTCGTTTGTGGTCACCATGTTTACTTTGAATCATCCAGAACTGTCTCCAGTTCACACCAGTCTGAACCTGGATTTACTCGTTTTGACTTTCTACAGTGGAAACGTGAGATCTGCCTGGCCCGGTAATGACGCATGGCAGCCCTTGTTATACCCTGGCACGGTCGCCGTGCGCCGCGTGAGTCATAGAGACGGGGCGCCCGCGCTGGCGTGACCGGGCACTGACCGCGCCCCTGGCTCCAGTCACGACCAGCGCCGGCTGCTGGCTTCTGGCTTCTGGTTGCTGGCTGCCGGCCGCTGCTGGCCACGTCACGACGCCCACCGCGTGCAGACAGGCTTCAGACAATTACCGGCGTCGCTGCTACCTGTTGCACACAAAACGATTCACGCAGAAGAACAATCACCGAAATTCTTATTGTCACACGACCGTACACGAAACATGCACGTCGTTCCACACGGTTAGCGCCAAACACGATGCCTTGCGATTCACCTTCTCAGCAGAGCACGCTGTGGGTTCTATCCCCAATAACGCTAAGGCTTTGGGGAGGTACTAAAGTCAAGCATGCCCAGCCTCGTGGAAAATACTGAGGAGCTATTTGAAGCGTCCACTATGGATACGAAGTAGTAGTCTCACCATATACCCTTCATGTACTGTCATCCCAAGCCGTCGTATCGCCGTACACACAGGTAGATCCTGCGCTACTTCCGCATAGGGCAGTCGTATATGTCTACAGCTGTACAAAATAAAATACCTTACAAAAAGCGTATGTATACTGAAGCTCTAAAGAAACTGGTCCAGGCATGCGTATTCAAATACAGAGATGTGTAAACAGGCGCTGTGGTCGGCAACGCCTACATAAGACAACAAGTGCTGCCTGCTACAATGGCAGGTTACCAAGATTTAAGTGAGTATGGACGTGGTGTTATAGTCGGCGCACGAGCCATGGGACGCAGCATCTTCGAGGTTTGAATTTTCCAGTACGACCATTTCACGAGTGTACCGTGAATATCAGGAGTCCGGTAAAACATCAAATCACCGACATTGATGCGGCCAGAAAAAGATCCTGCAAGAACGGGACCAACGACGACTGGAGAGAATCGTTCAACGTGACGGAAGTGCAACCCTTTCGTATATTCCTGTAGATTTCAATGCTGGGCCATCAACAAGTGTCAGCATACGAATCATTCAACGAAACATCATCGATTTGGGTTTTCGGAGCGGAAGGTCTACTCGTGTGCCCTTGATGACTGCACGACACAGAGCTTTACGTCTTGCCTGTGCAAAGCGACACTGGACAGTTGATGACTGCAAACATGTTGCCTGGTCGGAAGAGTCTCACTTCTGATTGCATCAAGCGGATGGACATGTACAGGTATGGAAACAACCTGATGAATCCACGGATCCTGCATATCAGCAGGGGACTGTTCAAGCTGGTGGATGCTCTGTAATGGGGTGGAGCGTGTGCAGTTGGAGTGATATGTGACCGCTGATACGTCTGGATACGACTCTGACATGTGACACGTATGCAAGTATCCTGTCTGATCACGTGCATCCATTCATGTCCATTGTGCATTCTGACGGGTTTGGGCGATTCCAGCAGGAAAATGCGAAACCCTGCACTTAGAGAATTGCTACAGAGTGGCTCCAAGAACAAACTTCTGGGTTTAAACGCTTCCGCTGGCCACCAGACTCCAAAGACATGAACATTGTTGAGCAGATCTGTGATTGCTTGCAATGTGCTGTTCAGGAGACAGCACTGGAGGATTCATAGTGTCAATTCCCTCCAGTAGTACTTCAGGTATTAGTCGAGTTCACGCCACATCGTGTTGCGGTACTTGTTCGTGCTCGCGTGGGCCCTACACGACATTAGACAGGTGTACCAATTTCTTTTTCTCTTCAGTGAAGTTTGCAACTGAAATTCTTGCACATCCTTTCCAAAGCAGTCCCAGTCACAAAAGTAACGACTGTCGGTGGACTTTCGTGTAGGACCTAAATTATCTAATTTTACTCTCGTGACCTTTATTTATGATAATGTATGCGGGAAGAAATTAATAAATTATGTAATGGAGATTCACATTGTCCACTGCAGTTTAGCACATACAGCGTCTGACAAAAAAATGTGTGAAGCGCTCAGAAGGTAAGGAGGAACTGAAATGAAACTTCATGGACTGTGAGGCTATGTGATGATACTCTGTCGGCGAACAAAAGTAGTAAGCCTGGAAAGAGGAGGTGGATTTTGATCCGATGACTGCATATGCCACCTGGGGCATGTACTGATAACAGTTTGAACATCGTCCGCCGACGAGCACCACCTTTGTTAACCTCCAATAGTGAATGCTCACAGCCAGAATGCTCGGTGTGGTGCAAACATGTGAAGGAAGCAAACAACCACACCACGGGGACCCACTCGTGCTTCTTACAGCCAGCTGAACGAGTTTGAAAGTAGTCAAACTGTAGCTTTCGGAATGGTGGGATGCTCGTTTTGAGAACTGACACAAAAGATGGACGTGTTCTGTCAGTTGTGCATGGATGATGGTATCATTAGTCACGTGAAGATTCTCATATATGTAGAAGAAGTTCTGCGAGTGCTCGCAGCTCAGACGCCCGTAAGGATCGTCGTATAGTAAGGGCGGCAGTGACAGTTCGAACAGCTACAACAGCACAGGTAAGGGGGTTTGCGAGCCCGGATGTGTTAACACGAACTGATGAGAACCGGTTATTAACAATGGGACTACAGCACACGCAACTCTAGCTCATATTCCACTCGTGCCACAGCATCGACGTGCACGGTTCGACACAGAGGATCACTTGGAAGATGAAATGGTGCTACGTGGTCTTCAGCAGATTCTCCCTATATGAAAAAAATGGTCGCTTGCGCGTTCGACATACACTCCTGGAAATTGAAATAAGAACACCGTGAATTCATTGTCCCAGGAAGGGGAAACTTTATTGACACATTCCTGGGGTCAGATACATCACATGATCACACTGACAGAACCACAGGCACATAGACACAGCCAACAGAGCATGCACAATGTCGGCACTAGTACAGTGTATATCCACCTTTCGCAGCAATGCAGGCTGCTATTCTCCCGTGGAGACGATCGTAGAGATGCTGGATGTAGTCCTGTGGAACGGCTTGCCATGCCATTTCCACCTGGCGCCTCAGTTGGACCAGCGTTCGCGCTGGACGTGCAGACCGCGTGAGACGACGCTTCATCCAGTCCCAAACATGCTCAATGGGGGACAGATTCGGAGATCTTGCTGGCCAGGGTAGTTGACTTACACTTTCTAGAGCGCGTTGGGTGGCACGGGATACATGCGGACGTGCATTGTCTTGTTGGAACAGCAAGTTCCCTTGCCGGTCTAGGAATGGTAGAACGATGAGTTCGATGACGGTTTGGATGTACCGTGCACTATTCAGTGTCCCTCGACAGTCACCAGTGGTGTACGGCCAGTATAGGAGATCGCTCCCCACACCATAATGCCGGGTGTTGGCCCTGTGTGCCTCGGTCGTATGCAGTCCTGATTGTGGCGCTCACCTGCACGGTGCCAAACACGCATACGACCATCATTGGCACCAAGGCAGAAGCGACTCTCATCGCTGAAGACGACACGTCTCCATTCGTCCCTCCATTCACGCCTGTCGCGACACCACTGGAGGCGGGCTGCACGATGTTGGGGCGTGAGCGGAAGACGGCCTAACGGTGTGCGGGACCGTAGCCCAGCTTCATGGAGACGGTTGCGAATGGTCCTCGCCGATACCCCAGGAGCAACAGTGTCCCTAATTTGCTGGGAAGTGGCGGTGCGGTCCCCTACGGCACTGCGTAGGATCCTACGATCTTGGCGTGGATCCGTGCGTCGCTGCGGTCCGGTCCCAGGTCGACGGGCACGTGCACCTTCCGCCGACCACTGGCGACAACATCGATGTACTGTGGAGACCTCACGCCCCACGTGTTGAGCAATTCGGCGGTACGTCCACCCGGCCTCCCGCATGCCCACTATACGCCCTCGCTCAAAGTCCGTCAACTGCACATACGGTTCACGTCCACGCTGTCGCGGCATGCTACCAGTGTTAAAGACTGCGATGGAGCTCCGTATGCCACGGCAAACTGGCTGACACTGACGGCGGCGGTGCACAAATGCTGCGCAGCTAGCGCCATTCGACGGCCAACACCGCGGTTCCTGGTGTGTCCGCTCTGCCGTGCGTGTGATCATTGCTTGTACAGCCCTCTCGCAGTGTCCGGAGCAAGTCAATGTGATCTTTTTTCCATTTCCAGGAGTGTAGATCTGGTAAGTGTCGCTTCATAGAGCATTCGTACAAGGCAGACTGGTCCCGCCCCAGGTCTTACGGCCTCGGGCGTTGTAAGCTATAACTCGTGTTCAACATTTGGAAGGGACGCTAACCAGCGCTCGGGCGTGCAGATTGTTGCTAGTCGCATTGTTTTTCCGTTCTTGCAATAGCAAGATGATGTGTTGTTCCGGCAGAATAATGCTCGTCTGCACCCTGCCCGTGAAACACAACGTGCTCTGCCAGATGAGCAGCAACTTCCCTGGCCAGCGTGATCTCCGGCTTGTCTCCAGTCGAGCACGTGTGGGATATGATGGGACGAGAAGTGACTCGCGCGTCTCATCAACCAACAACTCTTAGACAACTACGTGAACAGATGGAGTGGGCGTGGCGTAGCGTATCCCAGGACTGTATTCGCCACCTGTATGATTGGCTGGACGCCAGAGTGAGCGCCTGCGTTGCCTCCCTTTGAGGCTTCTCCACATACTAATATGGGTGTTTCGGCATGGGTCGATACCTGGAACCTCAGAACGTCTTGTGTTACTGACCTGTAAATGTAATCATTTCATGTACTCTATATGCACAATTGCAAAAATAATTAGAAACCTTTAAAAGGATGCTATTAATCTTTTCCGGCAATGTTTTTCAGTGATTACAAAATTGAGAGAAATTTACAAAGAATATTATAATGATGCATGCACTGATCGGTTGGGTAGGGTGTTATTGTACCCTCTCCTGAGACCATCCTGCTAACAACTGTTGTCCTTGGTATCCTTGATACTGGCGCTGGGATGGAATTGACGTCCGAGCTGGGCCCGCACTTGTTTTATTAGGGACAAATATGAGTGTACCGAAACATCGCGCATACAGTTGATCGAGACATGTGCCATGCGTTGGTGAGAATTGTTCTGTTGAAAAACGGCACAACGGCGTTGCCACATGAGAGATAATACACGAGAGCGCTCGAGATCCGTGACGTACTTTCAGTCACTATTAGCCGAGACCTGAAGTCATACGCTATGGCTCCGCACATTATGATGCCAGTAGTAACAACGCTGCGCCTCTCCGAAACATAGGAAGAGTGGGACCTGTGTCCAGGTGGCCACCATACTCGCTAACAATGATCATCTGAGGATCAACACTGAAAACAATGCGACGACATTATTCAGTAGTCTATGCTTCCCGAGCACGGAATCACTTTAAATACCAAATGTCAGCCTACGCTTGAGACCATTTCGAACAGAATTACTGCTGAAAAAGTGTTGTCATGTTTAATGATTGAGACTCCACGTCTGTACGATATATCTCCAATGATATCCACACTCATCTTAAGATGACGATATTATTGTGTGTACATGTACACAATGACACCACCTACGTTATCTTAAGTTGTGTGTATTACTTCACATTAATACATGTTTCAAGTAACAACTCATCATATTGTTAGCCTAACAGAAATTTATATTTTAAATTATTACGCTAAGGTTAACCTAGTTTTTCCGGGTTTTTGGATACAACCTAATGAATGGAGGATGAAAAATTACTGTCAATTGATAGTTCATGTTTTTAAATTATCTATAAGAAGAATGTGATTTTAGTTTTGAGTTTTGGCTTTTCACATTGGTCCAAGTAAAGCAGCAAAATCCACTACTAAAATCATTGTCACCACATAGATAGTTTACAAACTAGAACTTGCGACAGAGAATAGTAGTTCAGCACTTATTCAAAGGTAATAATAAAGTCAGAAATACCAAAATGAAGCAGCTGTCAGTTTTTTGACGTAGCATTCGTTAACAGTAACTCCTTCATTACTTTATAATGGATTGCCCACCCAGTACATGGAAACGTCATCCACGAATACTCTCCTAGCTCATTTCTGAGTATCGCGAGTAGTAACCTTTACGAGCTGGACGTCCGAAGCTACTGACGCATCTAACGATATTTTTCGGATGAAAAGCATGAACCAATTGTATTTTGCTTCTCATCACATATTACGAATAATATGTTTAACTCTGAGCTGTTTCGAAGGCTTTTCGGAAACTGAACTGAAACTAGAATTCCTCTGACTGCACTATGTTAACATTGCAGCTAAGCTTGTTAGACGTTCAGTCATCAGCAAAGGACCCAACTGTAGTCCACTACTGTACTGGGATTGTATGATGACACACACGGTTGTAGTGACAATGCCTAGGGCAAGCGAAGGGAGAGATGGTTAAGGTATTGGATGAAAGAGAAGGATTAACAAGACATTTATTGTACTTACTGCTCAGTCAACTGGTAATCTGTAGACTGTATATTAAAGAGTAGTGAAATAAGTAAATCAGAGAATCTTTGGACAGTATTTGATTTGTTTTAAATATTTATTTCAGCTCGTATGTTTGTTCATTATTATGTTCCGGTTGCAGCACTTTTTGGTTATATAGAACTTCTTTGTTGCAGTTAGTCTCCCAAAGTCTGAAGACGGTTGCCACTCATCTGTAAAGAAAGGAAAAAATGATACTTAATACTGATTATTATGTTATATAATTTGTGTAGAACTTATATGCTAATGTTCTTAAATGCTAATGTTGTTAGGAAGAGACTTTTCTGCCTATAAATTATAGAGTTCAACAGTAAATTGGTGCAACGACTTTATAATAAAAGTTAGTGGTAAGACTGTGTCCCAAATAAGGCAATGGCGTTACTGTGTGCTTCTCGGTATAGGCGCCAGTAAGTAATTGGATGAGGGAACTGGCGTCTAAGAGCAAGGTACTAGCTCACATGTTTATTTATTTTTGCTGTCACTGAAAAGACCAAGGAATTAAATGAGGACAGGTGCACATTACACCATTTACACCTATTTACGCTACTTATAAAGCAGTTCTAGGAACTAGGCATCTACTCACACCGTACGCGTGATTGAATACATGGAAAAGGTGACTACTTTCGTTTTAAAAATCTATGACATGGAACTGAAGCGCAGACCTTGAGAAAATGAAACTTGGAACGTGGAAAGTTTAAGTTCTGACACTACAGAAACATAAAATTAGGCAGACAGATAAAGAACAGAATTAAGAGGTAGAAAGGAAAGTCGAGAAAAGCAATTTTATCAAAAGAAGGCACAAATTTTCATCACATCCGTTAAGATAACCACAGCAATCCATAACGAAACATTCTATTCCAACTATTAAACTGTGACATGTTAGAGGTCAGCGTGAAGAAACACACACAGAATAAAAATGCGTTCACAACCATTAAGATTCAGTTTGTGGTCCAGTTACCGAGATTGAGGTTTTCACTATCGGCTTAATTAGAGTTGCGCTCTACCAAAACGACGGCTCCGTCGTTCTGTACAACAGTTAAATGACATAGTAAATGGTAGGACTGCCGCTAGTATTGGTAGCACTTGGTAGAGAAAAGAAACTTAAATGAATAGGTGTGACAGAAACACACACATCGTTCAGTGTTAGCGCATTGTGTTTATATATCTTCACAAAATATAAGTTGCACCTCGTAACTAATAAAAGTTAGTTGAGCGCGTAATTTATGCCCTTTTATGTAACTGAAGCAGTTACTTACGCTCCAAGTACAGTTTACATGCAGAAAAATAAAAAAAAGATCTTTACTGTTACTGTTGCTTTTTGTAATCAGTAGAACGTACTTCACCATGATCAAGACAAGTAATTCCTGTCATTAGTGGTAAGTGCGAAAGTTGTTAATGAAGGACACAAACTTGTCTTACATGAGCTCGACGAAGTCTTGAAGCGTTGTTTGACATATTTTTGTTTTGCAGTTTTTTTTTTTTACTTTTCCCTTTTTGTGAGAAAATACCGTTTCCTAGCGCTATATGATAATCTGTCCTTTTTGTATTGTTACTACAAAATCAATCTGTTCCACGTTACAAATCAACAATTTTTAATTAAACGCTAATTAAATATTGACAGTCAATTTTGCTATAAGTAGTGTTTATTTTTAAGCAACAGACAAGAGGATAACTGTATAGAATAAAAACGTTCCTGAGGTTACATTGCTGTTTATATAACCTCACTCATTTTATAGATGGTTCATCGATTCAGATTTCTAGGGGAATCTACTAAGACACTGATCGCAAACGCAAACACAGCGTTCGAAACACCCGATAGGTATGCAACACAACTAACATACAAGTAACGCGGTTACGACCTTAACTGACAAAAGCTGCTAGGAAACCCACTGCACTATCTGCTTACTTATGACAGACTGTGATAACCTATGGTAGTTTTACAACTCTGCGCTTAACTGATCTACGCCGCAGTGGAACAGTCGTCAACCTTACATATATCTGACATTGTGCCATAATGGAGGCGATTTGTAGGGTAAACTTCAAACAGCTAAGATCGCTAGTAACGCACTTATTTCGATAGCCGGTTTCGGTAAGACTGCGTTAGCACAGCTGGAAGAGATTATGTGAATTTGTAGAGTATAAGATCCGTAATTCTTTTTCACTGTTTACAACTCGTTAAACTGTACCAGACTTTATACAGTCTGCTTGTAGGTAATTTCCGCAAAAGTTTATTGGGTTTATCCCACGTCACATTATCGAAAGGTGAACCACCACGTTTATATTTCCACAACAGGGATTAATTATGCGGCTGGTCCCGGCGGAGGTTCGAGTCCTCCCTCGGGCATGGGTGTGTGTGTTTGTCCTTAGGATAATTTTGGTTAAGTAGTGTGTAAGCTTAGTGACTGATGACCTCAGCAGTTAAGTCCCATAAGATTTCACACACATTTGACCATTTGAACATTTGATTAATTATTTTGTTGGTGGCATAAAACGCTCTACATTCACATCTACGTCTTGTGTACATTTAGCCGTGTTCCGTTAAGTCACTCTGTCTGTCTTTTGTAATCAGCACTCACAGTTAACCACAGAAACTACTGGTACGAGCACTGTACGTTTGTCACTTAGGATGTACTCCTAAAGGTGTTCAAATGGCTCTATGAAGTATGGGACTTAACATCTGAGGTTATCAGTCCCCTAGACTCAGAACTATTTATACCTAACGAACCTAAGGACAACACGCACATCCATGCCCGAAGTAGGATTCGAACCTGCGACAGTAGCAGCAGAGCGGTTCCGGACTGAAGCGCCTACAACCGCTCGGCCACAGCGGCCGGCTCCTAAATATGTATAATTTTCTTGCTGTTATGGTAGATCGTTTACAAGGCAATTCAGCGGAGTAATTTCTCCTCATAGTAGGTGACACCCTGCACGTACGGTAAAAGACAGATGTGTGGTTGTTCCATCTCCTCGTCTTTGTCCCTCTTGTAGTATAGAAACATGATATTATTAATGATTTCTTCTCTGTTACCATTAGTTACGAACTTCTAATTTGTCTGCATTCTAGAATAAATAAGTCATCTTTATCAGTAAATTTAATACCGGATTAGTTTGCTGCGGGTGGCGGTAGGACACAACTTCAAGCTATCTATGTTGCTAGTGGACTTCCTGAAGACTGTGTGCCCTAGCGTATCGTCTGGTCACCTACACCTTTCCACGGAGAACTGTATACTTTTATTAGCGTTCAGGCACTCCTTCAAGATTTGTAGGGGCAGGAATTAAGTTGCTGTAGGTTGCACCAATACTGTTACATACCCTATAAAGACCGCTTCCAATGGTGAACGATACAACGATTCATCTTCTTGCACGATGATATGGTTAAGAAGGCAGAAAATTTATCTAATAGACTTCAAATTTTTTTATGACTGCTCTAAGGCGAAATTCCACTTCTGCTACTCCCCCAACCGACGGGGCAATAACTAAAGTGCAGTGGCCAAGATGCAATGATACACAAGTCATTTTGGTAATTTTGTCATTACTTCTTATTGTAGAATCAATTTTTTTTTGCTATCGGAGACGTCTTCAGAATAATGACTCAATGGCCTCTTTCAAGAAGACGCGGATCAAATCCACCATTTTCATCGAGCTGAGTTGTATTCCGTCTTCAACAATCCAGTTGTCGACGGTAAGTTACTCTGTAGCCTTCTTGAGGTTCAAGAAAGCTGTATTTCTGAGTGCCTTCGAACAACGGACACCAAACTGCACGCAGGCGCCTCCCAGTCCATACAAAACATTTTTCCGGGAAGCAAGCAAGCGCGTCCGTAACTCTGGGGACAGACGTCGGCTCTGCAGTGTCAGTGGTCCTCGCAAGAGGCTGGCCGCGCTCCTCACATCCGTGTGGAACCGGGACCTAGGCCAGCCTCACCGGTCACGAAGCGGGCACGCGCGTGAAATCTGAATCAGTCGCGCACCGCTTATCGGAAGGTAATCTTACGAATGTTTGGAAACGGGAACGGTACCGGATGCAGACGCAGTTGCCATTCCAAATGCGCCGCACAGCTCTCATCTGTTTCTCGTGTGGCGTCGACAACCAGACGGTATTGCCAAGGATATGAAATACTTCGAAATCTCTTCAGTTTCGCCAGCGACCACATATTAAACAAGCACAACTCTATCACTAGGCACAGAGGTATCAAAGACATGGAATACAGCAAACACACTGCTGTCAGATGTGTGTTGATAACCGGCCCTGTACTGCTGAAAAGTTATCTAACGAATTGTGTAGTTGGTTTGACAACTTTTCGGCAGTACGCAGCCAGTTATCAACACACATCTGACAGCAGTGCATTTGCTCTATTTGATGTATTTGACGCCTTTGTGCCTTGACGATACAATTCCGGTTTTTAAAAATGGTTCAAATGGCTCTGAGCACTATGGGACTTAACATGTATGGTCATCAGCCCCTTGAACTTAGAAGTACTTAAACCTAACTAACCTAAGGACATCACACAACACCCAGTCATCACGAGGCAGAGAAAATCCCTGACCCCGCCGGTAATCGAACCCGGGAACCCTGGCGCAGGAAGCGAGAACGCTACCGCACGACCACGAGCTGCGGACTCCGGTTTTTATTTTAGTGTGGTACAAGGAACCTTTTGAGTGCGAGGTCGCAAGTTAAAGCGTTAGTGAGGCTCATTTGAAAGTGTTAAATGAATAAATAGGACGGGAAAAATATTAGCTGCTAAATAAATCACCATGTGCATCATGAGGAAGCCATAGAATGAGTGTCCGGGAGGTGCAGAAATCAACCCTCTGTGTGAGTTGCGTATTACATTTGTCAAAATTGACTTTGCCAACATTCAAGAAATGTGCAAAGCAAACAATTAACCTGCACGGAATGAAGAAAAGTGGGTCTAAGGAGCTGCAGTCATGAACTGTGCGACTGGTCCCATCGGAGGTTCGAGTCCTCCCTCGGGCATGGGTGTGTGTGTTTGTCCTTAGGATAATTTATTTCAATTAGTGTGTAAGCTTAGGGACTGATGACCTTAGAAGTTAAGTCCCACAAGATTTCACACACATTTCAACATTTGAAGGAAAGTGCGCCACAGTGATCACAAAGGGTCACAGCATCAAGATCGAAGGCGACGTTCAGCTAGGTATCCAGTCTTAAAGAATGCATATAGAATCATATTGGTGTAACGTAGTCATGAGAAATGATGGAATGTGATGGCATGCAATTACTGTCCTTGCAAGATCACGCACACGAGAAGGAATAGTAGGGGGCAGAGCATCTCCAACTCCGACTTCTTGCAGCACAATAAATAACTTTCCTGCCAATTTACCATACCGATTAACAGTCTGCATAACTGTATATGAATGCGTTAAGGCATTGACGTTAGTTGATCTTGATGCAACTCTCTTGATACCTGTAATGTCCATGTTTCCTTTCCGAAGGAATGTCGGCTTCGGTAACTGTTGTTATGCATATAATGTAATGTTTTCTTTGTTTATCGTTGTCATTGCTCTACCCTGTATCAACACCAATAGCACCGTACCACTGTAATCAGTTACTCGCCGAATAAACGGTTCAACTACGCTTCGTACCCTCAAGCTGTGCTCAACATTGCATACCTCCACTCCCGTCTACTGTTGCCATTAACAGCCAATTCTGTGGTTTCATGGTAGACAGTATGAGGTGCGTCGAAAGCGAGAAACATCTTTGGTCTTTTGTGACCTCGCGCTCTGGGCGTTCCTTGTTAATTTGCATGGGAGTGTCTGTTCTGTGAATTAACCTCTCATGTTTTCAATGGTCAGTTGGCAATGTGTCACGTATAGTGGTCTCACAATTCACGCATCCCATGCTCAGAAGACGGCAATATAACTCTGCTGAAACTAGTGTTCAGAATATGTATCAACTGCTATCTGGGAATGAAACATCTATTTTGGAAGCTTTTTTACACTGAGCGAAAAGTCTTCACTCGAAAGGCCTGCTATTAATATATCATCGGACGGTCTTGTACAAACCAGATTTCAAATTCTTTCCAATGGTTTTTGCTATGAGCGCTTCTCTATGTTGAAAGCAATGCGTAATAATCAAGTTTTCGTTTCCTCCTTTCGCCAGAGTTATGAATCATTTGATTGAACCCGTCATTGAGCCGGCATCATCTGTCCGTTACCCATACAATTCTTTCACGACAAATTTATTATCTCCACGTATTCATCTATTACGTAAAAAATGTCTTTGCCTTTGTTTGTTAAGGGAATTTCTTTACAAAGAAGATACTATTCACAAATATTCCATTCATAAACCAAACAAATAAAAGAAAAGAGCTGAGTTAGACCACTTACATCGGTAGATTCATAAAGTTAAATTTTAAACATTAGACTTGTTTCAACAACTCGTTCGTTTAAGGTCTTCAGACATATCCTCAATACGTCTTCCAGGTCTATTACCAACGAAGGGATTCTTTTTTCATATCACGTTCGTACTCAGGGCCAAACATTGTCGTCACAATAGCACAGCAAGATGGAATGATGACTTTCTCTGCAACTACATGAGGTAACACAATTTCGGTAACTTTCGCAGCTCGAAAATAACTAGCTTATTGAGCTTCGTAAGAGATTTTAAACTTTTTAGTGCACGGACAACTGTACTGAGTCTTCTGTCTTAGAATTTCTTTGAAACAGTCTTTTTTTCCTTGTATATGTTTGTGTTTTTCTGAAATATGGCGCAGAAATTTATTCGATACTATGCTTTTACTGGAAAGTTTTTCTCCACATACCACACACTCCGGCATAAGACGTCCTTCATCTCACTACCACGTGATTGCCACTTGTAAGTATTTTCATATACAGTCGCAATTTTGCTGTCTAATTGCTGCACAATGGCGCGAAACCAACAGGGGCCTGAGGCGTACTATTTCATTGTTGTTGGGGATACACTGAAGTTTCAGACACATTGTTTGATTGTTGGTTTGCGTGTGATGTTTCAGAAATGCCAAAGATCTCTTTCTGACGGTAAATTTATCCATTTCCGATGACTTCTGTAAAATACATTATTTTGAAAGAAGTATAATAATGACATATGTCATGTGCGAAATAAAGAAACAGACTGAAGCAAAACTGTACAGTATCCCACAATCGCCACTGAGAGAGACTGTCAAGGCATGAAATAACAGAGACCGCAGATGCAGACCGCAGATGCACAACAGCCGAAGAGAGACATTTACAGCCATAATTGGAAGATGTTGCTCTGTCCTGTGCGAGCCTCTTCATCTCCAAGTAACTACTGCACCCTACATTATTTTCAACCTGGTTTCTGTATTCAGCTCGTGGTTTCCCTCTACAATTTTTACTCCACACATTGCCGTCCAGTACTAAACTGGTGATCCTTTGTTGTCTCAGAATGTGTCCTATCTACTGATCCTTCTTTTCATCAAATTGTTCCATAAATTTCTTATTTCCCCAAATCTGTTCATAACCTCCTCATTAGTTACATGACTCATTAATCCCCATCATTCTTCTGTAGCACCACATTTCAAATCTTCCGTTCTCTTCTTTTCTAAACGGTTTATTGTTCACGTTTCGCTTTCACATAAGGCTACGCTGCACACAAATATCTTCAAAAAAGACTTCCGAAAACTCAAATCTACATTCAGTGTTAAGAAATTTCTTTTCTTCAGAGACATTTTTCTTGGAATTACCAGTTGACATATTATATCCTTTCTACTTCAGCCATCATCAGTTATTTTACTGCCCAAAAAGCAAAGCTCATCTACTACTTTCAGTGTTTCGTTTCGTAATCTAATGAACCCAGCATCGCCTGCTTTAATTCGACTGCATTCCATTTCCCTGGTTTGCTTTTGTTAATGTTCATCTTACGTCCTCCTCGAAGACAGTATCCATTCTCTTTCAATTCCTTTGCTCTTCCTGACGGAATGACAATGTCACCGACTTACTCGTATTTTAATTCGTTTTCCAAATTTTTATGTGGTTTCCTTTACTACTTGCTCAGTATATAGACTGAATAACATCGGGAATAGGGTACAACCCTGTCTCACTTCCTTCTCAACCACTGCTTCCTTTTAATGCCCGTCGACTCATAACTACTGTCTAGTTTCTGTACAAGTTCCAAACAGCCTTTCGCTCTCTTATTTCACCAATGCTACCATCAGAAGTTCAAAGAATGTATTGCAGCTGTCCGTGGTCAAAAGCCTTTTTTCAAATCTACAAAAGCCAAAACCGTTGATCTGCCTTTCCTTAACCTGTCTTCTAAAATAAGTCGTAGGGTCAGTATTCCTTCGCATGTTCCTGCATTTCTCCGGAATTCAAACATCTTTCCCGAGGTCGGCTTCTACCACTTCTTCTATTCCTCTGTTCAGAATTCGAGTTAGTACTTTGTAACAATGACTGTCAGCCTGTCAGCAACGGCTTTCTTTAGCAATGGCAGTATTACATTTTTCTTGACGTACTAGGGTTTTTCACCTACGTCATATATCTTGCAGACACGATAGAATAGTTTTGCTATGGCTGGTTGTCCCAAGGATACAAGGATACCAGTATTTCTGAGGGAATATCTACTCCAGCTGCCTAGATTCGACTTTCTCTGTGAAACATTCTTCTTACTGTATCACATCTCCTACCCCATCTTCATCTACGTCCTGTTCTCTTTCTATAATTGAAAGTGCTATGCACAAAATAGTGGGATTCGACATACCAATCATCTCTTAATACGTGATATGCGCCTGCATTGAGCGAAGAGATGGGTGTTTTTGGTTATACAATATTACCCGGTACACTATCAACGCTGTTTAATATTTATGTCATTATCTAGAATATTGGCAGTAGAGCACGTGTCAAACACTATTTTCTAACTCTTCCTCTTTATACAATATTACTTTTGTCGTGTTCTTCCTTTTATTGTTTTTTGTTACTATAATGCCTTTTATACGTTATAAGCTTATTACAGACTTCAACTTTTGTATCGCCCTTTATTTTCGCTGTTTCAATTAATTATTGAAAACTAGTGTATGCCGACATTAGCGACATCTGGTGAACTTGCAACACAGACATATTGTGGCTACTGTACAGCAGCTTGTTTTAAATAGTAGTTTTACTGACAACATGACTCCTGCATGTGATGTTATTTGTATGTATTTGACGATGCTGGTGCTGATTCCGCATTTAATTTTGGCGATGCCACTATGGCTGCAGTACATGAGGACTTTGTTTTTATGAAACAGGTATGCCTCTTCATATTTAAAGCGCACAAATGTAAATTTTGCCAGTAATACTTTTCATTATGGTCTATATATTGTTCTTAAGCTGTATACAGTTTGCGAGTGTATTTATGTTTTTCCCATTTTTGCTGCAGATCTGATGATGGTCATTAAAGACCGAAACCGGTAATCTGTTAACAAAAAGTTTGTGACCATAGACGTAAATTAAAGGAAACTTGTTTTTGGTTATGTTATAGCAAGTTTTTCATTTGCCTTACATTATGAATTTACTAGTCTCTCGACCTCCTTGGTTCTACTACTCGCCACTCCGTGGGGGGGTGGGGGGGGGGTGGGGGGGGGAGGGGTGAGGGGAGAAATTGTTAGGAAACTAAATGTTCGCTAATGCTTTCCGACGACGCAAGGCACCTTTATGTTGGATTCGCCGGCCCTAGGACGACGAGATTTTACCGAACTATCGGGAGCTACTGACTGTAGTAGTATTTGACTTTCAGTTAACTGAGGAGCCTCAAGTCATGTAACAGTTACGAAGAGAAAAGGTAATTAAGGTCACTCTACTGCACAGCGTGCGACCCACAGCTTAAGACAATCAGAAGAGCCACGCCTGGGGAAGCGACTTCTCGCCTGTGAGGAGAGAGCATACCCGTAGAGGAAGCGGCGGCGCGTCCCGTCGGGCGCGGTGTAACTGAAGGAGGCGGCGGCGCGGAAGCCGCGGGGGCCGGCGCTGTAGGCGGCGCTGTAGGAGACGTCGGCGGACAGGCCGCCCGGGAGGCGGAACGACTGCGCGCCCGCCTGCGACGCCGACGACCAGAACGGCGCCGCCCCCGGCGCCTGCCGCCGCAACCTGCGCCCCACCACCCGTCAAAACTGTACTCGGGCGTTTGGCTCCATGCTCAAGAGCGAGTTAACAGCCGCGAGTGCTCGCAGTGAGACCGCCGCGTCAGAAACCGTTTCAGTGCACACTCGGTTCTATTGCAGCGATATTCGGGCAGGGGTACTAGACTGGAATCCAACCTGCATGCACGTAGGCAGAAGAAAGCGAGCAGTGTTTTCTTGTTTCGTATTAAGAAACGCAACAAGAGATTTTGGAACTCAGCGAATCACTACCTCACTACCTCACTGCCGCTGAAAGGAGCGTTGTGACACCGTTTATGGATTTAAGAGGGGATGAAAGTAAATTCTTTACATCCGAATAAATATACAGTCGTTTGATCAATTAACAGTAAAAGTGCATCTGTAACGCCAACTGTTCACTTTTTCCAGTTATCTCGGCAGTAGCTGCACTCCAATTGAACTGCATTATCAGTACATAATCGACAACACAGTATTGTTTAAAATAGTAAACAAACTTTGTAAATTGTGTGGTAAGTCTTGCATAAAAAGTGCATACCAAAACTCACAGAGAAAGGTGGCTGAAAAATGCCAGGATATTTGAAAAGCCTGCTGTGTGTCTGCACAAGGAAATTCCATCAACAAAAGGAGAAAGTTCACCTAACATTAATAGAAATATTTTCGCTGATTACTTTAAAGACAATGCTGGTAAAGTAGCACAAAAAGACAAAAATATCTAAATGTGGTCGGTAACAATCGTAGGCAAGACAAATATGTCTAAATCTACTAAAATCGTAGTAAACAACGAATCGATTTATCCCCGAACGTGGCTGGTTATACAATTTATATCACTACCAGTATGTCCCCAAATATGTATTTTGTGACTGAAGTACACTAAAGCATTCCTTACAGTGAAACGACTGAGCTAACATAATTTATTTTAAAATGTTATTGTAAACCGAAAATCTGTTCTCTAAGATCAAAGGACTTTCGCCAGCGTAAAAATGCATTTGCTACTTTGCGATTTTGAATGGCCACAGTCGAGCAAGAAAGCCACCTCTAAAACACAAATACAAAATAGTTTAACAGTGATGTTTACCTATATTATTTCTCCCATGATTCGGTTTCCCAGCAAAACCTTCACAAAACGTTACATACAGTTGAAACCATGCGGCTCTCTTCGTAATCTTATCATGATGCTCCCCGCAAGATGTGTCCCATATTACAGGGAATATTTTCACCCCTTCAATGAACTATTCTACGTCGAAATCAGCTACATATATTGTGGCTGACGGCAGCTTTTCTCAGACAGTGAACGTGTGTGCAGTGTCCCATTCACCTATAACGAATGCTGCTTCACGGCGATCGGCGAGATCGCTGCGATGCAGCGGTGGTTTCTATCGTAATTCTCGCGACGAGTGTGAATATCGTAAAAGTTTCAGACATTTCCTGCGAAGAACCGGAAATCGCGACAGGAGCCCTGACCCTCGAAGACAGGAATAAGTGAACATCAGTCATGAGTCAGTTTTCAATACCTTGCACGACATTTTCAGAATGACAAAAGTCTGCGCCCGCTGGCCTTCGCAAATACTCACATCATTCCAACCCCCCCCCCCCCCCCCCCCCCCGAGGCGACAAAGAAGTAGAAATGTTTCAGCTGTCTTAGGACGTTCCACTTGAACTTCCTAAGCACCTAATCATCAAGGGCGAGTGCTGAGCGTATCTTTACGGCGCCGAGACAAAGAGGCACACGATTTGACAACCGCTGAAAAAAGGAGAAGACCCAAAGATCATCGGGAGAGGACATGCTGAGTATTTTTTGGAACAGCTATGGCGTGGTGCTGACGTATTGCGCTCCTAAAGGGAAAATCGTCACACGCGCATGCTATCAAAATCTCTTGACGTGGGTACTGTAGCCTGTGAAGAAGCGTCACAAGAAATGGACGTTTCCGCTCAAAGACAATCTCCAGCTCATTCTCCACAGGGCGCATACATCAAACCTCTTTTCGCTATCTAATTTTGCGTCACCCTCGTGTTTTCCTGGTAAGATATCCAGTGACTTCGTTCTCTTGCATGGTAGACATTCCAGAATGAAGAGGTGGAATGTTTCATGGAAATTCTAAATGCGGGCTTCTACTGTCAAGATCTCTGCCAGGTCATCCACAGCCGTGTCGCATTGAAGGCTGTATATAGAGACAAGGACTAGCGCCAAAACGAAATTTAATCGACACAGCTTGATAACTGGAGATGCTAATGAAAACTTCATAACTGTCTCTCGTATTGCAACAAACGGCAAATCGTTTGACGTGAAACGAGTACTTCATCTACAACACTGGTGTGCCAGTAGATTGTTTGACTTTTACTAAAATTTATTCAGTTACCATAATTGTTAATTTTTCTCTATGTGAGCGAAGAGAACTCACACTTTACTACCCATAGTGCAGAACCAGTCTCGTTTTCATTGTGCTGTTACAACAAAAAATTTTCTCACTAAACTTGTCTTCACACAAGTGCAAGTCATTCTGTGGTATAGTTTTTACTGGTACGTCTTGTTTTTGTTCACTCTGCCTCTCATACGAGCATCTTATAGAACCAGTCTCATTTTTGATGTTGGTGTTACCACAAGATTTCTTATTTAAATTGCCTCTGAGAAAAGTGCAAGTTATTACATGATGTTGTTATTAGTAGTATATACAGTTTCTATTCAAGCTGCGTCTAGCAGGAACGCGATATGAGGATGGTTGCACTGACAGCTGAAACTAGTCTAGTCATATTTTTTATACGTGTGCGCGATCTAGACAATTCAAACATTTTTAAAAAGATATTTACATTTTGATACTTTAGAGATTTTCTAGAACGTCAAGAACGAGGTTATTTTCACACGAAAAGTCTATCGTTTTTAGTATGACCAGTTCCATTATCCGCAGCTTTAGCGGGGTTTTCAATACAGTAAATGTAAGCTAAATAGTGACGGTTCCAGTAGGCTGTAGGAGCGTCGGGGTCAACATCTGTCAAAAGTTTTCTCTGTACTATGACGAGGGACAACCTTCACACGGAAGGCGAAACGATGGCCAACTTGACAAGAGATGGATTGACCAAGACTGTTGGGGGATGGAACAATGCATGAATGCTTTAATCCGTCATGATGATTGTTTTTAAAGTTAATTTATCATTTTGATAATGAGGTCTGCCTCATTAGTGGCTAATCTTCCATAATATGTAAACATTGTTTGATAACGCCCTTTTGTCAAATAATGGCATTACTTGAGAATCATGGATGTTATATGATACGAAATCTTGATAGTACGTAGTGTACTATCAACGTTTGGTCAGATAATTCCCTCGCAACCTACATGAAGAGAGAGAACGATTTCTGTTCCCAGTACGCTATTACAGAGGAAAATTTACATAAAAGGGATATGTTGTATTCATAAGTGCTGGAGATGTCTGAAGAAAAATTTATTCCAGTTTCATGGAGATTGTGGCTATTATAACTAACTCACTTAAACTGTGGGAGGTTGGCCTGTAATTTATCCATAGTATTTTTCTTTAATGCTTCTTGATGAGTGCCATTGTTTTACTAATATTGTTTTAATATTCCATTAGAGAGATCGGGGTTTGAATCAACAGTCCAAAAAGTAAATTTAGGTTTTCCTAAGTGTCTTAAGCAAATGCCGGCAGGGTTCTTTTGGACGGGCACTCCCGATTTCCTACCCCATCCTCCCGTCCGCCAGATCCTAAGATCCTGATCTAGTGACTTCGACAGAATACTGGACCTTAACTATTTCCCTTCCTTATAGATAACGCTCCGTGATTGTTGGGAGCAGTTTAACATTTTGTGTACACTTTAGAGCAGCCGTGTTCACCAAACAATTTACTATTCGATTGTTATATATATTAGATTCCCTTCGTTTGAATAAATTATGTGTACTTCCTAAATTTTATTTCTTGTTTTGGCTTGTTCATTATCCAGTATCAATGGGTTCGTTTTATTTGAAGGACGGGGTCTGCATCTCTCTGAGCGAACTTCTGTAGTTTGACACAAATTCCTTCCAACCCTATACAGGACCTGACCTGCCATTAACCGTAGAGTATGCCTCGTCACGCGACGCGGTATCAGCGCTCTGAGCGCTTAAAATCAAAACTACAGCGTTGGTGACGCTAGTTTGTATGGGAAAACACTGACACGAATGGCATCTCGTTCCTGGCACTCCACGCTAACAAATTATACTTCAAAACAACCTTTTTTGAGAGTGCATTCAGTTTATGTTCACCCCATCTTCAGTTGTTTATTTACGCTTCTTTGCTTACGACGTTGCCGGCCGGAGTGGCCGAGCGGTTCTAGGCGCTTCAGTCTGGAACCACGCGACCGCTACGGTCGCAGGTTTCCCTGCCGCGGGCATAGATGTGTGTGATGTCCTTAGGTTAGTTAGGTTTAAGTAGTTCTAAGTTCTGGGGGACTGATGACCTAAGTTGTTAAGTGCCATAGTGCTCAGAGCCATTTGAACCATTTTGAACTTACGACGTTATACAACAGCTGTCTTAAAAACTTCCCTTCCAGATTTGTGCAACAACGTTTGTAAAGATACAATGGTCACGATAGGTAAATTAATGTAAAGATATGAAGATGGGATGCCAGGCATCTTGAAACTTCATCATGGAAAATTAAATGCCTGTAAAAGCATCAGGTTGCGGCTAATTCATTAAAAATTACCTTTAGTTTCAACAGTTGCAGTGTTCTAATACATCACCAACGGACAATAATGATTTTTTAGTGTTAGCACAGGAAAGGATAGAAAAACAAAATTCAGCAATTGAGACAGTCAATTTCAGTCGATAATAATTAGGAGTAACTTTACGATTTTGGGCTACAGGCATCTCATTCGAGTATTTCAAATTTAATACGTTGTTATCCACAAACACTATTAGCAAGCATTTTTAACATATTTGTCAAAAATACATATGATGACTGATCGCACAGGCATGGATCGTTTGTGTAACAATAAATAAATACACTGACGAAAAAATTCGCAACACCAAAAAATAATTAATGCAGAGTCATGAAATTTCGGGAATACATTGGTGTAGGTAACTTATTTAAGTGATTAACATTGCAAGATCACCGCATAATGTAAGCACGAGATAAGCCGTTGCAAATGTCAAATGCTGGTACAGTTCGCTGTGTCACTGTGGCGCCAGCTGCTGTTCAAATTGCTGCTGCAGATGCAGTACTATACTCCAGAAGCATACGAGAAACACGATGCCCTTCTCTCTTGGTAGTAGCAAGTGGCCATCCGTAGTCCGGTGTTCTTGCGATCATACATTCTCGTGACAACCGCTGCCAGCAGTCAAGTACGGTGGCTGCATTCGGGTCAACTCTTTCTGCAGCATCGCAGAAGGAACACTCAGCTTCTCGTAGCCCTATTACACAATCTCGTTCAAACTCAGTGAGGTGTTGATAATGGCGTCTTTGTCGCCTTAATGGCATTCATGACTAGCATGAACTCACCACGTCCAAGCTCAAAGGTACATAAAGCTCATGACCGTTACAGGGTCTATTTAAAGAAAATCTGACTTGCAATCACATAGTGGCGCCACTAAAGCCACTCTTATGCGATTGGTGCGAAATCTGAACAGACATCACCTTACAAATGTAGAAACACGCCTACCAACCATCATTTATGTTGCACAATGCCTTCTCGGTACTGTCTTTTTTTTCCAGTCGGTGCTCAATGCGAGCGCCTCTCTCTCTGCCCGACGAATTTTTTCTTCTGGTCACATTGAGTCGCGGGACGGACTCGGCCGACGGGCGGCCGGTTTTCTGCCTCTGCTACAGAACTAATCGCCACCCGAACAGGCGCTGAAGGCTGAACGTTACCGACTGGGGGCCGTGCCATCCACAGGCGTCACTGGATGCGGATGTGGAGGGGCATGTGGTCAGCCACCTCTCTCCCGGCCGTATATCAGTTTACCAGATCGGAGACGCTACTTCTCAGTCAGGTAGCTTCTCAGGTTACCTCACAAAGCCTGAGTGTATGCCCCTTGCCAACAGTGCTCGGCAGACCGGATGGTCACCCATTCAAGTGCTATCCCAGCTTGACAGCGCTTAACGTCGGTGATGTGACGAGAGCGGGTGTTACCATTGCGGCGAGTCCGTTACCCTGTGCTACAGAGGAATGACAAAAATATGGAAACACCAAAAAAGACAACGCATTACCAAGCCCAATAATCTGAGCTACCGAAGCACGACTCACGCCCGGTCCTCACAGCTTTACTTCTGCCAGTATCTCGTCTCCTACCTTCCAAACTTTACAGAAGCTCTCCTGCGAATCTTGCAGAACTAGCACTCCTGAAAGAAAGGATAGGAGACGAGATACTGGCAGAAGTAGAGCTGTGAGGACCGGGCGTGAGTCGTGCTTCGGTAGCTCAGATGGTAGAGCACTTGCCCGCGAAAGGCAAAGGTCCCGAGTTCGAGTCTCGGTCGGGCACACAGTTTTAATCTGCCAGGAAGTTTCATATCAGCACACACTCCGCTGCAGAGTGAAAATCTCATTCTGGAAACATCCCCCAGGCTGTGGCTAAGCCATGTCTCCCCATATCCTTTCTTTCAGGAGTGCTAGTTCTGCAAGGTTCGCAGGAGAGCTTCTGTAAAGTTTGGAAGGTAGGAGACGAGATACTGGCAGAAGTAAAGCTGTGAGGACCGGGCGTGAGTCGTGCTTCGGTAGCTCAGATGGTAGAGCACTTGCCCGCGAAAGGCAAAGGTCCCGAGTTCGAGTCTCGGTCGGGCACACAGTTTTAATCTGCCAGGAAGTTTCATATAAGCGCACACTCCGCTGCAGAGTGAAAATCTCATTCTGGAAACATCCCCCAGGCTGTGGCTAAGCCATGTCTCCGCAATATCCTTTCTTTCAGGAGTGCTAGTTCTGCAAGGTTCGCAGGAGAGCTTCTGTAAAGTTTGGAAGGTAGGAGACGAGATGCTGGCAGACGTAAAGCTGTGAGGACCGGGCGTGAGTCGTGCTTCGGTAGCTCAGATGGTAGAGCACTTGCCCGCGAAAGGCAAAGGTCCCGAGTTCGAGTCTCGGTCGGGCACACAGTTTTAATCTGCCAGAAAGTTTCATATCAGCGCACACTCCGCTGCAGAGTGAAAATCTCATTCTGGAAACATCCCCCAGGCTGTGGCTAAGCCATGTCTCCGCATATCCTTTCTTTCAGGAGTGCTAGTTCTGCAAGGTTCGCAGGAGAGCTTCTGTAAAGTTTGAAAGGTAGGAGACGAGATACTGGCAGAAGTAAAGCTGTGAGGACCGGGCGTCAGTCGTGCTTCGGTAGCTCAGATGGTAGAGCACTTGCCCGCGAAAGGCAAAGGTCCCGAGTTCGAGTCTCGGTCGGGCACACAGTTTTAATCTGCCAGGAAGTTTCATATCAGCGCACACTCCGCTGCAGAGTGAAAATCTCATTCTGAAGCCCAATAAGCTGCAGCAAAACCGTTGGCGTATAAAACAGCTTCCTGGGTTCTCGGAATGGATACGTGCTGGTGATGACAGGTTTTCAAGGGAATCTTATACCATTATTCATGAACAATAGTGGGAATTTTAGGCAACGATGATAAGGACATGAATTGATCACGCACAAAGGCTCAATAATATTGACATCTGGTGATTGTGATGGGCAGGGTAGGCACGACAATTCACCCCCGTGCTCACAGAAACAGTGTTGGACAATGAGGAGTGTGTCTTGGAATACAGCATCCCCATAAGGGAACAAATATAATACCGTGGGATGGATCACATTGTCCAAAATAAACGTGTAATTCTTGGCAGTAATGCAGTCTTGCTGAGCACTCATGGTGCGCATGGAATACCACTCATGGACTGTGCGGCTGGTCCCGGCGGAGATTCGAGTCCGCCCTCGGGCATGGGTGCGTGTGTTTGTCCTTAGGATAATTTAGGTTGTGTGTAATCTTAGGGACTGATGACCTTAGCAGTTAAGTCCCATAAGATTTCACACACAGTTGAGTAGTTGGAATACCACGATATGGGTGCAAAAATCACCACCGAATCCCCGCCATGTTTCATTTTTGGGATTTGAACTCGACCAGAAATTGGAAACTGTGTGAAACAAAGACTCATCCGAAGCCCGCATAACTTTCGTCCACTGCTCCGTAGTCCAAGTTTCTTTGGCTTCGGCACCACGTTTTCCTGTTACTGCCATTTGCGTCACTAATGAATGGTTTTGGAATTTCAGCTGTCCCTGTAAATCTTTGCTTATGGCTCTCCCACCGTGTTGTTTTAGTGTTGAAAGGATTCTCGAGCGCTACATCAGTTATGCAGTGACTTTTGCATCTGTCGTCCTCTCATTTTTCGTCACAATACTCTTCAATGACCCAACGTCACGATCACTCAACACTCAAATTCGACGGCATTGTGACTTAGCGGATGATGTTTGTCTGCTTTCCCTGTACGCAGTATAAATCGTCAAAACGGCGCCTCTTGAGACACCAAACACGTCGGCTAGCTTGGTTACGAAAGCATCTCTACACAACCATAAACAATATGCACGCGTTCGAATTCATATAGCTCCAATATATTGGTAATGCACTCACAACTACACAGATCAGTGTTCTGATTACGACTCACACTTGCAACGTATTCAGGACATTGCGCAGGTCCCGTTCGTGTTCAAATACAACAGCGCAGCATGCAGGCTTGCCTAGCATCTGCATTTATGTTCAAGAATTTATTTCTCGCGGCGTTGCCGTATTTTTCTCCAACCCCTGTATGTTTTCGAAACAGCCTGTCTTACACTCTTAATACTTGAGAAAAGTACATGCGAGTTTCATTCAGCAAGCACTGTGCGCTCGTTTTAAGTATTTCGGACAGATAAAGGATATCTGTTATTGAATGGAGAATTAGCTGACAGCCTGCATGACATTTGAAAAACTTGTATGCAGGAGGAGACGTTGCCGAGGATAAAGCGTAGCCTATGCAACTGAAATAAAATATTTGAGGAAATGAAATTAATAACATTTTGTTTGTAAATCACACTTCCAACATATTCATTGCACACTCTCAAATGTTCATTACAATAAAATAGCAAATTCGGACCGATGGAAATGTTTTTTATTCTTTCAGGTGATGGAGTTGCATTTTCTGTTATGAATACAGAATTTGAAACAGCAGTAAGATAATATCTACAAAAATTGTGTTATAGTGAATTACTGGACCTACACAACAATAAGTGTACTGTTAATAACACTCAAATTACACCTACATTAATACAAAGAAAACCTAATTAAGAGAAAACTAAACTGGAGTAACAAGAGGAGAAATTTTAATTTAGGCAATAAATTGGAACACTGAGTTGCTACATTCCTGCTGTAAACCTGGTTTCAGAGAAATCTAGAGTTAGAAAGATAGAAGTATATCACTTATCTTTTGTGCGGGAGAAGTATTTCATTGGAAGAAAGTGTTTAGTATTTCACGGACAAAAACTTTGTCTGGAAAGGCACAAGAACAATGCGAATTATACAAAAATCGAAGTGTGGAAAAGCGAATTAACTGACGCCAACAGAAAGCTAAACTTGTAGATGGATAAGGCGAGATATGTTATCCTAGCAGTTGAAGAATCTTTGGCATGTATGTATGAGAACGTGTGAAATGCCGATGCTGTATTTGTTCTACAGTCACGTAACCAGATAATTATATGTTCCCACAACATGTAAATACAGATATCATTGAGGTTACTTGAAAACTCAACACATATAACTGTACACATTAACACCAATTAATCTTTTAGGGGCGGGGAACGACATTTCATCGGAGTGTCCAGTAAAAAATCTTTTCGCATTTCACAAGCTTCTTTCCGTACAACAACAATGAAAGTGTACGTAACCATCAGGAATCTGATGACGGCAGCATGCTGCCTTAAGGTGTCGTGTCGATAAATATTGCAAAAAAAAAATGTTCAAATGTATGTGAAATCTTGTGGGACTTAACTGCTAAGGTCATCAGTCCCTAAGCTTACACACTATTTAGCTTAAATTATCCTAAGGACAAACACACACACCCATGCCCGAGGGAGGACTCGAACTTCCTCCGGGACCAGCCGCACGTGATAAATATTGCAAGTATAGGTGACTGAAGCTTAGAAAATGTTATTTTAGAAATATCGTAATACCGTCACAGATCTCAATGAATTCTACGTTAAGTGGAAAAATCTAAGGTAAAAGTCACATACAAAATATTCTCAAGAACAGTAAACAACAGGACGATGTATCTTAGAGAAAACTAGCACGATTTTAGAAAAGGACACACAAGTAATTCCATTAATCATATATCTGGAGCACATGAGGTTAAATTTAGCCACTCATGTCGGTTCTCAAGTGATATCTTCAGATTGTGAAAAAGTATTTTATCGCACGAGCAGAAAATTTTGCGACTCAACAGCATGTATACTGACTTACTCAGAATATTCAACTAAGGAATAAATATTTACGAATCGCAGTGTCAAATAAGGAATGAGCCGTTTCTTTTTAACGTACATATAGATGAAATCAAACAGAAAGAAACAGAGAAAAGTGATGTAGTATAGACGTCGGTCTTAGTTCGTGGCCTTCACGTTATATAGGGCACAGTAAAATTAACGAAATTCTACGGAAAATACCCATGTGAATAATAAATAATCATTGATAATCCGATCGTCATAATTTATAATAAGTATTTATGAGGTTATGATACTAGTTACAGCTGAGCAACAATAAACAGCAAATACAAAATAGATTCCAAACTACCTGTCGGACAATGAAACGTTATATAAATTTTTATTTGTGGGACATCCGCAACTGTTATGCAACATGTTCATGGAAACAAATCTTCCACAGTTGGAAAATACTTTATTGAACGAACCCTTGTACGACAGAGGTCATTATGCGCTACCACGGTTTCGGGATCTTAGCCCCATCATCAGGTGCATCTGAAATCTAGCAGTAGTAGTAGCACCTAATAGCAAACGTCTACTGTAGGTGGATCGTCAAATAATATCCCAAATTTGACTGTCCACCAATGGTAGATATTTGCCTATTAGTTCTTATGGCGTGGACATGACGTCCTACTATTTCTGGATTTCAGATACCCCTAAAGTGTGGTAGTGTATAATGACCTCTCTCGCTCAACACTTCCGTCAATAAAGTATTTTACAACTGTGGCGGATTTGATTATCATGATCAATTAAGTATAATTTCAAAGGGAAAAAGGAACAAAAACTAATGTGCAGTTTCATACAGTTATAACCGTGCCAAGCACTGATTTATTGAAGTGGAATAAGTGTAACGATGAACAATATATAATCATGATCAGGGGGAGTAGACATGAAATATTTCAGGTTAGTCGAAGAATACAATTCGTAAGACAGAATATTAAAAATACCAGGGAATAGCTGACAATTGGAACGTCCACTAAGAGGTAAAATGTGGTATCAGCAACCGAAAAGAATAAGAATAAAAACAGCAAGATAATTAAACGTTCTATAAAAAGGGTGCCAAATGGATTTAGACTCCTCGAACAGTGAGAAGAATATGATCAGAGACAGGAAGATACCGGAACGCTGACTATGCAAAATGGGACAGGATCTGGCAGTTGCAGTAGCTTTACATTGGGTGCTGAATAGACAGCGCTTGTGATTTTAGATGAGTTAGTCTTTTCGAGTTACGCTATTCTCTGGTAGTATACTCCAGCAGGACTCAGATTTATTTTTGGAACGAAATTACGGGCCCATCGAGAATTCTTTGCGATCAAATCATTCTTTTCTTTGTTGATTTAATATCATTCGATTGGGAGTTGGTTGGTATCAGGCATATTACTGCTCTTCAGGAACACAGTAAAACGGAAATAATGAAACAGGAAAAGCAAAGGGAATTAGGTAATTAGAACCATATGATCAACGCGTGAACGTAGACTTCTGCGAATGATTCATGACGAGGCGATATTAATGTTGTGACGATAATCTTGATGTATTTTGGTTTGCATTTTTAAAATGTAATGATAATGGTAGTGGGCGTTTTCTGTATGTTCAGATGTGTGTGAATTCCTAAGGGAACAAACTGCTGAGGTCATCGTCCCTAGACTTAAACACTACTTAAACTAACTTCAACTTATAAGAACAACACACACACCCATACCAGAGGGATGACTCGAACCTCCGGTAGGAGTGGCCGCGCAGTCCGCGTCATGGCGCTTCTAACCACGCAGTTACTCCGCGCGGCTGGCCTTTCCTAAATTGGGCTGAGTATGTGGACGAAATTACGGAAAGCCCATAAAAAGCTCCCAGTGTTTGTGGGTAGCGTGGTATTAATAAACTCTCGAACTGAAAGTTGTATTTGAAGTGAGATGTACTTACAATTTCGGTATTCAGCATTTAGACAGTGTTAAGGAATTTTGTGCTCTATTGCCAATGTGGTTAAGCTGGCGACTATAACGAGGGAAAAGACAGTGGAGTGGAAAATCGGAAGACTTGTAAACTCGTTGTATCTTTATCAAAAATCCTCAGTTAAAGTGAGAGGAGAAAGTACAAACTGGAACGGACTAGGAAAAGCAATAAGACAAAGATGCTGTCTATCACGTACACTTTTCAACTTCTACTTGGAAAATATGATTGACAAATTCTCATTAGATGACAAAGGAGTAGAAATTGTAGGAAGAAGAGTAGAGTTTGCTGATGACATGGTCCTTCTAGCCAAAGGGGAAAAAGAATTACAGGATTTGGTGGACACCATTGAAGCTAACGGAAAAAATTATGAAATGAAAATCAACACAAAGAAAACATGACAAAGCACAATAATATTATTACAAACATAATACACTGTCATTCCGTTTTGGTAATAAATGAGAGCTTCCGAAAGCGTTGCAATATTAAACTTCGCAGAAGCAAAACCTTCCATCAGGTCTCTTGGCACTAGGAGGGAATAAAGAAATAAAAATTATGCTAAATGGAGAAATACTTAAACAGGTGAAAAATTTTAAGTATCTTGGAAGCAGGATAGACACCGACTGGAAGCGCACCACAGAAATTAAAACAAGGATAGCAATGGCAAAAGAGGCATTTCATAAGAAAAGGAGAATTTTCTGCGGCGGACTGGACAGAGAACTCAGGAAGAGACTCATAAAATGTCTTGTATGGAATGTTCTATATGGCGATGAAACATGGACTTTGAGGAAGAAAGACAGAGAAAGGCTGAAGGCTTTTGAGATGTGGAAATGGCGGAGGATGGAAAGAATAATTTGGACGGGCAGAGTAAAAAATGAAGAGGTACTGAGAAGAATGGGAGAGAAAAGGCAGTTACTAGATGTGATAAAAAGAAGAAAAAGAAATTGGATTGGGCATATATTAAGAAAGAATGACGTGCTGATGAAAACAGTTTTAGAAGGTTATGTAGAGGGGAAAAGGAAGCGAAGAAGAAGAGATTTCAGATACTGGATGACGTGATGGACGGTACAACATACAGCAGCCCTAAGGAGGAAGCAATGGATCGCACAAAATGGAGAGGCAGAGGACCTGGTAATATAGCAGAAAACTGATGATGATGATGAATAGCGCGACACATTGGTAGAAACCACAATTAAAACACTGTGTAGGAAATGTATGTCCATCCTTTTGTCCTTCATTTGGCACTGCCAGCAATTGTGACTGGTGAAGTCATGTCCCGAGATACTTCCTCTGGCCATATTGGGCTCTCCCATGCATACAGCATAAAACGATTATTTTCCAACGAAATAATGACACAGTCCTAAGATTTCAGCTTCACTTTTCGAAACCAGACGGCTGGCAAACAGAATTATTATGGATAAATATACAACCTCTATAGATATAAGATACGACGACGAACATGTGCTATAATAAACAAATCCAATGTTTAACTTGAACAAACTCGTGATCAAAACTTTTGCATAATTATGTGAGGTTAAATTCTTGACATAGCGATATTTCATATGATTAAAACATTCAAGTAAAGCTGATGACTATTCTCTCATTTCGTTTCTTAGTTACTGTTAAGTTCTTGAATACTGCTGTATCCTTTTTGTCATTTGTTTGAGTGCATTTAATGTGTGATTACAACAACGAAATGACAGAAAATAACGGTGTATGTTGTTTGAAAAAGTGAAGAACCGAAGTACCTTGATCTGTACACCATTTACGTATCAGTTATGCTGTACTCGAGGTGTGCCCGTGTGTACTGATAGCTATGAAACAAGAAGATATTACTCTTGCTCAAATCTTTACAGAGGAATTGCGCGTTTCATCCAGATCATACCTAAGATATTTTTGGCTTGCACAATACTTCACAATGCTTCAGGAGCAATTCACAATGTTTTAGTAGAAATCCCATGACAAAGGACAAACATAATACACTGTCATTCCGTTTTGGTGATAAATGAGAGCTTCCGAAAGCACTGCAATATTAAACCTCGCAGAAGCAAAACCTTCCATCAGGTCTCTTAAAGAAACCTTGTGGCAGAATAGCATAGTTTCTGTACCAGCCAACGATTTCTTTTAGGTAATTTAGTTCCTATTTTCTTAACATAAACTGCCCCATAATCCTGGTGTTGGTCTTGTAGTTTAGATTTTTCCTTCTCCAATTTGTGTTTCCGTATCTAATATTGATAACTCACTATCTTAACAGCAGTTGCGAAGGATGTTAATAAATGACAGCAGCACAAAATTCTCATTATAATAGCTATTTTTCGATACGGTTTGCTTTCATTTTTACAGCTAAGTTTTCGAGAGGTACGCTTTGAAGCTAGTACGCTGCCTTAATATTACATAACGTAGTTATTGAGGTCGCTTCTTTAACTGAATCGGTCAAATACACTACGGTGGTTAATGTAATGAGCAGCAGCGCGACGGCCCAGAATGCGGTTGGCGGCAAGCTAGTTCGTAACCTTCGACTTGATGTATATTCCACCTCGAACACATGCTTCAGTATCTGCTTTATCCATTACTCAACACAGCAACGCCTCTGGCTACATTTCTATGAGTTGGTTGTTGATTGTTGTAAGTTATACTCGTATTCTTGGAGGTATCAACAACTTACGCTGCTTTGATTATGCGCTGGGGTAGAATACATCCCACATTGTGTTATTTTTCTTTTTGATGACTATGACATCCTGGTGATGCGGGTTGATGATTCGCAGTTTACTGATTGGGTAGGAGGAAACTTACGATTCAGAAGAAAGTGAATTTAGTGAAAATGACGGTAATTTAGGTCCATATTTTGTATGTGATGTTGATAGTAATGCAGAAACTGAAGGTGATGATAGTGATGGTGCAGATGAGAAGCCGTCAAAGAAGCCGTCAAAGAAGCCGTAGAACATAATGCACCATTGGAAAATAATGAATGTGTACTTTAAGACTATGGAAAGCAATGGATACAAATGGTGTAAGAAACGATCGCCAAGAAACATTCGAACAAGGAGACACAGTATCATTACACATTTGCGAGGTTAGCTGGTGCAGGGATAAGGCTAGCAACAGATAATATGAAAAAAGATGCCTGGGAAGTAATTTTCATGAATGAAAGACTAACAGAGGTAGTGGTGAATACCAACAGTAAGTTCCAACAAGTGAGAGAGAGGCTAAAGAAGCCAAAGTAGACTGAATAACAAGAATTAAATATTTAATGAATTAAAGAATTTGTAGGACTTTTGTTCTTTCCAGCTACATGAAATTTTAGAAGCAATGTTTCAAGGGATGGTATAGCTCGGAAGATATTCGAGTGTATAATGTCCTTGAAACGTATTAAGTGTAATTTTAGCTTCCCTTCGTGTCGATGATGCCAGTGTTAGGGCTGCACGGAAAGAATTTGATAGAACAGCCGCCATTTAATGGATAGTGCAGAATTTTGTTGAGAACTGCAAAGAAATTTGTTCCATGCATAGATGAAATACTTACTGGATTCCGGAGAAAATGTATATTTAGGACGTGCATGCCGAAGAAGCCCAGGAAGTATGGTTTAAACAGTGATTTTTCAATTATTCATGAACACACTACTTTTTTAACAGATATACATATAAAGATAACAACGTGAAAACTCTAACCAAAGAAGAAAAACATTTGGACATTCCAACTCAGGCTAAACTCAGGTTTTGCAAGCCCACCGCAGGAACTAATCGTAGCATCACTGCCGGTAAATGGTTTTCGTCCACCGCCCAAATGAAGGAGCTACGAAACAGGAATCTGACTTACGTAGGTAGGCTCAAGATCGAAAAACGAGAAATTCGAAAACATTTCTAGCTTCAGCAAGGAGGGGCTGCTTTTTTTATTTCCTTGAAAACATAATAATAATATCACATGTGCCTAAAAGGAATAAAACTGTAATTTTGGATTTCTCTGTGCACCATGTAGTTCAAATATCAGAAAAAACTAAAGAAACCAAAGTCATTGATTTTTGTAACAGCATCAAGAGCGGACTGTATGCTGTTGATGAGAAAAATACAGTATATTTCACCAATTGCAGGACTCGCAGATGGCCTCTTGCTGTTTTCTACGCTTTACTGAACATTTCACTCGTAAATGAAACAGTAATTTGCTTGTCCATTCATACGCTTAGAAAAGGCTCGACCTGATTAAGTAACTAGCAAAGCAGCTAACACAACTTCATCTTATTGGAAGGGCATTATAGAGCTATGTTCACAGCAGACTCGTGTAGGTGTATCTGGTATCTTGAATACAAGTCTTCCAGTGACACGTCAGGAGGACTTAGTAAAATATGTAAGATCTTCCAAGTGTCCTCTTGGTTTAGGGATGTTCCCATGCTAGTAAATATAAGCAAGTATTCAATAAGTTTGTTTCGAAACGAATACTTTTAGAATCCATTCTTTCGATATTTTCTCGGTATCGAAAAATGTATTTATATCGAATTACATTCGAGAAAATTGATATCTGAAATCTTAACTGACAGAGTTTCATCGCCGGACGTGCTAAATGGAAACAGTCAACCAACTTTCAGATTTATTAAAGCCTTTTGAATATGTCACAAGAGAAGGATATGGGAAAAAGTATGTTAAATACCGAAAATTACGACAATGATTAATTGTTTGTCAATGGAACTTAGTAGTACCACACCAATTTTACGGGTTGTCAAAGAATGCAAAGACGTTTTATTGAGAGAGTTGAAGGAAAGGTATATGTTAACTGCATTAAATGACTGTACTGGCTCCAAGGTTTGAAAACGTGCATTTTCAAGATCCAGCAGTGTTCAGGCGAGCCATCCAAAGACTCAAAGGTACGGTTTACGATCGATAAAGTAGTGCAAGTGAATCGGAGGAAGATGATGCTTCGGCTAATGACACACAGGAATATGACTTTCAGAAGCATCATAGGCACCTTGTGCAAGGCCGCAGAAAGGAAAAGTAAACACATCTAACTGATGAAATATTTCTTCAGTTGTCAAACCCTTCAGGTACCTTTAAAAGTATTCCATTTGCAGAATGGGAGGACATGAAAGTCATTTTTCTGTATCTGGAAGATATGCTCATCCATAGCTGATCGTCGTAGCAACATCATTGCCTAGTGCGTTTTTGCTTGCAATCGCTTGGGGGTCTACGCTGCAAAATATAAATAAGTTGCCTCCTAAATACTTACAGCAACTGCGATTTTTGGGAAACATTCCAAAAGATGACTTTTCTGTTTATGGATTACCATTAATAAGGAAATAAAACTATTTAATGTGGTTTATTGGAGTACATAAAATAATCAATCGAGTAAAATATCACGTTAACTCAGCATTTCTTCATTGGCATAAACAAATCAAAAAAGTGACGAAGCCAATGTCATTGTAAAATGATCTATGGTGAATAAAATTCTTGATTCTTGATAGACACTTTTGTTGTACTCGTGCGAGAAGTATTACAGGACGATATGAGTATTGCTCGGGAGAGAACGTATCGATACTTTGATGGTATCGGAACAGACCTTCATGGCTACGACAAGGAAAGAAAACACAGTCGTCCTGTACACAAGGCACCGATACGTAGAGAGTATGCGATAATTTGTGCATGATTATTTGTTATTTGAGATTCTTCATGTTGTTTTGGTCAAAGATTATTCTTTGTGTTCCTGTTTTGCCATTGTTGAGGCTAGTATAAATTGTACTGAAGAAACTTGTCAAAAAAAAAAAAAAAAAAAAATGCTTTCAATATAGCTTACGTTCACTCACAAACAATTAACTAACTCAATGTAATCTTAGTGTTTAATATTGTTGTAATTTACTTGTAAGGCCATTAAATGGGCAAATTCTATGTACATATCACTCATAAGAGCTGTTTTTTATGACTTCGTAGAAAATAATCCTTATCCCATCCCAGTTTAGGGCAAGCTATTTTGTCTTTCCGGAACTTTGATCACGATTACAAGTGAAGTGCCACCTGTTGGCCAGTGGGTGAACTACCTGGCGCGAGCGTCGCCGATGGCGACGCCGCTGTCCTCTGTGGAGCTGGTCTGAACTAGGCGGCGGCCCTGGCGGCCCGAGGAGCTGCGCGGGCGCACCTGCAGCGTAGTGCCCACCACCACCTCGTCGAACGGCTGTCCGAAGGCTGAAACACAACAAAACGTCTCGTTTGTGACATAAAAATTTAACTGCCCATAAAATAGCTGCAGCGTTTGCTCACCATCACTAGTTCTATTAACCTTTCAGGACGAGACATAATAGCTTCTAGAAAAACTAGGTACTGTCATCTACTAACACACTGGACGTAAGTTTAATACTGGGAATGTCTACCTGTTCTGTGTGACTCCCATCATGCTTCTTCCACTCCTCTCTTATCCCAGCTTTACTAGAATTGCTTCTCTTATACTGTCATTCGCTCTGTAGCCGGGGCACAAGTATCATTGTATGTGAAGCGCACTTTTAGCGTTCTACCAGTACACAGTCATTTTCCCACCCTCTCATAGTTTAGACAGTCTTAATAAATCGCGGTGGTGATCCAAGACTTATACTGCTTAGGTATTTATTTAAACTTTAGTAACTACGTATTCAAATGTTGACATACCAACGTGTGAAGACGGGTACCGTACTAATTAAGACACTTATTGCCTTCATTCATGAACCTATTACCTACTATACGGAAACAATTTACAAAGGTGTAACAATATTCATAAGACATACGACAATTATTGTCGAGAGATAATCGAGAAAAACTGAATTCACTAGTGCGAAAAAATTATGAATCACTTCGGTTATCTTCGTAAGGGCAGTTTTTCTCTTGATAATCGTACACAATCAGTCTACTGCTGTTATTTTCGTATAATTATGATTTGTAAAATAACGTTACGCCGTCGGTTTACCATAGTTATCTTCACATAGAGATGACGTTAATCTATAATGATCTTCGACTATCAGCCTATTGTAGTGTTCTTAGTACAAGATTGACGTTGATCTAGTAAACTGGTGGTCAACAGTGGACAAAATTCTGCAGAAAAGACTGAAAATCTCTTTCCTGTGTGCAGTTCAATTTATTGTAAAAATATTTGCACGCAACATAGAAAAACAATTCTAGTCATTAGCGCCGATGTTCACCACGGCTCAAACAACAAGAACTCCGTAGGTCTCTACACATTTGGAATGATGGCTTAATATACGTCATATTCGATTGTTTTATCATGTTAGCCCTTCTTATCCTCCGGATTGATGCGACTTGAGTTTAACATCCTCTGTGTATCAGTGATTCAGTCTCTGGATTTCTCACTACATTTCCTCAGATATAAAGCACCTACAATCATTATGGGACTCCAATAAAAGATCTGATCTTCTCAATATCTTGGCTGTCACACCCAAAAGTCAAATTCTTTTCTCCGTTTCCATACAGTCTTTACGCCTGTACAACAAACTTTTCAGTAAACTCCATCTAATAAAAAAGTAACTCACATTCTAAAAGAGACTACAGCTGTAATTCCTCTTATAATTTGCGTGACTTCCTTTTCGGTGGAACCCAGATGTCGTATCCTGCCGGCAACCAACTGCAGACTGCGTCGCATTGTACATCTCGTCCTCTTCGCTCAACCATTTTTCGTCCTGGTTTTCTCCATTCTGTCACCATTTCTTTTTCTATCGGAGTCTGTCAATATTTGTCTGTTATGTCTGGCTCTTCACCAAAACAATAAACTTCCACGGGAAATTCTTTCTGCATTGTTGGCAATGCTTTTCTATTAGTATATCATTACAATTAACATCATCATTATATCATAAGAAATGTAGTTATTAACAATGCTGACATTACTGTAATAATTACGTTATTGCTATAACTGTCTACCACTGTTACTCCTACTAATATTAATAATTACAATAATTACGTGTAATTAATTTTTATGCTGTCAGGTCTCTATCGTTACATTTTCATCGTAAAGACTATAAAAGTTCGTGAAAAAGATCATAAAAGTTGTTTTGGCACCACATACACTCCTTGATGCTTCCAAGTTCATTTTCATGGATTATGTATTCAACATAAACACATTCTGTGTATTGGCCAAAACAACAGACGCAAATTGTTATCTGTAACTCCTGCTCTGAGCACTATGGGACTTAACTTCTGAGGTCATCAGTCCCTAGAACTTAGAACTACTTAAACCTAACTAACCTAAGGAGATCACACAACACCCAGTCATCACGAGGCAGAGAAAGATGGGCAGGGCTGTGGTATCAAGAGCAGAATGAATGAGGAGAGTTGGGAGGAACTAATAGTTGGTACGATGGATAAATGCTGGGGCGAACTTCATTGCCTTGGAGTAGGCAGAAGTTGCTTTAGGATATGATATGGAGAGTGCATAGGTGTAAGGACGGTGGGATGTGTTGATGAAGCATACTACGACTGGTGAGGAAAAGCGACGGAGTCATAGGAAGCTAGTTTCCCGACAGCGTAGAATACACGGAGGTTTTCATTGTGGACTAGGTGGGATGGCAATTTGACGAGATTATAAACTATTCACGTGGGGGAGCATAAGCATAATCGGATGCGGAAATAAAGGTGGAGTGCATGGCGTTCAATGATTTGGGGGAACCGACAGAATGTAGGCGGAGCGGATATCCACACAGTATTTATATAGGAGAGGAAGGGTCGGAACAAGCTTATATAGGTGTCGAAAATAGTGGAGGGGGTACAATCCCCACGTTATTCCAGGTAGTACTTTTAGTCTATTGTGGGGGATTTCTGTTGGATGGTTAGTAGGTGACGTTTCCATGTTGGTCGGCAATCGAGGGTTACTCAGAGAAATTTTACTGTATTAGTTAAATTAATAAAATGTTGAACTAGAAGTCCTGGAAGCGGGAGGTGCGGGTAGTTCATCCTGTTATTATTGCCTCTGTTTTGAAGGGGTTGTTCTTGATCTTGCACCAGGATGTAAACTTTGGATGGACAATTGAGATTTATGGGGTGTCATCAAAATTCGGAAGAAGGTGGACTAATGGAAGTAGTCCATATTGGCAGTGCAGAGGAGAGAGGATGAAACATTGATGCACACCTGCAGTGGAAGGTATAGGAATTGACATTGTTAATAGTGGCAAAGGAAAGAAGTAACAGTTATAGTTAATTGGATTAACTTAATAATGTGAGAACACTAGCATATATAATGCTGAATTCTACCATAGTTTGGGAATAACGATATTTCTTTACCTTACAGAGCTCAATAAACTCGTTCCCGATAAAAATTCAGCATAATGTGGGACCTTTTTTAGCTAAAATTAGACGAACTGTATCCATCAATGCTCTCCTGGCATGTATGTAATGTTTATTATAACACTAAGGCCCTCCAAACAATAGATGACGCTTTCAGCTAATCGAAATGTAGCTGATTTGGAGTGAGCCTTCAGATTTTCAGAACGGATTCGCAATCTGCCCACGTCACAATGCCTGTTAGTGATACGGGTAAATGTAATGTCTCCAACTCATATATTCAGTCTCTACGTTTTACAGAAATTATTTCTGTGGACAGTGCTGTGTCACTTTCAGATATTTAAAAAATGATATCACAGTCATCAGAAAATTAGGTCTAAGGAACCATTAGGGGGGGGGGGGGGGAAACATTATAGTATTAATTTTTCTTTGACCTCTGTTTCTACTTCTGCTTGTACTTTGACTTCGAGTATCAAAATATGTGACGTAAATGGGGATATCTTTTGGCTGCATTGACTTGAAGCTTCAGTGTTTTTACATTGGCAAGGGATCGTAGAGCATAGTGTATGATATAAATTTCAACTTGATACGTGTACACCTTCCTGAGAAAAAGGGTTTTTAGCAATCGGACAGACAGACAGACAGACAGGAAAGTAATCCTATAAGGGATCCAACTTTAGCCACTGAGATGTGTGTGTGTGTGAATTAATAAGGGACCAAACTGCTGAGGTCATCGGTCCTACTTACACACTACTTACCACACACACACACACACACACACACACACACACATGCCCTAGGGAGGATTCGAACTTCGGCGGGAAGTGCCGTGCAGTCCGTGATATGGCGCCTGAAACCACACGACCACTCCGTGCGGCGCGATCGAGGTATAGAACTATAAAAAAATAAGTAAACTGTTTACTATCTAAAAAGTAATCACCATAACTGCTAATACATTTATCCCATTGCGAGACAAGACGGTCAGCGTCTCCCTAAAAAAATGTTTGCGGTTGCCTGTGGAACCATGATTGTACTCAGCCGTACACATCTTCTTCCGAAGCAAATCGACGGCCACGAACGCCTATCTTCGGGGCTCCAAAAATATGAGAACCGCACGGGGAGGGATTGGACCATTAGAGGATGTGTAAGGGCTTCCCAGCGAAACTTCTGCAGTGAAGTCGAAACAACCTTGGCAACATGTGGGCCGCCTGTGTAGGCCACACATTTATCCATGTGCGGAGGATCCGAGTACAACGAACGTTGCCAGGTTGCATTCGTCATGGTTATACTGGCTCCAGTACTCGGTGTGAGAGTGTGGTGAGTGAGAGCATGGTGAGCCATTGGGTACAAAACGCATATCATGTCTCTTCCACATAGCTGGTAATTAGGACAGCAGCCGCCGAATTACTGACGTGATAAGGCTGGTAGCAGTGACCTGTCTTCGAGGTCTCTGAGACGTTATCGTTCAAGAAGATAACACAGGACCGCATGTTGCCGGTAATGTCCCGATGTACCTCAGTACAGATCCGTCTGTCACCGTGGACAGCATATTATCCAGATGGTTCACCCACTCAAGAAACCTGACCATGTGTTCTCGAGACAGACTCATTTCATCATTCGCTGGTCAGTACAACAGATGAACTCTGGCAAGGAGTTGAAGCAGCATAAAATAACGTATTCATATCAGTCATAGAAGCTCAGTTCGACTCCATGTTCAATAAGGTTGGAGCCATTTTTACTGCCAGAGGTGGTAGCTCTTTGTACTTCCGGGATGGTGCGTAAGTTCGTAGCGTTTTTCCGTAAGTTCAGCAGATATGTATAACAAAAACTTTAGTCATCAATGACATGTTCTCTTTCAATATTTACAACAGTCTACCAACGCTGGGGTAAGTTTTCGATTCCTCGACGGTAGAAATCACGTGGTTTTGAAGCGAAAAACTCGTCGAGCCGTGTTTGGTGCGCATTTTCATCCGGAAAGGAAGTTCCTTGAAGGTTGTTTGATAGAGAGTTGAAAAGATGTAAATCTGAGATCAAAAGGTCAGGTGAATAAGGTGGGTGCTGAATGACTTCCAAACCCAACTCCTGCTTAGCAATTTTTGTCAGTCTAGCAGGACGCGGGCGGACGTTATCGTCGAGTAACGTAACTTCACGCATTTTTTCTGGTTATTGTTCTTGGACTGAGTCTGGAAAATGTCTCAGTTGTTGACAAAAAATGTTAGCAACGATGGTTACTTCTCGGGGAAGCAGTTCGTAGCACATTACACCGTCAGGTGGCTTGCGGAGTATGGATGTAGATGCAGATGTCGCTATTCCAGTAGATGCATAACATTATCTTTTGTGGATGCGCGCAAGTCGTTGTTCGGGGAGTGACTGCTTTGTTTGGGTTCAACCTTTCCTTTCTTTCCCCCACGTTAGGATAAAGACACGATTTTTCGTTGCCAGTAATGATACAGGATAGAAATGGTTGCTCGTGAGCCAATTGACGAGGAGGAAGGTGAGACGCAGATATGGCCAAGTCCTGATCTTCCTGATTTTGGTTTAGAGCCTGCTGTACCCATACACCCGAATTTTTAACCATCCACACTGCAGGCAAATGTCGCACGATGCTGGAATGGTCACAACTGATCTCAAACAGAATAATATGTCGGAAATGTTCCGATTTCTCCCCTTGACACTCCATTTTCTAACACGCACAGCTCCACTCACTGTCCCAAAATGATAAAATTACAATATGTTAACTTAAATAGCAACAATGAACTACAAATAAAAAATTGGAATCGATAAATAAACTGAATACCAACATGCAAAACAAACGGTACGAACTTACACACCGACGTAATGTACTGCACACTTTCTATACCGCCAAATCTTCTACAAATTTAATCATGTATTCTTCATACTATGTCCGCGTCCGCGAGGTGAGTGGTCAGACCGATCGAGGTGGCGCAGTGGTTAGCACGCTGGACCTGCATTCGGGAGGACGTCGGTTCAAACCAGTGCCCTGCCACCTAATTCAGGTTTTTCGTGATATCCCCAAATGATTTCAGGCCAATGCCGGGATCGTTGCTCTGTCAGGGCACAGACGATTTCCTTCCCCATCCTACCATAATCCGAGCTTGCGCTCCGTCTCTAATGATCTCGTTGTTAACGGGACGTTGAACACTAACCTTTTACTCCTCCTGAGTGGTCAGAGCTGCTGACTGCCCCGCGGAGGACCCGGGTACGATTCCCGGCATTGCCAGAAGTTTTTACTTGGTTGGAGGATTGCAACGGGTTGCACCAAGCCTCTCGATGCCAACGGAGGAGCTACGTAACGGAGCCAGGAAAACATAACGTTCGCGAGAGCGATGTGCTGACTTCACGCCCCTCCGCGCCGCATCCAATAACACCATAGGCGGACGATGACATAGCGGTCGGTCGGTACCGATGGGCCCCTCAGGGACAGTAGGCGGAGTTTTCGTTATTCTCTGACATAGCTTAATGTATAGCAACATTTCGATATTTACTATCTTTCCTGGTGTTACCGTTTTAATGAGCATCAGTGTACACTTCTACCTATCCACTTTGGAATGAAAGATGTTTTAAATCGTTATATGTGAGCTCTGATGCCCTAACTTTGTCGTAATGGTAATTTTACCCATGTAATTGGGAGGTAGCAAAATATTTTAGTATTCGGTGTAGTTGGGAAATTTAGTAGAAATATTTCACTACAATGAATCACAAATTAATTTTAATGAGTGCCAGCTCAGTTCGCTTGTCATATCCGTGAGAGTATCCTACCTATTTTGTGATAACGCGAAAGGATCCGTCCTTTGAATGTCTTCTGCCAACCCTATCTGGTAAGAATGCGTTGCTTTGTAACAATACTGTAGAATAGCGTAGTGTAAGCAATTTTTTAGTGAATTTGTTTAGACTTCTAAGTGTTCCTGTAATGGATGTTCCTAACTGTCATCCTTTGATACTTACTAGAAACGACAATCTCTACATTTATGTAACAGAAATCCAACGAAATTATACTAGTGATGCGGAGGACCTCACTTACTTGGTTGTTATGGGAAAAACCGTTCTTGTACGCTTCAGGTATCTTATCCAAATAATTTTGTAGTTGGTGATTGATCTACTACTGACTTCACTAGATGAAAACAACGACATCATCTGCTGAACCGATAGTCTCCTAAACCATTTACATAGATCAAGAACACCAAAAGTGCTATGACACTTCTTTGCAGAATGTCAGTTATAACTTCGGTCTCACTAGATGATTTCTAGTTACTTCATACCGTGAACTTACTCTTAGGAAATCACGAATGCAGCTGCATAGCAGCAATGATGTTACATAAACAAGCAATTTGAGAACGGCGATAAAAGCCTTCCGGAAGACCAGGGTTGTGAAACCATCCTCTATATGCCCTGTCGACACATTCATTACTGCGTGAGAATAGAGAACATTTAACTTCAGAAGAACGGTAATTTCGGAATACTTAATGGTCAACAAATCGCTTCCTAGAGTTGTATCCGGTATCAGACTTCCTCTGTTTGTTAATATATTGCAACATATCTTCTTTTAAGTGTGCATTTTTGCGTGTAACCCTGTCTTTGTTAGGTTCGATTGCTGGAACGATTTGAGTGGTTCGCTGCCTGGAAGAGCTTACTTGAAATTCAGATACTGGCGTGTCCAAGCACGGCAGGTGCAGTGGAACTTGGAACCACCCACCATTTGACCGCATTAGAGTGTAAAACGGCACGCCTATTGGGCTGGTACAGAGATAGCTGCTTACTTTACATTCGAATCAAACACAAAAAGGTCTGGTGCATGTGCGAAAGCTCTTCGCTTAACGCTGGCGGTGTAACGCTTCTGTGATAGTTCTGCGCAGACTGTAGTTACTGTCCAAAGAAGTTTACATTTTTAAGATATTTATTTTAACACTAGCAATTGTAAATTGTTGCAAACTGTGACTGATTTCGATCACCTACTGATCGTCATCAGATATAATTACTTACAAATTGTGAAAAGTCAGCAGTATTTGTAAAAGAACTGGATCATAAACTGCAAAGTAAGAAAAATAGCTGTATATCAGGCGTGTAACAGCATTCAACGAAATCCAACATATTACATTTTGGCTCCCTTTCTTTCTCTCTTTTTCTCCGCAACGGCCGCGACTGTACGTAAATAGCCGGCCGGAGTGGCCGTGCGGTTCTCGGCGCTACAGTCTGGAACCGAGCGACCGCTACGGTCGTAGGTTCGAATCCTGCCTCAGGCATGGATGTGTGTGATGTCCTTAGGTTAGTTAGGTTTAATTAGTTCTAAGTTCTAGGCGACTGATGACCTCAGAAGTTGAGTCGCATAGTGCTCAGGGCCACTTGTACGTAAATAGTGTCGTCTTCCATTGTTTTCTTGTTACTGACTTTTCCTGATTTATTATTAATATTTTTTTAAAATAGCACTTTTCAATCGCAAGCATAAACATACTACCCTACATAAAACAGAAATGTTCTCATTTTAGGTAAGCCAAGAAAGAGAGCTTAATAACTGAGCAATTTTCAGAACCCATAATTATTCCCTAACTGTAAAGACTTCCAAGAAAAATGAGATGTGTTTCAATAATCTTTAACTCCGGTCACTTGTCATTTTCAGAACAGCATGCACCTCCGCAAACTAAGAACATAAATACTGAGTAAACATATTCCCTAAATTATTTCAGTAACTCTTACGACTGCTCCAGATTATATTCTCTGTTCATTTTGCATTTAATTCTTCTTGGGTTGTGATTAATCGTGCAACAATCCTAGATCCTCGAATGTACCTGAAATTAAAAGCATGTATGTATCGAGTGATGTGGTGTAGAATTAGTGCATTTACTAGTATGTTATATCAACTACATCCATATGTATTTTTCACAACCCATCTTATAACGTAACATCCCCTCTTTCCTGATCCAGCCACGAATATTTACTGGAAAGAAATTTTGTTGGTAGGTCTCCGTGTGACTTCTAATCTCTCTGATTTTATCTCTAGTGTCTTTTCGCGAGATATACGTAGGAGGTGGAAATATATCGGTCGATTGTTCGGGGAATTTCTCGGCATTTTAGCAGTAAACCACAACGCTATGTGCAATGCCGCCTTTATAGAGTTTACCGCTGGAGCTGAAAAAGAATGTTCGTGAGGCTTTCACGTCTACTAAATGAACTTGGGACGAAACACGCTGCTCTTCTTTGGATCTTCTCTGTTTCCTCTATCCGTCCTATGTGCTGTCGATCCTGGACTGGCGAACAGTGGAGTATTTGTCGAACGTGGGTTTTGTAAACTATTTCTTTCGTGGATAGACTACACTCCCTTATGATACACTGGTTTCAGAAATTAAAGAGACGAGCCTCTATTTTCCTGTCTTGTGTCTAATTCACCTTTTAATCACACAAACTGTCAACAGATGTCCATATAATCGTCTTATGCACAGAAAATGGCATTCCAGTCAACGGACAACCACGTCAACGATGACGTGAGGGCGCCTATCAAATGGGGTAGTGTTTGCCGGGTAGTCCCACATCCACAACCGCTGTGTATACGGTCACCGTCGGTGTAATACGGCGCAAAGAAGACGCCTACCACTCTGCGGTAGAGGGCCATACGAGGAATGGAAGGAAAGAGTCGCCAACTGGTAGGGCCCGATAGCTTAATGTAAGTCGTTGTGTTGTTTCTCGGATGTGGCAACTATTTACAGAGACCGAAACAGTACCCCAGAGACCAGGGCAGGGCAGACCACGTGTGACGTCAGAAAGATGTAAGGGCACGGTGGTACCGCCTTAGCAGTGCACGGCAACTGGTATTGCTGGACACCTGTTGTATGTGTACCTCTGACGCATTTTCACAGAAGGGAATGTCTAGAGTCTAGTCGTCAACATGCCACCTGGGCGATCGAACAGTGGGCCAATTATTCTTTTCTGAGATGAGCCCCGATTTGGTATGGAGAGTGATCCTCGACGCATTCGCATATGGAGGGAACGTGGAACACGATTTCGGGATCCGAACACTATGTAAAGAGTCCGATATCGAGGAGGATCCCTAATATTATGGGTAGGGATAATGTTCACCACATAAACATCTCTTCATTCAATTGTATGGGTGAACCGGCAAGGTTTAACTGCTGTGCGGTATCGTGACGAGATCATGGGACCTCACGTGTGATTCTTGCGAGCTTGTGCGGACCAAGACTTTGTACTGACGGACGATAATGATCGACCTCATAGAGCAAGAGCGGTTGATGTTTTCTTGGAAACGGAAGATACTGTACGCATGGCGTGGCTTGCTCGCCCTCCTGATTTGAATCCCAAAGGGCATGTCTGGGATGCACTAGGAAGACGGGTTGCATCACTTCAGCATCCACCAACCACTTTCCAAGACTTGCGAGCAGCTCTCCAGGAAGAATGGGCGTTATTGCCTCAACATGAGATTTATGATATCATTCACATCATGCCCCGTTGTTGTTAGGCCTGTGGTGATCACGCGCCGTACTGAGCACATTAATCAGTTGTAGAAATGCGTGTGCAAATCCATTTAGTTGAAAAAATCCGCAAACATTTTTGCCTACCGTTATGCATATTGCAGTTGTTTACGTTGTGTATTTTTTACAGTGTTTCTGGTTTACTATCAACTGTTTATACTGTTTTGAGGCAAAATAAACACAGCCTTGCAAAACTTTCGTTTCTTGCTTTAATTTTGAACACTATCGTACTTCCAATGAATCTGACATTCGCCTTACCTGCGATTAGTTATAAGTGGTCGCTCCACATTAAATCGTTCCTAGCGCGTATCCCCAGATGTGTAATGAACGTGCCTACTTGCAGTGATTATTCTGCAAACGTGTAGCAATGCAGTACTGTGTTTTCCACTTATTCATCCGCAATACGTCACGTTTGTTTATGTGTTAAGTGTCATTGTGAATCCCTGCACCTAGCGTATACCCTCTGCCGGCCTCCCTGCATTTCGCTACAATTTTCTAGCGTTGCTACTTCTCTGTATATAGCAGCATCATGGAACTTCCGATGTTATGTACTAGGTTGCTGTATCAGTTGTGGAAAGTAATGGTCCTATGACACTAACTTGCGTTTCTCCTGAAGTCACTTTTACGTCTGAAGATTTTCCCCGTTACGAATGTCACAAAAAAAATTCAAACCAATCGGTCTGATATTACATATGCTTGTATTTTATTAATTAGACGGCCGTACGGAACTGTATCTAACGCCTTCTGGACGTCAAGGAACAAGACGTCACCCTTGGAGCCGGTCTCGACTGCCAGAAAGCGCGATCAACCAGTCTCTCGTTACGCTGGTTTCTCGTACGTAAGACATACCTGAGTGATTTAGAATGTGGCACTACTGTGGGGGAGAACAGTTTCTGGTTGCACAGGAGTTACGGGCCACAGGCCCATTGGTAGTAATGTTATTATGAAATGAAAACGTCATGGAATCAGTAAACCCTGACTTCATTCTGGTAGACGTAAGAAATTTACCAATAGAAGCTCTCGAATTCTGAACGAACAAAACCTCCAAAATCCATGCCAATTACTGCGAAGGACTTCCAAAGCAAGAGAGCAAGCAGAAACATTATGTCTATGAATTTTTTTGTGTGAAAACAGTTAAGGCTTTTTAAATAATACCAAACTTATTAACATTGTACATCTTCATATCCAGATGTCGAATTCGATTTCGAGCAGCACCTCCTTCAGTATGACAATGCGACATCTGCAACAGTCCAAAGTCCTGTGTTCACTGTCACCGATAATCCTTCATACAGTCCCAACTTGATCCAGTCCGGTTTTCATCTGTTTGAAAAACTTAAAGAACATCTTCGAGGACTTCACTTGGATAGCGACGAAGTGGTGCAAGCATGAGGGAAGTGGTGCCTCAGCCAACAAATTGAAACGTTCTACAACGACGCGTTCAACAAACTGGTCTCTCCTTGGGAGAAATGTATTCATCGTCTGGGTGGCTACGTTTAGAAATCTACATCTGCGTAGTTACTCCGCAAGCCACCGTACGGCGCGTGGTGGAGGGTAGCTGTATAGCTACTAGCAATTTGCTTTCCAGTTCCAATTGCAAACAGAGCAGGGGATAAATGACTATGTGCCTCGTATGAGCCCTAATTTCTGCTCCCTGATTTTTGTGGTCTTTCTGGGCAATGTATATTGGCGTTAGTAGAATCGTTCGGCAGTCAGCTTCAAATGCCGGTTCTCTAAATTTTCCTCCAAAAGAACGTCGCCTTCCCTACAGGGATTGCTATTTGAGTTTCTGTAGCATTTCCGTAAAACTTACGTGTTGTCTGAACCTGCCGGTAAGAAATCTAACAGCCAGCCATTGAATTGCTTCGATGTCTTCCTTTAACCCGGCCTGTTACAGATCCCAAACACTCGAACAGTACTCAAGAATAGGTCGCACTAGCGTCCCAAATGCGGTCTCCTTTACAGATCCACAATTTCTTAAAATTCTTCCAATTAACCAAAGTCGACCATTTGTCTTTCCTATCATGGCCCTCGTACGCTTGTTCCATTTTAAATCGCTTTGCGACGTTACGCCCAGATATCTACACGATGTGTTTGTGTCAAGCGGGGCACTACTTTTGCTGTATCTGAACATAACGGGTTTGTTTCTCCTACTCATCCGCATTAATTTTTTACTTTTCTACATTTAGAGCTAGCTGCTACGCAGCACTCCACTATGAATCTTGTATCCTCCTACGGCAACCCGGCTTTGACACCTTATCGTACACCACAGCATCATCAAGTAAAAACCGCAGAGTGTGGCCCGCACTGTCCGCCAAATCATTTATGTGTATAGAGAGCAATCGTGGTCCAATGACACGTCCCTGGGGCACTCTTGACCATACCCTTGTCTCTGACGAACACTCACGTTCGAGGACAACATACTAGGCTCTATGACTTCAAAAGTCTTCGAGCCACTCATATATATGTGGTTCTATTCCATATCCTCGCACTTTCGTTAACAGCTTGCAATGGGGCACCGCATCTAATTCTTTCGGGAAATCTTGGAATATGAAATCTGCATGTTGTCCTTAATTCATTGTTCGTAGTATGCCATGTGAGAAAAGGGCTAGAGTTTCGCACGAGCGATGCTTTCTAAAGCCATGCCGATACGTGAACATAAACTTCAATAAATATGTAAATATCAGGAATAAAAATATAGATTGTTAATAACTTTTGTTTTACTTGAAAAAGCTTTAAGATTTTGCGCATAAAAATCCGCAAGCATTACTTTTCAATATGCCCTCGTACACGAAGTACAGAGGGCAGTAATGGAAATTTACATTGTGGTACGTCACATTTCGGTTGTAACAGTTTTTGCAATGATCAGAAACTATTGATCATATGAACGAATGAACGAAATTGTTTAAAATGGTTCACACTGCGAGGTCCTTGAACGTTTAAATAGTGGAAAAAGATTTTATGAGGCAAAAACACAGGTTACATAAAGCGGTACCTATAGGAGCGTTGTAAACTTGGCCGATCCCTCGCGCGAGAGATTTATCGCACTTAATTCAGTAGACAGGAATTCCAGTAGATAGTGTGATAACTGGGGTGTCGTTTCATTTGGGTTTGATCCTTACAACTACACTATGCGATCAAAAGTATCCGGACACCCCCCCGAAACATACTTTTTTCATATTAGGTGCATTGTGCTCCCACCTAAGGCCAAGTACTCCATATCAGCGACCTCAGTAGTCATTAGACATCGTGAGAGAGCAGGATGGGGCGCTCCGCGGAACGTGGTCAGGTGACTGGGTGTCACTTGTGTCATACGTCTGTACGCGAGATTTCCATAGTCCTAACCATCCCTAGATCATCTGTTTCCGACGCGATAGTGAAGTGGAAACGTGAAGGGACACGTACAGCACCAATGCGTAGAAGTCGATCTTGTCTGTTGACTGACAGAGAGCCGGCCGGAGTGGCCGAGCGGTTAAAGGCGCTACAGTCTGGAACCGCACGACCGCTACGGTCGCAGGTTCGAATCCTGCCTCGGGTATGGTTGTGTGTGATGTCCTTAGGTTAGTTAGGTTTAAGTAGTTCTAAGTTCTAGGGGACTTATAACCACAGCAGTTGAGTCCCATAGTGCTCAGAGCCATTTGAACAATTTTTGAACTGACAGAGACCGTCGACAGTTGAAGAGAGTCGTAATGCGTAATAGGCAGACATCTATCTAGACCACCACACAGGAATTCCAAGCTGCATCAGGATCCACTGCAAGTACTATGACAGTTAATTGGGACGTCAGAAAACTTTAATTTCATGGTTGAGCGGATGCTCATAAGCCACACTTCGCGCCGGTACATGCCAAACGACGCCTCGCTTGGTGTTAGGAGCGTAAACATTGGACGATTGAACAGCGGAAAAACGTTGTGTGGAGGTTCAGAGGTGATACAGAAATTAATTCCAATAGTAGTGCCGTTCTTAACACGTCTATTGAATAAGGCGTTGAAACAGAATAGGGTACCGGAGACTTGGAAATCTGCACATGCATTCATCATAAACAGATACCTCGATAAAGATCCCGTAGAGCCGAAGAGCTATTGACCTCTTCGTGTAATAAAGCACTAGCAAAAGTTCAGCAACGGCTAGTATGAAAGCATCGTCAAGAGCGTACACAGCCCCAGGATTTCAGCACGTGTCAGTTTACTTTCCGCAGAGGTGAATCTGTGTGTGTTCGATAATGCTGATATGTGATGAATTTGGTGACTACAGTATCAATGCCATTAATTAGGCTTTCTAAATTGCAGAAAATGCAAAAGATGAATATTGTGTTGCAATAATGGTCGACGGTTCTGGTGCGCTGTGTAATCAATGGTAGCCTGCGATGTTCAATCGCATAAGAAGTCTCCTACTCCGAAAATGCCTTTAAGAGGCGCGTAATAGAACGGTTTGCTGGTCGGCACAAGAAAATAAAAGAGGTTGCTATGGGCTAATCACAATTTTCGATATGATCACCAATATTTTGGAACCTGATAATAAGGCTGCTGCTGATATTGCTAGATGGGATTGATAATGGAAATGGATTTGTAGCTTACCGAGAAGATACCGCGGTGGTGGTCTCTGGAGAGTCCAGATGAAAGTTTAAAGTAAATGCTTTGTGGTCTCAAAGGGACAACGGTGGTGTAAGAGTAACAAATTACCAACAGCTGTAAATAGAACTACATGCTCGCTGTTTAAGGACAGACACGAACATTCATGTTAGATAACAGCCCCAGTTACGCGAAGCACTATAAGCAGCTATTCAAGAGTTTTCCTCGCCGCCAGAAAAAACATTTCTGCGTTTGTAGATACGGTCTGTCTAAAGGTTGCTAAAATCCAACGCAAAACTGCCAGCGCAAGCACTGCACAGGTACAACTTACCCCTGGAGGCTATAAAATTGTAGCACAGTGCAACACTGACTGACACTTTGGGTATTGAAACAAGTATTTGGTGTCATCAGCGCCGTCTGTTGCGCCAGAGAGCCTCCATAAGACGTACGCAGCAAGAGTTGTTCCTAAGGAGCACGGGAGCTTACAATGCCTCGCCGACAGAGGGCCTTCGCATTCCTCTGGGGACGTGTCCCGCTGACATCACGGTACATGAAATTACTGATTACAGAATAACTAATAAGTTGTACCTCAGGTGTGGACGCTTGACGAATGGCAGCAGGATCGACGCTTGGAAATACAGTACGAGGTGAGACAAGAAGGCCACCCGGCCTCCCTTTACTATACCACTAACAATGCAAGATCCAGAACAACACGCTGATCCTCTGTGCAGATACATAATAAGGCCAAGAAGAAAGTTACGAAATATTGATGACTTCACAACAACCAGGCTTACGTATTAGGGAGTTGTGGTTACATATTGTTTCCTTTAGTGCTTCATCGCTAACGGTAATATTACATCTTATTATTACCTTTCCTTCTCACACTATCACTCACTATGAATAGGGATTTTCAGGTCGTGTATTATTCTTGCATGTGAGATTCATCCTTTCCTATAGCTGATAATTAAATATAATACTGAAATGAAGCTAAAATTAATTTAACGTGACAGTCTTATTCACACAAATATATATCTTGCAGCAAATTATACTATCACGTAACAAAGTGAAAGCCCTTTTAATACTGTTTTACATAGAAGGTTGTTAATTGACGCTTCAGCTATTATCTTCTATGCATAGACCATGTAAGATAACTAGTGGTAATAGACGGCACGTTTTGGGTAACGGTTGAATAAGAAATTCCCTTTGGCCTTCTTGCTTCGACTTTCCTGAGCTTCTCACTTCTTGCCCAGCCTCCTACACCTGAGTTACACAGCGTAGACTCTAACAGTCGCGTCGACGAATGGACGCTAAATTTCGACCTTGATTCCTTCGGTAACGAAGTGTGACATATCATGAGTAAACTGATAGTAACTGCTACACACACACACACACACACACACACACACACACATACACACACACAGACGTACACTGAGTAGACGATTCCAGTAGAATTTCGCTCATAAGCGAAGCTAGTATTAGCAGTTCACGAAATATTCATGTAATTCGTAATTATTTCGAGTCGTAGTTTTGAGAGATTTGAAGGCAGACGGAAGTTACGTTGAATTCAGATGGATGTATCCTCTGATGATGTGTGTTCGATAAAGTTGGCGTGTGATGAATTTGGGGGCAGAGTATCAATCCTGAGTATTTAGTAGAAGCTAGTATGAATGACCCACGTTGTACGATATTGTGGTCCGAGTACAACAGACGGTAGAGGTACCGAGCATATGCTCTCCTTCATATGGTGTAACCTGCTGGATTGAGTATTTGATTTGATTCAAGCTGTGAAGCATCTTCTTGCTCTTAGTATGGCGTAAAGTTACGGCGTTCTTCTGCCCTCTGTCATCTTAAATGACTTTGCAATTGGCTGAACAATGGCATGCAGGAGGTACATTCCTTGTTTGGCAGCAATTGCAACAACGTGCAGTGAATGGTACGATTCGAAATACCTGTCCTTTCCTCAGCACCGTATTCCTCTGCGTTCAGAGTCTCTGTATTTCGAACATGTGACATTTAACCTTCGTCTCACTTACACGTGCGTTTCTCGAATTAGAGGGACTTTTAAGAGTAAATTGCTACATGCATGGGATTTCCACTGCATATACAAAATATTTAAAAGACATTTCGTTCATTTACGTAAGTACGTAAACGTAGTATTTCGCCTTACACATTTTGTTAACTGTAGCTGTAAATTCGACACACATCTTGTGTACGATTAAGTATTTTGGTTTTGATCTGTTTTGAAAAGATGGCTTTCATGGAGAGAAACAGTACCTTAAATTAATTTAGGTGATACTAATGGATGTAAGCACCCGCTAACTTCTTTGGCGCGCACCGTACTACGTATATACTGCTTTGGGGACGAACCCACTGTCTCCGGATTGCTAACATTGAGAGATTGCGTGAGAAAGTTATGACCGCAGAAATAATTTATTTATTTATTGCAAAGCAGAACACCTCATTGTTTCGCGACATAAACAGGAATATGAAATGGTGTTCAGTGCGCCAACACACATGGGCGTAGCAGGGGTTTCTGCACCGGTGTCCCTGATCAGGACCTTGAGATCCCCCGCATTGTACCGCATTGAGATGTCTGGCTAAGCTCTGCATTCGAAATTTCGTTCCAGAGCAATACGCAGTGATTCGTATTTTACGCAGAAACCCTGTTTGAGAATTCGCACGGCACGCCCATCGGCGAACTGCCACTACGTAGCCACGAGAACCACTTCGTCGCACTGGTTTGACTCCTGGTCTGCATACCCACTGCTGGGCCAACAGCGATTTGGCAGCAGGGAACTAAATGCAGAGTTGTCAGTGCGATACACCACCGGAATTCTGGACAAGCTATTTACTCCGGTGTTCTATTGATGAGCCTGGTAGTCACCGGAAAGAGTACGCTGGATATCTGTTGTCAATCGTTTCACAGAATAAACTAATAAGCAGAAAGAAATGTCATTTGGTAACAGACTGTGTTCTGCCCCTAGACATGAGAACCAAATATTTATAGGTAAAATGTTTGAGGGAATCGAAAACAACACTCCCCAGAAATCACGCAGTGGATTTTTGTCCCAATTTTCACAGCCAAACGAAGAGTGGGAAATGAACAAATGAGGTATGTAATTAGGCAGCGTGACATCTAGTTTTGCCAAAAAAGATTTAATTGTTTGAAAATAAACAGGCTAAATTATAAACATCTTAATAAAATTTTCTTGGGCTTCCAGCCGCGTCAGGTGGTTAAAATCCCACGAGCTTTAGACCAAGTTCTCCTCAGTCATTGTGAAGTGTGGAGCAACGCCGGACGGAACACGAGAGGTGCTTACGCCTACGCTATCTAGAAAAGTCAGCCGTGGCTGAACACGCCTCAGAAAATGGACACCGAATTCCATTCGACGAAATGGGATTATAAGGCGAAGGGATTTTTCGATAGTGTCGTAAAAGAAGCTGTTGAAATAAATACCTCTGAAAACACCATCAACAAGGACGGCGGTTTGCAGCTCAGCACAGCCAAGGGACCCGGCCATTGCGAGTTTAAAACGGGCGCGACGGACGCGGGATAAAAACATTATCATATATGGCGAGAAAGAGTGCACTAGTGACGTCACAGCCAGCAGTGCGCCTATGTAACGACGCCGCCACAGCGACACAGCAATCTTACCACTTGGTAAAGACCGGGGAGAGCTCGGGCGAAAGCTCGTGGGATTTTAACCACCTGACGCGGCTGGAAGCCCGGGAAAATTTGATTAATTCATATCGCCGCGAAACCATGCACTCATGCATTATAAAAACCTTGTTAGCGATTTGAGGGAAATTGAAATATTACGCGAACAGCTGCTACTATCTATGTAAATGAAGTTCTTCTTTTCAAGCCGTAGCTAACTGTGCATAAACTGTTACGTTGTGTGATATTAAATGTCAAGAAGAAAAGTGGAAATAAAAATTTTTGATAAAAGTCAAAAGTCAAATCTCTAGCGAAATGATTTGTTTAAGAGTAAGAAACATTTAACACGCCTTTGAATGATGCTCGAAATCAGATACAGCATGTGAGATGCGAAGTGAAAATTTTCAATTTAATGTTTAACTTAGAATTTCAGAATGTTAAATAGCTATTTGTTTGATTGATTATGTAGGCTGTGCAGTCACGCTTGCTGCATGTGATTTTGAGTATGGTTCAAAAGGTGAGTCAAAAGCATCTGTAATCAGTTTTATTTCTTACATTTAAATCATTTCACAAGACATTGAACGTTCAAAAAATATTCTTTAATGAGAGTATATTTAATCAACAGCGTTAAGGGGCTCCGGAACGCCCTATACTTGCAATGTTAAAATAACGCTTATAAATTACATCTTTCCTCACAAAGTATTTGAGGTAGGAAGTTGAACTTTTTACAGATTATTTATTGGAATATGGGCTACAACTCAACACAGGGATTTTACAAAATTTTAGTTCAGTTATTAAAGATGATTTTTTTTTCAATTCTAATGAAAATTCACAACATTTTTTTGCAATTTTTTATTTATATATTCAAAAATATACAGTTTTTTGGAAAAAGGCTGTGTTAAATTATGCAGAAGGTACTGTGTAACATTTACTGAAAGTTTGAAACAAATATGTTTGGAAGATCCTTAGAAAACATGTAATTAGTATGAGAAAATAAAAGTTTTGGGAATCGAGCGACAAAGATTGGATTAACTTTTTAGTGCATTTCAGGTCCATAGGATGGATTATCTTCATCCTCTGCAAACTCCTCCTCCAGCTTCCTCTTGTTCCTCCTCCTGTTTACTCTTGCTTGTATTTCTAGACTCTTTACAACCCTGTCTGCAGCCCGAAGGCGTTCCTTGTCTAAAGCAAGCATCGCTCTTTGTTGTGTTCGTAGATTTTGCTACCATTTTCTTCAGTTGCAGTTACTGCAACACTGTTCCAAAAGGTGGTCATGTATGAACACTTATCACATTTCAGTTGTATTTCACTAGCAAGTCCTACGTGCTTTATTATGGAGAGTTCCAGACCAACTTCACTACAATGGATACATCTTACACAGTTTGAAAAAATTCCTTTGAGAACCGACATATCATCATTCACATCCGATTCGCCCATAAAACATTCATAGTTTTCACTCATTGAACCAAGCTTCTTCTGTGAAGTATTTTCTTTCCCACTTTGACTGCTATGGGCAGGTGTACTTGAGAGGTTAGGTTCACTCACTTGGTTATCGTCTTTATTGTTTACAGTAATAACACATACCTTTGGCTTTCCAACATTTCACCTTTTCTTAAAAACCTTCAGAGGATTTCTAATAACTTTACTTTTACTCATTATTATACTTCAACAAAACAGAGACCCAAGAAACAGAATTAATTACGAATATTTTCGAGATAACGACAGAGGAAAAAACAAGAAACAATCGACAATCACACCAGCGATATATATTGAAACATCACAGGTTAGCCACAACACATACTTTATCTCACATCACTAAAATGTACCTGATGAACACGGACGTTAATAATAACACCATTTGACAGCAGTTTAACAGCGCCACAGTGGGTCACGCCCATGTAGAACACATTTAAAAAAAATTTAAAAATAGTTGTAGTCTTCGGAATTGAATAAATTATATATCTATTAAAAGGTAATAGTCTCCAGATTCAGAAAACGCAAAAAAGTAAAAATTGAACTTTTCATGATTTTGAGCCTTTCCGGAGCCCCTTAAGACTGGTTTCTTAAGTTCTTCAGATAATATCATGTAATACTTTAACTTTTCCCGGCGAATCGAATGTTCAAATAACTTACGGGTTTGCTGCCGGGTGACGTCGTCGAACACTGCCGATATTTCGACAGGAACACACCCTGCCATTCTCAAGGATTGTACATTTTTTCTTCCTTGCATTTGTGCCTTGAGAATGGCAGGGTGTGCTCCTGTCGAAATATCGGTGGTGTTCGACCACGTCATCCGGCAGCTAGCCCGTAAGTTATTTGAACAATATCATGTAATGTTTTTAACTCATTGGTTGTCTTGCATTTCACAGAGATCTGCTCGTAACATAAATTAAGAAGGATTCAGGCGCGTTCCAGTGGGGTATTATGGAGCTGCAACAGACCACAATAAATGATCTGATGGTTAAGGTCGGATGCTCCATGAGGTAATTTGCGGATTATGCTGCTGTATATAGAGAAGTGCCAACGGGAGAAAAAGTAGCGAATTGCAAGACGATCGGCAGAAGATCTACACTTCTGAACGGACCGGCTTCGGACATTCAAACAACTGAAGCTTACTGTGCATAAATATGTGGAAAATCTATTGTTTAATAGCACGATTGGCGATTGATTACCGAAAACAGTCACAACTGTTAATATTTATGAGCAATCACAAGGAGAGCTTTAAAGGGGGAAGGGCCACATAAAACAATTTCTAGGAAAGGCAGATACTATCCTGAAATTCAGGGCCGGCCGAAGTGGCCGTGCGGTTAAAGGCGCTGCAGTCTGGTACCGCGAGACCGCTACGGTCGCAGGTTCGAATCCTGCCTCGGGCATGGATGTTTGTGATGTCCTTAGGTTAATTAGATTTAACTAGTTCTAAGTTCTAGGGGACTAACGACCTCAGCAGTTGAGTCCCATAGTGCTCAGAGCCATTTGAACCATTTTTTTGAAATTCAGGGAAAAATCCTAAGGGAATATTGCTCATCGATGAAAAACGTTGCTTACGAAAAGCTCGTTGCATCATTTACAGAGTACTGATCATTAATCTCGAACTCTTAACTAGTTTTGAATTGTAGACGAGACAGTGGAGATCCAGGAGAGCAGCAGGTTCCGCTGCAGGTTCGTTTCGAGTGCGGCACGGAGATACTCATCCGACTCCTTCGCCAAGCGCTAAAAGACAGGAATTGCGAATGATGGAGACATTTATTGCTATAATTGAGAGAAAGTACATTTCGAGTCAAGGAATATATTACTTTGTCCCATCATACTTCGCCAAGTGACCACGAAGGCAGAACCAGAGAGATTCGAGCCCATGCGACAGTAGCTTATTCCGCACTCTGTATTACAGTTAGCATGTGCAATACAGATTGATTTAGTTATTCCCCAGCGAAGAAAACTAGTTACCGCTCTCAGGATGCCCTCTTCGTTCTTAGTCATCTTCTGCTTTTGAACGTGGTCGTTCACTTATCCAGCATCTATGCTATTTCTGTTCTTGTCCTTGTTTTCTATATTTCTTACCTCCGATCGATGTGTCGCACTGCTTACGTCATTGGAGAGGAACGGGAGTAAATTGCAGTCGGATTCTTCTGGTAAAGATTTCTAACTGGTTTTCCTAAATCACTTCAGGCGAGCAAATGTAGACAAGGAAGGAAATCAGTTGTGGCCTTGCTAAAGAAAGCTCCTACGACGGTGCTTTCTTAAGTAAGGCCACAGCTGATTTCCTTCCTTGTCTTTATCGAACTGACTTAAGGCTCAGACTGTAATGATCTAGCCGAAAAAATTCTGTCGCCTTTGATGTGAATAATAAAAAGCTTAATTTCAACAAAATCACAAATTTAAAAAGTACTCTTTTCTATTTTGAGGAAACTGTGAAGGAAGAAAGACATTAAATGTGTTCATAGTTGCGAATGCGAACAATAATCAGATGTTTAAGGTTATGACAACAATGAAAATTTGCGCTGGGCCGGGACTCGAACACGGATTTCCCACTATGCGCGAGCGGTCGCCTTAATCGCTTCGGGTAACTGTGCTCGACTTCTCGGCTTCCGCCCAGACCCAAACCTCCATACTATGAGTCGTTCCTGCGTCACAACCTGTACTCGTAAACACATTATGTAATTCCCTTATTGCGGAGGACATTTTAATGCAAAGTGCTGCCTGGTATCCGTGGATAAAAGGAACACAGCATCATTCTTCTTAAGAACAAAGCACCGCAGTACCGATTCATGGAAGAAGCTCAGGTTGAAGCGAAGTACATTGTGAATGGTTCGTGGTAGCTACAGAAAATTATTTATTCTTCCGACATAAGTAAGTTCTTTAAGAAACACATGCAACACTTTAACTCTAGCGTTCATTTTTTGAAGATCACTTCTTGTGACTGTGTTGCCAAAACACGCTGATTTATGGAGCGGTTGAGGATGTTAGGGTAAAAACGTGAGGATTGGAAAAGTGGGCATTGCTTGTATTTTGCTCCTAAAAGTGCTGTTGGATGCAGATAAATGGTCAGACTAGTTTTAATATACACTAACTCACTTGCCAGTTAGTTCGACAGAGAAAGCTTGTTCCTTTATTTTTTATTACAAAGAAAAAGTTCAGATGTGTGTGAATCTTATGGGACTTAACTGCTAAGGTCATCAGCCCCTAAGCTTACACACTACTTAACCTAAATTATCCTAAGGACAAACACACACACCCATGCCCGAGGGAGGACTCGAACCTCCGCCGGGACCAGCCGCACAGTCCATGGCTGCAGCGCCTCTGACCGCTCGGCTAATCCCGCGCGGCTTTTATTACATTTTTTTCTGATTATCACTCTTTTGATGTAAGGTACGTCATTTATATTATTATTATCACCACAGAGCAATACTTTCTTACAATATCAACTTTTAAACAACATTTTCTGGCTTGCAAATGTAGTTCCTTGTTATTTATTTTGGATTGATATTTTCGTCTGTGATCCACCAATGTCGACATGACATCCGATCGGTAAAAGTGGTCACACAACTCATCGGGAAAGGTGGTCAAGGATACCACTTTCCTAACCGTTCATTTTTAATCTACATATCCTAGTAAGAGCTAATTACTTTCGCATATCACCCATGATGCAGAGTGACTTCTAAATTGGTTTATATACAAATCAATCACCCACCATTCTGCTCCTTTCCGACTATTTAGAATCAATCAATGATATTTCAAATCATCTCTCTCCTGTTTTATTTGGCAAATAGAAAATCAGACTGCAAATGGCCCGCTGGAGCCACTTTGTGTTACTAATGTTCCTGGGTTCATCACGTGCCACAGTTTTCATTCTCTCGGAAATCTTCCAAAACACGTTCTTTGAGATCTTCGTACATATTGTAGGTTCTTCTATCCTTCTCATGTTGAGTTTATTATGCAGTCTATTTTGGTAGAGCATTCCATTGGTGTGTGGTCTAAGAAGGTCTGTCTAAGACATCACTTTCTTATATTCTGTAAGATCATCATCCACTGCTTTGGAAATGGAAATGTCGTGTAGCTAGGGCCCAGCGCAAGTCTTTCGAGTTGACGCCACTTCGGCGACTTGCGTGTCGATGGGGATGAAATGATGATGATAAAGGCAACACCCAGTCCCTGAGCGGAGAAAATCTCCAACTCAGCCGGGAATCGAACCTGGGCCGTTAGGTATGACATTCCGTCGCGTGGACCACTCAGCTACCAGGGGCGGACATCCACTGCTTTGATAGTTTGACTTAGCATATTTTCCGCACTGCCATATGATGATTGCTAAAACACTTTGGGTGTCTATATTCTCTTACGTCTGCCAGTAGTGTCTTAATTTCTTTTCTCATTAACATCATATCTAAAATCGATTTACGATTCTTCGTGAGGTCTTCCCACATTAATTTACGTATATCTTTATGCTGGAGAAAGGTGTTTGTTATAATACACTCCTGCCCCTTAAATGGACTGATTAGTCTCCTCCCGAGCCGGCCGAAGTGGCCGTGCGGTTAAAGGCGCTGCAGTCTGGAACCGCAAGACCGCTACGGTCGCAGGTTCGAATCCTGCCTCGGGCATGGATGTTTGTGATGTCCTTAGGTTAGTTAGGTTTAACTAGTTCTAAGTTCAAGGGGACTAATGACCGCAGCAGTTGAGTCCCATAGTGCTCAGAGCCATTTCTCCTCCCGTTGTCGATTCTCCAACGTACGTACAACTCCTTCTAAGAATGTTCCCGCCCTGCTTTTTAAATCACCAATAACTATCACTTCCTGTTGCTCATTTACTGCTTCCATTACGTCTCCCAAGTTACCGAAAAAGTTTTTCTTCTCTTTACTAAGCATATTTTCATTCATTGCATTTACTCCAATGACAGTTACCTTTATGTCCATTTAATGCTGCTTTTATTCTCCACTCACTTATTTGCTTTGTATTAATCACATGTAAATCGTTTGAGCAATATGGCCTCACTTGTTCCTAAATTTCTCCGGAATCCAAACTAATCTTCTGTTACCAATACGTGACATGTTTTGCAAGCATGTCTTATTAAGCTCATATTTTGACAATGTTAACAACTGCCAGCGCCAAAGTTTTAAGCACTTAGAATTATTACATTCCTCTTTTTTTTTTTTTATTCCTTTCCTGTGCTAACCTCTTCATCTCAGAGTAGCACTTGCAATTGCAACCTACGTCCTCAATTATTTGCTTGACGTATTCCAATCTCTGTCTTCCTCTACAGTTTTTGCCCTCTACAGCTCCCTCTAGTACCATGGAAGTCATTCCCTCATGTCTTAGCAGATGTCCTATCATCCTCTCCCTTCCCCTTATCAGTGTTTTCCACATATTCCTTTCCTCTCCGATTCTGCGTAGAACCTCCTCATTCCGCACCTTATCAGTCCACCTAATTTTCAACATTCGTCTGTAGCACCAGATTTCAAATGCTTCGATTCTCTTCTGTTCCGGTTTTCCCACAGTCCATGTTTCACTACCATACAATGCTGTACTCCAGACGTACATCCTCAGAAATTTCTTCCTCAAATTAAGGCCGGTATTTGATATTAGTAGACTTCTCTTGGCCAGAAATGTCTTTTTTGCCATAGCGAGTCTGCTTTTGATGTCCTCCTTGCTCCGTCCGTCATTGGTTATTTTACTGCCTAGGTAGCAGAATTCCTTAACTTCATTGACTTCGTGACCATCAATCCTGATGTTAAGTTTCTCGCTGTTCTCATTTCTACTACTTCTCATTACCTTCGTCTTTCTCCGATTTACTCTCAAACCATACTGTGTACTCATTAGACTGTTCATTCCGATCAGCAGATCATTTAATTCTTCTTCACTTTCACTCAGGATAGCAATGTCATCAACGAGTCGTATCATTGATATCCTTTCACCTTGTATTTTAATTCCTCTCCTGAACTTTTCTTTTATTTCCATCATTGCTTCCTCGATGTACAGACTGAACAGTAGTGGCGAAAGGCTACAGCCTTGTCTTACACCCTTCTTAATACGAGCACTTCGTTTTGATCGTCCACTCTTATTATTCCCTCTTGGTTGTTGTACATATTGCATATGACCCGTCTCTCTCTATAGCTTACCCCTACTTTTTTCAGAATCTCGAACAGCTTGCACCATTTTATATTGTCGAACGCTTTTTCAAGATCGACAAATCCTATGAACGTGTCTTGATTTTTCTTTAGCCTTGCTTCCATTATTAGCCGTAACGTCAGAATTGCCTCTCTCGTCCCTTTACTTTTCCTAAAGCCAAACTGAACGTCACCTAGCGCATTCTCAATTTTCTTTTCCATTCTTCTGTATATTATTCTTGTAAGCAGCTTCGATGCATGAGCTGTTAAGCTGATTGTGCGATAATTCTCGCACTTGTCAGCTCTTGCCCTCTTTGGAATTGTGTGGATGATGCTTTTCCGCAAGTCAGATGGTATGTCGCCAGACTCATATATTCTACACACCAACGTGAATAGTCGTTTTGTTGCCACTTCCCCCCAATGATTTTAGAAATTCTGATGGAATGTTATCTATCCCTTCTGCCTTATTTGACCGTAAGTCCTCCAAAGCTCTTTTAAATTCCGATTCTAATTCTGAATCCCCTATCTCTTGTAAATCGACTCCTGTTTCTTCTTCTATCACATCAGACAAATCTTCACCCTCATAGAGGCTTTCAATGTATTCTTTCCACCTATGCGCTCTCTCCTCTACATTTAACAGTGGAATTCCCGTTGCACTCTTAATGTTACCACCGTTGCTTTTATTGTCACCAAAGGTTGTTTTGACTTTCCTGTATGCTGAGTCTGTCCTTCCGACAATCATATCTTTTTCGATGTCTTCACATTTTTCCTGCAGCCATTTCGTCTTAGCTTCCCTGCACTTCCTATTTATTTCATTCCTCAGCGACTTGTATTTCTGTATTCCTGATTTTCCCGGAACATGTTTGTACTCCGTCCTTTCATCAATCAACTGAAGTATTTCTTCTGTTACCCATGGTTTCTTCGCAGCTACCTTCTTTGTACCTATGTTTTCCTTCCCAACTTCTGTGATGGCCCTTTTTAGGGATGTCCAATCCTCTTCAACTGTACTGCCTACTACGCTATTCCTTATTGCTGTATCTATAGCGTTAGAGAACTTCAAACGTATCTCGTCATTCCTTAGTACTTCCGTATCCCACTTCTCTGCTTATTGATTCTTCCTGACTAATGTCTTGAACTTCAGCCTACTCTTCATCACTACTATATTGTGATCTGAGTCTATATCTGCTCCTGGGTACGCCATACAATCCAGTATCTGATTTCGGAATCTCTGTCTGACCATGATGTAATCTAATTGAAATCTTCCAGTATCTCCCGGCCTTTTCCAAGTATACCTCCTCCTCTTGTGATTCTTGAACAGGGTATTCGCTATTACTAGCTGAAACTGTGGCAGAACAACTGAGAGAAAATTTGGAATACATTTCACATAAATTTTCTCAGCATGTTATAGTCTTAGGTGGAGATTTCAATTTACCAGATATAGACTGGGACACTCAGATGTTTAGGACGGGTGGTAGGGACAGAGCATCGAGTGACATTATACTGAGTGCACTATCCGAAAATTACCTCGAGCAATTAAACAGAGAACCGACTCGTGGAGATAACATCTTGGACCTACTGATAACAAACAGACCTGAACTTTTCGACTCTGTATGTACAGAACAGGGAATCAGTGATCATAAGGCCGTAGCAGCATCCCTGAGTATGGGAGTTAATAGGAATATAAAAAAGGGAGGAAGGTTTATCTGTTTAGCAAGAGTAATAGAAGGCAGATTTCAGACTACCTAACAGATCAAAACGAAAATTTCTGTTCCGACACTGACAATGTTGAGTGTTTATGAAAAAAGTTCCAGGCAATCGTAAAATGCGTTTTAGACAGGTACGTGCCGAGTAAAACTGTGAGGGACGGGAAAAACCCACCGTGGTACAACAACGAAGTTAGGAAACTACTGCGAAAGCAAAGAGAGCTCCACTCCAAGTTTAAACGCAGCCAAAACCTCTCAGACAAACAGAAGCTAAACGATGTCAAAGTTAGCGTAAGGAGGGCTATGCGTGAAGCGTTCATTGAATTCGAAAGTGAAATTCTATGTACCGACTTGACAGAAAATCCTAGGAAGTTCTGGTCTTACGTTAAATCAGTAAGTGGCTCGAAACAGCATATCCAGACACTACGGGATGACGATGGCATTGAAACAGAGGATGACACGCGTAAAGCTGAAATACTAAACACCTTTTTCCAAAGCTGTTTCACAGAGGAAGACCGCACTGCAGTTCCTTCTCTAAATCCTCGCACAAACGAAAAAATGGCTGACATCGAAATAAGTGTCCAAGGAATAGAAAAGCAACTGGAATCACTCAATAGAGGAAAGTCCACTGGACCTGACGGGATACCAATTCGATTCTACACAGAGTACGCGAAAGAACTTGCCCCCCTTCTAACAGCCGTGTACCGCAAGTCTCTAGAGGAACGGAGGGTTCCAAATGATTGGAAAAGAGCACAGATAGTCCCAGTCTTCAAGAAGGGTCGTCGAGCAGATGCGCAAAACTATAGACCTATATCTCTTACGTCGATCTCTTGTAGAATTTTAGAACATGTTTTTTGCTCGCGTATCATGTCATTTCTGGAAACCCAGAATCTACTATGTAGGAATCAACACGGATTCCGGAAACAGCGATCGTGTGAGACCCAACTCGCCTTATTTGTTCATGAGACCCAGAAAATATTAGATACAGGCTCCCAGGTAGATGCTATTTTTCTTGACTTCCGGAAGGCGTTCGATACAGTTCCGCACTGTCGCCTGATAAACAAAGTAAGAGCCTACGGAATATCAGACCAGCTGTGTGGCTGGATTGAAGAGTTTTTAGCAAACAGAACACAGCATGTTGTTATCAATGGAGAGACGTCTACAGACGTTAAAGTAACCTCTGGCGTGCCACAGGGGAGTGTTATGGGACCATTGATTTTCACAATATATATAAATGACTTAGTAGATAGTGTCGGAAGTTCCATGCGGCCTTTCGCGGATGATGCTGTAGTATACAGAGAAGTTGCAGCATTAGAAAATTGTAGCGAAATGCAGGAAGATCTGCAGTGGATAGGCACTTGGTGCAGGGAGTGGCAACTGACCCTTAACATAGACAAATGTAATGTATTGCGAATACATAGAAAGAAGGATCCTTTATTGTATGATTATATGATAGCGGAACAAACACTGGTAGCAGTTACTTCTGTAAAATATCTGGGAGTATGCGTGCGGAACGATTTGAAGTGGAATGATCATATAAAATTAATTGTTGGTAAGGCGGGTACCAGGTTGAGATTCATTGGGAGAGTGCTTAGAAAATGTAGTCCATCAACAAAGGAGGTGACTTACAAAACACTCGTTCGACCTATACTTGAGTATTGCTCATCAGTGTGGGATCCGTACCAGATCGGTCTGACGGAGGAGATAGAGAAGATCCAAAGAAGAGCGGCGCGTTTCGTCGCAGGGTTATTTGGTAACCGTGATAGCGTTACGGAGATGTTTAATAAACTCAAGTGGCAGACTCTGCTAGAGAGGCGCTCTGCATCGCGGTGTAGCTTGCTCGCCAGTTTTCGAGAGGGTGCGTTTCTGGATGAGGTATCGAATATATTGCTTCCCCCTACTTATACCTCCCGAGGAGATCACGAATGTAAAATTAGAGAGATTAGAGCGCGCACGGAGGCTTTCAGACAGTCGTTGTTCCCGCGAACCATACGCGACTGGAACAGGAAAGTGAGGTAATGACAGTGGCACGTAAAGTGCCCTCCGCCACACACCGTTGGGTGGCTTGCGGAGTATCAATGTAGATGTAGATGTAGAACTTGTTACAGAACTCAATTAGTCTTTCTCCTCTTTCATTCCTTGTCCCAAGTCCATATTCTCCTGTAACCTTTTCTTCTACTCCTTCCCCTACAACTGCATTCCAGTCGCTCATGACTATTAGATTTTCGTCCCCCTTTACATACTGCATTACCCTTTCAATATTTTCATACACTATCTCTACCTGTTCATCTTTAGCTTGCGACGTCTGCATGTATACCTGAACTATCGTTGTCGGTGTTGGTCTGCTGTCGATTCTGATTAGAACAACCCGGTCACTGAACTTTTCGCAGTAACACACCCTCTGCCCTACCTTCCTATTCATAACGAATCCTACACCTGTTATACCATTTTCTGCTGCTGTTGATATTACCCGATACCCATCTGACCAGAAATCCTTGTCTTCCTTCCACTTCACTTCACTGACCCCTACTATATCTAGATTGAGCCTTTGCATTTCCCTTTTCAGATTTTCTAGTTTCCCTACCACGTTCAAGCTTCTGACATTCCACGCCCCGACTCATAGAGCGTTATCCTTTCGTTGATTATTCAATCTTTTTCTCATGGTAACCGCCCCCTTGGCAGTCCCCTCCCGGAGATCCGAATGGGGGACTATTCCGGAATGTTTTGCCAATGGAGAGATCATCATGACACTTCTTCAATTACAGGCCACATGTCCTGTGGATACACGTTATGTGTCTTTAATGCAGTGGTTTTCATTGCCTTCTGCATCCTCATGTCGTTGATAATTGCTGATTCTTCCACCTTTAGGGGCAATTTCCCACCCCTAGGACAAGAGAATGCCCTGAACCTCTATCCGCTCCTCCGCCCTCTTTGACAAGGCCGTTGGCAGAATGAGGCTGACTTCTTATGCCGGAAGTCTTCGGCCGCCAATGCCTCTTGTTTATATGTGTAAAAAAAAGCTTCTTATGGCTCTTGGTTTCTAACATTGTATGGTTACCAAACTAGACAACATGGAGACTTAGCTCAAAAGGGGTGGAGATTGGAAACGCCAAAATGCAGACTCCATTATATCTATACTGTCGTGGCTCATAGGTCTTTACTGTCAATGTTTACAAATGGCAATGTGAGCCCTAATGAAACGGTGCGTCCGATAACATAATTAGTACACCCGATTTTCGTGTCCGATCAAGCAAATGGAAACCTTAGTGAAGCTGACATATCTCATTGGTCTAAGTACTCGAGTGACTGACATTTGACACACACTATGTTGCCAAGATTGTTCCAACGTGTAACGGAAAGTGGACAAGTCGTGACGCAATACAACGACCGAAGAGAACAACGAACTGCACGGGCTTTCCATGAATGAAGGTTTCGAGCGAACCGTGTGGGCGGGCATAGTCAATAATTGATTACTAAGTCCCTATCTGCTCCCTCGACGTTTGACTGCAACATTGTACACTGTGCTTCTGAAAGACAGTCTCCTCGCATTGTTGGAATGTGTCCCACTTGATCTTTGTGCACGTGAGTGGTTGCAACATGATGGAGTGCCAACTCACTTTGCAAATCTTGCTCTCGAACACCTGCGTCGTACGTTCCCTGAAGCTGCCATGCGAAAAGCCTTTTGTTCGATTGAGCTGCCTTGTCTGAAGATGATCTCCTGGCAATAATTCTAGGAGACTGGAACAGTATACGGATAATACCAGGATCATTTGAACGGAAACGACACAACTTTGTGCGACAATGTCATTAGTAAGATTATTACTAAAATGAGTACAATTAGATTTTAGGAGCACAGAGGTAATTTAAAATTTTCTTATTGTCACTTAACTTTCGACTGTCGTTTGCTTTTCCCATCATCATTGTGCGTTTGCATCAAATTCACGGAAACAGGTTCATAAAATGATAATTTTATCCTCCAAGACAACAACACTTCGTAGAACACTTCTCGTTCCGTAAAAAAAGGTCAGCAACACCAAACAACACAACGTGGAAGGAATAACAATCTTGATCTTTCGATCTAGGTGCTAAAGGCATAGTTCGAGAATCCGTCATGTATTTACAGAATATTCACAATCGACAAAAAGTGTTGTTTGTGAAGGTCTTTGTTTTTTTCTTTTTTCCTTTTCCACTGCGGCAACTAACAAACAGTAACATATCTTAATTTTCGTGCCTGGGAGAAAGTTATCTCTCTAGAACTTCGCTACTTTTATGCCCTTTACGGTCGGATTTAAAACGTTTTTCTGAGTACAGATTTTAAAAAAAATGGTTCAAATGGCTCTAAACACTATGGGACTTAACTTCTGTGGTCATCAGTCCTCTAGAACTTAGAACTACTTAAACGTAACTAACATAAGGACGTCACACACATCCATGCCCGAAGCAGGATTCGAACCTGCGACCGTAGCGGTCACGCCGTTCCAGACTGAAGCGCCTTTAACCGCACGGCCACACCGGCCGGCAGTACAGGTTTCGTTCACGCTAGTGTACCAGTAAGTGGTTACTTGTCGGGTCTGCGTCGCTCCACATACCTCTGCAGCTTGAGACTCTTGTTATTAATCTATTTAGGGTTCTCTAATTAGTGAATGACGTGCGGTAACCGCAGCTGATATCTCCCCTTGGCGATGTGTTGCAGGTGTGTAATTGTAAATCGAGTGTTTGGAGTTTTCAATCGTACAGATGTTCTAGATCTACATCTACATGGTTACTCTGCAATTCACACTTAAGTGCCTGGCAGAGGGTTCATCGAACCATTTTCATACTGCTTCTCTACCATTCCACTCTAGAATGGCGCGTGGAAGAAAGGAACACCCAAATCTTTCCGTTCGAGCTCGGATTTCTCTTATTTTATTATGATGATGTTTTCACCCTACGTAGGTGCATGTCATCAAAATATCTTCGCATTCGAAAGAGAAAGTTAGTGACTGCAATTTCGTAAATAGATCTCGCCGCAAAGAAAACCGTCTATATTTCAGTGACTGCCACCCCAACTCGCGTATCATATCAGTGACACTCTCACCCCTATTGCGCGATAACACGAAACGAGCCGTCCTTCTTTGCACTTTTTCGATGTCCTCCGTCAGTCTTACCTGATAAGGATCCCATAACGCGCAGCAACAATCCAGCAGAGGCCGGACGAGTGTAATGTAGGCTGTCTGTTTAGTGGGTTTGTCGCGTCTTCTAAGTGTTCTGCCAACAAAGCGCAGTCTTTGTTTCGCCTTCCCCACATTATTATCTGTGTGGTCTTTCCAATTTAAGTTGCTCGTAATTTTAATTCCTAGGTGTTCAGTCGAGTTGACAGCAATTAGATTTGAGCGATTTATCGTATAACCAAAATTTATCGGATTTCTTTTAGTACACATGTGGGTGACCTCGCACTTTTCTTTGTTTAGTGCCAATTGCCACTTTTCGCACCATACAGAAGTTCTCTCTAGATCACTTTGTAATTGGAACTGATCGTCATGATTTTACTAGACTGTAAATTACAGCGTCATCTGCAAACAATCTGAGCGGGCTGCTCAGATTATCACCTAGATCATTTACGTAAATCAAGAACAGCACAGGGCCTATGACACTACCTTGCAGAACGCCAGATATCACTTCTACTCGATGATTTACCGTCTATCAGCATCAACTGTGACCTCTCTGAGAGGAAATCACGAATCCAGTCACACAACTGTGGCGATACTCCATACGCACGCAATTTGACTTATAATCGCTTATGAGGAACGGTATCAAAAGCCTTCTCGAAATGTTGTAGAGAATCAAGAGCAACACAATTCCTTGAAGTAATCCGTACTATCTTGCAGCTTTGCATAGTATCTTCTACTCTGGAGCATGTCTCTAATTACGTTTGTCAGTCTGAGATCTCTTGTTATCTGGTACAGCTCTTGCATAAGTATTTTTTGATTCACCGAGTCATATGCAGCACCGAGGTCTACAAAAGCTGCTCCAATGAATAGGGTAAGGATAAGGGCCTGTCTAGAGCATGACGTCTATGGTCTACAGCGTGTAGCATGAAACTAAACCTTGGGGACGTTCGCCGGTACATCGCTGTGAGCAGCCCATTCCACGGTTGCTCCCCAAGGCCAGGGCCGGGGTCCGCCCAGTCGTTGCGACCCTACTCACGACCAGCGGCCGGCGCGCCGCTACGGTATTTCCGTTGGCACGCAGCGTCCATCTCCTGCTCCACAATCCCAGAGGCCTTGTGCGCCACAGCGGAACGTCTCCACGTATCTGCGCGGCGGCTTGCACGATCCGTGGTACTTCTCCCATCGATCAGCAGATTCCGGGAACGAAACAAGGGCAATAAATACTGTTGGGGATTCATGAGTGAATATAGCGCTGGAGTAACAGGAATACTGTGTTAGATCACGGTACTGAAAGGAAGTCTACTCATTTAGTTGATGGTTGCCACATGTCATCTGCTAAATAATATTCCTACACGTACCTAAAAATCGTACCACCTGGCGCAGTGTACTCTATCTGATCAAAAGTACACGAAGAACATTTGACGCGGTACCACACTGCAAAATGTTAACGAAAGTAGGAGCGTACCGAACAGGTTCATAGATATGTGAGTAGCTCGAAGACTCCTTAAGAAATAGAACCAAGTATGATGTCCTCGACGGCGAGTGCTGATCAGAGACAAGGGTATCGTCAGAAGTGCACCAGGAAAGCGTGATAGGGCCGCTATTATTTTCTATGTACATAAATAATCTGGCGGATAGGATGGGCAGCAATCTGCCTTTCTTTGCTGATGATGCTGTGGTGTACGGTAAGGTGTCGAATCTGAATTACTATAGGATGGTAAAGGATGACTTAGACTAAATTCCTAGCTGATATGATGAATGGTAGCTGGCTTTAAATGTAGAAAAATGTAAGTTAATGCTGATGAGTAGGAAAAACAAACCCCGTAATTTCCAGAATGAGCAGCGGAGTGTGTGCTGACATGAAACTTCCTGACAGATTAAAACTGTGTGCCGGACCGAGACACGAACTCGGGACCTTTGCCTCTTATGAGCAAGTGCTCTACCTTCCCAAATGGGAATTCCTGGAAGGTAGGAGACGAGGTACTGGCAGAAGAAACGCTGTGAGGGCGGGGCGTGAGCCGTGCTTGGGTGGCTCAGATGGTAGAGCACTTGCCCGCGAAAGGCAAAGGTCCCGATTTCGAGTCTTGGTCCGGCAGACAGTTTTAATCTGCCAGGAAGTTTCAAACCCCCTAATGTTCGGATACAAGCTCCTGCTTCACACTGTCACATCGTTGAAATATCTGGGCATAATGTTGCAAAGCGATATGAAATGGAGGGAGCATGTAAGGATTGTGGTAGGAAAGGCGAATGGTGGACACTTTGGTTAATAGGAGGTCGCATATAGGAAACGAGTACTGCTGGAGTGTTTGGGATCCGCCCCAAGTCGGATGAAAGGAATACATCTAAGCAGTTCAGGAGCGGGCTGCTATATTTGTTACCGGTTGGTTTGAACAACATGCAAGTATTACAGAGATGCTTGGGGCCGGCCGGAGTGGCCGAGCGGTTCTAGGCGCTTCAGTCCGGAACCGCGTTGCTGCTACGCTCACAGGTTCGAATCCTGTCTCGGGGATGGATGTGTGTTATGTCCTTAGGTTAGATAGGTTTAAGTAGTTCTAAGTTCTAGGGAACTGATGACCTCAGATATTACGTCCCATAGTGCTCAGACCCATTTGATATGAACCCAAAAGGGAATTCCTGGAAGGAAGGCGGCTTTCTTTTCGAGATAAACTACTGGGGAAAAGTAGAGAACCGGCATTTGAAGCTGCCTGTAGAACGATCCTACTGCCACCGACATACACTGCACATAAGGACCACCAAGATAAGATACTAGAAATTGGGGCTCATACGGAGGCATACAGGCATTAGTTTTTTCCTCGCTCTGCTGTGCGAGTGGAACAGGAAAGGAAAGGAGCAGCAGTGGTACAGGGTGCCCTCCATCACGCACTGTACGGTGGTTTGCAGAGTATCCATGTAGATGTAGATACAGACTTCTGTTGGTGAACATCAATGTGTGTCCACTCTTCGCCTTTATAGCGGCTTCAACTCTACTGCGGACGCTTTACAAGAGGTGTCTGAATGTCGGTGCAGGAATGGCAGCTGTTTTTCCCATGAGATCCGAAATCCCTGAACCTACTGATGTTGAATGCTGGGGTCTGCAGTGAACTCGACGTTCTAATTATCCCTTAACTATTCCACTGGTTTCAGATTGCGACTCCCAAGAGGTCACACAACGAATGTTAATCTCCGCAAATAACTATCTCACTGAGGGTGTATTGTCATGTTAATGCAAACAGTCATCGTCTCCAAACTGTTCGTCCCGCATTTAGCGTTTTTAAACAGAATATGAGGACCACACTTTAACCGGAAAGCGCCCACAAAACCGTAATACCACCTTCTCTGTACCTCACTGTTGGCATTTCACATGATGGCCTTTACTTAGTTGTAACAATTAACATACGTAAGTTTCATAAACCCACAGCTCTAGAAAATCTAAAACGTAGCTCTGTTTCTCGCAATCGTTTCATTCTCTCTCATTCTCTCTCTGCGTACTAGATAAAATCGTTATTTATGTATAATTTTACCACTGTTGGAACATAATTATTCCACTTAAGATCTGTACCATGTCACTTGATTACATAGACAAGTACAAAAACTCAGCTACGTAAACTTCGCAAAAAAGGACTTGTATACCACTTGAAATATTTACTCTGGCGTATGCATTCATCAAATTAACGGAAGGTCTCCATAATGCTTTAAAACTTACACGGAAATACTAATGTTTTCATGCTACATGTTCTTTACACTTCGAAAAAATGTCCCTACTTTTGCTACATGTTCTTTACACCTAGTAGTTTTCAGAAACCATCTTTGTTTACAAATTGTAAATGTTCATATGCGATGTATTGTGATAGAGAATGAGCCTCTGACTACTCAAGGTAAACTGTTTTAGTTGTTTTATTTTCACTTTTACATTTAGTTTGTAGTCTAAAACCTCCCAAACATCGTGTTCTGAAATAGTGTTTTGTTTCTCCACTATACAGTGTCACAGGTTACCTGAAAGTCGTAACACAACACACGTACGTCATATCAATACATACGAATTCACCTGATGGTGGAGATTTAAACCTTCGAAACGCGCTGTGGATATAAGTAAACAGTGGCTTGTAGTAGGAAACTTGTTGTTTCTTCGATGGCAGGTAAAGTTATCCGGGCATTCATCACGCACAAACCTTCCCACAGAATTGCCTCAGGGTATATCGTGATTCATCACCCCAAATGACTCGTTATCAGTCAACCACTGCCGAGTGTCGTCGCTCTTTGCACCACCTCAGGTATCGCTTGGCGCTGACTACAGAAATAGGTGGCTTATGAGGAGCTGCCCGATCTTGTATCCCTTTCTTTTTAACTCACTACGCACTAATTGTGCTAGAGGCACTTCTCGTACCACTTTGGCGCTCATGAGTTATTCCTTTCGCTGATTTCTTGAGATTTTATACAACCACCTTCAGTAATCATTAGTTAAAACTTCCGGGATGAGCGGCCGTGGTCGATCTGTAAAACTACTTCTTCCTGACGTTTCGTTGCCAACTGCGGGCAACATCTTCCGAGGTGAGTCAACGAGTGGCTGCCAGGCCGTGGAGGTCCCGTTTATATAGAGCGCATAGAGGGCACCACCGTACGTCACGTGGGGCCGACTGTAAGTCTATCTCTGACTAACGTCATCATTCTCGATTGAAGGTAATTGATTGTCACATCGTTGGTGCAAATTCATCCTCCATATCTTGTATAACTTTAAGCCTTCCTCTTTTCTATTAAAATTATTGTGGTGTTTCTGAATCTCTATAGCTTCCCTACACATACTTACATAATAGTGCGATGTCCTGGCTAACATGCTCTTCTCACTAAATTTTATTTCATGATCACAGTATTTAAAAATATGTTCCACTACAGCTGATTTGTCGGTACGTCCTAGTCGACAGTTCCTTTTGTGTCCGGTTAAGCGGGCATTGACACTTCTTTTCCTTGTTCCAATATAAACCTTCTCACAGCTACACGCAATTTTATACACTCCAGGAGTCGTTCAGGGGTGTCGTGCGTCTTTCACCCATGTTAAACACTCACTAACCTTCTTGGTGGGTCTAAACGTTGTTTCAACTTGAAACTTAGCCAGAACTTCCCCAGTACGGTCCGTAATATTGCGAATAAATGGAAGAAAAACTTTTCCAGCTGACAGCTATTGTTGCTGAATGTTGTCAGGCACTTTTCTTCTGGGATGAAGTGCTCGATATATCTCGTTGGCAGCGTATCCATTTTTCTCAAAAGGCGTTCGCAAATGATTTAGTTCATCTTGCAAATAAACTGGTTCACAGATCTTATTAGCTCTGTCCACCAAAATTTTAATGACGCCTCTCTTCTGCCTGGGATGATGCTTCGAAACCTTATGGAGGTAACGGTCGGTGTGTGGATCTTTTCTATACACGTAGTGCCCTAGACTCCTATCTGCCCGTTTAATTACTGATATATCGAAAACATTTTGTTGTCCATTGCTCTTTTTCTCCATAGTAACTTGTATCTTTCGATTGATACTTCTTAGGTACACCAAGAAATCATACAATTCTTCTTCACCGTGATTCCATACCACTAAATGTTTTGGATGCATCAGTAATTAAATGGGCAGATGGGAGTGTAGGGCATAAAGTGTATAGAAAAGATACACACACCGTTTTGTTTTTTCGCTGTTGTTTTTGTTTTCACGCGCTTTGCTTCAGAACTGGCAACTTCTCCTCCTCTTTTACGTTTGGGAATTGTCTAGAATATAAATCACATCAAATTTTTACTAATAAATGCACTATGTACACTTCACACACTTTCCACACTCCTTTTTCGATTTATGTTCAGCATTGTATCACTTTTACTCACACTTCACTGTTTCTTCTTATTCTTCTTCTTTCGAATGGGCCAGCTAAGGACCACGATATTCAACTTTTCAGCCTGGAGGGGGACCTGATGTTTGCCCAGTAATCCCGCACTCTCTGGCTATGTTTCTCCTTTCTCTCCTTTGTCCAAAGGGCGCCGGCCTTTTTACGGGGTGATCTGTCCTGAAACCTCTCTTCTTTTAGTATCTTTCTGAAAATTGCTCGGTTTCTAATGTCACTTTCATTTATGTTCAGTTCGTGGATGTCTTTCTTGACTTCTATCAGCCATGGTGTCACGGTCTTTCTGCTCTTCCAGTAGTTGAGAAGTCGGTTGGTCAGTCTTGTTCGGTCCAGCCACTTCTTTTCATGGCTACATCTGATTTTCTCAGTATGATTGTATTGCTTCTGGTTATATTGTCTTCCCTACTCACCATTTGTTTTGATCGGTCCCAGAATTTTTCTCAGGATCTACCTCGGCAGCATGGAGTTTGAGCGTATTGAACTGCTTTACTGCTACTTCCACTGAACTTGCTATAAGTGCCAGATCATCTGCGGAAGCTAAGCAGTCTGCGACTAGTCCCTTCCGCTTATGCCCCAGGTAAATACCGCTCGGTGTATTCTGTACTTCCATTTCTTTTCCCCACTTTCTGATCACCTTGTCCAGTGCACAGTTGAAGAGAAGAGGTTAAAGTCCACCTCCCTGTCTAACTCGTGTCTTTATCTCAAAGCTTCCTGAAAGTGTTCCCTGAACTTTACTCGTGATCTAGTGTTACTCAGGGTTTTTTGGATAAGGCTGTGGGTTTTCTGGTCCACGCCCATTTCCTGTAAAATTCTCATAAGGGTATGTCTGTCGATGGAATCGTATGCTTTCTTATTCGCTAGTTTAATTTGACTTAATACTGACTTCAAGTTCTGTTCAGCACAAGAATGTCATTTTATAAAACCACCCTGATAATCTCCAAGTTTTGGGTCCATTTGAGATTCGGTTCTGTTCAATAACGCCTTAGGTAATATCTTATAGGTGACTGGTATCAATGGGATCCCTCTATAATTGTTGATGTCACTTAAATCACCCTTCTTGTGTAAGGAGTGGACCAGAGCAGATGTCCAGTCATCTGGTAACTTCACAGTATCCCAAATGTTCCGTAGGATCCCGGTCAACTTGTGGATTACTTTGTCTCCAGCCTGCTTCCAAAGCTCTGCAACTATAGTGTCTTCTCCTGGTGCTTTGTTTTTCTTCAGGGACTGAATGATGTTTTTCACTTCTTCTTCTGTTGGAGGGTGAGAGGTTGGTTGTCAGGGAATGTCTTGATTGATAAAGGAGGTCTTAGGGGACTCACAGTTGAGGAGATTCTCAAAATATTTGACCAATATGCGGCAGTTGCCTTTGTCATTATAAGCTATGTTTCCATCTTGTCCTCTAAGGTTTTGTTTGAAAGTTTGGTAAAAGTTTCTAGTGTTATTCTTCTTGAAGTCTTTATCTAATTGAGTCAATTGGTCCTGAGTGTACTGACGGTTAACCTGCCTGATGGTTTTGGCAGTTAGTCGGCGCTGTTCTATAAACTTGTCCTTATATGTTTCGGACTTCTGTGGGCTCCATCTTAGCCAAGCTGCTTGTCTCTTTGCGATCGCTTGGTCGCAAGTACTTGTCCACCACTCATGTTTCTGATGTTTCTTTAGTAGGGTGACTTCTGCTGCAGCTTTTATTTATTTGTCCCTTAGTTGGTCATGATCTAATGTTTGCATTCTCTCTGTAAGCATATTGCATGTTTTCAGTTATTCCAAGTCAAACTTGGTAAGTTTGGGCGTTTGAGACTTTCTTGTATTTCTAGGTAGAAATCGGAACTTTATTTTAGAGAGGTAGTGGTCTGAGTCCAAGTTCGCCCCTCTTAACACACATTGTGGACTTCTCTACAGGAATTTCTTGAAATGGCCACATGATCTATTTGAAACTCTCGTAGGAGTTCCGATTCCTTGCTTGATGCTTAAGGGTCGTTGATTTCATTACTAGGTTAAATGCTTTACAGAGTCTCACAAGTCGTTCTCCATTTCTGATAGTGCGCATGTGAGTTGGGTATTCCACCACTTCACTGTTTATTCTTATTCACCCACTGTCATACTTCTTCGGATCCTCCCTTCGTCACTGATAGGAGACTGGCTTTAGAACTCACGACGGGTCTTGCTTTATATGCCCTTACCAATGTGCAGCTCCACCATTGGCGAATTACAGAATATACCAAAAAGGCTTCGAATGGTCCACAATGTTCCAGAACATTCCACAACATTTGAGAGTGTTCTGAAATGTTTCACAATGATCTGGGATGTTCACGAATGTTCCCGAACACTCTGGAATCTTCCCGAATGTTCCATACTATTCTCGAACATTCCAGAACACCCCGGATCATTGAAAGTTCCGGAACATTCTGGAATGTTGTGGACCATACGTGTACCGTAGAATGTTCTAAACGATCTCGAATACTCTCGAATGTTGTAGATATTTCTAGAGGAAGAAACATCCCAGCCATTATATCTTCAGAAGCACGCCCTCCAAGTGTAAACGGGAATCTTCTTCATGGATGGGGAGCAGAGAGTAACCACACCATATAATTCCATTGATCGTACCGTGACTCGTTTCTGAATTTGAGCGGCACGCACATTGTGCAGTTTCTTTTGTAATATAAAATACTAATACTGATATTGATTATGCAATAGTCCTTGCCTCGTTAGTAGTTTTTTTTTTTTTTTTTTTTTTTGACCATATACGATGGAGGGTTCCTCCCGTCACTTACTCTTCTATTGAAAACATATTCAATGCATAATAAACTCTTCTTTTAAATTTGAGGCATAGTTCCTCTACATGCTCCTATACTGTATTAAAAGTTTCAAGCTTCTGAATGAGATGTGATCTTATGTAGTTTACTGAACATATAAACCTTTCTATTGGTGTTAGTTGCCCTTTATAATTCGGAAATGATTGTTGCTACAACTGCCTCACGGTCACTGATACAGGCGTCGGTGTGAACGTCCACAAATAGGTCAGGTCTATTTTTGCCTTTAGGCCTAGTGTAGTGGGGTTCCGAGTCATCTATTACAGGTAATTTTTAGGGGAGTCATTTAGTGATATTACAAAGCATGTCTTGTCACGTCCGCCACCAACACAACTGTAATTTTCCCAAGTGATTGTTTGTTGATTAAGTTTTCCACCTATTATTTCAGTAGGATGGGTAATTTACGCGCTAGAGAACTGATAGTACGCACGAACTACTTTTAACAGAATAAACGCAGTATGCTTTCCAGTTGCTTTTTCTGTGGATGGGACTACGAGGCCGGTAGTATTCTTGCCACGTGTAATACACACTCTTAGGTAGACAATACCTGTTGTCAACAACCAATCGGACAAAGTTCTCGTGTTCACAGGTAGATCCGGCGAACTACAGCAGTTGAGAAAGGTTAGACGAAAAGCCACTGCTAAAAGAGATTGACTTCCTGAGCGTAGATCGAAACGAGTTAGGGAAACAGCGTTCCATCCCAGTTACACGCTCACGTAACCGTAGTCTGAGACCTGTGTTCACAGTCGTAGTGCTACGTGAAATACTGATGATGGCGGGAGCACACTTCCATTTTATGTTATGTAAATTGTGTTACTATTATAGCTCTTAAATTAATTGCATGACACATAATCATGTTTTCTGACAAATTCAACTATTTGGGTGTCATGCTAAAGCGATCTAGTACCAAATAAACAAATAAACAGTTTTTGATTCTTGAATTTTTCGCCGCCTAGTGGATATTCAAGAAGGTCATTTCCAGCAGAACTTTGAAGCCAATGTAAGATTCAAGAAGATCGGTTTGCGCAAAGGCTTGAACCCATTGTAAGACAGCCACCTACTGCGAAAGACGTGCTTCCTCATGTCACGCGTGCTCACATGTTTAGCAACCTACTAATTGAGAAACCACGTACTCACGACACCTAACGACTTCTTTGCAGCGTGTGTGAAAAAATAACTGTTTTGTTCTGCAGGGCAACAAACTGGTCATTCTTCAAGAGGAAACACCTGTAACGGTGTCGAGGTTTGAGAAAAGTGACGTCTAAGTTTCTTCGGATTGTGTTTTGTATCCTGATATGTTATGCAGCCCATTAGCCAACAGTGAAAGGTGGACTGAGAACAATAGGCCAACAGCTTTCCTGCGCTTGCGCCTTACAGCATACAAAGTATTCCAACTGCCAGAAATTTGGTTGCATAGATATTTAAAATACGAAACACAGTCCGATGAAATGTAGACATCACTGGTCTCAAATTCCAACGCCCTCACAGCATTTAAACTCCACATTCCTGAACAGGTGTTCCCACTTCTCAAAAGACCAGTGAGCCGATCCGCATTCCATATTAACTGTTGTAATTCTTCAGGCTTTCCCGGCAATTTGTTATCACCCCGAGGTGCTGTAGGATGTTCTGCCAGATATGAGCGTCGTTAATGCACAACATTTCGACAGTGTGACTCGTTTCTTCATCAGGTGCTACTTCAGAGTGCTCATCGAGTGGGACGGGTCCACTATTTACACCCATGGTCTGTCTCCTTCATGGTCCGCTCCCCTCGCGTATCATCCCTGTGACACTGTCTCCCTGATTTCAGTATAATACAAAACATGCTGCCTTTCTTTCAACTTTTCCGACGTCTGACTTCCATCCTATCTGGTAAGGACCCCACCGCGCACAGCAATACCCCAGGAGAGGACGGATTAGCGTAGTGCAGGCAGTCTCCTTCGTATATTTTTGCATCTTCTAAGTGTTCTGCCAGTTATATCCTATCGTTGATTCATCCTCTCCACAACATTTTCTGTGTGGTGGTTCTAGTGTAAGTTGTTCGTAATTGCAATCTCTGGGTATTTAGTTGAATCGACAACCTTTAAATTTGTATGATCTATCACGTAACTGAAGTGTCACGGATAATTTTAGTATTCTTGTTGATGCCTTCATACTTTTTGTTCTTCAGGGTCATTTACCAATTTACCACCTTTCGTACCATATAGATATCTTTCCTAAATAAATCTGAAATTCTTTTTGATCTTCTGATGACTTCACTACACTGTAAACAATCTGCAAACAATCCAAGGACCGTTGTCTCCTAAATTGTTTATTTAGATTAAAAAATGTAAGGGTCTATAAAACCTCCTCCGAAATCCCCAGATATCATTTCCGTTTTACTAGATTACTTCCCACACATTAATACGTTCTGTGATCTTTCTGATAGAAAATCACGAATCCAGTCCCACAATTGAGATTTAAGGCTCGTAATTTGATGAGAACTTCTGAGGAACGAAATCAAGAGCTTTCTGCAAATTAGACATATGGAATCAACTTGAGATCCCCTATCAACAGCAATCATTACCCCTCCAAATTTCACCAAGAGACTATGTAATAGTCACAATAAAAGCACTCTCCCTACAGAAATATAACGGGTGCAATCTCCTATATCTGTTTTTGTTCGAAACATGTCCTTATTCTGAGCAGGAACTACTGCAATACAGTCAGCTCATTCCGGTTTTTTTTTTTTTTTTTTTTTTTTTTTTTTTTTTTTTTTTTTTTTTTTTTTTTTTAGGTCATCACTAATTCCTCTCCTGTGCCGACTTCTTCATCTCAGGGTAGCACTTGCAACCTGTCTCCTCTATTATTTGCTGGATGTTGGAGAATATTGACCATCATTTACAGTTACTGCTAGCATTTTTTTCTTTCCAAGTGCTTCTTTTCGTTATTGTGCTTAACTTTGTGGTACTAATATAGGAAGTACTGAATTGCGTGAACAGACCTATAAAACTGGAAGTACACGTCATATTTTCTTTTAGAAAGCTGTATTTTTCCTTTCCTTTCCCTTCCGGCACGGCTTTATGTGCATTCAAGGAAATTGCTTATAACACTTGAGTTCGTCCAGTCTTACAGTATTGTTCGTCTGTATGGGAACCTTACCAGTTGGGTCTGATTCGATTGAAGAGATGGAGAAGGTCCAAAGAAGAGCGTCAAGGTTCGTGACTGGTACATTTAAACATCGCGAGAGCGTTACAAATCTCACAGAACGTTTGAAGTGGGACACACTTGCAGACAGACGACGCGCTAAACGGAAGGAGCTGCTCACTAAATTCCAAAATCCGATGTTCGCCAAGGATGTCGAGCATATATTACTATCACCAACTTTCAAATCGAACTATGATAACAATTCAAAGATAAGGGACATTAGAGCTCGTACTGAGGCGTTCAGACAGTCGTTTTTCCCTCGCGCGATACGCGAGTGGAACAGAAGGGGGGAAATACGACTTTGGCGCGAATAATGCTCTTGCCAACACCGCTTGGTGGCGAGCGGAGTATATATATAGATGTAGATTCAAAAAGGTCGTGTCTTTTCCAAGCCTAATTCTCTAACATTGATTCTGTGAAGGTGGTATGTTGTTCATTTTAAACGCAGACCCTAAGGATCAATCGTGAAGCTATTATGCAATAACACTGCGCAAACATATTGATTTAGTCTCCTATACGAGATAACAGTTCATCATCTTGAAACCTTTGATCGCGCATAAAGGGGGAAACGATTTACAAAAATTCCTGCTCCGGCTGTAAGCCAGAACACGTAACTATCTTCATTGGTGAAGAGCGGCAGGACATAACATCGTGTAGCTGCTAAATGGCAAACATGAACAGCGTTTCATTTCCGATTCCTAACAGAAACGCCCCAAACGCCCATAAGTAATGATTCTTCTACATCAGAAAGACCACAAGCGTAACTGCGGTTACACTAAACGCCACTCTTTTCTTTCGATAACGCTATTCATACTTTAGTGTCCTTACTAATGTCTGAAGATAAATCAGAGTAATTTCCAAACAACTTACAGTAAGAGATTATTATTACCGAGACTATTGAATCGTGTTCTTTTACTCCACTGAAATCTCTCTCCAAAATTGTCTTCAACCCCTGAAACCACGGTGCGGGGAGGTATTGGATATGACAACAGGAATGGCTTGGTAATTGCTGAAGGAAGGGTGAATGCTCACCAGCATGTGGTAAGAATGTTAAATCCTGCTGTTATACTCTTCATAAACAAGTCACCAAATGGCATTTTCCTACTGGAGAACGCAAGAATCCAGACTGCAATTCACACCACAAACGCCTCGAAGGATATGTGGATCCTTGACTGGTGTACCTAATTTCCACGCATACCGCATCTCTGGGATGCGATGGTAAGGCGCCTACTTTCATCTCAAGTCTCCAGCCAGCAATTTTCATGAACTGCCGCAGTACATGTTTTAGGAATGTCAAGAAGTTCCTTAACATGTCTTTCGGCAGCTTTTAGCTTCCATGCTGCAACAAATACAAGAGTACGATACACTCGTTTTCGTGGGTGTCGCACGCCTTGCTGATGTTGTTGATGATTTTCAGTTCCGAATGGGAGGAAAATTTCGACATTTAACTCTCGTTTTGTGACAGAAAGCTTGATAAATATAGGAGTTGTGTTTCATGGTGTAACATTTTCCATTTCCGTCAATGTAGCTTAATGACGTATACATTATGTAAAGAAGTGAATGAACTTTATTTTACAACACAGTAATGAAACATAATTGCGATAGAGTTGCTGCTATTCTCACCTCTTGCGTAATGTGAATGCGCCGTGAAAGAAGGTACGTCCTCTGGAGTAAAGTAAATACTAAAAGGAGTATATTTCATTATTAACCGTGAGTAGAGTTTTCAGAACATATAGGCAGACGTGTAAGATAAGCAAATAGAGCCAAGTACACGATTTCCAATGAGGTAAAATCGTCATAAGCGAAAATAGCGTCCAGGGAACCTCAGAAAAGTGTGAGAAATTTTACTGTGCACAATGTGCGCAAATGACCCAGCGGAAAACGCTTTACGGCACTGAGTTTGCTCGTAGACGTCACCGTCACATACAAGGCAACTGCACCTGTAGAAACTGTCACGAAACAGAGGAAGGTTGGAGAGTGTAGTTTCAAAAAATGAAAACTGGCTCTCAAGGTAAATAAGTTACATGTAAATTGCGTAAAAGGAAAAAAAAATGATTCGATATTGTCTCACTAAGCAGTATCAGCGACCAGCCACAGTAATAAAATATTTAGATATATTTGTTCGGAGCATTTTAGGACGGGACAGCCACATAAATCTAGGAGTGTGGAGGGCAGATATACGAGGATTACTCCAAAAGAAATGCAGACTATTTTTTTAAATCCATATTTCATTCTACATGTTTCAAAGTTTTACAGTTTGTAGATACATCCTTTACGAATAATATTTTCATTTCTCCACATAATTTCCATTCCTCTCAACTGCCTTACGCCATCTGGGAACCAGCGCCTGTATACCCGCACGGTAAAATTCTGGACCAACCTGTAGGAGCCACTATTTAGCAGCGTGCACAAGGGAGTCATCATCTTCAAACCTTGTTCCACGAAGAGAGTCTTTCAGTTTCCCAAAGAAATGATTGTCACATGGAGCCAAGTCAGGACTGTAAGGCGGGAGTTTCAGTGTTATTCATCTGAGTTTTGTGATTATTTCCATGGTTTTTTGACTGACAGGTGGCCGTGCATTGTCGTGCAACAGCAAAACATCCTGCTTTTGCCGATGTGGTCGAACGCGACTCAGTCGAGCTTGAAGTTTCTTCAGTGTCGTCACATATGCATCAGGATTTGTGGTGGTTCCACTTGACATGATATCCACAACCAAGAGTCCTTCGGAATTGAAAAACACCGTAGCCATAACTTTTCCAGCAGAAGGTGTGGTTTTGAATTTTTTTTTTTTTTTCTTAGGTGAATTTGCATGATGCCACTCCATTGATTGCCTCTTCGTCTCTGGTGAAAAATGATGGAGCCATGTTTCATCACCTACCACAATTCTTCCAAGAAATTCATCTCCCCCATTCTTGTACTGTTCCAAAAGTTCGCTGCATACCGTTTTTCTTGTTTCTTCGTGAGCCACTATCAACATCCTGGGAACCCACCTGGCACAAACCTTTTTTAACTCCATCACTTTCAGTATTCTGCAAACACTTCCTTCCCCTATACCAACGTAGCGTGACAATTCGTTCACTGTGATGCGTCTGTCAGCAGTGACCAATTCGTTGACTCTCTGCACATTGTCTGGAGTGTGATCAGTACGAGGCCTGCCGCTGCAAGGACAATCCTCAATATTACCATGCCCGCTTTCATACGTAACCTGCTCGCCCACCGACTAAGTGCACTGCGATCGACAGCAGCATCTCCATACACCTTTTTCAACCTCTTGTGGATGTTTCCCACTGTCTCGTTTTCACAGCACAGGAATTCTATGACAGCACGTTGCTTCTGACGAACGTCAAGTATAGCAGCCATCTTGAAGACATGCTGTGAACGCGCTACTCACGGGAACAGGTTGAACTAAGATTGAAAACAAGCGGGAAGGATGTATCTACACACTAAAACTTTCACACATGCAGAATGAAAACTGTATTTTTACAAAAATAGTGTGAATTTCTTTTGGAGTGACCCTTGTAGAAATGACAGGTTTTTGAATAATCGTTAGAACTGTAATTCGTTTACACGCACTGAGGTAAAAAAAGTTATGGGATACCTCCTAATATCGTGTCGGACCTCCTTTCGCCCGGCGTAGTGCAGAAACTCGACGTGACATGGAAATAATAAGTCGTTAGAAGACCACTGCAGAAAAATTGACCCCAATAATAGCGCAAGTGTTGCCAGTACAGGATTATGTGCGCGAGCTGAACTCTCGGTTATGTTCCATAAATATTTGATAGGATTCATGTCGGGTCATCGGGGTGGCCAAACCATTTGCTCGAACTGTTCAGAATGATCTGCAGACCAATCGTGCCTTGTGACATGGCGCATTGTCATCCATAAAAATGAAGTCCATGAATGGCTGCAAATGGTGACCGAATATAACTGCTTCCACTCAATGATCGGTTCAATTGAGCCAGAGGATCCTGTCCATTCTATGTAAACACAGCCCACGGCATTATGGAGCCACCACCAGTTTCCACAGTGCATTGTTAACAACTTGGGTCCATGGTTTCATGGGATCTGCGCCACACTTCAACCCTACCATTTGCTCTTACCAATTGAAATCGGATCTCATCTGACCAGGCCATGGTTTTCCAGTCGTCTAGGGTCCAACCGATATCGTCATGACTCCAAGAGAAGTGCTGCTGGCGATGTCGTACTGTTAGCAAAGGCACTCGTGTCGGTCGTCTCTAGTCGTAACCAATTAATGCCTGATTTCGCCGCACTGTCCTAACAGATATGTTGGTCGTATGTGCAACATTGATTTCTGCGGTTATTACAAGCAATTTCGCTTGTCTGTTAGCACTGACAACTCTACGCAAGCGCTTCTGCTCTAGGTTGTTAAGTGAAGGCTGTCAGCAACCGCATTGGTCGTCGTGGGAGGTAATTCCTGAAATTCGATATTCTCGGCACACTCTTGACGCTGTGGATTGCAGAATGTGAATTCCGTAACGATTTCCGACCTGGAATGATCCTTGCGTCTAGCTCCAAATAGCACCCCGCCATCAAAGTCTGCTGCCATAATCACGACGGAAACATTTTCACATGACTCACCTTAGTATAAATGACTGTTCCGCCAGTGGAGTAGCCAATTATACCTTGAGTACGTGATACTACCTCCATATTTATACGTCCATATTGCTGTTTCATGGACCGCTTGCTCAGGAAATTCTTGGGTATTGTTCTTTGATCAAAGATTCTTATCAATTAGTGATAACGATAGTGATAGAAAATGTTCGAAAGAGAACTGCTGACATCGTAGTGGTTTTGTGTAGCCAGAGCGAAAGAGTGGTGAAAATACTCAACATATTCCAGTGGGAGAGACTACAAGAAAAGCGTTGGCGTATCAAGGAGAGACCTACTCCGCACAGAGTCCAGAACTTTGCACGAGTCAGCTTACATCTCGCGTGTTGACATCGAGATACTCAGATCGAGCCATTCGCAGTTGGACTAAGAGAAGAGAGAAATAAGTCTAGTGCACCATGTGCAATGGTTTGCAGCGAACGTGTTATCTCCCCGACGCTAAATTTGTGGAAGGGTTTACGTATTAGGTTTTAGCCAGTTCGCACTTTGAAGTAAAAAATAAATACACCACGTAAAAATCACTGTAGGTGGCTAGAATCTAACTTGAAGCTATTCGTACTGTTTGGTAATCTTACTTCAGCAGAGTACGATGTGCGCTGAAACATAATTTTCGGCAGGGAGAGCTCCAAAAAGTTTAGCCAGTATCGCTCTCACTCATATGTGGTCACTTTTATTAGCGTCATTCAAAAAGAAATGACCTGAAGGTGGTAAAATGAAAACCGCTGAAGGTGTCGTAATAGCACTGCCTACTGAAGCTGGATTGATCCCCTTATAAGAGTGCTGAAGCACCAACACCGCCGCTAGAGGGACACAGCTGCACACCACCTGACAGCAGAGCGAGCACGTGTGGACGTCGACCGTCCACTGCATTCAGTCGTGCTCAACACAGAAGGGCAAAGAGGCGTAGTGCTTTTTCTGACGGCGGAGGGCGGAAAGAGTGTGGGAACGGAAATTCATCAAGGAATGGCACAAGTATGAAGATCATTGCATGTTCGTTGCTAGGGTTAAAGCATCAAGCAAGCCGTCCATGGCAGAGCGGATGCCATTGGTCGATGACTCACGATCTGGAACGCCACACTTCATTGCCGATGCTGTCGTCCTGCAAGTCGTTGCTGAAAACCAGACAGTCACGGTGGCAGCCGTTAGCCGTTGCCCCAGAGGTTGGATTGAGGGCCGGAGTTGTCACGGACATTCAGTGCTCTCCGTACACTTGTGCCATTCTTCAAGTAACTTCCGATCCCCAAACTCTTTCTGCATTGCACCCCTTTGCTCTTTCTTCTTTTTCTTTTTCAAGCCTCCCTCTCTCGGTTTACAGCGCTACTGAGTGCAGTGGATGGACGACACGCTCACTTGCTCGCTCTGCTGTCACGTGGGTTTGCGACTGTGCGCCCAGGCCGCTCTAGCGGAGAGGTTGGTGCTTCAACCCTCTTACAGAGGATCAAAACATCTTCCGTAGGCAATGGCATTATGATCCCTTCAGCGGTTTTCATTTTACCACCTTCGGCGCGTTTCTTTTTGAATGGCCCTAATAGATGACCGATTGTGTATTCTTGAGAGAATACAGGTACGTAAAATCAGAAGATGATATGATATTCAGCGTTTGACGCATCACATAATTATCAGAGTTATTTTCCAGTGCTGCTTCCTCAAAGTATCAGCCACACTTTAAAAATGTCATAACAACTTGGATGCAACTTTCTCGGCTGCGATGCAAATAATTCCAGCCTTTTACGTGTATATGAACCAAAAACTCGATTTTTTAAAATTTTAACCGAAAGTGGCACACCATGTGCGTTCACTGTGAATTCTTCGTCGAAAACGGGCAGAAAATTAAAGCAGGCATTCGTAGACCTACCACCAAGATGAGATAAGCTTCACCTGTAACATGCTAGCGACTATTACAACACTAACAGCTACACTTTTGTATAAATATCTATAAATAAAAGTGGTTTACCATATTAGACGTATCCTTAAAACTTAAAACAACGACGCGGGTTAATAAATGCGTCGCAAACTGGGATCAGACCCCGTGTACCAGCTTGAAATTTATTTTCCTTTCCAACGTACTCCCCTTGTAATCTTAAACACTTATCCCATCGTTCGACAAGGCGTTAAAAGCCTGCAACATAGAATTGTTGTGGCAGGTTTCGCATCTCACGGGCGGCCTCTCGGTGTGTAACCTATGATCTCTGTCCGCCCCCGGTAGCTGAGTGGCCAGCGCGGCAGAGTGTCAATCCTAAGGGCCAGGGTTCGATTGCCAGCTGGGTCGGAGATTTTCTCCACTCAGGGACTGAGTGTTGTGTTGTAATCACCATCATTTCATCCCCATCGACGTGCAAGTCGCCGAAGTGGCGTTAAATCGAAAGACTTGCACCCGGCGAACGGCCTACCCGACGGGAGGCCCTAGTCACACGACATTTACAGCAACCTATGTTCTATAAATTGGTGCAATACAAATGACCGATGTGTCAGTGGAATATCGAAGTATCCCTAGACGTGGAAATGTTGAGCCCTCACTTTAGCCAGGGCAACCAGAACGCTCACTGTTTGTGAGTTTATCTTATTGTTTGCTCAGTTCCTTTATCCAACTGAAGTTTCAATAAAATACAGTTCTAACCATGTACGGAACGAATGTCGTTATGGACGTGCTCTGCGAACAATGCCTTGGTTCATAAAAGTCTCACTGTTCTACTCGGGTACACACTCGCAGCACACTTGCCATATTGGTTCGCACATCACTAACCACTGGCCGTGGAATACTGTGTATTGGATAACTTGCACACAGCATTTGCTGCCGCCTTCTATCTTCGTACAGGTGTGAAATCTAAAACGATATGCATTGTTCTGGCTATTGCGAGCTATTTATTGAGTCTCCCTCGCACATGTTTAACTGAGACAATTCTGTGAGTCATTCAGTGCTATGTCATGACTTCACACTAGGATTAATTCTGTTTCCGTCTGCATTTCTGTTGTTGTTCAACCTACTGAAGAAGTCTAATACCACCAGAGAAAATATGTTTGGCTGGAAAAACAATCGAAAGTTCTCAGTCTCAAAAGGTGACTATTAACTTCTATACCCGCGGAAAGGGAGGGCAGAGAATCATTTTAAGAATATGACGGGGAAATTTTCAGACAAAAATCTCTTCCATCTCTTCATGCCGATTATACGATCTTAGTGTGAAAAAATCGGTCACCTCAGGGACAAATACGATTGGCCAGCGGCGTAGCGTTGTTCCGCCTGACGGATATTTGGCTGCTTGATGCAGTACATTTGGACTTCCCCAGGGATTGTCAGGCAAAAATGTCCTGCCACGAGCGTCTCAAGGTGAGGAGACAACCGGTTCTGGATGAGCCTTCCCGTTCGCGTCTCCAGACGGCGGTCAACGCCCACATTCAGTCCCGGCGGTGGGCGGCGTCCAAGGCTGTCTGGTACCCGCGCACCGTTAGCACCTGGTGCCACAGTTTCTCCTTACACGGGATTGTGTGCACCGTCTGGATTACCTGCCGATCCGCGTCAGCTGTGGACTGCGCTGATGCAACGGCCCCTCTGCAGCCAGACCGCTCTCTCTCGTCACAGTCATCTACTTAAAAACAGCACTTTTCCACATTATATGTTGGCAAATCGGGATTATTCGTTGCTCCCTTTCAAACAGATTAATCTAGTTCCATTTCTTGTCTTAAGCCGGAATATGACTAAGCAAGATACTAAACCCATAATTACACAAACAAGGGTGTAGTTTCACTTTCTGTGGAAAGAACGGCACTACTGTTTCACGAGAATGATCGGGCGGTCTTACGGACCAGTCTACTCTTGAATACGAATTCAATATCAAACTCTGCGCCATCTCGCTCGGTACAAATGATGTTTATTTTCACTTGTACTGAACGTCTGACTTGCGTCGTAAAAGCATAGTTCTTAACCGAGTAGAAAGCTATGAATAAAAAAAGCAAATCTTTTACTTTTACTTTTAATTTTTTTTATTAGTTTTTGCTTCTAATTTTTTTTACTTTCACTTTCTTATTTACGACGCGTTTTTACTTTTACTTTTTTAATTTTTTATTTACGATGCATTTCGGAGCCTTTGTTCAACCATCAGACGGCAGCTCGGTGTTCAATTTACGTCCGTCGCTCCCAGGAAACCAACAATGTCTATGTTGTGACTTAGCAAGACAGCCAAGTCACAACGAGAGGAAGCCGAAAGGCACGCGTTAAGCTCACGCAGATTGGCGTGAGGTCTGGAACAGTTAAAAGGAAATGAGAACTTAGAAAATGGACGCAGTTGCTGTAATACTTAACTTTAATCCACAATTGTAGAACATCTCTCGTTACGGTACATGCTTCATAATATTAATTATCAATTGAATACGGCGCCTTGCTAGGTCGCAGCAAATGTAGCTGAAGGCTATGCTAACCATCGTCTCGGCAAATGAGAGCGTATTTGTCAGTGAACCATTGCCAGCAAAGTCGGCTGTCCAACTGGGGACGAGTGCTAGTACGTCTCTCTAGACCTGCCGTGTGGTGGCGCTCGGTCTGCTATCACTGACAGTGGCGACACGCGGGTCTCCGACGTATACTAATGAACCGCAGCCGATTTAAAGGCTACCACCTAGCAAGTGTGGTGTCTGGCGGTGACACCACAGTCTAAATATTTATAGTGCCGTGCATTTTGACTGCTGGCTTTCCTCGAGAGCACTGCGTTCGAGCTTTGTCTTTCTCAGGAGCAAAGCTCCTGAGATTCACACCAGAACTGCCACCCGACGATGGAGCAACAAAGCCGCCGAAAGAGAGAGAGAGAGAGAGAGAGAGAGAGAGAGAGAGAGAAAGAGAAAGAGAAAGAGAGAGAGAGAGAGAGAGAGAGAGATAGGAGAAAGAGAGTTATTTTCAAGAAAAGTGAATTTCTGACTGTGTAGTTTGGTGGTGTATAAATGCGTTTAATTTTTATGGGGAAAATATGGGTGGAGGGAGGGTACTGATTGCCCTATTGATAAGCGAGATATCCAAAGGTACGGTCCATCAGTTAAAATACGATAACCCACAGAGGAAAGGTTATTTAATTTCAAACAGAGAAGACATTCACTAGTTTAGATGCAGCTGTAGTTTGATGGAGACAAGAAGAGCACCATGGTGAAATCTGAGTGAACAAAATGTGCAAATTATGTGAAGACGAGGAATGGGCTAGGAATTATGTGACTTGAAATGGAGAGGAACAGAAGAGGGGGGCTTGGTTTGTTGTCGCCCTTCTGGTAGAAATCAGTGACGCATCCTTTCGTTTTCACTTGAAAGCTACCCGAGGCGAAATGATCTCTAAGTAGTTCTTAGAACAGCAAATTGTAGCAATACACGTAGTAGGATGCAAACCTTTTCCGTTCTGACTTGCGGTCTCTTGAACACTGAGATGTAAAAGTGCAAGAAACATTAAATCAAAACTGGTGGTCACGAAGTAGACGAAGTTAAGCAGTTCTGTTACCTTGGAAGCAAACGGACAAAGCGCAAGTAAAGAAGGCATTCCTGGGCTACAGAAGTCTGCTGGCATCAAACATGGGCCTAATTTGAGGAATACATTTCTGAGGATGTCCGTTCGGAGCACAACTTTCATGGACTCTTGGAAACCAGAACAGGAGAGAATCGAAGCATTTAAGGTGTGGTGCTACATAAGGCTGTCGAAAATCCGGTGGACTGATAAGGTGGGGTACGAGGAGGATGTCAGCAGAACCGGTGAAGAAAGAAAGATATGGAAACCACTGATAAGAAGGAGGGAGGGATAATAGGAATTGCGTTATGACATCATGGAATAACTGCCATGGTACTAGAGGGAGCTGTAGAGGATAAAAATTGTAGAGGAAGACCGAGACTGGAAAATACCCAAGAAATAATTGAGGACGTAGGGTCCAGCAGCTACTTTGAGGTGAAGAAGCTGGAGCGCGAAAGGTATTCGTGATCGGGCCGTATGAAACTAGTCAGAAAACTGATGACCCCCCTCTACCCCCCTCAAAAAAAAAGAAGTCTCCCAAAATGAGTTTTGTGTTAGCACAAGAGTCAATACGGTATTACTAGAAGAGGCCGAAATGCACGCGTTTTAGCTCAGGCAGGCATTCATGAGGAGGGAAGAACCATACTGACGTGAGGTCTGGAACATGACAAGGAATGAGAATTCAGAAAGTGGAAGTAATTAGTTTCATACTTAACTTTAATCCATTAATGATTGTCGTCGATCTTGACGGTACATGATTCACAGTATTATCTGTTCAGAATACATTCTTGAAGTAATTATAGTAACTGAATACGGCTCCTTGCTAGGTCGTAGCAAATGACGTAGCTGAAGGCTATGCTAAACTGTCGTCTCTGCAAATGAGAGCGTATGTAGACAGTGAACCATCGCTAGCAAAGTCGGCTGTACAACTGGGGCGAGCGCTAGGGAGTCTGTCTAGACTAGACCTGCCGTGTGGCGGCGCTCGGTCTGCAATCACTGATAGTGGCGACACGCGGGTCCGACGTATACTAACGGACCGCGGCTAATTTAAAGGCTACCACCTAGCAATTGTGGTGTCTGGCGGTGACACCACAATGAGCACAGCGAGAAATTCGAGCCAATACGAAGGTTTGCCAACAACTGTTCTTCCCAAGTGTCATTCAGGAATAGGACAGAGAGTGGTGGAAAGGGGGGGGGGGGGTAGACATTCGTATCAGAAGTACCCTCCACCCCTCAACGTAGAGTGGATTGCGATATACAGATATCATAGTTAGGTGAGCTGAACCAAAACACGAGGGCGGCTAGGGCTGCGGGTGGGGTGCTCACCTCGAGACTCGGGCGCTGCAGAGGAGGCCTCCTGAGGGACAGGAGCCGAGGCGACGAGCGTCGCCAGGACGCAGACGACGGCCACCAGCAGCAGCAGCAGAGACCGGCAGCTCCCCATGGCTCGGCAGTCGGACACGCACTGGCGCCAGCGGCACCACCAGCCCACTCTCTCCGCCTCGCCCACCCGCCGCGGCCCACACGACGCCCCGCACACTTCCGGGGCACGGCCGCGGCGTGCCGCTCTGCTTACTCGCCGCCACGACCTTCGGATTTACATTCTAATATGGAGAGGTGAGTGTCTGTCGCTAGCACGTACCGTACGTGCGCCGAACTCTCCTTGCGTGGCGGCGCTGTTGCACGGTTGTTTACGTGCTGCGGCCGCGCAGATGCTCGCCTCGAAATGCCAAGCTGCAGTTGTGACGTCAGTAGGAACTTGCTCCTACTTGCACAACAAGTCGCTAGAAGGTGCGTTTATCTCGGCTTTCTGGTTTCGACGTCGGGTATTTTTCCTATGAAGAATAGAGTGAAGTTTGTCAGGCGCTGAGGTTCCATTACTGTTTACGGCGATTATTCCACTTATTTCGTTTCTACATGCCGACATCAAAAATGGTTCAAATGGCTGTGAGACTGAACTTCTGAGGTCATCAGTCCCCTAGAACTTAGAACTACTTAGACCTAACTAACCTAAAGACAGCACACACATCCATGCCCGAGGCAGGATTCGAACCTGCAACCGCAGCGGTCTCGCGGTTCCAGACTGTAGCGCCTAGAACCGCACGGCCACTTCGGCCGGCATGCCGACATCATCTTCTGGTACAGAGCCAAGGTGACCATTACATTGACGCTTCACTCGGCTCAGGATGAGCAGATTGTAGTCCTCCCTCGTTAGTCCTAACTTTTCTGGATTTTCTTGAATGTGGATACCAAGATAGTCCCGTCAACGAGACAACAGCCGAATTCTCACCCCTTCTCGTTCAGCTGATTAGTGGTCCTTCACTAACTTACCATATTTCTTCCACCTATCATTTTTCTTCCTGGTGTTATCCTGTCTTTGCAAGCTCAACATGCGGCTGTATCTCAGGTGTTTCTCTATTTCTTGATAGTGTGATATTCTACCTTTTTCCTGTGTCTAATTTTTTGTACGTCGTGCAGCTTATGCTGAAATGGAAAATCAGCATCGTGTTAGTCTAAGCGGATGTGAAAAACGGCCTGAACAATGTAGGCAGCAACTGGTAGAAGACTGGTCCTAGATCCTGTGTTCGGTTCCAGTCTGTCTTCCTGTTCTATGTTTTCACGCCAGTTACTCATCTCACTCTGCTGTACATGCGGATTTACAGAAACTAATATCAATAACTACAAAAGGAAGTAACTCATATAATGGTACATTTGTTAAATGTATTTGTCAGCTGAAGGGTCCTATTACAATTGAAACGTGTTACGCCGACCGGGGTGACCGAGCGGTTCTAGGCGCTACAGTCTGGAACTGCGCAACCGCCACGGTCGCAGGTTCGAATCCTGCCTCGGACGTGGATGTGTGTGATGTCCTTAGGTTAGTTAGGTTTAAGTAGTTCTAAGTTCTAGGGGACTGATGACCTCAGAAGTTAAGTCCCATAGCCATTGGAACCATTTGAAACGTGTTAATGATTCAAAAGAAAATCCTATTTAATACCCAAGTATAACCTTTACGAGAAGGGTATTTAAATCCATTGTCCTTAATAACAGAACAAATTTCATTTCCATTCGTATAGCACAGCTCAATATTTTGACATCCATGGTCTTCATTTTCCACAGTCATTGATGAGGGATATTTCTGAGACAGAGTAGTAACTTTACGTAATTTTTTGCGCTGTCCTAAATTTTACTTTCTGTATTTCTTCGACTAATTTTTAACATCAGAAAACCAGACACGCGACATTAGCCCTGATGAAGGATATTGAACGAAGGAATCGATTGTGTTGATAAAACAGATTACGCGAAAATCATGTAAAATAGTCTGGGAAACCATAGTAGCAGTGTGAATCTGAGATTTGAATCGAACTTGTACTAAACGTATGTTACCAGCGGAATAAATTGATCTGTTGTGTACGTTCAGTTTCCATTGTAGTTGTTGCGTACCCTCTTCAACTACAATATTATTTTCTGTTCTGCACGTTCAATTGTTATTGTACGTGTCGCGTATCCTGTATTACGATTTTCGTGGTAACTGGGATACCATGGGATTGTTGCTCACGCTGATTCAAGAGAACAGCATCTCTCACGTTGATTCATAAAATGCTTTCATTTTTAAAAAAAATAGCAATTCCTCCAGTCCTATATCTGCCTTCTTTTAACTTCTTTTCCACCTTCTTCATCTCAGAGTAGCCCTTATGAACTACTTCCTCAGTTATATGTTGTATACCGATATTTACCTTCCACGACAGTTTTACCCTCTGTAATTCCTTCTAGTACCAAAGAAATTACTCTCTGATGTACTAATATACGTCCCATCATCTTTTCCTTTCTTCTTATCAGTGCTCCCGCATATTCCTTACTTCACCGATTTTGTGGAGAATCTCCTCATTTGTTATGACTTGACATAATTTTCAAAATCTTTCTATAGTAGCATATCTCAGCCGCTTATTTTCCTTTCTTTTTTGGTTTTCCCACTGGCGATGATTCACACTCATTCTTCCTCTTTCAGCTGCTTCTTTTAACCTCTTTGCCTGTGCCATTCTATTTTATACGTCCTCCTTCGTTCATCTGTCACGCGTCACTTTCTTTCCAAGGCAGCAGAATTTTTTCGCCTCGGCTACTTCGTGGTCTTCAATTTTGATATTAATTTTATCGCTTATAACATTCCTGCTACTTCTCATTACTTTCGTCTCTCTTCGGTTTACTCTCGAGCCACATTCTATACTCATTAAACTCTTCACTCTATACAACAGTACCCGTCATTCTTCATTTTCACAGCGGATAGTAGTGTCATCAACGAATCAACTAATTGATACCCTAAAGCGAATTTTAATCCCACTGTTTAAACTTTCTTTCAGTTCCGTCATTGTTTCTTCGTTGCATAGACTGGACACTAGGGGAAACAGGCAGTACCCCAGTCTTACACCCTATCTAATCAGAGCGCTTCGTTCTTGGACGTCCAAGACCCTTATCACGATTTTCTTACAACGCTGTCATCTCGTATGACTGCTATAGGGTTAGCGGTGGCGGACCCACAGTGTGTTAAGCAGACGGTCAAACGACATGAAATCCAGTTACTCTGTTATTCACTCAAACGGAGGCTCTGCACTGCTAAGAAATTGCTTCTGGCGGTGGAAAGCAGCGAACAGCTTGGGCGGCGTCCACGAGAGCGAGCGGGTTTTGCGATCAGGAAATGCGCTGACTGGCTGGCCTGCAGCGCAAATGGGTCAGCGTGGGCAGTCGCCAGGCGCGGAGAGAGTGAAAGCTGTTGGACACGCCGACGGGAGAGTTCTGCGGCGTCGAAGCATGCATGGCACTGCATTGTTCGACGCAGTAGCCTACTGCAGTAATTTTTAGAGATGAAAATTACACTGTCCCTTCCGTTGTGTGTCGTATTTACAATAATAGTAACAGCCAACATGTAAATCGAACCTACGAACCCTAAAACCTACATTACTCTCCTTGTGCCATACATATCGTTACAAAGAGATGACAAAAGTCATGCGATACCTCCTAATATCGTGTCGGACGTCCTTTTGCCCTGTGTAGTGCAGCAGCTCGACGTGGCATGGACTCAAGTCGTTGGAAGTCCTGCTGTCTATACGTTGTTGTGGTCTTCAGTCCTGAGACTGGGTTGATGCAGCTCTCCACGCTACACTAACCTGTGCAAACTTCTTCATCTCCCAGTACCTACTGCAACCTACATCCTTCTGAATCTGCTTAGTATATTCATCTCTTGGTCTCCCTCTACGATTATTACCCTCCACGCTGCCCTCCAATACTAAACTGGTGATCCCTTGATACCTCAGAACATGTCCTACCAACCGATCCCTTCTTCTAGTCAAGTTGTACCACAAACTTCTCTTCTCCCCAATTCTTTTCAATACCTCCACATTAGTTACGTGATCCACCCATCTAACCTTCAGCATTCTTCTGTAGCACCACACTGCGAAAGCTTCTATTCTCTTCTTGTCCAAACTATTTATCGCCCATGTTTCACTTCCATACACGGCTACACTCCATACAAATACTTTCAGAAACGACTTCCTGACACTTAAATCTATACTCGATGTTAACAAATTTCTCTTCTTCTGAAACGCTTTACTTGCCATTGCCAGTCTACATTTTATATCCTCTCTACTTCGACCATCATCAGTTATTTTACTCCTCAAATAGCAAAACTCCTTTACTACTTTAAGTATCTCATTTCCCAATCTAATTCCCTCAGCATCACCCGACTTAATTCGACTACATTCCATTATCCTCGTTTTGCTTTTGTTGATGTTCATCTTATATCCGCCTTTCAAGACACTGTCCATTACGTTCAACTGCTCTTCCAAGTCCTGTGCTGTCTCTGACAGAATTACAATGTCATCTGCGAACCTCAAAGTTTTTATTTCTTCTCCATGGATTTTAATACCTACTTCGAATTTTTCTTTTGTTTCCTTTGCTGCTTGCTCAATATACAGATTGAATAACATCGGGGATAGGCTACAACCCTGTCTCACTCACTTCCCAACCACTGCTTCCCTTTCATGCCCCTCGACTCTTATAGCTGCCATCTGGTTTCTGCACAAATTGTAAATAGCCCTTCGCTCCCTGTATTTAACTCCTGCCACCTTCAGGATTTGAATGAGAGTATTCCAGTCAACATTGTCGAAAGCTTTCTCTGTGTCTACAAATGCTAGAGAAGTAGGTTTGCCTTTCCTTAATCTATTTTCTAAGATAAGTCGTATGGTCAGTATTGCCTCACGTGTTCCAATATTTCTACGGAATCCAAATAGATCTTCTCCGAGGTCGGCTTCTACCAGTTTTTCCATTCGTCTGTAAAGAATTCGCGTTTCTGTTTTGCAGCCGTAACTTATTAAACTGAAGTTCGGTAATTTTCGCATCCGTCAACACTTGCTTTCTTTGGGATTGGAATTATTATATTTTTCTTGTTGAAGTCTGAGGGTATTTCGCCTGTCTCATACATCTTGCTCACCAGATGGTAGAGTTCAGTCAGGACTGGCTATTCCAAGGCTATCAGTAGTTCTAATGGATTGTTGTAAACTACGGAGCCTTGTTTCGATTTAGGTCTTTCAGTTCTTTGTCATACTCTTCACGCAGTATCATATCTCCCATTTCATCTTTATCTACATCTCTTTCATTTGCATAATATTGTCCTCAAGTACATGGCCCTTGTACAGACCCTCTATATACTCCTTCCACCTTTCTGCATTCCCTTCTTTGCTTAGAACTGGTTCTCTTTTCTCCAAAGGTCTCTTTAATTTTCCTGTAGGCAGTAGCTATCTTACCCCTAGTGAGATAAGCCTCTACATTCTTACATTTGTCCTCTAGCCATCCCTGCTTAGCCATTTTGCACTTCCTGTCGATATCATTTTTGAGACGTTTGTATTCCATTTTGCCTACTTCATTTACTTCATTTTTATATTTTCTCCTTTCATCAATTAAATTCAATATTTCTCCTGTTACCCAAGGATTTCTACTAGCCCTCGTCTATCTACCTACTTGATCCTCTGGTGCCTTCACTACTTCATCCCTCAAAGCTACCCATTCTTCTTTTACTTTATTTCTTTCCCCCATTCCTGTCAACTGTTCCCTTATGCTCTCCCTGAAACTCTGTACGAGCTCTGGTTTACTCAGTTTATCCACGTCCCATATCCTTAAATTCCCACCTTTTCCCAGTTTCTTCAGTTTTAATCTACAGCTCATAATCAGTAGATTGTGGTCAGAGTCCACATCTGCCCCTGGAAATGTTTTACAATTTAAAACCTGGCTCCTAAATCTCTGTATTACCATTATATAATCTATCTGATACCTTCTAGTATCTCCAGGCTTCTTCCATGTATACAACCTTCTTTCATGACTCTTGAACCAAGTTTTAGCTATAATTAAGTTATACTGTGTGCAAAATTCTATCAGCGGCTTCCTCTTTCATTTCTTACCCCCAATCCATATTCACCTGCTACTTCTCTTCCTTTTCCTACTATCGAATTTCAGTCACCTAAGACTATTAAATTTTCGTCTCCCTTCGCTATCTGAATAATTTCTTTTATCTCATCATATATTTCATCAATTTCTTCATCTGCAGAGCTAGTTAGCATATCATACAGTTCATCAATTTCTTCGTCATCTGCAGAGCTAGTTGGCATATAAACTTGTGCTACTGTAGTAGGCGTGGGCTTCGTGTCTATCTTGGCCACTATAATGTGTTCACTGTGCTGTTTGTAGTAGCTTACCCGCACTTCTGTTTTTTTTATTCATTATTAATCCTACTCCTGCATTACCCCTATTTGATTTTGTATTTATAACCCTGTATTCACCTGACAAAAAGTCTTGTTCCTCCTGCCACCGAAATTCACTAATTCCCACTATATCTAACTTTAACCTATCCATTTTCCTTTTTAAATTTTCTAACCTACCTGCCCAATTAAGGGATCTGACATTCCACGCTCTGATCCGTGTCTATCCGTTCACATTCGCGAATGTGTTACCGGAGCAGGATTTTGTGCACGGACTGCCTTCTCGATTATGTCCCATAAATGTTCGATGGGATGCAAGTCGGGCAAATCGAGAGGCCGAATCATTTGCTCGAATTGTCATGAATGTGCTTCAAACCAATCGCGAACATTTGTGGTCCTGTGACTTGACGTAATGTCATCTATAAAAGGTCCATCATTGTTTGAGAACGTGAAGTCCACGAATGTAAATGGTCTCCAGGTTGCCGAACGTAACCATTTCCATTCAGTGATCGATTCAATTGAAGTAGATGACTCAGTAACCCATGACTTTTGGCACCTCGTTGTATGATATCTCTAATCGTTCTTACGCTGTTGTGATAGTCTGCCCAGCACTGTTCCGCAAAAAAGTACGTCGTAATGGAACAACGTTCAACATCTTACTAACACTTCTGCATCATCATCTACATCTACATCCATGCTCTGCAAATTGCTATGAAGTGCATGACACAGGGTACTTTCCTTTGCGCTATTTATCTGGGGTGCTTCCCATTCCATTCAGGTAAGGACCGCGGGAAGGTGACAGAATGGGTTGTTTTGTATTCTTATATACAATATTTAAAGCTCTTTCCTGAAACCTCTTTAAGTAGGCTTTCTAGGACTAGTTTTCATCTATTTTCAAGTGTTTGCTAGCATCTCTGTGGCACTATCACATGGATTAAGCTTACCTGTGATCAGCCAAACTGCCCTTCTTGTATATATTCAGTATCCACTGTTAGTTCTATTTTGTACACGTCTCACACTACTTTACAAAATTCTAGGATTGGATGCACGAGTGTTTTTTAAGCAATCATTTTTGTAGATTGCTTGCATTTCCCCTCCTGTTCTACCACTAAACGGAAGTCTGCCACCTGCTTCAGCAATAACCGAACCTACGTGACAGTTCGACTTTTAAAAATTAAGTGAACTGTTTGGTTATAAGTCTAGCAGCACGCATCCGAATTCCTTGTACATCTTTCTTTAATCTAAACGGGTATACAGTGTTTCATAGGAGGAAGGTCAATGTTCAGGCACATGACAGTAACGATCGTTCGAAGCAAAAATTCCAGCAAATATAGGCTCTAATGCATGCCTTAAGAGCTGTGGCCACTTGTTCATCTTTTCTACTGTGAAACTCACCTCTTCTACTGAACAAAAGCTCATAGCTCTTAAAGTATGCATTTTAGAGCCTATGTTTAATAGATTTTTTTCTTCGAATGATCGAACCCTAGCGCAGTACTCAAGACGTCTCCGCGCAGGAGGCAATACATTTAAAAGTATGCTATGTACCTCTTCCTTCTTTTTTATTTTATTTATTTATTTACTTCTTCTAATCATCGGTCTTCTGACTGGTTTGACGCAGCCCGCCATGAATTCCTCTCCTATGCCAGCTTCTTCATCTCAGACTAGCATTTGCAATCTACATCCTCAATTATTTGCTGAATTATTCTGTCTTCTTCTACAGCTTTTGCCCTCCACAGCTCCCTTTTTTACCATGGAAGTCATTCCCTGATGTCTTAACAGATGTCCAACTATCCTGTCCCTTCCCTGTCAGTGCTTTCCGCATATTTCCTTCCTTTCCGATTCTGCGCAGAACCTCCTCATTCCTTACCTTATCAGTCCACCTACTTTTCAACATTCGTCTGTAACACCACATCTCAGATGCTTCGATTCTCTCCTATTCCGATTTCCCAACATTCCGTGTTTCATTACCATACAATGCTGAGCTCCAAACGTACATTCCAACAGATTTCTTCCTCAAATTAAGGCCTGTTTGATACTATTAGAATTCTCTTGGCCAAGAATTCCCTTTCTGCCAATGCTAGTCTGGTTTTGATGTCCTCCTTAGTCCATCCATCATTGGTTATTTTGCTGCCAAGGTAGCAAAATTCCTTAACTTCATCTACTTCGTGACCATTAGTCCTGATGTTAAGTTTCTCGCTGTTCTCATTTCTGCTACTTCTCATTGCTTTCGTCTTTCATCGATTTAGTCTTAATCCATATTCTGTAGTCATTATACTGTTCATTACATTCAGCAGATCATGTATTTCTTCTTCACTTCTCCTCAGCATAGCAATGTCATCAGCTAATCTTATCATTGATATCCTTTCACCTTGAATTTCAATTTCACTCCTGAAGCTTCCCTTATTTAAATCATTGTTTCTCCGATGTACAGTTTCAACAGTAGAGGTGAAAGGGTACATCCCTGTCTTACACCGTTTTTAATCCGAACACTTCGTTCTTGGTCATCCACTCTTATTATTCCCTCTTGGATCTTGTACATATTGTTCTTGTGCAACGCAGCAAGCTCTTTATTCGCACGAAGTAATGGCCGCTATTGACAGGGGATCTCAAGTTGATTCCGTATTTCTAGATTTCCGGAAAGCTTTTGACACCGTTCCTCACAAGCGACTTCTAATCAAGCTGGGGGCCTGTGGAGTATCGTCTCAGTTGTGCGACTGGATTCGTGATTTCCTGTCAGGAAGGCCGCAGTTCGAAGTAATAGAAGGCAAATCATCGAGTGGAAGCTGAAGTGATATCAGGTGTTCCCCAGGGAAGCGTCCTGGGATCTCTGCTGTTCCTGATCTGTATAAATGACCTGGGTGACAATCAGAGCAGTTCTCTTAGGTTGTTCGCAGATGATGCTGTAATATACCGTCTAGTGGTCAAGGGGTAGCGTCTTTGAAAACGTCTTCGGTCCCGGGTTCGATCCCCGCCGCTGCCTAAATTTTGATAAATAATCAGCATTGGCGGCCGAAGACTTCCGGCATAAGAAGTCAGCCTTATTCTGCCAATGGCCTCGTCAAAGAGGGCGGAGGAGCGGATAGAGGTTCAGGGCACTCTCTTGTCCTAGGGGTGGGAAATTGCCCCTAAAGGCGGAAGAATCAGCAATGATCAACGACATGAGGATGCAGAAGGCAATGAAAACCACTGCATTAGACACGTAACGTGTATCCACAGGACATGTGGCCTGTAATTGAAGAAGTGTCATGATGATCTCTCCATTGGCAAAAGTTTCCGGAATATTCCCCCATTCGGATCTCCGGGAGGGGACTGCCAAGGGGGTGGTTACCATGAGAAAAAGATTGAATAATCAACGAAAGGATAACGTTCTACGAGTCGGGGCGTGGAATGTCAGAAGCTTGAACGTGGTAAGGAAACTAGAAAATCTGAAAAGGGAAATGCAAAGGCTCAATTTAGATATAGTAGGGGTCAGTGAAGTGAAGTGGAAGGAAGACAAGGATTTCTGGTCAGATGAGTATCGGGTAATATCAACAGCAGCAGAAAATGGTATAACAGTTGTAGGATTCGTTATGAATAGGAAGGTAGGGCAGAAGGTGTGTTACTGTGAACAGTTCAGTGACCGGGTTGTTCTAATCAGAATCGACAGCAGACCAACACCGACAACGATAGTTCAGGTATACATGCCGACGTCGCAAGCTGAAGATGAACAGATAGAGAGAGTGTATGAGGATATTGAAAGGGTAATGCAGTATGTAAAGGGGGACGAAAATCTAATAGTCATGGGCGACTGGAATGCAGTTGTAGGGAAGGAGTAGAAGAAAAGGTTGCAGGAGAATATGGGCTTGGGACAAGGAATGAAAGAGGAGAAAGACTAATTGAGTTCTGGAACAAGTTTCAGCTAGTAATAGCGAATACCCTGTTCAAGAATCACAAGAGGAGGAGGTATACTTGGAAAAGGCCGGGAGATACGGGAAGATTTCAATTAGATTACTTTATGGTCAGACAGAGATTCCGGAATCAGATACTGGACTGTAAGGCGTACCCAGGAGCAGATATAGACTCAGATCACAATATAGTAGTGATGAAGAGTAGGCTGAAGTTCAAGACATTTGTCAGGAAGAATCAATACGCAAAGAAGTGGGATACGGAAGTACTAAGGAATGACGAGATACGTTTGAAGTTCTCTAACGCTATAGATACAGCAATAAGGAATAGCGCAGTAGGCAGTACAGTTGAAGAGGAATGGACATCTCTAAAAAGGGCCATCACAGAAGTTGGGAAGGAAAACACAGGCACAAAGAAGGTAGCTGCGAAGAAACCACGGGTAACAGAAGAAATACTTCAGTTGATTGATGAAAGGAGGAAGTACAAACATATTCCGGGAAAATCAGGAATACAGAAATACAAGTCGCTGAGGAATGAAATAAATAGGAAGTGCAGGGAAGCTAAGACGAAATGGCTGCAGGAAAAATGTGAAGACATCGAAAAAGATATGATTGTCGGAAGGACAGACTCAGCATACAGGAAAGTCAAAACAACCTTTGGTGACATTAAAAGCAACGGTGCTAACATTAAGAGTGCAACGGGAATTCCACTGTTAAATGCAGAGGAGAGAGCAGATAGGTGGAAAGAATACATTGAAAGCCTCTATGAGGGTGAAGATTTGTCTGATGTGATAGAAGAAGAAACAGGAGTCGATTTACAAGAGATAGGGGATTCAGAATTAGATCGGAATTTAAAAGAGCTTTGGAGGACTTACGGTCAAATAAGGCAGAAGGGATAGATAACATTCCATCAGAATTTCTAAAATCATTGGGGGGAAGTGGCAACAAAACGACTTTTCACGTTGGTGTGTAGAATATATGAGTCTGGCGACATGCCATCTGACTTTCGGAAAAGCATCATCCACACAATTCCAAAGACGGCAAGAGCTGACAAGTGCGAGTATTATCGCACAATCAGCTTAACAGCTCATGCATCGAAGCTGCTTACAAGAATAATATACAGAAGAATGGAAAAGAAAATTGAGATTGCGCTAGGTGAAGATCAGTTTGGCTTTAGGAAAAGAAAAGGGACGAGAGAGGCAATTCTGACGTTACGGCTAATAATGGAAACAAGGCTAAAGAAAAATCAGGACACTTTCATAGGATTTGTCGACCCGGAAAAAGCGTTCGACAATATAAAATGGTGCAAGCTGAAAAAAGTAGGGGTAAGCTATAGGGAGAGACGGGTCATATACAATATGTACAACAACCAAGAGGGAATAATAAGAGTGGACGATCAAGAACGAAGTGCTCGTATTAAGAAGGGTGTAAGACAAGGCTGTAGCCTTTCGCCCCTACTCTTCAATCTGTACATCGAGGAAGCAATGATGGAAATAAAAGAAAGGTTCAGGAGTGGAATTAAAATACAAGGTGAAAGGATATCAATGATACGATTCGCTGATGACATTGCTATCCTGAGTGAAAGTGAAGAAGAATTAAATGATCTGCTGAACGGAATGAACAGTCTAATGAGTACACTGTATGGTTTGAGAGTAAATCGGAGAAAGACGGAGGTAATGAGAAGTAGTAGAAATGAGAACAGCGAGAAACCTAACATCAGGATTGATGGTCACGAAGTCAGTGAAGTTAAGGAATTCTGCTACCTAGGCAGTAAAATAACCAATGACGGACGGAGCAAGGAGGACATCAAAAGCAGACTCGCTATGGCAAAGAAGGCATTTCTGGCCAAGAGAAGTCTACTAATATCAAATCCCGGCCTTAATTTGAGGAAGAAATTTCTGAGGATGTACGTCTAGAGTACAGCATTGTATGGTAGTGAAACATGGACTGTGGGAAAACCGGAACAGAAGAGAATCGAAGCATTTGAGATGTGGTGCTATAGACGAATGTTGAAAATTAGGTGGACTGATAGGGTAAGGAATGAGGAGGTTCTATGCAGAATCGGAGAGGAAAGGAATATGTGGAAAACACTGATAAGGATAAGGGACAGGATGATAGGACATCTGCTAAGACAAGAGGGAATGACTTCCATGGTACTAGAGGGAGCTGTAGAGGGCAAAAATTGTAGAGGAAGACAGAGATTGGAATACGTCAAGCAAATAATTGAGGACGTAGGTTGCAAGTGCTACTCTGAGATGAAGAGGTTAGCACAGGAAAGGAATTCGTGGCGGGCCGCATCAAACCAGTCAGTAGACTGATGACCAAAAAAAAAAAAAGGTCAACCGAAGACCAGTATCAGTTGCAAAGCGATTCAGAAAAGATAGCTGTATGGTGTGGCAGGTGGCAGTTGACGCTAAATAACGAAAAGTGTGAGGTGATCCACATGAGTTCCAAAAGAAATCCGTTGGAATTCGATTACTCGATAAATAGTACAATTCTCAAGGCTGTCAATTCAACTAAGTACCTGGGTGTTAAAATTACGAACAACTTCAGTTGGAAAGACCACATAGATAATATTCTGGGGAAGGCGAGCCAAAGGTTGCGTTTCATCGGCGGGACACTTAGAAGATGCAACAAGTCCACTAAAGAGACAGCTTACACTACACTCGTTCGTCCTCTGTTAGAATATTGCTGCGCGGTGTGGGATGCTTACCAGGTGGGATTGACGGAGGACATCGAAAGGGTGCAAAAAAGGGCAGCTCGTTTTGTATTATCACGTAACAGGGGAGAGACTGTGGCAGATATGATACGCGAGTTGGAATGGAAGTCATTAAAGCAAAGACGTTTTACGTTGCGGCGAGATCTATTTACGAAATTTCAGTCACCAACTTTCTCTTACATAGGTAGGAATGATCATCAAAATAAAATAAGAGAAATCAGAGCTCAAACAGAAAGGTATAGGTGTTCGTTTTTCCCGCTCGCTGTTCGGGAGTGGAATGGTAGAGAGATAGTATGATTGTGGTTCGATGAACCCTCTGCCAAGCACTTAAATGTGAATTGCAGAGTAATCATGTAGATGTAGTTGTAGATGTAGATTGTATATTACCAATCGCTCCCTATAGCTCACCTCTGTTTTTCTCAGAATTTCGAACATCTTACATCATTTTACACTGTTGAAAGCTTTCTCCAGGTCGACAAATCCTATGAACGTGTCTTGATTTTTCTTCAGTCTTTTTTCCATTATCAACCACAACGTCAGAATTGGTTGTCTGATAGCTTTACCTTTCCTAAAGCCAAACTGATCGTCATCCAACACATCCTCATTTTTCTTATTCATTCATGGATGCATGAGCTACGATAGTTCTCGCACTTGTCAGTTCTTGCAGTCTTCGAAATTGTGTGGATAATATTTTTTCGAAAGTCAGTTGGTATGTCACCAGACTTATACATTCTGCATGCTAGTGTGAATAGTAATTTTCTTGTCACTCCCCCAATGATTTTAGAAATACTGATGGAATGTTATCTACCTCTTCTGTCTTATTTGATCTACGTCATCCAAAGTTCTCTTAAATTCTGATTCTAATACTGGTCCTCTATCTTTTCTAAATAGACTTCTGTTTATTCTTCTATCACAGCAGACATATCTTTCCCCTCGTAGAGGCCTTCAATGTACTCTTTCCAGCTATCCGCTTTCTCCTCTGCATTAAACAGTGGAATTCCTGTTGCGTTCTTAATGTTACCACCCTTGCTTTTAATTTCACCGAAGGTAGTTATGATTTTCTTATATGCTGAGCCAGTCCTTCCAAGAATCATTTCTTTTTAGATTTCTTCGCGTTTTCCATGCGGCCATTTCGTCTTAGCCTCCCTGCACTTCCTATGTATTTCATTCCTTAGCGACATGTATTTCTGTATTCCTGAATTTCTCTGAACGTTTTGTAATTCCTTCTTTCATCGAGCAACTGAAGTATTTCTTTTGTTACCCTTGATTTCTTCGCAGCTGCTTTCTTTGTGCCTATGTTTTTATTTCCAACTTCTACGATTTCCCTTTTGATAGATGCCCCTTTCTCTTCAGCTGTACTGCCTGCTAAACTACTCCTTATTGCAGTATCTATAGCCTTACAGAACATCAAGTGTATCTCCTTATGACTTAGTAGTTATGTATCCCACTTCTTTGCGTATTGATTCTTCCTGACTAATCTCTTGAACTTTAGCCTACTCTTCATCACTACTACATTTCCATCTGAGTCTGTATCTACTCCTGGGTACGCCTTACAATCCAGTATCTGATTTCAGAATCTGTGTCTGACCATGATGTAATTTAACTGAAATCTTTCCGTATCACCCGGTCTCTTCTAAGCATACTTCCTCCTTTTGTGATTCTTGAAGAGAGTATTCGCTCTTACTTGAGGAAATTTATTATGGAACTCAATTAGTCTTCCTCCTCTTGCATTCCTTGTCCCAACCGAATATTTTCCTGTAATTTTTTTCTCCTACTCCTTCCCCGACAACTGCATTCCTGTCCTCCGTGACTATCAGATTTTCATCTCCCTTAATGTACTGTATTACTCTTTCAGGATCCTCAAATACGTTATCTCTTCATATTCAGCTTCTGACATCGCTTGTATACCTGAACTATCGTTGTCAGCGTTGGTTCGCTGCCGATTCTGATAGGAACAACCCTATCACTGAACTGTTCACAGTACCACTCTTTGCCCTACCTTCCTATTCATAACGAATTCTACTCCCGTTATACCATTTACTGCTGCTGTTGATATTACGCTATACTCTTTTTACCAGAAATCCTTGTCTTCTTTCCATTTCACTTCAGCGACCCCTACTATACCTAGATTGGCCTCACTCGCAGAAACTTTTCCTTTTATTGATCAAACAATCAACCTCCCCTTCGGCAGTCGCCTCCCGGAGATCCGAATAGGTGACTACTACGGAATCTTTTGCCAATGGAGAGATCATCATGCCACTTCTACATTTCAGTCCACATGTCGTGTCTTTAATGCAGCCCTTTCAGTTGTCTTCTGCATCTTCATGCCGTTGATCATTGTTGATTCTTCCGCCTTAAGGGGCAGTTTCCCTCCCCTAGGACAAGAGAGTGCCCTGAACGTCTGTCCGCTCGTCCGCCCTCTTTGACAAGGCCATTGGTAGAATGAAATTGACTTCTTATGCTGAAAGTCTTCGGCCGCCAATGCCGATTATTAATCAAAATTCAAACGGTGGCGGGTTTAGAACCCGGGCCGAGTATGGTTTGATTATTAATCAAAGACTTTACTCCAACACCACGTGTTGAAGTAGTGATGTGCACTACTTAGTCAATATCGAGAAAATAGCAAAGAATTTTCACGCGACTATTATGTAACTGTACTTAGGTACCAGAGGTTAGAAGTAATGGTGGTCAAGTGCTTAGCGTTCGAGCTACATAAGAACGATTGGATATGAGGGAGCAGTTCGACTCACGCTCATATTAAATTTTTACTCTATATTTTCTCATCAGTGGTCGTATTATTTAAGTCATATGACATTTGTGAGGTAATAAAATTTTTAAAAAACCACCTGTATTCGCATGAAGTTTTAGTCAATTTCTTAATATTTGACTATTTATTATTTTTAATCAAATTTATTTATTAGACCAAGCGTATTTCTAACCATCCACAAGTAAACGAAGAAAAGCACAGAGTTTTCCTGAAAATGTGTGCCTGTCGTGATCGAGTTGCAGACACTGAGCTAGGCCCCATTAGGAGTTAGCCTGCGTAGCGGTGAGACATAGCTAATGTAGTCAGAACGAGTAGTGTAGATTCAAATTTTTAGAATGTCACAGAATTTACACGTATACTAAAAAAATGGAGGTTTGAGCGGGAGTCGGCAGGCCGCCACAGATGCGTCATTTATACGAAGCCCGAACGCTAACCATTTTACCAACATGAACCCTGGCTTGTGGGCCCTATGCACGGACACATAAGTGACTTGATTGACTCGTAAAATTTCTCTTGCAATTTTCTTGGGATTGACAGAGAAGTGTACCTTACTACTTGCTCGTTATGTTGTTTTGATGGGCTACTAAAAGTGTACAAAGTTTGAAGTTATCCGTTATCCCAGCGGCGTGGCCTCCCCTTGTCAGAGACGGAAAGACATCGCCATTTGTACTGGAATGTAAATACAGTGGCATGAGTGTACTGGGGAAACACAAGGTGACGTGCATCCATTTGTCGTTATTAATGACTTTCCTATAGAAAGCGTGAGGAGATTATCTCCCTGGGCGAGAGCTGTTATATGTACAATGTTTTATTCACAGTTTCTACCAGATTTGCGTTAGGGTGATGAAGAATATTCATAGACTCCTCCCTGAAAATAGGTTCTTTGGTAAAAAAACGGATTTATGCAACTAACCGTATTTGTTTCTTCAAGACAATCAAATTTAAAATTGGAATGCCTCTTTTTACGCAGTGATGTTAGTAAAACAAGTCTCATTATGTATGAATACGAGCCGCCATTTTACTCAATGCTGATGTGGATTCCACAAAGTTGAGAAGTGTTACTTTATAGGGAGTAAGCGAAGTAATGGTACGGCACTTTCGGCAACAAACTGTAGTTTCCTAGCGCACTACAAGTCGACCCAAACCTATCACCTGCTACAAGTGAGATAATATGATCGTTCCACTTATGACACCTATGATATGGACTCTTATCTACTTGTTCAGCACTAGTATCTCCAGTATAAGTTTTTTAACAGTGTAGTGTTCTTCTTACTTTCTTGAATGCATAAGTTACATTTATATGTTTTCAGATCTAGTTGCAATTTTCACACAAGCCTGAGATTTTGTCAGTATCCGTATTACTGCAACTTCATTCCGATAGAACATCCCTATTGACAATCACAGAACGGTCATAGTCAAAGACTGCAAGTAAAGCCAGCAGTTATGACATTAGTACATACAGGATATCCTTCTCACCTTGATCATCCCAAAAAGCTATTATCCAGAAGCAAAATAAAAAATGATGAAGCAAATGTTTAACTACCAGATGGACATAAAACAGCATAATTGTCTCTCTAGTATGTTTTTTATTCTATAATCCACTTTCCCCATTCATAAACGTATCTCAGTGCACTATCCAAAGAAACATTACCCTAATTGTAAACGTAACACGTGAGTGACTTTGACTCTCATGTACAATTACACAGAGCAGGTACCAGCGGTAAAGAAACTTTCCACTTGCTGGACTTGGCAGCAGACAAATGGAAAAACAACGAAAATTCGCATCGGTAATTCAGTCAATCGTCTGAAGTTGAAGGTTTACGTGAGAACAACGTACGCCAACGATGATAAGGTAGAAATACATTATATTGCTCAAAAGAAGTACCGTACTGTGTTGTATATACCCCTGTTGTAAACAAGAAAACATTATTGCTATTACTGTTCAGCTAACTTACATCATGCTTATACGAGTAGAATTTATTGGAGTAGCATTTATATGTGTAGTATTCCTTTTAGTGTACATTCTACTCACGCAGATCTCCAACTGGATACGGCTGAATAACCTGTGTGCATTTTCCTTGTATTTCGATTTGTTTATTGTTGGGTCCGGTTGTCTAATGGAAAAGTGTGTACCTGAGAACCAAGAGGTCGCGAGATCGAATCCCGATTGGACCACAGAAATTTTCAGTCCGACTTAAGTCTAGCCCTCACCTCTGAACGATGTGAAAAGTTGCCAGAGGTCTTCATGCGGTTCTGATTCCGTGTTAAGCTGCAGATCCTCTTACACGGTTGGATAACTGGGTTAGATCAGGGAAACGCGAAACGCAACTTTCCAAAGTGCCGTCCCGTTGAAAGACTTGCTCTAGGCCAGTGAGCCGCACGATATACACTCCTGGAAATGGAAAAAAGAACACATTGACACCGGTGTGTCAGACCCACCATACTTGCTCCGGACACTGCGAGAGGGCTGTACAAGCAATGATCACACGCACGGCACAGCGGACACACCAGGAACCGCGGTGTTGGCCGTCGAATGGCGCTAGCTGCGCAGCATTTGTGCACCGCCGCCGTCAGTGTCAGCCAGTTTGCCGTGGCATACGGAGCTCCATCGCAGTCTTTAACACTGGTAGCATGCCGCGACAGCGTGGACGTGAACCGTATGTGCAGTTGACGGACTTTGAGCGAGGGCGTATAGTGGGCATGCGGGAGGCCGGGTGGACGTACCGCCGAATTGCTCAACACGTGGGGCGTGAGGTCTCCACAGTACATCGATGTTGTCGCCAGTGGTCGGCGGAAGGTGCACGTGCCCGTCGACCTGGGACCGGACCGCAGCGACGCACGGATGCACGCCAAGACCGTAGGATCCTACGCAGTGCCGTAGGGGACCGCACCGCCACTTCCCAGCAAATTAGGGACACTGTTGCTCCTGGGGTATCGGCGAGGACCATTCGCAACCGTCTCCATGAAGCTGGGCTACTGTCCCGCACACCGTTAGGCCGTCTTCCGCTCACGCCCCAACATCGTGCAGCCCGCCTCCAGTGGTGTCGCGACAGGCGTGAATGGAGGGACGAATGGAGACGTGTCGCCTTCAGCGATGAGAGTCGCTTCTGCCTTGGTGCCAATGATGGTCGTATGCGTGTTTGGCGCCGTGCAGGTGAGCGCCACAATCAGGACTGCATACGACCGAGGCACACAGGGCCAACACCCGGCATCATGGTGTGGGGAGCGATCTCCTACACTGGCCGTACACCACTGGTGATCGTCGAGGGGACACTGAATAGTGCACGGTACATCCAAACCGTCATCGAACCCATCGTTCTACCATTCCTAGACCGGCAAGGGAACTTGCTGTTCCAACAGGACAATGCACGTCCGCATGTATCCCGTGCCACCCAACGTGCTCTAGAAGGTGTAAGTCAACTACCCTGGCCAGCAAGATCTCCGGATCTGTCCCCCATTGAGCATGTTTGGGACTGGATGAAGCGTCGTCTCACGCGGTCTGCACGTCCAGCACGAACGCTGGTCCAACTGAGGCGCCAGGTGGAAATGGCATGGCAAGCCGTTCCACAGGACTACATCCAGCGTCTCTACGATCGTCTCCATGGGAGAATAGCAGCCTGCATTGCTGCGAAAGGTGGATATACACTGTACTAGTGCCGACATTGTGCATGCTCTGTTGCCTGTGTCTATGTGCCTGTGGTTCTGTCAGTGTGATCATGTGATGTATCTGACCCCAGGAATGTGTCAATAAAGTTTCCCCTTCCTGGGACAATGAATTCACGGTGTTCTTATTTCAGTTTCCAGGAGTGTATAATAATAATAATTGTTATTATTATTACTGCCAACGCCAGCAAGTGGACGAGTTCCGTTAGTGCTGGTAACTGTTCTGTGTCCTTGTACATGAGACTCAAAGTCACTTACATAATAAATAACGTCGTGATTATTTGAATGGTACACTGTGATATGTTTCTGAACAGGTGTTGAGGAGAGATTGTGGACTATCGAATGAGAAACACGGGATGTTATTAGAAAAGTTCTGTTTTTCATATCTCTGTTACGAACAAACTTACAAGAAAGGAATCCATGCTGGTTAGTGTCCTCGTCGTAAACAAACAACCTTCGCCACTGCTATAATTGTCTAAGAAAATGTAATACGGTAATTACAAAAGGTCTCAATATGGATCTAATGGCTCTAAGCACTATGGAACACATCTGAGGTCTTTAGTCCCATGGACTTACAACTACTTAAACCTAACTAACCTACGGACATAACACACATCCATGCCCGAGGCAGGATTCGAACCTGCGACCATAGCAGAGGCGCGTTTCCCGACTGAAGTGCCTAGAACCGCTGGGCCACAGCGGCCGGCCAAAAGGTCTCAAGAATGAATCTTTCACACTGCTGTCGAGTGTCTGCTGTTTCAAGCTTCCTAGTAGATTAAAACTTTGTGTTGAGGCGGGACTCAAACCTGGATCCTTGCTTTTCGCGGGCAAAGCTCTTACCGGCTGAGAGATCTCAAGACCCGTCTGACGGCTGTCCTTCACAGCCCCACTTTTACCAATTCTTCTCTCCTACTTGTCCAATCTTCACACAAATTCTCCTGCGTAGCTTGCTCGAAGAGCTTTCGTGGAAGAAAGGTTGCTGAGGTGAAATGGCCTAGCCACAGCGGAAGTGACTCTTTTTGCAGCCTGAATTTTTCACTCTGCAGCGAAGTGTGCGCTGTTTTGAAATACAGGGTCTCGGCTTCGAGCCAAGTTCTATCACATAATTTTACTCTGTCAGGATTTTCATTACAAAAAGTACTCAATAACTGTACAACACAACAAGCACTCACTCCGTCTTCAGGCCTACCAGGAGCATCCGACCGCCGTGTCATCCTCAGTGTAGGATGCAGGTAGGAGGGGCGTGAGGTCAGCACACCGCTCTCCCGGTCGTTATGATGGTATTCTTGACCGAAGCCGCTACTGTACGGTCGAGTAGCTCCTCAATTGGCATCACGACGCTGAGTGCACCCCCATAAATGGTAACAGCGCATGGTGGCCTCGATGGTCACCCATCCAAGTGCCGACCACGCCCGACAGCGCTTCGGTGATCTCAGGGGAACCGGTGTATCCACTGCGACAAGGCCGTTGCCCGCAACACAACAAGAGTATCTCAAATACCTAAAAGGGCGAACTGTGGACGAGTTGGGGAAAAAATCACCAGGAAAAGCGCAGCATGTGAAGTACTGAATATTTATCATAAAAATACTACGACTGGGCAATGACTGCGATGCCAGCCGATCGTGTCTTCCTCTGCCTAAATCAGTGAATGAAATTTCTTATGTGTTACAGAGATATTATTTATGATGATTAAAAAGTGTAGTTCTAGGTTAAATCAGCGATGGTGATAATGACATTCTGCACTTGTTTCCTTTTACAAAAATAATCTTTCTTTTCGTAAGTTTGTTCATTATATTTATTTTCTACGTACTTTTCTACCCCTTAATAGTGTCTCAAAAACGTTTGTCTTCATATAGGCTGTACAGTAGGCTTTGAGGGTCACTTTCTAGAACTTATTCAACACAAACGATGCATCTTCGGTCTATTAGCATGAAAGAAACTAGAATGAACGGTATGGAATCCATGTGTATGAGAGGTGGCATGCCACTCTCTCACTCTGACAACGTTGTCAGTCAGATTAACTTTCATATTTTAGGACATGACATGTTCCCCAGTACTACATTTTCTATGTGTGTTTAATGACTTTTTCTACATGAGGAATTTGTGGGCAGACTTCTTTTGTAACTGCATATGAAACCCATAGAGAGCTTGTGGCAAGGGGAGGGGTGGGGGCTGTAGTGGAGGTAATCAAGAACAGAGAGCGAGATAAACTAGGGGGCCATTAATGCTGAGCGCAGCAATCTGGCTGTGTGAGTGATTCTGGGAAACAGTGATAATTGATTCTTACCTGTAGAGACTTCCAGCCGAAGCCCTGTCCTCCTTCCTCGTAGTACCAGGCAGCAGGGTGCCAGTTCACAAAACATTATACCCAGGCCAGACACCAGTCCGTCACAGAAGGCGGCTGGACGGTTCAAATGATTCAAATGGCTCTCAGCACTATGAGACTTAACTTCTGAGGTCATCAGTCCCCTAGAACTTAGAACTACTTAAACCTAACTAACCTAAGGACATCACACACACCCATGCCCGAGGCAGGATTCGAACCTCCGACCGTAGCGGTCGCCCGATTGCAGACTGTAATGCCTAAAACCGCTCGGCCACCCCGGCCGGCACGGCTAGATGGTTGGAACTGGTTGGAGGATACCATTTAAGAGAGAGCTGTAAACTGAGCTTTTGTGCAAAAGGTAGGAAGGTCATAAATGTGCATTCTCATGTTACAAGCAGGGACGGTACAGACTGTGGCTGGCGTACATGTCTAGTGGAGGTGAGAGACTGTGGTCCTGTTTAGGTATGTGTTTTTTGCCAAAACATTGCCATGCTTATTATAAGAACGACGCCTCCTTAGTTTAAAAATCTTCTTTTTTTTTTTTTTTTTTTTACAAGAGAGACTTGGAGTCGCTAATTGGCTCCTCTCAGGATCTACAATGTGGAGGCTTTCTTCCACAGCATGGGGACCCTGGTGCTGTTGCTAGATTGGTTACCTGGCCAGCAGAACAGTCGAGAGGAGAGATTCAATGAGTAGAATAGCTTGACTGCTTTGCGCAGTGTGGGGGCGGTTTTTGGTTTGCTAATTCAGCTCCTGTGCTGAGACTTGGTGGAAAGTGAGGTGATTCTTCGTGTGCTTCGTCTTCTCGCCCTCTCCTGGTGGAGAAATTCAGGTCTTTCCCTAGTGGGAGAGACTTGTCGTCTGAATCCTGGGATGGACTAAGATCCTGTGGCAGTTCCCAACTCTACTGTCAGCAGAACTGCGTATCATCTTGGACATATCGTCACGATGGTGATGAGGGTGAATTTATTCATCCTGAGTTAGCCATCTGACGTTTGGCAATCCCGGCACGCAGTGTTCTGCCTGTGAGTCAGATTGGTTTGGCCAGACCAGCGAATGGGTGCACCTCACACTGAAAATCTGTCAGGATTTCAGGGCTCTGATAATGATATTTCCCACAATCCGATAACCAGAACGCTAGACCGAGTATTTCACATATTTTTGTGGACATGTCAGAACTGTGCGGCTGGTCCCGGTTGAGGTTCGAGTCCTCCCTCGGGCATGGATGTGTATGTTTGCCCTTAGGATAATTTAGGTTAAGTAGTGTGTAAGCTTAGGGACTGATGACCTTAGCAGTTAAGTCGCATAAGATTTCACACAATTTGAACATGTCAGAAAATTACAGCTGCCGTTTGAATCAAGGTGAAATGGTGAAGTACTGCCGCACTGGTGTAGAGTTGTTAACTGATATTCACAGCTTCCTCTTTTCAGATGAAGTTTGTGGTATAGTTGATCATATTTGATTCCGTTTAAATAGAATCGGGCCTCGCAGTGGATTCATGCAAACAAAGTTAGATTGCGCTGTAAAAGGGATTAATTCAGAGGAGAATTTGTACTGCTTCCACGCAAATGTGTGCTTTGCCCATCAAACAGCATTCATTATCTAATTTGTGTTTGTTATTTTTGTGTAACATCTGTCAGCTAGTTGTAGTTACTAAATGTTTAATAAATCTTGTGTTCAATTAAATACTCCGCTGTTATTCATATTCCCTATGCTATTCACTGTTTTTATATTATTGTGGTGGTACACGAATAGCTTCACTCAGACATGTATTCAAGATTAAAGCGAGCGATAGCTTGCAAGTACTAATTCAAAATTAAGTAGAAAAATAAAATAAGCGTAAGATTCATCAGTACATTTACAGGAAGCATAAATCAGAAGACAGGAGTGGAATACTTTTTACTGCTTGTATCTGTGGCAACGGACGTTCTTCAAGCACTGGAAAAGTTGGTACTGCTCTGGATACGAAGAAGTTGGTGATACTGTGGTTACGAAGCCCTGTTACAGCTGCACAATCCTTCCATGACTCACTGCCGCTGTTTCCGTGAGGCCTGCAGCCGTTTAGCAGATGTCTCGAGACACGCACTGCTTTGTCTGCGTGAACAAAGCACACCTTGGCCGTCTTTTCACAATTCCACGGTCTTACGTACAACTACTTTCCGAGTCTCAAGTGCCAACTGTTCTTAAATAAAATTAGATTCATTATTCCATCCTAGCGCAAGATGTATTAACGCCAAAATGGACGTAGTGTGTAAAATAGTTCTTCTGATCAATTATCAACCATTTAAATTTGCCCATTAAAATTTTAAATTACAGAACAGAAAATTTAATGATCGTAATGGATATTACAAGTAACGCGACTTGTAGCAAAAGTAATCGATGAGTAAACACGGCAAAGAGTCATTATAAATTTACATTCAATTACGTAGTTTTATTTTGCCGTTATCAGTGGAAAACTATTATTCTCTTTAACTGTTAACACGCATTCGTATTTTTCATGGTAGTTACATGTAATAGAGTGTCACGTTGACAACATTGAACAGCCTCCTGCAGAAAATAAATATAAGTATTTTTCTTGACCCTAATACAAGAATTTACTTCGCTTAACAATACCAAAGCTTTTTAAGGCAGTCGTATGCCTAAGTATGAAAATGAAACTACGACGGCATGATACCTTATTTAAACTATAAACGGATACCAACAAGATAACACTGCATAATTTAACACAATTTTTGCGCAACTAACTACTTATAAATATTTTATCTTGGAGTACCTAGTACTGTACGGAAGTGCAGTGAGCAAAAAGTTTCTTGTGATAGTTGTATGAAACTATACTGATTTTTATATTACAACTGTCAGTATTACAAAATTCGTAGCAGTAAGTGAAGGAGATGCTGTGCTATTACTTTTGCTACAGAATACCTTGTTTTAAATGTGCCCTTAGAAAGAATCAGAAATATGTATGTCCAAATAAAAAGTCTATCTCACAACAAATTTTACGTGAAGGCTACATTTCAAACGTCTAATTGTTATGAGACTACGCCAGAAAACATACAAAGAACTGACAGAAAACATTTGTCATCATCATTTATACACATGAATACATGGTGTCTGTTCTTTTCATGCATGGGCACGTGAAGGCGTTAAATAGCTTTATTATTGCGAAGTGAAGTAAATTTCTGTACGAGGATCAAGAAAAATACTAACATTTATTCTCTGCAGAAGCCTGTTAAGTCCCAATGCAACTGATCTCATGAGTTCCTTCCCGTGCCTTTCCTTTCTCCCCTCTCGGCCTTCAGTTTACAAAATTATTTATATAGTCATGCGCATGGTACTTTGTGCCATAAATTAAGGCATTATATTACCTGTGTTAGCGAAATACATTCATGATGTAGTGCTGACTGCAGCTTCCATAAAACACACACATACACACACACACACACACACACACACACACACACACAATCACACACACACACACACACAAAGAAGATATTTTTTACAGTGTTTTGTCTCATTACTGAACAATAATAACGGGGAAAATTCCTCCTGTGCTCTCATAGAAATTTATTTCAATAGACTCCACATCTTACAGAACGCCTGCCGAAATATCGGTGGCTGTCGACGACGCTATTTCAACCTTGTATACGCCTTGTATACACCCTAAGGAACGAAGGTCTCACACGATTTAGAAATTTTGTGATATATTAAAACTGTATACTAGACTAGAACACCGAGACTATTGCCTATTAGGAGCATTGTTGCTAATGACTGATCTATCCAGGCCGACCTCACGATTACGTCATCCTCTCCGTGGGTGGCAGGTGTGTAAGGACAGTTTGTACAGAAAAGAATTTTAATTCAGACGATTATCAGGAGGCATTTCAAGCCCAAGTAATACGGTGTCCTGTAACGTGATCAAAGTTCTACCAAACAACCAATAATATGAACCTAAAAAAGGTCGATAGACGCCTTCTGAGTTACTCAGTACTTAGATGATGGGGATGAATATTAAATACATATGTGAAAACGAACTTCACACTCAGGTTTCTAGAAGAATGTTATCACGTTATCATCCTCCATAACTGAAGTCACTAATGCAGGCTTGTGCAATTGGTCTTGAATCAGAGGTAGCAAGATCGGTTTTTCATGGTGGTGGAGATTTTCATCGGCAGAATTTGGCCAGTAACGGGAGGGAAGCAGATTTGATCAAGTAACTTCCCGTTTGAATTCTAAAGCTCTCCACTGTGTCTCTAAAACTGCGGTAATAGAACACTGTTACTGATTATCCACCAATCGGTCTAGGCTGTAGCCCCCTTGATATAATTAGAGTGGAGTAGGTTTCGTGACAGCACCAGAACGTCGGCTAACTCATCCTCCTCACCGTCATTAGTAATGTAAGTACTTCATTATGCTGTACACGCGTTCATCAAAGTGACCTACTCTAACCACAAGAAATTAACTCATACTTCAAGGAGTAACGGCGCCGGCTACCTGAATAAGCAGCTGAGCAGCAAGTCGTATACTCCTAGCTCACTCATTTGTTACATAGTTTAATTCTTAATTTCTTTGCGTGTTTTTGGTACTTGCACTGTTTAATTCATAAATTTCGGGCGTATTATAGTATTTGAGAGTTGTAGCATCGCGTTTTAGTACCTGAATAGTGTAAATTCGCGTAGTCGTGTGTCTACTGTTTTGTTTTGAACGGCCAGTGTCGGTTGGTCGCAGTCAGTGTGCTCCCTGCCGCCGTTGGATAAGCAGCTGAGCAGCAAGTCGTATACTCCTAGCTCACTCATTTGTTACATAGTTTAATTCTTAATTTCTTTGCGTGTTTTTGGTACTTGCACTGTTTAATTCATAAATTTCGGGCGTATTATAGTATTTGAGAGTTGTAGCATCGCGTTTTAGTACCTGAATAGTGTAAATTCGCGTAGTCGTTTGTCTACTGTTTTGTTTTGAACGGCCAGTGTCGGTTGGTCGCAGTCAGTGTGCTCCCTGCCGCCGTTGGATAAGCAGCTGAGCAGCAAGTCGTATACTCCTAGCTCACTCATTTGTTACATAGTTTAATTCTTAATTTCTTTGCGTGTTTTTGGTTCTTGCATTGTTTAATTCATAAATTTCGGGCGTATTATAGTATTTGAGAGTTGTAGCATCGTGTTTTAGTACCTGAATAGTGTAATTTCGCTTAGTCTCCTTCCGCCGCCGAGCAGTGTCAGCAGTGCGCAAGTAGCAGCATTACTGCATTTACTAGGCAATCTTGTATTTTAATAACCGTTTAAATTTTGTCGATTTGTTTGCGCTCTCTGTAGATTAGTTCAGACGTTCTTAGCAAAACAGTTTTTAGCATGGATAGGGACTGCAACTGCTGTGTTCGGATGCAGGCTGAGTTGGCATCCCTTCGCTCCCAGCTTCAGGCAGTGTTGGCTTCGGTCACACAGCTTGAGGCTGTTGCCAATGGGCATCACTGTGGGGGTCGGGATGGGGGTTTGTCGGGGACGGCCAGCTCGTCCCACGCATCCCCTGATCGGACTACGACTGTGGTTGCCCGGGATACTGCCCGCATTGAGGCTGATCCCTCACCTGTGGTAGAGTGGGAGGTCGTTTCAAGGTGTGGCAGGGGGCGAAAGACATTCCGGAGGGCTGAACGGAAAGCCTCTCCAGTTTGTCTGACGAACCGGTTTCAGGCTCTGTCTCAGGCTGATACTGATCTTCGGCCTGGCATGGCTGCTTGTCCTGTTCCAGAGGTTGCCCCTCAGTCTGCAAGATCCGGGCAGTCGCAGAGGGTGGGCTTACTGGTAGTTGGGAGCTCCAACGTCAGGCGCGTAATGGGGCCCCTTAGGGAAATGGCAGCAAGAGAGGGGAAGAAAACCAATGTGCACTCCGTGTGCATACCGGGGGGAGTCATTCCAGATGTGGAAAGGGTCCTTCCGGATGCCATGAAGGGTACAGGGTGCACCCATCTGCAGGTGGTCGCTCATGTCGGCACCAATGATGTGTGTCGCTATGGATCGGAGGAAATCCTCTCTGGCTTCCGGCGGCTATCTGATTTGGTGAAGACTGCCAGTCTCGCTAGCGGGATGAAAGCAGAGCTCACCATCTGCAGCATCGTCGACAGGACTGACTGCGGACCTTTGGTACAGAGCCGAGTGGAGGGTCTGAATCAGAGGCTGAGACGGTTCTGCGACCGTGTGGGCTGCAGATTCCTCGACTTGCGCCATAGGGTGGTGGGGTTTCGGGTTCCGCTGGATAGGTCAGGAGTCCACTACACGCAACAAGCGGCTACACGGGTAGCAGGGGTTGTGTGGCGTGGGCTGGGCGGTTTTTTAGGTTAGATGGCCTTGGGCAAGTACAGAAAGGGCAACAGCCTCAACGGGTGCGGGGCAAAGTCAGGACATGCGGGGACCAAGCAGCAATCGGTATTGTAATTGTCAACTGTCGAAGCTGCGTTGGTAAAGTACCGGAACTTCAAGCGCTGATAGAAAGCACCGAAGCTGAAATCGTTATAGGTACAGAAAGCTGGCTTAAGCCAGAGATAAATTCTGCCGAAATTTTTACAAAGGTACAGACGGTGTTTAGAAAGGATAGATTGCATGCAACCGGTGGTGGAGTGTTCATCGCTGTTAGTAGTAGTTTATCCTGTAGTGAAGTAGAAGTGGATAGTTCCTGTGAATTATTATGGGTGGAGGTTACACTAAACAACCGAACTAGGTTAATAATTGGCTCCTTTTACCGACCTCCCGACTCAGCAGCATTAGTGGCAGAACAACTGAGAGAAAATTTGGAATACATTTCACATAAATTTTCTCAGCATGTTATAGTCTTAGGTGGAGATTTCAATTTACCAGATATAGACTGGGACACTCAGATGTTTAGGACGGGTGGTAGGGACAGAGCATCGAGTGACATTATACTGAGTGCACTATCCGAAAATTACCTCGAGCAATTAAACAGAGAACCGACTCGTGGAGATAACATATTGGACCTACTGATAACAAACAGACCCGAACTTTTCGAATCTGTATGTACAGAACAGGGAATCAGTGATCATAAGGCCGTTGCAGCATCCCTGAATATGGAAGTTAATAGGAATATAAAAAAAGGGAGGAAGGTTTATCTGTTTAGCAAGAGTAATAGAAGGCAGATTTCAGACTACCTAACAGATCAAAACGAAAATTTCTGTTCCGACACTGACAATGTTGAGTGTTTATGGAAAAAGTTCAAGGCAATCGTAAAATGCGTTTTAGACAGGTACGTGCCGAGTAAAACTGTGAGGGACGGGAAAAACCCACCGTGGTACAACAACAAAGTTAGGAAACTACTGCGAAAGCAAAGAGAGCTCCACTCCAAGTTTAAACGCAGCCAAAACCTCTCAGACAAACAGAAGCTAAACGATGTCAAAGTTAGCGTAAGGAGGGCTATGCGTGAAGCGTTCATTGAATTCGAAAGTAAAATTCTATGTACCGACTTGACAGAAAATCCTAGGAAGTTCTGGTCTTACGTTAAATCAGTAAGTGGCTCGAAACAGCATATCCAGACACTACGGGATGATGATGGCATTGAAACAGAGGATGACACGCGTAAAGCTGAAATACTAAACACCTTTTTCCAAAGCTGTTTCACAGAGGAAGACCGCACTGCAGTTCCTTCTCTAAATCCTCGCACAAACGAAAAAATGGCTGACATCGAAATAAGTGTCCAAGGAATAGAAAAGCAACTGGAATCACTCAATAGAGGAAAGTCCACTGGACCTGACGGGATACCAATTCGATTCTACACAGAGTACGCGAAAGAACTTGCCCCCCTTCTAACAGCCGTGTACCGCAAGTCTCTAGAGGAACGGAGGGTTCCAAATGATTGGAAAAGAGCACAGATAGTCCCAGTCTTCAAGAAGGGTCGTCGAGCAGATGCGCAAAACTATAGACCTATATCTCTTACGTCGATCTCTTGTAGAATTTTAGAACATGTTTTTTGCTCGCGTATCATGTCATTTCTGGAAACCCAGAATCTACTATGTAGGAATCAACATGGATTCCGGAAACAGCGATCGTGTGAGACCCAACTCGCCTTATTTGTTCATGAGACCCAGAAAATACTAGATACAGGCTCCCAGGTAGATGCTATTTTTCTTGACTTCCGGAAGGCGTTCGATACAGTTCCGCACTGTCGCCTGATAAACAAAGTAAGAGCCTACGGAATATCAGACCAGCTGTGTGGCTGGATTGAAGAGTTTTTAGCAAACAGAACACAGCATGTTGTTATCAATGGAGAGACGTCTACAGACGTTAAAGTAACCTCTGGCGTGCCACAGGGGAGTGTTATGGGACCATTGCTTTTCACAATATATATAAATGACTTAGTAGATAGTGTCGGAAGTTCCATGCGGCTTTTCGCGGATGATGCTGTGGTATACAGAGAAGTTGCTGCATTAGAAAATTGTAGCGAAATACAGGAAGATCTGCAGCGGATAGGCACTTGGTGCAGGGAGTGGCAACTGACCCTTAACATAGACAAATGTAATGTATTGCGAATACATAGAAAGAAGGATCCTTTATTTTATGATTATATGATAGCGGAACAAACACTGGTAGCAGTTACTTCTGTAAAATATCTGGGAGTATGCGTACGGAACGATTTGAAGTGGAATGATCATATAAAATTAATTGTTGGTAAGGCGGGTACCAGGTTGAGATTCATTGGGAGAGTGCTTAGAAAATGTAGTCCATCAACAAAGGAGGTGGCTTACAAAACACTCGTTCGACCTATACTTGAGTATTGCTCATCAGTGTGGGATCCGTACCAGGTCGGGTTGACGGAGGAGATAGAGAAGATCCAAAGAAGAGCGACGCGTTTCGTCACTGGGTTATTTGGTAACCGTGATAGCGTTACGGAGATGTTTAATAAACTCAAGTGGCAGACTCTGCAAGAGAGGCGCTCTGCATCGCGGTGTAGCTTGCTCGCCAGGTTTCGAGAGGGTGCGTTTCTGGATGAGGTATCGAATATATTGCTTCCCCCTACTTATACTTCCCGAGGAGATCACGAATGTAAAATTAGAGAGATTAGAGCGCGCACGGAGGCTTTCAGACAGTCGTTCTTCCCGCGAACCATACGCGACTGGAACAGGAAAGGGAGGTAATGACAGTGGCACGTAAAGTGCCCTCCGCCACACACCGTTGGGTGGCTTGCGGAGTATCAATGTAGATGTAGATGTAGAATAAGGAACACCTTTCGAAATAGTCAATAATATTGACTCTTAGCTGGCATTCGGCTTTCCTTTGTTTTGTTACAATCTCGCAAGCGCAAGTTTATGTCGAAAAACTGTTTTACGAGCGGATTTTGCTACACTGACTAGCCAAAATATTATGACCACTTAATTTTCTTTATTGTTATTTCATTCTCCCACAAAGGGACGGGCTGGCAGCAGTGCATTAAAGCCACTCTTCAGCCAACGGGTGGCTGTGGACTCTCTGTCTGGCCACGACATCTGCATCCATTTTGTGGCAGAGTCCAAACTCTGAAACACTGAGGCAAAGATGGCTGCTGGGCTCGCAAAGTCGGACAGTTTTCGGTGCCTGCCTAAAATGTTCTTTGCTCTTTATTACAGTAATTGTGATGACACTACTAACACTGCAATCTCTCCAGTCAATCGCTGTAAGAACTGCAAGCACAGACCAATGAAAAATTCAGGAATATCTTACAAAAATCCCCTCCCTTACGTATTTTGTCCAGGTGAATCAGTAATGTTAATTGTGTCTGAAAATGGGGACAGAGGTTCGGAGTTTTCTCCTGCCACGGACGTGATTTTCCGTCCTGGGAAATGAGAAGGACAGCATGTACACAAATGCAAGCCCTTCCTCGGCTACCAAATAAATTTCGTGAACCAATCAGAGTACGCTTTACAAGTTTGATTAAAACACACGGCTGCTTCCTTCGTCGCTACGGCGTCATTCTTCACTTTGAAAGCATATCGTGTTTTCTCCACCTTGCAGATCCACATCTGTTTAGAAGGAATGTTTAAGGCTACGCGTGGCCCAGAAATTTTATGGCCTCCTAGTTTTGCCGGGCTGTCCCCAGTTGTTAGGGACTATGGATGGTTGGGCCCACCATTGGCTTCCAGTTCTGGTGAATGCCTCTTCGTTCAGTGCTTTCAGAAGGAAAAGAATTTATGACTCCATATTCCGCCCCTGCACAGAAACACTAAAACAAACGTGTCAGTTTAAGACAAAATGGGCCACTGAACTACGAGGACAATCCAAATAGTGGAGTTATTCTTGTCAGTCATGCAGTATGTCTGACGCACACCGTCTTATTCAGTTGTGATAGATTATTTCCTGATAAAGAGACCGAGCCATCAGCAAAGTGTAATAAATAGCACGTGTGTTCTAAATTGCTCATCAAACATTTTAATAGCATTTTTGATGTTGCGAAATACCCTTGTAATCAATGCCACATATCACCCAATGACATGCGACAATCATCATGATTACCAGAGTCTTGCGTCACATGTCTGTTGCAAGAGCTACATTGTTAAGTAAAGTACACTACTAGCCATTAAAATTGCTACACCACGAAGATCACGTGCTACAGACGCGAAATGTAACCTACAGGAAAAAGATGCTGTGATATGCAAATGATCAGCTTTTCAGAGCATTCACACAAGGTTGGCGCCGGTGGCGACACCTACAACGTGCTGACATGAGGAAAGTTTCCAACCGATTTCTCATACACAAACAGCAGTTGATCGGCGTTTACTGGTGAAACGTTGTTGTGACGCCTCGTGTAAGGAGAAGAAATGCGTACCATCACGTTTACGACTTTGATAAAGGTCGGTTTGTAGCCTATCGCGATTGCGGTTTATCGTATCGCGACATTGCCGATCGCGTTGGTCGAGATCCAATGACTGTTAGCAGAATATGGAATCGGTGGGTTCAGAAGGGCAATACGGAACGCCGTGCTGGATCCCAACGGCCTCGTATCACTAGCAGTCGAGATGACAGGCATCTTATCCGTATGGCTGCAACGGATCGTGCAGCCACGTCTCGATCCCTGAGTCAACAGATGTGGACGTTTGCAAGACAACAACCATCTGCACGAATAGTTCGACGACGTTTGCAGCAGCATGGACTATCAGCTCGGAGACCATGGCTGCTGTTACCCTTGATACTGCATCACAGACAGAAGCGCCTGCAATGGTGTACTCAACGACGAACCTGGTTGCACGAATGGCAAAGCGTCATTTTTTCGGGTGAATCCAGGTACTGTTTAAAGCATCATGATACGCATCCGTGTTTGGCGACATCGCGGTGAACGCACGTTGGAAGCGTGTATTCGTCATCGCCATACTGGAGTATCACCCGGCGTGATGGTATGGGGTGCCATTGGTTACACGTCTCGGTCACCTCTTGTTCGCATTGACGGCACTTTGAACAGTGGACGTTACATTTCAGATGTGTTACGACCCGTGGCTCTACCCTTCATTCGATCTCTGCGAAACCCTACATTTCAGCAGGATAATGCACGACCGCATGTTGAAGGTCCTGTACGGGCCTTTCTGGATACAGAAAATGTTCGACTGCTGCCCTGGCCAGATTCTCCAGATCTCTTACCAACTGAAAGCGTCTGATCAATGGTGGCCGAGCAACTGGCTCGTCATAATACGCCAGTCACCACTCTTGATGAACTGTGGTATCGTGTTGAAGCTGCATGGGCAGCTGTACCTGTACACGCCATCCAAGCTCTGTTTGACTCAATGCTCTGGCGTATCAAGACCGTTATTACGGCCAGAGGTGGTTGTTCTGGGTACTGGTTTCTCAGGATCTATGCACCCAAATTGCGTGAAAGTGTAATCACGTGTCAGTTCTAGTATAATATGTTTGTCAAATGAATACCCGTTTATCATCTGCATTTCTTCTTCGTGTAGCAATTTTAATGGCGAGTAGTGTAGTAAATCCAGCCGCACAGCAACAGCAGGTATCGAAATGGAAGAGTGTGGAGACTCGCTAGTCTACAGAGAGAGAGCAGCACGTAAAAGCCACGTCCCTACAACACTGTCACATCCCAATAAGGACAAGTTAGCAAACGATATCCAATTTGCTACAACGTGCACGGGAATCGTCACTGCCCAAAAAGTGACGCAGAGTTCTTCACCTGTCATAAGCATGTCCACGTAGCAAGTATGTACATTAGTCTGAAGCCGTCAACCAGACGCCCATACATCAGTACCAGTGGATGAGTAATTGCGACTTATGCTTTTATTAAAACTGAAACCGCTCTGATAGGTTTTGTCGCCTTAGGAAAAGTACCAGACATCGTAAAGTAGTGCAGATATTTGAAATATTATTTTTATAGGTACATGTTGCAGGAAAAGGTAGATATCACCCAATATCTACAGGAACCAAGAGGGAACAATAAGAATAGAGGACCAAAAGATCAGATTAAACGGGATCCAATACAAGGACGCAGGTTTTCAATGACGGAAATAAAATAAACGTTTTGGAGTGAGATTAAGAATCAGGACATTATATATAAATGATAAGATTCGCTGTAGGCACAGCTATTCTCGGTGAAAGTGGGGAATTACAGTACCAGTTGAATGTAACAGTGCATCTCGTGGTCGTGCGGTAGCGTTCTCGCTTCCCACGCCCGGGTTCCCGGGTTCGATTCCCGGCGGAGTCAGGGATTTTCTCTGCCTCGTGATGTCTGGGTGTTGTGTGATGTCCTTAGGTTAGTTAGGTTTAAGTAGTTCTAAGTTCTAGGGGACTGATGACCATAGCTGTTAAGTCCCATAGTGCTCAGATCCATTTGAACCATTTTTTTGAATGTAACAGAGCCTAATGAGTGCAGAATGTGGACTGAGGATAATTCAATAAGAGATGAAAGTAATGAAGCACATGAGTAATCAAACTAGCGATAAGCTTAGCATAAAAATTGGGAGCCACACAGGAGTCGAAGTGAAGGAATTCCGCTACCCTCGAAACAAAATAATGTTTGAAGGTCGAAGCAAGGGGGACATAAGAAACAGAATAGCACAGATAAACAGCAAATCAAATGTCTACTAATGCTAAACATAGGCAATTCGATGAAGAACCTTCTGGTACACGGCAGTTTCCGAAAGTGAATTTTGGACTGTGGGAAAACGAAAAAATATGAGGATGAAAGAGTTTGACTTATGTCGTTACCGAAGGATGACGAAAATTGAGTTGTCTGTTAAGAAATGAGTAGGTCCTCCCCAGATCTGCCGAGGAAAATAAAATGTGGGAAATTAAGTAAAACAATGGACAGGTTGATTGGGCGTGGTTGAGACGCAAACGAATAAGTTCCATGGTACTAGAGAGCAAAAACGATGAGAAAAAGAGATAGGAAGATTCCGTCAAACAGTTGAGAATGTTTGGATAAAGTGGTAATCCGAATGAAGAAGTTGGCACAGTAAAGCTGATCGTCGGTGCCCGCATCATACTTGGCAGAAAAAAAGCAGTAAACAAAGCTACGACGCAATTAGTGATATAGATGATCATTAATTGATGCTAAAATCTTCTAGGTTGATAATCCACATCATGTTCATCTTAAGATTTCTTCCTCGCAACTTAAGGTTTCGACCTCTCTGCGGCAATCTTCTTCAGGACCTTCTGGTGTATCATGTTAACTGTAACGTGGAATAGCTCTGCCCTTAATTAGGTTAGCTGGGTAAGGACCTACCACGTGCCCGCAGCAACTGTAACCGCAGCAACAGGTCGTCAGCTATACAGGTCTTATAGTCCTACTAAGTAATACATAAGCATTTATGTAAACTTCAAACTAATCCATAAACATATAAGTGTAATATTAACTCTTTTTACTGTTTCTTCGACACTAGCAAGTAATAAATTGAACTGAACGCTTTTACCACTTTCTGGCTTTAAAGTTATGGAACAAATGTCCAGGTGTATCATCTGTCATACCGTTCAGCCACTTAGGCTGTCAACAACTGTTTAAAGCCCCAGTAAGCGGCACAAAATCTTCTCAAGAGCGTAAGCTTTTATTTCAGTTCCACAGCCACGGATTTACAGACGACAAGCAATTACAGAAGTGGTACATAAATAGCATTAGCTAGATGTGAGTAACATCTACATCAATCAGGCAATGGGCGACGTCAGTGGTCTCAATTTAAACACCAACGCTTATATCTAGATTTAGACATTTGAAGTCACAGATAATATATTTATCCAATTACACTACCAGAATTATTACTGGCAAAATTCGCTAAGACCATAAATTTTTTTCAAGACTGGCCTTGTTGACATTTATTCACAAGTGCCCTCCACTGCAGAAATAGGTCAAACAGTGTTACTATAAATTGATTTCTACATGTTACAGAATAACCTGCTACCATTTGGAGTGGCCAGATCACCACTGTCTTTTCCAAACTGCTTCTCGACATCCCACTGTGTCCTAATTTCCTTCTCGATATAATTTTAATGAAACCTATTTGAGAGGAATATAATACTAATTTACAGACATTTTTAATCACGTATTAAAAACGGGGCTGTGGTGGAAGCTGGGCAATTCTCACTTAACTGAACCAAGCTTAAAATACGTAGTAATATTTTTAATGAGAGCAGGATCTACGAGGGATACTGATAAGCTTCCAGTCACACGAAATTTACAAGTGTTAGAATCATTTCTGTATGAACTTCTGTATTGTGACAGATTTATAGTCCATGAAGCTTTCACTAACCCAACACTGCAAAAAAGACGTTAAGTATGAGTAATCTAGTGCATGCAAGGAAGCATTTCTGTAATTAAAAAAAAAAAAAGGGTCCAGCGACATTCACGCCAGACAAGCATCCCACTGTGGCAACCAAAGCTTCACAGTATGGAAAAGGGGCAGTGCTGTTACACAAATGTGCCAATGGCACAAAGCAGCTAATATTGATGATATAAAAGTCTTTGACATTGGCACAAGGTCGTTACCACTAGATTAAAAAATTGATTTTGGCAGTTCATTGAAGGAGCTAAAGACATGTAGACATGTGTACCTGTACGGAACAATTCACTAATACTGAAACATTTAGATGTTACCTTCGGTATCGGACGGCATCTGATGGCCACCTATTGTACTTAACCCAACCTGTGTCAGTACACAGTAGCCCTAGTCCATTGTATTCCTATACACTGGAATGTTTTGATAAGATTGAGGGGCTCTTGCTATAGTGTCTCGTATACATGCAACGATTTGTGCTATGTGAGTTAACTACTTTCCATTGTCTTTGCATCTGACAAATGTTTGGAAAAAATCGCAAGTTAGGCAAAGTAAGACGAATCATTTTATAAACATTTTACAGTGCTTTCAAGGTATTAGATTTTAATTTGCAGCTGTAGCGGCGCATCGAAAGCTAAGTACTAATTAATTGTTTGTGTATAGTAGTTTATTTAGGATCTTTAGTAGTCTTCAACCGGTGTTCTTGGTGTTTTCCGGTGAAATAACTTCAGAAGAAATTTTTGCGAACTGCTTTCAGTTTCGTTACTGTCATTAGACGTTTGATTTTCTTTCTGTGTTGGTATTTTGTTATATTCTCATTTGTTGTTGATTAATACTGTCAATAATAGTAGTTACTTTCCTTGTAGAACAAGTTTGTGATTATTGTAGTCAGTTTTTAACATCTTCTTATTGTAGTAGCGGAACTTAGATAAAGTTTTTTTCTTGTTTCAATAACTGTAAAATTTTACCATGAGTGAAAAGTGTGGGCTTTGCCGTAGGTTCGTGAGTAGTGGATTGCGGTGTGAGACTTGTTCGAAGTATTTTCACTGGGGGGAATGCAGTGGGGAAGCCAGTGGGCATTCTGGTGAGATCCTCTCCTGGAACTGCAGGTTATGTAGCAAGAGTAAGTTGATAGAGGAGCAGGAGCGTAAGATGTGTGCCCTTCAGGTGCAGTTGAAAAACGCACAGGAGGAGCTAGATAGGATGAGGAGGGAGAAGGGGGTTGGGGAATGGGAGCTGGCTGTTGGCAAGAGATCTGCTAGGAGAAGGAGATATTCAGATAGTTTTACTATAGGTGTTTGTAATAGGTATGACCAACTGTCAGAGTCTAGTGGAGAGGAATCTCTAGTAGCTATAGATATAGGAAGTATGCAGCAGACCTCAGCAGTTACGGTGGCTAGGACAGTTGCAAAGTCTAAGAGAAAGAAGAAGGTTCTGATGTTAGGTAGTTCTCATGGTAGAGGTGTAGGCCAGCAGTTGCAGGAAGTTTTGGGAAGTGAGTACTAGGTCACCAGAATTGTGAAGCCTAATGCAGGAATGGCTCAGGTGACTTTTAACATAGGGGGGTTATGTAGGGATTTTACAAAAGAGGATCAGGTAGTGATTGTGGGTGGGGCCGGTAATAGTATTGATAGGGATGGGGAGTATGACATAGATGGTGACCTGGAAAAGATAGCCACTCAGACTGGTAACACTAATGTGCATTTCGTGGAACTGTTTCAGCGTCACGATCGGCCTCATCTTGATACAGCTGTCAGAGGTAATAACATGAGACTTGGGGGTGCGCTAATGACAGAAGGCATGAGTCACATTTCAGTAGTGTCGGTGGAGTCTATCAGCAGGACGGGTTTCCCTATACATGGCCTGCACCTCAACAGGTATGGAAAGGGGAGGTTGGCAAAGCTTATAGGTGACAGCATAGGTGGGGGTGGTGGGATCACTCATGGGAAAATTTCGGTAGTTATGGGTGTCAGAGCTGTACCTTTTTTAGATTGAAGTCAGCTGACAGGTATTGCTGCTTAAGGGAAGTCTCTCTAACAAAGAAACCACTTTCGACAAAGCTTAGGTATCCGATTAATGAGGGAATTAGTATATTTCATCAAAACATACAAGGCATTAAAGTTAGTGAACTGCTTATAGATGTTGACTCTAAAATTATTGGTATATCTGAACACTTCTTAAATAAGGAGATAATTCAGAGGCTTCCTTTACCAGGATACAAGTTGGCTGGCAGCTTTTCTAGGAGCTCTTTGCGGTGTGGGGGAGTAGCCATGTATGTGAAAAACGGTATCCCATTTGAGTCAATTGATGTTTCAAAGTACTGCACTGAAAAGGTGTTTGAATGTTGTGCAGGTGTGGTTAAATTGAGTGGAGCTAAACTTCTTACTGTTGTTATTTATAGATCCCCAGACTCAGATTTCACAACATTTTTGCTAAAGCTAGAGGAGGTTCTTGGTTCACTTTATAGGAAATACAAAAAGTTAGTTATATGTGGTGACTTCAATATAAATTGTATAAGTGATTGTGCAAGGAAAAGGATGCTGGTAGACCTCCTTAATTTATATAATCTTATGCAAACCGTATTCTTTCCAACGAGAGTGCAAGGGAACAGTCGAAAAACCATAGACAATATTTTTGTTCATTCGTCATAACTAGAAGGGCATTCTGTTAGCAAAATGGTGAATGGCCTTTCAGATCATGATGCACAAATTTTAAGTCTAAAAGATTTTTGTGCTGCAACACATGTTAAATATAGTTACCAACTTTTTAGGAAAGCTGATCCAGTTGCTAAGCCATTTCTAAAACCAAACTGTACATTTGACAGCAAATTATGTGAATTTAAATGCTGCAGTAACCTTGTATATACAACCGTCTCGATAACTTTAGCAAACACCGATGGCATAGAAATAGGTCTATAATTATCAACATTATTTTCAGTTATCAACATTATCCCTGTCTCCCTTTTTATAAAGTGGCTTCACTACCGAGTACTTTAATTGGTCAGGAAACCGACCACTCCTAAAGGAAAAGTTACAGATATGGCTAAGTACTGGGCTAACATACATGGAACAATACTTCAGTATTCTGCTAGATACCCCGTCATATCCATGAGAGTTCTTGGTCTTTAGTGATTTAATTATTAACTCAATCTCCCTCTTGTCAGTATCATGGAGGAGCATTTCAGGTAACAGTCTCGGAACACTTTTTTCTAAGAGCAACGTTGTTGCCTCGCAAATCGAAATGGAGCAACAACTTTAATCAGATATTCAAGACATACTCCAGAATGCTCTGAAGAAGAGGAAAGTGTGCGAATCTTGACCTCTGAATAAAAACGACGAGTGGACGCCTGCCGCGACGTGGTTCAAATCCATAACGCGGAAAACTCTTTTTTGGGAATAACCACAATTCGAGAGGAGACTTATCAGTACGAACCTGCTATGAAACGACAAAGGTTCTAAATTCACAAGAAGCGTCAATGATTTGACGATATAACTGATAATCAGGCCATTACGACATTCGAGTTGATTACAAAGAAGAACTTTCTTGACAGTTTCACATGGTTGGGTGACTGTTCTGTGTTTTGTGCTTAAGTGGAAGGAGAATATGCTGAATGCCTGAAGCGTTAAATGCACCGTTTTAACGTTCCAATTTTTAAAAATCCAATCTCGAAACTTTCTGGACTGACAGGCTATGAAGAAGTCTTTTCTAAAGAGGTATAAATTACGCAATATTATATTTCCATAAAGGTCACTTGTTCATATCCCGTCAGTCCAGGCTACTTGTTCATACCCCGTCAGTCCAGGCTACTTGTTCATACCCCGTCAGTCCAAAAATTTTCGAGACTAGGTTAAAAAAACAGAAACGCTAACACACACACACACACACACACATATATATATATATATATATATATATATATATATATATATATATATATATATATATATATATATATATGAGTTTACGGAAAGGCCCACAACAAGAATGAGCTTTTATACACTGACGGTTCAACGACTGACAAGTAACAGAAAGTTCTGACTGCGAATCAACAAACATGCAAATCGTACTCTACAAACTATGACAGTAGAGATAATATAAGTCTTAAGGAGACTCAAATACACTAACAGAATTCCGAAGATACAGCTCTACTATAGCCGTAATCGCAATAACTCATACACACTGTCAACTTTGGTAACTGTAAGGAGGCTGGAGGTTAATAGAAGGATGAAGGTAAAAGCAACGAAAAATCTCCACAAGAATGGCACACAAGTTACCAAGATTGAGAACAGCAGTAATTAGACATCTCATGACAACTAAAGATTACTGAAAATTTTCTTTAACTACTTCGAGACTGGATTTTTCGTCATGAAGCCTGTGAGAAACATTCATGCAGAATAAGGATGGCGTATAAGAATATGTAAATCAGCTCTTGTTTATTTATGAAGGAAATGTGAATAAAATCAGTGAATTCACAAAAACCAACGTTAGCTTGAACTGTGGACAACCAATCCGCTCATGGTCGTTGTTGTTGTACAGAGACGTAAAATTTTGCACAAAATCGTCGGATAGCTTAAATAACTCTACGGAGATGGCGATGTAATCCGACAGCTTGTAAATAATGTATATCATGATCACTGTAGAGGCCTGCTGCTTAAATAAAATTATTTTATTCACCATCAGGTTCGATCACACCCATCATCATCAGGCCCATAAAAAGTCAAGTCCTTTTACTTAAGCGTGCTGCCAATAATAAAACGCAATCTGAGTTATTCTTTGATAATGATACCTACTGATAAAAAAGCACGCCATGAGAGTTGTATTGCTCAAAAGACGTCGGTCACAAGCGTGACCTTTGACGTTTTTGTTATTTAATAACGATCCAAATCATCTAAATTGATAAACAAAGGTTTTGTTCGAACTGCATGCTATTTTGGTAATCAAGACGTTCTGTAAGCATTTAATTAACGTGCATTTAAATAGATTTAAATAGTGTAAAGCAATAGAAATACGAAATGTGGCAAGCATACAATAACATAACATATAACGTAACAAGAAGCTGTGAGATAAACGTATATGTATTTCACAGATCTCATTTTTGTATCTATTAATTGCTTTATGTACATATATATGTTAAGATTCTTTTATTGCTATCTGATTCTAAGAGTACATTATATTTCTCTTGCGGCAACAACAGGTTTGGTTTCGCGTGCACAAACACGCAGGGAATTTTTTTTTTTTTTTTTTTTTTTTTTTTTTTTTTTTTTTTTTTTTTTTTTTTTAGTAGGCCTGTGGTTGAGAGCGTGTCGGTATTTGGGTGCGTGTAGAAGAGGTTCTTCGAGGTTCGAAGCAGGCTACGCTGGTATGGGTCGTTAGTTATGCAGAATGTTCTACTGTGATTTGTATTATGTGTAGAGCCACCAGTATATTACTGGTACGTGGTTTTTAAAGAAACTAATGACTGTCAAGGCCGATACTTTGTGCAAATAAGGCAGAAACTTCGAAATGGGTCTTTTGTTAACCTGAGCCATCACAGACACTTCCTAAACGTGGCAGATCAGGATCTTAGCATCAGTTAAAGTTTCTTGCCCGCTCCCTCTACAGTCGGCAAGTAAGGAGGAGGATCAGGCTTTTATCCAGCGAGAGGATAATGGGAGCACGTTACAAAGTTAAGAATCAACAAGCGTGTGAAGGTGTGCACATCCGCACTTGTGCGTGTGTGGTGCATGTCTGGTTAAGTGAGTATTACAGCAGATTTAAGGCACTGAACAGACTTGGTTTTTTACCAGTCAAGTAAACTGAGAAAAAACACTTTCATTGGTATCTGTAGTTAGGTGTTTTTCTCGGTCGCTCGAGGGTGTATCCACCTCTGACGAGTAATGTATTCCCCGATGTAAAAAAAAGGGTCCTAAGGGCGCGGCGGCACTAAAGCCACAATCGCGACCACACCCTGCGAGCAAGGTCTTCCGATGGCAACGCCCGTCGCCTTTACGATCTGATATCTCGCAGAAGACAAACAATGGGCTAACGGACTGGGCGTATTGCATTTGCGTACTTCTAATAGTTGGTCCCTAGCCTGAAAACTGTTTGAAATGCTCACTGAGTGACCTGAAACGATTCTGGGCACTCATTGAACTGTCCAGCTAGCCAGATTAACCCAGACGCTCCCCTCAGCAATATCACGGCTGATTTCCTCCCACATCGCTTTACACCTGAGTTAGTGCTTGTTCTCTCGTGATCTATAATCTTCGTTTATCTTTTCTTAAAATTTTCGCTACGTTGTTCGATGATCCTTTAACTAACAGCGACGTGTTAATCTTCGATACTCGTTTCCCCTATTTTGCTGTTAGTCCCTGTGTAATGTGAGGCTTGTGAATCAAGATTTTCGGTATAGATTTCTGTCTGAGTCTATTATGAAAAGGATTTAGAGATGAAAATGATGCACTTACAACTCAGAGTCTGTTGTGACGTTTATTGTGGGCAGATACGCCGAAATAATGTTTATGGAAAAAAATACCTCATTTACGTTCGTAGGGAATGTGTTCTTTATGAGTAACCCTTGTAATATTACTTTCTTTGATTTTATTTAAGATATAGTGTTTGAAGAACGCTATGCTATATAAAGTACTAATTCCCCATGGTATTTTGCATGTTGCTTTCTCGAAAGCTTCGATCTTACTGGAACGTTTCTCAAAGAACCTGTACACGTCTCTTTCTTAAATCAAACAGCAAGCCATTCCAGCGAAAACGTAGGAAATAAGAAGAAAAAGAAACGAAAAATAAGAAGTAGAAAGAAGCGTATGGTTTCTGAGTAACGTTTACCTGTATGCTACAGTGGACAGCAATGATTTCCGATAGTAAGGCAACGTTTACGGGTAAAATTCTGGGACGAATGGACAAGGTTCGAATTACCTTTCCCAGAATTTTGACTTTCCCGTGTTTCCTTCCATGCTCTCCCACAAATGTTACCGAGATCAACTAAGTGCATCAGTTTACACGGTTTTGTAAACACACTTCAGAAAGTTTTTGTTCTTTCTCCACTTTTTTGCAATTGCAGTACTGAGTTCGGCGTAGTTAAGTTGTTGTGGTAAAACTTGTAGTAAATTGAACTGATCAGTGTCAAGTTCATTCTTATCAGTATCAGTTGCAAGGTCTTTGAGCTACAGTGTCACATAGTCATTATTATGTAAGCAAAGTAATTTAGTACTAAAATTCAACATTTATATCTAATTTGAGTATCAGACGTAGGCATTTATTTTGAACGGAATTACTCGTACAATTCCACTAAATTAAATTACCTTCGTCACTGATATAAACTTTCTAGTTTCACGTTGTCTCCGAATTAGTTACCTCGCATAATCGATACAGTAATATGTGCCACCAAGAGACAAACACACTCCAGACCGGTAAAAAATTAATGTATGTTTAGCAGTGTCCCTGCTTATCATCGGAAACTGAAAGCATGTTAATATGAAAATAATGGTAAAATAAGCCAGTCTGTGGAAATGTTAGAGGTATACGTGAGAGGTTACAAAGCTGAAATAAACAACCTTTTTAAATAAATGTAAAACCTTCTTCGTTCATAAGATAATTATAAATGTTAACACTGAGCGCTACAGTGATTCAAATAAGGATCTTCGCCTCTTATTTGCAATATTAAGCTGCCTGTTCTGCCGATTGCACCTCACCTCGAAGTTCCGAACTGTCACAGTACTCGTGTGATCTGCCTTTCATCCGGATTTCATAATGATTGTCTATAATGTTGAGCAACTACCAGCACCATGGCAATGGATGAACGAGGCTTCTTCTCAGCCTACGCCACAGCCGTTCTTCGCTGCTATCATGCGTCGAGTAAGAAGATGAACGAGTTACCAGAACACGATATATTTACTACGTTCTTGACTATCCATGAGAGCCATTTTGTTCTATCAAAACTGCAAATAACGTGCGTATAGAAGAGAAGGACGTAATCTGAATTCTTCAAGCGGTTCGTGTTGTTTTGGATACAAAGGAGTGCTTTTCATAATTTCCAGCTAGGGCCTATTCAACACTGTTATTAAAAATATTGTGCGTTTTTTAGTTTCCATTCGTTGCGTATCTTCTTTGGTTTAAAGCTTGTGTTCAGCGAACACCCGTTTGTCGTTTATATTCTATAAGTTTCCTTTAATTTACGTCTACAATCACAATCTTTTCTGTTTAACAGATTACCGGTTTCGGTCTTTAATGACCATCATCAGATCTGTTTCATAAAAACAAAGTCCTAATGCACTGTAGCCATAGTGTTTTTTAAACAGTAGTTTTACTGACAACATGACTCGTGCATGTGATGTGATATATATGTATTTGACGATGCTGGTGCTGATTCCGCATTTAACAGTTGACTATGCCACTATGGCTGCAGTGCATTAGGAATTTGTTTTTATGAGACAGATCTGATGATGGTCATTAAAGACCGAAACCGGTAATCTGTTAAACAGAAAAGATTGTGACCATAGACGTAAATTAAAGGAAACTTATTACATATACGGGTCATTAACTATATATGACGGTAGTATCTGTTCCCGAAAGAACAGTTACCGTGGATGACCATGCAGCATTGCTAGAAATGAAATGATAATTAAATAGACACCCTAGCTGCAAGCAGGCGTTGATACACTTCATTGGGGACATGTTGAAAATGTGTGCCCCGACCGGGACTCGAACCCGGGATCTCCTGCTTACATGGCAGACGCTCTATCCATCTGAGCCACCGCGGGCACAGAGGATAGTGCGTCTGCAGGGACTTATCCCTTGCACGCTCCCCGTGAGATCCACATTCCCAACATGTCCACACCACTACATTCGTAGTGCGCCTAATAGTGGACATGTTGGGAATGTGGATCTCACGGGGAGCGTGCAAGGGATAAGTCCCTGCAGACGCACTATCCTCTGTGCTCGCGGTGGCTCAGAAGGATAGAGCGTCTGCCATGTAAGCAGGAGATCCCGGGTTCGAGTCCCAGTCGGGGCACACATTTTCAACATGTCCCCAATGAAGTGTATCAACGCCTGATTACAGCTAGGGTGTCTATTTAATTATCATTTCATTTCTAGCAACGCTGCATGGTCATCCACGGTAACTGTTCTTTCGTGAACAGATACTACCGTCATATATAGTTAAAAATATGGGTTCCCGGCCTTTGACCTTCTTGTGCGAACGCACACGCTATGCCCGAACTCGTACGGGACTTGGTAGATTAATCTGCCGCGAGTAATGAGTATGATGGGCAAACATCTATTAGGCGCACTACGAATGTAGTGGTGTGGACATGTTGGGAATGTGGATCTCACGGGGAGCGTGCAGGGGATAAGTCCCTGCAGACGCAATATCCTCTGTGCCCGCGGTGGCTCAGATGGATAGAGCGTCTGCCATGTAAGCAGGAGATCCCGGGTTCGAGTCCCGGTCGGGGCACACATTTTCAACATGTCCCCAATGAAGTGTATCAACGCCTGCTACAACTAGGGTGTCTATTTAATTATCATTTCATATACAGGTCACTGTGTTTCTTCGCGACGATGTCGCAGCTTGTGTTTATATTTTAGTTTTATACATCTGCCCGTCACCTAGAAGTTAACTCAACAGCAGCGAAAGACAAGTTTTCGCAAACCATTACTTTATTTTAATTTAAATGTGTGGTAGTGAGTGTTAGGTGAGTGTAAAAGTAGCGTCATGGGTGAGAATGTGAATGATACTGTGGGTTAGTAGGTATGAGAGAAACATGTCAGGACTGTGGGCTAGTGTTTCACTGGGATTGATTGCAGCGCAGAAACCTTTAAAGTGTCAGATAGGAGTCTCCCATGGAGTTGTAGATCATTTAGTCGAGTCAAGAAAATCGTAGAAGAATGAAGAAAGATTTGTGCTCTTCAGGCAGAATCAGATGTGGTGGTGATAGGCTGAAGGATAGAGACAATGGGAGCTGGGAGCAGGTGACAGGTAATTGACAAAAGGAGAGAACCTCAGAAATAGCTTTTCAGATTCAGTCAGCAATCAGTTGCTCTTGCTATCTGGAACAAGAGAAGAGCGTCAGCCAGTTTTTGAGCAAAGAGGATTGCACTGGAATCGTAGAAACAACTTTCAGGCTAGGTTCAAAGAAAAGTCATGTTGACAGGTTGGGTGTAAGCTAGATGCTACAGAAAAAGATGGGAGTAGAACACCAGGGATCACAAGCATCTTGAAATTCAGCGCCAAGCTTAGCCAGTTGACAAAGCTCGTGGGGGCCTTGTACAGAGATTTTTGATGAGGAGAATCAGATACTTGTAGTGGGAGGAGTGAATAACAGCCTGGCTATCAATTTTGGTTTCAATATTAAATGTGACCTGGAAGAAACAGGAGGAGTACACGCCAGTATTGGATTTTGCAGTGCCATGACCAGCCCTGCGTTAACACAGCCATTAACCATGCAAACAAAGAGCTTAGTGGAATAGTTTTGGCTGGAACACGCATATAGATGCCACGGCTGTTGCTGCAATTGGGAGATGGGTATACACAATTCATGGCCTGATTAGGAAGGGTAAGGGCTGATTATGGAAACATTTCAGAAAGTGTAAGGGGCGCCAGAAGCACGCACGACAAAATCCCTGTAATTGCTGAAATCAGAGAGGCATATTTTTTATGTTAGAATCAGTATTTAAAGAAATTGGAGCAGAGTAGGACCACAATATATGTAAAAGTATCCAGAAGAATAAAATTAATTTATTTCAGCAGAACATTATGGGGTTGGAAAACAAGATACATAAACTTCTTGTATGACCAGGAGATGTACAAAATTCTGAACTGATCACTGTTCTGTGCCTCTCTAAGAACCACATAACCATAGGGATGGAGAAATGAAATATCATGGACTAAAGACTAGCATTACTTTCGTCTAGAGATAATATTGGTAACATATGCAAACACTGAACACAAAGTAAAAAATACTGAAAGGAACAGAATCATATGCCTGTGAATTGTTACTGCAAAATACTTATCTGGTAACTGTAACAATATACAGATCCCCTCCTCGAAATTTTAACTATTTATGAGAAATATAGAAGCATTGTTGAGTTTTCTGTTAGACAAGAAAACACAGTTAGTAGATTGTGGAGATTTAAAAGTGGACATCTTAAAAGATACAAACAGGAAAAATGAAAATGGAACCATTATTTTCTGTATCAATCTAATTTCAGAAGTCAGTTTCCTAATTCATCCACAGCAAGGCACCTAACACTGAGTGATAAAATTTTCGTAGTTATTGCTCAGGCTGAAGTAATTAATGTGTACCCAGTAGTCAATGAACTATCTGATCATTATGCAAAATTAATGTAAATAACCAATACAGCGCCTTATAGCCCTGAGGTAGGTTAATACTAAACAGTGAAGCTTATTAATAAGATTGGATAAATATTTTCAGAGTAATTTAAAGGAACTGGGAAGGGGGAGGGGTATATATCGAAACACATGCTAATGTCACATTCAATTTTGAGAATTGCTTTTCTAACACATTATCCAGATAATCTATTAACAAACAAATAAACTATGGATAACTAAAACAATTAAAATCTCATACAACAGGAACAGGTAATTTGTATGAAGGCCACAATAAATCAAGATCCAACAGTACCTGCAGTCTATCAGAAATACCGTAATATTTTAAGGATAGACAATCATACGCCAGGGAATAAATACATCCCAACAGAAATTAATAGTGTGGATAATAAGAAGAAAACTCTATAGGGTATTGTTAAATGTGAGACGAAACAGCCAGTCAGCGTACAGCAAACTGTAACAAGTAAACTGAATGACAATGTTGTAACTGATAATTCACCAGTTGTGAGTACTTTTAACAATCACTTCCTAAATGGGGCAGCAAGAATAGGATTAAACAGTACAACAGAAGGGAATATATTAAAATAAAATAGTTCAGTTGAAGAGAATATATTAAAAACATCATTAAGGAACTGGAAGTAGCACCACAATTATTTGCTGAAAGTAATAGAAATCTAAAAATTCTAAAAAAAAATTGGTCATATGGTATTGTTGTATTATCAAACAGAGTTTTGAAAAAATTTTCTAACTTAATGAGTAAAGACCTTAGTGATATATGTAATGCATTACTGACAAAGGGAATTTTTTCAGGCAGATCAAATCATGCAGTTGTTAAACCTTTTCATAAGAGAGGCGTTAAGGAAGACATACTTATCATCCTATTTCCTTACTGACTTTTTTTCCAGAGTATTCGAAAAAGTGATGTACCCAATAGTCGTATCACATACAAGTAGAAGCAATTTACATAGCATATCAGAGGCTGGTTTCTGTAAGGGTTGTTCGACTGAGAATGCTATTTGCACGTTCACTAATAAAGTATTACAAGCCTTAAATGATAAAATATGGGCAGTTGCAATTTTTGTGATCTTTTCAAAGTGTTTCATTGTGGAGATTATGTCACACTATAAGAGAAACTCAGGGTGTATGCAAAAGATAGCTTTATACACAGCTGGTTTCAATAATACTCAATTAACAGAAAGCAATAAGTGTCAAATAATTCAAGCCGTATTGGAATGGTAGAAAGTTTTAGTGACTGGGGATTAATCGCAAAGAGAGTCCCAAAGGGTTTAATTCTGTGTATACTCTTAGTCCTTGTACTCATGAATGACCTTCTACTAAACATTTAAAAAGCAGACGTTACTAGTGTTGTAATAAATTCCATTAGAGAGAAGGCCACAGAATTAATTAAGCGTTTCATAGAATTATGAAGTGGTTCTCTGGAAACGGACTCTCCCTAAGTTTGGAGAGAACACACTATATTCAAATCTGTACAACAGAGCTATACGACAGTTGATGCAGCACATGAACGGGCGTCAATAATCGTTGTAGAAGGCTCAAAATTTCTGGTGTACATTTGATAAAAAACTGAACTGTAAGAAGCATATTACTGAACTTCTCAAAGATTTAAGTGCAGCTACTTTGGTCTCCTTATAATTACTAGTCTTGAAAACAAGCGAATCAATCTTCTGACATATTTTTGTACATTTCTACTCAGTAACATTTTACGGTTAAATTTTCTGGAGTAACTCATCTCTTAGAAAGCATGTATTGATGCACAAAAGTGATCAGTAAGAATAATATATGGTTTTCGCCTACAGTTAGCATGTAGGTATCTCTTGAAGGGGTTGGGCACCATAACAATACATATATTCGCTGACATAATTTGTCATAAATAAACCATAACAATTTGAGAATAAAAGTGTTGTCCATATCTACAACACTAGACGAGAAGATGATCTTCATTACACTATTAAAAGTGTCATTGGCTCAGAGGGAGTTCAAAATGCAATAATGAAAGTTCTTGTTCATTTTCCCAACAACCTAAAATGATTGACAGGTAGCAAAGCACGTTTTAAAAACTATCCTAAGATCATTTCTCCTGAACACCTTTCTACTCCGCTGGGGGATTTCTATTTAAAAACAGGAAGCGTGTAAAAAAAGTACCGCACTTTGTCTTTAAGTGCAGCTCCAAGAGCAAGTTCAAAATTGTTCAAATGGCTCTGAGTAGTATGGGACTTAACATCTGAGGTCATCAGTCCTCTAGAACTTAGAACTACTTAAACCTAACTAACCTAAGGACATCACTCACATCCATGCCCGAGGCAGGATTCGAACATGCGACAGTAGCAGTCGCGCGGTTCCGGACTGCAGTGTCTAGAACCGCTCGGCCACCGCGGCCGGCTCCAAGAACAGGACTAAAAAATAATTTGTAATATGAAAACTAATCATGTAAACATATCCTTTAAACTGACTCGTTCAACAATATTTCCATAAAAGAACCGTTCATATGATCTGTGAAACATGTAACTAATTATCTAACTAATCTGGAAACCAGTATTGTACGAATGCTGTGAGTTTCATCTTGTACTGGATACACAAGAAGCTTCTAGTTCACTTTCTTCCATGTGTTAAAGTAAGCTCACCTTCAAAGCAAAGTCTTTTTCATATTATTACAGCTATGTAACAAACATAAATAGCACGAAATGATTTCGTCCTTAACTCCAACGTCTGAGGTGTTTTTAAATATTCCCTAGTGAGAAGTGCTTAAAAACTGTTATTATGGTTCTTTAATGTTCGAATTAAATCTCTTCCAATGATACACTGCAGTAAGTACTTACTTCCCCAACACAGTAACAGTTTACAGACTTTGTGGTTCTTACATTAAGCCTCTGACTACCCTGCCTGCAAATATTAGCACAGCTGAACTTTTGAGAAATACAACAGGACGGCAGACCAAGTATGTGTATAATTTCCGGAAATCGTTCCTTCGATAATTAGTACATATACGTCGCTGCAGACCAGCTGCAGTGAAACATACACCAGTCAAGGATAAAAAGTTTTTCCTGCTCACCAGTACTCATGAAATAGAGTATTATAACATCTGAATAATATCGCGATTCTTCCAGTTTCCTGTTGAGCAGTTGAGTAGTTTTGAAGATGGTACCTTCACATCATGCTCACTTAATTTTACGAAAATCTTGCAACATATATTGAGACACACACCTACATACACGGCGAGATTACATACAACTATGTTTCGCAATTTGCAAACAGTTCAGGGTTTTCCTTTCCCTCGACCACGTCAGGAAATGTCCATGGAGACTTTCAACAGAATGAGAAATGTGTGTTGTTTTGTAAAAATGTTTATTTACAAGGTAATATACAGTGATAATGGGAAGTATGAAACTGGCTCACGTTTTTATTCCTGTTTTTTATCATTATGAGGATGCGAGTATCGTTAATCGTCAGGAACCCTGCAAAAGAAAGAGCAAAGAAATATTAACAAAGAAAATGTTGTTTGAGAAACACTCAGCATTGTATTTGACATTTTAAAAATATAGACGAAGAATAAAAGTAGCTTAATGAATGCGAATCTACAATAAATATTTCGAGGTATTTGGCTTTTCCCTTTTTCTGTTCCTTTTTTGATGTTTACTGGGTTTCCAGCTGGGGTACATATTTTGATGACGTTGCACGATTTGTGGAAGGAGGAGCAGAGGGAGTTTGATGGATTTCTGTCTGATTGGACAACAAACGAATTTTATCAGTTACATTTCGTCCTGTCAGTGAAAATAATGGTTGAGAGAAGTGCTGAAGTGGCATCTATTTATATAAATAGACTATAAAAAAATCCCAGAATGCTCGATCTCTATGTAACTAAGAGAATCGAATACTAAGACCAGTTAAATTTCCTCTATAGGAACAAGATTACTTGTTTATTCTTTTGAAAAATCGAGGGTTCGTTTGGACTGGAAAGATAAGTGAAATGGGTGAGAAACGAGAGCAGATATTATTCAAGATGAAATAATTTCCAGGTGTGCGCGTCGAAATATGAAAAATTAAGTTGTAAAAATTGGGTTACACCTAAATAAATCACTTAGGCAGGCTAGTAAAGTAAGTCATTCAAATGTCTGGGTTTTTTATTCTATGGTAGATTATCAGTAGAAAAGTAATTCGGAGGTGTCGATGGGTGTCCATAGTGGAACGTATGTATGTAATATGAATATATGACAAAAATGTGATAAACGATTTTCGAAATGTAATAGAAACGTTATGTAAACGTTGACGATAAAAAAATAAAACAATATTTTCCTTACTGCTGAACAATATTTCTCTCATCTCTTCTGCAAAGTAATTTTACTGATGTTTTCTGGATTTAGAATATCTGGAACTTACATGAGAGAGAAAGACTGCCACAGCTGCACTCTGAGACATTCTCCCTAGGATGCATCATTTATTTTTCAGCGAAATTTACCCTGTAATAAAATTTCCTGAGAGACGAGAGTCATTACTTGATCTGAACTACAGCTGGCAATGTTTCGACTAAAATGCTCTTTGTGACTGCGCTGTGTCAAAGGCTGCCCCACGGCTTCAAAAATGTTTTTCACTAAGTGGGGGTGGTTACTAGGTTTTCGCTTTGATTTTTCTCTCTTGTTCTGGGGGGGGGGGGGGGGAGGGGGGGGGGAGGGGGAGGGGGGAGGGAGAGGGAGGGGTAGGTCATATGTCTTACGAAGTTTGTTTCATGTAGAGGCTTCAAGCTATCTCTCTGTTCATCTAGGATTTCCTGTGTATCTTGCTGCTAGAGAAAGGATGTGGTAGAGAATACAAAGCAGTGATAATATGGGTCGCGACTGCGAACGCTGATGCATAACGTGACTAATTTTACTGCTACATAACGTGGAGCTTCATTTTACGGGTCGCGACCAAACTGAAAAAACTCTTACGTTCGTCAGTGTTTTCTGGAAGTGTGGTGGAATGTGGGCTATTGCAGTCCAAATCCATAACGTTACACAAATATACTGAAAACAAAAAACCACATACAAAATGTCTGGAAACTGTCGCTCTAAAAAAGTCACACCCCAAGAAAATTAGGAATCCTGCCTTGGCACACAATTTTAACTAATGATAAATGTTCAAACATGTGTCTTTTTGTTTCCATCTGGTGTCACAAACAGTTCTAAGATCGATTATTTAAAGCTGTCTTTTCAGCATGGCTGGTGCCTTTAATCCATTGTGGGTTCAGAAGGCTACATCAAGATTTCCTAAAACTGTTTTTGACAAATCGCTAAGTTAATGTAGTTATTTCAGGTGATTCTGTTTTCAGAATAAATATTGTGTTTCGTTTGTTCACTACGCTGCACCTCCGTAGTCAAGAGATCAGGCGTCACTTTCATGCAGAGGATCCTGGTCCAGTTCCCACTACTGCCAAAGACTTTTTCTTGGTTGGAAGACTGGAGTGGGGTGAACTCCGCTTCGTGATACCAACTGACGAGCTACTTAAATGGAAAGTAGCAGCCTCGAAAACTGACAACGGCTGGAATAGCGGTGTCCTGACACGGTGGCCGGTCGACATCGCGTGTTTTTAAGGCCTTATCGTGGAGTTTAGTTTTGTGTCAGCACATGGATATCCTAAACGTACCGACAGGGAGTATGAGTTGATAGGTCACGGTGAAACGAGTATCACGTGGTACATTGTTAGAGGAAGGTGCTTAAATTCGGATTCCCACCACTAACGCGGATTCACTACTTCTTGGCTCTGCAATTTCTTGAACTCTAGTGGAACCAAATGTAAATAGTAGGTTAGACTTCAACCATTCTGTAGCGATATTCTCAGGCAATGGAAAAAGTTTTTACTTTCTGCCACATTTTTCGTTATTTCTCCTAGATACTGACGGGTAAGCGTTTCAACATACATTCCTGTATAGTGAGGTTCAAGGTTAGTGTTTAGGACTAAACTGTTTCATTTAGGCGTTTGGTTAAAATTTATTTGGTTAACAAAATGTAGGCTGTTGTTGCGTAAACTGGACCTATTCAGTTGCTTAAACCCGACTCTAGTTTTCCATGCTTCAAGTCTACCCTCGTTCTCTTGGATTTCTGTTTCAGATTCGAAGCGGATTGTGGGGAACGTTGAGCAAAACACGAGCAGTCCTTTTAAAACCACTAAAGCTGTTGATGTAGTTCAGAAAACGAGGAAGAGGTTAGAACAATGCAAGCGAACAGTCGTGAGACTGTCCAACAAGAAGTACAGTACACCAGAGAAAGCAGCGAAACGAAAGTAGGCAGACCTACAATTTCGGGTAAACGTCTTGAAGAAGAACTACTTTAATACTTTCTTGCTATGGCAGCTTCTTTCTTTGGGCTTGAGCATAACGACATGAGAAAAATGAATGTGTAATTGACAGTGAGAAATAGTATTGAACACCTTTTCAAGGACGAAATTTCTGGTGAAAAGTTGATTAGTCTTTTTCTAAAACATCGCAAAACTAAACTCTACGAAAGAAAGCATGAAGGGACATCCAGTAACAGGGCTCATGGGTTCGGCAAAGAATCCACACAGAAATTTTATAACCTTCTGGAAGATGTTATATTATGCCTGAAAAGTAAATATTACGTCTTTTTAAAACATAAATTTTTTAATATTTTCTAAGCTTTAAAATCAAAAACAAAATGGGGGACCAGTTTTTGGGAACTTCCTCTGTAAACTATCTTTGCACCTTCAAGTGCACGTCCAGTGAGAACGCAGCTAAAAGACTGTTTTTTCAGTGATATGTATCTTCTTTACAGCATAAGCAGCCATTCTGTCTCTTCGACTAAGTATTTAATTCTAATAAAAAGTACAGTATTATTTGTAAGTACATGCAGGCTTTCGGAAGGCGAAAGTACTAGACATAGAGGAAACAGGCACATATCATTGTGTAGAGCATTTATCCAAGTTTTAACTTGCGTTACAAGTGCTGAATGTGGTTATCCTTTATCCCACCACAGACGGAAAGAGTTTATGCAATTCACTGAGACTACTGCTGGTACGGTCCAAGAAGGCGCAATGGCAGCAGCTCACTTTGGAAATCTGTTTACTTATAGGTTTCTGCACTTGTGAAGTATGAGGGGCAATCAAATGAAAACGAAACAGGGAATAAAAGTTTAAATGAACTGTTTGTTATTTCAAAGGTTATGGCCATAACTGAGAAAAATGCGAGCGAGGCATAGTGTCTAAACTCACAGGAATGCTGAAGGGTGGTGTTATGTCTGCCACAGACGGCCCCTTCCCGACAGACTACACTCAAGATACCCCTGTGTACCATATAACATACACAAGCACTTGCAGGCGCAACCAAGAGGACAACAATTCTTCAAACAAACAGAAATTGCTAGATACTAATGCGAACCTTTTTCTGCAGAGGTCGCCTCGTAGATACAGGGAATGTTGGAGTACTCCCAGTACAGCCAGTTCCTTGTCGAGCTAGGACCAGCTCCGACGGACCTCACCGACGCTCTTGATGAATGGTCGTCTACTGAGTATACTTCAGTATTGTAGAACACTCAGTTTAATGTCGTTTATTGAAACTGAACTACACTTCTCGAACAATCACTATATACACACACACAAATACAAATAACTTGTAGACGATCATTCATCAAGAGCTAGTCCTAGCTCGACAAGGAACTGGCTGTACTGCTGCTGTGCTGGCCTTATAAAGCCGGCGGAGTACTCCAACTTTCCCTGTATCTGTGAGGCGGCCTCTGCAGAAAAAGGTTCGCATTAGTCTGCAGCAAGTTAGTCTGCGGCTGCCGTATAATGTCGGCCCACATGTTGCCAAATTTGTTTCGACTACGCTGCACAAGTTTTGCGGGGGAGCCCTTACTTATCCCCCATACAGTTTCCATCGGTCCCCATGCGATTTTCATAGTTTTGGAGATCTGAAGAAAGACGCTTCGGATGAAGAGGTGCATTCCTGGGTACAATCACGCTTCCGAAAGCAAACGCAAATATATTGTTGGTAAAGTGGGCATCGATTATTTGGTTTTCTTCTTTTTTTCCACTTGATTCCCCTCATACCCCGATGAGAAAATTCGCAGTGGATGATTTGTCTGCATGATCTGACACATCTGGCCCTATTGGTGCGCACTGCGACTGTACCACAACACGTATTACGAATCGAAAGTTGTACAGATAGAAAAATGAGGTATCGGTGGATAGGCTATGTGTCCTGATTCCCTACCTCGTAGGTAGTTGTGAGTAGCTCTTTAGATGTAAGGTTGCTCACGTAATTGAAATGCAGCTTGATAGTGCTCGAGTGTACCTGCTAGTCGAAGAAGCCGAAGCCGCCGCCGCCGCCTCGGCTGTTGCTGAAGGCCTGGCTCTGGGAGAAGGAGGCGGTGAAGGGTCCGACGCCGAAGCTGGCGGAGGCGCTGGAGGCGTGGCTGCTGGACTGGCCGCCGCCCCCGTGGGGGCCGTGCCCGCCCGCCACGCTGCCTGCGGACGCGGAGCTACCCGCGAAGCTGCCGCCGCCGCCGCCTCCGTGGCCGCCGTAGCCGCCGTGGCCGCCGTAGCCCCCGTACCCTCCGTAGCCGCCGAACTTCTTGCGGTGGAACGTCGGTTCTGTGGGATCGAGGACAGCTGCGTCACGTCTGCGCTAAGTAAGCGAATCTGCTCGGCTGGACGAGAGCTCCTCGACGGCAGCCTCGAGAATATCTACGCTTATTAAGGACGCGTTGAGAGCTTTTCCTCTCCAGCACTTCACTAACTGCATGGAAGATATACTAGCTTCTCGGTGAGGACTACCGCCGACTTTTCCTTAGCTGTGAATTTTCACTTAGCAGCGGTGTGTGCGGTGGAAAATAGGGGATGAGGTACTGGCTCAGTGCTGTCAGAACGGGACGAGAGCTACGTTTGGCGGAATGCTCTGACGATAGAGCGCTAGCCCGCGAAACGCAATGGTTCCGTGTTCGAGTCCAAGACCTGCACATAGTTTTAATCTACAGCTAATCAGTAACAGTCGGTAAACTCAAGAGAAAGAAAAGGCAAATACATTTAATTTGATCTGTAGTTATACTCGAGATTTCTGAAATCCTTACATGCTGCAGTAATCCTTCGATTCTAGCTATTTAATGTAATCTTTCAATGCCAAACACTAAATTTACGTCAACAGTCCGGTAATATGGACTTCAGTTTACTAGTCTGCTCACAGTGGTTGGTTCAAATGACTCTGAGCACTATGGGACTTAACTTCTGAGGTCATCAGTCCCCTAGAACTACTAAAACCTAATTAATATAAGGACATCACACACATCCATGCCCGAGGCAGGATTCGAAACTGCGACCGTTGTGGTCGCGCGGTTCCAGACTGTAGCGCCTAGAACCGCTCGGCCACACCGGCCGGCTGCTCACAGTGTACCTGCCTTCTCCATCCATCTCAGTATCGAGTGTTCCATAGCTAACGTGTTCGTATGAGATCCAGACAACACATTCTTGTTCGTTGATGTTTTTTTAATGGTTATTTTTATGTATCTTACAGTATTTGTATTATCATTAAACATTTATCCCTTTCAAATTCTGCTCCCCAAGTTCTTACGGATCGTCATCGTTCTCATTCAACACAGGAAATTTCTAATATGAAAAATAACCAAATTGTGACAAAAATTAGAAAAAAAAATCAGATGATGCAGCTTAAAATTTGAATATATTACACCAGCTGCACTGTATTTCATTTAAATTATACCAGGGGGTTACAATTAAACTTTCCCTATTTATAACGTTATAACAGAGAAACTAAATACTAAAATGTAAACCTTCACGGCCGGAAATATCATGTCCATTATAATTATCCGGGCGGTTATGCCGTGGTCGGTTGATGAATTCTGAGGTGATTCCCAACGTTTCGTCCCCGACTGCGGGAGACATCTTCAAGGAGGTCCGTAGCTTGATGGAAGGTCCAACACACACACTGGCTCGCTACTGACTGCAGTCAGTAGCGAGCCAGTGTGTGTGTTGGACCTTCCATCAAGCTATAGTCAGTAGCGAGCCAGTGTGTGTGTTGGACCTTCCATCAAGCTACGGACCCCCTTGAAGATGTCTCCCGCAGTCGGAGACGAAACGTTGGGAATCACCTCAGAATTCATCAACCGACCACGGCATAACCGCCCGGATAATTATAATGGACAGAGAAACTAAATACCGTAAGAGTACCAAACTTGGTAACGTTAATGTCCAGAGTATGGGCTGCATGATTTCCTTGCGTCACAGGGCCACCGTCCTGTTTCAACTATGGCCATCAGGTGCCGTGATCAGTCATCGGGATGCATAGTCTCACACACCTGACCAGTCACAGTGCACTTGTTGATGTGTCAACATGACCTTCGACAAAAGGAGCAGGGCATCACTGGTGAAGAAGCTCTCTTATCAAAACAACAGTAATGCTGCACTTCGAGCATATCGCCGGCTGAAGGGATAACAGAAGGGTCTCTTTCTCCATCTGCTGTGCGGAGCACGACGAAGAAGTTCGAATCAACTGAAAAACTGGGCGTCGCTCCGGGAGGTGGTTAAAGAAATCGCTGTTGCAATAACACACAACGCTGCGTGCTATTCCCGATCGTCAGTCGGTGAGTGTGCTGTGTCACGACAGTTGAAAATACCGTGGTCCACTGTACCGAAGGTGCATAGAACCATTCTTAAATGGTTTCCGTACAAGATCCATGTCGAACAGCAGCTTGCATCACGGCACGCACAACGACGTGTTGACTTCGCTTTCTCTCAGGGATTGAAGTTGACGAGAGCTGGCCCTGGACCATTCTATGGACAGACGAAGCTCATTTTTCCCTGACAGGGGAGGTGAACACGCAGAATTGCTGAGTGTGGGGATCTTCACCTCCAGTCACTGTGCATGAAGTTCCTCTGTATGGTGGACGTATCACCGTATGGTGTGACTTCACGGCTACGTTCCTCATTGGCCCATTCTTTTTTGAATAAGCTGGCGCTCAAGGACCCAAGACTTGCAGTGTGACTGGCCAGCGATATTTACGGCTACATGATTATTCGGAGTAAGAAAATAAGGGTCTCATGATTCATTAGCTTTGCTTCAATGCCTCTGTAATTTACTGAGCGTACTCCTATTGAAGGCAATATTCCGTTACATTATGTTGGCCTATTAACTGTCACACTGAACCATTTCTTGGGACAGAAATAAAAAACACAATGTAACCCAGTCACTAAACTAAGTCAGTAATGTGCGACGTGTTTCGGAGACTTTGCTCCAGGAGCAGGTGGAGGATCAAGTGTTTAGATTGTTACCGGGATCAAAACACTTGATCCGCTACCCACTGATCAGCATAGCCTCTGAAAGACGTTGTAAATAAAAATGACTGCTTAAGTTATGTTTTTTATTTGAAATTTAAACAGACAGTCACGGAAACAGTCTGCGAAACTTGTGTATGTGTAACATGTATTGTCCGAAAAACGGTGGAACATAATATGTATTTTATATATATACAAGGAATTTTTAAGACTTCGCTGACAGCACAGAACAACAGTGGAGAAAGGGATTTTAAAACCGATGTTTTGGAATTATAGTCTGATTCCCAGAATGAAGTTCACTCTCCGCTGATTTGAAATTTGCTGGCGGACCAGACCTCGAACCTGGAACCTATACTTTTCGCGGTGCTCTACCGATTGAGCTACGCAAGCACGTCTAATGACGAACCCACAAATTCACTTCCATCAGTACCTCGGATCTATCTTTTAAACATCACAGGAGGTCTCCTACATACTTGCGGGACTAGCATTCCTGGAAGAAAGGTTATTGCGTAAACACGGTTTAACCACATCCTGGGGAGGGGAAGGAATGGGTTGTTTATAGAATGGATTTTCTCTCTACAGCAGAGTGTACGCCTCCTGGAAGATTAAAACTCTGTGCTGGATCGGGATCGGACTTGTGACCTTTCTTATTTCTTTTGGAACTGTAAATCTCGTAAGGTATGTAGAAGAACTTGTGTAAGTTTGGAAGGTATGTGTACCGGCGGAAGTGAAGTTGTGTGGACGGGTAGTGGGTAGAGCACTTACTCGCGAAAGGCAAGGGTCCCACGTTGGACCCGATTCGGCGCACAGTCTGATGTTTACCCACAGAGCCGTAAACACAGTGTAAGAAACGCACCACATTTCGAACAGTAACACTAGTTCGAGGGCCATACTTCCTATTCCAAGAGCCTGACAAAGCTCTCTCGGGTTTACAAATGTTACGGTCGTCAACTGCGTCCGCATTTGCATCTACATATACAGCTACAGTTCATAATTCAAAGCCTGGCAGAGGGTTCATCGAACCAGCATCAAGCTCTGTATCTACCGTTCCACTCTCGAACATCGGACGGGAAAAACACTTAAATTTTTTTGTGATACTCATTTCTCCCTACAGAGATCGACAATAAGAAAATATTTTCACATTATGAGGAGACAGTTGTTGATTGGAATTTCATGACAAGATCCAGCCGTAACGAAAAACGCCTTTGTTTTACTGATTGCATCCCAACTCGCATACCGTATCCGCGACACTCTCCCTCCATTTCACGATAATACAAAATAAGCTGCCCTACTTTGAACTTTAAGGTTGTCCTCCATCAATGTTTTTTGATGCGTATCCGACACCGCGCAGCAATATCCCAGAAGTGGACATACAAGCATAATGTCTGCAGTCTCTTTAACAGGATATTACATCCTCTAAGTCTCCTGCCAATAAAACGCAGTCTTTGGTTTGTAATTCCACACATCATTACGTCCGTGATCATCCCACTTTAAGTCGTTCGTAATTGTAAACCTAAGTATGTAGTTAAAATGGTGCAAATGGCTCTGAGCGCTATGGGACTTAACTTCTGAGGTCATCAGTCCCCTATAACTTAGAATTACTTAAACCTAACTAACCTAAGACATAACACACAACTATGCCCGAGGCAGGATTCGAACCTTCGGCCGTAGCAGTCACGCGGTTCCAAACTGTAGCGCCTAGAACCGCTCGTCCACCACGGCCGGCATGTAGTTAAATTCACAGTCTTAAGATTTCTACCATTTATCGTGTAGCCGCATTTTTCTTTTAAAACCTATGTGGATGACTTCACACATTACTTAGAGTCAATTTCCACTTCCCACAACACAGAGATATCTTGTCAGAAACATTTTGCAGTTGGTCTCGAGCATCTGATGACTTTACGAGACGGTAAATGACAGCATTAACTGCAAAGAACCTGAGATGGTTACTCAGATTGTCTCCTAAATCGTTTATATAGATTAGGACTAGCAGACGGCCTACAACGCTTCCTAGAGGAACACAAGTATTAATTCCATTTTACTCGATGACTTTCTGTCAATGACTAACGAATTGACGTTTCTGACAGAAAATCAAGAGTCCAGTCGCACAGTAGAGACGGTACTCCATACGCATGCTATTTGATTAGAAGTTCTTGTGAGGAACAACGTCGAAAGGAATCTAGAAGTATGGAGAAAATTAGGGCTCACCTGTGAAAAGCACTCATTAGTTCGTGTGAATAAATGGCTGCTTGTGTTTCAAAAGAACGACATTTTATGAATGCGTACTGACTGTCAATAGATCGTTTTCCTCAGATGATTCATAATGTGCGATCAGACTATATGTTCCTAAATGATATCGCAAATCGACATTCTGTAATTCAGCGAATTACTCTTAGGTGCTTTCTCGAGTACTGGTGTGGGCTGTGAACTAGTGGAGACTTCACCTGGTGCAGGGGCGCTGGCGGCCCACTCTGCGACCAGCACGATCCCGAGCAGCAGCAGCGCGACTCTCGTCGAGGGCGTCATGTCTGGCGGCGGCGTCTCGTCTGCTTCTCGTCTGTGTCTCCTCAGCGGCCTCCGGTGCCCGAGCTAGACTCTGCAGGCCGGCCAGCGCCGGTCGCCTTTATAGCGGCCACCGGCAGGCCGGGCGACCTCAGCCCGCAGCCCTTGGGACTGGTCCGAAGGCCCGACCACGCGCGCGTCATCCCACCTGCTGCAGCGTCTCTGGAAGACTCGCACAGCCCGCGTCTCGCTCCCGCAAGTGTGTGGCTCGCTCTAACAGCAAGCGTTAAGTGGGCCCTCACACACTCAATATTTTTGCACTATAATATTATGTAATTACACTACGCGAGAGAGTGACGCCAAGAGCAGCACAATATTATTACAGTGACGTCCAGGTAGAACTCTGTCTGCGAAGCGAAATGTCTGCGCTCAATAATTTAGAACTTGAAACTTCCTGGCAGATTAAAACTGTGTGTTGTACCGAGACTCGAACTCGGGACCTTTGCTTTTGCGGGCAAGTGCTCTACCAAATGAGCTACCCAAGCACGACTGATGCCCCGTCCTCACAGCCTTACTTCTGCCAGTAGAGCACTTGCCGCGAAAGGGAAAGGTCCCGAGTGCGAGTCTCGGTCCAGCACACAGTTTTAATATGCCAGAAAGTTTCATGCCAGCGCACACTCCACTGCAGAGTGAAAATCTCATTCTGGAAACATCCCCCAGGCTGTGGCTAAGCCCTGTCTCCACAATATCCTTTCTTTCAGGACTGCTAGTTCTGCAAGTTTCGCAGGAGAGCTTCTGTAAAGTTTGGAAGGTAGGAGACAAGGTACTGGCAGAAGTAAAGCTCTAAGGACGGGGCGTCAGTCGTGCTTGGGTAGCTCATTTGGTAGAGCACTTGCTCGCGAAAGCCAAAGGTCCCGAGTTCGAGTCTCGGTCCAGCACGCGGTTTTAATCTGCCAGGGAGTTTCATATCAGCGCACACTCCACTGCAGAGTGAAAATCTCATTCTGGAATTTAGGACGATCTTTGAGTCATCAGTCTTCTGGTTGGTTTGATGCGGCCTGCCAAGAATTCCTCTCATGTCTCAGAGTAGCACTACCCTCAGAGTAGCACTTGCAACCTGTGTCTTCAATCCTTTGCTGAATATATACCAATCTCTGTCCTCTACAGTTTTTATCCTCTACAGCTCCCACTAGTACCATGCAAGTCATCCCTTTTTGTCTTAAAAGATATCCTATCATCTTGTCCCTCCCTCTTGTCAGTATTTTTCATATATTCCTCTCCGATTCTAGGCAGAATCTTCTCATTCCTCACCCTATCAGCCCACCTAATTTTCAGCATTCCAAATACTTCGATTCTCTCCTGTTCCCGTTTGCCCACAGTCCGTGAGTCACTACCATACTGTGCTGTGCTCCAAACGTACATTCTCAGAAATTTCTTCTTCAAATTAAGGCTTACGTTCGGTACTAGACTTCTCTTGGCCAGGAATGCCCTTTTTCCAGTGTTTCTTTTCCGTGCGTCACTAGTAATTTTGCTGCCTGGGTAGAAAAATTCTTTAATTTCATTTACTTTTCGACCATTAGTCCTGATGTTAAGTATCCAGGTGTTCTCGTTCATGTTATTTCTCATTACTTTCGTCTTTTTTCGATTCACTCTCGTATGTTTTGCTATTGAATTACTTGCCTTGCAAAAGCAGAAATTGTGCAGAACTGACGAAAGTAGCCTGAAAAGCTCTTTGTAAACGCTTTAGTCGACTAAAGGACTCATTCATTCAAACATAGCTGCGTAAGCTAGGATAACAACAAACAAATGAACTGAGTAGTTGATCGAAAACATGTGTTATTGTTTATGTATTTATCTACTGTAACAACTGTTGCAAACAAAAGAAAATAATTATTTACTGACTGAATGCTTATACGATCTTATGTACGTGGTGCGACAACCGTTACAAAGAAAGAAGTTTGTTCACGTGGATACTAACCTGACTATTTGTCAATTCTGAAAAATGCTACAAGTAAAATTAGCATTTCCGCTTACTGTCATTACATCCTTATCTTCAGTTTTCTCTGATACTCTGGTCAGTTAAGTATCTAGCTTTTCCTTTACCGTCAGGAATATCATTTCTCAAAGTATCTCAGGATGGTTTAACATACATCCTCCAGCACACACCCTGACCTTTTGTCCGTGGCTTTTTTCAGTTCTTTGCGGAAATTCATTCGAAGCGAGTTGAATTACTCTCTGTTCCGGCAGGAACTGCCGTATATTACGCAATATTACACTTATAGTGTGCACTATACTGAGCGAGTGTTAACATTTTTCAAACTTGCCCTCTCCTTCAGTACATTACCAAGCCGTCAATACCGCTCGCTGATGGTCAGTGTCACTGCGCAATAAAAACTGAGTGTCTGAAGGCCATTTTACAATCCCGTTTCGAGCGAAAAAAATTACATGACCGAGTTTACATATCACTTTTTAGCAATTAAGTGGTATCTGTGTCCAAGATCTTAGCTGAAAAATGTGTCATACTTATTGGTGACATACACAAAAGAGCCTGTAGAAATCGTCTAGGTGTGTGACCTACTTTGAAACGTAACTTTAAATTTAAATTCGTTCGTTTTTATTATCCGACAGTCTTAAATTTTCTTTCTGTTGTTGGTGATGGGTTTATACCAGAATCTTTATTTTCATTTAATTTTACCGTATTAGTTATGTTATAACAATGAAAATCTTTTATTAAGTTGGTTTTTGCTATAGGGCATCATCGCCCTCCAAGAACTTTCGCCAGAACTAAAATGAATGAACCGCACATTTGCAGCTTAAGATACATGAAATTTTAAACGTGAACCGTCATTTGATAACCAACGTTTTGGTTCGAAACCAGTAACAGCTCCTTTAGTTCTAAATAAATAGTAATGTAAACAGTGGCTGATTGCTGCTTTTATGTTACTGTAAGAATCAACCTGTATTTTTACACATGCGTGGTCTCAGTATACCAGTTTTCGACAAAAAAACATAAAATATTGTCAATGGTGAACACATTATTGTGAATGTGTTAGCATGCGATATTTTCAGCAGTAATGCACAAATCATGAAAATAATTACCCATCTTAAAGAATTTTCGAAGTCGCATTGAACTTTCGGATTAAGCGGCCAATCGGCAACAAGGTCATTAAATAAACATGAAAAGTCTGGTGGACATTGCTGTCCTTGCACTCATTTTTTACATTTTCTGTACTTAATCAGGTTTCATTTCTTATATAACTGAATCGACAGAACCGCTTCAGCAGCTTCAGCTGCCAAAATGCTTAAAGAGCCAGGCTACCGCTAACGTTAGTATTACCCATTCTACATTCGTAGCAGAGAAAAAATCATTAAACGAATACTATATGCCTAAGGAGTAAACGTCCTCTGAAATCACAAACGTCTCTTAACATATTTAACCACCCAAGCTTTCGGTTATTAGTAACAAATTTACATGGACGTTATGCTCTGAATAGCCTCTGTACCAGTCACAGAAGGTCCAGTACTTTTTCTTAATTTATCGAGTGATATACACGTAGGCGACAAAAGTTATGGTTCAAAAATGGCTCTGAGCACTATGGGACTCAACTGTTGTGGTCATCAGTCCCCTAGAACTTAGAACAACTTAAACCTAACTAACCTAAGGACATCACACACATCCATGCCCGAGGCAGGATTCGAACCTGCGACCGTAGCAGCAGCAAGGTTCCGGACTGAAGCGCCTAGAACCGCTCGGCCACAACGGCCTGCTTCAACAAGGCACTGCGCAAGCTGGTGGTGGCTCCACAATGGTGTGGACTGGGTCCTCTGGTCCCACTAAACTGATTATTGACTGGAAACAGTTGTGTTCCACTACTTGGAGAATATTTGCAGCTATTCATGGAGTTAATGTTCATTTTTATGGATGATAACGCCCAGCGTCTTCGGATCACAGTTTTTCGCGATGTGTTTGAAGAACATTCTGGACAATTCGAGAAAATGATTTGGCCACCCAGATAGTGCGACATAAATCCCATAGAAACGTAATGGGACATAATCGAGAGGTCAGTTCCTGTAGAAAATCCTACACCGGCAACGCTTTCGCAGTTGTGGTCAGCTATAGAGATAGTAGGGCTCAATATTTCTGCAGGGTACTTCGAGTGACTTGTTTAGTGCATGCCACTTCTAGCTACTGCACGACGCCGGGCGAAAAGAGGACCGATACGATATTAGGAGGCATCCCATTACTTCTGTCCATTCAGTGCATACTGGGGTGATAAATTAGTAGCAATTATTCGAAAAAAGTTGGGAATTCATACATTGTAAACTATTTGCTACCAGTCCAAGTCAATCCCAAGCTTTCATGATTTCGTCCATCTATAGCTTCCTGGATGTACCTTGCAGTTTCATGTCTATCCATCAGCACCGTAGCGGTCAATTTTTCTTGTTATGATTTTGTGGACAATGTTTCGTTGCCACATCACTTAGTACAGTTACTGATTCTTATTTCTTCAGCTGTTCGCTGCTCACCAAGATGTTTCTCCAGATTTCTCGTTCATGCACTAGGAGTTTCTCATGTTACAACTTTGCGGTACTCAATGCCTCTGTTCCACATAACTTCACTGTAGCTGTTATTACATTCTATATCCTCAATCTAGTTTTGCTGTGGAGCGTATGTGATCACAGCACCTGTTTCATGCTAAAGTGTGTTACGGATGCATTAGTAAAGCGCTATTTTAATTTTTTGTAATTCCTCAACCTGTTCCGCATGTACTTAACAGACTTTACCTAAGTCAACTCAACGTATCTTGCTTACAGTGTGTTTCTGTGCACTACTGCTTCGAATACCACCAACACTTCCGCCTTCTCGGCGTTAATTTTCAGGTTGAGAAACAGGGGCAGAAACGAGTCTTAGAACACAGTTTGATTTCGAAGTATAAATCGGAAAATAATTTCGAACCAACACGTATCTAATGGTCAATGGGAGATGAGTGTTCATACATTCAAGAAAATATTAAAACGTCTTGTACTTTCGTATATAGTAATTAAAATAAAACGTTTTCAACTTTGCACGTGATAAATCTACCTTATTTCTGTTTAGGTGAAATTCCGTGTAAATCTAATTGCATATCCGTACAAATCATTCGTAGAAAACAAGCAGAAAATATATTTTGTCTCGCAAATTGTACAACTTGAAACTGAGAAGCTGAGCTTCCTCATCATAGGCTACTTACCGCAATTAGACTTTCTTTTACGGCTGTTGAAAACGTCCTGCTCACTGCTAGACTAAGATGCTTTTCATATCTTCAAACCTTACTTTGTTTCTACGATCGTGGGCTGTTTTATGTGAAACTAGTCTTGCCCAGATCCGGTGTTGCTGTCATTTGTATAAAAGCACGGAATGATTGTCATTACTCTGAAGATAAGGTCAACAAGTCTATCTACTTCAGCCTGTTAATAGTAACTACGATTAGAAACTAGATTACTGCACGCTGTTTCTCACGCACCGACATTGTTACGTTACACGCCGCCATGTTACACGCTACAATACGGAGCCATATGGCGACAGAGGGTTACAGCCTACATCAGCATAGTAGGAAATCGTAAGAAGCTACAAATGCAGTAAAGCGAAAACAGCTCGTATATTCACAGTTAATTCCTGGTTCTCTCATACACTGGATCGCAATCGTGTGGTACTTTAGAGCTGTTTGCCTTGATAAACAGACACCCAGCTTTTCTCCTGACATTACTTACTACGACAAGAACAATTTTGCGAATCTCCAAGTAAATAACGGAAATTACACAGTACAATCAACACACTAATATCAGAAATTAACGCAAAATATATGTACAGTACTTTCATGTTACACATCTGAAACGAAGTGAAATAATCGTCTAAATGCAACAGAACTGAAATGTGCTAAATAGGGTTATCAGCTTACAGTTTTAGGAAGATGCGAAATGACACATATATGTGTAATAGTCCCACTTCAATATGTCATCACTGTAGCTGGTCATTTTGTCGTTTGACACGCGTGTGGAGGATGCCGTACTGAAATGTAATGCCTTCGAAATACTTATGGGAAAATTCTCAACATAGTCACTCTGGCGAAGAACAGATTCCTGCCAACGAGTGACCGGTTCGTTAATACTGTCACTGTAGAGCGTTTGGCATCGTTGACGGAGCTACAACCCCACCTCTGCTTGAAACGCTTCATCATTATGAACGTGAAGTCTTCGAAAGTATGCTGGACGTTTTGGAAACACATGAAAGTTGGGACTGTATGGAAGGTAATCCATGATAGTGAAGCCGAGGCGTCAGTTTGTTGCATATGTCTCAGCGCTCGTTTGTGGTCCGCCATTGTCATACTGAACAAGAGGGTATTCCATGTGTGGACGAGCCTTAGAATTTGTGCTTACAGTTTTCTGGATGTCTTACGGGACTTCACAGAGTTTTTTGGTGGTGCCCTTAGACATGAAAACCAAACGCGCACGTTGTATGTATCGGCACACTGAGCATGACTTTTCATGCTGATGCCATGGTCTTAAACTTTTTTGGGATCTGTGATCCTTTGTGCCGGAATTCCATCGATGTTCTCTTTTTTCGGGATTAAAATGGTTAACTTAGCTTTGGTCGCCAGTCCCAATTTCGTTAAGGAATCCATCACCGTAGACAGCGTTCGATCTTCTATGGATTTCAATTGGAGAGACGTTTTCTTCGATTAGAAACTAGATTACTGCACGCTGTTTCTCATGCACCGACATTGTTACGTTACACGCCGCCATGTTACACGCTACAGTTCGGAGCCATATGGCGACAGAGGGTTACTGCCTACATCAGCATAGCAGGAAATCGTCCGAGTAATGAACATGACATGTAATACTTCAACCGATGTTGAGGAAAGAATAAAAAGTTCGGAGGCATCACTTTTTATTAGCATGACCTTATAATGACAAAAATGAATGCACCCATTTAAAAGATCATTTATCTTTTTGCGAATCAAACTTTGATTTAAATTATTGTGACAAAAATATAATAAGCTAAATTTGGCCCTCAAAAGAAACGGTACATTTCTGAGTGACGAGTAAAATTACATTCTTTTTACATTAAATTGATGACTGTAATCATCAATATAGCCAGACATGGGAAACTCAGTTTTCATCCCGGTAGGTTTCATATCCTGACGAATTTGGTATTTTACGCCAACGTTGCCTCTAAGTTGTATTCTGATCTACTTTTCTGAACTACAGAGTGACAGCATATTTGAAACCTATGCCCATGGCAGAGACAGGACTCACTTCCATAACCTTCACTTTATCGGGTGAAATATTGATCTATTGATGATTGCAAATTAAAGTATCATTGTTTGTGTATACAGTGTGTCTATGAGTCATCAGGCACATCTTTCTCTGGTGTTTCGGCAGAAATTTGCAATTTCGCTTTTGCACTGTGTAGCTGGAGTCAGCCCAAACAAAACCTGCTCATCATGTCTTTCATACGACGCCCAGCGTTGACTGAGAGCATCGGTTTGTTTCCCAAGACAAACAAAATTATTTTAATTCGGAATTTTACGTGCCCATTCGACAGAGCGCTACCAGATTAGTCTAGTGCGATATTCTTTTTACCTGCACCTATTAAAAGGAAGGGTAAAACACGCGGAATAAGCAGTGCACCAGCGGAGACTGAACTGCGCTTCCCTATGGCGGTAGCACCACGTGAGGAGCAGGACGGAGCTGTCGACGGTGCAGAACTGGCTATTCTTAGTGTTTACTGTTCCTGTACTGTTCTTGTTAGTACCCTGCGATAAAGCAAATGTCGCACCAGACTAATCTGGTAGCGCTCTGTTGAATGGGTACGTGAAATTCCACTTGAAAAAACCATTTTGTTTGTAACGGAAAACAAACCGACGCTTCCCGTTGCGCTGGGGGTCGTATGAAAGACGTGACGGGTTCTATTTGTGTAGGCTGACTCCAGCTGTACATTTCAAAAACAAAATTGTAAATATCTGCCGAAACACTATAGAAAGCGCACCTGATGACTCTTGGGAGAGACAGCCTGTAAAAGGCGATAAAATATTTTTGACAAAAGAAGAATAATAGGTCTAATACTACAAACCACTGCCGTGTTGCGAAATGTGGTTAAAGTATGGTAGACTCTAAAGAGCTTCTCCTTTCATATGTTGGTGAGGAACAATGTAAAAGCTACTGCGAGACCTTAATAACATGTCTTATCGTTCAGACTGTCATTTGTACAAGGCTATTGTGTTTCATCAATGAAATATTATGACAAATAATTTTAAAAAAATTAATGTTTGCTGTGATGGCCATTTGGACCACACTAACACACGGACCGTACTGCAGGCCATAACATATCGCTAACTTCCCTATATACATTTCATTTGCGTCACTGTCGACGTACAGTTTTAGTTCACTTCAAACTTTCATGGCAGCGAAATCAACCTAACTTGAGAACATTGTAGATTCAAGCTTCCGTTGAATCGTCTCAGACGAAAGTGCTGAAATTGCTGTGTGAATGTGAACGCTGTGTGTCGTGTGGTGCCTTTCGTTGTTCCGTGCTCGGATGACCAACGGGAAGTGTACTGTCTGTTGAAGTCATGAATCTGACTTCGTCTCTCTGCGTGCTAGGAAGTATTAATCGGTCGCAAGTATACAAATCACCTGAGGAATGTATAACATACGGAATTCCATTTGACCAATAATACTAAGATTTCTGCAGCTCGATTGTTAGTATTAAAGTGATTAGAGCACAGCTGTAATGACTTGAAGAAAATAAAATACAGACAGCCCTAATTTTACGAATAATTTTAGTCAAATGGCTCTGAGCACTATGGGACTTAACTGCTGTGGTCATCAGCCCCCTAGAACTTAGAACTACTTAAACCTAACTAACCTAAGGACATCACACACATCCATGCCCGAGGCAGGATTCGAACCTGCGACCGTAGCGGTCACGCGGTTCCGGACTGTAGCGCCTTTAACCCCACGGCCACTCCGGCCGGCTAATTGTAGTCGACTACCAGTTTCGCTGACTCATTGCCACCATCTTCAGGTCCCGTCTAAATCGATCAAATCTAGCTTACAATAGACAACAAGTCTGATATGCAACATCAGTTGTCATTATTTGAAATAAATTAACCATACACATACATTATTAAAAATACCAAAAAATATAAGACAGATCAAATATATCATCGGTCATTAAAATGTCATGTAGCCATTCACTCTATGAATAAAAGATGGAGATCCGGAAACAACTATAATAGTTCTGACTGGTCTCCCAAGTCACCTTCACACTTTTTCTGGTGGCTTTACCAGTGACCGTGCTGTATATTTACGAAAAAGCCAAGATGCGCAGTGGATTGGAATCCTCGTAGAAAAGACAATCGTATGACATCGTTAACTGGCAGGTTGCGAAGGGCGATTTCAGCTGCCTACTCGGAAGAAGTTTTCATGCTCTGTGCGTAACGACCCCTTCCCTCACTGCGTGCGATAGTTGTACCTTGAGTGTATATGTTTGTTATGGGTGGCTGTAATGACTTTGTCTACTGTGTGGTGCCATTCAAGAGTGAAAGCCGGTGCTGGTGCCTCTCAAATAGCACGAAGGGGATACCGAGCTTAGCATCACAATGCGACCGACTAACTACCTTTAAGATCCACACCCTTACACTCCTGCAGAGCTGGAATTTTGTTGGAAATTTGTGGTAAGTTCCTGTGGGACCAAACTGCTAAGGTCATCGGTCCCTAGGCTTACACACTACTTTATCTAACTTAAACCAACCTACGCTAAGTACAACACACACAACCATACCCGAGGAAGGACACGACCCTCCGACGGGCGTAGCCGTGCGAACCGTGGCAAGGCCCCCTAAACCGCACGGCTACCCCGCGCCGTCCCTGCAGGGCTGGATACGACAAAGGCGGCAATTGGGGAGCCAGGCTGAGAGAGCCGCTAAAGATGCCCCTTGCGAATAATTTGTGCGAAGTGTGTACGATTATTTGTAACGAAAAACCAAATTTCCCCGCTTATTAGATTTAGGTTTACTTTGAAGGTCATACTCGGTGCTAAAGGAACGACAACTAACATCTGAGTAACGGAAAGAAAAGGGTGGGGCATCAAATGAAATATCGCGTGTGTGGAAAAAATGGGGGCAGGAGACGTATGACACTTTTGCAGATAAATATTCTCGGAGGTGCTAATTCCATGAGACACTACCCAGAGGTTTGGAATTTATTAGGTTGTTTCGTAGCGATTTTCTTTTGCATGTTGGGATTCCGTTTGCTATGGATTTATTTATCGATCCCATCTTTTTGTAGTTCACCGTTGCCATCTGAGTTTACATATTGTCATTTGGAGGTACTGAGTGGAGCTGCGGACATTAAAAAAAGGAGTGCCAAATGGAGAAATCGGAACATTTACATTACATTCCTCTGTTGGAGTTCGGCAGAGGCGTGACAGCAGCGAGGTCAGCTAGAAATATTTCCGCCGTGAAAGGAGATAATTCCATTGAACAGAGTTTGACAAGAAAATAAGTTTCTCGTTTGAAGAAGAATCGTTTGGACGGTAGTGACTCTCCATGTTCAGGATGATCGTTTTAAACACATTAACCACAATGAGCCACGTCAGTGTTCCCGGGGACTGGTATATGTGTTTTACTTTATTTATTACATCACTGTAAGAGCACTGCATGCAATGGGGAAAGCTAAATAATCTGGTGAATGCGTCCGCACGCTCTAAACCAAAATCACGAAACGAAGCTTGTGACCATATGGGTATCTCTATTTGCCCGTCATCAAGGGGGCTGGTGAATAACACCGACCATTCCTATCCTGTATCGTTATTGGTGATGAGAACGGTGTCTTTGTGCTAACGTAAGGAAAAGAAAGGAATGGTTAAGCTCAAACAAAGCAGCAACTTTCTGGTACAAAGACGTGCTCCACAAAAAATAGCGTTAATGCATCTAATGGAATAGCGTCGGTATGGTATACTACGAATTGCTTCCCAAGTTGTAATCCTCACTGCTGACACTAATTGCCTATAACTGAGACGTCTCGCAGACGTAATCGAAGAACAACGACAAGGTAAACTGTTGAGGTGATGATACTCCACGATAATGTCCGCCCGCGTTCTGCTAGACCGACAAAAAACTCTATATAGGAGCTGGGTTGGGAATTCATTTGGCACCCACGTTATCCACCTGTTCCACTTTCTATCGATCAATTTTCAAGAAATTTCCTTTCCGGATAAAAATGCGCTCCGAACATGGCTCGACGCGTTGCTCGCCTCAAAACCACGTTATTTCAACAGTCGCGGAATCGAAAGCGACCCCAGTGTCGGCAGACCATTGTAAACAGTGAAGAAGGATACATCATTAATAACTAAAGTCTCTGTTATGAGTATCTCTTGTGTTTATGAAACTGATGGAAAATCGCAGCGAACTTATGCACCAGTCTAATAATTCAGGACATTGGCGCTAAATCAGGAGAGCACAGTCTCTAAGCCAGCACATCTGTTCCTTTTTCTGGCTAAACTTACCGAGATCTGAACCGAACCAAACGCCACCGATCAGGCGTGTGACAGAGAGATCGATTGTAGCGACGATTAAATGACAGATCTGCTAGTAAGAAGCTTTATGATACAATTCACAAGTCAGAGGAAGGTAAATGTTGTGTTCTCACGAGAATTTGACTTGATGACTGCTTTACTTTCCTTATATCTGTGTCTAGTCAGTGCAAATCATCTTGGCTGGGATGTTGCCGTAAGAAAATTACGATTTATCTACGATTTCTAACACACTGCCTTAGTGGGTACACTGATAACTATTTACCTCTCTGATAAAATTCCCTCTATATAGGCAATTGAAAAATCTAGGAACCTAACTAGAAAGAATATTAAATCAATGGTACCATTTTTTTAAAAAAATATGAAATATAGGTTTTTGGTTTTGCTGACGAGCGACCTTATTACGATCGACAGAGAATAATATTTACACAAGTCAAACGGGCCATCACTCAGACAGAGATGTCGAGAGAACTTGACGGAAGAGAAAATCGATGATGTAGAACTGTGGAGAAAGGGTTTAAAGTAACCAAAGTAGCTCTCCGCGCGGTTTACGGTTCTTTCAACTTCTGGAGTCCATCTTTCTCGCGGTCGTGGGACAGCGGCTGATGACATTAATAAAGAAAACGGACCACCTCAGGCGTAACTTTAATTTTCTAGTCTCGTGTCGGTCCAACACTTAACATCATCTCTAGGTACACTGCATACAAAACGAGTACTTTCATTCTGTGACCAATGTACTGCCGAACTCAGTACTAGTTGTGGACTGCATACATCTACACTTTATAGAGTACACATGTTTGATGTATGCTATCCACGATAATTGGTGCTATATAGGTACTACGATACATGGGCCAAGAAATAAAAGTACTCTTGTGGTTTGTAGTGCACCTGAAAATGGCGTAAGTGTTGCGCCGAAACTACTCGTTAGAAGTAAATTTCTTTGATAACACCGCTGTGATGGTTCGTTTTCTTAATTTACGATGACTTCGGCTTGAGGTAAGTAACAGAGGAATTAGAGGCCCTCCGCGCAGAAGAGAACCTCTTTAACTACTGCTAGTCGGTACCTGAGATAGTCAGCTCATTACGGAAGATCTCGGACGAGCACCGTCCAGTCACCGTCCTTACGCCGTAGGAGCGGCGCGTTGACCTCGTGACCATTTCCTCTGCGGCTAATGCACAGTCCAAACATTGAGCAAAAGCGAAAGTTGGTGGGGAAGCCCTGCGCCTGCAGCCGCGTCCTCCGGCAGCCCACGCGCTGGTAATGACCCCGGCGCTTTGCAGCGGTCTCTGCTCGCCTAGCGATCACTTCTCACCTCGCCTCGCACACGCAACCTCGCTATTCGCCTGCAATCACACGCGGAGGCGATGACTGGCGTGCACGACTCCCACGCAGGCGGAAGTACACCACTCGAGTCTGTGCGAGGCCGTCCGGAAAACTGCATGACGTATCAGCGAAAATGTTTTCTCATCATCTCACAACGTACTGTCAAATTTCACAGCCGGTGGCTTTTCCAGCACACTTGCAGCCTTGTCTACCGCTCTTAATGTCCACAGTGCTAGGACTCGTCCCAAATGAGATGAAGCAACGTATTTTGTGTTGTGATTATGGCCCCACGGTGGGATTTAACAAACTTCGAACGCGGAATGATTGTTAGCTCTAGATGCATGGGACATCCCATTTCGGAAATCGTTAAGAAATTCAGTATACCAAGATCCACATTGTCAAGGGTGTGCTGACAATACCAAATTTCAGGCACCGATTCTCACCACGAAAAACGCAATGGCCGAAGACCTGCATTTAATGACTAAGGACATCGACGTTTGCATAAAGTCGTCAGTGCTAATATTTAAGCAGCGCTGGGTGAAATAACTGTACAACTCAGTATGGAACGTACGACCAACATATGCGTTAGGACAGTTCGGTGAAATTTGACGTTGATGGACTTTGGCAGAAGACTGCCGACGTAAGTGCCTTTGCTAATAGCACGAAATCGCCCGCAGCATGTCTCCTGGGCTCGTGACCAATTCGGTTGCATCCAAGATGACTGAAAACCATGGCCTGGTCAGATGAATCCCGGATTCGGTATAGGAGACCTGATGGCAGCGTTCGAGTACGGCGCAGACTCCACGAAGCCATGGACCTAGGTTGTCAACAAGGTGCTGTGGAAGCTGGTGGTCGCTCCATAGTGGTGTGCGCTGTGGTAGAGTGGACTGTATCCTCTGGTCCAAATTAACAGATCGTTCAGTGAAAATAGCTGTGTTTGGCTACCTGTAGACCATTTGCAGTCATGTATTAGGTCCATGTTCCCTTAAAATGATGGAATTTTTATGAATGGCGATGCGCCATGGCACCGACCACAGTGTTTGGCGACTGGACAGTTCGAGCGAATGATTTGGCCATCCATATTGCCCGTCATGAATCCTGTCGAACTTTTATCGGACATAATGGAAAGATCTCTTTGAGAGGCCACACAAACGTGTGGTTTCTGAAGAGGGGAAGCAGCCTTTTCAGTAGCTGCAGGGGCAACAGTCTGGATGATTGACTGATCTGGCCTTGTAACACTAACCAAAACGGCGTTGCTGTGCTGAAACTGGGAACGGCTGAAAGCAAGAGAAACTACAGCCGTAAATGTTTCCAAGGACGTGCAGCTTTACTGTATGGTTAAATAATGATGGCGTCCTCTTGGGTCAAATATTCCGGAGGTAAAATAGTTCCCCATTCGGATCTCCAGGCGGGGACTGCTGAGGAGGCCGGCGTTATCAGGAGAAACAAAACTGGCGTTCTACGGATCGGAGCGTGGAATGTCAGATCCGTTAATCGGGCAGGTAGGTTAGAAAGTTTAAAAACGGAAACATATAAGTGAAACCTAGATATAGTGGGAATTATTGAAGTTCCGTGGCAGGAGGAACAAGACTTCTGGTCAGGTGAATACAGGGTTATAAATACAAAATCAAATAAGGGTAATGCAGGAGTAGGTTTAATAATCAATAATAATAATCAATAATAATCAAAATAGAATCACTAGTAAGTTACTACGAATAGTACAGTGAACGCATTATTGTAGCCAAGATAGACACGAAGACCACGGCTACCATAGTAGTACAAGTTTATATGCCAACTAGCTTCGCAGATGTATCATGAGATAAAAGAAATGATTCAGATAGTGAAGAGAGACGAAAATTTAATAGTCATGGGGGACTGGAATCAATAGTAGGAAAAGGAAGAGAAGGAGAAATAGTTGGTGAATATGGAATGGGGGTAAGGGATGGAAGAGGAAGCCGCCTGGTAGAATTTTGCACAGAGGATAACTTAATCGTAGCTAACAGTTTGCGAATCATTAAAGAAGGTTGCATATGTGGAAGAGAACTGGAGACACTAGAAGGTTTCATATAGATTATATAATGGTAAGACAGATTTAGCAACCAGGTTTTAGATTTTAGGACATTTCCTGGGGCAGATGCGGGGTCCGACCACAATCTGTTGGTTATGAACTGTAGATTAAAACTGAAGAAACTGCAAAAAGGTGGGAAATTAAAGAGATGGTACCTGGATAAACTGAAAGAACAAGAGATTGTAGAGAGTTTCAGAGAGAGCATAAGGGAACGACTGACAATAACAGGGGAAGAAATACAGTAGAAGAAGACTGGGTAGCTGGCGGCAAAGGATCAAGTTGGTAGAAAGACGAGGTCTAGTAGAAATCCCTGGGTAACAGAAGAGATACTGAATTTAATTGATGAAAGGAGGAAACATAAAAATGCAATAAATGATACAGGCAAAAAAGAATACAAATATCTCATAAATGAGATCGATAGGAAATGCAAAATCGCTAGGCAGTGATCGCTAGAGGACAAATGTAAGGATGTAGAGGTGCATATCACTTGGGGTAAGACAGATACTGCTTACAGGAAAATTAAAGAGACTTTTGGAGAATAGAGAGCCACTTGTATGTATATCAAGGGCTCAGATGGAGCGAAGAAGGAAATGTAGAAATGTGGAAGGAGTATGCAGAGGGTGGATGCAAGGGCGACGTACTTGAAGGCAATATTATGGAGATGGAAGAGGACGTAGTAGAGGGTGAGATGGGAGATACGATACTGCGTGAAGAATTTGACAGAGTACTGAAAGACCTAAGTCGAAACAAGGCCCCGTGAGTAGACAACATTCCATTAGAACTACTGACAGCCTTGGGATAGCAATCCCCGACAAAACTCTACCATCTGGTGAGCAAGATGCATGGGACAGACGAAATACCCTCAGAGTTCAAGAAGAATATTATAACTCCAGTCCCAAAGAACGAAGGTGTTGACTTGCGTGAAAATTACCGAACTATCAGTTTAATAAGTCACGGTCGCAAAATACTAACACGAATTCTTTAGAGACGAATGGAAGAAAAGAAATTTGCTAACATCGTGTATAGATTTAAGTGTCAGGATGTCTTTTCTGAAAGTTTTTTATGGTGTGGAGACATGTATGGAAGTGAAATATGGACAATACATAGTTTAGACAAGCAGAGAATAGAAGCTATTGAAAGGTGGTTCTACAGAAGAATACTTAAGGTTAGATGAGTAGCTCAAGAAACTAATGAAGAGATACTGAATAGAGTTGTGCTGAAGAGGAATTTGTGGCACAACTTGACTAGAAGGAGGGATCAGTTGGTAGGACATGTCCTGAGGCATCAAGCGATCACCAATTTAGCATTGGCGATCAGCATGGAGGGTAAAAATAGTAGAGAGAGACCAAGAGATGAATACACTAAGCAGACTCAGAAGGTTGTAGGTTGCTGTAGTTAGTTGGAGACGAAGAAGCTTGCACAGGGAAGAGCAATATGGAGAGCTATACCAAACCAGTCTCTGGACTAAAGAATACAACAAAAACAATAACAACAACTGAAAGGTCTGCTTGTGGACAAAATCTTGCACCGCTAACAATTTCGCATTTATGGCCGTCTATAGAGGTACTACGGCTCAATATTCCTGCAAGGGTTTTACAACGTAGGGTTACCGTGCTACGCCGGGCAAAAGGAGGTCCGACCCGATATTAGGAGGTATCTCATGACTGTAATTACTTCACTCTATGTGCCATGAAAATGCATGGCATATCTGTAAGAACGTCCATGTTAACAGAATCCAGAGTTCTTTGGTCATAGTACTGTTGTTGCCCTATCATATTGTCCTGATAGTTTATACTGTACGTTTGGGGGTAGCTGAATGCAGCGCAACACCAAAATTGCTATAAAAGAATAAAAACATCTACTGCCATTTGCTAAAATTTGGTATCTTGTACGTGCCCCAAATGAAACAACAGAATTAATTTCGTGGAGCTTGTGAAAGATAACATAAAAAAAGTCATAACTGCAGCCCCTATTCTGTTCGCAAACACACCAGAGTTACGTTTCATATTTACCTTGTAATACGTTACTTCTTAAATTTTCAGTCGCAGGAACATGTGTAATCGTTATAGTGTCCTCTAAATTTCACCATCACAACAACAGAAAACTCTCACCGCCTCTGTACTTCGCACACTGCTCAAAATAGCCACACTTTTTAAAAAGGTTTTTCTTCAGTGGGTGTGTGCAGAATAATGACAACATGTAGATCTTGGGGAACCTCATAATAGTGAACATAAATGGAAGAATTCTAAAGATATCGAAAGAAGCAAGCGGCGTTGAGGACACTGTTTACTCTAATAAGAAGGGTATTACAGGTCTGTTGTTTCTTTAGCTTAAATTGGGTCTAGAAAACCCGTCAAAGAGAAGTTAATAAGCACATATTTTACGGCAGAATTCTTATGGATAAGCCCAAGTAAATACAAAACAAACAAAAAAATTAAAAAAAAACGATATTTCAGTGGTGTTAGGAACACGAAACACGGGCTATCGACAACCAACAAATGGAAGCAAAAGCAGTTGAACGAATGGGCTTTGGGTCTGTTCCTTGTTGGAGATTGGCTGTGCATACAAGAAACACTTCAGTAAATGAACAATCAAATTTCTTTCCTTCCATGACAAAACTAAACTGCGCTGTGGAAAAGAGAGTGGATTAACTTACATCAAGACTAGGTTTCAAATCCGAGTCGGCACAACCAGGTTTAGACTTACCATGATTTCCATAAATTACATAAGGCAAATTCCGGTAACCTACTGTTCCTTTGATACGGTTGATTTTCTTACCCATCCTTCTCCAACCCGAGTTTATTCCCCGTCCTTTCCAGACTAACGTATGTTGGAGATACTGTAATTGTTTGGCTGGATATTTTATGATTTTCTGTGGATCTTAAGTTCACAGTTGAGAGAAGTAGTAACCATTACCTACTTTATAGGGCACCTGTATGCACGGGTGTAAAAAACGTGAACGGGAGGGAGAAACCCCATTACCGAGCGTTATTCTTACACACAAAAATAGGGAGAATTTCTAAATAAATTTTCTGACTGCTAGTTTTTCTGAATGATGACTGGCTTTCGTGTACTAAACATAAATAAGTCCTTACGAATATATTCATTATCTCATGCATTGACAAAATGGGCACAAAACATACTCGATTTCAGTTGACCGTAGCATACCGAGCCCTATAAAAATTGATTATAGTGTGAGCAGCCAGCAGCCAGAATGGATGATTTTTTGTTACACTAAACATGGGTTCTGTGGGTACCTAAAACCAGTCATATTTTGTGACTATTTTGTGATTGTTCAAACAATACATAAATCATCAAACAGTAGTCAGTCGTCAATTATTAACCTCGTTGTTATGCCATACTGAAAGGCGTCTTCTCAGCCACTTTTCATGAAAGTAGTTTTTGTAATTACTACATTGGTTTCAGATAATTCAGTAGATGGCTTTTCTCCAATTTGCTTACCATACCCACATCCTTGGGAAAAGGAACATAACAAACCAGCTGTACTGATTTTAATTTATTTTATTCCATATCAGTATCCTCGTTTACCCATAAGCTAATAATTGTTAGCTTTGCAATGTAAGAATATGTCATCGATTGAAAGTGCATGTGCGATCGTAGAATCAGAGTAGCTTTCTTGGTTCTCTTTGTAGAGGCGTGGGAATGTCCATTGAATATTGGGTTTCAAAACCTGCATGTGGCGTGACCGCGGAGACAATGGTTTGTTTCACTGTTTTTCAAAAGTTCGTCTTACTATGTGTCAGTCAGACCAGCAAGAGGAGTGTGAAATTTTCCACCGAACTCTTGTTCAAATTTTGGAAGATTAACTGGTGAGAGGATTGATTAATGGGTACTGGCATTTTTAGCATCCACCTAACTGGGCGAAGCGTTTGGCGTCACGGACTCGTTTTTTGTGACAATTGGCCGCTCACCACCCCCAGTCGGGGATGTTATTTCAGGCAACACCATCTGGGAAGTTTTAGAAAGTTTCGTGATCTCTTAGTCGCGGTCTGACGGTGTGGTAAGTAACACGTCCTGCTTTCGAGCACTCTTAGGATCAAACTTTTTTTTTTGTTTCGGTTTGATGTTTCGTTTCATAACGTGGGTAATTGATGCAGTAATTAAATTCAGCTATCAAGAGAATTACGTGGCTAAATTTTGCTTATGTAAATTACTATCCATCCACTTTAGGATTTCTCCTTTGTGTTCTGCATGTTTTCGTGAGCAGAACGAAACGTTACACGCCAGCTTTGTCGACAACTGCTGCCAATTCGTAGGAATTATTAGGATTTTCTTTGACTGTCAAAATTATCTTTTAGTGATTGCGTTTCTCAGCTGTAGAGAGTATTTGAATTTTACTGACTTTACAGGAAAATAGTGTCCCATCATTCCGATGCCACGGTCCTTTGCTGACAGAATAATGCCCAGAGAGTTGTTAAGAAAACAACTTCAGCAAAAAAAAAAAATAAATAAATAAATAAATAAATAAAAATGGTTCAAATGGCTCTGAGCACTATGGGACTTAACAGCTGTGGTCATCAGTCCCCTAGAACTTAGAACTACTTAAACCTAACTAACCTAAGGACATCACACACATCCATGCCCGAGGCAGGATTCGAACCTGCGACCGTAGCAGTCGCGCGGTTCCGGACTGCGCGCCTAGAACCGCGAGACCACCGCGGCCGGCCAACTTCAGCACGGAACCGTAATATTAAGATGATTTTTGCTTTGTTAAATAGCCTACGAGCATTCTGCCAGTCATTTCCAACTCCTGTGATTAGTGACAGTAGCATTCCTGCTTGAGAAACATTTCTTTTTTTTTCAAATTATAATTGAAAGTCATTTCGTGATCAGTGGTGCAAAAGCCGTTTGACAGAGTTCGTTGCGCGTTATAGAGAAATCGTTGGGGCGAATCTCATTATTACTAACTTCAGACGACACTTTATTCAACGGAACTTACCAATAGAGAGGCATTGCTAGTTCTTGATAAGAAGTACGGTAGCTTCATATAGTCCATTGTACAGGGTGCCTCTCCTAAGAGTCACCACGCGCATTTTCTCTGGTGTTCCCGCATTTTGCAATTTCGTTTCTGCAATGTGTAGCTGGAATCAGCCCAGATAAATACAGCTCTTTTATACGACGCCCAGTGTTGAAAGAAAGCGCCTCTTCGTTTCCGCTCACAAAAAAAATTATTTTTAAACCGGAATTTTACGTGCTCATCCGATTCAGGCGTCATAAATTGGTGTAGTGCGATGCATGTTTCATCGATATGAATTGAGAGGGACAGAAAAAGAGGAAGAACAACTAGGACGCCACGAGCGACCGTGCAGCGATTGCTGCCTGGTGGGAGCGGTCAGCATGGGCCAGGACAGTGGTATCTATCGAATGAGAACGTGAAACTCAACTTCAGAAATCATTATGTTTGCAAATAAACGAACACTTCTCTATGACACCGGACCTCGTATGAAAGAGATGGAGAGCCATAGACCATACATAACATAGACCGCGCATTTCCCTATCTCTGTCATGTTAACGTTTGAACTCAACATTTAAGTCACGTGACTCGGGGCAGAAAGTCGAGTTCCTGTAATTACGCGTTGTATGAAGTGGAGCTGACAGTTACAGTTTCTCTCATTTATAGCTGAAATCAAGCATTCATTTTGATAATTCAACAAACTGTAGAACTACTCTTACACGTGTAGTAGTGCAGTTTCTCCGAAATTCCTGATAATAAAGCAGTGGTTATCGTTTTTACATGTCGTTAATTTGAAACGTATTGGCAGCTCTTCCAACAAGCGTCAGAATGACTGTTCTTTAGTGAATACTCCTTTTTTTCAATGTGAATTCTTGTAGTTCACCGTTTCCACAGAAGTGGAAATTTCGAACGCAGCATTAGTTTTCTAACTATTCCAGAAGAATATTTAAGCTTTTGTAAGAAAGGAAATTCTTTTATGTGCATAATTTCAGGTATTTACACAAAGTAAGCACGTACCGTATGTTTTCTGCCTTTTTCTTAATCCAGTACAGATACCGAAACGATATCAATATACGAAGCGTAATATATTACAAAACGTTGATTATACTGGCGTAGTGAGCTAGATATTAACGATATGTCGTCTCAAAATCTTAGTCATGCACGAAGTTTTGCATCCAAGGACCAATACCCATACTGACTATCAACTTATCGAAATAACTTTGCATGTATTTTGAAGTAATTCACTTACACAACTGTCATTTTCGTCACATTACCTAATCTGTAGGATACAAAGCAACTATCTCATCTGAGAATATGTGGAGGTCTTTACTTCTTCATCTTGTAAAAAGCACAACATTTGATGTGTAACAAAAATGTCATAAATTGTGCACTATAAATGAATAATAACATGGTCGGCTTCGAGCCCCGAGACATGTGAATTCGATGTTGGTTTCAGTAAAATGACGTCATGCACAGTCTATGTTATTTGTGATCTACGTGGCGAGCAGTATTTGTTAGGGCTGACTCCAGATACACTTCGCACGCCTCTTTGGAGAGACACCCGGTATACGGCGAAAGATGTGTCTCGTATGCCAGGCGTTATCAATAGGATTATAATTCTGAATTAAGCAGAATCAGACGAATGTTTAGACTAATAAGGTTGTTTCGGATTAAGGACATTCCTTGAGACTGAGCATCACCTGAAGCCCCTCTTTATGAATGAATCCGAAGGGAAGCACTGTGTGATAAATACTTGACTCTATGTCCTGTATGTCTGGTGAACTATAGGAGCCAGCACAAGTACCACTCATGAACGCCTTCTCTAGATATTTACTGCGCCAACGGGCTTAACACAGAGTTAAATATAACGCTTCGGAGACCATAGGTTATGAGTCTAGCAAAGACGACGGAGGAAGGCTCAAATGGCAAGTGATTTGCAGAAGTGTAGGGCTAGATACAGGACTCCGTTCGAAGAAAACCTCGCCGTCCGATGTAGCACACTCTTAATGGAGTGTTTCGATGCGTTGTAACACCGGTTGTCTTCCTGGTTGTGTTTTCCTTCAGAAATTTTAGGAAGTCACAAATATATCGTGCTGAGTAAATTTAAAATGAAATTATTTATAATTGTATTTTAACTTGAAAACATTCGAGTTTTGTGACTTTATGTCTAAAGCCTGTAAGAATATCTTTGGAGGACACGTCTGTTACCTATTACCTACATGCATTAATTAAACAGAGGATATGAAAAGAGAATTCATTCTTCGTGGGCACAACTCGACGAGCCTCTCGGATGTGTGTTGACACTTATGAAGGATGCTGAAGGCCACCGTGGAGTTGGAGGCGTTTGTCGCTAATAGGCGGTGGGGTTTCCCTTGAGGTCGATATCTGGCTTTCTGAGAACAAGACAACAGTTCCGCATTGAGCTCTACGAGAACTGGAAGTTGTGGAGAAATCTTATGCTACATAGTGAACGTACGGTGAAATAAAAATTCGGGGAAAGATGGGTGTCGGGTGCAGATGTGAAAAATCTTGTGCAAAAAGGATGTTTATGGGAAGAACCCGAAAGAGTGCAATTTGGAAAGGTGGTGTAAGTGGCCCACTCTTGGAATAGTAACGTGTTCTGGTGGTGGAAAAGTGAAGGTTCATACAAAGGAAAAGACGGAATTGACTGCGGGGACGTTATTAAAAGATGTGGAATGTTTAAAATTGTTAAATGCAGCGGTTTCGACTCACTAGTCGGTACAAATAGCCTGTAGACACTTCAGTGAACCCGGTCGCATACCTTTGAGAAATGTCTGTGAAGGTAGACCGAACTACAGTTCCGCTCCGTTCGAACCGCCAGTTCATTCTATTGACTCTCTCTGTGAACACTTCTTAATGTTGTATTTTTACTGAACTTACTTAATGAAGGATGTGCAGCCTGATGTGACACAGGGTGTTAACTTGGGTGCACGTAAGTTATTGAGCACTTGAATTTCATGTTTCACTATTCGAAAATCGACTAGTAAAAAGCATGCGAAACAAGCTTTGAACGCAGTGACTGGTAATGTCTCATCAACTGTCACACGATTTTAGTGTAGTTTACAGTTTTCCTGGGTACTTGTCTGGGACACTATCTGCTAAGACTTTACATTAAATTAAGACTCTTCAAAGTGATTTTCATATAGATGAGGAAGAAATATGTCGAAGTAATAGAACAGTTTATAGTTAAACGTATAATGACAACGACCGAAGTACATCTAAAAACTGTGTAAATTAGCGTTCTATAGATAAAGGCTCGTATTCACACATTTGTAGCTACGTTTCTATTTTTATTCCACTGCTTCACTTTCTTTATGTAACGTTCTGTTTGACCGTGTGAGTCAAACCTACTTGGTCATTGACCAAGATACTACACAATACACTAAAATTTCATTGAGAGAATTAAATTAAATGACTCAAAAATATACAAAATATACTAAAAATTTAACGACGCATTACCACAAAACAGTATCATCAGGCCACGGCAGTTGCCAGTGGGTGTGTTGCGAAATTTTAGAATTTTTGTAAAACGTTGCATGGAATTTAAAACTGTAGAATTAAACCAGTTGCCTGCTAGAAGCAATTGCTCCAGGTGAACCGTTTTTCGATTCCTATGCTATCTACACAGGTGTACTATAAGTACAGTTTAAAAATACTCGCATAAGTGAAGTTAGATGTTTATTAGTGATTTCAAAAAACGTGTGTGAAATCTTATGGGACTCAACTGCTAAGGTCATCAGTCTCTAAGTTTACACACTACTTAACCTAAATTATCCTAAGGGCAAACACACACACTCTTGCCCGAGGGAAGACTCGAACCTCCGCCGGGACCAGCCGCACAGTCCATGACTGCAGCGCCCCTGACCGCTCGGCTAATCCCGCGCGGCTTACTAGTGATTTATTAACTTTTTAACTGAAGTATTGCTTTTTAAATATTACGTTTCCAATTGTTATACATTGTTACGTAGTTTATTTTATGAATATGAAAATCCAACTGGATGTACTATAGTAGAGTCGTTAGTTTCAAGCAATAGTTTTTATTAGGTGTAGGCATCAAAACCAACACTTGAGTTATCCAGGTTTTATACGCCGGAACTACCACTGAAAAAGGTTTTGTAGCTTTTTATGTCGGGAAAGACTGCAGAACATAGCACCAAAGATTTTCAGCAGCAGCTAAAGAGACATGGGCTGCACATTGCAGGGTTCAAAGGAATGTCAATGCCGCATCAGTTCGCATAGCCACGAGATTCTCTTGAAAGCGATATGTTATTATCAGAAGTGGAACATTTTAAATCCTTAGTTCTTGGGCAGATGACAAGCTCCAATGGGAATAAAGCGTTAGAATGTGTGGAAACGAAATGCGGATACGTTCTGTATGATAATAATTGAGACTATCACCGACACTACAGGAAACCTATCTATTTTGCCTCCCCTAACTCTGTTATCTACACTCCTGGAAATTGAAATAAGAACACCGTGAATTCATTGACCCAGGAAGGGGAAGCTTTATTGACACATTCCTGGGGTCAGATACATCACATGATCACACTGACAGAACCACAGGCACATAGACACAGGCAACAGAGCATGCACAATGTCGGCACCTGTACAGTGTATATCCACCTTTCGCAGCAATGCAGGCTGCTATTCTCCCATGGAGACGATCGTAGAGATGCTGGATGTAGTCCTGTGGAACGGCTAGCCATGCCATTTCCACCTGGCGCCTCAGTTGAACCAGCGTTCGTGCTGGACGTGCAGACCGCGTGAGACGACGCTTCATCCAGTCCCAAACATGCTCAATGGGGGACAGATCCGGAGATCTTGCTGGCCAGGATAGTTGACTTACACCTTCTAGAGCACGTTGGGTGGCACGGGATACATGCGGACGTGCATTGTCCTGCTGGAACAGCAAGTTCCCTTGCCGGTCTAGGAATGGTAGAACGATGGGTTCGATGACGGTTTGGATGTACCGTGCACTATTCAGTGTCCCCTCGACGATCACCAGTGGTGTACGGCCAGTGTAGGAGATCGCTCCCCACACAATGATGCCGGGTGTTGGCCCTGTGTGCCTCGGTCGTATGCAGTCCTGATTGTGGCGCTCACCTGCACGGTGCCAAACACGCATACGACCATTATTGGCACCAAGGCAGAAGCGACTCTCATCGCTGAAGACGACACGTCTCCATTCGTCCCTCCATTCACGCCTGTCGCGACACCACTGGAGGCGGGCTGCACGATGTTGGGGCGTGAGCGGAAGACGGCCTAACGGTGTGCGGGACCGTAGCCCAGCTTCATGGAGACGGTTGCGAATGGTCCTCGCCGATACCCCAGGAGCAACAGTGTCCCTAATTTGCTGGGAAGTGGCGGTGCGGTCCCCTACGGCACTGCGTAGGATCCTACGGTCTTGGCGTGCATCCGTGCGTCGCTGCGGTCCGGTCCCAGGTCGACGGGCACGTGCACCTTCCGCCGACCACTGGCGACAACATCGATGTACTGTGGAGACCTCACGCCCCACGTGTTGAGCAATTCGGCGGTACGTCCACCCGGCCTCCCGCATGCCCACTACAAGCCCTCGCTCAAAGTCCGTCAACTGCACATACGGTTCACGTCCACGCTGTCGCGGCATGCTACCAGTGTTAAAGACTGCGATGGAGCTCCGTATGCCACGGCAAACTGGCTGACACTGACGGCGGCGGTGCACAAATGCTGCGCAGCTAGCGCCATTCGACGGCCAACACCGCGGTTCCTGGTGTGTCCGCTGTGCCGTGCGTGTGATCATTGCTTGTACAGCCCTCTCGCAGTGTCCGGAGCAAGTATGGTGGGTCTGACACACCGGTGTCAATGTGTTCTTTTTTCCATTTCCAGGAGTGTATTAAGGTATCTTAGTTTCGGGTAACCGTATGTGCTCATCAACTATATTCGTAGCGTGGGAAAGGTCAGTCCGCAGTGTCAGTTCCGGAACTTAAATCGTCATCTGTCTTTGCAGATGCACACTTTAACGTGACCATGGCCTATGTTCGACGGCAACGAGCAATAATGACATCAGAAGGCAGCATTAGCAGTGCGGGGACGCAGAAAACAATGCAGATGTATATAGTGGAGCACAACGAAAAATTCATTCCTTAAATCCATGTGGAGTTCAGGTATTCTCATTTGTTCCGACTAGTGTCACCTATTTGGAACTGTAGAGAAGTTATATTGATTCTTCTCGTCTTCTACACATTGATGGGTATTACTTGTAGAAAAGACAGGAAGAAGTGTGAAACTGACTGCCTGATACACGCTGGAGAAAGTACGATTCAATTATAGACATAAAAAACTGGAAACATTGTGAGTACTTCGGTAATATGGAAAACCCATCCAGGGAAAACCTTCGTACTAGATCTGCAGCAAGCTTACTCCTTCTAGCTATTCGTGAGTTTACCTTTTTGATACACATCAACTTTTGACACACGATATTGAAAGAAGTAAGTTAAGTCCAATAATGTCTACAGTCTCCAGAATGATTCTGAATAAAGTACTCACCAAATTAAAAGTCCTGAATTAGTTTTTAGTGACGAAACGAACTACAACCATAGAAGTGCAGTCACTTCTACATTAAAAATGCAGTGATGTGGACATTAACACTGAGCGACGAGGAAGGACATTAAATGAAACAATGCCGGGTGAACTAGCTCCTGACGTTGGACTATCGATTCAAGACGTAGTTCATAGAACCATCTTTGAATGCTTGTACCGATTAAAGCAAAACTTGTCCCAACAATACATGGCCATGAAGGGAATCACCAAAATTTTGCAAACTGTTGAAACAAATCTTGAAACTACCGATGACAGTTACGAAACTAATTAGTGCAATAATTGTGCAAAATTTGTTTTCAGACACATAAAAGTTAATAAGCTTCTTCTGAAATTTATTTTTTTTCTTTTCACTTTACGTGATTGTTGCTAACTACTGGTTTGTATTCTAAGTTTCTCATCTGTATAAATATTGCAATTACTAGAATGCAGACTACACCCGTTATACAGTATATACTTGACATTTTATCAGGAATTACATCTACATTATTTATTTTTCACAAAATTTACACTACAAATTTACACCACTTCAAGTGGTTTTACAAACAGGTATTGTAGCCTACCCAATAATTCTCCACAACACAATATACCGTTCAGGTGCCTGAGAACAGTTAATGTACGGTTCATCGGTTTTCCGGAGCTTACGTGATATTTAATCACACCAATACACAGGGCGGGGACAAATAAAAGTGACACGGAGAACATAGTTCCAGGGTACAGGGAAACACGGCAGAAGAAAAAAAATACAATACTAACCTGACTATAGCAGATGTCTGAAGTGACCACCGTTCACCTCTTGGCACTTCTGGGCCCTGGTCAGCAAGTTTCTGAGAGCAAATCGAAGCTGGACAACTGGAATTGCTGAAGTTTCATCCGTAATGTTCTGCTTCCGTTCATGAAGACTACGAGGGTTGTTGCGATACACCTTAGACTTCACGCCTTCCCATACACGCTAATCTCCTGACAGATAAGGTGACCTCTACTAAACACTCTGTCAGGCATGAGGATTGTGTAAATGTTCGTCAAGGTTCGGTCGTACGGGCAGTTGCAAGTAACTGTAGGTCTTTTCCTCCTCTGTTAATGATGCCACTAGTCCGACCCCCTTTTCTGTTCACCATCCAAATGTGAGAAGTCGGTAGACTGTAACACAGCCAGTACATTAATGTTAGGCGAATTTATGAGTCAAAGTTCGTATGTACTTTTCGGTTGGCAATAAGTACCTTTAGCAGTGTATACACTATAACGTAACACTATTTCATGAAATAAATGCCGGTAACGTTCCAGGGTTAAGAACAGATTAGCATCTGCTGAAATTTTTGTGTAGAAGCCACTTTTCCATTTGCACATTCGCATCCGATGGTGTCGTTTTGTCTATGGCAAGCCGTTCCAATTCTTTCTCATAGGGCACAATCCCAGACATTAGCAGCTCCTGCACACCTGACTGTCAAGACCGCCACGTCGAGAAGATGATGGTGCACAAACTGTTTTTTCCATGAAATCACAGTACCTGAGCACGGGCAACTGGCTCTTATTTCTGTGCACTACACGTAATGCTTTGAATACAGGATTAATTAATCACGAAAAACGAGATTGGACGAAAAAAATTGCAAGGAAAGCTCATCCTCAGTCTTAGGAAACATTTATAAACGCCGTTGGAGATGATGTACATGGGAGACAAATTATGACCTGTAAAGTGCTTGAGTATCTACACAATGAACAAAGGGATGTAGCAAGGACAAATGTTGTCGAAGAAGAACAACGAATGCAATATTATAGACGATTTCGATCTAATGACTCCCTAAAAAGGAAGAAGAAAATGACAAGTCCATTTCAGGAAATTTAGAGCCCATTACCTTAGAGGAGTTAGGAATATCATTAAAAGAAATGAGGAACTGGAAGGCTACAGAAGATGCAAGAAATACAGAATTATGGAGATATGCGGGCCCAATACCAAATCAGAGATTTGTGAATTTTATTATTAGATGTTGGAATGGAGATCAGATTCCAAAATGCTGATTGTGGGCCCATGTATTGGCTCTATTTAAACATGTTGCTAGAAACAGGAGTGAAAATTAAAGGTCAATAATTGTTTTGAGTATAAGATATAAAATATGTCCCAGAATATAAAGTAAAAGAATACGAGCCATTACAGACGTTTTATTATTAGATCAAAACTGTTTTAGAAAGGAGTGATCCTGTACAGGTACCACTTTCACAGTTACGCAGATACTAGACACAAGAAGGGAATGTAACCTTGAAACTGTTACAGCTTGTATTGAATACGAGAAAGCAATCCACCGGGTAAATTATGGGAAATCCTGACTCAGAGATTATCCGAAACAAACAATTGAAGCACTAGAACGCGTTGATACGCCCGCTAATCCCGCTGGGCAGAACAGGTAATTAGGATTGTGGAAAGGGCCAAATAAGTTTGGGGTCAGTTTCACCTTCTAATTGTAATTTATTATAATTTACTAACACTTTTAGAACCAAAGAACCTTTACGGAATTTTTTTCCAAACAAGAAATCTTAACAAGTCAATAAGATAAAAATCCATTTAAGATAGCAATAAAATAATAAAAAAAACATCACAGCAATGTAGATAGAACAAACATATGCAAGGCGCAATACAAAAGGCTGCAGGTCACCATTAAGCTTCAAAATTTAGAATACATTTCCATAGAATTTTAAAGGCAGACGGCCAAAATGTCTAAAAACAAGAAAGCCTAGAAATCTACCAGATAAAAATGCAATTAAAAGGCAAATAAAATAAATAAATTAAAAAAAAAACATATCACGGCTAAGTGGAAAGCCTCAAGGCAAAGCAGACACAACAAGCATATGCAAGGTGCAATACCAATGGCTAAAGGCCACAATTAAGTTTCAAAATTTTAAAATATATTAACATAATCTTTAAAGGCAGAATGCCACAATGTTTAAGCTTGAAAGATAAATTAAAGAATCAATTTTGCAAAATTTTTAAGAAAAAGAAAAAATAACTGTAAGCCTTAAATTTTAAGGAGCTGAAAACAGATTATTAAACACCAGTGGCACTCAGAAGCCTCCAGGGAAGTCGGATTGCCCGCGTTCACTTAGGCGAGACAGGTGGTGAGCCCAACTACAGTTGATCCGTCGGAACCAAACCAGGGGACAGCTCGGACCGACTGACACAACGACTTGTTTCCCATCAATCAGTACTTGAGAACTCAAACACAAAAGTTTAAAAACGTGATAATCCGCAATGAAGTGTGTATTAGCTGTCGAAATTACACACCATGTTGGACTGCGATAACAGGTGAGGAAAGGACGCTCTCTGAAATTACGTTAGTGGCCAAGCCAGGTTACCGGAACACTAACGGTCACTAGGCAGCAAATTCCTCTGATACACTTGAATTCCTCCCCCCATGAACCATGGACATTGCCGTTGGTGGGGAGGCTTGCGTGCCTCAGCGATACAGATAGCCGTACCGTAGGTGCAACCATAACGGAGGGGTATCTGTTGAGAGGCCAGACAAACGTGTGGTTCCTGAAGAGGGGCAGCAGCCTTTTCAGTAGTTGCAAGGGCAACAGTCTGGATGATTGACTGATCTGGCCTTGTAACAATAACCAAAACGGCCTTGCTGTGCTGGTACTGCGAACGGCTGAAAGCAAGGGGAAACTACGGCCGTAATTTTTCCCGAGGGCATGCAGCTCTACTGTATGATTAAATGATGATGGCGTCCTCTTGGGTAAAATATTCCGGAGGTAAAATAGTCCCCCATTCGGATCTCCGGGCGGGGACTACTCAAGAGGATGTCGTTATCAGGAGAAAGAAAACTGGCGTTCTACGGATCGAAGCGTGGAATGTCAGATCACTTAATCGGGCAGGTAGGTTAGAAAATTTAAAAAGGGAAATGGATAGGTTAAAGTTACATATAGTGGGAATTAGTGAAGTTCGGTGGCAGGAGGAACAAGACTTCTGGTCAGGTGACTACAGGGTTATAAACACAAAATCAAATAGGAGTAATACAGGAGTAGGTTTAATAACGAATAGGAAAATAGGAATGCGGGTAAGCTACTGCAAACAGTATAGTGAACGCATTATTGTGGCCAAGATGGATACGAAGCCCACACCTACTACAGTAGTACAAGTTTATATGCCAACTAGCTCTGCAGATGACGAAGAACTTGAAGAAATGTTTGGTGAAATAAAAGAAATTATTCAGATAGTGAAGGGTGACGAAAATTTAATACTCATGGGTGACTGGAATTCGTCAGTAGGAAAAGGGAGAGAAGGAAACTTAGTAGGTGAATATGGATTGGGGCTAAGAAATGAAAGAGGAAGCCGCCTGGTAGAATTCTGCATAGAGCAAAACTTAATCATAGCTAACACTTGGTTTAAGAATCATGAAAGAAGGTTGTATACATGGAAGAACCCTGGAGATACTAAAAGGTATCAGATAGATTATATAATGGTAAGACAGAGATTTAGGAACCAGGTTTTAAATTGTAAGACATTTCCAGGGACAGATGTGGACTCCGACCACAATCTATTGGTTATGAGCTGTAGATTAAAACTGAAGAAACTGCAAAAAGGTGGGAACTTAAGGAGATGGGATCTGGATAAACTGAAAGAACCAGAGGTTGTACAGAGTTTCAGGGAGAGCATAAGGGAACAATTGACAGGAATGGGGGAAAGAAATACAGTAGAAGAAGAATGGGTAGTTTGAGGGATGAAGTAGTGAAGGCAGCAGAGGATTAAGTAGGTAAAAAGACGAGGGCTAGTAGAAATCCTTGGGTAACAGAAGAAATATTGAATTTAATTGATGAAAGGAGAAAATATAAAAATGCAGTAAATGAAGCAGGCAAAAAGGAATACAAACGTCTCAAAAATGACATCGACAGGAAGTGCAAAATGGCTAAGCAGGGATGGCTAGAGTACAAATGTAAGGATGTAGAGGCTTATCTCACTAGGGGTAAGATAGATACTGCCTACAGGAAAATTAAAGAGACCTTTGGAGATAACAGAACCACTTGTATGAACATCAAGAGCTCAGATGGAAACCCAGTTCTAAGCAAAGAAGGGAAAGCAGAAAGGTGGAAGGAGTATATAGAGGGTCTATACAAGGGCGATGTACTTGAAGATAATATTATGGAAATGGAAGAGGATGTAGATGAAGATGAAATGGGAGAAACGATACTTCGTGAAGAATTTGACAGAGCACTGGAAGACCTGAGTCGAAACAAGGCCCCGGAGTAGACAACATTCCATTGGAACTACTGACGGCCTTGGGAGAGCCAGTCCTGACAAAACTCTACCATCTGGTGAGCAAAATGTATGAAACAGGCGAAATACCCACAGACTTCAAGAAGAATATAATAATTCCAGTCCCAAAGAAAGCAGGTGTTGACAGATGTGAAAATTACCGAACTATCAGTTTAATAAGCCACAGCTGCAAAATACTAACACGAATTCTTTACAGGCGAATGGAAAAACTAGTAGAAGCCGACCTCGGGGAATATCAGTTTGGATTCCGTAGAAATACTGGAACACGTGAGGCAATACTGACTTTACGACTTATCTTAGAAGAAAGATTAAGGGAAGGCAAACCTACGTTTCTAGCATTTGTAGACTTAGAGAAAGCTTTTGACAATGTTAACTGGAATACTCTCTTTCAAATTCTAAAGGTGACAGGGGTAAAATACAGGGAGCGAAAGGCTATTTACAATTTGCACAGAAACCAGATGGCAGTTATAAGAGTCGAGGGACATGAAAGGGAAGCAGTTGTTGGGAAGGGAGTGAGACAGGGTTGTAGCCTGTCCCCAATGTTATTCAATCTGTATATTGAGGAAGCAGTAAAGGAAACAAAAGAAAAATTCGGAGTAGGTATTAAAATCCATGGAGAAGAAATAAAAACTTTGAGGTTCGCCGATGACATTGTAATTCTGCCAGAGACAGCAAAGGACTTGGAAGAGCAGTTGAATGGAATGGATAGCGTCTTGAAAGGAAGATATAAGATGAATATCAACAAAAGCAAAACGAGGATAATGGAATGTAGTCGAATTAAGTCGGGTGATGCTGAGGGAATTATATTAGGAAATGAGACACTTGAAGTAGTAAAGGAGTTTTGCTATTTGGGGAGCAAAATAACTGATGATGGTCGAAGTAGAGAGGATATAAAATGTAGACTGGCAATGGCACGGAAAGCGTTTCTCAAGAAGAGAAATTTGTTAACATCGAGTATAGATTTCAGTGTCAGGAAGTCATTTCTGAAAGTATTTGTATGGAGTGTAGCCATGTATGGAAGTGAAACATGGATAATAAATAGTTTGGACAAGAAGAGAATAGAAGCTTTCGAAATGTGGTGTTACAGAAGAATGCTGAAGATTAGAAGGGTAGATCACATAACTAATGAGGAAGTACTGAATAGGAGTGGGGAGTAGAGAAGTTTGTGGCACAACTTGACCAGAAGAAGGGATCGGTTGGTAGGACATGTTCTGAGGCATCAAGGGATCACCAATTTAGTATTAGAGGGCAGCGTGGAGGGTAAAAATCGTAGAGGGAGACCAAGAGATGAATACACTAAGCAGTTTCAGAAGGATTTAGGTTGCAGTAGTTACTGGGAGATGAAGAAGCTTGCACAGGATAGAGTAGCATGGAGAGCTGCATCAAACCAGTCTCAGGACTGAAGACAACAACAACAACAACAACACTTGAATTTGAAACACGGTAATATAGTTAACTTCACCGAAACGAACACTGCCTGAATTTAAGTGAGTGCCCAGGGCAGGTAACCAGAACACTAACGGCCACAAGGCATAAACCTCCACTGGTGCACTCGAATTATAGTCAACCGAAATAGTTAATTGCACTGTATGGCGGCTAGATTTCAGCAGTAGAAACACTCGGTGTTGCTAACAGGAAATCCTTACCAACAGCAAACCACCCAAACGAACTACCATAACATGAATGGACGTGGTTGGGGTAGTTAAAACCACTACTCAATTTTGGCGTCCTGGGTCGGTGAGCCACGAAGCTCGCAGCGATCGGACAGCTCCACACACGCTCCGACACTGCGCAGGGGCTGCCAGTGGACCCAGCCGACTGCTCCGCGCGGAGATAACTTCCCTCGTCCGCAACAACCGACCAACACCTCTCAGAATGCCGACAACGTCTAAAATAGTCGTCAGTGGGAGTAACGTCAACTACACACGCAACCTGACAAACACTTGCACGAAGACCTGAACGATACCCAACACTAACTAAGCATACACGACGACAAATCAGGAGTCGGTGCGCACACACACACACACACACACACACACACACACACACACAGTCCACTCATGAACGATCGGCGAACCAAAACGCGTTGTCCGGTAGGACGACCGACCGAAGATCCAGCAAGACCGAGCGGTTCTAGGCGCTCAGTCCGGAACCGCGCTACCGCTACGGTCGCAGGTTCGAATCCTGCCTCGGGCATGGATGTGTGTGATGTCCTTAAGTTGGTTAGGTTTAAGTAGTTCTAAGTTCTATGGGACTGATGACCACCGATGTTAAGTCCCATAGTGCTCAGAGCCATTTGAACCAGCAAGACCGTGGGCCGGCTCAAGTGATGCTAGGCGGCAATGATGGGCGAGCCGTGTCGACGCAGACCTCACTGCTGCTCAAACCCGACTGCACTAGCGCCGCATTGCAACTCCCCGACTGGCAGGTCCGGACTGCGCTCCAGAAGCGTTCTAACTCACTGGAAGACCAGAACTCGCAACCCAAACTGGCTTACGACAGACAACAACAGGGAAGTCATAGCAGTCGAGCGAAGATACTACGAGAGGGGATATATCGACACGCGGAGCTAGAGCCGGTCACAGTCAGGCAAAGCAGCAACTCAATGACAGTAGTAATTTAAATTAACGTAGTGAGGTGGAAGTACGTCAAAAACAGGGTGGCGGGAACATGAGCCACGCACGGCTCACGCGTATATAATGAACAGCAATCAGCATACATGTCGGGAATGGAAGGTGTGGCAAAAAGATACACATAAACCAAGGTGTAAGGCACTATTATAGCTTGTTTCCCATTTCGTTTACAATGTATATGGATGATCTGATTAGAGACTGGGTAGATAAAACTAAAAGAGACATTTGTATTAAACCAAATTTTACGGTTAAGACGATGGTGACTGCTGATGATCAGATTGTTATAAGTAAAACTGACGACGAGCTGCAAAGAGCAGTGTATATGGTACAGAACTTACGTGACAGTTATAATTTTAAAGTTTTCGTAAATAAGACGAAAAGGTCATTAAAGGTAAATGCAATGTTAGAGCCAAAACTGTAATCAGTAATTAGAACAAGTCACAGGTAGAAATCAATAAGAAAAGTATTTTAAAAACAATGTACGCATGTTCCATTGAACATACGGTACGATAGATAGAAGCCTAAAATCTATAACCAGAAAAAAGTGGCTGTACCCGCCTTTCTCTATGGATCTAAAACATGAACGTTGACAAAACCCCTTGAAAACAAGATACAGGCTGCCGATACGAGGTTTTCCCTTTCGTACAAAACTGCAGATGAAACAAAAGAGAAAGCTGGGAATAAATTCCTTGCAAGAAAAAATTGTAAACGATGGAAATGATTGGAGACGGCATGTTGACAAAATGCCAAAGGACTGGATCCCAGGAAATATATTGTACTACAGGCCTAACGGAACAAGACATCATTAAAGATGTTTTGAAGCTGGAATAGACAACACTGCGTAACACGCTGAAGAGCCAAAGAAACTAGTACACCTGCCTAATATCGTGTAGGGCCCCTGTGAGCACGCAGAAATGCCGCAACATGACGTGGCATGGTCTCAGCTAATAAGTAGTGCTGGACAGGCTGACATCATGAATCCCGCAGGGCTGTCCATAAATCAGTAAGAGTGGAGATCTCTTCTGAACAGCACGTTGCAAGGCATCCCAGATATGCTCAATAATGTTCATGTCTGGGGAGTTCGGAGGCCAGCGGAAGTGTTTAAACTCAGAAGAGTATTCCTGGAGCCACTCTGTAGCAATTCTGGACATGTGGGGTGTCACACTGTCCTTCTGCAATTGCCCAAGTCCGTCGTAATGCATAATGGACATGAATGGATGCAGATGATCAGACAAGATTCTTACATATGTGTCACCTGTCAGAGTCGTATCTAGACGTATCAGAGGTCCAATACCACTCCAACTGCACAAGCCACACACCATTACAGAGCCTCCACCAGCTGTAACAGTTTCCTGCTGACAAGCAGGGTCTATGGATGCATGAAGTTCATACCCGTACATGTCCATCCGCTCGATACAATTTGAAGCTCGTTCGACCAGGCAATGTGTTTCCAGTCATCAACAGTCCAATGTCGGTGTTACGCGCCCAGGCGAGGCGTAAAGCTTTGTGTCGTACGGTCATCAAGGGTACACTAGTGGTCCTTCGGCTCTGAAAGCCTACATCGATTATGTTTCGTTGCATAGTTCTCACGCTGACACTTGCTCATGTCCCAGTGTTGAACGATTCTCCTCAGTCGTCATTGGTTCCGTTCTTGCAGGATCTTTTTCCGGCCGCAGCGATGTCGGAGTATTGATGTTTTACCGGATTCATGATAACACGGTATACTCGTGAAATTTTTGTACGGGAAAATCCCCACTTCATCGTTACCTTACAGACGCTGTGTCCCATCGCTCGTGCGCCGACTATGACACCACGTTCAAACTCACTTATATCTTGATAACCTGCCATTGTAGCGACAGTAACCGATCTAACAACTGCGCCCAGTCACTTGTTTTACATAGGCGTTGCCGACAGCAACGCCGTATTGTACCTGTTTACACACCTCTGTATTTGAATACGCATGCCTACACCAGTTTCTTCGGCGCTTCAGTGTACATGGAGAGCAGAAGAAGAAGAACGAGAAGAGACGGAGTCATGTCATACAAATACCTGAGGGAGATGTACGGAGATATGAAGAGCAGTCACATTGTTTTAGTTGTAAGTGAAGGAAATGGCTAGCTGCGAGACATAAGGATAATGGGAAATTGTATTTTGTATAAAAAAATGTGTATACAATAAAGGTCCACACGTGAAAGGATGAGGCCCATATTAGGTCAGTTAACAGGGGATATCGAGAGTATACATCGAATGATCACAGGGTGGAATGAGTGGCAATATAGTCCAACAGAAGTATTCCATGCGTGTTTCAAGTTTTGCACTGCCAAAGCACTCTGTAAGGTATCCGGAACTTGTCACCAGATCAAATGCAATTATCAATATTGCAAAATAAAGAATTATCTGACAGCGGATCAGGTGGTAAAAATATTCCATTTATCACAAAATTCTGCTTTCTGAGTGTCATGCTAACAAGAGAAAGTAAGGAATAAAACGAGGGAGAATTCATATCTGATGTTTGCTAACAAAGAATCTGCATAATTCTAAAGACAAGTTGGAACGTGTGGTAGGTTTCAGGGGAGAATACTTGACCACTGTGCCAACGTCACGGCACTAATTTACAGTCGTTTTTCAGATCCCACGGCGGATTCCAGCATCTTTCTCTTCAGTCTTGAGGGAGTCCTGAAAGATGACAACATTTGTTTGTGAATTTCGATTTAGATCTTTACCGCTTTATAATAGAAAGTTCTGTTAATGATTCTACAGACAATGACCTTCTGAACAGAGCACATGGAAATTTCTTCATGAATTGCTATTTAAAATTTTAGAGAGCCTTCTGTAATTGGAGCACTAGATCGGTATAAAATGCTAAAAATAAAATAAAAACAGTCTCAACCGCGTTTTCAGATGTTTTATTTGGTAGCAACCGGTTTCGGTCCTTTTCTCATCTTCGGGCTTTTCACCACCACCAATACTTCTGGTGGCGGCAAACGGAGCGAGATCCGTAGAAGTAAGGTTGTCACTCCTTACTTCTACGGATTTTGCTCCGTCTGCCGCCACCAGAAGCCATTATGGCAGTGAAAATCCTGAGAAAGGCCAGAAATGGGTTGCTAACAAATAAAAAATCTCAAATCGCGATCAAGATTTTTAATTTTTTTAATTTTTAGATTGTTGTGTAGGAGAGGGGCGCATTACAAAAGAGCAGAAATGGCCTCTCAGAGCGTAATCTACATAATACGAAAAGGAATGAAAGCAGACTCAATACAGTAAGATAGTAAATGTGATATTTAGAGATATCACTGCACTGCAGACATTTCAAGACTATCATTCAGGTAAACGAATAACATATTCTTGAAAACATTTTTCCAAACATTCGTCATTGTCCCTGACATTTCCCATTGAAACAACTGTGAGCGGATTTGCTGTACTAGAGTAAACAACTAATTTGGATTACTGATGACTTATCAGTGTCCTTTAGTAATGAACGAGATTTGTGTCATAACATCAAAGACAGTGATTGACCAGAATCGTAAGTCCACTGCAGGCTACGCTACGAACTGAAGGAAAATACCATAGAGTAGGTTAGAATCAAACTTTAAACCGATAGAACAGGGAACTGCGTACATTACAAAGTTGAACGTCAGCTGCGAGAGAAATAGCAGCGTAAAAGTGGGTGTTCGCATTACAGGTTTTCTGTGTGAGACTCACACTGATAATGACTCACAAAAGTTATGTAAATATTTAATAACCACTTCTTGTTACTAGTGGAGAAGTAAAATCTAAATTATACCGGTACAACCAACTACACAATACGCCTTCCGAAGTAGTTATGAGCACAAAGGTGCAATCAATAAGCAAAGGGGAAACTGAACCAGCTGTTGACAAATAGGATGGTGAACAGAAAAGGGGGTCGGACTAGTGGCATCATTAACGGAGGAGGGAAAGACCTACAGTTACTTGCAACTGCCCGTACGACCGATACATAGATCTGGTGGCTCTACGTGCCGACGCTTGGTTGTAACAATATATTCTTATTTATAATATATACGAAATCATGAAGATTGAACTACATAGCAATAGTAATGTACCATTGTATCGGTAGATAAAGTACAACAAGACACCGTAGTTTTTGTTGATGCCTACTGAGTAAGAGATGAGAATAACTCCATCATTATTAGCCTACTGTTGTGTAATAGATCCTGCGCATGTCATTCACCTCGTTGTTCCAAAGGAATCGACTATTTTTATTCTACAGTAAAAGAGAAAACAAATACACCGGGCGAAACTTTACTTCACTGGCATCGCGTCTAGGTAGGACCTTGACTTTGCCGCAGCTTGTGGTAAAGCTTGAATCTCGCACCGACCTTCGAAGCGGTATCGAGTCATATTATGTTACTAATAAAACAACGACAGCAAGGATAGAATTTAAGCCACATTTCCTTTTATGTTCCATTTTAAAATAAAGCGTATCGAAACAAAGGACCCACTACACTGCACAGTTATTCGTAATTGCTTGGAAATGATATTAGCGCTTTTCTCTGCCGGTCAGGACTTCCACATGCAAGGAACCATAAAAAGTATTTGATCGTACACTGCCGCTTTTATTTCAGTGTCACTAATTACAACGCTTTCGTAACATCTACAGGTTATGCAGTTTAGGAGCCTACGTTACAGATATTAATATCCTTATGACATGAGTCGTTTAAGGTGTTCTTCAATCTATCTCATCGACAACGATTATCTCACATTGTCCGATTGCGGCATCTAGTTTCGTCATTAGTTACGAAATTTGAACAGCGTCCCTGGCTGTCTTTTGTAAGTGAGTCGAGCTCCTTTATTCGACACATACATAAAATGTGCGATATCGAGAGGTTTCGAAGTAACGTTAAAACTTAGATTACTTCATGTGAAATATCTAAAACTGTGAGAGTAATACTAACACAGTCCTCGTAGAATACTGTTAACACTTTTTCCTAATTAGGAACTGCCTACTGAAGTGACACAATGATGAAGGGTTTGCACTTGTTCCAATCTTCGCAAGGCCATCGACGTAAGTTGTAAGTTTTCCGGTGTTTCTGTACATGGCTTAAGGCAAATGACAGGATGATTCCTTTGAAAAAGAAACTACCCATTCACTTTTTTATCCTTGGCCAAATATGACCTGTACTCCGTCCCTAATGCTGTCGTAGTCAACGACTCCTTAAACCGTCATATTCTTCATATTTATGAAGCGAATACAGATAGTCTACGTGCAGCTCTGCTTTACTCCAGTTCGAAACAATATTCGACTAACGTAAACATTAGTTGACACAGAAAACGATCCAAAAAAAATCGTTAAAATTCTCATAACAATGTCACTCCGAGTAAAATTAAATCAATATACGGATCGAAACCATACGTCCAGACCTTTGTGACCATAACGACACTGAAAAGCAGGATGACAGAGGGAAGGACGATATACCTAACTTTTTTTTCCATAAATATTCCATTGGAAAAGATCGTTCTGTGATTCATCTTTTAAATCGTCCCACGAAAGTCAAAACGACAGACATCGGAATAGATGACCAACTGAAACCGTTCGAAAGAGCCGATGACACCGCACCTGAAGGGACGCCAAAGCGTGATAGGACGTGCTCCACTTCTACTAGCAGTGAACTGTAGATCGCTGAAGGAGTGAAGCATTGGCAGGGAATTTTCCATTTTCAGAAAGTCTCATCTAAAAGGCGCTCAAAACTATAGCCCCATATCTCTGGCGACGGTCTGCTGGAGAACTTTGGCACGTATTTTAAGCTCGCTTGTTACGACATTTCTGGTGACTGAAAATCTGTTCTGTACGGATTAACATGTGTTCCATAAACAACGATCATGTGAAACACAGCTCGCTCTTTTCGTCCACGAGAGACAGGGAGCGGTAGATACCGGCACCCAAGTCAATGGCGTGTTCCTTGACTTCCAGCAATCGTTTGGTACAGTTCCGCTCTGCTGGCTAGGTAACAAAATACGAACGTACTGAATTTCAGATCACCTGTGTGACAGGAGTGAATAGTTACTGACAAACAGAACACAGTATGTCAGTCTTAACAGACACAAATGTTCGGGCGTAACTTCGGACTTGCCCCAAACCAGTGATCTGTGAGTCACATTTTTCTCCATACTAATATCCTAGTGGATTAAGTAGGATATTCAATGAGGCTTATTCTGAGGTATTCAGAGAACTCACAAAGCTAGAAAACTGTACCGAAATGTACGCAGGAGATCGACGGTTGGATTAGGGAGTGGCAGCTGACCCTCAACATAAATGTTGCGTATTGTATATAAACAGGCAGAAAGACCCGTTATTGTATGATTATGCGACTGCAGAACAGTCACTGGAAGCGGTCAGATCCATAAATTTCTAGGAGTATGCCAAAAGAGGTGGAGGAGAGGAGTGATTTCAAATGGAACGACCACAGAAAAAGTAGTCGCAGATAAGGCAGATGCTACACTGTGACTCATTGCAAGAATCCTCAGGAAGTGTGGTCCACCAGCATAGAAGGTAGCTCACAAATCCCACCATTATTTGAACGCTGGTTCTCAATTTGGAACTGACAGAGCAAATAAGGAAGATCCAAAGAAGAGCAGCGCATTTCGTAACAGGTTCATTTACAATGCAAGAAAGCTTAAGAGAGATGCTCAGTGGCAGACGCTGCAAGACATTCGTTCTGCATTACGGTGCGATTTACTGTTAAAATTCCGAGAGCATTTATTTCTAGAATACTCAACAAGCGTTCTGCTACCATCTATTTATATGTCGTCAAATGACCGTGAACAGAAAAGTAAACATTCGAGCTCACGGGTAGGTAAGATGTAGAATTGTGGATAACAAAAATTGTGGATAACAGAAACTGAAATTTTAGGTTGAAACTATAAACAGGAGAATGTATAGTACTATGAGATAATTATGGCGTCATGCGTAAAACAATACGGAATTAATAATTTTGTTAGTGATTAGAGAGCAACGAACTGTGGAGTGGATAAATTAGGTTCAGCAACAACAGGTACATGAGAGATTTTTATTTCTACTGTACTGATTCAAATAATCTACAGGATTATATTTATTTACGGCCTTTCTTTTCAAAAAATCTCTTATTTTTACTCTTCTTTAACGCTGGTTCATATTTGCAGTATTGATTTTTGGCTTCTGTCACTTTTGAGATCTTTTAATTTAACACATGATAATGCAGAAACTAGATTTGTTTCTGTAAGTTAGATAGAAATTTTAATGTTTTTTTTCAGTAGTTTCTTTTCTTTTAATTCACTGGTGTCCAAAATTATGGCAACAAAGCTGTAATTCCCCGTCGTATGGCTAATTTACGGTATAATCACACAAATCGTCAACAGATTTCCGTACAGTCGTGCTCTGCACGGAAGGTGGCATTCCGGTCAATGGACAGCCACACCAACGCACCTGTCAAACTGGGTAGTGTTTGCCGGGTAATACCACATCCACAGTCCGCTGGGTATACCGTCACAGACGGGGCGTTATGGTACAAATGAGGAGCGCCGGAACAAAACCCGAAATATCCAGTTTTGCTGTATTCGCGTGTTTGAGCTGTAGGGGGGAGATACTGCAGTAATAATATATGCTGCCACAAAATAATTTTCAGCACAACGCGACATCAAGTGTCTTATGGTGTGTTTCTTCTTTTTATAGCTTTGTTACTTTCTGTCCTACCAGCAAATGCGGATTTACCGGTTTTTGTTCCGGGGCTCCTCAAATGAGATACCTATCAGACTCTCTGCGGTGGAAGGGCACAAGAAGAATGGAAAGAGGACAGTGGCAAACTGATATGGCCCGATGGCTTAATGTCAATCGTTCTGTTGTTTCTCGGATGCGGCGACAATTTGTAGAGACCTAAACAGTATCCCAAAGACCAGGGCAGGGCCGACCACGTGTGATATCAGAAAGAGGGGACAGTTATTTGTCCGTAAGGGCACGACTGTGCCGCCGTAGTACCGCGTGGCAACTGTCATCTGACCCTACAACATCCACTGGACGTGTTGTATCGTGGCAAACGGTATACAGAAGGCTCCAGTAGAATGGCCTTCACTGTCGGAGACCTGCTGTATGTGTACCTTTGATGTATCATCACAGAATTGAACTTATAGATTGGGCCAACATTCTTTTCACAGATGAGTCCCGATTTGGTCTGGAGAGTGATTCTCGAAGCGCTATCATCTGGAGGGAACGTGAAACACGATCTCGAGACCGATATCGAAGAGGATCCGGAATGTTGCCCGCAGGGATTACGTGAACCACTCTAACACCTTGTAACCTCCCCACAGATAAATAATATTTATAATAACCCCCCCTCCTCCCCCCAGTAAAAAATAAGTATGTAATTCACATTCAGCGTAACCCCCCACAGATAAATTCCGTAACCTTGGAACAATAAAATGTGACTAAAATCCTAATAAAAAAGTGTGACTCATAGATAACCTTTCAATAATTGACTGTGAATTTAAACTGGTAAATTTTGGACGTCAGCAGTGCTGCGTCATGGCCCTGAAAGATCATACTGAATAAATTGAAAATTTTTACCTCAATCAAGTCGCCGGATAACGCATGTATATCTGCTCCTATAAGAAATTTTTCTGGCACAGTCCAGTGCAATGCTAGCCGATAAATTTGTCATGTATAAAAGGAAACAACTGATTTTTCTTTACAATAATCAGGATGACCATGGATTGGAGAAATTAGTAAATTCTTTAAATTGAGATGAATGATTGTCAAAAGTTAATTTTTATAAGAAAGATGATTATTAAGAGATTTTTGAAAAAGATTTACATGGGACTTGATATTACAATAGTACATATGCGGGAGGCTGCTTTTACCTTATACTACAACGCTCAGGCACCGCCATCGGTCCCCACGACCGGCCCAGCCAACTCCACACACACGACTGCACGCTACTACTACTACAACTGTTACACAGTTCCTACCGCAGTCGACACTGCTCTCTGATCTGAGATTCTCTTACAGCTTACATATCGCAGGCCGCGCGTCAGCAATCCATCGAAATTAGATCTGCTCGAGTGCGCTAGCAACAAATTCCTTAATCATGGACCTCTTACAACCTTTCCATGAAACTGTACGGGTGAATCGGCTAGCTTTAAGTGCTGTCAGGTATAGTGACGAGATCTTGGGACCTCACGTGCGGCTGTTGCGAGGAGGCGTGGACACAGACTTTGTATTGATGGACGAAAATGCTCGACCTCTCACAGAACGGGTGGCTAATGTTTCCTCGGAAACGGGAAATGTTGCACGCTTGGCGTGGCCTGCTCGCTCAGCCGATTTGAATCCCATAGATTACGTCTCTAATTCACTAGGGAGACAGGCTGCATCACGTCAGCGTCCACCATTCACTCTCCAAGACTTGCGAGTAGCTCTGCGGGAATAATGGGCGCTATTGCCTCAACATGAGTTTTATGACATCATTCACAGCATGCCCCGTCGCTGTCAGGCCTGTATCGGTGCCAGATGTAGTCACACCCGATACTGAGTACATTAACCAGTTGTCGGAATGTGTGCGCAAATCTGTTAAGTTGGAAAACACGAAGAACATTTTTGTCCACAGCTATGATTCAGCAGTTATTTACAATCTGTATTCTTTTACATTGTTTCTACTTTACTATCACCTATTTCCACTGTTTTTGGCACACTTTGCAAAATTTCCGTCTGTTGTCTTAATTTTGGACACCCATGTATGTGTATACCGTCACACAGTCGTAAACAGTCACTTTACTCGAATGTACATTCTACGTACTTCAGTTATACTGCAAGTCAAAAGCGTACAGGACCAAAGTAAATAACTTTGAAGTAAATTGTCTGTGTAGAAAAAGAAGAACATAACAGACTGATTTGCCACTTGGTTGCAAACTCTAGAGTTTTTATCCGTCTTAGAACGCAAGTAATTTATTATCTGATTACTTGCTTCATTCAGTTGTGATTGTCTTCTGTTCCGCCTTGAAAAGACAAAAAGTACGCACATAAATATTTATGAACATCTCGTTCCTAGACGGAGCTGAAAATGATTATAAAAGTTCGAAGCTAGTAATCACATAAAAATCTTCGAGGTCAAAAATTAATATAAACACTTCAAATTCAGATAGTGGATCGCTGTAGCCTTCTTCATAACCACGCCGTGTTTCATTTGTTCCTGTAGTATTTTGCTAAGTTATTCAGTTTCAAGTATAAATTAAAGTGTTTCTATCCACTGTGCCAACCGAAATTGGAAGTAGTGGTTTATACACTGAAGAACCAAAGAAACTGGTACATCTTCCTGATATCGTATAGGTCCCCCGCGAGCACGCAGACAAAACTTTGGAGTCGGAGTCACAGTTCAGGCAGAAGAAATAAAGACTTTGAGGTTTGCTGAGAACATTGTAGTTCTGTCAAAGACACAAAGGTTTTGAAAGAGCAGTTGAATGGAATGGACAGTGTCTGAAACAATAATAAAACATGAAAATTAATAAAAGCAAAAAAAAAAAAAAAATAAGGATAATGAAATGAAATTGAATTAACTCAGGCGATGCTCAAGGAATTACATTAGTTAGCGACATGCTAGAAGTAGTAGAGTTTTGCTATTTGGGCAGTAAAATAACTGATGACGGCCGAATGAAATATGATACTAAATGTAGACTGGCAATGGCAAGGAAAGCGTTTCTGGTGAATTGAAATATGTTAGCATCGAATGTAGGCTTCAGTTTTAGAAAATATTTTCTGAAAGTATTTGTCTGGAGTTAAGCTATGTACGGAAGTGAAACATGGACTATAAACTCCTTAGACAAGAAGAGAACAGAAGCTTTTGAAACATTGTTCATTGTTCTACAGAAGAATGCTGAAGATTAGATGGGTGGACTTCGTAGCTAATGAGAAACTGAACAGAAATAGGAAGACACGAAACTTTTGACACAACTTGACTAAACGAAGGATTCATTTTGAAACGTCAAGGGATCACCAATTTACTATTGGAGGGAAATGGTGGAGGGCAGGGGACGGGGGAAGGTAGGGAGGAAATCGTAGAGGGAGACAAAGAGATTAATTCGGAAAGCAGATTCAGAAGGCTGTAGGCTGCTGTAGTTATTCCAAGATGAAAAGGCCTGCACAGGTTAGAGTAGCATGGAGAACTCCGTCAAACCACTGTTCGGAGGGACGACCATAACAACAACAATATCATGTCAACAGCACCTTTAAATACTCACAATATTTCTTGTTCTACACCATTTTTAAGAAGGCTGTAACATATGACAGAACCTGAACTTATCTATACGATTTCGTGATGTGAAAAGGGTGAAAGTGAAGTGGTAGCTTAATATTCAAGAGCATATGCTTAAAATTCAAGATCATATGCAAGATTCTTCCAATAGATGATAGCCGCACGGGCTAGCCGCGCTGTCTTTCGCGCTGCTACTCCGGTCGGAGGTTCGAGTCCTCCCTCGGACATGGGTGTTTGTATTATCCATAGTGTAAGTTAATTTAAATTAGATTAAGTGGTGTGTAAGCTTAGGGACCGATGCCCTCAGCAGTTTGGTCCCATATGGTTTAGCAGTGATTCATTATGGAAGACGTTATGCTAAATGTTGACGCCAGTTATAATCGGAAGTTTGTGTACCACAGGCCCGTTATACCAAACGTAAGCAATAATTGCTCTGGTGTTTTGTTTTACTTTCTTTTAGGGCGCAAAAGTAACTAGGGTCATACGTGCCTATGTCAGAACCGTACAACACGAAGACGTAAAAGGAATTAAAAACGTCTACACGTTAAGCCCAGTCGATGAAAGGATAGACAGCTAAGAACAGGACTTAGAGAAAGGTCCATAAAATACGGCATAGAGACAAAGGAGATCCTGAACTACAGATTAAATATCCTTCGCCATATTGCCACGAGGGATAAAAAATAAAACGCGGTCTACAGCTCGCACGTTGTTCTTTGAATGCGATAACTCAGACGGCGAACATAAATTAGAATGTAATTGGTTAAGAAAAGGGCAGGAAATGGCGAACCGTCAAAGGTTGAGGGCAATAAGTACAAAGTGGTGAGGATCACCACTTAACAAATGGCGATGACTAAGAAGACAGTCCTCAACATGCAACCTAGCTGAAGTGATCTCGCGGCGAGAGAGCCGTGATGGGATCGTCCAAGCCGCTGGGATGTTTAATTTCTCGGAGCTTGTTTCCCTGAAGGGAAGACCAATGGTTATACAAAAGTGACACCACCTTCTGACAGAAGGCAACACAGAGATCACCTGAAGGAATGGAAGAGCTAGCAGCCCGGGGTACGAGGACTGGAGCCTAGGCAGCAACATCTGCGGCCTCATTTCCCATCAGACCGACATGACCAGGGACCCACAAAGACATCACGGTAGCTCCATCAGAAGAGAGTAAGTGAAACCTTTAATGGACCCGTCGCACTACGGGATGGATCGTGTAGAGCACACAGAGGCTCTGAAGGGCACTAAGAGAATCGGGGCAATGACACAATTGAAAAACCTGTGTCGCCGGATGTACTGCGTGGCTTGATAAAGGGCAAAGAGCTCCGCTGTAAAATCTGCGCAGTTTTCCGGAAGCCGATATCGTAAATAGTCGGTGCCACACCGAAACCACGGTCAGTCAGAGCCATTAGAATCCGGTGTACGGTGCGAAGGTCGAGAAACTTACGGCGATGGAGCGAGGCTGAAGTAGTGTATTTGGAAGCGAATGAAAATGAAGGTGAACACGGGCCGCCGCAAGAAGCCAAGATGGTGAAAGGTTCACACCCACTGGGAAAGTGGACGGAACCGTGAAATTAAGATGCTGGAGAAATAGCAAAAACAAACTACAGGAGGAGAAGAGGAAAGCGCTCCATACTAGCGATCAGAGGAGTCATCGAGGAAGGAGGCATAGGATGGATGGCCAGGCATGGCAGACAAATGGCGTGAGTATCTGCTGAGGAGAGAATCAAGGCGGTATGACAGCGATAGTTCGGAAGCTCCTAAATTTTTGTTTCCATCAGTCTTCTGACTGGTTTGATGCGGCCCGCCACGAACTCCTCACCTGTGCCACCCTCTTCATCTCAGAGTAGCACTTGTAACCTACGTCCTCAATTATTTGCTGGACACGTTCCAATCTCTGTCTTCCTCTACAGTTTTTGCCCTCTACAGCTCCCTCTAGTACCATGGAAGACATTCTCTCATGCTTTAACAGATGTCTTAACATCCTGTTCCTTCTTATCAGTGTTTTCTACACGTTCTTTTCCTCTCCGATACTGCGCAGAACCTCCTCATCCCTTACCTTATCAGTCCACCTAATTTTCAACATTCGTTTGTAGCACCACATTTCAAATGCTTCGATTCTCTTCTGTTCCGGTTTTCCGGCAACCCATGTTTCGCTATCATACAATGCTGTAGTCCAACGTATATTCTCAGAAATTTCTTCCTCAAATTAAGGCCGATATTTGATATTATTAGACTTCTCTTGGCCAAGAATGCCCTTTTTGCCATTGCTAGTCTGCTTTTGATTTCCTCCCTGCTTCGTCCGTCATTGGTTATTTTCCTGCCTAGGTAGCAGAATTCCTTAACTTCATCTACTGCATTACCATCAATCATGATGTTAAGTCTCTCGCTTTTCTCATTTCTAGTACTTCTCATTGCCTTCGTCTTTCTTAGATTTACTGTCAATCCATACTCTGTACTCATTCGACTGTTCATTCCGTTCAGCAGATCAGGTAATTTTTCTTCACTTTCACTCAAAACTGCAAAGTCATCAGCGAATCGTACCATTGATATCCTTTCACCTTGAATTTTAATTCCATCCCTGAACCTTTCTTTATTTCCATCATTGCTTCCTCGATGTACAGACTGAACAGTAGGGGTGAAAGGCTACATCCTTGTCCTACACCCTTTTTAATACGAGCGCCTTGTTCTTGGTCTTCCACTCTTATTATTCCCTCTTGGCTGTTGTACATATTGTATATGACCCGTCTCACCCTATAGCTTACCCCTATTTTTTTCAGAATTTCGAACATCTTGCACCATTTTACACTGATGAACGCTTTTTCCAGTTCGACAAATTATGTTAACGTGTCTTGATTTTTCTTTAGTCTTGCTTTCATTATTAATCGCAATGTCAGAATTGCCTTTTTCGTGCCTTTACCTTTCCTAAAGCCAAACTGATTGTCATCTAGCGCATCGTCAATTTTCTTTTCCACTTTTCTGTATGTTATTCTTGTAAGCAACTTCGATTCATGAGCTGTTAAGCTGACTGTGCGATAATTCTCGCACTTGTCCGCTCTTGCCATCTTCGGAATTCTGTGGATAATACCTTTCCGAAAGTCAGTTGGTATGTCGCCAGACTCATACATTAAACACACCAACGTGGATAGTCATTTTGTTGCCACTTCTCCCACTGCTTTTAGAAATTCTGATGGAATGTTATATATCACGTCTGCCTTATTTGATCTTAAGTCCTCCAAAGCTCTTTTAAATTCTGATTCTAATACTGGATCATCTATCTCTTCTAAATCGACTCCTGTTTCTTATTCTATTATATCAGACAAATCTTTCCCCTCATAGAGGCTCTCAATGTATTATTTCCACCTATCTGCTCTCTCCTTTGCATTTAACAGTAGAATTCCCGTTGAACTCTTAATGTTATCACCCTTGCTTTTAATCTCACCGTTGGTCTCTCCTTCCGACAATCATTTCTCTTTCGATGTCTTCACATTTTTCCTGCAACCATTTCGTCTTAGCTTCCCTGCACTTCCTGTTTATTTCATTTCTCAGCGATTTGAATTTGTATATTCCTAAGATTCCCGGAACATTTTTGTACTTTCTCCTTTCATCGACCAGTTGAAGTACTTCATCTGTTACCTATGGTTTCTTCGCACTTAGCTTCCTTGTAGCTATGTTTTCCTCCACAACTTCCATGATGGCCCCTTTTAGAGATGTCCATTCCTTTTCAACTGAATTGCCTCCTGAGCTATTCCTTATTGCTGTTTCTATAGCCTTAGAGAACTTCAACCTTAACTCGTCATTCCTTAGTACTTCCGTATCCCACTTCTTTATGTATTGATTCGTCCTGGCTAATGTCTTAAACTCCAGCCTACTCTTCATCACTACTATATTGTGATCTGAGTCTATATTTGCACCTGGATACGTCTTTCAATCCAGTATCTGATTTCGGAATCTCTGTCTGACCATGGTGTAATCTAAGTGAAATCTTCCCGTATCACCCGGCCTTTTCCAATTATACCTCCTCCTCTTATGATTCTTGAACACATTATTCTCTGTTACTAGCTGAAACTTGGTACAGAACCCAGTTAGTCTTTCTCCTCTCTCATTCCTTTTCCCAAGCCCATACTCACCTGTAGCCGTTTTTCTACTCTTCCTGTACAACTGCATTCCAGTCCCCAATGACTATTAGATTTTAGTCTCCGTTTACATACTGTATTACCCTTCAATATCCTCCTACACTTTCTCTATCTCCTCAGCTTCAGCTTGCGACGTCGGCATGTATGCCCAAACTATCGATGTCGGTGTTGGTTTGCTGTCGATTCTGATAAGAACAACCCTGTCACTGAGCTGTGCATTATAACACACTGTCTGCGCTACTTTCCTATTCATAATGAATCCTACTCCCGTTAGCCAGCCGGAGTGGTTCCAGGCGCTACAGTCTGGAACCGCGCGATCGCTGCGGTCGCAGGTTTGAATCCTGCCTCGGGCATGGATGTGTGTGATGTCCTTAGGTTATTTAGGTTTACGTAGTTCTAAGTTCTAGGGGACTGATGACCTCAGCAGTTAAGTCCCCTAGTGTTCAGAGCCATTTGAACCTAATCCCGTTATACCATTTTCTGCTGCTGTTGATACTACCCTGTACTCATCTGATCAGAAATCCTTGTCTTCCTTCCACTTCACTTCACTGACCCCTCCTATATCTAGATTGAGCCTTTGCATTTCCCTTTCCAGATTTTCTAGTTTCCCTACCACGTTCAAGCTTCTGACATTCCACGCCCCGACCCGTAGAACGGTATACTTTTGTTGATAATTCAGTCTTTTTCTCATGATAACCACCCCTTTGGCAGTCCCCTCATGGAGATCTGAATAGGGAACTATTCCGGAATCTTTTGCCAATGGAGAGATCATCACGCCACTTCTTCAATTACAGGTCACATGTCCTGCGGATACACGTTACGTGTCTTTAATGCATTGGTTTCCATTGCCTTCTGCATCCTCATGTCGTTGATCATTGCTGATTCTTCCGCCTTTAGGGGCTGTTTCCCACCCCTAGGACAAGAGAGTGCCCTGAACCTCTGTCCGCTCCTCTGTCCTCTTTGACAAGGCCGTTGGCAGAATGAAGGTGACTTCTAGCGCCGGAAGTCTTCGGTCACCAATGCTGATTATTAAATTTAAGCAGCGGCGTGTTTCGAACCCGGGACTGCAGACGTTTTGATTATGAATCAAAGACGCTACCCCTAGACCACAGGGCTAGAACAAAAGGCGCCACTGGCCTGACAGACCGCATTGAGACGCCGTAAGATAGACGGGCGAGCAGATGCATAAACTAAACACCCATAGCACAGTTTCGAATGGACAACGGATGGGTGAAAATGGATGACGCTTGTCCGATTCGCTAAACAAGAAGTATCGCTGAGGACACGTAGGACATTAGGCAGTCATCTAAGACATCAGGTAATACACTTGGCAGGACCAAGAAAGTTTACAATCGAGCATGGGCTCCAGGAATTTCGTAGTTTCAACGAACGGAAGAGTAACATGCCCGAGATGTAAAGGGGATGAAAGAAACCAATTGAACTGCCAGTAGTTCATACAAACGGTAATGTCAGTGGAAAAGCGAAAGCGATTGTCGATTCTTCACGAGTAAAGACGATTGAGAAACGTTGAAGACGCCGCTCAAGGAAGCAAGTCCGTGAAGAACTGCACCAGATGGCAGAATCGTCAACGAAGAGGGAGCCGGAGATTCCCAGCGGGAGACAGGCCATAATATGGTTAACAGCGATAGTAAAGAGGAAGACGCTCAGGACTAAATCCTGAGACACACCGTTCTCCTGGGTAAAAGTGTCAGATAATTACTATGCTTTGAAAACACAATCTTTTAAAAAATTCCTGAAGGAAATGGGGCATGTGGCCTCGGAAACCCCACATGTAGCGAGTGTGGAAGTTACCAGTCCTCGAGCAGGTGTCGTAGGCTTTCCCTAAATCGAAAAACACGGTTACCGTACGGTGTTTCCGGAAAACCATTCATGACATGGGTTGACAAAATGTCGAGATGGCCAACTGCAGAACGGTGCGCTCGACATCCACACGGTGCAGTGGGTGGTAAATTGCGAGACTCGAGCCACCACACCAGTCAGGTATGAATCATACGTTCCATCACCTTGCAAATAAAGCTGGTGAGAGAAATGGGAAGGTAACTAGAAGGCGACGTTTGTCCTTACCAGGCTTAGGTATGGCTGTGACAGTGGCGTCACGCCAGTGTTTGAGAAAAGTGCCCTCTGCCCCGATGTGATTGTACCTATGAAGGATAAAGTGCTAGCTCACAAGAGGAAGGTTCTGCAACATCTGAATGTGAACATCGTCCAGTCCTCGGGCGGAGGATCGGGATGAAGTGAGAGCATGATCTAGGTCCCTCATAGAAAAGCGGTTGTATTGCAACAATCTCCTTTGTGAGAAGAGAAAGGTATCGCCCAAGCTTCCTCCACTCGTTTCCGATGGTGGAAGGCAGGATGATAGTGGGTGGGGCTCGAAATCTCCGCAAAATAGTGGCCCAAGGTGTTGGAGATAGCAACAGTGTCCACTGTGACATCATCAGCTACAGTCAGGTTGGAAATTTGGAAATGGGCCTTGGTCCCGAGAGCTGTAGGAGCCTGGCCCACATGACAGAAGACGGAGTCGAACTGTTAAGAGAATTAGTAATTTTTTTATGTTATTTTTTTAAAATTCTTTATTATTAAACCATTATAATTTATACAAATCAACCCACTTTCTTAATTCATTAGTGGGTCCTAACAGTTATACATTTATATAAATTTTGCAGCTAGTTTAGTGTTAGTATGTGAGCTACACTTATTAACATAACAATGGGCATCTACTACCTACATATACTGTTTACACCTAATTCCTACAACTAATTTAATTTATGTATGTAATCTGCAGCGTCACATGTGTGCCAGTGAGGATATAAACCTACTTCCATATGCCTTGCTCTTCGAGCTAACCCCGAAGAGCATGCCCCTGGCACTGGGCAGGCCTCGACGTTAAAATTCGCTGCAGTCCCTATCTTAATTTCCTATAACTAAGTCCTACGAACTAACTTAACCTACGTCATGTTTGGTGTGTCGCAATCGGTGGTTGCTCCCTACTCCCCCTAGTCCTGCACGTGGCGGATTCCAACTTAGATGTGGTCGGCCAGTCCACGCACAGGCGGCATGGGAATAGGGCTTTTAGACGCAATCGGTGGTTATTGTCATTATTTAGTGTATCTCGCCTGAGTAGTCAAATAGAACTTTTCGAGATACCTCGTTTGCCAAGGTGTTTAAAGTCTGAAAGGTTTCCTCTCGTCTGAGTAGTTGGTATGTGTCTCGGTTGGGTAGTCTGTCTCGTAGTGTGTTTGCGATATCATTGAAGAGGGGACATTCGTAAACAACATGCTCGGGTGTACCCTCCGGATCGCGACAGTCGCACGCTGGTGTTGCCCTCTTCCCAAACCGACATAGATAAGTCGGGTAGGGTCCATGGCCAGTGAGAAAGTGAATCAGACCTCTTGTGGGCTCAAAGTACTTCAGTCCAAGTCGTTCCCTCACATCAGGTAGAAACTGGAAGGTTCTTCGTCCAGCCTCTTCTGCCTCCCAAGTCTCCTGCCAGAGCTCCTCCCCGCTTTTCCGTATCTCTCTTTTGTCCCCCACCTAGTACCCATAATATCCACAATCTTCTCATAATTTCCCTTCTTGACCCAATACCAAGCCGCCTGTTCTCTTATTTTTATGTCCAGAGGGCAGAGCCCCATTATGACTAATAGGGCCCCCCCTGGAGATGTTCTATAGGCTCCCACAGCTCTTAATACCATGCTTCTCTGGACCCTTAATTTATGCTGTCCCGAAGAATGCGACGACACTGTCACTTAGCTGCTTATAACGAATGCAGTTTCCCATCGTAGGGTAACGGTTAAAATCGCGGAGAACACGTCTCCGCCCAAATTGCGTCACGGCACGCCTCAGTCCACCAAGCGACCGGGACATAGCGCGGTAAAGAGGAAATACGAGGAATGGAACGTTGTGCTGCGCTAAGGGTAACGTTTGTAAGACTTTGTACCTGGTCATCACAACTGGAGAAATGATGTTCGTCGAGGGTCACCAGGCACGAGTAAAGCCTCCAGTCAGCATTAGAAAGCTGCCGTTAGGGTGTGCATGTACGTGGGATAAAAGTGAGCAGTAGGATAGCGCACAGGAAGTGGTCGCTCGAGTACGTCTCAGAGAGAACTCGAGACGATGGGCAAGCTGGAAAGTGCAAAAGGAGAGGTCAAAATGGGAATAGGTGTGCGTGGAGTCATAAAGGAACGTGGTTGCTCCCATGTTAAGACAAATGAGGTTAAGTTGATTGAGAAGGTCCGCCAAGAGGGCACCTCTCGCACAGGTTATGGGAGAACCCCAAAGAGTATGGAGTGCATTAAAGTCACCGAGCAGCAGAAATGGGTAAGGGAGTTGCCAAACAAGCTGGAGGAAGTCTGCGATGCTGACTCTGAATGATGGAGGGATGTAAACCGTACAAGGGGAAAAGGTGAAGTGAGGTAGGAAAATGTGGACTGCAACAGCCTGACGGCAGGTAGTCAGGGAGATGGTTTAACTTTGGACGTCATCCCGGGTGAGCAACATAATGCCTCCACGAGATGGAATGCCAGCCTCAGGAGGGGGGAAGGTCAAAGCGGACTGGAAAGAAAAGAGGGAGCTCGAAGCGGTCATGAGGACGCAATTTTGTTTCCGGGAGGCAGAGAACAAGAATACACTGTGATTACAAGAGCAGTCGTGATTCCTCCCTGTTGTACCTAAGGCTGCGAACGTTCCATTGGAGCAGAGCCATGATGAGGAAAGGGGAGGAGGGAAAAAATGTAGGGGGTTCAACTCGGCGGCTGCCGAGTGCCAGTCTTCGAAGACTCACTGCTACAGGGCGCAGAGGCTGGAGGACCCTGCTCAATGAGATTTACACAGACGTTGAAGAGGATCTCCAAGTCGGCAAATAAGAAAATCGTTTGCCTTCGTTTGATTTCTTGGACCCTTTCCATTTGGCAGAGCAAGACTCAGATGTTTGTTGGCTGGATAGATGTAAAAAGACTTCGTGGGAGTGTTCTTTCTGTCCTTTCCGGTCTGCCGGTTGTGTAGCAGGTGACTTCGCCCTGTGAGGCGAAAGTTTGGTGACTTCTTGCACGGCTGGAGGAGGAAACAGGGATGCTACCATGACACTGGGTGATTTTACAACTGTAGTGCTGAATCTGAGGTCGCATGTCTGTGTAGCCATATCCTTCGTTGAGCGAGATGTAGCAAGAACAGCACTGTAAGTACCCAATGGTAGATGCAGAGTTTGCAACTATCCAACAACTTGTTAACAACAGGGTGAGGCACTTTCTCCTTCATCCGGACCTCCTGGATGGCCTGCTCATCAAGATATGCGGGACAATCTCGGGAGGATGTTGCATGGTAGCCGTTGCAATTGATGCAGCACGGAGAAGGAGGTGACAATCATCTTCTCGTGAGCATCCCTGTTACAGGTTACGCATCTGGCAGGGTGTCAACAGGGCATTCGAGTGTAGTTGTAATGATGACACTTGTAGCAGTGCATCGGGTTCCGAATGTATGGTCGGACTATGATAACATCATAGCCTGCTTTCATCTTTGATGGAAGCACCACTCTATGAAAAGGGAGAAAACGACTGCGTGTGGGCAATACGGATGCATCTACCTCTTTCATCACGTGATGGACTGTAACTAAGCCCTGATCAGAGAGGTACATGTGGATTTCTGCCTTGGTCAAACCATCGAGCAGCCTAGTATAAATAAGAGCACGGTAAGAACTCAGCCTTCAATGGTGCTCGATACGAACAGGATAGCCATGGAGGAGCGAAGCTGGAAGCAGTTACTGGGCTTCAGAATCAGAGGTAGTCTCCAAAAGCAAAGTTTCATTGCTTAAACGAGACCAGGATTTCACAAGTCCGCCAGTTGCGTCAACACCTTTCTGAATAATAAACTGGTTTACCATAGCAAAGGACTGCCATCTTCAGTATGTGAAACCACAAGGAACCCTGATGCAGCTGGGAGGGTCTTTGAATCGTGAGCCATCTACGTTCAGTAGATGTTGACTGTGAAGAAGATGACTGACTCATTTGCGAGAAAATTCCCCATGGTTGCCAGCATCTCCGACGGCAAGCTTGTTCCAACTGAGGGCTCCTGAGAATGGGACAGCATTTTTCACACCTCCTGAACAACTGAGAGAGGGACCAATCGGCAATTTGGAAAGATAGCAGCTTAAGCAGTCACTCCTCTCTAGGCCTGGCTCGTGCCAGAGGGCACGTGTGAACCCTACCTGTCGACTCGGGGCTGGGAATTACGCGTTACCCAGTCACCTGCCAGGCGCATGGGCTGGCGTTCAGTAGCGCACAAGGAAGAAGAAGAAGTAAAAGAGGAACCTCAAACGCCAAAGCTGAAGAAGGATAGGAGAAGGGGAACGAAGACAGAAAAAGGGAAGGAAAACAGTGAAAAAAGTACTGTTCTGATGTCGGCTACCGAAAATGCAGAACACATTCACATCCCAGACATGTCCCCGAAAGGAGGGGAAAAATAACTGCAAGAGGATAGACATGCAGCACGGAAGAGAAAAGATGCTGCAAGGCTGGGGCTCCGTGGTATCCAAGTACGAACCTGCCAAAGAGCGGCGAGGTCCCTGGGGAGATAATTTTGACTAAGGAAAGTTTGTTTATGGGTCTACGTCGATTATCTGCTCTACAGCTCTAGCTGCAATTTCTGAGTTTTACCTTTCTTTCGTTTATCTTCTCCAAGAGATAAAATTTCATGATGCTGAAGTGCGCAACACACGTACATTTAAAAATTGTAATACTTGTTTGGTGCAGTGTAACATGGTTATACAGCCAGGTTCGTTGGTAACAGGCTGAAAAAAAAAACCACGACGCTGCAATGGGTCGATCTCAGCGCGCTCCACTCCTTGGACTAAAAAATGAAAAGCGGGTAGAAAATTGAAGCATGGAACTTTGCATTGGGGAAGATGTTCTACGTATTACTTACTCGTATAAATGATTGGTGGCCAGTAACGAGAAATTACAGGTATCGTAACATATTACGACCGGTCTACCCGACGGGAGGCCCTAGCCACACGACATTACACACTAAAAAGTCACAGAAAATGGTATACCTTCTTAACATCGTGTAGGGCCCCGCAAGCAGTAGAAGTGCCGCAGCACGACGTGGCATGGATTCGATTAATGTCCGAGGTAGTGATGGAGGTCACTGATGCCATGAATCCTGCAGGGTGTCCATAAATCCATAAAAGTGGAGATCTCTTCTGAACAGCACGCTGCAAGGCATCCCTGATATGCTCAGTAATGTTTATGTCTGGGGAATTTGGTGGCACGCGGAAGTGTTTAAACTCAGAAGAGTGTTCCTGAAGCCAATCTATAGCAATTCTTGACGTGTGGGGTATCGTATTGTCCTGCTGGAATTGCCCAAGCCCTTCGGAATGCACAATCGACATTAATGGATGCAGGTGATCAGACAGGATGCTTACGTACGTATCACGTGTCTGAGCCGTATCTAGACGTATCAGAGGTCCGATATCACTCCAACTGCACACGCCCCCAACTATTAAAGAGCCTCCACCACCTTGAGCAGTCCCTTGCTGACATGCAGGGTCCATTGATTCATGAGGTTGTATCCATACCCGTACACATCCATCCGCTCAATACAATATGAAACGAGACTCGTCCGACCAGGCAGCATGTTTCCAGTCATCAACAGTCCAATGACGGTGTTAACGGGCCCAGGCCAGGCGTAAAGCTTTGTGTCGTGCAGTCATCAAGTTTTTGCCATAAAGCCTTCGGCTCCGAAAGCCCATATCGATGATGTTTCGTTGAATGGTTCGCGCGCTGACATTGATGGGCCAACATTGAAGTCGGCAGCAATTTGCGAAAGTTTTGCACTTCTATCACGTTGAACGCTCCTCTTCAGTCGTCGATGGTTCCGTTCTTGCAGTATCTTTTTCCAGCCGCAGCGATGTTGGAGATCTGATGTTTTACCGGATTCGTGAAATTCATGGTACACTCGTGAAATGGTCGTACGGGAAAATCCCCATTTCACCGCTACCTCGGATCGCTCGCACGCCGACTACGACTACAACAGCATGTTCAAACTCACTTAAATCTTGATAACCTGCCACTGTGTCAACAGTAACCGATCTAACAACTGTGCTAGACACTTTTTGTCACATATAGGCGTTGCCGACCGCAGCGCTGTATTCCGTCTTTTTACATCTCTCTGTATTTGAAATGTAAAGAAAACTGGATTACCTTAAAAGTTTGCTTTTATCGTCCTCCCATTAATATAACCTCAAAAGCTCAATATCTTTCCTCAAAACATATTATTACAAAAATTCTTTTTGTTTAATAATGCTGTCTGCACTACACAGGAGGCCAGCTTCCATCCTTTTCAAACCACGTACATTGCCAGATTGGGCAATACACACTGCTGCAGCACATTCTCCTTCCCTCTTACTTAGAGTAAGTTTATTTCTCTGAGTAATTTCTCTGGTGTCAAACACATTGAGTACATTTATGAAATTCGCTACTGCTTTTACATTTATGGCAAAAATTCTTGAAAATCCCAAAGTAAAATGGGCAGTCCCTCTCTGGTATCAAACACAACATAGGATTATATCGATACTACAGTGGTTGAGTACATTTTTCAAATTCGCTTCTTCATTCACATTTATGGTCAAAACTTCTTCAAAATCATCATGGCAAATAGGACAGCCCCTTTCAGTCTCTATAAACATAATATATTACTTCTTATCAGTAATTACTGTATCGGTTCGTAATCTTTTTAGAGGTTATTTTGTCGATTACAAAAATATGAATTGAGCATCTGGCGTTTGTGTCCAGGACTCCCCTTCCAGGGAGTTCGGCCGCCTGTACAGGGCTTTTTACTTGACGACACCAAGGCAACTTATGCTTTTATGATGAATAAATAGTACGAGGACATCACACACACCCAATCCGGACGGAGAAAATTACCGACCCTGCCAGGAATTGAACCCGGCTCCGTGTGATCGAGAGCTAACCAGAAGACCACGAACTGCTGTTAGTTGTTGAATATAAAACATATTTGTGACTCCCCCACTAAAATCTAATCCATCTGCATTTGGTTGTTTACTAATTCCTATGCTTCCTACTGCTGTCCATGCACATTTATTAAAGATGAAAGGAGAGGTTTCAATGCGTCTCAACAGTTTTCTGACAACCGATTATCTTTTGTATCATCTTTCTTTTTCTTTCTGTTTTTACATCGTGTTTAATGATACAGCAACCAAACATTGCTTGATTCCTGTGAATACTGTTTTTTGGTCTTTTTTGACAACCAACCAGAGTATTTAATAACATCGTTGGTTATGTAGTCTCAGTTATCTGTCACAGTCTCTGCTATGTCTTCTTGGTCCAAAGTATCATAAACCCAAAGTCTTGTGTCTCTTCACCAACATCTGTTTCAGCCTTTTTCTTCTTTTTTTTTTTTTTTTTGAGAAATCAGTTTCCAAAGTGGTGTTGAAATAAATTTAGGAATCAAATTTCTCTCGCCTACTTTCCGCTTCATAAATCTCTCCGATTTTTTCACTTGTTATTTCTCTATATTTTAATTAATTTTAGTTATTTCATGATTGTGATTGTTTCAACTGACCAACATCCCCAGATCAACAGTATATGCTTGTTTTATATCTCTTTTGGCTAAATGAATCAAAATTTTTTAATGCCTGGGACATAATATTAATTTCTGTGTGAATCTCCAGTCCCTTTTGGCAGTGCTGCAAGAATATGATATTAGCGAATATACTGTTTGAGAGTTTCAAGTGATGTTCTAGTAAATATAACTAATCGTCTGGGGTTTCTCACTGCTGTTTCTTATCCAGAAGATCATCCTCTTTATTTAAGTGGCTTATTGAGTATTTTTTCAAAGCTGTGGTTCTGTGCACACTCCATCGCTTTGCTTAGACACCGGTTACTCCGAATGTAGTACTCATAGCTGTTAAAATTTACTATCAGGATGTACGGGCCATTCAAAACAGTTTATTGTGAAACAAGCCGAATCACATATTGAAAGCCACTGAGGCTTACAGAATTTGCTTGACATGAAGAGCATTCACCGTATTTCCTCTGTCGCCAGATTCGTATTTTTGCATTGTAATATCGTTCTTATATTTCGTATCTTATTACTCTTAATTTCGCATTTTATTCATCAGTATTGCAATAGCCTTTCTATATTTCTGCATATATTTTTGTGGTTTCCGAACTGTTCTAGTTCTCAACATCTACAGCGCTCTATACTTTAATCATGAAATCTCTGGAACACCTTATTTAGCCCCTGAATAATGTTTCATTCGAGCAAATTTAGATATACTTTCTTAGATCATCGTGTGTAAACTTCGTAAAAATATCTCACTTCTCGTAGGACATTTTTTTTCTTTGCTTATCGGGTTGCTGTTTTCGTTTCCGATATTGTTGATTACTTTCGTATCTCTGGCATTATGACACCAACTCTTTCAAATTCAGTTTATCCATTCCACGTAGGTCTTTCTGTTCTTGTTAGCTACAGTGAATAATGCAATTTCATCATAGAGTCAAAGAAGTGGTTGCTGTTCTGCTGAAACTCGTTATTGTTCTCAAAGTTACTTTCACTTCCTTCATTGCCTCTTTAGTATGCATAATAACAGCAGTGGTAATAACCTGCAACCTTGTTCCATTTTTAACACCTGTTCATCTTACTTGGCTTTCATCTTCTATTTTTGTCACTGAAGTTTAACGGGTATTGTGTCAGCCATACACCCTTAAAATTAGAAAATATGCTTCTTAAAGTTTCGAACACTTCATCCAAATTTACCTTTCAAAACGACTTTATAACTTCAGCAATACCGTAGAAGCATTATACGCGTATTTATTATACGTTTCTCGTTTCTAATCAGCAATTACAAAACATTCAGATGCAGTGCGGCAGATATTGTAAGATATAACGGGTTAATGAAGTCGCTACATCATCCTGAATTCTCATAGAACAATATTATGAGCAGTTCCGCAATAATGATCATTTGAAAATTCTCACACACCTACTGTGTTCATATCATCGACTTCTCTTTTTTGGTGTAGCAATTTTTATAATCGTTATTGTACAACGAGAAATTTGTATATGCAGGTAAGCTCGGGGTAAAATTTTTAATGCCTTTTTCTACATTTGCTAACGACGAATCCCGTTCGTTCTGAATACTAACGTTTTTACCAGGAATCGTATGAAATATTCCGTAGGTAAACACCGCTATAAGAAAGGAGAGATCGCAGTAACTAGTGACCCGTTTCACTACTGACATTTTCGAAAACTTTTGAGTTGGTGTACTCCAGAACTGTATCCCTCCTGAGCGGCGATAACATCTTCAGTAAACCACACCTTGGTTTTCAGAAGAGTTACCCAACTGCGAATGACATTTACACGTTCACTCACCAAATTTTACAAGCATTAAAGAGCAAAATAGCACCGACTGGTATCTTATGTGACACATCTAAGGCATCTGATTGTGTGATTCACAATATTCTCCTAGATTAACAGAAGTTTTATGGAAGTGATGGTACAGTCAACCAATGGATAATTCTATACCTAACCAAAAGAACGGAGGTAGCTGTACTTAGTAATTCAAGTGATGCTATCAGAGGAGGTTCTTCTAGCTGGGGAGAAGTCACTTATGGAGTTTCCAGAGACTCAATTTCAGGCTTGCATTTGCTCCTCATATAGGTGTACAATCTTCCCCAATAAGCGGAATTAGTTGCTTTTGCAGATGGCATTAATATTTTAATCAGTCCTAAGATACATACAGCAGCAGAAGAAACGGTAAGCAATGTTCTTAAAAGTATCATTAACAGGTGTTCTTCACGTGGTCTAACACTCAATTTTAAAAAGACACAGCATATACTGAGTTGTACACATACAGAGGTACTACACATAGTGTCAAACATGGCGAGGAAATAATAAATACGGTGGAAACCTCAAAATTTTTAAGTGTCATTGATGAGAATTAAAACTGGAAAAATTAAATTCTTTTACTCCTAAAACAACTCAGTTCACTACTACCAGAGGTACTACACATAGTGTCAAACATGGCGAGGAAATAATAAATACGGTGGAAATCTCAAAATTTTTAAGTGTCATTGATGAGAATTAAAACTGGAAAAATCAAATTTTTTTACTCCTAAAACAACTCAGTTCACTACATTTGCACTAAGAATCATTGCAAACCTTGAGGAGAGACAAATCAGTAAGTTAACATAGTTTGCATATTTTCATGCAATAACGTTACATGGAGAAATGTTCTGGGGTAACTCATAATAAAGAAAGAGAATCTTCACTGTTCAAAAATGTGCTGAAAGCCTATTACGTGGTGCTCACCGACGATCATCTTGTAGACAAGTGATTAAAGAGTTGCTCGTTTTTACTCTTGTTTCACAGTATATTTATTCCATTATGACGTTTGTTGTAAATAATCCTTTTGCATTTCAAAAAGAACGATGATGTACGTAAGTACAATATCATAAAAAAATGGCATTCATAACTTTACATAAGGTGCACAATGCTGCAGTTAACATATTTGATTAATTAACTAAGGATGTAAAATATCTGGCAGACGGATACGCAAAATTTGAAAACAAACTGAAATAACTTCTCCTTGACATCTTCCTCTATTCCGTAGAAGAATTTCTATTACTGTAGTGTGTAAAAGATGGTAGGTAAGAATTACTAACTCACATCTGCATATTTTTCTTTATATACATTAAATGTTCAGAATGTAGCTATATTTTCGAATTAATTTTTGATGTGAATGTAAATTGATTTGTTCCAAATCATTACGATTCATAGTGCAAGACTAACTAACATAGGGCTATCTCGATTCGTTCTACGGTGACGTTTTAAGAAACCATTCTTAATATTAACATGCTTTACTACTATTTATGACTTTGTAGACTGTTGAGGGCACACATTTAAAAGTGTATTAGATATAATTGGACCATACAATAGTTACGTGTCTCAGGTTATTATTCAGTTAACACGAATATTAAACGTATTTGAATAAAACATTACGTTTTCCGATGTATTTGCGGCGTTTATTCCAGCTTTTTACGACGTCCTACGAAATTGCAAACACGTATCTATATCGTTTCTGTGCCTAAAGAGTGCTTGTGCACCGTACAGTAATCCTGTGTTCGTATTATGGCTGCTTATGAAAATGAACGAGTAATGAGAAATCTAGTGCCGGTGCAGCCTACACTTCTCGTATAGTACCACAGGGTAGCCAGATTCAACATCCCGTCGCTGATGTCTGTATTCCCGAGTAACGTCATTCTGTCAAAAAGCGGAAGTCACAGGTTCGATTCCCATCTCGGACATGGATTTCTGTCTCCAGTAACTCGTTCCTTTCGCTATACTGAATACAAGTGCAACGAAAATTAATTATTCGTTTAATTGCAACAAGAGAACGCGTTCTGTGTGATGAGTATACACAAAGATAAATGACTTAGAGGAAACTGAAAACCAAATAAACGTTTTACGTACCCTATTGTCGGGTCATTATTAATAATATGACATCCCCTACTTATATAGGACAGGGACAGGGCATTTAGCAGGTGATGTAACCCAGGAGGTTTGTGCTTTATCTTATGAACAGACGCTGTACGTCATCCTCTCAGACCCTTTCAAACCAAATATTGCTGACGAATTCTTTTTCCAACAGCAGACTGCCTTCGTACCTCGCATGTGTTAACGACCTTGGTTGCAGAGGCATGCTATCAAAATATTTTCCGCTTCTTTTTCCATCACTGGACTGCCTTCGTGTCTGGCACGCGTTGACGACCTTGGCTACGAATGCAGGTTCTCAAAGAACTCCTCCCAAAAATAAAAGAGCTATTATTGGTCTTACGTTTCTCACTGTCTTCTCACTAAAGAATTCCTTCTTGTACAGTCCTTCGCCACAACTGGTTGGCCATATATCTTAAAGGTGAGCGAATAAAACCTGTGTAATGCGGAAGAAGTGTGACGGAGGAACGGATACAGCACGGAAAGCCGTTGGCAACAGCAGGAAGTGTGAGCGCGCGGGCTGACGCCAGCTGGTGTGTGGGTAGACACAGGCGGGCCGCCTGCGCTGGGCAGCGCCCAAGGTGGACCAGTGCTCCCTGGAAGACGATCCGGCCGCCCGGAGGCGCAGCGCCGGCCGAGAACGCGAAAAACAACACCGCCACGGTGAACGAGTCTGGCAAAACTGCCCGCCTTCTTGCCTGCTTATTGTGGCCTCGTGTTTCGTGAAACTCTGCGGAAGCACGGGAACTACTTCACGTTTGATACAACCATGATGGGATTTGAAAACTGTTCTATGAAAGAACCTCATCGGACGAAATATTACCCAAACCCTCTAGAGATCACACCGGTCGCTTTGGAGCAATTCAAAATGGTTCAAATGGCTCTGAGCACTATGGGACTTAACTTCTGAGGTCATCAGTCCCCTAGAACTTAGAACTACTTAAACCTAACTAACCTAAGGACATCACAGACATCCATGCCCGAGGCTGTTGTTCACAGACTGTAGCGCCTAGAACCGCTCGGCTACAAGGCCGGCTTTGGAGCAGTGTATATGGCGTACAACTGGTAACGGGAGGTCATGTCAGTCTCCAGTAATGACGTAAATCATGGTGGTGAAATGGTGTGTGTTTGTTAGTCGGTTGCATGGAATCGCTACAGTAGTATGGGTCGAATAAGAGACGTGTCAGAATGGCAGAAAGGAGTCATCGTGTTCGGAAGTGTCCACGACCACAGCATGCAGGAAGAAGTCCGATTTCTTGGTGGACCCACGCGGACCATTCAAGGTGTGTGCAAGGAACAGTGTAATACTTTCAGCTATGTAACAAGGCATAGCAATAACGGTCGCAGAAGGACCGTAACTGAAAGGGACCAAAGAAGACTGTCACATTTAATGAATGACGATTGAGTTCGAACCTAGTCGCTGCTCTCAGTGAATGCAGATCTATTTCAACTAGTTTCCAATGAAGTTAAGTATAATGGATATTTGGAGTCGAATATCTCGCAAAAGACTATTGCTCACAGCTCCATATAAAGGTGCACGGCCGGCCGGAGTGGCAGAGCGGTTCTAGGCGCTACAGTCTGGAACCGCGCAGGTTCGAATCCTGCCTCGGGCATGGATGTGTGTGATGTCCTTAGGTTAGTCAGGTTTAAGTAGTTCTAAGTTCTAGGGCCCTGATGACCTCAGAAGTTAAGTCCCATAGTGCCCAGAACCATTTGAACCATTTTTTTTTTTTTTTTTGAAAGGTGCACGTTTTCAGTGCACCAAATAACACAAGAGCTCAACAGTAACTGAGACCCAGGACAAGGAATGCGGTTAACGTAAGGGAAACACTTTATGTGTCACTTATCATTCCGAAAGAAATATTTTTATTTAATAACAACTGTATCATAACGCAACAAACAGTTACCAAGATTTTTTGCCAAATATGTACACAGAGTTAATTTTTTTAAGTTAAAATCACAGTTCATAAGAACATTTGCTTTGTACATAAAATTACAAATCGTGGTCGAAAAACATGTCAACTATTCAGTACAATGGTAGCTCGATTACAAACAGTTAACTGATTAAGTAAACACGCGGCGGCGCTCTGACTGCGCGACTAGCATCATAACTGTGGGCTAACCTCACAACAGGACTTGAATGTAAGTTCAACAAACATTAATTAAAAGACTTAAAAATGCATTCATCTTCACCGGTTATTCTGCTCTCGTATTATGAAGGGTGTAAGACAAGGCTGTAGCCTTTCGCCCTTACTCTTCAATCTATACATCGAGGAAGCAATGATGGAAATAAAAGAAAGGTTCAGGAGTGGAATTAAGATACAAGGTGAAAGGATATCAATGATACGATTCGCTGATGACATTGCTATCCTGAGTGAAAGTGAAGAAGAATTAAATGATCTGCTGAACGGAATGAACAGTCTAATGAGTACACAGTTTGGTATGAGAGTAAATCTAAGAAAGACGAAGGTAATGAGAAGTAGTAGAAATGAGAACAGCGAGAAACTTAACATCAGGATTGATGGTCACGAAGTCAATGAAGTTAAGGAATTCTGCTACCTAGGCAGTAAAATAACCAATGACGGACGGAGCAAGGAGGACATCAAAAGCAGACTCGCTACGGCAAAAAAGGCATTTCTGGCCAAGAGAAATCAACTAATATCAAATACCGGCCTTAATTTGAGGAAGAAATTTCTGAGGATGTACGTCTGGAGTACAGCATTGTATGGTAGTGAAACATGGACTGTGGGAAAACCGGAACAGAAGAGAATCGATGAGGAGGTTCTACGCAGAATCGGAGAGGAAAGGAATATGTGGAAAACACTGATAAGGAGAAGGGACAGGATGATAGGACATCTGCTATGACATGAGGGAATGACTTCCATGGTACTAGAGGGAGCTGTAGAGGGCAAAAACTGTAGAGGAAGACAGAGATTGGAATACGTCAAGCAAATAATTGAGGACGTAGGTTGCAAGTGCTACTCTGAGATGAAGAGGTTAGCACAGGAAAGGAATTCGTGGCGGGCCGCATCAAACCAGTCAGTAGACTGATGACAAAAAAAAAATAGACAAGATACGGCCAAGCTGGCCAGACGCTATCCGCGTGTAAAAGACGAAGCAAACGGTAGTACTTTACTGATTGGCCACAAGCCTGTTACACATAAATCAAGTTAAGTACTTAAATAAATTACCGGGGCCCTAAAACACTATTAAAATGATTATGACAATTAAGGCCCCCTTTTTTTTTAAAAAAAAGAAATGGAGGAACTCAGTGCTCAGTTTACCAAAAAGAGTTTCACCACACGGACACAAGGATATTGCAATAGTAGGAACACTGAGTAAATTACTTCTTAATCCGGCGACACCTCGCCGCAGCACGATACCAAAAGAATGACAATAAACTAGTCAACTTGAAGCTGGAGCGACAAACCCACAGAAGCGCCCGTGACCTGCCAACATTTACGCCTCGTGCAATGACGGGAAAGCCGCCGAAGCAGAAGAAAACGCGCCCCTGCGCCGGACCAGCAGAACAGTAACGCGTCAACGGCTGCCGATGCAAAGTAACATATACCAAACAACAAACAGCAAACACGTTTGATAGAAATTAACATTCACAGCAATACTTAAACGGCCAATTAAACATTATTTTCGAGGAAACCAACTATTAAAAGTTCGGTATAGGAGTGGGCCACTAATAAACATTGCAAAGTAACCTTCCGAGCAATAACAAGAAACAGTGTACAAAGTCATTTAAAAGAATAATTACATAATAATCCAAACAAGATTAAATAAGTCAAGGTGTACCTTTACTGGCACCTCTTAGGGATTAATAGACGCCGGCCGCGGTGGCCAAGCGGTTCGAGGCGCTTCAGTCCGGAACCGCGCGGCTGCTACGGTCACAGGTTCGAATCCTGCCTCGGGCATGGATGTGTCTGATGTCCTTAGGTTAGTTAGGTTTAAGTAGTTCTAAGTCTAGGGGACTGATGACCTCAGATGTTAAGTCCCATAGTGTTTAGAGCCATTTGAACAATTTGGACTAATGGACACTGTAATCTGGATGCGGCAGATGGTCGGTTGAAATGTACACCCATAACCCGACGGGCTCCTCAACACGGAGTAAGAGAGTATGTAAATAGAAGCATACACACACACACACACACACACACACACATAACCCAGAGGTGCTTACCTGTAGGCTGAGAGCACACAGCATTAGTCACAGGCCAAAATCATTAATTCACTCCACGAAAGACCATCGGGTCTACAACAGGTAGAAATTACAGTCAATAGTATCAAATACTCAACGATAACAAACAATGATTTCAAATACCAGATTAACTTTGCAAAATACTAGCTTGGCGCCTACAGAAACCTCCAGATTGACCCACTCAGTTTCAAGAGGAATTACTGAAAGGCATAAAGGACCCGAATTTCTGGCCAGCTCACACAGGGGCAGAATTAACAATAATTAACGATCTTTTAAGTACAGCACTTACTGAAAAATCTTCACACATAATTTCAAATAAATGCCAAGGAGGCCAATAGCTTCAGGACTCCAAGTAGGTACTGGATAATACTGCAAGTAGCTGCTCACGAGTTGTTCAATACATCTCGGCATATTTAGCGTACCACAATTAATCTATGTACTTCGTAACCAGGTTGCACGCAACGAGAGCCGCTCCTTGCCCGCTAAATTCGGCGGTAGCAACGGTCAACGCTGCAGGAAAACGCTGGCACCTGTAGCCCAATTGACAACGGTTTCAACTTGCCGCAATCGCCAGGCACATCACTCACTTACACACAGCCCCAGAGGGAACACATAACAAAGCAAAGATAATACGACACGGGCCGGCGTCGATGGAACGCGCGCACAAATGGCGCCAGTAGGATCGCGCGCGCCCTCACAGAAGCCTCCACGGCCGAGTAGCAGGCTGGACGCGTGTTGTGTAGGAGCGTCTAATACATCGAAGGCCCAATGAGGTGTCGCAAAAACCGCTGTGTGTGCCGGCTGTTGTTCACTGCCCTCATCTAACCACTTTACAGCTATTTCCTACCGTTCCGCTCTCTAACAGTGCGTGGGAGAAATGAATACTTAAATCTTTCTGTACGAGTTGTGGTTTCTCAGACTTTTTTATGACAATCATTTCTCCCTATATAGGCTGGCGTCAATAAAATATTTTTTAATTCAGAGGAGAAATCTGGTAACAAAATTTCAAGAGAAGATCTTGCCGCACCAAGAGACGCCTTTGTTTTAATGATTGCCATCTCAACTTGCTTATCATGTCCGTGGCACTCTCTCCCCTATTTCTCGATAACACAAAACAATTTTCCCTTCTCTGCACTTTTTCGAGAATCCAGACCGGAAGCAATACTCCAGTAGAGAACGAACAAGCTAAATGTAGATAGTCTCTTTAGTAGACTTGTTACATCTTCTAAGTGTTCTGGCAATAAAACGCAGTCTTTGGTTTGATTCCCAATAAGTATCTATGTGATCGTTCCATCTTAAGTTGCTCGCATTGTAATTCCAAAGCATTTAGTCGAATTGACAGCCTTTAAGTTTGTGTCATTTATCATGTAATCGGAATTTAACGGATTTCTTTTTGTACCCATGTGGATAGACTGTTGTCACTGCGCACGATTCAGATATCGTGGCTAAGTTATTTTTCAATTTGTTTTGATGATCTGATGACTTTACTAGATGGTAAATGACAGCATTATTTGCAAACAATCTAAAAAGCCTCATACAATGCAGGCTTTCACGGCCGGTGTTGTCTTCAGTTAAAACTTCCGGGCCGAGAGGCCGTGGTCACGCGCGCTTCTACAGAGAAGCAATAGAGATTCACAAACACCATAATGATTTTAATAGAAAAGAGGAAGATTTAAAGTTGGACAAAATATGGATGTCGGCATTGCGCCAGCAGAGTGACAATCAATTACTGTTAATCAAGAATGATGACGCCTTCCAAAGATAGGCGTACCGTCGGCATCACGTGACGAATGGTGGTGCCCTCTATGAGCTCTCTAAATGCGACAGTATCTGGAGCCTCGGTTGCACTAGCCGGACGACCTCAGAAGGTGTCTCCCGCAGATGGAGACGCAACGTTAGGTGGAAATTTTATACATCGACCTCGGCCTCTCAGCCCGGAAGTTTTAGGTGAGGAATCTAAGAAGCATGTTCAGATTATCTCCTAAATAGTTTATGCAGAATAGGAGCAGCAGAGACGCTATAATACTTCCTTGGGGAACGCCGGATATCACTTCAGTTTTACCCGCTGACTTTCCGTCAGTTACTACGAACTGTGACCTTTCTGACAGGAAATCTGGGATCCAGTCGCACAGCTGAAGTGGTACTCTATAGGCACTCGATTTGAATAGAAGTCTCTTGTGAAAAACGGTCTGAAAAACCTTCTCGAATTATAGAAATATGGAATCAAGTTGAAATCTCCCGTCAACAGCATTCGTTACTTCGTGCGAATTAAAGAGCTAGTTGTGTTTCACAAGAATCCGTGCTGGCTGTGTGTCAATAGAAAGTTGCCTTCGAGTAATTCACAATGTTTATGAATGAATTTCGGAAATCTATCTTTAACAATTCCGTATTGGTGGTGCCTTCTTCGGTAATATCAACATCGGTATCGCGCAGCCAAAGTATTTATTGCGTTTCCCCGATGGTGTACTTTACATACGACCAGAATCTCTTTGGCCTTTTTGCCAGATTTTGAGGCAGAAATTCACTGTGGAAGCTATTACAAACATCTCACATTGACCTCCACGCTAATCGTCCGATCTTTTGAGCAGCGGGTGAAACGTAGCACTCGACATCCCAACAAATCTAAGGTGTACGTAAGACACCTGAAGGAATTTCTGGATTTTCTTCCTCGCCAAATGGAGGCAATTATTAAGCCTGGAGGCAGTGTTACACTGTACTAGCGTGACGTGGGCGGAGGATCGGAACGAAGTTCAGGGGACTCTCTTGGGTTGGAAAACTGCTCCTGAACGGGGAAGAATGAATAATGATCAACGGCATGGGATGCAGAAGGCAACGGAAACCACTGCATTAAAAATACATAACGTGTATCCACAGGAAATGTTGCCTGTATCTGAAAAATTGTTATTATGATCTCTCCATTAGCAAAAGATATCGGAGTAGTCCCCCTTTCGGTTCTCCGGGAGGGAGCTGCCGAGGGGGAGGTGATCATGGGAAAAAGATTGAATAGCTAACGAAATTCTACGAGTCTGGGCTTGGAATGTCAGCAGCTTAGCTTGAACGTGGTAGGGAAACCAAAAAAATTGAAAAGGTAAATGTAACGGTTCAGTCTAGATACAGAAGAGGTCAGTGAAGTGAAATGGAAAAAAAAAAAAACACAAGGATTTCTGGTCAGATGAATGTAGGGTAATATCAACAGCAGCAGAAAAGGTTATAAAGGGAGTAGGATTCGTTATGAATAGTAAGGTAAGGCAGAGAGTGTGTTATTGTGAACAGTTCAGTTATAGGATTGTTCTCATCAGAATCGACAGCAAACGAACACCAACAACCGATAGTTCAGGAATACATTCTGATGTCACAAGATGAAGACGAAGAGATAGAATTAAGGAGGATATTGAAAGGGTAACACAGTACGTAAGGCAACATGAAAATCTAATCGTCATGGGGGTTCTGGAATGCAGTTGTAGGGAAAGGAATAGAAGAAAAGGTGATGGATAATTTGGGTTTGGGACAAGGAATGAGAGTGGAGGAAGACAACTAAATTTCATCTAGTAATAACGAAAACTCTGTTCAAGAACCACTTGCAAAAGGCCGGGTAATATGGGAAGATTTCAGTTACATTACATTACGGTCAGGCAGGGATTCCGAACCAGATACTTGATTCTAAGGCGTACCTAAGAGCCCATATAGGCTCAGGTCACAATGTAGTAATGAAGAGAAGCAGGCTGAAGTTTAAGAGATTAGTCAGAAAGAATCAATACGCAAAGAAATGGAATAAGGCAGTATTAAGGAATGACGAGACACGCTTGAAGTTCTCTAAGGTTATAGATAGATAAGGAATAGCTCAGTAAGCATCACAGTTGAAGAAGGATAGACATCTCTATATACGGTAATCACAGAATCTGGAAAGAAAATCATAGGTACAATGAAGGTAATTGCGACGAAACCATGTGTAACAGAAGAAATACTTCAAATGACTGATGAAAGAAGGAAGTACAAAAATTTTCAGGGAAATTCAGGAATACAGAAATACAAGTCGCTGGCGAATGAAATAAATAGGAAGTGCAAGACAGCTAAGACGAAATGGCTACATGAAAAATGTGAAAAAAACGGAAATGAAATGTTTGTCGGAAGGAATGACTCGACAAACAGGAAAGTCAAAATAACCTACGGTGAAGTTAAAACAAATAAAAAAAATGAAATGAGCCTGTGGCATCGTTGGCCTGGAGGCCCCATCAGTGGAAGCAAGTCTTATTTCAGTCTACGACACATTGGGCGATTTGTTGGTCGGTGATGAGGATGAAATGATGGTGAGGACAACACAGCACCCAGTCCTCGAACGCAGAAAATCTCCAACCCAGCCGGGAATCGAGCCCGGACCCGCTTGCATGGGAGGCGAGCGCTTTACCACACAGTTAAGCAGGCGGACTGCTAAAAGCAAAGGTGGCAACATTAAGAGTGCAACGGGAATTTCACTGTTAAATGCAGTGGAGGCTAGAACGGATAAGTGGAGAGAATACATTGAAGACGTCTATGAGGTAGAAGATTTGTCTGATGTGATATAAGAAGGAACAGGAGTCGATGCAGAAGAGACAGGGTATCAAGTATTAGAATCAGAATTTAAGACAGCTTTGGACGACGTAAAAACAAATAAGGCAGAAGGGAATTTCAAAAAATATTGGGGGAATTGGCAACAAAACGGCTATTCACGTTAATGTGAACAATGTATGAGTCTGGCGGCGCACCGTCTGCCTTTCGGAAAAATATCATGCACCCAATTCCGAAGACTCCAAGCACTGATCGAGCGAGGTGGCCCAGCGGTTAGCACACAGGACTAGAATTCGGGAGGACGTCGGTTCAATTCCCCGTCTGGCCATCCTAATTTACATTTTCCGTGATTTTCATAAAATCGCTTCAGGCAAATACCGGGATGGTTCCTTTGAAATGGCAAGGCTGACTCCCATTCCCGTCCACCGTCCTTCCCTAATTCGGTGAGACCGATGACCTCGCTGTCTGGTTGCCTCCCTCAAAACAACCCAACCCAATCCAAGCACTGACAAGTCCGAGAATTATCGCAAAATCAGCTTAATTGTTCGTGCATACAAGTTACTGACAAGAATAATATACCGAAGAATGGAAAAGAAAATTGAGGATGTGTTATATGACGATCAGTTTGGCTTTAGGAAAGGTAAGACATGAGAGAGGTAATTCTGATGTTCGTTACATAATGGAAGAAAGACACGTTCACAGGATTTGTCAGCCTGGAAAAAGCGTTCGACAACGTAAAATGGTGTAAGATGTTCGAAATTCGCAAAAAAATGGGAGAAAGTTAGAGGGAGAGACGGATAATATACAACATGCATAAGAGCCAAGAGGGAATAATAAGAGTGAACGACAAAGAACGAAGTACTGGAATTGAAAAGGGTGTAACACAGGAATGTAGTCTTTCACATCTACTGTTCAATCTGCACATCAATGAAGCAATGTTAGAAATAAAAGAAAGGTTCAGGAGTCGAATTAAAATTCAAGGTGAAAGGATATCAATGATACGACTCGATGATGACATTTCTATCCTTGGTGAAAGCGAAAAAGTATTATATGATCTACTCAATGGAATGAACAGTCTAATGAGTACAAAATATGGATCGACAGCAAATCGATGAAAGGCAAAAGTAATGAGAAGCATCAGAAATGAGAACAACGAGAAACTTAACATCAGGGTTGATAGTCAAGAAGTAGATGAAGTTAAGGAACTCTGCTACCTAGGAAGCAAAATTAACCAAAGAGCAAGGAGGACATCAGAAGTAGACTAGTACTGGCGAAAAGGGCATTCATGGGCAAGATAAAACTACTAGAATGAGAGATAGGCCTTAGGTTGAGAAAGAAATTTTTAAGAATGTAAGTTTGGAGTACAGCATTGCATGGTAGCGAAACATGGATAGTGGGAAAACCAGAACAGAAGAGAATCGAAGCATGTGAGATGTGGTGCTACAGACGAATGTTGAAAATAGATGGGCTCATAAGGTAAGGAATGGGGCGGTTCCATGCAGGATCGTAGAGGAAAGAAATATGTGGGAAACACTGACAAGGAGAAGCGACAGGATGGTAAGGCATCTGTTAAGACATGAGGGAATGACTTCCGTGGTACTAGAGGGAGCTGTAGAGGGCAAAATCTGTAGAGGAAGACAGAAATTGGAATACAACCCTCGGGCATGGGTGTGGGTGATTGTCCTTAGGATAATTTAGGTACTGATGACCTTAGCGGTTAAGTCCCATAAGGTTTCCCACACATTTGAACATTTTGGAATACAACCAGCAAAAACAATGAAGACCTAGGTTGCAAGTGCTACTCTGAGATGAAGAGGCTGTACAGAAGAGGAATTCGTGGCGGACCGTATAAAACCAGTAAGAAGATTGATAAAACAAACAACAAACAAACAAAAAAGCGTGTGACGTCTCCTGTGGCAGGCTTGCTTGCACACTTGTATCGAATGGTTAACTGTTATCTGGCAGAAGAGGGAAAATGTAAAAGAAAAGTCTGTCATTCCATAACAATAAAAAATTTCGCACTGGAAAGAGTTATATTATTTGTGTAAGAAACTGTAATTTGCACGCCGTTCAGAAATATGGAAAATAAATGACTTGCTCCCATACATTTGGAAACTGTGTTGCGCTGTAGAATGCTCAAACAGTTTGAAATTCGTTAGAAGAAGATCACCATCTCGACAGTGCTGAATGTGCCTCTTAAATAGTATAAATGTCTGCTCTTAACTGTGCGTCTAAACCCTTTAAGATACGCAATGAAATCTGTCTGAAGAGATACCTGATGTCTCATGAGTTGCAGTTTCGTGGTAAACTTATACCGGAGGCGCAAATTTCGGTGTGTGCGACAAACTGTCGGTTCTGCCAGCCCCTTCCCCGTAGACGTCCCGATACCGCCCTGTTAAAGTATGCAGGAATCGCAAGCGTTAACCATGTATGAAAGTACAAATGTAATTTTTACGAGAGATTCCCACTTCAATTTTCACAATGATAAACATCGACGTTTCTTCTGGTGGGAAAATAGCTTCCAGTACAGCCATAGGTTTATATAGAGTTTCAAATATTCATCGATGATCGGGAGAAAACTGTTATCACTAAGGGTATACGTTGCTAGCACATGATCATATTTCCATATGTGTAGTGCATCCAGACTTCCTCTGCAAGAACGACGTGGCCTTATGCATAGAGTAGCTCCGTTTACTGAGTTTCGCGCTTGTAACTGCACTCTGGAGCTTCGGCTGCAATTGTATACTACATTTATGAGCTATATTGTGGAGACGGGGACTACTCAAGAGGACGTCGTTATCACGAGAAAGAAAACTGGCGTTTTACGGATCGGAGCGTGGAATGTCAGATCCCTTAATCGGGCAGGTAGGTTACAAGATTAAAAAGGGAAATGGATAGGTTAAAGTTAGATATAGTGGCAATTAGCGAAGTTCGGTGGCAGGAGGAACAAGACTTCTGGTCAGGTGAATACAAGGTTATAAATACAAAATCAAATAGGGGTAATACAGGAGTAGGTTTAACAATGAATTAAAAAAAAGGAGTGCGGGTAAGCTACTGCAAACAGCATAGTGAACGCATTATTGTGGCCAAGATAGACACGAAGCGCACGCCTACTACAGTAGCACAAGTTTATATGCCAACTACCTCTGCAGATGATGAAGAAGTTGATGAAATGTATGATGAGACGAAAGAAATTATTCAGGTAGTTAAGGGAGGCGAAAATTTAATAGTCATGGGTGACTGGAATTCAATAGTAGGAAAAGGAAGAGAAGGAAACGCAGTAGGTGAATATGGACTGGGGGCAAAAAAAGAAAGAGGAAGCCGCCTAGTAGAATTTTGCACAGAGCATAACTTAATTATAGCTAACACTTTGAAAGGGTACAGTACCGCCCAGCATTGAAAATAGGTACAACATACTTCATTATTTTTGTCAGAACAACACATTTTTTTTTGTAAAATTAACTCACTTTCAATTAATACAGCGAAGCCGGATACCAGTGTGGGAAAGAATGACAATTTATTTATTTAATTGATCACGTGTGCACTCCCACAAAGTAAATCCCTACATCCAGTTTGGTGAGATCTGTGAAATGAATGAATGTATGGTCGTCTGCTAACCGCAGATAGTGAATGTGAATATATGATCATCTTTGAGTCGATCCTTTGGCCACCTTTGGTGGAACCAAAGAGATGAAATTTACCAGAGCTTTGAGCGCCTGAAATGTGGCTGACCAATACGATAGCAAAGTGCTTCCCTCACCTCGACAGAGATGGGAGAGAACCTCAGAACGGCCATGTTTCGGCACTATGCCGCTGGATCTTGTGCTGTTAAGACCTGTTTTAGTTGTGCTCCGTAATGACGAAAGAGTGGAGACATGGTATGCATGTGGAATATTGAAGAGTAGTTTGAAATATTAATTTCTCTATTTCAGGAACTTTTGTGGGGAGAATTAAATGTCAGGCAGGTAATATTAATGGGATTGTAGGAATCTTCGGAAGTGACCAACGGTCACAATGAAACCACGTGTAGCATTAAGTTGAAATACTTCCGCGTGCTTAAGTTAAGCTGAATTACTAGCGTGTGTACAATAAGTTGAAATATTTAAGAAATAGCGTGTGTACCATAAGTTGAAATATTTAAGAAATGGCGTGTGCAGGACTTGAAATTAGAGACGAGTACTTCCACGTGGTGAGTACTGTGTGAGTCTCAAACTGTGTATGAGACAAAAGATAAAGAGAAGTACTCGTCCATGGTATCAGTTGAGGACCCGCGTGTATGATGTTCTTAATATTGCTTTGCGTGATATAATTCCGTGTGACGCTTGATTCAAACTCTGAGAGAGAAGCAAGGTGAGTCGGCCGTCTATCCAGCAACGCCACTTGGCTTGCATTGCACAGGAAGACGTGCAAATATCTCCAGAGTTCATAGTAGGAAAGTAGAATTACAAAGTGGGGCAGTGTTGTGTGAAACTGGGATAAATATTAATTGAAGTGGGAAAGCTGAAAGTGGTAATGTTGTGACTATTCTCTGTGTAGTATTTCATGTTGTAGTGTGGTGTATGTCATGTAATTTGGGTATGTGTGGTTCGCATGGGAGAGTAGCGAGGTAGTTTCAAAAGATTAGTGGGTTATGCTTGTTCCTTCGGTACCGCTCGGTCTGGAGGAAAGTTTAGTGAGGATGATTGTGAGAGTCGAAGTGTGAGGTATAATAAAAGATCCACCATCCTATCCAGAAAGTGCACTGTAGCGTTAAAAGTAATTACAAGACCATAATATAGAGATTAACCATTGTAAAGCCATGCCCACTGGGCGGAATTTCTTATGTGTTATTGTTGTAGGTTGTAGAATTTGTGTGTTTAGGTTAGAGAATTTATCGGAATAAATAAGATAGTGAAAAGAAAAAGATTGGTGGACTTTTACTTCGAATTGTATGTTGTCATAATGTCCCGAATTTATAATGTGTGCGGTGGCCACGTGTTGACAAAAGCCGTTAAATAAAAGACAAAAAAGAAAATGTGGTATTGCCAGTGCGTAGTGTACAGTCAGAGTTCTGTAAATTATTGATAGTCAGATGCGTGTTTCCGTTGCGTATTAATCATATAGGAGGATAACTTGTAACTTAAATTGTGAGTACGAGAGTTCATGTTACTCGATAAATTAAGAATGAATCCACTCGCTTGGCAGACCACTCATCTTGCAGGCCTGACTGCTTGATACCACTGTATGTGCAAGGCATGTGGGTGCCTCTCATAATTTCGACCCTGCCAGGATTCCGTTTCTGCCAGGATATTTTGTTGCCAGGATAATTTGGCCAGGAAATAATTTGCCAGGATATTTTTTTTGCCAGGATATTTTGCTGTTAGGGTTTGCTGTTAAGATTTTTTTAATGGAATGTATTGTGATAGCGATAGGAAGTAAAATTTTTTTCTGTTTGCAATTTCTTTCTGAATTGGTGAGGATCTTTTATTTTTTTTTTTTTGTAATTAATTGCTATATCGTCCAAGGCTGGAAGATCGTGGTATAAATTTTTGCGTAATGTTCGTAGTAACTAGGTCGCAGTCGAAAAGTGTAGCCACCATGGAGAATAGCGATTCTGGGCTGAACGTAGCAGTGCAGCAGGAAGTAGCTCTTGAGGATGGGTTAATGAGCGGGGATGGCAAACACTCCGAAGGGGCTGAATTGTTCAGTGGACCGCTGCTGGGTGATCCTTTATGCGGCGGGCTTTGTCCACAAACGCGGGCTTTTCCCGACGACGCGGGCGAGCCGGGCCTAGGTCAGGTATGCAGTGAAAGTGCAGCTACCCTTAGCGAAGCTACGGTTTCACAGGCGAACGAGGTGAGCACGTCGAAAGTAGCAGATGACAATGTGATACTGCAGTTTTTACAGAAGATGGATAAAGATTATAAGGAAAGATTGGAAAAGACAGATAGGGAGTTTAAGGAAATGGTGGACGCGAAGCGTAGAGGTAATAAGGAAAGATGGGAAGCGATGGATAAAGATAGTGAGGAAAGTATGGAGGCATTGGATAAGGGAAATAAAGAGGCAATGAGGAAGCTACACACAGTTATCGATGAGCGTCTGCCCGCAGTTAATAATCGGTTAGATGAGGGGGAGAAGAATCTCGGTGCGTTGAAGCAAGTATGTGACGCCGTGAAAGAAAAAGCTAATAATTTGGAAGTACAAGTATTTGCAATAGAGAGTGATACTACTGAGCGTAGGGACGTGTTGCCGGATGAGCGAATCAAAGAGGTAGTGGTCAGAATGAATACGATTAGTGCAGATGTAGAAAAGCTCAGTATAAGAGGCGAGACAGGCTCTTACAGTACGCAGCGAGAGGTTTATGCCGACCAGGAGGAGATACAATCACCATTACAGTTTAAAGAGGCGCAATTAGAAATAAGTAGGAAACATAGTGAAGAACTAGCACAGTTGCAATTAGCGTGCAGTAGCGAAGGTGACACGCCACCAGGTAGATTGCAGAGGGAGAGTGAGATAAACTCAAAAAGCGAAAATAGGCAGAAAGAGGAAGACGAATTCAGAGAGTCAGAAGAACGGTTGTGTCGGATAAAACAGGTGGCAGACCCAACTGGGTATAGTCCAAGGCTTTCTCAATTTCAAGATTCATTACCTTCATCGTGGGGACCGCTCCTCAAAATGAAGTTTGTGTGTAACCATTTGAGGGACGAGGCTAGAGCGAAAATGCAGGAAGTTATTAAAGACTGTAGTAGCTACGAGATATTTTGTGACAAGTTTTTAAATGAATTCTGGTCGAAAAGTAAGCAGGACCAGGTTAAGCAAAGCATATTGATGATGCCAAACTGTAACGAAGGTGGTATAAGAGATCCAGTGTCGTGCTATCAGGAAATCCTGAGACGAAATAGGTATTTGGATGTGACATACGAACCTGGTGAGCTCATTAGGATCTGTATAGCGAAGTTGCCAGTGAAATTGCGCAGAGATATAGTGATAGCAGGCAGAGGCTTAGACGATTCCGCGTCATTTCAACACTTGTAACCGGAACTGGGTAATGAGTGCAACATTGTGAACGGCGAAACGACTCATAGGTCAGACAGAGTCGAGGATAGGAACGGCAGAAACTATCAGAATGACAGGAGAGCATGGAATCCTGGCATTTCATTCTTGTCATAATGGATTGAAGAATAGGAGAAACTAATCCAACATGTCAGCCCTTAGCATCTTGCCGTAAAACACATGCAGCTGGCACTGAAAATTGCCTATGTAGCAGACATACTCTACTAATATGTAGGAATGCAAATACCATACTTCTGATCAGAGAATAAAACACCAGCAATGGCATCTGTTAGGCTGGTCTCTCAGAGCAAAATTTGCAAATTTTTATTTGGGACAGTAAAGTAAAAGGATTGTTTCCTCAAAACAAAACAGTTGCTAAAAAAAAATGGTATTTAATAATGCCAATGAGTCCAGTTTAATTAGTGTGATTTGACTATTGCATTTACTTAACAAGTAATGTAAAAAGTAAACATTGTGAACTGTATGGAATAGGGTACGTTTATACTGCTGTTACAGGTAACATCAGTAATGTGATCGAAGTTTTTAAATTAGATGTCATCTGATCTATAGTATGTCATAGTCGTGGTGACAGTTATAATGAGGTGCTGTGTATGGTTGTTCGGAATCTGGTGTTAGTGAAAGAGGCCACTAGCACCAAAGTTTCTAACACTTGGGCAGCCCATTTCTCCCAGCTTGTATATTCTCTGCACACATTTAATTTTCATGTAAGCTTAGATTCCTAACTAGCAAATTCTTTACTGTGTATAGTGGACCATTCAGAGTGAGGCGGATTGTCCATGAAAATGCTGTACTGATTGAGACGATCAAGGGAAAACAATCTCGTGGGCTTCATAGCCAAGTTATGGTAGATAGTCAGTGTATTTATTTGTGGTGTGTAACGTTGTGCAGGGTCAAATCTAACATAAGAATTTTCAGGCGGGATGTCAGGAAGTATGACGGAATAGACTGGTCGAATGAGTCATGAACAGGAGTAGACAGAGTGGTGTATGTACGTATTTTTTGTGATCAAGCAGAAACGACGTGATGATTAATGAGTGGATAAAGATGGTAGATAGAGAAGCGACGTGATAAATAGTAGTGGATAAAGGTGATATTTAAGGAGAGAAGCGACGTGAAGCAGTGTGATTAATAAAGAGAGATTCGACGTGATGAAACAGTGGTAAATAAAGGTGAGTAGAATTAATAATGTGGAGATGTCTTAGATGTATGTTACAGAGAGGCCTGTGTATGCTGCAATAGAGATTGATGCCAATGGCGAAGGAAGACCAGGAAATGGAGTAATGGACGGACGGAGAGCCGAAATACGAATGAAGAGATGAGGACAACTGCACAGTGTGAAAGGACATAAAGGGAGTATGAGATCCAGATGGTGAACGTTGTGGAATACTGACGTAAGATGTAATATAAGTGTAAATCTAATTCTTACCGTAACAGTTGCTATGTAAAAAAAAAATAATTTTTGTTGTTGTTGATGTTGAAGCCTGGTACCAGTATAACTAATCAAAACGGTACCAAGAATGTGTACAGTTATTTTGCAGGATGAATAATTTGTGTGTTTTTTGTTCTTAGATGAAATGTCGCAATTCTAAGTGATATTTAGCAGGAGGAATAATCGGTGAAGTGAATGCAGAGGTAAGCCGATGGAGAGAGGTGCCAGAGTGAAAGGACGAATTCGGAGACTGGAAAGCTATCTCCGAAACAGCTTCATGTGTTATGTGGTTGAGTATAAGGGAGCAAAGGTATGGTATGTTGTGAGTGTGGTGGTGTTATGAGTATAAGGGAGCAAAGGTATGGTATGTTGTCGTGAGTGTGGTGGTGTTAAGGTTAGCTGACTTCTAGACCTATTCTGTTAGTGTATTAATGGATTGAATGAGAAGGAAAATGTGATGTCTGGTGAGTGGGAGTCGTAGAGTAGTGTGATCAATGCGCACACTCCTGTAAAGGGGATGCTACCGATCTGTAACTAAAACATTATTGTGTATTGTTAGATTGGGATGAACCTCAATGTCAGGTCAGCATCTGACATGTGGATGGCACATACGTGTCCTAGAAATGTTGTTATATATAATAAAATGTAAAATGTATAAAGAGATACTAATTTCAGTCTGTCACAAGCACAAAGGTGCATTGTATGTTGTAGATTTAGAGTCACCAGTTTCTAAAATGTTTATTGTGATAGGATGTTAGAGTAGTCTACTATTTTATATTGTAATTATGAGCAGTATAGATTGCTTATTACTCCTTTTTTTTTTTTTACACTTTCATGTTTTGTATGAGGGACGACAGGTACAATGAATAGCACAAGTGTGGGCTGTATATAGAAATTGGATAAATGTTGATGTTGTATGTGTGGAAAACTAGGGGGTATGATTTTATGTTTTTTAGAATAAAGATTCTTTTATTACCAATGTATCTAATAGATCATACATGTAATCAATGAGTATTTAAATATATCCTTTTGTCTGTAATGTTACGAGATGCACGGAAGGGTCTGACTGATTGGGTGTCGTAACGCCCATACCGCTAGCGGGCCGAGCTGACGTAGCCATGGCGACGGGCGACAGAGCTGCGGCACTCCCCACTCCACTGCCGGACGGGGTACACTCCACGCGCCCGCTACAGCAGGTCAACGGCCTGGGGCGACACGCACGTACCACTGGCCATTCATAAGTTCCGCCACCCTTACGACTGGGGAAAGTATCCCGCGGAGTCAACAGCGGGTGGTTTCTTCTGCTCAACGGCACGCGCAGCAGCGCCACGGCAGAAAGGACGACGCGCGGCAGACCCCGGCGGGCATTTGTTACCAGCAACTATTAACTAGTACTGGGCTGTGGAGCCGTGAAGCAAGATGACTGCTCGTATGTCTCCATAAGGTGGAAAGTGAAAGACTGGTGTTCCCACGTTGTGAGTAGTGGAAAAGATTTTGTCTTTAGCAGACAGGACGATCGTTTTGTTTTGTCTTGACCACTGAATGGTGGGATCCATAAACTTTTGGCAGTGACTTGTTAAGTGTGCTTTGTGAATGGGATGTGGGACACTTGGTATTCTTGAAGAGGACAGTTGTCGTTTGGTGACTAATTATTGTATGAACGCAAGAAACTAGAGTGGGACATTGACATTTGCGTCTGTAGTAGGAGACATTTCTTTAATTGGTGCGGGAATAAGTGCTGTTTGTTGGAACTTACGACTTTTAATTACACCATGAACTGAAAGGACAGAACCGTGGGTAATAGTAGTTGTAGGGCCATTTATGGACGACCAGATTCGTGTGCATGGTACGCTGAGAGTGACTATGGCATTTGTGTTTAATGTGAGATACAGTTTACTGTTCAGTGCGTGTTCAAAATGCCGATTTGAGTGACTTAAAGACTTTCGTCCGGGTAACCATGGGAGAGCTATGACACCAATACGTTGTTTCTAGGGAACCTGTCAGCAACTTATTTGACCCCAAGAAAAACACAGAATGAAATGTTTCCGTGTGACTCGCAAGATAGGGAATAATGTATTTGTAATTGTGTAAATGTTTTTTTTATGTGTTTCATTCCTGAAGGGACAGCAAGTGTAATTGTATTTTATTAACATTTGTATTTAGAATAGTTAGTGTTTTTTTGTTTGTTCTGGGTTATCAAGTTCACGTAGCATGTTTATTAGAATATTTGGTACAATGATGCTTTAATTATTAGCCAGTGGCGTAATACTAACGTAGCGGCCCTTGTAGCATTGATCAGTAAGGTTGTCACAGGGGACAAGAGTTTGCATTGCACAACAAAATATCGGAATTAACTGATGTATTTTGATGTCGTGGACAGTAATAATCTTGTTGGTGTGTTGACTGAAGCCACTTATTTTCATTATCACAGTGGTGATATTTCACATTAAAGTGTAACGGAGGCTAGTCGAAATGCAAGTTCTTGTCGTCCAAATGTGTGACAACAGAGAAATGAGCAGTAGAGTAAGATACGAGAGCTACTGGTGGATTCAAGCAGTTATTGTTAACTATTTATTGCGTGTATTGATATGGAGCCTGACTTCTACGTGTAACTAGTGTACGAAATTTTTTTTGTTGATTTTGTTTTGTATTTAGACATTGCGGTGTAAAGGTTTTTACCCCGCAATTTATGAATGTCAGATTACTTGCTCTGTGTTTGGATGGTGAGCTATTTAAAATTTCATGAGTACAATTAGTATTTTTTATTTGTTTTAGAATTATTGAAGTTTGGATTACTCCTAAAAATAACGGAGATCCCGGTAACTGAGCCAATTTTTATCTCACCATTATTTTGTATTCGTATGATGTAATGTTTTATTTGTCATTTGGATTGTTGTAAATATGTATGTGTACGTTACTCCGGATTGTGGAGAGTACAATAATGCAACAACTGTGTCAATAATTTGGTAAAGTAACAGCATTTGGTCATCTATTTGAGTTCACCAGGGGCTAAGGTCTCCTCCTGGTTATTTTGATGACTTGCTACGTTTGTTCTAATACAGCTTTCTTAAAAAAATGTTCGGAACTACCCTCGCATTGCAAGGATAGTACCATGCCATTTTTTTCTGCATGGGTAGCCGGTGGTGAAAGGGTACAGTACCGCCCAACATTGAAAATAGGTACAACATACTTCATTATTTTTGTCAGAACAACACATTTTTTTTTGTAAAATTAACTCACTTTCAATTAATACAGCGAAGCCGGATACCAGTGTGGGAAAGAATGACAATTTATTTATTTAATTGATCACGTGTGCACTCCCACAAAGTAAATCCCTACATCCAGTTTGGTGAGATCTGTGAAATGAATGAATGTATGGTCGTCTGCTAACCGCAGATAGTGAATGTGAATATACGATCATCTTTGAGTCGATCCTTTGGCCACCTTTGGTGGAACCAAAGAGATGAAATTTACCAGAGCTTTGAGCGCCTGAAATGTGGCTGACCAATACGATAGCAAAGTGCTTCCCCCACCTCGACAGAGATGGGAGAGAACCTCAGAACGGCCATGTTTCGGCACTATGCCGCTGGATCTTGTGCTGTTAAGACCTGTTTTAGTTGTGCTCCGTAATGACGAAAGAGTGGAGACATGGTATGCATGTGGAATATTTAAGAGTAGTTTGAAATATTAATTTCTCTATTTCAGGAACGTTTGTGGGGAGAATTAAATGTCAGGCAGGTAATATTAATGGGATTGTAGGAATCTTCGGAAGTGACCAACGGTCACAATGAAACCACGTGTAGCATTAAGTTGAAATACTTCCGCTTGCTTAAGTTAAGCTGAATTACTAGCGTGTGTACAATAAGTTGAAATATTTAAGAAATAGCGTGTGTACCATAAGTTGAAATATTTAAGAAATGGCGTGTGCAGGACTTGAAATTAGAGACGAGTACTTCCACGTGGTAAGTACTGTGTGAGTCTCAAACTGTGTATGAGACAAAAGATAAAGAGAAGTACTCGTCCATGGTATCAGTTGAGGACCCGCGTGTATGATGTTCTTAATATTGCTTTGCGTGATATAATTCCGTGTGACGCTTGATTCAAACTCTGAGAGAGAAGCAAGGTGAGTCGGCCGTCTATCCAGCAACGCCACTTGGCTTGCATTGCACAGGAAGACGTGCAAATATCTCCAGAGTTCATAGTAGGAAAGTAGAATTACAAAGTGGGGCAGTGTTGTGTGAAACTGGGATAAATATTAATTGAAGTGGGAAAGCTGAAAGTGGTAATGTTGTGACTATTCTCTGTGTAGTATTTCATGTTGTAGTGTGGTGTATGTCATGTAATTTGGGTATGTGTGGTTCGCATGGGAGAGTAGCGAGGTAGTTTCAAAAGATTAGTGGGTTATGCTTGTTCCTTCGGTACCGCTCGGTCTGGAGGAAAGTTTAGTGAGGATGATTGTGAGAGTCGAAGTGTGAGGTATAATAAAAGATCCACCATCCTATCCAGAAAGTGCACTGTAGCGTTAAAAGTAATTACAAGACCATAATATAGAGATTAACCATTGTAAAGCCATGCCCACTGGGCGGAATTTCTTATGTGTTATTGTTGTAGGTTGTAGAATTTGTGTGTTTAGGTTAGAGAATTTATCGGAATAAATAAGATAGTGAAAAGAAAAAGATTGGTGGACTTTTACTTCGAATTGTATGTTGTCATAATGTCCCGAATTTATAATGTGTGCGGTGGCCACGTGTTGACAAAAGCCGTTAAGTAAAAGACAAAAAAGAAAATGTGGTATTGCCAGTGCGTAGTGTACAGTCAGAGTTCTGTAAATTATTGGTAGTCAGATGCGTGTTTCCGTTGCGTATTAATCATATAGGAGGATAACTTGTAACTTAAATTGTGAGTACGAGAGTTCATGTTACTCGATAAATTAAGAATGAATCCACTCGCTTGGCAGACCACTCATCTTGCAGGCCTGACTGCTTGATGCCACTGTATGAGCAAGGCATGTGGGTGCCTCTCAACTTAATTATAGCTAACACTTGGTTCAAGAATCATAAAAGAACCTGGAGATACTGACAGGTTTCAGATGGATTATATAATTGTAAGACAGAGATTCAGAAACCAGGTTTTAAATTGTAAGACATTTCCAGGGGCGGATGTGGACTCTGACCACAATCTATTGGTTATGAACTGTAGATTAAAACTGAGAAACTGCAAAAAGGTGGCAATTTAAGGAGATGGGACCTGGATAAACTGACTAAACCAGAGGTTGTACAGTGTTTCAGGGAGAGCATAAGAGAACAATTGACAAGAATGAAGGAAAGAAATACAGCAGAAGAAGAATGGGTAGCTTTGAGGGATGAAATAGTGAAGGCAACAGAGGATCAAGTAGGTAAAAAGACGAGAGCTAGTAGAAATCCTTGGGTAACGAAAGAAATACTGAATTTAATTGATGAAAGGAGAAAATATAAAAATGCAGTAAATGAAGCAGGCAAAAATGAATACAAACGTCCAAAAATGAGACCGACAGGAAGTGCAAAATGGCTAAGCAGGGATGGCAAGAGCACAAATTTAACAAATTTAAGTATGTAGAGACTTATCTCACTATGGGTAAGATAGATACTGCCTACAGGAAAATTCAAGAGACCTTTGGAGAAAAGAGAACCACTTGGATGAATATCAAGAGCTCAGATGGAAACCCAATTCTAAGCAAAGAAGGGAAAGTAAAAAGGTGGAAGGAGTATATAGAGGGTCTATACAAGGGCGATGTACTTGAGGACAACATTATGGAAATAGAAGAGAATGTAGATGAAGATGAAACGGGAGATATGGTACTGCATGAAGAGTTTGACAGAGTCGAAACAAGACCCCGGGAGTAGACAACATTCTATTAAAACTACTGACAGTCTTGGGAGAGCCAGTCCTGACAAATCTCAACCATCTGGTGAGCAAAATGTATCAGACAGGCGAAATACCCTCAGACTTCAAGAAGAATATAAAAATTCCAATCGCAAAGAAAGCAGGCGTTGACAGATGTGAAAATTACCGAACTATCAGTTTAATAAGTCACGGCTGCAAAATACTAACGCGAATTCTTTACAGACGAATGGAAACACTGGTAGAAGCCGACCTCAGGGAAGATCAGTTAGGATTCCATATAAATGTTGGAACACGTGAGACAATACTGACCCTACGGCTTATCTTAGAAGCTAGATTAAGAAAAGGCAAACCTACGTTTCTAGAATTTGTAGACTTAGAAAAAGCCTTTGACAATATTGACTGGAATACTCTCTTTCAAATTCTGAAGGTTGCAGCGGTAAAATACAGGGAGCGAAAGGCTATTTACAATTTGTACAGAAACCAGATGGCAGTTATAAGAGTCGAGGGGCATGAAAGAGAAGCATTGGTTGGGAAGGGAGTGAGACAGGTGTGTAGCCTCTCCCCGATGTTGTTCAATCTGTATATTGAGCAAGCAATAAAGCAAACAAAAGAAAAATTCGGATTAGGTATTAAAATCCATGGAGAAGAAATAAAAACTTTAAGGTTCGGCCATGACATTGTAATTCTGTCAGAGACAGCAAAGGACTTGGAAGAGCAGTTGAACGGAATGGATAGTGTCTTGAAAGGAGGATATAAGATGAACATCAACAAAAGCAAAACGAGGATAATGGAATTTAGTCGAATTAAGTCGGGTGATGCTGAGGAAATTAGATTAGGAAATGAGACACTTAAATTAGTAAAGGGGTTTTGCTATTTGGGGAGCAAAATAACTGATGATGGTCGAAGTAGAGAGGATATAAAATGTAGACTGGCAATGGCAAGGAAAGCATTTCTGAAGAAGAGAAATTTGTTAACATCGAGTATAAATTTAAGTGTCAGAAAGTCATTTCTGAAAGTATTTGTATGGAGTGTAGCCCATGTATGGAAGTGAAACGTGGACGATAAATAGTTTGGACAAGAGGAGAATAGAAGCTTTTGAAATGTGGTGCTACAGAAGAACGCTGAAGATTAGATGGGTAGATCACATAACTAATGAGGAGGTATTGAATAGAATTGGGGAGTTGAGGAGTTTGTGGCACAACTTGACTAGAATAAGTGATCGGTTGGTAGGACATGTTCTGAGGCATCAAGGGATCACCAAGTTAGTATTGGAGGGCAGCGTGAAGCGTAAAAGTCGTAGAGGGAGACGAAGAGATGAATACGCTAAGCAGATTCAGAAGGATATAGGCTGCAGAACGTACTGAGAGATGGAGGAGCTTGCACAGGATAGAGTAGCATGGAGAGCTGCATCAAACCAGTCTCAGGACTGAAGATCACAACAGAAACAACATTGTGGAGACGAATTGCATCTCATCGGTTGTCACCTTCTTCCAGGCCACCTCTTTCTAAGGAATGCGGTGAGCTTCCAATACAGCATCTTTCCGGACTTCCTTTTTCAACTCAACATGGCATGGCCTCGACAAACCATTGGAAGTCCCCTGCAGAAATAATGAACCGTGCTACCTCAATAGCCGCCCATAATTACGAAAGTGTTAAAAACGATTCAACAGCCAAAATATTTCATTACTTAAGACACCCGTTTCCCACAGACTTTGCTGTCATGTTCCGGTCTTAAATATTTCTTTGTTGTAAAACGTGTACATTTTACGCTGAACCTCTCGAAGGTGAATAAAACCAGCACATTATAAAAGGTTTCTCATGTGCTGATTTTATCCAGCTGACGCCTTGTGCTTGAGATTCACCGTAAAATGAACACGTTTTACAATATATAGATTCTTAAGGCCCGAAGATGATAGAAAAGTCTGTTGAAACCTTACGCGATCTTGTCTGTTGAATGAATTTTAAGAAATAGGATCGCCCTTCAGTACTTTCAAAATGAGAAAATTGAATTACGAACGTGTTGCCGGTGCAGGATATTGTGCATGAACTAATCTCTCGATTATATCCCATGGATGATCGATCGGAATCACGTCGGGCAATTTGTGTGGCCACATCACTAGCTCGAATCATCCAGACTGTTTTTGAAAACACTCTTGAACCGCTGTGTCCCAGTAATATGACATCGTTGTTTCCCAACATGAAGTCCATGAATGGCTGCAAAAGGTCTCCTAGTACCCGAACGTGACCATTTCCAGTAAATTATCGGTTCAGTTGGATCCGCGGACCCAGTCTGTCCCATATAAACACAGCGCTCACTATTATGGAGCCACCACCATCTTGCACAGTGCCTTGTTGACAACCTAGGTCTATGGCTTCGTGGGGTTTGTGCCAAACTCGAACGCTACCATCAGCTCTTACCAGTTGAAATCGGATCTCAGCCGTCCAGACCACGGTTTTCCAGTAGTGTATAGTGCGAGCGGTGTGGACACGAGCCCCGGAGAGGCGCTGCAAGACATTCTGTGCTCTTAACGTAGGTACTCGCGTCCATCGTCTTCTGCCATAACCCATAAACGCCAGATCTCGCCGCAGTATCCTAACGGATACATGGGTCGTGCGTCCCATATTGAATTTTGCAGTTTTTTCACGCAACATTGCTTGTCTGTTATCATTGACAACTCTACGCAAACGCTGCTGCCCTCGGAGGCTGCCCGTGGAGAGGTAATGCCTGAAATATGGTATTATCGGCATACTCAAGTGTGGATCGCGAAAATTTGAATTCCCTAACAATTTCAGAAACGGAATGTCCAATGCGTCTATCTCCCATCTCTCGTTCAAAGTGTTAATTCCCGTTGTGCGGCAATAATCACGTCGGAGACTTTTGCACATAAATAATCTTTGTACAAACGACAGCTCTGCCAATGCTCTGCCCTTTTGCGCCTTGTATGCGCAACACTACCGCCACTCGTATATGTGCATATCACTCCCCATCACCTCTGTCAGATCGGTGTACAAAGGTACTACCGATGTTGCCTGTCTGATGGAATGGAAGAAATGTTTTTATATACTTAGTTATTTTTTCCTTTGTATTTTAGGTTTCATGACGTACCTAATTAAATGTTTCAGAATCTCGAAAGTAAGATTCTCTGTAATGTAGAACGTAAAGTCTTCACTGGAGTTTGTTAAATAGTTTGGTGGCACTCTCGAGTTTATAGAGGAAACTCGCGGCTCTGTTATAGAGGTTCATTGTAGCCGACGGCAATTACGAAGAGCAACAAGGAAACGTACAGTCTAGTAGGACTCTGTTGCACCCAATATTATTACGGTGTGGCACCGAAAGTGGTCATCATGAGGTTTAGTTCATACCTATGGCTGAGAAAGAGATAAAAGTTCTACTGGAAGAGGAAAGAGCTAGTACATTCACGTAGTCCACAGCTGTCATAGCGCATTCAATTACTACGACAAGCTATAACATAAAACGGCCCCCACCGGCCTGAGAGCGTGACGCAGCGCGTGTTTCGAGCACTCATTCGGCTGGAAGACGATGTATCCGCACAAAATCGTCAACCTGGTGTAACAAGAAACGTTAGGCACCTGCCCAGGCGACAGTTTTCCATTGATCCTCAGTCCGATCGCGACAGTCCTGTGTCTCCTGCAATCATAACTGACGATGTCGTTAGGACAAAGAAACACTTAGGGTAGCGTGCTGTGGGCCTCATGCGCTGAACAGTTTGCTCCGAAACACTTGTGGCTCTACCAGCATCGTACTCTGCCGTCAGATGTGCCACAGATCGACACCTATCCTGAATCAGAGAGTGGGCAAGCCTCCGAACTCCACGTTTTGCGGCGACACGTGGACGTACAATATATTGTCACGCGCTCTTGGTTTTAGCGTCCTTAAATCTCTTTCTGTCGATGCTCACCACGATAGCACGCCCAGCAACCGACCAGCTCCGCCGTTCCTAGGTGCCGGGCCATTGCAGTTTGCTCTGGTTTTCTCCATTCGTGCTCCGTCTCGTCAGCAGAATGATTGCCCTTCCCCACTCCCTACCACTCGTTTCTGCTTTGCAATAGCGGGTGCTTTAGCAGGAGTAGTAAATGTTTCAACTAAAGTTCAGTCTTGATCACAACACTTATGTCTCAATATCATAGGTGACCGGTTTCGGTTATATTTATATAACCATCTTCAGACCCATCTTCCTTGGAGGATAGTAGGCGGGGCTCTCCTCAGCTGCTGGTTATATAAATATAACCGAAACCGGTCACCTATGATATTGAGACATAAGTGTTGTGATCAAGACTGAACTTTAGTTAAAATATAATACTCTATTGATCACTGTCTCCAAAAATGTTTACCAAAAAATTTGTAAATGTATTGGTGTAGTGGAAGTATAGTGTAATACGAATAAAACATTTATATAAAGTGGCCAAATTTTATTTGTTATAGAGAGGCATATTTGTTTCAGGTGTTGGTGCACCCGTTGCTATCGTTTTACTTATCGATTGTCTCCCGTTTCCTTTTTGGTGTTTAAGGTGCATGCCGCATGAATTTAAAAATGCGGAGTATGGCGAGTGTGAAGAATGGTAAATCCTTTGCACACGACTTTCTTCTAAAATGTAAACTTTCACGGCCGGAAATATCATGTCCATTATAATTATCCGGGCTGTTATGCCGTGGTCGGTTGATGTCAGTAGAGAGCCAGTGTGTGTGTTGGACCTTCCATCAAGCTACGGACCCCCTTGAAGATGTCTCCCGCAATCGGAGACGAAACGTTGGGAATCACCTCAGAATTCATCAACCGACCACGGCATAACAGCCCGGATAATTGTAATGGACACGGCTTTCTTCGACTTTATTTACTCATTCGCGCAGACACATACAATTAGGGTACTTTCGTTGTGTTAGGAAGGGTCTATGGTCCATGAGATTAGTAAAGAGGGTTGACTGTAGTGGTAATGTTAAATTCAATGACAGCTGGGTGCGTGAAGTTATCGGAGAATACGGCGGGTCGCGAGAGCCAATGTTATTGACAGAGCAGATGGAAACTGTGGTCGGTGCTTTCGCACAGCAGAAGCCGTCGCAAAAGACACGGCCTAAGGCACAGAGGGTGCCACTGGTCACAAGAAGCAGCGAGCCCAGAGCAGGTCACAGTGTATTGTTCCAGAGGCTACAATGCAAGCCTTTGACGACTGCTTTCGTCAAGCTGCGACGAACCGACGGAACGCCGATTGTTGTCGACCGAGGAGATGTGCTTTCCGCCGTTTCCGCAGGAATCCTCACGTTGTTTCCTGGGGACCTACTTGTAAGATTGGTATCAGTTGAGCCTGTAGAAGCATTTCGCCGAAGCAGGTGGCCCTGCAGGAGGCCTGACGCTGTGTTGCCGGGAGAGTAGTTGTGTGTGTTGGAGGCCACGTAGGCACACAAGCTGCGCTGTTTCCCGCGTGTGCAAAAGAACGGTATGTTGGTTGTGGTGCCGACCGCGAGGCTAGTTTAATGCCTCGTGATATGTTGGAATTCGAGAAAGAATTTTTTTTCCCGAAGTAAGAAAGGAGGCTGTATGGTACACGGGCTTATAGGAGATTGGCGCAGGAAAGCTCTACCATTTTCGATTGGAGGTTTTTAGTTTTTTGGCGTACTCCACGTGGAGTGTTTCATGGACCTGCATAATGTATGGGGAAGCAGGGACTCGAACTTGTTGCGTGGAAGAGAGTAGCAGAGTTTTTGTTCGGGTGCCATAGAGCAGAGAAATCGGCCTTGTGCCATGGAGGAGGGAAGTTGGTTCGAGCCTGGGCTGTGATGACTGAGCGAGAAGATACATCCAACTGCGAGCAGGAGCTGGAGGTCTAAAATTCAACCTAATGCCGAGGTGTGCTGCCCACCGTATTCGAGATTTCTGTACGCACATGGTGAGCAAATCGCACCACCCAGCAGTAGGAGCCTTTAGAGTGATCCTCATTCACTGCACTGGCCACTGAGAGCAGCAAGCGGTCTGTCCGATTTAGGTGCAGTGTGGTAGTTTGCTACAGTCACTATCAATCGTATTAGTCACAGTCACATTGCGTTACCTATTTTTCAAGTCAGATTAAGAGTCAATTTGCCACTGAGCCGTGCTGCGGCTCGCATTGGTGCTGTTTGTAGGTTTCCATCCTATGTTGGAGGCCAGTCCGTATCGTTTTGTCGACATGGTTGCGGTTGTTTGTCTTCTTCTCGTGTTGACTGGCGTCACTTGGTTTCGCAAGCGTTGCCTGTCCACTAGTGGCAGCAACGGCGGTTATCGATATGTAGTAACTGTGATACTATCTTTGGGGCGACGTCCTGGTTCTTCCGGGTGGTGTCAGTGGTCAGCTCGGTTGGGGACTCAGAAAGAGCCAGGTCCACGAAGAGCGGGAACACGCCGGGACCACTGGCGGCGCGCACGGGCTGCCACATCGAAGGCCTCTGGTCACGAGGGTGTAGGACCTCGTCGAAAACCAGATCCTGAGAGCTTTAAGTTGAGGGCATTTAGATTTAAGTAGAGAAACCTGCACTATTGTGAGATCTTGCGATTCGCTGGTGACTTGGGTTCAGCTGCTGCTCGTAGTGTTGCTGAGGCAAAGAGCAGTGAGTGGAGTGTTTGGGAAAGGAGGATCTGATTAGCTTTCCTTGACTTCTAATTACTATTTACTGCTTTCAGTTTGTTACTATTTGTTAAGTTCAGCCAGCACTATTTTTTTACTGCCTCGTGGTCGCTAACGCCCCGGGGGGGTTAGTGTATGTAACGGCAGTTATAACGGATCTTTTACATTGGGATAAATTTATTTTATATTTTGTTAGATGTTTTCGTTAAATAGCTGAATGAATTGTAATTAGGAATAATTTAATTAAGCAGAAAAGAGAAGATAAAGTGAAAGAGATGTTCATTGGGCGAACATCGTCGTACTGTAACGTCATTGCGTTGTTCGGTTGTTAAAACAAGTCGTTTGTGTTCCGTTCTGCTGTTCGGTCGTGCGCGTATCTGAAAGGAATTATCTCGGGGACTAGAATAAACTTTTACATAATAGTTACGATTCGATGTTCCGACGAAAGGGGTTAACGTCAATGTTAATTTTAATTGAGGGCGACAGGATTAGTTTTGACAGATACGTGAAAACGGACGTAACGAAAGTTGTTCGCATAACATCCATGAACGTGACTTTTTATTTCATTAACGATTGCGGGCTCATTAAAAGCTATTATCTCATGATAGGATCAATCCCTCTTTCCTCCTAGATAGTGATCATTCATTAACATTTCCGTCATAAGAAAAAGGATTATGTATGGAAGTGAAATATGGAAGTGAAACATGGACGATAAATAGTTTGGACAAGAAGAGAATAGAAGCTTTCGAAATGTGGTGCTATAGAAGAATGCTGAAGATTAGATGGGTAGATCATATAACTAATGAGGATGTATTGAATAGGGTTGGGGAGAAGAGAAGTTTGTGGCACAACTTGACTATAAGAAGGGATCGGTTGGCAGGACATGTTCTGAGGTATCAAGGGATCACCAATTTAGTATTGGAGGGCAGCGTGGAGGGTAAAAATCGTAGAGGGAGACCAAGAGATGAATACACTAAGCAGATTCAGAAGGATGTCAGTTGCAGTAGGTACTGGGAGTTGAAGAAGCTTGGAGAGCTGCATCAAACCAGTCTCAGAACTGAAGACCACAACAACAACAATAAAAGTGATGTAAATGACAATTACGTGTTATTCCGTTAGTGTGGAACCGACGTAATATCTCTGAAATGACATTGATATATAATTTGTGTTAAATACTGAACTGAGATAGGAAGTCAATTGAAATAAGTGAATATTTGATGCTGAGACTATAGAAGCAGAAGCGCTTAAGGTTTCTCTTCTCTAAAATGGCAAAATAGGTACGAACTTTAACTCAGTAGTCGACATTATGTATTGCAAAGACATTAGCATTTCATACTTATTTTGACGACGCGCTGTTAAACAGAGGAACATTGAGTCTCTGTACGAGTAATAAAATTAAATCTAAAAACATAATAACGGCGAACTCCGCTTTAGCAAACTGTATTGCGTGTCGTCATCGGGCAATAACTGCTCATCCCTGGAGACTTGTGTGGTGAAATTTGAAGTCGGGCATATAAAACAAACTTAAAAATCCATTCAAGCTACAGTGGAGTCTGCACAACACGACGTGGGCAGTTATACAGTGTACGTTTCCTCGCCTTGTCGCTGCTGTCCGCTGAGGCGTGTAGTTTTGACAGCTTTCTTGATTGTAGGTTGGTTGGCGATTCTTCTACTCTCTGCAGGCGCTCTAAATCCAGTATTCTGTGGACAGAGTCAAAACTGCCAGTTCCGGCTTTGACGTGTTTTTACATTTGGTTCATTGGGCGTCAGGTATCCTCAGCAAGATTATCTTTAGTGATTCGTTAGACTGCCACTAGTCTGAGTTACCATCTTGTGAAGTGAATGCAACTCTTGGCTGTCTATCTCATCGCCCGCCATAGTGGTTTTCGCCAGACCTACTCAGAGGTCGACTCCTGGTGCACCGTCTGTGACTGTCCCTTGTGTTTTATTATTGTATTTGCTGTTTTATTGCATGTTTCTAAAAATTTTTATATAATTCCCATTCTTGGCTGTACAGCAGGTTTAAATGATTGTGCTACCAAGTTTACCATCAGTTTGTCTCGCCTGTTTGATGGTCAGTTGCCTGTTTTTTAAATTAACCTTTGCTACTGCATTGCTGTTTTGCAGTACGTTTGTTAATTTTATTTTATAATTACCGTTCTTGGCGTTAAAGGCCTTCAGCCGTGACTGTGGTTACTTGCCTTAAAATTCTAATTGAGATCGCTTTGGCTTGTTTCTAAAACATTATTTGCTGTGCCTGTATTTTATGCTCATTTGGTAAATTGTAACGCACTAAAAGCACTATTAACTACACAGTTGTTCATACTTCCATTAATAACGTGTGATATCTTTATTTATTGCTGAGTATGGAATTACCGTTTTAAAATAAATGTGAGTAATTGCAAAAGGGAACCAATAGTAAGTGATTTCGGCCCCGTCCACAAGCGTAACCGAATCCTGCCTTCCTTGACTACCAGGTCTCAGCCACACTCTGTTCCACTTTGTGAATTGAACATCAGTACAATTTATTTCATGAACATGAGCATAAATATAATTTCATTGGTGTGTTATGTTCGGCTATTTTCCATATCGTTCGTGTCTCTTGGAAATAAATGTGTCATGATACTGAATTCTACTTGTTACTCAGGTAGAGAAGATTCTTTGATCACCTTATTAACTTTATTTATCTAAGTCAGGGGTAATAGGAGCAAACTTGGAATAAAATACATTGTCATCTTCAGTTTCACAACACGGAGAATAATATTTTCTCATTCGCATTTAATTTCCACTGCGTATGAATTTTACAGTAGCGTAACTGGACGGTGGTTCTGTATCTCAGTCGCTCGGGGAAGCCGCGTGGTGTAAGGCGCCTTATCACGGTCCTTGCGGCTCCCCCCGTCGGAGGTTCGACCATTGGCCATGGGTGTGTGTATTCTCTTTAGCGGAAGTTGGTTTAAGTTAGATTAAGTAGTGGGTAAGCTTGGGGACCGGTGACCTCAGCTATTTGGTCCCGTAAGACATTACCACAAATCTTCAATTTTCTGTCTCTCAGAGATGTTCAGGTGTAGACGTTCACATGCCTGTCCATCAGACAGGACATTTTGTAACATTGTATTTTTTTACTGATTTTATAATAGAAGCGCTAGTGCTGCTTGTAGAGAACACGGCAGACGATCTACCAGCAGCAGGGTACCAGCTTCAAGAGTGTTTATTAACGGTTTCAGTAAACTGCGTGAGGCTGGTGCACTGCCCAACTGTCACGTCTCACGTGAATGCCAAAATGAACAGTGTGTGTATGCAGAATTGGACGTCATTCAGTTGGTGGAACATAGTCCGTTGTCACACACACAAAATTTCCACAATTATCGCTGTTGTGCATGCAGTGGCGCACATGATGTACGCTTGGACTCTATCCTTATCACTGACGAACCGAAAGACTATGAGTGTTCTAAAATTTATTGGCAATTTCTAACTAAATTACTACAGCTATGTTTCCTGTAGAACTCATTAATTATTTTTTGGCAGCACTTGACTTAAAGACAGCAACGAAAAGTTATAAACTATTTCAACCTAGTTACCTGTAACTCGCCATCAGTGTTCCGTGTGATAGCTTTGTCACGTGCACTTAGCAGTACGTATATTCCTGTTTGCCCACCCAATGCTCAGTTACAGTAACTGACCAATTCACTGTGAGCGAGATGGACAAGTGTTAGTGGTGCTGTACTGCCATAGTGGGAGGAGCGGGTTTCAAATCCCAGTCTCGCCACCCAGTTGGCCTTGGTTTCCTTAACTCGTACATCGAAGGCTGTGATGTTGTCTTCGAACAAAGCACAGCTCATTCCCTTCTCTATTCTTGTGCTGTCTCTGTTACGAGCTTATTCCCCGATGGGACATTAAGTCGTCGTTATTTTCTTTCTCACATTCTCATAAAATCACATATGTTAAAATACGGAGAGCAGCGAAAAGATCTTCTAGCTTTTAATTACTAACAGATATCACATAAAATTTACGTAGTGAAACCGTTTTCCTGTATGACATCATTTCAGTAACCTTATACTTGTGATTGTGTAAGCTCGATGAATTTGTTATGGAAAGATTTTTTTTTAAAATTGTAATTCTTGTGAAGAAATTCAAGAGTCGATTCCGGCAGAACTTCAACGCAAATCGAGGAGGACTTGCTCCATGTCACAACAACATTTTGTTTTGGGTAAAAAACCCCAGAGAAACTAGTTTAGCTCTAAAACGAAACTCAACGGCCGGCTCGCAAACACGCGTCTGTCAGGCATCAGACAATAGCTTCATTAAATTTCACACTTTCCTCCTTTCAGAATGGCATTGGTTCAGCAGCTAAAAGCTTATGATAGGCAAAAAGCGTCAAATGTTTGAAGTAATGACAAGTGACTAGCTTTTTTATGAGTGATAAAGGCCATTTCCATTCATCTGATTATATTAACAATCAGGTACAAATTCTAAAGACATTCATGAACGGGTCCTTCATAGTTTTTAATTGACAGTTTGATGTTTAGCTATGATCAAGTCTACAATCTGATACTCTCTTAGGGGAGTAATGGATTCCAGAGAAGTATCTGTCAATGCATGAAAATCTTGTGGCACCCTATGTAAACAAAAGACTCCTAAATAGCCACAGAATGTGATTTCAGGTGGATAGAACAACTGCTCTCACGAATACCATTGTGATCAAATATTGAACAATCAAATTCCCTGATCGCTTAATTACTCGGAATGCTCGGCGCGCATTCCCCAGTTGTGAACATAAATTTGTTTTTGTGGGGATGTTAGATTCCCGGTATCCTAGGCTTTTTATTTGTCAATTATCACTTCCCTCACCTCAGGCAATATTTATCGATGTGAAAAATGCCGAGCTACACTACGGTTCTAAATCCACGTAGAACTGTCTGGGTGGGTCAGTTGAAAGTTAGGGAGGCAAAGGCTTATCACGTCCAACAGGATCATTCTGGTTAAGCAGTGCGGTGTTCAAACCAACTCTCAGGTTGGTGATAGCTTTAACTTTTTTTTTACCGTAAACTTACAATACGCATAAAGAAACCACGCATGATCGATTAATGTAATAGGGTCATTCACCAAGATACCTCTGTCATGCCAAATCAATTGTTGGGGAGCGTTTTAGAGAGATTCGACAGGAGACTGTTAAATGTTCCTAGCATAAAATGGACTCTACAAGAATGACCTCATTTTGAAATCCTAAGACTTAGTTATTGATATTCGTTTTTATGGTTACTAAATGGCTTAGGCACCCAAGTACATTGTAACAACAAACACTTTAAAAAGTCTTGTAATGAGCGAGGTAATGTTAATTAAAACTGTCAGATCTTTCGGCCACACACTGTATGTCTGATTACTTTCAGGATGTTCCTTCACATTATAATTTTCTGTCTTTTGCTGTTTGAGCTTAATCCAAATTCCAGACTTACAAAATGATGTTAAGGCATTACTGTCTATATGGAAGTCTGCACCTTGCTATTGTTTTCATTTTTTACGGCTTTTCTTTGAAATTTGTTGGGTATGGGAGAAAGATACTGTCTTGCAGTATCATTAATGTTGACAAAGGCTCTTTATTTTAATCTCTCTCGAATAAACTGTTCTTCTCCATTAGCATACATAAGTTTATAGTATTTTCTACGAGAAGTAACTTTTAATATTCATTCCGAACACTACTTTCAAAAAACTCTTCAGTCCTTTTTCCTCACTCTATTGTGCATATAGTTGTATAATTCTGATATGTCAGAGAATTCCGTCCGAACAGGTTTTCAAGACGTAACGGTAGCCACCAACAGACCGCTGTTTCATCCTCAACACACAGGCCTCACTAGATGCGGATATGGAGAGACACGTGATCTCTCTGTCGCTGTCAGTTTTCGCATCTGGAGCTGCTATTTCTCTATCAATTAACTTTTCAAGGGCTGAGTTCACGCCACTTGTAAACAGCGTTCAGCAGAACCGGGCGGTCACCCCTGAAATGCTAACGAAGCCTGACAGCGCTTAATTTCAGTGATCTGATGGAAACCTGTGTTCCCACAGCGGTAAGGCCGGTGGCAATTCTAATATTACGTGGAGTTAACTATCACACAAACAGTTCTCATCTTCCGCTCGTGTGGGGGTAAGAAACATTTATCTACCATATTTCAGAAGATATGACATCGTAAACAATGAGATGCGTGAAAAACTGCTGCATCATAGATAACATCTGAAATCATTACTCTTCTGCTGTTAACCCTATTCGCAGTAAGTTTCGCAGACAGTATCACCTTGTACCGCTGAATGTGCCTGCTCAAACACACACTCCGACACGTAGTTCAAGAGATGTGACGTAATTAATACTGAGATACGTGGCAAAAATGCCGGGTCATGCATGCCATTTTAATTTATTACGTCTTTACTAGTAACATTATTCGCATTAAATTCTGCAGACAGTATCCTAAGGAGATAGATTCATGTAGGTGGAGGAGAAGGAGCACAGAGAGAGGGGGAGGAAGAAATGGTCGAGGAGATGGGCGGAGGGGAGAGGATGAGATGAACATAGAGGGGAGGGGGGATGAGAAGATGAAGAGAGGGGGAGGACGTAGACTAACAGTATTGGAACACATCCCCAGACAACAATGGGTACGCAACTAGTTTATATACACAGCATGATTCCATGATTTTGTTACAAACTTTCAGGGATGATGGAAATGATAAATGTATCACTTTGAGGTAACAGACGCTGGTTCGGAAATGACTGAGTTGAAAGTTCGAAAACTGTTCTGATTCCTTCGATAGCGGAATACATGTGCTGGTCCTGCCGTTGTTAAGATTTTAGTGCAAGCAACTTTCAGAAATGGCAGTTTAAATGAAAATAAGAAAAAGTCTATTAAAATGGGCTCTAAAACGCGCACGTTAAGGACAATGAGTACTTGTTCTTGACACTATGAAATAGGTCTCTTCTACTAAGGTAAAAAATGACCAGTGAATAAGGACTCTAAATGTATTACGTTAAGAGCTATGAGCACTTATTCATCTTCGATGTGTGAAACACATCTCTTCTACTGAACAAGTGTCCGTAGCTCTTAAGGTATGCTAATGTACCTTCCACGGATCCAAAGGGAAATAACCATAATAGATGTGGACTGAATAAAAAAAATTGAACTTGTTTTCATTTAAAAGGTAAAAAATAACTTGTCACAAAACATGTAAGTGTCCGCTACACTCAGAACCAAATGATAATTCTTAGACTATTGTAGCCATGGATCATAAAATAGAAAAATTATTTTATATCACATATTTATATTGATCTCATTACTGCACTGAACTGTACAGAAGTCTGGTTGTAATAATGCATTATTTGAACTTATGAGTAACGTGTACATTTCGGTTAGTTCTATTCAGAAATTCATCAAAGGAATAGAGGACGTTGACCACCAATAAATTCCTTAGGCTCATCGTGAACCGAAATTTGTTAGTAGTTTAACTTTTTATGGTGCTGGCAAATCGCTCGAAATGTTTGTTCCTGCATAATGAACACCAAAAGTCTTTAAATCTTTGTGAAGAACATTCTCATTTCTAGTACAAATTCCATGAACTGAGCTGTTGGTTTGAAAAAGAGATCTATCTTTAATGACAAATTTCATTGAGGAATAAAAATACAGGGAAGCAGTAGTTAGTATCCCAAGTTCCCTACACAGGCCTCTGCAGGATGTTCTTGAGTTCACACCATACACACAATTCTTGTGATACGTTTTTGGAAACGGAAACATTTAGCTCGGTTTGTTGAGTTACCCCAAAAAATAATTCCATATGACATTACTGAATGAAACTAAGCATAGTATAATAGTGTTTTCAATTTTTATTCCATCTATGTCTGACAACATTCAAGTTACAAATAGAGATTTGCGAGACGCTGTCAGTGCCTTCTCTGGGCGATAGCACTGGAAATACTATGGACGACAGCGTTGCCAACGCGGAGTTGCTAAACACAGCTTTTCGAAATTGCTTCGACATAGAAGACTAAGTAAATATTCCAGAATTCGAATCTAGAACAGCTGCCAACATGAGTAACTTAGAAGTAGGTATCCTCGGAGTAGTGAAGCAACTCAAATCACTTAATAAAACAAGTCTTTTGGTCCAGACTGTATACGAGTTAGGGTCTTTTCAGAGTATGCTGATGCAGTAGCAACATACTTAACAATCATATACAACCGCTCGTTCGACGACAGTTCCGTACCCAAAGACTGAAAAGTAATACAGATCATGGCAATATTCAAGAAAGGTTGTAGGTTTAATCCACTAAATTACAGGCCCATATCATTAACGTCGATATGCATCAGGGTTTTCGAATATATATTGCGTTCGAACATTATAAATTACCTCGAAGAAAACGGTCAATTCACACACAAAAAAATGTTCAAATGTGTGTGAAATCTTATGGGACTTAACTGCTATGGTCATCAGTCCCTAAGCTTACACACTACTAAACCTAAATTATCCTAAGGACAAACACACACACCCATGCCCGAGGGAGGACTCGAACCTCCGCCGGGACCAGCCGCACAGTCCATGACTGCAGCGCCCAGACCGCTCGACTAATCGCGAGCGGCAACTGACAAACAGTCAACACGAATTTAGAAAATATCGTTCTTGTGAAACACAACTGGCTCTTTACACACTCGAAGTGTTGAGTGGTATGGACAACGGATTTCCAATTGATTCCGTATTTCTTATTTTACAGAAGGCTTCTACCACTGTACTACGCAAGCAGCTTCTAATGAAATTGTGTGCTTGTGGAATATCGCCTCATTTATGTGACCGGATTCGTGATTTGCTGCCAGAGAGGTCACAGTTCGTAGTAACTGACTGACAGTCATCGAGTAAAACAGGTGCGATTTCTGGCGTTCCTCGAGGTAATTTTATAGGCCCTCTGCTGTTCCTTATCTATATAAACGATTGAGGAGACAATCTGAGCAGCCGTCTTAGGTTGTTTGAGATGATGCTGTCGTATATCGTCTAGCAAAGTCATCAGAATATCAAAACAAATTTCAAAACGATTTATAAAACATATCTGTATGGTGCGAAACCTGGTAACCGACACTAAATAAAAAAGTGTGAGGCCATACATATGAGTGCTAAAAGAAATCCGCTAAACTTTGCATGGTAAATTCAACTCAATGCCGAGGAATTAGAATTACGAACAACTTAAATGGGAAAGAACACACAGGAAATTTTATGGGGAAGGCAAACCAAAAACTGCGTTTTATTGACGGAAGACTTAGAAAATATAGCAGATCTACTCTTGTCAGTCCTCTTTTGGAGTACTGGAAGTACTGCCACGCGGTCTGGGATCCTTACTAGGTAGGATTAACGGAGTACATCGAGAAAGGTCAAAGAAGAGCAGTACGTTTTGTTCAAATGGTTCAAGTGGCTCTAAGCACTATGGGACTTAACTTCTGAGGTCATCACTCCCCTAAACTACTTAAACCTAGCTATCCTAAGGACATCACACACATCCATGCCCGAGGCAGGATTCGAACCTGCGACCGTAGCAGCAGCGCGGTTTCGGTCTGAAGCGCCTAGAGCCGCTCAGCCACAGCGGCCAGCAGTACGTTTTGAACTATCGCGAAATAGAGGAAACAGTGTCACTGACATGATTCAGGATTTGGGGTGGACACCACTAAAACAAAAACAATTTTCGTTGCGCCGGAATCTTCACGCCAAGGTCCAATCACCAACTTTCTCCTACGAAAGTGAAAATATCTTACTCGCGCCGACCTACATAGGGAGAAATGATCATCATAATAAAATGAGGGAAATCAGAGATCGCACAGGAAGATGTAGGTGTTCGTTTCTTCTGAGCGCTGTTCGAGATTGGAATAATAGAGAGTTATTGTGGAGGTGGTTCAATGAACCCTCTGTCAGGCACTTAAGTGTGATTTTCAAAGTATACTTGTAAATGTAGATGTAGATGTAGATGTTTAGGCGATTCAAAAATTCTGATCGAGATCTTAAAAACATTTGCAGTATTTTCTTTAAATTTCGATCTCAGTACCTTATTATATGATATTTCGATAAGTTGCTGATTTTTGGAGATGTTTAACTTTGTTTTGAATACGTTTTCCTGTCAGATGTAATCAACCATTCACAACCATTAGTCGAGATCGAGGGGAATTATTGAAATATTCCTCCTTGCAACTCAGGCAGCTGCTCCTTTGTGTGTACTATTAACTGATTTTTCCTCTTGTATTCACCTCAACTGATGCAGTAGCCGTGTCATTAAAAGCAGTTACATCGTTGTCTCCTCTGACTGAGACGCAAAGGACGCATTTTTTCCGAAGATACGCTGCTGTAAAAAAATTAGTCACCCTTTCAGAGGTTTCCAATTCACTCAACCTTTATTGTTGCCACATTGCATATAGAGTATATGAAACGGCTCCATTTACATACGAGTAGCACAGGTCTATCTGAGGTACAAGATACCCATATTAGTACGTGGTGTAGACTAAACCGGCAGCAATGCAGGGGTTGACTGTGCTTTCTAGTCGATTGTACAGGTGGCGAATACTGTCCTAGGATACGTTACGGCATACCTGCTCGACCTGTTCACGTTTTCTGTTTGAGTTGTTGGCTGTTGAGTCACTTTTCATACCATCATATCCAGCAAGGCTCATTTGGAAACAAGTACAGAGAATGCTCCAGTCAGGGAGACGTCACCTGCCTGCAGGCAGAATCTGATTTCATCGCTAAAGACCACGGCGCGCCATTTCATCTTCCAAGTGATCATCTGACGGCACCAGTCGAGCTGTGTGCGTCGATGCTGTGGCGTGAGTGGAAGTCGAGCTCGAGAAATGCGTCCCCTTAGTCCCACTGGCTCGCAATAGATCGTGTTGACACGTCTGGTCCCTACTAACAGTTCTGTGGTAGCTGTACGATGTGCCATTGCTGCCTTTACATTACGACGATACTGGTGGCCATCTGTGATGTGTGGGGACCCAGAAACTCGTCTACAGGTGGGAAAACGTCTTCACACAACTGACGCAGTACGTCCAACTTATGTGGCATTTCTTCGAAAGGACCGTCCCGCCAGTCAGAAGCCCACAATATGACCCTTTGAAACTCGCCCAGATGGCTGTAGGAAGCACGAGTGCTTCTCCACATCATGGTTGCCTGCTTGCTTCATGTGTTTCCACCACAGTGGTCCTTCTTTTTTTCCCGACATGAGCCAGGTGTGGGCTTTCAGCGGATACAAGCCACCGCTCCACAGCCATATGAGGGTAAAAATTCTAAAACATAGCATATAATTGGACATGGGGGCTGACAAAATGAATGTTTGACCCAATAAAAAGAAAGATAGACAGCCGCATAAGCTAATTATTGACACATATGAAATGGTAAATGTTTCATGAATTATAGAAGACGTATGTCGTCATCGGATCAAAATCTACTTTGTCTTTACAGGTCTACTAATTCATCCCGTCCCTACCTGAATTCAAAACATTGAGTTTGTTGAAAATATCGGAAAGATTCACCGGCTCGTGACACCACACGGGGCTTTAGGTATTCACAGCAATGAAAGTAATTAGTATTATTAGTTTCAAAAAATTCAAATATTGTAGTTCGTCTTTAAATTCTACAACCTTGGTAAGCACTTTTCCTCTGGAAATCCTACGGATATTGCTGTGGAGTAACAGTACCTTATGATCTACACCCACTTCTTTACAGAGTTTCTCACACACTCGCCGTTTTACAGGACGAGTTTTTATTCAACTGTCCACTGAAACAACCGATTGAAACACGCCTCCCTGCCGAATTCCATTCGTAGCCTTCACCATTAAAGTCTCTCTATGTAAAAAGCCCTGAGAAGTTATTACTGATGGGTGTTTACTCCTCAAAAATGTTAGAAACCACTTTATAGTTCCTGTCGTTGCTGCAGCGCCATTAGTACAAACAGAAGTGCATTTCGTCCACCTGAGTCAGTTTTCCCGTAAGAAACTGTCCACAGCAGCGAATATACGAGGGTTGAATGAAAAGTAATGCCTCCACCTTCGTTTATTGGGTTGGAGTGGGAATATTTTAATAAATCAAACGCAGAAATAATGCTTAGAAAGTGATCTTTAATTGCCAATATTCACTTTTCCACTACTCCACATTTCTGCCAATGATGAACAAGTTTTCTGAAGCCGTCATGGGAGAAGTCGACAATCTGTTTCCGCAACCACGGTTTCACAGTTCTCTCAACGTCTTCATAAGAAGCATAATTATGTCCCTGCAGATCGTCTTTCATTATCGGGAACGGATGGAAGTCAGATGGTGCTAAATCTGGACCGGATGGTGGATGCTGTACGGTGGTGAGATTCACTCTATAAAATTCTGCTGTGGTGGCAGGTGAAATGTGTCTTTTGACATTGTCATGCAGCAGAAAAACATTTCCCTTTGCCTTTCGGACCCTTCTTAGCCGACGTTTCAGAGTTCGCAGCGTTGTGATGTAACGCTCTGAATGTATTGTTGTTCCACGATCAAGGAAATCAACATTGATAACACCATCCGCGTCCCTGATCACTGTGGCCATGATTTTTCTAGCTGAGGGCTGCATCTGGAATTTCTTTTTCTGGAGTGAGTCTTTGTGTCGATCTTCCATAGAGTGACGTTTCGTCTCCGGGTCTTAATGGTGTACTCACGTTTCGTCTTCTGTCCAATTGAATGGAGGAAGGCGTCACCTTCATGCTCGTATCGCGAGAGGAGTTTCTGGCAAATTTCAAATCTGCGCTTTCATTTCAGGAGTCAGCATCCAGGGTACCCATCGTGCACAGATCTTCCGATAGCGAAGCAAAGCAATAACGTGATCCACACGTTCTTGTGAAATGACGATTGTGCTTGCAGTTTCTCTCTGAGTGATACGACGATCGTCCTGAATCAATCTGTCAACATTTTGCTTGTGAAACTCGGTGGTTGCTGTCACAGGACGTCCAACTCTTTGTTTTCTCACGCAGGTCAGATGTTCCCGCCTCAACATCTTTAAACTTACTCGCCCAACGACTCATAGTACTCACATCAACACAATCACCGTAAACGTCTGCCATTCTCCGATGAATCTCCTTTGTGGTGACATCTTCTGCTGTCAAGAATTCAATGGCGCGTTGCTTAAATCGCATTGACCGACCGTCTGCGCAGGGTTCCATACTGTAACACCACAACCGTTCAGTGCTAACGCTTCCCACCAACTGGAGCTGTAGAGAAGAGGCTACGGAACAAGCCAGTACCTGCCGCATACCAATGCTGCCAACTGTTGAAGAGTTACTAAGATGGAGGCATTATCTTTCAGTCAACCCTCGTATCAGCTCCACTGGTTGTTGTTTCCAGTTCTCGAGAAAAAGCTATTGCTCATCAATTTCTAATCCCCAAACAAATCTCACAAAAGACAACAATTGAACTTTCCAGCAAATGTCAATGCTTTCATCTAACTGTAGAATAAATTGCGTGTTCATTTCGTCTTCTACTCGTACAACATTACTTTGAATGTCAACTGATATGTCCATAATACGCTGATAAACTGTATCATTTGTCACAGATACTTGGAAATCTGTTCAACTGTTCTCGGTCCCAACATAGTAACAACCTCTTCTTTACATGGCGATAAAATAAGCTCATCACCGATGTTATGAAGTTTGTTTCTTGACAATAATTTCAGAAATTGTTGCCAAAACAGCTTTATCTTACACCGTTATTCGCTTTCCCATCATGACAGAAGGTGGATGAATGGAAGTACATAGAAGTTGAAAATACTTTCTTGATCTTTGAGAGACGCGTTGGTAGTTTTCCAGGTACCATAGACTCATCTGACAACACTGTGCCACACAACAAACATTTCGACGTAAGCCTGCCCTATTCAACTGTCCATGTAGATCCGAAATTTATATACTCTTCTTTATAGTCACGGTAATGGTGAACCTTGCCTGATTCCGGTTTTCTGGTTTCCTGGTTAGTGGATTACGAAGGTGGGGAAGTTTTTGATCTCTTTCGAATATTAATATCTTAGGTTGGTGTTTAGCATGGTGGTACTCCGGTTGCTCTGGGTTCATGCATCGACAGTTATTTTTCATTTGTAGTTCACTATTGGTATTTGACTTTATATATTGTCATTTTGTGATTTGTAGATACTAAAATGGAGTTCCAAATGGAGAACATATATGACATATTCTTCTGTCTTAGTTCCGTAGGAGTGTGACAGCAGCGGAGGCAGCCAGAAATGTTTTCGACGTGTATGGCGGTAACTCTACTGGACACAGCACGGCACGAAAATAGTTTTCTCGTTTTAAGGAGAATCGCTTTGATATTAGTGACTCTCCACGTTCAGGAAGACTCCGGAGTTTGATGATCCTTTAAATGGTTCCCATGCCCTAAGCACTAAGGGACTTAAAATCTGAGGTCATCAGTCCCCTAGACGTAGAACTACTTAAACCTAAGTAACCTACTGACATCACACACATCCATGCCCGAGGCAGGATTCGAATCTGCGACCGTAGTAGCCACGTGGCTCTGGACTGGAGCGCCTAGAACCACTCGACAGCAGCCGGCGATCCTTTAAGTAAATTAATCCACAACGATCCACGTCATTGTACTAGAGAACTGGCAGCTGTGATGAACTGTGATCATTCCACCATCGTACAACATTTTAATGAAATGGGGGATTTTCAGAAATCGGATGCATGGAAACCGCATGCTCTAAGCCAAAATCACGAAAATCTGTGGTTGGCCGTAAGTGTATGACTGCTTGCTCGTCATCAGTTGCCTCGTGAACAACTCCGACTATTCTCTATCGTTATTGGTGATGAGAACCGGTGTACTTATGCTAACGTAAGGAAAAGAAGAAAATGTCTGAGTCCAAACAAAGCAGCAATTCCCCGAAAAAAGAACTGCGCACATCAAAGAAAGATAATGTTATGCATCTACTGGAACAGTGACGGTGCGAATTGCTTCCCCGAGGGATAACCATCACTGCTGACATTTATTGTCAACAACTGAGACGTCTTGCAGGCGCACTCCGAGAACAATGACGAGGAATACTGCGTCAAGTGACGCCCATCCCAATTCTGCTAGACTCACAAAAAACTCATTGGATTGGGAAGTCATTCCGCAAATATATTATTCATATGATCTTGCTACCCAAGATTTTCACCTTTTCCGCTACCTGTCGAACAAATTCAAGAAACTTCCTTTCTAGATGAAAACGCTCTCCAAACACGACTCAACGAATTCTCGTCAAAATCAAGCGGTTTCTGCAGTCGCGTAATCGGAAAGTTACCTTAGCGTTGGCAGACAGTTGTAAAGAGTGAAGGAGAATATACTATTGGTGACTAAAGTCTCTTTTTGTGTTGTGTTTGTTAAGCGTATGGTTAAAAGCTGCGAACTTATGCACCGGCATCATATTAGTCTCCATTCTACTAAGATGTAGGAGAGCTATCAACGACCCAGGCCTTATTTTTTATGACGTCCTGGATGAAAAGGGCGCACTAGCAACCAGCAAACGCACGTCACTGCTGAAACTAATGGTAAAATTGTACCGAGCAGAGAAACAAAAGACACGCGACGACCGATTACCAAAAAATAAAATGACTGAGATGATACGTATGTAGGATCTTAAAGCAGAATAATCCAGAAATCCAATTTGAGTATCCGCTGACATTTTTTATTGACCCAGGCGACAACGCCGTTAAACACCAAAGAAAACTGTGAACACACTGACAAAGGATGCCAACCGCCGTAAAAAATGATAATATTTTTGTTGGAGATTATTCATGGGGGCCTGGGAGATCACATAGGGGAGTCGCTGCTACAACTTTGCGACTCTGGCTAAAAAATGAGGATGAGATGCGAATACAAGAACTCAACAAGAGAGTTCTCTTAGCCTCTCTCACATCAATTCTCCACAATCCTACCTACACATGGTGCCCCCGTTAAACTAAGCAACCCAGTGGAAGGTTGGCTACCCTACCCCAGCGGGAAACTGGGTCAGCGAGCCGACAGCATCTACATCTACATCTACATTTACATGAATACTCTGCAAATCACATTTAAGTGCCTGGCAGAGGGTTCATCGAACCACCTTCACAATTCTCTATTATTCCAATCTCGTATAGCGCGCGGAAAGAATTAACACTTATATCTTTCCGTACGAGCTCTGATTTCCCTTATTTTATTGTGGTGATCGTTCCGCCCTATGTAAGTCGGTGTCAAAAAAATATTTTCGCATTCGGTGGAGAAAGTTGTTGATTGGAATTTCGTGAGAAGATTCCGTCGCAACGAAACACGCCTTTCTTTTAATGATTTCCAGCATAATTCCTGTATCATTTCTGTGACACTCTGTCCCATATTTCGCGATGATACAAAACGTGCTGCCCTTCTTTGAACTTTTTCGACGTACTCCGTCAGTCCTATCTGGTAAGGATCCCACACCGCGCAGCAGTATTCTAAAAGACGACGGACAAGCGTAGTGTAGGCAGTCTCCTTAGAAGGTCTGTTACATTTTCTAAGTGTCCTGCCAACAAAACGCAGCCTCTGGTTAGCCTTCCCCGCAACATTTTCTATGTGTTCTTTTCAATTTAAGTTGCTCGTAATTGTAATACCAAGGTATTTAGTTGAATTTACGGCTTTTAGTTTAGACTGATTTATCGTGTAACCGAAGTTTAACGAGTTCCTTTTAGCAATCACGTAGATGACCTCACACTTTTCGTTACTTAGGGTCAACTGTCAGTTTTCGAACCATTCAGTTATTTTTTCTAAATCGTTTTGCAGTTTGTTTTGATCTTCTGATGACTTTATTAGTCGATAAACGACAGCGTCATCTCCAAACAACCGAAGACGGCTGCTCAGATTGTCTCCCAAATCGTTTATATACATGAGGAACAGAAAAGGGGGTACAACACTACCCTGGAGAACGACAGAAATCACTTCTGTTTTACTCGATGACTTTCAGTCTACTACGAACTGTGACCTCTCTGACAGGAAATCGCAAATCCAGTCACATAACTGAGACGATATTCCATAAGCACGCAATTTCACTACGAGCCGCTTGTGTGGTACAGTGTCAAAAGCCTCCCGGAAATCCAGGAATACGGAATCGATCTGAAATCCCTTGTCAATAGCACTCAACACTTCATGTGAATAAAGAGCTAGTTGTGTTTCACAGGAACGATGTGCCGGCCGAAGTGGCCGTGCGGTTCTAGGCGCTGCAGCCTGGAACCGCAAGACCGCTACGGTCGCAGGTTCGAATCCTGCCTCGGGCATGGATGTTTGTGATTTCCTTAGGTTAGTTAGGTTTAACTAGTTCTAAGTTCTAGGGGACTAATGACCTCAGCAGTTGAGTCCCATAGTGCTCAGAGCCATTTGAACCATTTGAACCAGGAACGATGTTTTCTAAACCCATGTTGGCAGTGTGTCAATAGACCGTTTCCTTCGAGGTAATTCATAATGTTCGAACACAATATATGTTCTAAAATCCTGCTGCATATCGACGTTAACGATATGGGCCTGTAATTTATTGGATTACTCCTACTACCTTTCTTGAATATTGGTGTGACCTGTGCAACTTTTCAGTCTTTGGGTACGGATCTTTCGTCGAGCGAACGGTTGTATATGGTTGTTAAGTATGGAGCTAATGCATCAACATACTCCGAAAGGAACGTAATTGGTATACAGCATGGACCAGAAGACTTGCTTTTATTAAGTGATTTGAGTTGCCTCACTATTCCGAAGATATTTACTTCTACGTTACTCATGTTGGCAGCTGTTCTCGACTCGCATTCTGGAATATTTACTTCGTCTTCTTATGTGAAGGCATTTCCGAAGGCTGTGTTTAGGAAATCTGCTTTTGGCAGCACTGTCTTCGATAGTATCTCCATTGTTATCGCGCAGAGAAGACACTGATTGTTTCTTGCCGCTAACATACTTCACATATGACCAGAATCTCTTTGGATTTTCTGCCAGGTTTCGAGACAAAGTTTCGTTGTGGAAACTATTATAGGCGTCTTGCATTGACCTCCGCGCTAAATTTCGAGCTTCTGTAAAAGATCGCCAATCTTGGAAATTCTGCGTCTGTTTAAATTTGGCATGTTTGTTTCGTTGTTTCTGCAACAGTGTACTAACCCGTTTTGTGTACCAAGGATGATCAGTTCCGTCGTTTGTTAGTTTCAAATGGTTCAAATGGCTCTGAGCACTATGGGACTTAACTTCTGAGGTCATCAGTCCCCTAGAACTTAGAAATACTTAAACCTAACTAACCTAAGGACATCACACACATCCATGCCCGAGGCAGGATTCGAACCTGCGACCGTAGCGGTGTGCGTTTCCAGACTGTAGCGCCTAGAACCGCTCGGCCACTAAGGCCGGCGTTTGTTAGTTTATTTGGTATAAACCTCTCAATTGCTGCCGATACTAGTTCTTTGAATTTAAGCCACATCTGATCTACACTTATATTATTAATTTGGAATGAGTGGAGATTTTCTGTGAGGAAGGCGTCAAGTAAATTTTTATCTGTTTTTTTTTAATAGCTATATTTTTCGTGGATTTGGGGATTACAATATTCAATCTCGCTACGACAACCCCGTGTTCACTAATTCCTATATCGGTTTTGATGCTGGTTTTTAACTCAGGATTATTTGTTGCTAAGAGGTCAACTGTGTTTCACAACCGTTTACTATTGTCGTGGGCTCATGAACTAACTGCCCGAAATAATATTCAGAGAATGCGTTTAGCACAATTTCGGATGATATTTTATGCGTACCTCCGGAATTAAACATGTATTTTCGCCAACATATCGAAGGTAAATTAATGTCACCACCAACTATTATCGTATGAATCGGGTACGTGTTTGAAATCAAACTCAATTTTTATTTGAACCTTTCAGCAACTGTATCATCTGAACTGGGTGGTCGGTAAAAGGATCCAATTGTTATTTTATTCCGGTTGCCAACAATGAGCTCTGCCCATACTAACTGACAGGAAGTTCGCGACAAGTTAAACTACTTCTAACAGCAACAAATACGCCACCGACAACCGTGTTTAGCCTGCCTATCTTTTCGAAACACCGTTAGGTTCTTCGCAAAAATGTAGGCTGATCTTCTATCCGGCTTTAGCCAGCTTTCAGTGCCTATAACGATTTGAGCATCAGTGCTTTCTATTAGCGATTGGAGCTCTGGTACTTTACCAACACAGCTACGACAATTTACAACTGTTATACCAATGGTTCCTGTATCTATGTTCTTCCTGTGTTCAGCCTGCACCATTTGTGACTGAAGCCCTTCTTGTGTTTTCCCGAGACCCTCTAACCTAAAAAACCGCCCAGCCCACTCCACACAGCCCCTGCTACCCGTGTAGCCGCCTCCTGCGTATAGTGGACACCTGACCCATTCAGCGGAAACTGAAACCCAATCACCCCTGTCAACTAGTCTGCAGCCTACATGGTCGCGGAACCGTCTGAGCGTCTGATTCAGACCGTCCACTCGGCTCTGCAGCAGAGGTCCGCAATCGGTCCTGTCGACTATGCTGCAAAATGTCAGCTCTGCTTTCATCTTGCAAGCAAGACTGGCAGCCTTTACCACTTCTGTTAGCCGCTCGAAACCAGAGAGAATCTCTCCTGATCCAAAGCGACATACATCGTTGGTACCGACGTGAGCAGCCACCTGCAGTTGGCTGTACCCAGGCGTTCTAGGTCCTAGATCGTTCTCCACAGACCTCATTAGCTCTCGTAATTTTGCTGGGTGCCTGAACTCAGAAGACATGTTGTGTCTCCTTAGGAGCCGTTTAATCTTTCCCGTCACTGTACCACAAAAAGGGAAAAACGCAACATCTTTATTCTCCTCTTCGGTGGTTTTCCGAAATTTGGTTAGTGCCAAGACTGTCGGTCCCCGATCGAAAGAACATCCCGTGCAGCTGAAGAAACTTTATGTTGAACGACCAATATGTACCGTTGCTGGAAGTCACTGCTACTACAGAGAATTTCAGGTAGGGCACATACAGTCGTACTCTCGTGCTCGTTCCGATGATGACGATGATTTTTGGGTTGTGGGGCACTAAGTGCGCAGGCATCAGCGACCGTACAAAGTTCCAATTTTTACACATTACAAGTTGTTGACAATCCAATCTATCCACTGTCACGAATGATGATGATGAAATGATGAGAACAACACAAACAACAAGTCCTCGGGCAGAGAAAATCCACAACCCGGCCGGGATTCGAACCCAGGACCGCGTGATCCAGAGGCAGCAACGCTAGCCACTAAACCACCAGCTGCGGAATGCTCGTTCCGAGGTGACAACTTAAGGACAGTAGCGCCTTCGTCATGCCCATGATCCGTCGTATTTTGTCTTAGATGTGTTCTTTAAGGCATGCATTGAGTGATATGTCATTGCCAGACATTCACGGTCTTCACCAATGAGACTGGATGGTCATTTCTGGAGAGCTCTGCTCCGATATTGGAGGTAAAATAGATATCGGTGCATTTCTGGGGGTTTAGTTGCACTTTGTTCTCCTACACATCTTGGTTAGAAATCTTCGAACGTTCCCTGTATTGTAACGGCCACTGGTGGTATATTCTCAGTAAATTGGACAAACATCACATTCCAGAATGAGATTTTCACTCTGCAGCGGAGTGTGCGCTGATATGAAACTTCCTGGCAGGTTAAAACTGTGTGCCCGAACGAGACTCGAACTCGGGACCTTTGCCTTTCGATGGCAAGTGCTCTACCAACTGAGCTACCGAAGCACGACTCACGCCCGGTACTCACAGCTTTACTTCTGCCAGTACCTCGTCTCCTACCTTCCAAACTTTACAGAAGCTCTCCTGCGAACCTTGCAGAACTAGCACTCCTGAAAGAAAGGATATTGCGGAGACATGGCTTAGCCACAGCCTGGGGGATGTTTCCAGAATGAACATCACATTGTCCATGGTCGCAATGTCGTTCATATAAAAGTTGTGGAGAATAGTGGATAAGACTGATCACTGGGGTGTTACTGCAGATCTCATCTTCAGTTCCGACCTCTGTCCCTTTACTTTCATCATAATTTGACGTTGGAGAACGAGTGTCATGATCATTCTTCTTTAACAATCTGTGTTTATAGTTCTGACGCGAAGTTTGACTGTAATCTAATGCTTTGTCTCTACACCTTATCGTAGGGCTTTTCCACACCAAGGAAATGCCCCACCGTGTATTTAACCGAGTTTTTTAGGTATTTTTTTTTAGTTTTTTGACTGCAGTTGTATTGCAGCTTAAAGTTTTCGCTGGAGCCCCATCTTATCCTATCGGAATCGTTTCATCCATCGCCAGGAGTTCTTTGATACGTTTGTGCATCTCCCTTTCAAATATTTTGTCGTGAGTGCTGAGTAAACTGATGGGGTGGTAAATGCTGGCATGAATCAGGTCTTATCGGGTTTCAAAATGGTTACAATTTGACCGATCCGCCATTTTCCCGTAAGCAGCTGTTGAAAATACTCATCGATAAGCCCAATTCTTTTGTTAGAAGTTTTATTTGTTGCTTTGTCACTTCAGCAATACCCTGTGCTTTGTGTGGTCCTGGCACTACATTATGACATTGATTTACCTGATGCCTGTCAGTTCCGGTTCGGTTGTCACAGGGTGTGTCACAATCTTTTCCATCAAGAATTTAATGCGCTGATGGTCTACCTCATCACGTTTGTTTTGACAGGGAAGTGTCAATGAACTTTGTTCTTTATAAACTGAGATAAATTTCTCTGCTTCGGCTATCACATCGTATACCAGTCCTTGGGGCAAATCCAGTGACTGTTCCGGCGTTTTTGGTTATCGAAGGCTATTTACTAGTTGCCACTTGTTCCTATATACAAGATGAATGACGATTTCGTGCGTCATTCGTGGAGTCGCCTTGTAAATTCCTATTCCTCCCGTTTCACTTGGTGGTTTTTACGCGTGCCACTCAGTTCCTGTCATCGTTTCTAAGCTGTTTGGTTAGTGTACTGCAGTTCTTGGAAAAGCGGTGGTCAGTGGAGCTGACGGTCGTCCGATTTAGTTCTAGCGGTAGTTGGTAGTTAAGGTGCCTTTGTTAAATGTTCCACTGTGAAGACGTGCCGAGTTGGATCTACATTGTTACTTAAGTAATGGGCGAATTTCGTGGAGTCGAACTCTGTAGAGGTTGCCGCTAGGGACGATGCGAATAGCTAGACAGTGGCAGCAGCATGGGATTGTGGTTTGATGACTTCTCCTGAAGAATAGTTAGGTCTGGTGGCTGGGCAATATTTTTCTTCGTAGCACTTCTGGCTGGTGATGTGCAGGTTTCGGGAAGTGTGTCGGTTCATTGGGCCCATACAGCCACGTTTAGCCTTCCTTCCAGCTCGAATAGTTTGATTGCCTTGGGGCTCACCATTCGTTCCATACAAAGGGCTTCTCGTCTGGGTCGCCGTCCTAGAATATTTTACTATCGCCTTGAAACATGGCCTCGGATTAGTCCTATAGGAGTTGTGCTGTATGTCTGAGATAGAGAGCGATAAACTTGATTTCTCCTTGCGTTGTGCTTATCGTTACTTCCGACGTTTCAAAGGTTTAGGCAGCTCTTCTTCCTTGTGGTGCACATGTTCACTAACAAAGATTTCAGTCCTGCTCCTCTGCTCCTCCTATCTGCCTCTCCTGTCACCTCTACAACTAATCAAGTTTTAAGGTGTCTTGAGGCTCTAGTCTTGTTTCTTATATGAGCAGTAGAATGGGCTACTTATTCTTCCTTATTGTGAATTCCATACAGCTATCCGTAGGCCTTTTACCATGGAACACCTTTTATTCGACTAGAAGGGCCACTCCTTCCGCCAGAGCCAGTAATTTAATTGTCTTGTCGAGTGCTTCACTGATTTTCAGGTAATTTCTACAATTCGAGTTAAAGTATTTGTCTATTTTAAACCGTTCCAGAAATCCTTGATATCTGTAATTGCATCTTCGACTTTTGTTGCGTCAGATTTTTGTAGTTGTTCCTCGCCTGGGACGTTTTCCATTGTCCGCTGGCGTCTACCGTTTGTCCATCAGGTGTTCCGATTTGTTTCCATTGTTATCGTTTGCACTGTTTTGTATCTTTGACGGTGGGTTCTCACGGGTCAGTACCTGTTGGCTGTGCCTGTGGGTGCATCGTTGTTGGTATAGGTGCTGGTCTGACTGCACTGAATGCTTTGATGGCCCGCTGGCATTCTTTGCAGCCAAGCCACGATGCTACATGATCCCCTCGACGTAAGGAACACCTTGCTTTTGAGTCTCATGGATGGGGTGGGGGGCAAAGTCCTTGGCATCCACAGGACCTTGTCAGTGGTTCAGAGTAAATTTTCGTGTGGTCCAGCCATTTCTGGTATTTAGCCGGTACATTCTTCAGTGTGTAGCCTTCTATCCGGATTTGTGGGTATAGTAGGTAGAGTAGTTCCCATATTTAGTCAGTGTTTTTGTTCTATAGACTGACTGCACATACCGGTAGTGGTGTTATGTTTCCAGTGTCTTTATCTTTTCTTGCGTTGGTACACATACTTTACTGTAAAGCATTCTCCTGGACAGTTGCTTTGCATTCTTTTTCTGGAATTTCACTTTGTAGCCAATTAATTATTATCTTCAGTGCTCTTGAGTTCTGGTCCTGGTGGTTGTAGAAGAGAACGTTGCTCTCATAGCAGAATTTGAACGCTATCATCCGATTTTCTAGGAACCAAATAAATACTTCTAATTATCGCCACGTTATATCGCTCTCAGACATTCTCTGTGCACTTCCTGATTCAAAGTATTCCCGAATGATGGGTCATTATTGCTGGTACCAAGGGGCACTTTCATTATCTGATTGTTTCAGTTTCTGCCTAGTAGTGAGAAGTTCATAGTAGGTTTTCCCCTTTTGTAGGAGAACATAAATGTTACTTACTAATAAAATGTTTCTCAGGCTTCCAGCCGTGTCAAGTGGTTTAAAATCTACGAGCTTTCAGCAGAGAAATCCTCGGGCATTATCAAGTGGTGAATGTCTTCTGGTTGCTGCTGCCGTCCTTACGTAGCTGCGCTGCTTCCCGTGAGGTCACTGGCACCCACACCGGCACCATATATGGTAATGTTTACGTTGTGCAGCCACCTTCTGATGGCCGGATCCCACGCTGTGCTTAGCTGCAGGCCACCATCTTTATTGAACGTGTTGTCACAAAGTTTTATTGCGGCTGCTCCTTTTATTATGCTGTCCCAAAAACTGTTAGTCCATGTGATAATAGACGTCTTGTCGAATGCAATTTGATGACCGTTTTCTAATGCATTTCATTTTTTACTATTTAAAAATGTCATTGCACAAATTAATTCTAAGTTTAAAACTAGTATGGGAAAGGAAATGCTTAAAAACAACAGTTTTAAGATAGGAAAATTAGGACGTTAGGAAGGAGTTTATATTTGTTGCATGCCACCATCGATGCTGTCCAGAAGGAGTACAATACCGCAGAAAGGCACTGAGTCTGTCGCTGCTGGGCAACTACCAGTCAATCTGCTCCTACTTGCCATCTGAGGCCGAATACCTAAATAATACTTTGAACTTATCGCTCTCAGATGACGCGATCCTACATCTAGGTTAGATTACTCTATACCGCATTGTGCGCTGTCCTCTATTTTTACACTTTAGTTACAATCTAGGCTTACTATTTAATGAACAATTTTTTTTCTTTACACGGCAATGACTATACATTTAGTCCTTCATCTACACTGCAATCCACTCTTAAGCGCTTCGCAGAGGGTTCATCTTCAGACTATTTCGCTGTCGGTCTCCATCATTCTCCACTGTTCTACGCTTATCCGTCTTATAAACCTGTGCCGCTGTCGTGTGATCTGCTACCGCTGCTACTGGTACCTGTCTCACTAGAATTGTCCGTGGAATTTTTCGCTGCCTGTTCTCCTTGCCGTCTGCACATTCCCTGAGACCACTCCACAAGGTCTGGTTTCTGAGTAATTGTATAATGCCGTTGTGTGAGTGTGCTAGGCATCTTTCCTGTGAATGACATACAGAAATATATTTCTTGACGTCCCTCTCTTTCCACAGGGCACAATCAGCCTCCTGACCGAGGTTTACACATAACAAATGCATGTGGTATCGTCATGTCCGATTAAGAAGTGAACCATTCTCCCTGCTATGACTGACACATTTTATCCCCAGTAGTTCCCTAATGTTCTGGGAGAATGCATAATCCCTACTGGCCTTTTCAAGGTTGGCCCATCTCCAGGTTTTGGATTTTCTCGACGTCTGCATTTTCTCCCCTAAAAGGACTCTCGAACACCGTGTCTGGCCTGCTCGTTTTCGACCAATATGTTGCCGCCGTCGGTTGGTACATCGTAGAGATGACGTTTGGCAGTGTCTGGCAGCGAGGGCGAAGCCTCGCAGTGACGACAAGGAATGACTGCGAACGTGGTCACTGGTAGCAATGGCGATGACGAAGACGCGACGGCGAGGAGAAGAAACTTTTTCCTCCAAAATTCCAACTCTAATAAAACCCCGCACAGTTGTTTTCCCAAGGGGAAGAGGGGTTGCAATCCCAGGATGCTCTCCGTTATGCAGATTCTTGAAGAGAATGAAACGTGTAACACCTTTAATAAACCATTCTCAAGTTCCCTCGATGAACAACCCTAACTAAAACACTGAAAGTTTCTGAAACGATCGGATACTGCATGTCATTTAACATTTTTTAGTTGTTTTGTCATATTTAAAGTATACACTAAATTCCTGTGTTGTTTCCTAATCTCTATTCTCCTCTTTCTCTCTAACTAATGCATTCTGGATCTCTGGATCTAATAAGAAGAGTCTCATAATACTACATAGCAACCAGAACTTAACTATTTCAGTTAAATGTTTTATTCATGTCCTGTCTTTTAAATGATTGCAATGGTTCCATTTCTTATAATACTACGTAGCAACCAGACTTTATTATTTCGGTTAACTGTTATATTCATGTACTGTCCTTTAATTGATTCCAGTGGTTCCATTTGCTGTAACTATAAGGTAAAAGAAATTAATGTGGCCATCTATGATGTTCTCGTATTTACAAATAAGATGCCTAAGTTGTAGAATAGTTTAAGCCTCAAGTATTATCTTTCTTATATAGCTTATACTTTCATCTTTGCAGTTTTGTTACTTATATGCAGAGATTCTGTCTTGACTGCTGTGTTAAAGAACTGTGGTGATGCGTAAGTGTGGACTTGATCTCCATTAATTATTACATATCATGCCAAACTGAAATGTCACGAAAATAGTGTCACGCGCAGTTATGTTTACTACAACAGCTATGTTTTTAAGAAGGATGGTGGGGGAATCTGAGCGTGATCTTACTTCATTTTTGTCGTGTATAACACCGATGGTATTGTTGTAACAATTTATATTTCGATAGTGCCAGTTACTATCTTTGTCCACGGAATACGCAGAAAGATAAAGAAATGCCTTCCCTTCCTCACATTCATGTTGTAAGTAGGCTGTTTATGTTTTCTTATTGGCAACTTTACGTAGCGCTCTGTATGAAAATCACTGGCTGTGCTGTGTGCAGTCTGTGGCTAGTTTGCATTGTTGTCTGCCATTGTAGTGTTGGGCAGCGGCAGCTGGATGTGAACAGCGCGTAGCGTTGCGCAGTTGGAGGTGAGCCGCCAGCAGTGGTGGATGTGGGGAGAGAGATGGCGGAGTTTTGAAATTTATAAGACTGGATGTCATGAACTGCTATATACATTATGACTTTTGAACACTATTGAGGTAAATACATTGTTTGTTCTCTATCAAAATCTTTCATTTGTTAACTATGCCTGTTAGTAGTTAGTGCCTTCAGTAGTTTGAATCTTTTATTTAGCTGGCAGTAGTGGCGCTCGCTGTATTGCAGTAGTTCGAGTAACGAAGATTTTTGGTGAGGTAAGTGATTTGTGAAAGGTATAGGTTAATGTTAGTCAGGGCCATTCTTTTGTAGGGATTTTTGAAAGTAAGATTGCGTTGCGCTAAAAAATATTGTGTGTCAGTTTAAGCACAGTCACGTATACAATTGTTCAAAGGGGACGTTTCATATGTCGACCCTTAGCCGAGCATACCTCACTGGAATCATCTGATTTTTTCTTGTAGTTTGTGTAATTAGTGTAGCTTCTGTTTATTGCTAGCGCATAATTATAGAGAGAATTTCCTTTTTAGTTGTAGTTTTTCATTGTTGTACAGTAAAACAGTTGTGGCATGCATGTAGATTTGCAGCAAGTATTTCGCAGCTGCGCTTGCAATTAACGAGATATTATTTTCAGTGCTACGTTAATGTGATCTTTTATTTTTGCTCTTCAAATTGTGCTTTTCTATGTTATCGTGTGAAATATTGTAACAATAATGGCGTGTGAAAAACGTAATACTAGGCTCCAAAGTAAACTGAGAAATGACAGTGAAGACGAAAGCAGTGTGTTAGCGCCACCGAGTAATGAATTAACTAATGTTCAAGGTAGTAATTTGCTAATTGTGCATAGGGAAATGGCGCGGGCTGCAAACAATGGTGTAAACAGTGAAACAATTAGTGAACAGGGAAGCATTATCGATCGATCGGTCGGCAACAGCTTGCCTCAGGAATCCGAAATGACAGGACACAATCTTGCAAATACTGTAGATTCAGGTTTTGCGTCCTCACCGTTTCCTCAAATAAGTCAAGAAACATTTTCTGCTTTTCAAACTGCGAATATTGCCGGTTCAAATGCATAGCCGAATAGCACTGAGGAACATGTTTCAGACACCAGTGCATTGTTATTACAATTAATGCAACAAATGGGACAAAAGCTTCAAAAGTTAGACATAATGGAACATAATCTTCAAAAGTTAGACACAATGGAACAAAATCTTCAAAAGTTAGACCCAATGGAACAAAATCAGAGACAAACACAGCAAAAACCTTCAAAAGTTAGACACAATGGAACAAAATCAAAGGCAAACACAGCAAAAGCTTCAAAAGTTAGACACCACATTTGAACAAACACGTGAAGATTTAACTACTGAGTTACATAACAATGAATCGAAATGTCAAAAAGTCTGTAATGACGTAAAAACACAGATTTGTGAGCATTTTCAACCTATTTTTTCGCGGCATGAAAATGCATTACAGAATCACGAAGCAGCCATAAAAGAACTGCAAACTATTGTTCATGAAAATCATGAGACCTTGCAAGCTAAAATTGACTCAATTGCATCTACCGATTCGGTTACGCAACTTGCAAAAACTCAAGAAAACTTAAAGGACACAGTAGATACTCTGAAAATTGGTTCAGAAAGACACAAGGAGGAAATTAGTTCATTATCAGAGAAAGTAGTTGAACTTTCGGATCAGCTCAATAATTTATCTACGAAGGTAGATGATAATCTGAATGACACAAAACCAGTAGTCTTCAATAACACAGAAGAATGCGAACAAATTAGGAAATTCAAACAAAATCAGAATCAAATTAATACGCAACACCAAAGAGAAATCCGGGAAGTACAAGATCAGCTGACACAGGTAATACAAGAATTACGTATTTCAGAGGACACTCGCGCTCCAATACGGGAAGAGGGACATAGAAATACGGAACAGCCACAAAATAATAACACAGGGCACTTCGGAAATTATGAAAGAAATTAGCAAGGTACACCGAATTTTGAGATGGAACCGCCGAAACGACGTAACAATGACCGACATGCGACTCACCGACATGATGATTTTGACTATAAGCTGTTCATTACTACACGTAAATTCAAACCATTTAAGAATTCTGGCAACGACATTCATCCACAAGCGTGGCTTCATCAATTCTCTCATTGTTTTCCTCCCAACTGGTCATTAGAACACAGATTAGAATTTATGTGTGGCTACTTAGAGAATGAACCAGCTGTAAGAATGCGATCGGTCGTTCACGATTGCCACAGTGAAGGAGAGTTTTACCATGCCTTCCTCACAGCATATTGGTCTCAAGCCACACAAGTAAAACATGGCATCATAATGATGAAACATCTCGAACAACCTGAATTCTCCAGTCTTGTGAAATATTTTGAAGACATGTTGCACAAGAATCAGTACCTGTCAAACCCATACAGACCCTCAGAACTCATCCGCATTTGCTTAATCAAATTGTCTGAACATTTACGACATATTATTTTGGCAGGACGTTGCAAAGACGACATTGAAGCTTTTCAGGGACTCTAACAAGAATTAGAAATTGACACTGACAATCGCGGAACGCGAAAACAGGAACACAACAATTACAGGTCACATCCGTCGCAATTCCGCGATGAAAGAAATAATAACTGGACGCGACAAGGCTATTCTCACAACACAAATCGTCACCAAAACAGACACTACCCGTATGACAACCGTTGGCAGAGTAGTAATAATTACAGGGAAAGATCACCTCTCCGCAGTAATGACTATCACAGAGACAATCAGAGAAACAGACAATATGGGAACTAAAATCAATATTATCAGGGGAGACAGAATAACTTTAGATGCAACGGTCCAGCGCGCAGTTACGATTCAGGGAGAAATTCTCCACCACGTGACCGACAAGAAAGAAACTATTGAATCTACCGACATGACGACAGACGATATGATCGTAACGACAGACTTGAATTGCATCAGAACTGGCGGGATTCAAACAGAGCAGAGCCCTCTTGACAAGGTGAATTTGTAGAAGTTAGGTCTCCAAATCCCAATAACGACGCACGCCAACAAAGAGACAATAGGCAATGACTCATACCGCTGGCAGCCACAAAACGTGCGTATGAAACTGACGACGCAGCTGCCGTAGCTAGTAATTACGTAAAAATGGAAGATATTAGGGACATCTTACTCCAGGAACACGACGTAAAACATAACAACATTGCATATCCTGTGATTCACATTACAGTAAATGACGTAAAATTTACTGCAGTACTTGACTCTGGCAGTCCCATTTCGGTAATTAGTGAAACAGCCTTTAGCAAATGGAACAAATCGAGCGATTGCCGCACACTTCGGTTACGTAAGATTAAATTACAAGTTGCAATCGTTGGAAAAAGTGTAGATGTATGCCAACAAACCAACTTAGAATTCTTTTGTCAAAGCCACAGCTTCTCTATGAACTTTCTTATTGTTCCATTATTGTCGACGGAAATTATATTGGGAGTAGACTTTTTGAATGAATACAAAGCAATCTTAAACTTTCACGATGCTGAAATAAGTTTAGCGAAAGAAGGTAAGTCAATAGCTTTGAAATTTGAAGATTGGCTCTCAAACCATGACGAGGAAATTAATCGGCTTTACCTTCTGTTAGACAACAGTTCGGAATTTTCTACGGAACTAGACACTAACAATCACTCTGCAAGTACTGACAGGGACGATATCGACGACATATTTGATAGTAATGAGTTAATTCAGAACAAAATTCAAACAATTGAGAATTGTAATGACACTGATAGGCAAGACCTTTTTGAGATTTTACAGGCACATTCCACAGTTTTTACTCACAAAACAGGAACAATCAAGGGATTTCAATACCAATTTCGTGTTCGTGAGCATACTAACTTTTGCGTTAGACCATACATAATTCCGGCGCATTATAGGGACCGTGTTAGAACAGAAATACGATCTATGCTTAATGAGGACATTATTGAGCCTGCAGTAAGCTCATACAACAATCCATTACATGTTGTTGAAAAGAAAATGGATCGATCAGGCTTGTCTTACATTTGAGACAAGTCAATACTATCATCATTCCTGAAACAGACAGGCCGCAGACGATGGAAGAACTTCTTCAAAATTTTAATGGTGTAAAAGTTTTGTCTTCTATTGATCTCAGATCCAGCTTTTATCAGATCGAACTTCATCCAGAATGTAGAAAATACACAGCTTTTCTTTGTTTCGGCGTTTGTTATCAATTTCGGAAACTTCCTTTTGGTTTGAACATTTCTTTGGCAGCGTTCATTCGCGGGCTAAATTCCATATTACCTGATTTCTTAAAACATCACAACATGGATGATATTCTAATAGCAGAAGCCTCATGGGAACAACATAATCGCATCCTCAACAGTTTGTTACGTATTTTTGCAGAATCTGGAATTACAGTTAACTTGGAACAGTCTGAATTCGGTAGGTCAAAGGTGAGGTTTTTGTGACATATTATTTCTTCTGAAGGCATTCAGCCGGATCCTGAAAAGTTAGAAGCAATCAGAGCCATTCCAGTTCCATCCACAAAAAGACAAGTCCACAGTTTTCTAGGTCTCGTAAATTTTTACCGTCGTTTTCTGAATATGCAAATTCTAGTTACACCAAAACTTTGTTCTCTCACTGGAAAAAATACTATTTGGAACTGGGACGAACAAGCACAGTTGGAATTCAATTCTTTGAATGAATCGCTACTTAACGCGCCAATACTAGCTCATCCAGATCTCTCACAAGATTTTTGCCTTAGCACGGATTCTTCTAAAGTCGGTCTTGGTGCCCACTTATTTCAAGAAGCCATAGAAAATGACGCTACTGTTCAGAAAACCATTGCTTTTGCTAGCCGAGTGCTAACAAAATCTGAAAAAAATTATTCCGTTACTGAATTAGAAGCTTCAGCTATCGTTTGGGCATTTAACAAATTCCGTTTCTTTCTTTCTGGTAAGCACGTAAAAGTATACAGTGATCATCGTGCATTACAATTTCTTATGTCTACAAAATTAAATCATGACAGGTTAAAACGTTGGGCATTGTTTCTGCGAGAATTCCACTTCACAATAGTCTACATTCCCGGCAAGGAGACCATTGTTGCTGACGCACTGTCACGCGCACCGGCTGGGCTTGAGAAAAGTAACACAGAAGGCACCCTCGAGAAAAATTTCAGTATTCTTTACATTCAGAAAGTCGCCTTTGAAAACTTCATCACCACATCTTTAAAGGACATTGCTCATGAACAAGATAAAGATCCGATTTGGAAAGACATTAAAAGTAAATGGCATGAAAAGCCGCACACTCAGATTCGGCTTTATTATCTGGTTAGAAACAACATACTCTTCAAACGCTGCACTGTTGATGACAAGCTATGGGTACTCTGCATTCCAGACGATTTTGTTAATAAGCTCATTTGGTAAATTCATTTCAGCTACGCACATTTTGGTCCATGAAAATGTTATCATATTCTTCGTACGACTTGTTATTTTAACAATATGGAAAAGAGAATTTGAAGAGTCTTGTCTATTTGTAAACTTTGTCAAAAGGCGAAACCATCTACTATCTCACATCGTGCTCCGTTGTTTCCTATCATTCCTTCTAAATTAAAAGAATTTGCTGCTGTTGATCTCTTGGGACCCCTTGTCAGAACATCGAATGGATTTTCGTACGTTCTAGTCGCTGTTGAACTTACTTCAAAATTTGTTTTTTTTCACTCCGTTACGTAAAGCCACTGGACGGTCTGTATCCAATGCCATTGTTAAAAATTTATTACGTGAAGTTGAAACTCTGTGTACCAGGAAGAGTAAAGGTTTACACCACATTTCACATGTAAAACCGTTTATTGAAAGATAATCTGCTCTTTAACTTTGTCTTTGCCATAAGACTTTTCACTTCACATTTCTAGTATGCTTTGTCAGACTTAAGAAACTGTTAACATGCAACAATGTTTGAAGTTAAATATCCAGTCTAGAAACTAGGGAACATTTTTAAACAGAAATTACGAATGCATTGTTATAGTGAACAGACGACACAGTGTTGTATTTGTACATTCTTGCTTGTTAGTTGCACGATTACGTAACGACTATCAGGCTTACATACTTAGGACATATACTGGTACTGCTAATGAGATTTTAATGCAACATTTTGGTTTACTTGAAAATACATTCTGGATTTAAAGTACTTTCTGAGAGATACCAGATGACACAGTGGTTAGTTTATGTGACAGCTACACGATTTTATCACGACGCTACTAATGAGTGACAATTTACAATGTTGCTTTTGCGGTGTTTCTGTTTTATGTCTGCACAGTTTTATGTATTATTCTGGAAAGTAAAACATGTTTTAGTAGTAACTTTTGTGGTATAGCTACAAGAAGACAGCCTTTTCTGTAGCACAACAATACGTTACAGCACAGTACTCTCTTCGTCACAACAATAAGCGTAATAACTAAGATATATATACGCAAGGCATTTCACTTTTGTTTATCATCAGGTAAGTACATTGACTTCTGCAGAACTTAGCTTTCGGAGGACGATAACTACGAGACTTCCACAGAGATTATCTTACAACATGACGCACAGTTTAGCGCTACAGTACACGTATTTGAGTGATTAATTTTGTACTTAAAACATTTATCTTTAAAGATATTTGAAGTACAATGATACAAAGGTTTTCCGGGTTACATTTCATTCCATTGCTGTAATCTGTAACACCTGAGGGTATAATTACATTATCCTCAGGGGGGTACACGCTTACTTTGTGCACCATGTGTTTGGCAAGCACAAGGAGCCCTAGCTAATATGGTATTTGCTTACACAACTTTACACATCGGTACCATATTTCTCTAACACATAATTACACAGCTATCTGATCATTTAACTGAGAGAGACAAACTTTTTTACTACATCAGTGACACATGTTTACGCAATTACACAGTTGGGTAACTTCACACCTACGAAATTGTATTTTATTTGTACTTTGTGAACTGTTCATATTTTTCGGACCCATTGTGATATTATGAGAGCTTTGAATGATGTATTTGGTAAGGGAGCATGATTTTAAAGTACGTTTGAGGTGGATGACACTATTGAAATGAGCAGAGAATTTTTTTTAGGTTTTGACATTATTGCAGAAAGCTACGACGTTTTTGAGATTTGACTGAGGTGTTATGATGTTATTTTTACGATGATGATGTGTATTATGCTGTTGTGGTATGTTTATCATCAATAAGCTGATGCTATATGAGTTATTTGATTATGCTACGTATCTGTTATGATGAAATATTCAAGAAGTGTCGACGAATAAGGCAAGGAATAATGAGTAGTGGTTAGGGACTCTGGTTTGTGAAAAAGGTTGTTGGAAACCAAGAATCGTAATCTAAGAGTTATGAAATGTATGTAAATGCGTGAATGTATTACAATGCCGACGAAAATTTTTTGGACACTGTTATATCAATAGGATTTTGTTTCTACAGATTTGTAACGCAAATTCTTGACCTGTGAAATATTTTTATATGAGACTGTCACTGTAGCAGAAACTGCTGTTGTAAATATTTCCGTAAGAAAGTTAAGTGACCACCTTCACGTAATGCGTCGTGGGCACCCAGCTGCGCGACAGATGCCTGGAAAAAAGCCATTAGTGTGTGCCTTTCAGAGGCACAGGTGGGGAAGAAAAAAAAAACAGGCCATTATCCTCGCTATTGACATTTTTTTGTAGAAAGCATCGTAAATACGACACCCTCAAACTTCAAAACATGATTACGCTGTAGAGTTCTTAATTTATGATATTTACTGAAATGAAGTGATGAGAAACATTTAATGTCTATTGTCTTGCTAGTTTAAAGATTGTTTGCTGCATTATGAAATGCCATATGGCTAGTGAATGACGTTTCATGCCTTGCTTTGCCTATTTTGTTTAATATCTAATTTCTAGCTGCACTGCAGCATTGGTTAAAATAAAATTTAATAGATGTACTAATATAGTTCTTTTATGCCTACAGATCCAGTCAATAAGAAATTTATGATCTACTTCCAAGAAAACGAGGGTACATAATTTTCTGGTTGAGCTTTGTCATGTTTAGATATAAGTTATTGCATTTGCTGCTGCTGTTTGCCAGGCATAGTGCTACTAAATTTCACTATGTATTACTCTGTTAAGCTAGTTTTACTACTGATTTATTTTTCTTGTTGCTGCACATTGGCTCATATTAGTTGTAATGTTGCATTGCTTGGTAATTTAGATTTACTGTAGCTTGCTTTGCAAATTTCCATTTTTTTGTCATTGCTGTTTGTGTTAATTGTTTTGTGCTGCTGCATTGCCTCGTCTCTTAGTTTAGCATCTGAGCTCAGTAGATTTAAGTTAGCTTAAGAGGGGGTAGCCTATAAGAGAATGAGTTGCGATGAATTTGAAGAAATGCACTGAGAGGCTATATGAGAAAAGTACAGGAAGCAGGTATAGATAGGACTTATTGGAAATAATGAAGAACGAAGGGAGATCTCCGAGAAGTAAAGAAAGTTTTGTTTGCAAAATACTGCAGTAAAACAAACCCTGTCCTTTCCTTGTGTTATCCCACTATGTGTTTGTGTACCCTTGTGTATTTATGTTCTTCCTGTCTTTATATGTTTATCTGATAAGACTTATGTTGTAGAATTTTTCTAATACTCAGCTACATGAACTATGATGAGGAATACTGTTATCCTCAAAAATAATTTGCATTAATAATATGTTATTTACATTGTAAAGATGTTAGACATTATTAATCCTATTCTGTTTTAATGCTCATGTGTGGAGTTGATGTTTCAATAATTATTCTGATCTTTTATGTATTTACTTATGTCATAATTCCTGTAACACTGATGTATATGTTTATTTCTATTCTTTTGTAAAGCTTGTACTACAAATGTTATCTGTATTGTTATGTTCTTTAATGAGGTATTTTGTACCTTTCTAATTGCATTCTTATGTTATAAAATTGCAATTGACACCAGTTCATCATATTGTTAACTTGTAAGTTACATTTCACTACACACGTTTCTGTTGGTCATAGTATATGGATAATATGTGAGAAGTAGGGACTGATAGTGTTTGCACGTGTGTTAATAATTCAGCAAGGGACTGGATAACAGCATTGCTGGTTCTATGGACATTTCAAAAAAAATTTTGTGAGTGCACAAGTGGTGGTTCATGGATTTGCTATATTGTCCACAAGACTCTTCGATGGTGATTGTGCACCTGCACAGTCGCAACAGATGGCTGTTGGCCGTCTCTACAAGGACTACAGTGGGTCTGCATCTTTGATGACCCACCAATACCATTATTTCTACAAAGACTACAGTGGGTCTACACCTTTGCTGACTCGCCAGTACCATTATTTCTACAAGGACTGCAGTGGGTCTGCACCTCTGGTGGCCCACCAATACCACAATCTCTACCAGGACTACAGTGGGTCTGCTCTGTGACGACCTACCTACCAATATTCTTCAAAACGTCGAATGACTCTGCTGTGGGTTTGCTCTGTTGTGGCCCATTACCTGTCAGCATGTCAGGAGTCAGCACTGTCTTTCCGTTGGAAGGACAACACTACTTCTTCAAGACTGCATGTAAATCCACTACGTCCGTGTGCATTTTCTTTTACTGCTCAGATATTGAGAAAAACACTGCTATTTTACTGTGATGAATGATCAGGACTGTCTTTATGGACTGTGAGAAAATTTAAGCTTTTGACCAACATTGTATCAATAAGTGTGTGCATTTCATATCTTTGTTATTGTGATTATGAAATTTTTTTTTCAAATCAATATTGGCCACTGCCCAAAACAATTTGTAAAATTTTTTGTGGGGTGCATGGGGGCTATGTAAGTAGGCTGTTTATGTTTTCTTGTTGGCAACGTTACGTAGCGCTCTGTAGGAAAATCACTGGCTGTGCAGTCTGTGGCTAGTTTGCATTGTTGTCTGCCATTGTAGTGTTGGGCAGCGGCAGCTGGATGTGAACAGCGCGTAGCGTTGCGCAGTTCGAGGTGAGCCGCCAGCAGTGGTGGATGTGGGAGAGAGATGGCGGAGTTTTGAAATTTGTAAGACTGGATGTCATGAACTGCTATATACATTATGACTTTTGAACACTATTGAGGTAAATACATTGTTTGTTCTCTATCAAAATCTTTCATTTGTTAACTATGCCTATTAGTAGTTAGTGCCTTCAGTAGTTTGAATCTTTTATTTAGCTGGCAGTAGTGGCGCTCGCTGTATTGCAGTAGTTCGAGTAACGAAGATTTTTGGTGAGGTAAGTGATTTGTGAAATGTATAGGTTAATGTTAGTCAGGGCCATTCTTTTGTAGGGATTTTTGAAAGTAAGATTGCGTTGCGCTAAAAAATATTGTGTGTCAGTTTAAGCACAGTCACGTATACAATTGTTCAAAGGCGACGTTTCAATGTTAATGTGTAAGATAACAAAGTTCACACACAGAGCTTATCTGTCCAGACAGATTTATTGATGACATGTTCGTCTCATTGCGTCGTCGCAATCAGTTCAGTGCTTAGTCAAGCTAGGAGAGGGCTTGGCTGTGTGATTAAGTTGGTACTGAGTTGATATCATGGCTACAGCTTTCACGACCTGTCATATGATGAACCATTTCATTATATGACGTTTTCAACTATCGATCGTCTGAATTTGCTGCTCTCGTAGTGGCTATGTTTGCAAAAGTTTTCACTTATTGCCTGATTGCCATGTTTACCCGTACTTTCATAGTGTTTACTTTTATTTTGCTTTATACTAGGTCAGTCACGAACCACCCATTAAATTATGCGACAGTAACCCAAAACAGGCGTGTTTAACGGGTTAAACACTGTATGCGCTATGTTTGTTCTGTCGTATACTGTTTATTTGCCAGTCGCTATAACCAGTGATTGCTTTGTACTTTGCATTAAAATTACGTTTCTCAAATAGGTATGCAGCTGTTTGAAAATGGATGCACCGATGGAAGAAAATACGATTAATGTTAAAAAAATAAAATAGATATAGAAAACAGCCAATGCAGGAAACTAATCTCCGTCAGCATCTACCGTTGTCGACATGCGATATCATAGCGTCACGGGTAAAGGCAAGCAAGTGGATCCACCGTTTCTAGGTTTTCGTCACAGACGCAGAATTAGCTCCAGTGCGAAACTGGTAACTACCTAAAGAAATTTATTTATTTCGGGTATCCAGCCCAGTTTGCGAAGGCCTTGAACGTTCTATGACACGCAAAAAGTATCATGTTAGTTACAGATAAAGGCACCGCCAAGGACAGATAAGCTCTCTGTGTCATCTTTGTTATCTACCACATTGACATGAATGTGAGGAAGGGAAGACATTTTAGTTTGTGCGTATTCCGTGTACAAGTATCGTAACTGCCACTATCGAAATATAAATTGTTATAACAATACCAATGTTGTTGGAAATAGGACTTTCCACAACTGGGTTCTGCCTTCACTACGGAATCCTGCATTTGTGTTTTCGCAATGTCCTAAGGAATGTGATTTACTATTATTTAAATATGTATTCAGATGTGTGTTTACACTATAGTAGAGGATGTAAAACGTTACACATCTTTCAGATTCGAAGTAACTTACGACTACTGCCGACACGTTGAGCAAAATTTGAAAAAATTGAAATTCGTCATAATCTTCTTCAAGGATATGACCCTTTGGACGGTATCGCCTCAGAATTGTTCATGCCATCTGTTTATGGGACATCTAACGGTTGTTTTTCCTATTGGGTTACGTGGTACTGCAGCTTCAATTGCTCTGTTACAAGGCAAGCATTGGACATGGTCTTTCCAGTGCGTATTTTTCAATTTCAATTGTAATGAGTTTAACATTTAGTTCTTGTCTAGCAACGATTTTTCTCTTGTGATCCGCTACGAAGCGGAGGCAGTTCATGTCTGATGATTCGGTTCGTCGTAACTGATCAGCTTTCAGGGACTAACATTCGTTACCATACAGCAGCAAAGGCGTGTTTATTACTTTGTAATTACTGTTTCTTTCGGTATCGTTGTGTTCTAAAGTAGGTTGCGTGGTTTCGAATAAATGTTGGGGTCTGCCCAATTTTAGCTCAACATCAGTTTTGGTCTATCTGTAGATATTCACATTCCGTACTGAAGGCAGGTTGAATCAACTTGTGCACTGCAATTTGAACTTTCTCTTCAGATTCTTCTGTCATAATTTGATCATTAGCAAAAAGGTATGCTCAATGTGTCGTTTAATATAATCAGCCGTTTATAAACGATATAGTGAACACAAACATTGACAAGGGTGGAACACAATGGACTGCCTTGAGTAATATCGGCTGATTGTTCCACTACCTACAGTACGAAACCTTATTTTATTGTTGTTGTATAATGTCTTAGCGTAATCAGACGTATTTTAACTCCCATTTTTTCGTGTTTCCCGAAGCATTTTCTGTTTAACCTTGTCAAACACCCGTTCATAATCGATAAAACGTAATAGGATGGTAATATGAAATCTTTTCTTTCCACAATTACTCGTCGCAAAGTTAAAAGAGGATCAGCACATGATCTACCTTTTCTAAAACCATGTTGTACCTCTGACGTAAGCACTTCCTTTATTGGTACTAATCTCTTGTTTATAATTTTAGCATATTTTGGCATATGGTTTCTAACAGGAATTTAGCAGACTTGTATATAGGGCATACAACAGCTTCATTCGTTTTGTTTGGCACACGTCCGATCACCCAACAAACATAAATACAATGTAGAAGTCTATGGTTCGGTTGATGAGAAACACATTTAATCAGTTCCATGTTTACGTTATAAGCACCCAGTGACTTTCTGTTTTTTTGTTTCTCGGATCACTATTTCAAATTCTTTCATTGTTATCAGATCTATAGCGTCTTTGGTATTGATGTTTATTTAAAGTTCTTTTCATTATCCGTTCATAACCACTTAAAGTACTTTAACCATTCCTTTTCAATTGTAAAGTAACTCTTTCCTGTTTATTAAAATGCTTAATAATTTTGTATGCTTTGTTCTCTTGCGTGAATATTATGTTCTGTTTCATTTACGTATCGAGCCCAACTTCCCCGTTAAATTTTTCGTATTTATTTGTTAACTAAAGCAGGTTTACTTTTACACTGACGAGCCAAAGAAATTAGTACTCCTGCTTAATATCGTGTAGGATTCCCGCGAGCACGCAGAAGTGCCGCAACACGACGTGATATGGACTCGACTTACGTCTGAAGTAGTGCTCGAGGCAACTGACACCATGAATCCTGCAGGGCTGTCCATAAATCCGTAAGAGTACGAGGAGTTCGAGATCTCCTCCGAACATCACGTTGCAAGGCATCCCATATATGCTCGATAAAGTTCATGTCTGGGGAGTTTGGTGGCCAGCAGAAGTGTTTAAACGTTCGTGGAGCCACTCTGTAGCAATTCTGGACGTGGGATGTCGCATTGTCCTGCTGGAATTGCCCAAGTCCATCGGAATGCACAATAGACATGAATGGATGCAGGTGATCAGATGGGATGTTTTCTTACGTGTCACCTGTCAGAGTTGCTTCTCCCCTCTCATTCCAAATGCACACGCCCCACACCATTACAGAGCCTCCACCAGCTTGAACAGGCCCCTGCTGACACGCAGGGTCGATGGATTCACGAGGTTGTCTCCATACCCGTTCACATCCATCCGTTCGGTGCAATCTGAAACGAGACTCGTCCGACAAGGCAACATGTTTCCAATCATCAACATTCTAATGTCAGTGTTGGCCGGCCCAGGCGGGGCGTAAAGCCTTATGTGATCAAGGATACATGAGTGGGCCTTCGTCTCTGGAAGCCCATGTCGATGATGTTTGGTTGACTGGTTCGCACGCTGACATTCGTTGATGGCCCAGTACTGAAATTTGCACCAATTTGCGGAAGGGTTGCACTTCTGTCAAGTTCCGGCCGCAGCGATGTCGGAGATTTGATGTTTTACGGGATTCCTGATATTCACGGAGCACTCATGAAATGGTCGTACGGGAAAATCCCCACTTCGTCGCTACCCCGGAGATGCTGTGTCCCGTCGCTCGTGCGACGACTGTAACATCACGTTCAAACTCAGTTCAGTCTTGATAACCTGCAGCTGTAGCAGCAGTAACCGATCTAACAAGTGCACCAGATACTTGTTGTCTTATATAGGCGTTGCCAACAGCAGCGCCGTATTTTGTCCGTCTGCATATCTCTTTATTTGAATTTGCATGCCTATAACAGTTTCTTTGGCGTTACTGTATGTAATCCTGTCTGTAAGTTGCATTATTAGGTAATGACAAGTTTTTTAGATTCGCCTCCGTTTTGTCTTTTATAGGTTTGGTAAGGGGGTCGTTGAAAATCGTTATCTGTATTTAGAACATTTCTTTTTCCTCGTTTCTAATGCTCCACCGGCTGCATGCGTTAAATAGTTTTCCATTCCTCATTCATGTTGTTACTTAGTGGTTTCATTTGACATTCATCAGTTAGTCTCATATGATATAATTTTTTGATACTATGTCCGTGGAGTAGGTGGCGTGCTCCTTATAAGTTCTTACATGTCAGTGAGTGTTTATACGTAGTTTCTTCCATATTTTTAAGGAAGCTATATCGCCTCTTACTAAAAAGTGATCTGATGATACATCCAACCCTCTGTAGGCTCTTGTGTGTTTTATTCTTATCCATGCCTTTCTCTTTGCAACAACATAGTGCATTGCTGAAGTTGTAGCTCTACCTATCCATGTAAATTTATCAGTACCACTGTAAGGCGTTTGTTATTCTTAATTCATTATGTTTGGAAAATTCTACTAGCTCCTTTCCATTGTTATTCAGTATATTTTCACTCCGTATATCTACTATATCCGTAATATGTCTCCTATCCACTAGGGTGTTTTAGTTACGCATTAGAAGTATACAACGATTTTTATTTATTTTTCCAATAGTCATCTATAGAGGTAATAAATTTCGTTATTGTAAGTTCCTTCTTCTTGCAGAGCACACAGAGAAAATATGGAGACGTAACTTGCCTCAGCTTTAAGACGTAGCACTAATATTCTTTCATTTATAAGAGTGTAGAGTTGTATTCTGTTCTTTAATGCTTTCCGCACACGTATAGATACTGCAGCAGCAGCTTTGTGTTCTTGTGGCACTCTCAACAGAACATCACATAATTCTGAAATTCGCCCGTTCCCTGTATTTTCTGTTTCCTTTCAATGATGGCAACATTATCAATTTTGAAAACCTTAGTAAGTTTGTATTGCTCTTTTTGTCAGTAATCCTCACATTTTTCTGTAAGCATATGCGTCCTTGCATTATGTTGCCCTTGTTGGCATTTCAGCGGTACAGCTCCCATCCGCATTAAGGACGTTTCCTAAGAGAGTGAAAGAGAACTTTAGTACAAGTAACTGAGAAACGAGACTTTAGACGACCATCCATTTGTGTTTTATCGATTATGAGAAGGAGTTTGATAAAGTAAGACATAAAATGAAACTTGCTGGCAGATTAAAACTGTGTGCAGGACCGAGACTGTCATGAAGTTTCATATCAGCGCACACTCCACTGCAAAGTGAAAATCTCATTCTGAAAACTGAAAATGCTGTAGGAATCACGAAACGAAACAGGGTTTCCAGCGCATTACCGCAATTCAGTCGTTACGCAACAATAGTAAAGTAAGGATCTGTTCTGTAAGAAATGGGACAGAAGAAGCCTAACCTCGTTCCCGTTCTGTTTCTTCATGTGTCAGACCTCATACATATCAGGTCGATATTTTGAACATTTCTCATGTCTGATTTGTCTTTACTCTTTACCTTTCTCTTCACTGGTAGGCACATGATCAATCCGATGTGAGGGGTTTTTTTTGGGAGGGAGGAGGGGAGGGGTATCAGTCTGAGTTTCTTTGGCCGCGTTGCTGAACAGGGTCAAGACAGTGGTGGGGTTGTCACCCTTAAGTTTCCGTACCAGCTGATTTTATTTCAGGCTTGAACTGGCTAAACTGCCTTCTCCAAGGCTTTGAGATATGTGCTCCCCTTACATTAACATCAAACGTGGAATAGTTAGCAGAAACTGTGGAAACTGAGCTCAAAAATAACAGTCAGTTTAATTCTGTGAGACCATGCTTACATATGAAAGAGAAACAGAGCCTGACTAAGAAAAGGAACTTACAAAAAAGGCACAAGAATTGAAATTTTTCAGAAAAGAGAGTATGGGAACGAAGAGGAAATAATTAGAGAAGAAATACAAAGACAGTCTCAGTAATGGACCAGAAATGGTTGATGTGGAATGAGCGTCTGGAAATAATAAATAATAAAATATCAACCCTAACACATGCTTATAAGTCTCTTTACAGAAAGAGTGGGCAGATCACGAGGCAAATTGATACTGTAACAGGTTTTATTGAGTAGTATTTGAAAGAGAACAACACGAAGGAGAAAGATGATCATCACAACTACGTTTCTGTATATTGTTCTTTTCGTGATGTCTTCAGTCAAAAAGCAATAAAATGGAAACAATCATACAAATTATTCCTCTAGAAGAAGAAAATGTCGAAACCGATCGCAATAACGGTATGTAGAATCTTTAAAGTACATCTGAGATACAGTACGCCTTAGCGTAACTGGTAAAAATGGGAAGAATAATTTCACTAAAGGATGACGTTCCCTTGCCCCATTGTGAAAACTATTTTAACTTTTTCGCCGAGGGCCAGCTGAGTTCTTCGATGAGCCACTCCCAGCACCATCTGGCGGCGAACTCTGAAACGATTTGCCTGTGCGCTTGCGTGATGGATTAACAGGTGGTGCTTCTGTCGTTTATATCTTAGCCTTGTTTCTGCAGTTAACGACTGATTTCTCTAAACATCTGATTTGCGCATCTTGAAACTTGAATTACAGTAGAATTTAAAGAGTTTTTTAAGTTTCCTCAGACTGCCATGGGGGCACGCATCTGTTTTGCGTGTATATAATCCTATCCGACCGCTGACGGTAAGGAAACAGTACCGCCGACGTTGTCGTTTTTGCATGACTGGTATTTACCACTACGCTTCTAACTCAGTTCGAGGGAGAAACGGAAACCTGACTCAATATAGGTACTATAGAAGATAAATTTCACAGTACGCCGTAAAGAGAGAAATGACTAAAAAGACATAGTCAAAATATTACAAAGAGTATTGTCACTATGTCACTTTACACCATGGAGTTACATATTTTTGCCTACTATGTACTAAAAGCGAAAAACTTCATAGGAAATAACGTCTTACCACAAAAGGAATAAGGAAACTACTCAGTGTTAAAGAGAAAAGAGCGGTGTGAGCCGAGTGCAGAAGGATCCATTGAAAGTGTAACCTTCAACTGCAGTTCTCAGCTATGGAACTAGGGTACTACATGTTGCTAGAAATGCTGCAGAAACAATACTGAATGAACAGAACACATAATCACATGACAACTAGGAAAATGAAACTGAACATGTTAACTCTTTCACTTAATTGGAAAGAATCCTGAATGCAGATGGAAGCTGTGTCGGTGAAGTGAAAACAAGGACAACATAACCGAAGAACGCATATAGAAAAAAGGATTACTGACAAGAAGTGCAACACAGACTGATCGAGATTTGCAAACTTATATGTACAGAGAATTCTTACATACAACATAAAGGCAGATAGAGAAGTGGTATTTGACAGGCTCTGAAATATGGCTGTGGAGAAAAATGAAGGAACCAAATGGCAAGACTGAGTAAGGAAGTGGAGAGGTAGTAGGCCATTCTGGCCAGCCATCTCTCATCTTACTTTTTACACACCAGATTATCGTCCATGTTAACTACCGTTCGCTTTTCGATTTCGTTCGATTTGTCAATTTGAATGTATTAGGAACATAGATTAATGATTCCGTACTACTCTTTCTCGCAAGACCTTCAAACTTACTACAGTCATTACCGTCATATTATTCAGACCTTAATGCTGCTTGAGGAGAAAATACAGGATGAGTTTTGCATGCAAGCATTTTGGGAAGTCCTTTAGCGCCCACTGCTATGCCGACGGCGGAAGCTACTTGTGGTGGTAACCACTAATACTCTCGGAACTGTCAGCTGGCTCAGTCACCAGGGTATGGTACTGTCTGTGAGTAACACTGCTCTATGGCTAAACGTTCCGTTACGTAGGAACTGTTTCTGCTGACCTGGGAAGTTAGTTTCTGGAAGATGTGATAACAACTTTCAAAACGTTCTTGGGATGGCTCAAATGGCTCTGAGCAGTATGGGACTTAACATCTGAGGTCATCAGTCCTCCAGAACTTAGAACTACTTAAATCTAACTAACCTAAGGACATCACAAACATCCATACCCGAGGCAGGATTCGAACCTGCGACTGTAGCAGTTGCGCGGTTCCGGACTGAAGCGGGTAGAACCTCCCGGCCACCGCAGCCGTCCGTTCTTGGGAACCACAGCCCAGATTTTCCACGTGCTTGTTACCTATTTAGCGCGCTCGGTACATTCTGGAGTGAGTGAGAACAGAGTTTCAGGACCTTTCCACTTGCGCAAGCCTGTGGATTGGCCGGTCCAGATTTTACAACTTGGTGGGAACAAAAGTTCCTATTATGATTCTGTCATTGGAAGGCCATTCGTGCCGTGTCCTGCGACAGGCCGAGGCAACAGGGAGAGACTGTCTCAACAAAGTTTAGGAGAAAAGTTAAGGGAAATTCTAGACAGCACTCTTGGTTCAGAATTCTTTCAGTTGACACTCTGTAGCTCTACTCTTGGTCCGGGTCCGGTGCCGCACTTGCCCTGGGCTCAGAGTTCCCCGACTTTTGCGAGTCGTGGAACTACGGTGTACATCAGCTCTGTCGCCACGAACGTTACGTGAGTGTTTTATACGACTGCAGCGCGATGGTAGCAACAGCGGGGAACGTTCTGATAGTTTGGTTACGTCAAGCTGGCAAAGTTCACGTTTTTGGAGCATCTGAGATGTGCGAGAGGCTGGGGGTCGTTCACACGACCTCTGTGTAGTGATGCAGAAGGTCATTAGCATTGTCGCATAATCTAAATGCAATTCGCAATATTTTGATCTTGTTTCGTAACAATCTTTCGCTCTGTCGATTTTGATTTATTTCGGTTTTGTCTCTGATTTTCTCCCTGTTATATTTTCGTTTTTTTTTTTTGTTCTTACTCTATTGCTCATTTTGTTTCCATGCAAATCCCATTACCCACTTTTTCTAAATTGATGTAAAGTCTTATGTAACGTCGCACGACTTCAGTCAAATGATGAATTTTCCAGCGATATCTCACAGGTGGCGATCCAATTTTTTTATCCCTCTTCCTTTATATTATTTTTGTTATTCAATTTTAAAATAAATCCTACTTCAGTTGTGTTACCTAACATAATTTATTTTGTATTAGCGTTAGTAAATTTCATATTTGCCAGATCATTTAATAACTAGAAGTTTCCCCTATTCAAATATTAGTAACAACTTGTCTCACTCACAAACCGACGTGTTACGGCCACAGTAATGTAGTAGGAGTGGTATCCAACTCCTAAACAGTGTGGAATCGCTCAGTAATCGTGAGGGGTGCCTTCTTTCAATAGGTCTGGGGTAGCAGGGATAGCATAAGCTATTTTGTCCGTCCGCGAGATACCTCACAAGGAAGGTGACGCGTGACAGGTCTTAGCCAGCATTTGACACGGTTCACACCAATATTTACATACGCGTGTTCCGGCATCTCGCAAAGTGTTCGAAAGAGTAAAAGAGACAAGAACATCTCTGACGTATTCCAGAAAGAAGGGCGTAAACGGGTTCAGACACATACCAGTTCCCAGAAACTACAACAGAAGGGTAAAGAAGCAGACACAGTACAAGATGCTGGCTGATTTAAGGGAAGAAATATGCTAACAAAAACTAAAGTAAACAGCAAGGAATACTATATGTTGGAGAACGAAGTTGAGCTGAAACTGTGTTTGACAGGTTTACGTAACGAAATGATAGTCTTAACACGAACGCAGTAAAAATAAAAACGTGTAAAATCAGTCTACAAAATGTCATTATTAAACTATTCGCATTTGGACTGTTTGGAAATGAAACACTGAGAAGAAAGATAAACAAGAACTAAAGCACAATGTAATTAAGAAAACAGATATTCTTACTACATTTTAGGGAGAGAGAGGAGTGAGAGAGAGACGTTCTATATCGTGGCGTTTGTAATTGGGCTGTAGGTTTATCAGATGAAAATGAGACCTACTACCTGTCATTGTTTCCCCGTCAAGAGATAAAAAGAAACGCACGAGCGCTTGTGAGAAACCAGTTTTCATCACTTACAGCAGGGATAAAAGCAGATAAACGGAAAGCAGTCCAATGACAAAGAATGTAATTTAGCCAATCCACAATTCTCGGCTACTGTAGGACAACATAAACATACATCGAAAAGAACTGCAATCAAACGAGAAACAAAGATAACTCGTCCAGTCCCTGGAGACGGTAATTATCGGCAAAACTGATCCAAATTTTTGGTAAATGAGAATCACCGAAGAAAGTAGTTAGGTTGATAATGGAGATGATGGTGATCATAATGATGATGATGACGATCATCATGACGATGATGATGACGATGATAAGGTTCTGAGGACGCACGACAGCAAGATCCTTAGCGCCCGTATTAACCGTGAAGAATAATGTAATACAAACACGTAGACAGGGGCAATGCGACAACGCTTACCGCTTTTCCATTCACGGAATCGTAGTGCTGGTTGATACCGGTGTAAATAACGTATTTGCATCTTAATCAAGGTCGAAGTTGCTGGAGCGCGGAGTAGCCGCGGTTCACGCGGCTCCCACTGTCGGAGGTTCGAGTCCTCCCTCGGGCATGGATGTGTGTGTGTGTGTGTGTTGTCCTTAGCGTAAATTAGTTTAAGTTATATTAAGTAGTGTCTAAGTCTAGGGACCGATGACCTCAGTAGTTTCGTCCCATAGGAACTTACGACAAACTTACAATTTCGAAGTTGACACGAACATTCTACCACGAAACATCTAGATTTAAGCAGATCGAATCTACAGGGTGTCGATAATTAAAGTTCCAGTTTCAAAACGCTTTAGAATGAGAACCACTGCTCAGAATGAGGTCGAATTTGAACAGCATACAAGTATTATTGATGTAGCGGGAAACATTATGGAGCAAATAAAAATTAAACCGGTAGATGCTAATGTAAGCGTCAGAATATGCAGACCAACAGACGCGCGGCACACGGCTGTTCCTCAGTCTGCATCCGAGACGCCCGTCATGAGTGTCTCCATGGGGGATCGCGTGCTGCTTGTAAACTCCATTGTACGAACGGTGACAGTGCGCCAGTTGCCCTGTAGAAGCTGTAAGCAGGCTGGTTAGATTTTTATGTTGGTAACGCCATGTAGCGCTCTATATGAAAATCACTGACTGTGCTGTGTGCAGTCTGTGGCTGGTTTGCATTGTTGGAATTTGCTATTGTAGTGTTGGGCAGTTGGCTGTTAACAGCGCGTAGCGTTGAGCAGTTGGAGGTGAGCCGCCAGCAGTGGTGGATGTGGGGAGAGAGATGGCAGAGTTTTGAGAGCGGATGATCTGGACGTGTGTCCACCAGAGACAGTAAATTTGTAAGACTGGATGTCATGAACTGATATATATATATTATGACTTTCGAAAACTATTAAGGTAAATACATTGTTTGTTCTCTATGAAAAATCTTTCATTTGCTAACTATGCCCATCAGTAGTTAGTGCCTTCAGTAGTTAGAATCTTTTATTCAGCTGGCAGTATTGGCGCACGCTGTATTGCAGTAGCTCGAGTAACGAAGATTTTTGTGAGGCAAGTGATTCATGAAAGGTATAGGTTATTGTTAGTCAGGGCCATTCTTTTGTAGGGATTTTTGAAAGTCAGATTGCGTTGGGCTAAAAATATTGTGTGTCAGTTTAGTGTTGATCAGAATAAGTAAAGAGCGAAATGTCTGAGTACGTTCAGTTCTGCTCAGCTGTTTGAAAATCAAATAATGTAAGAGGTTTATCAGCACAGTAATTCATTAATTTTTCTAAGGGGATGGTTCAAAGTTCCAGACTCTGAAGGGTACGGAAAAGGCAATGGGTCCGATGTCTGCTAACGGTCTGGAGAAAATGATTACATAATTCGAAAAGACGAGTTCTTTTGAAGTGCAGTCTAGCAGACGAAGGGAAGCAGTTGATCCGACATCTGACGAAGAGGTGGCCACAGCACTGCAGGCGGAGTCGAGCGGTGGTGCACAACCATGCAGTGCACGGGGAGTTGTTCGAGCGCAGGACATGCCTGCGAGGGCGGTGCATAAAATCCTTCGAAACATCCTGAATTGCTATCACCCATGTTCAGCAGTTGCTTCCTGCTGACCTGCCAGCAAGGAAAACGTTCGCTCTGAAATTTCTTGATTTCTTACTCTCATGGAAGTGGACCATGAATGGCCATGGAACATTATGTGGACAGATGAAGGCCATTTCCATCTCAAAGAGCACGTCGATACGCAGAATTGTAGAATGTGAGCAACGGGAAATCCGCACGCACATTAACCGGTACCACTTCATTCTGCAAATGTAACTGTATGGAGCGGATTGACGACATCGTTTATCATAGAGCCTTATTTCTTCGAGGAAGTGAGTCCTGCGGGTCCTGTTACCTGTACCGTCAATGGTAGACGCTACGAGACTCTTTTGCGCACGAACGTCATCGATCAACCGTGTGGAAGCGTGGATAGGTTCACTTTTAAGCAAGATTTGCTTTCCTACGCACATTGCACGACCAGTAAACAGCTGCTGTACAGACATTTCGGATATGCTACCATTATCAGCTGTCATTTCCCTACAGCCTGGCCATCCAGATCACTTGATCTTAATTCGTGTGACAATTGGCCGTGGTGTTATCTGACAGAGGTTGCGTTCAGCGCATCAATTACGAACATAGCTGACCTGAAGGCACTCATTGCGTAGCGTATTCTGAACGTGACCCCCGAGACCTCCGATCTGTTGTGGAACATGCTGTTTCTCGATTTAAACTTGCGACAGAAAACGGCGGGCAGTATGTTGAATGCTTCTTGCATCAGTCTCGAGACCATTACAACCTGATGTCATTTTGATGTTTATGCAGTTCTTGGCCCCAGGACAATTAAAAACCGATTTTTCTCGTCCGATGTGCAATAAAATAACAACTCCGGCACTACTACTAATAAAGAAGTGAAGCCGACTCAGAACTGTAACGAATCGGAATGGAAGAGCGTCTCTTCACAATTTTGTAACCTCGGGTGCAGCCCAGCAGTGTGCCTCCTCCAATGGAAAAAGGATCCCTATAGCCAACATGACTGGGAGTGACAGCGCAAATGGTGGCTATCAATGAACCGATGATTATCTAAAAACTGCGTATCCTCGATTGGAAACGTGATTTTGATTTAATTATCATCTCTCTCTTCGTAACTGCACTGGATTGGACAGCTGTTGAAGCCTCTCCGCGTGCTATAGACCCCCCCAGAGAAGTGTCCGGGTTACAGAGTGTATGCTAAACGCAGAGGAAAATCTGGATTGACTTACAGAAACGGTTGGTGCACCCCACGTGAGTTTTAAAATCACGTCATACCCTCAACTGTTTCGACCGTTGTGACTTTATCGACTGACACTAGTCGTGTGCTTTTCGCTAATCAGATGGAGTAGTTGAGATGTTATTTGTAACTTTGTTCTCTCCCCTGCAAAACTAATGAATGACTTGTGAAAGGCAGTTCTAGTTGCGACAACCCAGCCTCATTAATTAATGTAAAGTTTACAATATAAGCGTAAATATTTTGCTTCATACTACAACACCACATAACCTAAACATTAATTCTAAAATTCTGAACATCAATATTGAACCAGAAAGGGTGAAAAATATCACCACTTATATATAATGGAAAAAAGCGCAGCTGGAACAGATCTCGATAGTGTCCTTCAAGAACAAGACAGCAAAGGGAATATTATGCTGTAGGAAACACTGCGACCAGCCACAAGTTTTCTTGAAAATATTTTATTATACCACTACTAGCTTTACATTTGTGTCTTCCTGGCAAGCCCTCTGTTACATTTTTAATGACAGAGGTTTGATTTTCTTTTACATTCCATACTGATCAATGAACTGAACTAAAAACAGTATGAAGTGTAAAAGAAAATCAAATCTCTTTCCTCTGATACGTAAATAAGGGCTTTTCAGGAAGACACAAATGTGATACATGAAGAGAAGTCAACGCTAACATCTGACGATGGGATCATACCCGAAACTAGTACTGGCATAATAAAATCACTCCAAGAGAAGTTGTGGCAGGTTGCAGTATTTCCTACAGTGTAATGTAGAAAAATCACGGCAGAAAGTGAGGCGACATGGATTAACGACAATTTACGATGATTTATTAATATAAATCATTCATTACTTAACTTGAGTTTGAAGAGGGTGCTTTGCAGCGCAGTTCACTTGCGCTGATCTGCCTTCGGACACTGGTGCAGTCCTGAATGCAATTAATGATGACTAACATTGTAGAATGTCCAGTTGAACGCTTTTGGGTGACGACTGTGTTTGCGGTACTGCTGAGCTGTTCTCTAACCAAAATGGATAAAAGAAGGATAAAATTAATTTTACGGTGACTGCTGTGACTGACAACGTCGCTCTTTTTTTGCTTTGTGGCAGTTAAAAGCAGGTGCACAGTGTAGTATGAACCAGCATTTTTGAATGCACTGAGTCGACAGTAACTGTGTGTTTGGATATAAGAACATATTCTGGTGACTAGCAACTTCACTACACAACTTCTCCTTATTTGTCAAATACTAACTACGAAAATTTCTTCCAATAACATTCAACGTTGTTGACTGTCGTGGCTGATGATGCGACGATCTTATATAGCTCCAGTACGCCGGCCAATCGGAACCTGTCCATCGGATATGCCACGTCAGTTCAAAATGTTTCGAGACTGGATTAAAAGAAAAATAGAAAACCATTAAGATTGAGGTTTTAATGCTTCAGGTCTTCTATAAAGTTCTCCCCTCCCCCATCTGAGTGCAATGTGCACGACTTTCATATGACCGTCAGAAGTTGTCAGAAAAGTTCTTCTTTAGAATGTAGTTTAACTCGCAATCACATTGACTTGAATAACGATTATATCGTCAGACCGTTGACCCTTCTTGTGAATTTCTGCATTTTGTTTTTTGTGGCAGGTTGTGTTGATAACATTGTCCGTCACCTGTCATGATTTTATCCAGAAAATAATAGTCCGCGTTCTGCATTTCAACCATATCACGGCAGGTGTGTGCGTCACAAACCTTGCACGCTCTTTTCTCGAATTCAAAACATACTGGAGAATGTCTTGAACGCTTGATTTACATGTGTTGCTCCTTTGCGATTTGTGACACAACAACGTTGACATACTATCGTCGCACGTCCGCTTCTTAACACTGCCTTCTCACAACCATCTGCTCGAAAGCACGTCTGCAGTTTACTGTTGTTGGTTCAAGCTGCCACCGTAGTTAGTGCACTGACGCCGCCGGTACACCAGGAATGAAATCAGTGTCATAACTTTTTGGACGGGTCGTTTATGAGGCTACCACAGTAGCAGCCATGGAAATCAGTGGCTCCTGAGGAAGACGATGTTGGTAACAGTCAGACGTATGAGGTTTCACCCAGGATTCACGCGACAAGAAGTCCGAGAATGTTTTATACAGGAGTGTCTCCGCCAGAAACATCATTCTCGCACATGTTGCTTGTGTCACACAAAGAGAAAACTACGTAGTTAGAAAAATTGTTTACAATATTTCTCTATCGAGACAATTGAAATGTTGTGCCAAGCTACGAATAGTATCCGAATATCTTGCTTACCGCTAGCAGTCGTGTCTTAGCAAATCAAACTATCTGAGCACGCCACAAAATCCGACTGAGGCTTACAGTCATTGATGTCTCCAACATATTACTTCCTAGGGATTCTGCATGGGGTGTTGTAGAACAGTACCACAGAAGAAACGGCTTTTGTGGAGGGGCTGGTCTGCACCACAGGCCCAAGGACGTCAACATCCACGGAAATATTGAGATAAAACTTGTTAGTGATCATATTTCATAACTTTGTAGATACATATTTGGTATGAATTAGGTATGCCTTGAGTTATATATGAATTAGGTATTCCCTCAAAATTGCATGAATCCTTAGAAAGAGTCAAAGTAGCTTTTAAAAGCGCCTGCATCAAGTGGAGCTGCCAGATAATCGGAGCTCCTGTTGCGCGTACTTGGCAATAAACTGTGTGGTACACTTGCTACTGTGTGCCGTTACAAATTCTTTTGTTGCAATGGAAATAGCCCATAAAGTATCTGCCACAGTTGGAGCTGTTCTTTACACAGTTACTGCCAGGCAGCAGCCTTTCCTCTAAGCAGCGCACCGCCGGTGTAGCACAGCTACGGAGCGGTGTAGCTGCTTAACGGCAACCATTACAACGAAACGAGCGAATAAAGCTCGGGCAGTGGCGAGACTGAACTAGCGGAGGACTCATACGGCCGTGGAACCCGTGTCAACATGCAACACCTCTGCAACCTCTGGATCTGGCTGTTTGTAACCGCCCTCCATCACACAGCTCACACACGTGTGCCCGGTAAGCTCAGTGCAACTTTTTGTTAGAACAGACTAGTGTCCAAAAGTCGAGCGGCATGAAGAAAGTCGGCGTATTTCCTGAACAAGAATCGAAGTGTTACAGAGCAAGATAAATATTAATTCCAAGACATTTGTCGTACAACAATGTCAACACCTCTTAGGCTAACTGCACCACACGCTTAGTGGCACGTGAAAGAAGTTGTCCACTACGCCAATCCGATAAAAACGGACATTGTCATGTATGAGGCATGAATCTACCCCACCTCCATCAGGAGGGGCATGTGGCAACAGTACCTCATCTCTGTACGCCTCAACCCCAAAAGTACTAAGATGTGAAGCTTCATACGGGCGTTCATCATGATTCGTCCCTACACCAATGCCTCATCACAACTAACCTGGTCTTCATCCACTACGTTTGCACTGGCTGCCATCTTCTCTCCTGACGAATGTACGACAATAATCACATTAGACACATAAACTGATAAGTGCATTCATACGTTCAATCACGGTAGCACTTTTATGTAGCCTACTGCACAATAAATTTGCCCGTCTCTACACTGCTGCGAGACCGACATACAACTGACTGGACGGCTGCGAGGTTGTCAGCTGTACCTCTTCATACAGTTGCTCTACGGACATGGTATGACTTAGTGTAACAGTGAACGCCTGATATTTGTGCTGATCCCTCTTTTTTGTCATCAATACTCTGACTGGTTTAATAGAGCCCGCTAAAACTTCTTCGTTTGAGTAGCAGTTATATGCAACATCCTCAGTTATTTTTTCCATACATTCAGCCCACTCTCCTCGCATGGAAACTGTCACCATTAAATAGGCGTGTGGTAGGACCCATCTGACGTTCACCTGTAATTATTCAGGGTAACGACAGAGAAGCTCAGTTGGACGTTTTGGCCATATTGAGAAAACTAGATTAGGAAGTGAGTCGTTTGTGAGTTTACCTGTCTCTGTGGCAAAATAGTTGTTGTTGTGGTCTTCAGTCCTGAGACTGGTTTGATGCAGCTCTCCATGCTACTCTATCCTGTGCAAGCTTCTTCATCTCCCAGTACCTACTGCAGCCTACATCCTTCTGAATCTGCTTAGTGTATTCATTTCTTGGTCTCCCTCTACGATTTTTACCCTCCACGCTGCCCTCCAGTACTAAATTGGTGATCCCTTCATGCCTCAGAACGTGTCCTACCAACCGATCCCTTCTTATAGTCAAGTTGTGCCACGAAGTCCTCTTCTCCCACATTCTATTCAATACCCCCTCATTACTTATGTGATCTACCCATCTAATCTTCAGCATTCTTCTGTAGCACCTCATTTTGAAAGCTTCTATTCTCTTCTTGTATAAACTATTTATCGTCCATGTTTCACTTCCATACATGGCTACACTCCATACAAATGCTTTCAGAAACGACTTCCTGACAATTAAATCTATACCCGATGTTAACAAATTTCTCTTCTTCAGAAACGCTTTTCTTGCCATTGCCAGTCTACATTTTATATCCTCTCTACTTCGACCATCATCAGTTATTTGCTTCCCAAATAGCAAAACTCGTTTACTACTTTAAGTGTCTCATTTCCTAATCTAATTCCCTCCGCATCACCCGACTTAATTCGACTACATTCCATTATCCTCGTTTTGCTTTTGTTGATGTTCATCTTATACCCTCCTTTCAAGACACTGTCCATTCCGTTCAACTGCTCTTCCAAGTCCTTTGCTGTCTCTGAAAGAATTACAATGTCATCGGCGAACCTCAAAGTTTTTATTTCTTCTCCATAGAATTTAATGCCTACTCCGAACTTTTCTTTTGTTTCCTTTACTGCTTGCTCGATGTACAGATTGAATAACATCGAGGAGAGGCTACAACCCTGTCTCACTCCCATTCCAACCACTGCTTCCCTTTCGTGTCCCTCGTCTCTTATAACTGCCATCTGCTTTCTGTACAAATTGTAAATAGCCTTTCGCTCCCTGTATTTTACCCCTGCCACCTTCAGAATTTGAAAGTGAGTAGTCCAGTTAACATTGTCAAAAGCTTTCTCTAAGTCTACGTAGGTTTGCGTTTCCTTAATCTTTCTTCTAAGATAAGTCGTAGGGTCAGTATTGCCTCACGTGTTCCAATATTTCTACGGAACCCAAACTGATCTTCCCCGAGGTCGACTTCTTCCAGTTTTTCCATTCATCTGTAAATAATTCACGTTAGTATTTTGCAACTGTGACATATTAAACTGATAATTCGGTAATTTTCGCATCTGTCAACACCTGCTTTCTTTGTGATTGGAATTATTATATTCTTCTTGAAGTCTGAGGGAATTTCGCCTGTCTCATACATCTTGCTCACCAGATGGTAGAGTTTTGTCAGGATTGGCTCTCCCAAGGCTGTCAGTAGTTCTAATGGAATGTTATCTACTCCCGGGGACTTGTTTCAACTTAGGTCTTTCAGTGCTCTGTCAAATTCTTCACGCAGTATCATATCTCCCATTTCATCTTCATCTACATCCTCTTCGATTTCCATAATATTGTCCTCATGAACATCGCCCCTGTATAGACCCTCTATATATTCCTTCCACCTTTCTGCTTTCCCTTCTTTGCTTAGAACTGGGTTTCCATCTGAGCTGTTGATGTTCATGCAAATGGTTCTCTTTTCTCCAAAGCTCTCTTTAATTTTCCTGTAGGCAGTATCTATCTTACCCCTCGTGAGATAAGCCTCTACATCCTTACATTTGTTCTCTAGCCATCCCTGCTTAGCCATGTTGCACTTTCTGTCGATCTCATTTTTGAGACGTTTGTATTCCTTTTTGACTGCTTCATTTACTGCATTTTTGTATTTTCTTCTTTCATCAATTAAATTCAGTATTTCTTTTGTTACCCAAGGATTTCTACCAGCATTCTTCTTTTTACCTACTTGATCCTCTGCTGCCTTCACTGTCTCATCCCTCAAAGCTACCCATTCTTCTTATACCGTATTTCTTGCCCCCCTCTGTCTTACCATTATATAATCTATCTGAAACCTTCTACTATCTCCAGGTTTTCTTCCATGTATACAACCTTCTTTCATGATTCTTGAACCAAGTGTTAGCTATGGTTAAGTTATGTTCTGTGCAAAATTCTACCAGGCGGCATTCTCTTTCATTTCTTAGCCCTAATCCATGTTTACCTACTACGTTTCCTTCTCTCCCTTTTCCTACTCTGGAATTCTAGTCACCCATGACTATTAAATTTTAGTCTCCCTTCACTACCTGAATAATTTCTTTTAGCTCATCATACATTTAATCAATTTCTTCATCATCTTCAGAGCTAGTTGGCATATAAATTTGTACTACTGTATTAGGTACGGGCTTCGTGTCTATCTTCGCCACAATAATGCGTTCACTATGCTGTTTGTAGTAGCTTACCCGCACTCCTATTTTTTTATCCATTATTAAACCTACTCCTGCATTACCCCTATTTGATTTTGTATTTATAACCCTGTATTCACCTGACCAAAAGTCTTGTTCCTCCTGCCACCGAACTTCACTAATTCCCACTATATCTAACTTTAACCTATCCATTTCCCTTTTTAACTTTTCTAACCTACCTGCCCGATTAAGAGATCTGACATTCCACACTCCGATCCGCAGAACGCCAGTTTTCTTTCTCCTGATAACGACGTCCTCTTGAGTAGGAGATTCGAATTGGGGACTATTTTACCTCTGGAATATTTTACCCAAGAGGACGCCATCATCATTTAACCATACAGTAAAGCTGCATGCCCTCGCGAAAAATTACGGCAGTAGTTTCCCCTTGCTTTCAGCCGTTCGCAGTACCACAACAGCAAGGCCGTTTTGGTTAGTGTTAGAAGGCCAGATCAGTCAATCATCCAGACTGTTGCCCCTGCAACTACTGAAAAGGCTGCTGCCCCTCTTCAGGAACCACACGTTTGTCTGGCCTCTCAACAGATACCCCTCCGTTGTGGTTGCACCTACGGTACGGCTATCCGTATCGTTGAGGCACGCAAGCCTCCCCACCAACAGCAAGGTCCATGGTTCATAGTTAAGAGGATATAAAACAAGAACTGCCTTTCTCCAAATAAATAAATAAAAAAATAAAAATAAAAATAAAAATAAAAAATATATATTTCTTAACGCTGAACATAAATTTATGTGTTGCTGGATGGTTATAAATAAGGTGCACCTACTCACAGAGGTCCAGTGTGGGCTTCAGTTAGCGTTTAGCAGCGAAATTCGCCAGCTTTTCTAATACGTTAATGCGATAACGATTTTGCTGGAAAAAATTTAGTGCCAAGTTTGGCTACCAGGTGTAAATCTGGAGCCGTGTAACATCTCGTCGGAATTTTCGGTGCTCATATTGATCAAACTGTGTAAGTTTGCTTTCTCACCTGTTTGATATTTTTGCCCACGTCGCATTCGTGATCCACTACATATTTCCATGTTTCGCTGTCGTACGATGTATACAACCGACACTGGGACTCTACATGTAGCAACACCCTGTGGAAGTTATATTCAGAACGTCTGGATTGTAGCCTTGGTCAGAAGTGCTATCTGGACAGAAGCTTTTTAAATATACACAATAATGCTGAAGGGTAGATTGGTTGAAGGGATAGTTAAGAAAGAAGCATTGAACTGAACTTGTTAGAAAACAGTTTTATGGCACAAATTTACTGAAACAAGGGATAGGTTGGTAGCGCACATGTAGAGGCACGAAGTAAACGTGAATTCCGTATTCGAAATTTGGAAGAAAAAAATTGAAGACCAAGATTTGACAATACCAAGTAGTTTCAAGTGGATGTAGGATACAGTAGCTTAGCTAGAGACGGGCAACTTACACGGAACAGACTGACGTGGAGAGCTGTATTAAACGACAACAAAAATTGTGTATTAACGTTTTGTCGATATTTATTATGGACATTCAGGTATTTCTACTTCATGAAAATATAAATTAGATGTAAAAAAGTTTGTTCTCGGGCCAGCGTAAATAACCAAACAAATGCGTAAATGGTGATTAGTATCGCCGTTCGAAAAATAACAAAAGGACAGCATTGCCTTGTGTTGAGATTAACTACATGTAATGACAGGCTAACTTGGCAGTAGACACCACTCTAAGGAATTACGTAGCTATCGAAGAAGTAGAAGATGTGAATTTGCCGGGCAGAGGAAGAAAACGATACAGGTTCTGTATATAATTTGTTGGACGTGGCGATTCATATTAAATCGTATTTTACTACTATTTATTACAAATGCTACGTTCTCTACCTTATTGCTTGTAGCTGTCATGAGCACTTCTCATGCTGAATTTGGAAATGGTGTATAGTTTCACCTTCCCGGGTACTATTAGACACCATGCCCCTAGCCATATATAAAAGAAACTTTGTCAGAGGTTTCAAGTACAGGTGTATTGACAGACGATTTAGATTAGGGAAACGCCGTATTCACTCCACAGATTCACTCCACAGATACTCCAATGTGTGTACCGAAGGATGTGGCAGTCTGGTTGTGATAATGTAAAAATGCTCGTTGAAAAGTAATGCCTCCGAATCTTCTAGGTAAAAAGCTTTTTAAACAACACAAACGTTATTGACATTCTACTCTTTCCAGAACGAAATTTCCACTCTGCAGCGGAGTGTGCGTTGATGTGAAACTTCTTGGCAGATTAAAACTGTGTACCGAACCGAGACTCGAACAAAAGAGCTCTGCCTTTCGAAGGCAAGTGCTCTACCGACTTTTTTTTTCGTTCTATTTGTTCGGGGTGGACGTCCCATGACGCTTGCTCAAGTTCACCGTTGAGCCATTAACTCAGTTTTTTTTTTTATTTTTATTTTATTTTTTTATTACAGAGGGCAGCTAACCCTCTGATCGAACACGCTGAGCAACCGCGCCGGCTACCGACTGAGTTACGCCACACACGAATCACAGCCCGTCCTCACAGCTTTAATTCCGCCACTACTTCGTCTCGTATCGTCCAAACTTCACAGAAGCTCTCCCACGAATTTGTGAGTGCGGGTCGTGAGCCGTGCTTGGTTGGATCAGTCGGCAGAGCAAAGGTTCCGAGTTAGAGTCTCGGTCTGACACGCAGTTTTAATTTGCAATTAAGTTTCAAGTTTCATTCTACACTTTTATTCTTCACGTCTACGTATTTATTTCTCGACGTAATGCCGAGCTCTTCGAATTCGGAACTAGGTGACACCTATTTTTTCTCATGCGCCGAGATAGTTACGTTACACAGCCTTGTTATACGCTACAATTCTAATCCTTCTAGCAGCAGAATGAAGCGAGTGTCAGTTACAATTGAAGAGAAGCAGCTTGAAAGATGTTGATGAGCCACTTCAAGCACAAAGATGTCATACGATAGCGGAATTTGTATTGAAATTCGCAGAAATCTTGCTAAATTTCAGAATGTTTTTCTGATCATGTACCGTGTGTGAAAAAATTGCACAATGCGATTCACATCTCAAGTTTTATCTGCAATACACGCCACTCTTGCTGCTGTTTAAATATACCTTTTTTATGGTTTTAATTCACTTTGAAACTTAATTTCCAGGTGACGTTATTTTCGAATGCCGTACGCCTTATTTCACTTTCTTACAAAGTTCCTGGAGCCCATTTGAAAAATTGCTCGTTGTTGTTTACCAAGGGAGTTCCCCTAATTTTCAGTGATTTAGTACAAATGACGTTGTACAAGATAAAAGTATTACATTCATTCTGGAAGAGACTTTAATTACACCCGCAAGACCGGTTTTTGATATAGCGTGGCAGATTCTCAAGATAGGTATTTAAGTTCATCAAATTAAAGACGACTGCTTGGGTTCCCAGGGCTTCCCCGGGAAAATACAGAAGTATGGTGCCACGACGTCACCAGGTCACTCAAGGGAAACAACGAAGTGTTCTCTGTATGTACATCTCTCCAGAGATAGTTGCAGGACTCTGCCGTTCGCTGCAGGATGTTAAACCAAACACCTTTCAGCTGTCTAGTTTCCAAATTATTTTTATTTTATTTGGCTACCAGTTTCGTCGATTTAGTACGCCATCTTCAAGCCCCTTCCCGACGTATTGGAAGATTCCATCTCGGACCGGTCAAAACTTGCACCAACATTCAAATACTGGTATCTGTAGATTTCTGCTTGCTATAGCCATCACTTCAACCATCATCTTCCGACTGTTAGATAAACATTGAATGTTGATCCGAGGTGGAATCTTCCTACACGTCAGTCACGGGCCTGAAGATGGCGCACTAAATCGCCGAAACTGGTAGCCAAAAAAAATAAAAATAAATTTGGAAATTAAACGACTGAAAGGTGTTTGATTTGACATCCTGGAATAAAATGTTTGTGACTTCAGATAGCATTTTGTTATGTGTCCTAAAGTAAGCAGTTTCGTGTATAGTAACCACATCCATAGTAAGTAGAACTTTACTTTTCTGTTTGGTGAAACTGCAGTACGACGTAGAACGAAACTTCCATAAGTAAAAACAAAAATTCTGATTGCAAACTTAATGGTTTAGTCGATAGAAAAGATTTTATCTGGTGTAATTACTTTCTCAGCATCTGAGCTATACAAATGCTCGTCTCCTTCTTGCAGTAATCTGAACATTACTAGAAAGTCAGTGACCGAGAGCAAACCACACCCTATTGGCGGATTCCGAGATGGTTAAAATTCTACTCTTGTCATGATACTGAAGATCTAGGGTAATAATATTCTTTCGACACAGCCTCAATTTCCCATACCGCTTCCTTCTATCCCTCTGATCTGTTAGTAGAAGTTGACATGGATCTAACGAGAGGGTATGTAGATTCTTGCGATTAATTAACTGTAAATAGTGATGTACAGAGGGTATATAATTATGCACTGGCTTATTTCTTACACTGTAATGACCAGATTTGGAGTTCTACACTTTCTATAACGTTGTGAGGCCAAGCTAATGAAGTTTTACCTCTTGTTTCGGCTCCAGGCGGAATGGAAAGGTAGTTAATTTTCTGCTTTATTTCATTGCTAATAAAGTTGAAAGTGCCACTCTTAATTTTGTCTTTCCGCAGTTGCCCTTTAAACAACAGGATTTGTAGAAAAGTGCCTCTAGAAGTTATATTCCTTCACCTTTCACCACACAACAAGCAAACAAGTTTACTCTTGTACATGATAAATATATAGCCTCCGCCCATTTTTCATAGAACTGGCAACGTTCAGCATCTACTTTTCTCTTCTGAATGCCAAATATCTTGCGAATAATTAGATAAGATGAAATTAATGTTCCGTTCCATAGATTCGTGCTGAGGAGATCCTCGTGGATGTGGAACTTGTCAATATATTTTTTAAGCTGAATTAAAAAACCTAATAGTATGAATATATAAAATACATCACTTGTTTCTATTAAAAAATTCGTCAATGGAGTAGAAGGAGTTGGCTATTTAGTAAGTCTTTCAGGCTCCTTTTAAACTGATCTTTATTTGTAACTAAATTTTTTGTATTTGCTGGCAAATTATTGAAGATGAGTGTTCCTGGGTAGTGGACACCTTTCTGAACTAAAGTGAGTGTTTTTAAGTCCTTGTGCAGATAATTTTTGTTCCTAGTATTGTGTGTATGAACTGAGCTGTTTGGTGGAAAACGAGATATATTGTTTAGGACAAATTTCATTAAGGAGTAAATATACTGAGAGGCAGTAGTTAGTATACCCAGTTCTTTGAAGAGGTTTCTACAGGACGTCCGTGAATTTACTCCACAAATAATACGTATCACACGCTTTTGGACTCTGAAAACTTTTGTTTCACTTGAAGAGTTACCCCAAAATATTATACCATATGACATTATGGAATGAAAGTAGGCAAAGTATGCAAGTATTTTCATTTTTATGTCGCCTATGTCAGCTAACACTGGAATCTTAGCAGAGATGCACGTAAACACTTGCGCGTAATTAACATACAACTAGCACTGAACTTTAGGTGTGAGCCAATAACAGATAACTAATTTCTTCACCAAGCTATGGATCCGGTTTGTGTTATTTAAACAGGCGCATTTCGTTAGGAATCGCCGTATCATTGTGAAGCACAGATGTGGGCAGTAAGCAATAAATAAGGAGTGTTTGTGTGTGTGTGTGTGTGTGTGTGTGTGTGTGTGTGTGTGTGTGTGGGTGGGTGGGTGGTTTGTCAGCACTGATCCAGAGGCGAAAATACTTTTCCCCTTCCCCCTTCTAGAGTGAGCTGTTTCTCCCATTCACCGCACGCACATGAGCACGTGAGCTACAACTTCGCGCGCAGACTGGAAACGTGTTTCCTTTAGTTGTTCAAATCCAGCAGCGGTGAAATGGTACTACACATGCGCGGAGTATGAAAATTTCACTGATCTGTGACATGAGCAGCGAGCCCGAGGGAAACCGAGCTTCGCCAGAAATATCCGAAATTGTGTCCTGGAGGGATACAATGCGAGCACATCGCTTTCTCTCTCATGAATTTCTTCTTAGGGCAGCCGGATGGGATGCTGCTGACATCTCTGTATTCTGGATGAATCTAAACAGGAAGTACACAATAACAATTGTGGGTACCACTGGAAGATACATAGACCAGTATCTCCTCAGAACGATTCCAACACCTGTTTGAGTCTATTCCTCGGTACATCACTGCACTTCAGACGACTTGCGGGGGAAATAGTGGAGGAACTTCATATTAACAATAGATCCAGTGCCTTCCTACGGCTTTTGGCCTCTCAGTGTACTCGTATATCTGAGGGGGTTACGAATCCTGACGATAATGTATCACTTTATGTGTAAAATCACGTTCTAAGCGTTGAAGGAAGCCTAGATGACTAAAAGTCAGCAACTAATGCACTGTTAGATTGAAACAATTGTTGTCTAGTTGCAAATCTAAATTTATCCAGTTGTTGCACAAAATTATTGTGGATCTTATTCTTTCGCAGGTCTGACGAGAGAGAGAGCGTTCGTCAGCGGCATTAATACTTCACCTCTGTTGAACGATGACCGCAACGAAGTGGACATCTTGCTAGACTTTGTGGGAGAGCCTCCTCTCCCGCCCACCTCCGTGTACACTAAGGCATTCAGCAGTGCGACAAGCTCGACAACATCGACCTCTGTAGACCGGCCGAGCCGCCCTCAAGCTGATCGCAGTCTCGTTGGTTCGATGGCCTCAAAGACACATCCGCAAGATCACTCAAAAGCCGGTAAGAGTAGAAGACTGTCGACAGACGCTGTTGTGGACAACGTCCTGCAAGCGTATAAAAGAGTTCTCGACAAGACTGTACGGGGCTCGCTTCAGTGCAAAAACGGCACCACCTTGCTACTTAGAGCTTTGTGTGCGCTCTGGGCTCGGCAAGTTGTGGACAGTGTACGCCATTGTAGCGCACCTCCTTCCACAAGGAAAAGTTTAGCGAATTACATCGTGAAGAACGTTTTGTCCGAGGAGCACCTGTTTGTCCCAGACAACGACTGGTCTGAGCATCTCGAAGACGTCCTGTGCACCTGCTACTATGCCATAGTGAAAACGGTCACAGACACCACCCGCTGCCACGAGTGCGAAGTAATTATTGACGAAATTGTTTTTGCATTTCTAGTAGAAGACCTGCTGACAGACATTCTGAGTTCTGAACAAAAAACATACGTCACTGACGCAGTCGCAAGGCTGTTGGACCTGAGTGGGATTTCGAACAAGAAGCAGAGTGTCTGGGAAGCTTTGTCTACTGGAAAGCAAAACCTGCGCGTTAGCAAAAAGATTCATATTGACGGTAAAAAAACATCGGAACAAAGTCTACATTCAGAAAGGTCATTTGTGGCTGCCATTTTCGGCGATACGGTGATTAATGGTGGTGAGAAGTCGAGGTGGGAGCGAAGTCCCAGTCATATTGTCAGCAAAGGGAATGAAAAACGTTCCATTCCTTTTGATTATGAAGGTGAGTGGAATAAGCAAACAGTTGTTGTACAAGGTGCCAAATCAAATTTCGTCAGTTGTTGTGTAGTATTAATATGGATATTCTTCTTTCGCAGAGTTCCTTCCGTTTGGGGAGTCAAGGCTACCAACACACTTTTATGAGTATGAAGCTGAAATTTCTCATGAGTCTTTCGATTTGGAAAAAAATGGAAAGCAAAGCTCTTTAGAACAGAGTTACCGATCGTTAGAAACAGCTGGCGGCGCCCATATCGAAGAATATTCAGTTGAAGACTCTGAAGATCTCCTGTCAACGGAACGTGAGTATTTCGATCAGCCCGTTTCACCTGTGAGGTACGATGTGACGTTCACGTCTGCCGATTATCAAGAGTTGACAATGATAATCTGGATGAGTCCCAGCGAAGACGAAGACAGAAGAGCATTGAAATGGAGAAAAAAGCGTTACCAGCCCCAATTAACGGAAAAGAAATCCGAAATTGACCATGAATCTCGCACGAAGGAGATGAAAATGTTGAAGGGTCACAAGACTAACGACGGCAGCAATTTTAGATTTTCATTAAACCAGGAACCAAAGGGACAGAATAAAAATAAGAGCTCACTGAAGGAAGGAAAGTATGATGAGGGTGACAGCAAAAACGTCCATGTCAATTTGTTCACTGACTTGGAAGGGTCACCTTTTGTCAGAGCCTTAGGAAGATGGACACAATTTCCGGAGACGATAAAGGCCTCAGGTCGGGTTGCAAGTACTCTCGGATCAAAGACGGACACACCACACGTTAACAACACGAACAGTAGCAGTGCAAGCAAATTACCCTCGAGCGAAGGTAATCAGCGTACAGCAAAAACTGCAAGACCAGGTGACCCACGTTCGAACCTCATAAGAAAGAGTAGGCAAGCAGCCTTGCACAAAATTGCACTTCTGGACATTTTTAACGAGTTGGGAAAGAAGGGCAATGTTTCCCAAGGAAACGAAGAAACAGGGAACGAACAGGGAGCAAGTTGGTCAGCGCCCCCGGGCACGAACAGGACATCTGAAGAGCACGACGCTGGAGACCAGTACGAAACGTTTCTGGGCGGCCTCGTGGGCGCTGTCGTGGATTTCCTCTCTAAAATACCGAAAAATATTGCGGATTTGGGATTGTAAATCAAGTCAAAATTCGAGATGTGCGGCAAACCATGTGATTTAGGCGTTTAGATATAAGTAGAATTTACAAATAGTGAACGAAAAGACTGTGCTATCAGTCTATGCATTTGACATTTACTCAGCTGGCAATAAAACTCGTTCCATAAAAGCAGAAAAGTGTACCTCACAGTCATCGACCTCGTACATGACACCTATACAGTACAGGGAAAACAGTATGATCACCGCCCACCATAGGATTGAACATCGCCCGGTTGTGTTGCGCGTAGGTGACATGGTAAGAGATGCACGTAAGCAGAGCTGATACCCATTAAGAACCATTCTAGTGAAGATGTGGGCTGCAAAGTGTGGAGTACAGTGATGTAGGCGACGTTAATAAAGGGCAGATCGTTAGGTCTCGGCGCCTGGGAAAGAGCATCTCAGAAAGGGCGAGGCAGGTTGGCGTGAGGCATGACAGAGTCGTGAGCATCTGTAGAAACTGGCTGATGGGCGGCGAAACAACAGGTATGCGACGGGGTGTTAGGCGCCAACGCCTCGTCAAAGAAAGTAGTCGGAGGCTTGCCTGCTAGTTAGAGCAAGATGAGCAACTACCTGTGACAGCTCTGTCGACAGAGTATAACGCTGGTATTTGCAAAACTGTTTCGGAACACACTGTTTAGTTAACATTGTTGAACATGGGGCTCCGCAGCATTACTAACCAACGTGTTCTCACGTTAACCCACTACATGTTCAGTTACGATTGCAACGGGCGCAGTATAATAGAAACTGGACCACGGATAAATAGGAACGAGTCACCTGGTCGGATGAATCACGTTTGTTGTTACACCAGGTAGATGATCGTTTACGGATACGCTGTCGTCTTGAAAACGGTTCCTCGGTACATACACTGCCAGTGAGATCAGTGTCGTGCTATAGGGACACTCATCTCGGCTTCCATGGGACCTGTGGCAGTACCATGACATCATCCTTTACCCGAAGACGATGTCTCCTTCCACTGGGATAACTGCCCATGTTACAATGCCAGAATCGTCTAACTTTGGTTTGAGGATCAAAATAGTGATCTCACGTTGACCTGTTTGCCATGAAATTCAGCTGACCTGAAACGTATCTGGTGGCATCTACATGTACACAAACCGACAGCCCTTACTTTATCGGAATTGTGTGATCGGTGCGAAGACATTTGGTACCACAAACCTACGGACATTTTTTAAGGATTTGTAGATCCATGTCACACGGAATGGTTGCTGTATTTCATTCCAGAGATGGACCAACAAGTAATTAAGGAGTTGGTTACGTAGTTTTGGCTCATCTTTGTAGATGGAGAACCGAAATAGTCGTCCACAGCGAATACGTAGTTACGGGAAGGAAATGTCACATCTGATCTGAATTCAGAAAAATCTGAATGTAACTTAGGACATCGTGGTCGTTAGAGACACACCTCTAAGTTATCTGGATAATGATCGTGAACGTCTTAAAGGAAACATCACGACATTCACGTGAAGTGCCCACAAAAATTTACAGTACGATGACCAGGAGGAGTTTGGACTCCTACCCTCATAAAGAAAAATCTTGTAGCGTAACAACCGCCCAACCACTTCCAGTACATCACAAGGAACGTTCAAACTGACAGTCCTACTGAAAGACTTGTCCTCCAATCGACAGTTATTTGGAGAGTCTAAAAACATGACACTAAACTAAGCAATTTGTTTTAACGATTTAGTACCGCCTAAACAAATGATTGAGCTACATTACTAATAACACTAACAACAAAATTCAAAGACATCTGACAAAATCTTTTTCTCATTTAAAGCCAGTGTAGGGACATATATTTTTTTTTTTTTTTTTTTTTTTTTTAAGTAGAAATACGTTCGGCTCCACTTTTCTTGCATGGTCTTCCATGCTATCAGGAAAATTGTAGACACCTATCCACGATTGTGAAATTTTAAGAAGTTCGCCTCTTGAAAATTAATGAAAATAAATGCAGCTAAACTCTGTAGACTTACATTTGTACGAAATTTTACAGCCGTAGTTATTATACAATGATTTCTCTAAAGGGTTAATTCCATGTTCACAAAGCAATCCGATTCACGTAATTTTTGAAATCATCTCAGGAAAGAGAGAATTTCGAATATTTACATAAGCTGTCAACAACTGATCACATATTCAAAATTCCGTCTAGACAGATAGACTCTGACATAACGTCCCACAAAACGTTTAATTTTGTGCACTCTGGGTTTAAATCTGTTAGTCGCTTTTCTTTTTAGTATAACATTACAGCAAACATTGTTAATTAAACGCTCTGGTACATACTATCATTTACAATCAATTCAAGAGAGTTTGTTCTTTTATTTTGTTTTCAGTTTTCATCCCAGCAATTTTCTATCCTTTATAATGCGAGTTTACGGTGTACAGCTCTTACTTGTTTTTGACTGACTACTTGACAACATTGAACCAGTTTCCCGGCACCTTTAGCTTATAACCTGCTCATGTAGCGTAGCGCATACTGGGTTTCCTTTCTTGTATAAGTTATATGAACGACGAAAGAAATTCGTAACTGGTAATTTATTGTATGTCACTTTCGTACTTGGGTTGCTGCTTGTGTTTATCAATACTCTGGTTCCCCCATCTGTCTCCACAGTACAGCATACAAATAAATATCATCCCACCTTTATAGCCTTCTGATACATACTGAACAAAGCGATCGTCTCTTGGTGATATATTTGAGCCATTGTTGTTGAACATAATGAAATTCCTACGTTTAATTTTATAATTTACTTACTTTGGTTAATTACGTCTCGTAGATGATGCTCACAAAAATCATAACATGAAATTTAGTTTGACTTAATGACTCCCAAAAGTGAAGGAGGTAACGAAATGAAACTTCACAGTTATAGAGGATATGTGATGTTATTTCAGGGATTACAAAATCGAGTCTTATTTATAATGAAACTGGCAGTACGAGACCACTTGTGAATATTTCAATTCCTTCTGGAATGGATTTATGCCCTAATTCGGTTGTGAAGGGCGTCATGAAGTCTTTGTAGCATCTCCTGAGGCAAACTAGCCCACAACTGTTGTATCTGGTTCTTGATGTAATCGACACTGGCATGGGGATGCAGTTGCGGTCCGAGATGCTCCTACACATGTCCAACCCATGACAAATTTTGGAATTTTGCTGGCCACAGGAGCAAATATCACGCAGATGGACCACAGAAGCATTTGCCATATGTGAACGAGCGTTGTCCTGTTGAAAAATGGCACCACGATACTCTAAACACCATGTGATGCAAAATCATCACCAGTCCTTGTTTCCCGGTCACAACACCACTCCAGACAAAGCCATTTGTGTTGTAGTGTTAATCGCAGCCTGTGCATGAGATGGTAAGTCCCTTATCTGGCTATTGGTGTCCTTCCACCAATGGCACGGGATAACACTGAATGTTGCAAGGGATTCATTACTTGTTCTCAGTTGGCATGCAGAGATGTGAATGTGTTACTGTGTGCCTGGTGCACAATATGGCATCTTCCTTTGCCGTGGTCATAAGTGGTCGAACGGAATCTTGACGACGAGCGTAAGAGAGTGAGGCCAAATGGCAATCTAATCTCAAGGCTATCTCCCACATCTCTTGGGCGGTTGTATGTAATACATTCAAGGTCAGCTTGTAACTTGATACCTATCAGGTGTCAAGATAAGCTCCCCACATCTGAGTGGCACATGAAAATGGTGGGAAAATAAAGGTCACTGTGCTGATTATGGCCCCGAAGCTATGGACTCTCTCCTCTCAATGTTTTAGGCCAATAAGACGACTTAAAAACGGTGGGTAAACAGTTCCGCTCCCTTCCATTTTCTCTCTCTAGGCGAACAGAATTACTTTAAAATGGCGGGAAAATCAAGTTCCCTTGTTCCTCTTCTCAATCGTCCAATTTCTCTGAGTTCCGTCGTTTATAATATCTACTCTGTACTGGAAAAATGATGATCATGAAGTACCGTCAAGCATCAGCAACCACCAGTCGACAGGAGAAAAATCATAACAAGACTTTCACATTCAAATGCAAGAATTAGTTCAGCTGTCAGGCTCATTATTAATAATTCATAAATATTCTATGTGTTTTTTGTGAATACTTGTTTTTCTTTTTCCCAACAGCGAAACAACTCCCAACACTCTCTGATGTAGTGGAGCAGGGCTCAGCACTAGCTGAAATGATTGACCAGGGCATGCAGGTGTATGAGTTTCTGTTCTCTACACCACTGCAGCATACCACAGTCAACCTACTGATTTATCAGATCTTTTTTTCAAGTATCTTGTGCCACAACAGGAGTTAATACTTCAACTACGGGATCAGGCAATGCAGATGGCCTATTTGCCCCAGCAGCTGCAGTACACAATGATGGGCTATCCGAGGTTCATCGAACTGCTGAGCTCCTGTTAAGAGGCTCCAAATTACTGTTCTTTGCCAACACTTGTCATGTGACTGCAGGCAGACTGAAATGGAGGAATCTAGTCTTAGCACCTGGAATAGACTTTAAAGTTCGAGTAGATGTAGAGAATGTTGAACACATTGGTGCTAAAATTCAGTATACCTGGTATGAGCGGGGCTGTTTATGGAGCATGACGCAGAATATTGATAAGATGATGACCAAATAAGTGTACTACTGAAAGTTACTAAGTCAAAAAACGAATTGCGCTAGTAAAAATCTAAACTGTAAAAATTTGCACTTTTTGTATGATACGATGCAGTTCTAAGCTAAACAGGACTGCAGACAGACCATCGCCCTGTTTCACTCCATCCTCAAACTGCCTGCTCATTCTGTTATTCGCTTTTACTTTTGCTTTTGTATCAGTCTTTGTTAGCTCGATTAACCTCTTCAGTTTATCACAGATGCCCAATTATTTCAGTCCTTTATACGATTCTGGTCTCTTAATACTTCCAGAAGCTTGTTTAAAGTCAGTGAACAGGAAGTTGAGATCTATATCATATTCATAAAAATTTTCCATTATTTGTCTAACAACAAACAACTGGTCAGATGTACCTCTGTTTGGTCAGAATCCGCATTGGTATTCTCCGAGTATCTTTTTGGAGCACTTTTATATTCTTTTGTTGAGCACTCCAGAGAAAATCTTATATACTATATTCAGTACTGTTATACCTCTATAGTTTTCACAATTGAGCTTTTCTCCTTTCTTATATATTGGGCATATTTTTCCAGTATTCCACACCTCCAGCGTGCTTTCATTTACCCATATGTTGTTTATTAGTCTAAATATTTCACATCTTTGAGGTTGCCCCCTGATTTTATTAGCTCTGACACGATCCCGTCTTCGTTGGGTGCACAGTTATTTTTTAGTTTATTTATCACTGTTTCCACATCCAGCATTGTTACGTTTTGTGCCTCATCCCTTTCAGTTTCTCTTGTATCTGTGTTGTCTTCCTGTTCCTGTGTACCTCTTGGGCCCTGATCTGAGTTTTGTAGAGCATATCTTCAAAGTATTTTGCCCACTCCTGCAATATTTCTTGTTCATCTCTTATTGTCTCGCCATTCCTGTTGTTTCATTCATTTTGTTTCGGTTGAAAATTTTTTCTCATCTTTTCATGTCATGATAGAATTTATTCGTTTCATTCTGTACTTTTAATTCTTCTATCTCTTTAAACTTTGATTTCAGCTGTTCCTTTTTCTTTTTCTTGCATAGTCTTTGGGCATTGGATCTTAATTCTTTGTATACCTCCACGTTTCTTCTTGTTTCTCTGTGTATCATTCTCAATCTTGCTGCATTTTTACGTTCTACTACTAGCCTGCATTCATCAACAAACCACTCATTTCTTGCATTTCTTCTCATCCGAACTATGTCTTCTACTGCCTGTTGTAATAACTGAATGTCTCATAATGATTGAAAAAGACTTGCAATTTGAACTCATAAGAGAGACAGACAGTAAATGTTAAATTTTGTTAGGTCGGTGGAAAGCGAGACTGATATTGTTGATGAAACTTAGAAAATGTAACTACTTTTGTTACCATTTTGAGTTAGAGAATTGTTAATCACTTAAATCAGTTTTTCTGACAAATTGCAGTATGTAAATCATTTCAACATTGTTATATAATTTTGTAAATTTATCAATATATCGTGTAATTCTTGCTTTTATACTTTCAGCATTGCTTGTTTCCATATTGTTGATTGTGATGTATGTGTAGATCATCCATTGTGTTTCTGGTAATGGTCACTGACACCTGAAAGCAGTTTACATTATAGTGAAATAACATTTTTCTATTACTGCTGTGTTACATATCATGATTAATAAAATACTTTTATGATGTATATATGCAGACTGAAGTGACAAGTGAATGGCTATGACTGGGAACAAATTTTCATTCATCGCTTCAGTCTGCACATATACAACATAGATCTTTCAGACCTGAAAAAGTATTAATTAAAGGACTTCTGGTAGTGAATTATTATGAAGTGTTCAGTGTGATGTTAATTAACTTTCATACCTTTTATAAGGACTTGCATTTTCAGCTGAGCTCTTGGGCGTACTCTGCTTGTTACCATGTATATAAATTTCAGTAATTGTTTCTTAAATTCACATTTCATTCAGAATAATGAGTTTCATTACTTTACTCAAACATGGGTAGGAAAAAATATAATTTCATGAAACAACTTCATTTTTGTTAAGTACCAGCTCCAAATTAATAACATACCCGTTAACTATTCCAAATCAATTAATACAAATACAAATTTTTACAGTTTCGATTTTTACTAACGCAATTCGTTTTGTTGACACAGTAACTTTCCGCAGTACACTTATTTTCACTCTACTGGTACAAAATTCTTTCGAATAATCCCTTTGCTAAAAATAACAGAACATTACATACACATGTGATTCACGTCCAATGAGTGTGGATAGATTACAATGTGCAAACGTGAATATGTATAAAACAGAAATAAAAACGACATAACAGACAATGCATCTTAGCCCAGAGGGTTCAGTATGAGCACTATTAAGCTTCTCAGGGAGCCAAGTTTTGGATATGAATTTCTGTAAAATTTGCAAACAAGCATGGCCAGTATATATGTTACTGGTTAGAATGATTTATGTTGAGTGCAGTACCACAGTGAATCCTTTTCTCAATGACATATTAATTCAAACAATCTGCAGGTTTTTCTCTACACTGAAACCGAGATATAAACTCACTGAAGTACCAAGCAACCCATATACCTACCAGTGACTGCCTGCACATTGGACCATCCCAAGCTTCATATTATCGGTCAGGACAGAATCTAATCAATTTTTGAGGAGAGGAAATCGTGATCTAAACATAGATTACATATGACGTAGCGTGGGTGCAAGGAATAAAACCAATGCACACATATGTCAGTACACTCCATTCCAGGTGAAGCACACCATGTTAACATGGGAAAATTACAAGTTAATTACACTGATAGAATTGAAAACGTGAAATAGTTCACTTGATATAACAGCTAGAGTTCAGTGTTTCTCCCACAAACCTTTTGCTTCAGAAATACCTAACTTGAATATATAGTTCGATACACAACATACAGACAGACTATTCAGCTAGAAATATCTTCATTCATTATGCTGGAGTTGTAGGAAGGGCAATCTGAAAAGGATTCCAGCATATTTGACAGTTTTAAACGAACCAATGTTAAAGTGTACTTGAATTCTGAATTTTAACAATTGATAATTTGTAGCTTGAATGGGGTAATAATGTTCTTGGCCTTGGCCTATGGCAGGTATGCAAGATTTCGCTTTTTTTACAATGAGAGCAATGAATGTGGGTGCATGGTGGTAACAGACATTCACATAGAATTCGAAAATTCAGATACATTCACGTAGGCACTGGAGCATACTCCTTTTGGTTACATGAACATATGATCAATTATTCTACATTCACTGAAACTTTGCATGAAATTGCATAAATTAACAAGTGTAGTGCCACATCTATTGCATATCATGATGAAACCTAAGAGTGAAAACATCATCATAGTGACACAGGCCTTCTACAATAACTGTGCACTATTTGTTTTTTAAGGATATCAACTTCATGGAATTCACAAAAGTTGGACATGAAATAAGGGTGTTTTCCACAAATGTAGAATCGCCGCAGGCCGCCGTGGCCGAGCAGTTCTAGGCACTTCAGTCCGGAACCGCGCGACTGCTACGATTGCAGGTTCGAATCCTGCCTTGGGCATGGATGTGTGTGATGTCCTTAGGTCAGTTAGGTTTAAGTAGTTCTAAGTTCTAGGGGACTGATGACCTCAGATGTTAAGTCCCGTAGTTCTCACAGCCATTTGAACCATTTTTGTAGAGTCGCCAAACCATTCAGATATATGGAGGGTGCCAAGATTGGAAAAACTGCATCATGGTTAGCCTGATTTCACCTTGGATTTCACCTGTGATGATCATGGAATGCCTGACAAAAGTAAGTGATATCGCTCTGAATATTTGACCATTTAGATACTACTGTATTCATAAAAGTCATAGAGAACGATTTGCGGATGCATGAGATTTACAAGAATTATTCTGTTCATGATCTGGAATCGTACATGGAGCAGTGGTGATCTGGCTGAGGAGTGGAAAGCTACTGGGACCACAGAATGAACTCTGCTAGAACAGTAATTTATTATCATTGTCAACGATAAAATCCGCTGCAGCTGCAAAAATTATTTATTTCCAAACAGGAAAGTCCTACCCAGTTTCAGGGCATATGTCCAAACTTCAGTTGCATATTAAATATGAATCAACAAGGATACATAACTAAGGTTAAATAGGTTAAAATATGTTAAAATAGTGAATCCCTGACATATAGCATGCAAGAGAATATTTTCTTCAAACTTAGATCTGCCAGAAAGCCTCTCACAGAGGAGGACAATGATCCAAGCAGACAGTGCGCCACACAAGGATCTGCATGAAGACAAATGGATGGTCTTTCGAACGTAGTGCTTCATAGACACCCTTACGATCAGCGTGCCCACAACCCAAAGTTGTTTTCAGTCTGCATACCACGCATCAGGGATGCACTATTTTCAGATATTTTAATCTGTTTTGACCTTAGTTATGCATCCTTGTGGACTCACATTTTAATGTGGATGTGAAGATGGGATGCATATCGTGAAACCGAGTAGTGCGTTCCTTTTCAGAAATAATTAATTTTTAGAAGTGTTGTAGATTTTATCATTAACAATAAATAACAACTGTAGACGTCCCATGGAAAGAAATGTGTGTAGAAATTTATGAACCAAAACATTAAAGTTTTTGCAGTGAAAAGTACAGAGTTAAACATAACCTCTGAGATGCATGAAAATTAGCTGATGATTGATAATGACACAGGTTGCCCTATGTTGGAGTATAAAAATTAAATTATCAAATAATTCTAGTACTAAACAGTTGCTACAAAATTATTGTCATACAGTATTTCTCATTAACAGATCATTTAAGGACATCAACTGACTACACTTGGCAACTGCACAAATGACTCAAGATCCAAATATAACTGTGTCTCATGAGGGAAAAAAAGGATTTAATGTTTTAAGTACCTGCAGTACAAATGTTTAACAAAGAGTTACAGGTCAGTACCAATCTAAATTATAACTGACAAACGGCTTAAGGCCGAGAATTAACTGTCTACCACATTGACGCCATTTCAAGTAATACAATTTTACTACAATTTCTACTGAAGAACACGTTTCCTCAGCAATAAGAGCACTTAACCAGTAACACCTACCAAACTCAACTGAACGAAATTACACTTCAAAGAACCTTAATAGCATTTACGACGGATACTGGGATAACAGAATTAGTGGCCAGTGGCCATGTAACAACTTTACAGTTGGAGAAGACTTTTCAGGATTTACAGGAACTAGTAACTATTTTGGAGAAGTTTAATTTTAAATACAGAGAGCCTTACAGTGGAAAGGCCAAGAAAAACTTTAAATTAAGGTTTAATTTAAACTTATACTGAAGTCATTCTCTAGATGGTGTCACTTAAGTTTATTCAGACAGGATTTGTTAGAATGAAGTCGCATTATATCCTCAACAACTGACGTACAAAACACCAAAGCAAGCAAGCCCTTGATATCAGATGTTACAGAAAAATAAACAATGGATATAGCTGACTAAATATACACATGCAATCAACAAAACATGGTAGGCTGCAATGACAAATAAACAAATGACAAACACACATGTGACTAACATAGATGATAGCAAATGACAGGTAATATGAACTTCTTGCAACCATTCCCACAGGTGCATTACAAAATCATTTTGTGGATGCCCCCATATCGACCAAAGCATACAATGGAGCTCTTGATACACAATGAATTAAATAATGGCTACTTTGTCCTATAACACACACATATAGGCAGAATTAAACACTCGTCTTGTTAGATATGAAACAAATGCATCAGGTAAATTTGACAAGCACCGAAGACTTAAGTAGTATTCTGATGAAACACAGGAGGCCAAAGAATAATCGAGACTGGCAAGAAATAAGCGTTGACCACGATTTTACTCTAATGCTAAAAGCATCAATGAGTTACAGGCTGATGAACATTGAGTAGACACTATTTTCATTAATCACAAGACACTTAATAATATGTGAGGAAGGTAGTTCACGGATAATCTTAACAGTAAGTACCTTGAGCATTAATTTAATAAAATACAAGACACTTTAAAGAAGGTTATCAAGTATGACAAAAAACAAATCAAAGCAAGTAAACTATAGAATGATATGAAAGAAAGCGAATCTTCTGTGTACAAAAAACCAGCCACACTACACAGTAACGTGCTGAGTGGATAACAAATTTGAAATTTATTATATACGTTCACCGAAAACTCCGAATACCTGTCCAGAAAGCTGGCCACATAGAGTCAGTAGCAAAAAACAAACGAGTGCTTTTGGCTCTCTGTATTACACAGAGGGAATGACACAATAGCAAGTATGCCCGAAAGAAACTAGGATGCAATAGTTCACACGTAGTCTGAGATCAAAGTTACTAATCATTTCCAAAAGGCCCCATCGTACAGTCCACAATATGATAATGCAACATTTTTCTGAGCACACTTGCTTCCTTCAGTGGTAGAGATTCTGGTACATAAACTCCAACTGGCGTGTTGGCGCCAGCCACACTCCACAAGCCAAACCTTCAGCTTCCAGCTATGTTCAACCCAACAGAGCATTCACACAAAACACAGAACTCCAACTGCTCTCTACAGCCAGCAAGTCACTTTCCCATAGCTAAGCGAGCACGGTCCTATATCCGCATCGGCCACCACTTACACACACCTTCTCATGCCCAGGTGGAGACGAACACAGTATGAATGCAATCGATACTAGAGCAACAAGGATGTTGCATCCTACGTCACATTCATATGTGCATCTATTCGACAGCTCATGCATATGTATGAACAAGAAAATGTGGTTTTATGTGAGCTTCTGATAATACATAATTACTTCTAAGTTAGACTACAATGAAGTTAGATTTTTTAAGGAAAACTATTGAGGTTGCCTATCAACAGAAGGAGTCACAATTTTAGTCGTGTCTCCTACATGTCTTTGGAATCGACAGTGATCATGTGCCGCTGGTTTCCAAAGATCCATCGATGCTGCTCAGTATGCAAACTCTATCAGAATTACAGAGCGATCTGAGTTGCATTCGACTTAAGCAAATTATACTTTCTTCGTAACTGAGCTTATGTTTGGTAAACCACCTGACGTATCTCTCTTGTAGTCTTTCATTCTAAAGTAACACTAAACGAAGATTCACCACTCATGGAATTTGCTGTACAGCTCTCTCGAGATAAGTGATGCTGAAGGCATATTCCTGGCTGCCTGATTTGGTATCATTCAGCAGGTGTACGCTGACCGTTAGTAGACGTAATACACGACCAGCACCTTGGTGGCAGTTATATCTGAGTTGGTGTTCTCACAGCAGTGGAGATACTGAGAAGAACTGCACATGGAGGGAGGAGTGGATGTTAACTTATCGAGAGCATTGCAAGCAATCCAAGTTGTTGAGTGGAATTGAGTGAGTCCTGTCACCTAACCAATCCCAATAAATACTAGTTTTGGGGTCAATTAAGCTCAAGATTTGCATTGGTGATTTTATGCGGAAATTCCCAGTCAAGGTGGCCTGTAATTCATCTGTGTTGGCTGCACTGGTTGTATTTTTCATGTGCACCCCCCCCCCCCCCTTTTCACTCCATAAGGTTTTTACGTTTTGTAAGCATATAGTGAGCATCTACATTCTTCCAGTGGTCTACACTGGAAGAACGTAGACTCTGATGATACCATCCATGATCTCGCACATTTGCCATCTGAAGAGAGGGGGCAGACCGTCAAGCTATGACAAGAATTTAGTGCTGGCCGGTGTGGCCGACCGGTTCTAGGCGCTACAGTCTGGAACTGCGCAACCGCTACAGTCGCAGGTTCGAATCCTGCCTCGGGCATGGCTGTGTGTGATGTCCTTAGGTTAGTTAGGTTTAAGTAGTTCTAAGTTCTAGGGGACTGATGACCTCAGAAGTTAAGTCCCATAGTGCTCAGAGCCATTTTGAGCCACGAATTTAGTGATGTACTTATTGATAGCTCCTGCGATGTTAAGGAAGCCGAGTATGAAATTCAGTTAACAGATAACGTCTCTGTAGGGTGCCCACAAGACAAGTTTTCACTATCTCGAATGAAAGCGTTACGGCTCATTATCGATGAAATGCTACGGGAGGGAGTTATTAGGCCACCCAAATCACCGTACTCCTCTCCGATATTTGTTGTACCCAAACCGCAGGTGGGTGTGTCCTATTGTTGACTACCAGGCCCTTAACAAAAAAGTAGTTCTCCGATCTGTAGCCCTCTATACATCTTCCTGATTTGCATTCGTGCTCCTCGTGGTTCCAAACGGCAAAGGTTTTTACGACACTCGATCTAAATCAAGCCTATTACCAAATCCCTCTTGCTGAGGAGTCTAAGACAATCACAGCCTTTTCTACTGACTGGGCTCTTTAGAAGTATAATATAGGCCTTTCAGACGTCTATGGGGGCAGCAGGGCCATCCAGTATCCTGGACAGAGTGTTCTCTGATCTTAAATTTGAATGTATGTATCATTATCTTGATGATCTAATAATTTTTAGTGAAAATTCAAAGAGCACTTTGGCCACGTTAGGCAAGTGTTAGTGTTCGAATGCAAAATTTCCTCGGTCCGAAATTTCATTTTTGGACCATACTGTTCCGAGCAAGGGGTTTCAGAGACCCACAGAGAGGATTCATTCGTGTCCCACTGCTAAGAACGTTAAAGCAGTGGCTCCTTTTATTGGAATAGTAAATTTGTTTCAAAAATTTGTGCCTCATTTTGTCCAGTTAGCAGCACCACTAAATGATCTTTGGAAGAAAGGGAGAAACGTTGAGTGAAGTCCATCACAACAAGTGTCTACTGAGGGCATGAAGGCTTTGGCCATTGCCCCTGTTATGGTTATGGCCGATTTAATTAAAGACTTTACTGTCCAGACAGACGCCTCTATGTCAGGGTTTGCAGCCGTCCTTTTGCAGGAAGATAGCCTATCGCTTATGCTTTGAGTAGCCTTTCCCCATTGGGAACCAAGTACTCAGTATAAGAGCTGGAGACCTTAGCAGTCTTGTACACTTTTGAAAAATTAAGTTATGTTTGGAACATCAACTGTTTTCTTTAGAAACCGGTAACAAAGCTCTCAGTTGGGTGTTGACAAGACGAAGAAGGATGGGGCTGATTGCTAGTTAGGCCTTACATATTTCAGCATTTCGGAGTAAAGGCAGTCACACCTGTAGTTGGGAAAATGTTTTGGCTTATGGCCTGAGCTGAATGTTTGATCAGGATTCTGAGGAACAGCTGGATTATTCACCTGCAGGGGTGGTCACTCTGGAGTCGTTAGCCAGTCAAAGTTGTACCACTCTTCGTGGGTTCCCACATCTCTTTAAGGATACTGCCGCGCCGGCCGGGGTGGCCGAGTGGTTCTAGGCGGTACAGTCTAGAACCGCGCGACCGCTACGGTTGCAGGTTCGAATCCTGCTTCGGGCATGGCTGTGTGTGATGTCCTTAGGTTAGTTAGGTTTAAGTTGTTCTAAGTTCTAGGGGACTGATGACTTCAGAAGTTAAGTCCCATAGTGCTCAGAGCTATTTGAACAATTTTTTTTGATACAGCCGGGCAACAGGATGGAATCCCTGAGTTAAGAATCATTAAGGAAAGGAGAAAGGGACAGTCCTTATTGGGCTTGGGAAACGAGGCGAGAAAGTTGTGCTGCTGGGAGATCTGGTTCCCTTTTGTTCAAGTATTATCACGAAACCCTGGTTGGGCGCCATTGGGAGTGTTCAGTATGTGCATGAAAATTAGAGGAAATTTTGTGTGGAAGAAGGTAGAAGCTGAAGGAGACGGTGCTAGGTGTAAAATCACCAACCCGCGTTGAGTACACGACAACGGTTTTGATCTTCCGATGTTGCAACTGAATCTATGTAAAAATTATACGTTGCTTGTGTAGGACCCTTCAGACGTTCCGGAGTGGATAACAGGAATATATTCGTTTTTGTAGATACGTTCAAGCACTGTTGCTGGTTTATTTCCTACTCGTAACATTACTACCTAGAAGTCTAGAAGGTGTTTCCAAGGGATATTCGGTGCCATTGGACCCCTCTGTTTGTTGGTATCTGATAATGTTACAGCCTTTAAATCAGGCGTATTTAGCCATTTCTGTTTTGAAATGGGAGTGGCCCATAGTACAGCCACACCCTATTACCTGAAAACTTCCACGGCGAATGAATGAACCGTAATTTCAGGACAGCGTTGGTCGCTTTCCGTCATAACGATCATACTCGGTGGTTTAGTTCCTTATCTTGGTTATGGTACGTTTTCAATACGGGCATGCTCGAACCTCACAAGCATCGGCAGTTAGCCTGATATATGCACGCCCTTGAAAAACTGAAAAAAAATTATAATGCTGAGACCAGAGGGTTAGGTTGGTGCGGCAAGTCATGGGGCAGATAAAATTATGGGAAAGATTTTGCCCAGGTTTGTGGGAGCTGCCTGTATATTTAAGTACCAGAAATTTTTACTGGCGCTTGGGTACGACCGTTGTTTTGAAATCGTTTCACATACACATAGATGTTTATCAAAGTCGTCGTTTCCTTCTTTCTTGCAGGAATTTTTGGAACCGTCAAGAAGTGGGCTTGTGGCAACGACACCACTCTCTGACCTGTCAGCACTATTACTGAGGCCGTCACCGCCATGCCCCGTTCTGTCGATGCCACGCCCGGTTGCTTGAAGATTCCTTCACCTCACTCTGGCCTATCGATGAAGCCTGCATCTCGGAATCGGTCGGTACTTAGCCCTCGTCCTGGATCTAGTTGTAGTAGTCCTACAGATAGCAGCAGGTCTGTCGCCCATTGTGTTAATCAGCACAAGATTATTTACACAGCAATGTGAAACTGTGCTGTTGTTGCACGTGCTTTTGGGAAACAGATCTCGTATGCTTACATTGATAACTCTGCTGCAGGCTACCGAGACGCTGAATGTTTGTGTATCCGTTTTGGAGAGAGAGATTCCCAAAATCGAAAATCGTTAACGATCCTCTGAATCCTATCATTATGTGTAGAGCAGTGCTATGCTGTCCGCTGCCACCCCCCCCCCCCCCCCCCCTCTTAAAGAAGATAGTAATGGTGTTTAAGAGAAAACCGTTGTCTCCATCCTCTTCTTTGGGGTGGGGCGTGGGAAGGAGGGGGGAGGGGATGGCGTGATATTACAGGGCACCTGAACTCCAGATTAGTCCAGAACATTTACCATGAGTGTCACACTAGGCCAGTTTTCATAAACGTGGGAAAGATGGTCTCGTAAGGCACACATTCGTGTACTAAACGACGATGTACACTCTCATATTTGTGACCCAGTAAATGTGGGGTGCAGCTATATTCCTCTTCGAGGTGATATTGCTAATAAACAATCTGTATTAATGTAAAAAATCTAGATGAGGATTACGAGTTTTGCTCTGTATGGTCATTTCTGGCTTGCGAGAGAAATTACGAGGAACGTGCTCACTGTACAACTACATACTGAAATTCGGTAGGGAGCTGATGTTGAGTGGAAAGGTACTGAGCCATAATGAATTTATTAACGTTTCTGAAAACATTAATGAATGTATTTTTTAAAAGGCAAAAATCCAAGTGTAATATTGACCGAAAAGGCTAAATTTCAATAACGAGCTGATGGCAAACACCTCAAAAGGGCAACAGCATGAAATCACCTCCTTTTTGTAAAGATTATTAAATGAAGTAACAAAATAAATTTACATTACACACAGCAAAACATATGATCAAATGATTATGTCACAAACATCAACCATCGGCTATTGCCAGTAATTGTCAAAACGCCATTGCCTTCGAAGTAGCCAAAATGACTGACAAAAGTGGTTCAAATTTATGATGATAGAGGCGGTGGCAGAGGCGATGGCAGTAGCAATAATTCCTACTTCCCTACTTACAAAGGAAGGCGGTTGCCGCTACCACAGTACTAGAAACCTTCATTAGAATTTTCAGTCATGATACTCAGGCATTTTTAACAAGTTCACAGTTAACAAGAGATACAATCAAATATGCTGTAACACAGAGACCACTCGTTAATTATTTGGTAACAAAAATTAACATACTACCAATGCAGAAATTCTTCTTTAGTTTTCTCTGTAGGTGCACACAATTTAGTAAACAGCTCGAGCTCGTGATACCAGCCAACAGGCAACTACAGACAGGCCTCAGAAATAAGGTACAAATTTATGATGATAGAGGCGGTGGCAGTAATTATCAAAACGCCATTGCCTTCGAAGTAGCCAAAATGACTGACAAAAGTGGTTCAAGTTTTCACTGACTATAAAGTACAATTCGTAAGTCAGGACAATTACATCTGCGTTCTGTACTCTTAGATTCTAAAATCATTTTGGGATAGTGACAGTCACAAGCCCCCGCAAAAAATGATTCAAATGGCTCTGAGCACTATGGGACTTAACATCTGAGTTCATCAGTCCCCTGGAACTTAGAACTACTTAAACCTAACTAACCTAAGGACATCACACACATCTATGCCCGAGGCAGGATTCGAACCTGCGACCGTTGCAGTCGCGCGGGTCCGGACTTAAGTGCCTAGAACCGCTCGGCCACCGCAGCCAGCAATCCCACACACATTGACGGAATTTAACTCTAGTAGTACCAGGCGAAACCTTCATAAATAACGCCTTTGTAGCCACCACACGACACCAAGTGATGTGCACACTAATCGGATGTTCACAGTGATTTCTCGTAAAATCCAGCGCCCATTGACAAACGCTTGCTTAGGGAGCGCCGAGAGAAGGATGTAATGAAGATGATTCGTAGTCGGAAACCCACGGGTATCATCCAGCAGAGGCCACCGCGTCCAGTACACGCAAAGGTCACGCCGAACTCCAATCCGGCAGCACAGTGGACACAAACTGCTTGCAACTTCAATAACAGAGGACACGCCAAATTCTGTGCGTCCTACCGAAGTAGCTCTTAGCAATCAATGCTCACGATTGCGACCAACACTCGGCTCCTCCAAACCCACATTCAGCAAACGCACCACTCTAGCCAACGGACCACGGCAGACGCTAGGCCAAGCCGACACGCCGCCTCACTTGAGTTCTTGGTCGCCCGTGTCACACTCTCGTCTCTCTAGGTCGCCGCAGCCCGTAACTACCTTCTCCTCCCACATGCCCTCTACCGGTGACAGTCACACTCCATGCGCTCTTGCGGGCAGAGGGATTCCAAATCCGTGGTAATTACTCGAAATTAAACACGGGCGCACGGTACTCATACCAAACATGTAATAACTGTGAACATTATAACTTCAATGGCACCACATCACCCTTTAAACTTTGGGCATACCTAGATATGAGTGGCACATCTGGATATAGCATTTCCCATTTACAGCAAGAAGGAAGAAGAAAACATGCCAGAGGAGAAGCACAACGTGCAGAATAAAAAACCTGTAAACTATAAAGTCGTCAGACCCCTCTACTTTTCCAAAGTACCCGAATATTGCCCCCAACATGTAGATTTTTTTGTTATTCTAAGAGGGGGAGAAACAGTATTTCTTCTGGATTTTTTTTTAAAAAAGCATGTTTAGCTTACTTACATTTCAACTGCCAAAACATAATGCTGCAAAGAAATTTTGTTCTAGATATTTCAAATCGTTTACTTCAAGCGAAGGACTAGGAAAGCATCTAGCGACAGCTGTAGGCAGTAATGATACGTGTGGAAATATCTAGTGAGGTAAACAATTTCTTAATGCTTAAGCACCGAAAGACCTGAGTCGAAACAAGGCCCCGGGAGTAGACAACATTCCATTAGAACTACTGACAGCCTTGGGAGGGCCAGTCCTGACAAAACTCTACCATCTGGTGAGCAAGATGTATGAGACAGGCGAAATACCCTCAGACTTCAAGAAGAATATAATAATTCCAATCCCAAAGAAAGCAGTTGTTGACAGATGTGGAAATTACAGAACTAACAGTTTAATAAGTCACGGCTGCAAAATACTAACGCGAATTCTTTACAGACGAATTGAAAAACTGGTAGAAGCCGACAACGGGGAAGATCAGTTTGGATTCCGTGGAAATATCCGAACACGAGAGGCAATGCTGACCCTACGACTTATCTTAGAAGCTAGATTAAGGAAAGGAATAAGAGTCGAGGGCATGAAAGGGAAGCAGTGGTTGGGAAGAGAGTAAGACAGGGTTGTAGCCTCTCCCAGATGTTATTCAATCTGTATATTGAACAAGCAGTGAAGGAAACTAAAGAAAATTCGGAGTAGGTATTAAAAACCATGGAGAAGAAATAAAAACTTTGAGGTTCGCCGATGACACTATAATTCTGTCAGAGACAGCAAAGGACTTGGAAGAGCAATTGAACGGAATGGACAGTGTCTTGAAATGAGGATATAAGATGAACATCAACAAAAGCAAAACGAGGATAATGGGATGTAGTCGAATTAAGTCGGGTGATGCTGAGGGAATTAGATTAGGAAATGAGACACTTAGAGTAGTAAATGGTATTTGGGGAGCAAAATAACTGATGATGGCAGAAGTAGAGAGTAGAGAGGATATGAAGTGTACACTGGCAATGGCAAGGAAAGCGTTTCTGAAGAAGAGAAATTTGTTAACATCGAGTATTGATTTAAGTATCAGGAAGTCGTTTCTGAAAGTATTTGTATGGAGTGTAGCCATGTATGGAAGTGAAACGTGGGCGATAAATAGTTTGGACAAGAAGGGAATAGAAGCTTTCGAAATGTGGTGCTACAGAAGAATGCTGAAGATTAGATGGATAGATCATATAACTAATGAGGAAGTATTGAATAGGATTGGGGAGAAGAGAAGTTTGTGGCACAACTTGACTAGAAGAAGGGATCGGTTGGTAGGACATGTTCTGAGGTATCAAGGGATCACCAATTTAGTACTGGAGGGCAGCGTAGAGGGTAAAAATCGTAGATGGAGACCAAGAGATGAATACACCAAGCAGGTTCAGAAGGATGTAGGTTGCAGTAGGTACTCGGAGATGAAGAAGCTTGCGGAGGATAGAGTAGCACGGAGAGCTGCTCCAAACCAGTCTCAGGACTGAAGACCACAACAACACAACAATGCTTAAGAATGCCCACCACCTGTATCGCTTGTTATATATGCCGATTCAGAGTGACTCCTAGCTCCTGTAGCACAATGTGGAGGTGACCCCACAGCCCGCCATAGCACCTGCACAGAACGAGAGGTGGTGTATCATGTTTTACGCTCATATGACTCAAATGTCAGTCATTGCGATTCATACATCAGGGATAATACTGAGAGATGATTGCTCTCTCAGCTTGAAAAAATTGCAGCGTATGTGAATCAGTTTCGCTGCACCAACTTTCCTGTGGCCAAATCGGAAGAGAATGACGAAGTGTACAAGAAGGCAGTTTATTGTCACATTTTTGGTCTCCTATCAGACAGAAAAGTTGAACTGCACATAGAGACCACGGTCATCTAACAGGGAGTCCCACAGTGCAGACCACAATGCGTACAACTTGAAATACAAACTGACATGAAACATACCCGTTTTATTCCACAATTTGAGCGGATTTAATATTCATTTTCTTGTTGATAACGGATGATTTTGTCCTGAGAAATGATCAGATTAGTGTCTTTCCTGATAGAACTGAAAAACTAAGTTTCATCCCCCAGGCCAATCACGCCGAGAATTACCCCCTGTTTCCTAGATGCGCTTCTATGTATGTACACACCACTTTAGAAACTAGCTGTAACAATGCATCAAGAGGACATGCACATCACTAGAGCTACATACACCGATAATGTAGAGATTCAGCTTGTGGCGAAGAAGGGAATCTTCGTACACGAATAACAGGACTCTATGGACAATCACGGAAACCATATTGCAAAAAACAACTGCCATGGGAAAAATACATAGATTTCTTTTTAGTTTTTCATTTTCAAATTGTATTAGTGGCTATGAAAGTATAAAATACATATAAAAAGTAATATATATATATATATATATATATATATATATATATATATAGTGTGTGGGGGTGGGGGTGGGTGGGTGGTTGGTTATATATATATATATATATATATATATATATATATATATATGTATGTATATATATATATATATATATATATATATATATATATATATATATGCTACTGATGTATCTAGTATCCATGCACAAAAAAGAATATGTACCGCAAACATCTGATAGCAAAAGAGAACTGTTATGTCTGCATACTGTTAATAAACCTGAAATTACAGTATTATGAAAAGGGTAGATTGCTACTCACCATATACAGGGCATGTAATGAGGATCATCTACTTTAGAACGAAGCTTACATGTTTAGCAGTCTTTTTGTTGTGCCTCTCTGCAGCTCAACATCTCCCGATATGGTATGTAGCAATGCACCCTTTCTATAATAGTATCCTGTACACAGTTTTCCACTGATTGATTGAACATACTATTAGTATACCACAAACATCCCTTTATTATTTACAAAAATAACTCCAAACCCAATCAGATTTTTCTGCAGCTGGTCTGCCCGATAATTCCTTCATTGTGGTACGCACACCTTAAATGCTGAGGCTCACAAAGATGGAATAGAGAGAGAATTGTGGAAGGGGAAAATTAGTATCCCGCCATTTTCAAGCCATCCTATTGTCCTTTATCAATGCGCTGGGTGTGAACTAGATTTTAGGGTCATAGCTAACACAGTGAGTGGGTGAGCTTCATTTTCCTGTAATAACTGATCTACAAATACGAGTGGCGGAATTGGGGGTTTATCCTGACAGGGGAAAGATTATGTTACTTCTGAATACCACACGCAGTTGCCTGATAGGCGTGGGTGATGAGATTAGATCTTTATCTGGCCTCGTTCTCTCTTCCTCTTACAAGAAAGCCTTCCTTCACGTTCACATGCAGCCCAGCATTGGACCACAGTCACGTCCAAATGCCCCACGAAGCTTGATAGTGCAGAATTCGACCAACTGGGTAAATAGGGATCCACAAGGAGCCCTCTTTCAAACTCTTTCTGTTGGTGATTAGGCTGGCTCACAGTAGTATGCTACATCTTAATGCCCTTCAAAATGATCACACAGCATCGTACGATGTTCACGCCCCTTTATATGAACTGCCAGGCCTGGCAACAACACTAAACACGGACAACGCTTATGCTCTCCGGTGGCCGTTCCACTTGTCACAGAGAACTTCAAGTGGTTCAAAATGGTTCAAATGGCTCTGAGCACTATGGGACTTAACCTCTGAGGTCATCAGTCCCCCTAGAACTTAGAACTACTTAAATCTAACTAATCTAAGGACATCACACACATCATACCCGAGGCAGGATTCTAACCTGCGACCGTAGCAGTCAAGCGTTCCAGACTGTACCGCCTAGAACTGCTCGGCCACCCCGGTCAGCAGAACTCCGAATGTAATCATTTACATATTCGCCGGAGCTGTGTATGTGTACGAAGTCACATTGACATTCTGCCTTGTCTACCGGGTTTTACACTTTTTTCAGTACACAGTTTCGTTTCTGGGTAAATTTTACATACATTGTGGCATACAACAGAAAGGGTAAGAAACGCAGTGCAATGCAGCCTGTCTTTGCGAAACTAAGATTGCGTGGGGGTTGGTCTAACATATTTCGTCAACGAAGCTTGACTTCCAGTAACATAAGTAGGGACTTCGGAAAGTAAAGGACACATGTCGTCCCACGCTAAAACCAATACGCGACAGAAATGGCGCATTGTTAGAAGAGAATAAATGCGCCGGTTGTCCTGCAAAAATGGCTCTACTGCAGTACGAGTAACAGATGCGACTGAATTGGCACAGGAACCGGAAACGTGCTCGAAACTGAAGTGCGCGAGACAGTACGATTCTTGTGGGCAAATCGTCTGAACTGCATACAGATTAACCATGATATTCTGTATACGGGCAATCGGATATGGCCCAAATGCAACGTCTAGTCTAGCCGTAGTGAAATGCTGCCGACAATTTGATCAAGACCACACAGATTTTCCACCATGTGATCTCCATCTTTTAGGCAAACTGAAAGAACATCTGGGGAGAAAAATTTTCCAACGATGAAGACGTTCTCATGGCAGTTCTCGAATGGCTACGGGGCCAAGGGGACCATTTCTGTAGTCAGGGAACTGATCGATTGGTAGAATGTCCCGACCTTGTTTACAGAGACTTGTTAATTATACTGGAATGCAGTGTCATTTATTTGAGTAGTTTGGAAGTGCAGAGCAGCATCAGTAAGTTACTTGCCCTGCCAACGTGTAACTTACTTTTTCAAGTCGCCTCGTACATATGATGTGAAGTTGCTATCTCGAGAAGACTATGGAGTTCAATGGGGAGCTTGAAAGTTATATTCAGTTATATTTATTTATTGATCACAAGAGTTTGTTTTTTACTAATGCTTTTACAGTTCTCCTTTCTTAGCTTACGCTATCAGCTCCAGAAACACTAACGACCCGGAATTCTTAATTCGCTCTCAGAGACAACCACTGCATAAATAACCCACGTTTCAGAGAAACGCTTTACCCGGCCTCCACGAATCTGTCAGCGCTGATACTGTTTTGTTTGCTTCAGATAGTACAGAAATAGATAATGTTCACTGTAACGCATTCAAATTAAACTCGATGATCTACCAACATAATCTTATCAACATGTAATTATTAACCTTCAGCATTAAATTTGTTAGGTACTATCATGTGCTGCTCACAAAAACGGTAAAGTAAACGTTGCTGAATAGCCTGTCAGAATCAGAGTGTCAGTACAGACGAATCGATATGCGCCAGTAGTCATCATTTAGACTTTATTATTGCAAAACATCCCATGGTCAAGAATAAAAACAATGACAAAAGCGAACAAGATTAACATTTGGATTCCGATAACACCCCAATTACAGAAACCCTAATAAACAACCCTTTGTTGTAAAAGAAGTAGGAAAATTAGTCATCCTGACAGTGACAGCAGCTACTGACGACAAAATTTACACTTGTGGTAATTTGATGAACTGGAATGTCATGTGAATAATAATATTTATCCTGAAATAGAGACTAGATGAAAGGATATGATAGGATACGCAACAAAAACATCAAAGAAAGAATTGCAAAATAATTATTAACGATGGTTGAAGCCCAGATGGTAAATTGACCAAAGATAACATTTACCATAGAAGAGATTTGTAGCCGCATCGAAAGGGAAGTTCGATGTGATTATAACGTAACTCGGAAATGGAAATGTTAGCTTCAGTTGCTATCTAGTCTCTCTCTCTAGTACTATTGCGATCGTAGCATGCATTTAAGCGCTACTAGACTGATTTAAGCTAATCGGAAGTTTTGCGATGTAGACTGAAGCATTATTCAAAAGTCATATTAAAGCAAAGTCATCTTTACCGTTAGCTAGATAATGGGATACGGAGATTCGCGACGAAGTTAAATCGTGTGAGATTAGTGATGGGACTTAGCCTTCGTGATACTGAATAACCACGAACTTTCAAGGAAACTGAAAAAGAAAGATCGCCGACAGAAAAACAATTATTAGTCTCGAGTAGGTAACATACAAACGCCAACACGAAGAACGTACAATTGCGCCGAGTTGTCAGAAGTTGTCGTCAACAACAGGATTGCCGGCCGAAGTGGCCGCGCGGTTCTGGCGCTGCAGTCTGGAACCGCGAGACCGCTACGGTGGCAGGTTCGAATCCTGCCTCGGGCATGGATGTGTGTGATGTCCTTAGGTTAGTTAGGTTTAACTAGTTCTAAGTTCTAGGGGACTAATGACCTCAGCAGTTGAGTCCTATAGTGCTCAGAGCCATTTGAACCATTTTTGAACAACAGGATTACTGACGCAAACGGAAGCAATTCCCACAGTTCGCGCTCAGGGACAATTAATTACAAGGAACAATAAAATTGGATTCAAACTTTAATTCTTCGTTTCGCCTACATAAGTGAATAGACATTATCATGTGTGTAGTGTAAATTAATTGACTATTAAAATATTATGAAGTGATAAGTGAATTCATATTATTTAACAGTGAACAGTCATCGATTTGTCCCAAGATTACGACGCATTATGAACATTGCTGAAGTATATGTTTTCTCTGGGGTTGTGTCGTGTAGTTATTGAACACGTGACGTAGCGACGTCTTGACGACAGAAAAACAATTCATCAACTTAACATCCTCGCAATTCAATAATGTGGCCACGACTTGGGTGATGAATTGAAGATTCAAGACTTAATATTATTAATATTCAACGTCCATTATCTAACCGGGCATAATAAAAAGAAGAACTACAGTTAGCCATTTCGCGCAAGCTGAAAAGGCTGTCGCGAACTCACAGCAACGGAAAACCACGCGAGGAGTTTGTGTTATTCTACTAGTTAGAGGGTGACGTTGTCGTGAGCGACGGACACCGTTCCACGACATACCGACTGGAGCAACCATCACCTCCGTGTCGTGTCAACTCTAAGGAGACACAGACGCCACAATACATAAAGATTATTAAAGATTAGTGCGATACGTAAATTATGAATTGCATAGCAGTGACAAAGAAGAGGGGAGAATTTACGTAGACTAAAATATTTGCGGAAACTTACAAATGCTATGGAATTCATAAATGTCTAATTTGACAATGGTAGAGCGGTGGACGTGAAAATTATTATGTCTGACAAACATTTAAATATGTAACGTGGATTACGGAGAATCATGGAGTGAGAGGTCACGAAAATGGCAGACTACAAAGAGAGCAATCGGATGAGTACATGTACTAAGACAGAGTGAACGGCAAGAACGAAACTGGAATTGGAGATGTTGAATGCTTGGGAAAGTATACGATAGCAGGACATTATACTATGAAGTGCCAAAGAAACTGGTACAGGCATGCGTATTCAGATACAGAGATAAGTAAGCAGGCAGAATAAGACACTGAGGTCGGCAACGCCTGTCTAAGACAACAAGTGTCTGGCGCAGTTGTTAGATCGGTTACTGTCGCTACAAAGGTAGGTTATCAACATTTAAGTGAGTTTGAACTTGGTATTACAGTTGGCGTACGAGCGATGGGACACAGAATTTCCGAGGTAGTGATGAAGTAGGGATTTTCCCGTACAACCATTTCACAAGTGTACCGTGAATATCGGGAATCCGGTAAAACATGAAAACTCTGGCATCGCTGCAACCGGAAAAAGATCCTGCAAGAACGGGACCAACGACGACTGAAGAGAATCGTTCAACGTGACAGAAGTGCAAGCCTTCCGCAAATTGCTGCATATTTCAATACTCGGCCATCAATAACTGCTGGCGTGCGAATCATTCAACCAAACATCATCGATATGAGCTTCCGGAGCCGAAGGTAGGACACAAAGCTTTACGCCTCGCCTGGGCCCGTCAACACCGACATTGGACTGTTGATAACTGGAAACATGTTCCCCGATCGAACGAGTCTCGTTCCAAATTGTCTGGATTGTGCGGATGTGGAGACAACCTCATGAATTCATGGACCCTACATGTCAGCAGGGGACTGTTCAAGCTGGTGGAGGCTCTGTAATGGTGTGGGGCGTGTGCATTTGGAGCGATATTGCACCCTTGATACGTCTAGATACAACTCGGCAGGTGACACGTACGTAAGCATCCTGTCTCATCACCTGCATCAATTCGTGTCCATTATGCTTTCCTGTGGGCTTGGGCAATTCCAGCAGAACAATGCGACGCCCCACACGTCCAGAATTGCTACATAGAGGCTCCAGGAACACTCTTAAGCACTTCCATGGCCACTGAATTCTCCAAACATGAACATTATTGATCATATCTGGGATGCCATGCAATGTGGTGTTCAGAAGAGATCTCTACCCCTCGAACTCTTACGGATTTATGGACAGCTCCGTAGGATTCATGGTGTCCGTTCCCTCAGCACTACTTCAGACATTAGTCGAGTCCATGCCACAACGTATTGCGACACTCCTGGGTGCTCGCGAGGACACTACACAATATTAGGCAGGTTTACCAGTTTCTTTCGCTCTTTAGTGTAGTCACTAATTTTAGACTTTGAGCGTTGAGGAAACTGCGCAAATCCCATTCTGTTTTCCTGTTAAAGATGCTAATTCCTAGTAAAGACGGTTGGTCGTCGTACGCATCCGATCTGCTGTGAAGTACCAGATTTGTTTCTGCACAGCGTAGACGACAGTGACAACTGATTCATAACTGTCTTATATTTACGTTGTTATGGATGAATGTCGTGTTTACGTTGTTACGTGTGAAACTATTGGCTCACAGATAGCCTGCTCGTCTAGAGTAATTCCAAGCAGGCCGACCTGTTTAACGCCTTCCCATTTGTCCGAACGCAATACAAATAACAGCGTAGAATTCTCTCTCTGTATTGTGTGTGTGTGTGTGTGTGTGTGTGTTCGTGTGTGGGGGCGGATGTCCGTGTTGATGGTTGTTTAGGAACTGGATTTATCTCCAGTCCCATCATCGCCATTAAAGCAGCAGTCAGATATCTCGGTTACAGAGAAATTTCTAATTCCATAGCAGGTATGCCAAATAAACTACGATGTTACCTAAGTACTTTGAATATTGGCTGGCACGTGCGGTTTAAGCAATAGTGGAGTGCTGAGGTCACTGTTACAGATAGCCTTCCTAATCCAGTTATGTTGGCCACTGATGCAGCGTATAGATGGATCGTGATAACCCCTCCAGCAACAGCTACGGCCTGAAGCGCCGAAACTGGTAGCTACATAATAACGAAGATCCTAAGGACGGCTGTAGGCCTTCCATTTTCTTACAGTAGTGAACGGCCGTGTTCCCCAAGACCTCCAGTCAAAAGGATGGCCACACACAAAAAAAATTGAGTATTTCTTTGTTTCGCCGATCATCTAAAGCATTTCAACCAAGACGCTCATCCTCAGTCCCCTACGGTGGTGGGACTATCATCTCTTCCTTTCCTATCGTCTTTTCTCCTCTTCAGACTAAACTATTCCTTGTATTTCCTTCTTCCAATTCAAAATTAATTTTTGTAAAATTTTTGTTAAATCGGTTTTGGGAAAGCTGCCAAAGTAAAGAAAAAAAAAAAAAAAAAAAAAAAAAAAAAAAAAAAAGCACAGACCCGCCTCCACGTGGCGGGACACGGGCAACGGTGCGACCGGATGCGGGAACTGGTGTGAGTTTCATCAACTACATCAGAGTCCGCACACCGGTCGTAGCGGCCAAGTGGTCAAAATAGACCCACCTTAAGCACTTAGGTGGTGGGTCGTAAAATCAGGGCGGCAAGTGAAAAAAAAAAAAAAAAAAAAAAAAAAAAAAAATTCAACCGTGACCCAAGGTTTCTTCGCAGTTACGTTCCTAGTAACTCTGTCTGGCTTTCCATCATCTGTGATTGCTCTTTCTAGAGATCCACTCTCCTCTTCAGCTGATTGCCTACTGTGAAATTCCTTACCGCAGCAGCCAGATCCTTAACGTACGCCAAACGTGTCGCATAATTCATCAGCACTTTATCTCCCACTTCCTTCCACTTTAATTCTTCCGTACGATTCTCTTAGATTTCAGTCTACTCTTAATCGTTACTAAACTGTGATCTGAATCTATATCTGCTGCTACCTGATTTCGGAATCTCTGCTGACCAATCCACCTCGAATCTTCCCGTATGTCCAGGCCTTTCCCAAGTATATCAGTTCCTTTTGTGATTTTCCGATCAGTGTATTTGCTATTGTTAACCGAAGGAGCTAAATTAGTTTGACTCCTCCCACTCCTACTAACAAGCCCACATTCTCTCCTCTGTTCCTTTCCCTGCAACATCATCGCAACCCACGTGATTTTAAGATTTCATCCCCTTATGGCTGAATTAGCTAGTCGATATCCTCAAGTACTTTTTCTCTCTGTCTCTACCTCTTCTGCTTGCGCCGTCGGCACCTGTACCTGAACTATCGTTGTCGAAGTTGATTTGCTGTCGAATCTTATTAAAACAGCCCTATCACTGAACTGTTCACAGTATCTCACCCTCTGCCATATCTTCCTGTTCTTAACGAACCCTACTCCCATTACAACTTTTTCTGATGCTGTTGATTATTACCATATATCCCTGTGACCAGAAATCCTAATCTTCTTCATTTCACTTCATTGATACCTAGATTGAGTCTTAGCATTTCCATTTTTTAGATTTCCTAGCTTTCCTACTTCGTTCAAACTTCTGATATTCCACTTTCCAACATATAGAACATTACCTTTTCGTTGGTTATTCAATCTTCTTCTCATGGTCACCTCCCAAAGATCCAGATGGGGGACTATTCCGTAACGCTTTGCAATGGAGAGATCATCATGAATAATTTTCATTTATTTGCACGTATCTTGTGGATGCACAGGATGTGTCTTTAACTCAGTGGTTTCCATTGCGTTCTGTATTCTCATGTCGTTGATCACTGCTGATTCTTTCACTTTGTAGGTGCAGTTTACTTTGACAAGACCGTTGGCAGAATTAGGAAGACTTCTTATGCCGAAGTCATCAGCTGCCGTTGCTGATGATTTTTATTCAATATTTAAGCAGCGGTCACACTCGAACGCAGGACGTCTCACCTTCTGATTACAGCTCAACGACTCCCCCTTGTTTACGCGATAATGTAAGGTATTGTTTTTAGGCATCAGTCTTCTGACTTGGTTGATGCAGCAAGCCGCAAATTTCTCTACTGCACCAATCTTTCCATTTCAGAGAAGCTATTACAACCTACGTCTGCAGTTATTTCCTGAATGTATTCCAATCTCTTTCTTTCTGTATAATTTTTACTCTCCACATCTCACTCTACTACCATGGAGGTTAGTCCCCGTTGTAATAGATGTCCTGTACCTTCTTCTTCTTCAGTGTGTCAGTACTTTCCCTATTTCACTCCTTTCCTCGACGATTCAACGGAGAACCTCCTCATTCCCTACCTTACCATTCCACCTAATGTTCAACACTCTTCTGTAGCACCACATATCAAATTCTTCGTTTCTCTCCTGTTAAGGTTTTCCTACAGTCCCTCTTTCATTACCAAACATCTCTGTGCTCTGAGCGTACATTCTAAAAATTTCTGCCTCAGATTAAGGCATATGTTTGACACTAGTAGACTCTCTTGGCAAAGAATGCCCTTATTGCCAGAGCTTGTCTGCTTTTTATGTATACCTAGCTCCGTTCATCATGGGTTATTTTACTTCTTTGGTAGAAGAATTTCTAAACTTCTACTTAGTGATCACCTATCGTGATATTAAGTTTCTGCTACTTCTCATTAGTTTCGTCTTTCTTCTATGTACTCTCAAACCACATTCTGTACTCATTTCATTGGTCATTCCATCTAACAGGTCCGGTAATTCTGTAACATCAATGAGGCTATCAGTATTATCACAAATCTTATCATCGATACTCTTTCACTCTGAATTTAAATTCCACTCTTAAACTTTTCTCTTATTTCCGTAATTGCTTCTTCGTTTCGTAAGGGCAAACGACTACATTTACATCTTACAGCCTTTTTTATCCAAGCGCTTCGTTCTTGATCTTCCAATCTTATTGTTCCCTTTTGATTCTTGCACATATCGTATACCAACGGAAAAATGCTCATATCGGAGCAACAAAGAATAAATGCGAATATGTTTCTATTTATTTGAAAGATTGTGACTGAAAAGTGGGATACCAGCTGCCTCAGTCTATCTTCCTCAGCACCTTTAAAAATGTACCCAAAAATTTTGGGATGGGAATGTGTTCGCGTAGGACTTCCACGACCTCCCCTAGCTGTAGCTTATTCAAACCCACCAGTCCATCGCTATAAATCGCTCATACCCATCCACTCCGAGTTGCCCTTTCTCACTCACTCACTCAACCCAACTCACTATCAGTCTCTCCTTGTGTATCTCTATCATTGTCTCCTGTGTCCTAGCCACAGTCCCTTTCGTTCTGTCCCACTACCTCCTCTGATTATCACTGCCTCCCACTTGCTTTCTCTTACCGCCAATATCTCATTTTCGTCTTCCTACTGCTGATGTCCGTTCTCACTGTCTCTATCTCTGTCGTCCTGGTTATTATTGTCATATACCTGTCTCTCTATTAGCACTGGTTCTCAATCACTTCCACTGTCTCCATCTCTTTATTTCACCCTTCCCCTCCTCCTCCCCCCCTTCATCCCCCCCCCAGTCTTTTCCTAGCACTGTTTTGTCACTGCCATCTACAGGGTGTTTCAAAAATGACCGGTATATTTGAACGGCAATAAAAACTAAACGAGCAGCGATAGAAATACACCGTTTGTTGCAATATGCTTGGGACAACAGTACATTTTCAGGCAGACAAACTTTCGAAATTACAGTAGTTACAATTTTCAACAACAGATGGCGCTGCGGTCTGGGAAACTCTATAGTACGATATTTTCCACATATCCACCATGCGTAGCAATAATATGGCGTAGTCTCTGAATTAAATTACCCGAAACCTTTGACAACGTGTCTGGCGGAATGGCTTCACATGCAGATGAGATGTACTGCTTCAGTTGTTCAATTGTTTCTGGATTCCGGCGGTACACCTGGTCTTTCAAGTGCCCGACAGAAAGAAGTCACAAGGGTTCATGTCTGGCGAATAGGGAGGCCAATCCACGCCGCCTCCTGTATGTTTCGGATAGCCCAAAGCAATCACACGATCATCGAAATATTCATTCAGGAAATTAAAGACGTCGGCCGTGCGATGTGGCCGGGCACCATCTTGCATCAACCACGAGGTGTTCGCAGTGTCGTCTAAGTCAGTTTGTACCGCCACAAATTCACGAAGAATGTCCAGATAGCGTGATGCAGTAATCGTTTCAGATCTGAAAAATGGGCCAATGATTCCTTTGGAAGAAATGGCGGCCCAGACCAGTACTTTTTGAGGATGCAGGGACGATGGGACTGCAACATGGGGCTTTTCGGTTCCCCATATGCGCCAGTTCTGTTTATTGACGAAGCCGTCCAGGTAAAAATAAGCTTCGTCAGTAAACCAAATGCTGCCCACATGCATATCGCCGTCATCAATCCTGTGCACTATATCGTTAGCGAATGTCTCTCGTGCAGCAATGGTAGCGGCGCTGAGGGGTTGCCGCGTTTGAATTTTGTATGGATAGAGGTGTAAACTCTGGCGCATGAGACGATACGTGGACGTTGGCGTCATTTGGACCGCAGCTACAACACGGCGAACGGAAACCCGAGGCCGCTGTTGGATCACCTGCTGCACTAGCTGCGCGTTGCCCTCTGTGGTTGCCGTACGTGGGCGCCCTACCTTTCCAGCACGTTCATCCGTCACGTTCCCAGTCCGTTGAAATTTTTCAAACAGATCCTTTATTGTATCGCTTTTCGGTCCTTTGTTTACATTAAACCTCCGTTGAAAACTTCGTCTTGTTGCAACAACACTGTGTTCTAGGCGGTGGAATTCCAACACCAGAAAAATCCTCTGTTCTAAGGAATAAACCATGTTGTCTACAGCACACTTGCACGTTGTGAACAGCACACGCTTACAGCAGAAAGACGACGTACAGAATGGCGCACCCACAGACTGCGTTATCTTCTATATCTTTCACATCACTTGCAGCGCCATCTGTTGTTGAAAATTGTAACTACTGTAATTTCGAAAGTTTGTCCGCCTGAAAATGTACTGTTGTCCCAAGCATATTGCAACAAACGGTGTATTTCTATCGCTGCTCGTTTAGTTTTTATTGCCGTTTCAAATATACCGGTCATTTTTGAAACACCCTGTATGTTCCACTGCCACTGTGTCCTCTTTCTCTCACATTGCAATTGTCTTCTTCGCTCTTTCTGTAACACACCCACTGTCTACTATCTTCCGTCTCTTTTCCACTTCCACTGTCTTCTCTCTCAGTATAAAAAAACGCGAATATGCTCACATGCCAAAATTTTTGGAGGTGTCGAGGAAAGCAGAATGAGGCACCTGCACCCCACTTTTGAGTCAGTCTTTCAAATAAACAGGAACATATTAGCATTTTTATGCTCCGATAAGAGCGTACTTCCGCTGCTTTCCTTCTTATCCCCGCTGCAGCAGGGCATATAGCTTCGTATGAGAAGAAATTTACTGATCAGTAAAATTTATATAGTTCTTTTACGTAAAACTGAAATAACGCAGAATTAAGTTTACGCCTCAGACCGGATTTTACATGCAAAAAATTTTTGCATACACTTCAGATCTACAATTTAGGGTTCTCAGGTGATAAATGAGATACTTTACAGCGTATTTTTTCATGCTACGTAACTTAATGAAATACGTTTTCGGCTTCACACCGGATTTTACGTGGGTATTTCACGTGTACGGTTGAAGTAACTCGGAAACGGATAAAGATACAAAGAAAATTTTCAAGGTTTTTTGAGTACGGATCTTAAGAACACATCGTACAAATTACAGCTTTGGCTGTGCAAAGCCATCTCGTAATCCGTGGCTGGGTTTTGGTACCCAAAAAACGAGTTTTTGTGGTGTTTCTCGATAACAGACAAAGATTTTTCAAAACGGGCAGATGGCTCTTTTAGATAACTGCCTAAAGAATATACTTTTAAAATTTTAGCAATTTACTGCCGTTATTTATTATTTATATTTTGCCTCATATAGGATTTCACTTGTAGGAGTAGGATAATTTTGAATCTCTGTATCTTGGAATAGGATAAAACTATCAAGAAAAATTTTCAAGGGTGTTCGTGACCGGAATCTTAGAAATATAGCCTGAAACTTCAGCCATTTGCTGTGCATAGCTGTCTTGATGGCGACGGCTGGGTTTTGGTTCGCTGGTGACGACGAAAATATATTTAAAGAAAACCTCTTTTCCAAGGAACTGCCCACGAATTAATAGTGACTCCATAAGTTTCATCAAGACCGCTGACGGCCATTTCACATGCAAAAAAGAACCAAGCGATTTGCTCCGTTTGGCCAAGCAGGAGGAAATGTGTAATAGTCTTGCTTTGGCAATGTACAGTAGGATAGTGACGCTAAGGCGATTACTTCTGTTGAGTATACGGATGCTTGCTGATTGCCCGTTTTTCCATATAGTTTACCCCTATTCTTCTCAGAAGTTCCAACACCTTGCACCATTTTACACTGTCGAACGCTTATTCCACGCTGACAAAACTAATGAGAGTGTCTTGATTTTTCTTCAGTCTTACGCCCATTATCAAGCGCAACGTCAGAATTTCCTCCTAGGTGCCGTTACCTATCTTAACGCCAAACTGATAGCCATCCAACAAATTCTCAGTTTTGCTTTCCTTTCTTCTATAAATTATTCTTCTCAGCTACTTGGATGCATGAGATGTTAAACTGATTTTGCGATAGTTCCCGCACTTTCTACTCGTATCTGCGGAATCGTGTGGATGATGTTTTTCTGAAATTCTTATAGTATATAGCCAGTCTCATACAATCTACATAGCAATGTGAAAGTAGTTCTGTAACTATTTTCCCTCAATGGTATATACGCTTCTCATATACCCTAAAGTAGTCTTCAATTTTTTCATCAATTCACTTGGCTAGCACAACATTCAGAACAGTCCCCAGAGATCGTATGGGGCGTGGTTGGTTGGTGTCTGGTCAGTTCCGCCTTTTTAGAAACATCTACTGACAAATTGTGGATGCAGATTGGAGTAGTGTAGATTACTATATCCCAGAATGGCATCCACTGCCTCTATAAACGCCGGTATCCATGACTGGAGGATTTTGCTGTAGCTGGTGCAGGCTACACGAGATACTGAAATTGTTGTTGAAGACATCCAACCCGTAGTGGTATATTATTGCGACTGTGATCATATACAATCCACAAACACAACCTGCTGAAAAGGGCATGTTGAAAAGTAACGCCTCCGAATACTTGTAGCTTTTTAAATAAAGCAAATGTTATTAACAGTCCGCCGGCCGGAGTGGCCGTGCGGTTCTAGGCGCTACAGTCTGGAGCCGAGCGACCGCTCCGGTCGCAGGTTCGAATCCTGCCTCGGGCATAGATGTGTGTGATGTCCTTAGGTTAGTTAGGTTTAATTAGTTCTAAGTTCTAGGGGACTGATGACCTTAGAAGTTTAGTCCCATAGTGCCCAGAGCCATTTGAACCATTTTTGAACCCAACGTGCTGTTATCATTTTCTTGGTTTCCGAAGGGCGAACATGGGCAGATATCCATAGGAGACTGAAGAATATGTATGTCGAAAACCACCGTCGTGGAATGGTGCACCAAGTTTGTGGCGACGCACTTCCTCATACAGCAAATGTAACACAGAAGCTACGCCAACTCCAGTGGAAGACACTGGAGTATCCGACAGGTAGTCTTGATCTCTTCCGGCGCCATTATCACGCATTCGGTCCCCTGAAAAATACCTTGGAGGGTAGATTTTTTCCGTCGGAAGGGAACGTGCAGATTTCTTCACGCAGCAGGGCAAGGTGTTTTACCAAACGGTTCTTCAACTTGCTGCTTCGGTGGGATGATTGCCTCAGTGCTTGCGGCCGTTGTGTCTGATTGGCATACCGATTACGAACTGTATGGCCTTCGAACGGCTAGTTTTTGATCGCCCCGCCTCACTTACATGAATGCCTGGCGTCCTTCCAGACATGTCCGAAAGAGCAGACACCACGTACTCATTCAACTGATTCGACTCGATGGGCAACGAAACCACCTTCTTCAGTGTGGAAGCACAATTTCATCTGACCTCTTGTCGAAATCTCACAGAAGCGAGCGTTGATGACATGGACATGTACTGCGAATAGGGGGCGTTAGGTGGGAGTCTGTGTCGGCTGAGAGGCGTGCCGAGATAGCGCAGTTGCTATAAACACTGTGTTTGGGTAGCACATTTGTAAACGTAACTGCCTCGTAAGCAGAAAAGTGTGGCTTCGAACCCCAGTCCGCCAAACATTTTCACTCGTCATCGCTGATTCCGCGTCAAGTCCCGATGCTGCTGACATCGATAGTCCATTCCTTTTCCTTTCACCTTCACCTTCAAATTTACGTACAATCCTACATTTACCTTATACACCACCATCTTACACGTTACAATTCGGAGCATTACGTCGGTCGTTGTGGCCGAGTGGTTCTAGGCACTTCAGTCTGGAAACGCGCTGCTGCTACGGTCGCAGGTTCGAATCCTGCCTCGGACATGGATGTGTGTGATGTCTTTATGTTTGCTCGGTTTAAGTAGTTCTAAGTCTAGGGGACTGATGACCTCAGATGTTAAGTCCCATAGTGCTCAAAGCCATTTTAACCATTCGAAGCACTATCGGCAGAAGGCTGCAAATACGCAGACTTGAAGAATAAAGATGTAGACTGTCAATAACGTCTGTCTTATATAAAAAATTGTGAGGCGTTACTATTCAGCACGCTCTCGTAGTATGTAAATAGAAATGATTTAGAGTCAGGTGTACGTTTTTCGTTTTCATCAGATTCACGTGTTCTTTAAATTAAGAAATTTACTACTGAAACTATGGGAGTAAATTTTTACCACCCTTACTGCGATATTATTTTGAGTCTTTGATTGCTTTTCACGGTTTGAGTTCAGTTAACATTCTGAGGACAAGGATTTCTCAGCGACCAGACATTTCCGGCACGGGCTGATGCAGACGCAAGCCTCTCGGCAGGCTTGACACGAGTCGAGCCGCAAATGCCACCGCGGAATGTCGATGAGCCGTGTGTCACCTGCTCCGCCGTGACCACATCCTGCACGTGTCTGGGACGAGAGCGACCTCTGTACGTCCTGATAACGAAACTGCAGGGCCTAAACGGGGCTGAAGAAAAGGACCTACTGTAGCTTAAAACAGGCATACTTTATTAAAATTCTTCTGCATCAAGTACAGATCAGAGTGAAGGGGTTATGCAGCAGTGCGTACTGCTGTTAATGTACCAGAACACAGACTATAGATGAAGGTTAGTTCAGATCTGTGTAGATTTGACTCATACTCGATATAGACAAAAATTCTGCATACAGGGTATCACATTTATCTTCATTACCCAAAATAGCTTTTTATGCAGAAACTAAATAAAAATACATCAAAAAAGCTACCAGCGGAACATTAACTAGCAAGATTGCCTTTCTTGTATGTTTTTTTAATTCTGCAGTCCAGTTTCTCTCCTCAATATCTGTTCAAAATGTACCGTAGTGTACCACTCATATAAACATGACATTATTAAAAACGTGACACAGAACTGTCTCTGACACTCCTTTACCCCGGTTGACGTGACCCGTCCACTTGCTGGAGTTGGCAGTAAATGAATGGAAACAGAAGGAAAACACACACCAGACATTCATGCAACCACCCTTTAGTTGAAGGTTCGTGTGAATACAATGTATACCAACTAAGAGAACAAAGAAATAGTACTGAACCATGCAAAATATAAGTTAGCAGAACAAAACTGTAACAGTATTTTCTTATTTACTGACATACCTACATGTAGTACAGTACTGCAGTATATTCGAACTGTATTGTGTACAGTAAAAGAAGACCCTGATTAAAGTCTACCTCAGCATTACTTTTATTTTATTGTGGTTAAAGGTAGGCGTAATTTTACTCAGGAAGAGGAACTCTACAGAAAGCGATATTTTGACAAGGACCCACTTTCCCGACGGATGTTTTCTCTTCTCTTGATGCAATAACTTACCAACATCCGTATGTATTGCGGAAATTTATTTTATGAACTTCTTATGTGCTACCAGTTTCGGCATTACATTGATGCCATCTTCAGGCACCACACGTCATAGTCGTAAAATCGCTATACACGGAAGGAGCCATACAACTCGATCCGTGAATCAAATCGTTATGCAACAGCTCCTGGTGGCTAGGCGACACAGACTCTCTTCTTGGTACGGAGCTTCAGGAAGCAGTAAGTTTCAACCCAAGAAAACGCAGTCGTGCCATAGACAAAGCCATCGCTTCTGCTACAATGAATCCACAAGTGAGAATACGGAACCTTCAACAGGACAGTGACATTCCTAAAAGCGGTGTACATCACCTGATAGCTCCTCGCCATTTCCATCCTCATCATGAACACTTACACTAAAAACTGCTTGGGAATGATTTTCAGAATCGTGTACCGTTCTTCCACTGTTACAGCAAAAAAGGTGGTTGTTCCTTCTCAAACACAGAAAAGGTAAATACAAGGAGCATGCATTACTTGTAGAGCGAAAACGAAAGATAGGTGGAACATAGCGCCAATGGAGTGTTATACACTGAAGAGCCAGAGAAGCTGGTACACCTGCCTGATATCATGCTGAGCTCCTGCGATTACGCAGAAGTGCCGCAACACGAGTGGCATGGACTCGAATAATGTCTGAAGTAGCGCTGGAGGGAACTGACACCATCAATCCGTAACGAGTGCAAGGGGGTGGAGATCTCTTCTGAACAGTACGTTGCAAGGTATCCTAGATAAGCTCAATAATGTTCATGCCTGGGGAGTTTGGTGGCCAGCGGAAGTGTTTAAACTCAGAAGAGTGTTCCTAGAGCCACTCTGTAGCAATTCTGGACGTGCTGACATGCAGGGTCCATGGATTCATTAGGTTGTCTCCATATCCGTACACGTCCATCCGATAGATACAATTTAAAGGGAGGCTCTTCCCACCAGGCAATATGTTTCCAGTCATCAACAGTCCAGTGTCGGTGTTGACGGGTGCAGGAGAGGCGTAAAGCTTTGTGTAGAGCAGTCATCAAGGTACACGAGCGGGCCTTCGGCTCCGAAAGCCCATATCGACGATGTTTCGTTGAATGGTTCGCATGCTCACACTTGTTGATGACCCAGCTTTGAAATCTACTGTAGTTTGCGGAAGTGTTGCACTTCTGTCACAATGAGCGATTACCTTCAGTCGCCATTGGTCCTGTTCTTGCAGGATATTTTTCTGGCCGCAGCGATGTCGGAGATTTGATGTTTTACGGATTCCTGATATTCGCGGTACACCCACGAACAGGTGGTACAGGAAAAACCCCAGTTCATCGCTACTTCGGAGACGCTATGTCCCATCGCTTTTTCCAGGTCGACAAATCCTATCAATGTGTCTTGCTTTTTCTTTAGTCTTGCTTTCATTATCAATCGCAACGTCAGAATTGCTTCTCTGGTTCCTTTATCTTTCCTAAAGCCAAACTAATCGTCGTCTAGAACATCCTAAAATTTTCTTTTCCGTTCTTGTGTATATTATTCTTGTCAGCAACTTGGATGCATGAGCTGTTAAGCTGATTGTGCGATAATTCCCGCACTTGTAAGCTCGAGCAATCGTCCATATTGCGTGGATGATATTTTTCCGAATGTAAGGTGGTATGTCGCCAGACTCATATATTCTATACACCAACGTGATTAGTCATTTTGATGCCACTTCCCCCAATGATTTTAGAAATTCTGAGGGAATGTTGTCTATTCCTTCTGCATTATTTATCGTTAAGTCCTCCAAAGCTCTCTTAAATTCTGAATCTAATACTGCAGCCTCTAAATCGACACCTGTCTCGTATTGTATCACATCAGACAAATCTTCAATGTATTCCTTCCACCTACCAGCTCTCTCCTCTGCATTTAACAATGGAATTCCCGTTGCACTCTTAATGTTGTCACTTTTGCTTTTAATGTCACCGAAGGTGGTTTTGACTTCCCTATATGCTGAGTTCGCCCTTCCGACAACCATTCCTTTTTCTAATTCTTCACATTTTTCATGGAGCCATTTCGTTTTAGCTTAGCTTCCCAGCATTTTCTATTTACTTCGTGGCTCAATGACTTATACTTCTGTATTCCTGAATTTCCCTAAACATTTTTGTACTTCCTTCTTTCTTCGATCAATGAAGTAATTCTTCTATTACCCATGGTTTCTTCACAGTTAGCTTCTTTGTACCTATGTTTTTCTTTCCAAATTCTGTCAATGCCATTTTTAGCGATGTCCATTCCTCTTAAACTGTGCTGCCTACTGCGCTATTCGTTGTTGCGGTGTCTATAGCACTAGAGAGCTTCAAGCGTGTCGCGCCATCACGTACATCTTTGCGTATTGATTCTTCCTGACTAATCTCTTAAACTTCAACCTACTCTTCAACACTGCTTCATTGCGACCTGAGTCTATATCCTCCCCTGAGTACGCCTTACAATCCAATATCTGATATCGGACACTCTGTCTGACTGTGATGTAATCTAACTGAAATCTTCCCGTATCACATGGCCTTTTCCAAGCATACCTCCTCTTGTTATGATTCTTGAACAGAATGTTGGTTATTACCAGCTGAAATTTATTACAGAACTCAATTAGTCTTTCTCCTCTCTGTTTCCTTGTCGCAAGCCCATATTCTCCTATAATACTTGCTTCTACTCCTTCCTCTATAACTGCATTCCGGTCCCCAATGACTATTAGATTTTCATCTCCATTTACGTATTGTATTGTCCTTTCCATATCCTCATGTACTTTCTCTATCTCTTCATGTTCAGCTTGAGAGGACGGCGTCTACACCTAAACTATCGTTGACCAATACAACATGCAAATTGATGAGAGTACAGTACATCTTTCCTAATGATTAGAACCACAAACAACAATATAGAAGTCTGTGAATATCTTAACTTATCTCAAGGTAATCTTATTCAACAGTTCCCAGTAAGAACAAGAAGTCGAATGCAATTCCCCATTGGTGAAGTGACAGGTTTACTGCGACCTTAAGTTACAAGGCAACGCATGATATTAGGTAGACACGTGCCTGGGACCAGACATTACGTAATATATAAGTTATGTTGTGATGCTGACTGCTGCTCATAGTGAATCGTTGTGGCCGGCCGGGGTGGCCAAGCGGTTAAAGGCGCTACAGCCTGGAACCGCGAGACCGCTACGGTCGCAGGTTCGAATCCTGCCTCGGGCATGGATGTGTGTGATGTCCTTAGGTTAGTTAGGTTTAAGTAGTTCTAAGTTCTAGGGGACTGATGACCTTAGAAGTTAAGTCCCATAGTGCTCAGAGCCATTTGAACCATTTGAATCGTTGTGGTAGATGTTTGTGAAAAAGGTTATTTAAATTAGAACACCCTCAGATCACTTGTGTTAGAAGCAAAGAAGTAATTAGCCATGTAAAGAACTATCTTCGGATTTTAGATGTCTTAAGTGCTAGCCAATTCCGATTATACAGCATGTTGACGGTGCAGTAAACTCGATAAATATTACTTTATAGCTTTCTCGAGAGCATTGCCCTCTCGTTCACCCTCTCGTTCTTAAAATAAATGAAGGTTGAAATGTAAGACGAATTTATAATAACGATTAGCTACACTAATAGGAGGAAGAATATAAAAAAACTAATGTTAGTGACATTACTTACATCACCAAACATCGTAGTCGGACATGTGAGACATTGCACTACCTTCGTCTTGCTTGTGGACACAAGATAAGGAAATCAACCATTACCTGAAGAAGTAAGACAGATGTTTCAAAAAACTAGGAGAAAACGCTAAATTATAGTACATTAACTGCAGAAGAATAAAGAACTGAATGAAATTACATCTATATCAGGTTTTTTAATAACTAACATAAGAAGGTGCATCGATTATTAGGCATCTGTCTCAGAAATAGCATTGAGTTTTTCTCTTCCCAATCGGCCTACTGTTGTATATGATGTTACTCTGCTGCAATCTAGCCACCAGTTTAGTTACGTTCTCGGCTAGACTCGAGTCTTTAATATTCGTCCAGATCCGATACACCTTTGTCTACAAGACTTCGCGATCTACTGCTGCATGTGTCATATTATGGCCCCCGTTGACCCATGCAACTTTTGTCCCACAAACTTTTCAGCTCCTATCATACTTTCGGAGTTATTCTTGGTGGCAATAGTTAGTGACTCACCCTGTATATAGTTACATTGCATTTTTCTCTTTCCCCACAAATGTTATGAAATAGTTGCGCCAAAAATGGAGGGTTCAGAAACTATTGTTTTCCTTGCCGTAGACGCGACAGAAGTGTACCGCGCGAATTTTCTCTACTACTTGTGATCGAGTTGATGGATGGAAAGTGTTCAGTATCTTCATTCAAATATTAGGTCAGTGACACGGTACTCATCGTTTTCTCAGCCTTCCAGGATCTGTACTGTAGGTAAATCGAATTTTCACTTACCAAAATGTACTGTTTCAGTGGCATATGTGTAAGAGGACCAGAGTTTCCAGTACTAGCATACTACGGTGAGTGCATTTTATACTTTTAATTCTCTGGGCATATGTTCATTTCTGACTTCGTGTGACTTGACAGTGTTAAACGTCTTATGTGAGATATGGGCATAGTCTGTACGTTACTGTTGGCCATTAGATTAATAATAACTTATGAATATAAACTCAGAACTTAATGTCAAAGTACACTTTACCATACTTGCTCACAGCAGAAACCACAGACATACCAGTTATGACAAGGTGAAATAAGCTTAGTTTAAAACTGTGAAAACATTTTAGCAGGTGAAATAGACATCTAACAAGTTACAATACGTAAATGGTGGTTTTCAGTTAACACTAAACATGGTTTCAACGGATTTAAACCTGTCTTCCTCAGGACAACAAACAAACTTCACATTACCAAACAGTCAGTAAAGTTATCTCCGTATGAAATGCGTTGGCAACGATCTGTACGTTCACACGTACAAGTTGAGGCCCCTATAATCATGGGCGTGTCTCATCAGTAAACTAACCTCATAAAATACCAAACCTTGTTAAGAGCTACATGCCGATTCGTTTAAATCCGCTGAAACCATGGTAAAGGTTAATTGAAAATCGCCATTTATTGGAAATGGTTCGCTGTCTGTTTCAAATTCGCCGGCCGGCGTGGGCGAGCGGTTCTAGAAGCTACAGTGTGGAACCGCGCGACCGCTACGCTCGCAAGTTTGAATCCTGCCTCGGTCATGGATGCATGTGATGTCCTTAGGTTAGTTTGGTTTAAGTAGTTCTAAGTCAAGGGGACTGATGACCTCAGAAGTTAAGTGCCATAGTGCTCAGAGCCATTTGTTTCATATGCTGTTGTGTAACTGTTGATGAAGTGCAGCCGTGTTCAAAATAACGAAAACATTTTGTTGTAAAATACTGTTGGCAGTTAAAAAACTGACAAATACAAGCGAAATAAAGAGTATATGTTATTTCCACGTGCAGCTTCATATCTATATAATGTTCAATTGTGCCAGTGCAATAGTTCTAACTAAAATGCAGTTATTTAAACTGATGATTTCTGAGATCCCAGCTTGGTTACGTCAAGGCCAGACAGAGATTTCTAAATAAGTTATTGGATTGTAAGGTTCACCCAGTAGAAAACAGACTCAGACAATCTAGAAATCTTTAGGAGAGAACCGCCCGCAAAATTAGTGTCGGAAGATGTGAGATACTGAAATACTGAGAAATTATCAGATCCATTTGAGGTTCTCTGAGGCTGTAGGTACTGCATAACGAATTAACAAATACTAAAGCACGCATTCCAGTTGAAGAGGAATAGATGTCACTAAAATGAATAATCAGAAAATTTGAACAATTATAGGTACAAGGAAGATAACCACGGAGAAACCTTGTTTGGTAACAGAAGAACCTCAATCGATCGTGGGAAGAAGAATGTATAAAAATGTTCACAAAATATAGATCACCTGGGAATGAAATCAATGGGGAAGGTAGGGAAGCAAAGGTAAAATGTTTACAGCAAAAATATGAAGAAATCGAAAAAGAATGATCGTGGGTAGCTTAATATAGCATAGAAAAAAGTCAAACTAATCTTCCGTAAAATTAAACAAAGAGCTTCAACAGTGAGAATGCAACGTAAATTCCGCGGTTCAATGTAGAGAAGAGAGCGGTAAGGTGGAAAAAGCACAATGAAAGAGGAAGACTTGTCTGATGAAGTGATGGATAAAGAAACAGGAGTTCATGTGGGAGACACTGGAGATCCGGTTTTAGAGTCAGAGTTTAACAGTGCTTTGAAATCAAATAAGCCAGAAGATATAGGTACCATAACTGATGAATTTCTAAAGAAACCCGGTGTAAGTGGGGCAACGAAATGACTATTCAAACTGGTGTGTAGAATCTACGAGACTGGAGACATACCATAAAACTTTCGGATAAGTGTCATCCACACAACTCTGAAGACAGCGAGAGCTGGTAAGTGATAGAATTATCTCACATGCAGCTTAATGGTTCATATATCCAAGTTTCTGACAAAAGTAACACACACAAGAACAGATCTGTTGGATGCCAACCTGTTTGGCTTTCGGAAAGGTAAGACTTAAAGCAAGAAGCACCAAGACACTTTCATAGGATTTGTCGACCTATAAAAAGCGATAGACACATATAACACTGCAAGATATTGTAAATTCTGTGAAAAAGAAGAACAACATATAGGGGGGACCAGTAATATACAATTTGTACAAGAACAAAGAAGAAACAATAATATTGGAGAACCAAAAACGAAGTGCTCCGTTTAAAGGAGGAGGGATGCAGTCTTTCATTCATACTGTCAGTCTATACTTCAAAGAAGCAATGACGGAAACAAAAGAAAGATTCAAGAGTGGGATTACAATTCAAGGTGAAAGGATGACGTTAGTATCCTCAGTGAAAGTGTAGGAGACTTACGGAATGTGTTGAATACAGTCAACATCCTAATGAGAATATGGACTGAAAGTAAAACGAAGAAAGATGAAAGAGATGAAGAATAGCAGAAATGTGACCATGATAAAATTAACGACAAAATTGGTGACAACGAAGTTAAAGAATTCTGTTATCTTCGAAGCAAAGTAACCCATGACGGCCGAGGAAAGTAGAAAGTAAAAAATAGACCCGCTCATGTGAAGTGGGCATTTCTATCTAAAAGGGTGCTAGTATGAAGCATAGGCCTTAATCTGGGGAAGATAGTTCTTATTACGTGTTTTGAAGTACAGTAGCGTGTGAAAACGCATCTTGGACTTTGGGAAAATCGGGAAAAAAGAGAGCTGAACCGTTTGAGATATGGTGCTATACAAGGAATGATGGAATGAGGTGGTTCTCCGCCAAATCAGCAAAGAAACTAGCATAATGAAAAGGACGAGAAGAAGAAGGGACGGTAAAGGATAAAGACTAAAGAAGACACCCAGGTATTGGAATACATCCAACAAATAACGGAGTACACAGGGTACAAGTGTTACTCGGAGCTGTATAGGTTGGTACAGTAGAGAAATTCGTGGCGGGCCGCATCAAACCACTCAGCAGAGAGACTACTGAAAAACCTTGTGTTTTTGTCCTTCGAGAGCTCGACGTTTCTCAACACTTCCAAACTCACTCACAGTTGATTTTAAGTAACAGAATAATCCGCGCGTATCAGACTGCCCTCATCCCAGAAAGGCCAAATGCCACTTGTTTTCAGATAGGCTGTGTTACGAATTAGATTTATGAATCTCGTAAAACATACACGGCATGTTGTCTTACTGGAGAATGGTGTCAGAGCAATAAAGGAAAACGGAAGTCATCTGAAGGTAGCACGCATGTTCAGATCGTGTTAATTGATTCGTTGTTGATATGAACACCACCGATTATTATCACGTCTTTTCCTCATACGAATTAATGCCAAAAAATGCTCCAAGGCATTTGCCACGGTGTCGTGCTGCTCTGTGTTCATCCCCATGTTGTGGCATTTGAGTACCAAGAGAGATCCGAAGTGCCAATAGTCTTAGTAGCGCAGCACCATGCGCTTCTTACCTGCACAACACATTCGATCCATATTTCGCCAACTAAACTCATATGGGGTACATTCACGGAGCAGTAGAACCACCAGTCCCGTTCAGCCAGTGCCCTGCCACTCATCTATTGAACACATCCAAACAATGATTAACCCTTTCCTGCCCGGCAGAACTTCAAAGTCACTCCCCGTTTCTAGACTCATAAAACAGAATGGAGTTGAATTCATGCACTCGGGTCCTGTTAGGATGTCTGTATATCTCTGCTGTAGCACAGGAAACTCTTTGGATGCGGTAGTTTTATATCACTGTCCGTGGAGGACAGTAAATGACAGACCTGGTGTAACTCTGTGTTGTTCATTTCGACAGAATAGTTTACAGGTGCTGCTGACGTGAAAGGAGATTATTGCGATTGTCTTGATGTTTATAACATGGTTTACTTCAACTAAACCAACATTACTAATGCAATGAATGTAAGCAACGTTGTAAAATATGTGCGGGACTTTCCAGTCCCGTCAGGATATCAGAGGCGCTTTCGTGCACATGCGGTTTTAACTGTGCATGGCTTTTTTTCGCAAATGACGACGTAGTTAGATTGTTATGACTTTGCTTGAATTGTTTATTTATTAGTAAAGTTAAATTAACGTTTTAATTTATCACGACCAAATGATTTTTTCTGAGATTCATGAAAAGGAGCTGAAGGGAGTAGTTCTGAATCTGACAAAACGTTTAAGGAACAAAAATTCAATTGTATAGTTTGATAATTATTTAAGTCCTTTAGTTTACTTGAGGTAATGAAATCATGCAATGTACTTGCTTGTGGGACGTTTATGAGAGAAAGGAAAGGTATGGCTCAAATGACAAACGACAAACAAAATAGGTGACCTTGGCCATACGACTTCTAATTTGGGTATATCTATGTTAAGTGGAAGAACAGTAGAATTGTGTCACTCGCCTCCAGTTACCCTGGGAATGAAAGAACCATATTTAGTAGGAAGCAAAACTATGGTGTAAACATAAATATTCCTAGTCCCTCTTAGAGGTTACAGTAAAAAAACTGAACGGGTAGGCTATGCAGATTCCCTCACGTCATTGTACAATGATGACAGTAAGTCACCAGAAGAGAGATAGAGAATATTATGGGCCATTACTGATATAGCATTTATCAGTGAATAACCAATTTGTACGAAATAATGCCTGTATTGCAATTCAGAAGACTGGTTGCTCAAGGTGGGTGGCCGGGAAAGATATTAGAAGTGGAGGAAGATAGGAAAAGACTTTCAAGTGCATCATTAAGACACGGTCCTAGCATTATGAGGCAAACCTAGAGGAGAAAAGGGAAGGGCTTTTATCTGCCTGAGGATGTTGCGCTAAACAACAGAGGAGTCCACGGCCAGTGTTTGTGAAAAACAGAGGACGTTGTGAAGTGTATGCAGCTAACAATATCGTATCGCAGCCTCACATAAAATGAAAAATGTGTAAGGTTTTCCTGTTCCTGGACGAAAAGAAATCGTGTTTCTGCGTTTCTCGTGATATTTTACCGTAATAACATTGTTCTCTATAAGCTTTGGATACCTATTTCCAGAAGTGCTACTAAGTAAATAACCCGATCAGATACGATGATTACATACTGACGAGACTCAGTATTACTACTTGTATTTTGTAGGGTAAATCCGGGAGAAATGGCGCACATTTTCAAAATCGCGTCCATAAAGTGCCATTGTGCACTTTCAGTAAATTTTATTTTGGCTAACTAAATACGCCATTTGTCTATGACGTACAATTTTTTGGCTATCTAAGTGAAATATTCAAACAATTCTGACCATGAAAATATCTGTACCTTGCGGCGTCTTTCCCTTATGGTATGGCTGACATACTGCATGCTAAAACTGCAAAACTGCCATTTTTTTAAGTCAACAACTGTACACGTATAATTATAAACACATTTTCGTTTATAAATATGTTTCTGTGTGAAGAAAAAACTGTGAAGTGTTAATAATAGCTTTTTTCAAACTTATTTATACATCTAAGCATTTCATTGGTTTGGATAAATTTTTACTTACCGATAGTTGTAAACATTAAAACTAAGGCCAATAATCCATTTATCTTTAGGTAATACACTCAATAAATTCTGGTGAAAAATTAAATCGAGAACAAAAGTAAGATTTACAAACTTAGTTCATTTGGTTTTCCTGGTATTTTCTCGGCCCAAATCGTGACAAAGCATGCAATTGTGCAATCTTCATGTGACAAACATAACCAATTTTTTGCGTGTTTTCAGGTATAATTCTCGGCACTCTTAACACATATCTAGGGATAATTTTTGATTCTGTTTTGTCGTCATCCTGGTAGTCGAGATCTGAAACTCTGTGCAAGCTAAGTAATTTTAACGATAATACTTACAAAATACAAATATTTTCACCTATTTACAACTGTTATTTGATTTGTGCGGGAAGTATTTCTAACAAAAAAATGTGCAACATATGTACCGGATTTTACTGTGACATGTATCCCGATCTGTAGGGAAGAGACACACGTCTAATAAATTGACGAACTTGATAGTCATGATGGCAGCACTAGAATTAAAACACGCCCAACAGAAAATTTCGCACTGGCTGAATGAATGATTTTTTATTAAATCTTCAGATTTAATAAAAGTCATTCATACAGCCAGTGCGGAATTTTCTTTGAAAAATGTCGAAGTTTTGCTGTGGTTGCCCGCCCTACAAAACAACATGTTACGCCCAACAGAATTTACTGTTACTACAACTACTAAGACATTTGGAAATATTTCAGTATTTAGGGCACATGTGACGCTGAAAATGATTATGGGGGATATTTAGAGATTTACCTCAGATATTCTCTCAGAGATTACGTAAAACTTCAACTGAAACGTAAACAGTTTTAATATGGACAACTGTCCACTGAGCACCTTCAGTGCCGACACACCCACGCCGGCCTTTGTGGCCGAGCGGTTCTAGGCGCTTTAGTCCGGAACCGCGCTGCTGCTACGGTCGCAGGTTCGAATCCTGCCTCGGGCATGGATGTGTGTGATGTCCTTAGGTTAGTTAGGTTTAAGCAGTTCTAGGTCTAGGGGACTGATAATCTCAGATGTTAAGTCCCATAATGGTCAGAGCCATTTGAACCATTTGACACGCCCACACTGAGTCCTTGTTTGCCGAAACTACGAGGTGTGCACAGTCTGTACCGCATACGGCGCCTACGCGATTTTTATAAAAAGTCTATGTTTTATAATGCGCTACTCCGTTTTACTTGCTTTAGTAATATTTCTTTCAAAATATAAAACCCTTTGGAACAGTTTTGCATAGTCCGCAAGTTGGTTTCCACTTATAGATGTCATTCAACTAACATTCCTTTGGATTTATGACTAAATCGTGACGCACGTAAACTATATTTCAACTACTGTTACAGCTAGTCTTCATGAGAGTTCTTCTTGGGAGGTAGCCTTAATCAGATGGATAGTCATTATGCCAATTGGTGAGGGTTATTGTGCTAGCTAAATAGCTAGGATAGAAAAGCAGAAAAATAGAGAGACGGAGTGAACAATAAATGAAGGAAGAGCTCAACGTCCCTCCAAAGGTGACGTCTTTAAAGACTGTGGGCATAACGAGGAATCTATGGACTGAGCACACTCTCCTATGTGACACGCTGGGACCATATATTGATGAGACTTCTTCAAAGGCACCATCGCGGCCTTTAGTAACTTACGAAAACATAAACGTGTATGAGTGTACTGGGATCTGTATGCTATACCTCTGTCCCTTAACAAAAAGCGTGGAAGTTAGTTGTGAGAGGAGAATAATGAGAGGAGAACCATGAACAACGACTGATAAAAGAATAAGGAGAAATGAAATCTGTGAAAGTAGACCTTTAGAATTACAATATCGTGTAGAATGAAAGACTTTGGTTTTATGGTCTCAGTAAAAGATATTCCTGATGTACTTGAAGAACGGAAAAGGTAAATAGTCTAATGTATCTAACAACAAATTTAACACAAGAGGCACTTTACACCGAACAGATCGTAGAAAGATCGAAGACTGAATGAAGAACAACTCGAAATGAATGTGTTTAGCGTAGCGTACCAAAAAAGTAACCTTACATGTAACTGTGGGGTACGTGTTCTTCCAAGAGATCAATAACCTTCACCGTTTAGTAACAGTGTAACTGCCACCACGGTTGCACGCTAATTATAAGAAATTGGGTTTCGCGCTATACAATCATCTTCAGGTTTCTAGTCATCACAAAGTGACCCGTTATATGACTTTGTGATTGCCAGAGATCTCAAGGTAGCCACATGGACTAAAACCTGTTAGCTTATAGCTGACAGGCAACCGTGATAGGAAGTATACTCCCACACTATCGTCAGTTTGTGATACCATATTACCGCAGCATACGTTATAAATGTTTAAATAATTTTACTTATTTCCAGTATAAGTACCGTGAACCATCCTTTGAATGAACTCTGACTAAATGACACGTCACTAGTCGACGTTAAGTAACGTTTATTGTGATTACATTCAGACACCGTTTTCAAGGCAGGCATCTCCTTCTTATCTGAGTGATGTGTCTGTGACGGATAACGTTTTCGAGAATGTCTGTATCCCTGGAAGTCCGCCCAATGCATATTTGAGTGTCGCGCGGAAGGCTCCGAAGCGAGCGGGAATTACGTCCTGACTAGTAGGACGAGCGGTGGCGCTTACGCAAACCTGGCAGCTGGTAACCCATGGCGAACTTCTGCGGAGGTCAAAGCACACGCGTATAAGGGTCAGCTGCGCCGCGTAACCACACAAGTTTGCTCCCCTTGGGCCACGACACTTGTTCCGCGTACCGAGGTATTATCTGTATTCCATAGTTTCCTTTTATTACTCGTGCGAACAACGTTAGGCATTCCAGTATTCCTCACGCACTGCAGCTGTTTCTGAAGAACTTGTCGCTTCTCGTGTAGGTCGCAGAGGTCATCAGGAGACGCTCACTCCGCGGCGGCGATCGCACATTACGTGCCTACAGGAGCTGAGCATGATGACGCACCGGGTTTTGATGCGCGTGCTTGCGGTCGCCACGACCATTCAGCTGTTTTTCTTGGCGTATTTCAGGGAACGCGAAGGCCACGTGCCACGAAAATGTCGATGTGAGTACCGTCAGCGAGTCAAAACGCTCCATCTGGAAACTACCTAGATTCCTTCTTACAAAGATCACTTCCCAAGTAACAGACTTCAAGAAATGTGGCAGGATTTTCAGGTACTGATCCAGGGTTGGGTTCTGCTGGGGGATGTGTGATTTTTTATTTTCTCTTTAGCCTCAGCTCCATCACAATCCCAACAAATTCAGTTTGGAATAATCCCGCTTCAGCATCCATATTTCCCTGAAGTTCCTGTAGGTGGCAGCGTAGCCTTCAAAATGGATCTGTAACAGGGATGCGTTCCGAGCAAAGATCTGACGTTGAGTATCTTCTGGCTGAAATCCAGAGCATTGCAGGTATTCATAGGCGTTTGGAGAATATCTGTAGAGACCTGGCAGTGAGCAAGTGTACGGTGAGTAATTGAGCGAGTCGCCTGTCATCATGGTGACCTGCCGGATCTTCCGGGTGCCGGCCCGCCGCACACAGCTGTGATTGCTGCAGTCTTGCAACGTGCGTACGCTCGCATTCGACGTGATCGTTGGACCACAATCAAACACCTCGCTTCTCAACTGAATGGCTCCGCTGGTTGTGTTGGCACACTCGTCCAACAACTGGGGTACTCAAAGGTGTATGCCCGCTAGGTTTCTCACCGTCTAAAAGAGGACCATAAAGAGCAACGAAGGACCATCTGTGAGGAACTCCTTGCCCGTTACGAGGCTAACCGTGACAATTTTTTGTCGAACATCGGTCACTAATGCAGCAAGGACTTGACTCCGACGTCGACAAATAGAGTGATACCATGTGGGCACACACACCGTACCAGTAAGACGGCGTAAGGTCATCGCATTGAACGGAGATTATGTTGAAAAATATGTTTTTGTATGCAGAGGTGTATGGAATAATATAGTCTGTTGGAATCTTGAATAAAAAAGTGTTCCATTACTTATTGAACACTCCTCGAAGTAACGAAAAAGTTGATAACTGTTTGTATTGATGCTAAGTACAGGGTTATTGCAAATGATTGAAGCGATTTCACAGCTCTACAATAACTTTGTTATTTGAGATATTTTCACAATGCTTTGCACACACATACAAAAACTCAAAAAGTTTTTTTAGACATTCACAAATGTTCGATATGTGCCCCTTTAGTGATTCGACAGACATCAAGCCGATAATCAAGTTCCTCCCACACTCGGCGCAGCATGTCCCCATCAATAAGTTCGAAAGCATCGTTGATGCGAGCTCGCAGTTCTGGCACGTTTCTTGGTAGAGGAGGTTTAAACACTGAATCTTTAACATAACCCCACAAAAAGAAATCGCATGGGGTTAAGTCGGGAGAGCGTGGAGGCCATGACATGACTTGCTGGTCATGATCTCCAACACGACCGATCCATTGGTTTTCCAATCTCCTGTTTAAGAAATGCCGAACATCATGATGGAAGTGCGGTGGAGCACCATCCTGTTGAAAAATGAAGTCGGCGCTGTCGGTCTCCAGTTGTGGGATGAGCCAATTTTCCACGGGCTACGTGTGAAACTTGCCCGCACGCTTTCAACCGTTTCTTCGCTCACTGCAGGCCGACCCGTTGATTTCCCCTTACAGAGGCATCCAGAAGCTTTAAACTGCGCATACCATCGCCGAATGGAGTTAGCAGTTGGTGGATCTTTGTTGAACTTCGTCCTGAAGCGTCGTTGCACTGTTATGACTGAATGTGAGTGCATTTCAAGCACGACATACGCTTTCTCGGCTCCTGTCGCCATTTTGTCTCTCTGCGCTCTCGAGCGCTCTGGCGGCAGAAACCTGAAGTGCGGCTACAGCCGAACAAAACTTTATGAGTTTTTCTACGTATCTGTAGTGTGTCGTGACCATATGTTAATGAATGGAGCTACAGTGAATTTATGAAATCGCTTCAATCATTTGTAATAGCCCTGTATAATGGCTTAGCATGACATACAAGTAATTGCAATTTAGAATTTTAAAATAATTAGTCAAAAATTTTAAGAAGCTCATATGGATTGTCACTGATTTAAGAATGATACAGAACAATCTCTCACAATGGTGCCAGTAGCATAATTCACAGATATAAAATCGAAGCACGCAGTCACAGTTACTTGAAATAAACTTATTGTTGGCTAGATTTACCCTTGATCAAACTCAAATTTTTCTTCTTTGTGACCCGTACATGATTCGCTGACATTACCGCACCTTAAGTCGGTTCTTTTATTGGCTTTCTGTGGAATAACAGTGTAGGGGTTGTGTTTATATGGTGACATAATACGAAAATTATTAAAAATATATCATAGGCAGGGATACCAGATGTATTGGGAGGGTGGGGGAAGGGGTATAAAGGAAGTTGACTTGGTAATAAAGAAAAAGGGCCTAGGCTCAGACGCAAGGTAGAAAGGGTGCGTATTGAAAAGCTTATTCATTTACTAGTGATAAAATCAACAGTTCTTTCTTTCTCATAGCATAATGTTCTGTCGACATCTTGTTCATCAGCTACCATTCTTGTGTCACTTCAAAAAGTTTAAGTAATGTGGCTAACAAAGCGGTAATGGTAAGCGAAACAGTTGAGTTCAACGAAATTCAGATACGCACATAGCGCAATGTAATGTGGTATATTTAGGCTTACGTTTCATTGTAATCAGGTATTTTCATTTACTCTTTCAGAATACGCACATTCAAGTTTTCATCTATGATTTGTGGTTAATATATGAAACATGATCGCGATTGGAAGTGTATAGTATAATCAAGAAAAGAAATTATTCATCATGATAAAGAGCGGTAGTTTATTTGGTAGAGACACATCATTGTCACCTGTGTCCACAAAGAAAGTCATTAAGTTTTATGGCTTATTCATACGACTCATAAGATACTGTAATTCAATTTAACTTCCTTCCATAAAGTCGAATTCATAGACAGTCGCTTAATACAGGGAAAAGCTAGAAACAATAAACTCAATGGAGCTACCATAAGCAGCGTTCGAGACGGGAGTAGACAGGCAAGGTGAGATAAAGAGGTTTCCACACTCATACTCACGCCATCAAAAACCCAGGGATGCTACGGATGGATACTTATCCTGTAAAACATTTCAAGAATGACAGTCAAAGAGTAAGCAGGGGGGATAAGTTTGAGACTCAGTTTCCTAGCAGCAAAACGTTTTTACATCCGTAAACGGAAACCGAAAATAAATTCACTATACACATAGATAGTAACTCAATAGGTGATCTTGTGCATTACCAGATGAGCTATAGTATTAAAGGGTTGGATCAAATACAGGTAATGTGTCCGGATCTGCATCTCAATACTAAATTTATTTTTATCAAAACATCGTAATTCGTCTGCAAAAATATGGACTGGAGTTTCACGAATTGGCAAAAATGGATAATTGAAGGCGTTTTCTCTATAAATTTAATTAGTTCGGAGTGAATTGACTCTGAGACCATGTTGTGACCCAATGGACGAAAGATCAATGTCTCAACATCCCTGCTATTCAACAGAGTGATCATCTTTAAACTTTGCGAGATAATACACGATTGAATTAGTAACCAAACGATCACCGGAAGTCGAAGCATAAAGAGTTAACAGCCCAAGTGGTTGAACCTTAGAATCAACAAGTCACTCTCTCTTAGTGAAAATAAATTGGACAAATTAAATAACTGATCGCTCATAGCTTCCTACAACACAAAACTTCTGAAAGAGACGATTTATGCATCATTATGAATCAGGATTACATTCAAATACCTGACTACAAAGCTACAGTAGAGCTCAACAGAGCAGATCTGTATACTAACTTCCGTAAACAAGCGTTGCAAGTGCCTTATAAAATTTCAATCTTGTTTCTTCCCTCGTTTTATTTTTTAGAGATCTCTATATTGTCCCATACAGGGCTATTACAAATGATTGAAGCGATTTCATAAATTCACTGTAGCTCCATTCATTAACATATGGTCATGACACACTACAGATACGTAGAAAAACTCATAAAGTTTTGTTCGGCTGAAGCCGCACTTCAGGTTTTTGCCGCCAGAGCGCTCGAGAGCGCAGTGAGACAAAATGGCGACAGGAGCCGAGAAAGCGTATATCGTGCTTGAAATGCACTCACATCAGTCAGTCATAACAGTGCAACGACACTTCAGGACGAAGTTCAACAACTGCTAACTCCATTTGGCGATGGTATGCGCAGTTTAAAGCTTCTGGATGCCTCTGTAAGAGGAAATCAACGGGTCGGCCTGCAGTGATCGAAGAAACGGTTGAACGCGTGCGGGCAAGTTTCACGCATAGTGATGTGAAAGATTCAGTGTTTAAACCTCCTCTACCAAGAAACGTGCCAGAACTTTGAGCTCGCATCAACAATGCTTTCGAACTCATTGATGCGGACATGCTGCGCCGAGTGTGGGAGGAACTTGATTATCGGCTTGATGTCTGCCGAATCACTAAAGGGGCACATATTGAACATTCGTGAATGCCTAAAAAAACTTTTTGAGTTTTGTATGTGTGTGCAAAGCATTGTGAAAATATCTCAAATAATAAAGTTATTGTAGAGCTGTGAAATCGCTTCAATCATTTGTAATAACCCTGTATATATTGCTACATTTTGCTAATTTCTTGTCGATTTTGTCGTCATGCTCATATGTGGCGTCAAAAGCCTAAATAGTTGAATTCCATTATTAATCACAATTTTTGTCTGTGTAGGATGTTTTCCTTAGAAGCCATTTGTTTTGTCTTCTTTTCTGAACTCATCAGATGGTACTTCTCAAAAACTCTTACATAATAAATGTATTCCCCCTTGTAGATCATTTTCATTCTCCGCCTGCATTGCGGTGTCGTCCCTGTGTAAAAGGCAGCTACAGCGGGGGGTTTTCTTAATCTTAGTTCCTCCTTCCGATTCTGAAAATTTTTGGAAGTTCATTCGGGACCAAATTGCTGAGATCATCGCTCCCTAGGCTTACACAGTACTTAATCTAATTTAAACTAACTTATGCTAAGGACATCATACGCACCCGTGCCCGAGGGAGGACTCGGACCTCCGATGGGGTCAGCCGTGCGAACCGTGGCAAGGCGCCCTTCGACTGCGCGACTACCCCTCGCAGCTCCGATTCTGAATTGCGTCATCAAGACAGATATTAAAAAGTGTGGGCGAAATGCTGCGCCCTTGTATTTCCTTTGTTTGTGGATATAAGCAGTGTTGCAGTGCCATTTATATTTAAAATTACAGTCGTATGTTGGTACAGACATTATAAAACGTTTATTCGCTGTTGTCGGCATCCTCCTTTTCTCATAATGTTTATCAAAATGAGCTAGCGTGTTGTCTGCCCCTTAACGGAGTAGTCAGCGCATCTGACTGCCGGGTTTGATTCCCAGCCAGGCCGGAGATAGTCTCCACTCTGGAGTGTTGTGTCGTCCTCGCCATCATATCGTCATCATCGACACTCGTCAACCGGAATGACTTGCAACTCAGCGGCCGAACTTTCCCGGGTGGGGAATCACGGCCATCAACGCCACACTTTCATTTCATTTCATCGAACGCTTTAATAAAATCAATGAATGCTAAATAGTTTTCCTGCTATATTCTCTCTGTTTCTCCAATATTTATTTAGCTGTAAATACTGCTTCTATCATTGACCTACCACTCCGAAACCCCATTTTTTCTTCGCCTAATATTCTACTAGCTACCGTAAATTTTGTGTGGGGTGTCCAATAAGTTGATTCCTCTATAGCTCTCGCAGATAATGCGGTCTCCTTTTTCAAACACTGATATTAAGTATGCTTGTGCCCGTGCTTCTTGAATAGCTCCATATTTCCAGTAGACATTAAATAAATGTAGATCCGGATCTAGGGAGAACAAACTGGGGTATCTGCCCCGTGCGGCAGTTTCAGGGGGCACCAAATTCATTTTCTTTAAGGAAAAAACCTTATCTCACAAAGCGACTAGAATCCAGCTCACTTTGGTCTATCGATTATTCTGAAACGCATTCTTGTTGGTTTTTCAACATTTTTGAAAACATTCTAAGTTGATTTCTGGAAGAAGCATAAGTTGATTTTTGAATGTGTGCGTAGTGTAGGTGTTGTCTCTGCTATGGGAATCCCTGTCGTGTCTAGGAACAAAAAGCTTTCCCGCAGACTAAAGGGGACTGGGCTATACGCGATGGGCCGAATAAACCCGAATAGGTGAATGCCAATCGCTGTTTGTTTATGTGGTTGATTGAGTGTGCAAATGATCAGCGTTGTTGTAATTATTAGCGAAATCCATAGATTCAGAGAGCCACGGTGGAAATAAACGAATAACAAGAGTAAAAGACAATAAAGACTACATATTATCTTCTCGGTGCCCAAGAAAATGAAATTGCCGGAAGGCTACACTACTAAGGGCCAGTTGCACAGTAACCAGTTAGTAGCCGCTTAAGTTGTATTCTCGGAAAAGCGTAGAAAACGCGTTGTACGAACACGTAACAACGCATAACCGGTGATTCTGGAAAGGTTAGAAAAGTTTTGAAGAGAATAAGTTTTGACAATGGCAGGAATAGTTACAGAATAAGCAGGGCCATCACACAAATTAGATGGAAGAATATGATGATTCCAAATGTATATAAAAATTTCGTACTACTACTTTTCGATCTCATGCTTGAGAAACTGGAACATCTGAATGAAATGTGAAAATATTTCCTAACATAAATAGCCATTTGATAATTAGGCATTACCTAAAAAAATAGGCATTTAAATAGGTACTTCATGAATTACATTCTGTCGTGTTATTTATGTAAATAAGACACATAAAAACAACCATTTACGACAAAACAGTCTCGCTTATATGGCGTGTGCTACAATTGGTGCAATATTAGAAAGGCCATTTCGTTTTATTTAGCAGACAGTGACAAAATAGACGTAATCAAAACGAGAAACCACACCAGTCTTGAGTAGTAAACGTATTAACAGCTGTTTCAGTATTGGACAACGACATTTCCATGAAGAAAAACGTTTTACGAACTTTGATGAAGTACAGTAATAGATTCTTTCGCAGAAAGGAAAGCACACCGTGTAAAGCCGTATCAAGGCTAGAGAGAAAAAAAGTACTGGGATTTAAGGACTGAAGAAATGTGCACTGTCTTGCTTGTCTCTTGTCTTTACTGGTTTTATGTTTCTTATATTTAATTTTATGTCACACAAAAGAGAAATTTATTAGCAAATACGCAATAAAGAGTGCAGATTTTTGAAGAGTTCTTATTCTCCCGGTCACATGCAACCACCAGCCGGTATTAACTATGAGTTTTTTGTAAGCGGAGTAGGATATCAAACAGGCCGACTAGGAGCAGCAGCCACACTACGGGACATTTTAATTTCCACTGTCCTGAATATAAGTTTGATGGTTTCCATTACAAAACATACTTGTTTGAATTCCACAGAGCGAAGCGCAGTGACATGCGATAGAAGAATCCTGTATGAAGAGGCGTGACACTGCAGTTTCGTACACTCGAGACCAAATACTATATCTTACATTTCCTTAAACATATATGTTTTATATATCAAACTCTTCAGAAAGATGTGCGCTACAAAATGAACGTATTTTTGAAAAATAGATTTTTTTACGTCCCATCTGGAACGCTTGAGTGAGGGGGAGGGGGGTGGGCGCGGTACTATCAAATTTTTGTCCCGGTTCGGAAATATCATAGATTCGGGGGTGAGTAAATGTAGTAATCTCTTCTGTAGTGGCAGTTGGGCGTTTATGTCATCCATACCAGTAGCTATTCCGTTCTTTGTGGAGTTGAAGGCTTCTCTTTATTAATCCTTACATAAATAGTGTATTTCATTTGTATTGCATCCGGTAGGAGTGTAGGAGGGATGGCAAAACGTCCATCGCGTCGATGAGAGGAGTCGACGCCGGTACCGACTGATTAGGAGGGGGCGCAGCAGGCAGCACCATCGCAGACGCATAAGACAGAGCTAACACAGTGGGAGCCGCAGCAGGAGCGACGTCTCCGATCGGCACCTGAACCAGTCTCATTCAGAACGGACATGGCCTTCTCGGGTTCAACCCGAACAGGTGCGCGGCTGGCCATCGTACATGTCGATAGCCCTGCAGCTGGCAATAATCAAGTAGGAAGGCACGTGTTTCCGTAGTTCAATTTTTATTTGACGGACACGGTATATTTGAACGTCTTCCGTACTTCATCCACGTGACTGACGATGTAACGTATAAAGGCGGCCACCACAACGCCCGACGGTACTTCAAACGGGATTTCGAAAACCCTCAACGTACGCAGACCAAAACTAGCGTGATCGACAATGACAGTTCCTGTATGTCCGACAGAGTATCGGAACTGGAGAGCGTTATCGTGGCGCCGGACAGCGTCGGCGCACAGCTCGTCATCAGCCAGCTATATGTACACAGCAGTACTGAGGATCGAAAAATGAATTCCGAGAACATCTTGTGGCGGGAGATGCATTTCATCCAGTATAAATGTTCTACTTCATACGGGCTTCTGTCGTTCGTGAGCCAAGGAAAATTATTGTGACTTGGCGGTAAGAAAACCTCATGATGGTCGATAAATTTGGACTCTGAGACAAGCCACTACGCGGAAGTACACAAGCGCGAGCTCGCTCGCGTGCAGCACAACAGGCACGACGCAGACAAGGCGTGCGCAACTCACCACAGCCAAACGCTGACTGAATGACCACTTGACCACCATGAACTCAAATGCTCGGCATTACGCACAGGTAAATAACTCATAATAGACGTGTAAAACTTCTCTTGCGATTTTCTCGCAATTGCCTGAATAGTCCACCTTACTACTTGCATATTATGTTGTTTTAATGACCCACTAAAGATGTACAAAGTTTGAAGTAAATCTGTGATCCCAACGATGAGGCCTTCCTTTATGAGATAAACGTCTTCTGCTTTGGGGTTTCGTTCCAGAACTGGTAAAAGTGGACCTCTTACAGGATCACACTGATGTCCGCTGTGTGTCTTTCGTATGTTGAGACTCCTTTTTCTCGGGAAGAGATAGTTTTCTTAATTGAAATTTATGCCAAATGCTAAGGTCTACTGCCGGCCGGGATGGCCGAGCGGTTCTAGGCGCTTCAGTCCGGAACCGCGCTGCTGCTACAGTCGCAGGTTCGAATGCCACCTCGGGCATAGATGTGTATGATATCCTTAGGTTAGTTAGGTTTAAGTAGTTCTAAGTTCTAGGGGACTGATGACCTCAGAAGTTAAGTCCCATAGTGCTCAGAACCATTTGAACCATTTTGAACTAAGGTCTACTGGCCGTTGGCGGTCGAAAAAATTGAAGCTTCTAAGTCTACACAGTCAAAAGACACGACCATTAATGCCACATACTTTGATTCTGGCAAACTCACTCATCAAAATCTGTAGATGGACAATCCACATACATATCACCAAGAAATGGTCATAACCTATGTCGTATCCCGTGCACACTCTTGTGTCTTTCGCTTCATCTTGACAGTTTTCATTAATGATAATGTAGTCAATAACAGACTTAAATTCTTCAGCTGACTGTATGTATTTACGGATATCTTTTTGCAGAAGAAAGTACGGTTCATCTATAGCGCGTTAAAAAAAAAGCCTCTAATCAGTCTTCCATTGTATTTATGATCTTCTTTTCTGCCATTCCCACAGTCCTTGGGATAGATTTATTACATATTCTTGTATTTAAATCTCATTTCATCACTATGTAATGCTTATTGTTATATCTGTCCAAAACTGATTATAGTTTGTCATAAAAATCTATAGACTCCATTTTTCCCTCCTCAGAGATGCGTTTTCAAGTTAGTCTCTCCTCTTTGTCAGTTAAAACAATAATTCTTTCATTTGTATATCTTATTAATTATCTTTTCCCATGTCTTATGCATATAAATGGCAACACCTTTGCTTTCTCTCTCTTCTTTTCGCGTTCAGCTATATCATATCAAATAGTCCCCTACATACTTGTCACCCTGAAGTCTTTTCTTTGTTTCTGTTATGAAAGCTATATTTGCTGTCTCTGCCTGCTTTAAAATTTCTGCCAACTCTTACCCTTTGTTTGCTAATCCGCTGACATTGCATGCTACTGACTCAGTTTTATGAGCAATCCATTTATTCTTAACCTGACTCATCAGCGGATTCGTCGTCAGTACATCTGGCCTTGACACGAAATGACTACGCAATTATAGTTGGATAGTGGGACTCCGAATTTACGGCCTTCCAACGTGCCCGATATTTCTTTACGGGTTTTCTCCCGTAAAGAGGATGAATTCTTTGCTCCTAAGAGTCATCCCAAAACTTTCCTTATAACTGGAGATGACAGTAAAAAGGACAGAGTAAGGATATGCTTAGGATACGAGGAAGGGGGAAAGTAAACCATAGTGGGTCACTGTTCATCTGTTTCATCCCCTTCAGCCTGTCTGGCTTGGGTGGCCCTTCTGGCACCTAACGCTGGCATAGCCCTCTAGATTCACAGCAAGCACACCTCCTCGTCCGCACACTGACGCCTGAGGAATCAAACGGGGTTAGACAGTGTAACCTCCCCCTTACTTATCGACGTTAATGACAGTAAAAATCAAACTGCGTGTACCTAATGGAAATTTGGGAAAAGCAATCGTCACCGAAGTTAATCTGTCGGTAAAGAGGGAGGAAAGGGTTACATCTAAATGAAAGGACAAATGCAAATTAAATTGGTGGAAATTAATTTTGAAAAGGGGTAAAGTTAATAAAGAAAGTAAATGTGCGGTGATTACGTTAACAATTAACTGGCGTTAATTAGATATTTGAGATTTGGGGAAAATTACGGTCGCCAGTCCTACAGACAACTACTATAATAACTGAAAAAAAAGGTTATTGCACATATAATTAGCACTAGAAGCGTGGTAACTGAAGGTTGACATGTGTTGTGTGAAAACTGAATGTTTGACAGACGTAATAAATTTCGCTACACTCTGACTTAATGTAGCAAAAGAATTAATAAAACCGGGAAATTGAAAGTTAATTTAGTAACTGAAATTAATAGTGAGCTTTGTTTATGAAGCACTACGAAATTCAGTAAAATAAAGTTAGTCTTGGGCTACCTCAACAATCATTTCAAAAGCTACTTGAATCTACGCAATTTAGAAATAAAGGATTTAACTTTGAACTTGAATTAAATGATTCTGAACAATTAACAATAGTAAAATTTAGTACGTACCAAGCTGAGCTACAGTCACAGGTAAGCTAAAATATGGTAACAAAACTCGCACTCTTAATTTGTGCTTGTGTAATCTAAATATTGTAGCCAGCTATGAATACTTTAACTGAACTTTGAAATTAAAGCAGTGAAGTCCGCCCCCAGTAGCTGAGTGGTCAGCGTGACAGACTGTCAATCCTAAGGGCCCGGGTTCGATTCCCGGCTGGGTGTTGTCCTAATCATCATCATTTCATCCAAATCGACGCGCAGGTCGCAGAAGTGGCGTCAAATCGAAAGACCTGCACCAGGCGAACGGTCTATCCGACGGGAGGCCCTAGCCACACGACATTTCCATTTCCAAAGCAGTGAAATGGAATGATATTACTTTAATGCTGGCGTTTGAATTTCAACGACACTCGGGTTCATTTCGGAAAAGGAAGGGACCCTGCTTGGTAATGCAATTGGGACAATGAACAACAAAGTTTCATGCTAAGTTCCTGTAATTTTGTGATGCAAATGGAGCAATTTTAAAAGCTGAGGTCTGCCATACAGTTCTAAAACTTTATGTGCTTCCAGCCTTCCTTGTTGGTTGATTGAAGGTTTGAAGTTGTCGGTCGAGGAGGTGGCGACAGTCACTAATTGTCGGCCGTCGCTGTTGCAGAAGCTGGATGTTGAGCGAATTCTTCTCGACACGGTCCCCAGGCGAAACGGGCTCTTCATGTGCGCCAGCTAGCGCTTCCCGTCCGTGACACCGTGTCAGAAACTACCATAGCAAGTCGAGCGCAATTACATGCTGCCAAACCCCAAAAGCGCGGCAACTCACGGGAGCGTCACACAACACACATGCACCACCGCACTACTCCAGTCAGACTCTGCTCTGCCCACACTCCACGCGGCAGAGTTAACACTACCAAAGATCCTAAACACTTTAGTTCTCCACACGACGTATCGATGTAATCGTTCGATAGCATAGTTTTCCTTGGGCAAGACCCAGTGTAAAAATACAAATAATATTTACAAAACAAACCAATTATACATCGACATAAATGCATATGAGACTTGTTATTATCTAGTAGCTGCAAGGTGAGGTGTGAACAGTGTGTTGTGAGCACACTCGGAAATTCTGTATGGAAAACTGAATTTTATGAAACGCGAGTCACTGACGCATTTAGACTTGAAAATATTGCTTTTACTGTTTGTACATAAAGTATTTCAGTTTTTTAAGTACGGCATTCACAAACTGAAATACAGTTTTTTTATAGATTATCTTGTTAACACATGCTGCAGCTTTCTATATTTTGAAAAATAGTTGTTATTCTTTTATAGCTTGTCATAAGCAACAATAGAGAACGTAGCACAAAAACTTATTTACATCCAGAAATACGCCTTGATTGTTAAATAGCCGGCCGGTGTGGTCGAGCGGTTCTAGGCGCTACAGTCTGGAACCGCGCGACCGCTACTGTCGCAGGTTCGACTCCTGCCTCGGGCATGGATGTGTGTGATGTCCTTAGGTTAGTTAGGTTTAACTAGTTCTAAGTTCTAGGGGACTGATGACCTCAGAAGTTAAGTCCCATAGTGCCCAGAGCCATTTGATTGTTAAACTGTTGTGGTGAACATTAGTTTATTGCCTGTACAACATTACGGGCGTTATTTTCAATGCACATATATTTAAGTTCTCTGTTGTTGCAGATGACAAACAATAGAAGAATAACAGTTATGCAAAAATGTTTTGAAAACTACCCGAAACCAGGTTAATAAATTGCTTTTCAGAATGAGAGTACCTTACTCAAAAACTGCATTCTGTGTTTACAGAAAGTAAAAAGCAATTTCATCTTGTTATTTGATAGACAGCAAATAAAAAATCCAGTAAAGGTAATGTAACTTCAGCGAAATACATGTGGGTACAAAAGAAGAAAAAAAATTGTTGGCTCAAAGCGGAACCTACCCAAAAACAAATTTATTTCTGACGAAACATGCAAAACGGACACAAGTCTGAACTCCAATCACAGGGTGTATACTAGTTTTTCATATACCGACACGTTTGGGAACACATGGTTGTATACCTTGTATTCGAGCGTGTGAATGGCTGCAGAGCACGCTGTTTTTTCAGTCGTTTCTCTTTCCGTGCGGGGAAGTCTTTTGTCTTGTTCTTTTATGGTGGAGGGACTTTCCCTTTATGTCTTGACTAAATGAAATTGCTGCTTCTGCCTGTGGTACACTCAGAAACGTTGTCGGACTAGTTGCTGGCAGCAAGTACAGTCAGTCCGTGACCGTGAACGTTTCCTGGCTGGAATTTTCTCCGCAGGCGGTCAGTCCACCAATCCAGCAGTGTGTGCTAGCCTCAAGGCGAGCAACCGGGAGAGGGCCTATGTTATATACAGTTTGCAGTTTTCTGGAATTTCTTGCCCTTTTCGAGGCTCTTGGTTTTCAAACTACACTATTTTTCAAAAGTTACCTGAGAAACTTGGAAGCTGATTTCTGTAAAAATATAATCGCTCTTGGTAAAATTATCTTTAGGTACGGAGGTAGAGATTCCTCTACATGCCTCTCCTCACCTCTTTCTCAAGCTTTGGATCCATTCCTGCTGAGTTTGTAAACGTGAACTGAGGCAGTGCCCTAATTTTTTTCTTTTCCACATATGTGACTAATCAATTAAAAAAAGTGTTATGAAGAAGACGAAGAAGAAGAAGAAGAAGAAGAAGAAGAGGAAAAAGAAGAATTGTTTGACGTCGTTGACTGATCTAATACACCGGCATGAAAAATTTCTTACGTCACCAGGATACGAAGCGGCGGCCACTGAATAAAGTGCTCTAGCAGTAGCGACGTCGGCTAAGAAGATGGGTAATGCAAGTAAACATTTAACTGCACGTGACCATACCAGAGCAGAGATGTTGTTAATGAAAGCGATGACAAGGAAATGAAATTTGTTACTGTCTGGATATTGTTGCAAAAGTTCACTGTAGTTGGATATAATCCATAGAACTTGTATGGTTTAGCTCTACGGACTATGGCCAATTGTCTCACTGCGGAACTGAAAGATATATTACTATTAATTAGAACTCCGATTAGGATTCGTGCAAACATAAACCGGTAAGTTTCTGAGTATCTATGGCGAGGGTTTGTCTAACGTGTGTGATGTGATTCGGCTCTGACCTGATGAGGTGGTGCAGTGGTCAAGCCACTGTGATTTTCCCACATTGACGTGCCTATGAGTAGTAGAAGAACATGACCGATTTATTTGGAAATTCATATCCAATTCCAGCCCATAATCTTCTTTTCTTCGCCAGTTCAGACACGATATGTAAACGTGGGTGCTTTGAGCGTCTCGTGGTGCGTGCACTAATCTGTGCTATTTGATCCAAGATATGTCTCCCGACAACAATAATCATTTTCTTTTCCTTTCCTCTCCTTCTTCCTTGGTGAATTGCGTTTTTCGACATATAATACATAAAATTTTCGTAACATAAAGTTTCGACGGTATCGAATATGTCAAAAACAACAGAAAAAATGTAAATAAATTACGCCCCACACCAGATTCACAGGAAAAGAAAATTATCGCTTAATGCAGTAAAACACGCTTGATACTACATGAAATTATTTCTCATGAGGTTTCTGTCTACGTTCTATAGTGACAAACTACTTATGGCTAAACTTAAACTTGAATATTGGTTTCATTAAGAAATTCTGCGACAGCAACTTCACTGGACTACTAATTGGCAACTAATGGGCTTCGAAGAATAAAAGATTCATTAACACAGATTGCAAAATTTACACAGGATAAAGTAACAGCATGTACTTAACACAGTATACAGGAGTTAGTGTTACAGCAGTTCTACCTCACATGTAAACTCTCGCCTGAATGGTCAGCAAACAAACAGTCACGCTTCTATCTAGAGTTTTTATGAAACTTCTCATTCATAACGCTAATTACGTATGATTTCTTTAGCGTCTCTGCTGACAAGCAGATCTGAAAAGTAAGAAAGTCGTTTTATTTCCTACACTTGCACGGTTTCACTTCCTTGGAACTGGATGGCCTTCACAACGAGCCAGTACTGCTGTTGTTTTTCAGTTCGATGTTTTATTTTTTGATCATATAAAGAAGGTCTCGCTCTTGCTAATTATGATTCACTCTAAATACAGACTGGACGGTATGTAACTTTCACTCACGGACACTAAGCTGCGTCGAAGTGGTAACATTTGTAGCATTGTAGGTTATGGAACTTGATAGCAAAATATACACATATGGAATGACATCTACTACCACGACTGCTTCCCACGACCAGACACACAATTTTACTTTGTATGGTGTTGTTGGCTGAGAGAAGAGGAATCTTGAAAATGAGAAACTTTTTTGCTGTTGTTAGTTGCTTAATTTTCTTCCGACAACAGTCCCAAAAGCGCTTCTCATTGCATCATTGCAGTAACTGGTTTCGACAGTCAGTGGTCTTCAAAAAAAAGGTTCAAATGGCTCTAAGCACTATGGGACTTAACATTTGAGGTCGTCAGCCCATAGACTTAGAACTACTTAAACCTAACTAACCTAAGGACATCACATACATCCATGCCCGAGGCAGGATTTGAACCTGCGACCGTAGCAGCCGCGTGGTTCCGGATTGAAGCGCCTAGAACCGCTCGTCCACAGCGGCCGGCTCAGTGATCTTCATGGAATCATCAATACATAAAAAACAAGTATTATAGAGTCGTTAAAACCTCTGTGGAAAGCTGTGATCCTTGGTCTGTTAAACTGACCACTCTACTTCCTGGCTTATCAAAGGGGGCGGACGAGTCAACAAAGGTTCAGGCCACTCTCTCGCCCTTGAGGTGGGAAAGTGCCTTTACAAAGGTAAAGCTTAATAATCAGCACAGATCAATGGCATGCGTATAAAGAAGGAAATGGCGCTACTGTTTCATCTATACATCGAAGAAGCAATTGAAAGACACCCCTTGTTTGCAAATAAGAGTGCATTTTATCTTATTTCTAGATCCGCTGTTTCAAATATGTGAGGTGAATGTATCAGCGCTGGAATGCATACGAAGTTAAGGAACGAGCGGTAGGTTTCTACGCTTGCTAGCAGGGGCGGATGGACATCTGGCGCTTTCAGAGACAGTGGGATGAGGTGCCGATGCAGAAATCGCTCATGACGTCAACAAGGAAATACGTAGGGAAAGTACTTTTATTCTGGCACGAATCAAGTAACTGTTATTGATAAACATTTGCTAAAAAAAGTTGCCTTTTATGGTTCAGACATTAAGAGGAGTCTACGGGTCATAAATAATATCATTCAGTAATTTTACAATGCCAGCAAACATTGATATTAACAAATAGATGAATAATTTTGGCAGAACCGCAGATGTACGACTTTATACGAACTGTACCGATTGTACGTTCAAGATACAGACGGTGCGCCGTAGTTGGCAGTCGTCGATAGGATGCCTTTCGATCTAGTCATGTGGTACGCTATTACGTCGTACTGTCAATAGTCCGCTGACAATCAGCGTGAACAAGTTTATTTTATGATGATTCTTAAATAAATCCACTATAATGGCACCCCGTGTAAAAATGTTTTGGGCAAGAAACTTCTTCCCCCTTCATTACGCAAAACATAGACTGTAGTATGCACTTCCACAATCCGACGGCGCTGCTACGGCTTTGCAAGAGGACATACGTAGAACTACGAGAGCATCTCCACATAACACATAGGAAGAATTTCCACATGGCGGCTCACTAAGTCAGTTCAAGGACGAATTGGCCCAATTATCGCTAAACACGACTGGGGCAGTGTTGCAGTTCTGTGTGTCCCTTGTACAACCATCTACGAGGTTAACCTGCTAAACTGAGACATTTCTGAAGGTTTAGTAAGAGCTGGGGATTCTTGCAACCAATGACGGAAATATCGCAAAGTTTCAAGTGTGGCATTAAAAGTCATGGTGAAAGGATATCAGTGATAAGATTTCCTGATGACGTTGCTATCCTTAATGAAAGCGGAGAAGAGCTAACAGTATGATGAACACAGAATATGAACTGAGAATAAACCGAAGAAAGACGAAAGTAATGAAGTAGTAAAAATGTGACCAGCGAGAAACTTAACATCAAAATTTGTGATCACAAAGTAGACGATCTTAAAGAATTCTGCAACCTTGGAAGCTAACTAACCCATGACGGGCAAAGCAAGGGAGGTATAAAAGGAAGACTAGCCTGGTTTAAAGCAGTCCTTTAGTACGAAACATAGGCCTTAATTTGAAGAAGAAAGTTTTGAGAATATGCGTCTGGAGCAAACCATTGTATGGTAGTGAATCATGGACTGTAGGAATACTGGAACAGAAGTGGATCGAAGCATTTGAGATTTGGTGCTACAGAATAATGATGAAAATTAAGTCGACCGGTGACATAAGGAATGAGGACGTTCTCTTAGAATCGGATAAGAAAGAAACGTATGGAAAACACTCACAACAAGAAAGGACAAAATGACAGGATATGTCTTAAGACATAAGGGAATAACTTCCATGGTAGTACAGGGAGCTGTAGAGGTAAAAAGTGTATAGGAAGAATCTAATAAATAATTGAGGGCATAGGGTGCACGTACTAGTCTGAGATGAAGAGGTTGACACAAGGGAGGAATTCGTGGCGGGTGCACCGAACCAGTCAGACGGTTGACGAAAAAAATACCGTAATTATCAAACATGAATAAACGTTCCCCTTGCGTTGTTTTGAGTTGTTTTTCGTTGTCACCACTCACATACGCAGCAGTAGGCAGAGGTCCTACTTTTTTACAAAATGAGTCAGAGGAAGATCTCACAGCTGTCGCAAATGTAAATGGAGCGAAGTGGCGGAATGCTTATTGTATTGTTTACGCAATACAGGAAACCGGAATTCAAATTCGCGGCTGGTCATCCATTATTTAGCTTTTTGTGCTTTCCTTGAATCAGACGATTACTGCGTTAGTTTCTTTGAAAACAACAATATAAATCTCATTCCCTATCCCAGTACCAGTTGGGACTCACTCTTTTACTAACAACTTCACCTCGACGAAACACTACATGTTAACCTCACCTGTTCTTGATGTTTTTGACGCTCAAATTGGTATCTTATCGGGTAATAGTAGGCTTTAATTATTTCTTCGTGTTAAGATGTATGTCGAATTGGAGGTAACCGCTTCGTATTCCAGTAGTGAAAGACTATTCGTAATTGGAATCTGGCGTGAAAGTTTGGGACGTTGTAGATTACTCTTCGTAATGATCATATTGTACTGCAAACCTCTCTTGCGTTAGGATGGAAAAATTTAATAAAGGTGATGTTGCTTTGTCAGCTGAATGCAAACAAGTCAACAGCTCCTTCTGAATTTTTTCTCGGCTCTGAATTTCTTCATTATTTTCCTTTCACTTCTTTCTTTATTCATAACAATCCACAAGCGACACAGCATGATTCGAGCTCACAAAACAGTAATCCATATCACACAGCCTCATCTGTGATGCCTCAGATAAAAAAAAAAATCTAAGAAAGGTAATAACTTCCTTCTTCCATTTTGCCCCCAGCAATTAATCCAACATTAAACGATTGCAGAGAGTCAGACGGGCGTGATTTGTAGGTCTATCACTCCGAATAGCACTTTGTCACCTCCACCGCTGGAATGACCCTGTTTAATAATTTCCCCACCAACTACTCTACTCCACGGACGTACCAAGTGGTTCTAGCGTGACAGGGTTTCGGGTACAAAGGACGTCGTGGTAGCATAGGTACTGCAGTCAATGGACTTGACACTGTCCACGTTGACATAGGAGCATCCGCATACAGCTCCCGCAACAAACATCAGTCTGTGTTACTCAGTGCGGTGGTACGATGACTCAGGCGCTGAATTCACATGAGGTGAGAGACTCGCGAATCCCCATCCCATCATGCACATTTTAGATTTCCGTGGTTTGTAGAAAGCGCCTAACGGAAATGTCAGAATGGTTTTTTTGAAAAGAAAACGGTTGTTTTCCTCCCCTATCGTTGTACAATTCGAATTCGTGGTCCATCACTAATGAGCTCGTCATCGATGGCATATTGAACTTTAGGTTTTTTTCCTTTCCCACTATCTACTGGGCTATAGATCAGCAGCACGGCCCATTGTGACGATAGACGAAATGATCTGTACTCACGGACAACTGTTTCTATATTTCTGTGAACGCCATCCAGATAGACCGCCTATTGGTTGAGCTATCTACTATTGAAATGTTCGATGGCAGTACGAACTTTTAGTCTGTTTCCTGTTAAACTCCTCTCATCTGAGAAAATAGCTCATATTCAAGCTTCAATGTAGCACTGGTAGCAAACAGCTACAGAAAAAAGTGTGACACATAATTAAGAGTGATGCCCACATCTTTACAACGCGTTCCTTCAGAAAGATCACGGCTGCATTTCACCCACGGCCTCGTGCAAATTAGTCATTCCTCAGCCTCCAATGAACCCGGAAAAGACAAAGTTCCTAAATCTAATCTTTTTATGGCATTATCGACGTCCCCATGTTTGCGTCGGTAGTACTATCTACAGCCGGACGACTTGTCAGGTGTAGCAGCAATGAATTATATACACAAATCTCCCTCTTGAACCAGTATGTCTTTAAGTGAAAACTGAATCAAAATCGCTACAGTAGTTCCTGGTATTAGACTTCAAGAGGGGACGTAAAAATGTGGCGGGGGAATTTAATTCGTCATAGTTCTCCCAATTCATACGTAATATTTACAAATTGTATATAAAGCCTTCTTTACGAATCAAAATCCCTACAGTAGTTCATGAGACTAGCCTTCATATACAGAGTGAAACTGTCTGCGGGAGAATTTGAATTATGTACACATTGTTTGAAATATTTTGAATCAAAAATCCAGGTATGATAGACAATGTCGTGTGGAACAAGTTTTGTTTGAGACAAAATGTTCGCTGACGCCTCCTGGCGACGCTATTGTGTTATCCTTTTGTGTTAGTTATGCCCCTGAGACGCAGCAGGTGTTGCTCTGTGATACACGTACCTCACGTGTGTTGTCTATAGCCCAGTCATTTGCTTAATGTAAAAGGGTGTAGACCCAGGAAAATTAAAGTTCTTGGTTCGCCTCTATCTTCCTCTGCATAGAGACATTACTATTTTCTTGTGGAAAATCACTCTATCAGTGTACTAGGGTAGGCAGTATACAGGACACCTAGTTAGTAGACCCTGCTAGTTAGGTGAAATGTCGCCATTCCAGAATGACTTGCGTCGCCAGGAAGCGGCAGTGAATGTTTTGTCTCTAGCAGAAGCTGTTGCCTATGGCGTGATCTATTACCCCTAGACGTTTGATACAAATGGTTTGATACACTCTTTATATACAGGGTGTTTCAAAAATGACCGGTATATTTGAAACGGCAATAAAAACTAAACGAGCAGCGATAGAAATACACCGTTTGTTGCAATATGCTTGGGACAACAGTACATTTTCAGGCAGACAAACTTTCGAAATTACAGTAGTTACAATTTTCAACAACAGATGGCGCTGCGGTCTGGGAAACACTCTAGTACGATATTTTCCACATATCCACCATGCGTAGCAATAATATGGCGTAGTCTCTGAATGAAATTACCCGAAACCTTTGACAACGTGTCTGGCGGAATGGCTTCACATGCAGATGAGATGTACTGCTTCAGCTGTTCAATTGTTTCTGGATTCTGGCGGTACACCTGCTCTTTCAAGTGTCCCCACAGAAAGAAGTCACAGTGGTTCATGTCTGGCGAATAGGGAGGCCAATCCACGCCGCCTCCTGTATGTTTCGGATAGCCCAAAGCAATCACACGATCATCGAAATATTCATTCAGGAAATTAAAGACGTCGGCCGTGCGATGTGGCCGGGCACCATCTTGTATAAACCACGAGGTGTTCGCAGTGTCGTCTAAGGCAGTTTGTACCGCCACAAATTCACGAAGAATGTCCAGATAGCGTGATGCAGTAATCGTTTCGGATCTGAAAAATGGGCCAATGATTCCTTTGGAAGAAATGGCGGCCCAGACCAGTTCTTTTTGAGGATGCAGGGACGATTGGACTGCAACATGGGGCTTTTCGGTTCCCCATATGCGCCAGTTCTGTTTATTGACGAAGCCGTCCAGGTAAAAATAAGCTTCGTCAGTAAACCAAATGCTGCCCAAATGCATATCGCCGTCATCAATCCTGTGCACTATATCGTTAGCGAATGTCTCTAGTGCAGCAATGGTAGCGGCGCTGAGGGGTTGCCGCGTTTGAATTTTGTATGGATAGAGGTGTAAACTCTGGCGCATGAGACGATACGTGGACGTTGGCGTCATTTGGACCGCAGCTGCAACACGGCGAACGGAAACCCGAGGCCACTGTTGGATCACCTGCTGCACTAGGTGCGCGTTGCCCTCTGTGGTTGCCGTACGCGGTCGCCCTACCTTTCCAGCACGTTCATCCGTCACGTTCCCAGTCCGTTGAAATTTTTCAAACAGATCCTTTATTGTATCGCTTTTCGGTCCTTTGGTTACATTAAACCTCCGTTGAAAACTTCGTCTTGTTGCAACAACACTGTGTTCTAGGCGGTGGAATTCCAACACCAGAAAAATCCTCTGTTCTAAGGAATAAACCATGTTGTCTACAGCACACTTGCACGTTGTGAACAGCACACGCTTACAGCAGAAAGACGACGTACAGAATGGCGCACCTACAGACTGCGTTGTCTTCTATATCGTTCACATCACTTGCAGCGCCATCTGTTGTTGAAAATTGTAACTACTGTAATTTCGAAAGTTTGTCCGCCTGAAAATGTACTGTTGTCCCAAGCATATTGCAACAAACGGTGTATTTCTATCGCTGCTCGTTTAGTTTTTATTGCCGATTCAAATATACCGGTCATTTTTGAAACACCCTGTATATATTTAACGCAAGGACAGTATGGAAACTGTATACGGTGTACCACAAATCATTTATTTGATTAACTAGTGTTAAACAGCGACTAAAGCCATATTCACCATGGTGTTTACTCCAGTCAAGTTAAAAGCAGAACACTGCACCAACTTTTTTTGGTATGTCTTAAATAATCGATCCACAGGCAGACTGTACGAAAATATTCACAGTAGGACTGCACTGACACACAAATTATCTTACTGATAACTTAGCAGTAGATTAGCGTTTAACGTCCCGTCGACAATGAGGTCATTAGAGACGGAGCGCAAGCTCGGATTAGGGAAGGATGTAGAAGGAAATTGACCATGCCCTTTCAAAGGAACCATCCCAGCATTTGCCTAAAGCGATTTAGGGAAATCACTGGAAACCTAAATCAGGATGACTGGACGCGGATTTTAATCGTATTTTTCCCGAATGCGAGTCCAGTGTGCTAATAACTGCGGCACATCGATGGGTTAGCTAACTAGAATTTAAATGAAAATACACGACTTTTTTTCAGTTCTATCAGTGCGTTGTGGGTCTGTTATGGATTACCAACGAGGCATTTCCCTATTATCAAAAAGAAAATGATCTGAAATTGGGAGCTTCCTACCCCATTCTGTGGCATTTAGGAATCAGGCCTACTAGATGAGTGGCCTGCCAAACGAGTGCAATTGTTATTCGCATATCAGAAATATTTTCATGATTATCATACCCACTGCAACTATGCTTGAAATATGATCCCTAGTGCCTATCAGTTAAGCTATAATTTATTCTCGTCCTTACTTCTTAGCGCAACGGAATGGATAACACATCTCACAAATAGCTAGTGCACATTTCTGATGGACTAACTCCACCCTCGCAAGACCACATTTCCTTCCTGTGCTATATATTTTATTCAAAGCTTGGACATCCCAGCAAGAAAATGGAGGTTATGGTAAAATACCTCAACAAAATGGCTACCCACAACTCAATCATCAAGACTGGTATTTGTTTCGTATATCTTCTCTTTTATTACAATAAATTCTTTCACGCTAATGTTGCAAAATTTCTTGCATTACACTTAAACACAATAGTTAAACAAGGGACTCTCCATCCAGTGGGCATGACATAACATAAGCATTTCACTATTCTATGGTCTCGTAATGTTTCTGTTTATTGCTACTGTGCACTTTCTGGATTGGTAAGGAATCTTCCGCTACTTCATTCTCTCCCACTCTCTCTTAACCTCATTCATTAGCAACATAACGAATTTATTTACTTCTGTGCTGTACTAGAAAAAAATCATGCTTGACCCACCGTATTTGAAACTAATTTGCTACTGTCTCATGCAAATCACACAGATTAAATACGCAAAATAAATCACACTGGCAGTATAAAGCACATCTCAAACACAAAATGTTTGGTTATCTTCTGGTTCTGCTTACCCCCATCAAACAATAGTCATCCCAGATTGGCACGCCACTGACCCACGTAATAATTTTCCTACCACGGTCTCTGGAGGATTTATGCACATCTCCCTGTGCAATGCAACTCACATGGCATTGCCAGGTAGATGGCTGACTCACTTTAATTCACTCTCAGAGTATCTGAATATCGTGCTAGTGTCACACGAAAGTATCTCATAATGGAAGTCTTGGTATCTTATTTATCTCACACACAGATCCTCAACAGAATGCTAGAACAAGCACTTCTAATTCCTTTCATTGTCTCATAGTCAGGTTGAGACTCACACTGTACTCACGTGGAAATGCTTGTCTCTAAATCAAGTTCTACACACGGAAATCTTAATTATTATCAACTTAGATTTACACACGCAAGTATTTCATCTTAATACTACCACACGCTAGTATTTCGTCTTATAATTACAACACATGGTTTCTTTGTCACTTCCGAAGAATTCTATGTTCCCCATGTATTATTTTTACTTGCCCATCTTTTACCGAAGAACTTACATGAGCCTCCCACCAAAAGTTTCTGAAAAAAGAAATTATTAGTTTATCTACTCTTAAATATTCCATATGCATAACATTTTCCTGGAGCACACATAGAGCCCATCTTCACTCCTCACGAACCAGCGACAGAGAGCCAAAACATGGCCATTCATCAGGTCATCCCGCGCTTCAGCAGAAGTGGGGGAGGACCTTGCCACCGTATTGGCCAGCCACATTTCAGGCCCTCTAGTGCTCTGGTATACTTCTTCTCTTTGGATCGGCCAAAGGTAACCAGAGAACCGTCTCAAAGATTATAGAATCTACCTTCACTATTTGTGGTCAGCAGACGACCAGCCATTCATTCAATTCACAAATATTACCAAACTGGATTCAGGGATCTATTTTAAGGGAGTGCACATCTGAATAATTAAACATACAAATTGCCCTTCTTTCCTACATTGGTATCCGGCTTTGGTGTATTAAATAAAATGGTGTTATTATACAAAAAACGCTGTTCTGACAAGAACAACGAAGCATATTGCTAAACATCTTTTCTCTGTCAGGCAGTACTGTACCCTTTCAAAATATATCATACTGCAAGTAGTACAACATTGCTCTGATACTATTATGCCGCGCAGAGAATATTTTCCGTTTCTCAGAAACATAAATAAGGGTCATCAATCATCCCAGCAATCACACTCGAGCAGGATTTTATTCCAAGCATCTGGGAGTCCAGAAGTGACTGTACACTCCGACGCAAGAAACACAGTTGATGGAAGATAGTTCTCGGTGGAGCAGCTACTATCCTTCCACTTCGTCTCATTATTTACCATCTTTTCTTCGCTGTTCTTTATCATTCGCTGTTTGTCGTCTGTTTTCTTCAAAATGATGTGCCCCGTGATGGACTAGTGATCTCCAGGATAAAGCCAAAGGCTAAGATCTCTCCATATTAATGTGACACATCCCCATGTTAGCTTTAATTACTTTCTTAAATCGTCTCTTCTGACAAAGCGTTTGCCTATTGTCAGTTGAGGGTAAAACGCTTCTGTGGGAATCCCATTACAGACCCATCCTAAATAGTGTCTTAAAACCATCGCTCTTATACTGGTTGTATGTTCCTCTTAAAGGACGCTGACATTTTTGTGTCTTGCCAGGTTATATGCAGAATACTCCTTAGGCATCGCTGGTGATACTGTTTCTGATTTTTAGGGTTGGTTCTGTAACGTGGCCAGAATTCAGAACCATAAAGTAGGAGGGCGGGGAATTACAACTGAACTGAATTACTATCTTCGATGCAAAATAGCCGCAGTGATTGTCAAATACTCATGATCTTAGCCTGGTAAATGATCCTTCAGCGCGGTTATTTCTGTACTGAATTTCGGAATCTGTGTTTGCACCTTGTGAGAGGACGCTGCCAAGATAAGGAGAGGTGTCAACTACTCCATCGATATTTCTCCGGCGTTCGTGACTTGGTGACTGTTGGAAAATCTGTGTTTTATTGGTATTCAGTTTGAGACCAATATTTTCTATTCTGTGGAGAAGGTATTCGGGATTAGCGTTCTTCGGACTGACCTACAACTGCCTTATCGTCACCGTACTGTAACTCAACTAATGTTGCAGAAAATAATAGTCCTTGTTTCATTCTGTTTAAATTAAACCGTTTTTCCAGCCATCCTACATGTTAACTGGTATTCTCTGAGGAAGATCATCTTTGATTAACTGGATGACAGCGGTAACATACAAGGAAAATAGCGTAGGAACAAACATTTTTATCGTTATGAAGTGGCTCACCAATAGTTCGTTATGAATGATAGCTACTATCATTTCTGTGGAAATCCACACAGGGCTACAAGCTTCCCAAAATTTTCACGGTTTACCGAGTCTCATGCTGTAGCGTGGGATTTAGGTCGAGTCGTTTTTGGGCTTTGGGTTGTGCAGAAATGGGGCTCAGTTCAACAATAATTTATTTAGCTTCAAAAACTTCTGTTAACAGAGTAGGAATCACTTACTGTGGAGTAATGTAATTCTCTGTAGCCCGAAAGAACGTAAGTTCGACTAGAATAACCAAACACAATATATCGTTTTACAATAACGGAACAAGATCAAATATGGAACAAATACAATTGGGCCCAACCAGGTAAGATATAGTTTTAAACGTCGGGCAGTCTGCCCTCAACATGCTTGACAACTAATAGCTTACGAAGGCAGATAATACTTATTTAGCAGCAGAGATCCTCTAACTACACCAACCACACTAACAAGCTATCCAGACATTTACATAAACAAGTTGTTTTCTAGTTACATATGTGACAGTTTATTCATTTATGGTAACACAAAAGAAAATCTAAATACACATGAGTGAAATGCTTTTTTATTCCAGTCTCTGATCACAAATGTATTCTTTAGACGATGACCGGTTTCAGTCTGTAATGACCATCTTCAGATCTTTTTTACACCATGTCCTAAAGTGATACGGCCGTAATGGCATCGTCAAAACATATAATCAGCATAGCATCGTCACATAGATTATATTAATATGTTTTGTCGATGCCATTATGGCCGTATCACTTTAGGACATGGCGTAAAAAAGATCTGAAGATGGTCGTTACAGACTGAAACCGGTCATCGTCTAAAGAATTCATTTGTGATCAGATACTGAAATAAAAAAGCATTTTATAGTATTGGATCACTGTTTGTACACGCGATTATGTCGCAGTTGGTGACACATGAGTGACTCACTGGTTCAATCACAAGAATTCTGTCTGATTAACAGATGTTGCGAAAAACCATTGACTTCCATTTCATTTGCTTACCGACGCATTGGTATATATTGATACAATTATATCTGCTCATTCGCACTATACACACTGCCGTACTCCCTGCGTGCCATCAACACAAAAAAGAAATCTGCCAGGCGTCCGTTCAGGAAGATGTTTGCAAGCAGTGCTAGTGCACGTCCTTTGTAACACATTGCACTGCCTTAAACACCGGGCCACCAGGCTGCAATTTTTAAATGGAAAAGCACATAGGTTCTGCTTCTTATGACCTGCCGAAGCTGTACCTTGCCTCCATTCCAAAGCTGTGCATCCGACTGGGAAGGACAGCAACCACCCCATCATATCGTTGTCCACACATCAGCGCCACCCCTGCTGACCTTCGTCTCGTCTGGTACCATTCCGCACAGCCAGCTCGTTGAGACCCCGCGGACTTGTACCCACCGAGAACTGTGTTCTTTCGTGTCACCCCAGGAATTCACTGCCCTCCTGGTCCGTCCTCTCTTCCGGCTGCGCTCTCGGCAATCACGTGCCCACCACAGTCGCCCTCTAGCGGCGCCAGTGCCCCACAGACCAATGACCTAGACCTCTGGCGCCAGCGAAAATAGGCGTGCCTTTCGACATGGCACAATGGCTTCATGAAGTCAATAACGCAATGTAAAGAGGTCTGTTTTGTTCTCTACATTTTTTCTGAAACTGACGAACTCTGTCTCCTGAAGCCACACTAGGTTCCTGAAAACAATTACTCCACTAAGACCATAGCATGACTTGCCTGAATTTGAATAATTAGCAACCCCAAACTAGAGAGCTACGATTCCACTTTGTTGTGTTGTACGCCCACGTTTAATTTCGCTTAATTCCGTTGGATTTGGAATCCCTCTGACCGCAAAAACGCATGGAGCGTTACTGCCGCCGGTTGAGGGCATGTCGTAGAGAGAAGGTAGCTGAGGGCTGCGGCGACCAGGAGGAAAGAACTGTGTGACAGGAGCGGCGAGGAGCGCAAGTGAGGCGGCGCGCTGTTGTAGCCAAGCGTCTCCCGTGGTCCGTTGACAGTGGTCGTACCTTTTGCTCACTGTAGGTTCGACGGAGCCGAGTGTTCGTCGCGGCCGTGAACATTGCTCGTTAATGGCTACCTCGGTGGGACGCGCTGTATTCGGCGTGTCCTCTGCTATTGAAGCTGCAAGCAGTTTGTGTCCATTGTGGTGCCGGGTTGGAGGCCGGTGTGACCTTAGCAAGTACTGGACGCGGTGGCGCCTGCTGGAGGATACTCGTGGGTTTCCGACTACGAACAATCTTCGTCACATCTTTCTCTCGGCGCTCTCTAAGCAAGCGTTTGTCAATGGGCGCTAGATTTTACGAGAAATCACAGTGATCATCCGATTGGTGTGCACATTACTTGATGTCGTATAGTGGCTATTTTGACTCCTGATTTTAGAATCTACGGGTATATAATGCAGATGTAGTTCTTCTGACTTACGAATTGTACTTTATAGGCAGTGAAAATAGTTGAAGCTAGCTACCTTATTTCTCAGGCATGTCTATAGTAACCTGCTGATTAGTATCACGAGCTCGACCTCTTTAGTAAAATGTGTGCATCTACAGAGAAAGCTATAATTCTATAGCTTTTTCTGTAGATGCACACATTTTAGCAAAGAGCTCGAGCTCGTGATACTGCATTTGTAGTATGTTAATATTTACTAAATAATTAACAAGTTGTCTCTCTGTTACAGGGTAAGTGATTTTACCTCTTGTTGACTGTGATATCGTTAAAGATGCCTGAGTACCATTACTGAAATTTTTAATGAAGGTTTCTAGTTCTCTGGTAGCGGCAACCGCCGTCCTATGTTAGTAGAGGAGGAGGAATTATTGCTACTTGCGTCGCCTCTGCCACCGCCTCTTCCATCATAAATTTGAACCCTCATTGTTAGTTATTTTGGCTATTTCGAAGGCAATGGCGTTTTGATAATTACTGGCAATAGCCGATGGTTGATATTTGTGACCGAAACATTTGATAATATGTTTTGCCATTTGTAATATAAATGTATTTTACAAAAAGGAAGTGATTTTATACTGTAGCAGTTTTGTGGTGATGGCCATCAGTTGGTTACTGAAATTTAGTCTTTTCAGGTAATGCTATTCTAGGATGTTTGCTTTGAAGAAAAATTCATTAGTATTTTTAGAAACATTAATAAATTCATTATGACTCAGTACCTTTCTACTCAACACCCGCTCCCTACCGCATGTCATTTATTTATTGCACCTTGTGGATACCTTCTTCCTTTCTTTCTTTCTTTTTTTTTAAAATATGGAAACCACCAGAATGCATTGCTTCAGTGTTCCAAATAATTAAAATCGGTTCATGTATGTGTGTCGCAAGTTCCTCAATCTCTTCTTTGAGAGTTTCCCCTGGTATAATATCAGAATCAAAGGCATTGTGTTGCTTTGCGTGACTGAGAGTAGCCTTAACATTTTCTGATGCCGGTGGGGGAGCAAAATTCTTCTTTGAAGGGCACTTGCTCTATTACCTCTTACACTTGTCTGATTCTTAATTCAGACGGTTTTGAAAATGTTCCTTACAACTACTCATGATGGAGCATAAATCATTTAAAACTGTACTCTTTCCATTAGACCAGATTAGATTTCTACCAAAGGCTGTAGGACCATACATTGCTTTTGTGGAAGAGCTGTCTCATATCTTTATCAGCGAATATTGAAACTCTTTAGCTTTTGGTGTCCGAAATCTATTCTTCAACGCACAGGTAGTTCCTCTTACAACTGCTTTGGAAGACGAAATGTTCCTTTCTTGATGTGGGACCAATGCGATTTCTTCATTATTTTCATCAAACCTGTGCTGATGTTTCTTGGTTTTATATCCTAAGGTTTCTTTGCAGACTTCCAGAACAGTCGTATTCAAGCACTCGAGCGTTTTGTTTCACCACGATGCCTTTTCTTCGACAGTGCTGATGAAGCTGCTTTCTGTAAGAGAGAGCATTTATATTGGAACACTTTCCAGGCTTTGCCTCTAGCCTGTCCTATAGTAGTAGTTTAATATCTTTTCTTATTCCATACTGAAATGACACACTTCATGTGCGTTGCAGTCTTTTTTTTCCAAACTTCAACATGGCCATGTTCTTATGAACAAATACTATAATGTAATTAAAAGTATTACTACCGAGAAAATCTTCTCGATACTGAATTCAATAGTCTGTTTGTTACACCACTAATCTACTATGCACCAATAATTAGCAAGTAAAAACAAATTGAGAAGGAACATTACAAAGAATAGTTACAAGCTAAAATGATTTTGCAGTAGAAACTATTGGCAACCAACACAAATTTCCATTTTTATGACAGGTAAAATTGTGATATTTGAAGAAATACTTCAAAACCAAGAGCGCATTAAATGTTTATTTTGAATTGATGTCCGCTTTCAACAGTACTTAGCTGTCATCTTCGGTTCCTTTTTTGTTTTTTTTAAATTGTGTCATGTACTTTTACAGTGTTGAAAATTTAAATAGTTTGGAAATGCAAGCCTACCAGCAGGTAGATCACAACCCAACAGTACGTCATTAATAAAAATACTAGTTATGGTTATGTTACCGTGCAACTTCCGTCGACTACGTGCGATAACACACATGCTCGTGTGGAAATATAAATATTTGACTCTAAAGTATTTCTTCAAGAATTACAATCCGCGTATCGCCAACTGATTAGAAAGTCTGTAATATATAACAGATAAAATTAAGACATTAAAGAAACTAAGTTCCTTTACAAATACTACGTGTCCATGGTGGAAGACATCCTTCCGCTTCATGAAACAAGATGGTGCATGAAAGACGAAGTATGTCTTAAGCAGCCACATGGAATGTAACTAGTTTCAGAGATATACCGAATTTCACTTACCATATAACTCCATAGCTGAAGAATTAAAAATATCCTCAAAATAGATCTAATATGTTATACAGCACTTAAATATACATAGCTCATGATATTTACAAACGCCGTGCAAAACACAACCTCATGTCTCACAACAACAAAAGTGGAAGAAAATACTGGAAACTCTTTGTAGTGCTTTCTAGTGCACATTGTTTCATGTAATGATAAAATAATGCACTAGATTGAACATAGACCAGCAAACATCATGTGGTCCTATGTACTCTATCCTCCACTTACAACACACTCCCCTGCTGTGAGGCATATTCTCACTAAACAAGTTCCTCATAAATCGCTTTATTGTTGAAAACATCGTGAACATCGTATAGCTCTTTCTTGTCGACAATTACATAGGCAGTGAGATATAACTGCTTCGAATTAGGGTGCTGCCATGATGTTCTGAAGTAATCTTTTTGACAAAAGATTGCGTTGGTAATTTTATACCATGTTCATTATATTTCGAGAGGAGTCTAACACCGCAGGAGTTTTCGCCTCCAATTCCCTTCTTGTCAGTGACGTGTTTCCACGCTCTGTGGGCCTTACTCACTCTAGTATTAATATCGCCAATTACTCTATCTTGGCGATTGATGTCTGACAAGAACTCATCCAGATTTCAATAGAATATTTCTTTGTCATCAGAATTTAAACTGGGAGCACAGGCGCCAATCACTGTGCCATGCAGGTTCCAATTAAACCAAAGTTTTAAAATTATGAGCCGTTCACTAAGCTCATTTGGAAACTACGACATATTCCTGAGAAACCTGTTCTTGATAGCATAGCCCAATCTGTTTATTTTCGGAATTCATTGGCAGTTTTTCTCTTCCTGAAAAAGCAGTATCCTGCACCTAGTACAGTCAGAATACCTTCATCAACAGTGTGGGTTTCCTGTAGTGCTACTATCTCAGTCTTATAGCATCTTAACTTTCGGTCCGGTCAGAGGCGTCTTGTCACGGTCCGCGCGACTACCCCCCGTCGGAGGTTCGAGTCCTCCCTCGAGCATGGGTGTGTCTGTTGTCCTTAGCGTAAGTTAGTTTAAGTTAGATCAAGTAGTGCGTAAGTTTAGGGACCAATGACCTCAGCAGTTTGGTCCCATAAGACCTTACCACAGATTTCCAAATTTTCTTGTTTCGGGTCTCTTATTTCCTGGGTCATCAGTTAGTAGTCTGACATTCCATGTTGCAAAGTGTAGCTTATTATTTATTGGACCGTAGTGAGGCGATACCATTGGACAAGCCTATCAAGTCGGCAATAAACAATGGCTGACAATGATTAGGACACCTTTTCTAGGCCATTCCACATATGAGATGATCACAGTGGATCCTAATTGGGACTCATCAGTCGTAGATGCAGCAGCCGAATTACTTTACAGCCACAATCGTAACAAGACGACGGATCACAAATATATTGCCTCCCTGCCAAAATACGCCCAGATGCTTCAAGGCCTTGTAATCCTGCCTCCTCCTCCTCCCTCCTCCCAAATTCTTGATCGCCATAGGATGTTTGGAAGAGAGTTATTATGTCGTTGAAGACTACTGAGAGTAGTTTCGTTCAGGATGAAAGTGATACTGCACGTCAACAAGCGCACCTTTCTTGATGACCAAGGAACAATGTTCAGTGGCAGGCAGATGCAAGACAACTTAAGGATTCTTAGTCTACTGCAGCATTTATTCGCCATTCAAGGTGAGATAGGATTTACTTGCTGTGGTATTGACTGCCAGTGCTTCATTCACCTTTAGGGGGGAAGATTCCCAATGCTGAGAGAGTACCATAACCACTCTCAACCCATTCGCATCCCTGCAGAGCTGTTGGTATTTTAGCGGCGACTCCTTGTCCTGTGAGTCATTCGATCGCCAGAGCCTCGTCAGTATAGAGCAGAGTGTACATTTGCAGGTGAGGTAAAGCCAGCGGGGACTCCTGTACAAGTTTTCAGGGCTAAGCTACCTCCAGGAGTAGTGTTTGTTTGACTTTGTTTCTTGAGCTTTCTCTGCAACTGGAGAAGTAGCGCACCATTTTTATCTTTGAAAATGCCCGGGCTCTAAGCGCCGAAAGCAGCCGAGTGGAACGGAAGTCTACTGCTTGCAAACGCGGTCTTCGGTGTCTGAGGGAGTGTCCAACATGCGGTGACAATGCTTATCCACACTGTACTCTACACGCGCCTTTGGTGTGTAAACATCGCACACGAAGCACCCTGCGAGCCGCAGAAACACTGCCTAAACCCTTTCTGAAGAGAATCGAGGCTGTCAGATCTTCGAAAAAAATGAGATTCACGTACTTCTTTACCTGTTGACATGTAGCTGAGAGTGCAATAATTATTTAGTGTTTTTTCCGTTGTTTTAGCGTGTACTATAATTATTTTTAGGTTGAGGTATCATGTGATCACATGAAATAACGTACCAGGTAATTTCCTTGAGCTCTGAACCATCAATCTATGCAAGTTCGAAGAACAGCTGTAAATCAAGAGGCTAGACGGGCCGACTCCTACTTGAACTATTTCGCAGACGGTTAAAAGATAAATAGTTAGTTTAGTAGAAAATTTAACTCCGAACAGAAAGCATGAACGGCAATATGGTTGTGACTTGAATAACTCCGGCCACTGTGAACGAGCGGTTCTAGGCGCTTCAGTCTGGAGCCGCGCGACCGCTGTGGACGCAGGTTCGAATCCTGCCTCGGGTATGGATGTGTGTGATGTCCTTAGGTTAGTTAGGTTTAAGTAGTTCTAAGTTCTAGGGGACTAATGACCTCAGATGTTAAGTCCCATAGTGCTCAGAGCCATTTGAACCATTTGAACTTGAATAACGTCTTATTTTGTTTTCCTTCTTTATTATTTGGAGGAGAACTTTCGTGGAAACATTGCGTTTGTGACATTCAGTACTTTCATTACAAAATTAGAAAACACGGGGTTCCATCAACTCACGCGAATAACGCTTTGACCCTCACAAGTTTAGAGAATGTAAATATAGCTGCTCAGTTAGACTGTGGGTACGGAAGGACCGTAGCATTACACATACAAAAAGTTGGCGATAACAGTTTCATCCTAGATCTAATTAGTAACTCTGTTCCTTTTCTGTGGTGCGTTGGAATTTGTCCTCAGAGAACAGGATGAGACTGAACCATCTTCAGATGCAGGAGTTATCGCTATGAAGAAAGATGCAACTCATCAAAATGCGTGGCGAAATGGTTTATTTTATATGTTCATATGGCTTACATGCAGTTTAAAATTACAGATATATGACGTTTGTAATACTGTAGATAACAGCAATATGAAAATACAAAACTACATATGAAACTAACTAAATGTCAATATCTAGGATCATAAAATCCACGTAAGAGCCGTGTCATCAGCTTTCATGAGGTCGATCCAACTCGCCTGGTAGAAACGTAAGGGGCATTCATCTCTAATGTGCTTGATTGTCTGGTTCGGAGCGCCATAGTCACAAACTGGAGACTCTGTAGCACCCCATTTGTAAAGAAAGTCTGCGCATCGACCGTGCCCAGTACGAGCTCTGTTCAGTTTGACCCACAGCTGCACGTTGAATTCTGTGCCAGCAGTAGAACATCTATACTTTCGGAACCACTCACGCTCTTCAGGATTTTCAATAAGTTGACAGCTATGGTCGGCGAAATGTTGTCTTCTGCTTATGGGAAGATTTGGCTACGCAGTGGGATGTAGTAGAACAACAGTTATTTCTTTGGACGGACTGGACTACTTCAGAAGAGTAAGTAACATGTACCATATAACGTAGACAATTCTCATTGTAATTTCTCACAAGAAGTTTTAACATTTTTCTTTTTTTAAGTTTTTACCGAAAAATGCGTGTATGTCAGTTGGACTACCAAAGATATGACAATTGACTATGAGTTTTATCTACCTTTTTGATTTGTTATTAATTAACATGTGCTACATTTAACTATATTTAAGGACTATAATATTTTGAAGAAAATGTCTGGTGTAAATAATTAAAATTATGTAGCTTCATTTTGTTACATTTTCTTTGTAATACATTTAAGCTTAAGAAGTTATTGGTGCATAACTCCCATTTATTAATTAATCTTTTCCTGTACCGGTATATACTGTAGCTCATTCAATAGATGCAGGCTTTACTATTCGTGAGTATTATGTGGTGGCTTGCGGTAATTTATCAAAACTGTGTAGATTCACTTTTAGACTTGGAAAGCTAAAGATCTGTGTGGTTTTACATTACTGATCAATTCATCATGTTTATCGCAAAGCTTTTTGAAATCTTTCCCATTCTTTCTTATATAAAGAAGTTCAAGTATATATCTTTACACGCTATGAGCTTGCCACATTTATTTCGATCTGGTTAGTTGTTTATGGTGTTTTTCTACTGCGTTTATTGCTGTTGTCATAGGGTATCGTGAAAGCAGAGGTTTTAACAGTGTTGCAGTATCATCAGAAACGTTTCGCAAGTATGGTACACACACTTATTTAATCAGAGAGATTCTGTAGCTCCATTTGTTTTCGTTATTGCTTTGCTTATTCTTCTTGTGCAAAGCCCGAAACTCTTGTTGTAGTGTTTATTGAACAACAGTATAGAAGAAAATGCGATTGGTTGCGACCAAATGACTGTCAGATTATGAGCCCTGTCGGAATATAAATTTTAAAAGTATTTATACATTCTTCTGGAACAGATAGAGGGCTTGGAAACACAGAGTAAAAAAATAATACTGAACTGAAACAAGTATGCGATTATTTTAAGGGAACATTGTCAAGAGATCGAGATAAATTTTAAAATAACAATACACACATACCTCACGTCAGGAATTAGAAGATACCCGAAAATCTGATTAAGATACAACGTGTAGGGATTAAATATGTTGGACGACGACGTGTGAGTATGTGGTCTCGTAAATGGACATGGACATAATATGTGACTAACGAAAGAAAGATGCTTTCGTAAACGAAATAATCTCAAGGAAAAGAAAGTATCCTTGTAGGTTCCGATTAACTGCGTCAGGAGGCAGAAAGTGACCTTCAGGCTAATTCCACAGACAATGCATGGCTGCCTGCGTATCGCAACTCACGTTTATTGGCGAGATGCCGAGGTCAGCCTCAGCCACGTGCCGGCTTTGCCAGAAACAGAGGACAACTTTTTCGACTAACCTCTGTTAGTTACTAGTCACGGTATCGATCAGCTTCTTGATCCTACAAATGCGTAGTTACTGATTTAATGATTACGAAATGTGTTGCTTGAATTCGTCTATTTGTGTTGCTGGGGGCATTTACATGCAACGCTGACCGTATGACGTAAATCGTTCGACCAGTATCTCTCCCGAAATATTAAGCTTTTTCAGGCGAACATCGTCATCGGTTACGTCAGTGCCACAGCCTGACGTCAGCGGTTAAGCTACTTGCTACACTATCTACCCATAAAGACATAATGACTTATGATTAACAATGTGACCTTAATTCTGTCAAAACAATTGCTAATGAATGATTAATAGAAAATATGATAGCCTTCATATTTCACTACTTTGCCTGAGTTCGCGATACGTACCAAGGGTTCCGCCATGGTGCGCACTCCAGCGGAGGAATAGAAGGTGGGCCATGGTAAACGCCTGCCAGAATGAAGGAGACCGTCCTCAACACAGTGTTCCGGGGTGCTGTTATAATATGGATATGGAGTCACGAACTGATGTTCGTAGACTGCAGATAAATCAGTAACGTACTTATGAACAATTATGACCTCCGTCTAGCATTATACTACTAACATTGTTATTTTTTTTCTTACCATTATTGTTAATCTTCTTTCATTATTTTTAACTTTTCTTTGTAGCTAAATAGTTTCTTGCTTTTCACAATCTTATTCTTATCTTCAAACTATCTCTCTTCTTTTCCTAGATCATTTCTTTTTCATTTACTATTTCTCTTACTTTCCAAAAGTTAATCAGTGTAATTTCGTGTTGGGTTCTGGAGCTGTACAGTTAACTACTTACTAAAAGGAAGAAACAATTTTGTTAATTTCCTGTGAACTATAACAATAGCAACAGTGAAATGCCAACTGCATTTATTTCTGGGGCACATAACATAAATAAAAACAACACCTAACAAAAAATAAGTAAAAATATTTCATGGCCAGCTGCCTCTACGTAGCGTGGTGGTTTTGACACTGCCTCAGTTGCCCAAATCAGTAGGTTGTCTGCACCTCGGGACTAGCCCAGTTTGTCAGTAAACATTGTTGACCAATGACCGACTGTCTCTTTATTAACTTTGAGTTGAGGAGTCCTGTGCAGCAGCGTACGTCACGTTTTGCGACGAAAAGTTGTAGCTTTCATTGTTTTATTCAGCTCTTCCAAATAAAGCAAACATAAACATTAAAACGACACCTCAATATCGAGAACATAATACTTACGGGGACATCGTACGTGACATTCGTTGAAATTTGACATAAAATGTTTTGTACTCCATAATGTACTTTGGATTTTCCTGAATGTTTCAGTATATAATACATTAGAATTAGACAGGTGTGACACCTTCAAATAATATTTTGAATGTTGGCATGTGACTGTCAAATTACGCATACACTGCCACAGTTGAGAAGTCATATCTTGGACATACACAGTCTAGAAGGCTGTGCATTGCTTTGTTTTGTGCCTACTGCTACGTCTCAGAAGTTGGCATTATAAACCAAGCTGGGTAACACAAAACTGTCCGATGGCAAGGCAATAAACTGTGCACTAAGACTAACGGACCAAGTAATTGATGAATTACAGGAATATTATGGGAAGACCATTAGAGAGAACTATGACAATTTAGAGAAGATGAAAAGAGCTGTGTGGAGGTGGAGTACTTTCTGTCATCGAGTATCAACCGATGAAAAGCCATCTCATGCTTTGTGTCCACCTCCGCCAAACACTTGGTGTAAATATAGGCAAGCTGAATTTTTTGGCACCCTCCATGTATTTGCACATAAACATTCTCTTCCTTTGGCAGTAATGGAGGAAATCAAACCTATTTACAGAGATTTGGCAAATCCTGAGCTACTAAAGAACTGTTTACATGGGAAGACCCAGAATGTGAATGAGTCCTTCAACAATGTTGCGTGATGCCGTGTGCCTAAAAAGGTATTTGTTGGCCTTATGACTCTAAAGTTAGCAGTTTCTGATGCTGTAATAACTTTTAATGGTGGGAACTATGAAAGACTTAAGGTTCTGGAGAAGTTAGGGGTAAGATTTGAACAGAACATAGCTAAAGGACTGCGGGAACTGGATGAGCTTTGTGTACGTGAAGCAGAGGTAGCTGCTCAACAAATGACAAACGAAGCAAGAAAGAAAAGGAGGAGGCAAGCACTGGGCTGTTGTGACACTGAAGAAGACACAGACTATGGGCCAGGGAATTCTAATGCATAAAAGACGCAGAAATAAAGCCTGTATAAGAATTAGTAATACAAATGTTTAAACCTCAATATCTCTATACTACATTTTTTGCAATGAATGACCCGTTTTCTAAGAAAGTACTGACGGTAGAGGCATGAAATTTTCACCGCATGCCAAGTGTGAAATTCAACACATATGGAACTAGAATAATTAAAATATCCTGAGTTTTTTTAGTTTTTATATTGATTCATTTAATAAATTCTGTCAGAAATTTGAATGTTTCAAAAAAAAAAAAACATAACATGTCCCACTATCTAATTTTAGTAATAATTATAGTTCAATGTATCTAGAAAGGTGCATTCAATAATTGTGGAAAATTGTACGTTGGTTTCATAAAAAGTTTCCAAGATAATGGGTCACAAAATTCGATAATTTAACATTGGCGGCGTAGGACATACAATGTCCCCTTAATGTTTCTCCACCGTGTCACAACCATCGTTCCTACAATGTTATGGTAACGGCATAATTTCATAAATATAAATGAAATTTATAAATTAGCCCTCCATTAATAATAGAACATATGCAATATGTAAAAATTATCGATGATGGCGGACATGGATGGGTACTCTGGACAGGTGGTGGTAGGTGGGAATGTGTGTTGGCCTGGAAGCCTGCCGAGATAGTCTGTGCATTTATGATAAACACTGTGTCCGGATGGTGCATTGGTTACGTTACTCAGGCACGACGTCTTTCTATCAAAATGACTACCGTGTTTCAGCACGGAACACTGAGGAAACAAAAGTTATGGGATACCTTCTAATGTCGTGTCGAACCTCCTTTTGCCTGGAATAGTGTAGCATCTCGAAATGGCATGGACTCAACAATCGTTGCAATTCTCCTGCAGAAATACTGAGCCACGTTTCCTCTGTAGCAGTCTATAATTCCAAAAGTGTTGCTGGTGCTGACCTCTCGAATATGTCAAATAGATGTTCGAAGGGATTCGTGTCGGGCGATCTCAGTGGCCGAATCATTCGCTCAAATCCTCCAGAATGTTCTTCAAACCAATGGCGAATAACTGTGGCCATGTAACGCGAAGCAATATCATCCACAAAAATTCCATCGTTGTTGGGAACAAGAAGTCCATGAATGGCTGCAAATAGCCTCCATGCAGCCGAGAAAAGCTTTTTCCAGTCAGTCATCGGTTCAGTGGGCCCAGGACCCAGTCCATCCCATGTAAACACAGCCCACACCTTTGTGGAGCCACTACCAGCTTGCACAGTGACTCGACAACTTGGATCCATTGCTACGTGTGATTCCCGCCACATTCTAACCCTACCATCAGTTGTTACCAGCTGAAGTAAGGACTGAGGTGACAAGGCCACGATTTTCCGGTCTGCTATTGTCCATATTTCGCCTCAGTGTCCTAACGGATACTTTCTTCGCACGTCCCACATTGATTTCTACCGTTACTTAGCGCAGTGTTGCTTGTCTGTTTGCACTGACAGCTCTACGCAGACTCCTCTGCTCCCTCTCTCGTTAACTGAAGGCCGTCGGCCACAGCGTTGTTCCTTGGCCCTATGGAATACTGAATTTCCTAGCGGTTTCCGTAGTAACTACTTCAAACTAACATTCTGTATTCAAAGTCTATCAATTCCCGTCGTGCGGCCGTATCAGGTCGGAAACATTTTCACGTGAATGATCTGAATATAAATGATGGCTCCGCCAATGCACTGCTCTTTTATACCGTAAGTACGCGATACTACTGCCATTTGTATATGTGCGTATCGCTATCAAATTATTTTTGTCACGTTAGTGTATGCTGAGGAGCCAAAACATTATTGCCACCTGCTTATTAGCGTGGTAATCCACCTTGAGAACGCAGCTCAGCAGCGACTCTGTTTGGCGTTGCTCCGACAAGTCTTTGGTAGGTTTCCGCGGGAGTCGGCCGTAGTGAACGAGCGGTTCTAGGCGCTACAGTCCGGAACCGTGTGACCGCTACGGTCGCAGGTTCGAATCCTGCCTCGGGCATGGATGTGTGTGATGTCCTTCGTTTAGTTAGGTTTAAGTAGTTCTAAGTTCTAGGGGACTGATGACCACAGCAGTTAAGTCCCATAGTGCTCAGAGTCATTTTTTTTCCGCAGGAATGGGACCGCTTGTATAAGCACAGGTCACGCTATTCTCGTAAACTACGGGTGTGGACTGGACCCGACGTCGTCTCAGACGTATTTCATCGGTTTTAGATTAGGCAAATTTGCTACGAAACATCAATGTGGGTTCACTGTTATCCCCTTAAAAAGTGGCTGCCAGGACGCTCTCATAGTTGGGGAAGACATCAAGCATGAATCGTGTGTCTGTAGTACGGTGCATGTTTCGAGTAGCCGTTCGCTTGCATGACAACGTGTCTGGACACAATCTCCGGTCTGGTGTAACAAGAAACGTAATTCATCCGACCAGGCAACTCATTTCCATTGATACATGATCCAATGTCGATAATCCTGTTCCAAAAACAATCGTAACTGACAATATAAAGTCGTCAACATGGGAACGCGCAGTGGTGGTCTGCTGTGAAGCCACATGTACAACAATGTGCGCTGAACAATGTGCTCGTTCCATGTGTCCTTTGTTGAAGAAGCTTATGTTAGTGGATTTCTTCATGTGTAGCCCATATTGTCGCTATAATGATTCCCTATTTGTCTCTGCTGTATTTATGTACTTTTCATTTCGCTTCACGTGTCCGCAACCCCAGCAAGCAATGATCATAATTTTTTCGCCCATGGATGTCATTGACATTACACGTAACTGTCGCTTTTCTGTTCTTAACTGTGTTAAGGCACATGTTATATCGTCAGACTAACTCACACTCTCACTTCACCTCAAGATATTCTCAGTGAGCAGTCCAAGCCAAAAAACAGATTCTGCAGATTTTTCTTGAGCTCTCCACTTATGTTGAACGCCACATGGACACCACTCAGAGTTCTGAGGAACCATATGCTTACTTGTTCCAAATAGCTGACATAGAAGAAATGAAGAAAGGTGCAAGGCAAGTCAGCACACTATACGAACACTCATCTTCTAAACTGAAGAGCCAAAGAAGCTGGTATAGTCATGATTATTCAAACACTGATATATGTAAACAGGCAGAATACGGCGCTGCAACGCCTATGTAAGACACCAAGTTTCTGGTGCAGTTGTTAGATCGGTTACTGCTGCTACAACGGCTGGTTATCAAGACTTAAGTAAATTTAAACGTGGTGCTATAGCAGCCACACGAGCGATGGGCCAAGGCATTTCCGAGGTAGCGATGAAGTGGGTATTTTTCCGTACGACCATTTCACGAGTGTACCGTGAATATCACATCAACATCAAATCTTCGACATCGCTGCGGCCGGAAAAATATTCTGCGAGAACGGGACCAGCGACGACTGAAGACAATCGTTCAAAATGACAGAAGGGAAACCCTTCCGCAAATTGCTGCGGATTTCAATTCTAGACATCAACGAGTGTCAGCATGCGAACCGTTTAACCAAACATCACCTATATGGGCTTTCGGAGCCGAAGGGCCACTAGTGTATCCTTGAAGACTACTGCAGGACACAAAACTTTACGCCTCGCGTGAGCCCATCAACAATGACATTGGACTGTTGATGACCGGAAACATGTTGCCTGGTGGACGTGGACGTGATGGACGTGTACAGCTATGGAGATAACATCATGAATCAATGGACCGTGCATGTCATCAGGGAACTGTTCAAGCTGGTGGAGGCTCTGTAATGGTGTGGAGCATGTGCAGTTTGAGTTATATGGGACCCCTCATACGTCTAGATACGACTGTGATAGGTGACACGTACGTAAGCATCCTGTCTGATCACCTGCATCTATTGATGTCCATCCATTCATGTCCATTGTGCAGTCCGACGGACTTGGGCAATTCCATGAGGACAGTGCGACACCCCACACGTCCAGAATTGCTAAGAGTGGCTCCAGAAACACTCTTCTGAGTTTAAACACTTCCGCTGGCTCCCAAACGTCCTAGACATAAACATTATTGAGCAAATCTGGGATGCCTTGCAACGTGCTGTTCAGAAGAGATCTCCAATCCCTCGAACTCTTAAAAGATTTATGGACAGCTCTACACGCTTCATGGTGTCAGCTCTCTCCAGCCCTACTTCAGACTTTAGTTGAGTCCATGCCACATCGTGTTGCTGCACATCAGCGTGCTTGCGGCGGCCCTACAAGATATTAGGCAGGTGCACCAGTCTCTTTGGTTCTTCAGTGTACTTCTCCTCCTCCTCTCCAGGCATTAGGCAAAATTGTCTTTTACAGTACCCATTTTTGCTGGAGCTGTCCTCTATCTCTTTCTCCTTAACATTTACATTTTCTAACCTTTAAGAGCAGTCTCTCACTCTCTATTCTTGAGACCGATGACCTCGCTGTCTGCTCTCCTCCCTCAAACAACCCCCCCCCCCCCCAACTCTCCATTCTCAGTAGATGTTCTTTCCATTTTGTTTTATAATTTAGAAATTTATCATTTAGGCTACAAAAAAAATTAGTTCTTCTCTAATACCTTGTGTCCTTAGCCTCTATTCCATTGGACAATCCTTAATTCTTCTCAGAAATTTTATTTTTTGTACTTGAATGTGGCTTGGCTGGGTTTTGCTAACCACCCAGGTTTCGCTTCCATAGAGCAGGGTGGGGACTGAAACAATTTTATGGGATTAAATTTGAGTATCTTTCTTAGTTTTCTTTCATTTTTAAAGTTTCTGCTATTTGTTCCATATCTACAGCTGAGTTTATTAAGGTTAATTTCTATACCTTTGCTGCACCCATACGTCATCTCGCTTTCTAGGTAACTGTAGTGGTTACATATCCAAAATCCGATCTGTCATTATTTTTATCCTGACCTTTTCTTTCTCAATGATGGTAATTTTCGCAGTTTTTCCTTTTGAGATTTCCATGTCAAATTTTGCACTTACTTGTTTCAATAAGTAAATCCCTTTCTGAAGATCCTCGTTTTTATCTGCTAAAAACTGTATCGTCAACACATAGTAAGTTATTTAAAAGCGCTCTGCTATCCAGGTTCCTCATGGAGCACACCAGTTCCGTTATGCTTTTAAAACTTATGTTTAATATCGTAGCATGTATACTGTATGCTGAGTCCAGTAAACTTATTCCTTTTCAGTTACTGCACAGGGGTTTATTTTCTTTTTTAAAAACTGGTATCACTCAAAAATCTTTCAATCATTGAGGATACTCTTGCTCTTCAAACACTCGTTTAAGATATGTAGCAGTCACACATGCGGCGTCATTCCTCCATATTTTAGCATTTCAGCGTTAGTACCACCTTTCCCGTCGCTTTTCTGTTCTTAACTGTGTTAAGCCACATGTTATATCGTCAGACTATGTTTCGTGTAATCCCATCTCATCTATTGGCTCAATTTCACTTCTTCGTGCTGTATCAACAAACCACAATCCTTTGTTGGAATTTACCCATCGTTCATCACCAGTACTATTTATGTGCACCTTTTTTTTCCTGTTGTCTTTTTTAAAACCTTATATGCCATCTGCTATTCCCGTGAACCTCATTCTTGATGTTAGAGACAAATACATCCCATTGCTCCATGTGTGCCTTCCTGTTTTTTTTTCTTTCTTTTCTTTTGGTGCATCAGTTTGATGCAGCCCGCCGAATTTCTCTCCTACGCCAACCTCTTCATCTCCGAGAAGTACTTGCAACCTACGTCCTCAGTTATTTGCTGCTACAGTTTTTGAACTTTACAGCTTCCTCTAGTACCATTGAAGTCATTCCGTGATGTCTTAACAGATGTCCTGTTATCCTGTCCCTTCTCCTTATCAGTGTTTCCCACATACTGCTTTCCTCTCCGATTCTGCGCAGAGCCTTGTCATTCCTTACAGCAACAGTCCACCTAATTATCAACATTCGTCTGTAGCACCACATATCAAATGCTTCGATTCTCTTCTGTTCCGGTTTTCCCACAGTCCATGTTTGACTACCATAGAATGCTGTGCTCCAAATATACACTCTCAGAAATTCCTTCCTCAAATCAAGGCCTATTTTGATACTAGCAGACTTCTTTTGGCCAGGAATCCTCTTTTTGCAAGTGCTAGTCTGTTTTGATGTTCTCCTTGCTCCGTCGGTCATTGAATACTTGGCTGCCTAGCTAGCAGAATTCCTTAACTTCATCTGTTTCATGACCATCAATCCTGACGTTAAGTTTCTCGCTGTTCTGTTTCGGCTGCTTCTCATTACTTTCGTCTTCCTTTGATTTAATCTCAGTCCATATTATGTACTCATTAGATTGTTCATTCTCCTGCAATTCATCTTCATTTCCACTCAGGATAGCAATGCCATCAGCGAATCCCATCACTGATATGCTTTCAGCTTGAATTTTAATTCCACTCATGAACATCTCTTTTATTTCCATAATTGCTTCTTCGACGTACAGACTGAACAGTGGGGGCGGAAGACTGCAACCCTGTCTTACACTCCTTTTATTCAAAGCACTTCGTTCTTGGTCGTATAATCTTATTATTCCTCTTAGCTCTTATAACTATTGTATATCACCCGTCTTTTTCTATAGCTTACACCTAATTATCTTAGAATTCCGAACATCTTACACTATTTTACACTGTCGAACGTTTTTTCCAGGTCGACAAATACTATGAGACTGTCTAGATTTTTCTTTAACCTTGCTTCTGTTATCAAGCGCAACGTCGGAATTGCCTTTCTGGTGCCTTTACTTTTCCTGAAGCCAAAATGACCGTCGTCTAACACGTACTCAATTTTGTTTTTCATTCTTCTGTCTGTTGTTATTGTCAGCAACTTAGATGTTTGAGCTGTTAGCTGATTGTGCGATAATTCTCGCACTTGTCATGTATAGCAGTCTTCGGAATTGTGTGGATGACATTTTTCCGAAATTCTTATAGTATATAACCAATCTCATACATTCTACACACCAACGTGAATAGTCGTTTTGTTACCACTTCCCCCAATGATTTTAGAAATGGAATGTTATCTATCCCTTCTGCTTTATTTGCTCTTAAGTCCTTCAAAGCTCTTTTAAATTCTGATTCTAATACTCGATCCCCTTTCTTCTCTAAATCGGCTCCTGTTTCTTCTTCTATCACGTCAGACAAATCTTTCCCCTCATAGAGCAGTGTACTCTATGCGCTCTCTCCACTGCATTTAACAGAGTAATTCCCGTTGCACTCTTACTGTTATCACCCTTTCTTTTAATGTCACCGAAGATTGTTTTGACTTTCCGGTAGGCTGAGTCTGTCCTTCCGACAATCATTTCGTCTTAGCTTCCTTGCACTTCGTATTTATTTCATGCCTCCAACATTTTTGTACTTTCTCCTTTCATCGATCAGTTGAAGTAATTCTTCTGTTATCCATGGTTTCTTCGCAGTTACCTTCTTTGTAAGTATGTTTTCCTTCCCAAGTTCTGTAAGGGCCCTTTCTAGGGAGGTCCATACTTCTTCAACTGTACTGTATTCGGAGCTATTCCTTATTGCCTTAGAAAACTTCAACCGTATCTCATCATTCCATAGTACTTCCGTATCCAACTTCTTTACGTATTGATTCTTCCTGAATAATGTATTAAGCTCCAGCCTACTCTTCATCAATACTACAATGTGATCTGAGTCTATAGCTGCTCCTGGGTACTCCTTACAATCCAGTATCTGATTTCGGAATCTCTGTCTGACCATGATGTAACCTAACTGAGGTCTTTCCGTATTACCCGGTCTTTTCCAAATATACCTTCTCCTCTTTTGATTCTTGAACTGAGTATTCGCTATTACTAGCTGAAACTTGTTACAAAACTCAATTAGTCTTTCTCCTCTCTCATTCCTTGTCCCAAGCCGATTTTCTCCTGTAACACTTTCTTCTGCTTGTTCCCCTACAACTGCATTGTAGTCATGGGGGCCCATTAGATTTTCATCCCCCTTCATATACAGTTATACCCTTTCAGTATCCTCATACACCTTCTCTATCTCTTCATCTTCAGCTTGCGACGTCGGCATGTATATCTGAACTATCGTTGTCGGTGTTGGATTGCTGTCGATTCTGATAAGAACAACCCTGTCACTGAACTGTTCACATTAACACACTCTCTGCCCTACCTTCCTATTCATATCGAATCCTACTCCGGTTATATCATTTTCTGCTGCTGTTGACATTACCCTATAAACATCTGACCAGAAATCTTTGTCTTGTTTTCAATTCATTTCACTGACTCATACTATATCTAGATTGAGCCTTTGCATTTCCCTTTTCAGATTTTCTAGTTCTCATGGTAACCTCCCCCATGACAGTCCCCTCCTGGAGATCCGAATGGGGGACTATTCCGGATTTTTTTGCCAATGAAGAGATCAACATGATATTTTTTTAATTACAGACCACATGTCCTGTGGATACACGAAACGTGTCTTTAATTCGGTGGTTTCCATTGCCTTCTGCATCCTCATGCCGTTGATCATTGCTGATTGCTCTGCGTTTAGGGGCAGTTTTCCACCCCTAGGACAAGAGGGTGCCCTGAAACTCTGTCCGCTCCTCCGCCCTCTTTGACAAGGCCGTTGCCAGAATGAGGGTGACTTCTTATGCCGGAAGTCTTCGGCCGCCAATGCTGATTATTAATCAAAATTTAAGCAGCGGCGGGATTGGAAAAAAATGGCTCTGAGCACTATGGGACTTAACTTCTGAGGTAATCAGTCCCCTAGAACTTAGAACTACTTAAACCTAACTAACATAAGGACAGCACACACATCCATGCCCGAGGCAGGATGCGCACCTGCGACCATAGCGGTTGCCCGGTTCCAGACTGAAGCGCCTAGAACCGCTCGGCCACTCCGTCCGCCGGCCGGATTGGAACCCTGCACCGAAGACATTTTGATTAGGAATCAAAGACGCTATCCTTTTTTTTCTTCTATTTGGTTCGATATAGTTCGTTGCGTTTCGTCTGGGCGGACGTCACAAGACATCCGTTCAAGTTGATCGTTGATTCCTTGACTCAGTTTTTTTATTACAGAGAGCACGCAGCCCTCTGACCGAACACGACCGCTAGATTACGGGTGCAACGTCAGCATATGATTGATATAAAGTAAGCATTCACACAGAAAAACGGGTGAGGGAAACGATTGAGGCGTTCAGTTAGGAAATACTATGCCATGCGACTTACTCTACAGACTTGTCTCCATCCGATTATCATCTATTTGCCTCACTGGGACGCGGTCTCGCTGAACAACGCTTCAGTTTGTATGAAAATGTACGAAATTGGGCTCGCAGGCTCGCTGACTGGTTCGCTTCAAAAGAAGAACCGTTTCTTTTTGTTTTGCGTGGCATTCATAATCTGGTGGGAGAAATGTGTAAATAGCAGTGCAGATTATTTTGAATAAAATTTTTCTTACCAGTTTTAAACAACAGACGCGTAATTATTGAAACCAAATTCCGATTTCAAACTTTTACACGTGGTAGGCTATGTTGTTTTGTCAGGTTATCTGTGATTAATTTGCTTGTAAACAGAATCATGAGTTGTAAAGCACAAACCTGAAACTGCAACTGTCTACAAGAAAATTGTGAAACTGAAATATGAATTTAAACGGACACGCATGCATTCCGTTTACTTTTGGAGGTTTTTTGCTTCCACCTAACAGCGTGTAAGGGTAAAAGAGGAACAAAACACCGTTCTCTTGAGCAAGTGTGAATAAATAAAACTCATTTACTTTATATACTTTCAACTGAATGCACATTAGCATATCTATACATATTACATGTCACCCCTACATCACATAAAGTGGCGCTAACTACATAAATATTCATAGGCTCTATCTACAGGAACAGACGACAGACTTTTGACGTTTGTTAAACTATTCTACAAGAAGTGTAGCCATTTAAAGATGGGCTTAATGGCTCAGAAGCAGTCATTGCAATAACAAAACTTCTTAAAAGTATTTGTGGCTGGTTGAAATCCCCTCAGCAATCTTCTCTCCCAGTTTGGTTCTGTAAATAATGTGTATTAATCATCTGTTTCTGCAATTTATTCTTATTGTTCCCAGGATTTATCACGCATGATACCAGCTCAGGTGACAGAAGCCTTCCTCTGAATAACTTTCTATTTGTGCAGTATTTGTCTGAATGGTGTATAAAGTGCTGATAAGTGCTGTACGGGTGATGAGACAGCGTTCCATTTGGATAGTCTGAGGCGTCTATCCAAAGACTATCTGTAGCGTCACACTTGCGGTGTTTCCAAGGTTACTGTAATGGGCAGCCAGACTGGCCCATATGACAGCCAGCCACAACCGAATGATATCTAGATCTCTGAATTTCCCTCGTTTAAATCTACAGTCCCTTTTCTGTTCCATTCAAATTCTAAGTAATGATAGTGCTAAGTTTAAAAAGGAACAAGGCAATTCCAAACGTCGTGTGAAAAGCAGTTAAGCAAATAGATCATATTGGGAAGTCCGTCCAATCGCTTGTTTCCTTATAATGTAACTGAATTTACATTTATTCCTTCACATAATACCTATTGATGTTACGATAGAATCTAAGTTACTTGTTAAAAGAACAACCAGTCTCATAAAACGAGTATGTGCGATTGTAGGTGTCTGGAACGATATTGTCTGCAGGGATACGTCCGATTTCATTATTCTAACGCCTGGGATTTGACACTACTGAAACAAGTGCGTTTATTACATCATCTTTTACAGCCGCTTCATGTTCATCTTGCCCGTATAAACATCGTTGGTCCATATTCTGTTCCACAATAACTGCTCGACGGACTCGCAGTCATCCAGAATGACATAAACAGCAGGCAACGCGTTATAACTACGATCATCCAGTGTGAAGGTGATTAAGCACGAGCCATGCTCCATTTACTCAGAGTTCTCAGGCGTATTCTTGCTGATACGAATATTCTGTGATAAACACGTCAAATATAGGATACTTTTTACCGCCTGCTATATTATTTTCACAGTCAAATCACAAGATCTTTGAAAAACATCCTATTCGAAATTAAATGTATGTATCCTATAGAGAAAGTAACTCTGAATCTCTGCAGTGATGATCTATCGAATTTAATATTATCATATTATATATTGTGTGAGAATGATTAGAGTTTCGTCTTTTCCTGTATCTAATGAAATTATATGCAAAATGTCAGAATATTCACATGGACTCCGGTTAACTGGAACTTTTTCTTCATTATCTATGTAACCTACAGTGCTCAGTAAATTAAGCTGCTAACGTGTTAGTAGGTTTAAATACTTTCAGTTTTGGTTTCCAAACCTTTTCACCAAGGTATTTTTTATTGGACAGAATGTTTGGTTCCTGACATCCTTACATAGTCTGATGAGTCGCTTTCTGAAAAGCTTGGATGTTCCTAAAGGTGTTGAATACACTTGGAGACGAACTGGGTATTAACATATAAATAAAAAAATTAATGTCATTCAGCTGGTGGTTACTGAATATTGATCTAAAACTAAACATCAGCAAATGTAGCATGTAAAAGAACATGTTTTCTCGGTGCCTGAGGCATGGATATTGGGACAGAATGGAAAAGGCAAGACCGCTATTTAGCAAAATGACAAAATCACTGGTAGTGGGCGTTGTTTATAGAGAGAGAGAGAGAGAAATTCCTATAGTCTTATCGGTAAAATCTTCTGGAAAATACAAGCACTATTTAGCGCGAATTGTAACACAGATGCGATGGAAAGCATCAAATATAAAAATTTTATTTATTTATTGCATGTGTTGGACAGTCTAAAATAAGAAATTTTACGCTTTATTTTTACACATGAAATCGAAATTCTTCATAATGAGAAGGTACAAGGATAGTACCAGGCCTTTGGAACAGGTCAGACGGCGCTGGTTCCAGAAGCAAGTAATTCTTGTACCGTGTTTCTCAACGACTATTATGTAGATTTGTCCTTGACTTTCAGGAGATTATCTATATCAAGTAAGGAACTGTAACATCTTTCCTTGTAAGTGCACACCATGATCACATATGGATACGCCTTGATTTCACCACTGATATCATTCAGTATCACTCAAGTATTGCCACAGCTCTTGGTTTCAACAACGCTGCTCGGTGTTCGTCGCCGTGAAGTCAAACAGCATGTTCTTAAGATTGAGGCATTCGTCGACGATAATCTGTTATTGTACCCACAACATTTCCCGTCATTTCAGATTAACAGAAATCTTATCTTTTTTGACTTACCTTCCATGTAGTTCCTAGCATGGTGAATGAAAATCGATTGAGCCGTTTCGACAGTTTATCTGTTGCACATGTCTGACGTGTAACAGTCTACTTTCGGTGCATGAGATTCGTCATAATTCTGTGTCAATTGTTTCCGTTGCTGGAGTTTTGTGAAGCGAGTAAGGGCTGGCAGCCAACGTGGACAACCGAGGAACTCCATGGGCCCGCCGAACTTTACATCGAATGTCTCCCCTAGGTGACACTGTGAGGAGTTTTGTGATTTAACGAGTGACATTGCCCCATGGCTTAGTAATGATGAAGAGAATACCAACACATCTCTTTCTCTCGCTGTAAAGATAATGTAGATACTTTTACATTCACAACACTGTGTCTAACAAAGGCGGACACACAAAGACGATCGAAACACAGCAAAACAGAATCAAGTCCGAAAGACATGCAAGTTCGAGTATGACAAATAGGCAAGCCAAGGTTGATATTCGCTCTCTCTCTCTGAAGAGACCAAGAGAGCGGTTACCACCTACTGACCCCTACAAAGTACCGCATAGACCCGGATTGGAATCTTGGATGTTGGGGTGCTGGCTGCAGATAACACGGGTACCCCTGAAGAAGGAGTGCCATAAGAAATCGGAGGCTGTGTGATGATAAACGAACGTCCTACGCCATCACAAACATTTCTTTCTCCACAGTGATTCGAACCTCCCACTGCTGAGTGCTGACCTAGCGCACGTTAAAGACTTCCACCAAGGAGGTGTGAGGCAACAATTACACGGCCGGGAATCCCACCATTAAATGTCTTTTCGCTCTGGTTGTCTGCGTCCTGGCAGTTTCTTGCACACTTACGTCAACAGCACTTAGCACGATGCTGTCACAAAAGTGCAATTCGAGTGACAATTTGGCGCAGCACGAGGTTTTGCGACACACTAATGGCTGGATGAGTGTGACAGGCTGATATTTTGTGCTAGCCAGGGATGTCCATGAATTTATGAACAGATCAGTCACGTTTTTGATACCACAAGAACTACATAATTTCACTTGCTTCATTACAGATTTTGTAGGGAAAAATGATATCTATTTATTGTAGTGCAAAATGAAAAACATCATTTTGCATCTTTTGTTATGTATAATTCTTCTAGAATAATCCTTCTTCTTGTTCGAACTGTTGTACTGATAGGATGTGACTGATGTCTCGTAACACAGAGATCTGTAAAAAAATTGTATTATGTTGCTAATGTAACATTTGAAATATAGAGTTTATATGTCATTGAAATGAATATTCTATTTTGGAGTTTTATTTCATTGTGATTCTCGTCCTATATAAATGTTAAGTTTTCTGATCAGTTACAAAAGAGCGCAGCCATTAGCGATATTGATCTACGGCGCGGTTTATTGGTAAATGTTGAATAATAAGCTATTAACATTGAGAAATATTTTCAAATGTTCCTCCATATAGTAAAGGTACAAAAATAATTTTATGTATATTATTTGTTAGTAGTAAAACAGTGCCTGTAGGAGAATCGATAAGCGACTGTCTTATGATAGCCGCCATCGCAGTGAAATATTGCAGCGGCAGTTCTAAATTGATATTCTATACAAACATAAATTTTGTTTGTCATAATTGCGATAATAATTGTGTATTGGTGACCCAGAACCGACTAAGAGATAATAAATTCCAGTTAGACTGTGAATAATCTTTAAATGTACTGAACTTAGGTCAATGCAAACAGCAACTTACGTGATACCAATTATTATATACCGATGTTGGAAGCCTCGTTATTTCGTAACAACTTCTATGAAATATTTCGACAGGAAACAATACATTGGTGTTGTGTGCGCGTGATATTGTGTGACAAAACTGTTCATTTTGCTTAAAGAAAAGTGTTGCCACCTCGAATAATGGTATCGTTACATTCGATAGACACGCAATTACTAATGAGACTATTATGCAACAGCACTGAAAATTACTAAAAAGCATTAGTCTTGTATAGTTCAGATTATTTATCATACATTTAGCATGTTTGGTGGTTTGTATGATTACTTATGTGAATGAACTTAGTGCCATTTCGACTGCTTGACAGACAACATTGCTACACGTTCCTACGTGAAGATTTCTTTAACAAAATAACTATCATTAGCGGAGAAAAGCAGTGATTAAATAAAACCTCATGTTACATTAATAATAAGCAACTGGTTTTGTTGTAGTCTAGTGAAAAATAGCACAATACTCTACGATACGCGACACCGATTATTTCTTAACACATCAGCAAAGGAGAAAAGGAATGCGGTTGTGAACTTCATTAAAAGTTCCGTACATACATTTAAAGTGATGTCTACGACAATGTTTGATTCTCTTTTGAATCTACGGAGTTGTTCAGACGCACACCATCAGATGTTGTCCTAGCCACACTGGTAATAATGTCGATATGTTGCCATCTTCTGTGCAGCGACGGTTTTATGGCCGGTGCTTCACTTCCTCAACCAACTGTTCGAGTTGCACTCTCGCGCAGCTGTTATAAAAACAGACAATTTAGAATCGGCTTGCAAATCAATGAGTGAAGGTAGTAGGCTTACAGTAGCTTTAACACCTTCTCAATTAAAAATGTCCGAACATGCTGAAAATTCCAAGAGGGCTCTCTAGCTCCCACAGGATCTGTTGATTTTAACAGTACTTTCTGGTTACAACTGCACTGATCGGCCAGAACACTATGGCCACCTACCTAACAGCACGTGTCCACCAGATGTGTTCGATCGGGCTCAAATTTGCCAGTACATCAACTGCAACTCGCCACTGCGTTTCTCGAACCACCCGATCACGCTCCTGGCACTGTGACACAGTTCATTATCTTGTTGAAAAATGCCACTGCAATCGATAAACAAGTTCGTCATGAAGGGAAGGATACGTGGTCTGTAAACAATGTGCAATACTCCACTGGACCCATGGATGCCCACGTGAATGTTCCCCGGAGCACACGGTAGCCGCTTCCTGCTTGTCTCCATCCCGCAGTACAGTTGTCAAGGAGCTGTTCCCCTGGAAGACGATGAATTCGTGCTTTCCCATCGGCGTGATGAAGAAGGTATCGGGATTCCTCAGGCCAGGCAACGCTCCGCCAACGCGCCTACGTCCAGTGCCGACGGTCACGTGCCCGTTTCAGTCGTAGTTGCCGATGTGGTGGTGTGGACATTGGCACATGCATGGGTCGTCGGCTGCGGAAGCCCAACGTTAGAAGTGTTCGGTGCATTGTGCATTCAGACACACTTGTACTCGGACCAGCAATAAAGTCTGATGATAGTCCGCGACAGTTCTCCTCCTATCCAGTCTGCCCAGTCTACGACGTCCGACATTTGTAATCAGTATTGGCCGTCCATCTCCACGACTTCTGGGCGTGGTTTCACCTTGGTTTCGCCTCGTGTTGAAGACACTCACCGCCGGCCGAAGTGGCCGTGCGGTTAAAGGCGCTGCAGTCTGGAACCGCAAGACCGCTACGGTCGCAGGTTCGAATCCTGCCTCGGGCATGGATGTGTGTGATGTCCTTAGGTTAGTTAGGTTTAACTAGTTCTAAGTTCTAGGGGACTAATGACCTCAACAGTTGAGTCCCATAGTGCTCAGAGCCATTTTTTTGAAGACACTCACCACAACACTCCTCGAATACCTGACAAGTCATGTAGTTTCCGAAATGCTCCTCCCGAGTTTGTAACGCCGGAAATGCATATCCTCCTATTTCCATCTATTGTACTATTATTTTTTTCCTTGTTTTGTTACCTCAAGATATGACATTTCTGTCTCTTTATATATTGTAATTGTTTTACTGTTTGTATATATATATTTATGCACTTATGACGATGTATAATTGGTTTGTTTCGTAAATATTATTTGTATTTTTACGCTGGGTCTTGCCTAGGGAAAACTGCTATCGAACGATTACATCGATGGGTCGTGTGAAGAATCAAAGTGTGTAGGATCTTTGGTAGTTTAACTCTGCCGCGTGAAGCGCGGGCAGAGGGAGTCTGGCTGGGGTAGCGAGTGGAGCAGGTGTGTTGTGAGAAGCTCCCGCGAGTTGCCGCGCTTTCGGGGTTTGGCAGCATGTAATTGCGCTCGACTTGCGATGATAGTTTCTGACATGGTGTCGCGGACGGGAAGCATTAGCTGGCGTACATCAAGAGCCCGTTTCGTCTGGTGACCGTGTCGAGAAGAAGGCGCGCCAACATCCAGCTTCTGCAACAGCGACGGCCGACAATGAGTGACTGTCGCCGCCTCTTCGATCGACGGCTTCAAACCTTCAATCAACCAACAAGGAAGACTGGAAGCACGTAAAGTTTTAGAACTGTATGGCAGACCTCAGCTTTTCAAACTTTCAAAATTGTTGCATCACAAAATTACAGCAACTTAGCATGAACCTTTGTTGCTCATTGTCCCAATTGCATTACCAAGCAGGGTCCGTTCCTTTTCCGAAATCAACCCGAGTGTCGTTGAAATTCAAACGCCAGCATAATTCCGTTTCACTGCTTTAATTTCAAAGTTCACTTTAAGTATTCATAGCTGGCTACAACATTTAGATTACGCAAGCACAAATTAAGAGTGCGAGTTTTGTTACCGTATTTTAGCTTACCTGTGACTGCAGCTCAGCTTGGTACGTACTAAATTTTACCATTGTTAATTGTTCAGAATCATTTAATTCAAATTCAAAGTTAAATCTCTTAATTCTAAATTGCGTAGAGTCAAGTTGCTTTTGAAATGATTGTTGAGGTAGTCCAAGACTAACCGTATTTTACTGAATTTCGATGTGCTTCAGAAAGAAAGCTCACTATTAACTTCAGTCACTAAATTAACTTTCGATTTTCCGGTTTTATTAAGTCTTTTGCTAAATTATGTCAGAGCGTAGCGAAGTTTATTACTTCTGACAAACTTTCAGTTTTCACACTACACGTGTCAACCTTCAGTTGCCACGCTTTTAGTGCTAATTATATGTGTAATAACCTTTCTTTTTCAGTTACTATAGTAATTGTCCTTAGGACTGGCGACCGTAATTTCCCTCAAATCTCAAATATCTAATTACCGCTAGTTAATTGTTAACGTAACGGCCGCACATTTACTTTCCTTATTAACTTTACCCCTTTTCAAAATTAATTTCCACCAGTTTCATTTGCATTTGTCCTTTCATTTAGATGTAACCCTTTCCTCCCTCTTTACCGACAGATTAACTTCGGTGATGATTGCTTTTTCCCAAATTTCCATTAGGTACACGCGGTTTAATTTTTCACTGTCATTAAGGTCGATAAGTGAGGGGGAGGTTACAAGTTCCATCACAATCTGCCTTCGGTCAAACTCTGGCAGATAGCACTCTTTTCCCATTCTGTGCCGGACATCACTCTCAGTGGTACTACATGCGCTGTGCGTATGTCTGACCAGCAACTATTCTTTCGTTAGGTAACGCTACTATCACCTGGACGGGTTTATATCGACGGTAGGTCGGTGGTCATAATTTTCTGCCCGATCAGTGCATAACGCTTATCTGAAATGTTATTTCAAATAAATAATTACAGAATTTGTACTAATAAATCAATTTCCTTCATATATTAATTCGTTTTTAATAATTTCGACATTACTTGTTCATGCAGAAATTACGGAATTCTTGTACCTAATACCCCCGCAGCATTCCGTTTCTTAACCATCTTGGGGGGGGGGGGGGGGGGGGGAGTCTGACGGTCGGTGGGACACAATAGTGCGTTTGTGCCATCCTTCATACTGAGTCCTGTCCGCACAAACTCGCATGTAGTATCAATATTAATTTCAGTGGATATGAGTATATTGTCTCCTGCGACAGATACATGACCCACATTTACAATCAGCCTATGTTTTCAATGTACACGTTGATTTTACTCAAAAATGCCACTGCTCTTAATTCTGAGTTTTAACTAGCTCTCTGTAAGTAGTATCATACGAGCTCCAATGTATATTTGGACTGTTCCAAACTCTGGAACTTTGTTACTGTGCTCCAGCAATCGATCACCAGAATTTTAGTCTTCTCATTTTCAGGAGTCAATTTCTTTTGTGTTACACTATCATAATGGGTACTCATACAACTGCAATTGGGTGGACAATCATCTAATCTAAAAACCTTGTGTGCAGCCGACACACATTCGGCCACCTGACTACCAGCCTCTGATATGTAGTGCAGCCCTGATTACGTAGGTGAACCCTACAATTCTCGACTCTATGGTACGAATTCTGGAAGTCACTTTCTAGATTTTCGTGAAACCTTCGAAGTATCTGATTCAAGCCTTCCACTCTACTGAGAACCAGAGAGCGACTGTCAGTTCTGGGACAATGCTGCAGATTGTAAGTTCGTTGAAGCTCCGTGAGCAAGGCCATTCTTCTCCGCCTTTAGTACCAGTAGCTGGAATGAACCAAGTATTACCTGGTTGTCGTCAAGATCTACGTTAGACACAGCTCCAGCAGGCGGAAACACAGAAATCTTCGGATTGTATTCGAATTTGGTACGGCAAGTAAACTGAGAACTGTTACCTAAGTTTAAGACTTCGCAGCGGAGAAATGATTATGTTTAAATAAATAAAAAGAGACAGATCTGTGGTCCTTATACACTTTCAGAGATCAATCGGAGAGGTAGTGGAAGAAATTTTCACAGCTAGATCAAAAATATAGGCAAAATGACAGCAGTAGCTAAGTTCGCTTATGACAAGACGGTAGCCGGCCGAAGTGGCCGTGCGGTTAAAGGCGCTGCAGTCTGGAACCGCAAGACCGCTACGGTCGCAGGTTCGAATCCTGCCTCGGGCATGGATGTGTGTGATGTCCTTAGGTTAGTTAGGTTTAACTAGTTCTAAGTTGTAGGGGACTAATGACCTCAGCAGTTGAGTCCCATAGTGCTCAGAGGCATTTGACAAGACGGTTCGGTGAAGTATTGCGTAGATGCATCTGATTCGTAGCATCTTGAGGGCGACTGTGGAGCTGAAATTTGGATCTTTCGTTTCGTTCTATGAAAGAACACAGGTCGGGCGGTAAGTATCTGATAAATTATCTAATATTTATAGATGTTTGTAGTTTCTTCTGGTGCTGGGGCACGAAAAGGCTCTGAGCTGTTATTGGCATAGTGTGATGTTTAACAGGTTCACGCTTCCAAAATCAGTTCAGGGGAATAACAAAATGGCTCCGTCAAGAAATTCGACATTTATTGTTCCTTCCCCCTTCGTCCATCTTCCCCTGTCCCTCCTCCCGTCCCCATCTTTGTTCTTTGTTAAACTGATGCAGTGCTCAGAGTTTTCTGACTTCGGAGTCGATGAGACGTTGAACTTTGACCTTCCTCCCAGACGATAGAGAAGAGGTGGCTGTGGACATTCGCGCTGACCTTTTTTGGGAACGGAAACAGCTGCGTCGCGGCAGTAAACAGTAAAAAAAAGAACTTTCAAGTTTCAGCAAAGCAGGAGGGCTGCGTGACGAAGGCGCCAACAGGTTCTGCGCCGCTATAATAGTTGCGGAGGATACCCGTCCGCGGTGGGGAAACCCCAAGGCCAACAGCAGGCCTGCGTAGAGATATCAGCGGCCGCTGCGAGCGCAGGCTGAGGGCCTTGCCTCCAGGCAGTAGTAGCGAGTACGTCATTCGTGTCACACGCAACACGCGCACTGGCCCTATCGTATTAATAGTCATCTTTACTAGAATACTGATCTAATATCAGTAAATTAAAAAAACATAAACGGTTTAGGCTTATGTTAGTCCAACAGAATTTCTTGTTACCTCGGCTGTAATAAAAGTGCACAAGTGATATACAGCGAAAAAAGAAGAACAATGTGAATGTTCAGCATTTCTGTATTTGCTCGTCACACTCTCAGCAGGCTACCGAGCGAAGTGTCGCAGTAGTTAAACAACATTCGGATGAGCTGGTAGCATACAGCCATCCAGGGTTTCCGTAGTATCTCGTAAAGGAGGGAAACAGCAAGTCATGATAACATTCATTCAGAGTCATTGCAGCTCTATATCTATCTTATATCTATTCATAAATAGTACGCTTTCCTAAGTTGTACGCAAAAACAAGAGCTTTTATCATTAGAAAATGATTGTAAAAGAGATATGTATATAATCCGCTGTGAGTAACGAGGGAACAGGTAATGAATTGTGAAATGTGGTTTATTTGCCTCATAATGTACACAATCTAAGTCATTTGATTCAGGTACAGGAGACATGTCAAAACTGCGGTAAAATTTTAAAATGAACGCAGAACACCTCATCGTAACAAACAGCATCATAATAATATCACCGTTTTATTATATATACAATAATATGTAACACTGAATTACCCCTTCCTCAAATTATCATTTCATCCTCTATGAATTCTTCTACTGAATTTCTCTCCCAGAATCTGCTGCAGCTTCATTATCAGAATTTCTGCCTTCATATCAAATATTTTTTTGCCTATTAACGTGTTATATATTGTCATCCCCTTATACTCTAGAGTCCGTGCATATAATTACAACCGATGTGTGCATAGCATAAAATTCTTTTTATTTCCCATGCCATATGTGTGGTTGAAATGATTCTCCAGAAATAATTTTTTTCTGCTGTGTAGGAAGATTATAATTTCTTAAATGTATATGGAGGAACAGTTAGGATTTGTAGTTTCCGAAATAATGGACGACAAGTCTCTGTTTGCTGTGTAAAGTACACATATATCTGACAATTATCTTTTGCAGTTTCAGCATTCGAGAACATTACTTGAACTACGCCAGGAAATTTAACCGTATTTGACAACAGATTCAAAATAACTATGATAAGCAATTTTTCGTGTACTCAAGTATAACGAAATTTTTTGCATTGCAATGCAAATGCTAAACTGCTTAGTTTATTTGATGGGAAGTCATTATGTGTCTTCCAAGTTAAGTTCTGGTCCACATTTAGTCCCAGGAAGTTGACCATGTCAACTTCTTTCAAAAGTTGTTTGTTACGTTGTATTTTAAGTTCCACACATTTTTAAAGTCTAGTTTTGAAATTTTTTATTATTTATTGATTTTAAAGTTACAGACCTGTTACCTGATGTTCCAAAACAGGTCGCACATCTTCCCCTTTTAGTTTTTCATCTTTTTTTGCAGTTTTCTTTTCTTTTGTTTTTATATACAGCATTTTACAAAGAATAATATTTTTTTAAAAATAACAGTATTTTAAGGTTTAAATATAAATAAAAGTTTTTTAGGAAGAATATAAAAAGATGATAGGATCGAAGAGAGATTTGTTACTGCCATCACCGATTGTGACTGACGGTGAATTCCTCGGAATGGTTTCTTCGAACTGTTGATCGCCAGTCACAACAACAAGAAATTTTGGTTAGTAGTACAGAAATAGTATTGCTAAACCTATGTATTGCTAATCCTATGCTTTTGAAATGTACCATATGGGTTTTTGCAGTGTTCAGTTTCATGTAATTTGATTACCTCAACAGATGTTTAAAAAATATTCTTAATCCATGATGCCGAATGAACCAGTTTGGTTCCTTTTGAGATAATACGATCCATTCCTCATCCTCGCCTAATCTGATGATGTGCTGCTTCTTTAACGACCTCAACAACGGAAGGTACACCCTAATCTTCATTCCTCCGCAGAGGATCATAAATGATCTTATGGCACTACGAGTCAAAAGAACAGTCTGAAAATAAGCAATGACTTTCATCAGACAGTTGTCGTATAAGACAAATTTCAAGCTACAGGTTAATTCCTACAATAAAGTAAACACAGCAACTATCAATACTTAATAATGCTATTTGTTAAAAACTAATGACGCACTTGCCGTTTTCGAAGCGAGAGATTCATTTCACACAGCTTCACATTGTATACCATATATCTTATGTTGTAGAAGTGTTATTGACGCACAGCAAAAGCCAACGAGAAAAAAGCCGGCTACTTTTCTGTAACTGGACCCACCGATGAATTATAAACCGTAAATAACTTTCTAAGATAACAGCTGAATTAGTTTTGTGTTTCTTACATCGAAAATCCTGAGTTTTACATGGTATTTTGCTGTGGGACTCCACCATCACAAGGAACTTTCCCCAGAACGAAAATCAGTCAACATATCTACAGTGTAATACATGTGTAATTTTAAACGTGGATAGCAGTGTGACGATGAAGCTGTTGATTCGAAGATGGTAACGGAATCATTTGTTCTTACTAAATAGCGTCAGTGGCAATGGTTCGTTTCTGTTTTTAATTATGCTAAGAATAACTTGTATTTGCACACAGCCACGGTTTCACTATATCAGTTTTCGAGAAAATTGCGAACTTCAAGGCTCATGGTTTCCTAATTTTTATTAGTGAAGAGTGGGAGCAAACACAGAACCTTTTGGCTCCGTTACTGACAACTATTACCAAGGTATATTTTAATTAATTAATTTATTTATACGAATAGTCCTTTTACAGAGCATGTTAAATCGGAATTTCAGTTTTTGCTGCATGCACCCTTTTTCATCTTCGTCCTTATTCGTTTCATATATTCGGATCTCTGAATCCGAGGGAACTGTCTGATGTTATGAGGCTTTATTTTCTTTCTTCTCTGTCCCTGAAGAAAGCTCTCTGATTTTGCTCCGAAGCAAATTCTGTTACTTGGGTCCATTATGATGATGTTTGGTTCGTTGAGGTCATGTAGTGTCCGTGTAAACCACACTGGTTGTCCTGCCATCTTCATAATTTTATTAAGGATTTGATTCGTCAGTGTGTCTTCATCCATTCTAGCCCAATGTCCGGGATCGTAATTCTTGAAATGCGCAAGGTGTGTACTATGTTCTCTAGTGTTCATAGATCTCTTTGTTAGGTGCTGGTCTGTTGTATTCTATTTCCTTGGGCAAAGTATATTCCTAACAGGTCTTCTATCTATTTCCATTATTTTGTTTACGCCATCTTTCCGAATTAGTTTTAGTGTTCCGGAGCCTCAGGTCTCACTACTGCATCATATGTAATTTTGATGTCCCATGATAATGCCTTCTTCTTGCATGTATAATTCTGGTGCTCTCGAATCTTCATCCTATTTACTCTTAGCTCTAGACTGTCCTTCCATTGGGTTTGTGCTTAGCCACTCACCTAAATATTTAAATGGGTTGACTTCTTTAATTTACTTTTGAATTATGAGTAATTTCTGTGGATAATTTTTAAAGTTTGTTATAATTGAAGAAGAAATGTATAGGCCGATATTTCCTGCTTGTATAATTAGCTTTTCTATCTGGATTGTGGCATTATGTGGTGTGTCTGTTACTGCGTTCTATTACATAAAATAGTCTTCGAGCCACTCACATATCTGAGCACCTATTCAGTATACTACAAGCGCTTTCTGGGAATCTGACAGTAGCCATTCATCCATTGTTCGAAGGATATTATGCGAAGATTGGCCTAGCTGAGTTTCTCACGACTGAAGCTTACTAAATCCGTGCTGCCTTGAGCCGGCCGTTGGTGGCCGAGCGGTTCTAGGCGCTTCAGTCTGGAACCGCGCGACCGCTACGGTCGCAGGTTCGAATCCTGCCTTGGGCATGGATGTGTGTGATGTCCTTAGGTTAGTTAGGTTTAAGTAGTTCTAAGTTCTAGGGTACTGAAGACCTGAGATGTTAAGTCCCATAGTGCTCAGAGCCATTTGAACCATTTTTTGAGCCGTTTGCCTTGTGGACAGAAACTTTTATTTCTCAAGGAAATTTATTGTAATCGAACGAAGACTAAGGTCAAGAATTCTGCATCAACCGACATTTGGGATACATTTCGGTAATTTTGCGTTTCTGTTCTTTCGTCGTTCTTCAAATGCACTCTTTCCCAGTTGCTTGTGATTTAGCGGTGGGCAAGTGATTCACGATAAATGCAAGCTAAGTAACGGGCCAATGTCGAAGAGTACTCTCTGTAAAACCGAATTAGAATTCCATTTGGACCTGGCCTCTTATTTGTTTCCAACTGTTCCCCAGTTGCTTGTCATCAACAGAGAAGCCTGCTTCCATGTCCTCCATACAGGAGTCTGTGCAACGGTCGAGCAATTGTACGTCCGTACGGTCCTCCTGTGTGAGTAATTCTTCTTAAACGCGGTATTTAAAATTTCAGCATTCCTTTTCTGTCCTCTACTGACACACCGAACCGATCGACGAGTAACAGAAGCCTTAGACTAACTTTTGTCTGTTGACGCCGGCCGCGGTGGTCTAGCGGTTCTGGGCGCTCAGTCCGGAGCCGCGCGACTGCTACGGTTGCAGGTTCGAATCCCGCCTCGGGCATGGATGTGTGTGATGTCCTTATGTTAGTTAGGTTTAAGTAGTTCTGAGTTCTAGGGGACTGATGACCATAGATGTTAAGTCCCATAGTGCTCAGAGCCATTTTTTTGTCTGTTGACATTTCAACGTTCTATTTCGAACCGACAGTGCTACTCACGTTTTCCAAATTTTGTTATTAAACCACGGTGAGTCTTTCCTTTCTTTAACCCATTTACGTCGCAAGTATTTCTGTAGACTGTGACAATCAGCTGGAACTTCGCCCATAATTTTTCTACTTTCATGATATTGGAAGCATTCATTGTCTATGTAGGATGAAATCAACTGCTTATCTACTCTTTGCAACATAAAAACTCTCCTATCTTTCCTGAAGAGTTTATTCATTTTAGTAGCCATCCTCCCTACAGTGACATCACGATCACTAATCCCTATCTCCGTGTGAACACTGTCGATAAGATCTGGCCTGTTTGAAACTACAAAGCTTAAAAAATTACCACTACGTGTAGGTCGTGGAATTAGTTGCTCAAGACAGGTTTCAGAGAATGTGTTCAGATATGCTTCATAATATTGTGACTGTACCATCTCCAATGAATTCATTGACGCCCCAGTCTGTATTCGGTAGGTTGAAGTCACTTCCAACAAATATTGCACATCGAGGTACTTCTGCGATCCTGAGCTTAGACTTTCTTTGAATGATTCTAGAACTGTTGATGGAAAAATAGGTTGGGCGATAAAAATAGACATATGATTTCACCAGGACCGGTTACTCGCGTTTAGATAACTTCTCAGTCAGACTCAATTTCGACTTCTACCAACATAATATTCTGTTCATTAGAACGAAAAGCCCGTTCAAACTGCAGATTTTTACTTTTTATTCATTCGAGGAACTCTAGTTACCTGTATCCACTGTAAATGTTCATTGTACAATTTTAACATCTTCGGAAATGCCATTTTCGACTATGTTATAATGTTTTGAAAATGGGTCTCGGCCCGAAACTACCCATCGAATGAATAAAAAGCAAAAATTTGCATCTTGGACTAGTTTCTCGTTCTACTGATTAACAAAAGTTGCTGACCCAGGCTACTCCAGACTGCTGGAAGTTCATAATATTATTTTTACAGGAATTATCACTCCTCCGCCTCCGATATTTCGGAGATTCCCGCTTCGTCTTTTATCCACCTCTCGTTTCCGAGTACAATCTGAGACTGACAACTTTCTTAAGGGCAGTGAATTCAACGATTTTGGTACGAATGCTTCCTCAATTTACAGTGAAATCCTGATTTCGAAGTGCTTTTAATTTGTACGTGATCTGGTTTCGCTCTATGAGTACCGACTGACGATCGTTCTTCAGAGGAATTCAGACTATCGCCTTACCTAAGAAACGCCCATCTACACTCCACAAATATTCTGCGACCCGAGTAGCCCTCTCCTATGCGCAGTGCAACGCTGACGTAGCTATGTAAGGGCCCTATCTGTCATTAATTTTTAACAGTAGCTTCGTCATGATGACAGTGATTAAGCGAGAGGCCAAAGTTAACTACGCCTGCAAGTACGAGACGAAGCTAGTGCCTGACACACAAGAGAGTGCCAGGGTGGAGCACTACAACATTCCGGGATATTTTTATTTCATGATATTTATGAAGCTCTTATTCGATCGACATAAGTATTTACATCTGTTCTTTTACCACTTGTCTTGACTTGTCTCTGGTCCTGAGATAAATGAAATACTGTCACCATTCTTTTTCATATATCGGATTAAGGTGCTCTTCTGCCTTTCTCCCTGTATTTGTTCATTTCACTCAGTATCCAGTATACTCTCTCCTCTTTACCATAAAAACAATGTTCCGTGCCAATCTTGTAGCTTCGGCCGTTTTTTATAGTCAGATATATTTTCATCTTGAATAACGAAAATGCCCCTAAGGTTATTGGTTTGTTATACCTTCTGAAGGAGCTGGACATGGGAATAACTACTGAGATTAAACTGAGGAGTGATTACTGTGGGTACAGAGATTAAGATCGAGACAGTGTAAATTATTTGATAGTGTAAAGGACAATTGATTATGAACACTGTTGTTTTCTAAGAATCCTGATACAAGTGAAACAAGTCAGATACTGATCCTCAGCGCCGTCCCTTACAAATGGAAAAAATAGTGTCTTGATAGACATGGTTCCCTACACAGCTTGTAAGGAACGTAAATAATAGTACTTACAAATGTATTGGAAGTGAATAACAACTTTGTGGAGCCTCCCACCTTACGTACATTGTGATGTATGGTTTTCAGTACAATTTTGATTTGTATATTGTCATCAAAGAACCGATAAATTGTTATTATACTTGTCATGCTGTTTCGGAGCTCATATATGTGTATATAGTACGTAAGTTTCAGGACTGTCTGTGTTAAAAGATTCCTTTCTACTTCATTGGCATTCCCTCCCTATCTCTCTCTCTCTCTCACACACACACTCTCTGAAAAGAACAAATAACTCGGATAAAAGTGTTACAATAATAAAGCCTCAAAGTTATTCATATGTTTACGCAAATGTGGAATATTTACCACAGTTATTATTAGAGGTTAAATGGTCACATTACTGTTGTTAACAAGAAAAGGCCCCTGGAATATCTATTTTATTTTGACGTTCAAATTTTTGGACAGTTTTCTAAGTCAATCTCACTTTAACTACCTCTAGTTGAATGTACCTAATAACTAATTGCTTTAATAAAATATTCCTTGCTAGTAACCGAATAAAATAGGAAACTAGTAAACAAAGGATCGTTTGGGTGTCATATTTCGTTAACTACCTTCTTCTGTCACCTCTCTGAGCCACAATTTTGTTGTTGAGATGTTATAATTTCCACAAATAATATCCTCCTCTGGGACCAACATGTCCTTTATTTTGCCACATACTACAATATTAGATTAGCCATTAGTATGGCCAACGTAATTTTACAAAATATTTCTCAGTTATGTCCACGCACTCCAGGAGCTGGTCACTTGGTATTGCAAACGCTGATCTGGCCATTATTTGTATTTAGGACGATGTGTTGAGTGAATTACTGTCGTCAGATATTTGATTTGCGTCCTTAAATATTCTGGAACTTTTACTTGTATTTTGAAAACAACATACTCTATTAAGTAAAGAAGTCCACCATTACAGTTTCCATCTGCCAAACTGTGCCGAGTTATTACGTCAATTTCAAGGGTTCCTTCAAAAAACTAACTTGAATTTCACAGTCCTTCCTTGAACTTTCTGAAGATTTCTGCCCTAAAACAAACCGCTTTACATTCCAAATGCAAATAACCACCCATATCTCTGGAAGCACTTAGAGACTCTTCATTATCATCTTCAACATCTCTTTTCGTACTAAATGCGATCGACTAACACTTGTCCATAATAAGTTGTGGGATGCGGTACTTTCCGTCCAGATGACGATCTAATCTCAGGGTAACTGCCAACAGATTGCGGGCTATTGTGTATGGTTTATTCAAGGTCAGTATGAACCCTCGTATACCAATCATGTGCCTCCCACGGCTGTATGGCAATTGTGCGACTAAAAATGGTTGGAAAATGAAGACTACCCATCTAGTGCAGCATTTCAAGCCCTAATTTCAAGGTAACCCTGCTCCCATTGATCTAGGCCAATATTATGACTTAAACTGGACTGGAAATCTTATTCCTGCTCGCCCTCCTCCTTCTCTCTGAACTACAGTTGGTGTGAGCCTCGTCCTTCTACGTGTGTGCACCATGGGTAAAGGATCATTAAGCATAACGAACAGCAGAATTATCTTACTTAAAAATGAGGGTAAATGTTATCTTAATTTATGACATAAGACACTTCTCCATTACAGTGTATGAGCTAGGGAAAGGGGCATGGCTGATTTACTATACTTTAATGACATCATGACATTTTCTGTAATCAGACCAACATATGGCCATCTTCCATACCTAATTACCATTTTGGTAAAACATGTTACATTCCTCGGCCAATTCCCCCCCCCCCCCTCCTCCCACCTTCCATAGCATTAAAATGCCCAATTTTCAAGGTCGTAATACAAAGACGCATGTAAACATGAGACAACAATTACTACACTGCATTATTTACACAGTTACGCTATTGCTTCGTACCAGTGAAACGTGTCCTTAGAAAAATTTATGAATTAGTCTGCTGGAAACCTCTTACGTTATTTGATTTTCAAACAGCTGAGCAAAACTGAACGTACCCATACATTTCTTTCTTTACTTATTCTGATCATCACTAAACTGACACACAATATTTTTAGGGCAACGCAATCTGATTTTCAATAATCCCTACAAAAGAATGGCCCTGGCTAACAATAACCTATACCCTTCATGAATCACTTACCTCACAAAAATCTTCATTACTCGAAATATTGCAGTACAGCGAGCGCTAATACTGCCAGCTAAATACAAGATTCTAACTACTGAAGTCACTAATTACTGATAGGAATAGTTAACAAATGAAAGATTTCGGTAAAGAACAAACAATGTAATATATATATATATTACACAGTTACGCTATTGCTTCGTACCAGTGAAACGTGTCCTTAGAAAAATTTATGAATTAGTCTGCTGGAAGTACTCCAATGCATGACAACCTCCCATTGCTATTAGCAAATATGGGCTAATTTGTTGCAATGTAACAGCTTCCTCCACACTTTTCAAGACAGTCATCCTAAGACATACATACGTACAAGACATTAAATGTTAAATAATTTCCATGTCCTATATCTTAAACAAATACACCAATATCCCATTTTAGACAATTAGCATAGTCTGATATTTTAACAGATATACCAATATTTCAAGTTAAACAATTAGCATATTGTAACAAATATACTCTAGCTATGAACCACGTCAATGAGGAATTTGTTCCTTTTTGACATCTATAAGACTCTCTTAGAGGAGTCTGAGAGTAAGAGGACTGTGGTCTACTTGTAAATAATGGTGGAGAGTTGTCCAGAATGTAATCATCTCTGCGGCCGTGTGCATCTCTGTAGATAGCTGGCGAAAGGTTGAGTGCAGCCGCCAATGCCTCACGTATGTGGCAACAGTATCTGTCGCAGGGAACTACTGCTCGCAGGAGAGACGCTCAGGCACCACATTGACTGTTCACGTCAGAGAATACGAGGCCATCGCTTCTGTGCCTCGCATGTGAGATGCCAGCGACTCTTCCCAATAGGGCCTACACGCATGATAGAAAATCTTGATGTAACTTAACAATAAATTCGTTAATAGGGACCTACCGAAGTCCATTCTGTATATTGCATCGTTTTCTTAAGAACTGCAGGATAATATTTGCAGGAACAGTAACAGCTTAAGGTGCTGTTTTTCACGAGACCTGTGGAATAACAAAGGAGACGTCCACCGCAAACTTATATAACATACACGTTCATGGGTGGAACCGTGGACACGTGGAGCAAGAGCAGATAAGTATGGAAACTATCACACAATCTGATTAACAGCTCATGAATTCAAGTCGCAAGCTACTGCTATATCGATCTTTAGGAGAGATAAAGACACCAGACAGGCAGTCATGACGTAGCATACTGAACGGAATTAAGATTGGTGACATGGAAAAAGTATTCGACGATCTAAAATGGAGCAAGATATTTGAAATTTTGAGAAAATTAAAAGTAAGCCATAGAGAAAATGGGTAATATGCAATATGTGCGAGAACCAATAGGGAACAGTAAGACTGATGTAACAAGAAACAAGTTCTCGGCTAAAAAAGGACGTAGGGGAGGGATGCAGTGTTTCACTTCTACTGTTCAGTATATACATCGAAAAGGCAACGATGGAAATAAAAAGAAAGGTTTAAAAGAAAGAGTAAAGTTCAGGGTGAAAGGATAAAGACAGTAAGTTAACCGAAGAAAGACGAAAGTAAAGAGAAGTACCAGAAATGAGAATACTGAGCTTAACATCAAAATTCGTGATCATGAAGCAGACGAAGTTAAGGAATTCTATTACCTTCGAAGCAAAAATACCCGTGACAGATAGCACAAGAAGCACCATCTACAGTTACATCCGAACACATACTCTACCAGCCTTTGTGGAGTGGATGGCGGAGGGTGTATTGTAACAGTATTGTCAATTTTTCACTGTTTTTCTGTACCATACTGATCGATAGAAAAAATGAAAGTCTATACGTCTCTGTGCATGGTCAAATCACTTTTACGATAGCTGCGTCTGATATACGATGGTAATGGCGTAATGGCATCGCTGTCTACATTCACTTACTTTTCTCAAGAGTGTTTCGCGAGGAATACATTTCTTCTGAGCTTTTTCCGTTATATATTTGTGTGTTAAGGTGACATTTATATTACAGTAAAATGCCATACCTATTCCAGAGCTTCATATACCTGCAATGTTTTCTTATGATGGTGATTAACATAGTCATGTGGTATCACAACCAAGCGCATGAGGCTAACATTCTGTGTTTCCGTGTGTGTATGTGTGTGTGTGTGTGTGGGGGGGGGGGGGGGTTAAGGTCAGCCAAATGCTGCAAGGAGTGCTACCACCTCCTACAGATTTGTCTACATCATGTGAAAGAGTGAATCAGACTGCAAAATGCATAGAAGATGTATCAAACTAACTACTAATATTGTCTGTCCTCGTCTACAGTACTGTTGTTAGGTACGGGATTTATACCATATAGCGTTCTTAGAGGAGGAGATCACAGCCGACTTAAACCCCCATTCTTAACTAACCAGTTTCAGTTTCCTCTGTAATAAACGTCTCATCATACATTTTACTCAGCTACACCTACTGTATGAGTTTGTGTAAGATTTCCTCGTCCAGTAATAAGAACACAGTCCGACAGAAGATTGTTTATAATCCTTTCTTGGTCTTGATTGTCTAGACAAGCCAACTTTGGTGTGAATCTGTATTACCTCCACCCCCGCCCGCCTCCTCCACCCCCCTCCAGCACACAAACTGATTGCAGAACGAATTCTTTAATAGCGAATGGTATAATCTGCTTGATTTGCAGCTGTTAGATGAGAAATCTTCTTCGCAGTTATATTGACAACTTTTCACATTGAATAATAAAACAAGTGCGCAGCAACTTTGTCCTGTTGCTTATCTTTCTCGAATTAGTTGTTACCCTATAACTTTAATGTCACTGTTAATACGCTTCTTGATTCGTGATGAATTATTTCTATCAGTCAGTCTTTACTGGCGATTTTTCCATTGTGAAACATGAATCCGTTTTCAACACATTTTTACTGTCAATTCCCAGCAAACGAGGTGCAGCAGCAAAAACTAAATTTCTTTTTGACAGTCATCGGATTGTTAAAGCAAACGCTGGCTGTAAGAACACGAAACTCTTTCTGCAGACAACGGATTCCTGCAAGTAAGTGTGAGGTTACAATTTCAAGTTTGCTGCCGCAACACAACTATCAAAGTATTTCCGTCGTCACTGGCTCATCAGAATTATCGTAAACAGATTGCTTTCAGTAGCCACTGTTATGGGAGTCGAATATCCTTCCCTTCTTCGGAGCGGGACGTATTTGTTTATGAAGACTTGTTTCGACTAAACAGAGAGCTACAATCTCCTGCGAGTCTTCCTGGTTTCTTGACAGATGTTGTGTTAGGAACAGACTACTGTATTTTTTCCGTGGGGAACAGTCAAGCGTTGATGTCCATTTCTGAATAGTGTTAAGGGCTGAAATTGGAAAGCACAATCTGTTACTCAAATCCCGTCAAGCTACAGCATTAATACTTACTAACGATATTCCAGCTTGACACGTGATTTTTTATTTTTTATTTTTATTTTTTTTCTGAAGAATCTCTAAAGTAAATAATTTGTCCTGAAGCCAAAATTCTTGAAAGTACTGGGTGATCAAAAAGTCAGTATAAATTTGAAAACCGAATAAATCACGGAATAACGTAGATACAGAGGTACAAATTGACACACATGCTTGGGATGACATGGGGTTTTATTACAACCAAAAAAACACAAAAGTTCAAAAACTGTCCGACAGATGGCGCTTCGTCTGATCAGAATAGCAATAATTAGCATAACAAAGTAAGACAAAGCAAAGATGATGTTCCTTACAGGAAATGCTCAATATGTCCACCATCATTCCTCAACAATAGCTGTAGTCGAGGAATAATGTTGTGAACAGCACTGTAAAGCATAGTTATGTGAGGCATTGGCTTCGGATGTTGTCTTTCAGTATCCCTAGAGATGTCGGTCGATCACGATACACTTGCGACTTCAGGTAACCCCACAGCCAATAATCGCACGGACTGAGGTCTGGGGACCTGGGAAGCCAAGCATGACGAAAGTGGCGGCTGAGCACACGATCACCACCAAACGACGCGCGCAAGAGATCTTTCACGCGTCCAGCAATATGTTTTTTTTTTTTTTTTGTTCTAATAAAACCCCATGTCATTCCAAGCATGTGTGTCAATTTTTACCTCTCTATCTACATTATTCCGTGGTTTATTAAGTTTTCAAATTTATACTGACTTTTTGATCACCCGGTACTTCCGTTCCGTTTTTGTTCACAGGTTTTGTATTACATTTCAACGATTTTTCAGTTTGTAGAGAAGATTTTCCAAATCCCATGATTCTTGTCATTTTACTCATTCTCAGATCTCAGGATGATTATGTCTTCACCTAATAGGTTGATTATGTAGTACAATTTGTCAAATATTCGTTCGAAACGGGATTCAATTTCAAGAAATTTTTTTCATTTTCTGTACCTGTGAATATTCCTAAACTTTTAAGGTTAGCAAGCATCTTACTTTATATTTGACGTGAAAGCATTCTGAGCTATCTGAATCCGTTTCCGTGATTCATCCCTTCGCCTTATAAAGCTTATTCTGTTGCCTCTTGCTACGTACACATCAAGACATTTTGTATCACTATTACTCCTCTCGTGAGTCGCCGGAAGAATATTTACCTTCACCTGTATTTCTTTTGCGTTCATAGGAATACGTCGTAACACTATTGAAAGCTCCTGGATATATTGCTAGTTTCTACATCAGCTGTGGTTTGTTTTTGTCGTGAATAAAGATCTCAGTAGTCATGTAATGTCTCTTTCCCCTTTCAGGACCCGTGGACACTATTAGTGTCAATAATCGATTAGAGAATTTGGAATTTTGTCTAATGGCAAAACATAACAGCTCACAAAAGATTAATGGTAATATTATTTATCACCATAATTTTGGTCCTAAATCACGAAATTAAAATTATTAAAAATTAAATGTAGTCAGTTGATCACAATTATAATACAGTACAAAAAATTAACTTCGTTGAATCACTACAAAAAATGCGAACGCTAAAGGGTTACGATTGTCATATTTTAAGATAGTTAATGAAGTAGCTTCTTATATAACGGAACTGTCAAACTATTTACACTAAAATGTATGGAGAAAATTCTTGCATTTTTAACACCCATCATTCCGACAGGTAGCGGGAATTCACTTCTTACACGTGTTCATATTTTGGAAATTTGTAGTACTTCTTTGATTTACCTTTCGTCTTCTTGTTCATATTTATGGCCTGGCGCAACTATAATTTGGCTTATTAATGAAGAATGATGAGAGAGGAGGAAGCATGCACAACTGCCATGCGGTGTAAGGCTGAGTATACAAATGAGAAATCCACGGTAAATCAGTCAACAACACACCGTTACACACCGTTCTCAATGCAGCTCGTTTATCATTGTCGTTCTCTGACTTGATAACTAACTCACTCTCATGGTTAAAACGTGGAATCCGAACCAACGTCCAAAGAGAATTTTTTTCGCTTCAATTACTGATAATGGAAATAGCGTTTCGAGAACGCGTTAGTAACCTCTCCGCCTTACTAATCTGTTAATGCTATACTATGACCGTGATCGTGCAAGCCTAATGAACTTGATTTTGGACAAGGCTGTTGTCTCCGCAGAAATTTTAACAAGTTAGTGAAGAGAAGTTTACAACAAGTCGTTCTAAAGAACAACCTATTCTAAGAGTGCACTTCATATTTATTTGCATTTTGTTTAATACTTAAACAGTACCATCACACACATAAAACACGAAACGGAACGGGGTAACATATGATTCTAAGAGTCCACGATAAGTCTAATTTAAATTACACAGAAGTTAATTAATACGGTAGCCAGCCCAACTGGTCTCTCCCTGTTCAATATCTCATCAATGATGCGGACAGCAATGAATACTTAACCGTTCGGCTGTATGTATGGCAACAGAAGGTTGACAAACGTTTCTGACAACACAATACGTTCCTAAATAATAATGAATAAAAAAAAGCAATTGTCTTATACCGTCAGTACTCAGATGTGTTAATTTAGAAAAGGTATTTAAACTAGTTACTGAAAAGTAAACGACTTACTGCATTCGGCTCTTTTATTACGACAATAATTTATGTGACTTCAGATTAATTTTTACTTAAGTACGTAAGATGCCTGAGCTTGGCAAGCTAGGTGATTTGCACAGTCTGTAATTACTATGAAAGTTTACTGGATCAAAAAAGCAACTGTTGGCCTTCAGCAGATTCAAAAAACCGCAAAACCGAAATACGGACCATGCCAGCACACAGTACCATCATTATAACAGACACGGGCGTGAAACAGACACAGATGTGGAATATATGAACTTAACTTTTTTCATGGGTCTGAAATTTCCAGAATTATTTTAAGTTACCTCACTTTGCTCCCATTCAGTTACCAAGAATAGCTTTGTCTCTAAATATTATTGAACAGTTCTGTTGGCTTATTGAGGCTGTATCATTAACTAGTTTCAGTTATCATTTTAGCAAAGTAACAAAACTTGCAGTAATAGTCTTATAATACTTTTCTTGTAACTATTTTAACAATGACATTCACTTATTAAATAACTGGGAAGGAATATGACCCTAAGTAGGTGGCAGTGACCGAGGATAATGACGATCTCAAAGCCTACAGTTCTTACGTCCAACACTTATTATTGAAGTGAACTTCACGAGAATATCACTCGGTAATGCCTCACAAAATTTCTAACGTGAACGAACATAAAACAGCCTTACAGTTCGCTGTAGATATTAAACCGTTGTCGTCTACAATGTTCCCGTTTGTGGGCACACTTCGATTCGCAGTGACCAATTATGGAGCAGGATCTTTATGTTATTCTGGCGTCTTGCATCCACTCACACTCGTAATGTTCTGCGTGCCTCGTAAGTAACAACTGCAAGCTAAGTAACGGGCCAATGCCGAAGAGTACTCTCTGTAAAACCGAATTAGAATTCCATTTGGACCTGGCCACTTATTTGTTTCCAACTGTTCCCCAGTTGCTTGTCATCAACAGAGAAGCCTGCTTCCATGTCCTCCATACAGGAGTCTGTGCAACGGTCGAGCAATTGTACGTCTGTACGATCCTCCTGTGTGAGTAATTCTTCTTAAACGCGGTATTTAAAATTTCAGCATTCCTTTTCTGTCCTCTACTGACACACCGAACCGATCGACGAGTAACAGAAGCCTTAGACTAACTTTCGTCTGTTGACGCCGGCCGCGGTGGTCTAGTGGTTCTAGGCGCTCAGTCCGGAGCCGCGCGGCTGCTACGGTCGCAGGTTCGAATCCTGCCTCGGGCATGGATGTGTGTGATGTCCTTAGGTTAGTTAGGTTTAAGTACTTCTAAGTTCTAGGGGCCTCATGACCTCAGAAGTTAAGTCCCATAGTGCTCCGAGCCATTTGAACCATTTCTGTAAGCCGGCAGGTTACGCTGGAGAGCGGCCACGCGGCAGCCACAGCGGACACAGGCTCAGGGACCGGGGCGCCCCCTGCAGGTAGTCATCAAGCCGCCCCGCCGCGGCCGACATCCGGTGCAGCACGGGCGACGCCGCAGCGAGGCCTTCCTGGCGGTTTTCCCGCTCTGCGGCGACGACATTGACATTTGTGCGGTGCTCGAGCAGAGACCGAGTCCCTTATTTAATTTTACGGCACGTTAATGTCGTGTTCGTTGCCCTTTCATTACCGGCGTCGGTCGGAAAGTACCGGCTGTCTGGGAGGCATCATATCGGTTTGCAAAGTACCTCGTCGTGGTCTCACAGCGTTTCTCTCTACGCCCATCTCTACCTCCCATCTGCGCACATCCTCCAAAACCAAGGCAATAATTGTATTTCGAACCATGTGCAGTTTTCGTCTCCGTGACTTTTACATTACCATTTATGATTGTGGTATCCAATTAACACACACATACTCACACATATTTCGGTCTAGTCCTTGATTGCAAACTAACACGAGAACACCAGCTACTAACCTACCAACAGAAAGCTCGCTATACACTAAAACCATTAAATCTACTTACCGCTGGAACAAGGGGTTAACATACCTCCAGCAGCCTCCACGTCTACAATGTCTTGATCCAACCCATCCTGTGCCACACAAATGTCGCATGAATATTTGCCCTACTAATATTCTATCAGTCTCTCTGTTGTGTACATAGTTCCGCGTAGTCAGCGCGTACACAACTTTCCCACTACCACTAGAGCGCGCCCCGCTAAGCACAACAGCGCAGGCGCAGCGCTCGTCCGTCTCCGCACTACGAGATGGCGCTGTCATAGAGACGGACCAAATTCTGCTTCCGCCGATCCGCGTATTAATATGTAAGGCAGCCAATGAGATTGCTGCTAACGTAGAACCTTTTCTCCTCGCTGATCACACTTGCGCAGTGATATATGAACGCGCGAGGTTTTATAACGAGTGTACAGACCTCCGATCAGTCAGTCTGCAATAGTCTGTACGAGTCTGCATTTGTTTGCACCAGTCTGTACCAGCCTGCATTAGTCTGTACCAGTATATAGTCAAGTTTCAGTCTGCGCCTAATAAGATTACCATATTCCTGTACATAGCCATGAAGATAAATGTATAGACACTTTTGTCAAGTATCAGAGATATGTGAGAATAAGATTAACGTACCAAGACCAAACGAACTTCAGATTATCAATTGTAAATAGCATCCAGAATCAAGTTATGTAATGTTTATGCTTGTTATTATTTTAATAAATGTGTGTGAAAATTAATCAAGTTCTGTTTAAAGTTGGTCACCGTCAATCTGCTACTCTAAGCGTGCAAGTGGCATTTCTATCGTCTGACCTAATGGCAGAAGATAAACACGTCGCGATAAGACCACGAGACATATTGCTGACTCTAGCCTACTTCGTTAGAGCGACAAGTCAAATAATCTGATGGTGTGTGTACCGAAGGTCTTACAGTACGCACGCCACACTCTCCAAACGCTTGAAGCCCATGCCATTCTCCATGTTTTTCAAATTGTCTTACTCTCCCCTACAAGAACTCTTTAGCAGCTCTTCTCTTTTCATCACCTCTTCATCCACAGTTTACCCCTCCATATGTCCTGTAGTTCTCTTAAACTTGTTCCCAACAATTTCATTGTCGCACCCTAATTACAGTCGTGGTGGGGTGCTGCTCGAGTATCGACACATACCACCCTGTCTACATTTACACACTGTCCATATCATTTCCCAGCATAATCACCTTGACAACAAAAACCGCCTTGACATCTATCCGTCCTATCAGACTTAACCTGCTCCTACCTATCCCTCTCCCCTATCATCCCTCGCTTTTCCCTCTCCTCTTAACATTGGCCTAACTGTAACGTGAATCCAATGTTTTCCCACCAACCATTCTCCTACGTTATAGCTATCCCCAGAACGGAACATACCTGGACCAGGTAGCTCCACAAACACTTTAACTACCCCTAAGCGCAAGTCCATTTTTCCATCTTTTACTTTATTCCTTCTAAGAATATTTCCCTCTCACCAGCTGGTTGTGGAGTATGCTACAGTGTAGTGCTTAAACTTTCTCGCAACGCATTGTTTTACAAATGTCGTACTATGTTTCCCTATGTGTTTTTAAAATACCTTCAATGAAAACCGTCCTCTTATGTATTTTAAAACAACTGTCCGGGGGTCATCCTTTAAAAATACTTATCCATCTTTTAGAAGAAGAGTGGACTATTATTCCGCTGCCTGCCCAACCTCACCTCTCTGAGGTAGATGTCTGTGGATGCATTAAATCACGCAAAACTCGTGCTTCCCTAGGACACAATCTACTGCCGATCCCCCAAACGTCGGTATAAAGAAAAAACTTTCCGCTTTAAGCCGTTACGCTCTCGTAAAGGATATTTCAGTTCAGTTACGGGAGCTATCCTCTAATGCAGGAAATTCTTCTGCGATCTGTGTTGAAGGCTGAAAGAACGATCTAGTCAAGAAAGTGGCTTTTAGTAAAGGTAGATTCACATAATAGTATTAATTTAACAACACTCGCAAGCTACGACTGGCAAAATTACATGCGATAAGATAAGGCAATGTAGAAATATTTACTGGCGCTCATAACCCCTCACGTTTCATTTCCTCTCTGACACTGCTTCTCCAATTTAGTCGTCCCCGGCACCACATCGAATAGATTGCGTTACATCGCTTAACTATTTTCAATAAGCAAACCGCAGCTCATTTTTGTATTACCGCTCCCTTTTTGCCGCAAGGTTATGAGCGTATTTTTTTTCTTTATTAAAGAATCAGAAGCTGCTACCTTCTTAATACGATCGCGGTTATCCTTATTCTTAGCTTTCCACAGACATGCATGCCTCCGAGCAGTGACGCGTATTTTACAATTCAGTACGCATCTAGACATGGGAAACACTACATTTACTAAACTGAACGAACAGTAGACTCAAACGAGTCATATTTGTAGCGATTTCCAGCTCACACTCAACAACTTACCAGTGAAGATTGACTTGTGCCAACGGATTAAAGCAATGTTCCTCAAACATCCAACTTCTAGGTTTGCGCTCATCTCACATATGCGTGAATATCCTGTTCCCACTCAATAATCTGTCTGCACAGTCCTGATGAGCGCAGATATGTGCGTAGGCGGATCTTGCGTGTGGACCGGGTTTCGTAACACTGTTCTTCATAGTGAACGAAGAAAAGACGAAATGTACGAAGCAGAAGCTCGGATTAGGAAAGAGTGGGGGGAAGACAGAATTAGTCGCGTCCTTTTTAGAAGAAACGATCACGGTATTTGCCTTCAGCTTGAAAGGTCTCTGTTGGATTCCTTTCATGCTAATTTCTTTAATATGTTGTCATTTACGGCATAAATTCCTCTTCTAAATTTGCTGTGGTGTTTCTGACTATCTGGGAGGAGACTGAGCAGTGGAACGTGTTACTTTTACACATAAACAAGAACGATCTCTCACACTACTACACTTTAAAACACAGTTTATATGTAATTCATGTCACACAGTCTCATACGGAACCTATATCCGCTTTCTTTTATATACTGTATATGATAAGATACTGTAATCCCCCTTTCCTTCTGTGTGAGAGGATGAATGAGCAAATGTATTTCTAATGGCATGCTGAATGGTAGCAGACAAGACAGTCTGCTAGAGAACAGTAGGACCAACGTCAGAACAGGTAGCTACGCTTTCTAAAAGAAAAGAGGTGTCTATCCTTAGTATGGTCCTGTCTGTCACTTGCCATGTTGGTATAGGAAGTTGCCTCTCTGGTCACTTCCGTTTTATATACGGAAGCACCCTTGGTAGGAGCCCAGGTCAGTCTGTCCGCGGCGAGCGTCTGAAGTGGTAAGATCTCCGGCTAAGCGCATGTCTGCTAAGTCCGTAGGACAATGGATTTCTTAACATCAGCCTAACTGAAAATTTAATCACCTTTATTTCAGGTTTAGCTCTAAAATATCTAATGTTATCTTAAATTGCAACGCAGTGTAATTCGAGTGTGAAGTTCAGAATATATTCCGGTAGTTTCTTTGTCACTACTTTGTGAGTAAAGTGGAACCACGTGTTGATCAGTAACTCTAACTAAGATCATCAATCTTAAATGCGAATGTGCGTGAGATTATAACGTCTCGTCTTGACAATATTTTTCAATATAGCAACTTTTCTTTATGTTCAACCCACGTGGGGTGTACTTTGTGAGACCAGTACCACGTGCTTATACAATTGTTTGACCCATCAGGTTAATAGTAAGACGATAGTAACCAGTTCGAGGTTTTTCTTTTGTAAATTGCTTTTCGATCTAATTTATTTTAATTATCAAAATTATTGTTGAGTTACACTCTTTGTGTAAACCAAATTGACCACGTGAAGCATGTGGTGTAATCATCAAAGTAGCCCTCAGCTATTCTTTCCAGGAAGATTTCACAGAGAGTTAGTATGAATTTAGTATACCAGTGTGTGGTAATTACATGATGGACAGGATTGTGCTACGAACGTGACTTCTTTGGGTGAAAATTGAATCGGTTGGTTGTGGTTAATTTCCTCTTGGATATGTTTCAACGTTCTTCGTGTGTTATTTTATGAATGCAGTGTTGTATGCAGTCTCCCAATCTTGGCTCCATATTTGATGTGTTCCGTAAGATTACAATCTCACATTTTCACAATCCTAAATAAGGCACCAGTTTAGTTATGAATCAAGTTTAATATGCTGTATATTTCAATGATCAATGTTAAAATAAATTTCCAAATATAAACTGATTTATTTCTTTTTATTTAAATTCTCTTTTACATATATATATATATATATATATATATATATATATATATATATATATATATCACCGGTTGTCATATGACTATTAAAAGATTATAATTAATGTTAGTCTGGTTGGGAATTTGGTAAGCTAGACTGGATACCTGGTGAAACAGTTGCGCAGTAATGCAAGGTTAACTTCCCCAGACAGCTCACAGCTTTTAACCCGCTTTTATTGTCTATCAGCACCGCTTTCATAGAAAATTAAAGCAACAACGTTACAAGCTATTTAGGGAAAAACAGAAAACACATATCAGAAGGACTGAACAGGTTCTGAACCGCGGTCCTTTTGAACAGGAGTCCAATGTCTCACCTTTGTGTCACCTAGCTCAGTGTCAGTGAATACTATTGAAACACAGCAGCAAATTGGCATCGCGTAGTAGGAGTCCTTCGGACATGCGTATCTTTACAACGGTGTACGTGAGAAACAGACACATAATTTTTTATGTGGATTTCTCTTTCAGTGCATACATGTTCACTGTGTCACACAAAATGCGATCTTCCAATAGACAAGCAAGAGGAAAAGACTGTTTTAAAGTGTGATGTATCGATGAGCCGTTACACGCTTACTGCAATAATAGAATCCCCAGTAAAAAACAGCACTTGTTCATGAAATTTAAAATCGGGATACACACACGCAATCCATAAATAGTCTACGATCGAACGTTGGCTGACAGTGCGGTACTAGATCTAATAATTTTAAGAATTAAGAAAATTCGGCGAACGTTCGAATCCGCTGTTTTGTTTTGCAGAAGCGCTCCTAACTGTCCAAAAATTATTATAGGTTTAGTCTTCCAATGGAAATTAGTCTCTGCTTCTCCAGGGCAAGCGTTCTCGCAGTGTCACATAGAAATAAGCCCTCAATAACCCGTGCATGACGTCATCGGCAGGAGTCATACTACTAGACGAGATGCTTTCAGCTGCTAGCCCGCATTGAGCTTTACGTTCATCATTACATATCCAAAACAAAAAGGAAATGCTGATACTTCAAATAACGAATATCTGTTCTCTTATTTTTAGGATACATTGACTTTTTTTCGTAAAATCTCATTGAATCTTAAAGTTAAATGAAATTTTGAATTATCTGTACAAATACGAGCTCCGAGGAATCAAGGAAAGGTTTGGAAATTCGATAGGCAATGAATTAGTCTTTATCTTTGCATAATTATTTATTTTTATTTGTGCTCAAAATTACAAAAACGTCCACAGGGCCAAGTTTTCAATACACTTATATCTTTCTCTTGTGTATTGTAACGCTATTTGTATTTACAATGTAACTGAGCCTGTTGGTATAATTATTAAAAAAAAAATGAACTGCAGGACCACGTGTACAGTCATGATTACATGTGCAATCAAACGCAACAAATATGATCAGGCTAGTATCTACGACATACACAAAACAGTACATTTCGTTGGCACCTTTCCCGAAAAAACAACTCTTCTTTCTCAGAAGGGACTTCTGCGCAGTAACATATACATATGTTACATATATTACAACATCCTGAGTAGGGTAACACAGTCCACCTCTACTGGTAACAGTTATCAAATTACGAGTATTTTGGTAATCTTACACATCCTCGGCGCCTACTGTTAGATACATTTTACAGTGATTACTTATATTTTTCTTAATGACTCGATATGAGCAGTAGCCATCTATGTAATGAAGAACAGGCCTCATCAAACTCCTGTATGTCAGCATAATCTACAACTAAATGTGACTATTCATTAAATGTGAGTTGTGAAAGGTCATTTATATCTGACTCATTAGACAAAATATCATCCTTGGAAATTACGTAACCCATTTTTGTGACTTTAATATTAATGACAATTAGCTATGTACTCTCAATTAACTCTCTATCTCATATGTCTGATTGAGACATGGTAATTACCACCACTCAACTGACAGTATTTCCAAAACCAGCTTTCCAGATCATCGGTTTGAACCTTCCCTGTTAGGAAGTATTGTCTCTCTCCCTCAGTGAGCCAGTATCCACCCAGATCCATCATGGCAAGAGTGGTATGGCTAAGAGCTAAGCATATTACTTAACTGCGTCGTATTACTTGTAGATACTGGACGCTTGAAGTCCTCCATTTGACCAATCTGCAGATCAGTTACATGTACAGTGAAGATTAACTTTTCGCTAATTGCGACATGACACAGAAATTTTCAGAACTGGCATTTCACTAATTAAGAGGAGATATACACTCGACTTGTTTTTAAAACAGATTAACTCACTCGAATCACAAGTATTAATTTTATCATGTGATTCATTCAGGGAAGATAATGATATGGAGTTCTTCACGACCAGTCAAACCTTCCTTTAGAGCAGAAATAGTGTAAGCATTTTCCAAACGCTGGCTTTGATCCTCAGGAAGTTCTCTTGATGTTAAAGGCGTAAATAAATATCCAGGTAATAGTGATGGAACTGAACCTGTAACAAATATATTAACTGCCATTATCTTATCTTATAATCATAAGGACAACAGATTCATTCATTAATTATATATCCTGACATAAAGTCAGTAAACACTCAACTAACCTAACTAACCTTTCCTTAGCCGTGGACCGTCAAGAGGTGCTGTAATTAATTTACTACTCTTGTCATCATATGCTGATGTACTTCTTTCTATATCGTGTGCATGAAGGTGTCGCTCACAGATCTGTTAAAAATAACAGATTAGGTTAATTAATATGATAAAACAGCTTCCATACATAATCTATGTTTATAAGTTACAATTAACGTCCAAACTGAAAAAAAAAATATTAAATGGATATTTTTAGAAAAGCTGCTGCTATTGGTAGGTGTAAAATATCGATGAACTGCTCTTATTCATTTTCTCATTTCCACTTGGGAAATGGAATCTACTGACTCCTTCTTGAGAATCATAATTGCTTCTTCAAGCAGGCATGCAGCATCTACGTGAAATAGTTAAAGTAGTATTAAGTAAAACAGTTAAAATTTCTTCTCGGTATTCAGGCTCACAATCTTCATACCACGGTGGAGAAATAACAACCGACAGTGCTTGTCTCGGTCTGTTCGTTATGAGCAGTAGCGCTCGCGACACGAACAATTCCAAAGACAGTGTAGAGGCCTTGTTCCTTGGTGGCACTGTCTCTACTGACTGAACTAGCCAAACTCGACTCACGACCCGCCCTCGCGGCTATGTTGCAGATATATGGCTTAGCCATAATCTGAGGGACTGTTTCGAGAATGAATTTTCATACTGTAATGCAGTGCGTGCTGCCAGGAAGTTTCAAACCAGTGCATACATCCCTACAGAGTGAAACTTTTTTTTTCCTTTATTGAATTTCGATTCCCCCCTAAGGGAGCGGGCTGGCAGCAGCTTATTACGCTGCTCTGCAGCCTACAGACTTTTTAAAACGTACGGAGAAGTTAAGAAACAATAAAAGCAGGTCATAAAACGGTGACTTAAATTGTAAAACGGCGGAAAATTGTGGAAAGTTAAAACATAAACCAAACGGTTGGCAAAGCTAATAAAATACACAGGAAGCAGACAGGTAACATAGTGGACAGACAATTAAAAAACATGGCAACAGTCTGGTTTCTATTCGCAAGAGATATAAAAATCACACCCAGCGACAGTATGATATCCGTCCAGCGCAACACTTCGGAAAAGACACGCAACACTGAACACTCACTGTAAACACTGCACTAAAATGTCTGCACAAAGATGACACACCATAGCCAAGGGCAGATGGGTGGGGGGGGGGGGGGGAGGGGACCTGGGCAGTTGGGGGGGGGGGGGGAGAAATAAGGAGGGAGGAGAGGAAAAACGAAAGGGGGAGGGGAACCAAAGGAGGGAGAGGACTCATAAGGGGGAGGGAGGGGCAGGGCAGACGCGAGAGGGAATGGGAAAAGACAGAGAAGAAAAATGCAAAAAGACGCAGGGGGCAGGGGAGAGAAGAGGGGACAGAGAGAGAGGATGGAAGGGGGAGAGGGAGCCCAGGAAAAAGGACGGAGGAAAGGAGGGGGGGGGTGAGGATCAGAGTTCATAGGAGGGATAAATGGAGGGAGAGAGGGCATCATCCAGGAGGGGTACAGAGTGAAAATTCTCCCTGGAAAGATATAGGGGACCGAAGGCTTACTATCTGTAAATCAGCAAGTTATATCTGCTTTATAATACGCTAACGGTAGCTGACTACGTCAACTGTAACGACTAAAAGGCTCCTTTCATTTAATAACTTGTCTATGAGGGGCGTTCAGTAAGTAATGCTACATGGTTTTTTTTTCGGTAAAGTTAGGTTGAAAAATTGTGGAAATTGTTGTGGGACATTGTGAAATATTCCTGCTTCGGTCCCTATAGTTTTGTGAACTGCCGATAGGTGTCGGCGCTATACGTAGCCTTCAAAATGACCCCTGTAACGGAGGTGCGTTACAAGCAGAGAGCTGTCATTGAGTTTCTTCTGACGGACAGAGTATCGCAGATATTCATAGGTGCTTGCAGAATGCCTACGGAGACCTGGTAGCAAACAACCGCACGGTGAACCGTTGGGCTAGGCGTCTGACGTCATCGCAACAAGGTTGCGCAACCTGTCCGATCTCCCCCGACCGGCCGTACACAGCTGTGACTCCTACGATGTTGAATCTCTCGTTCGAAGTGATGGATGGATCACAATCAAACACCTAGCTGCACAACTGAACGTCATTATTGGTAGTGCTAAAACACTCGTCCGCCAGATCGGGGTACTCGAAGGTGTCTGCTCCCTGGGTTCCGGGTAGCTCTGTTGAGGAACGAAGGACCATCTGTGCGGAGCTGTTTGTGCTGGTCGTGACAATGAAACATAAGGTTATCACTTCTAACCGGAAAGAAAAGGGCAGTCCACGGAGTGGTGCAACATCCCCTCTCCTCCCTCTGGCAGTAAAGCCGTGGCGAAGTTCTTCTGGGATTCTGATGTTCCGTCATGGTGCAACGAATGCTGAAGTATGTTGGGTTACCCTCAGGAAACTGAAGTACGATTTCAGCATGTTCGTCGCCTTAAACACACAGGCGAACTTCTCAATGATAGCGCAAGGCCTCAGACAAGTCTGCGAACTTGAGAGTTCACAAAAAATCACTGAACTATTATTCCTCATCCACCCTAAGTCTGGATCTCGTATGTTCCGAGTTCCATGTGTTTGGATCAATGAAGGACGCACTCCCTGTGTACCAGTACGTGGATGATGGAGAGGTTATTGATGCAGGAAGGCGTTGACTCAGACGTCGACTAGTAAGGTGGTACCATGCTGTCATAAGGCCTTCCCGGCAAGGTGGTGTAAGGCCGTCGCATTGAATGGAGATTACGTTCAAAGACAGGACTTTATAGCCAAAAGAAATGTGTGAAATCGAACGGGACTTAACTGCTAAGGTCATCAGTCCCTAAGCTTACACACTACTTAACCTAAATTACCTTAGGACAAGCACACACACACCCATGCCCGCGGGAGGACTCGAACCTCCGCCGTATAGCCAAAAGAGTGGGGAACAGTACGGTGTATCAGAATCCTGAATGAAATCAAACTGTTTTCAGGAAAAATATGTTGCATTGCTTACTGAACGCTCTTCTTATATGAAAATTCGAACTATCGTCGTCAGAATGAAAGAGAGAGCTTAGTGACTGAGGCACTCCATTCGCATTCGGAAAGAGCTAGGTTCAAATAATGATCCGGCCCGGACGTTATCATCGTGGGAATCTTCACAGCACCCAACTCCGGCTAGGAAGGACATATACAGTGGTCTACGAGGCACTCCGTACAATAAGATATATTAAAAAATCTTTCTGATTGCTATTTTAGACGTGGAGTAACACTATATAGTTGCCATACTGCCGTTATTAATATCCTGGACTACGGTTGTAGGTTCGAATCCTGCATGGATGTGTGTGATGTCCTTAGGTTAGTTAGGTTTTAGTACTTCTAAGTTCTAGGGGACTGATGACCAAAGAAGTTAAGTCCCATAGTTCTCAGAGCCATTTGAACCAAGATCCTGGAGATTTGTGGGGGGGCAGACATCCTAGTTGTGACGATTTCAGAACATACCTTTACTGAAACTTCATGCATACCTTTCTAGTCTAATACTGATACGTAATGAGCAGTCTAATTGCTACTCATGATCTCACGAGCCACCCCTGCAGCTGTACTCCTGCCCGACCCGCTCTCCTACTTTACAAACTTTACAGAATTTCTGCGGAAAACTCGCTGTACTTGTACTACTAGGGGACTGCACAGAAACCGATAGAACAGTTTTAGTTTGGAATTAATGTATTCACTGAATCACAATGGAAGCTTTGAGGGCTAGTCGTGAGTTTAAAGTGTACAGCAATGCGGAGTCACTCACCTTTCAAATCAGTGGAGCCTGCGGTGAGACGTTCCAGTAAACAACGGCCCCACAACGTTGCAGGGACTCTTATACTCGTTCATCGCAAAGTCGTTCCACGTCATACACGCCATCTTAACAGGAAACAGTGGTTCGGGCACTGAGTCTTTCTGTCCGTAGGCACGGTAGAGATACGCGTGACCGAGGTGGCCTCCCTGTCTTGACTGTTTTTCGGTTGTTTAACGTCGTTGTCTCCGCCCGGGAAAAGAGCGTTCCAGAAGAAAATTCACATACTTATCGACTGACTGAGCTGCAGAGCCCTGCGGTATACCGTTCACTGGCAGCACACTGTGCGTGAACAGTATCGCGACGACGTGGAACATTAAAGCGAACTTGATAACGACTGCAGTTTGTCTGCTGCCCCTGGTGGCGAAAGTTAGGTTAAATCTGTCTAATCAACTGGGTAACACACTTATGCTTAAACTAATGCACTGTCAGTTGTTTGACTACAACGAGGGTGATCTCTTATAACGAAATTCTTCGGCCGCCATTGCGTATGATTTTTATTCAGCAGATAAGTAGTAGCTGGGTTCGAATACGGTACTCAGGACGTTTAGATTACTAATCGAAGACGCTACCCCTCTTTCTAGGGTTCCGTACCTCAGGCGGTAAAAATGAAACCATTATGCGATCACTTCGTTGTCCGTCTGTATGTCAACATCCCTTTTTCTGAAAAACGCGCAGAAGCATCAAATAGATATTTATGTCAAATATTAACGCCCACGGTTCCTTGGCAGGGTAAGAAATTTAAACTTGTAATTCAGTGCAATCAAAGGATATTTAGATACTCGCAGATTCACTCACCAAGACCCTAGAGCACTCCCCGTTCACTTAGAATCAAGGAAATTAGGGAAAAAGCTAGGTTTCGCAGAGGAGGTAAAGGAAAAAGGTCGAAAATTGCTAATTTTTAATTATATTACAATTTTTTTCTTATTAGATGTCTGTCTCTCAATCCGTCTGTTAAAACCTTTATTCTCAGAAAAGGAAGAGGTACGAAGTCAAATTTATGTAAAGTACTTGGGTCTATCATCCCTTGGAGTTGTAAAAAAAAAAAAAAAAGGAGAGACTTTAAGTCAATGCAGTGTAAAAATATGCCATGTATGGCACGTATTTTGATACCTGCTCACTCAAAAAACCTATAAATGAACTGTCAGTATACATAACTAAGTTTGGACGGAACCCTGAAACCCCTAGTTTCTCGTTAAAAATACTATTTTAACATAACTGGCGCTGTTTTTCGTGACACACCCTTTCCATTTTCCCAAGTTTGAAGCAGATATCCGTCCTCGCACTTGACTGGTACCTCTTTGTATTGTTTCTTTCAGCTTGTTTCTTCGTCATTTTTCGTCAGTCGTTCAGTGCCGCCGGCCGGTGTGGCCGAGCGGTTCTAGGCGCTTCAGTTTGGAACCGCGCGACCGCTACGGTCGCAGGTTCCAATCCTGCCTCCGGTGTGGATGTGTGTGATGTCCTTAGGTTGGTTAGGTTGAAGTAGTTCTAAGTTCTAGGGGACTGATGACCTCATATGTTAAGTCCCATAGTGCTCAGAGCCATTTGAACGTTCTGTGCCGATTTTTTTTTTTAATTATAGAGAGTGGTCACTCTACTGACCGAACACGCTGAGCTACCGTGCATATTTCGCAACTGTTGGTATGGGTGGGAGAGTTTCACTTTACTTGGAGAAGGTGCTATATGGCATCGATGCCACCTAGGCCACAGTTCATATGGACATTCAGTGGATAAACCAATTGCATCTCAAGTGAGTTACGAAAGGCACCCATTCTCCCGAGTCTCCAGACATCAAAAGACACATAACATCAATGCTTCGATCGATTCCAGGAAAGAAGAAATAAGGGGCCGCTCACAGTGTTCAGCAACAGTATGCATGTCGATAAAAGTTATTTTTGTCTAATGGAGACAACATTAAATGACAGTAAGGATATATCCTTCGTACATCTCATCTTTATTTTGTGTGACAAACATTTGACGTTTTTGATGCAGCTTGGGTCAGGATGTGGCGAGTACAAGGCCGTCCTTCACAAGTTTGACCCAGGATTATTTATGTCAAGTACTTTGAGTATGTAGCAATTTGATGTAACTGACTGTAATGTAGCGACGCGACGACAGAATGAACCATGCAGTTGAGAATGTTCGCTGTAACGCTATGTCTCAAGTGGGGTACAATCTTATAGTATACAACACACAGTGCACTAATTGTGCATGCCAATTAGACTTCATTTCAAGACGAATATTGCTCATCGTGAATAGTTTCAGGAGGGCTACACGCCATGCAGTACGCCAACAGCGCTGTGCAACTAACAGCAAGAGGAGAGGCATATTTGTGCGCACGACCATGCAGGATCGTACAGCCACGTAACGTACCTTAAGTTAGGAAATCGGCTTGCATGCACCGAGACAAGACCCCACATGAAAACTCCGAAGACGTCTGGGGCGCTACGGACAATCTACAGGGCAACCACTGCTGCGGTTTCTCTTGACGCTGCAACAGAGAGTGGGACGAAGACAGTAGTGTGCCCGACGATAGCTCTGGTCCGAGGATGGCACACCATTGTCTTTTCAGACCAGTCATTGTAAGCAGTATTGCATGACTATCTGTGTGTGGAGACTCTCAGAAGAACAAATGTCCTCAACCTGCATTTTCGTATAGATCAGCAAGTGGCATGATAGTATGGGGTGGCAATGGATACACAACACGATCATCTGTCGTTCTCATACCTGGTAGCTTCGATAGGAGGTTCTCATACCCGGTAATTTCGATAGGAGGCGTTACGTACCTCTCATATTAAGGGGGGTAGGACGTCAAACGGGCCGACTTGGAGCAGGAGAGGCACAACAGGACATTTTAATTTCCACTGTCTATAATTTTACAAATAAATTCATAAAACTTTGAAAGCATGATTAGGAAGGATTCAGGGTTCATACTCATAGTAGTGGAAGCTCAAAAACGTAACAAAATACATTTTTTACGTGTGAAATTTCATCATTTTTTCACTTTCTACTGGTGCATTTGTTGCTATAGGTACACTTTTCTTCCTAAGTAAGAGAAATTCTTCGATGAATTTTGCACAGCATAAAAAGTATAGTTACATGTGTATGAGACGCTAGAGTTTATTTAATTTATGAAAAAATGAATGAACTGTTACATTTTAAACTTCTTTTTTAGAAAAAACTCAAATCTCAATTTTTACCACAGTTTTTAACAGATTTGGAAAATTCTAGACTTTCATACACCTGTGAGTATTGCTTGTGTGCTGTGTAAAATTCATCGAAGAATCTCTCTTACTTAGGAAGAAAAGTGTACCTACAGAAACAAATGCAGCCAGTACTAAGTGAAAAAATCATGAAATTTCACATGTAAAAAAAGGTATTCTGCTACGTTTTTGAACTTCCACTTCTATGAGTGTGAGTCCTCAATCCTTTCTAGTCATGTTGACAAAGTTTTATGAACTTATTTGTAAAAGTATAGACAGTAGAAATTAAAATCTCCTGTGGTGCCTCTCATGCTCCAAGTCGGCCCGTTTGACGTCCTACCCCCCTTAAAGCTGTGACCTATGTACATGGTCTCCGTATTTTTATCTTCCACCAGGATAATTCAACTCTACTGTCCAGAATTACTAGGATCTAACGATCGTTGCCCTGAGCAGCATCTCTCAATCATGGGAATCACCTCTGTTTTGATGCTCTGAGACCGTCACACCACCACTCACCAGCAACTACAATTGTTTAACTCTGGCATAGCGTTGAAGGAGATTGAAAAAAATGGTTCAAATGGCTCTGAGCACTATGGGACTTAACATCTGAGGTCATCAGTCCCCTACAACTTAGAACTACTTAAACCTAACTAACCTAAGGACATCACACACAACCATGCCCGAGGCAGGAATCGAACCTGCGACCGTAGCGGTCGCTCGGTTCCGGACTGTAGCGCCTAGAACCGCTCGGCGACGAATGAGATTGAAGTGACATAGCTCAGTTCGACACTGTGTCCAGAGAGGTTATTGCTGTTGTTATTGCCAGGGGAGGCTGCTCGGTTTACACGCTTAGCACACCCAGGTAAGCTAACAATTTAATGAAGTAGTCTTCCTATTCTACTGTATCCGCACAGTAAGAAAAATTTCGCTATTTCCTGTCCTTGCTGGTGTTGCAAAATCAGTGGCCAGCAGTGTATTTACCACCATCTTCGCGAGGCCGCTGGTGCGTGACGTAACGGCTCCAGGCAGGCAGCGACAGCCAATGCGTAAGCAGCGGCGCGCAGGTCGGGCAGCAGCCGGCAGGCAGGTCAAGGCCCACCTGTGCCACGGCCGCCGGCGCACGCAGCTTCCGCGCAGACTCTGGTGCGGGGTAGCCAGCCACGCGGGCACAACGATCCTACGGTGGTTGTGAGGATTGTGACACCAATATACTGGATGAGAGCAGACGCGTATCATTAGTGTCAGAATGATACATGTCAACTCTTATCCAACATACTGCTCTAAAAATACCTGAGGTGATGAAAGTGGTGGGATATCTCGTAATAGCTTTTCACGGCGTAGTGCGCCAACTCGATGTAGCATGGACTCAAAATGGTGCAAATGGCTCTGAGCACCATGGGACTTAACTTCCGAGGTCATCAGTCACCTACAACTTAGAACTACTTAAACTTAACTAACCTAAGGACATCACACACATCCATGCCCGCGGCAGGATTCGGATCTGCGACTGTAGCGGTCGCGCGGTTCCAGACTGTAGCGCCTAGAACCGCTCGGCCAGCCCGGCCGGCAGCATGGACTCAACAAGTCGTTAGAAGTCCCCTGTACAAATACTGATCCCTGCTACCTCTATAGCCGTCCATAATTCCGAAAATGTTGCCGGTGCAGGATTTTGTCCACAAACTGACCTCTCAATTACGTCTCATAAATGTTCGATGGGATTCATGTCGGGCGTTATAGATGGCCAAATATTTCGCTCGAATTGTCCAGAATGTTCTACGAACCAATGGCGCATTGTCATCCAGCGTTGTTTGGGAACATGAAGGCCATGAAAGTCTGCAAATGGTCTCCAAGTAGAAGAACATAAAAACTCTGTCAATTGTCAATTTCATGTAAAGTAAACACAGCCCACACCATTATGGAGCCACCATCAGCCTGAATAGTGCCTTGTTGTGACTTGGGTGCATGGCTTCGTGGGGTCTTCGCCACACTCTATCCCAACCATCAGCTTTTAGCAACTGACATCGGGTCTCATCTGACCAGGCCAAACTTTTCCAGTCGTCTATGGCCCAAACGAAAACTCCACGAGCCAGGCGAGGCGCTGCAGTCGATGTCGTGCTGTTAGCAAAGGCACTCGCGTCGGTCGTCTGCTGCCGTAGGCCATTAGTGCCACATTTCACCATTCTGTCCTAGCGGATATATTTCTCGTACGTCCCACATTGATTTCTGCGGTCGTTTCGCCCAGTACTGCCTGTGTATTAGCACTGACAACTCTATGCAAAAGCCGAGAGGCAATGTCTGAAATTTAGTATTCTCGGCCCACTCTTGACATGGTGGACCTCGGAATATTGAACTCCCTAACGATTTCTGAAATGGAATGTCCCAACTACCATCCCTCGTTCAATGCCTGTTAATTCCCGTAATGGACCATTATCACGTCGGAATCCTTTTTACATGACTCACCTGAGTACAAATGACGACTCCGCCAATGCACAGCCCTTCCATACCTTGTGTATACCATCTGAACTTGCGCACATAGCTATACCAAGTCTTTCGTCACCGCAGTGTTTTTCACCTCTAATTATGCAGTAGGGTGCTCGCTAACGAAGCTGAAAAAATGCACCCCCTATATTGTAAACATACCTCTACTCAATTTAGTCACTTTAGGATGGATACATTCCCTACTCAATTCATATCTTCATTCTCCCCCTGCGTCTTTTCGTGCATCTCATAAATTCAGTGGCTTGAATATGCATTTCATCTTGCTTCAGTAAGACGACTGTGAACAGTACGTCGAAACACGTGCAGCCATCACTTGTGAGGCAGCAGCCTGTTTCACGCTACCTCCTCACGTTTTCGTTATTTGCATTCAAGAATTACATACGAGATTCTTCCTATTTCATCTACTTTTCGATTCGGCTTTTGTTTGTCGACATTTCACTTGTATTGCGCGCTGATTACGTGCGTGGTTAGGTTCAAATGGTTCAAATGGCTCTGAGCACTATGGGACTCAACTGCTGAGGTCATAAGTCCCCCAGAACTTAGAACTACTTAAACCTAACTAACCTAAGGACAGCACACACATCCATGCCCGAGGCAGGATTCGAACCTGCGACCGTAGCGGTCGCGCGGTTCCAGACTGTAGCGCCAGAACCGCTCGGCCACCAACGGCCGGCTTCGTGGTTAGGGCGTAGGTTGTTACAATGTAGATAACTCATATCTCTGTACCTAATTTAACATTTCATGCTTGTAGCAGCATTTTCTCTTTAACGATTCTGGCGATGGGACACGGGAACTCCTTCTCGCTGAGGGTAGGGATAGGTGGGGTGTTCGTACGCTCTCAAGGATCTGGCTGTCACTCAAACAGAGGGTTTCGCATTAACGGACCACACGAGAAACCCAGCAAGCGTTTCAGTGCTAACCGTCCTGATATTCTGAAGAACGGTCGGTGGGACGGTTGACCAGCTCTTTTGATAGCAGACCGGGAAATGGTGATGGAAGGGGTGAGAACTCTGTCTGTTAGTAAACTTACCCTGAAGTCTTCCTGAGGTTCGGCTGTGTTTTGGTCCTCAGACACCGTTCGACTAGCTAAATGTAGGACCACACTTCCGTCATCAAAATTTCAAAATTTTACCTGTTCCGAGGGAACGCGGTGTGGAGCTCAAGCGCCGGCCGTAGTGGCCGTGCGGTTAAAGGCGCTGCAGTCTGGAACCGCAAGACCGCTACGGTCGCAGGTTCGAATCCTGCCTCGGGCATGGATGTTTGTGATGTCCTTAGGTTAGTTAGGTTTAACTAGTTCAAAGTTCTAGGGGACTAATGACCTCAGCAGTTGAGTCCCATAGTGCTCAGAGCCATTTGAACCATTTTTGTGGAGCTCAAGCCAAAGTTTCCAGAATTTTCGTACAAACAAGTCACGTGGTAGCAACGTGGCGACACTCGGTTGTCGTCACCGTAAACGTCAGTCTCATTGGCGGCTACATCTTTAAGCTGCTGAAGGAAGCTGGTGACGTGCCATTCAGATCCCACATTGGAGGTGAGCTTAGACCCTTTCTGGGATTGGCTAGAAGGACTGTGCCGAGTGCTCTTCCGAGGCCTGAAGAGGGATTCTCGCTTCCAATTCTGGATTCGGGCGTCGCTGGTGGGTCCACGGTTCTCTGTGGTTTTCTACAGTCGTCTGCCAAGTCTTAAAAGTTTTCATTTGCTTGGAACATAGTTTTTTCCTCATCCACAGTCGGTAATCTGGAAGATGATGAGGTCTGCGGCTCGAAATTACAACACACCGACCCACAGCAGTCATAGCTAGCAGCCACTGCGTACAGCGCACGGCGGGTCGCCAGCAGTCATCTCAACGGCGTCCGCACCTGGTAGCTGAGTGGTCAGCGCGACGGAATGTCATACCTAACGGCCCGGGTTCGATTCCCGCCTGCGTCGGAGATTTTCTCCACTCAGGGACTGGGTGTTTTGTTGTCCTTATCATCATCATCTCATCCCCATCGACACGCAAGTCGCCGAAGTGGCGTCAACTCGAAAGACTTGCACCAGGCGAACGGTGTACCCGACGGAAGGCACTAGCCAGACGGCATTTCCATTTCCATCTCAACCGCAGCCACGGTAAGATCGCACATGCGATGTGCATCTTCAACTTCGGAAACAGCGACAGAGTGAAGGGAGAGGACTTCATTCCCGTTTCCTGCTTTCAGTTTGTTCATAATTTGAGCCACGCTCTTCGTGCACACTTATGCGTGTGTTCTGAACTCGAATTCTTGTTTAAAGAGGATGTTTTTCCGTATTCAAATAACTACTTACGTTTCGTTTCACAGGAGTTCACACGTCTGGTAATGGTCTTTTTCATTCTTTCTCTGTCTTTTAATCTGTTGTGTCCTCTGCTTGAATTCATACAATCCTTTTTTTTTTAATTTCCTTTAAGTACGAATAAAGTCTTACATCACTGTTGAATACACAATTTGGTTCCTTTATGAGGTTGGACATCATTTCAGTTGTAACTGTCCAGCATCGTACTGGTGGCAACCCTAGCAGTTACTCATTTTTCTTATAAGTGTTTTACTGTACTTATGTAAAAACGTTATGAAGGTCTAATAATCTCTCAATTAATGTGTTATTGGTTAATTTGCATACTGTCTGTATAAATCTCATTTGCACTAGCTCAAAACTCTATGATTGCACAAACAGTGATGTAATTTATTCGGCTGAATACCAAGGTACTCCAACCATAAGCAATAGGTGATGCCCCTGACGACTTCAGATACTTATCATATTATCTACGGAATACACCGTCGATTCTTGGAGGAACATAGACATATTAATACACAGTATTAATAGCCACAATAATATTTATTTAATAGTTCGTTATGAACCGGCTTTCGACTTCTTACGCCATCGTCATAGAGCTTTATGATAAACAGATGGCCCACACTGCTTTAGCGAGAATTCATAGCTGTATAAAGATTAGTATACAAAGATATGAGACTTTTATGACTACATCGATAGAAAGCACAAGAATTATGTAATACCTAAGGAAACTCTGAACAAATAAATCTCATATTACGGTACACTCAGATATTAAACTATGTGAATGTATAAGCCTAAAACGTTGGGTAAATAATAAATGGCACAGGCTACTATGTCGTATGGTCAAACTGCTGAATGCCATGAACAGATGGAAAATGGCTGGGGGGGAGGGGGGAGAGGGGTAGGGGGAGAAAGAAGTCTCTATGTAATGTGCGTATAGAATACTTATAACAAGCTTATTACCTACGGGTGAGAGAGATAATAAGTGGCTGCTGCTACATTAATAATCGTGAGTAATGGAGCTGTGTTTGGTCATTAAGAACCAAGTTAAAGACCAGGTCAGTATTCTTTTATTGGTGTTTATTAATGGCCAGAATTTCAAGTTGCCTTTATTTCCTTTGTTAAGAACGCCGTATTTCTCGTTATATGAATGACACCCATTCAGAATATGTTCAGCAATGGTGTAATCCTTTCCTTTTCAGTCTCCACCTCCTTTCATGCTCAATCAGTCTAGTTGTTATAGCAGTAGATCATTAACCTACACACAATTTTGCCACACAGATTGTAGGAAATTTTATAAATTCTACTCACGTCTTATCTTTAGTGTTAAATAGGTGGACATCAGTATTCCTTCAGTAGCAATTTGAATTTTAGTTTCCTTCCAAGAACCTGTGAAGTCCTACCCACATACGGCATGGGGGCCCATTTCTTATCAGTGTGGTTTTATGCTGTCTGAGGTGGGTAAAGGAGTGCTGTTATCTTCTGTCTCATCTTTTTTGCTGAGTGTGTTGTCAATTAGGGTACGACTATAACCATTGCTGTACGGTCTTTCTTTTCAAAATTGGTTTGGTTTGTAGTATAGAATAGTGGCCGGTGCGTCATGGAATGGAAGGCTGCATGTTGTGTGTTATGGCACGCTGGGAACTTGCTGGTATTACTGAGTCTGTTGAAGTTACTTTTCTGTAAATCTTAAATAAATCCTGTTGCTTACTGATGTTAATATTTGAATATTGTAATATAGGAGCTATTTATTCAGAGTTTCTTTAGGTATTACATTACTCTTGTGTTTAGTATCGATTTAGTTGTACAACAATCTTTGTACAGCTATGAATTCTCGCTGAAGTTGTGTGGACTATCTGTTCAGGATTAAGTTATCTGACGATGGCCTAAGAAGCCGAGTGCCATTCGTAACGAAATATTAAATAAATATTATTGTAGAACATTAGTACTGTGTATTCAAGTTATTAATTATCATATTATGTTTCCAAGGTACGCAGCAGTTTATTTTTCAAGTAGCCTAGTAACTTCATGGGGATAATCTATCATTGTATAAGGCCTGGGGACATAGAGTTACCAGTAAATCAAATCTGTATCCCCACGGGGCAGCTGGAGAGCAAGAGGTGATATTCATAACACACCCGGATTCTTGCACGCTTTATAAAATTTTATTTTTGTTTCACTTCGCACTGAATTGCCTAGTCGTCTGTGTGCTGTACCATATGTCATATGATGTTTATTTAATTTATTCTGTCTATATTTTTAAGCCAGTAGCTCAAGACGCAGCCAAAAAAGTTAAGACATTAAACTTTTAATAAAACTAGAACATAAAGGGTCTTTCCCTTTAAAAGCTATATGTGAGGCTTGGTGAGAAGTATTAATAATGCAGTCCTTGCACATCTCGTCTAGAAAATATTGCCCTTTGCAGACCGTCGTCGCTCTCTTGCAAAATTATTTAGTCGTCCGCGAACATGACGCCGTTACTAAAACGTTGACCACCGAAAATGTCACATATTTTCCGCGCTATTATGCCGGTTTGAATGAATTTCTTCGAGAAACACTACGAGTCTTCCCCATCTGAGGAAGACATCTTCATGAACTGGGGGGGGGGGGGGGGGAGGGGGGGAGAGATTTGCTCTATTAATGTGTGATTTACATCCCGGTGCCTTACTGACTGAAGTAAGATTCCTTTCCCACGTGCACCCGCATAGACGAGGTCCAGGAGAAAGACACGCCTTGGTGTGTATGTATCAGCACGTGGCACTAGAGGTCCTACGAGTGACAGCAGCCGTCTCCAGCTAGGAGCGAGTAACTACTTCAGAAGATTATATGACTGTGTGGTGTCTGTCATTTCGTAAATGTCTGAAAGAATAGTCAACACGCGGAATCTGCAGCTGTGATGTATAGGCCTATTATGTAAACTGAAGGTGGAGTGGGAGAAAGGAAGGTAAAGAGAATGAACTCATCATATCAGCTGCGTCGGGGCTTTATACGGAATCAGTGGCGCCGACGGAAGATATATGCCATACCGGGATTCGAACCGATCTCCCGCTTACTACACAATTTCTTCAACGGCTGTGTTTGCTGCAGATGCGCGAGCTATCTCGGTACAGTCCTTGGCCGACAGGTCTGAAAGAACAGACACCACCCCTTCGTATAACTGAGTCCCCTCGATGGGCTATGAATCCACCGCTTTCATTTCCTTTCTCCTCCCTCCACCTTCAATCCACATAATATTTCCCATGAGTTTAACACTTCTTGACCGCATTTTAATGCATGCTAGCTCTCGACACCACACGACAAAATTAAGAACTTCAGTGGGTGCCTATTCTATTACATATTGATTTCCCATGGTCCCTGCACGGAGCCAAGTGTTAGGGAACTGTGGTGGACAGGCCGACTAGTCTGATGTCACAAGTCGGTTCCAGACCCTATATTTCTTGTGGGTCCCGCACGCAGAAGCTTGACGTCACATGTTTCGTCATTCCAGTACAATAAATTGGCAGTTGATTACTTACGTCTGCTATTGCTGTCGCACCCGACGATGGAAGACTGATACACATACTCCTCACCACTTGGTACAAACACATTCAACTGCAACTCTCCTTCCATCTATAATTACTGTCGTGTTTAGAAATCTCTATCCCATACCTGTATAGCCTATCACAGAATCCGCTCGTGGCAACCAGAATTCGAATCCTATCATATCGAATCCGCTTGTCTCCTGGTTGCCAAGTGTATTTCGCAACAGCTGATCTGTAGATTTGTCGCCTTCTACAGCTGCTCTATCGTTCTTCTCGTCGTTCCGCCCGCATACAGGTCATCACAACTACACGATACCTTTTAAATTTCTGTTTTATTTTTTTTTAATTTTTTTTACAGCCATTTGCTAACATGTTTGGTCGACCTGTGCATTTCTGGTGGGTTTGTAGACTACGGCAGTACTCAGTGCCTTCAAGATCCTGAAGGAAGTCTTTAATGAAGGATAGAAAAACTTTTAGATTTAGCAGACGGCTGTAAGTCATTACGATTTTATCGTGGAGGTCGTAATGAGGGAAACGCTCTGCAACCAGCAGGCCATGAGATTCAATTTGATAAGACTTGATCTCTGGCTGTCGCGAGTGGACACTCCGATAAGCTACAGAGAAGCGACAGAGGTTACTACACACGCCGATAGCTGCAATCGGTAGGAGCAGGACGTCGTAATGAATACTGCTGCTATGTCGGTGCTGCAAAAAAAGTGTACTAGCCTTTCACCTTGGGGTGATAGCAATAGTCGATGACAGCAATCGACAATGACCAACTGTGCTCGAGTTTTGAAACATTAACTACTTCCCGTATTAAAAATTTTGTACTGAATCCGAATTTTCCACATTCTGACAAGCTACCACACGAATTTTCTTAAGAGTGCATTGCATCTGTTGTAACTGAAAGGCCACTGAAAATCCTCACTTAGAGACAATTAATCGAGAACTGTCTGCAAGTAACTTCATTACAAGTTTTCCCTGGATAAAGTGGCTAGCTAAAAAGAAAAGAATCGAAGAGTTTAAGCCGAACTGCCATAGAGGGATGTTCAAAAGTAGGTGGACTGATAAGTTAAGAAATGAGGTTCTGTACAGAGTCGCTGAAGAAAAGAACATATGGAAAGTACTGTGTTAAGATACCAGGAAATACTCTCCGTGGTACTACACGCAGCTGTAGAGGGTCAAAACTGTAGAAGACAGAGATTTGACCACGTCCGACGATTTAATAACTAAGCACATCGTGTGGACTCGCTACTCTGAGGCTAAGAGACTGGAGAGGAATGTGTGGCTAGCCGCATCGAAAGAGTCAGGAAGAAAAGGGAAAAAATTGTCTCGGTACAATTTCACTTTCCATGCGCTTCGTTAAGCAGGTAGCGCACAATAGATGCTAAAATCTGAGTGCAGCTTATTACAAATGACTTACGAGTTGCATACAGATATTATTTTCTAAATTTGAGTTAGTAAATTCTTGTTACGCTCTGATGTTTGACTAATATTGTGCGTGGGGTTGTCCACTGATAGTACACTGACGAGCCAAAACATTATGACCGCCTGCTTAATACCTTGTTTGTCGGTCTTTGGCACGAAATATATCACTGATTCTGCCTATCGGTGATCCGGCTGCTTGTTGAGTTTCGGAGGTATGTGGCATTAGGGTCATGTAATTCACGTAAATAACGGGCCGTTGATTTGCATACACGGTGATGGAGCCAGATAGCGACCCGTATCGATTTCATAGGATTTACATCGGGCGAATTTAGTCGCCGAGGTATCAACGGTGAGTTCACTGTAATATTCCTCAGACTACAGTAGCAGGGTTCTGGCTCCGAGACAAGGACAGTTATGCTGCTGAAAGACTACGTCGCCGTCAGGCATGAAGGGATGAAGTTGATTCGCACCTGTCAGAGTGTCTTCAGTTACTACCACAAGTCCCAGCAGCAGAATGTCTCCCGTACCACAAAACAGTTCCTACCATCCTGCGTCTGTGGCGCACTGCAGGTTTCGAGCCGCAGACGGCTGCTGGCGTCGTAAGATATGCTGTGTCACGTGCTGAGACGTAAGCGCCATGGCCTGTGTTTCTCCTGGACCTCGTCTGCGCGCCTGTACGTGGGAAAGGAATTTTACTTCAGTCAGTGGCGAGCCGGTGCGTGAATCGTACCTTAAAAGAAGGCAAACCTCTCCTCCCCCCCTCCGCCGCCCTCCCACCTCCCACCACACGTCCATGAAGATGTCCTCCGCAGATGGGGAAGAATCTAACGTTTCTCGAAGAAATGCGTTCGAACACGGCACAATAGCCGGAAAATTTTGTACATGTGACATTATCTGGCGTCTACATTTTAGAAACACCATGATGTTCGCTGACGACTGAACAATTTTACGAGAGAGAAATGACGGTCTGCAAAAGGCAATATTTTCTAGACGAGGTACGTAAGAATTGCATTTTTAATATCTCTCAACAAGTTTCAAACATATTTCTTAAAGGAAAAGACCCTATATGTTCTAATTTTATTAAAAGTTTTACATTTCAACTTTTGGTAACGTTTCTGGGGACGACCAGCGACCAAGTTCACCCAAAGAGCCGACACGTTTCCATTGATCGACCGTCGAATTCCGATGCTCCCGTGCCCACTCGTAATTGACGAAGTCGTTGGGTCAATATGTGAACACGTAGGGGTGGTCTGTTTCGGTGCTCCGTGTTCAACAATGCACGATGAACGGTGTGCTGCGAAAGATTCGAGCGTGCACTAGCACTACGCTCTTTCGGCAGAGATGCAGCAGATCACGATCTATCCTACTTGACAGAGCAGACAAGCCTCCCAACTCTACCTTTTGTGAAAAGCTCCTGACGGTAGTTTCACTGCCCTTATACAGCTTTTCGTAGATGCTCAAGACAGTAGCACATAAACACTCGACTAGCTTTGCTGTTTTCGAAATACTCGTTCACAGGCTATGCATAATAATAATCTGCCCTTTGTCAAAGTCGCTTATCTCACTGATTTCCCCATTTGCAGCCGATATATTCGCTAGGTTGATGCCCCGCCTGTTTATGCAGATGATAAACGGGTATCCATAAGACAAATATATTATACCAGAACTAACATGTGATTACATTTTCACGCAATTTGGGTGCATAGATCCTGAGAAATCAGTACCCACAACAACCACCTCTGGCCGTAACAACGGCCTTGATATGCCTGGTCATTGAGTCAAACACAGATTGGATGGCGTGTACAAGTACAGCTGCCCATGCAGCTTCAACACGATTCCACAGTTCATCAAGAGTAGTGACTGGCGTATTGTGACGAGCCAGTTGCTCGGCCACCATTGACCAGACGTTTTCAATTGGTGAGAGATCTGGAGAATGTGCTGGCCAGGGCAGCGGTCGAGCATTTTCTGTATCCAGAATGGCACGCACAGGACCTGCAACATGCGGTCATGCATTATCCTGCTGAAATGTAGGGTTTCGCAGGGATAGAATTAAGGGTAGAGCCACGGGTCGTAACACACCTGAAATGTAACGTCCATTGTTCAAACTGCCGTCAATGCGAACAAGAAGTGACCGAGACTTTCAACCAATGGCACCCCATATCATCACGCCGGGTGATACGTCAGTACGGCGATGACGAATACACGCTTCCAATGTGCGTTCACAGCGATGTCGCCAAACACAGATGCGACCATCATGATGCTATAAACAGAACCTGGATTCATTCTAAAAAATTACGTTTCGTCATTCGTGAACCCAGGTTCGTCGTCGAATACATAATCGCAGGCGCTCCTGTCTGTGATGCAGCGTCAAGGGTAACCGCAGCCATGGTCTCCGAGCTGATAGTCCATGCTGCTGCAAACGTCGTCGAACTGTTCGTGCAGATGGTTGTTGTCTTGCAAACGTCCTCATCTGTTGACTCAGGGATCGAGACGTGGCTGCACGATCCGTTACAGCCATGCTGATAAGATGCCTGTCATCTCGACTGCTAGTGATACGAGGCCGTTGGGATCCAGCACGGCGTTCCGTATTACCCTCCTGAACCCACCGATTCCATATTCTGCTAACAGTCATTGGATCTCAACCAACGCGAGCAGCAATGTCGCGAAACGATAAACCGTAATCGCGATTGGCTACAATCCGACCTTTATCAAGGTCGGAAACGTGGTGGTACGCATTTCTCCTCCTTACATGAGGTATCACAACAACGTTTCACCAGGCAACGCCGGTCAACTGCTGTTTGAGTATGAGAAATCGGTTGGAAACTTTCCTCATGTCAGCGCCACCGGCGCCATCCTTGTGTGAATGCTTTGAAAAGCTAATCATTTGCATGTTAGACCATCATCTTCCTGTCGGTTAAATTTCGCGTCTGTAGCACGTCATCTTCGCGGTGTAGCAATTTTAATGGCCAGTAGTGTACTTTTACTATCGCGTCACATGCCCACTACGTCACCAGGCGGTATCCAGTGTCGCGGTGGGCAGTGGTCGTAATGTTTTGTTCATCAGTGTGTGCATCGTCTTTCATTATTACAGTAGTTTCTACGTTTCGTCCCCTTAGAAAAATTAATGAATATTGTGCTGGTAAACCCCTTACGTTATTTGATTTTCAAACAGCTGAGCGGAACTGAACGTACTCAGACATTTCGCTCTTTACCGATTCTGATCAACACTAAACTGACACACAATATTTTTAGCGCAACGCAATCTGACTTTCAATAATCCCTACAAAAGAATGGCCCTGACTAACATTAAACTATACCTTTCACAAATCACTAACCTCACAAAAATCTTCGTTACTCGAACTACTGCAATACAGCGAGCGCCACTACTGCCAGCTAAATAAAAGATTGAAACTACTGAAGGCACTAACTACTGATAGGCATAGTTAGCATATGAAAGATTTTGATAGAGAACAAACAATGTATTTACCTTAATAGTATTCAAAAGTCATAATATGTATATATATATCAGTTCATGACATCCAGTCTTACAAATATACTGTCTCTGATAGACACACGTCCAGATCATCCGCTCTCAAAACTCCGCCATTTCTCTCCCCACATCCACCACTGCTGGCGGCTCACCTCCAACTGCGCAACGCTACGCGGTGTTAACAGCCAACTTCCCAACACTACAATGGCGAATATTACTCCAACAATGCAAACGAACCACAGCCTTCACACAGCACAATCAGTGATTTTCATATAGAGCGCTACATGGCGTTACCAACATAAAAACCTAAACAGCCTACTTACAAACTGCTGTTTGTGTATGAGAAATCGGTTGGAAACTTTCCTCATGTCAGCAAGTTGTAGGTGTCGCCACCGGCGCCAACCTTGTGCGAATGCTCTGAAAAGCTGATCATTTGCATATCCCAGCATCATCTTCCAGTCGGTTAAATTTCAAGTCTGTAGCGCGTCATCTTCGTGGTGTAGCAATTTTAATGGCCAGCAGTGTACTTTCACTATCGCGTCACGTGCCCATTACGTCACCAGGCGGTATCCAGTGTCGCGGTGGGCAGTGGTCGTAATGTGTTGTCTCATCAGTGTATGCATTCTCTTTCATTACTACAGTAGTTTCTACCATTGCCTTATTTCCCCACATTACCTTCTTCGTTACAATGGCAATAATTCCGTGCCGAAACCAATTGCTAGCTTTCTTTCGCCAGATAGGAGTCACTACAGTACAGGAACATACTTTCCCGGTAAGAAACAAAATCTGCTTAGTCACAACCGAGCCCTCAATCTGGAAACGACCTGTAAAGGTGAATATAGAATACCTACATAAATCGTTAATAACGGTAATAATTCTTAGTTTATCTCTCTGTATATTTAAATACAAGGTGTGAAGGCGTATATCAGTTGCATGTAACGCAATTAACACTCCAAAATACCTTCTGTCACCGACCACGATAACATTACGTAACACGTAGCTTAAATGAAAGAGTCTGTCGCGACCAATAACATGACATGGTTGTTGGTCGTCAAGTACAAATGTGATTCAAGTCTGCCATTATCCATTCACGACAGTTACGTAGGTCACACATACTCATTTAAAATTTTAACCTTTCACTGACACCACTGACATTTTTGAAAGAGAACGCTGTAAGTCTGCTGAGAAATGGAAACAGAAAATCGTCAGGGTCTGTTCACACGTCTTCCAGACGATACGGCGGACGAGAGTTGCAAACTCACTTCAGGTCGGCTGCAGTTAGTTAGACAGTGACGTTCCCATATGAGTTATTTATTACCTGTGAGACCCCTTGGTCGCTGCAGGTGCCAGACAGGCGGGCCTCGTTCGCCGAAGCGCAGCGGAGCCGCGGCTGTTGTTTTCTCGCTCCTCTCAAGGATGGTCAGTTTTTGCCCGCGTACTGCGTCACAGCGGAGCGCATGTCAAGAACCACCCGCTGGCCTAACCGTCCTGCGGTTTCAGATTGAGACGCCTTTTTCTCCATTCTGCAAGCATGTTGATGTAAACATAATTGAACAATGATTTCTACAGTCACTTTACAAATTGGTTTCCAGACATCTAAATTATCTGCTCTGTACAGTAAAAGTCTCGGTTTATTATCGGGGAAACAGTGCTGTGACAAGTGAGTGTTTCCTCGGAGAAATTCAACGAAAGAGTTGCTCTCACTCGGTTTGGATCTTGGATTTTCTTATTATTTGTATTTTCGTCATTCTACAGTGACTGTAGAATCTGTGAAGAAGAGCTAATCCACGTCATTTCCTGTAATTAATGTAATTCCCTTGAATATCATAAGAGACAGATCGTTAGAGACAAGAACTTGTTCTACTGTTGTAACTATTTTGCAGTACGAAGCCGGCCGCTGCTGCTACGGCCGCAGGTTCGAATCCTACCTCGGGCATGGACGTGTGTGATGTCCTCAGGTTAGTTAGGTTCAAGTGGTTCTAAGTCTACGGGACTGATGACCTCAGATGTTAAGTCCCATAGTGCGTAGAGCCATTTGAACCATTTTTTTGCAGTATGCAATTTCTGGTTAATTGGCCTAGTGCACATTGTAATGTTGTGCAATATCACTTAAATCGTAAAATGGGATAGCCAAGTGCGTCGTGATAACGAGCTAAGTCGTGGGTGTTCAAATGAAGATCATTTTCTCACCTCTCATTGGTTGGTCGTAGCATGTCCCGGCCTCTGAAATGCCAAAACTACGAGACAGGGGGTCGTATGACTAAAATAGAGAATGTACTTTACTCTCGGAATTTTGGAGAACTTTCTCAGGTTCACACGAATAAAGCGAGTCGGAGAATATACACCACCGGAGAATGTTCTGAGCGCGAGTAAAATGGTGGGGGAAGTTACACAACGCGGAGAACACTCTCCGATCACATCTGAATAAAACTAGATAAGTTTTTCAAAGACGGAGAACACTTCCCGTTTGTTGAAGTGAGCTCTGCAGCAGGCTTCCAACTGACTAAGTTCTACTGAGATTAAGTTTCACCAAGTTTTTGTCTTTTAGTGAAAGTGGTAGGACTTACGTTGCTCGGAAGGCAGAAAAAGATATACATAGCCCAAATAAATAACAGGTTAAACCACAAAAACTTTATTTGGCTGGCAAGCCTCCATCCCGAAAGTCATGACAGAAGAGGACACGACCTTTCAAATGAAGTGGATATGAAAACATTTTTGGTTTTTGTAGCAGACCGAGATTTCCAGAGCGGTGTAGGAGAAGGCTTACGCATACGCGAGACAACTGTGTCATTGAAATTTTCAGATGTTGTTCATCATTCTTTTTATCACAGCACAAATCGTATATTTTGTTGTGTTAGAAATAAGTACGCTGATCAGAAAATTAATAACTGTTTCTCGTACCGAAATGGCTCAGGCACTTGACGGGCGAGCAGACCATTGTGCGCCAAATATAAACAAATTTATCTCGTGTTAGGAAACTCTGACACAGTTACGGTTTGGTATGGATGAAGATCTGGTGCATCCTTAAGATTTAGTTCGCATTATATGTTCACCTAACTTCAACAAGAAAAAGGTTCTCACATGTCGAGAATTCAATAACACAATTAAAAAATGCATTTTCGTAAACTGTCCGTAATCTTTTAATAAGTTATTACCTCACAGAAGACTGTAATTAAAACATAATGCGACTCTTCCAAAACACTTTGATGCCAGTTCAATACCTATGCATTGAATAGTTCGCCTGTTTGAGCGAGTTGAACGAAATGTAAGATTAAGCATGCGTTCTGCAACGGTCGCGGTAGGCGACACACACCGAGAACATTGCCAAGTAGGAGGGGTCGTGGTCAGAAAGAACTCCCTCCTCAGAGAAATGGCTTAAAATTTGTTATTCATAAGAACTGAAAACTTTCTCAGAGAATGTATTCTTGCTCTGAAAATCTTCTCCGGAGAATGTTCTATTTTTATTCGCACGACCAGAGACTCCACTGCAACTCGACAACAGTTCAGTGGTGCCTGTGGCCGCTAGCAGTTTTTTGTGGAGAGGTACTGAGAGACTCACTGAGAGTAATATCGTGGCCTGGGTTAAACTGTGTTCTCTGCTCAGGATCTTTAATTGTAATTCAGTGTTGTTCAAGTTTAATTCCTTTTCCGTGAGTATATGGCTTCCACGGAGACAGCAATGTCAACAAAACAGTAATATATATATGTGAATATGTAGCATTGTAAAACAGCGTGTAAGACGTTGGAAGATAGTGTATTATCGTTAATTTGGAAGTGTGCAGCAAGAATATAATTGTGATTGTGTTAGCGAATGTTTTGTCAGACGCTGCAGTGTAGAATAAATTGCTGTCGTCCCTTAAAAAATTACATGATCAATCCTGGAAAGAAGGCCTGCACAGACCCACAGAACCAAATCATCAGCGGAACCACGACCGTGCCAGATCTTCTGTGAGAAGCACACAAATGTAGGAGTGGCAAGGTTGAAAGCAGAACGTGATGACATCTGCCTGAGGTGTACATGTTCAAATGCAACGCCCACGTGAACTGTTAGGTTGCTGCAACTAACCATGGCTTCACCTTCTTGAGAGATGTTGCACACTTGCACACTCCAGTGACTGAAGAGCTACTTGAACCAAGTCGATTGACTGCCCACTGCAACAAAAGGCCCACTTCCACATTTTTTCAGTTATTGCCATTTTTTACTGTAATTATATCAACTGACAATTTCAACGTGAGTATGTTAGTGTCCTTGCAACAGTTCATAAGGACAGGTGCCTTTGGTAAAGTGGCTTAGACTGCGTACTGATAGTGTGTGGTGCAGAACATTTAACTAGCATGCAATCAGAATACCAACAGCTGAGATGGAGAAGTGTGGGTGGAACATGGGTCCCTGATCCTTTACAAGGAACTACCCCACTGTTACTTTGTGAATAACCCTCGCTGTAAGCAGTGGACAATTATTTTGCTTTCTCATTAATGCTCGTAAGTTCTGAATAACATTAAACATGATCAGGTAATTGCAGATTGAAGTCGGCACGAGATGGTATATGAGTTCGAAGTCATCATTTTCTATCTGTTGAAAAGGTTCTATGAAGGCAGGAACTATGGGTGCAGCGTAAGAAAGGTCAGCCGATCGCCACTAACCAGGTTCCTTGTCTTGCTGAATGCCCAATGATGTACTTCTAGCACCTTTTCGAATTAGAAACCTCACAGTTGCCTGTGTGCTCACATATAACATCATACCGTGTATAATGTGCTACGAAGCTTGCTCTCTAAGAGTAATGGTCTACCAAATGCATTCCTTTTTGTTAAGATTACCGTGTGAATTTGTAGTGTAACTGCAGGTAATAACTCCATGCATTCAGTTAATTGTCTCTAACGTTGTATAATTTTTAATTTGTTATGCCATAGTACCTCTCTTACGAATTCCTTTAAAACTAATTGGCCCATATTTAGTATCTGTTTAAATTTTTTTATGTAAGAAAGGGAGAACTAATGTTTGTCAGGAGTGGTGAAGCTAATAACGCCACTTTGAAATTCTCTCACATTTATGACACCCAACGTACCATACATTAGTCAAAATGAAAATATACACAACCTATTATGTTTTACATGTTTTTTTTTTTTTTTTTTTTTTTTTTTTTTTTTTTTTTTTTTTTTTTTTTTTTGTGCGCTGAATCCAATCCTTCTTGCTAGCTTTGTCTTAGGACTAGCCACCACAGTCCTCGCAGTAAAGATACTTATTACGGGATTTGGAGTGTGTTTTGATTGAGGTTTTCTTGCCGGCATTTGCAAGACACGAAATTGACGCTACCGATGAATGAGATTACGCCCGTTTTCTACTTTGCGTCTTCCCTTCAAACTCGTTCAGCCAATCTGAAACAGTTGTTCGTGGGATGTTACTCGTAAATGTCCTTTTAGTCTCCGAAACAGTAATTCCAGATCTAACTAGTTCAATGGCCTTCCGTATATCCTAAGTAGTACGGCAACCAAGATCTTGACAGGGCTTATCGATACCGTCACCTAAATGAGAAAAATACAGAAATGATGTTATTAGCCGCACGAGTCTTATTAAAGTTTCTATCAAATGTACTGAAAAATATTTAAATACACTCCTGGAAATTGAAATAAGAACACCGTGAATTCATTGTCCCAGGAAGGGGAAACTTTATTGACATATTCCTGGGGTCAGATACATCACATGATCACACTGACAGAACCACAGGCACATAGACACAGGCAACAGAGCATGCACAATGTCGGCACTAGTACAGTGTATATCCACCTTTCACAGCAATGCAGGCTGCTATTCTCCCATCGAGACGATCGTAGAGATGCTGGATGTAGTCCTGTGGAACGGCTTGCCATGCCATTTCCACCTGGCGCCTCAGTTGGACCAGCGTTCGTGCTGGACGTGCAGACCGCGTGAGACGACGCTTCATCCAGTCCCAAACATGCTCAATGGGGGACAGATCCGGAGATCTTGCTGGCCAGGGTAGTTGACTTACACTTTCTAGAGCACGTTGGGTGGCACGGGATACATGCGGACGTGCATTGTCCTGTTGGAACAGCAAGTTCCCTTGCCGGTCTAGGAATGGTAGAACGATGGGTTCGATGACGGTTTGGATGTACCGTGCACTATTCAGTGTCCCCTCGACGATCACCAGTGGTATACGGCCAGTGTAGGAGATCGCTCCCCACACCATGATGCCGGGTGTTGGCCCTGTGTGCCTCGGTCGTATGCAGTCCTGATTGTGGCGCTCACCTGCACGGCGCCAAACACGCATACGACCATCATTGGCATCAAGGCAGAAGCGACTCTCATCGCTGAAGACGACACGTCTCCATTCGTCCCTCCATTCACGCCTGTCGCGACACCACTGGAGGCGGGCTGCACGATGTTGGGGCGTGAGCGGAAGACGGCCTAACGGTGTGCGGGACCGTAGCCCAGCTTCATGGAGACGGTTGCGAATGGTCCTCGCCGATACCCCAGGAGCAACAGCGTCCCTAATTTGCTGGGAAGTGGCGGTGCGGTCCCCTACGGCACTGCGTAGGATCCTACGGTCTTGGCGTGCATCCGTGCGTCGCTGTGGTCCGGTCCCAGGTCGACGGGCACGTGCACCTTCCGCCGACCACTGGCGACAACATCGATGTACTGTGGAGACCTCACGCCCCACGTGTTGAGCAATTCGGCGGTACGTCCACCCGGCCTCCCGCATGCCCACTATACGCCCTCGCTCAAAGTCCGTCTACTGCACATACGGTTCACGTCCACGCTGTCGCGGCATGCTACCAGTGTTAAAGGCTGCGATGGAGCTCCGTATGCCACGGCAAACTGGCTGACACTGACGGCGGCGGTGCACAAATGCTGCGTAGCTAGCGCCATTCGACGGCCAACACCGCGGTTCCTGGTGTGTCCGCTGTGCCGTGCGTGTGATCATTGCTTGTACAGCCCTCTCGCAGTGTCCGGAGCAAGTATGGTGGGTCTGACACACCGGTGTCAATGTGTTCTTTTTTCCATTTCCAGGAGTGTATTTTAAAATCTATACATATATATGCTTTAATAACGAAAGAATGTATTTTAATAATGCAGTGATCGAAACACTAAATGATAATGACGTCAGAAATTTATATGTGCTAACTTTAACTCTCTGAAAATATTCAGCGTCAATAGAAAGCAAACTTTTAACACGCGATCTCACTCTCACGACTGCCCAACTCACACTACGGTTGCTACTGCTGCAAGGACGCTACCAGCGTGTAGTGGAGCCCATTGTCATTTGTTACATACACTGTGTTGCCACCATCTGAATATTTCCAAACTAGCATTAAACTGCACACGGTGTTACAACATGCAACGTCTTATTACTTGCAGTTACGCTAACTGTGGTGTCAAACGCATCGTCAGCGGACCCCAGTGGGTGGTGTCTGGTTCGCTCTTCACTCATGGTTTGATCTGGAGAGTGATTCTCACCCTCTATTTCCATGGAAGGTCCTTCTTGGACACATTAAAAACAGAAAATATGAAAAATCACTAATTTATCAGTAACAGTGTTCTCATGTGAGACAGCGCCGTGCTGGATGACGCAGGCCACTGCACATACGTCATCACAGTACTGCGAAGCCTACGGCCTTGCAATAGTAGCACCTTGCAATAGTTTTTTCTCTTTATTGATGATGTATGTGGTCTTGGAATTCATAGGGTGTTTAGCAATGTCCGAACACTAGGGTTGGCCCTAGTGGACCATCATATACCTTACCTAGCGATGGACAAAGATGCATCAACGGCAGACATCATCACCATCGTAGGTTTAGCGGCTCCATCAGAAGCAGCGGTAACTGTTGGCTACATTACTTGGCTGCCTGAGGAACTACGAAGACAATATAACCGGCCTCAGAGAAGGATGGAGTGAGATAATCTCAAGCGGATCGTCAACTGCACTGCCTCTGGAATGTAAGATGTGGCTCCATTCCGCTCCGTCATCTAGCTCTGCAGTACTACTACGGGACTCTATCAGCAGCGCTCGATTGCAGTTGATGGACTCTGAAACATTTCCTCTGGATATCTGTGCTACTCTGGTCTAAGTGTGGTGGAACACTGCAAATTTTCATGTTATTAAGTGCCTCTGAATGCATCTTGTGATAGACGCGTATCTTTCCGGACTTCAAATGTTAGTTCCTTTATTTCCTTGCGAACATTAATCACTGACTTAAGTTTTGTTTATGTATGCTGAACAGTAGATAATGTGATTGTAAAAGCATTTATTTACTCCTTTATGTTACAACGCATCACTCTCTATAACATGAGGACACTGCAATTCCGCAATAGAGACTTGCGAATTTAAATACAACTGAGAAACAATCGGATGACTGGATAGAACGATCGCAGCGATAGTATCGCATCGCGACCACGGATCACTGATCAGTAATAAAGAACACTACCACACTCCATGACGGACGAGTCCACAGTAATGCGTACCTTTAAACCAACAGCTCAGTTCATGGAACCAGTGCTAGAAGTAAGAATAATCTTCACCAAGGTTAAGATTCACTAACGTCTGTCTACAAAGGGTCTATTACTCAGCAACACACAGTTTCAGTAAAGTTTAAGTAAAAAGTTTAAGTAGTAATGGAGAGAAGGCTAAGAAATTCAGTGGAGGCCGACTCGTACTGCATTGGTAAATTTCTTAGAAGAACCAGCTGATGTGCGTTATGTTACGAACACTATCACATAACGCAGCCTTTATAATAAGAAGCATCTTAAAAGGAGAAAATATCTTCAAACATAACTGTGATTATCACTCATACAAAACTACGCAGAGACTGAATTTACATCTAAAAGCAGTAAATAGAAATATATGTAAGGAAGGTGTATATTATACTGGAGTTACGTCGTATACCCTCATGCATTTGCGTACAAAGACGCCGACATTAAATACATTTAAAATTAAGTCGAAACCATTCTTACTTTACCATGTTTTTATTGTGTCTGAATTTCCAGAGCACCATAACGTGCAAATTTCACTTGCTGTAACATATAAGATAATAATATCACTCCTCTTTCTTATGTTCTATTTATATTGAATTCATAATCTATGAGTTGATAAAGGTGCAAAAAGAGAAAGTGAGAATGTAGGAAACTGATTCTAAACACGTACTAAGCGTATTTCGGACACACACAGTGAGTTGCCTCGAAATAAGTTCAATGAAGTTGGCGCATTAACAAAAGCCTCGCATAAGAAGATTTACATTTCCAGTAACATTGTTTGTTATAATCTAATAAAGACATATTACATTTACAAATGATTCGTTGCAACCATGGAAAGCCCCCCCCCCCCCCCCCAAGCCAAATCCAATGAACTTGCAGATTAACGAAAGTACATAACAAGACAAACATTTCCAATAACATTATTTATTTTATTTATTGTGATCCAATAGTTCCATATTACATTCACAAATGGCAAAACATTTTTATAAATCAGATATGAGCTGCAGTAAGGTTAACTGAAAGAGGGAAAGGAATTACACTAAATTATAACTTGTAGTCTGCAAGCTTATTGTGCAACCCAGCAAGTAAGACCACGTGAATCTGCACTCAGATAAATTTATATGAAAATTGTATATATTTCAATTAGTTTCTTACAATTGTTACAAATCACAATACATTACTTCTGTTTTCAGTCTGTAAGTATATGGGGTTTATAATTTTCTTTTTGTTACCAGGAAACTAGATAAACCAAAATCTCGAACATCTGCATAATGGGTGACTAAATCGTTAATCACATCACAACGAAGTGGTACTTCTGTACGTAAGTCACAAACATTATTTACTATAGTTTGCATACTAATATTTGCTGACAACAGTTCTTCTCCATATTTTAAATGAACCTTTCTGCAGTTCTTAAAATGTCCAACACAAGTGATGAAATGTACTTTAAGCTCCCAAAGTCCAAAAATTCACTTAGTTTTGCGAATGTTTCTGGAACATCGTGTCATTTTTTTGTCAAAAATCCTGAGTAGTCATCACACACATCATTATTTAAAACAACATGTACTGAAGGACCTGTTATGTAACACACATTATTTATGTGTGGAAGTGTCTGCTCCAGTGAAATTACTTGAAAGTCTGATTTAAGGCCATTCTGATCAGTGTCAGAGAAACTGAGCAAAGCTCTGTCACACTGTCAGAGCAGTAGTTTGTATTAGCGAATGATGTCATAAACTGTGTCGTAGTAATCAGTTTGAGGGCTTTTCTTGCAGCTAGTTCAGAAGGATTCATACCAGTTTTCTCAAGCATTCGGCCAAACATGTTTTCCAAAGCATTTTGAGAAAACCTGCTTTCCATCAGGAACCTGCAGCCCTTATTGAAAGCAGCTTTGGCCAGAGATACGAACAAAAGTGTGCTCATAAGACTCCCTGTATGCAATGGCTTCCACCGAGATTTTCCTATCTTGGTTTCATCAAAATTTTCACAAAATTTTCAAGGAACTCCAACTTCCTTTCAAAATTATTTTTTTCTCAGTGATATATTAAAATTTCCGGACGTCAACAAAGTGGACCATTCATTCAGGAATCTAAGACACCATGCTGTGGTAAGAGCTTCAGATGGCAAAATCTTTGGAGTAACTGACATTTCCAGTGCACTAGCTGTTTTCAAGGACAAGTGTCTTAATGTAAGGCCAACATCCGTCGTTTCATAATGTGATGGAGTTAAACAGCTGTTTGATATATGGTGCAAACGATCTGAGTGCACTCTCATTGCGTTAACTCCAAAGTCCACAATTTTAAAATATAGTCAGATCTGATCACTGTTGAGGGTAACCCTTTTTTATCTGATACATACTGAGGAATAACAATGTTACCCCTCTGGATGACAGAAAGCCAGTTTCTTACGAGGTGAGGAACATCTGCAACAACGAAGATATCAGAACCAGCGCGTTCGAAAGAAACTCTTCTTTCTGAGCACGTAACTGAAATACTCAGCACATATCACAGTCTGCTGTTCATTCCACCCATATCAGAAACAATAGCACAGAAATGTAAAAAGTTTCTGAAGCCTTATCATTAGGGGCAAGAATGAGAGTCCTAGTTTCATTTCCTACAGTTCTAGGTCCAGTAACATGATCTGCGATCACTTACTTCCATTTTTCATTCCTCTCATATCAGAAACACTAGCACAGAAATGTAAAAAACTTCTGTAGCCTTATCAATAGGGGCAAGAATGAGGGTCCTAGTTTCATTTTCTAAGTTATAGGTCCAGTAAAATGAGCTGCGACCACTTGCTTCCATTTAGACGTAATGCCTCTCAAAATTACTACAGTCAGATGGCTACCTGTTGCTGAACTGTTTCCCAAAGTAACAGAACCACCAAACATCTTCCTCTGTCATGCCTCTGGATCACGGGATCCTGGGTTCGATTCCCGGCCGGGTTGGGGTTTTCTCTGCCTGGGGACTGGGTGTTTGTGTTGTCCTCATCATTTCATCATCATCATCATCATCATCATCATCATCATCATCATTATTCGTGACAGTGGCTAGATTGGACTGTGTAACAAACTGGACTGAGTAAAAATTGGGACTTTGTACGGGCGCTGATAACCGCGCAGATGAGCGCCCCACAAGCGAAAACACCACATCTGATTGTCATATGAATGCTGCCAGATATTTCCGTCTCATCAATCATTAGAATCAAATTCGTTTCAAAATCTTTCCCAATGTCTAACTGTATCCAAGCAATACAAACATAAGTCCAAAAATTCCAGAAATAATTCCACACCACGAATGTGATTGTTCAGAGTTCCATATGAAGGACTTGGATAACCAGTTTAGCAAAGGTAATCATAACCTTCTTTGCAGATTACAAATATTAACTTCATACCTTTCCAACACTGTCTTTCGAATTGTATTGCTACCAAGTCTATTGATCCGTTCTGAAGTCAGGAAGTAATACCCTATCAGATCTTGTTAGCCGTGTTTTAAGTTAAAAATTTTCACATTCCAAAACAGCAGTTCTCTTTGAAAGTTCTACTGTATCTGAATCAGGTATCTGCTCCAAGTTGTGTACCATCTGCATGTCCTGATTGTGGGCGTGATGGGGTTGGAGGAACGATGCTCCACCTAGATATCAACACAAAATTATTTTACTAAAGTATTAATGTAATAAGTAATCACTTGATTGTATTATTAGTTACAATGATTTCCTCAGTTTCTAACAAAAGCAAGAGGGATTTGAAATATGGATGAAATAGAAAGCTCAAGCTGGATTTCAAATTTTGCGGGAATATCACTGGATAGAACATGGTGACAGGGCTGTAAACGGCCGAGTCTAAGTGCAACGTCAGTCACAAAAGGTTTCGGGCTTGTAACTGGGAAATATTTCTATTACTCATATTTTTATTTTGTGTCATACTTTTGATTACAGAGGGAGAAGGACTCTGGAAGGGTGGACATCCACTTTCCTCGTACAGAACATAGTGGACTAAATGAACATATGACGCGAGAATAGCTCTGGACATACTGATAACTTCTGACAGTGTAAAGTTTGAAATGGTGATAATCATACTACAAGAAGTTGAATGAGACCATAAACTAAACAATACAGCAAACTACTTTAACAGAAATACGACACTGGTGGTGAGGGCAAATACACTTTCAAGGAAGGTGAAAACATGTTTGAGGTATACAACAGAGCAGTGTGTTTGTGAAACTAATGTTTGTAATCCTTATAACCGACATATTATAGGGACCTAATTTATACTTAGTTATGTTTGTTGACAGCTTCGTAACACATAATGAAATAAGATGTCCTGATAATACCATTAAACCGAAGATCAGTGCAAACTAGGTCGACAAATCAGTTAATGATATACTGAATAAAAGTCAGCTTGTGTGCTTCTCAGACAGGGCAGAGTTATTGGACATGTTGGGGGATGACCGTCGTCTCACAGAAGTATTGACTGCAAGTATTTAGAAATAAACTATACCCAGTTACAATAGCGAGAGCACAAAGAACTAACATAAACATCTTACAAAATACATCCAGCGATTAATTTATTGAGGAGATCAACGGAGGAAATGGCATACTTTGAATCAATTGGTCCATATCAGGACTAACTCATTAAGATGAGGATGTTTGAAAGATTGCTCCCAAATATGCATATAGTGACCACATACTAGTTATCAGTTTGGTGGGATACGTTGTCACAATGCAATAAATGCAGAATACTTACAGGAATGTACAGGGAACACAAATGACTAAAAGCTTGGGTATTTGGAAGAGGGAAATGTCGTTACAGTGGATGAAGGTAGACGTTCTAGAATTCAGACTAAGACTCGATTATAAAAGACATACAGTATAAGGAGGGTTAAAAGGTGGAATAATATATGAAAATAGCTTGTCTTCTTACAATGCTTATCAGTCAAACGTAGGACTATAAAAGAAGAAGTGAAGTAATAATTTACCCTACTCCCTCCAAATAAAAATCGTCCAATGATAGAGTTCAGCCAGTCTCGTACCAACTTCTTATTGTCACGACTGGGGGCGAGAACGAAACACCTAGAAATAGTGAACATTAATTTATACAGGTGTGTACTAATGCAAGTCCAAGTTCAGCCATTTTGTGTACTGCAAAAAAAAGAAAAAAAAGAAATATTGTCTATCTGCTACGCAGATATAACTATTTACATGTAGCAGAGTGTTAAAACATTTTGCAGTTGAATTTTAATGGTGGTGAATAACCAATGACTAACACACAACTAACTCCATTGCTGTTGAGGTACCCTGACAGCCTATTCTCAGACTATGCTACTAACAACAAAGGACATTGATTAACAGCTCGCATGCAATTCCTAACCTTCCTCTGTAATTGGTATGTCCACTGGTACAGTTAAAGTTCAACCTACTCGCCGTAAGAGAACCAGTTAAAGATGATAAGAAAAGAGTTTAAATCAGTACTTCAATACGCTGCCATTAATTCTTGCTAAAGTAAACCTCAGGAATATGTCAAGGAATAAATATTGAGCCAATAATGGTTATACATATATATATATATATATATATATATATATATATATATATGTATATAACCTTCTTCTGATTATATGTTTGCACTTACTATTATAAAAGATGTCCCAGTTGCTCAGGCATCTGCAATAGCATTCTTCATCTTCGTGTTACAAAGAATATTTAACAATATTTTTTTCTCAGATGCCCTGATACTATAACCTTTAAATTGTTTACTTGGAAATTGTTTAAAGTGTGCTCATATCCTGTTTACAGAGACCTTTAAGCTGGAAAATGAGTACTTGATAAGATACTTAGAAACCGGTCTGGGACATTTTGAACTTGTTCTAAAAGATGCATTAAGATATTTCATTCACCAACTCACTGTTCTCTTGTATATGCATTTTCTTTAGCTGTCCACCGAAAGTCGAGGATCTGGCACATCAAAAAGAGTAGGGGTGGCATTTGATTTCAGCTTCTTCCTGCTGTCGCCCGGTTTTGCTAAAACTGAATTCCGTCAAAATGGACATGTGGTAATAATTGAAAATATTTTGTTACTACCAATACGTTGTGATAAAGTTCTGTTAATTTACGCCTTCTATAAAATTAATAGCTCCTTAGGACGACTTGTAGTTTTATACAGTTGTTGTAAATAAAATCAAGAAAAGTATCTTACTTTAAACTTACAACGTTACATGGTGTAATGTAAACATAACCCGGAGCAAATTAAAATAATCCCAGTGCTTGCGTATATAATTACTTTACCACCGTTCTGTGAGCACATCTGGTTCTAAAACAAAGAAAATGTTTTCTACCTGCATTACTCAGGTAGCTGCTCGATTTTGGTGTCCAGTCTTGGCGCCTTAAATTTACAAGCCATTTTTACGCCGATCTATATCTGAAGCAAACAAACGTATAGAGACCACATCTGCTATTATTTAAGAAATTTCGAGCTGCAGACCTTTTGACGCTGTGAAACAATAAAATTATGAAAATTTCCTGATTCACTTTCCTGGGTCACACGAAGCGTATAGCACCGTCGTCGGATAGGGACTCAAAACTGCGGATTGTCCAGCTCTGTAAATCTACTGCTTCAGTGTAATTCGTGGTACTAGCGTAGCATATCCGATCGCATGCCTTACAATTCTGTTCTTTTGGGGGTCGGACGTGCATAGCCGATCGTTTTCTGCTCTAAATTCACATGTTGTACCCGTGGCTTTGTGCTATGTACACCATGCTGACTGATGAAGCTTATTCTGCTGTAAGTAGGCTGTGTAGGTTTATTTATTGGTAACGCCACGTAGTGCTCTGTATGAAAATCACTGGGTGTGCTGTGTGCAGTCTGTGGCTGGTTGGCATTGTTGTTGGCTATTGTAGTGTTGGGCAGCTGGATGTTAACAGCGCATAGCGTTGCGGAGTTGGAGGTGAGCCGCCCGCACTGGTGGATGTGGGAAAGTGAGATGGCGGATTTTTGAGAGCGGAGGATCTGGACGTGTGTCCATCAGAGACAGTACATTTGTAAGACTGGATGTCCTGAACTGCTATATATATTATGACTTTTGGACACTATTAAGGTAAATACATTGTTTGTTCTCTATCAAAATCTTTCATTTGCTGACTATGCCTATTAGTAGTTAGTGCCTTCAGTAGTTAAAATCTTTTCTTTAGCTGGCAGTATTGGCGCGCGCTGTATTGCAGTAGTTCGAGTAATGAAGATTTTTCAGAGGTAAGTGATTTATGAAAGGTATAGGTTAACGTTAGTCAGGGCCATTCTTTTGTAGAGATTACTGAAAGTCAGATTGCGTTGCGCTAAAAAATATTGTGTGTCAGTTTAAGCACAGTCATGTATAATTTTTCTAAGGGGACGTTTCACTGCTACATCTTTGTGTTAGTTTGTGCATGCATTACTGTCCATTAAACGCATGGTTAGACACCTAAGAACCATGCTTCACTCTACTTACCTCTTTGTCATATTAATTTTTTGTTCTATTGTCCCCTGATGATCTGATTATACCCTACAACGGAGAAACGCGTAGTATTATTAATAAAAACAAATCTGCAACCAACACTGTTTTCATTAAGAAATATTCGTAAGTGGTTGATGCATCAGAGAACCAAAACGGAGTGAAACCAGTATTACCTAGAACATGTAAATACACACATCAAAAAGCCGGCCGCGGTGGCCGAGCGGTTCTAGGCGCTTCAGACCGGAACCGTGTGACCACTACGGTCGCAGTTTCGAATCCTGCCTCGGGAATGGATGTTTGTGATGCCCTTAGGTTAGTTAGGTTTAAGTAGTTCTAAGTTCTAGGGGACTGATGACCTCAGATGTTAAGTCCCATAGTGCTCAGAGCCATTTGAACACAAATCAAAAAAAGTTTTGCATCACCTGTAGAGAAAATTGGAATAGATATCAACATTAACATCATTTCCACCCTTTTTATTGCTCATGAAAACCACACATTGCATATTGTACCACCATAGAGTGAGATCTTCAGAGGTGATGGTCCAGATTACTTTACACACCGGTACTTCCAATACCGAGTAACAAATTCTCTTGCACTGATGCATGCCTGTATTCGTCGTGGCATACTATCCACAAGCTCTTCAAGGCACTGTTGGTCCAGGTTTTCCCACTCCTCAACGGCGATGCGGCGTAGTTCCCTCACAGTGGCTGGGGGGGGGGGGGGTATTGTCCCCCATAAACAGCCCTTTTCAATCTATCCCAGGCATGTTCGTTAGCGTTCATGTCTGGAGAACATGCTGGCCACTCTATTCGAGCGATGTCATTATTCTGAAGGAAGTCATTCACAAGATGTGCACGATGAGGGCGCGAATTGTCGTCCATGAAGACGAATGCCTCGCCAATATGATGACCATATGGTTGGACTATCGGTCGGAGGATAGCATTCACGTAGCGTACAGCCGTTACGGTTCCTTCCATGACCACCAGGGGCCTACGTCGACCCCACATAATGCCACCCCAAAACAGAAGGGAACTTCCCACTCGCTGGACAGTGTGTCTAAGGCGTTCAGCCTGACCGGTTTGCCTCCAAACACGTCTCCGAAGACTGTCTGGTTGAAGGCATATACGTCACTCATCAGTGAAGAGAACGTGATGCTAATCCTGAGCGGAACATTCGGCATGTTGTTGGGCCTATTGCGTACAGTTTCAGTCGTAACACTACGTCCTGCGGCTACACGAAAAGCGTTATTCAACATGATGGCGTTGCTGTCAGTATTCCTCCGAGCCATAATTCGTAGGTAGCGGTCATCCACTGTAGAAGTAGCCCTTGGGCGGCTTGAGCGAGGCATGTCATCGACAGTTCCTGTCTCTCTGTATCTCCTCCATGCCCGAACAACATCGCATTGGTTCACACCGAGACGCCTGGACACTTCCATTGTTGAGAGTCCTTCATGGCGCAAAGTAACAATGCGGACGCAATAGAACAGCGGTACTGACCGTCTACACACGGCTAACTACAGACAACATGAGCCATATAGCTCCTTCCTGGTGGAATGAATGGAACTGATCGGCTTTCAGAGCCCCTCCTTCTAATAGGCGCTTCTCATGCATGGTTATTTACACCTCTGGGCGGGTTTAGTGACATCTCTGAACAGTCAAAGGGATTGTGTCTGTGGTTCAATATCCACAGTGAACGTCTATCCCCAGGAGTTCTGGGAAATGTGGTGATGCAAAACTTTTTTTTGTGTTTGTATTTTGTGACAAGTTATTTATTATCTTTTAAATAAATTATGTTTGAGTTTTTTTTTTTTTACTTATTCCACATCCGTGAGCATTATTTGACTTGGGATCTGTGGAAGATGTATCAATATACAATATTTGTTTATCTTTTTAAAAATTTATTGTGTATTCTTGTTTTTCTGACATTTTCTATGTTCTGGGAAATCTCCTCTCTATGCATACATTGGAACGAAAAATACATCTGGTATAATCTAATGTAATCTTTATCTAACCTTTAGTGCCATGTGTGGGCACCACTTCCCCCTAGTGTCTATTGCAAACCAATAGCGGATGAAGAACTTCCACATTAGAGGCCACTGTTCGTCATCATTTCTTGGCCATCTTTTATACATATATTTGTGTGTCTCATGTTTTATGAGTTCCTAGAATCTTTTGCTTTACGAGCACTGCACTTTTAACTGTGTTCAGGAGACGTAATGGAGTGCAGTGATATGACGTCTGTGATGCATCTTTGGGAAACACTTCGTAAAAAGTGCTGTGGATGGCTGTCACGTTTGAAGTAAGCAAAGGTTTAGTGGCGTTGATCGATCTCTGAGGTGAATATAGTGTGTCACCAACTATGGCCTATTTACACTACGCAAAAGAATTAAATGCTCATTTTTTAAACAAGTTTGAAATTTGGTAAATGGTGTCTTCAACGTTCCTCTGTAACGGTGCAAAATCTTGATGCCATGTGAATTGACCCCGGGTCTCAGCGACACATCAACCGGAAAGGTATCAACACATGTGGAGAAACGCCAGAGCTCAGATGTTCATGTGAGGTGGAAGATGGATAAGTAAAGCCAAATTGGCAGCAGGTCTAACAACAGTTTTGCCCAACGCCACCGTCGACGTGTCACGCGATGGAAAGGTCGTCACACCTGCCACCCCTCCCCCCCCCCCCCCCCAATCTCACCACATCTGTTGACCCCTCTGCTATGGCGGTCAGAACCGTGATGCCTAGCGTTGACGTCACACGTCTACTGCGTCGTTGGGCAGAACTGTGCTAAAATTTGGTGCCAGTGAGTCTTTATTAAGCCACCTCAAACTCACATGAACTTCTGAACTCTGGTGTTGGCTCAAATGGCTCTGAGCAGTATGGGATTTAACATTTCAGGGCATCAGTCCCCTAGAACTTAGAACTACTTAAATCTAACCTAAGGACATCACACACATCCGTGCCCGAGGCAGGATTCGGACCTGCGACCGTAGCGGTCGCGCGGTTCCAGACTGAAGCGCCTACAACCGCTCGGCCACCAGCGGCCGGCTGAACTCTGGTGTTGTTTTCCTGTGTGTCGACGTCTTGTAGTTTGCAGCGGACCGAGGGTGACGTGACAGGTTGCCACGCAAAGCACCGTTACAGAAGAAGAATGCAGTCACCTTTGGCCAAAATTTCACACATGCGTCGTACTTGGGGAGAAAGACTAGATGTTAAAACAATGAGCGCTTCATTCTATTGCATAGAGCATTTAACATTTTCCGGGACGTTTTGCGATACGTCAAGTATACTTCATTGCTAGAGTGGTATAATCATGTTATATGATTCAGGAGATCTCAAAAGGTGTAAAAAATAGGACTCTATATGCCGCCTGTCCTTTTCCAGCGGCCAGCATTTGGTCTTTAATAATGTCAAAGATGACGACACATTAAGTTTTAACCTCTCTTTCCCTTCCATCATTTCTTCTTTCCACAGTTTAACCAGCTGTTTTAAGTAACTTTAGGAGACCATTGTTTAAGAAAAGTAGGTGACAGTGTGATTCTATAACGACACTCTATTCTTACACTTCGTTTTGTGATTCTGCAATTGCGTTCTCTGTTATGGGTGCATCCTTGTTCATGCTGGATACTGACGAATTTGTGGTGACAATCAGCATTTAAATTGGTATTAAAAGTGATTAATCCCTACGAACCGGTATTTTAAATGGAAACTGCAAGGTGGGTACTAATTACAATGCGACTCACACTCTCCCAATCCAAATCCCAGCATGGCGCTACGGAGAAAATGATGCAACTTCTGTGTACTTCTTCTGAAAATGTTCCTGAAATGGCCCAAAAGCTAGTTTATAAAAATAAACAAAGAAATAGGAATAGGCAAATAATTAAAACGCGACTGGTTGTAGTTCTCCGTATTTACATAGAACATACAGTGACTGTTTCTAGAACATTCATGTATATAAGTTTAAAATCTTTATCTTTTAAGAATTACGTATAGTGATAAAATGTCGTTTACCCATCAACTCTCTGGTCAACCTTATAACTTTTTAAGCAAACTCAAAATGGAAATAGCTTCTGATTACTTCATTTACTCACGTAGAACTCAGAGTAAATTTAAAGCGTTAACAGGAATCAAGTGAAGATAGGAAAGTGAATAGTTAGGCTTGGAACACGAAGGTTGGAAAACATACGGTGGAAGAAGGTAAATAATTTTCTGTGTAGGAAATAATTTTCTGTGTAGAACGGGATCACAGTAATGTTCGAAGGTGTGATAGTATCGCGAATATATTGTCCCTAGAGACTAAAGCTTTCTTTGTCAAAAGACCTCTACTAATATCAAAAATTGGATTAGAATTAAGGAAAGAATTCCGTACACTGAATGTTAGGATCACTGCACTCTTGCAGGTGAAAAGCGGACCGTGAGAGTGTCAGAGATAACTTTCCTGATATGGTGCTACAGGAGAACGTTACAACATAAGCGGACAGATAAAACACGAAATATGGACGAATAGTGGAGGAAAGGAGTTCACACGAAATGATTAACAAAGTAAGTGACAAGACGAACTATACGATCAGCGGAAGCAAAAGCTGTTGTACTCCCGGTTCAAAACAGGACGAGCAAGTGACGTTGGTAAAGGTCAGTAGAGCTCTGTGCGTCTGTAAAAAGATCTTTGCCCGAAACATACAAGAACTGCCACAGTCATACCTTAGGAAAAGATATGCCCGAGAACCCGCGAAAAATCGGGTCCTATATAATTTCGCTAAGCGGTTATAAGGCTTCTAGGTATCTCGTCACTCGTGGAACTGTCTGGTGTCGCTGTAGCAAAGAGCAAAAAGAAAGCCGAAGTTGTAAATTCCGATTTTAAGATATCGTTCACGAAGAGAATCGTACAAACATAGCGTCCTTTGACCATAGCACAGGATTCTGTATTGGCGACAGTACGAGGGGCGTTCAATAACGTATTTTCCTGAAACCAGGTTGTTTTCATTCAGTATTCCAATACACCACATTTTTCCCCACTCTTTTAGCTACAAAACTCTGCTTTCCAACATAATTTCCGTTCAATTGGAGGGCCCGTATGCCTGCAAGATACCACTCTGCTGGTCGACGTCGGAACCAATGTCTTGCTGCATGAATAACCACCCTATCATCCACGTACTGTTTCCCGCGGAATTATCCTTCATTGGGCCAGACAGATGAAAGTCGGAACGTGCAATATTCAGGCTGTAGGGTGGCTGAGGAAGGACAGTACATGAAGTTTTGTGAGGTCCTCTCGGGTGCGCAGACGTATGTGAAGCCTTGTGTTGTCAAGAAGAAGGAGAATTTCGTTTGCAGCGTTGTGGCGACGAGTGAGAGTGTCCACACGTTCCATCACCGCGGCCGGAAGCCACACGGGGGATCGGATAGGTTTTCGCGACCTCGTTGCGATGACGACAGACGCCTAGCCCAACGACATACGAGGCTTTGTTTACTGCCGGCTCTCCGCAGATATTCTGCAGTAGCCTATAAATATCTGGGATGCTTTGGATTTCCTCCAAAAGAAACTTGGAACCACCTCCATTAGAGATGATGTTTTGAAAGTTATCTATAACTCCACCATGTATCAGAACTTCATGAAACTACAGGGACTGGAGTGCGAATATTCCACAATGTTCCATAACAAATTATGCATTTTTCCAATGGAGGTGGGCGAAAAAAAAATGACGTGGGTTACATTTTTAACGCCCCTTGTAATAGCCATCTCTGGCGTAAAGAAACAACTGAAGAGTTGAAAACAAAGAAGTCGTCGGCAAGCTCGGATGGAATACCAGTTCGGTTTTACAAAGCGTGACCTGCGGCGTTGGCCCCTTACTTAACTCGCATTTATCGCGAATCTCTCCCCCAGCGTAAATCCCTAAGCGACTGCAGAAAAGCGCCCGTATATGAGAAGAGTAAAAGAACGGACCTGCAAAGTTTCAGATAAGCATCCTTAGGTTTGCTGCAGAGTTCGTAACATATTCTCAGTTCGAATCTATTAAATGTCCTGGAGCGTCTGTGGACTATTCAGCACAGTTTTAGAAAGCATCGCTCGCGCGAAACTAAGATGGCCCGTTCCTCACATGATATACTGCGAATTATGTATGAAGGACAATAGGCAGATTACATATTTCTGGATTTCCGAAAAATAGTGAACACCGTGCCCCAATGCAGACTGTTAACGAAGGTACGAACATGTGGTATTCGTTCCCACACATGTGAGTGCCTCGAAGACTTTTTAGGTAAGTTGTCCTCGAGGGCAAGTATGTATGCATGTACTCGTACGGTCCACATCTTCTCCTAAACTACTGGGTCGATTTCAACCAAAATTGCTACACGTATCATTAACTGTCTTAAAACCGTCGCTGTCGGGGTAGGAACCACCCATCTATCAAACGGGTGGGGGGGGGGGGGACAAGTAATGCACGCCAGGACGCGCGAATAGCCAAATTAAAAAAACCAGCAATTGAGAACGAGAACACTTAATGACTTGGGACAAACTTTACACTTAATTTCAAACAGTTATGAAACTTTTTCTTGCTAACAACCCCCACAAAATTAAGAGAGCAAAAGGGTTTTCTCTTATTACATTTTCACTGGTCATGCAGTACAGCTGCCGCATGAAGCAAGACATTTTCATTCATTACTTCTTCACTACTAACTGTAGTCGCGATACATTTTTCATAGCCGGCCGTTGTGGCCGAGCGATTCTAGGTGCTTCAGACTGGAACCGCGCGACCGCTACGGTCATGGATGTGTGTGATGTCCTTAGGTTAGTTAGGATTAAGTAGTTCTAAGTTCTATGGGACGGATGACCTCAGATGTTAAGTCCCATAGTGCTCAGAGCCATTTGCACATTTTTCATACAGTATTCGCAAACACCACTGAAAGTACCAGCAAAACTACATCATTGTATAACACACAGTTCAAGAGATATGATAGAAGATACCGAGATGCGTGAAAAACTGCGACAACGTGTATGATGTTTTAAAGTATTACTTCTTTACTAATAAACCTTTTCGCAATACGTTTCTCAGAAAGCATCCACATATGCCGCTGAAGATATCTAGTAAAATATTTCCTTGTACGACAAATAGTTCAGGTGATATGAAGTCATAAACACACAGACGTAGAGAAATCTGCTGCATTTTGCCTGACGTTTAATATCCTAATTCGTTACTATTAACTGTACTCACACCACATTTCCCACACAGCTGCCACATATCACTGGATGTACGTGCAAAATTATATCATTGTATAGCACCTAGTTCAGGAGACAGGCTGCCATAAACAATAAGCAATGAAGGAGCTGGGCGCAATTCGCTGGAGATACGGGTGGAATATTCGTACAATTACATAGGAAATATGTGAAGTATATGCAAAATATGTCATGTGCTTACGCGGGTAAAGTCACGGGTAAAAAGCTTATCCTAAATCCATCGAACTATTTAAACCACATTTGGTTCACATGTTAGTTAAAGTCTGGAAAGAAATACTGTTGGAATAAGAACATACCGCGTGACCGCTACGGTCGCAGGTTCGAATCCTGCCTCGGGCATGGATGTGTGTGATGTCCTTAGGTTAGTTAGGTTTAAGTAGTTCTATGTTCTAGGGGACTGATGACCACAGATGTTAAGTCCCATAGTGCTCAGAGCCATTTGAACCATTTGAATAAGAACAACTGGCGTTAGCGTGATGACGTGGAGAGAGAAGGGAGAGGAGGAGGTGGACAGACAGCGAAGGAGAAGAGGAGATGGGCACTGTTGGAGGAGGAGAAGAGAAGATGGAAAGAGAGAGAGGAGAGGAGAAGATGGGTGGTGAAGGGAAAGAGGAAAAGTTTGATATAGTACAAGAAAGATGTAAGGAGAGAGAGGGGGGAGGCGGGAGATGAGGAGAGAGAGTGGGAGGAGGAAATGGACAGAGAAAGGTAAGAGGAGGAGATGGACTAATACAAAACTGGGATAAATGCATAACCGGGCATCGTTGGAGACTCAGCTAGTTTTCTGTATACTTAAATGATGTGGATGCACTCAACGGTTGTTCGCTGGGGTGCATAGGAGGATACAAGATGACTTGCGCTAAATTTATAGTTGGTGTGGTGAATAGGAGATAGCTATAAATGTAAAAATGTGTAATTTAATGTAGATGGGTAGGAGCAACTAATCTGTACTGTCGAATACAGCATCAGCAGGTTGCTGCTTGATACAGTCACGTCGTTTAAATGTCTGGGGGCAACACTGCAAAGCAATATGAAATGAAACGATTATGTGAGGATTGTAGTATGGAAGGCTAATGGTCGACTTCGGTTCATTTAGAGAATTTTAGGAATGTGTAGTTCATCTGGAATGGAGACCGCCTATAGGGCACTAGTGCGACTTACTCTTGAGTACAGCTTGAGTGTTTGGAATCTGTACCAGATCGGATTAAACGAGGATATCGAAGAAATCCAGAGATGGTTTAATTTGTTATCGGTTGGTTCGAACAACACGCAAGTATTGGGTTGATTTGGGGAGGGGGGGGGGGGGAGGAGACCAAACTGCGAGGTCACCGGCCTCATCGGATTAGGGAAGGAAGTCGGCCGTGCCCTTTCAAAGGAACCATCCTGGCAGTTGCCTGAGGCGACTTAGGGAAATCACGGAAAACCTAAATCAGGATGGCCAGACGCGGTATTGAACCGTCGTCCTCCCGAATACGAGTCCAATGTGTTAACCATGGCGCTATCTAGTTCGGTCTGGGAACCGGCATTTGAAGCTGACTGCAGAACGATTCTATTGCCACCAACGTACATTTCACGTAAGGTTCACGAAGAGAAGAGAAATTAGGGCTCATACTGAGTCACACAGACAGTCGTTTTTTTCCTCACTTTACTTGCTAGTGAAAGAGAAAAGGAAATGACTAGCAGGGATCCAGGGCACACTCTACCAAGCACCGTACGGTGGTTTGTGGATTATGTGCTTGTGGATTATGGTACAATTTGAGTATCACGAGACTAATGATTAGACAGTCAGTGTTGGATACAGAGGACGTCATCTTGCGTCCTTTGGTACCTAATTATAACTCCAGTAGAGAGTTTTTCGACATAATTTTCATATTCTCTCCCTAATGGCTGAGAGAGGTGTTCGATTTCTGACACACTGTACATATCTTTACAGACTTTCCTACATTGCTTCCTGAGCAGCACGCCAGAGGGCTCTGCAAACCCATTCTTTAAAGGCAAGAAAGAGATGACATTAATTGTCGCTTCAAAGTCAGCCAAGTGGAGAGCCTCATCAAATGTGCTATGGACCTGGCTGCGATGTTTACCCAGCAGGCATCTTCTGTCAAGCATGAAGTTGCTTGCGTCTAGTGTTTGCTTGCCAGACAGGAATGTCATGGCCAACGTCGACTTCCACGCCACAAAGTTTATTCGACTCCCTGTATGTTAAGAAGACAGTAACGAAATTCGTACTCTCTTGTATTAATCATGCGATCTCTAGATACTACACAAAACCCTTAAGGAAAACAAACTGGCAAGTCCTTACGTTACACGTTTCAAGAGAAATATCTCGTCTCAGTACTTCTGCAGTACCGTAATAAACATAGTATTTCCAGCTTCAAACTTTTGGTGTAAAAGTTTTAATAAAATGCCAACTAGAAGTTATACTTATCATGGCGTGTAAATCAAAAACTCCATAAACCATCCCGAATCATCATGTTGCAAATTATACACTATTCGTCAATGTACAGTCGCTTCATAGTCACATCCTTGCAGCTTCAGCTGAATACAGATAAACATTCAGAGCAACCTGCGAGAAGTTTAAGGGAATTTATAGAGAGAGTTATAGGCTAATTGATGCTGTTTGTTTCTGCAAAATAAAAATTCTTAATTTTCTTGCCCATACTTGTTTCAGCATTAATGAGTCATCATAAGGCGGTCCCTATTTTTATTACAAGTATTTATAGCTAATGTTCTACAAAGCGAACAGACTACAGTACTTACAAAGCAAGAACTAAAAATAAGGACCAAATGTTGACACGGATGTAACGATACTCGTCTGCATTAAGTAACTAAGAGGAATTTTTGTGTCTGCACACACATATGGGTCTAATGTCTAGTAATAAGGACATAAGGATATAATAAGTCTGAACTTTTCCTGCATTCTGTCACCATTACAATTCACTACTCTCCACATAAAAGCTAGGTGCTGTACAATGATATAATTTTGCACGAACATCCAGTGATACGTGGCAACTGTGTGGGAAGTATAGTTAGTAGTAACGAATTAAGAAATTAAACGTCATGCAAATGCGGCAGATTTCCCTGCATCTCTGTGTTTATGACGCCATAAGACCTAAAGTATTTGTCGTACAAGGAAATATTTTTCTAGGTATCTTCAGCGGCATATGTGGATGCTTTCTGCGAAATGTATTGCGAAAAGGGTTATTAGTAAAGAAGGAATAAACTAAAACATCATACACGCTGTCACAATTTTTCACGCATCTCGGTATCTGCTTTCATATCTCCTGAACTGGGTGTCATACAATGATATAGTTTTGCTGGTACGTTCAGTGATGTATGTGAATACTGTATGAAAAATGTTCAAATGGCCGTAAGCACTTTGGGACTTAACATCTGAGGTCATCAGTCCCCTAGAACTTAGAACTACTTAAACCTAACTAACCTAAGGACATCACACACATCCATGCCCGAGGCAGGATTCGAACCTGCGACCGTAGCGGTCGCGCCGTTCCAGACTGAAACGCCTAGAACCGCTGGGCCACACTGGCCGGCGCGTAGTTGTTAGATCGGTTACTGCTGCTACAGTGACATTTTATCAAGATTTACGTGAGTTTGAACGTTGTGTGACAGTCTGCGCACGAATGATGGGACACAGCATCTCCGAGGTAGCGATGAAGTGTAGATTTTCCCGTACGACTATTCACGAGTGTACCGCGAATATCAGGAATCTGGTAAAACATCAAATCTCCGACATCGCTGAAGCCGGAAAAAGATCCCGCAAGAACGGGACCAACGACGACTAAAGAGAATCTTTCAACTTGATAGAAGTGCATCGCTTCTGCAAATTTGCTGCAGATTTCAATTCTGGACCATCAACAAGTGTCAGCGAGTGAATCATTCAACGAAACATCATCGATATTCGCGTACCCTTGATGATTGCACGACACAAAGCTTTACGCCTGGCCTGGGTCCGTCAACAACGACACTGGACTGCTGATGTCTGCTAACATTTTGCCTGGTCGGACAAATCTCATTTAAAATTGTATCAAGCAGATGGACGTGTAAGGATATGGAGACAACCTCATGAATCCATGGAGCCTGAAGGTCAGCATGGGATTGTTCACTTGGTGGAGGCTCTGTAATGGTGTGGGGGATGTGCAGTTCGAGAGATATGAAACCACTGATAGTCTAGATACGTCTCTGAGAGGTGACACGCACATAAGCATCCTGTCTGATCTCCTGCATCAATGTCCAATGTGCATTCCGACGAACTTCGGCAGTTCCAGCAGGACAATGTGGCACCCCGCACGTCCAGAATTGCAACAGAGTGGCTCCAGGAACACTCTTCTGAGTTTAAACACTTCCGCTGGCCACCAAACTCCCCAAACGTGAACATTATTGAGTATATCTGGGGCGCCTTGCGACATGCTGCTCAGAAATCTCCATCGCATCCCCCCCCCCCCCACCACCATACCCTTCCGGATTTATGGACAGGCCTGCAGGATTCATGGAGTCATGGTGTGAATTACCTCCTGCACTGCTTCAGACATTAGTCGAGTCCATGCCACGTCGTGTTGCGGCACATCCGCGTCCTCCTGGAGGGCTGGAGGCCTACACGGTATTAGGCAGGTGTACCGGTTTCTTTGGCTCTTCATTGTATGCTATTTCACTAGTTTTGCAAACACAACAATATCGGTATAAATCTTCAGTATCCACGAAGCTTAAAATTGGCGATGCTCATTGATGCCCATGTTATGATAAATTAAGGTTTACTCAGGGAAAAAATAGTCATAGCATTTCGGGTGAACTATTGCTTTATGGATTCATAAGGATTATTCTTTAACCGAAATGTCAAATTAATAGCTGTGGTCGTGTAGCCTATATCATCATGCTGCTTCCAAGACATTTTTTACACAATGATATACGCAAATTGAATAAATATTCATATATTTAGGTGGCCTAGAGCTGAGTAACGACTTATTATAGCAAATAAATGTAGAAGATTTCACAGTATGTGGTATCATGTGTTAGCAAAAAAAGTAAAGAGTACACATTCTCTGATCTCAAAAACATATTCTAGAAATGCCACCAAATTATCGATGATAATTGCTTTAACATGGTCAATGAACTACAAAATGCTTTCAGGACCACTGCACATTGCCAAAAAAATAACTTATCGTGTGTGGGTTTCTCGGAGATAAGTAGAATTACAGCGTCAGTACGCTTACGTAATCAGAAAATGATAGAATTCGAAAGATAATTGAGTATAAGCTCATAAAGCACATACTAAAAGATACCTGCAATGTAGTTTTATTTTTAAGTAAGGTAATTTCACGTTGAAGATTACGTAATTGTTTGACTATAACAATCCTTTTTAGGATAATATGCTTCATTTCTCAACATCGGCATGGAATAAGTAACTTTAACTATTAAGGCCGTTAGAAAATAGATTCCCGAGGTGAGAAGCTGCAAATTCTTTACCCAAAGATCTTGGTAAAATGTTTGCACTCTTATAGTACATTTGCTTATAAGTTGTTAATCCGATTATTCTTAGTAAATTACGAAAATACTCTAACGTAAAATGTTTGATAGGACATAATTCGTGCTGCAATTATTATTAGTACTTGGTTAAGTGCATTAATTATCAACGCAATATTTTTTCCTCAGAGTCGCAAATCCAGGACAGTGCTCTAGCGTTGGTAAATGCTGGTAACCAAAAATTCATTTACTATTGTTTCTTTGGTCGGCAGGTGTTGCTTAAGATTTCCAGATCTCCTGGCTGTTCGTCTGTGTCATATGCAAGACCTACCTCTCGGTTCTACCTTACATCTTGAGTTTGTAAAATTGACGTGCTCGTCAAATCTAACTGCCTTCTCTAATTTTCGAAATATACATATCTTTTTCCTATTTTGTTGTTTCCTTACAGCCCAACGAAGTTGTAAACATTACTTTTCTTGCCAAGCTTTAGTATTTCATTCGTCCGATACCGTTCCAAAAGGTGCTGCAAATCCGATGTGACAGTGTGGGGAATAAACAACACGGAAGATTAAGCTTCATCTTATCATGAACGAAAAGTTCGTTACAGACTGATCACAAGTTCGTATTGGCCAAGGAGAACAACCTGCATGATTTTTAAGAAACCTGCCCCGACAGTCACGCAATGTTAAACAGGGAATGTTTGGAAAATTGATATCGGTATTGTTTCATAACTCTTTCTACCTTTCTCGGGACGGAAATCGATAGTTGTGATATATATTTACGGACAAAAAACTTTAGATCATTTATTGAAGGGCCAGATTGGTATTCCACCGCTGTCTGGGGCGTCTCCAGATACATCTTTACTGGTCATCGGGGCTCAGTTCGATGCGGGACTCATCACTGAAGACAATTCTGTTCCAGGCAATGAGATTCATGGCCGAAGACATCTCTTGAGACGCCCCGACCACCAATGGGATATCAACCTGACTGACATCCACAGCACGACTCGAGAACCAGGAGTGATGGTCTGGGATGCCATTACCTTTCATAGTAGCATTCATTTTGTTGTCATCTGTAATACCACTACAGCAAAGCGGTACGTCGACGATGTTCTGCGCCTCGTTTTGCTGCCCTTCGTGGCAAGCCATCACGGGCTTACATTTCAGCAACATAACGCCCGCCAACACATCACCAGATCTTCTATTGCTGGTCTCGGTGCCTGTCAAGCCCTACCTTGGCCAGCAAGTTCTCTAGATCTCTCGCCAATTGAGACCGTTTGGAGCATTCTGGGCAGGATCCCTCTAACCAGCTCGGCATTTTGCCAGTAACGCACCGAATGGACAGAATTCGGCACGATATCCCTCGAGAGAACATCCAGGAATTTTATCAATCCACGTCAAGCCGAATAACTGCTTACATAAGAGCCGGAGGTAGGCCAACGTGCTATTGACTTGCTTAATTTGTGAAGCACGTTCTCTGCAATAAATTAGCCAGTTTCTCTGAAACTATAATCATTTGTTTGTCTGTACACGTTTCCGTGCAATTCGGATAATTTGTTCGTGGTGCGTAGTTCCTTTCTCTCTTTTTTTTCCTTAGGTTATCTCAATACATGTTAAATTGGAATCGCGAAATCTTACTTTTGCCAAAATGAAACGCAAAATAAATCATGTCATTTATATAAATGAAAGTTACCGAAAATTCTATTTAGAAAAAGATAGCGTATTATAATAAGGGAATAAGGTACATTCTTTATTCATCCTCTTATTCCTTGTCCTAGCTGTCCCCAATAAAAATACTGCATCGTAACGTAAATCTTCACAAATAATTAGTAGTAAATGCCAAGACTAATAAAATAATATGATCAGTGCTTCTCACGAGAATATAGTACTTTATTGTGTGCAATCTCCGTACACAAAATGGAGACAATCGAGTGGAACGATAGTCGGTGTCTTACTAGGAGAATTTCTCAAGGCAGAATGAAGATTCGTTTCATCTTCTCCTATAAAATCGAAGTCAACAGCTAGAGTGTATGCGATGCCACGTGTTTAAATTATCAGTGCTGCATCTCTTGTGTAGCAAGTACACACTGCTTGACCAGAGACATAATTTTCTTGCTCTTAAATTATTGTATTTTATATATTATTTAATTGTGACGTTAGTACGTGGATTTGAACCTAGCTTTTCCACCAGGTCCAGTGCCCCAGTCCCTGCACCGCGTTCCTGACGGTGCGGCGGTCCCCACTCATGTTGAGTGCACCTACTAATAACCTGAAATGATTTTAAAAAACGTGACAGTGAATCGGTCTGCTCAATGAGTGAGTGTGGTGACAATATGAAATAGATTCCCGACGGTACTAGCAAGCGAAGGACGCAACTTCATTTGTACCCCATACCTCACATGTAGTTCGAAACCGAACGTATAAACAGAACATACATGATAGTGACAGATTTAAGATACTTACACGTTCCTAGGCTGAACGTGAATCCTCGACTTTCGCTTTAGGAGACAGGACGCTATCCAGAGGCATGTTTAGCTATCAATATGACACATCTTTGTTTTTGAGCAGGTCAGTTGCACGTTCAAAGACAAAATTCTTTACCAAACAATCAGAACAAAAACAATAGCCCACGTGCAGCAGAAAGGTTTCTGTTGGAGAGGAAAGTTGCTGTGAACAGTTATTCACACTGTAGCATAAAACATCAAAAGAAGGCAGAGCTGAACTCCTTATTGTCTGCTTTTAAGGAGAATGGTTGCTCTGGAAAGGTAGGACGCGCATCATGTCCAAGAAGAAAGATTACAGGCTTGAAGAACAACAGAAGCCTACTTGGAAAATTTTCCTCCCTTTTATAAGCAAGATTACCGGTTTCATTCGTAAACTTTTTGTCATATCATAACGTTAAAGCGATTTTTAAGCCGACCAGGATAAAGTTCATTAAATGTATAAAACATGTACGTCATGCATTCGCGACAGGTGTTATGTATGAAATTTCGCTCTGTTGCGTGCAGCTACTGGAACCAGGAAAAGCACTGTCAATTCCTATTTGGCCGCACACAAGAGGAAACGTTGCACGGCAGAAGCCGATAAATTGACTGTAGCCGAAAATAGTGTAAAATGTGAAGATCATGAATTAAAATTTCATGATGCTAGTTTTCAGTCAAGAAAAGAAATTGTCAAGGACTCTTGTATAGAGAGGTGACAGAAATACATAAATACAATAATAATTGTAGCAGAATGTAAAATAAAATAAGAATACCGACTATGCGAAACGAGAGTTATTCTGATGATCGATTAGTTGCAACTCAGTCTTATCTCTATTAATTGTGGCTCTAGTACTTGTTGCTGGGCAATTTCCAAGTATAGACTATTCTTCATCACTGGGAAGTTCAGCAGTTACTTTTGAGTCTGGTCTTCATCATTCTTGCATACCAGTTTTACGTTGTGTTTATAAGACTGTCGTTTTTGCAATCTTACTCTGTTACTTTAGTAAATGAGTTATTTGAATAGTTCGACAGGAATAATAGATTATGTGCAAAAACGTACGATGGAAATTATTCTTCCATATTTCAGCAGTTCTGTAGTTATTGTATTTGTTCTACATTTGTTTTAATGTTCTTAAGAATTTTTTGAGCTGTTTTATCATAATGACGGAAACTGCGTGAAAAGGATCCACATCTTCTTCTGTCAGGTTATTCTGTTCTGTCTTGTGACATAGGTCTTCCGCCATGAAATTCTTTATTGCGGTCAGATTATTGACAGTAAAAGTTCATTGAAAGTTAATGAAGGTTTATGAGGCAGCTGCTCGATCATTGTGAACAGTTAAGAAATTAGTAACTGAGTTCAAAAGTGATAGTAATCCTCTCCAAGCTGAACAACCGTGCGGTTGTCGAAAACCGTCTTGAAAACAACGCAACTTACTTCGAGTGCTGACTAAATGAGTATGATACGATGCCATAAATATTATCGCCATTTTGGGATGCACAAAGAACACTCCGTACCCATAACATTACTCCTTTGGATGTGTGAATAAGTATTCATGCACGGCCTGATATACCTCTTTATCAAAACTGAACTTCTGGCCATCCATAGCTTCTTTTAATGGATCAAACGTATAAAAATAACTCGTGAAAGGCTATGCTGGATACGGAAGACACACAAACTTCAGCTAGTTGATTGTCGGAACTGTTACACTAGTCGTATGGTACCGATCGTTTTCATCTTACTACAAAACACGGCCGGCCGGTGTGGCCGAGCGGTTCTGGGCGCTTCAGTCTGGAACCGCGCGACCGCTACGGTCGCAGGTTCGAATCCTGCCTCGGGCATGGATGTGTGTGACGTCCTTAGGTTATTTAGGTTTAAGTAGTTCTAAGTTCTAGGGGACTGATGACCTCAGATGTTAAGTCCCATAGTGCTCAGAGCCATTTGAACCATCTTATTCTGGTTTCGAGCGGCTCCGAGCGCTTGAAGTCAAATGTGTCCGTTGTTAGCTAAAAACGTTTTCTTCAGCTTTTCTTTTGTTGTCTTCTGTAGCCTTCCTCATTCTAAATAGCAATTTCCTTATAAAAACACAGCAGGAGAGAAGTAAATCAAACAGTTACACTCTGAAAATAAATAAAAAGCTCCATTTTCGTAACAGAATTCTGGGAGACTACTGTCTGTTTCTGAATGAGATTTCTTACATGGCTTCCACTGAAACGCTGCTAGCAAAGCTTTATGGGACTCTTCTTCCTCATCCACTGTGCGGGCCAGATATCGCACCTTCCGACTTCCATCTGTTTGGTCCAATGAAGGATGCACTCCACGGGAAGCAGTACGTGGATGGTGGGGAGGTTATTCATGCAGCAAGACAATCTCCGACATCGACCTGTAGAGTGAGCACAACATCCTGGCAGATTAAAACTGTGTTCCGGACCGAGACTCGAACTCGGTTCGCAGGAGAGCTTCTGTAAAGTTTGGAAGGTAGGAGACGAGGTACTGGCAGAAGTAAGGCTGTGAGGACGGGGCGTGAGTCGTGCTTGCGTAGCTCAGTTGATGCCGGCACGGTAACTCAGCGTGTTCGGTCAGAGGGTTAGCTGCCCTTTGTAATAAAAAAAACTGAGTTAATGGATCAAACAACGAACTGAAACGGGCGTCTTGCGACGTTAGCACCGAGCAGATGAAACGAACGAAAACGAACAAAAAGAGATTAAAAAAAAGTTGGTAGAGCACTTGCCCGAAAGGCAAAGGTCCCGAGTTCGAGTCTCGGTCTGGCACACAGTTTTAATCTGCCAGGAAGTTTAATATTAACGCACACTCCGCTGCAGAGTGAAAATCTCATTCTGGAACCAACCTGCTTTCAGAAAAAAATGTGTTCCATGATTTACTGAACGCACCCCGTACTTCCAAGGGAAGTGTGTGATCTCGAACGCTCAGAACCGCTCCAAAAAACTGGGATGATCCATTTTTGTATGCAAAACAACGCGTCTTATCACGAGACATATTTTAATGATCACCTATTGAAAGTCTAATACAGAAACTTTGGTTAGACGAAAAAACAAAACATCGATATACACTCCTGGAAATTGAAATAAGAACACCGTGAATTCATTGTCCCAGGAAGGGGAAACTTTATTGACACATTCCTGGGGTCAGATACATCACATGATCACACTGACAGAACCACAGGCACATAGACACAGGCAACAGAGCATGCACAATGTCGGCACTAGTACAGTGTATATCCACCTTTCGCAGCAATGCAGGCTGCTATTCTCCCATGGAGACGATCGTAGAGATGCTGGATGTAGTCCTGTGGAACGGCTTGCCATGCCATTTCCACCTGGCGCCTCAGTTGGACCAGCGTTCGTGCTGGACGTGGAGACCGCGTGAGACGACGCTTCATCCAGTCCCAAACATGCTCAATGGGGGACAGATTCGGAGATCTTGCTGGCCAGGGTAGTTGACTTACACCTTCTAGAGCACATTGGGTGGCACGGGATACATGCGGACGTTCATTGTCCTGTTGGAACAGCAAGTTCCCTTGCCGGTCTAGGAATGGTAGAACGATGGGTTCGATGACGGTTTGGATGAACCGTGCACTATTCAGTGTCCCCTCGACGATCACCAGTGGTGTACGGCCAGTGTAGGAGATCGCTCCCCACACCATGATGCCGGGTGTTGGCCCTGTGTGCCTCGGTCGTATGCAGTCCTGATTGTGGCGCTCACCTGCACGGCGCCAAACACGCATACGACCATCATTGGCACCAAGGCAGAAGCGACTCTCATCGCTGAAGACGACACGTCTCCATTCGTTCCTCCATTCACGCCTGTCGCGACACCACTGGAGGCGGGCTGCACGATGTTGGGGCGTGAGCGGAAGACGGCCTATCGGTGTGCGGGACCGTAGCCCAGCTTCATGGAGACGGTTGCGAATGGTCCTCGCCGATACCCCAGGAGCAACAGTGTCCCTAATTTGCTGGGAAGTGGCGGTGCGGTCCCCTACGGCACTGCGTAGGATCCTACGGTCTTGGCGTGCATCCGTGCGTCGCTGCGGTCCGGTCCCAGGTCGACGGGCACGTGCACCTTCCGCCGACCACTGGCGACAACATCGATGTACTGTGGAGACCTCACGCCCCACGTGTTGAGCAATTCGGCGGTACGTCCACCCGGCCTCCCGCATGCCCACTATACGCCCTCGCTCAAAGTCCGTCAACTGCACATACGGTTCACGTCCACGCTGTCGCGGCATGCTACCAGTGTTAAAGACTGCGATGGAGCTCCGTATGCCACGGCAAACTGGCTGACACTGACGGCGGCGGTGCACAAATGCTGCGCAGCTAGCGCCATTCGACGGCAAACACCGCGGTTCCTGGTGTGTCCGCTGTGCCGCGCGTGTGATCATTGCTTGTGCAGCCCTCTCGCAGTGTCCGGAGCAAGTATGGTGGGTCTGACACACCGGTGTCAATGTGTTCTTTTTTCCATTTCCAGGAGTGTAATAGAACCAAACATACAGATGTTTCACCATCGTGATTTACTGGTATACTTCTCTTATTCTATGCACATTTTCGTGCTGTTGTAGTTTTAAGGCTGCAATCCGCTAATATTTCTCAGCGCCGTACCTATGGATGAAGACCGTGGAAATAAAATTAGAATGATAACAGTTAGCACAAACGTTTATAAGACAACCATTCTCGCCACATTCCGTCCTCGTTTCCTACGGATGAGCCTTCGGGCAATGGAAGGTCTTAGAACGACGTGGCAGTTCTTGAAATCAAGTCCGAAATGGTGACACACTGGCAACATCTTCCATTCTAGTAAAAAAACTTATAAGGAAAGAAAGGGAATGGCTTTGACTCCTCTTCGCCGCTGACTCCCACATGCATCACGTCTCCTTTTTTGCCTTTTAAACTTACAAGAATTACCTTTGACCTTAAGCACTCGGAACCGCTGGAAACCTTCCTTAGTATGGTCTGTGTCATTTGCGTGGAAAACTCCGCACTTGTCTGCTAGCACATCAGATGATGGCATTTAGTAACTGCACTAACAAGTACTCGAGTTGCTTGAATGGTACAGCTGCATGAAGAATGTGCTCCTGGAGTGTTCGCATGTGAGTTACTGTGTAAACTATGTACAGTTATACCATGAATAGAATTAATCCTACGAATGTAGTCCAAATATTGGGAACAAAGTTGCGAAGTGCTGAATATAGAAATGAAATCAGGTTCGAGGATAGAGAGTTTGTGGACATATTACGTAACAAAATAATTCAAGACTATAAGTAGGATGACTGATAAATACATGGCGTTACGCTGGACAGAAAAATTGATACTGAAGGACAGGTAGAACCTAAACCTGGAGGTGGCTGTTCAAGCAGTACACGGCGATAGCCTCAACAGCAACAAGAGCAGCCAGCCAAAGTAAGCACCAACTACACACATCAAAAAATGTTTTGCATCGCCTCAATTCCAGGAGTTCCGGAACCTGTACGAAAAACTGGAGTAGAGACCAACATAAACATCATTTACCCCTTTTCATTGTTCATGGAAACCATACATTGCATGTTGTACCACTATACAGCGAGACCTTCAAAGGTGGTGGCCCAGATTGCTGTACACGCCGGTACTTCTAACACCCAGTAGCACGTCCCATTGCACTGATGCATGCCTGTATTCGTCGTAGCGTATTATTCACTAGTTCATCAAGCCACTGTTGGTCCAGATTGTCCCACTCCTCAACGGCGATTCGGCGTAGATCCCTCAGAGTGTTTGGTGCGTCACGTCATAAATAAACAGACCTTTTCCATCTATCCCAGGCATATTCGATAGGGTTCATGTCTGGAGAACATGCAGGCCGCTCTAGTCGAGCGGTGTCGTTATGCTGAAGGGAGGCGTTTACAAGATGTGCGCTATCGGGGCGTGAATTGTCGTCCATGAAAACGAATGCCTCGCCAATATGCTGCCGATGTTGTTGCACTATCGGTCGGAGGATGGCATTCACTTATCGTACAGCTGTTACGGAGCCTTCCATGACCACCAGCGGCGTAAGTTGGTCCCGCATAATGCCACTCCAAAACAGCAGGGAACTTCCACCTTGCTGCACTCGCTGCACTGTGTGTCTAAGGCATTCAGCCTGTCCGTGTTGCCTCCAAACACGTCTCCAACGATTGACCGGTTGAAGGTATATACGTCACTCATCAGTGAAAAGAAAGTGATGCCAATCCTCAGCTGTCCATTCGGCATGTTGCTGGGCCTATTGCGCACAGTTTCAGTCGTAACACGACGTCCTGTGGCTGTACGAAAAGTGTTATTCAACATGGTGGCGTTGCTGTAAGGGTTCCTCCGAGCCATAATCCGTAGGTAGCGATCATCCAATGCAGCAGTACCCCTTGGGCGGCCTGAGCGAGGCATGTCATCGACGGTTCCTATCTCTCTGTATCTCCTCCATGTCCGAACAATACAGCTTTGTCTCACTCCAAGACGCCTGGACATTTTCCTTAGAGCCCTTCCTGGCACAAAGTAACATTGCAGACGCGATCGAACCGCGCTATTGACCATCTAGGCATGACAACACGAGCCGTGTACCTCCTTCCTGGTGGAATGACTGGAAATGATCGGCTGTCGGCCCCCCTCCGTGTAATAGTCGCTGCTCACCCGACAGTTGTTTACATCTTTGGGCGGGTTTAGTGACATCTCTGAGCAGTCAAAGGGAGTGTGCCTGTGATACAATATCCGAAGTCAACGTCTATCTTCAGGAGTTCTGGGAACAGGGTTGGTGCAAAACTTTTTTTGATGTGTGTATCTTCACCAAATAGGTCGAGGCCCAGTGTATTAGAAGATTTGACGAGAGCTTATGAGAGAACATTTACGAAGACTATTACAATCTGGCTTCAATTCCTATAACAAAGTAATGAGGAGCTATACGTGAATTAAAAGTAAATCAAATTGCAAGTTAACTATAAATTATGTGTCTAGCAAAAAGGGAAGAGTAGTTCGTTTCAAAGAAAACGGACTGCTGTAATTACAAACTATAAAAATGGATGCAATATCGCAATTTGATAGAGTAAGGTCGTATCGATCGACAGTTCATGATTGACATCGACAAATGTGGGCACTAGAAGCATCTAAAATGGTTGGGTTGTAGAATTTCAAAGCATAGACTTCTTTTATTTACAGTCTTAAGGCTGAATATGGCATTTCATCGAGGCATATTACTAAACTTGTCACGCATAAGGATAGGGAAGACGTTACTGCTGTACGTCAGAAAGCACACCAGTTTGTGGAGGAAGTGCAGATGTTTATGACAGAGCCGGGCGTGGAGAAAGGAAGTGACGGAACAGTGGCCAGAACAAATTCTAGGATGAAATGTCTTCATCACCACAGAGGAGAGAAAGCAACAGCTAGTGTGTTGCAGTCTGTACATAGTTCTACCCACAGCTTCACAACTGATGCGGTTTCATCGATGGCAGGCAAACTAGCTAACAAGTTGTACATCTGTTTTCAAGAGGCACAAGGTATTTTCGACCTAGATACTTCAAAGAAACTTGAAACAACCTGCCCACGAAACATAGATTTGATGTCAAGCAAAAGTGGAAAAATGTCAAAAGAACACATGAAACGTTTTCTATCTTCAGTCATATGGTTCAGATAGCTCTAAGCGCTATAGGACTTAGCATCTGAGGTCATTAGTCCCCTAGACTTACAACTAGTTAACCCTAACTAACTTAAGGACATCACACTCACATCCATGCCCGAGGCAGGATTCGAACCTGTGACCGTAGCAGCAGCGAGGTTCCAGACTGAAGCGCCTAGAACCGCTCGGTCACAGCGGCCGGCTATCTTCAGTCCTTGGCGAACATGTAACAAGTGAAAATAGCCTATTGCTGTGTGATACCTGCTCACGTCGTATCCGTGTACATGCAAATGTTCCAAACAAAAATGTTATGCTCGAGATATTGCTCCGAAAACGACAAAATATTGCCAACCCCTAGATGTTTACTTTTTTCGGCAACATAAGCTCTATATCAGAAGTATTGCAGATTTTGTAAGACTACAACGTCCCAAACCACAAGTGAAGCTACATAACCGTCCTTTTGCCATCAATCTTCATTCTGCAATTTGCAATCAGTTTGCCGAAGATTGACCAAAATATACGCCTATGTTGCAATATGCATGGCGAAAGGCGGGGTGTGACATTGACATACGCATATCATCATTTGAAATGGTAATTAGTGTGGCTTTTCGTATTGGACTGCTTGAATGGGAAAGTGATGACTCTGAGCATTATGGGACTTAACATCTGAGGTCTTCAGTCCCCTAGAACTTAGAACTACTTAAACCTAGCTAACCTAAGAACATCACACACATCCATGCCCGAGGCGGGATTCGAACCTGCGACCGTAGCGGTCGCTCGGTTCCAGACTGTAGCTCCTAGAACCGCTCGGCCACACTGGCCGGCAATGGGAAAGAGCTTTTGAAAGTGAAAACATAGCATTAATGAGGTATGCATATTCTTCTCTTCCACATTGTTTCAACCACTTCGTCGAAATTCCGCATCTGCACTATGAAGACTAATACACGCACTGTCAGGTGCGTAGCATATGTGTGTTTTGCGCTATTATAATTAATTTAAGCAGAGGGTTTCTGGAAATGTTGATTGAAAATGTAATGATACACTACGTCAATGAATTACGTATAATTTCCCTCCTACGGTATTGCTATCTTGTTACTTTGTTTCTTCCTACTACAATGTTACTTGTCGTAGACCGCTGTTTTTTTATTATGCTTTGGAGCGGCTCCGAGCGTTCGAAGTCAAAGGAGTCCCTTGTTAGCTATAAAAGTTTTCGTCTTTCTGTTCGCTTAATGTTATTGCTTCTTTTTAGAATTCAGTCATCCATTTGTCGTTTCCTTTGGTAAGTAATACAAGCGAATGTAAATGAGAAGCTTTTGTTGATTTGGAACTCGAAATGTAGGCACTCGTGAGCAGAAAAGCGCCAATCATGGTTCGCAGTACGCTCCGGCTAAGCGCCTCCCACTCAGAACGCGTACTCGTACACAACGTATAAGTAGCCAGCTAGCGGACATCGCTGCGACAGACGGTCCTCGCCTCGCCTCGCGTCGCCATGGTGGACGCAGCCGCCTCCCTCCTGCTGCTGCTGGTCGTCTGTCAGGCGGTGACGGCTCTGCCGGCGCCCACTGCAGAGCACGGGCAACCTCACCGTCCGGGTGGGTACTCACTGACACTCACACGCGCCCGTTACCTTTCAGCAAATGCACCGTTGCGTGCTGTCAGCAGGCGTAAGAGCGAAGTAATACCCAGAAGTAGATATGTACGAGTGCTAAGCGTTTTCACCGGCCGGGTTGGCCGAGCGGTTCTAGGCGCTACAGTCTGGAACCGCGCGACCGCTACGGTCGCAGGTTAGAATCCTACCTCGGGCATGGACGTGTGTGATGTCCTTAGGTTAGTTAGGTTTAAGTAGATCTAAGTTCTAGGGGACTGCTTACCTCAGATGTTAAGTCCCATAGTGCTCAGAGCCAAAGCCAAAGCTAAGCGTTTTCCCGGAAAGGCGGCAGCGCGTTTTCAAACCCGTTGAGAAGCAGCGAACTCAGAGGGCTTCCTTTCTCGTTTACACTTCCTCATCCGGAGAAATTACGGTATTAATTGTCTTGTATACACTTTGTTTGGGTAGGCCGTGTTTCCGCATTTGTATGCTGCAAGGTACTGAACGGTGTTTCGGGGATCAGTATTATTTTATGCCCACCCTGTTCCTATCAGCAACGGTCCGGTGCTGAACGTATATACCCATAGATTCGCATCGGCGTCAGGTGAAATTTCTTTAAATTTACCACAATGGTCATTATACAATATGTCTGCAAACAATATTTCCTGCAGTTTAGAAAGAGTTTCCAAGAAATTTTATTTCTTTAATTCTTCTCTGTCTTAATCCAACGTGGGAAGAGCAAAAGCTTGATGAGAAATACTCATTAATGAACCGGACGTAGGTTTCCTAAGTGACTACTCGTATGGAAGAATTGTTCTTTCATAAGAATCTTGCACTCAATCTCAATCTGGCATGTATCTATCCTACAACAAGATATATGTACTCATTCCCCCTTATATAATTGCAAATGAAAGAGACTACTTATTTTCCGTATATGATTATAAGAAAACATTAAGACGATTTCTTAGAGCAATTGTCCGTTAATTGCTTCAACTTACGATTTCGTTAGAATAATCATTTAAAGAACAGTCTATGTAATTTATTAATTACTAAAACATGTACAGGTTACATTTCATTCTGGAATTTTTTCCTTCTACGAATTCCATTTTCATACACATTACATGCTTACGAAATAATCTCATCCTCGGTGATTTTTTCCTCCGGACTGTCTTTCCTTTTAATAAAATTTCTTTTTTTTCAGTGATTCTAATTCCAATCACGCTTCTCATTTTTAATGGTATCTGTTTAATGATGTAAAGTTCTAGGGCCACATTACAAAACATGTTATCGTTTGCTTGATTCTTCCACTTTAAACTAGTATCTTAGGATAACTGTCCTTTATCTGCATATCTAACACATCGTCCTCGATGTCAAGTGTGAGTTTTATACCAATAGACGTATGTCTGCTCGGTCACTCACAATATTCAGCGTGTATGATCGTTACACAAGGATTTCTAAATCGACTTCCACAGTGGAAGCACGTCATATTGGAGCCTGTTTCTCCGATATTTATTCAAAAGCCAAAGTAGTCCCATATTCAAGGAATAAATCAAGCGTCGCCGTTCTACGCAAAGTCCTAGTGGTTAAGACTTGACGCCGTTGCCTTTCTATGACATGTTATGAGGTTTAGAACGTGCCTCTGTCTCGTGTGTATGACTGTGAAGGGTGCTTGTACGGTACAGCGTCGGTTTTTGTTACTGTTGATGAAAGGAAGGAGGAGAGTGAAGCCCGGTGCCAATATATAGCCTATTCCTCTCGAAGAGCACCCAAGGGGGCTACAGAACTTAATGTCGCCATCCTACGGAAGGGCACTATAGTCAGTGTTGAATGCTCTTTCTCCATGAGACACTGCGGAGATGTTTGGAATTTAATCTAACACTGGCTTAACGATTGGCGATTAGGTACTTTCCGCCACCATCTCTCTTCCCCTTGCCGGACAAGTACTATCAATGAAAATTTTTCGCCATCAAGATTCGAACTGGCGTAGCCCTAGTCGAGGGCCACGGCATAAGAGTGGGACGGCGACCTTGGCTAGGGAGGCGGGCTGTTATTAGCAGTTCTACGTTGACAGGGTGTAGAGTAAGTGTCGTAACAGAGACATACGTATACAATCTCACCACTGTCACTGGACCTAACATGGTATAAAGGTTGATTTGGCAAATTCCTGTCAACGCAAACAAGAATGTGATACAGTTTTCTTCAATCTAAATAACGCTTTTTTGTACACGGAAGTTATACCTTTTCTTTGAGAAGCCGTTCACTTCGGCGGCGTTAAGTTGTCCCGATTCGCCTCCAAGTTGGGCGAGATGACAACCTTGTCCCCCGCCCCCCGTCTGTGTTGCTTTTGCGTGCAAATCACAGTACAACAAATCTTAAATGAATATATTTTATTTTGTAATTAGCGAACAAGAGCAAACTTAGGTGGGAATCTGCCTTATATTTTAGCCGAGGACGAGAAGAGCTTAAAAAATATTGTGACGTGTCAGGACTCTGGTCTCAGCTTTTATACTGGAGATATTAGTGTGTATCAGAATAGCTAGTTCATCCCATTTACGTTTTTATCTCTTTATTTGCAGTACCGAAATGGTTCAAATGGCTCTGAGCACTATGGGACTTAACATCTGAGGTCATCAGTCTCCTAAAACTTAGAACTACTTAAACCTAACTAACCTACGGACATTGCACACATCCATGCCCGAGGCAGGATTCGAACCTGCGACCTTAGCACTCGCGTAGTTCCACACTGAAGCGCCTAGAACCTCTCGGCCACCGGCCACTGCGGACGGCTGCAGTACCCACTTTAATAATTCTGTGACCTCTATCCACACTCATCTCACTATATTGTAGTATGGGCGTTTATAGCCCTGCGCTCTCACTACGGAATCATCATCATCATCTTTTAAGAAATACGGCTATTTAATCCACCACATTTAACTAGCGACATGTGGCCAGACTGCTATATTACTGTATAAATCGCACACCCTCAACTACGCCGCACGATTTCCGGTGCTTAAATACACTCTAGGCACTCATCAACGTATAGAAATATTTCCCTACCTATACCATGAGGTGACTTCTCCTATGCTTATTGTAGGTGAACAAACCAAGTTACTTTCATGCTAACCCACACTGAGGTGGCAAAAGTCATGGGACATCTCCCAGTATTGTGTGAGACCTACTTTCGCCCGGATAGCAACTGGATGTATCATTGCCTCAACAAGTCGTTGCAAGTCCACTGCAGAAATATTGAGCTATTCTGCCTCTGTGGTAGTCAGTAATTTCAGCCGGCGCGGGACGTTGTGCACGAACTGACCTCTCGACTGTGTCCCACAAATATTCGATGTAATTCGTGTCGGGCTATGTGAGTGGCCAAATCATCCATTCAAATGGTCCAGAACGTACTTCAGAAGAATCGCGAACAACTGTGGCCCGGTGACACGGCGCATTGTCATTCACGAAAAATCCATCGTTTTTTGGGAACATGAAGTCCATGAATGGCTGCAGATGGACGCCAAGTAGCCGAACGTAACCATTCCCAGTCAATTATCGGTTCAGTTGGACCAGACGACTCAGTGCATTCCATGTAAACACAGCTCACAGCATTATGGAGCCACCAACAACTTGCACAGTGCCTTGTTGACAACTTGGATCCACGTCTTTGTCGAGTCTGCGCCACACTCGAGCCATACAATCAATTCTTTCCCACTGAAGTCGGGACTCATCTGACAAGGTCATCGTTTTCCTGTCGTCTAAGGTCCAACCGATATGGTCACAAGCTCAGGAGATGCTCTGCAGGCAATGTCGTTCTGTTAGCAAAAGGCACTCGCGTCGGCCGTCTGCTGACATAGCCCATTAACGCCAAGTTTCGCCGCACTGTCCTAATGGATACGTTCGTCTTACGTCCCACATCGATTTCTGCGTTTATTTCACGCAGTATTGCTTGTCTCTTAGCACTGACAACTCAACGCAAACGCCGCTGCTCTCGGTCGCTAAGTGACGGAGCCGTCTGGAACTGCGTTGTTCGTGGTGAGAGATAACGCCTGAAATTTGATATCCTCGGCAGACTCTTGACTCTGTGGATATCGGAATATTGAATTCCTTAATGATTTGCAAAACTGAATGTCCCATGCGTGTAGCTCCGGCTATCATTCCGCTTGCAAAGTCTGTTAATTGTCTTCGTGCGGCCGTAATCACGTCGAACACCTTTTGAGATGTCTCACCTGAACGTAAAAATGACAGCTCTGCCAATGCTCCGCCCTTTCATACGTTGCGTACACGATCTGTATATGTGCATATAGATATCCCGTGGCTTTTGTCACCTCATTGAACTTAATGCCGCTGCGATCCATCGTACATAGTAATGCTGCCAAAAGGAAAAAAAAGCGAATTTATTTCTGAATAGCGACTAGTAATAAGCATTGAAAGTTACGTATCATGTTTTCAGTACAGTTTTCGTAATGAAACATTTTGTCAAAGCCAAATTATCTAGCTTTCGTAACATTAATGAAATATGACAATCGATAATTTGATGTCATAAGTCTTATCAAAGTATCAACATATGGACATAAACATATATCGGCAGTATTTTCGCAAAAATCGTTATTACGTAGTTTAATAAAGAACCCGCGCGGATAGCCACACGCATTGTCAAGCTGATCCAGCATTCTGAGAGACGACAAAGGTGTGTGTGCCGACCAGCCTCGATGTGGTTTTTATGTGGTTTCCCATATGCAACTAGGTGAATACCGGGCTGGTACCACTGTTCCGTTTCAGCTCTTTCGGAAAAAGGTTCTCACACTTTCACAAGGGGCAACACTAGACAGACAGAAGAGGTACACAATCCCGTCCAGCGGGAAAGGAGGTGGCGGCAGGTACATCACGCCACCCACTCACTCTCTGTCACTGACACTGCCAAACCAGATGAATATGCCGATCCCATGTAGATACAGGATAAGGCCAGGAAAGAGAAGGAGGTAAGACAATTTAATAATAACCTATATTATAATAAACCTGATTTATCTCCTAACACTGCCCATTTGTAATTATACAAATCATTTCATAACCTACCTGTTCGCCACCAAACCTATTTCCACGCCACCACCTACTTTGTGTCTACATTTACAATAGATCTTAGTAAAGTTGTCAGCAGTATCGTTTGTGAAACACAAGGCGCGTAAAATACGTAATTGATTTCCGTGTTTTCTAAAGCACTTCATACTTTTATAATACATGGTTTTAAAAACAATTTTATTGGGAACAAGATTTGTGTCTAACATTCCAGTTTATTCTGCGGTGTTATCTCTCGTGTGTAAGTATAGCTGTTGCTTCCAGCGCTCTGTACTGTGAGGACCACATTATATAACTATCGTCATCTAAGTTCTTTTCTGATCAACGTTAGACGTACGTGATTATCTTTATATGATGAACTGGCGCATCAGGGAAATTACATCGAAACATCCATTAAATTTAATTATTCGTCAAATTGCTCTTTGACTACCATGTCCAATGAAATATGCTACAGGAGACAAGTGTATTACTGTGCTTTATCCGTGTGCCTGAAAGTGAGATGTATCTTCACAAAAGAATGCTATGTGATTTGCACGAATCAACAGTCTGATATGACGAAGTGAAAGTGTAAAACAATTGAATACAGATAAAAGTGCAGCAGTCAATCGACGTTATCCTAATTGATAGTGGCCGAGCGGTTCTAGGCGCTTCAGTCTGGAACCCCGTGATCGCTACGGTCGCAGGTATGAATCCTGCCTCGGGCATGGATGTCTGTGTTGTCCTTAGGTTAGTTAGGTTTAAGTAGTTCTAGGGGACTGATGACCACAGATGTTAAGTCCCATAGTGCTCAGAGCCATTTGAATCTAATTGATATCTAATAATTTTACTTAGTAACGTGCTCGGTGTAGGGACTGTGTAACGAACAGGTGGATTTGATATGTGAACGTCAAGAAGAAACTACTGTCAAGCAGAATGTACAACAGGGCACCTCGTTCTCTCCTGTATTCATAATTGGATACATTCAGAGGGCAACAGATAAAGTCAGTGAGATGCGAAGAGAAGGAATTACGGTCCATTGTAATAAAATAGCAGTGTTGAGTTTTGTTGATGAGTTTGCGAAGTTGAGTGAAGATGCGGAATAATTAGAAGCGATTCTGGCCTAGATGGAAACACCCTCTGCACTTCGTTTAATATATAAAACAAACGTCACAATGGTGAGTAGAGAAAATGCAGTTACAACGAGCGACTGGGCATTGTCGAATCCTTCACTTACCTAGGGAGTAAAATCATATCGGATAGAAGATCAAAGAAGAATATTGCAATTCAAGTCTACTAGGCAAAAGCTGCTTTCAACGGGAGAAGAAACCTTTTCGCGTACAGCTGTACAGACAATACTTGAAGGGAGAGCAGAGGAGAAAAACCCAAGAGGCATACCGAGACTAGTATACGTCAACGAGATCACAGAAGACACCAGCTGCACTGCTTATACGACGCTCAAGAGGAAGGCTTAGGCCAGAAAAGCGTGACGAGCCGCTGTCAACTAACCTTATGGTAGAAGGTCTAGGAAAAAGATACTTTTAATTTCTAAGCATATTCACTTTCATTTGTTATTTGGGAAGCTTGACATTGTGAATAAATAAAACTAAATGGATTCGGCGCACTCATAGTTGTCGTAAAATGTAGGAATTAGAAGTCCTTACGTCAGTAACAGAAAGCGCATCGTCAGATCCTCGTCTGCGATAGAATTACATTGATTCGAAATCATAGGTAATCAGCTATCTTAAAATACAACTGCATTCCAGAAATGAAATATAGTTTGAAATACGATATTCTACGCAAACCTTCCCTGCGCAGATAAGCCATGTGTAGTACAATTTAAAAACTACAAGTGCCCATCAGCTCCTCAAGAGCTACGTTCCAACATAGATTCTCAATATTTTAAGCCGTGAGTCTAGTTTGCATCGAGAGCAGCTCTCTTGTAGTTGCATGTGACTTTGATGGTTCACTTAAGAGCCGGAATCTGCTACTTGTACCGGAAGTACGTACAGGAAAACCCATCAGTATCGGAGAAACTTGTTGCATTTATTGATTTCCTGATCCCGAAAACATTTCGATTAGGAGTAATTTCTAATAAATCAGTAAACTTTGATTTCTATGTCACAATCTACAGAATAATTTCCAGGTTTTTCCAGTCAGCTTTTAATGATAACGTAGATCCTAGATGTTCTTATATTTTTTTATGTTTTTTATGTTTATGATTATGAAGCCAAATGTCCGGAAATGGGATTCCACCACAGTTAGAGATGTGTTAAAGGCTACTTACGCTGATAAACACATTCGTTCCAAGGCATTTATTAATTACTACTCATTGTTTAAGTGTATGTTTCCAGAATTACGTCTCATTTTCAATTGTTTAAGGCCCAGTACTTTTACATTTGGTGTATTTACCAATGGTCTGTAATTTACGATTCGCCTTACTTCCATTGTAAAGCGAGAGAGTAAAAAGATACATTTGTTAAAAATCTGAGTTTTAGCCTTAAAGACAAAAAAAAAATAAGGATTTTTTCTCGAAGCAAGATGTATTTGAATAATAACGTGCATCAAATCAATTGCTACGAGATATATGAATTTACTACCTTCAATATTGATATTCTTATCAATGCCCTTCTTTTTAAACATTCTACATGATAATTATAATATTTTACAGGCTCTTAGTACAGTTCTCCGTCTCTAAGACCTTCGGTCATTTTCTGAATGTAATCAAGGTATTACTTGTGGTTTTGCTGCTTCATTCTCTAAGAAATTTCGCAATAATTTTATAATGTATGGACTGAGCTTCTCTCTTTTTTTTTCTTTTTTTTTTTTTTTTTGTCATATGCTGGAATCCAGGAAACCTTTTCTGTCAGACACAATCTTTTAAATCACAGAAGATATACAAATCATCTTAAATGTTTGTTGATTTATTTTTCGATTCGGAAACATCACAGTAATTACGAGCATAGCACAGTTATAGCATACAACTAAGTACGACAAATTCTAAAACTAACCTTGTTGTGTGAGGCCTGAAGGAGGAAGTCATAAAACCTCCTTCGTAAATCTTTCGACGAGGTAGCCTTAAAATCATAGACAAACAATTCTTCCAATGTGCTTGGAGACAAGAACAGTTGCAACATTTTCTGCAGCACTCGTCCCTTATAACTGTTTTTAGTGTGAGGATATCAGGAAGCCCGACGCAACTGAGTGGTATTGATGGACGTCCCCTTATCCTGTTTGCTATACACTCCCTGTAGTATTTTATCTTACTAGAAGATAAGGGACGCAGACCGTGTTTGTTGTAGGAGAAGACGCCCAGGAATTTACGAAAACCATCTAGGGCCGTTTTTAGATAACTGGCTGAAATCTAGCAAACTGTGGAAGTCGAAGAGAATCTCTGACAATCAAGGAATAAGTAAGAAACTTGAATGAGAGTTGACGGCCTTTATCATTGATGGAATAACATATTACTTCTGCCCAATGGCATAAAAACGATCAAACCGTTTAGGAAGTCCGGTGGAGAGGGGACCAAACAGTTAGGAAAGTGGATTACAATTACCTGTCTGATGTCACTGATGTTGTAGCCATGATCAGCGAACACGCCTCACACCAAAACATCGAGCTACAGGCATCCTCTGACAGCTTTGCGTGGGCTTTGCAGTAAACAATGCGTGCTGCCACACCATCTGACCAGCCCACTGACCGGCACTGGAGTGGCTGTCTGAGATCTCTCATTTTTAACTGGAAATGAGACTACTCGTCCCTCAGCTCTCTCATAAACATTTGTGAGGTATTATGCAACTATGTTGCATGATCTAGATGGAATAATTAACATCGAATTAACCTTCCACCCAGGCAAAAGCACTCTGAAATGTATCAAACAATTCATCAGTTTCACTGTTTTTTTGAAAACATAAATTTAAAAAATGGTTCAAATGGCTCTGAGCACTATGGGGCTTAACATCTGAGGTCATCAGTCCCCTAGAACTTAGAACTACTTAAACCTAACTAACCTAAGGACATCACACACATCCACGTCCGAGGCAGGATCCGAACCTTCGACCGTAGCTGTCGCGTGGTTCCAGATTGAAGCGCCTAGAACCGCTCGGACACACCGGCGGCCCATAAATTAACAACACATTTGTTTGTTTTAATGTATTTTGTTACCTGTTTGCTGCCTTTACGTCGTGTAATCGGTTCCGAAAAGTACAGATTACTCCGCCCCATCAGCTGAACGGTCAGCGCGTTGGATTGCCACGCACGGGGGCCCGGGTTCGATTCCCGGCTGAGGAGGGAGATTCCCCCCCCCCCCCTCAGGGACTGGGTGGTGTTGTCCTCATGGCGTCGCACTCAATAAGACCTGCACTTGGCGGCCGAATTTCCTGTCTGGGAACTCCCGGCCACTGACGCCATACGATCATTTCGAACAGTACAGATTTCATTGTTGTTCGTTTAAGTGGTCTGGTGAAGAACAATCATTAGAAACGATTGATAGGACAAGAAGTTCACTACATTAGTGGTATTCAGTGAGGAGCCGGAAAAGGTATGTTCTACAAAATTTTGAACCTATAAGTTTCGTTGTATAATGTGGGTACCTTAACGACAGATTTTGTTGCAAAAACTGCCTCGTCCTTGATCGTTGTGGTAACGATAGGAGACACAATAGCTAAACTCAGAACGTGCCTGCCGAAGCCCAATATAGACACTTGGTCCTGAGGTGGCGCAGTGGCTAAGCTACTAGACTCACATATAGCTTCCAAATTCCTCTGCTGCTTTCTAGAGTGAGGTATCCACATTTTCTTTATATCGCTTAAGTCAAACATTGAGGTAGTTTATACGAGAAGGACATAGCCCACTTTCTCTCGTTTTCTTTCGTATCTTCGTGTTTGTACTTTGTGTCGATTGAAAAAAGAAAAGCACTCCGTCTTCAGGCCACGATTGGCCTACTGGGACCAACCGACCGCCGTGTCATCCTCCGAGGAGGATGCGGATAAGAGGGGCGTGGGGTCAGCACGCCGCTCTCCCGGTCGTTATGATGGTATTCTTGACCGAAGCCGCTAGTATTCGGTCGAGTAGCTCCTCAATTGGCATCACGAGGCTGAGTGCACCCCGAAAAATGGCAACAGCGCATGACGGCTGGATGGTCACCCAGCCAAGTGCCAGCCACGCCCAGCAGCGCCTAACTTCGGTGATCTCACGGGAACCGGTGTATCCACTGCGGCAAGGCCGTTGATGACTCAGGGATTTTCATGTGTCTAGTATTGTTACTTAGCCGGGACGTAGCCTCTCAAATGAGTTCACCTCATTGCTGTGGCTCATTCTTATTGGTGGCTACTTCATCATCTTGGTTTCAGTGAGACACACGCAGTTGTTGTCGTTATCTGGAGAATCATACTTGATCTTCAAACCTTTTTCATACATTGAATGTCCCGAATGAGTTTCTTGCTCCTCTACTCTAGCTACAACGTCCTTGATGGTGTAACCGGCCGCGGTGGTCTCGCGGTTCTAGGCGCGCAGTACGGAACCGTGCGACTGCTACGGTCGCAGGTTCGAATCCTGCCTCGGGCATGGATGTGTGTGATGTCCTTAGGTTAGTTAGGTTTAAATGGTTCTAAGTTCTAGGGGACTTATGACCACAGCAGTTGAGTCCCATAGTGCTCAGAGCCATTTGAACCATTTTTGAATCTTGATGGTGTTGCTGTTCCGAATAATATGTACATATCATCGATTGTCATTTTTGGCATTTGATAATGAATCTACAACTTTCGTTTACTTCATGGACACCTGATTTTTTACGAGCAGAGCTACATCACGCTATCGAAATACACTGATGTGCAACACATTAGAACCACTTGATAACAGTCACGTTGTTCCTACTCTGGTGCAATAAGGCAGCGATTCTGCGTGACATTGATTCGACAAGTGCTTGGTACGTTTCCGGAGGTACGTGACAGCAGACGCCTACGCAGATGAAATACGATTCCCGACTAAATTTCGGGACGATGGTATATGGCACGCGGAGCTGTCGTTCAGAAGCGGTAATGACCCCGATGTGTCCCATCGTGATCTGATCAGGCAAATTCGGTCGCTACAACATCAATCTAAGTTCACTGTCACACTCCTTCAACCAGTGTTGCGATTCCAGCCTCTTGACACAGAAGTTTACCATGCTGGAAGATACCATCAAGGCATCAACGGATTTAAATAACCCCAACAATGTTCACTGTTGTCGTATTGCCTTCCTATGGAAGCCTAGTGAATGTCACACGGAATATATTACGTCCCCCCATCCCCTCTCACAATATGCGTACGTGTATGTTTCTGGCATCCATTCGCCTGGGTGATGAAATATCCGAACACGACCGTCGACAGGAAAACGACATGTTTCCACTGTAACTACTGTAATCGTAATTAATGATGTCGCTGTGTCAAAATGGAAACACATAGGGGTCGTCAACTGCGGAGTCCCAGTTTCAACAATGTGCTCTAAATGGTATCCTCTGAAACACTTGTGCCTACGTCAACATAGCACTCTGTCGTAATATCTACTACTACATCGCCTCCTGCCTTACTTTACAGAGTTGGAAACCCTGAAACCTCCACGTCCAACACAATATCGCCTTCTCATTGTTTCTATAGACGCTCCCTGCAATACCACAGTCGATCAGATTCCACGTTTCCGAGGTGCTCGTTCCCAGGTGCCGAGCCATGAGAAAGTCACTTAACGTCGGTGGATTTCCACGTATGCAGTTCATATCGTCGCTGGGATGATTCCATATTCATCTCTTCTTCGCTTGTTTACATCCTTTACCGCGCCAAGTCGCTGCAACACCACAAGAAGACGACATTCATTCTCTCTGCGAGCAGTGTTCATCATGCATTGGTTCATCTGTACATCCTGCTGCTGACCTTCTCTTTGATACATTCATTTTTCGCGAAGGAACGACTACTGTTCAGAGTTACTTCAATATACAGGGTGACCCGAAAGTCCGTTAATAATTGAAAATGCAATAATTCACAGAATAATGTTGGCAGAGAGACAGAAATTGATACACATGCCTAAAGTGACATGGGGTTTCATTGAAACCAAAACAAGAGCAAAAATTAGCCAACATATGGCACTGGACAGCGACACAACACTGACGCCGCATGAGAATCATGTATAAAATGAACTGTAGTGAAAGAGGGAGTCACATGCGCCACCAATCGCGGCATGTAGACTTTACCAGAAAAGGTACTGTTAGTGAAGCTTTACCATCAGAATGGAGAATCCAATACCGCAGTTTAATGATCCTATCGCCAAAACAAGTGTATTCGAATGAGTAAAGGTCGCAGTGAAGAAAACGATCACGAAGTTCGAAGCCCACTGCTGTTTGGATAGCACTAAGGCGTATCTTCGAACGCTATTCGTACAAAATCGGGGGTTATCATTAACTGTTAGCCACCGATTTTGTGTCTCGGAGAGCAGTGTGGGCACTTCAAAAAATGGGGGAAGTTGAAGATTAGTGAGCCGGCCGGTGTGGCCGAGTGGTTCTAGGCACTTCAGTCCGGAACTACGCGACCGCTACGGTCGCAGGTTAGAATCCTGCCTCGGGCATGGGTGTGTGTGATGTCCATAGGTTAGTTAGGTTTAAGTAGTTCCAAGTTCTTGGGGACTGATGACCTCAGATGTTAAGTCCCATAGTGCTCAGAGCCATTTGAAGATTAGCGGTCTAACGTTTTGTGTACGGACGAAGCCCATTTCACACTCCAAGGGTCTGTTAGCAACCACAACTACAGAATTTGGGCTACTAAATATCCTAGAACTGTCGCGAAGACAGAAAGTCACGATTTGGCGTGGACTTACTACGTTAATCGTCACCGAATCCTTTGTCTTCCGGTAAATGTAGCTAATAAACACCTGCTGAAAGGCACGACTTTTATGCAGGATGGGGCTCAACACTATGTTGCTATATGTGTGAAACATCTCTTCCTACTTCGTTTGGTGAGGACCACCTGCTTATCTGCCATTTCCGTCAGGCTTGGCCTTCCAGGTTCTCATACATCAATCACTGTGATTATTGGTTGTGTGGGGTTACGTGAAGTCTCAAGTCCACCGCGATCGTCCGACCTCATTAGGCACGCTGAATGACAACATCCAATGGCAATTTCTCACCGTACCTACTGATACGCTGTACAGTGCTGGTCACAACATTCTGCCTCGACTACAGTTATTGCGGATCACGATCGACATGTCCGGGCTCTGTTGTACTGTTGTAAAGAACATCATCTTCGTTAAAAATTAATTGTAATGCTAATGGTTGCTTTCTTAGCATATGAGTCGCCTTCTGTTGGTCATTAGGTGCATTTTTTTTTTTTTTTTTTTTTTTTTGTCTGAATACAGTCCCATACCGTTTCAAGCATGGGTGTCAGCTTTCATCTCCCTATCTACGTTATCCCGTAAGTATTGAATTTTTTGAATTTTTTAATTTTAACTGGCTTTTGGGTCACCCTGTTGTTGTGTACATAGTTCCGCGTAGTCAGCGCGTACACAACTTACCCAATAGAGCGCGCCCCGCTAAGCACAACAGCAGAGGCGCAGCGCTCGTCCATCTCCGCACTACGAGATGGCGCTGTCTTAGAGACGGACCAAATTCTGCTTCCGCCGATCCGCGTATTAATATGTCTCGCAGCCAATGAGATTGTTGCTAACGTAGAACCTTTTCTCTTCACACTCGCGCAGTGATACCTGAACGCGCGAGGTATTAGAACGAGTGTACAGACCTCCGAATAGTCAGTCTGCATTAGTCTGCGTTGGTCTGCATTAGTCTGTAGTCAAGTTTCAGTCTGCACCTAATAAGATTACCATATTCCTGTACATAGCCATGAAGAGAAATGTATAGACACTTTGTCAAGTATCAGAGTTATGTGAGAATAAGATTAACGTACCAAGACCAAAGGAACTTCAGATTGTCAATCGTAAACAGCATCCAGAATCAAGTTACGTAATATCTATGCTTTTTATTATTTTAATAAATGTGTGTGAAAATTAATCACGTTGTGTTTAAAGTTGGTCACCGTCAATCTGCTTCTCTAAGCGTGCAAGAGGCATATCTATCGTCTGACCTAACGGCAGAAGATAAACACGCCACGATAAGACCACGAGACATATTGCTGACACTCGCCTACTTCGATAGAGCGACAAGTCAAATAATCTGATGGTGTGTGTACCGAAGGTCTTACAGTACGCCGGCCGAAGTGGCCGTGCGATTAAAGGCGCTGCAGTCTGGAACCGCAAGACCGCTACGGTCGCAGGTTCGAATCCTGCCTCGGGCATGGATGTTTGTGATGTCCTTAGGTTAGTTAGGTTTAACTAGTTCTAAGTTCTAGGGGACTAATGACCTCAGCAGTTGAGTCCCATAGTGCTCAGAGCCATTTGAACCATTTCTTACAGTAAGCACACCACATCGGTACTTAGTTTTACAGCAGTGCACCAGCATGTGCTGTTCATTTCCCTCTCCCCCCCCCTTCCCCCCCCCCCCCCCCCAACCGCCGATCTTCTCTGTTTCGAAGCTGAAAGGACACACGGAGGTCTTAAACGGACTAAGCTGCCACTGTAACTTTAGACCTACTGGAGGGCGTCCCTGGTGCAACTGTGCAAGTTTCGCTTCAAATCTGTAGAGGTGCCTAGATCAGCAGCAGTACCCGTGGCTTTGTATGTGTGTTGCAGATCGAGTTCGGCGCAGTGTGGTTGGGTCGGTGGCGAAGGCAGTCCTGGACCCGTTCAACCTGCTGGGCCGCCTGAGAGGCCGCGGCTCGGACGCGCACAGCGACAGCGTCAACGTGGGCGCCACGCTGCCGTTCGGCATCTCTGCGGGCATCTCCGGCTCCTCGTCGGACGCGCACTCCTCCGCGGGCGGCGCCGCCAGCGCCAGCTCCAACTCCGGGGGCGGCGGCAAACCGGGACACTACGGCGGCGCCGGCTCCATGGCCTCCGTAGGGCCAGCCTGCGGCAACTACCCCAGCTGTCACTAGCGCTCTTTGGTCACTGGTTTAATATTCTGGAGGGCACAATGTGCATGAGTACCTGCGATCATAATTTTAATTAGTTTGATAAAAATAATTCGTAAGTAGCGAAGAATTAACGATTTTGTACTTGCTAATAAACAATTCCATAACGATCTAATACAACCGATTTTTGATTTTTACATACTCCGCTAGAATAAACCTACAGCAAGTGTAAGGCCTGGTTTCATCAGAAGATGTGCGCAGTATTTGCATATTGACACGTAGTAGAGTTAACACCTGAATTTTCCGGGCACTATTTGTACCTGAAGGGAAACCATCAATAGCGTATTGTTTCTGTTCTCACCACAGATGCAGTAACAAGACTCTGTACTTCAGTGCTACCCATCAGCCCTTATTTTTTGTTAATTCCATTCACGGACAGTGGTAAAATTAATTTTAAGAAACCAGCCGCATTAATTTCAAATTTCACTTATACGAAACAGAAGTCAGTGACAGTCTTTTGCATGAAGACTACCAGAAAACGTAACATCTACGGTGTATACGAGTGGATTGTTACCGAAAACAAGTCGGCAAACCAGTCGTTAACGTTATATTAATTAAAAAATATAGGACAGCTTCCTGTTTCGAAACGACAGGTTCACCTTGAGTTTACAACCTGCACATGTTGCTTATCATGATTTGTGCGTAATTTTCAGCTCTGGTAGCCGTTTCTTGGGTGGTGACCCCGTCAGAAATCTTGTCACTTTTGCAGTAGTGGTTGCCATTGTAAAGATACATTTATCTGAAACAGTAACTAGAATGAGCACTTTTCGTGTTTTGGAGAAACATACGGTGTGTGTACGGATAACATAAACACTTCATATGACATCTAATAAAAATGCTGAGGTTTTGTGTGTGTTTATAGAGGGGGGACGCGGGGAACGGGGAGGAGGGGCAGGTTCAGCACAGATCCTGTTCTCAGTACTCGTCTGTTTGGAACGTTTAGTGGCTCTTAGAATAAACAGCAGTGTTCGTCTGCGGGAAGGTTCAAATGGTTCAAATGGCTCTGAGCACTATGGGACTTAACGTCTGAGGTCATCAGTCCCCTAAAACTTAGAACTACTTAAACCTAACCTACCTAAGGACATCACACACATCCATGCCCGAGGCAGGATTCGAACCTGCGACCGTAGCGGTCGCGCGGTTCCAGACTGTAGCACCTAGAACCACTCTGCCACCCCGGCCGGCTCTGCGGGAAGAAAGCATGCTTCTGGAGGTGTGTTTTATTCTGTACTGTCTGCCACCTACTTCACAATTATGTCAGTACTTCCTCTCCTAGCTCTTGAAGACGACACTCATGTAAATCACAAACAATTTGATATTTTTCAGTATTACACAAACAATTTTTTTAGATCGCCTCACTTGTCATCTGCGTCTCTACAATAAATGCTTTACCAAACATTTCCAAGTTCTCAATCGCCACATCATTACTACTTTTAGATTTACATGCGACGATTCGCGGAGTGCTTCAGGTCGCCACGCGTCTCAGGTCACAGGATGAAGGAGCGAACAAAGCTGTATTAACTGTTAGTACAACTTACAGGTAACTTTAATATTTACTTGGTTTACTGCGCTCGATCATCACTCGTGTTGATTCTAAAATTGTGTAAAAACTGGTGAATAATTTCTGTTCCTATGTGGTGAACACAATACCAATACAATACTTTGTTCTTCAAAATTCTCAAACACAGAGCCATAAAGGATAACATACGGGAACTTACTCAAAGAGAAGGAAATAATGAATGCAGTTAAAGTTACTCGGTGAAAGATTAATTTCAGAATTATTTGCATAGAAACAGCAGTTACTGTCTTAAAATACTTACACTCCCACAAGCTATATTTCAAATCAATGAACACTCACCATCAAGCGGTAGATTTTATAGGAAGATTATTCCGTGAAGCTCACACAAATCGCGACTGAAAGTCTGGTTTTGGTGCAAGCAGTTATATTTTGTTCGTTATGGATGTTAGTAGCGTCCTATCGTTCCCGACGCATTTTTCGTGCACATCAGTTTCAATGCACAGCAGTGCTGGATGTAACGTAAAGAGCGACGCCACTGGACAGTGGATGACTGGAAACGACCCATTTGGCATAATGAATCACGTTATACCCTATGGCGAACGCCTGGAGAACGTTACCTGTCGTCAGGTGTAGTGCCAGAAGACGCAATGTAACAGTATGGGGGTGTTTTCCGTGAGTAGGTTGTGTTCTTATTTTGCTTTAGAAAACGTTAAGTGAGAAAGGATACGAACGGGTTTTACAGTATTGTGCACTGCATAAAGTAGAGGAACAGTTTGGTGACGATGATTATTTTTATCAGCATTATAATGCACCCTTCTCAAAAAGCAGCATCTATTAGACAATGGTCAGTGAACAACGAAATTTCTGAAATAGACTGGCCTGCCCAAAGTCCCAATTAGAACACAATGCAACATCCTTGGGGTGAGTTGGATCGTCGACTTCGCAAGAGACCTCAGTGTCTAACCTCACTACCTTCGACTCTTGGGGAAGAATGGGTTGCCATTCATCTCTCGCTGAAGGTGTCCCCAGCAGAGTCCAAGCCGTCACAAAGGCGAATAGTGGATACAGCCTGTATTATTGCCCGCTAATACGTGTCCGGATAGTTACTGTCAGACAGTGTACTTATGCTACCATATCCACGATATCCTAGTGTCAAAATTTACTAAGCCACCAACATCAGGCCGATTTCAAATCATATTTTCACTGCCTCATCTGTATTTTCCCCTCAAGCATGCAAACATGTAGTATTTCATGAAATTTTCTTGGAGCTTGCAATGAAGCAAACAAACTATATTGCCTGATCAGATGGGATAAGATCCACAAATGTATCAAGCGTACAGAAAACGTAGGAAATTTTTACAAAATACAAGATGATGTATAATTTTTTCAAGGTAGTATCACAACACACAACGGTAGCAGAGAATTACGAGAGCATATCATCAGAAATACCTACAAATATCCTCATTAGTTTGTACTCAATAATGGTAAGAAGATATTTTTAAGGAATTCTATAGCAAATCCAGAACGGGGTGACCCCAAAAAATTAAACGTACTATCGCCTACTGGAAATAAAATTTGAAAAACCTTTACAGCATGAACTCGTGGATTCAGTGTAAAGTATGTACAATAGATACGTCCTAAGCATCAAAAAGATTTTGGCAACTGTTCTCTGTCTTCCTTACGAAAATGAATACCTCTGCGTGAAGTGCAAGACGGTGTCGGGAGCTACATAACAAAGAACTGAAGGTATAAATTTTTCAGGTAAGTTCAGTGTGCAGAGAATGGGGAAAATGCTGAAGGAACTGTCTTTGACGTAAGGTAGGTTGTGTGCACCGAACGCCTGGTGTCGCACGACATAAAAACAAAAGTGGCAAGGCAAGTCGGACAGACACATGCTAATGCATTAGTATCTGCATAAGATAAACCAGTGTCTGTGATGCTACTAGTAAATGACTCAATAAAAATTAATATTTTGAATGATTTTACACTATAAAAATGTTCAGGAGCCATATTTTTAGTTCCTCCTCCGTGATGAAGGAAACAGTATCGGAAAGAACGCAATAGCTTTGGCGTCTTCAGAAAACATTGTCGTATTTCTTAGTTGAGAGTAATGAAAACTTTGTATGTAATCGTAAAATCCAACTATCACCAACCCCTACAAGCTTCCTGGGTCGTGTGCCTTCTTAATTTGCGTCCCCATCTCGTGGTCTAGTGGTTAGCTTTGCTGCCCCTGGATGACGCGGTTCCGGGTTGGGTTACCGGCCGGGTCGAGGATTTCTCTGCTCGGCGACTGGGTGTTTGTGCTGTCCCCATCATTTCCTCACTATCAGGAAATAGCGATACTGGAAAGTGAAAAGATTGGGACTTCGTACGGGTGCTGATAACGACACCGTTGAGCGGCGGACAAACCAAAATCCTCGTCATCATCCTTCATTTGCAAAAGGCTTGTAGATCGTAGACTTCCCCACGAAGATTCACACGCACGATGGCAAGGCCGAGGCAACATTTTCATGTAGCCTATACCAAGGAAGATCCTATCATAAATCCAGACAGTAAAATCAGAGCACAAATTTCTGACAGCTGATGAAATTACAAATCGAATGACCGCAATCTCGGTTCCATTACATGTATGTTAAGTAATTACGCGAACTTGATATGTGCGCGAAATTCTGAAACTACCAATTTGCTGTGGAGGATCTGGATTATCAGACAGTGGTGTAAGATACATTTTGTGATTTTATGAAAGACATTTATATGGCGGCGGCCGTCAGATAATTCTGTGCGTGGTGTACGAGGTCGTGGGAGGAAACGTTTATCTCTGCGACTTAGCGTTGGCGCTGGGTGGAGAGGGCTGTCCTAGAGCTAAAAATGTATTCGCCCACGCCTTACAGACGTAACAGGTGTGGTTGAGTGCAGTTACCCAGTAGGGTTGGCAACAAGGATTGGCAACAAGGACTGTGTTTTCAGCTGTGGTGGCTGTGAGCACTAAGGGACTTCTGAGGTCATCAGTCCCCTAGAACTTAAAACTGCTCAAACCTAACTAACCTAAGGACATCACACACATCCATGCTCGAGGCAGGATTCGAACCTGCGACCGTAGCGGACGCGCGGTTCCAGACTGTAGCGCCTAGAACCTCTCGGCCATCAGCTGTGGTCGCTCACAAAAGTTATAAAACTGCTTGAGACATGCTCACCACCTCACTGACTCGGCTCACTAGAGCATCTTACTCTCTCGTTTCGTCTCTTTCACTGAATTCATTTCTCGTCAGTGAGTATACTGGCGCCGCAATCTGCCACTACGCTACATAACAGCGTGCTCTGATTTCCCATACCTTGGAGTCAGACATTCAGAGTCCAGGCTCGCTATAAATTCTATCGGTTGGTTTGCTGGTTGATTCGGGGAAGGGGACCAGACAGCAAGGTCATCGGTCCCATCGGATTAGGGAAGAATGGGGAAAGAAATGGGGAAGGAAGTCAGTCGTGCTCTTTCACAGGAATCATCCTAGCATTTACCTGAAGCGATGCAGGGAAACCACGGGAAACCTAAATCAGGATGGCCGAACGTGATTTCTAACCGTCATCCTCCCGAAAGCGAATCCAGTATGCTAACCACTGTTCCACCTCAGGGACTGCGCACGCCTAGGGACAACGCTAGGGTCTACCGCCCATTTACGTGCGGTTAATACATTGCTAAGTGCTACGGACTATGCAGCTATTTTCAACGAATCCCTAAAAATCCCACAGCTATTTAACAAGTCCCATTATCTCCCAGCACGGCTTTCTGCAGAGTGTGTCTGGCGTTTGACATTCAAAGATTGTCCTTCTTCTTTTTTTAACACAAGTTTGGTATTACTTGGTTTTCTGCCACCTTGTCGTTCTGTTTCAAACATGTTATGAGTTGAGCGTGGCAGGGGTAAAATACAGGGAGCGAAAGGCTATTTACAATTTGGACAGAAACCAGATGGCAGTTATAAGACCGAGGGACATGAAAGGGAAGCAGTGGTTGGGAAGGCAGTGAGGGTTGTAGCCTATCCCCGATGTTATTCATTCTGTATATTGAGCAAGCAGTAAAGGAAACAAAAGAAAAATTCGGAGTAGGAATTAAAATCCATGGAAAAGAAATAAAAACTGTGAAGTTCACCGACGACATTGTAATTCTGTCAGCGACAGCAAAGGACCTGGAAGAGCAGTTGAATGGAATGGACAGTGGCTTGAAAGGAGGATAGAAGATGAACATCAACAAAAGCAAAACGAGGATAATGGAATAAATCGGGTAATGCTGCCGGAATTAGATTAGGAAATGAGACACTTAAAGTAGTAAAGGAGTTTTGCTATTTGGGGAGCAAAATAACTGATGATGGTCGAAGTAGAGACGATATAAAATGTAGACTGGCAATGGCAAGGAAAGCGTTTCTGAAGAAGAGAAAGTTGTTAACATTGAGTACAGTTTTATGTGTCAGGATGTCATTTCTGAAAGTATTTGTATGGAGCGTAGCCATATATGGAAGTGAAACATGGACGATGAATAGTTTAGACAAGAAGAGAATAGAAGCTTTCAAAATATAGTGCTACAGAAGAATGCTGAAGATTATATGGGTAGATCACATAACTAATGAGGAAGTATTGAATAGAATTGGAGAGAAGAGAAATTTGTGGCACAACTTGACTAGAAGATGGGATCGGTTGGTAGGACATGTTCTGAGGCATCAAGGGATCACCAATTTAGTATTGGAGGGCAGCGTGGAGGGTAAAAATCGTAGAGGGAGACCAAGAGATGAATACACTAAACAGATTCAGAAGGATGTAGGTTGCAGTAGGTACTGGGAAATGAAGAAGCTTGTACTGGATAGAGTAGCATGGAGAGCTGCATCAAACCAGTCTCTGCACTGAAGACCACAACAACAACATGAGCTGGAATAAGCGAACTTTTCTATCTTGTTAATCCTTTTTCTGTTTTAGCAGTTTGCCATTTGTGACCGGGATATTTACGTAAAAAATCTGATATTATGGATTAGTGTATCCCAAAAAGGGAAACCTATCTCAACTTTAATTCGTAATCAAGCATACAGCGAAATCAAGCTACAATTATGTGTAACTGTCACACCTGTCACAATACTTAAATATGGCAAGTTTCGGCAGAAACACCTGTAAAAGAAGGAGTGAGACACTGCCACAGTCATGGTACAGGAAAAAAACTCTGCAGGTAAGACATTACTTATCTGCGAGAATGGAGAGAAGTGACAGGTAGAGAAAGATTACAGGTAAGATTTACAGGCTTTCACATCTTTTCAATGGACAACATCACGCACATCCAACACAGTTCCGATATTAGTAATAGCAGCTATCGCCTGCTTATAAAATGCTCTCTGGAAGACGAATGAATGCTCTTTTATTTTTATTTTGGCTCACATCCACTGGAAAACTGGTATTTAGGCCGGGTGCTGCTAGAGGACGAGAAGCCATGAATATCCTTCTGCTAAGAAAGTATCCCAACTCTAGAATGAACTACAGTCACTTGAACTGTATGGCAAAAAGAAAAAATTTGTCAGAAGTGGAATCACTGTTAATATTACCAGTTTCTTCCTCAAGCAATATTTGTCGAAGCTCTTATTGCTTAGTATTTAGAAATCAGAGAAGGCCAATGATGTAAGATTCTTACGGAAGTCTCCATGTCCTACAAATAGTGACTGTTTGTAGCGGGTAGCTGTTCTTCAACACGATTTTCAAATTCTTTTTAAACAAAATATACATTTATCTTTCTTTCTTGTTCTTTGCTACTCAAATGAGAGACTGAACACCAGTCAAACAACACCCACCATCGTTAAAAATTTCAGAAAATTAGAAACAGAACTTGACGAGGAAAGAGTCATTTAGGTAGAAAAGGTTGTATTTGTACATATACTCAATTTTTTGTTGGTGATTTCAAGGGTTAAATCCATTACGTTTTATTTACATAGATTGTGAGTGCTTGCAATGACCAGGAGAATGTGCAAAAAAGCACTAAATTAAAAATAAAACAAAAACTGTTAATTTTTTAATCAAAATCTTATTTATTCCCAACCTGAACAAATGTCCATGTGTTTGTGATCACTGAGTTGACAAACACTATTAGCAGTTTTTTCTGCCCCCCCCCCTCCCCGATCTGCACACTCTTCTGACCTAAGTATTTCTGTCTTATTTGTCATGGATCATCGCACGTAGGCGACAGCTCTGGTGACGTCACCCACCACGAGGCGACAGTGGCTGAGTAACCACTCGACAAGCAGCTAAAATCTAGAAAGGACATTTCTGTGTACTTTCCACGTGCTTCAAGGCCTTGACTTTTTTTTTCAGTGTATAAGAACATTAGTAAGCAACATGCCTGAACTCTTTCTGAGCCCACTTTTACCAACAAATTACTAAAAAGTAGAGATATATGTGATCATAGGTGAAATCAACGCACAATAGGCAAAGAAAAGTCCTTTGGACAAAACTTTAGAGGGATATCTGCAACACAAAAAATAATAAAACCAGCATGAATTTAATTAACATAGTACCTTTCCATTAAATTTAATGTGACTTCCTTCAAAAATCTTCCAATAAAAAGTCATAGCATGACAGTCACCCAATCCAGTCATAGACGAATTTCACCTGGAGCATGTGGTTATAAAATGTCAAAGATCAAGAAAGAATTTCGAACTTAAAAAGTAATTGGCACTGCCTTGAAAAATTCAATTAAAATTACTTCATTCATAAACCTAGGAAGAAGGGAAAATACAATAAAATACACCACACACAAACACGAAAAAGACAACAGAAAAACTTCATGGTGGATTTAAAATATCTCAACGTGTTAACTGTAAGAATTGTTTGAAGTAAACAGCATTGCAATAAAAGAAATTTAGGCCAGACTAAAACCAAAAAAAGGTGTGTCTGAATCGAACATGTAAGGAAGAAACTGTGAAAACAACAAATACACAGAGAACGGATACGTCGAGGTAAAATTGAATGTTATAAACATAAAACAGTAACAACAAGAATATTGAGAATAATTAAAAATATTACAGACAATCTCAAGTTGCAGAAAACAAGATAACTTCAAAATAAGTAGCTCCTAAAACTACTACATATCCTCAAGAGTAAAGTAAACGGTTGTCAAACATCAAGAATTTATTCTGGAGCTGACAGAGAAATCGGCTTAAATAGTACTGAGAAATGCTTTCAGAATATTTAAACCAGCCACTAAGCTGTACTTCTTGAATCAGTACCTTATAATCCTAAAAGATTCGTGAAAAACTAGATAATGTGCTACCACTGTCGATGACATTAAGTATTCGCAACACAAAAAGTAGAAAAGCAAGTGGAAAAGATTATGTAAGTGCTGAACATCTGAGATTATCTAAACCAGATATGAAAGATCTAAAATTAATGAATAGATATGGTAAACACCTTTGCCGAACAAACTGGATTCAAGAAGTCAAGAAAATTTTCAGTATATCAGATTTTTTTTTTTTTTTTACTGGCATCGCATCTGAATTTATAGTTCTTCTTTTTTCTTTAACTAAAGTTGGCTTTCACTGTTATTCGATGTGACGATATACGTAACTCAGTCCCCAGCTTGGAAAGTGTTCCTTCTAGAGTTGTTGACTACAGGACTATGGTGTTAAATGAATCACCTTTGAGAATATCTGGTAAAGCGTCTGCCGCTAATAGCTTTTATAAGCTATTGCTTATTGGGGACCAATGGAAGTGTAACTTGAATCTTGTTGACTACTTAGTTATTTTCTTAACTGTCGTTCTAATGTTAGAAACTGTCTTTTTAGTGGAGATTTAACTGTATACAGTAGTGCTACATAACTAGGTAACAGCAAGAAAATCCTTACTCTTGAGGACTTGTTTATCCGCTATTGGAGTACCACAGGACCGGTCGAAATCATTCAGAGAAGGAATGTAACTGAATTTAATGACTTCTTAAAAATTTTGAAACTATAGTTGAGCTATTGAAATATATGACATTGCAGATGAGTAGGCACACCTGGTGTTTCACTGTGGCTGAAAGAAGCGATTGATAGAAGAGTGCAATTAATCAACGACATACAGAGAGGAAAAAGTGGAAACTATTCCAGGACGAGAATATGATGGACTCTGGGCAGTCCAGGAGCAGAAAGAATTCCGAAAGCGACATTATTGTAAATCATGGAAGATGTTGGGGAAAAGATTCCCAGTGGTAGATACTTAGAAATATTTACATAACAGAGATTACCGTCATTTTTTTCTTCTGTTTACCGTCTTTCTCTTAGTTGCTCTAAACTGGTAGACGTATGTACCGTCTATGCAACTAAATGAACGCAGTTTGTTTATTGCCATAAGCGAAACGCGTATATGGAAACATTTTTTTATCTCTATGTTTACTTTCTAGTTTTTAATGTTTATTTGTGTAACTGAATCTGAAAGGAATGTGCTTTGAAGACCATATTTTTTTGCGCTTGGACGGCTGAAATGATGCCGGGAGGCAGTGTACGACTAGGTGATGCAATAAACCTCCCAAACCCACCCACAAATTGGCCACTCTAGGACTGAACCAAAGTAGTCCTCTTCAGTCCGTCACATAATTGTGCAGCCATGCCATCTGGATTGAAGAACTTGTAACTCTTTGAGAGCATTTCCCGTGAAGATCATTATTACTAAAAAAAACTTAGATTTATTGTGATGCTAAAATCGCAGTACTTCCCGTCGTTCCTGTCAACGTTAAAAATCCAGTTTAGTAGAGTCGCAGCAGTCAGAGCTGGAACTCTGTAATAAATACAAAGCCAGTTCCGAGATTTCACGAGGGCGCAGCTGCCCCTCTCTTGATCCCCCATTTTCGGACTCCTATGTAGTCAAAGAATAATTATGAAAATTCCCGATAGGATGCGCATAGTGCCTCTGAACTTCTAACGCTTGTAATTACAAGCTTTGAGATACCTAATGTCGTACAAATCTTTTCCCTCAACTGTCACAATTTTTTTTTATAAGGTTCTATGGGACCAAACTGCTGAGGTCATATGTCCCTACACTTACACACTGCTTAATATAAGTTAAACTAACTTACGCTAAGGACAACACATAAATCCATGCCCGAGGGAGGACTCGAAACTCCGACGAGGGAAGCCGCGCGTACCGTGGCAAGGTGCCCTTGACCAAGCGGCGTCATAAGTTCCTATCAGTTGTAATAACGTCGCAGAAACATATTGTCTGGCCTCTTGCATCATCTTTCTTTATTTAATCCACACTTTAAATCGCCTGGTTAAGCTTTTGCAGCTTCTTTGCAGTCTATTCGTCTCTCAGAAGACACAATTCAACTATCCCATTTTTGCAGATTCATACGTCTCGAGGCTTCATTACATTCATAGTTAACATCCAAGTACCGTCACAGAGCCTCTGCTCTTTCCCTCTCTGGTTAGCCTCTTTCTTTTACACAAGTCCACCTAATGGATATCAGTATTCCTACTCAATGTCCTAGATCGCTAACGCGTGGAAGGGCTTGGCCTAAAAGGGAATAAGATCTGGTAATGGAATAAACGATGATCTGCTACATAGATACTATCACTGTATTTATCATGCACTCGTTACATTTTTTAGCGTTGAAGAGTTATACGAGGACTGATGACCGTAGATGTTAAGTCCCATAGTGCTCGGAGCCATTTGAAGTTATACGAGAAAACACGACAACAACCATGATTCGCGAAGGTCAAGAACCGTGGCGAGTGAATAAATTAATTCTTTTGTTATATATATTGGCAGAGATAATCCTTTTCGGAATTTAATTATTTACGTTTTCTTCCCATTCTCTACACATGTTTCAACGTAGCTGCAGTCTGTTCGGTGCGTGTTTCTTATTTAATGGTCTTTCATTAGAAGTACAATGTTTGTCGGGCAAAGTCTGGTGACTGTTCTTATACATTTTTAATTTACAGCGTGTCAGCTGCAAAAGTTCTTCTGTGGCTGTTTAAGTGGAGAATGAGTTGTTTAAAGTCTCCAATTTCTTCCTTTCGTATTTGACTTTAGTTTTGTGCGCATATTAGTTCTGACAGCACTATCGCTGAGTCGGTGATCTCCTAAATTATAAATACTGTCCAGCAATGACAGGATTCGTACAAGGGTATGGTTATCGTAGTGACATAAAGTTCGCATTCATCAAATTAGACAAAAAATACAGTAGCACAGCTTTAGAATCAGCATCGAAAGAATGTCTTCAAAACCGACCATTATTCTGCTCTTGGAAGCGGCGAAAACGCCTCTCCATATTCGCCGTCAATTTCTGACGAATAACATTACATCTCGGAGAATTTAAACCTTGAAGTCTCCAATTGTTGCAGAATGAGCTGATCTACAGAAGCTTCTTCAGAAGAGCTGCCGTTTCTCTCCTGAAATAAAAAATTAAACACCCTACACTCACAACATATTCACGACAATCTTGGGAACGCAATGATCAAAATGTGACAGAAATGTTCAGTGACGGGTCAAAAGCAACCTTTCAGCAATATGCCTTCTTCTGTCATCTTCTTCAAGAGTAACGGTCATATCCCGTCCTTCACAACACTTCATTTTTTACCGTCTAGGCAGTGGCCAACACACAAGCTGTCCACTTCGTCAAGACATTTACACTGAAGAAGATCCTGATCGTACTTGACCCTTTGCGAATGCTATAGCGTCTCAAGACCCCAGAAATATGGACAGTAACTTTCATCCTATGAACATAATGCACAAGGTGGTTGAGTTACAGCGGCATTGAACTGCGGTAACTGGACACTATCGCACCAAAACCCCTAACAGAACGAGAACGTGAATATCCGAGTGAAAGACGTAGTGCACTGCCTGACACTTCACCCCGATTCCAGGGGGTCCCTACAGTTAAAGTGAGGATTTAAAAAGAGCTGAAATAAAATTAAGAGGAAGAGAGAGGCCGCTAGTACTACAGCATGCAATATGCTCTCCCCTAAATCGTTGTCTGGTGATCGCACGTGGAGTACACGGTGCCTAACGTCCACAATAAGGATGAACATTCAACGACGAAACTTTCCTTGTCATCTCCAAAAGATAATGACTTTCCAACTCGTTCTTACATAAAGAGACGGTTTTAATCACTAAATACTTTCGTATGAGTAACATCGTAAGTGAGAAGTCGCTATGTGTAAGCCACGGCACCATTGAATTAGTGGACTGTTCTGTCTGGCGCCACTGGGTCGGGTGTAGTGTCGACTATCCCTCATGCGGCCCCATTGCCAATATCGATGAGGAATAGTTGGTATCTGTGGGTTGTGGCCTTAGAAGGTCTTTGCTTGCCGATATATATACGGGGTTCGCTGTTCCGAGAGCGAGGCACGAAGCTTGGGGACTGGCGGTAGCGTCGCGATGAAATGTGGTCACGAGGTCCGACCGGCCGAAGCCACGAGCTGCGCAAGGAGGGCCTGCGCAGAGCGAAGATACCGGAGGACTTCACCGGGGTCAGCATCGGCTCAAAGCAGCAGGCCGACATCCCGTCAGTTGGTTGACAACATTCGTCTCGCACGACTGCTCGTGGCCTGGCTGCTCTCTTCTACCTGTCTTTCTTCGGCACCACTCAGTAACCGCTGCGACGCACCGTGGATCCATGGAACTGATTTCTGATAAAAAGGAGTAACGTTCTGCAATCCTCGTGGTCATTTGTTTCATTGTCTACCTGCCCTCCTTATTATTTTCGGGTTTGTACCCGATCCTCAGAGTTTTACTCGGCCGGCTCTTTGGTCGTAAATATAGGCAGCAGTACTGTACTAAGACACTAGTTGTCGTACGAAAATTTGTTCTGATATTATATTGCCTTTCCTTACTGGTTTGTACCCGATCATTAATGTTCTAATTAGTCAGCTCTTTGTCGTAAACACAGCCGGAACAATTGTACTAAGGCACAGGTTGCCGTTAAATAAAAGAGGGACCTCGTGGTTAGATTTAGCTGTTGACCGGTTCAGTTCTTTGATTGTAATTGCACTTCCCAGTCATTAGTTATAATCTGAAGAACCTGTTGTACTAAGCTGTTAGTTTCTGTGTCTGAAAGACCGGACCATTATTGGTGTATTTTAGCTAGATCTTGTGGTTCCGCCAAGTGAGTTCTGTTGTAATAAGAGTTCACAAATAATGTTTTAAGACGTTCCTTCAGAGCAGTCTTAATAACTGACAATCAATTTAACTTTAGTAAAAATAAAACTGTCAGAAGGGACGACGAATTGGTTGCCGATTGAAATTAAGAGGTTCATCACCCGTGGAATCATTGTCATATTGTTTGTTGTTTTGCAATACAGCGCTTCAGATCTTTTGCAAAGATTCAAAGCTGTTTCAACTTAAGATTTAAGGTCAAAAGAATTTTGCATATTTGTTCATTTTGTTAAAGAAAATTTTATGGTTAAATGTTTCGATTATCTGTAAAACACAGTTTATATATTGTTAAATAAACAGGTTGTGTGAAAAAAAAGTTATATTTGTGGGTCCTCCCTTCCACGTTTTCCTTAATTCCAATAAGTACCACGTATAAATGTGTAACTGACTACAGAAGTTAAAATTTCACATTCCTACTAGCATCACCACTATCTCCGCATCATAAAATACAAGTTCACTGGTTGTAACCTGAACATATAAGTGAGTGTGTTTCTACAAAGGGCTTATGTAGAAGATGACCTGTAATACTTTCACTTTTTTTTTAATCCTCAGACGCAACTTTGTATTCTCTAGATACCAACACAAATTGTTCTTTAAGCGGTCAGTAGTCGAATTCCGGGCCATCCAAAGTTCAAGCTGGTGTGAAACACATTCACAAATGGTATTAGCCGGTTGATAGCCGATTCGCGACTTCAGCCTGCAAATCCTATAAACGTTGCCACGTCCATTGTAAGCAATATGCAGGAGGTCCCAGTTGTATCCAAACCGAAACCAAAGTCCACAGCGATATAACAAACACAGCGCTATAACGGCATAAAGTAGGGTGCTTCATGTAAGTATGGGAACTGCCTTCCGGACGCGGTGATCATGTATTTAAAATGGCCGAGAACCAAATGCTATGCCCTCCTGAGCAGCGCCTTCAGCAGTTCCTGCTGTCACGGGCCTCAGTGACTGATCGATTCCACCTCCATATGTACACCAGATTCCAAAGATGAGGAACTAATTATCTGCACAATGGTTACGCTTTCCGAATAAGGCGGATAAACAATTCCAGGTGCTCCCCAACCGCTAATCTCACTCTATTTCAGCAGCAAGTGAGTGCGGTCATGCGTGTGTGAGGTTTGCGTGAGTGTTTGTGTGAGTATGTTGTCTATTTCCGACGAAAATCTTCTTGGCCGAAAGCTCACTTTCTGACAGTCTTTTTGTTGTTTGTATCTGCGACTTAGCATCTCCACGATACGGTAAGTAGCAACTACCATTTTTATAATATTGTTAATACTTTATTCCTGTTTATTTTAAAATCCTGTAAAACATCCAAGTGATTTGAACTATATAATGGTTAAATATTTGCAGATTAGATCGCTCGTAAAATTAAACAATAAATAATCACTGGGATAAGAACCGCCCCAATCCATTGGTGTTCTTTCTTTGACATATAAGTCAATGAGGAAATTGTACGTTATAAGTAGGAAGGAAAAGTGACTCAATAAAAGCAGCAGAAACAGTGAAGAATCAAAATCAGTGTAACTAAACGCCGCATTGAGAAATTCACAATAAGTGAGAGAAAGACGTTTAGGATTTCTCCATAACTCAGAGAATGACCTCAAACTATGGTCAAGAATGAATTGTTGGATGGCTCTTTTGCAATTCGATCTTCCATTCAGCCGGCGCCATTATTTGAAAAACAGCCAGATGATTATCTGCCGATGTCCCGAGATTCATTACTAATAAATCTCTGAGCATACTGGAAGCGCACTGATAAACAGACTTACAATAAAGCTTCGATATACTCGTAGTGATTAAACTGAAAATCCAGCATAAAAATATTATATAGTGAGAGGATCACGTAGTATATTTTATTATTTATTTAACCTGATCTTATTAGGGCTCTCAGGCGCCATGAGATTTCCTGAGAAAGGCCTTGCAGGATAATATCGTTGTAATTAATAATTTCAAGGATAAATGTTTGTACAAGTTTCTTTTTCAGCTCAAGAGGGAATAACTTTTTACATTTTTGTAGAGCACGGAGAGATGCTGATGCCTTCTCGCACATTACAGTTACGTGCTAAGTCCAGTTTATGTTTACCTGTTTCATTGCTCCTAGACTCTTCTCTGAAGGAAAGAAGTTGGTATTTCTCCTATTTAGCGTTAAAGAGCATAGAGAATCTGGATAATTCGTGATAATGAGCCTAGAATGAGCAAACTGTACCGCTTGGTTTTTGGATTGGTTGAACATTCACCATATATCTTCAGCCATGTTGACAGTATAAACAGGTCAGTATTCATATTTCCGATAGCTGTCTGTAGGTTTGTTGGTTTTGCAGTTACACACAGCTGGAGGTCATCAGTGTATATGTGGTATTTGCCGTAGGACAAAATTGAAGACACCATTGTTCGATGAACCCTCTGCCAGGCACTTAAATGTGATTTGCATAGTATCAATGTAGATGTTATGTATATAAAGTATATTCATGAGAAAGGGGCATTCAAGGCTTTGTTAGCAACTTGGTATCTATTATATTTAACCTGTATTATACCTAGCCTTTTAAGAAGAGTTCTTATTTGATTTTTGACAGATTCTCACTAATCAGCCAAGCCTGACATATTGCATTTCATTTTCTACAGCCTTCTTTTATTTCGAATCATTCTTAAGACAACAAGCCATCATTTAAAAATTTTGCTGTACCTTTCATATTACTGTCGTTTCAGTTCTTAATTTAGTTTTCTTTTAGTCATCAGACTTCTGACTGCAGCCACGAATTCCTATCCTGTGCTAACCTCTTCATCTCAGAGTAGGACTTGCAACATACGTCCTCAGTTATTTTCTGGATGTATTCCAATCTCTCTCTGTCTTCCTCTACAGTTTTTGCCCTCTACAGCTTCCTCTAGTACCATGGAAGCCATTCCCTCATGTCTTAACAGATGTCCTATCATCCTGTCCCTTTTCCTTATCAGTGTTTTTGGCGTGTTTCTTTCCCCTCAGATTCTGCGTAGAACCTCATCATTTCTTGTCTTATGAGACCACATAATTTTCAACAATCGTCTGTAGCACCACATCTCAAATGCTTCGATTATCTTCTGTTCCAGTTCTCCTACAGTCCATGTTTCACTACCACACAATGCTGTATTCCAGACGTATATCCTCAGAAATTTCTTCCTCAAATTAAGGCCAATATTTGATATTAGTAGACTCCTCTTGGCCAAGAATGAGCTTTTTGCCACTGCTAGTCTGCTTTTGATATCCTCCTTGCTCCGTCCGTCATTAGTTATTTTACTGCCTAGGTAGCAGAATTCCTTAACTTCACCTACTTCGTGACCATGAATCCTAATGTTAAGTTTCTCGCTGTCCTCATTTCTACTACTTCTCATTACCTTCGTCTACTGTCGATTTACTTTCAGTCCATACTCTAATGAGTATTAGACTGTTCATTCCGTTCAGCAGATCCTGTAACTCTTCTTCATTTTCACTCAAGATAGCAATGTCATCAGCGAATCGTATCACTGACATTCTTTCACCTTGAATTTTAATTCCACTCCAGCACGGTTCTTTCATTTTCATCATTGCTTCCTCAATGTACAGATTGAACAGGAGGGCCGAAAGGCTACATCCTTGTCTTACACCCTTTTTAATACGAGCACTTCCTTCTTGGTCGTCCACTCTTATTATTCCCTGTTGGCTGTTGTACATATTGCATACAACCTGTGTCTCCTTACAGCTTACCCATACTTTTTTTCAGAATTTCGAACACCTTGCAACATTTTACATTGTCGAACGCTTTTTCCAGGTCGACAAATCCTATGAACGTGTCTTGGTTTTTCTTTAGTCTTGCTTCCATTATTAACCGCAACGTCAGAGCTGCCTCTCGCGTGCCTTTACCTTTCCTCAAGCCAAACTGATCGTCATCAAGTGCATCCTCAATTTTCTTTTCCGTTCTTCTGTATATTATTATTGTAAGCAACTTGGATGCATGAGCTGTTTTCTGATTGTGCGTTAATTCTCGCACTTGTCAGCTCTTTCCGTCTTCGGAATTGTGTGGATGATGCTTTTCCGAAAGTCAGACAATATGTCACCAGAGTCATACATTATCCACACCAACGTGAAGAGTCGTTTTGTTGCCACGTCTCCCAATGATTTTAGAAATTCTGATGGAATGTTAACTATCCCTTCTGCCTTATTTAATCTTAAGCCCTCCAAAGCTCTCTCAAATTCTAATACTGGATCCCCTATCTCTTTTAAATCGAGTCTTGTTTCTTCTTCTACCACATCAAACAAATCTTCCCCCATCTTGGAGGCTTTCAGTGTATTCTTTCCACCTATCCTCTCTCTCCTCTGCATTTATCAGTGGCATTCCCATTGCACTCTTAATATTATCACCCTCGCTTTTAATGACACCGAAGAATGTTTTGACTTTCTTGTTTGCTCACTCTGTCCTTCCGACAATCATTTCTTTTTCGATTTCTTCGTATTTTTCCGGCAGCCATTTCGTCTTAGCTTCCATGCACTTCTTATTTATTTCATTCGTCAGCTGAGTTTCCCGGATCAATTTTGTACTTCCTCCTTTCATCGATTAGTTGAAGTATTTCTTCTGTTATCCATGATTTCTTCGCAGTTACCTTCTTTTTACCTATGTTTTCTTTACCAACTTCTGTGATGGCCCTTTTTAGAGATGTCCATTCCTCTTCAACTGTACTGCCTAGTTCGCTATTCCTTGTTGCTGTATCTACAGCCCGTATCACCCTGCCTTTTCCTAGTATACCTCCTTCTCTTGTGATTCTTGAACAGAGTATTCGCTATTACAAGCTGAAACGTGCTACAGAACTCATTTAGTCTTTGCCCTCTCTCATTCATTGTCCCAAGCCCATATTCTCCTGTAACCTTTTCTTGTACTCCTTCCACTACAACTGCATTCCAGTCCCCATGACTATTACATTTTCATGCTATATTACCCTTTCAATATCCTCATACACTTTCTCTATCTCTTCATCGTCAGCTTGCGTCGTCGGCATTATACCTGAACTATCGTTGTCGGTGTTGGTTTGCTGTCGATTCTGATAAGAACAGTAACACACTCTGTGCCCTTCCTTCCTATTCATGACGAATCCTACTCCCTTTATACCATTTTCTGCTGCTGTTGATATTACCCTATACTCATCTGACCAGAAATCCTTGTCATCTTTCCACTTCACTTCACTGTCAACTACTACATCTAGATTGAGCTTTTGCATTTCCCTTTTAAGATTTTCTAGCTTCCCTACCACGTTCATGGTTCTGTCCTTCCACGAACGTTATCCTTTCGTTGATTATTCAATCTTTTTCTCATCCTGGAGATCCACAATCTTTTGCCAATGGAGAGATCATCATGACAGGCCCCATGTCCGGTGGATGCAAGTTACCTGTCTTTAACGCAGTGGTTTCCATTTCCTTCTGCATCCTCATGCCGTTGATCACCGCTGATTCTTCCGCCTTTGCGGGTAGTTTCCCACCCCAGGGATACGAGAGTGCCCTGAACCTCTGTCCGCTCCTCCGCCCTCGTTGACAACACGGTTGGCAGAGTGAGGGGTGACTTCTTATGCAGAAAGTCTTCGGCCGTCAACGCTGATTATCAATCAAAATTTAAGCAGGGGCGGGGTTCGAACCCGGGACTGAAGACGTTTTGATTATGAATCAAAGACGCTATCAATTTAACAATTCTTCTTTTTAAGTACTCGTTCTGAAGGTAAATAATCGTAATGGCATATGCTAAAAATACAAAGAACATCACCAAGTTTAGAAACTGCCACATGTGTCATTGGAGTGCGTTTTGTCACAGTGAACTGCCCTTACCTCATACAGTAGTAAGTAATTTATTTTTTACTCATCACGTCAAGACGAAGCAAATGTGTACTGACCAACGGATTGTAGACGGAGAGTATTTATGCAAGTATACATGACAAAGTATTGTGGAACATACAAATAAGATAAATCATCCCATCCAACTGCATAACAAAAACTAAATTTACTAAATGAAATAGAAATATTACGATTTTTCAAGCTGTTAAACAGACGATAGGTCAAGAATCGAAACAGATATGTCAGTTCTAGATTAGTTACTCTGTTGCTGTTAACTATATCACTTTCTTTCCAGAGAACCAATAATGTAAATCCATATATCAGTTTTTTCTATCTTCGTAGGTAGGTACACGTTCAGATTCATTTGCTACAGAGAGCATTATGTGACATGTACGAGAATTGCAGGTGAAATAAATATTTTAATATGCTCCATTTATAATCACAATTTTATAACAAAAGTTAATTGCAAACTGCGGATGGTGGGATTGATTGTACAGACTTAAAAAGACGGAGGACTCTACTTTTTGGGCCTGCAGCGTAGTGAAACTTGCGTAGAGGTGAAGGAAGATAAGCGATCATCTTGTAGAAATGCCAGTCGTGACCGGCTCACCACAACAATATGAGTGCCACCCGGCATTGGCAAAGAGACTTTTGTCGTCCGCTATTTTGCGCAGGCGAGGCACGTCATTTCTGGGAGCCCTGTGACGTCACAGGATGGTTCCTCGTGTGTGGCATATATAGCCGGGCGGCCGCTGGAGATGGGCGACAGTCGCATCGGCTGACCCACGGCCCAGCGCGTGGACGCGCCATGGCGAGCGCGTGGTTCTCCCTAATGCTGCTGCTGGCGGTCGGCGGGCGAGATTCCGTCGTGGCACACGAAGTGCAGGCCCACGTGCTTGCAGAAAAATTACACGCACAGCCCGTCGGTGAGTATACTTTTTAATGCTTCACTTATAGTTAACAAATACAGCGGAATTCCGAAGTATCTCTGGAGTCGTTTCACAAAAACTACGCTATAGAAATTACGTCTTAAATACTTATTTCACCCTCTGTATGTTTTCTTCCATATACACAGCGTTACCATCTGCAGTTGCTGCGTATGATATTTAGTTTAGGTTGTCAAATCCCTTGATACCGAAGCCGCCTCTTCCTTCACACTATATATTTCCTCTTTTTATTTGTTTCTAGCCGCTATTACTATCGTTACAATGCAGATATTTCTTGAGCGCTGAATTACATTTTACTTGAACTGATACTTTTGAAGTGGCTATGCCACTTTGCGTACGGTCGTGAACCCACGGTCACCCTCATCTTGTTACAGAGATCTTTGCTCGATTAGTTTTATGTTTGCAGCGCACTGAAAATAAGGTAAAACAGTGGAACTGTCTACGGCAAGCGCTGTGAATGTTGTTTCTTTTCGCTCATGATACGTGCTGTTGACAACAGTAGTACCCAGTTTACTCTCCGTCTTCAAGCTTGCGTTGAGTACTGCTCGGGTCTATCTCGGATTTCTGGCAGTGTTAGTGGCGCGTTATACGGGAAGATTTACTAATGAAGCGTTGGTTAATATGCACCTCATGTTTGGGTTCACTGAATTCAATGGAAGACCGGAAGGAAGGAGGAAAGGAAGACTAGAATTTAACGTCTCGTAGACACCGAGGATGTTAGAAACGGCCTTGGAAGACAGGCACAACGGCACAATGTTGAGCTGCTCCAGCACAGACAGCAACCACATTGCTTACAATGTTTCGTCTGAGCATTTTACCGTTACTATGTGTTGAGTGATATACTTTCTGGTTATTGTTTCTTACAGGCTTTTTCGCTGTTGTGGAGGTATTTTCACAGAAGCAATGGTGACTGCAGTAACATACCGAATGAATCATAACTGCATTATTACTTTGTAAAGAGGTGTCGGATATCGTGGGTTCCTTATAACAAAATACTCAGTCAAAGAAACACTAGCACACTGAGATGACAAAAGTCATGTTCTACCTCCTTGTATTGTGTTGAGCCTCCTTTTACAGGGTGTAGTGTAGCAACTTGTCGTGGCATGGGCTCAATAAGTCGTTGAAAGTTCCCTGCAGAAATACTGAACCACGCTGCCCCTATAGCCATTGCGTCTTAGCTTCCTTGCACTTTCTATTTATTTCATTCCTCGGCGACTACTATTTCTGTATTCCTGAATTACTCCGAACATTTTAGTACTTCCTTCTGTAATCGATCAAATTCTCTGTTACCCATGGTTTCTTCGCAGTTACATTCTTTGTACGATGTTTTTCTTTCCAACTTCTATGACGGCCCATTTTAGAGATTGAGGCGTAGCGCCGTATAACGATCCTGCCTTGGAGGCGGTTAAGTGGGAGATGTGTCTCAGAGCTGGATAGCGACATATGGTGACGCGAGACTGGACGCGCACGTAGTTTATGTATCAGCCGATAGAGGACAATATTAAATAGGTGGACTGTGATTTTAGTTTCAATTGTGCCCACTAGTGTGCACTAAAGTAATAGAATGTTTCTCATAAACTGTTTCTAGTATTTTCGTAAAGTGTTATTATGTCTTTTTGTGTATGTAAAGTGTTATAAAGGTGTTTTAGCAGTATGAATGTTGCGTGAGTGTGGTTTAAGGTTAATATGAAGATAATTGATTAACGAGTTACGTAGCAAGAGTTAGTGTGGGAACATTTCGAAGGAGTGTGGATATGAACAAAGAGGATTTTTGTAGAATAGATTTGTAAAGTAAGTTTATGGTAAAGAGAAAGTTAATTCATGTATAAATAACAATAGTAAATAACTTCATGCATAAACTTCAGCATATTAGATAATTACGTCGGTAAAAAGTGCAGTCGTTAGGTTTACTATTTTGCGATTGGTTATTGATGAAAAGCGCGGATTGACGCGGGAGATTGTTGTTTTGCTATTGGCTGTTGAGTAAACTGACCAATGGTAAAGCAATATTCTTCGTGCGCCTTTCTCTGCTGGTACAGAAGACTTAGAGTATTCTAGAGAAGGGTGGGAACCTAGCCATGAAACAGTTCGGACGTGTGTAGTAGTAGTTCCGATGGAAATGATAAGTTGCCGGATCTAGCATTGTTTCTTACATCAAAAGTGTTGTAAAGTGACGGCATAATTATTCCGATGGGTGTGTAGAAATTTCGGAATTTTTTGTGATGAGAAAAGACATATATTCCCCGTGGCGTATTGAGCAGGTCGGTGGCTAAAAACTGTGACTGCATTTGGTACCGACAGACTTAATATTTGGCGAGCATTCTAAATAAAAAACAATCAGTATTTTTGTAGCTATTACGTTTTCGGGAAATGCAACTCCATAAACTTGCTAACGTGAGTGAAAGGGATTGTGAGTGACTGTGTTAAGACTAGCACAGGCTTGGCAGTGATACTTGTTCACCTAAGTTTCAGAATATATTAATTGAGGACAAAATTTCCAACCTTTCTTTTGTGTGAAAACTTTCTCCCGAAACGTAGATTAGTGACTTAAATTGCAGCTTGGTTCACGTCGAAGTACGTAGGTTTCACTCGGCATTCCTGCTGATGATCTGCTGAGACAATGTTCACAGGTAGGTGCAGGTCCGTCGTAAAGGGACGGAAAGAACCGCGCCGCCGCAAGATGTCCAGTCCTTTTCAACTGTACTGCCTACTGAGCTCTTCCATATTCCTATATCAATAGCCTTACAGAACTTCAAGCGTATCTCATAATTCCTTAGTACTTCCACATCCCATTTCTTTGGGTATTGATTCTTCTGACTAACCTCCTACACTTTAGCCTACTCTTCATGACTACTACATTGTGATCTGAGTCGACATGTGCTCATGGGTACGCCTTACAATTCAGTGTCTGATTTCGGAATCTCAGTATAACGATGATGTAAACTGAAGACTTGCCTTATCACCCGACCTTTTCCAAGTACATCTCCTCCTCTTGTGATTCTTGAACAGAGTATTCGCTATTACTAGCTGAAATTTATTACAGAACTCCATTAGTTTCTCATTCATTGTCCCAAGCCCATATTCTCCTATAACCTTTTCTTCTACCCCTTCCCCTAGAACTGCATTCCAGTCCCCCATGACTATTATATTTACATCTCCCTTTGCGTACGGTATTACTCTTTCAGTATCCTCATATACATTCTCTATCACTTCATCTTCAGCTTTCAACGTCAGCATGTATACCTGGACTATCGTTGTCGGTGTTGTTTTGCTGTCGATTGTGATAAGAACAAAAATGGCTCTGAGCACTATGGGACTTAACTTCTGAGGTCATCAGTCCCCAAGAACTTAGAACTACTTAAACCTAACTAACTTAAGGACATCACACACATCCATGCCCGAGGCAGGATTCGAACCTGCGACCGTAGCGGTCTCGCGGTTCCACACTGCAGCGCCTAGAACCGCACGGTCACTCCGGACGGCCTGATAAGAACAACCCTATGACTTAACTATTCGCAGTAACCCACTCGCTATCCTACCTCCCTATTCATAACGAACCCTTCTCCCGTTATACCATTTTCTGCTGCTGTTGATATTACCCTACAGTCATCTGACCGGAAATCCTTGTCTTCTTTCCATTTCACTTCATTGACTCCTATGTCTAGACTGAAGCTTTGCATTTCCCTTTTCAGATTTTATGGCTTCCCTACCATGTTCTAGCTTCTGACGTTCCACGGCCCGACTCATAGAACTCCTTTCTTGGCTATCAGTCTTTTTCTCATGGTCGCCTCCCCCTTGGCAATCCCCTCCCGGAGATCCGAATGGGGAATTATTCCGAAATCTTTAGCTAATAGAGAGATCGACATGACACTTTTTCAGTTACAGCCCCCAAGTTCTGCCTATGCACGTTATGTTTCTTTAATGCAGTGGTTTCCATTCCCTTCTGCATCCTTATGCATTTGATCACTGATCATTTTTCCGCTTTTGGCACCAATTTACAACCTAAAGGCAAGAGAATGCACTGAACCTCTATCCGCACCTCCGCCTTCTTTGACAACGCCGTTGTCAGAATGAAGGTGACTCCTTATGCCGGAAATCTTCGGCCGCCAATATTGATTATTAATCAAAATTTAAGCGCTGGTGAGTTTCGAACCCTGTACGGAAAACATTCACATTACTAATCAATGACGGTACCTTTTTTTTTAAAAAAAAAAAAAAAGGTGGGGGGGGGGTGCCTTCGCGGCGCCCGAAGAGAGGGGTGGGGGCAAAGTGGGCAGGGGTCGTATCCTGCGGCCTGGCCATCATGTCCCGATCCCACCCTCCAGGAAGCAAGGAAAGCGTGGGGAACCTGGAGTAGAGGTATAATAAACGTCGTTTATTTATTTATTTTTCATTTCGTTCTTTTTTTATTTTTTATTAATTTATTTTGTCATTAATACCGCCGAGGATACCAGGAAACTGACGTCATGAGTGAAGGGAAGGGCAGCAAGACATCAGACTAATTGAAAGTATCAACGTATAGTTTTTCCGAGAAGAACATTCCGGTTACCAGTGAATATATTAGTTCTAAGTGTGGAAGATGTGGGAATCAACTCTTCATGACAGTATCACCCCAGCCCTGGGGTGCGTTAAAGGAGACGCTGCAGAGGCAAGTGGAGAGCAATTGTCTGTATTTTGGATTGCGGACAACTGCCAATGGCGTTCATTAACGAACTGCCAAAAGTCAAGGACACATTTCCCGCCATCAGCAAACAAGCAAGTGAGCTGCGTGCGCACAAATCCACCTCACAGAGTTCGTCTTCGCTTGCTGGAAGTATCCCGCGTCCGCAAGGAGGAACGGTTGAGTATGTAGCTGATGAGGAGTCGTACTGGTATTTAAGGACAACATCTATCACACCAAGAACCAGACACCTCTCACCAATCTCCACATCTGGCAGTGCTTCCCGTAGACCATGGGTGTATATATGGCACGTGTGTTTAAGACCAGAAAATGTCTTGGAAAACATACATTTTTCTTTGATTAGACTGCTAGGAGGATTTCGGAACGCCCTTTCTCACAGAGTATTTTTTTGTGTTGTTTGATACACTGATACACCAATTCTTGCATATCAAACAGGCAATACGTATTTCATTTCCAGATTCTGCCTAGAACTACAACCTCCCCCTCCCTTCACCTAAATCATCAAATTTTTCGACGTTATAGATGTAATAGAACTGTGTAGACGTATATAAATTTTAGAAGTATTCATCCTTTCTGGAACCTCCCCGAAGGATACCCTCCTCACGCCCCAACATCATTTCTGCCAATTTTTTTCTATCTGTTTTTCCTTTCATTGGCGATAATTTAGCCATCTCCCTTCCCCACCTAAAATTAAATAAAAGAAATAAATAATCGAAACCCATGACTATTCGCTTCTTGCACTTGTTTACTTTACAGCACCATTTTACAGCAAGAGATCTACGGAATTTGGATATTTTATGTATGTACAGTGTAGCAGTACGTTATCTTAGTGCATTATGTATGAATTTTTATGTTGGTTTAAAATATTCTGTTAGCCCTATTAATAATTTACTACACTACTGGCCATTAAAATTAATGCACCAAGAAGAAATGCAGATGATAAACGGGTATTCATTTGACAAATATATTATACTAGAACTGACATGTGATTACATTTTTCACGCAATTTGGGTGCATAGATCCTGAGAAATCAGTACCCAGAACAACCACCTCTGGTCGTAATAACGGCCTTGATATGCCTAGGTGTTGAGTCAAACAGAGCTTGGATGGCGTGTACAGGTACAGCTGCCCATGCAGCTTCAACACGATACCACACTTCATCAAGAGTAGTGACTGGCTTATTGTGACGAGTCAGTTGCTCGGCCATCATTGACCAGACGTTTTCAATTGATGAGAGATCTGGAGAATGTGCTGGCCAGGGCAGCAGTCGAACATTTTCTGTATCCAGAAAGGCCCGTACAGGACCTGCAACATGTGGTCGTACATTATCCTGCTGAAATGTAGGGTTTCGCAGGGATCGAATAAAGGGTAGAGCCACGGGTCGTAATACATCTGAATTGTAATGTCCACTATTGAAAGTGCCGTAAATGCGAACAAGAGGTGACCGAGACGTGTAACCAATGGCACCCCATACCATCACGCCGGGCGATACGCCAGTATGGCGATGACGAATACACGCTTCCAATGTGCGTTCACCGCGATGTCGCCAAACACGGATGTGACCATCATGATGCTGTACACAGGTTCGCCGTTGAGTACACCATCGCAGGCGCTCCTGTCTGTGATGCAGCGTCAAGGGTAACCGCAACCATGGTCTCCGAGCTGATAGTCCATGCTGCTGCAAACGTCGTCAGACTGTTCGTGCAGCTGGTTTTTGTTTTGCAAACGTCCCCATCTGTTGACTCAGGGATCGAGACGTGGCTGTACGATCCGTTACAGCCATGCTGATAAGATGCCTGTCATGTCGACTGCTAGTGAGACGTGGCCGTTGTGATCAATCACGACGTTCGGTATTACCCTCCGGAACCCACCGATTCCATATTCTGCTAACAGTCATTGGATCTCGACCAACGCGAGCAGCAATGTTGCGTTACTTTAAACCGCAATCGCGATAGGCTACAATCCGACCTTTATCAAAGTCGGAAACATGATGGTACGCATTTCTCCTCCTAACACGAGGCATCACAACAACGTTTCACCAGGCAACGCCGGTCAACTGCTGTTTGTGTATGAGAGATCGGTTGGAAACTTTCGTCATGTCAGCACGTTGTAGGTGTCACCACCGGCGCCAACCTTGTATGAATTCTCTGAAAAGCTAATCATTTGCATATCACAGCATCTTCTTCCTGTCGGTTAAATTTCGAGTCTGTAGCACGTCATCTTCGTGGTGTAGCAATTTTAATGGCCGGTAGTGTAATTTGACATTTCAGCTTATGGTCTGACTAGTATGCCCCAGGAGTAAGTCAAGCATACTTTTAGTTGTTATAACATAATAATTAATGATACAGTTGTTATGTGTCCATGACATGTGATGTACGAGCTGTGAATCCGCCAGTGCTGCAAGGTTTAAAAAGTATGGGTTTTGAATGAGCTTTTATTGTCAAAACTATAGCAATGCATCGAGATCGCATTCCCGAGTTGTACATGAGAAGACGGGCATATTTTTACATTTCTATCAAAAAAGTGAATGTTACAGTTAAACGTGTAGCATGATACATGATATATGAGCTGCGATTCCTCTACTACTACAGGGCTTAAAACTCTTATCAAGTTCGATAATTTTTGAGAACATTTATCTTGTAGAACAGCTGTTTTTATTGCTTAAATGTGCATATGCACAGTCACAACCGAAGTTAGCGTTCGTGGAGTCGTAGCGCCTGCTCCGTTTACCGCCACCATCTAGCACCATGGTGGTACGTCTGAGGATGGTCTAAAACAGACCGAAGGCGGTAACCTCATAAAAAAGAAGTTTCTTGCGATTGTTACTGTGAATGTGCATTAGTAGGTTTAAATGAGGCCATTTTCCTCAAAATTGTAGGTACTAACTCTATATGGCAGCTAATTGCAATATATTGTTGAATTAGCTGCACTCATGTGGTGTAGTCCAATTTCGTTTTCCAGTTTTGTTAGAGTACCGTATAAAAGACATAGTGAAATTCCACCTAGTGTATATCGAATCATTACTGGTCCTAATGTAACACATGACGTATGAACCGTCAAAAAAATTTTACAACCTGGAAGCATTTGTTACAACACTAATGTTTTACGTTATATACTGACTGGCATGCCTCATTAAGAAACTCGGCATAATCTTTTGTAGTAAAAAAACTTTCTGCAGTGAATTCTGATAGTATATGTTGCATGGCGTATGATGTATGAGTTTCGATCGTCTATATTTAATAAGATAGCACATGTGAGAGAAATGAACGTAAAACACCCGTGAATACTGCGCCAGTAATTTACTTAATGTTATGGACCATCCACCGATAGGATTCTAAATATCTTTCGTCATACCAAAACACCTGTGCCTATACTACGACATAGCAGCTCTCTGTATGTGTCTGCTCATTGACGTAATACTTTGCACTATTGTATTGTTTTCGTGTCGCCTACGCACAGAAATACGATGATACCTGTCTACATGTAACAGTTGTAAAATGTGGTTCAGAATGGTTCAAATGGCTCTGAGCACTATGGGACTTAACATCCTATGTCATCAGTCCCCTAGAGCTTAGAACTACTTAAACCCAACCAACCTCAGGACATCACACACATCCATGCCCGAGGCAGGATTCGAACTTGCGACCGCAGCAGTACCACGGTTCCGGACTGAAGCGCCTAGAACCGCACGGTCACCGCGGCCGGCTGTAAAATGTGGACTGAAGCGTGAAGCTTAAAATATGTAATCAACTTTGACTATGAAGTATGTGTATATACACGAGCTATTAATGTATAAACCGATGTCATCATTTTATGAACGTACTACAGATGCTTGAAAATGACCCCCGATAAAATTGCTATTTGCACAAGTAACAAACAAATTACAGCCTACTTGTACCATGTCTTCGTTCTCAAAGCTGATAATGGTGTCTGACACAAGTACAAGATATCGTGTCGTTCGCAGTGATTACTCAACACCTCCGTTCACGCCCCTTACGTCCCCTAGCAGGCCTGGTATCAACATCAAACACTAATAATGCTAATGCAGTCTGGTGGCCGTTATACCCGTCACAGAGATTCGCAGCTCTAATCATCATTTACGTACCAACCGACGGTGTGTGTATGGAGTCACATTGACATCCGACGATGTCTTCTAAGGGCTTAATGTTTTCTGTCGAGTAATGTATTTCGAAGTACATTAAAGTGAGAAAAGCCATGGGATACCTCCTAATATCGTGTCGCATCTCCTTTCGCCCGATGTAGAGCTGCAACTCGACATATCTCGTACTCAACAAGTCCACTGTAGTAATATTGAGCCATGCTGCGTCTATAGCCGTCCATAATTACGAAAGTGTTGCCGGTGAAGGACTTGTGCACGAACTGCCTCTCGACTATATTCCATAAATCTTCGATGAGATTAATGTTGGACGATGTGGGTGGCCAAACCATTGACTCGCACTGTCTAGAATGTTCTTCAAATCAATCGTGAGGAAAAGGTGCCCCAACGATATGGCGCATTGTCATCCATAAAAAATTCCATCGTTTTTAGGGAACATGATTTTCAAGAATAACTGCAATTTCTCTCCAAGAAGCCGAACATAACCACTTCCATTCAATAGTCTGACCACTTTGATCAGAGGGCCCAGTCCATTCCATGTAGACACAGCCCACGCCATTATGAAGCCAACACCAACATGCACGGTGCCTTGTTGACAGCTTGGGCTCATGGCTTCGCGAGGACTCCCTATGACCAGGCCATGGTTTACCAGTCCTGCAAGATTCAATCGATATGGACACGAGCTCATGACAGGCGATGAAGACGATGTCGTGCTGTTAGCACAGGCACTCGTGTCGGTCGTATGCCATGCCCCATTAACGTCAAATTTCACTGCACTCTCCTAACGGATACATTCGTCGTACGTCCTACATTGATTTTTGCGGCTATTTCATGCCATGTTGCTTGTCTGTTAGCACTGGCAACTCTACGCAAAAGCCACTGCTCTCGGTCGTTAAGCGAAGATCGTCTGCCTCTGTGTTGCCAATGATCAGAGACAATTCCCGAAATGTGGCAGTCTCATCACACCCTTGGACTGTGGGTCTCGGAATATTGAATTCGCTAACGAGTTCCGCGAGATAACCCGTGACCAAGGGGTGGTGTCTTTGATTAGTAATCAAACGTCATTGGTTCCGGGCTAGAATACCTCCACCGCTTAAATATTGAATAAAAATCATCAACAACGGCGGCTAAAGACTTCCGACATAAGAAGTCACCTTCACTCAGCAACGGCCTGGTCAAGGAGAGGGGAGGAGCGGATAGAGTTTCAGCGTACTCTCTTGCCGCTGGAGTGGAAAACTGCCGCTAAAGACGGAAGAATAAGCAAAGATCAACGGCATGAGAATGCAGAGTGCAATGGAAAACACTGCATTAAAGACACAGAACATCTATCCACAGGACATATGGCCTGTAATTGCAAAAGTGTCATGATGATCTCTCACTGGCAAAAGATTCCGGACTGGTCCCCATTCCGATCTCCGGAAGGGGACTGCCAAAGGGGAGGTGACCATGAGAAAAAGACTGAATAACCAACGGAAGGATAACGCTCTAAAAGTATGGCCGTGGAACGTCGGACGCTTAAAGGTGGTACGCAAGCTATAAAATTTGAAAAAGAAAAGGCTGAGACTCAGTCTAGATATAGTAGGGGTTCAGCAAAGTGAAATGGAAATAAGGCAAGGGCATCTGGTCAGATGAGTATAGGGTAATAACAACAGCAGCAGAAAATGGCAAACGGGAGTAGGATTCATCTTGAATATGAAGGTAGGGCACAGAATGTGTTATTGTGAACAATTCAGTGGCAGAATTGTTCTTATCAGAATCGACAGCAAACCAACACCGACAACGATAGTCCAGGTATACATGTCGACGCCGCAAGCTGAAGATGAAGAGATAGAGAAAATGTATGAGGATATTGAAAAGGTAATATAGCATGTAAAGGGGGATGAAAATCTAATAGTCATGGGGGACTGGAATGCAGTTGTAGGGGAATGAGTAGAAGAAAAGGTTACAGGAGAATATGGGCTTGGGACAAGGAATGAGAGAGGAGGAAGACTAATTGAGTTCTGAAATAAATTTCAGCTAGTAGTAGCGAATACTCTATTCAAGAATCACAAGAGGAGTACGTATACTTGAAAAAGGCAGGGTTATACGGTAGGATTTCAGTTACATTTGCTGCGGTCGCAGGTTCGAATCCTGCCTCGGGCATGGATGTTTGTGATGTCCTTAGGTTAGTTAGGTTTAAGTAGTTCTAAGTTCCAGGGGACTGATGACCACAGATGTTAAGTCCCATAGTGCTCAGAGCCATTTGAACCATCAGTTACATTACATCATGGTCAGGCAGAGATTCCGAAATCAGGTACTGGAATGTAAGGCCTACCCAGGTGCCCATTTAGACTCAGGTCACAATGTAGCAGTGATGAACAGTAGGCTGAAGTTTAAGAGATTAGTCAGGAAAAATAAATACGCAAAGAAGCGGGATACGGAAATGCTAAGGAATGATGAGATACACTTGAAGTTCTCTAAGGCTATAGATATAGCGATTAGGAATAGGAGAGTAGGCAGTACAGTTGAAGAGGATGGGACATCTCTAAAAAGGGCAATCACAGAAGCTGGAAAGAAAAACATAGGTACCAGGATGGTAACTGCAATGAAACCACGGGCAATGGAAGAAATACTTCAGTTGATCAATAAGGAATACAAAGACATTCAGGGAAATTCAGGAATACAGAAATGCAGGTCACTTAGCAATGAGATAAATAAGAACTGCAGGGGTGTGAAGACGAAATGGCTGCATGAAAAATGTGAAGAAATCGAAAAAGAATATGACTGTCGGAAGGACGGACTCAGCATATAAAAAATTAAAAACAACCTTCTATGAAATTAAAAGCAAGGGTGGTAACATTAGGAGTGCAATGGTAATTCCACTGTTAAAGGCAGGGAGAAAGCGGATAAGTGGAAGAAGTATATTGAAGGCCTCTGTGAGGGGAAGATTTGTCTGATAACGTGACAGAAGAAGAAACATGAGTCGATATAGAAGAGATAGAGGATTCAGTATTAAAATCAGAATTTGATAGAGCTTTAGAAGACATAAGACCGAATAAGGCAGAAGGGATAGACAACATTGCATCAGCTTTGTTTAAATCATCGGGGGAAGTGGCAACAAGACGATTATTCACGTTGGTGTGTAGAATGTATGAGATTGATGATATATCATCAGACCTTCGGGAAAAAATCATCCACAAAATTCTGAATATTGCAAAGAGTCGACATGTTGGAGAATTATCCCACAACCAGCTTAATACTTCATGCATCCAAGTTACCTAGAAGAATAACGCACAGAATAATGGTAAAGAAAATTTAGGATGTTTTAGGTGACTATCAGTAAAGGTTTTAGGGAGGCGCTTGTGATGTGGAGGTTGATAATGGAAATAACACTAAAGAAAAATCAAGACACGTTCATGGCATTTGTCGACTTGGAAAAGGTTTCGACAATGTAAAATAGTGCTAAATCTTCGAAATTCTGAGAAAAATTAGCGTAAGCTTTAGAGAAAGACGGGAAATATACAGTATGTACAAGAACCAACAGGGACAATAAGAGTGGCATACCAAGAGCGAAGTGCTCGACTTAAAAAGTTGAAGTTAAAAAGTGGAATTAAAATTCAAGGTGAAAGAATATCAGTGAATATCAGTGATAAGACTCGCTGTTGATATTTCTATCCTGAGTGAAAGCGAAGAAGAATTACAGAATCTGCTGAACGGAACGAACAGTCTAATGAGTAAAGAATATGGACTGGGAGTAAATCGAAGGAAGACGAAACTGGTGGGAAGTACCAGAAATGAGAACAGCGTGAGACGCAACATCAAAAGCGGTGATCACGAAGTAGATCAAGTTAAGGGATACTGCTACCTAAGCAACAAATTAACCCATGACGAACAGAGTAAGAAGGACAGAAAATGCAGACTAGAATTAGAAAAAAGTCCATTGCTATCCAAGAGAAGTCTAGAAGTAATAAACATACCCCCAAACTTGAGGAAGAAATTTCTGAGAATGTACGTTTGAAGAACAGCATCGTATGGTACTGAAACTTGGACTGTGGGAAAACCGGAGCAGAAGAGCATCGAAGCATTTGAGGTGTGGTGCTACAGAAGAATATTGGAAATTAGGTAAACTGGTAAGATAAGGAATGAGGAGGTTCTGCGAAGAATCGGCAAAGAAAGGTAACCACACAAGAAAACAATTTAAAAAAATAAAAAATAAAAAGTACACGATTTCCGGAATGTAAAGGCCGTTGCGTCTAGCTTCATCTACCATTTCGCTTTCCAAGTGTGTTAATTCCTTTCATGCGGCCATCATCACGTCAGAAAACGTTTGACATGAATCACGGAGTACAAATGACTGCTCCGCTACGCACTGTCATTTTACACCTTATGTACGCGATACTACCGCCATCTGATATTTGCGTATTGCCATCCCATGACTTTTGCCACATCAGTGCATGCTACCGAGCCCTTTGCACCTGTACAAGAGCAGTAGGCAATGGGTTTTCTTCCTGACTTTCATTGTACATTCGTCATTAGTCATTACAAACACTAATACTAGTACACATTGCAGAAACACCATCATGTGTATGCACATAATGTATAATATATATACTCATAACAGGTCTGAGGAAGATAACAATAAACCACCTCTACTACGACCATCCGCCTCATAACGGCAAATAAGAAGGAATGTCGTGTTTCGACAATAAAAGCTCGTCGCTACAGAGTACTGTCTAATACATGACTGTGTATTTTCGTTGTTGTCCAGCAGTGCGACTTTCGCGCGGCCTCCTGGATGGTCTGGTGGGTGCCGTGTTGAGTCCTGTGCTGGACGCCGGTGAGAACGAGTGCTCGAGCGCCCGCGGTGATAGCCTCAACATCGGCGCAACTCTGCCCCTCGGGATATCAGCCGGCATTTCCGGCTCTTCGGCTAACGCCCACACCAGACATGGATGCGGCGCCAGCGCCGGGTCCAGTTCTGGAGGCTTGAACAGTGGTAGCGCCTCTACTGCCTCTGCAGGTGGAAATGGATACAGCGCTGGTGGAAGCGGTGTAGCAGCTCAGGCAGGTCAAGGGTCAGGGGCTCACGGTGGAAATGAAGGTTATGGGCAAGGACATCGTCAGCACATCGGAGGGGAAGCCAAATCCAGTGGTTCTGCAGGAACTGGAGTGGGCTGGGAAGGTCAGAGTGAGTCACATGCCGTTAGCGGGTCCACTGGACAAAGCAGACCTAGTGTTGCCTCAAACGGACCGGGAAATGGAAACGGTTTCAGCAATAGTGGAGGGTATGTGGGAGGTTCTCCAGTCCGAGGTGAGGCAGCATCAGTGAGCGCGAGCTCATCGCAATCTGCTAGTGCCTCTTTCGGACACGGTAGTTCTGCAGCTGGTGAATATGGGCAAGGTAATTTGGGAGATGAGTTCAGTGGCTATGATGGTGGACATGTTCATACGTCTAATCAGTATGGAATAGGTAGTTCCAGTGCTGGGGGTCACGAACAAGGAACTCAGAAGGATGGACTGAACCAAGGTGAAGGTTCAGGGCTGATGGGAGGCGTCGTCAGCAGCTCATACTCGACCAGCAAAGCATCCAGCAGCGCTGGGAGTTCTGGTGGGGCGCGTCCTGGAGCCTCCCACTCCAGCTCTCGCAGTGACGCGAACTCGTCTTCACGTAGCCACTCATTTCTAATTAGTGCATAAGAAATATGCTCCTTAACAGTTACCATTGCTTTGGATCTATCGATTTCAAATAAATTTGGACCAATGGGTAAACCCTTGTTCACCATTTTCGTTCCTTTTCCAGTGAACGAGGAAATTAATAGTTTTCCAATAAGTAAGAAAGTGTTTCACAAAATAAAAGCCTTCATAGTTTGCAGACTAAAAACTACTCGATGTATTACTTATAAGTTTCCATGATATCCAAACAGAGCTTTAAAAATAGCCAGCAGGTTTTGCTAACGAGAGAGAAAAGTGCAGGAAGAAGCCTAAATTCTCATATTAAACTTTCTCTTAATCCCAAGAATATCTAAATTAATAGTACTTCAGAGAAAATAAATGAATGTGAGAATCTCTCATACGACACACAAAACTGTTTATATGACAGCAGATCAGCAATGGTTATGGGAATGTAAGCTGCAGGCTCCAGTGCTGGTGGTCGCGAACGAGAAGGTCGAGGAGACGGTCTGAACCAAGGTGTTCCGGTGTGATAGGAGGCGTCGTCAACAGCTCATCCTCGACCAGAAGAGCTTCACAGGGTACCACGTAAGTTGGTCGTAAGCTGGTGAAACATGTACATATATACATCGGTGGAACTTGGACAACACATACACTTTATATTTGTCTTTAGATATGTATTTATATTTGCTATTTGGTAGTACAGGACGTAACAAATAAATACACACTGAAACAAAGAGAAATTACACTTACATTCGAAGACAATGATGACACGGAAATGTTCGCGATTTATGATGATTCTCTGAGCGTTACAAAAGGCGGGACATGGTTCTTACTGGTGTGTGTCATCACCACGGACAGCAGGGCGTGCTCTGCAACGTGCTCGCTGGCTGGCCACAAGGTTGAGAAGGAGTTTTAGTGGTAACGTGATTGACAACCGATGGACGGTCGTTGGTGCACGCGGACGTGCCACATTATGTCTCCCTAATGCATCCCACACGTGCTCGATGGGATTTAAGTCCGGAGAACGGGCAGGCTAGTCCATTCGCCGAATATCCTCTCGTTCCAAGAGCTCCTCCACTTGCGGTGTTCGATGTTGTCGCGTATTGTCATCGATAAAGATGATGGCAGGGCCCAATGCGCCCCTGAAAAGACGCACGAGGGGAAATGGGTACAGTTTTTCGATAACGCGCTGACCGATGAATGTACAGTGTTCAAAGATTTGGAGGTCAGTACGTCCACACCTCACTACGCCTCATAAGGCAACATGTTCGACGGAGCTGGAAGTACCCTCATATGCCGAGAGTTGCGAACACTTTCGAGCATGGTCGTTTGATGGAACTGATGTAAGATTTTCCCTTGGCGACGTTGAGGACAAAGGATGTTAAAGTAAAATCAGACGTCAACTTGATTCTTTCTATTTTATCATTCATGGAGACGACAAATCGACATGATAAGCGCGTGTTAACAAACCTTGAAGGGTGATTAAACGTTAATGATGAACCCTCCGTCAAAACGTGTAACAACCGCTAAATGCGTGAGGACCTCTCATACTTTTGTCTGGAAATGTGTCTTTTCTCATGTGCACAGACGAGATGCCTACTCCAATCGAGGTATGTTTTATTTTCAGCAATTTTTGTATGCTTCTTTCAAGGTCATAGTTAATGAATAATAAACGTTTTAAAGCAAACCACTCGTAAATTTGGCAGAGGTGTTCCATAAAGGTTTATGATCAGTCGGATGTCGTCGCCATTATACCACGATATTTCTGCTGACAATCATTCATTCATCTTCAGGTGAGTTGTGACAGGAGATTATTGGTGTTTGTCGATGAGTTAGTACCAAAAATTGGTGCGTTGGCGAGAGACATACAGGTAGGTCTTCACTTCATGAGCGCCCTCTGAAGAATTTAGCGCTCTCTGTCAAATTTTTTATTTGAGGCGTGCAGTCGCATGCATCACAGTGATACTGCATGCGCGCTCTCTGTCGAATTGCGGGACCGCAGAATTAAAGTTCAGTTTATGAAATGTGCCGTTGACGATGCGTTTTAAATAGGCAAGGGAAAATACGAATGACACAAAAAATTCGTTCCTTTCAGCTCCAGAAGTTCAATGGTGAAACAACAAATCTAAGGAGAAATGAACGTCAACAAGGAACGCTTGAATCCCACTCTCGAATGGGAGGACATGACTATTCTATTATAACACTAAGGAAGTTCTGATTTCATGCCAACACTTAGCAATATTAGGTAAATCAGTATTAGAAAAATGTTTATTGATCTACTAGCTGCAGCGCTCGGCGATGCCTGAAATGTTCAATATCTGCCACACATAGAGATTGGCCGTAGTTCTCGTTGATACTCTTAGCTAAAGCAAGACGCTTGAGAAACAGCAATCGTTTCAAATCGAAAGAGATATCTGAATCACACATTCGTAAACATCAAGATCTAGGATACTGGTTCTGACTTTTGCAAGTATGCATCAATTTCAAACCAAATGTTTAGCAATAACAATTACGCCATAGATTATGCTTTGATTTCTTTTCAAATTACAATTAAAATAAGATGTGTAATGCGTAACATACTTTTCGACGTTTTGGTTACAATGTTTTTCCTACATCCGCCGAAATGTTCATTATGGGATCGTGTAAAACTTGAAGCAAATCGGCCAAGCGCTTTTAGAGATCTTTGCTAACACCCCATCCCCTTTATACATAGTGAACCGGCAAACTGCAGGGACAAGTTCTACAGGATACTGAGACGATCTCTAGTGCAAGCTCCGAATCTGGTGCATGCACCGTCAGCCGCCTCCCTCCACGTTCTTCTTTCTTAAAGGACCCATGATCACACAGACGCCCAAAGAGGGCTTTAAATGTTGTCTGATGTGACTGGGTGCATGTGAGGGTACTTGTTTTGGTATAGCCGTGCTACCTCCCGACCGTTTCCAACTGTTTCGCTGGGAAACACCGTCTCGGCTTCTTTCCGACATTACATACGGACAATTCTGCTGTTTACAGTACCCTACGGTAATCATACAGCCTGCAACGCACAAGGACCACACGGTACGTAGTCAGAAGAACTGTCATTTGTCAGCACCATCTAGCGTGGCAACGATGCAGTTCAGGACACATGTTCGGAGGACCTTTTTTTCCTTCATTACCAGCCGGGAATTCGTCCCTGCTATTTGTCGGTTTTATTTGTGTTCACCCTGTATATTACATACATGTATGTTTGAAGTCAGACTGGGAAGTCTTATGTAGTCAGTTATCTTCTTTTCGCCTTGAAGGAAAAGTCTGTGAAATTTCTTCGAGATTGGAATAAAAATATAGATTTGTATCAATTACAAACAAACAAAAGAACACTCTTCTTTACATATATGTAGATAGATGACATTCTAATTATTAAAACAGTTTGTCCTCGAGATGAATATGTTGAAAGCAAATTTAATTTTCGATGTCATTATCTGAGGAAACGTGCCATTAATATCAGTCAAACTGTGGTAGTATTCCCTCGACAGTTTAAATATGTTGCACCTCACATCTTGTAGTTTGTACTATATCTGACGGAAAAAAAGTTGTATCACCTAATCATTATTTTGTTTAAGGATTACCACCAACATTGATTTGTAGCATAAGCCCATGATAACATTCATGGGAACATTGGTGACTAGCCCCTTCTTTGTCTATGTAACTCCTTATCAAGCGTATTTTCCGACTCGTTGGAACGGCTTCAGCAAATATTTCTGCATCGATCACTTTCTGAAAATCCATGACGGTCAAATCTGTTATCAAGTTACTCTATAGCTTTATGCTTCAATTATTGGACCATATTGTTGTATCGATAGCAGTTATTTTCAGAACTTTCCAACTAAAAAATATCGTTTTATCACTAACTGTCATATGCAGATTTTGAAACTTACATTATGGTTTTACACACGGACATTTAGACGTCTCCCGAGCAAACTGGAGTCTGCTAAATCGTTCAACTGGCTTTATATTCTCCACATCACTGGCAGGCAAGGAATGTGTAAGACTGTGGGCCTTGCCTGTAACACCACTCTTTCGAGTGCACCACGAGACCTCCTCTGTTGAGCCTAGTACATCCAACTTTTTTTTCTGAATAAATTTTAGGGTACCAAGCTGCACAGACAGCTTTTCTGTGTTATGCATATCGTCCACGTGTATTCTTATTACAAGTTCACAGCACTGATACAAATTGTTAATTAGACTCTGTGAAAGACACCCAGAGCTTCGTTTGGAGTTCTTATCTATAAATTTCTTGCATTTCGCCTTTGCGTGGCTTCCACAGCCTGGATAACATTCGTTGCTGGAAGTCTCAAACAGTTCATCTCTTGTATTTTAAAATCTTCCTAAGTGATATCATTAGCTGCACTTGCATGGCATCCACATTCTTTGTGTTTAAGAAAGTTTGCTTTAGGAAGCAATGCCACATGTTTCTCTTGCACGGACAGATCTGCCATGGCGTCCTTGGTGATTGCTGTAATTTTAAATTAACTTCTATGAAACTCAGTTTTAGTATTAAATACCATTACTCTTGCCATTTTGAATACCACAAAAAGAGAAATAAATCTGCAAAAGCAAGGTCACACTCGGCAATGTACACAACTCACGAAAACAAAGAATAATAATAGGGCATCTATAAGCTGTCTTTACTGCTCTCCGCCTCTTTTTATACGTTTGTGATAACTTTCTGACAATGTGACTTCCATAACTGAAGGCAAAAAAGAAAAAAACAATTTTTTCCATGTGCCTTGTATCCTTCCTAAATTGAAAGAGGATGTGGCCCATGCAGTCTTTTATTCAAAGCACGTTCAGAACGAAACGAATGGTGGTATAGATGGGAAACCAGACATTTTTGAAATCAGAAAAAAAGGAAAGAATTCCCAGAGGTTCCTTAATAACTAATTTCTTCATGCCAATACTGTCGTTTCAGAATAACCCATAGAGTGTCCCGAATGTGCAGCTACGGCTGAGTTGCTGATTTGGGGCAGAAGCAGATCGGGGAACAAATTTTCTGAAGATATGAGAGAACGTTACGGATGAGAAGATCAAGTGATGCATAGCGGAAGAAGGCTGTCCTGAGGAGCCTCAGCCTGTTAACCCTGATGATAACATAATTTTGTACTCCTTTGTCCACACTTTAAAGCGGAACGGGTCTGACAGAAATCGGAACCGGAACCACAGGAAGAAAGGAATTTAAATTATCGGTACAGTAAGTGTTACTGCTACGCAGCCTCTAACAATGAGAAGTTCCACTAACAGCAGATAACGTTTCCGTGCCCTCGACGGTCGCGGTTGTCGCCGCAAGGTCGTTCACCTTCAGCGTCCGTGTTATTAGCGGCGTGAAGGCCCTGGAATTGCCTGTCATGCTGCAGTGATTGTGCGTTGCCTCCGAGACTGTGATTTGGCGTTTCCTATATACGTCCGCTACATGCATTCTGACGTTGGTGAGTTTCGCGACGGTTTGTTACGGCCGCCATTATACTCGTAACTTGATGTTCTTCTTTTGTACCCCGTGCTCCGTTTTTCCATCATTTTCTTGTCGACGAAGCAATTAAAGGAACGAAGAAAGTTTCAGTATAGAAATAAAGATGGAATAGGAGCAGTGCTGTGGATCTTAATTATATAAACGTCTTTGGGAGGAACCAGTAATCGTTTTCTCTCCTCCCTTCCCCCAGCTTCTTTAATGAATCGAACTCCCATGATTAGTATCAAACTATTCACCAATCACAGTGAACACTGCACATAATTTTACACATTTTACTCTTGAAACGAATCCTCCCACTAAACTTTGTCTACAACTCTTTCGGGTTCTGGATGATTGTAATTAAAGTGCGGCTACTCATTGTGGTCCAGTGTGGGCTGTAATTATCGTATGGCAGCGAAACGTGGTAGATATACTAAAGCGCTAATGCGGAACCGATTTACGCTGGAAAAAAGTAGTTCTTACTGTGGTCACCAAGTGCAATTCTGGCGCTGTGAAGGCAAGAAAGACGTGTAGTAATGTTTTCGTATGTAATGGATTAGGAATAGGATGTGGGCAGAAAAGTCAAACAAGTGAGAAAGGCATGATCTTGACTTTCTTATTAATCACCGCTAACAGAACTTGTTTAATACGAGTACCGAAGACGATGGTGAGGTGCTGCATTCTTAAAACGACTAGATAGTTTTTCACAGCAGTTCCGGTGGAATTGGAGCATCGTGTTCCTGTACACCTGCTTTCAGATCAGGTATAGACCGAAAGTGTTTGAATCTTCTTATTATGAGAGTACTGAAGGCGATCTGTTTTGATTGCTAATAACCATTAAAAAGACAAAAATCTTGATTTTTTACGGGATCTGTTCCTAACAGCTGCGTTCATTTAGATATCCCCAGAGCCAAATGGATTCAGGTCAGATGATCTTTCAGGTCATGTATCTGGAAAACCTCTGCAGATAACACGTTTGTGGAAGGTTGCATTAAGCACATCTTTCACTGGGAGAGCCACACGAGGTGTCGCACCATCTTACATGGAGACGGTGGTTTCCACACAGTTGCGCTCTTCCAAAGCAGCAATCACGTACCGTAAAAGGAGGTCTCGATAGTGTGCGGACGTCATGGTACACCAGAAAGGGCCTCTGGCTGTATTGTCTCCAAAGAAGGACGGACTAAGCGTAAAGCTGCTTGGGAATTGACATACGGCGAGTGCAATGGCTCATCGGACACAACATTAGGTTTAACGGTATCCCAAAATTCGGAAGTTCTGTGTACTCACGTTTCAAAACTGCGTCGAACCATCCCCAGATTTGGGTTTTCCGTGATTTCACTAAATCTAAAAATGGTTAAAATGGCTCTGAGCACATTGGGACTTAAATCTGAGGTCATCAGTCCATCAGTCCCCTAGACGTAGAACTACTTAAACCTAACTAACCTAAGTACATCACACACATCCATGCCCGAGGCAGGATTCGAACGTGCGACCGCAGCAGCAGCGCGGTATCGGAGTGAAGCGCCTAGAACCGCTCGGCCACAGCGGCCGTCTGCTAAATCTCTCCAGGCAAATGCAGGGATGGTTCCTTCTAAAGGGCGTGGCCGATTTCTTTCTCCATCTTTGACACAACCCGAACTTACGTTACGTCACTAATGAACTCGATGCCGACAGGAAGTTGAACGTACTCTTGCTTCCTTTTTCCTTCCTGTGTTCTCACTACACCCCTTAGTGTAAAATGTGCTTCGTCATTCCGTAGAATATTGCCCGGAGACATGTCATCAACTTCTGTCCATGCCAGAAACCGAAGAGCAAATTCAGAACGATGCTGCGGATCATGAGGCTTCAGTTGCTGCACCGTCCAGATCTTGTACTGCAGCACTGTTATTGCTGATGTTCACATGAAACTGTTTCACTAACAGTGCACGGTCTCTCTTCTTGTTAGCCGTACTGTTCACTCACGTTATGGCTTGTCAAATGAGAGCATCGCTATCACAGTCTCATACAGTGTACAGTGCTAGATTTTCACCTGATGGCCACAGTTGGAACTAATTTTCTTTGCGCTATAAATCAGTTCCGCTTTAACCCATTACCATAGCTACCAAGTTTCGCTGCCACACGATATTTACAGCCCAGATTGGAGTAGCTGCACTTTAATTGTAACCACCCGGTAGAATGTAGAGCGATATAAAAGATATTAACATACAAATTCAGTCCTAGTCGTAGTGACCACAACATTGAATGACAGATTATGTAAATTTAACCATTTAACTACCATCGGGTCTCAGAGACCCGTCCATGATGTTGAATGTTCTCTCTAGTAACTGTGACGTTTAGTTTCTTATCTATCAGTAACTGTGAGCAATATGTATAAGGACATAGCCTGTTGCACAAGGTGCTTTATGTTTTAAGTATTTTAGCGATGGCAAACCTTTTATAATGTGCTTTTTTGTCCACTTGAAACCTTGTGCTTGAGGTCAGCGTAAAATTAACATGTTTTACAACAAAATATTTTAAAACTTCAAGACGACAGCATAGTGTATTGAAACCGGTTGTCTTTAAAAAAAAGCTATCTAGGCTGTTAAATAGTTTTTAACAAGTAAAGAAAATAGTTAAGGCGGTGGTCATTGTTAGCTTTCTTCAACATGGTCGATGTAAGTGTAATGAATGCAAACATGATGTGGAAGTTACTGGCTACTAACAATAAACAGTGAAATGTCGAACTTTCATCATCAATTTGGGAAAACTTCTAGCAGGGGTAAAGAAGTCAAAGAATTCATTAGTAGTGCCAGATCCAGAGAGGTCAGTGAAACCACTAGCTAAGAAATGGAGAAGATGTGCACATTGTGTAGAGAAGAAAGACAGAAAAAGTCAAATCACATGTTATAAGTGCACCAAACCAGTAAGCTCGGAACATCCTGCTATTGTCTGTAGACCCTGACCAAATTTGCAATAAAAATAAAAACCACCAGTGAAAGTATAGAAATTATATTTTTTTAAACGTAAACTTTAAATACATAAAATTATTCCAAAAGTATACCTCAAAAGTCGTTCACATCATAAATAGTCAAAACAGTATCAATTTAAACAACTCGGGCCTGAGAGACCTCACTGGTAGGCAACACTATACAGATTTTCTCGTAAGCAGAGGATTAAAGCAATTGGATGGTGGATTATATTATGTCTTACCACGACTGCTACTCCTCCTTTACCTCTTCAATCGTTCGACCATCTCCGTATGCAGTGTAGACTTGACTGCAAATTGTTTGTTTTGGCTGTAGCCATGTTTCCGTGTTTGAGCTGTGCAACTCTACGGCAACTGTCTCTCAAAACTTACTTTATTTCGCAGATAAACTGTTCCAGTGTAAAATATTACATTGCATACCCTGATAGTGACAGATTATCAGTTGCTGTATTTGTTAAAGACGGCTGTATATTGCCTTCAGTTCGTATTTACTCCCTTCAGTTAAGTATTAAGTCGTATAGTATTTCGGCCAGAATATCATTGAAACCTACAGTTTAGTCTGTGGTTCTAGTGCTGATAGGAGTGTGGCATTTAGGAACGCTTTCCAAAAACTTCTTGGGTCAATTAACAGTCGGTTGTAGATAGTTATAACCACTCGGTTTCTAAGTTTTTGGAGCGTAGGTGTGATTATAGCCCCTAATCTTCCACGATCAGTGGGGGAATCATCAGTCTGTTGACGCATGTCATAAGTATTATACTGAATATCTCTGGGTGTATCAGCAGTTCTTTTTGTTCCCGGTGCAGCTTTTGGTACAGGATTGGTGGAAGGAGAGGAATCCAGTTTCTTTCTCATTTCTGTTAGTCTATATTCTTCGAATTTGAGGGTCGTTAGAAATAATGTTTGCAGATGTAGGGAAAGATGGCACAGCTTGACGATGTTACATTACATAGATGATTCTCGATCTTTTCAAAGCTCCATTTGTTTTATACCACTATTACAATAACTCGTTTCATAAATAGAAACACTCTATTTTTTTGGTCCCTGAATCCGTGCCACTCACCGAAATGTGCGCAAGAGATATTGGCGTTGTGGCGCTGTTCCCTAGTATGTTGAACGCCGCGTCGATAGGGGCGATACTGCCTGCGACATTGTCTAGGTTTAAGCCTATATCCTACAATCTTCTGTCATATGTTAACAAACAACATCAGTGCTGTTGATACCGGGAGTCGCATTTGGGGCCTTCTGTTCTGTGAAATCTAAAGCTTGTATTTTGTCATGGTCTACAAAATTCTTGTTCCTGACCGAACATTACAACATCCCTTGTTGCTGACAATATATTTTCTTCTGATTCATCTCCAACTGGAGGATTATTATTTCACTTTTCAAACAGTGCGTAAGATTATTAGTATAGGTGGGTAATACTTTCTCTGCCCATGGCAGCGGTGCGATGTGTGAAGGCGTAGCATACATCAGTGACGACTGCGGCCGTTGCTCGCTGATCCTTGTGTAATGATTCAGCAGTGTAGATTGATTAAATTTTGTTTTCGTGCTCTAACAAGACGAACTTCAATAATCGTGGTTTCACGATTCGCGGTGGATACTTTCATGTGAATGAATTCGTAGGTAACACCCGAGAGAAATCTTCCCAAAGACTGAGAAGTTACTTAGGCGATAATTCGACTTATGAATAAATAAATAGACAAAAATGATAACACAACTTGAAAGGAGACTTGGGCGTTGCCTAAGGACAACACAGTTTTGCAGAATAGTGGGAAAACGTAGAGGTAATAACTTACAACCGGAAAGCAAACTTTCGGTGGTTTACTAAATATATTTAAGCAAAAGCCAGACACAGATTGCAAAATAGGACGGAAAAAATAATGAAGTTAGGAAGTCTAAGGAAACTCTTTCACCGGCCGCGGTGGCCGAGCGGTTCTAGCCGCTTCAGTCCGGAACCGCGTGACTGCTACAGTCGCAGGTTCGAATCCTGCCTCGGGCATGGATGTGTGTGATGTCCTTAGGTTAGTTAGGTTTAAGTAGTTCTAAGTTCTAGGGGCTGATGACCTCAGCTGTTTTTTTTTTTTTTTTTTTTAAGTCCCATAGTGCTCAAAGCCATTTGAACCATTTGAAACTCGTTCCATGTGAAGGGGCAGGTTACAGGGACTTGTGATACGGAATTACGCGATAGCTGACTTTTAGTCGAGCCTTTTGGGAGTAGCAGATACAAAGAAACGAAAATATTATCATGACAAAAGAAAAGCTGGAGATTAGCATTAGAACAGTCGAAAAATCATGACATAATCGGTTTTCCATTAGTAGAAACAAATTTTTATGTGGTGCAGCGCCAATTATGATGTTTTCATCTTAACTACAGTGTACAGTGTAAGACTGAGCGTTGATTAGAGAGGAAAACCATAAAAAATTCAAAACAATACTCCTTCTTTCTGCTGTATTTAAGGGTTGATAAAGTTGACCAAAAATGTCAGTTTTCAATTTATTTTTTATTTGTTAGTACAACTCATGGACAATAAGTTCCCAAAGTTTCAATGTTGAAATTGCATCCGAAGTGCTGAAAATTAATTAATGGTGTGACGCGGCCTCCCTGCCACGCCCACTTTTTCAAGCAGCGCTTCAATACCAGCTCAGTGAACAACGATTCTGTGTATTACTTTCAACCAAACGTGTGCGCGATACATCTAGAAGGCCGTGATACATACTCTTTGGTTTTATAGATCATCTTTGACTCTGTTCCGTATCTTATAAACAATAACAAATTACCTGCATCGTTTATGACGAAGCAATTCTTTTTTTGCCTTGTAATACTGACGGAGATTTATACAAGTGTTTGATTCTTTCTTCATTCAGTTATGCCTCGATCACAAAGAGTGTATAAAAAACTGGATAATCTGGTCTGAATAAGTTAGTGAATGGAAGACGTGAAAAACAACGACAAACCAGCAATGAGGCTACGTCCGAAGTAAGAACATCTGCTCAAAATGTGAACTCGTCTCCAAGCAGCTCGAAGCGACACATGGTGAGGTGAATGGTGCATATTACAGTGATGAATCTCGGTACACTGGACTTAGATTAATTGTTCTTGAATTATTGACTGCAACAGTGAAATTTTTTTGTGTTTGTAAGACGTGTGGTAGTGATAACATTCAGATTATAGATGATGGTAAAAGAGTAGGCTTGGCAGCCAATCTGCATATTGTGTGCAAAAAATGCGATGCTGATAGCTCATTCAAAACTTGTAAATGTAAATACTGGTACTATGAAGCTAATATCTGGTTTACCTATGGACTGAGGTGCATTGAAGTTGGGAGAGAAGGCGGAAATTTATTGTGTGGAATAATGAAAATGCCAGCGCCATGCTTGAGATTAACACAAATTAACTGTGTACTGGAGAACATAATTTCTGACGTGTGTGAGGACAGTATGATAGCAGCTACAGTAGAAGCTATTGCAGACAATGACCCGTCAGATGAGAACGATTCTGGTCATGTTAGAACAGATCTTGTTGTGTCATGTGATGGTACATTCATGAAAAGAGGGCATACGTCTTTGTATGGTGTGTCAAGTGTCATAAGTATTGACACAGGGAAGGTACTAGATGGTCAAGTTATGAGAAAATTCTGCCATAACAGTGCACTTAGTGGAGAACTTTTGTAGAAATCTCTTGAATATTTTCTGAGAAAAAGGAACATACCTTATTTTTTGAAAATAAGACTTCAAATATCATTTGAAAAAAGCTGAATATATATAATCAAAGGATTTTATATGTAAATGTGTTACTTTCATGTAAAGCGACGTACAAAATTTCATTGCCGTAACTCCAAAACAGTGATTTGGTGCATTTTTAAATTAATGTGTTTTTTTTCCTCCCCCCATAAGGATGGTTTTTAAAAATTTATGGACGACTGAAACAATTAAGTAAGAGAAGAATATAGTTTAAATCCATTTTAAATTCTATTCCTGCACTTGTGATGTATTCAGTAACACTATTGTTTTATGTGGACAGAAATTTGAGCTCTCTGTGTTCTGGTAAAAATGCAGTACAATTTGAAATTTTCTTTGATGATCAGTGATGGCGCAGCTGAAAGCCATTCGTTTAAAGGAAATATTATTTCTCCCTCGTAGATATCACCTATCCAGACAGCCCTATAGAAAGTAAAAGACAATATGACTGTATCTCTCATGACACCTCATAACTTTTTATCAAGCTTAAATTATCAATAACTGCAAGCCCTCATGGGAAAAAGAAGGTAACATTGCATATTTGACACTCAAATTTATTTGCTTAAGTGTCGCCACACCAAAACTTACTTATTTTTAATGTTTTGTTCAGTTGTATTGATTATGGTCATGTGCAGGTGCCTTTTTCTGTGTAATTCTTAAGCAAGCTGTTTAAATGTTAAACAGAATCCAGTTTGTTCGGTTAGATTCCGTCCGTGTTGTGTGACAACGCTAGTACAAAGAAACGTGAAAAACTTGTCCGGATCTATACGTCTCTTACAATATTTCTCTGTCAATCTTTCATATAGAATCGCAGCCATAACAAAATGCCATCTCAAAATACTATAGTGAATAACTAACATTTAGCGGAATGCGAGTAGGAGCATAACAGGTAAACGACAGAAAGGACTAAAACATACAATGGCAGGCGAAATTTAAGAACGGAAGTAACCATCGCATGATTACTGCCAAGTAATATACTCGATGAAACTCGAACCATACTTAGAAACAAGTGAAAGAAATACGCAGTAATGCGAATAGAAGTGGCATATTTATTCAAAGATACTGAAGCCACTTCTGGACATTATAAAAGGCGAAACTTGGTTCTTAACAGGGTAGGAGATCACCACGAACGGCTGTGCATGCTCTACAGCATGCTCCTATGATGTCCGGAAGCTTGATAAGAACTTCTTGTGGTAAGGCGTTCCATTCCTCCACCAGCACGGTTGACAGCTGCTAGATGAAACTTACTGGCGGATCAAAACTGTGTGCCGGACCGAGACTCGAGCTCGGGACCTTTGCCATTCGCGGGCAAGTGCTCTAGGAGACAAGATACTGGCAGAACTGAAGCTGTGACGACGGGGCCTGATTCGTGCTTGGGTAGCTCAGATGGCAGAGCACTTGCCCGCGAAAGGCGAAGGACCCGAGTCCGAGTCTCGGTCCGGCACACAGTTTTAATCCGCCAGGAAGTTTCATATCAGCGCACACTCCGCTGCTGAGTGAAAATCTCTTCCAGCTGCTAGATGGTTGTTGGTGCATATGGGCGTACTGCAGTACGTCTCCCAACGTACCAGACATGCGCTCAACGGGATTTAAGTCGGGGGAATGGGCGGCGGTTCTAGGCGTTCAGTTCGGAACCGCGCGACTGCTACGGTCGCAGTTTCGAATCCTGTCTCGGGCATGGATGTGTGCGACGTCCTTAGGTTGGTTCGGTTTAAGTAATTCTAAGTTCTAGGGGACTGATGACCTCAGATGTTAAGTCCCATAGTGCTCAGAGCCATTTGAACCATTTGAATTGGCGGCCAGTCCATTCGCCGAATATCCTCTCGCTCCAAGAGTTCGATTTCGTCCTGCTTCGTTATCCATAAAAATGAAGTCAGGACCGCACCGCTGAAAGACTAACTTGGGGAATGAGTACAGTGTCACAGCAACATTGGCCGGTGACCCTACCGTGTTCAAGGATTTGAAGGTCAGTACGCCCATGCAGACTTACGCCTCTCCACACCATAATATCTGTACTACCAGTACTATCATGTTCGACCAAGTTCCAGAGACAACGAGAGGTAGTAATACGTAAGGCACCCAGGATCACTGTCGAACAAGATCATTTTGGAGGTCTAGGTGTCATGGCGTGGGTGTTCCTGGTTACATTACGTACCCAAACATAGCGACAGGTGGGTATACTGTCGAACAAGGTCGTTTTGAAGATCTGGGTGTCTTGGCGTGGGGACGTATAATGTTAGGTGGGCGTACTGATATTCATCTCTTTGACCAGGGTACACTGACCGATCAGCATTATTTTGAGACTGTACTCCTTCTCCATGCGCGTCTTTACAGGGGTGCATTAGGCCCTGACTTCATTTCTATCGATAACAGTGAGCACCAAATAGGACTGCGCAGACACAGTTGCTGCTGGAACGTGAGGATATTCGGCGCATGGACTGGCCTTTTCGTCTCCCGACTTACATCCCATCCCACACGTGTTAGATGCGTTGGGGAAACGAGCTCCTACATTCCGCAAGCACCAACGACCACCAGTAATAGTCAACCGCTGGAGGAGGCATGAAACACCTGACCACAAGAACTCCCTACCAACATTGTGGTCAGCACGGGAACGCGCTGCAGAACGTACAATGCCGTGCGTGATGATTCCACACCTTATTAAACCTTTGTCTTTTGTAATGTTCAGGAGGCCAGGAAATCGCGATGATTTCAATGTAATTACTGTCTTTGAATAATAAGTGTCATTTCTGTTCCTCTCATTTCGTATTTGTTGCAGTTACTTTCGTCCTTAAGTTATACACACCAGTGTATAATACGCAAAAGATGTGATAATGCCTGAAAACCTTAAGTGAATATTTTGAGTAACGAAATAACCAGAGAAGTAGTGAATAATATTAAGGTTAAATCAAATACATCAGAATGGTTCTTAAATTTCTGCGTGGAATTAAAACCACCTACGTATAGCGCTGACGAATAACAAATGAATAAGTAAGAGGAAGTTAGGAATCCAAGGAAAAATCATCATAAAATTATAACACATAAATAATGGTAATATAAATAATCGATTTATGAAACTTTCTGCCAAATTAAAACTTCGTGCAGAACTGCAAGTCGAAGCCGGAACCTTGCCTACAATTAATTTGATGCTGGCTTGTGGAGAAAATGATGGTCTCGTTTCCGAGTATAATTATCTTGTACGTTCATAACTGGTGGCAAGTTAGACTAAAGGTTAGATCAATGAACAAACTCTTACACTGTGTCACATTATAGCCGAAAACGAACATGACGTTGCCTGATTTGGAAAGAAGATATGACACTGCAGTTTCATATAAAAAAATTTGCTTGTATTACAGCACCTGCAGCGAATTGCCCATATTCTTTGACAGTAAGAGCTAATGAAATACCATCTTGTGCTGAAGGAGACTGGCAGGTAGTGTGGAATGCATCATATATTTGTTTGACTCCATGTTTTGAATAGTAAAAGCTCTAATGTAAGAATACGACCACTTCACAAAACCCTAATTCTGTGATGCTATGATTTCGTCTTAATTGTCTGAAGCTTCAGTCATTTAGCTGTATCATAATCATTAGTGTGCTGCTTCATTTAACGCTGAAGGTGATCCATTTTTTTGGTAAGTGGCGCTAACGTACTTAGGTATAAATAAAATGCATCACCCAAGCAGGCGGAACAAATCCAGATATCGGCGGTCACACTGAATTAGCAATAAGTGATTAAGAACTCGGAGGAATGTGCTCCAGAAGCACACTCACTTTTGTGGCTGAAAAAGTAAGCGTTACTGCCAGCTTAGCAGATTAAGAGACTCCAGAGTAATTGCAAATATAAAAGCAAGATCCAGTGTACATCACAGGCATATCATCGGCGTTCGTGAAAAGGGTTTGTCGTGTTGTCATGCACTAACTTAACTGACGTGATACCACTGCTAGAAAGATTCTTGGGTTAAAACAGTGGACGGAAGAGGAAGATATGCAGAAATAACCGTGCACTGAACTGTACTCACAGCAGAGGAACTGAGCCATCTTATTCGCGTAGCCGTAAGAGACATAAAATTTCACTGATTTGTTTCGACGCTGAAGGACTGTTAAAGGTGTGTACCTGTCTGTATACTCGGTTCGACACCGTCCTCTGGGTGCGGGACTGGCGGTACAATTTTCGGGATGGTTTCCATTGTTCAGGAACAAAGATCATATACCTTTACGTATGGCAGAGCCGTGCAGTATCTGCCTGCTTAAGTTTTTTGACTTTACTATGTAATTGAGGTGATTAAGTAAAATATTAACATACTATTCTGTTACCTGAAGACATATTCTATGAATATCACAGTGTAATTAATTTTATTTGTTAATTATTCTTATTTGTTATTTACAGTAATTAATTACAGCCGGTCGCTGTGGCCGAGCGGCTCTAGTGGCTTCAGACCGGAACCGCGCTGATACTACGGTCGCAGGTTCGAATCCTGCCTCGGGCATGGATCTGTGTGATGTCTATAGGTTAGTTAGGTTTAAGTAGTACTAAGTCTAAGGGACTGATGACCTCAGATGTTAAGTCCAATAGTGCTCAGAGCCATTTGAACCATTTTGAATTAATTACATTGAAAGCAAAACAAGCTACAATTACAGGCCTTTCATCAAGTGTCTTGTATTATCGGTCATTGCGTTGTCTGTGATAATATCAGTTGTTAATGGTACACTGTACTGATACTTATTTGTAAAATATAAAATATAAAATATTCACCTGATCCACAAATCCAGCATGTGCCCAACCTCTACACTTCGTACACAGCAACCAGTCATTCTCAAATGAATCTAAACACGTAATGCTCTTGTCAGTCTCTTATTCTGATGCGTTACTGCCGGTAAATTCCAGTTTACTTCACCGATTTGTAATTAACTCTTCATGGCAAAGCTTTGCGTGTTTGTTATATTTTGGACCCCCGACATAAGTTCAGTTATGTCCAACTCTTCTTCCAGCTTTTACTTTTCTTGGCGTTATTCTCTTCTCTTCGGTGACGATCTTTTTCTTTTCTGATTGTTGAAAACGCTTCAGCTGCTTTCCTCGCGATCTTTTTATTAAGTATATCCTTGCTGACAGTCGTTGTCATGCACTCTTCATTCCATTTTCCTCTTACTTTTTTTCTCATTTTCCGCCAGTTCAGTCTGAGAAGAAATAAGAAGAAGAAAATAGAAATTAAAAATTGAAATTACTTCTGACCGATACTGAAAGACAATCGGTCGCCGGTACTGCGTGACAGACACGCAGTAGTCTAAGGTACGTTCTTTTATAGAAATTATCATGGAACGTTTCTTAGATTTCATTCCTTAGATAACATAAATAACCGAAATATAGCGAGGAGACTTATCACTTACCTTTAAAATGTGCATCACAGACCACAAAATATCTTCCGTGGACTAAGAGGTACAGTAGCACCAGTAAAGCACTCAGAACAGACAAAGCACTGAACAGAGTAAGCAGATAACAACCTCCGGTGCACATGGATACACAAGCTTGCTTCTGTTTACCGTAGCTTCAGCCATTTGGAGGCGGAAAGGGAAACCACAGTAGTGCCTAGAGCCCGGTGCTGTAAACCGGCCGATATGCATGACTCTCCCCTAATCCTAAAAGTTTATATATGTATCCACTCAAAAAAGACTTTGTTCTCTGTAAGTTTGAAATAAGACTGAAATTACGTAACTGATACTTTGTTCTCTGTAAGCTTGAAATAAGACTGAAATTCGTAACTGATAGTAGTCTGAAACACAACTGTTAGAATGGTTATGCGCTTTTCCCTGTAACTTTTCTGACTGCGAGAATGCAAATTTAATTTTAGGCTGCGAGAATGTAAACTGTCAATAACTTTAAACCAAATCAAAACTGCGTGACTCTACGTAACCCAAAAACTGAATCTGATGCAACACTATTGATTTCAAATTGGCCCTGTCAATACAGCAAAAATTGATCAATTTTTAAAATAATGATCCTTGTCCTTAATGAATGCTATCCTTGAAATGATAAAAGTTCTTACGTTAATCTGCGCAATGGTAACGCTCTTCCAACTGCCCTCTGTTAGTACTTTAAACCCTATAGTTAGCAAACAGCTATTGTGCAGGGCTGTTGCTTAGGATACATTTCAATTAAATCGAATATGACGGAGACAATAACTTCTTGAGAAAAAAAGTTAATCAAAAATGACATGGGTCGTAGAACTGATACTGACTTTGGCTAAGTAACAAAAAGATGCTAACTTTAAAACTTGTGTTTGACTCTTTGAAAATTAATAATCCTCACAATTGACCCACTCAATAAACTGATTATACATTAAAAATTATCTTTACAAAATTATTGGATGTGAGTACTATACATTGACTCAGTCATGTGTTAGTAACAATAAAACTTCCTTTATCTTAACTGTTTCCAACTTCTGTTAATATTCCTTTTGCAGTTAGCAAACTTCATAGTATCTTTAAAATAAAAAAAAATCACTACTACCCGTAGCAAGTATGTATATACCCAACACACATCAGATACAACATGTCTTTACACTTGAGAGTCCTCCACACATCTCTCAAACTAAAGTTACTTTAAATCATCTTCCATAACATGTTTTATCAGCGATCGCTTTTGAGCAGCGATGCTACTACACAATCAATACTACTTTTGACCATCTCTGGTTCAATATAATATTTTTTTTTACAAAACTTGAATTTACGCTGTGTATATACCTTTCATAAGCCTACTGCCTCCTTCTCAAGCATTTGACAGGGTTGTTATGGCAATTGGTCACAATAACACAACAAATTCTTAGCACTACGTAAGTATAGGCTGATAATAGTTCGGAAATGTGGGAAAAAAGGCATAATTAATAAAGAAATTCAAATCTTTGTGAGCGTCTGGCTCTTTGAATAACATAAAACTATCATGGTTAATCTGCGAAGCATTTTCTTTAACCATGTAACATCTGTGATTAGGAATCATAAGTGTACAAATAGTCAGATACGATAGTTCTCATTTACACTATGAAACTTTAAAATATAGCCTAATATCTAAGAAACACACAATACTAGGAGAAACTCGCTCTTTACAAAGTACATGAAATTTAAACAACCTGAGTTATACAATACAGAGATATAGAAAAACATTTCTAAGTTTTTACAAACTTATTAAGAAATGTTGTGTTTATGTGCACTAGTATGGGAGATCAGGTGTCCATTTATAACGCTCATTTACATAGTTATGAGTAATCATAGGCACAGTTGCACAAAGCATAGTGTAGCTATATCATGAGTACAAAATATAAAGTAAAGAGTGAGAAAGGCAAGGATAAAGTCATGGCTGAGATAAAGTTACAGTTTGGATGCTCAGCAAATCGAGGATCCATACACATTGGTTCATATTTCTTCATCAGAGGACAATATTTTTAAGTCGTGTTATTTTGAATATTTGTTTGAACTTCACTAGACACGTCAAAGCAGTGCGATTTGGCAATGAACAGACCCATTGTTGTCAGCAGTTGATATGGTACCTTTTGTGTTAGCAGAAGAGCCAACACAGTGTTACGAGTGGAGGCCGAAATGCACGCGTTTTAGCTCACGCAGGCTGGCGTGAGGAGGGAAGAACTATACTGACGTGAGGTCTGGAACATGACAAGGAATGAGAATTCAGAAAGCGGACGTAATTAGTTTGATACTTAACTTTAATCCATTAATGATGAACGTCGCCCTTGACGGTACATGATTCAAAATATTATCTGTTCAGAACACATTCTTGAAGATAGTAATTATAGTAACTGAATATGGCGCCTTGCTAGGTCGTAGCAAATGACGTAGCTGAAGGCTATGCTGAACTGTCGTCTCTGCAAATGAGAGCGTATGTAGACAGTGAACCATCGCCAACAAAGTCAACTGTACAACTGGGGCGAGTGCTAGGGAGTCTCTAGACTAGACCTGCCGTGTGGCGGCGCTCGGTCTGCAATCACTGATAGTGGCAAGACGCGGGTCCGACGTATACTAACGGACCGCGGCCGATTTAAAGGCTACCACCTAGCAAGTGTGGTGTCTGGCAGTGACACCACATTCCTCCCCCGCAAATCGGCGTACGGATGTGGTATAACGCCTCCGCCCGCTATGGGGAGCACCCATGTTGCCGTATGCGAAGAGGTGGGGAACCCAACAACAGGCGAGGCTGTGCCACCCGCACCCTGTCATTCGGACCGCGGGGAGCTAGGGAACGCCTGAAAACCTCTCCAGGGTGCACGCCAACATGCGGTGTATGCACCCGTAGAGAGACAGGAGGGACCGAAGGGTCGACTTCCATCGGGCCGGGGCACCCGACGGGCGAAGACGACATATGGTCCAGAGCGAGCAAGAGTTCCATGTCGGAGGACAACTGGTCACGGGGAGCGATTGGCGGCGCCTGACCTGGGGGGGGGGGGGGGGGTGGGGGCTGGCGGCGGCTGCAGCGAGACACGTCCACTGCGGGAGTCGCCGGCGGGAGAACAGGCGGCGGCGCGTCGCCATGGGGCAAAATGGAAGGCAGCGTCGGTAACACCTGGGGCTGAGGCGAGCCAGTAGATGGGTCCAAGGGGCGCTGACCGGACGGCACAGTCGCTGAAAGCAGACGGCGAGCGGTAGATCCCATGTGACGGCAGAGGCGCAGCTGATTGAGATGCTGGCACATCTCACGAGAGGCCCACAAAACCAGATACGTACCGCGTCCGAGGCAGTGAAGAATGCGACCTTCGAGCCAACGCCGTGAACCTCGATAGTGGCGGTAGTAAACAACGTCGCCTGGGGCAAAAGCAGGTGTCTGCCGCTGCACAGGAACCTGATGTGGCGGATGTAGCAAAGACATCAAGGTTCGATGATGGCGACCGTGGAGCAACTCAGCCAGTGAGCGACCATCTAGGGGCTGAGAGCGATTCGAGGACAAAAAGAGCAATAACGCGTCCTCCCGAGAATGCGACTCTTTCAACTTCAACATCTGTGACTTGAAAGTCCTGGCCAATCGTTCACTGGCACCGTTTGACTGTGGCGAAAACGGCTTCAGATGTTGAATACCATTGGCCTTGCAGAATGACTGAAATTCTGCGGACATGAATTGTGGGCCATTGTGGTAAACAATTGTCTGTGGAAGACCTTCAATGCAAAGATAGCAGATAACGCTTGGATGGTGGCAGATGATGTCATGGAAGACAGCCAGACAACAAAAGGAAAATTACTGAAGGAATCTATCACAACCAACAATCGAGTATTCCAGAATGGACCAGCAAAATCGATGTGTAAGCGTTGCCAAGGGAAAGTGGTTTTTTGCCATGCAAAGAATTTCCGCCATGGTGCTAATTAGTGTTCGGCACACACCATGCAAGAAGAGCACATATTCATAATCGTGGCATTGATTCCGAACCAAGTACAGTGCTGACGAGCAAGTTGTTTCGTTCTCACATACCCCAATGTCCTTGGTGGAGAAGCTTTAAGACAGAGGACTGTAACGGACGTGGGACCACGACCTTGTGAGCAAAAAATCGGGGAACCAATGGGTCCCCTATCCGTGACTTTGACAAGGGCCATTGCATAGCAACAAAACGCAGAACGGTAGCGAGGACAGGGTCGGCAGTTGTGGCTGTAACTACACAACGAGAATCAATGAGAAACGATTCGACCACATGATCGGTTTCCGAATCAATGAACATGCAAGCAAGTTCGGAGGAACTGAATGCCCTATCCTCAGCAACAGGCAAACAGGACAACACATCGGCGTTTCCGTGCTTAGCAGTGGACCGATACAAGATATCATAGCGGTATTGCGAGAGGAAAATAGACCAGCAAATGAATATCTGCGCTGTATGTGGAGGTACAGGCTCGTTAGGATGAAAAAGCGATGTCAAAGGTTTGTGGTCTGTGATTATGGTAAAGTGACGACCATACAAGAAGTCATGAAACTTTGTAACACCAAATACAAGATTCAAGCTTCCTTCTCGATCTGTGAATAATTTCTTTGTGAAGACGAGAGCAATTTGGATGCAAAGTCAATAGGGCGATCGTGCGAGCCATCTTTGTGCGCAAGCACAGCACCGATCCCGAAATCCGATGCATACACCATCAACAAAAGGAGCTTCTGGGGATCGAATGGCGTAAGGCAAGTATTGGAAAGCAACGCCAATTTCAACCGGCGAAAGGTGCGTTCGCATTCCGTCGTCCAGACGAACGGAACACCTTTACGGTGCAAGCAATGAAGTGGGACGGAAATGGAAGAGGCATGCGGCAAATATCGGTGATAATAGTTGATTTTTCCCAGCACACTCTGTAGCTGCTTCAAATTCTGTGGCGAAGGCAAGTCTTGTATGGCACAGAAGTGCGTGGGACTGGGATGTATGCCTTGGGCATTGAGTACATGTCCCAGGTATGGCAAGTCACGAGCAAAAAACACACATTTGTCCTTATGTAAGGGAAGATAATTTTGTCACAAGACCTGAAATAATGTTCTGAGATTGGCTAAATGTTCTTCTTCCGTCTTTCCGGATATCACAATATCATGCAGATAGTTTGCTGCAGTAGGGACCGACGCACAACCTGTTTGTAGATATTGCTGAAACAATGCAGCGGTGGATACACACCCGAATGGCAGTCGTTTGAATTGATAGAAACCAAGATGCGTGTTAAGCACCAAAACGTACTGGGATTCTTCGTCCACCGGTATTTGCAAGTACGCATCTGCTAGGTCCAACTTCGAAAAATATGTGCCTGGGCACAGTTTGTCAAAAAGATCTTCCGGGTGGGGTAAAGGAAAAGTTGCAATCACTAGTTGTGGATTCAATGTTGCATTGAAGTCCACACAAAGTCTCAATTTTCCCGAAGATTTTGACAAAATTACTAAGGGTGATACCCAGAGAGAAGCCTGCACACATTCAATTACACCTTGGGATTCCAAATCGTGTAATGTTTTTATGATCTCAGGCGTGGGGAACATTGCGCACTCTGAAAAATTTCGGTTGCGCGTTTACTTTCAGTTCCAAATGTGCTTTATAGTTCTTAGCACAACCGAGGCCCGATGCAAAAATGTCTGCAAATTCTTGACATAGACGAGAAACACTGTCTGAAGGCACAGTCTGGTTCACTGATTGGACCTGATTTACTATAGACAAGTTAAACAACTGAAATAAATCGAAACCAAACATGTTCACTGCAGAAGAAGAACGAAGGACATAAAATGACACAAGTTTTGTTTGTCCTTCATATGTTGCAAGAAGGCTGCACTGTCCTAACACAGAGTAGCTAGTTAACTTAACATTTGTGGCATGCAATGGAGGTGTGTCCAGCAGTTTGTAAGTGTCTTGATTGATCGGTGAAACTGGAGCTCCGGTGTTGAGCTGCAATGGTATCACTGTGCCATTAATGTCCAAGTCTACAAAAAGTTTATCGTCCTGCTGACGACAAGAGCGACTGTCTCGTGCAACGTGAACTGACACTGGAACTAAAACACTTGCGACTTGACGGGAGTTCTGGCAATGTCAACACAAACTATTTGTGGGACGAGCACAGTCACTGTTAGAGAGAGTGGCACTGGGCGGAGTGGAATGAACGACATGAATTTCCATGGGCGAAGGTTCGTGAGGCTGAGTATCCTGGGTTCGATTCCGATTCCGGCGCGAAGCAAAAGTCCTGGAATTGTTTTGAGTTTCTGATCTGAGCTTTTCCTGCCAAACACTCTAAACATGTCCTTTTTTATTACAGCAGAAGCAAATAGCTTTGCGTGACGGGCATTTCTCACGCGAATGTTTAGTAGCGCACTGCGGGCATGATTTGAGCACTGCATTTGCTTGCCAGCGTGGCACACGTGGCTGAGAGCCTGGCGGCAGCGGCGCGGCCGGGCGCGAGGGCTGTTTACTGCTTCGTGCAGCTCGCCCGGCGGGCCGGTTAGCCTGACACATGGCTGGCGAAGTTTCAAATGATTCCTGAGCAAAGTCAAGTGTGTCCTGCCGATCCAATATGTCCATCACTTGTTGAAGGGAGGGATTGACTAGTTTCAAAATCTGTTCCGTTATACGAACATCAGAAACGTTCTGTGCAATCGTATCACGTGCCATAGTATCTGAATATGGGAGTCCACACTGACACTCAAAAGCACAATCGCTTGTAAGGCCTTGCAAGGTTGCAACCCACTCCCGATTAGTCTGACGTGCCGTACGTTTTGTACGAAAGAAGGTATACAGTTTCGCAACTATACTGACTGATTGTTTGAAATATGCATCTAATGCAGACAAAATTTCTTCGTAGGGCAGAGTTGCTACGTCATGTCGGGGAAATAATTTGACTATCACGCGGTAGGTTTGCACACCGACGAACGACAAAAGAAAAGGCTGCCGCTCGTTACCTTGAATTTTGTAGGCGGCGAGATGGAATCCAAATTGGCGTGACCACTCCGTCCAGCTTTCCAGTGCAGCATCAAAAGGTCTGAAGGTCGGTGCAACTGCGTGTTGTGGCTGCATTAGCGGTGGAGCGGCGGCTGCCGCATCGTTTTGCATTGCACGTTGACCCTGGACGAGCTGTCCAAGGGCATCCAGTAACACCTGTATCTGTTGATTCTGTAAGCGATAAAATTCGGATAATACATCTGGAGATTGTGGCGAAGCCATTACACAATGAAGTCAGGGCAGATATATGTCGGTATAGTTAAGAACACTGTTTTTACTCCTCGTCGCCAAATTTTGTGATAGCAGAAGGGCCAACACCGTGTTACGAGTGGAGGCCGAAATGTACGCTTTTTACCTCACGCAGGCTGGCGTGAGGAGGGAAGAACTATACTGACGTGAGGTCTGCAACATGACAAGGAATGAGAATTCAGGGAGCGGACGTAATTAGTTTGATACATAACTTTAATCGATTAATGATGAACGTCGCTCTTGACGGTACATTATTCACAATATTATCTTTTCAGAACACATTCTTGAAGATAGTAATTATAGTAACTTAATATGACGCCTTGCTAGGTTGTAACAAATGACGTAGCTGAAGGCTGTGCTAAACTGTCGTCTCTGCAAATGAGAGCGTATGTAGACAGTGAACCATCGCTAGAAAAGTCGACTGTACAACTGGGACGAGTGCTAGGGAGTCTCTCTGGACTAGACCTGCCGTGTGGCGGCGCTCGGTCTGCAATAACTGATAGTGGCGACACGCGGGTCCGACGTATACTAACGGACCGCGGCCGATTTAGAGGCTACCACCTAGCAAGTGTGGTGTCTGGCGGTGACACCACAGTACCCATGTCCACTCAGCCAGTTATATATTAAGTGCTGCCTACTACAGTAGTGAGCGCAATGAATTGTGTCACTACAGTTCTCTCATTTGTAGTGTATTGATGTCGACATCAGTAAGCTTGCATATATTTATACTGTTGCAGACAAGTAAACAACTGTCCCGCAAAATTAAATTGACATTCTTGCAGTCCAAAAAGTTCGGTACAAGGCAAAGTGCATAAGCGACGAGATAAAATACATGCTCACATGCCACACCCATCCAAACAATTGTGTTTCAGACTACTGCCAGGTAAGTAATTTCAATCTTATTTAAAACGTACATGTTACAAGGTGGCTTGTAAAAATATTCAAAACCCGATATCCGTCAGGCAATAAATAATTACCAGCTTTGGTGCAAACAATTAAAAATAGATTTTTTTCAGCTAAATGTTCATGTTTTGTGAAGTATCTGATTTATAGTATGAAATTCATAATAGCCAGATACGTTTTGATTGATGTTGCAATTTCAGCAGTGTGCTCTGCATTACGTTCACATCACGGGGCTTAAAGTTAAGTATGTTTTGTACCTACATTAACACTGGGTACAGCCACCAAATGAAATAATATAATAATTACTACAGTCTCATTAAATTACCATTTGCCATTCATCCCGTAAATGCGGAATACTCTCGACATACTCAAATAACTGCATCGCGAACGCTTTTTCCCGTCGTAATTGCATAACTTAGAGAAAAGTCAGAGAAAATTGTAATGACTCGGGAAAATTTCAAAACAATGGACAATGAATTGCCTGCTTGTGTTCTGTATACATTGCTAAGCCAAAACTGCGACCATCTGCTTAATACATCGTTGGTCCATCTTTGGAGGGCAATACAGCACCGATTCTCCGTCGTATAAGACAAATGATTGGTAGATTCCCGGAGACACGTGGCACCGGATGTCTGCACACAAGTCACGTAACTCCCGAAAATTATGGGCCAATGCTTAGTGAGCGCGGAGCTGGAGCCCGAGACATCCATCGGGTTCAGATCAGGCTAATTTCATGGCCACGACATGAGTTCACTATTGTGCTGTTCGAACCACTATAGTAGCATTATGCCCTTGCGACGTGGAGAGTTATCCTGTTGGAAGATACAAGCACGAATGGATGCCGGTGGTTCACAGCAATATTCACGTTGTCCACAGCTGTTACGTTGTTTTCGGTTACAAATATAGTTCCCCTCGAAGTTAAGGTGAATTCCCCCCATAGCGCAACTCCAACGCCCCTCCCATCCCCCTCCGCCCATGCCCACGGATGTCACACGGCGCATGTTATGAACAGTGGTTCTCATGGATGACGTACTGTTGTAACAAGAAATGTAATCTAGGTAACACGTTTCCGTTGATACACGGTACAATCTCAATGATCCTGAGCCCACTGCAGTCGTCACTGACGACGTCTTAACACTTAGGGGTAGTTTGCTGAGGAGGCCCATGTTTGTCCATGTGTGCTGAAGGGTGTGCTCCAAAATACGCGTGCCTGTACCAGCATTGCGCTGTGTCGTTACGTGCTGCCTTTCATCACCCTTCAACCACTTTCCATAAATGCTCACGACAGTAGCACGCAGGCAGTCGACAGTACCCCGAGATGCTCGGTTACAAGCTCTAGCCCATAGTAATTAGCTATTAATCACAGGCACTTACTTCCCCAATTCCCCATTTGCGGAACTTTTCGTGCCTATAGTGATTCCCTATTCCAGCTCAACTGGTTGCCATTCAGTCTCGTGGTGCGTAGTGGTAATAATAATGTTTTGACTCCATGATTGTATATTGAGGTGACAAAAATCGTGGGATACACCCTAATATCGTGTCGGGCCTCCTTTTTCCCGGCGTAATGCAGCAACTCGACGTGGCATGGACTCAACAAGTCGTTGAATGTCCCCTGCAGAAATTCTCAGCCATGCTACCTCCATAGCGAATTGCGAAAGTGTTGCCGCTGCAGGATTTTGTACACGAATTGATCTTTCTATTGCGTCCCATAAACCTTCATCGGGACTCATATCGGGCAATCTGGGTGGCCAAATCCGCTCAAATTGTCCAGAACGTTCTTCAAACCTATCGCGAAGAACGGTGGCGCTTTGCCATCCATAAGAATTACATCGTGTTTGGGAACATGATGTCCATGAATTCCTACAAATGGTCTCTAAGTAGCCGAACATAAACCTTTTCAGTCAATAATCGCTTCAGTTTTATCCGATAATCCAGAGCATTCCATGTAAACACAGCCAACGCCATTATGGAGCCACCACTAGCTTGCCCAGTGCCTTGTTGACAACTTGCGTCCATGGCTTTGTGGGGTCTGCGCCACATTTGAACCCTACCATCAGCTCTTACCCGCTGAAAATGGGGCTCATCTGACCAGGCAATGTTTTCCAGTCGTCCAGGGTACAACCGATATGATCACGTACCCAGGAGAGGCACTGCAGGTGATGTCATTCTGCCGCCATAGCCCATAAAGGCGAAATTTCGCCGCACTGTTCAAACAGATACGTTCGCATGCGTCCCACAATGCTTTCTGCGGTTATTTCACGGAGCTTCCATTGTCTGTTAGCACTGACTATGCAAACGCCACTGCTCTCCTGGATCACCTAAGTACAAACGACAGTACCCCAATGCGCTGCCATTTATACCTTGTGTATGCAATAATGTACATGTGCGTATTACTATCCCATGACTTCTGTCATCACAGTCTGTGTATAACCGAGCGTGTGCTGAAAAGTAATGCCTTCGAACTTTTTATGTGAAAACTATTGAAGCTTTTTTTAAAAAAAACGTTATTATCGTTCTACATCTTTCTTCTTCATGTCTAAATATTATCAGCTCTCTGCCGCTAGAGGGCTCCGAATGGTACTCTGCAACATGACGGTGTGTAAAGTAACTACGTCGGTGTGTGACGAACAGCCCGCTGTCATCGAATTACGATTTCAAGGAGTTCGTCCAAACATGGAGCACTCTCTCCTTCAGCATGACAATGGCAGACCACACACGAGCTCTGCAACAATGTCACTGTCATCGAGCATTCTCCAGACAGTCCCGACTTGGCCCAACCGATTTTCATTCGTTTTCAGGACACCTTCGAGGACTTCACTAAGATGGTGACAAAGCGGTGCAAAAAGATTTGAAGTTGTGGCTTTGTCGATGAAGTCAAACATTCTGCAGTGAACGTATCAACGAACTGCTCTCTCGTTGGGAGACAAGTGTTCATCGACAAGGAGACAATGTTGAGAAACAAATATGTAGGCGTGAAGAATAAAAATGTATAGTGTTAATAATGAAACTTCCTTGCAGATTAAAACTTTGTGCCCGACCGAGACTCGAACTCGGGACCTTTGCCTTTCGTGGGCAAGTGCTCTACCATCTGAGCTACCGAAGCACGACTCACGCCCGGTCTCACAGCTTTACAGAAGCTCTCCTGCGAACCTTGCGGAACTAGCACTCTGAAAGAAAGGATACTGCGGAGACATCCCCCAGGCGCCTGTAATCACGAGGACGGCAAAGTATGCTCTTCAACGGGCCCGCAAGCCTAGTCACAATGTTGGCAAGGAGCTGTTGTGGTAGAGCGTTCCATTTCTCCACCGGTGCGGCTAAGAACCGCTGCACGGTCTTTGGTGCATGTGGACGTGCTACAGTATGTCTCTCCAAGCATATCACGCTTGCGCGGTGGGATTTAAGTCGGGGGAACGAAAAGGCCAGCCCATTCGTCGAATATCCTCCCGTTCAAAGAGCTCCTACAACTGCGCTGTTTGCTAAGGTCGAGCATTTTCATCCATAAAAATGAAGTGAGGTTCGAATGCACCCCTGAAAAGACGTAAAATGGGAAAGGAGTGCAGTGTCACAATGAGAATGACCCGTCAGAGTGCCGTGTTACAAAGGTCTGGAGGTCAATACGCCAATGAAATATTACCTCTTCCCACGCCATAACTCTTGGACCACTACATGGTTTTGTTCGACAATGCTGGACACACTCATATGGCAAGAGGTGCACTCAGGAACATTGTCCAACAGAATCTTTTAGGCTGTCCACGTGTTATGGTAACACCTCAGAGCTTCGTCCTGCACTAATTCGTTTGATACACTCAGTGCAGCATTCCAAGCCTTTCACTGCCACATGTTGCATGTGCCCATTGGATGTGGCCTCTCCGCTACCATATAAATGAGTTGCACGTATGGAAATCACCTCATCATAGGTTGCTACCAACCATGTGGGGAGAGAGGAGTGGAGTGGGGTGACCCTGTTGACAACACCATTAACACTACCGACCTCTACCAGCGGCTCTACTGACGACAGCCACAGCAGGCTGCAGCTATCACCAACTACACAAACTCCACAAAGGTTTGCCCTAGACAACTCCAGCGTTACAGACACCATCCACGCTAGGTGTCAGTATAGGAGCCCAGAGTCAGCTGCTTTTTCCATAAAACTCACAATAAGCAGGAATGCCTTTCGTAATACTCCTGTTCCTATACACAAATCTGAATGCTTCCAGCCATACGTGCCATTTTCAGGACGAGAACTATTGCATACTGGTGCGATTGTGATGCTTAAGATACTGACCCCAAAGAGGTTGTTGGTGCATGGCAGCTGCAATGCAGACACAAAAACATTGTCTATTGAAATTTATCTCCCTATCTGTCGGTAAAGAGGGGAGTCCTGTTTCCGGGCGCAGCAATCCTTAGGAACGAAGGAAGGTTCGTTTAATGTCTCGCTGACGTCGATGTTAGTATCAGTTCATTCGTAGGTAGACGCAGAAAAAAAACATAGGTGACCACATTGTAGTGCTACAACGATGAAAATTAATATTACGACGATGTCAAACCTTATTTTCATGATTTAAAGAAGTATTCATGATATTAAAAATGCAATTATAATTTTATTATTTTCATTTTTGTGCTCAGTGTATCGAAGACTTTCTAGTGCACGGAATAAATTAGCATTGTTTGTACTACGAAACTATATATGATTGTTAAGGGTTAAGCATGTAACAATTCGATGTAAGACATTTTGTTGAGTCTGAATTTTGTTCTCGTACTGGTCGGTAGAGAAGGAAAAGTTCCTTAATCGATGTGAAGCTATAAAGGCTGTAAAAAGGAGAGAGAGAGAAGGTAAATACAAGTTATTCAAAACAAATATCTCTAAAGTGTAACGTCTTGTGATTTCCTATAACTAAAAATTGCAAGGTCTAATCTGAGCCTGTCCTGAATAACAGCGAAGAACATTTATGTTATCATGTATTTTCTTCGTTTGATCACGGTTGTGATTCCCATGTTTCTTTTTGTTACGCGACGTGTTATGAATATTTTCATTATACGCGCAAAAGTGCACATAGCTTTAATCGAACCTGCGTCTTTCGGAAACGATAACTTTTAATCAGTACAATTACGCGAATACCGTCTAAATGGCAACCGTGATCGCAAAAGTGTTTCCTGGACCAAATAATTCTTATAAAATGTGTATTCTCCAAAGCGAGCAGCATTGCACTATCGCTGACTCACAACAATCGAAAGAGTAAAAACAGTGCTTAAATAAAATTGCCACCTTTTAATAATTATTATTATCCCATTAAATAAATAAGTAGCAATTCAGTGGCTATCCAATCAACAAACAGAGAGGGGGCAATTCGGCGGCAACCCATTAACAGGACTAGGTTGTATGTGTGTGCTAATGTGTTGTTGTTGTTGTGGTCTTCAGTCCTGAGACTGGTTTGATGCAGCTCTCCATGCTACTCTATCCTGTGCAAGCTTTTTCATCTCCCAGTACCTACTGCAACCTACATCCTTCTTAATCTGCTTAGTGTATTCATCTCTTGGTCTCCCCCTACGATTTTTACCCTCCACGCTGCCCTCCAATACTAAATTGGTGATCCCTTGATGCCTCAGAACGTGTCCTACCAACCGATCCCTTCTTCTGGTCAAGTTGTGCCACAAACTTCTCTTCTCCCCAATCCTATTCAATACTTCCTCATTAGTTATGTGATCTACCCATCTAATCTTCAGCATTCTTCTGTAGCACCACATTTCGAAAGCTTCTATTCTCTTCTTGTCCAAACTATTTATCGTCCATGTTTCACTTCCATACATGGCTACACTCCATACGAATACTTTCAGAAATGACTTCCTGACACTTAAATCAATACTGGATGTTAACAAATTTCTCTTCTTCAGAAACGCTTTCCTTGCCATTGCCAGCCTACATTTTATATCCTCTCTACTTCGACCATCATCAGTTATTTTGCTCCCCAAATAGCAAAACTCCTTTACTACTTTAAGTGCCTCATTTCCTAATCTAATTCCCACAGCATCACCCGACTTAATTAGACTACATTCCATTATCCTTGTTTTGCTTTTGTTGATGTTCATCTTATACCCTCCTTTCAAGGCACTGTCCATTCCATTCAACTGCTCTTCCAAGTCCTTTGCTGTCTCTGACAGAATTACAATGTCATCGGCGAACCTCAAAGTTTTTATTTCTTCTCCATGAATTTTAATACCTACTCCGAATTTTTCTTTTGTTTCCTTTACTGCTTGCTCAATATACAGATTGAACAACATCGGGGAGAGGCTACAACCCTGTCTTACTCCCTTCCCAACCACTGCTTCCCTTTCATGTCCCTCGACTCTTATAACTGCCATCTGGTTTCTGTACAAATTGTAAATAGCCTTTCGCTCCCTGTATTTTACCCCTGCCACCTTTAGAATTTGAAAGAGAGTATTCCAGTCAACATTGTCAAAAGCTTTCTCTAAGTCTACAAATGCTAGAAACGTAGGTTTGCCTTTCCTTAATCTTTCTTCTAAGATAAGTCGTAAGGTCAGTATTGCCTCACGTGTTCCAGTGTTTCTACGGAATCCAAACTGATCTTCCCCGAGGTTGGCTTCTACTAGTTTTTCCATTCGTCTGTAAAGAATTCGTGTTAGTATTTTGCAGCTGTGACTTATTAAGCTGATAGTTCGGTAATTTTCACATCTGTCAACACCTGCTTTCTTTGGGATTGGAATTATTATATTCTTCTTGAAGTCTGTGGGTATTTCGCCTGCTTTATACATCTTGCTCACCAGATGGTAGAGTTTTGTCAGGACTGGCTCTCCCAAGGCCGTCAGTAGTTCTAATGGAATGGTGTCTACACCCGGGGCCTTGTTTCGACTCAGGTCTTTCAGTGCTCTGTCAAACTCTTCACGCAGTATCTTATCTCCCACTTCATCTTCATCTACATCCTCTTCCATTTCCATAATATTGTCCTCAAGTACATCGCCCTTGTATAGACCCTCTATATACTCCTTCCACCTTTCTGCTTTCCCTTCTTTGCTTAGAACTGGGTTTCCATCTGAGCTCTTGATATTCATACAAGTCGTTCTCTTATCTCCAAAGGTCTCTTTAATTTTCCTGTAGGCGGTATCTATCTTACCCCTAGTGAGATAGGCCTCTACATCCTTACATTTGTCCTCTAGCCATCCCTGCTTAGCCATTTTGCCCTTCCTGTCGATCTCATTTTTGAGACGTTTGTATTCCTTTTTGCCTGTTTCACTTACTGCATTTTTATATTTTCTCCTTTCATCAATTAAATTCAATATTTCTTCTGTTACCCAAGGATTTCTACTAGCCCTCGTCTTTTTACCTACTTGATCCTCTGCTGCCTTCACTACTTCATCCCTCAAAGCTACCCATTCTTCTTCTACTGTATTTATTTCCCCCATTCCTGTCAATTGCTCCCTTATGCTCTCCCTGAATCTCTGTACAACCTCTGGTTCTTTTAGTTTATCCAGGTCCCATCTCCTTAAATTCCCACCTTTTTGCGGTTTCTTCAGTTTTAATCTACAGGTCATAACCAATAGATTGTGGTCAGAGTCCACATCTGCCCCTGGAAATGTCTTACAATTTAAAACCTGGTTCCTAAATCTCTGTCTTACCATTATATAATCTATCTGATACCTTTTAGTATCTCCAGGATTCTTCCATGTATACAACCTTCTTTCATGATTCTTAAACCAAGTGTTAGTTATGATTATGTTGTGCTCTGTGCAAAATTCTACCAGGCCGCTTCCTCTTTCATTTCTGTCCCCCAATCCATATTCACCTACTATGTTTCCTTCTCTCCCTTTTCCTACTCTCGAATTCCAGTCACCCATGACTATTAAATTTTCGTCTCCCTTCACAATCTGAATAATTTCTTTTATTTCATCATACATTTCTCCAATTTCTTCGTCATCTGCAGAGCTAGTTGGCATATAAACTTGTACTACTGTAGTAGGTGTGGGCTTCGTATCTATCGTGGCCACAATAATGCGTTCACTATGCTGTTTGTAGTAGCTTACCCGCATTCCTATTTTCCTATTCATTATTAAACCTACTCCTGCATTACCCCTATTTGATTTTGTGTTTATAACCCTGTAGTCACCTGACCAGAAGTCTTGTTCCTCCTGCCACCGAACTTCACTAATTCCCACTATATCTAACTTCAACCTATCCATTTCCCTTTTTAAATTTTCTAACCTACCTGCCCGATTAAGGGATCTGACATTCCACGCTCCGATCCGTAGAACGCCAGTTTTCTTTCTCCTGATAACGACATCCTCTTGAGTAGTCCCCGCCCGGAGATCCGAATGGGGGACTATTTTACCTCCGGAATATTTTACCCAAGAGGACGCCATCATCATTTAATCATACAGTAAAGCTGCATGCCCTCGGGAAAAATTACGGCTGTAGTTTCCTCTTGCTTTCAGCCGTTCGCAGTACCAGCACAGCATGGCCGTTTTCGTTATTGTTACAAGGCCAGATCAGTCAATCATCCAGACTGTTGCCCTTGCAACTACTGAAAAGGCTGCTGCCCCTCTTCAGGAACCACACGTTTGTCTGGCCTTTTCAACGGATACCCCTCCGTTGTGGTTGCACCTACGGTACGGCTATCTGTATCGCTGAGGCACGCAAGCCTCCCCACCAACGGCAAGGTCCATAGTTCGTGGAGGGGGGGGGGGGGGGGTGCGGGTGTCCTAATGTGGTTTTTGAAACTATTTATGTCATGCTGTAATGTGCGGAAATCGACTCCTCTTAGGAAACTATAAGAGTCAATTATATTTAAATAACTGCGAGAAGGATCAGTAAAATACAGCATCAAGTGTTTTCAGTAGAGGTTAACTGAACGAGATTGGAACTGAATTTTAATCAAATGAAAGTGAACATTTATGGTACTGATTCCAATCTGTTGCAGTGTAGTAATTATTTTATGTTTTGTGTGACGGAATAATTGATGTGTTGCGTGTGACGTTTTCCCGATTAGACTTGCACCCAAAATTTTTCAAACATGGTGAAAAAAGTGCGACGTGTAAGAAACGCTACACAGCAGGAAGTAACTGTAGAACATTCACAGGAGGAAGGAATAACTAGTGATGTAGAAATTGATAATATTTTTTCAGATCAGACAGAGGATATAGAACAGGACACTAATATTAAAGTCAGTGATCCATCTGCTGTAGAGCACTCAGGCAGAATACAGACGGTAGTTCAAGTGCATACTGAAGCAGAACCACAAGAAACACCAGTTACAGTCGATTTACCACCGGTAGAGCCAACACAAACAGTAATGGATCCATTTTCTCTCTTAATGATGAAAACTGGACAAATGTTTAAAATACAGGAACAATCACAGATACAGCGTGAACAAGAAACTGCTGAACAGCTTGCAACTGAGATTAATAGTAATTTAGATAAACGTATTAGCAGAGTAGATGAACGGATTAGGACCTTGGGTGAACGCATCAGTCAATTAGACGAGCGTACGCAGTTAAGCTTTTCACAGTTCTCAAAAGAGATAGATCAAAAGCTTGAAAACCGGTTAAAAGAACACGATCGCCAGCTGCGACAGCAAATACTGTAGATGCCCAGTTGTCTGCTATACAGAACAACATTGCAACTATGCAACAAACATACCATGACTTACCACGGAATGTAAAGCAAGTAACCCAGGATGTGGACAAATTACAAGAAACACACACTTCTTTGGAGGCAGAATTACGCAACATAAGTACACGTATAGAAAACCTTACGGTTGATAATCAAAACGTAATAGAACAAAAATGCAAAGAACAAGAAGAACGCGTTGTGACCACATTCAACACATGGCTAAATGACAAAGACAAACAAATTAGTGCTGTTATACATAAGGAATTACCTGTGGTGTTACAACGAGCAGGAACACAACTGATACATGAAAACGACACAAAGATACATGAACTCCAGACTGAATTACAAAACGTGCAGAAAGTGCTTAATGAAACACGTATGCAAACATCTCATAACAGTTCACCGGAGTGTGTTAGTATCACAGAAACACACGCTGATCATTATGAAACGCCTTTAACTGAAAATAGGGGGCAGACGGGCAATAATTTCAATCCAACACGTGGAGTAACATCCGTTTATCAAGACCAGACACAATCATTGGTGACTCAGGATGCTTTAGTGAAGAATTCACAGTTTCAGAAGTTTACCAATGATAAGAACGGACCTCATTCAATTGTGTTTATCAAAGGGATCCGCGGAATAATGCCAAAAAGTTGGAACGAAAGGGAGAAAATTGACTTCACCATTACCCATATTCAAGGTGAGCCAGTGTTGTTCGTGACACAGAAAGCTGAACAATGCAGCTTCTTCGATGAATTTGAACAAGCTTTTCTAAACAAGTATTGGTCGCGTGGGGTACAAGAACGATTAAGAAAAGAAGTTTATAGTCCTGAGCCATTTAATAGAAAAGGCGGTACTTTGCGGAAATATTTCGAAAAGTATCTGGACAAAGTGAAATATTTATCCACACCAATTCCTGAGTGTGATGTTTTAAAGATATTAAAGGAGAAGTTGCCGCGTGATCTAAAGCAGAAATTGTTTCACATTCCTGAAGACAACATGGAACATTTTCTATCTGTACTGGACTCTTTAGATTTGGTTATTGAAGAGGACAGACACCATTATGGGAATAAGTCGTCGAATAATGGTAATGGTAATGGCAACGGGCGAAACCACAAGAACAATAGTAATAGAAACACCTACTATGGGAATCAAAATCATTGGAATAGTCCGAATTATTCAGGATGGCAGAACCACAATATGAACACAAATGGACAGTACGGTAATGCATCGAATCACAATTATCATCCACAGAACAATAGTGGACAAAACCATAACGGAAACTTTTCGAAGAAACGGAAACGAGATTTTAGAGCTAACGCCAATTACAATAACGGTAATTTTTCAAATAATCAGCAAAACATGCAACCACCACATAACTGGTCAACACAGAATTATGCACAACAGGAATGGCAGCAGCCTAGGCCACCGCAATATCACAACAACAATCATGTACAACCCCCGTACAATACAAATATGTCAAATAACATGCAGCAGCATATGAATGCGCAGCCATGGCAACCATCGAATCAAAATATCAAGATAATTGAGGTAAGTGAACCGCAACCATCAACCAGTACCAATCAGTCAAACTAGATGCGACGACATTCTGCTCCCGTGTGTCAGTCGCAGGGTGTCTAGGGGGCACTTGCACGAATGATGTTAGTAATAACGAGCAACCAAGCGTGCAGACAACCAGCTGTAGTAACAATGAGAATGTGTGTCGCATAGAATCAGCAGCGATCGGGTCGAACGACGCAAAAGATGCAGTGTGTAGGAATAATTCTGTTGATGTTGCTCAGCAACGTAGTTCAACTATGCAGATGTTAAGATATAATGACGGAGACGATATACGAGAGGAATTATGTCAAGATTTTCGGAAGAAGTGTAATTTGTTTGAACGGGAAGTTGTACAAGCAGCTATAGTTTGTGATATTTATGGTATTCAAACTACGTTGATTTTAGATGCTGGAGCATCTGTTTCTGTGCTGAATGAATCGTTCTTTCTTCACTTAAAGAAGATTAGAAAGATTCCAGTTTTTCCAGTCACTAACTGGCGAGTTACAGGAGCCATTAGTCAGAAAGCCCAACTAGTTCGGGAACAGACACGGATTTGTATTAATTTTGGAATGGGAGCCAAAGAGTGCACCTTCCTTATTGTAAAGAATTTAGCCGTGAACTGTCTCCTCGGATTAGATATTTTGCGAGAGACGGAAACTATAATCGATCTCGCAAAGGGTGAATGCAGCATGTGATTCGGTGACACGAGAGTTAGGTTAGACTTGGTAAAGACCAAAGAATTGCATGGCAAATATTGTGAAATTTTAAAGATAGAACTGATTCGCGCACATTTATGGCGGCTTCAAGATAGTTTCAATTGCAGTACATTCCCGGTCATGGAAGATGTGAAGGACGGGGAGAATATCCACCTCTCTGAAATAGTAGAAAAAGTACAACAATACTCTGGTCTTGACAGTCTGCAACAAAAGCAATTATTAGACACACTCACTAATTATCGTAAAGTATTTTTGAAAAAAACCTGGACTAATTAAAGGTTACGTGTACGACATGCAAGTGTTTCCCCATGAAATTTACTGTCATCAAACGTACTCAATACCCAGTGCGAAAAGGGAAGCAGTAACAAAAGAAATTAGACGAATGCTGGAATGGGAAATTATTGAGACCTCGTTATCACCATATAGTAACACACTTTTACCGGTAATGAAATCCGATGGAAGCGTACGGTTGGTTCTCGACGCTCGCCGGATTAATCAAATTATTATGCCTGTCAGGACGCGGCCTGAGAATCTAGAAGAACTATTACAGAAGTTCCATGGGATAAAGTATCTATCAAGCCTCGACCTCCGCGCGTCATACTGGCAGGTGGTCTTAACGCCAAGATCTAGGAAATATACAGCATTTATATAGAGGAAGAAGCTATTAATTCAGAGTATTACCATTCGGATTGAATGTCAGTGCCGGAGTCTTTATTAATGCGCCTGACACTGTCCTAGGCCCGGATTTGTTAGAGCAAGTTACTGTCTATGTGGACGATTTATTGATTGCTTCACCAACGTGGGACGAGCATATAAAACTAATTAACTTGGTGTTACACAAATTTGAACTTGCAGGTGTTACGGTTAACCTTAAGAAGTCCAAGTTTGGAAAGACGGAGATAAAGTTTCTAGGACATATAGTATCATCAGAAGGAATCTTCCCGGATAGTACGAAACTCGAGGCTATCAGAAATTGTCCATATCCGGCCAACAAAAAACAATTAAAGGCATATATGGGTCTTGTACCCTTTTTCCGAAAGTTCGTGCCTAATCAATGGCTTAACAGCGAACATCTATTGGGGCTTCTGAAAAAGAATGCGCCGTGGGTGTGGACTGACCAGTGTGCACATGATTTCGACACGATCAAGCATTGCTTGTAAAGTGCTGAAATCTTGCACCATCCAGATCTCAGTAAGGATTTTTGCATAACCTCAGATGCTTCATGTACTGGGTTAGGTGCGTGTTTATTTCAAACAGAAACAGTAGACGGACACGGGCAAATAAAAATAATATCTTTCGCAAGTCGTGTATTATCGGAATGCGAACGCGCATATTCCACTACAGAGCTTGAAGCATTGGCAGTGGTATGGGCGTTTCGTAAATTTCATTATTATGTTTATGGTAGACACGTTCGGGTATACTGTGATCATAAGGCTTTGAGTTTCCTGCTCACCTGTAAACTTCACCAAGCACGTTTGGCAAGATGGACATTAGCGTTGCAGGAGTATGATTTCCAGATTATTTACATCAAAGGAAATAATAATATTGTGGCAGATGCTTTGTCTCGGCTACCCCAAGGTTTACCTCAATTTAGTGAACACACAGAGCAAGCATCGGAATTTAAAGTGTTACTAATGGCGGACAATGTTAATCGTAAATATTTTCTAGACATGTGTAAAAATATGGCACAAAAACAGGATATAGATAATATTTGGCACGAGATCAAGGATCAACTGAGGACGGATCCTACTTCGAAATTGCATAAATATTACATGTTACATCAGGATGTGTTATTCTTTAGAAGACATGAGGATTCACGAAACTGGCTAGTATGCATTCCGCAGCAATGTGAGCAAAAGTTAATAATATATACACATAATGTTTGGGGTTGTTTCGGTTCAAGGAAGTGCCTGGCGAAACTAAGAATGTATTGTCATTTTAATGACATGTGTTCCGCGAGTTTAATCGCTTTGTGAGAACGTACTGCTCAGCTAAACAAACTAAGTGGGTAGAATACATAGAGCCCTTTGAAAGTGTTGTAAACTACATACCACAATTATCGACAGGTTTTACTCCAGCAGAACTCACATTAAAAACAAAAGAGAACAATAGTTGGGTCAACCCACTTCCAAAACTAAATACCCGAACCGGAAGACTGGGAGGACAAAGTTAGACAAGCATTGGTCACACTACACGAGAACGCACAGAAACGGCAAGAATCTCACAACCGGAGACTACAGAATACTCAACAATTTAACGAGGGACATATGGTGTTAGTAAGGAATTATCCGAAGTCGTCATTATTAAAGAGAAAAATAAAGAAATGGTTTCCGTTATATTCAGGACCACATAAAAATAGTTATTTCTTGGTCTATCCCAACTCAAATAGACAGAAAGAGTATACAATCACAAAGACTTGAAAAGATATGTATCTTAAGTCCAGTAGATGACCTTTTACGTGTGTCGTAATGACGTGAAGTTAAACATCAAAGACTCAAGTACTGTGCGAGTAGGCTAAGTGACAATTATTAATTAATGGACTAGTGTATATGTATTTCATGGACACACTCCGATGTGGCGTGTGGGAGAATAGGAACATACAACATCGGAAGCATCAGTACTGCTTGGAGGAAGAGACTCTCAGAATACCAATTAGTTGTAAGAAAATTTCAGCTCCAGTTCGACGGAGAAGAGGACGCCGAGCTGCAGCAAGGAGAAGAAGAATTGCTTCAAGATGATTCCACCCTAAGACACTTAATCAAACATAATACAAACTTGTTGGGATTTAGTAAACTTTCAGGAACTTATGCGTGTGAAACTACGAACAGTGAACAGAACTGCATATTTCACACAACAGTATGATATAGTGACTTTAGAAAATATACGTTTCATTTTGTTGATTGTTAACTAATTTGAACTCAATAGGGTGAGCAGGTTATGTTCTTTTTTTTTCTTTCAGACTGTGTACAGGATACACTTACAACATGTAAAGTTTACGCGAGTTACATATTATCCCATTAAATAAATAAATAGCAATTCAGTGGCTATCCAATCAATAAACAGGGAGGGCAATTCAACATCCAAGGAACCAATCTGGCAGTTAGCTGAAATTCTCAGGGAATTTACGTAATTTATAGCATCATATGTCATAGCAGCAAAGTATAACAATCTATACCGCACACATAAAGGTTAAAGTAGTAAATTTCCGAAATTCAAAAGTGAATTAAGATATCTTGCTGGTAACTCATTCTACGAGTATAAACTATCTCATGATGTAGAAACGTGGTTACTAATATAATTAAAAGTTTTGTAGTATGTAGTTATCTGTAATCCTTTGATTATTTTGAATTAGCGGCCTTTATGGTGAATAATTAAGACATTAAATATAACATATACACAAAATAGAGTTTATTCTGTTATATTTAACGACAGTTAAAAGGTAACACAGCCTCAAATACCAACTTATATTACGTAGCTCTCCCTGTTTACGTTTACCTTGACGATTTCCACACATACATAGCTTCTTTCTCACGGTGTAACCTGTAAAGCCCGTTGACTGCGTGAATACACAGAAATAAAGCAATAAATGTAGTTTTAGAAGGTCTTGCTCTTACATATACGTAGAAAATCATACGTCACATGCATTATTCATAATACTGAGGCTATATGGGCAATAGAAAGAAACTGTAGACATGAGAACTGGAATGAAGTGTCCTTTCGTATTGTGATAAAAAGTTGTACATTGCGTCAGTACCACGAAGAAAATATTTAAAAAATCAGTTCTTCTGGTATTTCTATCAATTAATAGTGCAAAGTTAAACCACAACTGTACAGTACATAGAAGATACCTTTTGAACGTGTGGAGATTGTGGCAGAGACATAATAGAGGAGCTGACGACTCCACAACTTGTCTGTAAGACGTCAAAAGGAATTGCCACAATCACTGATTAAAATCGTAAACGAAGAGGTTTAGTGGTTAAGACACTAACCAGGTATCTGGAAGACACTGAGTAGAAATCTCCATCCTTTTTAAATGTCCCTTCACCTGCGTAAACTACTTCAAGGGTTTACCGGAATTTAAACTGAAAACAACCACAACCGAATTTTTCTCCCACTCAAGTCCCGCTCACCTAAGATTCTTTCGCTGATGACGTCATCGCTGAAGAAACGTTACATCCTAATCTTCCGTTCCAAAACAAAGAAAAGTTATCTTATGCAAAGAAATACATCATGTAGATGATTTCTGTAATTAGAGACAAAAATAATGGGACTTAAGTCTGCAAATCTTTGGGAAAAGTACAACGGAATATTGATTTATAATCTTTTTTCAGTATCTTCATTCATACGACAGTTAGAAAATAATGATAGTGAGCTGCAGTTCGCGGCATTTTAAGGTGACTCTGTTGTAGGTAGCCTACTAGAAGGAAGAAGTTCCATCCATGTGAAGAACACGGGGGAGAGAAGGACCGCGTCTATCCAGTGACGTCATACAGTATGAACTATTTAAACATTGTAGATGCACATTCCTAGGAAAGTAATCAATGAAATAACGCTGCACATACACAACGCGAACGTTGAAACGTAGGCCCAGACATACACTACTGGCCATTAAAATTGCTACACCAAGAAGAAATGCAGATGATAAACGAGTATTCATTGGACAAATATATTACACTAGAACTGAAATGTGATTACATTTTCAGGCAGTTTGGGTACATAGATCCTGAGAAATCAGTACCCAGAACAATCACTTCTGGCCGTAATAACGGCCTTGATACGCCTGGGCATTGAGTCAAACAGAGCTTGGATGGCGTGTACAGGTACAGCTGCCCATGCAGCTTCAACACGATAACACAGTTCATTAAGATTAGAGATTAGCGTATTGTGACGAGCCAGTTGCTCGGCACCATTGACCAGAAGTTTTCAATTGGTGAGAGATCTGGAGAATGAGCTGGCCAGGGCAGCAGTCGAACATTTTCTTTATCCAGAAAGGCCCGTACAGGGCCTGCAACTTGTGGTCGTCCATTATCCTGCTGAAATGTAGGGTTTCGCAGCGATCGAATGAAGGGTAGAGCCACGGTCGTAACACATCTGAAATCTAACGTCCACTGTTCAAAGTGCCGTCAATGCGAGCAAGAGGCGACCGAGACGTGTAACCAATGGCACCCCATACCATCACGCCGGGTGATACACCAGTATGGCGACGAAGAATACACGCTTCCAACGTGCTTTCACTGCGATGTCGCTAAACACGGATGCGACCATCACGATGATGTAAACAGAACCTGGATTCATCCGAAAAAATAACGTTTTCCCATTCGTGCACCAAGGTTCGTCGTTGAGTACACCATCGCAGGCGATCCTGTCTGTGATGCAGCGTCAAGGGTAACCGCAGCCATGGTCTCCGAGCTGATAGTCCATGCTGCTGCAAACGTCGTCGAACTGTTCGTGCAGATGGTTGTTGTCTCGCAAACGTCCCCATCTGTTGACTCAGGGATCGAGACGTGGCTGCACGATCCGTTACAGCCATGCGGATAAGATGCCTGTCATCTCGACTGCTAGTGATAAGAGGCCGTTGGGATCCAGCATGGCGTTCCGTATTACCCTCCTAAACCCACCGATTCCATATACTGCTAACAGTCATTGGATCTCGACCAACGCGAGCAGCAATGTCGCGATACGATAAACCGCAATCGCGATAGGCTACAATCCGACCTTTATCAAAGTGGAAACGTGACGGTAAGCATTTCTCCTCCTTACACGAGGCATCACAACAACGTTTGACCAGGCAACGCAGGTCAACTGCTGTTTGTGAGAGATCGGTTGGAAACTTTCGTCATGTCAGCACGTTGTAGGTGTCGCCACCGGCGCCAACCTTGTGTGCATGCTCTGAAAAGCTAATCATTTGCATATCACAGCATCTTCTTCCTGCAGGTTAAATTTCACGTCTGTAGCACGTCATCTTCGTGGTGTAGCAACTTTAGTGGCCAGTAGTATAAATTGGTCACGTTACCTTCGTGGTTCTCCGAACATCCCTAGCGCAAACAGTTTGTAATAGCATTTCCTGCAGAGAGATCGGTTCGAATTATTGTTTGTACAACGTATATATCGCCGTCACGAAGTTTTAATAGAACTTGTTCTCCATCTAAAAATTAGGATCTGATTCCATCTGCCATACTTCCATGAACTGATGAACTTTGTAGCTGATTCATTTTATACCAAGGACTCATTTTTACAGAGTAATTCCTTCAGTTTGTTGGACGATGTCAGCCTCATATTTTAGAGCCCTCTTGTCTACTGTTCTCACAACAAAAGCTTTAGGGCGAAAAGGCAGCAGGTCACATGTATTTTCAGTATGTGTATCTGCCTCTTTTTCTTGTTCCTTTGTCCCTCCTCGAGACAAGTCGGCATTTTTATCAACGGATTCCGCAGGGTTATTTTAATGGGTGGCCAGATGTCCTTACTGTCGCCTCTCCATTACTCCCCCGGGACAGAATGTGTGTGTATTCCACCAGTTTCCATGTAGCGTCATTCATATGAAAGAGAGAGAATTGAGAAGGATATATACACTCCTGGAAATGGAAAAAAGAACACATTGACACCGGTGTGTCAGACCCACCATACTTGCTCCGGACACTGCGAGAGGGCTGTACAAGCAATGATCACACGCACGGCACAGCGGACACACCAGGAACCGCGGTGTTGGCCGTCGAATGGCGCTAGCTGCGCAGCATTTGTGCACCGCCGCCGTCAGTGTCAGCCAGTTTGCCGTGGCATACGGAGCTCCATCGCAGTCTTTAACACTGGTAGCATGCCGCGACAGCGTGGACGTGAACCGTATGTGCAGTTGACGGACTTTGAGCGAGGGCGTATAGTGGGCATGCGGGAGGCCGGGTGGACGTACCGCCGAATTGCTCAACACGTGGGGCGTGAGGTCTCCACAGTACATCGATGTTGTCGCCAGTGGCCAGCGGAAGGTGCACGTGCCCGTCGACCTGGGACCGGACCGCAGCGACGCACGGATGCACGCCAAAACCGTAGGATCCTACGCAGTGCCGTAGGGGACCGCACCGCCACTTCCCAGCAAATTAGGGACACTGTTGCTCCTGGGGTATCGGCGAGGACCATTCGCAACCGTCTCCATGAAGCTGGGCTACGGTCCCGCACACCGTTAGGCCGTCTTCCGCTCACACCCCAACATCGTGCAGCCCGCCTCCAGTGGTGTCGCGACAGGCGTGAATGGAGGGACGAATGGAGACGTGTCGTCTTCAGCGATGAGAGTCGCTTCTGCCTTGGTGCCAATGATGGTCGTATGCGTGTTTGGCGCCGTGCAGGTGAGCGCCACAATCAGGACTGCATACGACCGAGGCACACAGGGCCAACACCCGGCATCATGGTGTGGGGAGCGATCTCCTACACTGGCCGTACATCACTGGTGATCGTCGAGGGGACACTGAATAGTGCACGGTACATCCAAACCGTCATCGAACCCATCGTTCTACCATTCCTAGACCGGCAAGGGAACTTACTGTTCCAACAGGACAATGCACGTCCGCATGTATCCCGTGCCACCCAACGTGCTCTAGAAGGTGTAGGTCAACTACCCTGGCCAGCAAGACCTCCGGATCTCTCCCCCATTGACCATGTTTGGGACTGGATGAAGCGTCGTCTCACGCGGTCTGCACGTCCAGCACGAACGCTGGTCCAACTGAGGCGCCAGGTGGAAATGGCATGGCAAGCCGTTCCACAGGACTACATCCAGCATCTCTACGATCGTCTCCATGGGAGAATAGCAGCCTGCATTGCTGCGAAAGGTGGATATACACTGTACTAGTGCCGACATTGTGCATGCTCTGTTGCCTGTGTCTATGTGCCTGTGGTTCTGTCAGTGTGATCATGTGATGTATCTGACCCCAGGAATGTGTCAATAAAGTTTCCCCTTCCTGGGACAATGAATTCACGGTGTTCTTATTTCAATTTCCAGGAGTGTATATATATATACACTGAAGAGCCAAGGACATTGGTACACGTGCTTAATATCGTGTAGGACCCCCTACGAGCTCACAGATGTGCCGCAACATGACGTGGCATGGACACGACTAACGTCTGAAGTAGTGCTGGAAGGAACTGACACCAGGAATCCTGCAGGGCTGTCCAAATCCGTAGGAGTTCGAGGGGTGGAGCAAAACACGTTAGAAGGCATCCAAGATATGCTAAATAATGTTGATGTCTCGGGAATTGGGTTGCCAGTGCAAGTGTTTAAACTTAGAGGAGTGTTCCCGGAGCCACTCTGTAGCAATTCTGGGCATATGGGGTGTGGCATAGCCCAAGTCCGTCGGAATGCACAATGGACATGAATGAGTGCAGGTGATCAGACAGGATGCTCACGTGCGTGTCACCTGTCAGAATCGTATCTAGACGTATCAGGGTTCCCATATTGCTCCAACTGCACACACCTCTCACCATATAGAGCCCCCACCAGCTTGAACAGTCCTCTGCTGATATGCAGGGTCTATGGATTCATGAGGTTGCCTCCATACATCTCCATCCGCTCGATACAATTTGAAACGAGACTCGTCCTACCAGGCAACAAGTTCCCAGTTCTCAACAGTCCAATGTCGGTGTTGATGGGCCCAGGCGAACCGTAAAGCTTTGTGTCGTGCAGTCATCGAGAGTACACGACTGGACCTTCCGATTCGAAAGCCTATATCGATTATGTTTCGTTGATTGGTTCGCACGTTAACACTTGTTGATGGTCCAGAATTGAAATCTGCAGCAATTTGTGGAAGGGTTGCACTTCTGTCACGTTGAACGATTCTCTTCAGTCGTCGTTGGTCCAGTTCCTGCAGAATTTTTTTCTAGGATCAGCGATGACGGAGATTTCATGTTTTACCGGATTCCTGATACTCCAGTACAATCGTGAAATGATCGTAAGGGAAAATTCCCACTTCCTCGCTACCTCGGAGGTGCTGTGTCCCATAGCTCGTGCGCCGACTGTAACACGTTCAGATTCACTCAAATCTTGATGACTTGCCACTGTAGCAGCAGTAACCGATCTAACAACTGCGCCAGACACTTGTTGTTTCATACAGGCGTGTTGCGAACCGCAGCGCCGTATTCTGCCTGTTTACATGTATCTGTATTTGAATACACATGCCTGTGCCGGTTTCTTCGGCGCTTCGGAGTATACATTGTCTGTGTGTGTTCCGTATTGGACGCATCTTCTGTGGTGCGTTGATGTTCTTAGCATAATGCGGTCAAAAGGAAATTGGAGTTGAAAACAAAGACGAACAAATTATGCCGAACTGAGTTGCTGGAAGCCAAACCGTTCAACCAACTCAAACTTTGTTTCTGGACCTCTGACTTACTCAATGTAAACATTTACGTTGCTGAAAGGTGTCACCAGTCTAGCACATAGTGTTTCATGCTGGCTGAAGAGAGAAATGCAACACTTAGTTATACATTGACGATGGTATTTTAAGGAATTATCCGTAGAAAATGTGCTGTCTGCCATACAATGCGCCAGGTGGCCAATCTTCTCAGTTATACAGTGTTACTAAGTAAAGTAGAGCAGGTTTCAGCTGTTATATTAATATTTTGCACGATGCATTAGGGACTTCTCGCTTAGCTTATTTTAGGTGAACCAAATAAGTTTGTCACACACTAGTATATCTCTCTCTATGCAATGCCCGATGTAAGGTCAAGTTAAGAATATTAGACACATCCTTCTGCACAGGCAAGTGGAACAAATCGGCGGGTTCTTCTTGCATATGATGGGTCTACGGTTAGCTTGATGGAACTTAACAGAGTCGCCATTACTTCATGGATGCTTCCTCGGGAAACGCCACAAAAAGTGTTCCTATGTGGTCCTAAGATCTCGATCTCGAACAAGCTCGAAAACTTGCTTAATAGCTTCATCCATTTACACGTTACAGAACTTCAAATTTAACCCATTTGTACACTTAAATATTCACGTAAAATCTGGTATGAAGCGAAAACGTGGTTTATGAAGTGACGTAGCACGGAGAAATGTGCTGTAAAGTGTCTCTGTTATCATGTGGGAACCTCATCCTTTGGTACTGAAGCATACGGAAGATTTTTTTGCTCGTAAAATCCGGTCTGAGGTGTGAAATTAGTACCACACAAGTAAACTGTCTAAATTGTACTGCCCAATACATTTATTTTCATATGAGTTCCATGGCATGCTGCAGCAGGGAAAAGAAGATACCGGAGCAAAAATGCTCCTATCGGAGCACAGAAAATTCGTATATGCTCCATTTTATTTGAAACACTGACTGAGAAGTGGGTTACCAGCTGCCTCATTCTACTTCCCTCAGCACCTTTACAAAATTTTCTCAAAAACTTTGGCAAGCAGACATATTCACGCTTTTGAAGACTAAGAGAGAAGAAGACAATGGCAATGCAAAGAGATAGTGTTGTGTCTAGGCAAGACAGCCTAGACACAATGAGAGGAAGCCGAAAGGCACGCGCTTAAACTCACGCAGGCTGGCGTGAGGTCTGAAACAGGATACGTAATGAATGCTATAAAGAAAAGTAGGTAGCTGCTGGAATACTTAACTGTAATCCATAATCGGTGTACATCGCTCTTGTACAGATATAATCTCCATTTGACTATACAATGGTAATGGCGCCTTGCTAGGTCGTAGCAATTGACTTAGCTGAAGGTTATGCTAACTATCGTCTCGGCAAATGAGAGCGATTTGTCAGTGTGGCGTCGCTAGCAAAGTCGGCTGTACCACTGGGGCGAGTGCTAGTACGTCTCTCTAGACCTGCCGTGTGGTGGCGCTCGGTCTGCGATCACTGACAGTGGCGACACGCGGGTCCGACGTATACTACCGGACCGCGGCCGATTTAAAAGCTACCACCTAGCAAGTGTGGTGTCTGGCGGTGACACCACAGATAGTCGTTGTGTTACAGAAAGAGCAAAGGGGACAGTGACAGCACGGGAGAAAGAGTGGGACTCAGTGCAGTAGAACTTAGTTGACAGTAACACAACAGTGCTAGGAAAAGAGTCAAGGAGACAGTGGCGGGGGGTAGAGGGGGGAGGGGTATAAAGAGAAAGTTAGGGAACCTTGTGAGAGTCTGAGGTGAGCTGCATTTTTTTTAAAAAAAAGCACGAATATATTTACATACCAACATTTTTGGTTCAATTTTTGAAGCTGCTGAGGAAAGTAGAATGAGGCGGATGGTACTCCACTTTCCAGTCAGAGGCTTTTAAATAAATAGAAATATATAAGCACTTTTTTTTTGCTCCGACAGGAGCACTATCCCGCCAATTCATTATAAATACGATGAATTACGTTCTAAATGCATTTTCTGATCCTAAAGTCTTAGCACAAGCTTTAAGTGATGTTTCCTGCTAAGAAGAAACCGACGACAGCGGGACAAGGGATAAAACTTTAATTTAAATAATTTCCACCGAATCTGTCTTCACGCACAGTAGGTCTTCATAACGCCCAGTAAGAAGTATCGCGAAAGCCCCCATAAAGACGAGAAATAAGTAGCAATGTGTGAAACAAAAACGAACTTGGACAGAGTGTCTTAACAGTCCTTAGCAGAACCACGCAAATGAGCAGGTGACGGAAAGCAGGTGTAAATGGGTGTCGGTAATCCACAGTCGCTGCATCCCGGTACGTAATCGCAGCGCTCGCGGTTCATTCACAAACAGGTGACCTCCCCTGCGGGGGAATTTTGTTGACCGCATGTGTCAGTTGTTGGCAGTGTGCGAGCTGCCGGCGCCGTGACGTCATTACGGCGAGCTGGGCGCTACATTTATAGCCCAGCGGAGACGCGGCGCAGCCAGACGCTGCTTTGCCGCCCGTGCTGTGCTTTGCTGAGCTGCGGAGGCATGGTAGGCTCCCTGGCGGCGCTCCTCCTGCTGGCGGCGTTCAGCCGCCCGGCGATCGCGTATCCTGAGCCGCATCTGCACTTACTGTTTGGAGGCGACGCCTACGAACAACCCTCAGGTGAGTGCCGCTGTCACCATCTCACGTTCGTAGCATCGTGGACACATCTCTCCTACCCGCTGTTTTCCAAACTAATTTTCTTTTTTAGTCGAAAAGTGGTGTAATAACAAAGTGATTTCAGTAAAAGCATTAAGTTTCGTTGCTCAGTTCGAAATATAGTAATAGTCTCATACGAGAACTTTTCACAAACAGAGAATGTTCGTCTTTTTCACTAGCGTCGAAGTCACCTGGCAAGCCATTCGCTGAGTTTTGTTTCTTCTATTATAATCAGTGTTGACTTAAACTGCCACTTACTGGCAATAATTAACGACGATGGATCTGCTCATATACCGATTTTCCTTCCATCTTGGCTGTCGAAACTGGGGAGGAAGAAATACAACAGATGCATGTCACAATACGGAGATTTTTGACGTCATAGAGTTGTTTTCGCAAACGAGAATCCTGTTTATCGGAAACATCAGATACTTGGGACGAACAGAGCGTTACAGTTTTGCTCCTGCAGCACCAGCGTTACAGTTTGATCGGTCGTGGCCTTATCCATCCTTGTATTCGACTTATGTAATTTAGGGAATCGTCGAAAATCCTTCAAAGCAGTGAAAAGTGTTCCCACCTCTGACGCCTGAATAGAACTCTACTGTCCTCTTCATTTGAGCTGGTAGCTCCTAGTGAGAATGTCGGCTATTAGAATAATACAGGCCGACATTTAACGATTAATATGATGCAGAGCATGATGCGACTGCAGTGATACTACAGATACTTAAGAAACATAGTTAATCGGTTCTCATGCCAAATATTGGGAGTCATATATTTTGTAGTATATTCATTTCCCAGATGTACAGACTCCTTCCTTAAGGAATTAAGCGACAAAACATCTCACTGTATGCCGTATAGTGACTGGCAAAGTGTCGTAGTATCCAGCAACCTAGCGTCTACTTCATACACTTGGCTTATTCGTTGTATTTATTGAATGTAAGTCAGTTTAAGAAAATACTAAATTTAAAACTAATTCTTTGCTGGTGATAACGAGGATGAGAATTAAGACAGATAGCTACTTGTGGTGAGATAGATAAACAGCATAAACATCAAAATCAATGTCATTGGATTTCCTGTGAGATGTGACATGTAACACAATACCTGAACAAATTCTGATAATGAGGTACTGTATTATTCAGCAACTTATCCGGTACTGTCTGATGTACCACGATGATAATGTTTCTCAAAATAGAGAATAGAATCACTTAATTATTTTGCGTGTCCTATCGCCAAAGATGATTACAAAGGTGGCTGTAGAAACGAATTGACTATATTCGTACACATTGCTCTGATGAATACAAACAGCACTGGCACTTGATTTATACGTTTTATATTCCACTCTACTTTTAAATACGAACTTTTTTAAACGTTACTGTCGCCCCTATATAAAACACAGTTTGCAGAGACGCTAGACACTTACCGCAGGGCCTTGAAATTCAAGTTCATCCAGTATTCAAACCTATTTATATTCTAGGATGACTGTTTTCAATTCATTGCATTAATGATTTTCTATCCAAGAAAAAATATTCTTAATCTAGTTTGTATCCTGAGGTGGAATTGGAGACGTGCACTGAATGACAGACGTACTAAATTGGTAGCGTGTCCCTTTTGTGGGTAAATATAATTCAAATTTTTGACCCTACGCACTGCAGAAACAGCTATTACGTCAAACAGGGCCACGATTAATGTCGTACTGTTTAAAGAACTTTTTGAGCCTCATACCTTAACACCTCTGTCGTATTGACAGCTTACTTTGACATTCCCTTTCTGCTTTCGAAAGGCGTTGGCTCACGCTTCAAATAAACATCATGCAGGTGATTGCACGTCCCGGTAGCATCTGTGAGTGGAAAGTCATGAAAAATATGTCTAGTCTGACCACAGAAACTTTCCATAATCGGATGCCAGTCAATCCAATCGGGGCGTCAGGGAAGTTGGTTCGTAGTCGTCTTTGAATAAGGGTCAACTCTTCAAAAAAAAAAAAAAAATTCTCCTCGTATTTCTTGAATATTTGTTTCACCAATAGTATTTGTCTTGAATAGGCCTATATGTTCCGCCAACAGTAGAAACATTTATTAATTAAATTCCACAAGAAAAGTGAAGAAATTTCAGAGTTTGCGAAATCGGTTCAGACCGAATTAGTCCACAGTCATATAGTAAAATAACGTGATGAAGCTCATAACTCAGAAATTTCTAGAAGCGACAATCCACGGATGGCGAAATCGGCTTCTGGCTACTACATATATAGCATTATCTACATATCTACTTACCTTCAAATGTTTATTAATTCGAATGTTGCTTAAACAACTCAGTTTACTGCTTTGATTCTAGGACATATGATTTCTGTATGTTTGGAAATCGGTAAAATAAAGTGACATAATACACCGCTCTAGACGATGAGGACTTCTTCCGTCCCTCGCGATGTTTCTCTGTGTACAATTCCCAACATAACTACCTGCAGGAGTGTCATACATTCAGCAATATCGCCTGTTTCAGAAGTGGTTTCATTGCAAATGTAATCATTAGTGTGTCATTATCGATGCACTGCTTCATAGTTACTATTACAATAACATCCAAATTATTTGGTCAAGCTTTAGTCGTGCATAATTTTGACAGCACTTAAATCTCCTGATACATCACAATCGTGCTACGAAAATTTACAGTACATACAAAAGAAGCCAAATATGAGAAAATTATGATTCTTTCAACCTCTGTGTGCTGGTAATAAAGTTTCTGCAACTGCTATCGTTTCGTTCACGTCTACAGGTATACATCTGAATCCACCTTCTGGTGTATGGTGAAGGTTAAATCGTGTACTACTATCATTTACCCCTTTGCCATTTCTTTCGTTAATAGTCCGCTGAAAAATGACTATTGGAGCCTCTACTTCAATTTTTTTATTTTTTATGGTGTGATCATTTCTTGAGAAGCGAGTAACAAGAAGTAAAATGTCTCTTCATCGTTCTTGCAACAAACGCTCTCGGATTTTAAATGGTAAATTTATTGAGTACTAATGCACACTTACTTTGAACTGCTTTGTCTGCTCCGTTAATGTTATCTGGTTGAATGTACATCTTCCTCGATGGTATCTAAAAAAATCTGAAAGACGCAAGAAATTTTGATCTTCTTTAAGCATATACTGAAACAACACCATATAAATGAGTTTGAAATTGAATGTTTCAATAAGGTTTTTTTTAAAATTAATTCAAAAATTACAGTGTAGATAAAGTTAATGTAATAAATGTATGCTTAATATTACACAGAACAACGAAGAAAAACTTTTTTAATGAAAGCTACTTAATCTTGTCGTTTGTGAAGAGTTGAATTCTAATAACGTAATAAAACAAAAATCACACCACACACCTTTCTTGTTAAATTAACAGTGCAATGCAAATACAGTTTTATCACTTTCAGTTTTATGTTTTCCATATGTTATTTCAATCAATAAAAACGTGAAGTTGAAATTTTAGTGCCACTCGTTATGTATGTTGTAACTAATATGACAAAGTCCTTGGATCTTCATTTTGCGCGTGACTGTGACAAAAATTCTACAAATATCTTTACACATTAATTTGGGCTAAATTGGAAAATTTCCTGTATGTCATCCCAAAAATGGAGAATGTTTCAAGAATATCTGCTATAAACTTCTTCATGGATCAGAAGTCGATTAGAAGGCATGTGTGATTCTTGGGAGTACAATTCGAAACATTAAGTTCTATTCTAGGTTACAATAAAAAAGACTGCGTGATGGGACTGCCAGGGGCTTATATATCATTGAACTAGGTTGTTACTTAGTTCTTAGGCAGCGAACTGCAGCTATATTATATTTATGCCGTGGACAACACGCTGGAAGAGTTCAATAAGTTTATCGGAAAGCCATTTTGATATCTTTTCTAAAAATTTACTACATGGGAATGAGGAATAACGTGAGCCCATTCATCAGCACTTCGAACTGGTGGAAATACAGGATCAGAGCCGTAGGATACCAATAGGGTGAGAGGTTATTGTTTGACGGAGGCGGTGGTATTATGATGTGGTCGTATTTATGTTTTCCGTGGCACTATCACAGCACATGCCTGCATTGATGTTTTAAGCACCTTCTTGCTTCCCACTGTTGAAACCTACAACACTCAAATCATCGGAGGAAACACTACATTAGATCCTCTAAGAATAAGAGAGAACGAAAATATAAGCCCATTCACGGCTACAATTAAAGATGTCTTTTCATGATTACATATCAATAAAACCTTTGATCAAATTGTAAACTTACATTCCTTTTCATTGCAGTTACGTGTAAAACACACGTAATTGGAATGAAAAGGACAAAACGGTACGTGATAGAGAAACCACTGAGGCTAGATACACTATGTGATCAAAAGTATCCGGACACCCCGAAAAACATACGTTTCCCATACTAGGTGCATTGTGCTGCTATCTAGTGCCAGGTACTCCATATCAGCGACATCAGTAGTCATTAGACATTGTGAGGGAGCAGAATAGGGCGCCCTGCGGAACTCACAGACTTCGAACGTGGTCAGGTGATCTGGTGTCGTTTGTGTCATATTTCGACCCTTGTAAACATCCCTGGGTCCACTGTTTCTGATGTGATAGTTAAGTGGAAACGTGAAGGAACACGTACAGCACAAAAGCGTACAGGTCGCTCTCGCCTGTTGGCTGACAGAGACTGCCGGCAGTTGAAGAGGGTCGTAACGTGTAATAGGCAGACGCCTATCCAGAGTATCACACAGGAATTCCAAACTGCATCAGGATCCACTGCAAGTACTTTGACGGTTAGGCGGAGGTAAGAAAACTTGGATTTTATGGTCGAGCGGATACTCATAAGCCACACATCACGCCAGTAAATGATAAACGACGCCTAGCTTGGGGTAAGGAGCGTAAACATTGGACGATTGAACTGTGGAAAAACTTTGTGTGAAGTGACGAATCACAGTACACAATCTGGCGATCCGGTGGCAGGGAGAGGGTATGACGAATTCCCGGTGAACATCATCTGCTAGCGTGTGTAGTGCCAACAGTAAAATTCGGAGGCAGTGGTGTTATGATGTGGTCGTATTTTTGTTTTCCGTGGCACTATCACAGCACATGCCTGCATTGATGTTTTAAGCACCTTCTTGCTTCTCACTGTTGAAGAGCAATTCGGGGATGGCGAGTGCATCTTTCAACAAGATAGAGCACTTGTTCATAATGAACGGGCTGTGGCGGAGTGGTTACATGACAATAACATCCCTGTAATGGACTAACCCGTACAGAAACCTGACCTGAATCCTATAGAACACCGTTGCGATATTTTGGAACGCCGACTTTGTGCCAGGCCTCACCGACCGACATCAATACCTCTCCTCAGTGCACCACTCTGTGAAGAATGAGCCGCCATTTACCAAGAAACCTTCCAGCATCTGATTGAACGTATGCCTGCGAGAGTGGAAGCTATCATCAAGGCAAAGCGTGGGCCAACACCATATTGAATTCCAGCAATACCGATGGAGGTTTCCACGAACTTGTAAGTCATTTTCAGATACACAAAGTGTATGTATTGGATGTTCAGAGAAGAATAAGATTATAACCATCCTTTCCTGAGCTTCTCTACAAGGTTAGACTGAAAATGACTCTCACTGCCTACACATGATCTACACCTGTTGAGTGAGACATAGTGTTGTCGGTGGCACACTTGCGAAATGTCGTATTCGTGTTGTTGAGGTTACAGACTGCATTTAAAAAAATAATAGTGGCACATGGTGGGAAATCTAGTCCGCACTAAGAGTGACTGTAGAGTAACTAAGTTCAGCGTCCTCGTCTAGTAGCTAAATCTGCGTATCTATGGGAATGTTACAACAGGGAAATTCCTTCTGCGACTGCTTACTGTACATCTGCCACTGAATCGAACAGAATCGCGGAGAAGTGAGCTCAGATGCCGACACAGTTTCTTTCATTATGAAGTACACTACTGAAATATATACGTTCAGTAACTTGCACATATTACGATTTTCTGGTCCTTATGAGTGGACGGTACTAATTAATAAACATAAAATTTTCAAAAACTAAAACTGATCTGCAAAATACTATTACAAATATAGGGATCATTGAGGTTTCCATTCGCTCCAATGAACATTTGTATGCAACAGCGTGTGAAAACCACCTACAAGGCTAGCCGGACGTTACTTCATCAAAATTAAATAGGATGCAGCAGGCAAATTACAGATGGACAAGGACTAACCTGTATTGTAAAAGAAGTCGGTGTTCAATTTCTGGAGGTTTGCAGGCTGTAAAGCGAGAGCCAGTTTATAGAAAATCCGTAACTAAGCTACAATGGAGCCGAAAAGTGTGTGATGTTCGCCTTTTATTATCATCAGTAAAGTTATATGTGACTTTTGAGACACCTACATCACGTTATGTTTTGACAGAAAGCGTTGTGTTCGCCACTGAATGAAATATATAACACGCAACTGGCATTACAGACCTCAAAAGTCCAATGCTTCTCAGAATAGTGATTCTTAGCGAACAAAGATCTAAAGGCAATTAGCGAACCATTGTCATCCATATAATTTGAACAAAATGAACCTATTCTGCTGGAAAGTTTAAATTACTTTTACTGACTTTTCTATTAGAAGGCTGATAATTAGAGTGGTAAAACTACCGTGGGCTACCATAGACTATTGTAAGTAAGTGTAGACTATGATAGTTTTCCTAGTACCTTTAGTAAGTTAACGTCCTACCTTCATTACCTGTATGTTAAGTGTGTTGCATACCTATCGGTGATTATCTCATAACAGTCGCTTTCTTTACGTATGTACAATGCCTTCCCATAAAATCTGGAAGCCGTAAACCGCCTAGAAATTGAGCGAGGATATATAAAGTTCCATGTAACCCAAAAAAAAAAAAAAAACAGTATTCATATCAGAATTGCGGCTGCATTTGTCAAAGTTTAATTCTGGTTTTAGCAGGCCCCTGTGACCGAGCGGTTCTAGGCGTTTCAGTCCGAAACCGCGCTGCTGCTACGGTCGCAGGTTCGAATCCGGCCTCGGGCATGGATGTGTGTGACGTCCTTAGGTTAGTTAGGTTTAAGTAGTTCTAAGTCTAGGGGACTGATGACTTCAGATCTTAAGTCCCATAGTGCTTAGAGCCATTTGAAGCACTTTTGAATCCTTGTTTTATTCGAAAATTGTTGAGCTGTAACGCGAAAGCGAGAGACGTTGTAGAGAGAATAAATAAAACAAAACAGATTCATCATAAAGCGCCAGAAAACGAAATTTGCTCAACAAAAAGGTAAAATAAAAGAAAACTCAAAAACAAAAATGTATCAAACATCGCTTCAAAATATCTTCAATTTTTTTGGAAATTTGTGGTAAGGTCTTATGAGACCAAACTGCTGAGGTCTTCGGTCTCTAAGCTTACACACTACTTAATCAAACTTAAACTAACCTACGCTAAGGACAACACACACACACACCCATGCCCGAGGGAGGACTTGAACCACCAACGGGGTGAGACGCGCGAACCGTGACAAGACGCCTAAGTCCGCGCGGCTATCCCGCGCGGCTATCTCGCGCGGCTTCGGATTTAGATAAAAATGCTTCGTAATCAACTTTTGCATTTATCAACAATAACAGGAATCTCTTGCCTTTGATTATGATGAAGAATGTTCCATTGAGTGCAAGGTAACAACAACAATTGTATATTTCTTACCTTTGTGTGTGTAAACTGTACTTGCATCAAAAGTAATTGTTCCGGTTACATAAAAGCCTAGAAGTAACGCGATCAAGTAATTTTTATTACTCTTAAAATGAAATTTATATTCTGTACGGAAATAAAATAGACAATGGACTAACACAGAATGATATGTGGTTCTAATTATGTGCAAAACAAGCAACCCAAAAAACAAAGAGAAAGCGTCGACTCCCAGTTTCTTTCTTACACATTCATTTGTGTTTATTTCCCTACCAGTGCTACCAATACTACCAGTATTCCTACCATTTATTACGTCTTTTATGTAGTGTACCAAAACTAGCGAGGTATAGTTTTGGTAGAGCACAACTCTACAGATAATAAATAATATTGGAAGACCTTAGGAGTATTTCGGAAGAAAGAGGACATGAAATAAGTTTTCAAGATGTTAAGGCCCATCCAGAGAGAACAAGCATTTCGTGCGATACCTCCAGGACAATAACACGAGAAAGCCATCAGAAGAAGACGTCGCTTTGGTAGAGTGGATATAATTTGTATGTTCCTATGCGTGGCGCGGTAAAGTTGACGTTTACAATCCCTTCAATCCTCTTCTATTCTTGATCTGGCTGGTAAATGACGGTTTCTGCTGCCAATTCCGAGGCTGCGAGCATTATTCTCAGAAAATATATTACTGTACCTATTATAAGCCCGTTGAATGATGAACATTCGACTTGCAGAAAAATTGGAAGCCCTTTATGAAAACCCTTCTGTCAGTCAGTTGTAGCACATATACACCTATTGCCAATACAAATACGAAATAACTACTTGCCTGAGCAGACTAGAGATCGTAATACTCTGGCAACATCGCATCCACGTAAACGGAAGCCCTTTATGAATCCTTCTGTCAATGAATTCTAGCATATCTACACCTATCGCCAATACAATACAGTTGAGAAGCAAACGAAAAGTATGTTCTCTGCCATAGAGCAGATGCACGTTTGTAAAGGAATTCATCCTCCTTATAACTAATTAATAATAGGAGCAAAACGAGGGACAGGACAGCATACAAATACAGAATTTACTCTCGCAAATGGCGAAGCAGCCGGAAGCTACACTTCCAAACTCGCTATCGATAAATATAACTTTGGAACTCACATTTGAGCAAGCTCATTTATTCTCTTAGTTTTGTCTAATGTTGATCGTAGATGTGTTTCACTTTCGTTCAAGGGCATGTGTGTTTCACGTTTCGGTGTCACTTCACTTGAAGTCGATGTCGCTGTTTCCGAAAATCACGACAATATCGCAGGCAATTGAACATTCTTCTGCTTACAAGATATAATCTGACAATAAGTATACGGACACCCCTATTCAATGCGAATTTAATCACTAGAAGTCACGAGAAGCGGATCGGCCAGTATAAGAGGATGCAGGGAATACAGCGTTGTCGGTAGAGAAACAGCAACAGCACAATGGATCGGCCAGGAGAGCGTAGTGACTTCGAACGTTGACTAGTTGTTGGATGTCGCCTGAGAAACAAATCCATCGGGAACGTTTCAATCCATTCTAAAGTCGCACAGGTGTGTTGTTGGTAACGCGAATCATACGTACAAAAGCGAAAGGAGAACCACAGCTGGAACAAGACCACGCAGACCTCATGTGCTGAAGGACAGGGATCGTTGAGCACTGAGGAGTGTGGTTGTAAAATTGCATGAAATCGGCGGAACGAATCACTAGTGAATTACAAAGTACTACCAGCACTCCAACTAGCACAGTGTGTGTGGCAGTTAAAAGGTCTGCTCGTGCAGCTCCTCAAATGCCACACATTTCTGTAATCAATGCTAATCGTAGAGTCACGTAGTGCAAAGAGTGACGCTACCAGGCAGTGGATAACGGGAAACTAGTGATCTGGAGAGATGAACCACGCTATACTCTTTGGCAATTCGGTGGGAGGATCTGGGTTTAGCGAATGCCTGGAGAACATAACTTACCAATGGTGAAATACAGAGGATGTGGCATTTCGGTGTAGTGTCTTTTCTCTTGAACAGGTTGTGGTCCCCTTATTACACATAAGAAAAAGCTAATTGCAAAGTATTTGATCACAATCTTAGCATTGTATACTGGTATACTGCGTGCAATAGAGGTACACTGACTAAATCAGCTTGAGCTTGACAGTGCACCCTGTCATAATGCAGCATCTCTGAGGCAATGGTTTGTGGACAACAACATTCCTGAAATGGACCTACCTGTCCAGAGTCCCAACCTGAACACAATGGAACACTTTGAGACGAGTTATAACGTCAACATCGCTCCAGGCCCCAGCGCCGGACCTTTTCTGGTTTCAGCTCTCGAAGAAGAATGAGCTGCCGTTTCTCTACAGACTGCGGAGACATCTCACTGACAGCAGAGTTCAAGCCAACTTAGAGGCGAAGAATGGGCACATCCCACAGTTCATGTCCGCTAACAGATGTCCAGATGTTTTTGATCAGATTGTAGTTTTTTGTTCCTCTGCAGTCTGCAATGCACGTTTCTTTGATGTAAGTGTTATTAGTTAATTATTTTATCGTCACTTTATTGTGTTGATTACTAATCTCCGTGTTATAATATCCTATGGTATTAAGTTTAATACTACCTATTTTTAAATAACGCAACGTCAAACGACACAACGGCAAGTATTTCTTTTGTATTTCTTCTTTTGCAACTATAGCGTATAAACCTCTGTTACTCTTGCGGTCTGGGGCAACTACATCCAGCAATACATGTGGATTTCGAGACATTCAGCTAAGACCTTAAGTTACAAAACATTTAACTAAGACCTAAAGCTGTAAAGCGATACATGAACATTGCATGTATCACTCATTCTTTGCAGGAATACGACGAACTTAATTTTCTTTATGCAAAATTCTGTGAGATTCATTCTTCAGAGTGAGATGTCGTCACATCAAGATATTCTGTGTGCCTTTCATGTCATTTTACTTAGTGGTTATAAGCTACCGAATAGTTTCATATAATATACTTACATCATCATTGCAAACACTTACCATAATCTCAAAGAGTGAAGTTTCAAGTCTTTTCGTCAACCAAAGACGCATTTGACGTTATCCCCAAGTGTAAGACGTATGGAAGCGCCCATCTAGAAATGCAACTGTTGTTAAGTCCTCTTACAAAATACACGATTGCTGCAGCAATGTGCTTTCTTAAGTGATGCCACCTGGCCGGGACTGGGACTTCATGGGAATAAAGCAATGGCTGGTCTCCGGCTAATGTACTATCGTCACATTTATAGCTTCACTCTGTAGTTACCTTACGGTGCATGACGGATGGTGCCTATCACTCATCCTCTCTCCCACCTCCTATCATTACCCTTTCGCGAATGGTAGGCAGGAAAAATTACTTCAGATAAGCCTCCGTATGAGCTATAATACCTCCTTTTTTCCAGTCTTATTCATTTCGCAAGAAGTACATGGAAGTCAATAATTTACCTCCTGGAAAGAACGGTATCGGAATTTTTATCAGTAATCCTTTCTCTTGGACCCTCCGGCAGTGGAATTTGAAGGCACTTCTGTAACGCACTTCCGCTTGCTAAGCCAGCCTGTGGTGAAAGGCGAGGTTGCTTTTTAATTTTCTCTATCTCCTTTGTTAATCCTGCCTGTTAAGTGTCCAAGTATCGATCGAACGAGTGATTCGTGAACCGTCTCTTTTGTGGACGAGCTACATTTCTTAACATTCTTCCAATGATTATGCCTTGGATCTGCTTCCCTTACAATAATTTATATGGTCGTTCCACTTTAGGTCACACCGCACGGACAGAAATAGAAATTTTACGGTAGTTATTATTTCCAGTGATACATCTATCCAAGAATGAATAATTCCGTTAATTATGCCTGAGGCACTTCATGACATGTAAAATTCAAACTGTGAAATCTTCAACGTCTTCTGCAATGGCGGGAACTTTTCTCACCAAATGTTAGCTTCTTTCCTTATTGTGGCAATAACTTTTATTTTTCCCTTATCAATGATTTACTCGATTTTCATAGGAAACTAGTTGAGTATATATTCATTTATATATTTCGGCGTGAAATTTTTGATAATATATCGACCTGATACTACAAGAGGAGCACGACCTCCACATTTTTGTCAAAAATCCCATGCAGCAGGGATAACACTAATTTCTCTCGACAAAGTTAATCAGTCAGTAGTTACGACTAGTTGGTACACAATGTCTCGGGTTTTCTCAGTGTATTTGAATATTAGTGTGCTTACTGCTCTTCACACGATTTGTTTGTTGTTTTTTTTCCATATTATGCACAATATTTCGACGACCGACCTAGTCAGCTTCTTCAGTTGGTTGGAGTCGAGGCAATGAGCACACAAAACAGCAGAACTCGCGGAACCTGAACAAGACTGAAGAGTCGGTCGTCGAAGTATGCGTAAAACTGAAGCAAATACTCGGCTTAATACCCGGAAGTACACCACTTGTCGGTAACGTACCACGTTCCCCAACAAGAGCAATGTACATGTCCACATCAGGCATCTCATGCTGCTAACAAGGGAACCTCCCCATCGCACCCCACTCAGATTTAGTTATAAGTTGGCACAGTGGATAGGCCTTGAAAAACTGAACACAGATCAATCGAGAAAACAGGAAGAAGTTGTGTGGAACCATGAAAAAAATAAGCAAAATATAAAAACTGAGTAGTCCATGCGCAAGATAGGCAACATCAAGGACAGGGTGAGCTCAGGAGCGCTGTGGTCCCGTGTTTAGCGTAAGCAACTGCGGAACCAGAGGTCCTTGGTTCAAGTCTTCCTTCGAATGAAGAATTTATTTTCGCAAAGTTATGATCTGTCCGTTCGTTCATTGACGTCTCTGTTCACTGTAACAAGTTTAGTGTCTGTGTTTTCCGACTGCACCGCAAAACCGTCCGATTAGTAGACGAAAGGATGTGCCTCTCCAATTGGAACCGAAAACATTTGATCGCAAGGTCATAGGTCAACCGATTCCTCCACAGGAAAACACTGGTGACGGCATGTGCGTCACATGACAGGAATATGTTGTCGACCCACCTAACTTGTACACTTGGCGAATGGGTAAAAAGATTCTTCTACCTTGCCCGATATAGGTTATCTTGTGGATGTGATAATCACTCCCAAAAAGGTGATGAAAAAATATATAAACTGCAACAAATGATTGCAACAGTTTCACAGTCGCACAGTTTTCCCTGTGGCCCTGAGCACTATGGGACTTAACTTCTGAGGTCATCAGTCCCCTAGAACTTAGAACTACTTAAACCTAACTAACCTAAGGACATCACTCACATCCATGTCCGAGGCAGGATTCGAACCTGCGACCGTAGCGGACGCGCGGTTCCAGATTGAAGCGCCTAGAACCGCTCGGCCACTCCGGCGGGCGGACCGTCCAATCCTGCATGTTTCCAAGCAAATCTGATTATGTCCTGGAATTTTGGAGAGCGAAGTTGATTATGTGTGAGTGCCTGAACTTTGATAATTGAAACCCGATCACATAAACAATACTGCTCTGTGTACCTGTGCAGCTTCGCAAAATCATAGAATTTTTTCACAAAGTATTTCACTTGGCGAAACCAAACACATCTAACGGTTGCACAAGAGGTCTACAACCTGGAGGAATGGTAATCACGTCTACTCCCACACTAGAATTGTACAATGCCTGATCCTTCTGTCCTGTAGACTGTATAAAAAATTAAACTTTTCACTCGAGGGAAGCCTTAACCTAGGACCTCTCTTTCCGCAGCTGCTCACGCTAACCACGGGACCACGGCGCTCCTGAGCTCACACTATCGTTGATTTTGCCTATCTCGCACATGGACTACTCAGTTTGTATATTTTGCTTATTTTTTTCATAGTTCCACACAACGTCTTCCTGTTTTCTCGATTGATCTGTATTCAGTTTTTCAAGGCCTATCCACTGTGCCAACTTATAACTAAATCTGAGGGGGGTGCGATGGGGAGGTTCCCTTGTAATCATCAAAGTTATTCTATTTAAGAAAGTGATTTAAGTTCAGACGTGTAAACTACGACGACTTTTCTCGCTGTCACTATAGCACTTATTTCTGTGCTGCAGTTCGACCAGCGCGAGGCCTGCTGGGTGGCATCATCAACGCTGCCACTGGCGGCATCCTCAAACCATTCGTCGCGCCGCTCGGTGGCAGTGGCTCCAGTGCCTCGAGCAACAGCTACAGCACCGGCGTCACTCTACCCTTCGGAATATCAGCGGGATTCTCCGGATCGGCATCTAATGCCGACTCTGGTGCTGGCTTCCCATTCGGTGGTGGTGGTGGCGGCAGCTCCGCCGCTTCAGCAAGCTCCAGTGCTTCCTCAGGAAGTGGTGGCGGCGGATATGGAGGCGCTTCTTCCGGAGCAGCAAGTGATGCGCAGGCAAACTCTTACGGGAACGGCTACGGTGTACCCGTTCCCAACTACGGAGGTTCATCGTCGGGTGCCTCGAGCAACGCCCAGAGCTCAGCTGGCAGTGGTGGTGGAGGCGCGTCTTCTGGTGCATCGAGCAATGCTCAGAGCTCTGCTAACTCATATGGTAGTGGATACGCCGCCCCTCCTCCAAATGCTGGCGGGGCGTCTTCTGGTGCGTCGAGTAATGCACAGAGCTCTGCTAATTCATACGGTAATCATGGCTTGCGCAGATCTCCTTATATTGCATCAGTAGGGGAATTTCAAGGACCTCCTCTACCACCTCCAGGACCCAGAGGACCTCCACCACCCCCACCATTTGCGGGCCCTCCAGGACCTCCACTTTTTGAAGGCCCTCCACCATTTGAAGGTCCTCCACCTAGACCGCATGGGCCACCATATGGACACGCTCATGGTTTCCACAAGAAGCATGAAGGAGGATTCTATAGACCTGAAGCAAATTTCATTGAAGGTGGCGTGTATGGTGGTGGAGGTGGCCGAAGAGAGGGTACAGGTGGAGGTACCACTCATATAGTGCTTGTGCCTGTGGAAGTCACTGATGGAGGTGGTAGTGCATTTGGAGGTGGTGGATCATCCAGCAATTCCCAATCACAAGCAAATTCTGCTGGTGGATACAGCCAAGGAGGAGGTGGTGGTGGTGGTGGTGGTGGTGGTGGATGTCAAAGGGGATGTGGAGGCCCCGTAGTGGTTCAAGGAGGTGTCCCAGCATACTCTCAAGGTAATTATGGTGTTGGTGGATATGGTGGAAGTGGAGGCAGTTCTACAAGTCAGAGCCAGAGTTCAGCCCAAGCTGCTAGTGGTTCAACAGGGCAAAGTGGAACTGTGGGTGGCTATGCACCAAGTGGTGGACTAGGACTGAGTAGCCAAGGTGTTTCTCAAGGTGGAAGTGGATCCTATGGGCAGGGAGCACAGTATGGAGGAGGGTATGGACAAGGTGGAGCAGGAGGAAATTACAACAGTGGTGCAGGATATGTTGGTAGTGGTGGTGGTGGTGGTAGTGGTGGTGGTGGTATTGGTGGAGGTCTCAGTTCTGTTGGCAGTGGGGCAACATCAGGTAGCCAGAGCTCATCCCAAGCTGGAAGCAGTTCTGTTGGTACTCAGTTAGGTGATGGATTTAACAGTGGAGGAGGCCTCAGTGGTGGCGGATATGGTGGAAGTGCTGGACATGGAGGCAGTGGTTCAAGTGGTGGAGGGTATGGAGTCCAAGGAGGTGGTTTGAATTATGGTGGAGGATATGGAGGACCTGGAGGTGGTGTCAGCGGTTCTTCCTCTGGAAGCAAAGCGTCAAGCAACGCTGGTAGTCAAGCTGGCACTGGTGGCTTCAGCAGTGGAGGCGAGTTTGGAGGTGGAGGCCTAGGCACTGCTGGATCTGGTGGACTAGTCGGAGGTGGAGGAGGCTATAATGGTTACAACCAAGGTGGAGGCTACGGAGCTGTTGGAGGTGGCTCTTCCTCTGGTAGTAAGGCATCGAGTAACGCTGCCAGCCAGAGTGGCAGCGGTGGTTTTAGCGGGGGAGGTGGTCTTCCAGCAGGTGGAGGAGGATATGGTGATGTTGGATCAATTTCTGGAGGTGGTGCTGGTGGTGGAGGCGCACTTATGCCCCTCGATCTAGCTGTGCAGGAAGTCTTTGGAGGTGGAGGTGGAGGTTCATCCAGTGGGTCCCACAGTCAGTCGTCGTCTAGTTCCACGTCAGGAAGTGACGGTTTTGGAGGCAGCGGCTCTTCTAGTCAGAGCCAGTCGTCGTCTGGATCCAGTTCCCTTGGTGGGGGGCACGGAGGTAGCAGAAGCTCCAGCAAGTCGTCATCGTCTAGTTCAGCTGGAGGCGGTCCTGGAGGCTCCTATTCCAGCTCTAAGAGCGAAGCCAGCTCTTCGGCTGGTAGCGACTCTTTCGTTTTTGCCAAGTGAAGAACAATTTTTAAGTGCCTGATTTTGATAAAAATAACACTTGTTAGTGTTCAACTAATTTTCGATCCCTACAATCAGTCAATCGACGACGAAGATGGGAATTCTTCCGACCTTACTTGCTGATGCCTATTCGTTAGTGATTGACTGTTGTGCGAAAATATTTCTGACAAATCATAAAATGCAACAACCTTCATAAAGCGTACTATCAACTCGGGCTAAAGGCACAGTGTCGTAAATAATTATTGCTGTTCAAAAATGAGGCTGCATTAAAAGTGATTTGCACATACCTGTTACTGCCTTCCATTACAAGACCCCATACCGACTCGGTAAATTTATGAAATCATTGCTTCTCCTGTGATAGAAAATTATAGTAAAACAGTATTTTTCAGGTCTCTCTTCCATTAAATACATTATCAGCTTTCCGCAGAGAATCATTAATGATATGTTGTACAAGTAATAGTACTGTCAGAGCTTCCTTCTGTGGTTTCACGCATATCATGATTCATCTTACGAAGACCATCTGTTTTTAAAGAAGAGAAAAAGTCGACCGTCTTCTGACTGATTTGATTATTGTTATTACGTAGACGGACGTCAGTATTTGTCCATCGTTCAGTATCACTGTGTATGGTGAGGTGCTTATTTCGTTACAATGTAACTTTTTAGTGCCATAAATGAAAAAAATTTAATTTAATTCTGAAATGAAATGTGCAGGGATACTGTACGTGTCGCAGTATTGCTACAGATGTTCGAGTATAATGCACACTGGCATATTTTTTTATTAAAGTTCTTCTTTGTACAAAACGCGCAGAACTGCTTGTTTTAATTCCTACTCCTGATTTGCGTCAGTGTTCCGTCACAGATTTTCGCCAATTACTCTTGAAGGTCACCACCAACTGCGTCAAGAGCACGGGTTGCGTAAGCCCTTAACGTAAAGGCTGCCGCGAGAGCACTGGGCAATTATTCCAGTGTGCCTTCACCTGCCGCTTCTCACTTGTTTATTTTCGCCAGGTGCCCGTTCCCGCAGCATCAGTTCCTTTGAACTGTTGCTTCAGAACCGCACTCCAAACGTCTAGTCCCAGACAATGAAGGCAATGCACGTCCAGTTCCACTTCGCTCTTCCAACAACACCTCCACGTTAAATGTCTACCAAGGCTGATAGGCAGTTACGTAGCAATCTAGAACCGACTTGTTACGCGTCAGTCGTGAGGAATAACAGTTTGCACATGCAGCGCCATATGGCGTCCTCGTTGTTTGATTGTGTCGTCGTGTTTTAAGCTTTGTCTCCGAAGTAAAAGTATCGCCGCGTAAGAAAAATTTTACATTCGATTTACGACAATATTTATTTAACATCAAGGTATAAAATGAATTATTTTCCTTTCTTGTTTGTTCATTTCTCTCTTTCCAGTTGAGTTAGTGTTTTCCTCGCACGACACGTGCTGCACTGAAACAGTGAAATTGATTAATTTTTTACTAAGAAAGATTAAGACATGGAAAGGTGTTCACGTGTGTTGACATGAGATAGCTATGATTTTCAGAACATCAACGTAACTCGATATTCATATGACAGTATTATTATTTTAGGTTTCTAAAAGAGTTGATGAGAAAAAAACCTTCAAATGTTCCTCACGTTTTAACATAAAGACAGCATCGTGTGGTTTTTTAAGACTTTATCAACATTAATGTTAGTCTCTAATGTACGGTCAATTATTTATGAGAAAAATAAACCATAATATGTTATGTACACATTTATTTAAATATTTAATTTTTTTTTAAAATGAATCAACAAAGCGACACCTCAGTAATGATACTCTGGAATGGTGATTCGATTACGATGAAGTGTAATTCTGTGTTTTCAGCTTTGCACAACAAATGGTTGTTCCTGTACCAACCAAAGTTAAATTAACTGACAATTTAAATGAGAGAACGTGTTTTCTTAACCTAGGAGATCCGTAGTTTGGATCCAACAATGAAATTTTGCTCTCTTGAACGCTTACATAATGCTAAATCCTCTCTTATTAAGTGCAAAAAGAAATTCCTACACCCAAACAAGATATTGCATTCCGATCTTTTGCATTTGTAACCTGACTCAAACACTTAGCAACCACTAAAATGCTTCTAACTTCGGTCTATGTAGACCATCTTCCGGTAGTGGACAAAAAGTTGTTTCATCGTTTTGGTTTATGATGTATTAGATATAGTTACCTTCATACTGACTTAAATAGTCAAACAAAAATAAATATATTATATGTAACTAATACAGTTTTGATAACTGGCCACAGACCTTTGCGCGTTGACGGTTGTCAGTGAGCTCCCTGGAAATCTATAGCGTACTAGCCCAAAGATAAATGGAATATGTTTCCACCAATGCATTTAAGAAATTTTCACAATGCCTGCGCCAAGCGCGTAATAAGACTAACTTAGTCATGTCTTGCAAGAAGTTTACTAGCCGCTTTTTCAGCGTGAGGTCTGACTTGCCCAGTTATCAAGTGTGTTAGCGACATTTGACATAAATACTGGTGTTTGCTGTTTAAGTCAATTTTAAGGCAACTATATTTAATACATCGGAGTGCAAGACGCTAAAACGACTTTTTGCCCAGTTCCAGAAGATGGTCCGCATAGACTGAAGCTAGCAGCACATTACAATAGTTCAAATAGTAGCTTGTAACGAGACCATCCGTTTAGTCGAAATTTCTTATTTGTTATTTGAAATCTGTAAAAAATTTAACTTGTTATTTCCAGGTGATCGAACTGGATCAAGCTGATGAACATCACCGTGAGTTAATAGCATCGGATGGTAACACGGAATGAATTTGATTATAAAGTTGTACTTAGCTTTGGGAGTTGTGTTAATTATTTCCAGGATACAAGCTTCACATTTAATAACGCAAAAATTGTATACTTTTTAACTTCTTTTTATTAATTGGATTAGCACCAGTTCATAAGAACACTGTCCATTTTGACATTCTGAAATCATAGCGTAACTTTCCATGATTCTGATATCTGGAACTATCTCAAAAGAAACACACAAATCCAAAAAACTCCACTGGCAGGCGTTCCCACGCAAACTTATATATGAAACAGTCATTGAAACCTTGCAATGCATTATAAGAACGACAACATAATTGAACTTATAATTAAAAGTTAAGATTTTATAACAAGTTTGCCACAATATATCACATTACAAAACAGAGGAAAGTATTTTACGTAATTATAAGGGGCGTTCGGTCACTAATGCAAAACATTTTTTTTTCTGAAAAGAGATTAGTTTTATTCAGGATTCCAGTATATCATATTATCCCCCACTCTTTTGACTACTAAACCCTATTTTTCAACTTAATCACTGTTCAATACGACGTTCTCATACCAACTTACTTGGAGGCCCTCTGTACCCACATGGTATCACTCTATTAATCGACGTCAGAGCCAACATCTTGCTGCATCATTAACAACCCTAACATCCATGTACTGCTTCCCGCTGAGTGTATCCTTCACTGACCCAAGCAGATGGAAGTCGGAGGGTGCGAGATCCGGGCTGTAAGATGGTTGGGAAAGGACGGTCCACTGAAGTTTTGTGAGCTCCTGTTGGGTGCGCAGACTTTTCTAAGACCTCGTACTGTCATGGAGAAGGAGAAATTCTTTGCACTTTTGTGGTGGCGAGTGATAATGTCCGCACGTTCCAACGCTGTCGGAGTCACAGCTACGTGCGGCCGGCCAGCATGCAGAATGTCGGCCTGGTTTGTGCAACGTTCTTACGATGAGAATAGACGTCTCGCCTAACGACTCACGTGCTTTTGTTCACTGCCAGGTCTCTGTAGACATTCTGCAAGCGCCTACGAATGTCTGCGATGCTCTGGTTTTCCAACAACAGAAACTCAATGAAAGCTCTTTGCTTCGAGCGCAACTACATTACAGGTGCCATTTGGAAGCCCACGTATAGCGCCGCCCTTGTTGCAACTTTATGAAATTATAGTGGCTGAAGAGGGTTTATCCACAATGTCCCATAGCGAACTTCGCATTTCTTCAACCGAAATTGACCGAGAAAAAAGTGTGTTGCATTACGTATTGAGCGACGCCTGTAAAATGCCGGTTAGAGTACATTTTCAGTTCGAAGATGAATAACACATGTTCTGCAAACAATCACATCAGAGTAATTCTTAATTCCATTTTAATTACAGGATTAATTTTTCCTATCATTTGTATTTAATCTATATTTTACACTGAAAGTTATTCATCTAGCATTTCTGAGGTTAACAGTTTAGAAAAGCAGATTCAGGAACTGATAACGTATCGATTTTTCTGGAATTTTCTACGAAGGTAAATTTACGTAAAATAATGAACTACAAGTCAAATTCCTGACCATTAAGCATTTGCAAACTCGTAGCCAAGTGGAAACAAGACTGAGCATTGTAGCAGGTACCTGAAAAATACTTATTCTTTTTGCACCCATTGTATCGAGATGATCATCAGTTCTGGCATCAATGATTTCGTAGTATTGTTTCCTGGTCTACCACGTTACAGACTGATAGTGTACATAAAGGTAGTTTTCAGTAAACATATTACAGTTGTGGAGCACCACCATTCAAACACATTTCATGATCAAAGTAAATAGAGCATAAATTGTAAGGGACTAAATGGGAGGAGTTGAGTGATGAGGGGTTGAGGTGTTGGCCTACAAAGCAGTGTATAGCGTATGAAAATGAAAGATTATGAGGCGGTCAATGCCGCTTTCTTTCAGCTCTCCTTCCATATTCCTATATTCTGGCGAAGTGCCATCTCGCGGACCCTTCCAATATCGGAAACTACACTGAAGCGTCAAAGAAACTGGTATAGGCATGCATATTCAGATACAGATATATGTAAACAGGCAGAATACAGTGCTGCGGTCGGCAACGACTATGTAAGACAGCTAGTGTCTGGCGCAGTTGTTAGGTCGGTTACTGCTGCTATGATGGATAGTTATCAAGATTTAAGTGAGTTTGAACGTGGTGCTATAGTCGGTGCATGAGCGATGGGGCACAGCATCTCCGAGGTAGCGATCAAGTGGAGATTTTCCCGTACGACCATATCACAAGTGTACCGTGAATATCAGGAAACCAGTAAAACATCAAATCTCCGACATTGCAACGGTCGGAAAAATCATCCTGCAAGAACGGGACCAACGACAACTGAGGAGAATCGTTCAACGTGACAGAAGTGCAACCCTTCCGAAAATTGCTGCAAATTTCAGTGCTGGGCCATTAACAAGTGTCAGCGTGCGAACCATTCAACGGAACATCATCGATATGGGCTTTCGGAGCGAAGATCCATTCGTGTATCCTTGATGACTGCATGACACAAAACATTACGCCTCACCTGTGCTCGTCAACGCCGACATTGGACTGTTTATGATTCGAAACACGTTGCCTGGTCGGACGAGTCTCGTTTCAAATAGTATCGAGCGGTGTGTAGTTGGAGTGATGTGGGACGCCTGATACACCTAGGTACTACTCTGACAGATGACACGTACGTAAGCATCTTGTCTGATCACTTGCCTCCATTCATATCCATTGTACATTCCGACGGACTTGGGCAATCCCAGCAGTACAATGCGAAACCCCATACGTCCAGAATTGCTACATAGTGACTCCAGGAACACTCTTCTGACTTTAAACACTACCGCTCGCCACTAAACTCTCCAGACATGAACATTATTGAGCATATCTGGGATGCGTTGCAACGTGCTGTGCTCCTTGCCCTCGTACTCTTACGGATTTATGGACAGCACTGAAGGATTCATGGTGTCAGTTCTCTCTAACACTACTTCAGACACTAATCGTGTCCATTCCACGTCGTGTTGCGGCACTTCTGCGTGCTCGCGGGGGCCCTACATGATATTAGGCAGGTGTATTAGTTTTTTTGGCTCTTCGATGAATATGCCTACCGAATTGTGGCAGATGTTCCACAAAGAACTGGTGCAGTAAGAAACACAACATGATGATTCAGCAGTACATGGAGTATTTCCTTGATGGTAATACAAACTGTCAGTGGTGAGGGTGAAATGCAATTGTAATAATTTCATATGAGGAACATTGATCAGCAAACGATCGACTCAAGGGTGAAAAAACTGAACGCACTGTGTTGTAGATCTGCCAGTAGAGTACGAGAGCATATGAATCATTAACTTATGATGCAATAAACTGGCTTAATACGTGCGCTTAATATGTACATAATTACTAACATAGTGGGGCAGGCAAGCCAGATTTAAAAAATGGGAGAGTATCATTATAGGTTTAGTTTCGTGGATAGCTCGTACATCTGCCCCCAATTAAATACGTTTTTGTGAAGTCATTTAAGTAGTTTAGGCCACATTCAGTTGTGGATATTTAAATCATTTCCTGGGAAGAACTCTGTGGCTCTGTCCGCACAACGCCGACGTTATTCGGTTGGCCACGGCAGATCTTTTGGAAAAATGTCACGCCTACATGAAAGCACGAAGGTCTCACTTTGAACAACTCTCGTGAACGTAGCACTTTGGGTAAGATTTCTCAGGGTTTTTTTGCCAGAGCTAGCAAAAACACCCTGAGGAAGCCATTTGCAGTAGTTCTCGAAACGTCGGAGAATTTTACACACTCACAGTGTAGACACACACCTAGAAAAATCTTATTGACTGTGACAATGACCGCGGAAGTCTACACATAAAAAATTAGTGGAGTCCTAAGGGACCAAACTGCTGAGGTCATCGGTCCCTAGACTTACACACTGCTTAAATTAACTTAAACTAACTAACGTGAAGAACAACACACACACCCATGTCCGAGGAGGACACGAATCTCCGGCGGGAGGGGCCGCGCAATCCGCGACATGGCGCCTCAAACCACGCGGCCACTCGGCACGGCCATACACTTACAGCCTTAATAGTGTTTTCTTTTCATGTTTTAGGTATGAAGATCACTATTCTTCTCAAATTTTGATGGATTATTTGTGATGGTTTTCATTAACGAATGTACACATAAATTGTGAAGGTGCAGTTAGAAGTCTAAGTCCTTCAAGCAGTGCCCACAAGATGACTGCTGGTGAACGTCACATATTATTCGTATTGCAATTTACCTTTCTTACTAAATGATGAGTTACACAAGAAACTTATTCCATAATAAATTATTGAGTAGATCGAGTAGAAATATCCTAATATGCTAAGAGACCGATTCGTTTGTTTCAGAAACTAATAATTATACACAGAGCAGGAATAGCTAATTTTGTTTTAGCAGCTCAGTAATACGCTTCTTCCAGTTCAAGTTTTCAGAAACGTGTACATCCAAAAATCTGGAGTATTGGCTCTGAGGATTATGCGACTAAACTTCTGAGGTCATCAGTCGCTCTGGAGTATTCTAACTTGTTTACTAACTCCTGTTCATGTTCTACGTCAATAGGTGGTATGACTATTTATTGCACAGAAGTGAATATAATGTGTTTTCCTCAATTTTTAGGGATAATACATTTGCAGAAAACCGCTTTATATTTCTTTGAAAAACATCATTAACATTTTTTAGATTTATTATAACACTATTGTCGTCCGTAAAAATTACATAATGAGATTGATGAATGTTAAGTGGAAGGTCATTCACATGTATCTCAATAGGAGTAGACTCACAATTGAAACATGTGAAACTGCCTTCACCATTGCTCCCCAATCACTCAAATTTTCTCTCAACCAACTATGTTTGAATTATTAAGCTCAACATGTTGCGCTCTACTCTTACAACAATTCGGACTGGCGCCCTTGAAATACTTCTACAGTCTCGTGAAATTGTTAGAGGAGAAACTCATTTTCTCAGTGTTCACACAAGATTGTCGACGTAAATAAGAAATGTGCGCTGTAAGAACACAAACACGGGTTTTTGCCTAAGTCTAGCTCCGGTGAGTGCCGGAAGCACACGTGCCCCGGCTTCGCACGGAGCTGCAATTACGCGCTAACAGACCGAGAATGGCTGGTGGGAGAGAGAACCTGTTTGGCAGCCTTGGCAAAACCCAGCCGCAGTTGCTGCGACCACCGGGCGTAGCAAGCGCGTTCTGACGCCGTCTCATCGCAGATTCCACTCGTAATGGCTCTTCAGCGCAGATCATCTACCTTTTACTGACCTTGTTTGTCCTCCAGTCAGTCATTAGATTTTGCTATGGGATTTTGTTTCGTAAATAAAGCTCTCTTGTACATTGGTCATTGGAACTGTGTTTCTTTGCTGGAAAGTTCAAAATGGTTCAAATGGCTCTGGGCACTATGGGACTTAACCTCTAAGGTCATCAATCCCCTAGAACTTAGAACTACTTAAACCTAACTAACCTAAGGACATCACACACATACATGCCCGAGGCAGGATTCGAACCTGCTACCGTAGCGGTCACGCGGTTCCAGGTTGTGGCGCCTAGAACCGCTCGGCCACCCCGGCCGGCTTACTGGAAAGTCAAGTGTTTGCTTTTTACGCCTGTAGACGTAATCAAAGCGAGCACGTATGAGATACAATGCTAGCTTTCGCAGAAGAAAACAGAAAATATTTAACACACAAATACTTCTTGTACTCTAACGACTGAAACCGTAGGTAAGACTTCTACATTCGACTACGCCTCATTTTAAAATTGTTTCGGATGATGCCAATCTCTTCAAATTGTTAAACGACGAACAGTTCGATATGTATTATAGGTACCCTTTCTTTGCAAAGCACATGTACCACAAATCCATTAAATTTTCTTAATATCTTTTTCGCCATGACGTGTATTCTTCGTTTCATTCATTCCACATCCAAGACGAAAATACCATTCATAGCGCCGAAATACAGAACAGTTTATGTGGTTAGAAGCAGGATAAAGTTGTACTTACTAATCTATGATTACAACTAATTCTTCTACTATAACGATTTTTTATCATCGACAGTTGTCATCTAGCGCACTAATCTTTCTCATTTGTTCACTGTAGCCTTGTATGACTCAAACTGCTGACCATGAAATAAAAATATCTGGTGTAACAATATGTCGGGATAGGAAATGTCATGATCACGTGGACTCAGTTGTCGGTAAAACAAGTGGTAAATTTCAGTGATTTATTCACTGAGACGATATTGATAAACAGTAATCACTCTACAAAAGAGACTTCTTTCAAAAGACTTCTGCGGCGCATCCTAGAATGCTGCTCAAGTTCTTGGGACACATACCAATATACTAACAGGGGATACTGAAATTACACAAAGAAAGACAGCACCGATGAACACAGGTTTTTTACGCGGTGGACAGTGTCACGGAAGTGCTAAGAACCTATCTGGCAGACACTTAACGCCAACTATTCCGCAGAAGTGAAATTAACGAAGTGTCAAGAATTTTTACCAAGTGAGAAATCAAGGAACATGCATTTCATCTTCATTTATTTATTTTATGCAAAGGGTCCTCTGCAGCTTGCACGAACCGCAGTTACTTCGTGGTGGCTAAAAGTCGACATCAGCTCTATAGGATTTACACAGTCCAGTCACATTAATGTGAACACCGCATTTGTTCGACGTCAACGAGCAATAACCACTTACAGATGGCAGGTGGAAGCACTTGCAGGAGGATGCATAAAGCTTGTCTGGGAATGTGAGAAACAGTGCACAGCAACTGTTGAGTAACTGACCGCCCAGATGAACGAACCAAGGGTATCAACAGTGTCTCCTCAACGACCGTTCAGCGAACATTGCTGCATATGAACCTCCGCAACAGACGCCTAGTTCGTGCAACCATGCTGACTATTGTTCATCGGAAATGAAGGCTGGAATGTTCAACCCAGTCCTACAACTAGATATCCACTGAATGGTGACGGGTGATCTTTTCAGATGAATCACGTTTTGTGCTTCATCGAACAGATGGGCATTGGCGTGTGCGGCGTGAAACGACTGAAAGAAAACACTTAGCAACCAGGGAGAGCGTTATATCCTGCGGAATATTGTCATGTCATTTCCTGGAGTATCCCGTCGTTCTGGAGGGTACAATGGATCATCTGTCCTTGAGGACCATGTCGACACCTACATGCAGTATGTTTTTCTTCGGCACGACGACATCCATCAGCAAGACAATACAACGTCTCACACAGGTAGCAGTGTGGGTGCGTGGTTCGAAGAACGTCATGATGAGTTAACCGAACTCCCCTGGCCACCAAAGTCCATGGATTTAAACCCAATCGAGAATCTGTGGGATCACTTCAATCGGGTAGTTCGCGTCCTGTATCCTCAAACGAGAAACCTAGCGCTGCTGGCCAGAACACTGGAGTCTGCGTGGCTCCGTGTCCCCGTCGGTATCTTGCAGAAATTCGCTGACTCTCTTCCTGCTCGTGTCGCGCTGAAAAAGTTGGTTAATCAAGCTTGTGACACGTAGTCACATTAATGTGGCTGGACAGTGTGTTCTTAAATTTGTTACGTAGGAAACGTATCGGTGATCGTACCCATCTTCAGCAGCAACTCAAAGTATCTTCATGTACTTTAGCAGTCTATAGTGCATATAAATCACATGTGTCATTAAGGAAGGGGATGAGGACCGGATACTTGTCCAACATGGTAAAATTTTAAAAATTTCTGTGGAGCCGATATCGACATTTAGTCATCATGAAGTTCCTGAAAACTGTCATTTATATACTAGATAAGAATAAGCAATCGATTTACAGGAGAAGCCACTAAAAGATGAATAAATAAATATTCAGTATGTGTGTCTCATGTCTGTCCTACATTTTAAAACACAAACACGCGCTTGTTGTACAAAATATCCGTACATTTTGAACGCAATTTTTCTATATGTTCACATCGCACTTCATTACACATTTAAATACATACTTAGCTCCACTCTCAAAGAACGAGACCAAGGCTGAAGACAGCACAGACTCTGCTGCAACTAATATTAGTATGAAAGATTTAAGATTTGTCTTGGTTCTCGCATCTGGAACACGAAATTATTATATAGTATTGCCTACATCAGTCATTTTAGATTTCTGTTGTACTATACTAATTTGTTCACTGTGGAAATGAATCTATTTCTTGGACAATAATTTATTCTTTTTCGAGTTTCTGATAAACCCCATTGACAGTACCATACAACTTTATTTTTTCTGGCAGCTGTTATTATTAAGATTAGAGGTCCTGAAGTATAAAGAAATCGAACAGCCTTATACAGTTAACAAACACAGAACTAATACCGAGTCAAACAAAATTATACTATCGAAAGTGTAATAACTGGAAATGTTCGACATAAAATTGTAAACATTTAGAGAAGTAATACACTTTATGTCGGTTGTTACGATTCGGCAGGATAGTAAAATTTACGCTCTCATAACCAAAATACTAATTTAGGTACTGCCCTCTCACGTGCAATCTACGCGCACTCTTTTAAAATAAAGTGTGGATAATAAACCAGTTGTCAAAAATACGTTTGATGCAACAAAACAAAATGCACATTTATTGTCAACACAGAAATATGTAGAGTTCAGTAAACTTCCGAAAATGCTCAAAGTTGGTTCCATGCTGTTATGAGCAAACATTGCATCTTTTCGGCACCGATTGAATAATTATGTCACAAATTTTCTGGGACTGTGAGTTTTCAAATCCTGATTGGAATCGTTCCTTTAAATGATCAATATCACAAATCATTACGGAACAAACGTTATTTCGTAGAATACCCCACAACGAAAATTCAAGAGTGTGATATCTGGGTATCGTGAAGGCCACTCAGTTGTACCCCTTTTGCCAAAGCATTCAACAAAGTTTTCCTTTGGCGAGTCTGGCTCAATAACTCCATAAATCGGGGTGTTCTATATTGTTGCCATATTGCTTTTTCCTTGACCGGCTGTAGATGTTCAAAACCTGGACTGTTTCTAATTCTAACAACACTTCTTGAAACATATCTAGGTAATTTAGGTAACTGGCAGTACCGTTAAAAAAAAGGCCCGATTAGTTCACCTCTGAAAATCCCTACTTATACTCTCACGCCAGGAGAGTTTAACGCAGCCTCCATCTGCACATGGGGACCCGTAGAATCCCAGTAGACATTGGCTACGTTTTTTCAGTCTGCCATTCACCTTAAAAGTCTCTTCGTCGCTTCAAAGAATGTTTTTGTAAAACTTGGGATCTGCTGCTTGTCGGATTGCGTAAAATTCTCGGAATTTCATACTTCTGTCAGGATAATCTTCATTTAGGCCTTGAGGTAAAACAGATCTACATTGGCTCAATTTCAGCTTTCATTGAATCATTTGTAGACTTTTTCTTTCTATGCTATAGTCCTTTGACTCTTTTCTTTGAGATTTCGTCGGTGATTTCACAAAACATTGAGCGACAAAGTTAAGAGTCTCTTCTGTAGTAAGAGACTTCAGTGTACTTGAATGAGTCAGCTCTGCTAACAATCAGTCCCTTCAAATCGGAAACTTAATTTGGAATATCTTGTCGAGATGAAGGATGAATGTTTGGATACTCTTCCTCAAACAAATCACAAATATCGCTGTAATTATGGTCATGTTTACACGATATTTGCGAATAAAATACACCCTGTGCTACAGTTAACGTAATGCTCATTGTTTTCCACGTAACAACCAACAGTCTAACCTCACTGATAATATCAACTGACTTATGGGTACTACGCACTAGTCAAATTCACAACTGGTTACCACTTCGCCAGACGAAACAAAGTGACAACTCACTTATGGCCCACCCTGTATGGCATATAGATAGGCGTATTTCATACACACTGGTGGGTCATCACGCCTAAATGGGAACCCTCTAACATTCTACGTGGTGTCTGTTGTTCGATATCGCGTCTCCCTACCACTTTTGCGCAACGGCGCTCTGAGCGTGTTTTTTAGGGAATTGACTAGTTTGAACCTGGGACCTGTTGCTGGTAAGGCGACGTCAGACCACACATGACATGTAGAGTTCAGAAGAGTTCAGTGAGACTAGCGATGATATAACCAAATACTTAATGATTTCAGCGTCAGCTCCACTGCACTCCCTGTAAAAGAATCTTAATACTAACTAAATTTAGTGGAACAGGTTCAAGGCTTTCCTATTTTTAGTTAGCTGGTAAAATAACGTCGAAAAAGCAGTTAAGTTTACCACTGGAAATTTTATTCTACTCACAAAACATTGTTTATAAATTGCATTATTGATAAAAGGAAATGTTTTAATACAGGATGGTAAAAACCAACTGCGTTCAACAAAAATGTGAACGAATACTCCCTGAATGGGTTTCCAAGTTCTACAATGGATCGATGGATGACCTATGCCATATCACATCTATAATCTAGGTTTAAATTAAGTTTCACAATAGAGAAACTATCAAAATGGTCTACAGTGACCCTCAATTATCTTTAATTACTTATCTAACTTGTCGTAAATTACAGTGGCTGCTGTGGCTTCTCAATAACTATATAACAGAAAAATCATCGCGTTTCAGATTTTTACTTCAAGTGGAAAATGTGAACACCATGAGCTTTAATTGACGATGGACACTAGTATTACGCAAAAAGGGGGTGTAACAGATGAGACTTCTGCAGTTCTGAGTGAAGCTTTATGCGCTGTTATGTGGTATCGTGTGCGTTCATTACCTTGTCGGTGTTCCTCAGGGGGCGGCAGGAAGCAAAGCTCCGCTCACCTCGCCGTCTCGGAAGCAACTCTCCTCTAACTTCTCCTTACTACAATTTACCGAAGTTGGTTTAAAAAAACTATCTGGCTGTGTTTTCATCTGACCAATCAGGGTCTCAATGTTAACCTTAAGCTCCGCCTACAAAAATTCTGTCTATCCAATGAGAAACGTTATACTTTTCGTGGTGGGGCAATGTTTTTAAAGTTTGCAACGTAACAGAGACGCGAAAAAGTCTCACGCTAAAACTTGCAGCTGGTGTGGTCCTTTTAATGTTATCGTAAGATCTATACTGTTCTTCTGGAGGGCTCTAGCTTTTAACATGGGCTGGGGGGTGGTCCTAGCGGTTAGCTGGCGATGTGGGTGTCCATCCCTTATCGTAGGGCCTTCCAGCTTAACACGATTCTGCTCTCGGCTTCTGTTCTCGTTTCTCCCCTCGGAACTGCGTCTGTCTCACGGTGGGAAGGTATGACATGCATTTAGGCATTCTTGTGTTAGTCTGTGGTATTCCATTTGCTCACTCATTACTCGTATTACTTTGGTCAATTTAATGTCACGATTTATTCGGAGCTATGTCACATACTACTGGATTTGCTTATCATGTCAGGGTTTTCATGGAAGGTGTTGGATTTGCCTGACACCTTACAACCCATCCGTCAGTGGATGGAGGCAAATTCGGGAAAAATGAGGACTGGCTCCGTGTCTTGTGGATGGAATGAGTTACGACACTTCACCGACCGCAGCATGTTGTCGCTCAGTTCTAGCAATGATCGTCTCAGTGATTCATGGCCCTGTGCCTCAACAGCGAGGTCACTGCAGGCAGAAAGACTTGTTCATTCTCCAAAGCAGGTTGTGTCCAGGACTCTGTGGCTGCTACATCTGCCACTTTGTTACCCTGTTTCCCGCATACCCAGTGCCCCAGCATAGATGTTGGATGTACGACAGGTGTCTGAGAAGAACTGAACTGGATAATGAATTTGCAGTGCTCTCTGAGAGAGTCCGATCTTATGAGGAATTTCGATACTCAAATATGATTCATTTACCCCAGTGTCATCTAGACAAAATCCGCTCCCGTACTGTCGACAGTATATTTATTCGTTATCGTGTGATGAGAACACATTGAGTGGAAGCCGCTTAAACTACAGAGCAGTCACGATTACTCACTTTCTTAAGCAGTCAGTGTATACGGTCACGTTATAGACACCTTCATAAATCTACTTTGGTGAAGAGAACATTCTGTACTCTAAATATGGTCGTCACTTGCTTTCTGGTTACCTCGAGTTGTTTTGAGCGCCACAGGTGCTTTGAAGAGCCATTCGGGAGGAAAGATTAACAGGTAAACGGAATATAGGTGAGTAAGGGACAGTAATGCTGTGTCTCACAAGGTACACCATTATGAGTCGACCCCGATTTATAATTAGGTCTAATCAGTCTCAGCACACTATTTGACTGATCTCGTAGACTCCTGTGGTCAACTTAATTCCCACACGACACACAGTGGTTGTCACAGACGTACAGCTCTTGCTGCATAATGCGTAGTACATGAGCACCACATAATAACAACAATAATAATAATAATAATGATAATGGTAACAATAACAGATGTAGCGTGATCGTGAATTCACCATTCACGGAACGCTGAGAGTCTGAGAGTGTTCTGTCATAAACGCTGGTGTATCTCCCACACGCAGATAATACCATATGTGCAACGTGCTAGGCCTGCAACGCCGAACTAGACACGACGACAATTCCGTATTTTCTTTTAAACTGTTATCATTCGTTTGGAGTATGGAGGAAAGAGATGTACTGCAAGCTCTGAATTATACGAATATTAGTGGCAATGCGAGGAGATCATAGATCGGCGGATAGTCCACGGTTGTTCAAAAAAATAAAGTGCAGTGTCATATTTATAGCCGAAATACAGCGGGCATTTGCTAGTAGCTCTTCTTCTTTGCAAGTTACGAGTGCGGCTAAGCACACTTGTCAAAGAATAGATCACTAGTAGGACGTATCATGTTAATGCCCTGCAACACAATTTATAGCCTTCATGTTGGGGAGGAAGAGATCCGACAAGTTTATTCAGGCATTCCGTATGCAGCTGAAACCACTCACTGATGATTAAATCTTGTACCATTGTAGATATACTGGATTACGACCCACTGATGACGTATAGACTTCTGCGCCACCGTGAACAACGACCTTTTAAGTGGTACCTTGATCCATACGTCCATTGCACGTAGCTCACTTCGCAACGTTCTATGGTTTGAAACAAAATGACGTAGACAAAGCGTGACCACGCGTACACAGTCCATGTCGGCTATCAGATGTTTGCGACTAATATTCGTACTCTGTGTTACATGGCTGCGGGTGGTAGACAGTTCTTTATAGACATGATGGACAGTCAGCTTCTTTCGTGATGTGGTCATGGGCAGACCAAACAGGATGGTTCCTCCCTGCCACGCTGTCTTGTCTCCAGCTTACTGCGTTGAATCCATATCGTCTGGCAGATACAAGCCAGCTGTTGCACTGACTAACGTCAGTCGTGGAAGTTGCATGACTACGTCATTCCAATTCTATTAATGTATAAGGCTCCAAAGCGACAGTGTACCCATGTAAGAAAGTGACTAATTTATGACCGTGACTGTTACACTCGTTTTCTCTGGATAATTTTTTTTTTGTACAGAATGTAACAAAAAGATATGGTCAAACTTTCAGGAAACATTCCTCACACGTAGCGGAAGGAAATGTGTTATATGGACGTGTTTCCGGAGACGCTTCATTTCCATGTCAGAGCTCAGTTTCTACAACCCCTCAACATTTTAACAATGGGAAATATACAGTAAACAACATATCAGAGCAGTGTGAGAGACTTTTCTGAATGAAATGTTCAAAATACCCTCCTTTACCAAGGATACATGCATCAAACCGTCGTCGCGATGAACCCCTGATGCGATGATGTACCCCTGGAATGTTGCGTACTGTTTAACAGCCTTCCAAACTACGTTAACGAAGACTCTGTACATAAGGTTTAATGGTTTTAGGTACGAAGAGCATGCAGGCTGAGGAATTAGTCCACATCTAAGTAATGATCTGCAACGTAAACTGTTATTTAGAAGCCCACGAACATTAACACCGAAATGAGGAGGAGCTCCAGCGTGCATGAAGGACATATTTTGCCGCAATCGTAACGACACGTGTTCTAACAGAACGAATAGAGTGTTCTCTAAGAAAGCATCGCAAGCTTCTTCATTGAGCCTAGGTGGAAGAACATGAGGCTCTAAAAAGCAGTCAGCAATAATGTCGGCCAAGAACTGGCAGAAAATACTCGTACTTGTTGATGACATAACTGCATAATTTCCCGAGAATTCTCAACAGTTCATAATAAGGAACAGGAGTGGAACTAAATCTGAACCTTCATGATTTATTCCTTGACAGTAACATTTTTTTCTCCTTCCAGCACTGGTTGAATTATTCAGCACATTTCTTTGCATGATGTTTGTTAATTATAATTCAGACCAGTTGTGTTTCCGATTATTAATGTGATTATGAAGAGAAATAAAAAATGGAAATTAAGTGTTTCTGGACCAATTGCCATATAACTTATTTTATGTCTCTATATGTGAGGAACGTTTCCTCTCATTTTTGGACGTGCCTTTTCGTTATACGCTGTTTAGCGGTTTACGTTGTGGATAAAATAATTTGTTCCTCTTTCCGTATGTATTGCGTATGTATTAGATACATTTTATTTGTGGAAGCTTTAAATATGTATATTTCGTATGGCTAATAGAATACAGCAGTAAGTAGTAACACAAACAACGTATAAAAACAATGAATGGTCAATGTTACAGGCAACAAACAATTATTAGATCTAAAAAAGGAAGTAAAACACAAAATACACAAAAATACATAGAAATTATAGTAATAGTATCTAGTAATAGGTTTTTCAGAACGAGAAGAGTAGACCAGACTCATGGTTGTATGTCCAAGTCCCTCAGCCAACCAGAAGCATCTCCCTCCAGGAGGTGCAGCTCCTGCATTGTGCCAGGGAATCTCCTCGTAGGGCAGTCCTTTGCGATATGATGTAGAGTTTGTGGATTCCCACAGTCGCAGTTTGGTGAGAAGCTTTAAATGATTATCGATCTTACTTACTTGTTAAGTAAGATCGAAGCTTTAAATGGTTATCGATCTTACTTAACAAGATCCCGTCATTCACGTACATTAAGCGAAAAATGTATTCGACAACACTGATATTTCGGTTTCTGAAGCTTGTTTAGTTGACGGACCACTGTGCTAACAAGAACGTGCTTTGCCAATTATAGATACCATAATATAAGTTTATTTTTATTACGATGTACGCAGAATAATTAAAAATGAAACCATGTGTCGCATTTCGTTATCCATTTCAGAAGGAAACAATATGTCCGAACAGTTTGGGTTTTCTTCTTTTTATAGTTTCTGTGGGCAAATTCTTAAACTAACTGAAATAATATATCTGAAAAATAAAAAAATAAAAAAATATGTTGTGTAATGAAATCAGTCTGACGCTGATTATTGTCTGAGGATGAACCACTGCCACTATATTAACAATCAGCAAAGGCAGAAAACTCAAAAAGTAGCAAATGACAAACATATTGTTCAAATGGCTCTGAGCGCTATAACAGGACTCCAAGAAATAAATCTGTTCAAAGTAAAATTTACGTTCGCTATCTGATTCAGTGACAAAATGACTGTGCGTTGAATGTTGGCCCTCAATTTTGTGAACCTTTGCTAGTTAAGAGAACAATTTCTGTACCAGAACTATTATTATAATTGCACAACAAATGATCACTGAATAAAACGCATCAGAATTCACCTCCTAAATCTGTTTGAAATGTAAATGAAGCACTTCCTAAAATATTTCATGCGCAATAAACTTCTTAACTTTTACTGACATTATTTTTGTAAATACACTGTGACAATCACTGTTTCTGACTGAATATGAACTATAATGAAATTTATGGCTTCCCTGAGCGCAATCGACCGCTCGTCTGCTCTGCAACCTTGGTTTTTATAAAATAATGATCTGGCTGTTAAAATCAAGTTTCTTTCGCCGTACTCGCGATGTGCAATATTAGACGGGATTTCATCAACACTCAGAAATGTTACTCAGTACACAACTCGGATATGTAACTCACTACAAACTCGGATATGTAACTCAGTACACAACTCGTGACGTGCAATGCGAATGTGCAGTCCAAGAAAACTACGAATGCAATACTTATCTGACTGACAGATAAATAAGAGAATCGACACTTTAAGATTTGACTGGGCTCCATTAAGTCGTAGCAACAATACAATTTTCCACACTTGTTACACATGAACTAACTCGCTAAATGAATCTTTTACTCTTTTACATCTAATACTGCAATGAAAGACAGAACATTATAACTTGACTACAAAAGCGTTACAGAAAATCTAAACCATAAGCACTGTTGTAACAATCAGCATACTAAGTAATTACAAATATAATAAACCACGTTACCTTTAAATGTTATGATTTCTCATTCATCCTGAATCAGTATGCTAAGTAATTCCTTATATAGCACAGCACGTTACCTTTAAATGTTACCTTTTCTCATTCATCTAATACACACATCAAAAATAGTTTTGCATCATCCCGGTTCCCAGAACTTCTGAAGATAGAAGTTGACTGTGGATGTTGTATCACAGACAGAGTCCCTTTGACTGTTCAATGATGTCAGTAAACCCACCCAAAGATGTAAACAACCACGCATGAGCTGCTCCAATTAGACGGAGGGAGTCCGACAGCGGATCAGTTCCAGTCATTCCACCAGGAACGAGGTGCATGGATCGTGTTGTCTGTAGTACAACCATGTCTAGACGGTCAATACTGCGGTTCGATCGCATTGTTACTTTGTGCCAGGAAGGGCTCTCAGCAAGGGAAGTGTCCATGCGTCTCGGAGTGAACCACAGCGGTGTTGTTCGGACATGGAGGAGATACAGAGAGACAGGAACTGCTGATGACATGCCTCGCTCAGGCCACCCAACGGCTACTACTGCAGTGGATGACCGCTACGTACGGATTATGATTCGGAGGAACCCTGACAGCAACGCCACCATATTGAGCAATGCTTTTCATGCAGCCACAGGACGTCGTGTTAAGACTCAATCTGTGCGCAATAGGCTGCATGATGCGCAACTTCACTCCCAATGTCCATGACAAGGTCCATCTTTGCAACCACGACATCATGCAGTGCGGTACAGATGGGCCCAACAACATGCCGAATGGACCGCTCATGATTGGCATCACGTTCTTTTCACTGCAGAGTGTCGCATATTCCTTCAATTACACAATCGTCGGAGACGTATTTGGCGGCAACACGGTCAGTCTTAAAGCCTTAGATACACTCTCTAGCGAGTGCAGCATGGTGGAGGTTTCCTGCTGTTTTCGGGTGGCATTATGTGGGGCCGACGTACGCCGCTGGTGGTCATGGAAGGCGCCGTAACGGCTGTACGATACTTGAATGCCATCCTCCGACCGACAGTGCAACCATATCAGCGGCATATTGGCGAGGCATTCGTTTTCATGGACGACAATTCGCTCCCCAATCGTTCACATCTTGTGAATGATTTCCTTCAGGATAACGACATCGCTCGAGTAGAGTGGCCTGCATGTCCTCCAGACATGAACCCTACCGAACATGCCTGGGATAGATTGAAAAGGGCTGTTTATGGACGAAGTGACCCACCAAGCATTCTGCGGGGCTACGCCGAATCGCCGTCGAGGAGTGGGACAATTGGACCAACAGTACCTTGATGAACTTGTGGATAGTATGCCACGACGAATGCAGGCATGCATCAATGCAAGAGGACGTGCTACTGGGTATTAGAGGTATCTGGATCACCACCTCTGAAGGCAGAACATGCAATTTGTGGTTTTAATTATCAATAAAAAGAGCGGAAATGATGTTTATGTTGATCTCTTTTCCACTTTTCTCTACATGTTCCGGAATTCTCGGAACCGAGGTAATGCAAAACTTTTTTTGATGTGTGAATTATAATCCTGCTTAATACCTCTCTTGAAACATCAAATTACAAAAACTGCTTCAAATAATACTGCCTCCAATCCAGAGAAGGCTAACTTCTTGCCAATTCAAACCTAGGACACTACCACACAGTTGCTGCCAGCACACTCTACCCTATTTGACAAAGTAAAGCTAATCTCTCTAACCAACAACTCTGATCTCGTAAATAGTTCCAAAGTTGATTTTTATAATGGCAATGTTAAAGCAATAATACAAGGCTTGAGAACATTTATCAAATTTACAATGTATTTCATATTTATGGCCCATGAGATAATTAGAATATCATAGCAAATAGGACAGCCACCTTTCATCACCTCTCCCCTATTAAACAGGAATCTTACAGAGTGGTTTCTGCTGATACAATAGCAGGAGGCACTAAAAAAATTCTGGTAAGAAAATCAAACACAAAAGCATGACACAAAAAGTGTGGTTACAAATACCCTGGGGGTGGGTGACAATACATACAATTTATCTGTGAACAAGCACAAAGTAATAAAAATATGGCACATAAATTTAAATACTACTAGCACTAGAAACATATGGACAAATGTGTTAAGTTTTCAGCAGTAAATCGTTTTACACTTTGTTATAATAGAGAAAACATGGAATAACTAAATGCTTGCTGTGTCACTCCAAAACCTTGTCTGATCAAATACAACAACATAAGTACATACAGTTTTACAGTATAGTACAAACCACTAGAAAGTATTTACAGTTGTCTTTTCAAATTATTGTGAAACCCAATAAGGACAAGTATGTGTCCTAGTCAGTCCAAATAAAGTATGAAAGATACATACACATAGCAGTATGGTACAAAACTTTACAATGTAATTACAAATGCCTATGCAAATTATTGAGAAAACCTATAAGGACAATGTCTTGCAATGGGAGGAAAAATATCAAACAAAAATATCACATGCAGCACTGTTTTGCCTCATACTCACTAACCATAGTTACACCAACATGGTAGTATGAACACACTTCTGGGGCACATTCAAGGAGCATAGTACTTTGGCTTTAATTTCTCCATTGGCAACCCACAGAGCTCCAAGATAATTATGTTAACCAGGCTGACTCAAATAGGACGAAAGTGTCACATCACAACCTCCACTGCCAAACCATAGTTTGAAGAGTTACAGTCATTGCTGTAACACTCACATAATGGGCAGTGTTTGAGACATGGTATGAGACCGAGCTTAGCGCCACAGTGAACTCTATAAAGTGACTCCATACCACTTCTTCCATTAAGCCCTGTGCTTCCGTGGTAGCCAATATCATTTTCCATGCAAGTCCAAAATACACGAATCAAATTTAAAAATAAATTAGATAAAATAATTACATACATCTTACTACTATAATGAATTGTCCTGAAAACACATAATTCCATGCTCATGTGCCTTATTCAAAATCCTTTTCTAATATGTACAATAGAAATGATTTTCTTATAACCTGGGTAGCGTATGAATCGTATATAAGACCTCATTAAGGGGAGGCAGAAGGCAATTTTTATCCTTATTGTGTCAATGCTAGTTTACCCTTTGAATAGGTACACTTCTCAAAAGAACTATAAGTGATAAAACAATGAAATTTTTACTGCCTATATATAACATATATGCCTCAATTTACAAGTAAAATGAACATAATACCTCCTATGGTTTTGAAGAAAAAAATTTTATTCTTTCACTAGTAAAATTTAACTTTTTTGTACATAAATTATTATAAAACAGTTTCTGATTGTTTGGTGGTTCTCAGTTTACTTGTAAGAACTTATTGCCATCTGAAGTACAAAACGACCAAATTTCATATTTCTAACCGCATTAGTTTATCAAATAATGGTACCTGAAAGTAAAAAAATGTAGTTTTGAGAAAAACCCATTTAAAGTTTAATATTGCAATTCTAGTATAGCTATTGATGAGAATTACTTACCGCTAACATTTTCCTGCACCGTACTGAGCATCATCTGAATCGTACTGATCTTCTTTTCTTCTCTTTTTCCCTCTTCTTTTCTGTCTGGCTTCTTTTGGAAATTTTAAATTAGCAATATCTGCTTCACAGATTCTCTCTTTATCTATTTACACCAAGGATTTTGCAGTATTTCCACTAGATTTTATGCCCACTAATTCCAGAACATCCAGTTTTCTAATGACACCATCATTTAAACATAAAATAGCGCCCTAAACACCAAATTTGAGGGCTGTAAGCTGAACAAATACAGTTTTCGGTAACTGGTTCCAAATGACCGAATTCACACATTCATTTAAATTTTGGGTTTCCTATGAAGACATCTCATCAACAGTGTATCTTTACAAAGGTCTCTAAATATGGGTTTAATTTCATTCGTTACTGATGCAGGTAAAGAATGTTTATTGTCATATGTGGAACTTCTCTTGTACTTGCACCAAGTGTCAGGATCATTCGGGCAAAGATTGTGCACTTTATTTTTCATTTGTGAAAAGCTTATGGAAAAAGATAGCCCATACAGCTTTTTTTCATGTTTTCTAAATTCCCTACATTTCTTCCTATGGCCAAGCCATAATAATTATGTAATCTATTTATTCAAACATTCGTTAGGCGACCTTTATCACCTATCTTCTTACCATCTTCCAATACTATTTTTGACTTTTCTTTCAATGATCTTCTCTATCTGGACCCCATTCTCTTCTGGACATGCCCAATGCACTCTGATTTAGAAACTGTGACCTTAGGGCCGAAGGGTTGTTCTGCACATACCCGGTCATAAGCCTTGCTGTCACTGTCCCCCAAATACTGTGTGTATCTGACACCTCTGTTTGTCTCTGAACGATTAAAAATCCAGAGAACTCTTGCTACTTCCATCCCACCTCTCCACCAGTATAATTAATATGACAGTACTGTTCATCCTCTTTCTCAGTTCCACTGCCACAAGTTTTACAGTACTTGCTTAGAATCTCTTCATCACTTCCCTTGCCAGTAGCAAATGATGTATCTGTTACGACACCATTTAGTGAAGCGTGTCCACGTTTCTCCCAGCTGCCATCAAAACATGCACAAATATCACCACTTTCAATGTCATCCCTTCCCCTGAGTGCTTTTTAAGCTGCTTCCTTCATTCAGATGTTACAAACTTCAACAACAGCAGTACCAATAACATTATTGTAAGTCGTAAATTTTGCAGGAGGATTTGGAATGTCAAGTAATGCACATAACAGTTTGCCTGCCTCCATCCCTTTACCAATTGATCTGAGACCATAACTAGCCTTATGTTGCTCTCATATAAATTATTATTTGTCATTTTTGATGTCACTGTTGCACCACATTTTGTACAACTCGATATCAGGTTTGACAGAATCTCTATACGAAGACGCTGATTCTCACCCAAAGATAAGTCATCACCACATATTCTGAACACAGTATTTTTGGAATTGAAATCACAGAGCATGCTGAGGTTCACCCTAATATTTCCAAACGAATGTTCATCTCCACAAGCTGACTGGGAGGAAATGCCTTGAAGACACTGCAGTTTCTTTCTTGATGTGCTGATTTTCTTTATGTCTAACATTTTTGGGTCCTTTGACCCACTAACCTCATTTACTTTTATGTATTTATTTCCTCTTAGTTTTAATTTAGGCGAGAATTTCTTTATTCGCAGCGTTTTTATGAAAACACGCGGAACCAAAGAAAATACAAATCAACACTTCACTCAAAACAAACTTCACTAAATACAACCATTAACGCTCGGAAACAATAACAAACACGATGGGAAAAACGAGTATCGATAGTAAATACAGGGTAGGAAACACTGAAGCGAAAAACAATAGCAGCATGAAATAATATACGAGGAGTAAAAGAATGCTGTGCAGTAACTCTGCATGGCGCAAAAGGAAGGCGTGGCATTTAGATGCCAGATTGCGCAGGGCGTCAGGAAAACCATCATATCTCACGAAGAAATTGTCGTATTTACATAAAACAAAAACCGTTTCACGCAGGAAAGACCAGGCATTTCAAATATGCTAAAATCTAAAAATCGAATTTTTGAAACCCACTTGCCTTCCGTCTCCCCTTAAGCAAGTATACAGTTGATCATCGTTTTAGAGTCAGTTGTCAACGTTAAGTATTTATCTTTATTCTTACAGTACAAAACGTAAATGAATGGATTTGGATCCAGTTTCCTAGTTACATCCATGTACCTGCCTGGTTAGAATGCTAACTACCACATATGCCATGTATTACAACATTAGCAATAACTATGGTGATCACCAGACACAATTGGTTATTGTGTACCCACTTTTAGTCACGTGTCGGCCAGTATCTTATAGTGTTAGAGAAACAACTTAGCTGTAACATCATATTACTCGTAGCTTCTATCAAAGCTCACTGGTATCATTGGGACTGCCAAACTGTTGTCATTCCTGGTGATAAAAGAGTAACGTGTTTATTATATTTCCACTAAAAGGCTGGAAATTCCTGAAAATTCAAGTATCAGATGTCAGTCACATAGCGTATCTATTGTCTACTGTATAATTCCTCATAAATACAGAGCACAGTTCTGAAAGAAACTGTTGGTGGTAGATGCATTTTGCCTCACGTCTTCACTACTACATGGTGTAATGTTAAAATTACACCAAATACATCACCATTACTGAGGATAAATCTTCCTTTACCCCTCATTAGCTTTCTGAAACAATAATTCTTAAAATCATCTGTACACAAAATATCAACATCTTATTTTATCACAAAAATACATCTGCATCATGAGCACTTTATCTGCAACTTTTTGACCTCAGTACTTTTTTTAACAAATATCATACTTCACTCTTTCTATCATTCTATACACCGTGTCCAGTTTCTCACAGTATACATAATTCAGCTGGAATTTCCAATTAATATCTCTGTATTACCACTAGTCAATAGCTGAGGATTGTTAGCCTCACAAAATTGTTCTCAAATATATCAATGTGGCATCAGTACTGTTGGCTTCTGAAACATTATTCACCGATTAACTAACGTTCATAGCAAATGGCAATCTGCACCAGTTAGGAAACGAGGAGTATCAACTAGTCTCAAACCTTACTTCACCATATAGCAGTTATGGAAATATCAAAATGGAATTTGGTTGTAATAATTACAAGTCTGTATTTTGAAACTGATTAACAATATTTATTTCAGAATAATCACTGCTGCTATTTATACGTTTCTCACACCTCTCCAGCAGGCTATGAAAGCCATCCCAAAAAAAAGTTCTTCTTTTCGAGCGAGCCAGTCAGCGAGCCAATTTCGTACATTTTCATACGAACTAAAGCGTTACTCAGCGAGTGCGTGTCCCAGTAATGCAAACAGATGGTACTCGGACAGAGCTAAGTCTGGGGAATAAGCTGCATGCCCTAGTATTTCCCACCTGAACGCCTCGATCATTTCCCTGAGACTTTTTGCTGTGTGTGGTGGGGCGTTAACAAGGAGCAATATAACTTTGTGTTGCTTTTTTACATATTCCAACTGTTTTTCACGTAATGCACGACGGAAATCGGTCATTTTTTGTTGGCAGCGATCAGTGTTGACCGTTTCACTAGGTTTTAGCAGCTCGTTATAGATGACGCCTTCTGATCCCATCAAACACAAAGCGTTGTCTTCTTTCCATAGCGATTTGGTCTTGAAATGAATGCCTGGATTCACCGACGGTTTACAACGCTTAGGATTCTAAAATATATCCATTTTTCATCATTTGTTACTATTCGATGGAGAAACCACTTTCTTTTGTATCTGGCGGGAAGCATTTCACAAGTGGTCTTTCTGATTGCTTGCTGTCTTTCATTCAGTTCATGCGGAACCCATTTTCCCACTTTCTGCACCTTTCCCATAGCTTTCAACCGAAGAGAAACGGCTTTCTGCTTCACATGTTCCGCGAGTTCCTGTTGAGTTTGAGTATCATCCTCATCCAATAAGACCTCAACTAATTGTCTTCGAACTTTCTCGGTGGTTTCCTGCGCTTATCGTTTCTCACGCCAAAATCGGCACTTTTGAATGTTTGGAACCACTCGAAACACTGTGTTTACCCAAGAGCATGTTCGCCGAAAGATTCGACAAGCATTCGATGCGATCCTGCAGCAGTTTGCTTCAAATGATAACAGAAAACCAATGCTGTCCGCAAATCGTAGCTCGTAGGCACAAAACTTGACATGTTTACAGGTTTCAAACAGATAGCAATGTATGGAACTTCGGTTACTGTGTGTTGACATTCGTCGTGAGCCATTACAGGAAGAAGATGGCGCTGCAGACGCGGTATCGCAGGCCCTACATTGAGGGCTAGCACCATCTGTAGGGAAATTCCAGTTTCATACTTGTACACCTGGTGTATACTAGGACAGTTGGAGAGAGTTATTTACATTTATGAGCGGAATAGAACAGCAGAGGACGAGTGTAGCTCGAATTAAAAGAAGGAATGGTAACACCCAGCTCGAGGAATCATCAGACTCCACCTGTTGTGTACATGGATTTTCTACCTACTCTACTCAGTTTCTCTCATTATATGGATATCTGCTGGGACAGCCATTATTACCGCAATCTCTATGGTTCCTAAAACCACGATTTCTGTTCCTGTCTCTGAAATTGCCGCGATTGCTAGACTGTTCTCTCGCATGTTAATTGTTTGAAAAATTGTGATCACGGCTATTAGATAACTGATTATTCTATTCATAATTGTTGCGATTTGCCGAATACCCTTCATCTAATCAGTTACTTTCAAATGAGAGATTCTGTTTATTACCGTTTCTGTATCTACTTAGAGAATAAAATTCCTCACTGTCAACTTCAACTTCTTGCAGTAATGTTTGAAAGGCCTTAGTCTCATGCTTGCAACGTCCTGCGAAAATAATATGTCGTAAACGTGACAGTAATTTAGTCAGACAAATGCTTATTAAATCAGAGGGACTGTACGGTCCTGACAAGAAATGATTCTTTTGTAGCATGTGCTGAAAAACAGTCTGCAGGTTTGAAAAAATATTATTGTTCAAAAAGATTTAACATAGTGATACTGTTCTTCACCCTTTCTGGTGTTGCTTCCGACCAGTATGTTGACAAGAACGCGTGACAAAATTCGCCTTCAGTAGGATATTTTTGCGCAATTACATTCATTCTTGTGGCTGGTTCGTATTCTAAATAGCCACACGTATATTCAAACTTGCAACCAACTGGGAATGAAGATGGAAGACAATATTGGGATTGTTGTAGCCACTCTGTGAGATGTATGTCACTGGTAGAATTTGAATAATTTCAAACTTTTGAACAGTGGGGAAGGGTTTGTAATAAAATGAATCAATCTGGTGGGACGAACAGAATTTTTCGCTCTGTGTGAGGCATCAGCACTATCTTGCTGCGTAAAGCACTGCGTTGGCGTATCGGTTCACCTGCATGCCAAGAATCAGAAATTTCGTCAGAAGTATTAAAGCGCTCAGCATGAACATCTGTATCATCTTGCCCGTGGTTAGTTTTTTGTTCAATACGTGATAATCCGTCATCAAGTTCTCTTACATCAGATTGGTGCTGTTGGTTAATGGTCGTTTGTCTCTGTTTAGCAAGTTGAAGGGAAAGATATTCTTCCGAACTGACAAACAGAACAGGCTGTGCCAACATCAGAATTCTTGTCTATATTGCTAGACAGTTGGGTCACGGTTACAGAAAGTTTGTCTAGCTATAGGATAGCAAATTCTGTCTCTTTAGCCTTAACCGATGCACTCTGCTCTTCAAGACTTTGTATCTGGGTTTCAAACTGACTATCCTGCTGTTTTAACTGTGAAATTTTTGCCGTTTCAATGTGTTCAAATCTTGATATTAGATTTTTCAACAGTGCTGAACTCCTCACGTACATCTTGGTTAACCTGCTTCGTTTTCGCTTTTAAGTAAGTCAAAAGTTCCTTTCTAATTTTCTTGTTATTCTTTTCCAGATTGCTGGCAATGTCCCCTAACTGTTCTTCCTTGCGCTCTGATGATGCCTTTAGAATACTTTGCAAAAAATCATTGTTCCCACTTTTATCATCTGTACAGGAAGAAGCAGAGATTGGCTCAGTTTACTCAACAGTTGTGCATGAAAAAGCTAAATCATTAACTACAGAATCTGAGTATTGTGATAAATTACATCCTGCCCCCAAGTGTCCTTCTTGTTCCCTGTTTGATACTGAAAAATGTGTTATTGACTTGCTCAGATTGTGAAGCTCTTTGTCTTTAATAAATACCCAATTTTTCTGAAATTACAAGCATCTGTTTGTCTGTATGTGTACATCACACCTACTGATTTCCGACACAAAGCCGTGTCAATAATTATTATTACAACCATATTCGGTAATGTATCATTTTCTCGGTATTGGTAATATGGTCGAAATCGGTTGTAATAAAAGATTGCTAATACAGCATATGGTCAGAAACTTAAAAAAGGGAAACTTTTATTGAAAGTGCTAAAATTAAGATAAAGATACAGTGAAAAGTATTCCAGAAGTCACCTGCAAAATATATCACCAATAGTAAGACGGCAGAGCCGTTTGTTTCAGTATAAAGATGTCAGTCGCGGTCTATATCATCTACGGTCTGGGGTACACTGCAGGAGCCTCCACGAAGATTGCGTTCACCACTCGAACAACAAGCAATCGGGCGTCCCCTGGAAACGACCTAGTCGGCCAATCCTGCAAACACCGGAGCACCAAAACCAAAGATGACAAAACACTGATGTCTGGTATCTCCGAAGCGAGAAACGAAAAGTGGTGCAACCTCCTACAAGAGACGGACATGAAGCACAGCAGTAGGAAGGCATGGAAACTGGTCAAAAGTCTCAACAACGACCCAACAGAACCACAACCAAATTACAGTGAAGTTACACCTGATCAGATAGCTCACCAACTACTCATGAACGGAAAAACTAAAAGGAAGATCAGGAAAGGCAAAATTAAAAGAAAATTGAACGAGGAGATTAGCTTCGTAGCTCACCCGTTCTCCATTCAGGAGCTACAAGATGCCATCAAAGATTTGAAAAACAATAAGGCCGCTGGCCTCGACGATCTGAGACCTGAACAAATTAAACATTTTGGACCGGGAGTACAAGCATGGATCCTAGAGCTAATGAATAACTGTATTACAACAATGCAAATTCCTAAACTGTGGAGGAAAGCCCGGGTTATTGCGTTACTAAAACCAGGGAAAGACCCAGCTGAAGCTAAAAATTTCCGGCCTGTCTCACTGCTTTGTCATTTATTTAAAGTGCTGGAGCGAATGATCCTCAAACGCATAGCTGATTATGTGGACAAAGTCCTCATTAACGAACAAGCTGGATTCCGACCAGGAAAATCATGCTGTGGCCAAATCCTGAATCTCACACAGTACATCGAAGACGGCTATCAGAGAGGAGAAGTAACTGGGGTCGCATTCCTGGATCTCAGTGCTGCATATGACACAGTTAACCATAAGTTGCTTACCCAGAAAGTGTATAATGTCACTAAGGACTACACCCTTTCTATGTTCGTGCAATGTATGCTACAGAACAGACGCTACTATGTAACCTTACAATCTAAAAACAGCCGATGGAGGACACAGAAAAATGGACTTGCACAGGGCAGTGTTTTGGCTCCAATATTATTTAACATCTATACCAATGACCTTCCCATCAGCCACCAGACACGAATGTTCATATATGCTGATGATGCAGCAGTGGCCACACAGGATAAAACCTTTGAACAAGTGGAGGAGAATCTCACAGGAGCCTTAACAGAACTTGCTACCTATTACGACGGCAATAATCTCAAACCAAACCCCAGTAAATCACAAGTATCCGCCTTCCATCTTAGGAGCAAACAAGCCAAACGGAAACTCCGAGTCATGTGGCAAGGGGAAGAGCTGAAACATACAAACAGCCCAAAATACCTGGGAGTAACATTGGACAGAGCACTTACTTTTAAGCAGCACTGTCACAACACTAAAAAAAAGGTCTGTGCCAGGAACAACATACTGCGGAAGCTAACAGGTTCATCGTGGGGAGCTCAACCACATGTTTTGCGCACCACAGGTCTGGTGCTGAGTATCTCAGCTGCGGAATATGCGGCGCCAGTTTGGAGGAACTCTGCCCACGCTAAGCAAGTTGACGTCGCCGTAAACGAAACTGTACGTATTGCCACAGGATGCCTCAAACCAACTCCCAAAGACAAAATTTATCCCATCATAGGCATTGCAACACCCACTATCCGCAGACAAGTAGCCGCCGAGATCGAAAGATCAAAACAAAAGAATGATCCTCGACACCCGATGTATATGCACCGAAAACAACGTGTCCGGCTGAAATCCCGCAGGAGTTTCATTGAAACTACTGAAGAGCTCGCAAGGCGGCTATCTCTCTGGGAAGAAATGGTGCCACACTCCACAATGGAACTACTTGAGGAGGGATCTGCAGGATTTCAACTACCTTTTACAACTTGGAGGTCATTAAACAGGCTGCGCACTGGAGTAACTGGGTGCAAATCAAACCTATTTAAATGGGGTTACAGTGATAGCGATAGGTGTGAATGCGGAGCAATACAGGACTTGGACCACCTACTGATCTGCCCAGACATGTCTCTGACATGCACTAAAGATGATATTTTGAAAGTCAATGACAAAGCAATCTACGTTGCTAATTACTGGGAAGGGAAGATATAATTGGTGCATCCGGACACGGAAGAAGAATCTACGGTCTAAGGTTTAACTCAGCACCCCCACTTCTGGAGAGTTCTTCTGACGCTAACCGTACGTTCATTTGCGTTTTACGATGCTGAGTCTGCTACAGAATTGGTTTCCAGTTGACTACTCTGTTCTAGTCACGACGGTTCATAGTAGATCGAAAGGGACAAAAATCTCGCCTTTTCCTCAGAGTTTCGTAGCTTATATATATGTGATGTCTATTCCTTCGGTCATGTCTTAAAGAATAGACTCCATATACATATATATTTCTAAGGCGAAGACGGCCAATGATCTCTTCCGGCCGAATGCACACCAGGCTCTAACGGCGATATGCTGCGAATAATAAAAATAATGAGCAAAGGGCACTACGTTCGTAGTGTGTGGCCAAGCTGAGTGTTTCGTCTGACGTCAGGCGTGCTAGGGTAGCCCGTGCAGGTGTTCTGATCACTGCATCCGGATGGTTTAGTGCTCAGAGCAACTGCCTAAGAAACAGGAAAGCCGCGTTCGAATCCCAGTCAGGTACAAATTTTCAAATTTCTCCATTGATTTACATCACTTCCCACTCGCAGCCAATATCTGCAATTCATTTGTGTGCTTAACTCGTAGTTTTACTCCAGCTTTCCATCACAAGCTGACAATGATGTTCAGTGTTGCAATGTTGGAGGGAGAGCAAAATATTGCGAAATCCAATTACCACTGAATTGATCTACTAACTAGAGATGCAGTACTGCTATGTTAAAGCCAATTGCTGTCGTCTTGTCAGTAATTAAACACTTCAACAACATCCAGAGATTCTTGCAAGTTGTTTACAGCCCTTTTCCTACCAAGCCCATATAAATACTGATTTGGCTATTTTTTATGATGCGACAACAGTTAACATTTGCGAGCGCAACTCAAAAAAAGACTCTTGAGTATGAGAAGGAAATCACTGAAAGAGATAATGATTGCTCAGTTCTATAAAAAAGTAAATGAGCTAGAGAGAGCCACACATTACAAATACTTAGTGTAGTGGAGAACTTCGTATGGAAAATCGTCCATGCCATGCACGTGTTTCAACTGTTTCTGTAATCTGTGATAACTCTGAGCTTTACTTAGATACTCAAACAATAATCCCTCAATACAAAATGAGCTTTTATATTAGCATTTGGTGGCCGCTGGTTTCTAACGAATGCTTGCTCCGCATCTATTTTTACCGTCAGCATTGTATATAATTACTTACTTAAAAAACGCAGAAAGTCGCTACTTGCGGAGTTGTTGCATGTGCAAAATACGAGTATCTATGAGTGACGTCACAGTTAAAGAAGACATGAGATCGTAGTATCGCCTAATTGCAGACCGTGATCTTACATAAGCTTGTGGTTAAGGGAAAAAACAGGAAGTTTAAGAAAAATACTTATGGTTACCAGGTTTGCCAATAACTTGCCTCATTAGGAAAACCACTCCTTCTACAGAGAAAGCAGATGTGCAACGAAATTCGCCGATCAACATAGAAATGCAATCTAAGTGCAGAAAATAGATCACTTTACCGAATACATAAAGTAATGGCGTCAAAGGGTTGGACTGATTTGTTATTGAATGAAAGGGTGGTTTCATATCTATTATAGTCATGAATGACAGTACAAAGCATGGATATCCTACTCAAATCCACCCACCAAAAATTAAGTTCCTTTTTCAGTCAGAATGCCAAAGATAAGCAAAAGATTTATTGTACATAACCGCGACGTAGAAAAAATAGGTTTGTCGTACATGAATGCAGCAAATTACACTTGCAGTGTGTTGCTTAAGCCAAGGGCATGTAGCGATCTCCCCAAAATTTGCAGCAACACACAACCGCGTGTTTGACCAGAATCGAGACAGAAAACTATTGTAACCGAATCATCCCACAATACAGTTCAGCTGAAGAAACACGAAATCCCGCGGGAAAAAAGATGTTCAAATGTGCGTGAAATCTTATGGGACTTAACTGCTACGGTTATCAGTCTCTAAGCTTACACACTACGTAACCAAAATTATCCTAAGGACAAACACACACGCACGCACGCACCCACGCCCGCGGGAGGACTCCAACCACCGTCGGGACCAGCCGCACAGTCCATGACTGCAGCGCCTAAGATCGCTCGGCTAATCCCGCGCGGCTTCTCGCGGGAAGCATCTGGTTTGTAGATCCATCCAAAGATCCTCGGTGAGACATGCCAGGCTTCTGGCAACCTGCTAGTCCAAAACATAAGCATGTTAGTGCACCATCTAGGCACACGCGTATATACGTGCGTGCGTGCGTCTACCGTAGGGTAGACTCATGTCAGTGACGCAACGAAATGACTCGAGCTGGAAAACCCGCTTTTCATAAGGACCACAGCAAGCATGGTTACACGCGAATCTTCCTTAAAAGACGTGATTATCTTATCCGAACTGGTGTGAAACGATCAATAACTGACCAAAGTTGCTACATAAAGGACAATATCATGTTGAGTAAATATTCCCAGTCGCGCGGGATTAGCCGTGCGGTCTTAGGCGCTGCAGTCATGGACTGTGCGGCTGGTCCAGGTGGAGGTTCGAGACCTCCCTCGGGCATGGAAGTGTGTGTTTGTCCTTAGGACAATTTAGGTTAAGTAGTGTGTAAACTTAGCGACTGATGACCTTAGCAGTTAAGTCCCACAAGATTTCACACACATTTGAACATTTTTTTGAAATGTTCCCAGGTGACTCGTAAATGTTCTGGTGTGAGAATATTATAGACTCTCCCAAGTATTAAAAAGACACCTATTAGATGTTTCCTTTATTGAAAAGTATTAGGTTGTTGCATATGTTTTCAGGGTTTTTGTTTTGCATGATGGTATTGCAGTTGCTATGAGTTTATTTATCGATTGTCATCTTTGTTTGTAGTTCCCTGTTGTATGGGTACCGCATGCTCTAAGCCAAAATCATAAAAATCAGCGGGTGGCCATATATGCATCACTGCTTGCTCGTCATCAACTGGCTCGTGAATAACAGCCACCATTCCTACCCTGTATCGTTACTGGTGACGAGAAATCGTGTCTTTACCTAACATAAGAGTATTTGAGCCTAAACAATGCAGTAACTCCCCGTACAATGTCCAGAGCGCATCAGCAAAAGATAACGTTATGCATCTGGTGGAACAGCGATGCTATGGTGTACTACAAATTGCTTCCCTAGGTGTCACCATCACTGCTGACATTTATTGTCATCAACTGACTCGTCTCGCAGACACATTTCAAGAGCAACGACCAAGAAGATTGCGTGAAGTGATGCTACATCGCGATAATCCCCACCCGCATCCTGCTGCACATACAAAAAGCCCTATAATCTTGTGCTCTCAGATTTTCAACTTTCCGCGCTCTAACGAACAACCTTCAAGGGTAAAAACGCACTCCGAATATGGCTTGACGAGTTATTCGCCTCAAAACGACGTGATTTTTGCAGTCCAGAAATCTCGAGGCTACCCCAGCGTTGGAAGGCTTTACAAATTGTGAAGGAGAATATGTTATTTATGACTAACGTCTCTGTTGAGTGAATCTGTTGTGCTTATTAAAGTTACGGAAAAACGCTGCAAACTTATGCACCACCCTAATATGTTGTACAGCCATATCCACCAGGACCAGGGTATCAGTGATACCACCAGATACTGGTATCACTCGAACTCAGGCAGAGATATTAAGTAGCTGCCTGTATCAGACCACCCAGACAAGACGTCTGTTCAACATCCACTCGAAGGGTTTTTCTATGCAGCTAGCAGTGGCAACTCTGTGATAACTACTTGGGCACATACTGCCCTTCTCGTGTTTCACAACGGCTATAAGAAACGATTACCACACCACATGCCGATGATGAAGACGTGTGGCTTTGAAATAAATTGTAATCAGTGGAAAATTATACATTCATTTGGTTTGATATCATACAAGCGGAATATTTTTTTCGTTCCCTGTAGAATGAGAGGCACATCTCTCTAAGAGTGAGAAAAGTCATCTGCCACCCAGATGCGGGTGAGGAAGAGGAAGAGAAGGAGAAGAATTTCCTTAAATCTCCCTTTGGAGCTTCATCATACAGCGCCACGAATTTTATCGTCTCCAGACTCCCACTTGGAGAAGAGGTGGTTGTACAGTCCTCACTTGGGTCTGTCGATGGCGGTGATTTGGCCGAGCGGTTCTAGGCGCTTCAGTCTGGAACTGCGCGACCGCTACGGTCGCAGGTTCGAATCCTGCCTCGGGCATGGATTTGTGTGATGTCCTTAGGTTAGTTAGGTTTAAGTAGTTCTAAGTCTAGGGGACTGATGACCTCCGATGTTAAGTCCCATTGTGCTCAGTGCCATTTGAACCATTTTTGATGGCGGTGATTGCAGTGGAAGGTTCCTCCATTGCCTGCGCTATGCCTCTATGATGGGTCTGTAGAGCAGCATTGTCATTACACTAGTAACTGCACACTTCTCACATTTCCATAAAATCCTGCTGATTCTCTCCCACACTAATGCGGACGTTATGTAACAATTACTGGGGTCCAGTGGAAATTCCGCGACCTCCTCTTACATTCCCTAAACAATATGTTTGACTTCAGAGCTCGTTGCCTGAAAGGGTGACAGGTTCTCCACGTTTGGTCGACATTTTAATCCGTACATAACTGAACGCCTACGTCTGACTCACTCGTCACACCACCAGGGGGCAGGTAGTATTCGTGGAAGGTCTGAATACCTTCAAATAGGCTTTCTGGGTCACAGTCGTAATGTGAATCATCTGTTTCTAGACGTAGTTTCGATATTCAAATACAATACTTCGACCGCACTGCGTTCACTTTCCTATGGAGACCATCAATATTCCTGGCTACATTTCTTGCAGTGCTCGCTCTGCTAGTGTAGGCTGACTGGTATATGTCGACTCGTGTGAAAATGGTCGACCATTTCCCACTGAGCAGTAACAGAAGGGTCTGTAGAGCATATCGAGATATCAATGAAGATGAATAAATACGCAATGTGGCATGCTCCCCGATCAGAAGACAAACTCTCTCTCTGTTTTAATCTCAATACAACCATAACCTGGTAGCACCTGTTGATGGATCCTGCCAGCACATTGCTCGCACAGTTCTTGATCTAGGAGAAATGACCGCAAAGTGGAGCGATATGTTTGTTGAGAGCCTCATTGTTCAAATCTTCGTTACTTCGGTACAAAAATTATTAATCTACACGCCACGTGCACTACTGCACTAATTTACAGAAGGTCGAAATTCATCGCTGACTTCAGTGCGAGATGCTTATAATAGTTTCCACAACGAAACTTTGTCTCTAAACCTGACAGAAAGAGGTTCTGGAAGTACGTAAAGCATGCTAACGACAAGACACAATCAATGCCTTCTCTGCGCTATAGCAATGGAAATAGATCGATGACAGGGCTGGTAAAGCAGAGTTACTAAACGCAGCGATCCGAAATTCCTTCACTAAAGCAGAAGAAGTAAATTTTCCAGCATTCGAATCAAGAACAGCTGCCAGCATGAACAGGTTAGAAGTAGATATCCTCGCAGTAGTGAAGTAACTTAAATCGCTTAATAAAAGGAATTTCTTCCGGTCCGGACTGTATACCAATTAGTTCCCTTTCAGAGTACGCTGATGCAATAGCTCCATACTTAACAATCACATACAACAGCTCGCTCGGCGAAAGATCCGTACCCAAAGACTGGAAAGTTGCACAGGTCACACCAATATTCTAGAAACACAATGTTAGTAATCCTCTAAATTACAGGCCGATATCATTGACGTCGATATGCCGCAGGATTTTGGAACATATATTGTGTTCGATCATCATGAATTACCTCGAAAAGAACGGTCTGTTGACACACAGTCAACACGGATTTAGCAAACATCGTTCTTGTGAAATACAAGTAGCTCTTTACCCACACGAAGTGTTGAGTGCTATCGACAAGGGGTTTCAAATTGGTTTTGTATTTCTAAATTTCCAGATGGTTTTTGACGCTGTAACTCACAAGAGGCTTGTAATCAAATTGCGTGCTTATCGAATATCGTCTCAGCTGTGCAACTGGGTTTGTAATTTTTTTGTCAGGGAGGTCACAGTTAGTACTAACTGACGGAAAGTGATTTCTGTCGTTCTACAAGCTGATGGTATAGGCACTTGCCGTTCCTTATATATATAAACGATTTAGGAGACAATCTGAGCAAGCGTCTCAGGTTGTTTGTAGATGATGCTGTCGTTTATCGTCTAGCGAAGTCATCAGAAGATCAAAATGAATTGAAAAACGATTTATATAAGACATCCGTGTGGTGTGAAAATTTGCAGCTGACCCTAAATAATGAAAAGTGTCAGGTCATCCACATGAGTGCTAAAAGGAAAGCGTTAAACTTCGGTCACACGATAAATCAATCAAATCTAAAGTCTAAATACAACCAAATACTCAGGAATTACCATTCCAAACAACTTAAATTAGAAAAAACACTTAGAAAACGTTTGGGGAAGGCGAACCAAAGACTGCGTTTAATTGGCAGAGCACGTTGAAGCTGCAACAGATATACTAAAGAGACTGCCTACATTATGCTTGTCAGTCCTCTTTTAGAGTACTGCTGCACAATGTGGACTCCTTGTCAGGTAGGATTATCAGAGTTCAAAGAAGGGCAGCTCTTTTTGTATTATGGAAAAATAGGGGAGAAAGGGTTATGGACATCATACAGATATTAGATTAGATTCACATTTCGTTCCATAGACCCAAAAATGAGATGATTCTCGTGGTTGTGGAACATGTCAGAAAGTATAACATAAAACATTTGAAAATAATATTTACTACCCTGATCACTTGTCAGGAGATTGTCAAAATAAATTAATACGTACAGTAAACTGGAACTGCTACTATTTACAGAATTAATACACTGTCAGAATGAAACATTGTTATGCAATGTTTTGTGGCGGACATCGTTAAAACAAAGGCGTTTCTCGTTGTGGTGGAATATCACGAAGCATGTCACCAGTTTTCTCCTTGGGAAGCGAAAATGTTTTATTGACGACGACCTTCATAGGGAGAAACGATCATCATAATAAAGTAAGTGAAATCAGAATTCGCACGGAAGGACATAGGTATTCGATTTTTCCACGCGCTGTTCGAAAGTAGAATAACAAAAAGTTATTGTGGAGGTAGTTCGATGAACCCTCAGTCAGGTACTTCAGCGTGATTCGCAGAGTAGCCATGTAGATGTAAATGTAGAAACTGAGTGTTGTGGGAGAGGCGAGGTGTGGTATTCATCGTCCACAAACATGGCAACAACACCTTTAGGCCTAGCTTACCCAAATTCTGAGGTTCTTTGTGTCCTGACTACTATTCCTTAGCACAAATGGACCCTTGTCTTTGAGATGAGTCTTCTAAAACGTCAATTATATTGCTTTGGACACTGATAAGACCCTCATTTCATTCGTATGGTTCCTGAACCCATTGACACTACATTGCCGGAGGGGAGCCACTGTGCCAATGAAAGGCCTCTTTCTCTATTTCCTTCTTTTCCCATCGAGGAGGGATCCGAATGTGGGCTTAATTTAGGGCTAGCTGGTTATCTAAGAACATTTTGAGTTTTATTAGGCCCAACACACGAAATAGTGACTGGTTGCTTAGGACCCCTTTTTGTTTGTTTTTATCTCTTTATATAATTCTATCAGTGACAGAAAAGAAGGTTCTTTCATGTTTTTAGAGTTCGGTGGCTGTAGCAGAATTATTCCCGTTGATCTTCACTGATTTGTGCACTTCATGTTTTCTGTTTGTCTTGGTGGGTCTGGGAGCGCGTTTTGTTGTAGCAACGAACGACTCCGTGCACGGGCAGGTGACTGTGTTCCTTAGTGGGTAGCTCGCTGACTGTTGCTACATCTCTCTTGAAACCTAAGACAAACTAAGTCGTAAAAGTTGCTGGTTGTATTGCTTCACATGCGTTGCTGGCTTCTGCATAAGACAAGTGCTTTGTTTCCTTTATTTGTTCGTCCATGGTCACTGTCAGTCGAGGCTCCAGACCGGTTGCCTTTTCAGGTGTCATATACTAATGGACCAATACATTTACTTCCAGCTTCGTGGGCACCTCAAACATATATCAACATGCATCACACTCTTTGCTTCCACAGGCAGTATGGCAAAATTTTTGGTATTTGTGAAATTTAATTGGCATTCAGACGTAAGGTCTGAATTTGAGGCGAATTCATAGTACGACGAATGTGCGTGGGTGCTTCGTTTTCTCTCTCATTACGCGGTTGAATGGTTACGTGCATGGGCAATTGTTTGCATTTGTTTCTGATTTCTGCGTGTGGGTAGCTGCACTGGCATTTCCTAAAGCTTTCTTGAAAGTTAAGACAAACTATTTCGTGAAAGTTGCCGATTGTATTGTTTCACTTACATTGCTGACTTTAGCAAATTCGTTATGTCACTGTATGAAGTAGTGGCTGCTTTAAAACTAGAAGAGCTACGTTCTTATTTTCTACAGAATACCTGTCAAGAGCTTCTCCGCTAAAAGAATTCGAGTTCTTTTTTAATATAAAATACGTTTAATTTTCGCTCCTTCCTTTTGTAATCAAACATATATTATTATCCGTTCTAACGTGGTCTATTATCATTAATGACGTTACAACGATATTAAACTAGATTGAACAAGTCACCAAGTCTTTATTATTTGATTGTAAATAAAGAATACACCATAATGTTAAACTGTTTTCAGTAGGAGCTTACTCCTTCCTCAACGCACAAACGGTTAAGCGAAGATCCCACTTCTCTGGTGCAGTGCGCACAAAAGAAGTTGGCCCGTATCTGCGCAGACAGTGAGGTAGGTAAGGACAGGCCGGTAGTGGTATATGCTCCGGCCTGAACGAATCATGCAGAAGGGGAAATGCAGATCAACACCTGAAGCCTATGCACAAACGCGTATCTCACAAAAGTTGTAAGCTACAGTTGGGGAGTTTCAAACAATGGTATTAACAGGTCAAATCAGTGTCATATTAACAGTTCATATCAGTACTAGCAGTAACTCGACGAAGTATAGATGTTCAAAGTCAAGAGTTCCCCTGTATTGTATTAACAAAACAGTCGCACAAATCAAGGATCAACCAAAGGGAAATAATTCCGAACATTTTCTGTTAGAAAGAAATCTCATTAAACAAAAAGGGGTGAAAAGTGTAGCGTAGGAGACAGTGTCGCTTATTGAGATGCTGATGATGTAAAATAAAGAACAGGGATTATGTGGAAATTATCTGTCAGTCCCCTGCTAACCTGTTTAGGAATATTATCTAAAAATAAAACTTTTTTCTCCTCCTTCCGTATCAGTTGGAAGTCCTGGAGCCTTGAAAGTAGTTACAACTATATTCACCTCTCCTTCCTTATCGTCTTTATTGTGCTACTGGACTAGCTAACGGTACCAGCATCCCTCTCAAGCACAGTTTTTAATGAAGTTTTTGCTTCATCGTTTTCGTCGTCCAACATGAAATCAAAGGCATTGCATTTAGTTACACCTGCCTGATTATCGCGAACTTTCTCTGCAGCTGTGATGTGCGAAGGCTGTGGTGCCATCTTGTGTAACGAACAGACAGAAATGAGAGAGCTGGAAGTGCGCAGAACGGCAGGTGACAGCCAGCGAAGAGGTCAACATAGAGTTGGACTCACCTACCACTCAGGTCGAGGATGCGTTTCTGTGGTGTGCCACCTTTCGTTGAGCGGTCTCTGCACGAAAAGCTCCGCCGTCACTCGCGGCAGTAGTTGCCATGTCTAGATTTTACCATACTAGGGGATGGGTGGCGCTGATCAGGCGAGAATTTCCAGGTATGCCATACCCATACCCGGCTTACTTTGAACTATTTTCTATAGACGCCAGTCGCTTAGAACGACACAGGAGGCTTTCCGAAATAGCACAGACCTGAAAAACTGTTTTTCTTGGCGCTCTAAAAATGTTGAATCAGTTTCAGATTACTTCTTAGGTCAGAATATAGAAAAATGTTTCATCACCAGCATAGAAGGCCGGCCGTGGTGGCCGAGTGGTTCTAGGCACTACAGTCTGGAACCGTGCGACCGCTATGGTCGCAGGTTCGAATCCTGCCTCGGGCATGGATGTGTGTGATGTCCTTAGGTTAGTTAGGTTTAAGTAGTTCTAAGTTCTAGGGGACTGATGGCCTCAGAAGTTAAGTCCCATAGTGCTCAGAGCCATTTGAACCAAACCAGCATAGAAGAAATAATTGATATACTCAGTTTAGTTGAAAACGCAAAATTTATTTGAATTCAACAATAACACATACTCCGAAACAGAGAGAATAGTCTTAGATTGAAGTACTGCATGCATATTAGCAGATATTTTCTCGAATACCGTACATTAGAAGAAAATTTTTTTCATCCACACATTCCCTAACCAAGAAAATTCTCTATTATTTTAGATACATGGATGACATGCTTGCCCTTATAGATGGAGGTGAACTTGACATGGCGACACATCCATTAAGCATTAAACAAACTACATTCGAAAATTCACTTCACCATGAAGACATAAACTAACAAATCAGGTTCCTGGACCTCACAATCGCTAACAAGAATAATTTACACATTTTTCCAAATGAAAGCACACAACACCTGAGAACATCATACATGCTAATGCAAGCCCCCCAAAGTCACACAAGCACTCATAGTTCCAAGCTATGATCAACAGAATACAAAATCTACCACTAAACCAGACTGCAATACACTGAGATATGTAACACAACAAAATAGTTTCTACATACTTCAAATACTTTAAAGAACGATAACTGCAGCGCAAAGCGAATGGAGTTGACAATGAAAATTGTTACACGTATTATTTAAAGGGCTAACAATGAACGCACTAAAAGAGAGAGAAATCTACTTACGCACAATACAACGCCCTGATAACATTTTAAATGAAGAAACATATTTAAAACAAACGTTTTATATAACATTTCATTGAATTCCTAACCAAAGATAAGAGATACAAACAACTATCAACACACATATCGATTACGAAGATCATACATACAGCCCAAAATGATAACATCAACACACCACAGAAAGTGTAACCGAATACAATTTTTGGCCAACTTTCAATATGTCATATCTAAAGATAAAACATCACATTATAAAAATTACAAGAAAGGAAGTTTAACAACAGCAGCAAACCACAAAAGAACTTTAACCTGATCATCTTAAATCTACACCAGTTTGTAATACAATACAGAGTGACAGCGACTACTAATGATATATGGGCTTAGGTACCACATTTGTATATCTGAAAATACGATTAATCAAAATTATACTAAAATAAAAAGTATTATGTAACTTTTACAGATGGTCTGAAGATGGCAATCCAGCTTAAATGGATCCATCACAACATTAAACTACTATAGCAGCAATCTGTATTTTATTACACAGTATTTCTATGTGGTATCCTCCTCATTAGTTATGTGATCTACCCATCTAATCTTCAGCATTCTTCTGTAGCTTTTATTCTCTTCTTGTCCAAACTATTTATCGTCCATGTTTCACTTCCATACATGGCTACATTCCATACAAATACTTTCAGAAACAACTTGGGGAGAAGAGGAGTTTGTGGCGCAACTTGACAAGAAGAAGGGACCGGTTGGTAGGACATGTTCTGAGGCATCAAGGGATCACAAATTTAGCATTGGATGGCAGCGTGGAGGGTAAAAATCGTAGAGGGAGACCAAGGGATGAATACACTAAGCAGATTCAGAAGGATGTAGGTTGCAGTAAGTACTGGGAGATGAAGAAGCTTGCACAGGATAGAGTAGCACGGGGAGCTGCATCGAACCAGTCTCAGGACTGAAGACCACAACAACAACAACAACAACAACATGAGGTATCCTCAATGCTGCAGGGCTACTGGATCGTAAATATTTTGCTAAGACCAACTTCCTTGGAAGTCATTCATTATGAATGAGTACAATATAATGCCAAAACGCAAAATTCCAATACGCAAACTGTGTGTAACTGTAAATAACAGTCAAAATCCTTAATTAAGCTACTGCACTACTGATGCGGTAGTTCCGCGTAGAGATACTAACGGCCCTAGCATTTCAAATAAAAATCATTTATATTGTCCCACCTGACCGTGTGACTACATCCGTTTCTCACGGTGAAGAATGCTGCTCGGTAAATATTTTCCAAAACTGCAGCCTTAAGATCGTAACTTACCACTGCACAAAACAGAAAATGAGCGTTTTATACGATATTTCAGCGCCTGCGTTGTTAAGAAGAACGATGCAATGTTCCGTCGCACAGTTCTTTTTAACAACACAGGTACCGTAACAGCATATTTATCCGCCGATATTGGGCAGCGACTTTCAATTAAACTGCCTGCCGACACGGTAGCTCAGCGTGTTCGGTCAGAGCGCTGCGTGGTCTCTGTAATAAAAAAACTGAGTGAACCGATCAACAACAAACTTTAACTGATGTCATGTGAGGTCCGCTACGATCAAACACAATGAACAATAACGAACAAAATGAAAAAAAATAACAGCCAGAGTGGTGAAGGTGATTGATTGTTCGCATAAAGCGGGAAATCCGGGTTCGAAACCCGGTCCGGCACAAATTTTCGTTGTCGTCATTCTCTTATATAGTTGATGGTTGTTCGTAATCACATTTCAAGTATGAGTAGTATTATCTTTCGAATACCACTCGTTAAAATATGTGAATCACTTCTTGACACAATATACCAAAACGAGGAAATAGGAGGATCATATCGTTCACAACAAAACATTCCAGAAGCATACCCGACAAGATAAGAGCGTGGTAACGTTTTAGTGTTATTTGCTCAGCAATGTTAATCTGTAATTTGCCAAAAAAATGTTCAAATGTGAGTGAAATCTTATGGGACCTACACACTACTTAACCTAAATCATCCTAAGGACAAACACGCACACCCATGTCCAAGGGAGGACTCGAACTTCCGCCGGGGCCATGTAACTTGTCCCAAGCTCTTATAAATAACTAAAAACTAAATATAAAAAATGTGGTAATAAAATAATCTAAAAAATTGACATGAGGAAAGGGAAATACGAAAGGAAATGTGTGCATGTCGTAGGGCACGGTCACATCAATGTAGATTATATAGTGAGAAACATTTTCGATTAGTTTATGGTAGAAACAAAGAAAAACCCTTGGCTAATTGTGAACCATGAACATGAACCTGTTACACAGTCACGGAAAACAAATAACCTATTTACCTTTTAAAAGCAAATGTGTAGCTGGAACTGTCTAAGAGGATGAGTAATTGTTACGTACTCGTATGGGTAAGCGGCATATATCTTGGAGCTGAAACCTTAAATACGTAAATGTCAGAAATTTCTGTCAAAAGTTACGCTCACTCGTATGGTAATCAAAATCTTTTTAAAATGACATAAGAAAATGTCATGCGGTGATAAAGTTCTGAACATAAGAAAAGGGCGCAGTACAATTACACGTAAAACAAACCGTCGCGTTAAAAGTAACAGCATAATGTGAAGTATGTCTAAAAATAATAAAGATAAGAAACAAAATATTTGCATAGGAAATACAGGTACCATGTAAAGATGGCTGTGCGAGATACCGTCAGCAGTTGTTATCACTGCACAGTCACTTCATCAGAGCATGCTGTATTTGTAGATCTGGCAGTGGTGCAGCTAGGCCAACAGTTTTAGATGTTCTGAGAGCTACCGTTGGAGGGTCCGCCGGTAATGCTCCAAACCTTCCCGGCGACCTTTCTGGCCAAGGTAGGGTTTGGCAAGCACGAAGGCAAGCAGGAGAAACCTTTGCCGCGTGCGAATGGGCATTATCTTGCTGAAACATAAACCCAGAACAGCTTGACTTGCTCAATTTGTGAAGTCGTCGCTCTTGAATAAATCTTCCAGTTCTCCTGAAATTGAAATCACGTATTTGTCTGTATATGTACATCATATCTAATAATTTCCGTCCCATTCAGATAATTCCTTCGTGGTGCGTCTTTTTATTTCGCCAGCTCTTCTCAGTTATTTATTTTCATTTAGCATAACATTCGCCATACACCTGTAGAGAAGAAGCAACAGATTATGTACTCATCTGCATTGATTCAAGCGTATGTCAGAAGGTTGATAAACTCAACAATTACTGAAAACCACTGTTATTAGTACATAAGCTATTCTTGTCAATTTTGTGAACATAGCAGTCTTTACGGAAACTCTTTCATAGTGACACAGAGGTTTTATAAACTGAGAAAATGAAAAAAATATTACATTCTCTAATCTTTATACCAACCATTCAGAAAAAAGGGCAGCTACGACTTAGGATATATTATCTCATGCCTCCAGCCCGCAAATACGGTGCGTCAGGATCCGTGACGGCTATTGATCTTTGCAATGGAGCAGAGGCTTTAGAATACCTTAAACATGAGGAAAGTCGTTCAGAAGAGTTGCTAGGGGTAGCTGTTAAAAGTTTCCCAGGTTTATCATCTCGTCGTCCTGCCTTTTGTTTGTCTACAAAATTACAAGACGTCGCGGTCAAATATGTGGAAATATTTAATTACAGATCTCAACGGAGTCCTATGTCCGCACACAAGCTACGACCGTTTAATCCGACAGTTCTGCTATAGTGGAGTCCGGTGTGCTAATCACTGCGCCGCCTCGTTCGGTCGTAGCGATGGGGGAGGGGGGGGGGGGGCAATGGGGTCTATCATGCCCCGAACGCTATTTGGAGAGGAACCCCAGATGGCGTCCAAAATACACAAGATTTCTCGGAAAATGTATTATTCATCATTATCATCATCATCTACTTCCAACGATTAGGGTTTGATCACCTGTTCCGGTCTGTAAAATAACTTAATTTTTACTAAATACCAGTATTTGCCTTCAGCGATCTTTAACGCTTTTATTGCGCATTTAAATACAACACATGTTATATGATAAGTATATTGTTACAGGAGACCTCCTGGGTAATAAATAACAAGCGTTTCTTTTTAGTACATACATATGTACATTATTGATATAAATTTCAGTCCATTGATACTCCTTGACAGCGTTGCTGGCCCAGGAACTCTTTACCGCCTTTGACTACTTTGCCTGTCTTGACTCCAAGTACATCTTCAAATTTCTTAGAAGAGCATGTAAATAATAAAATACACAAACAGGACTTGTCCTTTATAAACCTTCTTACATAATAACTAAAACTTTATGTTCTGAACGATTCTTCTAGATAACAAATATCCATATATTTCTACTAATAAAACTTGTTCATTGATGTTCAAAAACATTACGAAATTTCCCTTCAACTCAACGAAAGCTTTTCTACGATATATCTGGAAAATCTCATGCCCTCACAATATCTTTAATACCAACTAGTTTTCTTTTATCATGGCTTTGTCGTCGATTTTGACAACTATCTGGTTCATTCATTACATGTTTATGAGTTATAGTATTTTTATATCGAAGGGTAACCAGCTCATCACACAACCCTCACCCTGGGGGAGTTGGTTTTGAATCAGAGTACCTTCCCCTAAGTAGAATGCCGACCAGGGCTTCAGAAATCTACCTCCCTTTTTCTTCTCTGTTAATGAAACCGCAGCAGAGAAGGTTGCTGATTCTGCCCTTCGGGTCATTGTAGGGAACTCTGGTCACACACTGACTCATTATTATGACAGTAAATTCTGTATATTACATTACTATACGTGTTTGTCAATGCCGGGGTGCAATAAAGTGTATTGTCCTACCCTGGATGCTGAGGAGGGGGCGCCAATGAAGTGTTGTGCCCCGGACGCCGACTGTAGGTGGGGGCGGGGTGGGGGTGCAAATAAAGTTTCGTACCCTGGGTGGCAGATGTGTTCACTAAGTCACTAAGTGAAGTATTCAACGATCATCTTGAACAAGTGTCACGTGACGTCCATGCAGATCAAATGCTGAAGACAAAAATGATTAAAAAACTTGTTCGGTCAGGGGCCTAGCCGCACCATGAAATAAAAGTCTGGCTGGAATCCTCGTCATTAGATTTAGAAAGATGTCATGCGAGGTCTGCAGAGAACCACAAACGAAAAACCACGAAGAAACATCGAAATAAACGGAGGAAACAATACTGGCAAAGTGCGTGACCGGAAGCCGAGCGGTCGTGTGATCAAATTCCATTTGGAACAGGGGAAATTTTTCGGTCTGGCCTTACACTGCTCTTGACTTTTTAGTGATGTGAGGATATGCCTGGAACGACACGTGGCTGAGATTCCAGATTAAACTGTAGGCGCCTTTTCCCCCATACTATTAGTGGGGTAGATTAACGGCGCGCAAGTCGCCGATGTTCTGTCCAATTCAACGAACTTGCGAACAGGCGCCTCAACATCGCACTTGAGGGACTCCCACACACTCATGCCACACGAACTTAATTTTTACCTGGCTGCAACCATGTTTTGATGTCGTGTCTTGTCCAGTCTATAAGGGTCATTCACTCTTATTGACAGTGAGAGAATATTCGTCGCAGAAGGCAGGCACCACTTAGAATTATTTACGTCACTTCCCCTTGTTCGACAGCAAGGGAACATTCATTCTTTCCCAAGGTCGCTTACCTCGTGAAGTACCAGACAAAAAGTTAGGTAGTCATCGATGGTACTGTAACGCCTTCGCCAATTTCGGGCGTTACTGTAGGAAAAGATCCAATTCAGCAGTATGTGAGATGAACAGGCAGGCGCAGAGGCGAAGGTATGCGATTCCACTGCATTATGGACCACCGATGAGGCAGGGGTGGGCAACCACCTCCGCCAGACCAGTTCATAGGCTTAAGTCCCGCAGGGGGGTGAGGGCGGGGGGACTCTGTCACATTGAAGGACTTTGACGGCTGTAGCCCAAGACTGAATAAAAATCTTTCACTTTGCAGGAAGTTTTTCTTGGTGCCACTGGCCAGAAACGCCACCACCTCTACACATTAGTAGCCCCACTCGCCATAGATTGGTGTCAGAAGTTTTTGGTATTAATGGATGTACTCTGACAGCTGTTACCGGAACAGTCAACCTCCACAGAGCACAGCTTTGCAACCACAGGACTCCGTTTCGTCACGGAATTGGGCGAGCGAACAGACTTGGTTTTAGTTGGTGTTTTTTCTGTTTGTGTGTAGAGGTCATAAGTCTAAGTGGGGGCTCTAAGTGGGAGATTCACAGAAATTTGAGAATTACCTTTATTCAGCCAGTGGAACCGCCGGATGTTTCTCACTTCCGGGTTATACGAAAAAGCATTATTTACGACCGATGAGATGCAGTCTATATGATATGGTAGGGCATTCTGCACCGAGTACGGAACCAGCTCCGTAAATTTGTGTTACTTCTCGAAGGTATGGGCATATCTCGTAGGCATGGGCATATGGCTCATATGATCACAAACAAGATGGTTGATAATAAGACTAAGACATATATGTTGTATTTACCAAGGAAAGTAGCCAAACAGCCGTATGTTTCGAGAAGTTATTTTATATAAACAGTCAGATTCGGCATCTCGATAATACCGTCTTCAGTCCCAGTTCACTATACGTATAGACAGTCAGATATATCGATACTTGCATAACTGGAGCCACCAATATCTGGTTCCGTGATTATTTCGAAGACATGGGCAAGTGTGCTCAGTCGTTGTCAAGTCTTCGAAGTAAACACTCTAAAAACGAAATCAATGGTTGTCTAAACAAAATAATTTCTCAAAACATACGACTGTTTGACGAGATTCCGTAGTAGAGATTTGACCAGCCGCTGTCTCTTATCTGCAATGGATCAAAGGAGATTAAATGTTGTATTGTGGTATACGAGCTGTTGCAACTGTGTTCTGTGTTACTTAGTGTGTACTGCAGATTAAGGTTTCGCAGTGACAGCATCTCAGACGCAGCGTGTCACTCGTCGCAAGGCAGTTCAAACACTGGTTGATAAAGTAGTGCAACCTACTGCAGATAATATGGACTTGTATAGCAAGCTTTTAGTTCTGGATCAACAGCTAAAGTTAGCCGAGCAACCGAGTCCATTACTGGATCCAGTCACCGCCAGTTTGATCATACCTTTCTTTGTGAAATGGCAGGGAGCTAGGTTATGGAGTGGTAAAGTAGTGGGCTCCAATGAAAATCTTATAAAATAAATATATTTAAATATGCAAAAAACCAAGAGTATGGAAACACTTTTAATCTTTTCTTTTACGATAAAAGATATCGACAGTGGACGATAGGAAATAACAATTTTGATCAGAATGAATTTCATTAAACAACTCCAATCAAAAACACTAATGAAACTCGCAGATAAAAATCTTTTTGTACTTAAGTAAATTCTTCAGCCAACTACACTCGTAAAAGTTAATGACGCATAAACTTTAAATTAAAAAACATTCAATTTTTAAAAGAAGTTTTAAGAAAACAAAATGCATTGTTTACAACTGTTATTTTCAGAATACGTGGCCGTAGAAGATTTGCTGTACAAGGTCAAGACTCCAGTTGCTATGTGGTCCCAATGAACCACCATTGGTCGTTAGAGCGTACGCCACGGCCTCCACGTAACCGTTTGTCGCTTCAGGGCTTTCACGGTACAATAAATAAACTACCTGTGCCACGTCAATTATATATAAGCACAAACACAGTTAAAACAAACATACAATTAAATGCCTGTCCTAACTTCAATAGCCGAAAGTACTTGAAACTTGAGGACGATCTTTAAATTATTACACAGTGGCTGCAGGTGAATGGACCACGAAATCTTTATGTATTTTGCTTTAAATAATTTTCTAACAGCTCAGGAAATTTACAGCCCAGAGACCATAGAATACTGATTAATCTTACTATAACTTAATCCCAACAGCATTCAGCCATCATTTGGGGCAGAATTACTCAGACGCTGTTGGTAAATGGCAACACTTCCTTACGTGCAAGGCAGCGGAACACATATTACTTGGTGTTACATTTTATTCTAAATACAGCAAAGATTACGTTGCAATCTCAGTGAACTCGTAATAAACAACAGTGCAACAGATTATAAAAGGGGATGATGTAGGCGAATAGCTTCTTGAAAGAACTTAATAAAGGCAGATGCTCACCATTATAGCACAGATACAGTCCACTCGAAATTAGCTGGTCTAATACACCTTAGTAGGAACCACAGCATGGACGAGTGCAAGACTGGTTATATAGTCCAAGCTTTCTGTGCCTAATGTTAAATTTTTAAAATCTTTCGGGAGGATTCGCTTGCTAGGGGCATAGCGAACAGATTTACCTATACAGTGGTACGTTGCGAGAACGACCCGGTCGTTGGGCGGTATTAATCCAAAAATTACAGAGAAGTGATTGCAAAAATTATTACCTGAAAACAAAAAAAATATGAGAGTATTTGTTAATTTACACAAAAATCGTTTGTGTAAATACATAATATTCCTTAAAGTTAACCTGATATATTGTAGTTATTTAATTTTGTACCAAAAATATTTAGCTATTGAAGTAACAATGTAAGTGTTAAAAAAACTAGCAATAGTTGTAACGTAAGTCTCATTAACTAAGCAAAGCACTTAAAGTATTACGTGAAAAATACTGTTTTAACAACACAAAATTATTAAAATGACGATGAACGTAAACAAAATGTAATTTTTTTTAAAAAAGTTAATTATTTCCAGCGATATTTTGCTTCTAAGGCGAATATGTCTGTAACATTCGTATTTGCATCGTCAAGCTAACGTAGAGTAAGTGGAAAAGGATTTTTGTAATGGTCCAGAGGCCGAGTTATCAAAGGTAACGCAGGCGCGCGACGTTTAGAAACAGTTTTAAGACAGAATGAGCGCCGGTTCATCATATTCCGCCGCGGGCTCCACCTGACGCACTCGGCGCTCGCGCAGTTCGCTTTATTCAGTTACTAAACTAAAAAGCAGTGAAACGGATCCCAGTATTTCTTCTTGAAAATATAACTACTGAATATTAACCTCCATCTGGCGTACCGCTAGAAAATGTTAATTCTGTCCTTTCCATGAAAAAAAGTAATCTCAGCTCCAAAAGATCATATAAACTTTTTCGTTGAAATTTGTGAAAAAATGTCAAGCAATTTCTTTCATCAAAAGTTACTTTCATAAAATTAATGAAACCGTAAAAATTATTTACTAAGAAGCAAGCGCAATTTTTTGCGCAGAAAATAAGCCTAAAACAGTTACTATATGGCCATCCGCTTGGAAGATCTAGCAAAATACCGACAGCATTGTTCTTTTTTCTTTTTTCCAAAAATCGACAAATCTCGAAAGATAGTCAGTGTTTTGTAATATTTAAAAAAGTACTTTTTGAGTTAGCATGGGCTTTACTTGCAGTAAATAACAAATATGGGTAATTGTTAAGGAATAATATAGAACTCGATACTAACGATTTTATCAATGTATCTGGAAAGGTAAAAAATCAATCGATACTTATAAAAAAGCAATCGATTGACCTTCTTAAGCTTTACAGCGCTCTCACTCAACTTTTTTTGATCGGAACTATAATTCTTTACTCATTTAAGAAAAACTATTCTTTGCTACTCTGCGGATTTTTGGCCATTTTCGTCATCTTGGTTCGAGTATCATGAAAAAGAAACTTTATTGAAAATCTAAATTCCTTTAAGATCTTTTTTTTTTTCAGGTAATAATTCTTTTAATCACTTCTCCATAACGCTTGGACTAATACGGCTCAACTGCCAGGCCCTTCTCTCAGCGGCTGCTCCCAAGCACACCACTGCAGAAGTAAATCCGTACGCTATGCCCCTATTCCCGAAGAATTCGCACCTTACGCCATGAGACCAAGCCCTATTGATTACTACCAGCTATCAACTGCACCCTCCTGCACTACTCCAAACCCGGAAACACAGGTGAGCGTTCTTGCTGAAAACTCCACACCCACACTTCTTGCAGACGAAAAGCACTACCACTTATTACCGTTCTTAGAGCACTGTCTCCAGAGAGCTCTACAAGCTCATTCGCGCCTCTCTATCTGCCCCCCATATCTGCTGCCTGACCCGTGGTGACCACCACCAAAGAAACCACTTATCGGCCAACAGCAAAGATCACTTACTCGCCACAAGCGTGATCGATAAACTGCGCGCCACGGTTCACCCTGGAAAGTCGAATGAAGACATAATGTCGGTTGTAGGTGACTTAACAGCAGCAGCGTCAGTTAGTGCAGGGGATGATATTACGGTTGGTAGGGGAACCCAGGACTTAGTCAATGTACGGGAGGGCTAATTAGCGTGCAAACATTTGATGAAACAACGCCTGTTACAAAAGTACAAAACCAAAACAGCACGAGTTTTTTTTTCTTGAACAATTGACTCGCCTGCCGAAGACACATACGAGGTGTCATCAAAAATTACAGTGAACGAATTTTTTCAGCAGCAGCTGCAAACAACCGTTTGATGTAATTTGTCCGATTGCCTGATTCGTTGAGCCACGAAGCGCCAATATGGAACACGGTCCGAATTGTCAGTTAGTGTCCAGAGGTGCTCGAGTCAGGTTGTGTTTACCGTGTCTATCACGAATCATGGATTTCGAACAACGTGTGGGCATTAGGTGCTGTTTCAAGTTGCAAAAAAGTGCCAAATAAACTCATGAAATGTTGAAATTGGTGTATGGCGATAAAGATGTCACTCTGCAGACTGTCTACAAGTGGAAATGAGTAGGTGGAAGAAAAGGAACGTTAGGGGCGTCCATTGCACTCAAAAACAGAAGAAAACGCGCAAAAAGCTGCAAAAATTGTTTGCTCAAACACGCAAATAACAATTCGAGAGCTTATCGAAAAACGTAGCGTCTCGTACGGGTACCGGCCGGTGTGGCCGAGCGGTTCTAGGCGCTTCAGTCTGGAACAGCGTGAGCGCTACGGTCCCAGGTTCGAATCCTGCCTCGGGCATGAATGTGTGTGATGTCCTTAGGTTAGATAGGTTTAAGTAGTTCTAAGTTATAGGGAACTGATGACCTCAGATGTTGAGTCCCATAGTGCTCAGAGCCATTTTTTTCGTACGGGTACGTGCGATGTATTTTCATCGATAATTTACAAATGAGTCAAGTGGATGCAATATTTGTTCCCAGATTTTCGGGTGATGAACGGAAATAAAATCATGTGTCAGTTTGTACAGAGTTTAAGGATCGTCTTCATTCAAATCCGGACTTCATGTCCATAATTGTATCTGGAGACGAAACTTGGTTCTATACAAACGACCCTGAGACAAAAATTCTGGGTTCCCAATGGAAAATCAGTGAATCTCCGCATCCTCAAAAGGTACGTCAATCAAAATCGAATATCAGAGTCATGCTCAATTTTTTCGATACTGAGAGCGTAATACTGTTACAGTTTGTTCCAAGGGAAACAACCGTAAACGTCGAATTTTAAGAGGGAGCACTGAAACGTTTATGAAACGATGTATCAAGAAAAAGACCACAAAAATAGGCCAGTGGCTTCCTAGTTCATCACAACAACTCTCGCTTTTGATTCTCGAGTTTTTAGACAGAAAAAGCGTTGCTGTCTGTCCATAACCGTCTTACTCATAAGATTTTGCACGACGTGACTTCTGGCACTTTCCAAAAATTAAAACTGTGCATAAAGGGAAACATTTTGACATCAGACGTGACATGGAGAGCACCACAACAGTGTACCTGAACGCCCTTCCAAAAGAAGCCACCCAGGAGTGCTTCCAGTCATGGATTCAGCCTTGGGAGAAGTGCATTGTTAACCAAGGACATTATTACGAATGAGATTAAATCAAATTTCATGTAGACTTATTACTTTCTTTCTAATAAAATTATCCACAGTATTTTTTGATCATGCCTTTTAAAGGGTAAACAGATGATTTTTCAGACAGGATACGCAGGGTGAATATGCTGAAATATGAATAAGGGGACAACGACGAGACAAATAAAGTCATACACAAGCATGCGGGAAAGAGGGCACTGGGCGCATTTTCAAGGGTCTTCCTGCCTAGTAGGTCGAGAAGTCATTGTACTCTGAAGGATTTTTACTTTGTGGACATATTAGCCATAGATTTTGACGTAATGAAGTAGCAATATAAATGAGGGATAAGAGAGGAGTATTTTCCGTTAACGTGACATGGTACATATGTGAGAGGACGGGACATGTGCAGAGGCAATGTCGCCAACCCAGTGTAGTGTGTGGCTGGAGACTCACCAACGCGATTATAGGAATGATAAGGGATAATAAGGAATAAAAAACAGGTGTTAAACGCAACAGGCAACCCTAGACGCGCCTCGGAGAGTTCCCGGTAAATTTGAATGTAACAGGTGCTGATGCAGAAGCGGAATGTCGATTAGAGGGAGTCGTAAAAAACAGAAAGCATAAATTTTTGTTGGACACGTGGGCGCATGGCTCTGTAGCAATACGGACTTCATGAATCAGAGAATATTGAAATCTCCACACCATAATTCACGTGGAATTGCAGACAGTGTTGTTGAGCCTTTGGAATCAGAAATAGTAGACTTCCATTTTGGAACGCAGCATTCCAAGCAATGCATAGTAGTCGTGCTCGGGGTAAGCGAACATTACTGCATGACCTTAGACACAGACGTTCTAATAATGCAGCATTCCAAAGCTGGCCTTAGGCGACTTGTAGGTGAACTTAGAGGGACAACGTTCAGCTAGGGAAGGCCGTCGGTGGTGAAGTGCTGATCCAAGTTTTAAGGGGTGAACGACATGAACCGCAGTCAACAACGCTAAGGATTCATTTGCATGTTGTTGTGCCGAAATGCACTGGTAAGTTGGTATGGGTAAATGTGGAACCCGAACAGCAGGTTATAAAGTATTGTGGTTAATAGAACCATCTGCAGAAAATGATGTATTAGACACATCACATTGCTTTGTAAGTTATATGGGAAAGTGGTACGTGTGAATATGGACAGTATGGACAGTTCTGGCGCCGGTGGAGTAGAGCTGACCATAGGAATGGTGGTAGCTAATTTGGAAGCCCTGGATGACGTGGTTAGTAAAATATTACACACGTTGGTGTGGGATATATAAGTGTCAAGTACTAGATTAGATTAGATTAGTTTTTCGTTCCATAAATCCGTGTTGAGGAGATCCTCGTGGATGTGGAACATGTCATGTTTTTTTTTTTAAAAAAAAGCTGTGATAACAATACTAATAGTATAAATATATACAATACATCATTTGTTTCTATTAAAAAATTCGTCAATGGAGTAGAAGGAGTTGGCCACTAGAAAGTCTTTCAGGCTCCTTTTAAACTGATCTTTATTTGTAACTAAATTTTTTATGTTTGCTGGCAAATAATTGAAGATGAGTGTTCCTGAGTAGTGGATCCTTTTTTGAACTAAAGTAAGTGCTTTTAAGTCCTTGTGCAAATCATTTTTGTTCCTGGTATTGTATGTATGAACTGAGCTGTTTTTTGAAAAAAGAGATATATTATTTAGGACAAATTTCATTAAGGAGTAAATATACTGAGAGGCAGTAGTTAGTATACCCAGTTCTTTGAAGAGGTTTCTACAAGATGTCCGTGAATTTACTCCACAAATAATACGTATTACACGCTTTTGGACTCTGAAAACTTTTGTTTGACTTGAAGACTTACCTCAAAATATTATACCATATGACGTTATGGAATGAAAGTAGGCAAAGTATGCAAGCTTTTTTACTTTTATGTCGCCTATGTCTGTTAACACTCGAATTGCAAATACAGACTTGTTAAGGCGTTTCTGCAGTTCTGTGGTGTGGCCCTCCCAACTGCATTTATTATCGAGTAGTAATCCCAGGAATTTAAGACTGTCAACCTCTTCTATCTGCTCTTCTTCGTACTTTATGCATATGCTGGGTGGAAACCTCTTACAGGTTCTGAATTGCATAATAGTGAGTCTTTTCGAAGTTTAATGTCAATGACTCGGCTTTAAACCATTTATTAATACCCATGAAAATATCATTAGCAGATGTTTCTAGAACTACACTCGACAAACTATTTATTGCAATACTTGTGTCATCTACAAACAAAACGAACTCTGATTCTGGCAGTGTAACTGATGAGAGATCATTAATGTACACAAGAAAAAGCAATGGCCCTAAGATGGATCTTTGTGGGACACCACATGTAATTTCTTCCCATTCTGATGATGACTGATGACTTAATTCACTAGTCCCTTGCACTGACACCCTTTGTTTCCTGTTAGTGAGGTATGACTTGAACCATTTTGCAGCACTGCGCATGACACCATAGAATTCTAATTTATTTAAAAGGATGTTGTGGTTTACACAATCGAATGCCTTTGACAAATCACAGAAAATACCTGCTGCTTGTAACTTGTTATTTACTGAATTAAGTACATTTTCACTGCAGACGTAAATAGCCTTTCGATATCAGAACCCTTCAGAAATCCAAACTGTGTTCTTGATAATATGTTATTTGTGGTCAGATGGTTGATAAGCTGCTGTACATTACTTTTTCTAAAATTTTTGAGAATGCTGGCAAAAGTGAAATCGGTCTGTAGTTTGATGGCATCTCTTTATCCCCTTTCTTGAATAGAGGCTCAACATCTGCATATTTCAGCCAGTCAGGAAATGTCCCAGTTATAATTGACTGGTTACACAAGTAACTTAGAATTGTACTAAACTCACAAGAACATGCCTTAATTAACTTTGTTGATATTTCATTGTAACCACTAGAATGCGTTTCAGATATTCAAGGGCATTATTTACTGATCCTGACAATCCCATTCTATCAGTAACAGATATAAAGTACTCGTTAAATAGATTTGCAACAATATGCCCATCGGTTACTAATGTGTCATCTACCCTTAGTGCTATTTGCTCCTATTCCTTTCTGGTTCTACCAGGCTCTTCTTTCACTGTATCCCATATTGTTTTTATTTTGTTCCCTGACATTGCTATCTTCTTCTCGTTGTGCATTTGTTTAGATGTCTGAATTACTTTTTTTAATATTTTACAGTATTCCTTGTATTTAGCTAAATCATCAGCATTGGGGCTATTCTTGGTCGACAGACACATTTTCCTTTTTGTCTTACAGGAAATCTTTATTCCTTGTGTGATCCATGGTTTTATTGTAGACTTCTGTTTAATTTGGGTAACTTTTAGAGGAAAACAGTTTTCAAACATGGTACTGACATTGTTCATGAATGTGTTATATTTTTCATTCATGTCATGAGCACTATAAACATCTTTCCAGCTCACATCTTTGAGAATTTTTCTAAAACACTCAATTTTTGGTTGATTGAATACTCTCCTGTACTCAGATATAGCAGTCTTGATAATCTGCTTAGAATTTACATCTAAAACAAGGAGCTGCATGTCATGATCTTATAGTCTATTTATTACAGGTTTTCTGATATGATTTTGATCCTTTGATTTGTATATAAAAATGTTATCAATGGCTGTCCTTGAGGATTTAGTGATCCTGTACATCAGTTTCGAAACATTGTTTTCTTTTCTAATGTTATATTTTGTAATAACATAAAGTAAAATAATGCAAAGTGTCAGAGTAATAACTGTATTGCGGCCAGAGACTGCAATGAACGAATCGCATCATATATACCATATTATAATGCTAATATGAACTGAATTCATTTAAAAACGCTTTACCTTCCTCGATTTCAATGTAGTGAATGTAATTGTACATGTATTTTTCTATTGTTTCAAACACCTCATTGTAATGATCGAAGACGGATTGTTCTGTGGTATAACGACCAGTCACTTTACGAGTCCTTTCCTTATTTATTCTTTGTTACAAAGAACTACCACCCTGAGCTCTGTTTGCCGATCGCTTCCTCGTTCTCGCGTTCCTTTTTATGTGAGAATTTTGTTTAAGTGATCAGTCATCTATCACCAAATAATGATATCGTCCGTCAATGGTCTGATGGATCCCGCCTCACGGTTTACTTTTAACGATGAATTATTTCATTAATTAATGCTGAGATATGATTGCTCAGTATTTTACAACACTTTGTCTAAAATGAGAGTAATTTTATTAATGTTCTTTGGGGCTTTCCCTTTCTCATTGCGATTTCATGTTATGCAGAATTTCATTGTCTTAATTTTCTCTTCATATCGTGACTTATTCAGAAATTTTTTTATTGAATTATCTCGGCCCTTATAGGGAGAAAGAGAAACGCTTTATTCAAATGGCCCCCAATGTGGGATGTGAAAATTACAACTTCATTGTAAGTGATTACATACTTTCTTTTTTTGCATTATATGACCATGGATGAAAGCAAGAGATAATAATCAGAAACATACTCTTAAATGAATTATAAAATGACAAAAAATTAAAGGAATTTGCTACCAAATTTAATGTCAAAGGAAGCATCATTGTATGTCTGCATTTTGGGTTGTTACGATTTTTCAAACAGTGCTTTAAGCAGTACATGATGCAATTAGATAGATATCTCACAATATTTATTTGTAAATGTGCACTATATATGAAAACACACACGACACTGATGTAATATTCAACAATATTTATTATTTCTTTCACAAAAAGGTTTTTGCCTTTATCATGTATAAATATGTGGTACAGCGAAATTTTTGTAGGATGAAAGATTATAACCCAGTGTATCTATAGAGTATTTACGTTTCCAAAGACGGAAATGTTAATCTTAGATTTAGGAATAAAAAGAGAGGAATTATTACTATGAAAATAAGGTGCATGATTAACTAAGATGAAATATGTGACACATTATCTAATGAACAATAAACAAACTACAACAATTGTTCTTAGAAGTTTGGTGACACTTTCCCCTGGACTAGAAGGAAGGCAGTAAAGCAAGAACTTTCAAAAATGTTGATTTGGAGTATAACTGAGATGTCATTATCCCTCTATAGTAGCTCGACACTAGCAGAGGCCACGACAAACGAGGGATTTTTTGAAACTACTTGTGTATTTACCATTTTGTACATAAATTTTTGTGCATTTAATTATGCATGTTTGTATGAAATGAGCAGTTGATCCATGGCATCACACAGTATAGACATTGTCTACAAACTGGAGTTTTATATGCCAATATGAAACAAACAAACCTCAATGTCTATTATAACAGACTGAACTTGCTCATATATGTCAGTTTTCTAAGCTAAGGTTACGTTGCATATAAGTAAGAAGAACACTGTCTTAAATATTGGGTTTATATACATGTGTGCAAGCTACATATAGGTCCTATTCTACACGAGACAAGTTACTAAGAAAGAGACAAACTGTTTGCTTCAATTAAATTGATGTACGTAAATATTCTTGTACATAACCAATGAAAATGGATGTTGTTTTAGAATTTAGAGAATATATCTTTGCCAAGTAATTTTTTTTTAGGCAAGTGGCGAGCACTTGTGGATAATAAAATTGTATATCAGAAAAGTGATTTGTTAATTCACAAGCAATAGATGCTCCATGTAATAAGCTACACGACTTGTGAGATGTAATGCAAAAATTGGTGATGCACAGAAAATGCATAAAATATAACAGAAAGTAAATATGTAGTATACAACACTTGCGCAGCAAGAAAACTTTAATGTATAACTATCTATGGAATATATTGTATTTTATTATCTCAATATTATTAGCCAATATTTTTACCCTATTAATTAAGCATCTTTTTATTTCTTCACGTGTAGATAGTATGAAGTCGTGGTACTAGCTGTAAAGTGGGCCGCAGATTGTTTATAGCAATGTTTGATGCGTTCCTTGGTCAGGCAAATTTCTCTTTTTGCTTATTTGGATACACGATGCATTCGTGTTCGGTTGACTTCCTTCCTATTCTCTCTGCACGCGAGTGTAGAACAATGGAGTCTTCTATGGGGAAATACAAAAAAATTATATATATGTAAGCATCATGCCATTGAGCTGAATAATTAGAAACACGGTGAAATAACTCAGTAATGAAAAGTTTCATATGTGAACTGAACTTTAAAAGCATAACCTGTATAGTTAATCTTTTGTATTAAAAAAATTCATCATTGGGGACATAAACACAGACTGTAATCATTCATATGTATGGATGCATAAGAATGAACAGAGGTGTGAACTGTGTGCTCCTGTGTAAAGTGCACGGTTAATTCAAGACACGAACGAGTGACTCCGTAGGGCTAACGTGAGTAAAAAAATGTGAGCATTTGAAGACACACAGTAAATAATAAGTCGATACTTATCTCTGCTGGAACTGGACATGGATAGTAATCGTTTGATGTAACGATGAATACCTTTGATCCGAATGAATCCAGCTGGTGATGTCATTCACACACACTTATAAACGCACGTGATGGATGTCCTCCTGCCGCAACGACTTGGCCGTTTGCCATACTGGTATTCCGCAATACTGCTTGCAGCAGCCATCCTAATTGTCACGTGTTATACTGCTTGGATAATGTGTAAATCTTTCAAAATGTGCAAGGGATTACTCTTGATGTTCGCTACTGATAACTCTTCACGAAATTCACTATCAAAAAACCTTATAATGAATCTTAATATGGATTATTATGTGATTGCTTGAAGTGTGATGTATTTACCCCATAATTTCAAGCATTCAAGGAGGCAACAAAATGAGCCACACCATTAGAAATATATGCTTTATACAAACTGAATTTATTTAGAAATGCTTACCTTCCTCGACTCCAGTATAATGTATACGAAATTATACGTATTTTTCTACTGTTTCAGAGGTCGTATCGGACAGATTGAGGGCGGATTGTTCAGTGGTGCAACGACCGCACACTCAGTGTGTCATTTCCTCATTTACTCTTTGTTACAGCGTGACAATTATTGAATTATATGAAAAAAAGTAAATTAGTTACAAACTACGACGTGTACACACTTTACTCAACACGCAACCGTTACTACCGATCTACGACGTGTACACACTTTATTCAACACTCAACCGTTACTACCGATATTCGGATTTAGGTAATGACTTCAATATGCTTGCCATCACTAGCGATGCTGTGGCGCAGATGAATATTGAAATTCTGTATGACCCACTGAAGTGTCGGAATATCGATGTTGTCGATGATCTCCTGAATGGCTGTTTCCACCTCAGCAATGGTTTTGGGGTTATTGCTGTACACTTGTTTTTTGATATAGCTCCACAAAAAGGAGTCACATGTACTCATATCCGGAGAATATGGCGATCAATCGAGGCCCACGCCAGTGACCTCTGGGTACGGTCCACAAAGCGCTCATCCAGGATATCATTCTCCTGCTTCGATCGGGTCGAGCTTCGTCTTGCATGAACCACATCTTGTCGAAACCAGAGTCACTTTGGATAATGGGGATGAGATCATCTTCCAAAATCTTCACGTACTGTTCGGTAGTCACCGTGCAATCAAGGAATATCGCACCGATTGTTACCGTGATTGGACATTGCACATCCGTTGAGAGTGAAGAGACTTCTTGATCGCGAGATGCGCATTCTTAAGTCACACAAATTCGCCAGTTTTGCTTATTGACGAACCCATCCAAAGAAGAGGGACCTTCGTCACTAAACCTAACCATACAGCGTATACTAATTCCCATCATGCTCCGCCGCCAACCGAGCATTTGAACGTCCTATCGCAAACCGTTCAGAAGTTATGACGATTTTATTTCATACAGTTCAATAGTTGTCACCCTGTACGTAGTAGAACTACCCTAAGATTTATTTGCCGATCGCTTCCTCATTCTCGCGTACAGTTTTACGCAAGAATTTTGTTAAACTGGTCGCTCACCTATCACCGAATAATGACATCGTCGTTCCCGTCAATGGTCTGATGTGTCCAGCCTCACAGTTTACTTTCGATGACGAATTATTTAAAAAATGAAAGCTAACGCGTGAGTACTCGTTATTTTGCAGCATTGTGTGTAGAAAGAGACTAACCATCATTGTGTTTCTCTTGCTCGCTGCGATACTCAAGTTATGCAGAATTTAATTATATTCATATTGCGTGATTTTTTTCTTTTTTTTTTCTTTTTGTCATCAGTCTTGTTATTGGTTTGATGTGGCCCGGCACGAATTTCCCTCTTGTGTCAACCCTTCTAACTCATAGTAACGCTTGCAGCTTATGTTCTCAATAATTTTTTCGATGATGTATCCCAGTCTCTGTCTTCCTGTCCAGTTCTTACCTTTCTCCAGTACCATGGACGTTGTTCGCTGACGTCTTGACGGACGTCCTGTCATCCCGTCCCTTCTTCTTGTCAGTGTCTTCCATATATCCTTTCCTTAATGATTTTGCAGAGAACCACCTCATTCCTTACCTTATCAGTTCACCTAATTTTCAGTATTCTACTGTTGCACCTCATCTCAAATGCTTCGATTCTCTTCTGTTCTGGTTTTTCTACACTCCATGTTTCATTATCATACAATCCTTTGCTCCATACGTACGTTCTCATAAATTTCTTTCTCAGATTAACGCCTATGTTTGATACTAGTAGACTTTTCTTGGCCAGGAATACCCTTCTTTCCAATGAATACATTGACTACAACCCTGTCCTACACCCTTTTTAATCCGAGCACCTCGTTCTTCGTCTTCCGTTCTTATCTACATCTACATCTACATCTACATCTACATGGATACTCTGCAAATCACATTTAAGTGCCTGGCAGAGGGTTCATCGAACCACCTTCACAATTCTCTATTATTCCAATCTCGTATAGCGCGTGGAAAGAACGAACATCTATATTTTTCCGTACCAGCTCTGATTTTCCGTATTTTATCGTGGTATCGTTCCGCCCTATGTAGGTCGGTGTCAACAAAATATTTTCGCATTCGGAGGAGAAAGTTGGTGATCGGAATTTCGTGAGAAGATTCCGATGCAATGAAAAACGCCTTTCATTTAATGATTTCCAGCCCAAATCCTGTATCATTTCTGTGACAATCTCTCCCATATTTCGTGATAATACAAAACGTGCTGCCTTTCTTTGAACTTTTTCGATGTACTCCGTCAGTCCTACCTGGTAAGGATCCCACACCGCGCAGCGGTATTCTAAAAGAGGACGGACAAGCGTAGTGTAGGCAGTTTCCTTAGTAGGTCTGTTACATTTTCTAAGTGCCCTGCCAACAAAACGCAGCCTTTGGTTAGCCTTCCCCACAAGATTTTCTATGTGTTCTTTCCAATTTAAGTTGTTCGTAATTGTAGTACCTAGGTATTTTGCTGAATTTACGGATTTTAGATTAGACTGATTTATCGTGTAACCGAAGTTTAGAGTTCCTTTTAGCACTCACGTGGATGACCTCACACTTTTCGTTATTTAGTGCCAACTACCACTTTTCGCACCATTCAGATATTGTTTCTAAATCTTTTTGCGTTTTGTTTTGATCTTCTGATGACTTTATTAGTCGCTAAATGACAGCGTCATCTGCAAACAACCGAAGACGGCTGCTCAGAATGTCTCCCAAATCGTTTATACAGATAAGGAACAGCAAAGGGCCTATTACACTACCTTGGAGAACGCCTGAAATCACTTCTGTTTTGCTCGATGACTTTCCGTCAATTACTACGAACTTTGACATCTCTGACAGGATATCGCAAAACCAGTCGCATAACTGAGACGATAATCCTTAACCACGCAATTTTACTACGAGCCGCTTATGTGGTACAATGCCAAAGCCTTCCGGAAATCCAGGAATACGGAATCAATCTGAAATCCCTTGTCAATAGCACTCAGAATTTCATGTGAATAAAGAGCTAATTATGTTTCACAGGAACGATGTTTTCTAAACCCATGCTGACTGTGTGTAAATAGACCGTTTACTTCGAGGTAATTCATAATGTTCGAACACAATATATGTTCTAAAATCCTGCTGCATATCGACGTTAACGACTGGGCCTGTAATTTAGTGGATTACTCCTACTACCTTTCTTGAATATTGGGGTGACCTGTGCAACTTTCCAGTCTTTGGGTACGGATCTTCCGTCGAGTAAACGGTTGTATATGATTGTTACGTATGGAGCTAATGCATCAGCATACTCCGAAAGGAACCTAATTGGTATACAGTCTGAACCAGAAGACTTGCTTTTATTAAGTGATTTGAGTTGCCTCACTATTCCGAAGATATGTACTTCTACGTTACTTATGTTGGCAGCTTTTCTCGATTCGAATTCTGGAATATTTACTTCATCTTCTTTTGTGAAGGCATTTCGGAAGGCTGTGTTTAGTACACTACTGGCCATTAAAATTGCTCCACCACGAAGATGACGTGCTACGGACGCTAAATTTAACCGACAGGAAGAAGATGCTGTGATATGCAAATGATTAGCTTTTCAGAGCATTCACACAAGGTTGGCGCCGCTGGAGACACCTGCAACGTGCTGACATGAGGAAAGTTTCCAACCGATTTCTCATACACAAATAGTAGTTCACCGGCCTTGCCTGGTGAAACGTTGTTGTGATTCCTCGTGTAAGGAGGAGGCGTTGGTCGAGATACAATGACTGTTAGCAGAATATGGAATCGGTGGGTTCAGGAGGGTAATACGGAATGCCGTGCTGGATCCCAACGGCCTAGTGTCACTAGCAGTCGAGATGACAGGCCTCTTATCCGCATGGCTGTAACAGATCGTGCAGCCACGTCTCGATCCCTGAGTCAACAGGTGGGGACGTTTGCAAGACAACAACTATCTGCACGAACAGTTCGACAACGTTTGCAGCAGCATGGACTTTCAGCTCGGAGACCATGGCTGCGGTTACCCTTGACGCTGCATCACAGACAGGAGCGCCTGCGATGGTGTACTCAACGACGAACCTGGGTGTACGAAAGGCAAAACGACAGTTTTTCGGATGAATCCAGGTTCTGTTTACAGCGTCATGATGGTCGCATCCGTGTTTGGTGACCTCGTGGTGAACGCACATTGGAAGCGTGTATTCGCCATCACCATACTGGCGTATCACCCGGCGTGATGGTATGTGGTGCCATTGGTTATACGTCTCGATCACCTCTTGTTAGCACTGACGGCACTTTGAACAGTGGACGTTACATTTCAGATGTGTTACGACCCGTGGCTCTACCCTTCATTCGATCCCTGCGAAACGCTACATTTCAGCAGGATAATGCACGAACGCATGGGGCTGGTCCTGTACGGGCCTTTCTGGATACAGAAAATGTTCGACTGCTGCCCTGGCCAGCACATTCTCCAGATCTCTCACCAACTGAAAACGTCTGGCCAACGGTGGCCAGCAACTGGCTCGTCACAATCTTGATGAACTGTGGTATCGTGTTGAAGCTGCATGGGCAGCTGTACCTGTACACGCCGTCCAAGCTCTGTTTGGCTCAATGCCCAGGCGTATCAAGGCCGTTATTACGGCCATAGGTGGTTGTTCTGGGTACTGATTTCTCAGGATCTATGCACCCAAATTGCGTGAAATTGTAATCATATGTCAGTTCTAGTATAATATATTTGTCCAATGAATACCCGTTTATGATCTGCATTTCTTCTTGGTGTAGCAATTTTAATGGCCAGTAGTGTAAATCTGCTTTGGCAGCACTCTCTTCGATAGTATCTAAATTGTTATCGCGCAGAGAAGGCATTGATTGTTTCTTGCCGCTAACATACTTCACATACGACCAGAATTCTTTGGATTTTCTGCCAGGTTTCGAGACAAAGTTTCATTGTGGAAACTGTTATAGGCGTCTCGCATTGAACTGCGTGCTAAATTTCGAGCTTCTGTAAGGGATCGCCAATCTTGGGGATTTTGCGTCTGTTTAAATTTGGCATGTTTGTTTCGTTGTTTCTGCAACAATGTTCTAACCTGTTTTGTGTACCAAGGACGATCAGCTCAGTCGTTCGTAAGTTTATTTGGTATAAACCTCTCAATTGCTGCCGATAGTAGTTCTTTGAATTTAAGCCACATCTGGTCTACACTTATATTATTAATTTGGAAGGAGTGGATATTGTCTCTCAGGAAGGCGTCAAGTGAATGTTCATGTGCTTTTTGAACAGGTATATTTTTCGCTTATTTTTCGAGGATTTTGGGATTACAATATTCAATCTCGCTACAACAACCCTGTGTTCACTAATCCCTTCTTGGTTATTGTTTTTTTTTCTTTGGTCATCATTGTGTGACTGGTTTGATCCGGCCCGCCAAGAATTCCTCTCCTGTGCTAACCTCTTCATCTCAGAGTAGGAGTTGCAACTTACGTCCTCAATTATTTGCTTGACGTATTCCAGTCTCTGTCTTCCTCTACAGTTTTTGCCCTCGACAACTCCCTCTAGTATCATGGAAGTCATTCCTCATGTCTTAACAGATGTCCTATCATCCTGTCTCTCCTCCTTATCAGTGTTTTCCACATATTCCTTTCCTCACCGATTCTGCGTAGAACCTGGGTGGAATTATCAGCCCACCTAATTTTCAACATTCGTCTGTAGCTCCACATCTCAAATGCTTCAATTCTCTTCTGTTCCGGTTTTCCCACAGCCCATGTTTCACCACCATACAATGCTGTACTCAAGACGTACATGCTCAGAAATTTCTCTCTCAAGTTAAAGCCGATATTTGATATTAGAAAACTTCTCTTGGCCAGGAATTCCTTTTTTGCTATAGCTAGTATGCTATTGATGTCCTACTTGCTCCGTCCGTCATTGGTTATTTTACTGCCTAGGTTGCAGAAATCCTTAACTTCATCTACTTCGTGACCATCAATCCGGATGTTCTCATTCTCTGTTCTCATTTCTACTATTTCTCATTACCTTCGTCTTTCTTAGATTTACTCTCAAACCATACTGTGTACTCATTAGACTGTTCATTCCGTTCAGCAGATCATTTAATTCTTCTTCACTTTCACTCAGGATAGCAATGTCATCAGCGAATCGTATCATTGATATCGTTGCAACTTGAATTTTAATTCCACTCCTGAACCTTTCTTTTATTTCCATCATTGCTTCCTCGATGTACAGATTGAACAGTAAGGGCGAAAGGCTACATCTTTGTCTTACACCTTTTTTAAGACGAGCAATTCTTTCTTGATCGTCCACTCTTATTATTCTCTCTTGGCTGTTGTACATATTGTATAAGACCCGTGTCTCCCTTTAGCTTATCCCTACTTTTTTCAGAATTTCGAACATCTTGCACCATTTTACATTATCGAACCCTTTTTCCAGGTCGACAAATCCTATGAACGTGTCTTGATTTTTCTTTAGTCTTGCTTCCATTATTTACCGCAACGTCAGAATTGCCTCTCTCGTGCCTTTACTTTTCCTAAGGCCAAACTGATCATCATCTAGCGCATCCTCAATTTTCTTTTCCATTCTTCTGTATATAATTCTTGTAAGCAACTTGGATGCATGAGCTGTTAAGTGCGATAATTCTTGCACTTGTCAGCTCTTTCCGTCTTCGGAATTGTTTGGATGATGTTTTCCTGAAAGTCAGATGATATGTCGCCAGACTCATACATTCTACACATCAACCTGAATAGTCGTTTTGTTGCCACTTTCCCCAATGATTGTAGAAAATTTCACTCATAACGTTACCACCCTTGCCTTTAATGCCACCGAAGGTTGTTTTGACTTTCCTGTATGCAGGGTCTGTCCTTCCGACAATCATTTCTTTTACGATGTCTTCACATTTTTCCTGCAGACATTTCGTCTTAGCTTCCCGGGACTTCCTATTTGTTTCATTCCTCAGCGACTTGTATTTCTCTATTCCTAAGTTTCCCGGAACATTTTTTTACTTGCTCTTTTCATCAATCAACTGAAGTCTTCTTCTGTTCCCGATGGTTTCTTCGCAGTTACTTTCTTTGTGCGTATGTTACCTTCCCAACTTATGTGATGGCTCTTTTCAGAGACGTCCATTCCTAGTCAACTGTACTGCCTAATGAGCTCTTCCTTATTGCTGTATCTATAGCCTTAGAGAACTTCAAGCGTATCTCGTCATTCCTTAGTACTTCCGTATCCCACTTCTTTGCTCATTGATTCTTCCTCACTAATGTCTTAAACGTCGGCCTACTCTTCATCACTACTGTATTGTGATCTGAGTCTGTAACTGCTCCTGGGCACGCCTTACAATCCAGTATCTGATTTCGGAATCTCTGTATGACCATGATGTAATCTAAATTAAATCTTCCCATATCACCCGGCCTTTTCAAAGTGTACCACCTCCTCTTGTGATTCTTGAGCAGAGTATTCGCTATTACTAGCTGAAACTTGTTACAGTACTCATTTAGTCTTTCTCCTCTCTCATTCCTTGCCCTAAGCCCATATTCTCCTGTAACCTCTTCTTCTACTCCTTCTCCTATAACTGCATTCCAGTCCCCCACGACTATTAAATTTTCATCCCCCTTTATATAGTGTGTTACCCTTTCAATATCGTCATACACTTTCTCTATCTCTTCATCTTCAGCTTGCGGCGTCGGCATGTATACCTGAACTATCATTGTCGGTGTTAGTTAGCTGTAGATTCTGATAGGAACAACTCTGTCACTGATCTGTTCACAATAACTCACTCTCTGCCCTACCTTCCTATTCATAAAGAATCCTAGTCCTGTTGTGCCATTTTCTGCTGCTGCTGACATTACCCTATACTCACCTAACCAGAAATTCTTCTCTTCTTTCCACTTCACTTCACTGACCTCTAATATATCTAGATTGAGCTTTTGCATTTCCCTTAGTTATTGCATATATTGTATATTGAGAGTCTTTCCATATAGCTTCCATCCTTTTTTCTTAGAATTTCGAAAATCTTTGAATCTCGTAAGTATTTTCCAGGTCGACAAATCCTATGAGCGTGCCTTGATTTTCTTCCGTATTGCTTCCATTATCAGTGACAACTTCAGAACTGCCATTCTGGCACCTTTACTGTTGTATCTTGCCAAGTTGTCAAAGATGAGGTGTCTAGGAACTCTGCTTCTGGGATCGCTAGACAACAATTAAAGCAAATCGTATTAATGAGTGTTTATTAAACTAAGAGGAACTTTGAGAAATGCATAGATGTGTCGCAAGCAAAGGGCGACATGCAATATAATCAATGTCTTTCAGTATAGTGATTCCAATACAAGTGACATATTACAGTGGATGAATGCTTCTATCCAGGTCGCAGGTCTTGACGCTTCTGTAGAACTGATTGCGGCCAGTCGGCGCGGCGCTATGTTCTGTTCCCATAGAGCGCGCTGCTGTTGCGTTGTCGTCCTGGAGTGGGGTAGGTCAGCGTGCAATTGGCTGACGTCCTCTTCACAACCGTCTTTGCTGTCCCGTTTCGCCGGCCGGTGTGGCCGAGAGGTTCTAGGCACTTCAGTCTGGAACCGCGCGACCGCTACGGTCACAGGTTCGAATCCTGCCTTGGGCATGCATGTGTGTGATGTCCTTTGGTTAGTTAGGTTTAAGTAGTTCTAAGTTCTAGGGGACTGATGACCTCAGATGTTAAGTCACACAGCGCTCAGAGCCATTTTTTTTCTCTCGTTTCGGACTGGCGTTCCGGCATTTGACTTTAAGGCGTAACATTTACTTATCCTGAAGCCAAACTGATCACTATTTTCTTTTCCTTTCTTCTGTATACTATACTTGTCAGCAACTTGGTTACATGACCTGTTGAGCTGATGATGCGATAATTCTCACACTTGTTATCTCTTGCTATCTTCGGAGTTATGTTCATGATGTTTTCCGAAAGTCTGGTTGTATATCACCAGTCTCATTGATTCTACACAACAACGTTAAAAGTCGTTTGGTTGCCACTTCCACGAATGTTTTCAGAAATTCCAGTGGAATGCTATCTGCCGCTTCTGCGTTATTTCAGATTAAGTCTTGCAAAACTCTTTTCATTTCCGTTTATAATACTGAATCTCCTATCTCTTCCATCTCAACTCCTGCTTCTTCTTCTGCCACGTTATCAGCAAATCCTCCATCTCATAGATGCCTTCAATGTCCTTTTCCCACGTATCCTCTCTCTCGTCTGCATTTAACAATGGAATTACACTCTTAATTTTTCTCTCTTGTTTTTAATTTCATCAAAGTTTGCTTTGACTTATCCGTATGCTGTGTAAATCCTACCGACAGTTATTCTTTTTCAGTTTCTTCACATTTTTTATGCAGCCATTTCGCCAGAGCTTCCCTGCGCTTCCTTTTTGTTTCATTCCTAAGCAGCGTTTATTTCTGTATTCTTGAATTGCCCTTAACATTTTCGCACATGCTTCTTTCTTCGATCAACATACGTATTTCTTCTGTTACCGATGGCTTCATCGCAGTTACTTTCCTTGTATCCATGTTTTTCTCTCCCACTCCTGTGGTTGCCCTTTACAGAGATTTCCATTTTCCTTCACTGAACTTCCTACTGAGCTACTCAATAACGCAGTATCTGCAGCCTCAGAGAACTTGAAGCGCTTGTCTTAATTCCTTAGTACTTTTGTATACCACTTCTTTGCAAAATGATTCTTCCTAATTAGTCTCTTAAAGTTCAGTGTATTCATTATTACTACATTGTGATTAGAGTCTGTATCTGCTCCTGGACATGTCTTACAACCCAGTATCTGATTTCGCAATCTTTACCTGACCATGATGTAATCCAGCTGGAAACTTTCTGTATCTCGGGGCCTATTCCAAGTTAACCTCCTCCTCTAGCGATTCTTGAACTGTGTATTCGCTGTTACTGACTGAAATTTATTGTAGAATTCAACTGGTCTTCCTTCTCTCTCAGTCGTACAAACAACCACATATTCTCTTGTAACCCTTTCTTCTTCTTCTTCTTCTTCAACTCCTTTCCCTGCAACCGCATTTCAATCCACAATGACTACATATTATATTTTCGTCTCGCTTTATGTACTGAATTACCCGTCCAACATCCTCATACACATTCCCTCTCTATTCATGTTCTCTTTGCGACGTCGTTGTGTATACCTGAACTACTGTTTTTGGCGTTGCTTTGCTGTCGATTCTGATGAGAACATCCCAATCACTGAAACGTTAATAGTAACTCATTCTCTGCCTTACCTTCGTATATATAACAAGTCCTACTCCTGTTATACCATTTTCTGCTGATGCTGATATTACCTTACAATCGTCTGACCATACATCCTTGTCTTCCTACCATTTCGCTTTACTGATCCCCCTCTATACCTAGACTGAGCCTTAGTAATTCGCTGTTCGGATTTTCTAGCTTTCCTACCACCTTCATACTTTTTAAATTCCACGCCCTGACTCTTAGAACGTAACCCTTTCATTGGATGTGCAATCTCTCCCTTGGCAGTCCCCTCACCGAGATCTGAATGCGGGAGTAATCCGGAATTCTTTGCCAATGGAGAGGCTCTTGAGACTTTTTCAATTAGAGACCAAATGTCCTGTGAAGATACATTATTTATCTTATAAATCAAGACGGCGGCTTTAAACTGGACAAGGCTTAGGACCCCGGTGATCTCCTTAATTTCTTCTGAGAGAAAATTTTTTATTCATAACGGCACGTCACGCGACATCTGACGTTTGTTTTTAACGAAGCGAGCGCGCATTGCGACAGAGGGCAGACATATAGTTTCACCCATACACATGCGCTGCGTGCCACAAATGGAACAGTATTTGCAGAGGGCGCTGAATTTGATAAAAGACGCTCCTGTGACGGTCACCAACTTGCATGCGCTTCTGTTCCAGTTTTTGATATAAACCCAATACCGTGAACCAGCAGCCTCCATTGGCGGACACTCACCTAAAGAAGGCCGGGAGATTGCAGCCAAAATATTGTGGCAAGAAGTCAACATGATCCGGTTGCAATTCCGATACCTCATAGGCTATTCAAGAATCACACAGTATGTTTCTTTAACGCAATGGTATCCATAACCCTCTGGATCCTAATGCCGATGACCATTGATTATTCTTCCACCTTTCAATAGGAGTTTTCCAACCTAAGGGCAAGAGAGTGCCCCCGACCTCTGTCCGCTCCTCCACCCATTTCGACAACGCCTTTTTCAGTACGAGTGTGACTCCTTATGCCGAAAGTCTTCGTTTCGGCCTCCATTGCTGGTGATTGTTATTCACAATCTATACAGTGTCGAATTTCGAGACCGGAGCCCAAGACGTTTTGATTGCTAGTCAAAGACGTTACCCCGAGCCCACGTGTGACTTCTTAATAAAAATTTTATTGGAATATCCAAGCCGTTAGAGAGAGAAAAAGGAACACTTCAATAGGCACTCAGTCAGTGTACCGAGTTAATACTCTTACCGTCGATAAAACTACATTCCATAAGAAAGCAGAGCATCCTAAAAGTACAGATACATTAGAAACGGAGAAACTTTTATTTAACTTGTTTTATTTATTTTATTTTATTTGTTTTTTCATCAAGGCCTATCATATCCTATCAGGAAATGAGTTACCGGGATATCTTAAGCCCTACTGCAAAACCATGATATTTGAAACCAGTGCTGAAAGAATTCGTTGATCAAAAACTAACAGATAGAGTGACGTAGGAGAGCACTAGTCCGTGGGGAGCAATCGTAACGATGGTGCCACAGAAGTTACCATATGGTACCAAGTGATATACATTGCGCTTTTAGATTAGATTCGATTAGATTAGATTAATACTTGTTCCATAGATCATGAATACGACACTTCGTAATGATGTGGACCATGTCATGTTAATGAAAGGTGTCTGTACAAGATATTACAATACACAAAATATTATTTGACACTCAATATTTTTAATTTTTTTTGTGGGTGTTGGGGAAATTACCCACTTACTGTGTCCAAAAATTCATCTAATGAGCAGAAGGAGTTGCCATTAAGAAATTCTTTTAATTTCCTTTTAAATGCTATATGGCTATCTGTCAGACTTTTGATGCTATTAGGTAAGTGACCAAAGACTTTTGTGGCAGCATAATTTACCCCCTTCTGAGCCAAAGTTAGATTTAACCTTGAGTAGTGAAGATCATCCTTTCTCCTAGAGTTGTAGCCATGTACACTGCTATTACTTTTGAATTAGTTTGGATTGTTAACAACAAATTTCATAAGTGAATATACATATTGTGAGGCTACAGTGAAGATCTCTAGCTCTTTAAATAAGTGTCTGCAGGATGATCTTGGATGAGCTCCAGCAATTATTCTGATTACACGCTTTTGTGCAATGAATACTCTTTTACTCAGTGATGAGTTACCCAAGAATATGAAGCCATACGAAAGCAGAAAATGAAAATAGGAGTGGTAAGCTAATTTACTCAGATGTATATCTCCAAAATTTGCAATGACCCTAATAGCATAAGTAGCTGAACCTAAACGTTTCAGCAAATCCTCAGTGTGTTTTTTCCAGTTCAACCCCGCATCAATGCATACACCTGGAAATTTTGAATATTCTACCTTAGCTACCGATTTCTGATCGAAGTCTATATTTATTAATGGCGTCATTCCATTTACTGTGTGGAACTGTATATACTGTGTTTTGTCAAAGTTTAATGGGAGCCCATTTGCAGAGAACCACTTAATGATTTTCTGAAAAACATCGTTTACAATTTCACTAGTTAATTCTTGTCTGTTGGGTGTGATAGCTACACTTGTATCATCGACAAAAAGCACCAGCTTTGCATCTTCGTGAATATAGAATGGCAAGTCATTAATATATATTAAGAACAGTAGAGGACCAAAGACCGAACCTTGTGACACCCCATTCTTGATTGATCCCCAGTTCGAGAAATCACCAGTTTTTTGCATATTATGTGAACTGTTTATTTCAACTTTCTGCACTCTTCCAGTTAGGTATGATTTAATCCAGTTGAGCACTTTCCCATTCATACCACAGTACTTGAGCTTATATAGAAGTATTCCATGATTTACCCAATCAAAAGCCTTTGATATATCACAAAAAATCCCAATGGGTGACTTCCGGTTACTCAGAGCATTTAATATTTCATTAGTGAAAGTATATATAGCATTTTCCGTTGAAAAACCCTCCTGGAAACGAAACTGACATTTTGTTAAAACTTTATTTTTACAAAGGTGTGAAGCTACTCTACAATACATTAGTTTTTCAAGAATTTTGGATAAGGCAGTCAGAAGAGAGATTGGGTGGTAGTTGTTGACATCAGACGTATCCCCTTTTTTACTCAGTGGTTTAACAATGGCACACTTCCGTCTATCTGGGAAAATACCCTGCTTCAGAGAGCTAGTACATATGTGGCTAAGAATCCCACTTATTTCTTTGGAACAAGCTTTTATTATCCTGCTGGAAATGCCATCAATTCCATGTGAGCTATAACTCTTGAGACAGTTTATTGTCTTCCTAATTTCAGAAGGAGAGGTGGGTGGAATTTAAATTGTATCAAATGGTGTGGGTAAAGCCTCTTCCATTAACTGTCTTGCTTCTTCTAATGAACATTTAGACCCTATTTTCTCTTCAACATTTAAAATATGATTATTCAAAATGTTTTCGACTTCCGGCTTGTTGTTTATCAAGTTTCCATTCGCTTTGATGGTGATGCCGTCATCCTGTACTCTTGGTTGCCCTGTCTCCCTTGTAATAATATTCCAAATTGTTTTGATTTTGTTATCAGAGGTATTAATCTCAGACATGATGCACATGCTTCTGGACTTTTTAATAACCTTTCTTAATGTAGCACAGTAGTTTTTATAATATTTGGCTGTTTCTGGGTCATTACTCTTTCTTGTTGTTAGATACAGTTCCCTTTTGTGGTCACAAGATATTTTTATTCCTTTAGTAACCGAAGGTTTTTAGCATGGTTTCTTATAATTAGATTTAACTACTTTCTTGGGGAAACAGTTTTCAAATTCGCTTTGAAGTGTATCATGAATTAAGTTATATTTTAAATTAGCATTGGGTTCCTTGTACACCTCATTGCAGTCTAACTGCTGAAGATTTTCCCTGAAATTTCTAATTATTGAGTCATTAATTGAATGCACAACTTTGGAGTGTTGTTTTGAATTACTGAATATAGATATGTCATATACTGTAACTACCTGAGCATTATGATCAGAAAGCCCATTCACAACAGGATAAGAATTTGTTTTTAAACTTATCGTGGTCTATAAAAGTGTTGTCTATCAATGTGCTGCTGTCCTTTACTACCCGAGTAGGAAATTTAATGACAGATGACAAATTGAATGAACTGAGCAAGACTTCCAGGTCATTGTTCCTATTACACTCTTTCAGTGAATCAACATTGAAATCCCCACAAATAATAATGTGCTTTCCCCTGTCTGACAGATAGCACAACAAGGCATCCAAGTTTTCCAGGAATAAATGAAAGTTTCCTGAAGGGGAGCTATATACTGTTACACTTATAAAAGTGCCCTCCTTCAGTTTAAGTTGACAGGCACATGCTTCTATATGTTGCTCTAGACAAAACTTTTTTGTATCTAAGCTTTCTACACAGTGATAGCTTTTGACATATATGGCAACTCCTCCTCCCACCTTATTCTCTCTACTCATATGTGCAGGTAGTTTATAACCACTGATATTTACCTTTTCCAGATCAGACACAATGTGATGCTCAGACAGGCATAGTATACACTACTGGAAATTGAAATAAGAACACCGTGAATTCATTGTCCCAGGAAGGGGAAACTTTATTGACACATTCCTGGGGTCAGATACATCACATGATCACACTGACAGAACCACAGGCACATAGACACAGGCAACAGAGCATGCGCAATGTCGGCACTAGTACAGTGTATATCCACCTTTCGCAGCAATGCAGGCTGCTATTCTCCCATGGAGATGATCGTAGAGATGCTGGATGTAGTCCTGTGGAACGGCTTGCCATGCCATTTCCACCTGGCGCCTCAGTTGGACCAGCGTTCGTGCTGGACGTGCAGACCGCGTGAGACGACGCTTCATCCAGTCCCAAACATGCTCAATGGGGGACAGATCCGGAGATCTTGCTAGCCAGGGTAGTTGACTTACACCTTCTAGAGCACGTTGGGTGGCACGGGATACATGCGGACGTGCATTGTCCTGTTGGAACAGCAAGTTCCCTTGCCGGTCTAGGAATGGTAGAACGATGGGTTCGATGACGGTTCGGATGTACTGTGCACTATTCAGTGTCCCCTCGACGATCACCAGTGGTGTACGGCCAGTGTAGGAGATCGCTCCCCACACCATGACGCCGGGTGTTGGCCCTGTGTGCCTCGGTCGTATGCAGTCCTGATTGTGGCGCTCACCTGCACGGCGCCAAACACGCATACGACCATCATTGGCACCAAGGCAGAAGCGACTCTCATCGCTGAAGACGACACGTCTCCATTCGTCCCTCCATTCACGCCTGTCGCGACACCACTGGAGGCGGGCTGCACGATGTTGGGGCGTGAGCGGAAGACGGCCTAACGGTGTGCGGGACCGTAGCCCAGCTTCATGGAGACGGTTGCGAATGGTCCTCGCCGATACCCCAGGAGCAACAGTGTCCCTAATTTGCTGGGAACTGGAGGTGCGGTCCCCCATGGCACTGCGTAGGATCCTACGGTCTTGACGTGCATCCGTGCGTCGCTGCGGTCCGGTCCCAGGTCGACGGGCACGTGCACCTTCCGCCGACCACTGGCGACAACATCGATGTACTGTGGAGACCTCACGCCCCACGTGTTGAGCAATTCGGCGGTACGTCCACCCGGCCTCCCGCATGCCCACTATACGCCCTCGCTCAAAGTCCGTCAACTGCACATACGGTTCACGTCCACGCTGTCGCGGCATGCTACCAGTGTTAAAGACTGCGATGGATCTCCTTATGCCACGGCAAACTGGCTGACACTGACGGCGGCGGTGCACAAATGCTGCGCAGCTAGCGCCATTCGACGGCCAACACCGCGGTTCCTGGTGTGTCCGCTGTGCCGTGCGTGTGATCATTGCTTGTACAGCCCTCTTGCAGTGTCCGGAGCAAGTATGGTGGGTCTGACACACCGGTGTCAATGTGTTCTTTTTTCAATTTCCAGGAGTGTATCTATTACATTATCAGATTGAATGTCATCTAAACAAACCAGGAGCTCGTCTGCTTTATTCTTCAATCTCAGAATATTTTGGTGAAAAATGGTAACATTATTTTTTTACTTTACTTTTTTGAGAATCTACTTTTTTCTTTAATCCCCCAATATTTTAGTTAAATATGATAACATTATTATTTACTTTCCCGTTGTGAGATTTTTGTGAGTTTTGGACCTCTTTAGCACCTGCCTGCCTGAACTTCTCATTGGACACTGATATTAGTCTAAAGAAGAGGTACATCCATTAGTAATAGTGTCGCCCCTTATGGATTTCGCTAACAACTCTGCCAGTTTACCCCTCCCTTTCCTATTGAGATGTAGGCCATGCCTTGTGAAATCCCCCCTATCAATAGCCTCAACAGAATCCAATCCAATGCCTGACAGAGTGGCCGCCCTACGCAACTGATCTAACTCCATATTTACCCTCCCGACAGAGCAGTTTAACTGGGGCTGATCATGCTGCACCAAAGTGGTAACTGATACCTAATCAACACTAAACATCACTAAAACTATTGACAACTTAGGGTGGTGCTAGTGCTTCTCTACCATGCATCTAAGGAGGGGGTAACTTCAGATAGAGGTATTCCCTAAAGACCATCCAAAAGCCAAATTCTCCATCTCCTTGGGCCACTATTAATATCATAGGCTGCCTTCTGCATTGAAGAATGCTCCGTAAATATTTAAGTGTTTGCTAAATGGAGTACTGAGGGGTCTGAAACCTTGCCAGTGCATGGTATATCTATATGATATAATTGGTATCACCAAGAATGTGGTACACATATGTGAGGGGTTTTTGAAAGCTTACAAGCAACACATTTCACATTTGCACAAAAAAATGTCACTTTATTTTAGAAGAAGTATCGTTAGGACACACGATTAGCAGTGAAGGAGTTAAGACAGTCAGTGGTGGTAAAAGCAGTACAGGAATTTCAAATTCCGTATAATACTAAGGAGTTACAGTGTTTCTCAAGTTTAGTGAATTATTACATAAAATTTAGAAAAGCATTTGCAGATGTGGTGGGACCACTTATGTTACTATTGAAAAGGGTGTAGTTAAATAAAGTCTGGAAAAAACTGTGGAGTAACAGTTTTCACATGCAAAAGGTTTTGAGTTTGAATCTCCTCAGGTGCTTTGAAATTTTTCATTTTTAAATCTTTATAAAAATGGCTTTAATCATTATTTTTATTCTATTAGTTGATTTAAATGGAACACTTTTATTTCCGTTCCTTTGTCACATTGTGTTAATCACTGTATTTACTTCAACATTTGCTCTCATTTTTCTTCCTGTCATTTTTTCCCACTTGGAATCTTTGTTTATGTGATTTTAACTACTTCTTATATTAACTTCGATTTAATTTCTTCCATTTTATTATTTTATACTTTCTTCCATGTTGCATTCATTTTTTCTATTTCTCATTTTGCTTGAAGTTCGTTTCATATGTGATCCCTTCTGTCATTCAAATCTTCATCTGTGTTATACGTTTCATAATGCAATCAGAACTTATATTTTAAATTTGTATGACGGATAACTTCCATAAAAATGTACATCTTGTAACGAAAAATACATTTTTGGCACCATTGCACAGTCAGTATAAATAGACCATTTTGTCTCTTGTTTTCACCGATAGTTCAGCACTTCCAAATGTTTAAATATTATGATAGATAGATAAAAATAATTAAAGTCATATGCACGAAGATTCCAGGTAGGAAAAAGATGATAAGAAGAAAACCGAAAGCAAACAAAAAGTTAATATGATGAGTAAAATAATGTGATAAAGGAATGGAAATAAAAAAAATACATTTAAACCCATGAATTGAATAAAAATATCTTAAATTTGCAGAGCACAAAGCATTCACGAATTTTATACACCCAACCAATGCAACAATCCTTTTTTAGCCCTCTAAGGGATAATGCGGAATTCTAAAATTATTTTTTCCATCGGTAACTCCCAAACGATGGCCCATCACAGTGAATGGTTGCAGTGTGTGGAACCTGGGATCTTAATGAACCACACTGTATGCGTGTTTTCAAGGAGTCTTTCCCAACACTGTGGACCTCTCCTTTTTTCTTTTTTTCTTTTTGCTTTAGGGCGCAAAAAACAACTGGGGTCATACCATACGCACCTAAGTCAAAACTACAGAACAAAAACACAGGGAGGAGTTAAACGACTATACGTCAGTCCTAAAGGACAGAATAGGAGGCAGCTAAAAACAAGCACGTGGAAAAAGGGCTAAAAAACACCCTACAGAAATGGAGGTCCAGTACTAACATCTAAATGGCGTTCGCCATATTGCTTCGGTGGATAAAAAGTAAAACGCAGTCGACAGCCCGTGCATCATTCGCTAAAATGGCTGAAAAATCAAATGGCAAACCCAGTCCGGAACGTAAATGGTTCAAAAAGGGAATTCCAGCAGGAAGTGGTGGACAGTGTGAAGTATGGAATCATGTATATCCGATGTTCCTTGTACAGAAAGAATTTTAAAGCTAAAGCAGTAACTAACCATTCAGCTCTTAAGTAGTTTTTAGGACTCAAGGAAGTTTTTCAATCTCTAGAGGAGCATACGAAATTCTTAAATTATTTTCTTTTTTTTATTGGTTACTGGCAAACGATTGTCCACCAGGGTGAATGATTACCTAGAACCTTAACCTACATCACTATATAGATGGTTTCAACAAGTTTATCCCATGGTAGGGGACTTTTCTTTGTTAGTGTAATGTATGGAATCATGTACGGTATATCCGACGTCATTTGTATGGAAAAATGTTTAAAGTTAAAATAGCAACTAGCCACGCAGCTCTTAAGTGTTTTTTTGGGACTTAAGAACCTGCCAGTAAGCTGACCAGATGGGCATTAAGAGAAAACGAGTTCAAGTATGAAGTTGTACACAAGCCTGTAAGAGATATACAAATCCAGATGGTTCAAACAGAAATGTAACAGTGGCACACGCACTGGGTCATGGCCTTGCACAATGGCAAGTAACATAATTAAATGACAGGAAATGTTAACTGTAAGTGTTGCAGCTGAAATTTGCCGTGTGTGATGTGTTGCTGTGTAAGACAACAAGGTTGTGGCTATGGGTAGTAGTAACAGCACAGCTACAAGAAGCACTTCTGAAAGAAGCATGTCATCTGGTCTTGTTGGGACGGCGGTTGTAAAACAAAGGTCGGCCGGGGTGGCCGGGCGGTTCTAGGCGCTTCAGTCTGGAACCGCGCTGTTGCTACGGTCGCAGGTTCGAATCCTGCCTCAGGCATGGATGTGTGTTATGTCCTTAGTTAAGTTAGGTTTAAGTAGTTCTAAGTTCTAGGGGACTGATGACCTTAGAAGTTAAGTCCCATAGTACTCAGAGCCATTTGAAGAATAGGAGAGTAGCAGAATGCTGCTGCTGGAAGTCAAGGAAAGAATATGTGGATCAATATGTGAGAGGTTGTACACAATGTGCCTAACAGGTAGATATGCGCCATAAATTAGTGCCTTTGCACAGGTTACCAGAAGAAACAGAAGCTTTTAACATAATTTATTAGACATTATTGGACCATTTAAACAAACTAATGCCGGTAGTTGATTTGCATTGATTGTTACTGATATTTTCTCGATACATGGAAATGGTAGCAATTCCATGCAACAGACGTCAATGGTAAATCAAGAATGGTCAATGGCTAGATGTTCATATTTGGAGTGTCAGAAAGGTTATTTACATATCAAGGGACAAATTTAATGACTGATTTGTTAAAAAAGCTGTGGAATTTTCTAAACGTTAGAAAGTTAAGAACTAGTCCACTGAACCATTAGGTTTATGGTAGAAGAGAGCACTATCAGATGGAAGTTGAGTCACTATATGAACTCACGCCATATCGATTGGAAAATGTATCATTTCTTGTGGTTATGTACAATTCAAAGATCCATTCTGGATCTGGGCTGTCACCTTATGAGGTAGTTCATGAATCACATATGCTACTGTCATTTGACAAGATAAGACCAAAGATTGGGAAGGATAGGGAGTCTGTAAAGAGTTTTCCTAAACATTAAGGGAAATATGGAAGTGCATGCAGACAATAAACACTAGAGCCCTTCAACGCCAAGATCGATTACGAAATCGTGTGGGCAGATTACCACTGTATAAAGTTGGTCTATGGGCATTGTTGAGTCCTTACATCCTGGAAGATAATACCAAAAGGCTTGTAACTAGATGTCAAAGGCGATATCAGGTAATGGAAACAATATCACCTGTTAATATCAAGCTTCAGTTCCCGACTCTTACAATGATTGTTCTTGTTAGGAGCCAGAAGCCTTTTCATGGTGCTCCAGATGTGCTGACGCAAGCTCATCATCAGTTGATTTTAGGTGTATGGGTAATAAGGAGGAGGAGAAGTGTAAAAACCTTGTGTAACCACAAAAACCTTGCACGACTTATGCATGAGATTCCTTATGGATTAAGTACAAGGAAGTAGGAGAGAATAGTTTATGTTTTGTGTTATAGGTACACAGTTGAAAAGTTAAGTTGGATACTGTGTTATCTAGGATTTAATCTGGAATCATAAGTGATTAAGTTATCGATCAGTTGCGAGAATAGGGGGAATGAGTTGTGTCTCATGTTATATGTGGCGTTTAACTTCTGTCTTCATTTGTACGTAAGTTAGGTATTTTAGAGTTATGTTTTCTTTTGTGTATCTACAAGACTGCAGATGTTTCAAAGGGAGAGGGGGGGGGGGGATGTGATGGGAATTCCCTGTTCTCAGATTGCCGTGGCTCAAGCTATAGATGAGAGGAGTTTTGATGGTGCTCTATCTCTTCACTAACATTGGAGAGGGGGCACTCCGTGTGTAACAATAGAAAATGGACTATTTTTCACGAGACAGGGGGATTTAGTAACCGAATGGCGTCGATGGACACTGAAGTTGACCCTGAATGCCTGAGAAATGCCAAACGAGGTGCAATGATTGGAGGATGTATTTGTGGAATTACGGAGAGAGACAGAAGGGAAAGACATGTTGAAATAAATGAGAAGCGAGTAAGATAAGATGCACCAGTTGTATTAAGGATTGAAAGGCAGATGCAGTACACAGTGGAAATGGTACATTTCATGGTGGTGTGTGTGGTGGGAGGGAGAGGGGGAAGGGGAGAATTTTGTCCAAGTTAAGTGAAAAAAGATATTGCTAATCTCATAGGACGGTGATAGTCACTCGGTGATGTCACTTACCGAACACTAAAAGGGATAGGGTTACAATCTACCTTCATACAGGCACTGGCATACACAATATTCAACCGTATTTAGGTAGGACAAAAGGTCAGGATTGCCCTCGTGATATCATCGAGCCGTGATCCTAATTTCAGCAAATGGGTCCACACTGGATTAATGCTGTAAATAATACCCAGACACCTACAAGCAGGGTAGGCGCTTGGGAGCTTAAGGGCTAGAACTGCAAGCGAGTGGAATAATTATTAACGAGGCAGATAAGGCGCAACAGCGCTGACCTTTCATTTGTCAGCCTCTGTCACAGGGGATATAAAATTGACAATAGAGAAAATGCTTTCACAGGTTTAGCAATGTGGGGGGGAAACAGCAGCACATAGATTTTAACTCTATTTTGCCTAACCTTCATCTGCCTTAGACAGAGGACCGCTCATCAATGCGACCATCTGGTATATCAGATACTAATAGATTGGTTAACGGTTTAACGTGATATAGTTCAATGGGTGCAAGAAACTAAATGTAATTGTAAGAGAAATGTGCTGGAATGTTATGATTGCCATTTGGAGAAATAAGACGTTAGGACGAGCATTGTTGCGTATAATACGAGATGCCATTAGGGCATGAGGAATGGATATTGATGTAAATAGCTGATAAATGTTTTGGAAGAGTCAACTTATGGGGTAACTTAAATGAGAACTGATATTTTATTTGGTAACCTAAGGAAGGTTGGATGAGCCAATGGACTAAGAATTGTAGAATGAGTGTAGGGCATCTGGCTTTGTAGTTCATGACGATTAATGTTAAGAGGGAAAGTGTCACGGTACATGCCGTAAATACGTATGCGAAGTCTTTTGTTACAGTTTGGCCACAGGTTAAGACCTGGGATGTATGAGACAGGCGAAACACCCTCGAACTTCAAGAAGAATATAATAATTCCAATCCCAAAGAAAGCAGGTGTTGACGGATGTGAAAATTACCGAACTATCAGTTTAAAAAGTCACAGCTGCAAAATACTAACGCGAATTCTTTACAGACGAATGGAAAAACTAGTAGAAGCCGACCTCGGGGAAGATCAGTTTGAATTCCGTAAAAATATTGGAACACGTGAGGCAATACTGACCCTACGATTAGAAGAAAGATTAAGGAAAGGCAAACCTACGTTTCTAGCATTTGTAGACTTAGAGAAAGCATTTGACAATGTTGACTGCAATACTCTCTTTCAAATTCTAAAGGTGGCAGGGATAAAATACAGGGAGCGAAAGGCTATTTACAATTTGTACAGAAACCAGATGGCAGTTATAAGAGTCGAGGGACATGAAAGGGAAGCAGTGGTTGGGAAGGGAGTGAGACAGGGTTGTAGCCTCTCCCCGATGATATTCAATCTGTATATTGAGCAAGCAGTGAAGGAAACAAAAGAAAAATTCGGAGTAGGTATTAAAATCCATGGAGAAGAAATAAAAATATTGAGGTTTGCTGATGACATTGTAATTTTGTCAGAGACAGCAAAGGACTTGGAAGAGCAGTTGAACGGAATGGACAGTGTCTTGAAAGGAGGATATAAGATGAACATCAACAAAAGCAAAACGAGGATAATGGAATGTAGTCGAATTAAGTCGGGTGATGCTGAGGGAATTAGATTAGGAAATGAGACACTTAAAGTAGTAAAAGAGTTTTGCTATTTGGGGAGCAAAATAACTGATGATGGTCGAAGTAGAGAGGATATAAAATGTAGGCTGGCAATGGCAAGGAAAGCGTTTCTGAAGAAGAGAAATTTGTTAACATCGAGTATAGATTTAAGTGTCAGGAAGTCGTTTCTGAAAGTATTTGTATGGAGTGTAGCCATGTATGGAAGTGAAACATGGACGATAAATAGTTTGGACAAGAAGAGAATAGAAGCTTTTGAAATGTGGTGCTACAGGAGAATGCTGAAGATTAGATGGGTAGATGACATAACTAATGAGGAGGTACTGAATAGGATTGGGGAGAAGAGAAATTTGTGGCACAACTTGACTAGAAGAAGGGATCGGTTGGTATGACATGTTCTGAGACATCAAGTGATCACCAATTTGGTATTGGAGGGCAGCGTGGAGGGTAAAAATCGTAGAGGGAGACCAAGAGATGAATACACTAAGTAGATTCAGAAGGATGTAGGTTGCAGTAGTTACTGGGAGATGAAGAAGCTTGCACAGGATAGAGTAGCATGGAGAGCTGCATCAAACCAGTCTCATGACTGAAGACCACAACAACAACAACAAGGCGGCCAGGCCAAACAATGCAATCTTGGTGATATCTCAGAAAGAAACTGCTACAACGAACCAAACTGAGATGAGTTTCCCCACCATTGTGCCACGAAGGTGTTTATCAGTATGTGGCTGGAAGCAATGTATCGCCACAAATAATGTTCCATTTATATCCTTTCTTTCTAGCGTAGTTATGTGCACTCTGGCAGCATCCTCCACAACACCAGGGCTACGCAAGTCTCCATCACATTATGGGCCAGCGAGTAGCTGAAGCCAATCTGAGCAACCATCTCCACCAGATCAGCTCATGGGATTAAGTCTGCACCAGCGGACCTTCATCAGTACAAAGATATGCTGTCTCCAAGCCCTGTTGGAGCAGCCAAACTTATGCCTCTAAGGGTAGAGGTTCGCTGCCATGGCGGCACCACCGTGATCCACCCACACTGGGGTATGTTTGCCTTCTAGTAGCAGTGGACCTCTATGGGAATCCAAGCAGCTGTTCGCATCACTGCCATTTCCAGCTCACTGCCGCAAAGTGCTAATCGGACCACGTGCTGCTGATTGAAGCAAAAAGTGCCAGCATGTCTGTGGCGACACACTGCTTTAAACATAGTAGCACAAGACCGAATAAATATGTAATACCTTGCAGTTGAAATTTCCTGGTCTCCACAGACCTCACCGCCACCTCGTCACTCGGCCACTCCTCCATCTTTTACACCATAGTGACCCCGCTCACCCCGAATCTCTCCAGTATAGCAATCGGTTGGTGGAATGTGGGACATAGCCGCACAGTGTAATTGAGTACTAGCTCAATGCCTACAGCAACCGTTTTCACAGTTTAATCTGCTGTGTTCTACTCTTTAATTACTCAAAATCGGCCAGGGAATAAGCCCTACACTGAAAGTATTCATTTACCTTCTGCATTTTTGATGGGCCCAACTCTTCCTTGATGCTAGTTAATATTTCGTATAGACAGAGCGTAGTGGCTATTGATCAAAGTCGTTGAGTGTTAATGTGTTTTAGTTTCAAAAACTTACTTTCTCGTATGAAAAAGCTTCAGGAAGTGTACCTGGAGTCGCAACCAAAAGTCACACAGAAAGATTCGTAACTGCAGAAACATATACCAACGGTTATCTCAATTCAGACATCAAGAGAAAGGATATTTCTAATTTGAATGGACTTTGTATTAGACACTTGACAATACATAAGTAATTAATAACACAGAACTGTATGATGACTGTTTGAAACCAGTATGGTTTATAGCACCCCCGCCCCCTTTTCTGGCACCCTCTCTATCTTCATAACCTATTAGCATGGACGGAAAAGCGGTATGGTTGTGCTCTACATCTACATCTACATTTATACTCCGCAAGCCACCCAACGGTGTGTGGCGGAGGGCACTTTACGTGCCACTGTCATTACCTCGCTTTCCTGTTCCAGTCGCGTATGGTTCGCAGGAAGAACGACTGTCTGAAGCCCTCCGTGCGCGCTCTAATCTCCCTAATTTTACATTCGTGATCTCCTCGGGAGGTATAAGTAGGGGGAAGCAATATATTCGATACCTCATCCAGAAACGCACCCTCTCGAAACCTGGACAGCAAGCTGCACCGCAATGCAGAGCGCCTCTGTTGCAGAGTCTGCCACTTGAGTTTGTTAAACATCTCCGTAACGCTATCACGGTTACCAAATAACCCTGTGACGAAACGCGCCGCTCTTCTTTGGATCTTCTCTACCTCCTCCGTCAACCCGATCTGGCACGGATCCCACACTGATGAGCAATACTCAAGTATAGGTCGAACGAGAGTTTTGTAAGCCACCTCCTTTGTTGATGGACTACATTTTCTAAGGACTCTCCCAATGAATCTCAACCCGGTACCCGCCTTACCAACACTTAATTTTATATGATCATTCCACTTCAAATCGTTCCGCACGCATACTCCCAGATATTTTACAGCAGTAACTGCTACAAGTGTGGGAAGTCTTCCGACACGCGATTTGTACGTCAGTCTACGAATCACAAAAAAGGTTTCTATGAAATCGTTGCGAATCAGTTGCTGACCAAGCGTATAGCACATAACTATATTCTGGAGGTGACAGACCTATTGGGCGAGAGTGCAGGAAGAGAAAAATCGTGTCTAAAAGTGACAGTAGCATGGTCGTGGCATATCTAGAGTGCATTTTACCGTTCCGCGATATTTCTGCTCATGTCTTTTGGGTTCCCAATCCTGTCATGAAGACGTAGAATGGATCGGTTCAGAAAGGCCATCATAGATGAAATTCAAAGTCTAAACTAAAGCTCGTGAGGACAGACACGATCACGTCCACTCCGTTTTGAATGATCGTATAACCACATCACGCACCTTGACTCAGGAAATGACCTCGTTCGCAGCAAGACAAGTACCTGGGCGGACAATGCAACAGCATCTGGAACACCACCGACTGTCACCACGGCGTCCATTGCTGCGCCTTCCTATGGCTCGCCTGTAGAGAGGAGCGAAGATTGTGTCGGGTCCAGTGGAAACACTGCACACAAGAGTGACACCATGTCGTCTTCTAAGGCGATTCTCAGGCCTGCGCACTGAATCTCGAAGGACTTAACCGTGGGCGGAGGCTCTGAGGAGAACGAATGGTGCCAGAATGCGTTCATCATCGTCATGAGAGTCGAGCCCCTCCCAAGAACCATGGACCCTGCCATTGGTGGGGAGGCTTGCGTGCCTCAGCGATACAGATAGCCATACCGTAGGGGTAGCCACAACGGAGGGGTATCTGTTGAGAGGCCAGACAAACGTGTGGTCCATGAAGAGGAGCAGCAGCCTTGTCAATAGTTGCATGGGCAACAGTCTGGATGATTGACTGATCTGGCCTTGCAACCTCCGAGGGCATGCAGCTTTACAGTATGGTTAAGTTATGACGGCGTCCTCTTGGGTAAAACATTCCAGAGGTAAAATAGTACCCCATTCGGATCTCTGGGCGTGGACTACTCAGGAGGATGCCGTGATCAGGAGAAACAAAACTGTAGTTCTGATGATCGTGATGTGGACATCGGACACGCAGTTTAGAAAATTTAAAAAGTTTAAAGTCAGATATAGTGGGAATTAATGAAGTTCGGTGGCGGGAGGAACAAGACTTCTGTTGAGGTGAATACACAGCTATAAATACAAAATCAAATAGGGGTAACGCAGGAGTAGGTTTAATAATGAATAAAAAAATAGGAGTGCGGGTAAAGCTACTACAAACAGCATAGTAAATGCATTATTGTAGCTAAGATAAACACGAAGCCCACGCCTACCACAGTAGTACAAGTTTATATGCCAATTAGCTCCGCAGATGATGAAGAGATTCAAGAAATGTATGATGCGATAAAAGAAATTATTTAGATAGTTAAGGGAGACGAAAAATTTAGTAGTGATGGGAGACTGGTATGCGATTATAGGAAAAGGTAGAGAAAGGTAAGTAGGAGGTGAATATGGAATGGGGGTAAGGAATGAAAGGGGAAGCCCCCGGTAGAATTTTGCACAGAGCATAACTCAATCATAGCTAACACTTGGTTTAACAATCTTGAAAGAAGGTTGTATACATGGGAGAGCCTTGGAGACACTGAAAGGTTTCAGATAGATTATATAATGGCAAGACAGAGATTTAGGAACCAGGTTTTAAATTACAAGACATTTCCAAGGGCAGATGTGGACTACGACCACAATTTATTGCTTATGAACTGTAGATCGAAACCGAAGAAACTACAAAAAGGAGGGAATTTAAGAACATGACCCCTGAATAAACTGAAAGAACCAAAAGTTATAGAAAGTTTCAGAGAGAATATTAGGGAACGACTGACAAGAACAGGAGAAAAAAATACAATAGAAGAAGAATGGGTAGCTTTGAGAGATGAAATAAATGAAGGCAGCAGAGGATCAAGTAGGCGAAAAGAAGAGGGCTAATAGCAACCAATGGGCAACAGAAGACATTTTGGATTAAATTGATGAAAGGAGAAAATATAAAAATGCAATAAATGAAGTAGGCGAAAATGAGACCGACAGGAAGTGCAAAATGACTAAGCAGGGATGGCTAGAGAACAAATGTAAGGATATCGAAGCATGTACCACTAGGGGAAAGATAGACACCGCCTACAGGAGGCGTTTGGTGAAAATAGAAAGACCTGTATGAATATCAAGACTCAGATGGAAAACTCGTCTTAATCAACGAAAGGAAAGCAGAAAGGTGGAAGCAGAGCGATGTACTTGAGGGCAATATTAGGAAAATGATAGAGGACGAAGATGAAGATGAAATGGGAGATATGATACTGCGTGAAGAATTTGAGAGAGCACTGAAAGATCTACGCCGAAACAAGGCCCTGGGAGTAGACAACATTCCATTAGAACTACTGACGGCTTTGGGAGAGCCAGTTACGACAAAACTCTTCAATCTGGTGAGCAAGATATCTGAGACAGACGAAATACCCTCAGACTTCGTGAAGAATTAAAGAATTCCAGTGCCAAAGAATGCAGGTGTTGACGGATGTGAAAATTACCGAACTATCAGTTTAAAAAGTCACAGCTGCAAAATACTAACGCGAATTCTTTTCAGACGAATGGAAAAACTAGTAGAAGCCGACCTCGGGGAAGATCAGTTTGAATTCCGTAAAAATATTGGAACACGTGAGGCAATACTGACCCTACGACTTATCTTAGAAGAAAGATTAAGGAAACGCAAACCTACGTTTCTAGCATTTGTAGACCTAGAGAAAGCTTTTGACAATGTTGACTGGAATACTCTCTTTCAAATTCTGAAGGTGGCAGGGGTAAAATACAGGGAGCGGATGCCTATTTACAATTTGTACAGAAACCAGATGGCAGTTATAGAAGTTGAGGGCATGAAAGGAAAGCAGTGGTTGAGAAGAGAGTGAGACAGGGTTGTAGCCTATCCCCGATGTTATTCAGTCTATGTACTGAGCAAGCAGTAAAGGAAACAGAAGAAAAATTAGGAGTAGGAATTAAAATCCATGGAGAAGAAATAAAAACTTTGAGGTTTGCGGAAGACATTGTAATTCTGTCAGAGACAGCAAAGGACCTGCAAGAGCAGCTGAACGGAATGGACAGTGTCTTGAAAAAGGATATAAGATGAACATCAACAAAAGCAAAACGAGGATAATGGAATGTAGTCGAATTAAGTCGGGTGATGCTGAGGGTACTAGATTAGGAAATGAGATACTTAAAGTAATAAATGAGGTTTGTGGTTTGAGGAGCAAAATAACTGATGATGGTCGGAGTAGAGATGATATGAAATGTAGACTAGCAATGGGAAGACAGTCTTTCTGAAGAAGAGAAATTTATTAACATCGAGTATAGATTTAAGTTTCAGGAAGTCTTTTCTGAAAGTATTTGTATAGAGTGTTTCCATGTATGGAAGTGAACCGTGGACGATAAACAGTTTAGGCAAGAAGAGTCTAGAAGTTTTCGAAATGTGGTGTCACGGAAGAATGCTCATGATTAGATGGTAGGTCATGTAACTAATGAGGTGGTACTGAATAGGATTGGGGACAAGCGAAATTTGTGGCACAACTTGACAAGAAGAAGGAATCGATTGATAGGACACGTTCTGAGACATGAAGGGATCACTAATTTACTACTGGAGGGTAGCGTGGACGCCAAAAATCGGAGAGGAAGATCCTGAGATGAATACGCTGAGCAGATTCAGAAGGATGTAAGTTGCAGTAGTTATTCGGATATGAACAGGCTTGCACAGGATGGGGTAGCATGGGGAGCAGTATCAAACCAGTCTCTGGACTGAAGTCCACAGCAGCTGTAATGGTTAAGCACCTAGCATAATGGCGTATATTTCCACTGGGTACACAACACTATCAGGTATACTTCCCATACCAGGCAGTCTCAACAGCAGGCGTTACATTTCTGAGGTGTAGAGGCCAGTGGCTCTTGATACTACCATAGAGATCTACGCGACATCTTTCTACAAGACAGCGCAAAACGGCAGGTTGCCCAAGTCTTCACGGGCTGCCTTGATACAAGGAAATTTGGAAATTTGTGGTAAGGACTGTGGGACCAAACTACTAAGATCATCGGTCTCTTGATACAAGGAATGTTTGAGTATTGCAGGACGTTCTCCAGTTCCGTCACCCACTGATGACGTTTAGTTACGGTTCACCGAAATACCGGCATACCAACATTCGTCAGTCACTACGATTGGTGAACTTGGGCATACAGATTAAATTGCATTGACGAAGTTACACGCTTCTGTCGTCCATGCTCAGTTCGAGTCGTGGTCTAGCCAGACTAGAGTCATTGTTGCTACCAGAGGTGGCTTCTCGGTGTTTTAAATTCGCGCCACGTATACCCCAAAATCACCTGTCTACTCGACAGGAGGTCCTAGCCACACGACATTTCATTTCATTTGTGTGTAAATGTAATAATTTATTCTTCACACTGTATCGTATTCAATACTGTGCTGTACACTCACCGCTGTCCGCGTCTTCGGCATGGAATCTCACTGACAGGAGTCGAATTGTCTGCACTGATGAGATCCGCTTCGAACTCAGCCCCGATGACCAGAGAAGACGTGTATGGAGACGTCCTGGACAGCGGTGGAATACCAGTCTGACTGTCACCCGCCACACAACCCGACAACCAGGTGCGATGGTCTGGGGAGCCACGTCTTTCTATAGCTTTGGTTGTTATCCGCGACGCCCTTGTAGCTCAAAGGTACGTCAATGATATTTTACGCCCCGTTTTGTTGTCCTTCATGGTAAACTATCCTGGGCTTACATTTCAGCAAGATAATGCCAGCCCACACACGGCGAGAGTTTCTATTGCTTGTCTTCGTGCTTGCCAAACCCTACCTTGGCCAGATGATCGCAGGATCTCTCCCCAACTGAGAACGTTCGGAGGATTGCATGGTCCTTCAACTGACTCGGGATTTTGACGATTTAACTCTCCACTTGGACAGTATTTGGCACGACATCCCACAGGAGGACATCCAACAAATCTGTCAATTAATGTCAAGCCGAATAATTGCTTGCAGAAGAGCCAGAGGTGGACCAACGCGTTACTGACTTCCTTAGTTTGTGAAGTTCTCTGTCCACCTCCTTTTTTTCGGGTGGCCATTGGCTACTCAGTTTCTGATGATGCTCACGTCTGACGAATGAAACTTATCAATGAAGGTAAATTTTATGTGGCTTGTGGCTGCTACACAATTTTAATCAAATAATCGAAATTGCTTATTTAACATTAGATGGGGAGTATTGCTGAAATTTATATAGCTGTGCCTCAGAGCTGTGTATGGCATACACTATACTTTCAGGAACATTTTGTGCCTACAGTAACGTCGGCAAGAATGCAACATTGTTGCAGTAGACTGAACACTCTCCCATTGAGTAAAGCTTAAGGTATATACTCACAGTGGACCTTCACTACGCAGTATTCACAATGCACATTCATCGGAGCTGTTGTTGGTAAGATTTTAGAGTAGGCAACTTCCAGACGTGGTAGTATGATTCTAAAACGCATAGGTTAAGAGCTACGAGCACTTCATTATCTTCGATTCTGTAAGACAAATTTCTTCTACTGTAAACTCTTTGCTTTCCTTTTTTTGTTTGAAAATGTAGAATGGACCAAGCGAAGAAAAAAATTCCAGGTAAATATGGGCTCTAAACTACAATTCTTAAGACCTATGGGCATTCCTTCAGAAGTAGTGAACATGAAGAACTACTCCCGTATAGTAAAATATGCGTATGCATTTTAAAGCACATATTGGATTTTTTTTGTCCATACTAACTCCTCCAAAATATGGAAAATAAAGAGCTTGAAAAATAAGATTTTTTTTCTCAGTTTAGAAGATGAACAAGTGCTCATAGCTCTTAAGATATACATTTTACAGTCCATGTTTACTAGATTCTTTTTCTTGTTTTAGTCCATTCTACCACCTCTGACATTGCCTACTCTACTACATTAGCAACAACAATACCCGCACATGTATTCCACTGCAACAGATACAATGACGGGAAAAAATCGCAACACCAAAAAATAATCAGTGTAGAGTAATGTAATTACGTATAGAAGTGATTAACATTGCAAGATCAGAGATTATGTAAACGCGAGATAAGCCACTGCAAATGTGAAATGCTGGTACATTAATAACCAGCGTAACCTCCAGAATATTGAATGAAAGCATGCAAACGTGCATGGATTGTGTTGTGTAGGTGCCGGATGTCAGTTTGTGGGCTGAAGTTCCATGCCTGTTGCACTTGGTCGGTCAATACAGGGACCGTTAATACTCTCTGTGGATGACGCTGCAGTTGGCGTCCAATGATGTTCCATATTTGCTTGATTGGAGACTGACCTGCTGATCGAGCAGGACAAGGCAACATGTCGACAGTCTGTAGAGCATGTTGGGTTACAGTAGTGATACGTGGTCAAGCGTTATCCTGTTAGAAAACAGCCCCCGAAATGCTGTTCATGAATGGCAGCACAACAGGTCGAATTACCAGCGATATTCTCGTTCACCGCCAGAAGCACCTCTCTGCTTGAAACGCACCTCCGTTACAGACGCCATTTCGAAGGGCCGCCGCCCATCGGAACTTCATGCAACATAGGGGCTGAAGAAGAAATATTCCACGACGTATCACAAAAAATTCTGCATTTTTTTCAACGGAAATTGGCCGAGAGAAAAATGTATTACATAACCTACTGAACGCCCTTCGAATATTGAAAGAGTAGCCATCTACGGATGTGAAAAAACGAAGGGACTTACAAAGGTAAGTTACAAAAAGAATAGCGCAATGTCAGAAGAGAGTAAAACCTTCTGGCGTTTTTCTACAGATACAGTTCTGCTACAGAGCGTGTAATTGATTAATCACAGCGTGGGGATAAAATGACGTGGAAATGGGAAAAGTACTCCGAAGCTAAAGTACACAAGACAATAGATTCCAGCGACGGAAAACGTCTAAACTGCATACATTCACCATGAAATTCTCGCTTTATGTGGGCCAAATGCAATGTCGCACCCAGCCTTAGCGAAATGGTGCCAACAAAGGCCGCACGGACGGGGACGATGCTGATCAGGAAGAAAGGTCATAGACATCGGCGCCAGACGACATGTCCAGGCAATCGATAAACTGATTCTTAGTAATCATATATTTTCCGACGACGAGGACGTACACATGACAGTTCTCGAATGACTCCGTGCCGAAGGAGTGGATTTCTATCGTCAAGGAATTAAACAAGTGGTACAATGTTCCAATCGTTATTTACATAGACTTGGTGACCATGTTGAAAAACAGTATCACTAATCTCTGTCACTTTGAAGCTCAATAAAAGCTACGAGGGTTATTCGGAAAGTAAGGAACGATCGGCCGCGAAATGGAAACCACAGTAAAAATTCGATGAAGTTTTGCACAGGTGTGTTGGGCAGTGTCTCTAAATGCCCGTCGATCGCGTTACTTCATTCGTTTTAGTTCTGAGCACACAGGGAGCACATAAAGATACCTAGAACAATAGTGACTCCCGCCAAGTACGAGGCCCTGCTGAGAAATTTCGCCTAAAGGTATGCAGCCAACATTACATAAATGTTGTGCGTTTTCTTCTTCAAGATAATTCTCAAGCACATTCTGCAGGGGCAATGGAGATGCTCCTGCATCGTTTTCAATTGGAAATGTTTGATTGTCCACAATACAGTCAGTAATTATCTCCCTCTGAATTTCACCTCTGCTCACATGAACCGCTGGCTATGAAGACAACATTCTGACACAGACAACGAGCTGTAGACCAGCGTAGAGAATTGGCGGAAAGCACTGGCAGCTGCCTTCTATAATGAGGGTATTGGAAAGTTGGTACAACGCTGCGACAAACGTCTGAGTCGGATCGGCAACTATGGAAATAAGTAGCTGGGTGTTGTAGCTAACTGTAGCAAATAAAACAGTTTTGATTCAAATGGAATACTGTAGAAAGCTGCACAAATATTCAGTTGGTAAAGCTTCAGAAGGTTGTAAAGGTTGACAACTCTAAATGTCATCAATTTTGTGCACTTCACAAAACAAAACAGAATACATCAACGAGCCAGAACTGCAATCGTTGAACTCACACAAATTACCTGGTTGTAATAATTTGTAGAGACAAGACATGGAATGATCACATAACCTTAGTCGTCAGTAAAATAGGTGACAGACTTCGGTTTATTGGCAGAACACTTGAAAAAAATGGAAACAGTCTACAAAAGAGATTTCTTACAAAACGCTCGTGCGACCCATTCTAGAATATTGCTCAAATGCTTGGGAACTGTATCAATTGGTTCAACAGGAGATAGTGAACGGATAGAAAGAATTGCAACAGGAATTGTGACAGCCGGTCCGACCAGTGTGAGAGCGTCACGGAGGTTCCGAAAAATCTGAATTGGTAGACTTTAAGACAGACATAAACGACCCCGAGAAAGCCTAGTTACAAAGTTTCAAGGACGAGCTTTATTGATGAATATAAGAACATACTAGTACCCCCTAAGAATCTCTCCTGTGGGGTAGCGAAGAAAAGGTTATCCTAATTACAGGGGAATTTAAACAAACATTTTCCTCACCTTCCATACGTGATGGGAACGGGAAGAACCTCTAATAACTGGTACAATGGAAAGTGTCTTTTGCCATGCGCTTCACAGTGAGTGCAGAGTATGGATGTGGATATAGATGCAGACAACGAAGTGTTGACTGCTCAAAATGATGACCACTAATCACAGTCGGAAAAACCCATTCAGCATACCTGTTTCTGACTACTAAGCGTGCCAGACACGTCCGATCTATAGCTATTTTTGACTTTGTTTTCTAAGATTTTGCTATGTGCACCATTTCGACAAGGATTGTTGATATCATTTGGTATGTAAATGATGGGCAGTTCTGAGTACTTGAAACAAAATAACCCACTTCAGATATTCTTAATTCGTCTATTGATTCAATCGGTTTCCTTCACATTGTTCCGAGTTATCGTTCTACCAAAGTGAAACAGTAACATAAAAATGAAAGTAGAAAGATAAGGTCGTTAGAGTCGGAGTGCATACTCGAACAGAATAACGATGCAGAAGGAAATTAAACGAGTGCTTTCGAAAACATCAATCGTAGCAATCCTGTCTATCGGTTTAGAGTTATGTGAATCCGGATTGCGGATGACGATTCGAACTCCATTAATCTGAAATGTGAATCCACTGTGCTATACACAGCGGCAGCTCCCCGAATTACCTATGAATCTCACGTAATTTTCGGATAATGTTGTGCTTCGGAAACTCACTGACAAACCTAGAGGATAGGTATTTGTAATATCCTCTCTGCGGAATGACAAACCCAAACTTAAAACTTACTGGACCCCTTGGACTGTCTGATACGGTTAGCGGTAGATTTACCTGGGGGCGTGGCAGGTCCTCTTTGTGACTTACCGGCGCGTTGGTAGCGTAGTCAACCTCCGCACTTTCTCGTCCTGTAGTCTTATCTGCAGTTCAGCCGCTAGTATGTTATTCGGCACCCTGTGGATTCTAGACATAGTAAATACGTAGAACTAAGGTTTTAGAGAGAAATTCCCGTGCTACTAAATAATGCAATGCAGCTCTGATAAAATCAGTTATGTTGTAGAGCCCCGTTGGCCTCAAAATCCTTTGATACAATTTATTACAAACAAGTTGCAAAATCGTAGTTTGCACGCCAGAATTCAGCTAGATAGCGAACAGATGGATATGTCCATCTAAGTGGGTTTAAGACCACTGTCGGATACCGATTGCCTTTGGTTGTTGTCTCAATCAGGCTAAGCCCAATTGTGATCGTTTTATATCATTCACTCAGCAGCCATGCGGGTCTTTTAGTGCACAAGGCCAAGATCTTGTATTACCGGATGCCACGGAATTCAGTCTTTACTTGCACTTGATACCTCACATAACAATAAACATGATCATAACCAATTGGTCACAATGATCATTGGCAGAAAACAAAAACAGAATTGCAACAGCAGGAGCGAGCACAGCAGCTGACTTACCGTGTTCAATTACTGTCGTGTTGTTGCATGCACTAAGCTTCGCTCAGTTAACTATTTCCATCTATACGTCAGTAACTGTCACATATTAAGGTAAACATTCATTCACAGTCAAAATAACTTCACCACCTACTCGAACGTTCCTTTGTCACGGTCTTATGCAGATTTATCCAAAATGCAAAGCTTAGTTGGTAATCTTGCGGAGCACAACTGCCGTCCATCCGTACTGCTCCCCGGTCTAACCGCTAGTCCACAACACCGGCGAGCTGTGCGCTCCTTCTACCCCTCTAAACCGCTTGTGACGACAGCCACAATCTCGGCCCTTAAAACAGACACATTTTACCTTACACTTTCCCTGTTGCTTTCTGCGCAAATACACTTCTGATTTACACTTTTCTGCAAATTTTACTCTGGCTCTCTGCTCTAATTTAAGGTTTTTGAAACGAACTACTTTTTTACCCTTTGCAGCGTCTGGTCGGACCAGTCCACTTTCTCCATTCCCAAGGCGTGCCCGCGTGTGGATGCTGCGTCGTATTTCTAAGCTACCCCTGGCTTTTCTGTGTCCTTCCGCCTTCATGTTCCTGTAAGTCACCGTGCTGGCCTACCGCACCCGTCTCGGCTCTTATCGTAACCCTTCGGCACGCTACCTGCGCTCTGGCCGTCTGTCTGTCTGCCATCCCACTGCACTGTAATCGGCGCTCGCTTAATTAAAAAGACTAGAACTTTAGTTTTATTGCCCGTACAACAACCGAGCCTCTTTCTGAAGCCACCTCATATTCTTAGGTATCACATGAATTTCCTAAAAGTATTGTGTATCTGAAGCGTTGTCATTCGTGCACAGAACATTGCCATGTTTCACATTCATTTTTAATTGGTCCTTTGTGACGTTCGCGTTGTTCGTTGGATGAGTTCAACTGTTCATAAACACATTAGAATAAAACAGTAAAAGATATTCCGTCGTCACGAGCCTCATTATACACTCCTGGAAATTGAAATAAGAACACCGTGAATTCATTGTCCCAGGAAGGGGAAACTTTATTGACACATTCCTGGGGTCAGATACATCACATGATCACACTGACAGAACCACAGGCACATAGACACAGGCAACAGAGCATGCACAATGTCGGCTTTAGTACAGTGTATATCCACCTTTCGCAGCAATGCAGGCTGCTATTCTCCCATGGAGACGATCGTAGAGATGCTGGATGAAGGCCTGTGGAACGGCTTGCCATGCCATTTCCACCTGGCGCCTCAGTTGGACCAGCGTTCGTGCTGGACGTGCAGACCGCGTGAGACGACGCTTCATCCAGTCCCAACACATGCTCAATGGGGGACAGATCCGGAGATCTTGCTGGCCAGGGTAGTTGACTTACACCTTCTAGAGCACGTTGGGTGGCACGGGATACATGCGGACGTGCATTGTCCTGTTGGAACAGCAAGTTCCCTTGCCGGTCTAGGAATGGTAGAACGATGGGTTCGATGACGGTTTGGATGTACCGTGCACTATTCAGTGTCCCCTCGACGATCACCAGTGGTGTACGGCCAGTGTGGGAGATCGCTCCCCACACCATGATGCCGGGTGTTGGCCCTGTGTGCCTCGGTCGTATGCAGTCCTGATTGTGGCGCTCACCTGCACGGCGCCAAACACGCATACGACCATCATTGGCACCAAGGTAGAAGCGACTCTCATCGCTGAAGACGACACGTCTCCATTCGTCCCTCCATTCACGCCTGTCGCGACACCACTGGAGGCGGGCTGCACGATGTTGGGGCGTGAGCGGAAGACGGCCTAACGGTGTGCGGGACCGTAGCCCAGCTTCATGGAGACGGTTGCGAATGGTCCTCGCCGATACCCCAGGAGCAACAGTGTCCCTAATTTGCTGGGAAGTGGCGGTGCGGTCCCCTACGGCACTGCGTAGGATCCTACGGTCTTGGCGTGCATCCGTGCGTCGCTGCGGTCCGGTCCCAGGTCGACGGGCACTTGCACCTTCCGCCGACCACTGGCGACAACATCGATGTCCTGTGGAGACCTCACGCCCCACGTGTTGAGCAATTCGGCGGTACGTCCACCCGGCCTCCCGCATGCCCACTATACGCCCTCGCTCAAAGTCCGTCAACTGCACATACGGTTCACGTCCACGCTGTCGCGGCATGCTACCAGTGTTAAAGACTGCGATGGAGCTCTGTATGCCACGGCAAACTGGCTGACACTGACGGCGGCGGTGCACAAATGCTGCGCAGCTAGCGCCATTCGACGGCCAACACCGCGGTTCCTGGTGTGTCCGCTGTGCCGTGCGTGTGATCATTGCTTGTTCAGCCCTCTCGCAGTGTCCGGAGCAAGTATGGTGGGTCTGACACACCGGTGTCAATGTGTTTTTTTTTTCCATTTCCAGGAGTGTATGATTAATATCTTTGCGACAATGACCGTCCAACTCTGTCGAACGTAGCAGAATTCTGAATCATGTTGTCAAACACGTTATTGATTCAGGCAGTTATATCAGGTCTTATGGATACGGGAGTCATGTGCAGCACTATCTTGAATATACCAAAAAATTTAAAATAAAGGCGTGCAGGACTATGTTAACGAACTGGGCAGGTGCTCTTGATCTACCCAAAGTTCTGCAAAGTCGAAATTTGTGATGCGTTGCTGTATATTACTGTATTTTATGTTGAGGAGGTCTACTACAACTGTCAAATTGAACCGTTAGGTATCACACTAGGAGGTAGCAATTATAATCCATGGAACACGCATATAGTTAAATTGGCGCCATCATGCTTCACTGAGCAAGCAGCGCTTTATCCAGCAGTGCCGTAAGTGTTATGGTGTGCAAAAACTGATAGTAAGGCGCTCGAGTTGCACCTGTTGACCCTGAAACAGATGACCAATCATTCCATCCTAAATGTTCATCGAAAACGTTTGTTGATCAGATCTAACAACAATCGCATGTGATCTCTCATAGTGCAAGATGATATATATATATATATATATATATATATATATATATATATATATATATATATATTCCCTGACCCCGTCGGGAATCGAAGTCGAGACCCCGTGTGCAGGAAGCGAGTACACTACCACATGACAACGAGCTGCGGATATATATATATATATATATATATATATATATATATATGTGTGTGTGTGTGTGTGTGTGTGAGAGAGAGAGAGAGAGAGAGGGAGAGACAGAGAGAGACTTAGAGTTAGCATTTTAATGAACGAACTAGCTCATAAATTGCACACGAAATACGAACTCGATTACTCCGAGCATCTTCGGGTTTTGAAGGTCGTACGGTTGTTAGTTGTACATCTGCGCTTTAATCTACATGTATATGTGACCTACGTCACATTACTGAATTTATGTGTCGCGGTATCCTAAATCGTCCCACACAACTCATTACCAAAAACAATCATCGCTTCTGAAGAACGCATCGTTATGAACATCGCCCACGTCAATCTACCAAATCTAGAACATTAGCAAACATTATGTGAGCAGCGTTCGTGTTTCTTTGTTTCTTTCTTCTAAGCTCAAAACCAAACTCCGTTATTATTTACCTAATTTTCAGCAAACAACATCATTTATACGGGTCTTACTTTCAATGCAAGATACTTTAGAGCAGAAAAAATTATGTGCTTTTAGCTCACAAACTTTGATTTTTGTGCTAAAAACTTTGAAATCAGACATTTAGTTCCCCTGTAATCGAGTTCGTCTGTTGAGCTGCCAACGAAGTCTTTGCGAGAGGAGCTTCTGCCTGCCTGGCACTTTCTTTGTCATACCGACTGAAGGACGAGGGACACTCGAAATCGAGTGTTCTTCGAATACACCGCCTGACAAAAAGCGTAAGCATCCAGCACGCACAGCTGAAGGGAAATGACGCTATACGCGCTGAAGAGAATCTTGAATGACACTACTACTCACATCATATGGACAGTGTCGGCTGGCAGTACTGAAATGCCCTATGTCCCTCTTCAGTAAAGGTCTAGATAAACACTCTTAATCGTGTCACTAGTAGCGTAATTAGCAGTTGTAACTGACTTTCAGTATTCAGAAAATCGACAGGGAGTTGGAGTCGATGTTCGAGCCGATTTAATAGGGGCGAGATCAAGTGATTGCACTGCTCTTGCTACCATCTCGCTTATGTACTGTGCCAAGATGATAAGCTCGAGAACGCTATATGTAAATGATGTACAGCTGCGTCTTTATGCAGCAGAATCACTACTAGTTATGACCTTAAAATGAGGCGGGACCGAAAACGCGTAGTCTGGACACTGTAAATTCCGTATAATTGTTTAACTTGATGCACAGGCCCAAGATCTACGTCAAAAGTTGTAGGTGCACGTTTGGTAAGATTGCGTAACTTTTTGTGTACAGTACAACAATTTTTCAGACATACATTTGACAACACGTCCAATAGTCCTTTGGTTCTCATGGAACGCAAAATTACGCTGTTCTGAGATGAGCACCCATGAAGCCGCTCAAAATTACTAGCTTGTACGACTGTAAGACCTCATCTTATACTAATTGGTGCTGACTATTAAACTTTACCGATGACGTGGTGCAGCAGTTGAGGCACCGACTCGCATTCAAGAGGAATGGAGTTCGAATACATATTCGCGCATAAAGAACTAGGTATCCTGCGTTTTTACTAAATCAGTTAAGACGAATGTCGCAAAAATTCCTCTGAAAATGACGTGGGCGACTTCCTTCCCACCCGAGGTCGGATCCGAGCTTGTGGTTAGAGTCTAACGATCCTGCCGTTGATGAGGTGTTAAGCCCTATTCTTACTTTCTTCTTATTTAGAGTCCTGATACTGCCTTTTAACACGTGTAGCACTCCGTCTTCAGGCCACAAGCGGCCCATGGGGACTATCCGACCGCCGTGTCATCCTCAGTTGAGGATGCGGATAGGAGGGTCGTGTGGTCAGCACACCGCTCTCCCGGTCGTTACGACGGTTTTCTGTGACCAGAGCCGCTACCATTCGGTCCAGTAGCTCCTCAATTGGCATCACGCGGCTGAGTGCACCCCGAAAAATGGCAACAGCGCATGGCGGCAGGATGGTCACCCATCCAAGTGCCGGCCACGCCCGACAGCGCTTAACTTCGGTGATCTTACGGGAACCGGTGTATCACTGCGGCAAGGCCGTTGCAACACGTGTAGGCACTCTTTTTACTATTATTAGCTTAATAGTAAGACGTGAACAAGAAAATTGAAGTACCGATTTTTAATATTAATTATGCAAGTAGGCCAATGAAACTTACGTAATTCGGAAGGCACTTTGCTATAGATGGGCACAAAGACAAAATGATGTGTGTACGTAGCCGTTAAGAGCGGTAAAAGGAAGAAGATTTTTCTGTATCCGTATGTCTGATGCATTTAAATCTCCAATTCGTGAACATCGACAACTGAAGTGATGTCAACTTCTGCCCTGCAAACTGATCGGGTGCTATGGTGGAAATACCACACGGAAGTAACAAAGTTTCCTGGAGTCACATTCTATTGACGTTCATGTTTAACTGTTTCATTTTCAGTAATAGATACATACCAGGAAGCTACAATGCGACAACTGCTAGGTCTATGATGTTGTCAGCAACGGAAATCAAAATATCGAAGTAACGAGCCTGTAAATAACGTGGTATATTGGCGTCGTTATTTCGCCTACTTTTCTGTAAGAGTAACGTTGTTATTTCCCGCCGTTATCAAAAAATTTGAAGCAAGTTCGTAATTTTTAATTTCTTCATTCTGAATGATTTATGACTTATTATACGGAAGCTATGCTCGTTTGAAGCTATGACTAGAAGGCCAGCGCTAACAGGTCGGAATGAAACACACGAAGGTAGAAAAAATTTGTAAATTTGTGATAAGATTTTATGGGACCAAACTGCTTAGGTCATCGGTCCTAAGCTTACACACTACTTAATCTAACTTACGCTATGGACAACACACACACCCATGCCCGAGGGAGGACTCGAACCTCCGACGGGAGGAGTCGCGTGGACCGTGACAAGACGCCCTAGACCGCGCGGCTACCCCGCGCGGCTACACGGAGCTAGACAGACTTAATTTATGCGTAGAGAAAGCAAGAGTAATGTGAACATTCCCAATTATAATTCATCGTTTTAGTAAACGATCGTAATATTAATATGTGAACTTCGAAAATTGAGGTACCGATTTTTAAAATTAATTCTCCAAGGATCCCAATGAAATTTATATAATTCGAAAGGTAGTTTGCCGTAGATGTGCATAAAAATATTATTTATGTACAAAGCCATTAAGAGACGTAAAAAGAAGTAGTCAAGTAGTCATACACAAATAAGAAACGAGAAAAAAATTTCTCCTCTGTCCCTCACATTGCTACCAACTTCTGTGAAGCGTACAAGTCAGGTGCTATGGTACAAATGACGCACGAAAGTAACAACGCTTCGTGAAATTACACTCTAGGGACGCCCATATTTTAATGTAGCAGATAGTTCATTTGCAGTAACGCGTGTTCAACGGCCAGTTGCAATGCCGCAACTGCTACTTCGTTGATATTCTCAGCACTGGAAAATGAAATGTCGTAACCAAGTCGTCGGGGGCAACAAACGTTACTTATTAGTGTCGTTTCTTCCGTTACTTTCGTTGGAGAGAAAACAGGACTAACTCTGTGTTCGTTTGCCGCGGTCGCCACAAAATCTGACGTGTTCCTAATTTTCCATTTCTTCATTCTGAATAGCTACGATTTCCCTTTTTACATGGGAACTGTATATGTTTTAGGCTATGCCTCGAAGAAGAGCACTAACGGTTCGGACCGAAACACTAAGAGTTAGAGGGACATAATTTCTGCGTAGACAAAGTAATAGGACTAATGTGGACGCCTACTGTTGTTTCGAAAGATATATTTAAATATGCACTGATCGTAACTCCAAATAATCTTGAAGGTTATAATTGCAGTCTGACGAATTTGCAGTCCAGATTTTGTAATGTAAACCATTTCACATCTGACGTTTCTTTACGCATTCACATTGTGTTGACGTGAGCTAATTTTCCGCCGTTAACACAAAATTTATTTTTAAACGCACTGTATCGAGGACTCACTTCAAATGGTGAAACAGTTAAAAAGAAATCAAGGAACTATTGCAAGATACTCGTAGCCGCAATGCAGCGTTTGCTACGGGCCTGTTCTATGGCTAAAATTTCACTGTTTTACGTGGAACGACTGACTTTCGAATAGATGACATTTTTCATCAGAGATCAGATCCACTGATTCAGTTGGTCGAATCTCGATCATAGACTACACTAGTTATTACTATTATTATTATTCTACTAAATGTCTGACACCCTGCATACTGTTAATAACACTGATATTCTTACCACATTATTAATTCTCCCCCGACTACACTGGCCAACAATGAAAATGTTTCCGGCTCAAAAATAGTTAATTCCTATACATTTCCACATGATGAATTAAAAAATCACCATAAAAGTGACAGATTAGCTCTTGGTTTGGAGATAATGATTTTACTTACAAAATACGAGGCGTTCAGTAAGTAATGCAGCACATTTTCTTCTCGGCCTATAGTTTCGTGGCGCTCGGATAGATGACGGCGCTCTATGTAGTTTTCAAAATTTCGTCTGTAACGGAGGTGCGTTACAAGCAGAGAGCTGTCATTGAGTTTCTTTTGGCAGAAAACCAGAGCCTCGCAGATATTCATAGGCGCTTGCAGAATGTCTACGTAGAACTGGCAGTGAACAAAAGCGCGGTGAGTCGTTCGACGAGGTGTCTGTCATCATCGCGACAATGTCTCACAAACCTGTCTCACCTTCCACGTGACGGCCTGCCGAACACAGCTGTGGCTCCTGCAATTTCGGAACATGCGGACAATCTCTTTTGAGGTGATCTACGGCTGACAATCAAATACCTCGCTGCACAACTGGGCGTGTAGGTTGCTAGTGTTGACACACTCGTCCACTAGTTGAGGTACTCAAAGTCGTGTGCCTTCTGGGTTTCTCACCGTCTAACAGAGGACCATGAAGAGCAACGAAGGGCAATCTGTGCGGAACTGCTTTCGCGTTACGAGGCTGACCATGACAATTTTTGGTTGAATATCATCACAGTCGATGAAACATGAATTTGTCACGGCGAACCGGAAACGAAATGACAGTCCATGGAGTGGCGCCACACCACCTCCCACCTCTCCTCCGAAGAAAAAATTCAAAGCCGCAGCCTCAGCGACGGTCTTCTGGGACTCTGGAGAAGTTTTAACGTTTGATGTCCTCCCTCATGGTGCAACAATCAAATCTGAAGTGCTACCCTCAGGATACTGAAGAAACGGTTCAAGCGTGTTCGTCGCCACAAACGGACTTCTCCATCTTGTAACGCCGCTTCCTTTGGACGCAAAGATGAAAACGGGAAAATTGTACCCAAAACCCAATACAAGCCCCAAACCCAAGATCCTAATTTCATAAAAAAGGAAAACAAAGTCCCACTGTGATAGCATCACTTGAATAGTAGCAAGTATACTGAAGAGAAACAATGTAAAAAGCAATAGAAAACAAATCCAGTATAAAGCAACTTAGTATATTTGCAAAAGAAAGTAAAATACAATCCATTTTGTACCAAATTAAAGTAAAAGTAGATCGCAGAGTAGTGTACATATAGAACACGGAGTAGAACAAGTGACCTCAAAGAATACTCCTTGTGAGTACACAGCGGTATACAGGAGATAAAGTTATACATTGTTAATGTGCTTCTAGCTGTTGCTTGATCGTGTCGTAACTTAACGAGTGCTTTTGTACGTAGCCGATACGAGATTGTTTTTACGTTTTGGAAATTTGCGATCTGCTAGAAATCATTAAGCTCAAAACAGGTAGATCAGCAACTCTGAATATATTATTACGTAAAGTCAAGATAGGAAAAGAACCGAAATTTGTCTTAAACTGATTATTATCAATGGAAGCCTGAACTTTGTCCCAAAGTAATAGACTGCTAGTAATTTAACGAAAAAGGAAGTAAATATTGGTATCGAATTGTGAGAAAATACTTAGATATCGTTAAAACAACTGGTTAAATCTGGATGTTATTGCAAACTCTTTGGCTGAAATTTACGTAACTAATTCCACCCAGCTTAGGGAAAGCTTACTTCTTTAAGACAATGATAGGATGTGCTTAGACTATAATAAACCAGCCTAACGTGAATTTACTGTGTTTGACATTTATTTCAAACCAAACATTATTACGTGCTTACGGAACATTTTATCAGCGGAACGATACAGATTAACCACAGAGCGCAGCACACACACACAAACACACACACACACACACACACACACACACACATATATATATATATATATATATATATATATATATATATATATATAATTCAGACTATTTAGCTTACGTAAACTGAAAACTGTAGTGGAGAAACTATTGTTGTGTATAGACTGTAACCATGATTAGTGCAACAATAGCAGTGCAGCTTGTAAGCATCTACGTGTAACTGTGCTCGTACACGTCAGGGAGGGAGCATACGATTATTTGAGCTGGTTAGCACAATTAATACGCACTCGGCGTGAATATGGTGCAGCAGGACAAACTTCTTTTGTAACGTTCCTTATCGGACAGTATACAGACATTCTACCTCTAGCTGGTCGGAGCACGAACTTCATCAACGAACATTTTCAATTGAAGGAGCAGTTACAATCTCTGTGACAACGCAAGACCTCACACAATTCTGCGCACCCGAGAGGAGCTTACAAAACGTGATTGGACCGTTCTTCCTCACCACCCTTATTCCACATCTCACACTGTTCCAGGGTAGCGAAAGCGCCGGCACGAAAATGAAGAATGCAAGAGCAGAGAAGGCTGTGAGACAACGTCAGCCAATAGCCCGGTGACTAGGATCGCATCACGACAGGAGCGGCCTCTACAAGAAGGGAATATAAGCACCGCTACTGCCAGCCCCGGCCGGACAGTAAAGGGACAGTAGAAGACAGACACTAGCAGAAACCACGCATTTGAAGAGAGCACTGCGATAGTCGTTATTAGAGATCCACAAATTGTGTGACAAACCTGCATGAGCATTGTTTATAGCAAAGGACACTGACTGTTTGCATGTCGCCCATCGCTTGCGACAACTCGCTGTAAATCCAGAGTTAAGTATTTTTAGTCTTCTTAATTGCAATAAAAACTGTTAATGTGATTTGATTGATTTGTTGTATAACTATCCGTGCAGGCAGTGTCCTTTAGGCACGCTGTAAGAGACGAGTGGGCGGGATCACACACCATGTGTTTTGCCCAACGAAAGATCACTCAGCGGGAAGTAGAACGTGGGCAATGGGGAGGTTATTGATGCAGTAAGACGTTGGCTCTGACATCGTCCAGTAGGTTGGTACCATGTGGCCATACAGGCGCCCCCAGTAAGATGGCGTAAGGCCGTCGCATTGATCGGAGTTTACGTTGAAAAATAGGATTTTGTAGCTAAAAGAGTGGGGAATAATGTGGTGTGTTGTAATAGTAAATAAAAGCAAACTACTTTCAGAAAAAATGAGTTGCATTACTTATTGAATGGTTCCAGTATATGACTACAGGTATTATGCTAACAAATATCACTAAGTGTGACACCTTCCTAAATTTTAATACACAAACAAATGGCAGCAATAAATTCTACAGTCATCCAACTGAGACAGACAAAATAAAAATTTATCGAATTTTCCTCGATATTATGCAGTTGCAGACTACTATTACGAAGCAGCATACTTGGGAATCAGTAAATAAACAAAAATGACAATAAGCCATAAAACGACTGTATATTCGTCGCTGTCCACCTGGAAACAGTGGCAGACATGAGAAAATCGAATTGACGAGCAGAAAAATGTGGTCCTCACACATTCATTAAACAAACGATGAATGCTTTCATGAACTATCGATTTATGTTAAGACTAGATTATGAAATAAATTCTCTATAAAATTTGCAGTAGACCACTGATGATACTTTGATATAAAATGTGAAACGAGTCAGCGGATAGTAAGATAACATTCTACACTGCTGCCCATTAAAATTGCTACACCACGAAGATGACGTGCTACAGACGCAAAGTTTAACCGACAGGAAGAAGATGCTGTGATATGCAAATGATTAGCTTTTCAGAGCATTCACACAAGGTTGGCGCCGGTGGCGGCACCTACAACGAGCTGACATGAGGAAAGTTTCTAACCGATTTCTCATACACAAACAGCAGTTGACTGGCGTTGCCTGGTGAAACGTTATTGTAATGCCTCGTATAAGGAGGAGAAGTGCCTACCATCACGTTTCCGACTTTGATAAACGTCGGATTGTAGCCTATCGCGATTGCGGTTTAAAGTAACGCAACATTGCTGCTCGCGTTGATAGAGATCCAATGACTCTCAGCAGAATATGGAATCGGTGGGTTCAGGAGGGTAATACGGAACGCCGTGCTGGATCCCAACGGCCTCGTATCACTAACAGTCGAGATGACAGGCATCTTATCCGCATGGCTGTAACGGATCGTGCAGCCACGTCTCGATCCCTGAGTCAACAGATGGGGATGTTTGCAAGACAACAACCATCTGCACGAACAGTTCGACGACGTTTGCAGCAGCATGGACTATCAGCTCGGAGACCATGGCTGCGGTTACCCTTGACGCTGCATCACAGACAGGAGCGCCTGCGATGGTGTACTCAACGACGAACCTGGGTGCACGAATGGCAAAACGTCATTTTTTCTGATGAATTCAGGTTCTGTTTACAGCATCATGATGGTCACATCCGTGTTTAGCGACATCGCGGTGAACGCACATTGGAAGCGTCTATTTGTCATCGCCATACTGGAGTATCACCCGGCGTGATGGTATGGGGTGCCATTGGTTACACGTCTCGCTCAACTCTTGTCCGCACTGACGGCACTTTGAACAGTGGACGTTACATTTCAGATGTGTTACGACCCGTGGCTCTACCCTTCATTCGATCCCTGCGAAACCATACATTTCAGCAGGATAATGCACGAACGCATGGGGCTGGTCCTGTACGGGCCTTTCTGGATACAGAAAATGTTCGACTGCTGCCCTGGCCAGCACATTCTCCAGATCTCTCACCAACTGAAAACGTCTGGCCAACGGTGGCCAGCAACTGGCTCGTCACAATACGCCAGTCACTACTCTTGATGATCTGTAGTATCGTGTTGAAGCTGCATGGGCAGCTGTACCTGTACACGCCATCCAAGCTCTGTTTGACTAAATTCCTAGGCGTATCAAGGCCGTTATTACGGCCAGAGGTGGTTGTTCTGGGTACTGATTTCTCAGGATCTATGCACCCAAATTGCGTGAAAATGTTATCACATGTCAGTTCTACTATAATATATGTGTCCAATGAATGCCCGTTTATCATCTGCACTTCTTCTTGGTGTAGCAATTTTAATCTCCAGTAGTGTAGTACAATGTGCAGATCGATTCTTAAATGCAAAAAATAACTGCAGATAGTTTTTAAACACACACACACACACACACACACACACACACACACACACACACACACACACACATAGGGGCACGCACACTCACACACAAATACAGTAGGAAAATAGTTAAAACAAAAGAAGGAAGGCATTTAGACCCATACAGCCCACTGTACTGGCTGAATCATATGCCTTAACTCTGCGGAAAACTGTCTCTTTTTATGTAACACAATACAAACACAATATCTGTGGATTGAACCTCAGCTGAGAGATAAAGGGTGACTCACAGGAGACGAATGGTTTTTAAATACAGAATACTCCAGTTTTAAAATTAATATATATTTGTTGACATTACATCAAAGCTCATTATTTGCCATTTAATGTAGGCCAGACTTATTTGTGAGTAATAATGTCGGTGAGGTGCTGTCCATCATTCTGAATGCACGATTCAGGTCTCTCCCCCAAATCCTCCATGAAAATACAAAAGTCTCTACAGGGATGGCAGCAATTCCTTGAATGATTGAACTCTTCAATTGATCCAGATTGCGCGGTTTGTTGTTAAGTCACTGCTCTTGAGAACGCCACAGAAAAAAATCACATACTAATAAGTCTGGCGAACCGGTAAGCCAAGGAACTTCGTCAAACTTGAGATAATCGATACAGGAGACATACGTCGAAGAAGCATTCACGGTGTGTTATATAGCGCCATCCTGCTGGAACCAAACATGTTTGAAAGGGATGCTTCGTCTTCTCATTTCTGGTTTCAAGAACGTTTCAAGAATATTAATGTATCGAGGTGAATTAACATTGACTGTGACCCCGTTTTCTCCGAAAAAACGCGGCTAAATAACGCCGGAAGAATCAAGGGCACACCAGACTGAGACTTTTGCAGAGGATAAATGGACGCTGGTGAATAAGGTGTGGATGCTGCAGAGCCAGATACCGCCGGTTTTGTTTATTGATGGCCGTTTTTAAATGAGAATGAGCTCCGTCGCTCATCAATAAAATCACATTATCATTCAAAATCACTTACTTTCTACAGGCAAAGTCTGCATGGACAGCAAAAGCAATTGACTTAAATGGTTGCACAACGATAACTTTGTACGGATAAAATTTTAATACATTCAAAATTCGTCTAAACTATTCACGACTGATTGCTAGCTCACTAACATGCAGCCTAGCTGACCATGGAAGACGTCGTGGTATCCTGACCTTCATTGCTTACATATTCCGCCCTCACAACCATATTCCGCGCATCAAGACGCTTCATTCGAACCCAAACTCGATAAGATAAAGTCAATGTTGTATGAATTCATGTAAATGATACGCAAATAACTAGTAAATCGCAAGTGCGCACCGAGATTGAAATACTCGAGACTGGCATACACACACACATTCAAGACACGACGGTCACAGGGGCTTTTAGTTCGGGAAGGCAAACTGCATGCTGGGGGGGGGGCTGGTCCCTTCAGAGGACAAGTTAACCTATCTATGTCGGCCAGCGACCGCCCATAGAGCAGACAACGTTTGCCTGAGTGAAAGGAAGAACGACCCTGTGTTCGGCTTAAAAGAAAATTCCGCTACATTGTGTGGGAGCGCCTAGCCTACGCATTCTTTACAAACAGCACGCAGTTTCAGAGGTTTTCACTGGGAGACAGCAAACGCCAAACGCCAAAATTACAGATTTCCAGATTGGTCGCCTTAAACGAAACGTCATTCTCCCGTTTTAGAAGAGCAATGCTGATTGACAGACGATATTCCTGACGCCTTGAGGTGAAGTAGTAATGGAAGAGACCGAAAGATATACCCCTTCACGTCTGGCGTGGAGAGGGGCCGTTCCGTTGTCGCTCTTGGAGCGAGAACACGTAACGAGAGCGTGTGCGCTCATACGTGTACTCAAAGAGCAAGGAACAAGTCTCTCCTCAGTACTTCACTGGAAGAGCACCTCTGTCGAGAGCAATTCGGAGTGCGACTCTATATTCAGTCCTTGCGATTAAGCGTTGTTCACTGAGTTGGCCACCACACTTATTGTGTAGTGTGAACGGACAGAGTTGTAGTTAAACGCCTGCGAGCGAATTTTTGAGTGGCATCGCGGTGGACTGGTTATCTGACCGGTGAACCAAGCCAATAGTTAGACTAGGGGCGAATAGGAGTCCTTGGCTTCATCAAGGTGTAGGGAGAGTTTGATTGGCGAAGGTCAATCCAGATAGAACGAGAGTTATCTTTCTTGTTAGCAGCGAGCGGCGCAGACAGCAGTCATCGCAGCTTAAGGTATTGTGCGCTCCTGCTCTTGCGAGCCCCATATTTCCTCCACAACAGTACACTTCACTGCATTTCACATGCGACAGCCTCGATCATACCTAGCAACATTCTAACAGATAATTATTCGAGTTGAGTAGGCGCGGCTCTCAGCCATTCTGCCAAGTCAATAACAATCTTAAACTTTGTATAGAAATTTCATTAGCGAATCCTATCCTTAAGATGTAACTTCACATTCCGAAAAGAACCCAGAAATAACTTGTTCAGTTCATAACTAAAAGTGCCATTGTGATTTCTCAGAATTTTTGCAAAATAAATAATAATTTTCGTTAGTTTCATGTTTTTCTTACACTAACTAGCACTACTCAAGTACCCAAGTATTCCACTAGTTACGTAAGAAATTTTGTGAATTTTTGTGTCATTTCCTTACAGCGGACGACTCCAGAAGATATTTATTGCTGAAAGTTTTTCAAGCATTTCTCTTTAGAGCGTTAGGAACGTCTGTCTGACTTCTGTAGCAGTGTGGGGGTGGAAACTGCATCTTGCAGGAGCCACAGGGTAAAGGGTACATCTCAGATTAATCCGTCGCGCAGAATGACAATAACACTCACACGCTCACAATCGTCCTGGGCTTCTGACTATCGCTTCCCTTATCCTAGCAGAGCTTTCTGGCGTCGTTACACTGCATCTCCGGCCTGTACTCTCCTTATCCATCATGTTCCCAGTTGATCTTAAGGGTCCCACCCATTTGAGGATTGTGTTACGGCTCGGAACAACTCCGTGTCGACAGGGATTTAATTGCACACGAAACGCTCGCTGCATAGCTATAAAAGACTCACCACTTCTAACGCAGGTTTCATAGATTAACAAACGGTGTTGCAAGTGCCACTGCGACATTATGAATTAAATAGCGAGGTGTGTGGAGAAGAACTACCCCACCACGATTTTTTTCCGCCACCGTACCCTCAGTACTTTGCAGTTGAAAATCGCCCGTCTTCCGTGTGTCACCCCGTTTTCTGACCAAGTTCTCGAAATCTCTGACCGAATACTTTAAGCTACTGTGTTTTTGTACATATCTGTGAGCAACGGAACACTAAAATAACGGAATTGTTGGTAATTCACTGACGCTGCTCCTACATCATTTACTATCCTTCTGGAGTAGTTTGTAGCTTCCTTTCTTGAGTTATTCCTTCAATAAAATTAATTAAAGGTGATAGATTAACTGGTTTATTCTTTTCCGTCCTGTTGGTAGCACAGCACTTTTTCATCTATTCTTCTCAGAACTTCTTCGTTTGTGGGTTTTGTTGTCCACGAGTTTTCCATTCTCTTGCAGTATCACATTTCAAATGAACACAGACGTTTCTCACCGGCCGGTGTGACCGAGCGGTTCTAGGCGCTACAGTCTGGAACCGCGCGACCGCTACGGTCGCAGGTTCGAATCCTGCCTCGGGCATGGATGTCCTTAGGTTAGTTAGGTTTAAGCAGTTCTACGTTCTAGGGGACTGATGACCTCAGAAGTTAAGTCCCATAGTGCTCAGAGCCATTTGAACTGTTTGAACAGACGTCTCTCGTCGTACGCATCAACAGTCTAGCTCTTCCAGCCGTACAAGGCTTGCACACAAAGCTCTTAAGAAATCCTCTTTTTTGTCTCTACATTTAGTTTCCATGATGTAAGCAGCAACTTTTCCTTGTAACAGGCTGCCTTCACCTGTGAAATGCTGCTATTTATGTCGACTAAGCTTTTGCCATTTAAGGCTATTTTACTTCCTAAGTTGTCTGAATGATATATCATTAACTCTGGAATCTACTGCGATATGTTGGCGGTTGAAAATCAGACTTACGGTCTTCTTTAATTTAAATTTCATGTCATATTACACTTTCAGTATCTTGTTCATTCTTGCTATTTCGTTTTCTCTTGCTACCGTTTCTTGCAATTTTTATTCCAAAAGCGAAGACAGCGTATGGTGAAACAAGCGCTTTATCATTTGAGAGGTACAGAGGCGAGTGGGTGTGCAACGACTGTACCACAGTTTACTGCTACCAGCGCCACGTCACCATACTGCGACAGTGCGTAGCATACAAGTAGTGCGCCATAATTTAAGAATGAAATTAAAGAAGCTTTTGCAAACTTTGTAACATATGCTTCAGTGCATTAATGTTTAAATTGTAAAATCTCAGAGTGATCACATTAATATATTTCACTAAATACACCATTTTAAGAAAAAAATAAGTGGTGCTAAATAATAAAGATAGAAAGCCAAAAATTGGTCAGGATGTGAGAATGTATGTCATAATCAGCTGTTACTAGTTTTAACTTGACCAGAACAAAATTTTGGTCAAAATCGGATTTTTTAAGAAAAATTTAAGGCGCTGAATATTAAATTGAGAAATATGAAAATTTGTATGAAGCTTCAGTAACAAAGTAACTGTGTGACCCCATTAAGCTACCTCTAATAGCTTTCTAGTAATTTACCGAAAACTAAATTTGAAACAAAAACGTCCTTATTTGTAGTAGATTAAATATCCTTTATATCGATAGAAAGCTTTCATTATAGTACCTGATGAAACGCATTAAGTAATAGAGCTATAATAAATTTCAAGACTTTGATGTAAATAACAATAGAACGTCTGTTCAGCTGTGTGAGTGAATTTGTAAGGGACCAAACTGCTGAAGTCATCGGTCCCTAGACATACACACTAATTAAACTAACTTATGCTAAGAACACACACACACACACACACACACACACACACACGCGCGCGCATGCCGAAGGGAGGACTCGAACTTCCGGCAGGAGGGGCCTCGCAGTCCGTCACACGGGGCCTCTAACCCAGCGGCCACTCCCCGCGGCAAATAAAAGGTCTCTCAAAGTTGTAGTTCAGAGATCATGTTCTACTGTCAGTTCTATTCTAAAAATTCTAGACGGCAAAGTTTAAATGCAGGCAAGCTAAATCTTTTTCTGAGATTATAGCCAACTTGATTCTCTTCATACAAAAATTACGAAGATTCTAAATTAATACACAACAGTGTTATAAAATATGATGTGACCAAGAAAGCGGCCACTTAGAGGCTATTACCAGGGTATAGAGCGGATGGCAGCAGACGTTCCCTTCGTTCGCCCGCTGCGCCCATATATAAATACGGACTGAGAGGCAACGACTGGACTTTATTTCGCACCCAGCTATCGATGGGTCCGCGTCAGTCAAACGCCGGCTTACGCGCTGCCTCGGGTGACGTCACAGACAGACTGCAACTGAACGCATGTTTTCGGTACAAATAGGAAGTGAACACGCGAGGACTGTACACTGTTCTGGATCGCGTGGATTTCGCGGAAGTAACTGTTTGCTTGCCGCCCGTACACCAAAACCGCGTGGCAAATGGTGACATTATTTTCCACACTTTTGGCGAGCGATTAACTTAGATTATTAGAATTCAGGACGAAAGACCAGTTGTTGGGAACTCACCGCAGAGGTCACCTCTGAACTTGTCATTGTGGTTTTTATGAGAGAGACATTATTAAAATTGGTATTGTTATTGTTATTGGTTCAAATGGCACTGAGCACTATGGGACTTAACATCTGAGGTCGTCAGTCCCATAGACTTAGAACTACTTAAACCTGACTAACATAAGAACAGCACACACATCCATGCCCGAGGCACGATTCGAACTTGTGACCGTAGCAGCAGCGCAATTCCGGACTGAAGCGCCTAGAACTGCTCGGCCACAACGGCCGGCATTATTGTTATTATTATTATTATTATTATTATTATTATTATTATCAGGAATATTACTGTGTTGTGCATGTGAAATTTTCTTAAATTTAATTGAACCATCTAGGATTCAAAACTTTTATTTATAATTACAATTCCTGATCCCACCGAATGAACATAGTATACAAACATTTCTTTCAGCCAACGAATAAAAGAATGTGGACTTAAAGACTGGAAACTGTGGTTAGTATGTTCTCCATCGCTTTGTGGCTGACGAAAAAAATTGTTTCAGTTGCTCGTAGAAGACGGCGAATAATATTTCTTATTTCCTGTTACTAACCCGCCGCTCCACAAGACTTCCAATACTTCGTTGTTCGTTGTGCTGCCTACTGCAACAGTCACTTTTCCTGTCAGCAAAGAAACGGTTGTGCGACTGAGGTCACCCTCGTGCTAACGGCCTTTAATGTCCACAGATCGTGCAATTCGCGGAACCTGTGTTTATGTGTGAAATGCTCGTCGCAGGAAGCGTGTCACGCAGGCAAGTAGGTGGCTTCCTGCTCCGGAGGAATTCCGCTAACCGCGAGGGTCAGGTCTGCGCGGCTGTTCCGGTGGGTCCATGACGTCACCGGGCGGACGCGGCGCCCATCTCTTATACGCGGCTCGGGAAGGCGAAGTTGGCAGACGCTAACCGGCTGCGGCATGGCCAGCACATTCGCGTGTCTGCTTCTGCTGCTGGCGGCCGGCCGTGAGGCTCACAGCTTCCCACAACCCTCTCTGCACCTGCTGGGCGGAGGAGGCGGACTCTTCGGAGGTAAGTTTCGCATTAGCCTGCTTCCTTCTGTGCGTAAACACTATCATTTGTCGTCTGTTCTCCTCCCATTGTTTCTGTTGGCTCTGTACTGGTGTAAGACGACAAATTTTCTTTCACTTAGTCAGCATTCTCTAGACTGTCTTATATCCAACAGAATTGTCTATTTGTTGCATTATCTTCGCCTGCAGAATGATATTACTTACTTTGATATAAAATAGATCTGAATATTAGGCTTGGAATGTATCCTGGGAAATTCATTGCACACGAATATATTTAGCTTTCATTTGTCAGTTGTGAGTCTACATTAACGTTAGATTACCTATGGTAACATACAGATTTGTATAAACAGGTAAATCCCCAACGCCTAAACCCTGCATAATAATTGACAGAAACGGCAGAGGGTTCTGCTGTATTCTTACTATGCAAACAAGTCGTAACCCGCCAAGTAATTATGAAACCGTTAGAAATTCGACACAAGAACTATTGCATTAAGAGCTGTTTCGAACACGTAGCGTTAGTGGCAGCAAGACTATTTTAGTTCTAACCCCATGCGGTATCAGGACTTCTTTTCTGATTGTTACTGCCGTTTCTCTGTTGATGATGCCTTGTGAGAAAAAAGTGCAGCACTTTAGTCCTCCTTCCTCGTTAATCTGTAGATCTCCGCAGGTCTCGCCAGGTGTAAACGTCAGTTGATGCCAAGGCCACCTACCCTGCAAAAGGACAGGGCTATGGCTTGTAATGCACCATGGAGTTGAATTCACACTCTTCGGTTTGGATAGTGTTTCACATTATTTACCGTTCACGCATTAATGTCATCGAAACGTACCATCCATAGATGGCCTCAGTTTGAAAAACTAGTTTACTACAACATTAATCTGTGACTTTTATATGAGCCGGCCGCGGTGGACGAGCGGTTATAGGCGCTTCAGTCCGGAACCGCGCGACTGCTGCGGTCGCAGGTTCGAATCCTGCCTCGGGCATGGATGTGTGTGATGTCCTTAGGTTAGTTAGGTTCTAGGGGACTGATGACCTCAGATGTTGAGTCCCATAGTGCTCAGGCCCATTTGAACCATTTGAACTTTTATATGGAATCCAGCTGTGTTAGGTACTTGATGGGGCCACGTTATTTCCTTGAAATATTGCGTCCATAGACAACAACATTCTATTTTAGTTCTAAAATTAAAACCAGTTTCCGGAATAAGTCTAGTAAAAATACTACCACATATAAGCACTGCGCATATTACTCTTCGGTAGTCTGAAAATCACGCTCCGTTTTTAGTTACAGTATAGAGTCACTGTATACCCAGCGCTATCTTACATAAGTAGAACTACATTGCTTTCTGTCTATAAGAACTTCCAGGCGAACTTGCTCTACACACTAAGAAACTATACACCTCAGTCTAAAGACTGCTTCATCGGGTACTATTTCCTGCTTATATTTCAGTTTCTCGGAAACCCAAAATCAAAATTACGATGACTGACAATTTCTTTGCTTCTGTTAGAAGGCCACATAACATATCACTACAGTATATTCACTTGGCATGTTTCTCTTGTAGCTGCACCGCTGTCTTCTACAGAAAAATTTGTTCCTCTTACCCCACATTCTTTCTGTTGAAGTTATGAAAATTTTGAGACGTGCAAACTACAAACGATAGGAAGTTCATATGTATAACGCGAAGTTTGTTCAAAAAGTTAGTCGCACTATTGAGAAAACGCATGTCCTTCAAAACTGTTTTGGTTATGACATTGTTAACGGAAGTAACTGAAACCTTGTCATTTTTGTTCCTCGTGATATTACAATAATATCTAATACTATACCTCAAATGTATTTCAGAATAATGCAGAAGTAAGGACTTCTGTAAATGGGGTAATAATGACAGGTCCCAGAAAGTAACTCTTAAAGAAAATAGGCTAATAAGAACAACTTGGAAGAAATTATAACTTTAAAAATACGTGACACTGCGTCAACAGAAAATAACATAGTATTTAAAATACCTCTAGTAAAAATAATGTACTGCATTAACGCTTGAAAATACCGAAATACTGAAAGTTACCATAGGCGTGCTATACACAGTATGAGTACATACCATACTTAAAAACTTTGAAATAATAATCTAAAACGTTTTAGCCACATCACGACAGCGAAATATTTAGCCACATGAGAATCGAATGCTGAAGAAATCGGCGCCCCCGTTGAAACAGAAATACACGTCGACATTGATGTCATTTTTTTCTTTATCTTTCTGGTTTGGCGCCGCCCGCCACGATTTCTCTTCATCACAAAGTTGCATCTAGACTCTAGACCTTGATTATTTATTATATTATTTCAGTCTCTGTCTTGGGTTAAAGTTTTTGCCCACCGGATGTCATTTCCTAGTGGCTTTACACTCTTCCTTTCACCCTGACCCTTCTTTTAGTCGTGCATTTCAACATACGGTCCTTTATTCGCCAGTTTTTGGAATACCTTCTCGTTTAAGTTTCAGCAGCCTTCTGTAACACCACATCATAAAGGATTTGATTCTCTTATTTTCCGATTTTTCCACAATCCACTTAAAGCCCCCCAACCGAAAGCTAAATACCTGCAAACACTGCAATATACGTACTTATCATTCTCACCGTATTATTTCGTTGCGCCCATTCTCCACTAATGTTTAGGAGAGTGATCCTTAAACTGAACATTGATTTGAAGAATGTGTTCCTTTTGTAAGCACACTTCTTTTGGATGTATTGTGTCGTTTCCTTCCTCCGACACCCCGTTCACCTAACAAAAATTGTGTGTACATACTATTCGAATTATACTATGTGATCAAAAGTATATGGACACCACCAAAAACAGACATTTTTCATATTAGATGCATTGTGCTGCCACATACTGCCAGGTACTCCATATCAGCGTCCTCAGTAGTCATTAGACATCATGAGAGAGCAGAATGGGGCGCTCAGCGGAACTCACTGACTTCGAACATGCTCAGGTGATTGGGTGTTACTTGTGTCATACGTCTGTACGCGAGATTTCCACACTCCTAATCATCCCTAGGACCACTGTTTCCGATGTGATAGTGAAGTGGAATCGCGAAGGAACACGTACAGCACAAAAGCGTACAGGTCGACCTCGTCTGTTGACTGACGGAGACCGCCGACTGTTGAAGAGGCTCGTAATGTGTAATAGGCAGGCAGACATATATCCAGACCATCACACAGGAATTCCACATGGTGCGAAAACTTGGATTTCCTGGTCGAGCAGCTGCTCATAAGCCACACATCGCGGCGGTAAATGCCAAACAACGCCTCGCTTGGTGCAAGAGCGTAAACATTGGAAGATTGAACAGTGGAAAAACGTTGTGTGGAGTGACGAATCACGGTACACAATGTGGCGGTCCGATAGCATGGTGTGGGTATGTCGAATGCCCGGTGAACGTCATCTGCCAGCGTGTGTAGTCCCAACAGTAAAATTCGGAGGTGATTGTGTTATGGTGTGGTCGTATTTTTCATGGAAAATTGTTTGTTGGTTTGCGTGGCACCATCACAGCACAGACCTATATTGATGTTTTTAGCACCTTCTTGCTTCCCACTGTTGAAGAGCAATTCGGGGATGGCGATCACAAACTTGTAAGTCATTTTCAGACAGGTGTCCGGGTAGTTTTGATCACATAGCGTATGATTCGAACTAAAACACTGTTGGTGTCTTCCAAGCAAACAGAGGTGTTCCAGGGACGAAGTTCAACTATCCTTTGGAGAAAATCATACGAACAGCTCTCAAACGTAGTATTACTATCTCGGCTTTTTTCAAAACACGCACCAAGGCAAAGCGTTGCCTATAAGCCGAAGAAAAGGGAATACGGCAGTGTTAACGATCGTAAACATTCGCTAGAGATCAAGTGTGTCATGTTATTCTTTTTTTCTTGAATGTGAATCTATTTTAAGTAAGAGAAATAATCCAGGGAGAGAAGGTAGATTGCAGCACATATCTAGCAAGTCAAAGACTTTACTGTGTTACACACACTAACAAATACATATCCACATTAGGCGTTCATATTTTTATTTGCTCCCAGAAAGAAATAAAAAATATCTACAACCTCCATAAATTTATTCATTTATTTATTTGAAGTCAAAGCAAATGCAGGACATTAAAACCACTCATAAATTTTACCGGTTTGTAACTGCTTTAGCCCATTCCTAAATCGCTGGGATTTGGCTGAAAAAAGCCGATCTGTACATGGACTATCCTACCTACATTCTATCAGTCCCTCCAGATGATGCGTATCTGAACGTCATGGTTTCCGAATCCGCTTACCATCCCCAACAAGAATCTTTTACCAGGTCATCTCATTTCTCCTCATCTTTGCCCCCTTTGAACACTTCAGTATATCTTATACTTCCCACAAACTAGACACCAAAAACGTATTTCCTCCCCTCCCCCATGATCACAAATCCTGGTGTACTGCCATCCATATCAACACGTCCAATCCATTCTATACTCTTTATATTCCCTCTCAGCGCACTTTTAGCAGATTACAACTCAATCTTAACGAAATCTGCCCTGACATTTATCCCTCCCGTCAGATTCAGGCCAATCTTCCCTATGCCTTTTCGACTTCATGGTTTCCCCCTTTCCGTATTCCTCCCTTTTCTTTCGTCCTCTTGATCCTGAACTGGTTCCCATACTAGCTATGTTCCCCCAAACCCTATGTTTTCCTACCAGACATCTTCCCTAATTATACTTATCCCAAGAACCAAACCTTCACGAACCTAGTAGCGCCATAAGCACATTAATTACCCCAATGGAACAATCCTTCCCTGTTCTTCTTACATCTCCTAAATACAAGTCTCTCTCAACAAGTGGTAGTGAAGTGTTATATAGTGGAGCGTTCGTTTCTACTTTCTCGCAACTCATTGTTTTTAAATACTGTACAATGTCTTCTTGAGTGCAATTTTTAAATATTATCAATGAAATGTGTCCTTTCATGTATCTTAAACTCCTTTCGTGTATCTTAAACCATCTGTGCATGTTTCATTCTTTTAAAAGTTATTACAATTTTTTGTATATTTACGACTCTTTTGTCTGAGGAGGGGAGTACTATTCCCCACTGGGACGAAGGAGTGATACACCAATGAAGCACAAAACGGAATGTGGGCTGTACATCAAATAGCTCACCCTAATAACTCGCTTAGAAAATGAAAAGTAACATATACAAGTCCAGTGCAACATAATTGCATCGTAGTTCAGAGTCTTGTCAGTGAACTAAAAGGTACAATAATTTAATACTTCAGGTGACAATGATTTTAACATATACCTTTTTGAGCTGCCAACAACAGTTTGATAGAAATTCGACCTCGAAGAAATATGTATTTACTTTTATTTCTACTAAACATGATCGCTAAATACGCTTTTCATCGTTTCGGTTTCGGTCACACACTGGTCATCTTCAGAAGCTCTAAGTATTAACAAGGGCATCTTCCGGATTAGCCCTCTACGAGTTGCTTCATACTTACATCAATTTCCTAAAATAATACGGCGCAATTCACAAAAAAAAGTCCAAAGAAATCGCCTTTGTAGGTTAGAAAATTTTTGAGAGCTATTAAGTAGGAAAAAATTACGTTTTACTTAAACATTTGTCGGTTTCTGAATGCCAACCTTACAGGTTTAGTGACTGAGATGTCATTGGTTCGCTTCTCGCTAGTAGCAAACTCTTTTATTTTCATTTATATTCTAGATTTACTGTCAAATGGAAATGTGAATTAACATATAAAATAAATTAAACTCTGATACAGATAAACGTTAAAGGCTAAATGAAAAAAAATATATACACATTAATGCTGTTTAGTCTCTAGTTAAAAAAACTTATTTTGTTTTCTATTTCATGTTTCGCTTTTTTGTACCAAATTTTAATCTATCTCGAATACTTGCATTTTCAAGCAATTAATAATTAAAAATTAGAGGATTTCATTCTTATTAAAAATATGATTCACTATTTTTTAATTAGGAATCGTGTTTCTTAAGATCCGTTTTTTAAAATAAAAATAAAACATTTACTGCTGTCGAGGATCGACTTTGTGACGTCTTCATCACAAGGCTAGTACGTGCGCAATTTTTTTAACTAAATATTTTACTTTAGCGAAATACAATAAAATACAATTTATTCAGCTACCAATGAATCTTTTAATGTGCTGCAAATTTTTTGTAATTAAAGACGTTCGAAAATTTTCTAATCTATAAAGGTGATTTTTTTCCCAGTTCGTTTGAAGATTTCTTATTGGCTTGGCAAATTGATGTCCGGACACTGACGTTCAAATTCTGTAAGTACGAACAAAATGGAAGACTGCAGAACCGTCCTCACGGTCTTTGTTAGGCGGCCTTAAGCTTTCTGAAGTCAATCAATTTATGGTCAAAATCGGTCACGATGAAATGCATGATGTGGGATTATATCTAGAAGAAATAAAAAAAATTGTATAATTAATACGAGAAACTTTTTTCAATAGGCGAGATGACTTTTTTCTAAAAAGTGGAATTATTAATGATATTTCCATGGGAATAAGATTCTCTATTTTGCTTTGTTACACGATCGTACTTGTGTGTAACACATTCTTCCAAACAATACATTTATCTTACGAGTGCCTCGAATCTGTAAACTTTTTTTTCTTTTTTGCCCCGTACTGAAAAGCACGAGATACTACATCCTAATCACGTAAGGACGAAAAATAATTACTATGATCTGAGAAATTAAGGTAACCTTACGGAAACACCTCACGAAGCAAGGATGGAAGACGCGGATTTATTGTCTTGCAGATAACGAGATCGTTAGAGACGAAGTACAAGTCTTGAATGAAGAAGACAGAGACAGAGATCGGCTGAGTACTTTGAAAAAGAGACCATTCCGGCATTATACTTAATCTATTTAGGGAAATCACCAAAAACTGAAATGTGGATGCCGGGACATGGATCGTAATCCCGCTACCCCATTGTGAAAGTCATTCCTTAAGCTCTGCGTCACCTTGCTCTGTACAAATAAAGAATAGATTAGCTAAAATGTCATGTGGAATGATCAAATAATTAGTAGAACACGCACAGAAGGAAAACAATCCTGAAAGGAGATTCATACATACTAATATTAATGACTCTATCTACCCTCAGTTAACCGAGCTGACTGCCGACGCTGAGACTGTTTCGGATGGCTGTGTACCCGTATCTAACAATTTGTCACATATTCCACGAATATATCAGTTTCTTTTTTTTTTTATTAGAGTCGTAAACATAAGATCCACGTCCAGTGAGCCAGATGTTAAGGCAGTGGACTCCTGTTCGCAAGAAATGGGGTACAAACCTGCGGAAAAGAATTAGCGACTTGGTGGACAATGTGAATAGTAACCTGATACTTTTTACTGATGAAGCACTTGTCTGCAATGATCAAAAAAAAGAAGCACAAATATCCGACGAAATCTTTATATGATTTCAAAGCGCTACAAAGACTGACAACATGTTCGAAACGTTCAGGAATATAATATTGTGCAGCTCATGAAACACATCAACGTAGAATCCTGCGGATTAAATATCAGTGAGTCAGCTCATACAGACACCATGGTGCAGCAGTTTATGAAAATATGAAATGGAATGATCACGTGGACATTAGGAGATGGCAGACGTCTCGACAACGGTAGGAAACTGAAAAAAGCGGTCAGTAAACAAGAACAGTGCTCATTCACATTCGTGAAAGCTTTCATAAAATATTACTGAAATGAGTGGGACCCATACCAAATACGATTAATATGTGGTATTGAAGGTGTACAAAGAAGGGTTGTACAGATGGTAGTGAGTAAAGTTCTCATCGATGAAAACTGATAAAATATGAAACATATCCACACAGAAATACTGAAGAAAACCGACGAAGAAACTGCTAGAAAGAAAAAAGAAGAGGAAAAGAATCGTTATTGTGGCTGACTGTCATGCGGTGGACCTAGGTTCGATTCCCGGTACTACCAGGGATTTTTCCTTGTTTGATGGACTGGGGCGGGACTCATGATGCCAATTGAGAAGCTGTTTGAATGAGAAGTAGCGGCTCCAAGGTCTGCAAAACAGATAACGGCCGGGAGAGTGTCTTGATTTAGGTTTTCCGTGATTTCCCTCAATCACTCCAGGCAAATGCCGGGATGGTTCCTTTGAAAGGGCACGGCCGACTTCCTTCCCCGTTCTTCCCTAATCTAATGAGACCGATGACCTCGCTGTTTGGTCTCTTCCCCCAAACAATCCAATCCAATCCGGGAGAGCGTTGTGCTGACGCCACGCCCCTCCACATGGCGCCATTGGCTAAGGCTGACACGACGTTTGGTCGGTCCCGATCGGCCTATCTGCAGTAAGAACGCTATAGGATGAAGGCCTCTTTTTGATTTTTCCACGTAATGTGGTCGTCAGTGATCCGAACAAGCGCTGTTATTACGTGTAACGTAATTAGTGACCTTTCGTTAGAAAGTGTTCTCGGTGCTTTCTATCTCTTGGAATCCATCAAACAATTTCCTCGTTCCATCGAACATATATACAGCTGTCTAGAGGTAAAGCCATTTTCTTTTTATTTTCATTCCAGTCGTAATTACGTCATTTCAGCTGTCCTGTTCCTTGATCCATTGGTCTATTTCCTGTCCTTCCTAGTAATTCCCAACAAGCTTGTCTTTATTGATCACTGGAGAACAGTCAGTTTTTGAATGTTTCCCGCATTAAAAGATAATGTCGCACTGTTATAAATCTAAACTGGCAATACACACTGAACTTTCTTTCTCCGACAAGTGTAATACTTATTTTGAAAATGCTATTTATTTTATCAGAAATATTGCTTGCCATTTTTCTCGTGTTACTGTCTTTTCCTTTTCATCCAATCGTCTATTCAAATTGCCTTAAAAATACTTATCTACTAGACCTGTGACTTTGTTATTAATTTTACTATTCCCCTTTAGACGTGTTGCCTATACATTACTTTAGTCCTATCAGAGTCAATTTTCAGACCTGCTTTCAAACTTTATTAGTTCCTGCCATTTGCTGTTGACGTTTGTGTATAGCCGTATGTAAGGCAAGTCTGGTCCTTTCCTGATTAGAATCATTTTTTCCTTTTTTCATACGATATCAATCTTCGAATGCTTGTATAATTTTCTTTTATTATTACTTTCTTTATCATAGGCCATCTTAAATAATGTAATGTGGTTTCTACCTAACGTAAATATCTGTTTCGTTTCCTAAGTAATGTCATTGTTTTCAATAGTTTCTCCTGTTAAACTTTCACCATATCTTCTGATATTTCTTCGATAATTTCTTGGAATATAGTTATTTAGTTCGAAATATATTGTCATGTTCATATTAATTTTCGCCTTCTATTTTCTCTTAACTTATTCAGTTTTACATCTTCGTTTATACACGGTGTTTCCGTAAGAGCGTGCAAAAATTTAACAGGACATAAAGGATGATCCACTAAACAAGTTGAGGTAGGAAACCTGGGTCGGAGATGGCCGCTAAGCAGATAATAGGAATAAAACTACATTACTGTGCACTTTTTAATTTACATTAGTTGCAGTTAACTGCAAATACCATCATTGACGCAATGAACGAGCCATTGTACTTTATCTTACAAAATGTGCTGAAACTGACGGCTATCAACCTCAATGCAAGCGTGACGAGCAAGATTCTGACGCCCCCTGATGTTTTTGGAATCACATCACAGGCAACTACAGTTCTGCTAACTAATTCCATCACCATACCCACTGCGATCTCATACACAAGTGACTTTAGATATCCCCATAGGAAATAATCAAGGGGATCTCGCAGGCCCCTTCCAATCTAACAACCAGGAAATACAACACTGAGATTGTTGCGAACATCCACACTGAAGTGAGACGGTGCACCGTCATGTTGTATCCACATGCTCCTACGAACAGCCAAGGGGAGATTGTAAATACGATACAGCAGACACACCTTATGGACAAGGAAAGTAAACAAATCTGCATCATGACTTCCTAGTAATTAGACTCGTCCTCCTTGTTTCCTTACAGAATGTACACGTAAATAAACAGCACAGTACGAGTAAACTTGTACTCATGTTAGGTGAAATAATCTGGAAAACAGTAATGCTAGACAAATTTGTTGACAAGTTTACTTCAATACCTCCTTAAGCCGCCTTCTTCGACCCCTGGTTCCCTACCTCAAATTGTTCAGTGGAGCATTCTCTATGTCCTGTTATATTTTTGCACACTCTTACGGAAATACCCTGTATTATCTTCCTTATTATGGCAAACTATTTCGCTGTTTGCTCCTTTGTGTGTGTTTAGAAGCTTTATTGCATAAAATATTAAACTTCTAGCGTAATTTATGTTGGTACACCATCCTGTTTTTAAAAAAATTCTCATAATCTACAATTCTGACTTGTTCCGTCATGTTCCTGTTTCTTTCAGTATTTGTGTCTACTTTTAATCTGCATCATATGAAGTAATGATCACTTACGATTATAAAGTGGTTTAGGACCTACACAGCGTCATTTCTGCTTGATGAAATACAGAGAGTGTCATTTATAGTTGCATTTGGTACTTGAGAAATCCATTTCTTATTCCTCTGGGAGTTGTTGTTTTCTAAAGGTTCGCTTCTGTCAGTTTAGATTCGATTCTTTTAACTTTTCTATTGCGCCAAGAAACTTTCTTTATTTATTGACCTACTCTCACATGAAAATTCTCTCATATATTTTTTAAGTGAGATTACCTGTCATTTATCTGTTTCTACAGTCTCCGAAGAGATCTTTTGCCCCATCATCAGAATAGTTGGTGTATGGCCTTGAATGATTTCCATAGTACATTTTTATTTTTAAAACAAGTCACGCTTCTCTGTTTGAGATTCCCAGTATTTATAATAATGGTTCTAATTTTCTTAGTTATAATAAAAGCTACACCTGGATTTCTCCCTTACACTGTTCCTCTGCAATAAAATTCATGTCCCGATTGCATTAAATCATCGCTGTTTCGCCATTCTTGTGATAACCTCACCACACTCCATTCGGTATTTTTCAGATCCCCTTACAACTACATTTGCCATCATCAGACCCTCGGATTCTGCATTTTTTGACACCTAATGTAGAGCAGTAGATGCAACCGATTTTCTACGAAACGGCTTCGTCGAAAATTTACCTGGCCGTACTGTGTCCTAAAGTAATTTCCGAGTTTTTCATTTCTTCACTCTCAATATTCCTTCATCCGGTTCGGAATGCCGACGTCCTATAGCTGGAGTGTTGCAGCAAAGTCCACGCGAGTCCTGCCAGTGCTGCAACAGTATAAACTCTGGCCATGTGATTCTAAGACCTAGAGCATTTCATCAACACAACTAGTATGCATACTGACTACATACTAGCATGTAGCCCATATGTGTACTGCTATTTAGCAGTCTTCCGTATCACATGCATCCCACCATGAGTAAGGCAAAGAGTACGTAGTATACTGTCACCCAAGCGACAGCAATTTTTGGGATCTGGTCTCCTAAAGATCTAAGCGGCACATTGTAGTAGACTTTATTTATACCTATAACGCATACAAAACTGAGCAGACTACTTATTTACGTGAAAAAGAAACACGACCAAGGGAAATAACCTGAACCACACCGTTGTCTATAGTATTTCAAGAAAATAATATCATGAATTATTATGAAAACATTCTACAAGTGTACTTAAGTTCTTACACTACCGATTAAGACGTCTCCATCACATCAATAGTAATTTCCCACCGTTTTCAATTAAAGCTAGTTTTTTAGTTTTCAAATAACCAAAATATTTTCACAGAAACTTGCCTGCATAGTTAGAAAGACGTCGAAAACCACGTAGCGTCTGAAATATACGAACAGTCCCTCAGAGTTAACATGTTAATGGTAACACCACATTCTTTAATATCAGATTTGCTATTTATTTAAAGTCAACAGTGATAAGTAGTACGTTATTAAATAGTCGTCATACGAACACTATCACGGAAATCAACATGAGTCTTCAACGTTCATACAGAAATATTATTGACAGACACATGTAGCAGAATGGTGCTAGTGAATGACCCACAGAATAATGCCAATGGCTTAAATATCAAGTGGAACTCTGAGTCTGTTTACTGTTCATACCCGCACAAGCTGCTTTGTGGCTACACGCCGCTTACTATGCTAACATGGCAAAAAATGTACTTAGTATTTTCAATTTGTGCGAAACAAAGTATTAAGCGTTAGGCTACAAATTAACATGCAATAAAAGAGTTATCAGCACTTAATGCTAAGAAGTAATAAAAATGTTTAATAAGTATCTTCGGTGTATGCATGTGTGTGTGTGTGTGTGTGTGTGTGTGTGTGTGTGTGTGTACATGTAAACTGTTGTCTACTAATTCACTGCTTCAACTACACTGGCCCTTGGATAAATTCGTGGGTAAAAGTCTGAAATTTTTATCAAATAACCGAAAGGAGTTTTATTCCTGTGATTTGTTATTGATTAAGCAGGTCAGCCCAGTCGATGCCTTATTTCTTGCTGGGTCATTTCTTCACTTTACTTAAAGAAAATTATTGTAGCAGAGTATGTACGGTAAGTAAAATAATATATTTGAAATATCAGATTTGCGTGCAGCCGGTAGCGTGCGTCTTCGTACACTATGAATCCGAAACTTGGGGGTATTTATTCTAGAGTGTGAATTTTCACTAAGTAAGTGAAGATATAACTGTAAGTCAAATTACAATAAATGTAATGAAATAATAGAATGGTGAGGGAAAATCTGTCATTGTCTAGAATGTCTGTCCGAATCGATGCACCAAGCGACAGATATTTTCAGCATGAATCTGGCCATTACCATAGTTATAATTAAAGTGCAGTTGCTCAGGTTATCGTATGACAGCGAAAGTAGATAGATATTCTAATGTGTTAATGTGGAACTAATTTATGCTGGAAGAATTAGTTCAAATTTTGGCCACCAGGTGCAAATCTCGCACTGTGAAAGCAAAAAAGACGAACAAAATATTTCTATATATAATGGCTTAGGAATTGGAGGTGAAGACAAAGGTTGAAACAAGTGAAAAAGATACCTTGTTGATTTTATTACAAACAGTCCTTTACACAATTTGTTCAACATGTACACTAGAGACGCCGACGAGATGCTGCATCCGTAAAACGCCAAAATCAACAGTTCCAGTGGAACCTGAGCAAAGTGTTCCTGTATACTAGCATTCAGATCAGATAGAGGACGAACAGTCCCTTATAAACGTATTCTGCTAACTATTTCTAGAACCAAAAGTCACAAAGATTCAGATCAAGTGATCTCAAAGGCCTTGCGTCTGGAAAAACCTCCACATGCAGCACGTTTATGGAAGGTTGCATTAAGCAGAACTTTAAACTTGGCGAGAGACATGAGGTGTGCCCCAGCCTGTATGAAAACAGTGGTTTCCACACGGTTGCGCTCTTCCATAGCAGGATCACATGTTGTACATAAAGTCTCGATAACGTGCAGACGTCACGGTACAGCTGACAGGGCTCTCGCTGTGTCCTCTTCAGAGAGCAACATACCGAGAATATAGATGCTTGTGAGTTCTCACCACACTCTCACGCCGGCCAGAGTGGCCGAGCGGTTCTAGGCGCTACAGTCTGGAGCCGCGCGACCGCTATGGTCGCAGGTTCAAATCCTGCCTCGGGCATGGATGTGTGTGCTGTCATTAGATTAGTTAGGTTTAAGTAGTTCTAAGTTCTAGGGGACTGATGACCTTAGAAGTTAAGTCCCACATGGCTTAGAGCCATTTAGCCACACTCTCACATACGCGCATAACATGCTGTGTAATAGTACCCCAAATTCGGCAGTTCTGTATACTCACTGCACCCTGCAGTGTAAAACGTGCTTCGTCATTCCATAGAATATTGCCCGGGCACATGTTGTCAACTTCGAGCCATGACAGAAATCGATGAGCAAATTCAGAACGCTGCTGCTGTTTGTGAGATTTCAGTTGCTGCACCGTCTGGATCTTGATCAGATACCAATGTAGAATAGACTACAAAACTTTCCGTACTGTTGACCATTTCAGCTTCTGACAAATCTTTATCAGGCAGATTAATAAGAGTTCCAGAATTGTCCTCAACTGAACCTCCCGAAATGTTCTTCTTTAAGTTATCGAACTACTTCTGTCTATTTACTGATATTTCTACACTAACTTCCATAGTTTTGAATGTCAGACCTTCAATCTTATTCCAGTCATTACTAATGGAAATTGAAATGAGCGTTTGGCATCATTAGCCGGGAGGCTCCTTACGGGGAAGGTCCGGCCGCCTTGGTGCAGGTCTTATTACAGTCGACGCCACATTGGGCGACCTGCGTGCCGGATGGGGATGAAATGATGATGAAAACAACAAAACACCCAGACCCTGAGCGGAGAAAATCCCCGACCCAGCCGGGAATCGAACCCAAGCCCCTTAGGACGGCAGTCCGTCACGCTGACCATTCAGTTATCAGGGCGGACAGCATTACTAATAACCAAGTGGAGATGAAAAAGCTTACTGCTAGTTTCCGTCAGTGCTGGTCGCGTCTAATGAATCCTCTCCCGTAACATCGCAGATTCCATACGATTGTAAATACAATGAGCCTGAGCCGAGCGAAACAGCCTCTTCGCCACAACGGGCGTTGCAGACTGCCAGCAAGAGGTCAGCCAGATGGTATCGCTATGTACGTGACACTTTCGTAGTATGTACACACGGAGCAGAGGACTTGGATCCCTTCCTGAAACATTTAAACAGCATTAATCCAAAAATCCAGTTTACTACGGAGACGGAGAGTAATAGGCAACTGAATTTTCTGAATGTGTCTGTGATTAAACGTCGGGACGGAACGTTTGGCCATAAAGTGTATAGATAGGCGATGTATACTAATCGTCATCTGCATAAAGATTCAAACCACCACCCTTGACGAAAAAGAGGTGTAATACGAGTAAAAACCTTGGTAGATGAGGCGTAGAAAAACTGTGAACCTGTTAATTTAAAAGATGAAATTTAAGACCTACGGTCGACCTTCGTGAAGAATGCCTATTCTAGAAAGGAGATAGATCGAGCACTGCGCTCTAGGCAGAGAATCAGGAACAATGACGAACAGGAGCCGCCCAGCGGCAGGGATTTTCTTCCGTTCATTAGCAAGGTCACAGATCGCATTGGGAAAGTGTTAAGCAAATATGGAGTGAAAACCATTTTCTCACCCATCAGGAAAATAAAAGAATATTTAAAATAGACAAAAGATGCACGACATCCTTTGGCTACACCGGGGGTATATAAAATTCCGTGTAGTTGTGGACAGATTTATATCGGTACCACAAAGAGAAGTGTTTACACCCGTCTTGTTGAATATACTACGAATTGCCGCTTGGGTCACACGGATGAATCGGCCGTAGCAGAACATGTTTTCCAGGAAGGTAATCTTGAAATAAAATTCAGTGAGACGAGCGTCATATCTAAAACCTCGCATTATTATGTGCACATGTATAGTGAGGCTATCGAGATTGATAAACAGCGTAATAATTTTAACAGGAAAGAGGAAGCTGTTGAAATGGATAAAATTGGTATGTCAGCGTTGCACCGGAAGCGTGACGATCGATTAATTTCAATCGGGAATGTTGGGATTACCAGAGACAGTCTCTTATCCGACGCTACGTGATGGACAGTGGCGTCCTCTGCATTACCTACATAATCAGCGCTTCCTCATGTTCCGTTTGCAGTTCGCCGCTGTACCTCGGAGGATGTCTCCCGCAGTCGGAGACGAAGCGTCTGGGGAGAGTTTTATACATCAACCACGGCCTATCAACCCGGAAGTTTTATGTGAAGACAATATCCGCCGTGGAAGCCTACATTGTATGATAAAACAGTTTTGTTTCGCTTTAGTACATTCACAAAGGATAATATATACTTAATGGAAGTGATGAGGAGGACTTTATGGTTAAAAAAATGCATTTATGACGAAGAAAAACATTTTGATCAATGTACGTGTAACTACAGATGCCAGAAAATCTTTTGCAAAATCATTTGTATGGTGTATACTACTCTATAGAAGAGAAAGTTGGATCCTTGATAAATTTCAAAGGATTCGACTTGATGTTGCTGAAATGTGAACATGGCGGAAAATGACAAGAACGAGCTGGAGGGAACGAATAACCAACCTGGAAGTCTTGAAGGAATTGAACAAAGAGAGAAGATCATTAAGAAGTCAAAAACAGAAAAATACAATTCATTGGATATGTAACCAAATATAACAACTTCAGCATTAAAGCGCTTGACTGGAAAGCAGAGATCGTGGGGTTGAATTCCGGTCAGATATTGGATTTTTCAGTTTGTGTTTTAACCTAGACTTCAATTCTTAAGGATGTGAGGATTCGTCAGAAATGGCACATGGTTGGAATTCTACATTGAACTATAGGTCCCCTTTCTCCAGTTAAATAACTGGGGTAGGCTAGGGACATGCAAGTCACCAAAGTGACGTCCAGTTTAAAAACTTGCATCGGGCCAGTGAGCCATATGACATTATTATTATTATTATTATTATTATTATTATTATTATTATTATTATTACTGTTATTATTACTCATGAAGGTAAAGAAAGGAAGACAGAGGACAGGATATGACAATTAAATGGAACATAAATGAACAACAACTGACGAAATAGAGTGGTGGCATCACCTAGGTATTAGTCTTTAGAATATGTATGGACAATTTTTGTTGTTACGCCATTTCCAAACGGTGTTTCTTGTGCGTGCCATAAGCCGGTGGCTCGACAGTCCGGTGCCTTGTACACAGTTCACGTCAACTATCGCTTGAAAGTGGCATCATAGCCTAAAACGACAAGGTGAGCAGTCAATAGAGGAAACCAAATAATAATTACAACCGAAGAAACGTTGCCATCTCGAACAAACTACGCGAATCATAAAAGCGATGTCAAGAATTTATTGAGCAGTTTAATTATGAGAAAAGGTGTTTCGTATACTGCAAGATTTATGATTTTTTTAACTCCGTTAGTAGCTGTGGTTACTTCCATGTGAGATATTCAAATCTCTTGGAAACATTCCGTAAACACTAAACTAGTATTTTTGTGGTAACAATTTTAAATTTTTTTATGTACGTGAACGAATATCTGTTTTTAGAAATAGGTTCCATAGCTACATGGCCTTATTTTATCTGTTTATGTTTCATTCTTTACTATCAACTTTGGGCTCGTAGAAATGAACGAAAGAAAGACAATCAAAACAAAACAAATTTCAAAAAATCGGTAAAATGTATAATAAAGTTATTTGTCTAATAGTAAGAAATAAAAATGATTATAGAAACATTGGACACGCCTCATCTGTTGTAGATAATTTCGAGCATCGTCCAAAGTCACATCAAATTTTTTCCTAATCTATTTTATTTCTTACTTTTAGATAAATCATGTCACAAAAGATTTGGCCTATTGTTTGAAAATATTTTTTTTTATTTTCAAGTTTTCTTCAGAATTGAGAATTCATTTGGTTTCCTAGTATCCACTGTTCTCGAAATGTCCGAATGTCCGAATTTATAAATTTATTCGAAGGAAACCTTTTTGGCTGTTAACTATCACACCACTTTTACTTTTCGTACGCAACGTAGAGAGGCCTCGAAGAAATTAACTTTTTGGTACTTCGTCTACAAGCTAGTAGCAGCCATTCGTGAAATATTTCAATTTTCCCGCAGGTCACTGAGATTTTCTTAACTGCCCTGACTACTTTCAAGCATTTATATATGGTTTTGCTAAACTAGACCTCGTAGTGGTCAATAACGCGTTACCATACCCAGAAGAATTTCGCGTTAGCTGACTCTGGCCGCGGAAGCCTTCATATTTGTATAATTTTTCTTGTTTCTGTTGCAGGTCGGTCCCAAGGAGGTGGCCTATTGTCAGGAATACTCAACTCTACCGTGAACAAGGTTCTGAAGCCTCTGAACGTGCTCGGCAATGGTGGGTCGAGTTCCTCCAGCAACAGTTTTGGCGCTGGCGCCACGCTGCCGTTCGGCATATCGGTCGGGTTTACAGGGTCCACATCCAACGCCAACGCTGGAGGACAAGGCATTCCTGTTGGGCAAGGAGGCGCGGGTGAAGTTCCATTTGGTGGAGACAGCCATGGTATCAGCGGTGGTCAAGGGGAAAGCAACTCCAACGCTGGAGGAGGTTTTGGCCACGAAGGAGGCCACGCTGTAGTTGGTAACGGTGGCAGTAGCTCCTCGTCCAGCCAGGCAGAGAGTGGAAGTGTTGCAGGGAGCGGTGCCCACGGAGGCAGCAGGCCACCTGCTACCGACGCAGGAATTCAGGAAATCATCCGACCATCAGGAGGTGGTGGACAGTCTGGTACAGGTAGTTCAAGCCAGGCCAACAGCGAAAGTGCTGCAAATAGTGGCACAGTCGGAGGCAACAGACCAAATCCTGTGGACACTGGCATTCAGGAAGTCTTTGGACCAGCACCAGGAAGCTCCAGCCAGGCCAATAGTGAGAGTGCTGCTAGTAGCGGTAATGTTGGAGGACATGCTCCTAGTCCTATCGATGAAGGCATTCTCGACGTTTTTGGACCTGGCCCAGGAAATGGAGGGCAGTTTGGTGGCAGTAGTGCTAGCCAGAGCAATAGTGAGAGTGCCGCTAACAGCGGTACTGTTGGAGACCACTCTCCTAGTCCTGTCGACGAAGGAATTCACGACGTTTTTGGACCTGGAGCTGGAAGTGGAGGACAGTTTGCTAGTGGTGGTTCCAGCCAAGCCAATAGTGAGAGCACCGCTGGTACTGGCACTCATGGAGTCAGTACGCCTAGTCCGGTCGACATTGGCATCCAGGAAGTGTTCGGAAATGGAGGAGCAGGAAGTGGTGGAGAAGGTTCCGAGGCAAAGAGATCAACCCCCGACTATGCCCACAACGGAAGCGCTGCAGCTGCGACGCCAGATCCTGTCGACTTAGCCATTCAGGAAGTCTTCGGCGCTGCACCTTCAGGAAAAAGTGCTTCTGCAGCATCTGACAAACCACCTGTTTTCACTTAGAGTAGCTTTGGCTTCGCAACAAAATCACTGTTTTCAGCCTCCATTTGGGTCGGAAGATCACTATGTTAGTTTCCAGTAAACCATTGCTGTCCTGTTTGCTTGAAAGCTACGACGAAGCAGTTTCTCCTGGGCATTGCAATTAAGGCAGCTCCTACCGACGTTGCACGTGACGAATCAATAATGAACGACCAGTGGCAGCCAAAAATTACCTTGTGATGAGTAAAATGTTCTAAAGGATGTAACATATACTCAGACTGGAAACTGTCCATACAATGCGTTGGAGATGTCACGCATAATCTCCCGTTACTACTTCGAAAGAGTAGTGAGATCACTTATGAGTTTCATATTACATAGTTGTCTTATCTATGGTAACAAGACCGTATTACTCCATAAGGGTTGACTTCATGTGTCGAAGAACGGTTGTTATGTTTTTCCTTTGTCAAACTGAATTAACAAGTATTTACAAATACACACATCCATCCCTTGTAAGACCATAGTTCTACTTTGCATAATTTCCTACAAGAATGTAATGAAGTCAGTAAAACAATTCAGTTAACAAAGACGTTAGAACATTTATATGCAACATATGCCTGATTCCGTCCTTGAAGCTGCAATAGAGCGTTTTAATCCTGTTTAGTGCCATAAGATGGTTTACAACAGCCAAATACTTCAAGATGTATCTTCATCTTTAAGAACATGCAACATAGCGTGTACTGAGTAAATGTTAATATTTTGCAATAAAACTTCATAAAATAAACACACACCTTGAAGTCATTGTATTTCGTTCCTTTTACAATATGCATTTATTTTCCGCCATGATGTTTCAAAACTTAACTTGAAGGTCAAGGAAACGTACATCACAACACTGCTTGCGTAACAGCGGCTGATGCCGTCAAGTTGTCGCAATTACGCGACCGTGCACTCGCCTCTCCACTCTCGATCGTTTATTTCGTCTAGCGAGTTAGCCGCAGGCTGGATGCTGCCAAGGAGCGTGCACGTCCCCTTCCGCTTCAGGATTACGGCTAGTTTTTGCAATAAGAATACAACATTCACTCAGGTAGGATTTGCAGCGATGTATGTTCAACCAGCGATCGGTAAGTGCGATGACTGATTTATCTGCAGGAAACGTGATACATGTTCCGTAGAAACACTACTTATTTTCTCCGAAACAATGGCTTTACAAGGGTGATCTTTTCTAACAAACTGTGTTCATAACACAATGGAGGATTTCACGACCTTCATTGACTTCAAAAACTTCCGAGCTGACAGGTCGCGGTCAATGTATGAAATTATTCAAGAACGTTTCGTCCCCATCTGCGGGAGCCATCTTCAAAAATAAATCGGTAACTGCTTGAAATTTCGATGTAGCTGCCGATTTATCTCTGAAGATGTCACCCGCAGATGCGGATAAAATGTTTCTTCACGTCTATTACGGTCTCCGAGGCCAGAAGTGTTGACCGAAGACCTTATAGATTTGTCGTACGCATCGGGCGAGGCTACGTATGAGATCAAAGTTCACATTTACGATGCCTTTTTAATTATTTCTTAAATAGAAGGAAAAGAAAAAAATCGACAGCGGCATCATGCAGTGAATGAAGAAGGTTACGAGGCAAAATACCCCCCTTATATGACAGGAGGTGCTGCACGGCTATGGCAGTACGGCGCCGTCATTAGTCTCCATCCGACGCCAGAGTACAGTTTGTGTGTCCTGTGACCACACGCGTCTGCCATTCTGAAGGAGGCGGTCCTACATATCGTCGGTGGGCGCATTCAGCGTAATGGTTTCTGGTCATGGTATCTGCAGCACGAAAGTACCCGTGACTTCTCTAACACTAACGTTTTAGATGCGCTCCCCCGGCTTTACCTTTTCGATTCTGTGTCGTACTTGAGTTACCACAGATTGTCGCCCGGAACGGTCTGTAGAAGCAACGCGGTATCACTACACACCATGTCGGTAAGTCTCCAAAAATTCTTTCATCGTATTTTGTTGCTGTTTAGAAGTCAGGTCGTAAGGCATCAACCGTAATTACATTTAACGCTTGACCAACTTGTCATCGTGTGTCTTCCTGTTTTTTACACGTCTTCCATGCTGTCCTGACCGTCTCGGAAATGATTTTGAGAGGCATATACACTCTTTTCAGATAAAAGTACTATTTTCATACACCTGGGGCAGCTTCTCGTGACACACCTTCCCTTTCGCCCAAGTCTGAAGCACTGATTCACGTTCGTGGATTGCGCCGTTTCGTCCGTAACAACGTCTGAGTTCTATAATGCGTACACAGCGACTATTGCAGGGACTGGATAAAAATATGGAAACACCAAAAATACAACACAATACCATTAGCACTCAAAACACCTTCCATTCGTCTCATAATGGATAAGTATAGGTCCTCTACGGTTTTCGAGCAAAGTACTTGCAACTTTAGGTAACGGTGATGGAGGTGGATAGCGATTACGCACACTTCTCTCCAAAGCACGCCACAAAGTCTCAATAATATTGGGATCTGGTGATCACGGTGGGCACGAGAGATGCTACAGTTCATCGTGGTGCTCACAAAACAAGTCCTGGGCGATGCCAGTCGTGTGAACAAGAGCCCTATCGTCCTGGAACACAGCATCATCAAGTGTGAAATGAGACTCACCCGACCATCCACAGCCCACGTTTTGTGGCTTGGACAACGAGTTTTCCTCTAACGGGCATTTGCGTTACACGTGGGTGGTTTTACGATTCCAGATCGCCCTACAACCGCCTGCTTATGGAGAGCTACCTTCGTGTCTTTCTGGTACTGAGAGAGTTCGAGAGTACGGCATTCAGTTCGGCAATGACTTCTGCAACCGTCGTGTTCTCATTTTTCGTAACAATCTTCTTCAGTCACACATCCCCACCCGCGCTGTGAGTTAGCGGATAACGTTTTCCCTCTTACCCTGTACTCGGTATAAACCTTCGGCGGAGCCTCTTGAAACACTTCGGCTCCCATCGGCTACAGAAGCTCCCACCGTTCGAGCATCAACAGATTTTCCATGTTCGAAATCACTTATCTCCGGCATAAAGCACTCACACCTACACCGAATATTGTTCTGACGACGACTGATACTTGCGACATATTTCGGAAACTGTACAGACGTCGTTTGTGGCCAAATACAACAGCGCAACCTGAATTTATGTGTCTGTGTGTGAATTGCTAAGGCACCAAACTGCTGAGACCATCGGTCCCTAGAATAACACATTATTTAAACTAACTTATGCTAAGAACAACACACACACACACCCATACCCGAGGGAGGACTCGAACCTCCGGCGGGAGGGGCCGTGCAATCCGTGACATGGCGCCTCAAACCGCGCGGCCACTCCGCGTTGCGGAATTTATCTACAAGCATAAATTTCTCTCGGTGTTTCCATATTTCTCCAATCCCGGTACGTATGGGGAACTACTCGGCTTCGCGAACGATGGCTGACTGACCTTGGGACAGAAGTACCAACTACACCGCAACTTTGCAGTTCATTTACTTCATTTCTTGATCACAGTTATGTAATTACTAAAATTTTTAATAGTCGATTTTACATCACAACAGATTCTGCACCATCTCAGAACCGATGACCCACCGTTATAAACAATTCGAACTGTAAGTAAATTGGAATCCACTGGATGCCCGTGTGTGCAGTGATCGATGAGTATTTAAATTTAAAGGACAGCAGTCCAAAAATCAGCAATTTGTTGGAGCAGATCTAGACTTAGACTAAAACGTAGTCGTCACAATGATTACTGTGTAGCCTAAATCTATATCTGCTGCAATAAATTGCGGACTTTTGCGACTGACTGCAGACCTTTAAATTTAAATTCGAGCTTTGATTATGTGACACATTCAAACGTTGATCTGTGTCACATTAGATCGGCAGTTTTTAGTGTTATTGTCGTGATCTTCTGTCCAGCAAAATTTTCAAATGTGTGTGAATTCGTAACGGACCAAACTGCTGAGGTCATCGTTCCCTAGACTTACACCTTCTTAAACTAACTTAAACTATCTTACGCTAAGAACAACACACACACCCATGACCGAGGGAGGACTCGAACCCCCGGCGGGAGCAGACGCGCAATCCGTGACATGGCTCCTCTAACCGCGAGGACACTCCGAGCGACATTAGTCTATAGACTGGATTGATGCTGCTCTATCCTGTGCAAGCCTCTTCATCTCCAAGTAATTACTGCACCCTCCATCCTTCTGAATCTGCTTAGTGTATTCATCTCTTGGTCTCCCTCTACGATTTTTACCCTCCACGCTGCCTTCCGATACTAACTTGGTGATCGCTGATGCCTAAGAACATGTCCTACCAACCGATCCCATCTTCTAGTCAAGTTGTGCCACAAATTCCTCTTCTCCTCAATTCTGTTCAGTAACTCCACATTAGTTACGTGATATAACCATCTAATATTCAACATTCACCTGCAGCACCACATTTCGAAAGCTTCTATTCTCTTCTAGTCTAAACTATTAATCGTCCATGTTGCACCTCCATACATAGCTACGCTTCATACAAATACGTTTAGTAAAGACTTCCTGTCACTTAAATCTGTACTCGATGTTTTATAAATTTCTCTTCTTCAGAAGCGCTTTTCTTTCCATTGCCAGTCTACATTTCATATCCTCTCTACTTCCACAGTCATCAGTTATTTTTTTCCCTAAATGGCAAAAGCCATCTACTACTTTCAGTGTCTTATTTTCTAATCCAATTCCCACAGTATCACCTGATTTAATTAGACTACATTCCATTATCCTCGTTTTTCTTTGGTTCATGTTCATCTTATATTCTCCTTTGTAGACATTGTTCATTCCGTTCATCTGCTCTTCCAGGTCCTTTGCTATCTCTGACAGAATTACAGTGTCATCGGCGAACCTCAGAGTTTTTATTTCTTCTTCATGGATTTTAATTCCTACTCCGAATTTTTCATTTGGTTCCTTTACTGCTCGCTAAATATATAGGTTGAATATCACCGGGGATAGACTACAACATTGTCTCACTCCCTTCCCAACGACTGCTTCCCTTTCATGCCCCTCGACTCTTATAACTGCTGTATAGTTTTAGTATAAATTGTAAATAGCCTTTCGATCCCTGTATTTGACCACTGCCACTTTCAGTACTTGAAAGAGAGTATTCCAGTCAACATTGTCTCTAAGTCTACAAATGCTAGAAACATAGGTTTGCCTTTCCTTAATCTATCTTCTAAGATAAGTCGTAAGGTCAGTACTGCCTCGTGTATTCCAACATTTCTATGGAATCCAAACTGATCTTCCCCAAGGTCGGCTTTCACCAGTTTTTCCATTCGTCTGTGAAGTATTCGTGTGAGCATTTTGCAGCCGTGACTTTTGAAACTGAGAGTTCGGTAATTTTCACACCTGTCAACACGTGCTTTCTTTGGGATTCGAATTATTATATTCTTCCTTGAAGTCTGAGGGTATTTTGCCTGCCTCATACGTCTTGCTCAACAGATGGAAGAGTTTTGTCAGGGCTGGCTCTTCCAAGGCTATCAGTAGTTCTAATGGAATGTTGTCTACTCCCGGGGGCTTGTTTCGACTTAGGTCTTTCACTTCAGTGTCAAATTCTTCACGCGGTATCATATCTCCCATTTCATCTTCACCTACGTGCTCTTCTATTTCCATAATACTGCCCTCGAGTACATCGGCCTTGTACAGACCCTCAAAGTACCCCTTCCACCTTTCTGCTTTCCCTTCTTTGCTTAGAACAGGGTTTCCATCTGAGCTCTTGATATTCATACAAGTGGTTCTCTTTTCTCCAAAGGTCTCTTTAATTTTCCTGTAGGTAGTATCTATCTTACCCCTAGTGAGATAAGCCTCTACATCCTTACATTTGTCTTCTAGCCATCCCTGCTTCGCCATTTTGCACTTCCTGTCGATCTCATTTTTGAGACGTATGTATTCCTTTTTGCCTGATTCATTTACTGCGTTTTTATATTTCTCCTTTCATCAATTAAATTCATCATCACTTTTGTTACCCAAGGATTTCTGCAATACCTGTTCTTTTTACCTACGTGATTCTCTCCTGCCTTCACTATTTCATCTCTCAAAGCTACCCATTCTTCTTCTACTGTATTTCTTTCCCCTGTTCTTGTCAGTCGTTCCCTAATGCTCTCTCTGAAACTCTCTACCACCGCTGGTTCCTTCAGTCTATCCAGATCCCATCTCCTTAAATTCCCACCTTTTTGCACTTTCTTCAATTTTCGTCTACAGTTCAAAACCAGTAGATTGCGGTCGCAGTCCACATCTACCCATGAACATATCTTACAGTTTAATACTTGGTTCCTACATCTTTGTCTTACCATTATATAATCTATCTGAAACCTTCCAGCGTCTCCAGACGTCTTCCACGAATACAAGCCTCTTTCATGATTCTTAAACCAAGTGTTAGCTATGACTAAGTTATGCTCTATGTAAAATTCTACCAGGAGGTTTCCTCTTTCGTTCCTTACCCCCACTTCATATTCACCTACTACGTTTCCTTCTCTTCCTTTTCCTACTATCGAATTCCAGTCACCCGTGACTATTAAATTTTCGTCTCCCTTCACTGTCTGAATAATTTCTTAGATCTCATGATACATTTCATCAATCTCCTCGTCATCTGCGGAGCTAGTTGGCATATAAGCTTGTACTACTGTGGTAGGCGTGGGCTTCATATCTATCTTGGCCACAATAATGCGTTCAACTATGCTGTTTTTAGTAGCTTACCCGCATTCCTATTTTTTATTCATTATAAAATCTACTTCTGCATTACCCTATTTGATTTTGTATTTATAACCCTGTATTCACCTGACCAGAAGTCTTGTTCCTCCTGCCACCGAACTTCACTAATTCCCACTATATCTAACTTTAACCTATACGTTTCCCTTTTTAAATTCTCTAACCTACCTGCCCGATTAAGGGATCTGACATTCCACGCTCCAACCCGTAGAACGACAGTTGTCTTTCTCCTGATAACAACGTCCTCCTGGGTAGTCCCCACCCGGAGATCCGAATGGGGGCTGTTTCATCCGGAATGTTTTGCCCAAGAGGACGCCATCATCATTTAATCATACAGTAAAGCTGCATGCCCTCGCTTTCAGCCGTTTGCAGTACCGGCACAGCAAGGCCGTTTTGGTTAATGTTACAAGGCCAGATCAGTCAATCATCCAGACTGTTGCCCCTACAACTACTGAAAAGGCTGCTGCCCGTCTTCAGGAACCACACGTCTGACTGGCCTCTCAACAGATACCCCTCCGTTGTGGTTGCACCTACGGTACGGCCATCTGTATCGCTGAGGCACGCAAACTTCCCCACCAACGGCAAGGTGGGAAGGTCCATGGTTCATGGTGGGGGGGGGGGGGGGGGGCAATTTTTAGCACAAACGACAAAACAGATCTCATTAGTCTTTTTCTTGCCACTTTTGTTGACAGCGCTAAATAATGGAAGTTCAGCTTACACTTTCCTGTCAGAATGACGCCAAAATGGAGGGCCAGCGTCGTTCTTAAAGACACCATCCATACCTCTTAACAACACAAAGAAATTGTTTAAGAACAAATTGAAACTGAAGCTTAATACAAACAACGAAAATACCCTTGAAGTAGTTTAATCGAATAATACATTACTATTTCCTAATTGAAAATTGTTTAGGTTTTCGCTGTCACTTGTTGACATACTGCCTTTTGCTATTCGTGGCACGACCAGCAATGGAGGAGAATAACTGACAGTGCCACCTGGCGAATTGTCAAAATAATCATTAAACAAACACTACCTGAAATCCCCACACGAAAGCCAACAAGCAATTCGTCGACATCTTAACTCTTTTTAACCTATGAACATATTCAGTTCTATACAACTAGAAGTACTACGCCAATGGTAAGTGAAACACGTAGTGAGGAAGTAATAAATACGATACAAATATGAAAAATTTTAGGTGTCCATCTTAATGAGAATTTAAGCGGCAAGAAGCACATTTTGTAACTCATAAAAGAACTTAATTCAGCCAGATTTACGCTTAGAATCATTGCAAACCTTTAGGAGAGACAAATCAGTAAGTTCACATATTCTGCATATTTTCATTCAATTATGTGATTGGGAATGATATTCTGCGGTAACTCATCTTTAAGAAAGAAAGTCTGCCGGCCTCGGTGGCCTAGCGGTTCTAGGCGCTTCAGTCAGGAACCGCGCGACCGCTACGGTCGCAGGTTCGAATCCTGCCTCGGTATGGATGTGTGTAATGTCCTTAGGTTAATTAGATTTAAGTAGTTCTAAGTTCTAGGGGACTGATGACCTCAGCTGATAAGTCCCAAAGTGCTCAGAGCCATTTGAACCATTTGAAAGAAAGTCTTCATTGCTCAAAAACATGCTGTAAGAATAAGATATGGTGCTCACCCACGATCTTCTTGTAGATGTCTGTTTAAGGAGTTAGGCATTCTGACTACTGTTTCACAGTATATTTGCTTCCTCATGAATTTCGTTGAAAATAATTCATTGCACTTCAAAAGGAACGGTGATGTAAATAATTAGAATGCCAGAAGATGAAATGAGATTCATCAGTTCACATTACGGTTGTCTTTGGCACAAAAAGGCATCCACAATGCTGCATCCAAAAATTTCTATCTCATACGCAGTGATACAAAACGTCTGACAGGCAGCAAAGCAAAATTTGAAAACAAACTAAAAAAGATTGTCCAAAAACGTCAAGCAATATTAAGAGCTTCTTACGAGTGTGATTTTCCTGCTAAGTAAGAAATAAAAATACTCACAGAGATAGTAATATTTTAAACTATTTCTAATTTTAATCAGCTTTGGAGAATGTGGGCATGGGCTACGTGAGGTTGGCCACTTACCTCAGGGTCAGAGAGGCAAATACCGTGGCCACTGAGTCGTTAGGTGATTTGAGAGGGGGAATGTTTTATTCAAGTAATATACATTATGTTCCATCTTTTCCGACTGTAAATAAAGTGTTATTTGGACCAAACTACTTTCGCTACCTTTCAAAGCATCTTCAGTGGTCGTTGTAACAATCTGGTTTCTCTTACACATCTGTTTTCAAGATGGTAAATATTTCTCAAGTTTTACATTACCACTATTAAACATTATTAAACTGCAATGGTTACTAATTTATTTTTGCTTCCTAGTGTTCCTTCAGACATAGGCGATCGATTTTCAGAACATTGCACCTCACCGACAGTAAAGTTATAAGCCAAAACATTATGAGCACTACCCACCGTGACGGATGCCGCCTGGTGGTGTTCGGGGCGCGTGACACGGTAACAAAAGTATGAAAGCGAAGTAGACACGGACGATGGATCACTCCAGCAAAGATACGGGCTGCAAATGGGCAAATCCATTGAGATAAGAGGCTCTGAAAAAGGGCAGATCATTATTACGCAGAGACTGTAAACGAGTATCTCGGAAACGGCGAAGCTGATGGAATGCTCATGTGCTACAGCCGTGAGCATGTACGGAAAGAGGTAGCAGGACGTGAAACTACCACTAGGCGCTAAATGATTAGACGCTGACGACTCGTCGCAAGACATGGGGTTCGGATGCCTGTCTGCTCTGTAAAAAAGGACAGATGGTGCTCTGTGGCATCTCTGTCGTTGAAGCACAATTCTGGCGTACGCAGAAGTGTTCCGGAGCACACCATTCATCGTACATTATTGACCATGAGCTCCACAGCAGACCATCTCTACGTGTTCACATGTTAATCCAACGACATAGGCAGTTACGATTGCAGTGGGCACGGGACGATTGGGATACGACCGTCGATGAATGGAAACGTGGCAGATTTTCGAGCGAATCACATTTTTGCTACAATAGGTCGCTAGTCGTTTCCACCATCGCCGTCATCGAGGTGAACGGCGGCTTGAAGCGTGCAGTACGTATCGTAAGCAGGCTGGTTCGAACTATATTATGTAGTAGGAGACGTTATGCTGTCCTTGCATGGGACCTGTTGCAATCAAAGACACACTGACAGCTGTGGACCACCTGCGTCCCGTCATGCTTAGTGTCTTCCCCGACGGCGATGTCTTCTTTCAGCAGTATAACTGTCCGTGTCTCGGAGCCAGAACCATCGCTACAGAGATTTGAGGAGCACTATAGTGAACTCAAGTTGATGTCTCGGCGACCAAATTCGCCAGATGTAAATTCTGTGAAACCCATCTGCATCGCTATCACGTGCCTTCATTGTCTACGCACATCAGCGCCCCGTTATTTACCCGAATTACGTGACCTGAGCGTAGACATCTAATGCCACAGCATATATTGTCAGTGTACACATCGTGTAGATTCTTTCGATGTTGCAAGCTGTGATCGTTGTTTGTTTTGTCGTCTGTGATCGTTGAACGCTTTATTGTGTTCCAGCACTGACAACTCACGGGCGTGCGCGACTGGTACCGATCAGCTTCTACGGTAAACATTTTGACACAGAAGTAACATAGATTCGCATACGCACGTTACAGAGGTACTTATTTGTAGCAAAGAATATGAAATTACATTAAGGCTATTGCGATACAACGCAGTAAGTAGAACAAAAATGACGTTCATAACGTATGGTATACATTTGTAACCGTGCCGCATATTACATAATTCATTTAAATGTAAGTATAATTACACAAACCAAACAACGGAAATTCCAGGTAGGAATAATCAACAATGTAGGAAAAGACAGATTGCTACTTACCGTAAAGACAACACGTCAGGTTGCAGACAGGCACGATTAAAAGACACAAAAGCTTTCGACCACAGCCTTCGTCAGCAAAGAGACACACACAACATCTCGGTACAATTACCGCGTCCCACGCATGGGGCCCGGGTTCGATTCCCGGCAGGGGATTAGGTGTTGTGTGTCCTTCATCATTATTGACTCGCAAGTCGCCGAAGTAGCGTCAACTAAAAAGGACTTGCAATACGACGGCCGATGTCATACGATCATTTCATTTCATTTTTTTCACTGTTGTTAACAAATAAATCATCCGCTCCCAAAGGCAACACAACATTTCGTCAGACTGGTACAGTGTCACAATTTTGAGCTCGGTGAGGGAGGCAGCAATTTGAAACAGAGAACAGTCAAACCGAAGTGTTTCTTTCGAATAATGTCAGCTTTCAACCATAGTACATGGTACATGGAGGTCAACTGCGAAGCTTTCACTCCCTTACCACAACTAGATTACTGAAGGCTCATAACATATTAATTTATGAGTGCTGCCTTTTAATAACAAGATCTGCACATACACGGTCCGTGGTGGCGCCCCGCAATGTCAGTATTTGTTGTTGAGCAAAGAAGTTCAACGACCACTGAACTACCTTGTAGCACAAAATAAGAGTTCCATACCATTCGTCCCTGCACGACTGCACAGAGCTCGGGGATGAGCGGGCGGCTATGTAACAGATTTAACAACTGTTTATGATAAATAAGCACTGCGCTGACATCTGTATCCTTGAACTGAATTTCATGAAAAAAAACAATACTCATTCTGTTTACTAATTGCCGGCAGGTGTGGCCGTGCGGTTCTAGGCGCTTCAGTCTGGAACCGCGAGACCGCTACGGTCACAGGTTCGAATCCTGCCTCGGGCATGGATGTGTGTGATGTCCTTAGGTTGGTTAGGTTTAAGTAGTTCTAAGTTCTAGGGGACTGATGACCTCAGAAGTTAAGTCCCATAGTGCTCAGAGCCATTTGAACCATTTGTTTACTAATTCATCCCGAGAACAGCGAGAGGGTCACTTCTTGCCATGGTTTGCCCTATTTCCAACATGGCTTTTTACCTGTCTTCAATGTCACCTACAAATGTGTCACACTTTTGCGAACTTCTGGGCTTGGTCAAATTTCATAAAGCATTTGGAGGAACCTTTCCATTGTCTTCGACATCGTTTTGTAATGGGGACTGAGTCCTGTTACCGTGGTCACGACCTTCTTAACAGCGGTCACTCCAGTAGCTCTCGACACTACTCCACTGCAGAATTGTACGACAAGCGCGATCAGAAAAAATATTTTTGTAGTCTTCCCCGTGTCAGTTCTCTCTCAGTCATCTCATTACCGAAGATAAAAATTTCGTCGGTTGCAGGCTGACATCAGGGGCATCACCTCAGTATAATGGGACCCTTGGACTCGAAAGATAGAAACGAAAAAAGGAGAAAATGAAATGGAAAAATTAGTAAAATCGATCAGCCAAAGGAAATCGTTTCTTACATTAACGAAGTCGAAATCGGTTTTGAAAATCATTCTGACGTAAATATACGGGGATCATTTAGTCAGATTTAGGTGGCATATGATGTATTCAGTGCGCCTCCGTACGTGTAAACGAAAACATATGTAACATGCTGAGTGGTAGATCACAGATATGTTGTGTGCAGTTGAAATTTAAAATTGTTTAAATTTATTGATACGTTCAATGAAGTTATTCTTTGCGCACAGTATTGAAATCTAAGATTGCTAGCGGTCCGAAGTCATACATAGTCCTTCGTCTTCTATTGAAAACCTACGAGTACTCTCGTCAGCCATTGCTCCGAGAGTCTTCTTAAAGTGACCATTTAGCACTTACTGTGCCAGTTCAAGAGGTGAGAGGTACAAATTACTCAGCACCAAAATCAAAGGGTACGGTCAGACCTACTGCCGTTCGATCGCTGAAGCTGACAGCGAGAGCAGTCGTCATATTAGCGGCTCGAATTCTAGCACCCTCTATCGATTCAGTATGTGGGAGAAGACACGCCAGGAAAATTTGGGCACACTGTACTTAGGACTGACGATTTGGACTGCACCGGCACAAAGACGAAAGCTGGCCCACATCACTTAGTTACACACAATCGGAAGCGATAATTTCAAATTGCATTTCATTCCGATTATAAGAAAATTTTGATTTTAAAGGCTGATTATTTTTCTGACAAGAATATAGATGAATGTTTGAAATTCTTCTATAATGGTTACACTTTCTTATAAAAACTATTGTCTTGTGATCCGTGCATAGAATACGCACGTGTCAAAGCACCATAGTTACACATGCATCTTGTCTAACGTTGTTTATACGAGCGAATACAAAAATCAGTTGGCACGGGAACTTCTTATGAGAGTGCATAACTTGTAGTATTCCGATATTCCTGTAACTACAGATTTTATAAAATTCACCCACCTCAAAACATTAACAAGCAGAACAGATGCGTGGTTAGCAGACTCAAATTCCCTGAATATAACTTCAGTGTCGAAGATCTCTATATTCACTAAATGTTCTTACCCACGATAATTTATGCTATGCGTCGGCAAGAGGGTGAAAACGATTTGACGCCTGTGCTGTGGCTGCCAAATATTGGCGGAACTCAGATGTTTGTTGATGACTTACCTTCTGACTGGTATCGTTGCTCCGTGTTCCTACTCCCATTTGCCGTTTGCTTAAGCTTTTGCCGACCGGAGATGGACACATTCACATTGCTCCACAGTCGTCTCGTCTCGAACTGGCGCTACGCAACGGCATTGGTAGCTCCAGAGATCCCTGTATTGTTGAGAAGTGCGTCATGTCGTTCTTCTTGGATTGCGTCTGCAAGATGTCTCAGATGTTCACAATAAATATTAGCAGTGATGGTTACATTTCGAGAAAGGTATTCATAGAACGTCACGAAAATGCAAATGGCTCTGAGCACTATGGGACTCAACTGCTGAGGTCATTAGTCCCCTAGAACTTAGAACTAGTTAAACCTAACTAACCTAAGAACATCACAAACATCCATGCCCGAGGCAGGATTCGAACCTGCGACCGTGGCGGTCTTGCGGTTCCAGACTGAAGCGCCTTTAACCGCACGGCCACTTCGGCCGGCCAGAGCGTCACGCCGTCGCTGTTCTACCAGACGTTTAAAATTATCTTTTTTAGAGGCGCACAGGTCTTTGTACAGGGAGTTGCTGCTTGGGCTCAACCACAACTTTTTTCCGTCATCTTGGGTACCATTTCTCGTCACCAGTAACGATGCAACATAGGAATGGTCGGTGTTGTTCACGAGCCAATTGATAACGAGCAAGCACAGATTCACGCATGACCACGTGCTGTTTTTTGTGACTTTGTTTAGAGCATGCGGTACGTATGCACCCGACTTTTGAACCTTCCCCATTCCATGTAAAGGTCGCACGATGATGGAGACATACGGTTCATCACGTGTGCCAATTCCCGAGTACACTGATGTGGGTCATTGTGGATTAATACTTTTAAACGACCTACATCGAACCCCGCAGGTCTCCCTGGACGTGGAGAGTCACTAATTTCAAAAAGATCCTCCCTAAAATGAGAAAACCATTTTCTTGTCATGCTCTGTCCAACGCCATTATCGCCATACACGGCGCAAATGTTTCTGCCTGCCTCTATCGAACTCAAACACAAGAATATCTCAATAATTGTTCCGATTTCTTCAATTGGCACGACATTTACTAACGTCCACAATTCCACTTACTATCTCCATATAACAAAATGGCAATATGCGAAATCAAATAGCAACAGTGAACTAGAAATTAAAAAATGACAATCGGTAAATAAACGCATTGCAGCAGGAATACCAGCATGCAAAACAACAACGCCTCGAACTTGTGCACCAACCTAATATTTATACGTCGACGGAAAAAAAAATCGCAAAACCAAGAAATAATTAACACACAGTAATAAAATTTCAGGAATAGATTTGTCTAGGTAACATATTTAAAGGACTGACATTACATTGTCACAGGGTAATGTAAGCGCGAGTTAAGCCATTCCAAATGTGAAATGCTGGTACATTTCTAACCGGTCGCTGATAACCTCGCCGTTGAGCGCCTATAAGCACCAACCAACTAACAACCGGTGTAGCGACCTGAATGTTGAATGAAAGCAAGCAAACGTGGACGCATTGTGTTTTAGTGGTGCCGGATGCCGGATGCCGGTTTGTGGGACAGAGTTCAGTGCCTGTTGCGCTTGGTCGATCTATACAGGGACGGCTAGTGCTGCTGTGGATGACGCTGAGTTGTCGTCCGATGATGTCCCACATGTGCTCGACTGGAGACAGATGTGGTGATCGAGCAGACCAAAGCAACACGTCGCCAATCTGTAGAGCATCTTGAGTTACAACAGAGGTGTATGGGAGGACGTTATCCAGTAGAAAAACAGTCCCTGGAATGCTGTTCATGAATAGCAGCACAACAGATCGAATCACCAGACTGACGTACAAATTTGCAGACAGGGTGAACGGGATAACCACGGGAGCGCTCCTAATACGAAATCGCAGCCCAGACCATAAGCCCAGGTGTAGGTTGAGTATATCTAGCAGCAGACAGGCTGGTTGTACGTCCTCAATTCGCCTCCTTCTATCCAAAACACAATCATCACTGGCACCGTGACTGAACGAGTCTTCATCACAAAAAGCAACAGACCTCCACCTTGCCATCCAATGAGGTCTCGTTTGACACGACTCATGTCTCAAATTGCTGTGGTTTGGAATGCAGGGTACACGGCGTCTGATTCGGAGCTGTCATTGAAGCAACCGATATGTAACAGTTCGTTGTATCACTGTGGTGCCAACAGCAGCTCAAATTGCTGCTGCAGATGCAGTACGATGCACCAGAGCTATACGTTGAACACGATGGTCTTCCCTCTCGGTAGTGCCAAGCGAATGTCCGGAATCCGGTCTTCTTGCGACCGTACATTCTCGTGACTACTGCTGCCAGCAATCTTGTACAATGGCTACACTTCCGTCAGTTCTTTATCTCAGAAGGAACATCTAGCTTCTCGTATCTCTATCACATGACATTCAAACTCACTGATGTACTGATAATGGCGTCTTTGTCACCTTAAAGGCATTATTATCTAACACCACCTCACCACGTCCAATCTCAAAGGTAACTAACACTCACGACCGGTTCAGCGTGCATTTAAAGCAAACTTGATGTGCACCCGCACTACTAGCGCCAGTCTTGTGCGACTAGCGCGAAATTGGAAGGGACTTCATCTTTCAGCTGTAGCAACTCGCCTACTAACCAACTAACTTTCGTTTATGTCGCACAACCCATCCTTATTGTTGCGAGTCTTGACCTTCAGCAGTGACGGGAAAATCCGTCATTAGACTTCTTTGGCTTTCCAGGAAGGTTTCTCTTTTCTCTGGCCTTCGAGTCAAGTAAGAACTGACTGTCAACGACGCTCCTTGGAAGCTTTCCCGGACGCTGACTTCCTGGAATTCAGCAGATCAGCAAGCTGTCGTGTATCGTCTATGATGTCACGTTAAGCCCGTGACCTGTCGCCATACGACAACGCATGCGTTGACTCAGAGAGAATACGCGGCTCGAATATTAATCGAGCATAGACAGGCGGAGAGGTTAGGCGTGCGCTCAGAAGACGTACGACTCTAATACTGCAGTGAAACTAGCTTGAAGTAAAAAGCTATGCGATTCGGAAACAATTCGGTTGGTCTGTTTTGGATGTCTTGTATTAAGCAGACCAGATTGAGCAAATGAGAGAATTATTCTGGAAGCATTGTCCGCCGATTACTTCTCCCAACGTCGTTTACATTCATGTGAAACAGAGAATGGGCAAAGAGAGAAAAGAGATGGACGGGAATTCGTGTATTCCAGTAGCACAGGACATTGTTGTAATGTAATTGCGAAACTTGGTCATTTGTGCGTGAGAGGGAACCGAATCCAGATTTGCTACTTCTCGTGAGCGGTTGTCTTAACCGCTTCGGCCATCCGGATACGGTCCCTGACAGACTCAAATTTCTAACTTATCGCACGCTGCAGTGCAGCGTCCATCGTCCATTAATTATTGGTTCCTACACGAGTTCAGACAATTTTAGTGCATTCGTACTGATACAAATGTCAAGCAATCGTGGCGCTCTTAGGGAAATGTGTGTATTTGACTGGTGTTGGTCCTGTCGGACATGTACAACAGAACAGACACCACTCAAATATATACAACATTGTATAATTGTACAAAAAGAAATAGTTTCGAGCAGTTTTCCTATTCATTTGTTAGAAGAATAGGAAAGCAATTTCAGGTCGATTCCACATTTCATTCGCTACTGAATGGTTACGGATGAAGAACAAAAAGCTAAGACTAGAAGATAAGAAAAATGCATAAAGTAAGGTAGGAAACTGGTCGTGTCTCGTTGACAGGCTGACTTCGGGTAACGTCTGAAGTGATTTAAACAACATGGGAAACCGAGTTCAGGAAGGTCCACCTGCAATTTGAATGCCTTCCCTTCCAAATCTACAAAGGAAACCCAATAGGATAACCGTCGCTGGAAGAATCCGAGTGGATCCAATTTTAAAAATCCACAGAAATACTAATTAATGGTTTTAAAACCAGTATCAGGTGCCAGTTCTCTCAAAGAACTTGCTGTACACAGGATAGTAGCATTGAACATGGTACTGAGCTACCATATTTCAAAAACCATAAATGTTTCCCCATCCTATACCTGCGTTCCTTTCACCACAAAGTAAATGTCTTAAGTACGCTTAAGAGAAAGAGACTGGCACGTAGATGTATTTCGGATTGCTAGTGTAATGCGCTGCGGATACATAAAAAGAAAGATCCTTTATCGTTTAGCTACAATATAGCAGGTCAGCAACTGGAAGCAGTCAATTCCATAAATTATCTGGGAGTAGGCATTTGGAGTAATTTAAAATGGAATGATCATATAAAGCTGATCGTCGGTAAAGCAGATGCCAGACTGAGATTCATTTGAAGAATCCTAAGGAAATGCATTCCGAAAATAAAGGAAGTAGGTTACAATACACTTGTTCGCCCACTGCTTGAATATTGCTCACCAGTGTGGAATTCGTACCAGATAGGGTTGATAAAAGAGATAGAGAAGATCCAACGGAGAGCAGCGCGCTTCGTTACAGGAACATTTAGTAATCGCGAAAGCGTTACGGAGATGATAGATAAACTTCAGTGGAAGACTTTGCAGGAGAGACGCTCAGTAGCTCGGTACGGGCTTTTGTTGAAGTTTCGAGAACATACCTTCACCGAGGAGTCGAGCAGTATATTGCTCCCTCTTACGTGCATCTCGCGAAGAGACCATGAGGATAAAATCAGAGAGATTAGAGCCCACACAGAGGCATACAGACAATCTTTCTTTCCACGAACAATACGAGACTAGAATAGAAGGGAGAACCGATAGAGGTACTCAAAGTACCCTCCGCCACACACCGTCAGTTGGCTTGTGGTGTATGGATGTAGATGTAGATGTAGATGTAGCTATTTATCCATCTGTAACTGTGTGAGCTTGTGGGCAACCAACATTCTATATTGTGCCTCAGTGTTCCTCAAACGAGGAAAGTACTTGTGAACATGATTGAAATCACCTTGGAAGACTAGTCCGCAGCACATCCATCATGAAGCTTGTAAGCATGCTGTTGTATCGCTGACCTATCGATAGTCGCCGCTCTGGCGAGGGCAGAGGTCGTCAGAAGTTCGTATCTTAGTTATCGTAGGGCGTGAGCGTCGTGCACGTTGATGACGTAGCTTCTGCACGCGTTTCTCATGTTATTATGATGTAATTAGAAATGTTTGCCACGCAATTTGTACATTTCATATCAATGTTCACGGCACACAGTGTTTAAAAGGTGACGATTTTCGATGTCTTGTGTTGTGTCGGGGGGCCAATTATCAACTGTGTTGAGACTGTTACAGGAAGATAACGTGGACTGGACTGACTTTAATTACAGTCTCCGAATGAAAGAAACATGTATGGTTGGACTGTTTGAATATCACGAGCGTAGATACTTTCTCGTTTCGGATATCGCTCATCGACCATTTGAAACATTCGCGTTGCGATTCGGTCACGCGCACGCTCGTGTGGTGAACGAAGGAATTGTTTACCACTGACTGGAAGAACTGTGGTTTTCGCTGCCTTATATTGCAATGCACATGTTGAGCAGTGAATTTGATGTATGTTCTGCGTTGGGCGTATTTTAATTGGATAAAATTACTTCAACAGCAACTTTAGCACGTCACAACGGATTACGCGGTTAGAATGTAAATATAGACAACGCCAGTTCTGGGATAATGTTGACCGTGAACAGTGCAGTCCAACCTTGTGTGTGTGTTTAACAAAAGATACTGAATTCTACCAGAATAAGTTGGCACTGTTTGTGTCAGTGCCTCCCCGTGTTTTTCGAGTATCTGTGCATATGTAACTATCCTCTGGGCGCGTTAAAAGCTGTAGAAGAAAGGGTAACACTTGCTCAGCGATAATTTTGAATTAAGCAACCTGCTTTGTGTTCACAGTAACGTGCATGTATGCCCTCAAGTCATGATACGAAGTACACCCCAGCTTCCCCGGTCTGAGTTACAGTCTGTTTCGCAAGAAAGTGTGCGTCATAAATTTAAGTGTAACGTCCACAGCGACATCTCTGGCAGCGGTCTCGAGTCTGCACTCAATGTGCTTCTGCATAGATACACAATGTGAAAGCTGAATGTTTTGTTTTGTCGGTTGCAATTTAAAATGAGTGCAAAATATCTGAAGCGTCACGAGACAGCACAAAAATGTACAGTATTTATCAAAATTACCTTCTGAAGTCCGTTAAGAAGCTATTTGGTTCGAACTAGGATAATGATCCGAAACATAGCAGCCGTCTCTGTACAGCGTGGAGACAAGACAATGCGGTGTCCACGATGGATTGGCCTGCAAAGACACCGGACGCAAATCCGAACTCAAATGTTTGGTCATATATTAAGATAAAGATTAATGGAAAGCCAATATATATCTAGAAACAGCTGTCATATAAAATCAGGACGATATGGAGATCGTTACCGAGAGAATATGCAGAAAAATCTCGTGAAAAGCATGCCAAAAAGGTGCCAAACTATAATAATGAACTATTAGGTAATTGTGCAATTAGTAACAACATGTGTTTTCATGTAAACATATATTTATGATAGTGACTTTTATTTCATACAGATAACGGCGTACGCTTTCTTGCGAAGCTAACTCTACATTCTCCACACACTGTGTGCTAGACGCTTCGTTGTGCCATCGTTGCACTCGAAGCATATATCACTGAAATGAGAAAATCGGGACACACTACACACCTCTACTCAGCTGCTACCCGTTTCTTGTGTTGTTTGATCCATTGAAGACGTCCAACTTCATGAGTCGCTTCGACCAGTGGTCTTTAGCGAAGTACCCGACTGCAGATGTCCATCGCATCCAGTTTCTTTCGCAGTTCGCGCTCGGTAACTGGTTGAGAAAGACCTGCATTCATTGACAGCAGCAATCCCTGTCGGGTTTGAAACCAGCTGTCGTCACCAGTTCCTGTCGGTTAGGATCTTTTTACGACCGCTGTTGCTAAACCACGTTACAATGTAGAGTGTGGTACTGTTCCCTGTAGACATTCAGAACTGCCATTGTTGATAACGTTTGGGGGGATGCCATTCTTGGTGTGGTTCAAAAATGGCTCTGAGCACTATGGGACTTAACTTCTAAGGTCATCAGTCCCCTAGAACTTAGAACTACTTAAACCTAACTAACCTAAGGACATCACACACATCCGTGCCCGAGGCAGGATTCGAACCTGCGACCGTAGCAGTCGCGCGGTTCCAGACTGTAGCGCCTAGAAACGCTCGGCCATCCCGGCCGGCTCTTGGTGTGGTCCTGGGCACGTCCAAACACGATAGATCCTTTCTGCCATTCCAACAAATCCCCCAAGACGAGTAGCAGATACCGTTGAAGTACCGCTGTGCTGGAAGAGTGTCGCAGATGACAACCAAAGGGGTCCTGCTATGCAAAGAAATAATACCACTGATCATCATTCCTGATTGTCGTGCCGTCTGGCGGGTTACAGTCAGCTTGTTATCCCAACGCCGTCTGGGGCGTTTACAGACACGTCATCGTTGGTCATCGGGGATAAGTTTAAAGCGGTACACATCACTGGAGACAATTCTACCCCAGCCAATGAGATTTCAGACTGTCCCGGTTACTTACGCTCCACGGCAACCCATCATGCGATAACATTTTAGCAGGCTAATACCCGCCCGCTCACTGAGAGAGTTTCTACCGCTTGTCTTCGTGTTAACCCTATCTTGGCCAATAAAGTTGCCGAATCTCTCCCGAATTGAGAAAGTTTGGAGCTTTATGGACAAGGCCCTCCAACCAGGTCGCGATTTTGACAATGTTGCGCCCCAATTGGAGAGAATGTGCCACAATATCGCTCAGAACATCCAAAAACTCTGTCAATCAGTGCCAAGACGAGTAACTGCTTGCATAAGAGTCAAATGTGGACAAACACGTTATTGAGTTTCCCAGTTTGTAAGCTCTTTCACTTGAATAAATGATCCAGTTTACTTGAAACTGTAATCATTCGTATGTCTGTAGATGTACATCACATCTACAAGTTTCCATCCCATTCGGATACTTTCTTCGGGGTACGTGCTCTCTTATTTAATCTTACTGTTAGAGTACGTGTGCCTCTCTGCCTCATATTAGTACTCTTGTACATGACAATGAAATACCTACGTTTTCACACATGGACTCTGTCTTGTATTTAGTTACGCTCGAAATAGAAGAGTCATATCACTTTTACGTAAGTTGCCACAGCATTGTAATCTAATACAGCTACAGTTACGTTTAAGTGCGGGAATAGCACGGTCAAAAGCACCGTACACAATCTGCCCGTAGAAATTACGAAAGGAAAACGAACGATCCCCTGTCCAATTTGGATATGCACAAGTGTTACCCAATTGCTTGTTTAGCATTACGTAAGTAGTACAGGAATTAAACATGAATCTCATTACTCTTCTCTATTACCTGTAATCGTGATTACAGAGAAATGTGTGTTCCCGATTACACTAAAATACTCACAATGTAACATTAATTCTCCTGATAAAACAGTTACTAATCTGCATCTTCTCTTAGTCAGTGCTGTAATGGGCTATTCTGATGCCAGTCATTGAGAGCATTTTTATAATTTCTATCTGTTCTCTATTCCTGTCGCGTGCCACATCATTTTGAGTAAGCTGCTGTCCATTATTGTTGCTCCCATGGTTGTTCCAGCCCCCACACTGTGGTCTGTTATTCCATGCATAATTTCCTCCTCTCGATGCAGCATAGAAATGATTACCACCACCAGAAGGTCCGTTCCTGCTCTTGTAACAGTTTTTGTTATGACATAGTGAGCATTCGTTGAAGTACCTCTCATGATCTCGCCTTCTACGCTGCTATTGTATTCATCGAACACGAATTCCAATTCACACAGCATTTTGTGAACGTTTCTATGTCTTCGTCGCATCGATCCACTGGCAGCCGTTGATAATCTGATGGCAACTTTATGTAACAGAATCGAACGATCTCGTCAGGAGTGCACGTAATATCTAAGGGTTGATTTATCTTCACCATTGCATTCAGGAATTTCTCCGGGCTTTTGAAATCTGAACCAGCGTAATCTTCAGCTATTCTCATCTCATGCTTTATCCTCTCTTGTGTCTCTCATGACCAGTAAATCAAAAGGAATGCACCTCTAAATTACTTGTAAGATTCACACATAGCAACTATTCCTCTAATCTTTTCTGTTACTGTTGATGACTCAAATTGGGAAATTCAAGGTTTGGGGTGAAGCGTGTTCCCCTCATCTTTATAATTTTTAACATCCGTACTTGGATGAAATGCTTGAAATCAAACGGTACCTCGCCACTTATGCTCGCCCTGATTGTTGCTTCTTTTCTCCTTATTTCTTCCTGTCACGACTCACCATGAGAGCTATAGCTTCATTCACTTCCACTGTGACCATGACTGCTACTTAGTGTCACACTACTCTGTGTTTCATTTGAACCTGATTCCTCACCTAATGTGGCTCTGACTTTCCATTGCAGTACATTGCAATTTTTATCTGCCTCTTCGATTCTTTTCTGCTGCTGTGCATTGATACTTTTTTTTGCTGGTTCTTGAAGATGAGAGGCGTCTGTACTTCCTTAGGTTCCTCAAAGCGTTTCAGATCCTACACGTAGTTTGTGAACTCCATTTTCTATTTCCTTGTTACTCTGACCTGCTGACTGATTTGTTGCTTTTTCTACCCTATTTTCTATACACCCCTTTACTTTGTAAACCTATTTCTCTATCGTTTCTCCGTTTCCCCAAGTATGATTGATTCTTCCGCACACCTGAAAGTTGCTCCAGTCCATGTGCTCCATGTTCCGAGTCTACTGCATACTTTTGTTATCATCTCATGGCTTCCCTTAGCTGCTTTATTACAGTCTTCTCTCGTTTCCTTCGCTACTTTCTGGTTCTTGTGCTTAGTGTTTTTCCTCCTGAACAATTTGCTTGATTGCTTCTGCCACTTTCCGAATTTCCTTCGTCTCTCCCTTTATTTCCTTAATTTCGTTTTTTATCTTTTCCCCCTTATCCATTCTTCCTTCACTTCTTGCTTTCATTCCTCATTTTTTTCTAAAATTCTATTATGCTGAAGCTATCACCTCCAGCCTCAGTACATATATCTGGTGAAGTTGCGTGCGAACCAACGCAGGATCTGTTCTCGCTGGTATGATCAACTTGTAACTGTCTTCTTCTTCGGAACTGCGAATCATTCCTACAACTTCTACATGTAGCGCCGTGGCCATGTCTTCCTCATCATTGGTACTACAGTTCATTATATCGTCCTCACGTACTGCCGGTGTGCTATCTGTCACACTACCTTCGTTATCAATACTGATCGGACCTAACTGTCCCCTAGAATAAATTATCTGTTCATTTTCTGAATCAAAATTAACTGTGATTTTATCCTGTCCTATATTGGCATCTGGTTTACTTTTACACCGGCATAGTTCATTCCGGGTTTTCCTTCCTGTTCACAGTCAAAATTGAATACCGACTACAATCTGAAACCCGGCTAATAGAACCTCTTTATCGCTAATATCTATACTCGTCATCATCAGCCACAAATCCCGTCGGTGTAATGTATAACCCATTCAAAATTTTACTCAGCTGAATTACGACCCCAATAAGCAATCAGACTTGGAGCACACTGCACTTAACCATAAACTTGATTACAAAATTACATATGTTATTTATTTGCACCGGTAAACTACTATAAACTATGGTGGTTATATGTATTTACCCTTGCCAAGTCATTTACAGGTTCGAATCCTGCCTCGGGCATGGATGTGTGTGATGTCCATAGGTTAGTTAGGTTTAATTAGTTCTACGTTCTAGGGACTGATGACCTCAGAAGTTAAGTCCCATAGTGCTCAGAGCCATTTGAACCAGTCATTTTCAATAAAGACGAAAGATGATACCTGACTACTTCTCAGAACCTCCTGTGTTGGGGAGATCCTAGCAGAGGCCGCCAGTTTATGCAAACCCCCGTGTGTGTTTCAAATGGTTACCCAGATACAGAAAATCAAACAAGAACTGCACACATCTTTAAGACCTACGCTGAATTGCTGTGCACAAACGGATTAACTGAAGTGAAGAATTTACGTCCTAGTTATGTGTCGTAAAGTATAAAATTGCATAATATTAAAAATGAGATTAATTGGAGGTGTTAACAGAAACAAGTTAAAATGAACACATTAATTTGTGCAATTAAAACACAACCATGAAATACATCTGACTAACAACCTCAGTTAATACTATAAAGTCACACAGCATGGATCGCACCAAGTGAACCTGCTGGTTCTCAAGTTACTTGGAAGTCTTGAGATGGTGCTCTGACGTTCTAAAAATGATCCACAAGCTTCTAACTAAACAAACGCAGTAACTGAGGAATGCATGTATCTACCAGTAGGGTGTTGGATTTGAGACAGATAACTGAATGATGTGAATAAATTCTGATCGAGTTTTGTCCTAAGGTGCCGGTGCTGCTAATAATGCTCACCGTAAATTTTTAACGCAAGGCATGAAGAGTGCTGCCGTCACTAGTCTCTCTGAAGTTCAGGGAAAGCGTTGTGCTTCCGCTAGACGTGACCGTCAACCGCTGAACAACAATCAGCCCACCAATGGCATGATTGCGTCTTCCGCAAAAAATCCGCCAAGAAAACTCCAATGACTTTTCCAAAAAAGTTCTGCCTTTGATCCATCTTCCTGACGTTACAATCATTTTTATCAGTGGTGTTTTTTCATGCCCAGCAGCTAGCCTTGCATCAGAGGTTCTCAGAAAGTAAAAACCTGTGCTCGACGCTACTCTCTTATTTCGCAGCGTGTCGTGTTTCCTTAGGAAAAGCAATAGATTGTATTGGCTGAAGCCACTCTTCAGAACATGACAGAGTGCTGGTCTCCCACTGATAAAAGTTGCTCCTCTTAGCACTGATCCGGCCGCTGTGGCCGAGCGGTTCAATGCGTTTCAGTCATGAACCGCGCTGCTGCTACAGCAGGTTCGAATCCTGCCTCGGGCATGGATGTGTGTGTTGTCCTTAAGTTAGTTAGGCTTAAATTGTTCTAATTCTAGGGGACTGATGACCTCAGATGTTAAGTCCCATAGTGCTCAGAGCCATTTTAACCATCTTAGCACTGCTCGGCTGCTAGGCTGGAGACGAGTCGTAAACGAGCAATAGCAGTTGTGCCCCGGGGCTCGCCCAGTGATGCAACTTTCATGGAGTCATCACCTTACACTGCTGCCCTGTGGGAATGCTAGATTTCCTGCTGTATACTCGGGCCCACTTTTCGTTACGTTGGATACTCTCTAGACTGTCCCAAATCCAGCGTGTGCCCTGTTCACACACACTCTTAGAAAGCAAAGAAAAAGGAGACCCACACCGTGTTAACTATAGTTAAGGTAAGTGAGTTAATTAATTGTAAACTGTGGTTAAGCTACGCTAGTTAGCTCGATATCAACACGTATAGTCACTGCAGCCCAGTTCCCTATTACAAGCCATCGTTGTGACATTCCATCTCGTCACTATCCTCTTAGTAGAGTGTAATTCTCATATTAACTGAAAAGGGATATGCGAAATAGCTGCAATACCTGAGGGCCTGAGGGTAAGCATCTGCAGTGATACGAAAAGGAATGACCATATAGGTTTAATTGTTGGTAAGGCAGGTGGTAAACCTACATTCATCGGCGGAATACTGGGAAAACGTAGTTCAGTCTACAAAGGAGACTTCTCAGAATCCATTTGCGCATTCCATCTTGCAATATTGTTCGAGTGGAACCCATGCCAATTAGGATTAATAGGGGATCTTGGATGTACATAAGAAAGGCTGACACAAATGACCGTAGGTTTATTTGGTTCTCCTGGACAAGTTGAGAAATATGAAGTCACAGACTCTTGAAGATAGTCGCAAATTATCCCACGACAGTCTTCTTAAATAATTTAAGAATAAGTTAAGTAAAGGGATCGTGAAGATAGCATTAGAACAATTCCAGCAAGTACAGAGACATTTAAGCAACCTCTCTTCTCGCGCATCATACGTGATTCGTGAGGTAAGAAACCCTAACACGTAATACCACGCACTTCACAGTTGCTTGCAAAACGTTTGTGTCGATACAGAAGTGCTCCTTTTCGCCTTTACGCCTCTGAGTGGAATGACAGAATGTTTTGCACACGTCCACAATATCCGCTGTGAAACGTTTTTGAGGTTTTCCATAATAATTAATTATAGATTATCGAGAGTAGATGGACAATCAAAGGACAACCATCTAACGGTCTCCCCCTTTGAATCCTCTACCTAGACAAAAAATGTCTGACTAATAACAACTTAACTGTAAAACTCAAAGTCAGTCCCATACTGAACCACCGAGCTTGAAGAATAATACGATAATACCGACTTGCTTTCCTGGGAAGCGTTGCGGTGAAGGTGCTTTTCAGTTGCCACAGTTTGAAGTATTATGCAATATGTGTGTAGCGCACGCGTATGCTTTGGAATAACGAGCATTGTAGTAGGGAAGAGACTAGTACCTTGGCCACTTTTTAGACTTTCGCCTCTATGTAGTCCTGAAAAAGAAGTTAAATATTCCATTTTTAAACTATTTAAAGGTAAAATTTGGTCATGTACCTAGGAAAAAATATTCTTTTGAAATTTAAGAGCGATGAAATTGACAAAATGTTGTCAGCCTGTATTTAATCGTCTATCTGTAACGTTATTATTCTACTACACACCAATAATCAATAACTGAAATCAGATCAAGCAGAAGTACACTGAGGTGACAAAAGTCATAGGATGCCCCCTAATATCGTGTCGGACCTCCTTTTGCAGCAACTCGACGTGGCATTGACTCAACAAATCGTTGGAAATCCCGTGATGAAATATTGAGGCAGTGTATGCCTCTACAGCCATCCGTAAGTGCGAAAATGTTGCTTGTGCAGGACTTTTTGCACGTACCGACCTGTCGATTATGTCCCATAAATGTTCGATGGGATCCACGTCGGGCGATCTGGGTGACAAATCATTCGCTCGAATTTTCGAGAATTTTTTTCAAACCAGTCGTCAACAATTGTGAGCAGGTGACATAATGCATTGTCATTCATTGAAATTCCATCGTTTTTTGGGAATATGAAGTCCATGAATGGCTGCAGATGGTCTCCAAGTAACCGAACATAAGCATTCCCAGTCAACTATCGGTTCAGTTGGATCAGAGGATCCAGTTTATTCCATTTAAACACAGCCAACACCATTATGGAGTCACATCAGCTGGCACAGAGTCTTGTTGACAACTTAGTTTCATAGCGTCGTGAGGTCTGCGTGACACGCGGACCATACCATCATCTCTTACGAACTGAAACTGGAACTCATCTGACAAGCCCACCGTTTTCCAGTAGTCAAGGGTCCACCCGATATGGTCACGAGGCCAGACGAGGCACTGCAGACCATGTTGTGCAGTTAGCAAAGGCAATTGCGTTGGTTGCCTGCTGTCCTAGCCCATTAACGCCAAATTTCGCCCCACTGTCCTAATGATAATGTTCTTCGAGCGTCCCACATTGATTTCAAGCAGTGTTGCTTGTCTGTTAGCACTAACAACTACGTAAATGCCGCTGCTCTCAGTCGGCAAGTGAAGGCCGTCAGCCACAGCGCTGCCCACCGTGAGACGTAATGCCTGAAATCTGGTATTATCGGCACATTCCTGACTCTGTGGATCTCGGAATATTGAATTCCCTAACGATTTCCGAAGTGGAATGTCCCGTGCGTCTTGCTCCAATTACCATTCCCCTTTCAAAATCTGTTAAATCCCGTCGTGCAGCCATAATCACGTTGGAAATCTTTTCACATGAATCACCTGAGGAACAATTGAGAGCTCCGCCAATGCACTGCCCTTTTATACCTTGTGTACCTGATACTACTGTCATTTGTATATTTGTCACATCAGTGTATTATCCAAACTAGTTATATGTTAAATACATTTTAATATAGAAGCTATTGGAAATTAACATAAATTTCCGTTTTCAAGTCAGGTATGGTAAAAGACCTTGTTCCGCTTCAAGGTACAAGATGGTGCACGATCGACGAAGTAGGCCCTAACTGTCCACATATTATATAAATAGTTCTAAAAATAGATAGAATTTTACTCATCATAAAATTCTATACCTGGAGGTTTAACAATGCACTCTTTGTATTTTTAGTGTACTATACAGCACTTAAACGTTAGAACGCGAAATATCTACAAATGCTCCACAAAACACAATCCCAAGTCTAACAACAAAAAATGTTGTAGGAAATTGCGATATTTTCTTATGGTGGTCTGTAGGGAACATTTCTCCTTGTGAACGAAGTGCCGAACAGAAAACACTAGGTACTCTCGCCTACTGTACTTCTGTTGCTAAGGGAGATTGTTAACTGGAAAAAAGGGAGAAGGAGAAATCTAGCTACAGAACATACCATACATCTCTCGAATAACACCAACGATCAGCAGAGCTCAACATCCACATCCGTCTTTCGTATCACCATCAAGTGCGTCATACACCCTCTCTGTGAGACTTTGTGAATAGGTTTAGAGCTCGACGCGAGGCGGTGGGCCACAATATGTGGTTCGATAACTTAGCAGTACAACCAGTTTCCTCTCCATTTAGTGCCAAAGAACGGAAATGAAAACTCATCTACCACTAGGCTTTATACCCAGATCAAGCACTATAGCACTTGTGTCCATTAGTGCCTACTGCATAATAAATTCAAATTATACATAGAGGATAAAGATTTAAATCTGATGCTAATTAACACAATTTGATATCACATCGTAAGAAACTGTGAGCGTTCAGTACATTAGAACATTTGATTACGTGAACACAGACTTCTAATCTCGTCGTGCTGCTGTGAATTCTCTAGTCAGCTACACTTATGCGAAAAATCTTCTCGTAACGTCGTAGAGTGTACTGATGGGACAAGACACTCGCTACAGACTACTAGGTAAACGGCCCGTCGGCTGCTGAGTTAAGGTCTTTAGTACATTCTATACAAGGACGTTTGTGTGTTTAAAGATCTGCTAAGGCAAAGTGTTCATACAGAGGAGGATGGTAATGATGATTGTACAGGAATGCTTACCTCAAGAATAAGTGAACATCTAGTGCCCGTAGAAATTTGAACGTCTGAGAAAGTTCTACAAGATCAACCTCCCCCAAACCTCTAATTATTTCAGGATGTCAACGCTCGAATCTACTGCGCACGTTTAGTCTCACAAAACGCGAATTGCACATTACTCACGTAGAGTAGGCTAAAAACTCTCCACATCACACATTTGTTTAGCGTTTGTGAAGCTTCAAAGAACTGCCAATCGGTACATCACCCACTTTTACTTACTGTAGGTCTCGTTGTACGTTGTGTGACAGCAAATGCTAAAGAACTACCACCGAAATTTCATAAACCGTAACCACGTAACGATTTTTCTGAGCATAACACGAAAGGAGACATGAACGATAAACTGTATTCGAAAACATCTGGTCGATTTACTCCTTATGAAAGTATCAAATTTTAATGAAAAGCACTGGAAAATGAAATTCTGGGTGAAGACCACTAGGAGAAAACAGAGTAATTAGAGCGATGACGTAAGATCATTATCCTGATCAATCCAACTTGCGAAATGAATATGAATCGAAATGACCTCATCCACTGACTAAAAAATGGTTCAAATGGCTCTGAGCACTAAGGGATTTAACTTCTGATGTCATCAGTCCCCTAGAACTTAGAGCTACTGAAACCTAACTAACCTAAGGACACCATACACATCCATGCCCGAGGCAGGGTTCGAACCTGCGACCGAGACTATAGCGCCTAGAACCGCTCCGCAACTCCGGTCGGCTCCACCGACTATACAGGGTGATTTAGCTAAGTTGATCACCTCAAATATTTACGGAACTGTTTACGCTATCGTAATTCTGTTTTCATAAAAATGAACTGTGAATATCCTCTTCTCATTGGTACGTTAATTAACGGAGATATTGGTATCAATTTCGCTTTTTCAAATAGTACTTCGATAATTTATGTTGACAGTGTCGTAGTTTTAAAGAGACGAATTCAACGGGTTTCGTTCTTCAAATCCGATTAGTAGTTTCAGGGAAATTAAAGTATTTATATCTTATAATTCATCCGTTTTCAACACGAGACCTATTCCACCCACAGAACAACTATAAGCATATTTCTTAGGAGAGAGGGCAAAACGTTAGTAACACGCAGCCTATCCGTGGATCAGCTTGGTCACGTCTGAAATACACATACCTCCCTTAAACGAACATAACATATAAATATAGAGACAAGTAATTATATGAACAGAACATAATAGGCTGCCTCACGTGATGTCGTAAAGGTAACCGATGCGGTTGATATGTCGGTGAGGTTTTACCCCTGTACGACGTGTTGCCCAAGACACATTCCCGTAGAGCAGGTAGCATAGTCAACAGGCGGTAGACGCAATTCTTCCTAGAGGACGATAACGGTAATTCTACGTAGATTAAAGAGATCAGAGCTCCTGTCGAGTTTAACACACTTACAAATATCCGCTGGATGAAGCCATTATAACTGAAAACATTAGAGCTGTTCACCTTAGTAAAATATTTCACGTAAATATTAAGCGGCGCTGTAGGATTCAAACTGTATCAATAGTGTTCTAAAATATTTAACTCTTTCATTTGTACCAACAAACCGACGCAGAGCGTTTTCTGAGACTTTGAAAATACCATTAGCAAATCAAAGAAAAATATTCCCTTTGAGCCTTGTGTATCGCCACTAAATCCCCTATTTTCGCAGTAAGTCAATTGAAGGAATATGTCATTCTTCATTCACTGCAAAGAATTGCTAGTTAAGCTCCACCTGCTCCCCCTTTGTAAGAATATGTAAAAAAAATGTGCGACCAACCTTTTCAAACAAAACAGGAGGATAAACATAAATTTAAATTCAATTAGTATTAGATGAGAGAGGGGGAAAACGTGTGAGACAATTTCACCAAGAAGGCTATAATTTTGGAAGACATCATATTGAATGCTACCGGTAATTTTCAGATGAGAAGCGGCTCATATAAACATCAGACAGATGGAGAATTATTCATATGATATCAAACAGATAGAGAATTACATGAGAATACAATAGTAGCTTTTATTTGGGCATAGATTTGTCATTCTCAAGTCTTGACTGATATTGCTTCCTTACAGGTAACACAAGATGAACGCACTGCGATCGTTCTGGTATCAGGGGAAAGGAACACCCGTGCTATAGCAGAGAATTAAAAAAAGCGCCACCTAGACACACAACCCAAAACCCGCAGTAGGGTGGTGAAACGTTTCAGGAAATTCACGAAACTAGTTGTGTCATAGGCAGATCGGAACCTGGGCGATCTGAAACATCTACGGAATAACCATGATCAACCTTTGTTCTTCCATAGTATAGTAAGAGTTCAGAGCGCAATGTTCGCTGCATCTCGCAAAAAAGTAATGTCATCCATACATCAATAATGACAATTTCGGCAACACATAAATGGCACCCTTACGAAATGAAAATTTTACATCTCGGAGAGGACGACGCAGTTGTTGGATTCGGTTTACAAAATTGGTGACACGTATGCTGGACGAAAACCGTAGTTTTCCCTGTGTCATGCTGTTTACGGATGAAGCCAATCTTTCTTGAGCGGAGAAACTCTGGTCACATGCCAACCCTCACTCCATGGATCCATCGAAGGTAGCTGGTGCATCAAAAGTGATGGTTTGGTGTGAAATATGGGATTCACGTATTACCATGTTCTTCTTCATTCAGCACCCCATTATCTACAATTGTTAGACGAAGATGTGCTACCGTCTGCTGGTGTCTATAGATGAGACACTTTCAGCTTCCTTTCAACAAGATGGTGCGCCATCTCATTACAAACTCGCTGTCCGGGCATACGTGGAGGGCTATCCAATTTTCCTGGAAACTGATAGGTCGTAGAAATCCGGGGGAATGACCACATACGTTCTCCATACTAAAATGGATTAGATTTATATCTTTGGAGGCGTGTGAAGGCATTTGTGTATGCGGTGGAGATCAGAAATATCGCACACCTCATGGAGCGGATTGTTGCTGCTTTTGCTCGCATTCCGGTATATATCTTGTTTAACGTGGGAGTGAAACGGACAAGAACAACCTTACTACATAGTGGAACGAATAAGGACAACCTTACAGCGTACTGGACAACACGTCGAGTACGTCCTGAAGCCTTTATGTTTTGTAGCCAGTATTTGCGCTGTTCTGTGCACAATGGGAACCAACTCAAGAATTAATAAAGCTGTGCTCAAATGAAAGACACCAATGTTTTTCCGGTGCAATACTTTGTAATATCACATGGGTGCCTTTCCATTTGAATTTGCAGAGTTGAATCCAGGATGACAGCTTTTTAAATGGCCACCATGGGGGCAACATAGCCTCACGTGTTTCTCAACCAACCACCCCTCTCCCATATCTGCTGTTGATCCACCTGTTATTGTTTTAGAACGGTAGTTTCACACTAAGGTAACAGCCTATATTCCAGTGACTGATCATATTTCTCGTGAATCGAGATGCACTGCTTCAGGATCTTAATGCCCCTCGTCATTCAGACCCACAAAGCGAATAGAACATTTCTTTTGCATATCCATTTCTATAGTCTACTTCTCCATTATTAAAAATGAGAGACAGTCTTCGATAATGAGTGACAATCTTCTGCTTCCTTTGTTTTTGTGTTCATTCCATTACTAACGCTATGAAATGTAACAGAATATCTTTAAACGGCATGGACTTCCACCTTCTACCACTAATATTTAACTTTTATCCAGCTATACAACATGTAGAAAATTTCTCAATGCACAGGCATAGCGTGGAATTAGTGAACACGTGTAGATAAAGCAGCACTGGTCACGAAGTCATAAGAGGTACACGTTTGTAAATAGGCATTACAAATAAAAATTACTGGTTTCTATGTATAACGTACTCATAACCTCAGTATCACGTTAATTGAAAACGAAAGTCGGTAAATAAAAAGTACAGTGATTACCATGACGGTATTCTTTCCAAGGTAAACTAATAATTCTTGTTTCATACCCTAAGTGCAAGCCTTATTTTTCAATATATTTGATGTGCTCTGTAATGATTTGTGTGTGTATTTCATTTCATTGCAGGTGTAATATACTTATGCGTATAGTAAGAAGCAAAATATTTTTGCTTTCTGAAGATACCTCGGTAATAAGGGAAGCGAAACAAATTTTGCAAACAAACAGTCATTTGTGCGCCAGAGACGAAACTTTTACAATAATAAGACGCTAATAATCAAATTGACGTCCAAAGGACGCCCTAACATGCGTAAAATTGTGATACTCTGTAATTATTTTAACCTAATAATAGTTTCAAGAACAGTATTCGCGTCCGGCTCCCCTTCTTCACCTCTCCCTCCCCTCCCCATCCTCTCAAAACACGCACACACACACACACACACACACACACACACACACACAAACGCATGCAACGGATTCTTCTGTATTACTGTTTGTCGTGAACTACGCTTGGCAGGTAACAAACTTTAATTCCGCTTTGTCTGCCAGTGAATGATAGAACTTAAAGGGAAGAAACAATGTTGTACTCAAACCCTAATGAACTAAGTAAAGAGGAGAAAACACCTTTACATGAGGGTGGTAAATTTCTCCATACAGTTCACATAAAATTGTCAGATGGACATTTAATCATTGCTGTAGTTGAACCATAGAAACCTAAAATATTCATTGGAGATGTATGGAGAGAAGTATGATAGCCGTTCTCCACTATAAAGGTTGTAGCAGTGTCGTGTCATCCGGGAACACTACAAGATAAGTAACAACCAGCAAAAGCTGCAATGTCTGCTTTTTCCGTTCCATCAGTTACAAGTGAGTGCAATAGAAAAATGAAATTTATTTCCCACTACAAAGAGTAAAGTAGCAAGGAACTTGCCTTTATTGTGTGCTGCTGTAACGCTCCAAGCAGACACTAACTATTGTTTTCCATAACCTCAAGAAACCCAATAAAAAGGTATACTTTCACCTTAGGAACCGTGGAGATCGAACTATAAAGCACAATATTATTTTTGCTCAAAAATTGGAACGGAGCGAAAACAATACTCCCTTTAATTTATACAATCGGTGTTTGTCCGAATTTTCATAGCCAAACGAAGTGTGGGAAACCGATAATGGGGTATCAAATTCACCAGCGTGAGTTCTAGTTTTGCAGAAAAGGATTTATCTGCTTTAGAATGATCAAGGTAATTACGAAAAAATAATTAAATATTTGATAGAATTTTCATAGCCAGATGAAGGGTAGGAAATGGACAAATGAGGTATCAAACTGAGTAGCGTCAGGTCTTGGTTTGCGAAAAAAATATTTAATTTCTTGAAAGTAATTAGGGTAATAAAGGAAAGCCTAGTTAATGATCTGAGGAAAAATTGATATACAACACGAACAGCTCCAACTAGCTATGTAAACACAGTGTCAAAAAATTTATCTCTTAAAGGCCTAGCTATTCTGAGTGTAGACAGTTACATTGATATTATATTTCATTTTTGAAATGGCGTCCTTCGAATCAAGCACTAAACTTAGGACGTTTGGAGAACAAAAGAACTTAGGAAAGCAAATATGATGTCAATGCCTTCTGAACAACATTTTAAAATAAAAATCTGAAAATCAGTCAAATGTTTTGTGAAATTATTTGTCTAAAAGTGAGAAATAAAAAAATAAGATAAACATTTGATGTGCGTTTGAATGATGTTCGAAATGGTACAGACTACAGCAAAGAGGTGCACCAGATGCTTTTTCTAATCTATTTTATTTCTTACCTTTGGACACGAGTTACTACAAAACTATTAATTCCATGCTGATTAAAAACCAAAAAAAGAAATTTGTTGTATGATATTCGTATTATATGTCTTCTCCCCGTTGCTTTTAGTTTGTAACCATAAGATACCCCTTGAATCAAACTAAACTTTGAGTATGGAGATGAATCATACTTCTTGTGCAGTTTATTATACGCGTCTGTATTGATGCTTAGCTCCAGTGTAACTAACAGACCTCAGATAGTCAGGTAAACTTGATAAGTGAAAGATGCGTTGTAATCTTCAGGTCAAAAATCGGGTCTGATGCACTTCTCCACGCTAACCTACCCTGAGCAAGCTTCTTCATCTCTGCGAAATTACTGCAACGTACTTACTTACTTCTCAACATGGTTCTTGTACACAAGTTTCGTCTACCTCTACACTTTTTATTCTGCAACTAGTAGAACACTGCAGATTCTGTGAAAGATAACGATCTAAATTCCAGGATCTGATTAAGATCTGGTTTCATATGACTGCTAAGACAATTGCGCATGCCGTATTTTGTTGACATCAGCATCCCCGTCTCCCTGCTCCCAACACATGTTCTAATTTTACATGAGGTATCCTCCCCACCCCATGCCCTGCCCTACGTGTCTGACCCCACCGCTCTACAACTATAGTTGCGTAACTAACATCCCAAAAATGGTTAACGACTGGCTCACAATCCGCACATTGGACATTTGTAACTTTGATTTGAAGTATCATTTTCCACGGAATACGTGAACGAGTAGCTAGCAAATTTCTCTATAAATAATTAAAAATCAGCATTTTCTTATAAAATGTAAATAATAAAATAGGAATTCTTCCATGTTTAAGATCAGTTTTTTATCTTAAATACCGTCCTACAAGCTCTAAAAACGTAAATAAAGGCAAGTCCACTTTAACGTGCTACTTGCTCCCGTCACCAGCAGATGTATCCAGTGAAAAATCCATATTTGTCTGTAAATAATTAAAACCCAAGATTTCCTCGTAAAATGTAACTAATGAATTAGAAATTCGTATTTCTTGAAAATGGGTTTTTACCTTAAATACAATCTCACAGACCCAGAAAACGCGAAATAACAGCCAGTCCTGTTTCACATCACGGTTCCTCCTGTCACCAATAGAGGGCTGCACTGAAAAACAGTCCTTACTTCGATCTTTGTACCACACCAATAGAAGGCTCTACTGTTAAAAATGGTGCTTAGGTCGTTGGCTGTACCACGAGTAAATAGTTCTCACTTTTATCAACAGAAGGCTCTACAGTAAGAAACACAACTGAGTCGTAAAATAATGTTTTTCCGCAGCTAATATGTTGCAGTATTTTGAAATATCTGTAAAATACTTCGGCAACGTAAAAAGTGCTGTGTTTACACTGAGTATCCAGGGCTTAGTACAGATTAATAAATGAAAAATCGCTGTAAGACCCAAATCAATTAATGAGGTGTTACAATATTGGAATTACAAAACGAAACAGAATTGTAAATTAATTATTTTCCATATATAATACGTCAGAAAAATTCTAAAATTTCTCCAAAATACGTCAGCACTGCGAAAAATGCGATGCTTACGTAGGTTGTTGAAGAGAATTTCTGTTTTTTTAGACCACTACTTAGAACTGCCGTCAATATATTGCTGTTCGGTTAAAAACGCAATAGAGTTGTAAATTAATTATTTTTCCACATATAAGATCTTTAAAAAAATTTCGAATGTCTGCAAAATACGTCAGCATTGCGAAAATGTGCGATTTTTACATTGCTAGTAGAGGTTAATACATGAAAAAACGCTGTTTGATGTTACAATATTACAAAAAAATGAGTGCAGTGTAAAAGAAATCATGAATTAATTTCCACATATTACACATATTCAGCAAATTAGTGCCCGATAAAATTCTAAGGTATGTGCGGAAGTGGTAGATTTCAACACCTAATAACACTTTACATTTTAGAAGGTAGGCGAGGACTAAAACTGTAGAAGAAGAATACCTATTAGCGAAACAGGCAAATAGATGGACTGAATGTAATTTATTAGGCCTACCGTCCGCCCTGATAACTGAGTGGTAAGACGGCACGGTAGCTCAGCGTGTTCGGTCAGAGGATTAGCAGCCCTCTGTAATAATAAAAAACTGAGTTAATCGATCAACAACGAACTTAAACGGATGTCTTACGACGTCCGCCCCGAGCAGATGCAATGAACGAAAGCGAACGAAATGAGATTAAATAGAAAACAGTGGTCAGCGTGACGGATTGCCGTCCTACGGGCGCGGGTTCGATTCCCGGGTGGGTCGGGGATATTCTCCGCTTAGGGACTGGGTGTTGCGTTGTCTTCATCATCATTTCATCCCCATCCGGGGTGCAGGCCGCCCAATGTGGCATCGAATGTAAGAAGGCCTGCTCCAAGGCGGCCGGACCTGCCCCGTAAGGGGCCAGGCCTACCAGCAACACACCCTCAAAGTAAACATTCTGGCATTTAAAAAATTTCTCGTGCCTCATTTTTTAGGTGCAACAAAGTTTATGCCTCATGTTATTCACTAGATATTGCTATTAGTTCAAATGACACAGACCTACTGAATACCATGTAAATGGCACCAGATTACAGTCAGAAGGCTCCCTAAAATCTTTCTAGACTGTATTTGTACGATATTATTGCTCGCAATATTATAAAAAATACGTCAGCAGTGGGAAAGGAGCGATTTAGACGTATATAAATTCGTAAAGTGAGTATGGAATTCGTGAATTTGGATTCCCGGAAACTATGACTCGTGAAAATAAAACCAATGAGAAGCTACAACACCACAAACACATGCTCAACGCAACTGTCTTATTAGGAAAGAAATGAAGGATGAAGTTGTTCTTTATTACCAAAATATTACTTAGACAATGTAAGCGCATGTACAGCCTGAAAACACACGACCAAAGACGGTAACAGCGAGAGATGTGACATTTCCAAAGACAATGTCAGAGTTGGTATCTCGGAAAACCGACTTAACTTGTATTGTGAAATGCCGTAGACTTCGCATGCGCGAATTAAATATTGCCGCATGTAAATTGTCTGTTCAACTCATTAAAATACATGTTTAATGTAATGTAAGCTAAATCACTACGAAAATTCGATTTCGTATGCCTTGCACACATAAAGAGCACCCATAATACACCTAATGCCTAACGCAAGATTTTGTATGACTACACCCCATTGGTATAAATGCTAAACAAAGGTCGTGACAGCCGGCGGCGGTGGCCGTGCGGTTCTGGCGCTGCAGTCCGGAACCGCGGGACTGCTACGGTCGCAGGTTCGAATCCTGCCTCGGGCATGGGTGTGTGTGATGTCCTTAGGTTAGTAAGGTTTAAGTAGTTCTAAGTTCTAGGGGACTTATGACCTAAGATGTTGAGTCCCATAGTGCTCAGACCCATTTGAACCATTTTTTGAAAGGTCGTGACATGTATTAAAGTGATGCTGTTCTTTATAACGTGTAGATATGTAGATATAGATGTGAAAGTCATCGAGTACTACAAAATTTGTAGATCACAACCAGAAATGTCATTCGAGATTTTACCAGCCCATGGTGCTGCACCAGATAGAATATATGCTTAATATCAAGCCTCAACCACATCGTTCGCGTTAGGATTTCCAAAAAGCAAAGTTCAAACAAAATGGCTGCAAATATTATGAGATTTGGTACATAAACATTGAGTGTAACAGCATGACAGTGCCAATTTGAAGCGTCGAAGACACCGACGCTGTAATAAACAAAACAATGCGATTACATCAGCAATAGTAGCGCGGAATTGCCAATAATGGCCGAAGTGGCATAATTACATTCTATAACAGAGTAGCTGAAAAGAAAAATACAAGTCATTAACTACATACCTAAACAGTACTGCACAAGTATCAAATACACGATCCATTCGATAGTGGTCTCCAGCGTGGTAATACCACGTTTCTTAGTCAAGGAAGACGTAAAAAGTTTCCTGCAGTCACATTTCTTGATACTTGATAAACAGCAATTGTCACAGAGCAGAGTGGGGCACATTGTAAATACGAGGCGTGTTTTTTAAGTAAGTGCCGTTTTGAAATTAAAAAAAGACATGCTAAGGTATCTCAATAAATGTTTTTAGATGAAAGCCTGTACCTTAATCTACGTTCTGACGCCATTACAGTATGAATCTTTCTTCTTTACGTTGTGTACTGAGTGTTTAAGATGCCTCCGATAATCGTGAGTCCCGCCGACTGTGAAGTATGGGCTGTTATAAGATTTTTTGGTGCTAAAGGCCTAAAAGCGATCGATATTCATCGTGAGATCTGTGCAGTTTACGGAGAAAACATTATGAGTGATGGAATGGTAAGAAAGTGAGTGAGAGCGTTTAAAGATGCCGCACAAATGCGCATGATGAACAACGGAGTGGGCGTCCTTCGGTCGTTAAAGAAAGTTTGGTGCAGGAAGTGGACAATAAGGTGACAGAAAAGAGACGATTTACGATTTCCACCTTGCGGGATGACTTTCCTTATGTTTCTCGTAGTGTTTTGTATGGCATTGTGACCGAGCACGTGAATTACCGAAAATTGTGAGTACGTTGGGTACCGAAAATGTTGACGGATGTGCACAAAACCAAACGTTTAGACAGTGCATTGACTTTCCTTTAGCGGTACCACGACGACGGTGATGATTTCTTAAGCCAAATTGTTTACGGGCGATGAAACATGGGTGGACTACGTCACAGCAGAATCAATGCAACAGTCCGTGGAAGTTGAGCAAGGGCATCGTTTTGCTGCAAGACAATGCCCATCCGCATGTGGCGAGTCATACCAAAGATCTCATCATATCTTTTCGATGGGAAACTATAGATCATCCTCCGTGCAGCCCCGATCTTGCACCCAGCGACTACCATCTGTTCCTGCACTTGAAGAAACACCTGGGCGGTCAGCGTCCTCAAGACGATGACGATGTCAAAACAGTGGTGATGCAGTGGTTAACAAGTCAGGCGGCAGATTTCTATGAGGAGGGTATTCAAAAACAGGTACAACGTTATGACAAGTGCCTCAATATTGACGGAAATTATGTATAAAAGTAGATTAAAGTACAGGCTTTCATGTAAAAATGAAAGTATTGAGATATCTTAGCACGTCTTTATTTTAATTTCAAAGCGGTACTTACTTGAAAAAGACGCCTCATACTATTAGATTCTGTTTAAAACACATAAGGACTCACTTTGAGACATAGTGTCAATGCGAAGATACCTTTTCTTCTCCACAGGAAAAAAGTGTGATAACAAGAGGCATACAGTAAAAAATCGGCAAGGTAGCATTGTAAACCATTTCGAGGAAATATAAACATCCTGTGGCTGTACCATATGAAGTGGAATTAGCTGCTCTAGGCGTTCTAATGGAAGAGCTGCCTGGAATATTGCAGCAGCTTACTGTAGACGACTATTGCTATTAGGTTTTGGACATAACGCAAGATTTAGCAGGGATTTTTAACAATGTGGACATGTGCTACTACGTAACATGAAACTACGCCTTCTGCATGGAAGGAGACTGCCAGGGAAACATCAATGTGATTGTGGACAACGATAAGACAGTTGGAATGGACTGCTTAACGTAAATGACCTCCAATTGTAAAGATATATACTAAATTTATATATCAAATCACAAATTTGGAGTAAACAAAATCGTTGGTAACCACATTAAGGATTTTATAACATGTCTGGGCACACGACTGTGAGAAACGTTTATGTCTTCTTTGGCTAAGGAGCATGGTATTATCAGGCTGTAAGCTACAATATACAGCTACAGAATGAATCTTTTGTTTGGCCCTGCGCAAGACGGTTTAAGTGTATGAGACTCTAACAAACAGCATTTACAATGAACTCCACAGTACTTCGTGCTTATGATGTGTATGTTGTGTCAGCTAACTAATAATGTACAGAACAGCTGCTTTGCGGTGTCTAATAACGTTCTGCTGTTTGTCAACTGGGGTAATAAGAAAATACGAAAATTTACTGGTGAACAGATGACTCTTCCTCACACTCAAGACAGAGAACAGCTTATAAATTATGTTCTTTCGGCATACAGGTTCAATTATCTACCTGTAGACAACTTGGAGATTCCTAACACTGACTCCAACACAGACAACATAATTATTACACAAACGTGTTATTTTAAAGCAGAGGAAACATATTTCTCTCAATCCAGGATACTGTTCTCCACAATACCGCCTATACACGAGTAGATATCGCCTAGTGGGACTGGTGGCCACAAAAAATGTTATCTCATAAGTCCTAGGAAAGAGAAGGAAAGTACCGCACAGACTTAAACCATTCCCCATTGTAGAAATGACGCCTTTAAATGCGGTCATTGTGTTGGGTGTACGAAAAAGAAAACTGGAAACGGAATAGATCGAAGCCAAGAAAACGAAAACTGGAATATATGGCGAAGACGACTATAAAACAAGAATATAAACTGCAATTGTGAAAAGAAAAAGCTATTGCAGATGTTGCAAACAAGGCTTGCACATTTCTTTAAATATTGTGTAGGACGAAATATGGCTATGACTGGAGAATATAAAATATCTGCATTAAACAGCGGTGGTAAGTGATCATATGTTGGAGTCCTAGTCGAAAATGATGGATTGGAGCACATTTAGTACATTAAAGTACACACGAAAAATCTGGTTATAGAACTCCATTCCCAAGTGGTTTGCTTGCAAAGAATGGGTATACTGCATCTAAATGCGCTGGTGTGAATGTTATGCATCTAGCAACAGAACAATCGTTAAGAGCTTAAAACTAATGGAATAACAACATTTAATGGCCGAGGAACACCACACATACATGGACTTTTTTTTCTATATGCAGAGAGTCCCACCGTTGGAATACAACAGTAGGCTGCTACGCAACACTTCTGAATTGCTGTTACGAGCTGCTATTCCATCAGTTTTAAACTCCGCAAATGGTTGTTATGTTATTATCGCCGAAAGTTTACTTGCAGTTCGTATGTATTGAGTCAGAATATTACTGCCTTCAGAATTCAACTGTAGGGTACAATTGAATCTTATGTCTCAGAAAAGAATGGATCATGTGCTTTGACCCTGTGCAAGACTCCGTCAGTGTATTAAGCACAATCTAACAGTATTTTCAATGTGTCCCACTCTACTCTGTGCCAGTTGCTTTTTATGAAGTATTCAGTCATATCACTACAGGAAACCTTTTACATCTTCCTTGGCTAAGGAACATTTTATCATGAAACTGGAGATCACTAAAGAATGGATCGTGTGTTTGATCCCTACACAAGACTGTTTAGGTTTGTACTTGATAATTTGTATGTTTATTTTTAATTACTATATTATGGAATATAATTACATCATATCGGAAACTGTTGGTAATACTGCACCGCTATTCCTGCTGTAATCACATTATTTTCTGCGTATTATGGCGTTGATATCGTCATGTCTGCAAACCGGCACTGCTATGCCGCTACACTGTACCATACCTCGTAATATTTGCAACCATTTTCTTTGAGCTTTACTTTTTGGAGATCTCAATATGGTTCGTGTGGTTGAGGGCTTGATATCAAGCGTATATTCCAACAGGGTCAGTACCACGGGCTGCCTGAATCTCTAACGACTTTTCCAGTTGTCATCCGCTAATTTTTTTAGAACACTACGACTTCCACATTCCAGTCTACTTATTTATACGTTATAGAAAATAGCATCACTTTAATATGTGTTGTGACATATATTTAGAATTTATAGCAATATGAGGCAGTCAGTCATTTTAGAATTTTTTCAACATCTTAGACGTGGAAAATAATTAACTTTCAACTCTGCTACGTTTTTAACCATGTAGCAACATATTGGCGACAGTATAACATAACGGTATAAAAATCGAAATTCCCTTCAACAAGCTACGTAAATTTCACATTTTTCGCGCTGCTGACGTATTTTGCAGACATTTTAGTATTTGTAAAATCCTAGATGTGGAAAATAATTAGTAGGCAGCTCTGTTTTTCCTTTATTGGTATTTCATTTCCGTGCCCCACATAGGCAGGGGAGAGCTGTCACTGGCACAATCCACCGCTCTTCAGCCAATAGACATTACAGTTATTAAAAGAGATGGCACAAAACATATAATAAGGCGAAAAAAAGGAATATAAGAACATAATAAGGACACAGTTAAAAAAGGACCACATAAAAATAAAAAACATTTTACAATTTGCGTAGCACGTAAAAGACATCGGAGTACAAGCACTGTATAAAAGTAGGCCATAGCATTAAAAGTCCACACTGGAGCGACGGTACTTCAAATGCACTGCACGAGACGTAGCACACATGACAAAGATTCAAACTGCTGAGGGAGGGAGGGAGGGGCCTGCTCTAGGGGGAAGACCTGAGAGGAGGGAAGAGGGAAGGGAGAGTAGGGGAAAGTGGGGGAGCTGGAGAGAGTAGGATGAAAAATGGGGTCGGGTGGCACACCAATGGGCAGGAGATGGGTGAGGTGGGAGAGGGAGGGCAAGCCAGGACAGAGCACAGAGACTTGAAAGCGACAAAAAACTGCTCAGGGGAAGGGAAAGGAGGGGAGAGGGAGTCCTGGGGGGAGGGGGAAAGTTGGTAGGAGGGGTATATTTCAAGGCAAAGCTCATCATCCAGGAAGGGTAGGGACCGAAAGTTGCGTTGGTAAAGATTGGAGAGAGTGGGACACAATGGTAAAGACATGGTAACAGGTGGGGGGTTGAGATGTAGGAGACACCATGGAGTCTGCAGACGATGCACTGGGTTCAGAATGTGTTCGACGGTGGGATGAGATCATATAGGATTCTTGTGGGGGACAGGAAGCGGATATGGAAACTGAGGTCGAGTGCATGGCTTTCGAGGATTTGGAGGGCTTTATAGAATCTGGGTGGGGCTGAAGTCCAGGCAATGCTGGCATAGCAAAGGATGGACAGATCAAGGATTTGTATGTATAAAGGATGGTGGAAGGATGCAGTCCCCATGTCCAACCAGGCAGGAGTTTCAGGAGGCAGAGTGTGTTGTGAGCTTTGAGTGGGATCATAAGGAGATGGAGAGTCTAGGTGAGGTGACAGTTGAAGGTGAGGTCAAGGCATTTCAAGACAGGAATGAGTTAGATAGGACAGCTATAAAGAGGTGGTACTTCCCATGATGATTATCCATGTCTTGGAAGGGTCAATGAGAAGGCGCCACTGGTTGCACCAATTGCTGAACTGGTCGATGTGGGTTTGTAGGGTATGTTGCGACTGATCAAGGTTAGGATAGAAGGCAAGGAAGGTAGCGTCCTCAGCAAATTGGAGGAGGTGAACAGGCAGCAGAGGTTTGGGCACATCTACAGTATACAGGAGATAAAGGAGAGGGGAAAGGATGCAGCCTTCCAGCACACCTTGGAGTAGGTATTGTCAATAGTTATGTAAGAGAGGAAGGAAGCGATGATACAGGAAATTTATAGGAAGGGCGTAGGCCTGGAATTTAAAGAGGAGCCCAGGATGCCATTTTCTGTCATAGACGTTCTGGAGGTTGAGGGAAACAAAAATAGCAGAAAGATGAGAGTTAAGTTGGAAAGAAAGAAGATTGGTAAAGTTAAGGAGCTGATCATTGGTGGAGAAGGAGGACTGGAAGCCATACTGGGTAAGGGGAAGGAAGTGGTGTTGGTTGAGGTGGCAGGAGACAATGGACTCAAAGATCTTACTGAACATGAAGGTGAGGCAGATAGGATGATAAAAGAGGTATCAGAAGAGGGTTTTTTGGATTTAAGGAACAAGAGAATGCAGGAAGTCTTCTACAGGTCAGGCAAAAAGTCGGTGGAGAGGATAGTAAGGACAGCCAGGAAGGAGGAGAAGGATTCCTTGAGGTGTCGGTAGGTGATGCAGTCATGACCAGGGATGGTGTTGCATTTTGAGCAGAGTGTAAGTTGTATGTTGTGTGCTGTAATGGGAATGTTTAAATCTGAGGGGGGTAACTCATCCAAGTACTGGAAACTGGGGGTGAGTTGCAGGTAAGAGATATTGGTGTGTTCAGGGATGGTGGTGAAGAGGGAGTTATCAAAATGGGGATTTCTGGGAATGGAGAAGACCTCAGAGAGGTGAGAAGCAAAACGGTTAGCCTTACTGAGGTTGTCAGGGAAGGGGCAGTTCTCACGGAGAAAGGGATAATGCAGGACAGAATGGCTACCAGTAAGGCAGTGGCAGGCTGACAAGTACTTGGAGAAGTTGACAGGGAGGGTGGCGTTGAGTTGTGTATGTGCTTGGCGCCAGTCCTGGTGTTTCTTTGATGTTAAGAGGTTGCATATGTATCGTCATAATTGCTGGTGGCGGAAGAGTGTATCTCAGTCACAGGTGCAGAGGAAGGAGTGGTACAGCCTGCAGGTTTTGTGGAGAAGAAAGATGGCCCACGGAGGAAGAGTAGAGTGGTGAGGTTGGATAATTTTGGTTTGAACATAGGCCTTCACAACGTAAGTGATGGTCTTCTAGAGGAAGGTGAGGCAAGGGGGTAACCAACTGGATGTTGAAAGGTAAGCAGGTGACTTTTGACCTGGACGGCAATAGATTCCCAGTAGGCATCCAAGTCGACTTGGCATTAATCATGGACAATTTTTGGAGGGCAGGGGACAGGAAGTGGGCGGTGGGCTGAGGAGATGGTGAGAAGGACTGGAAGGTGCTCACTATCAATAGGGTCAAGGACTTACATGGTGATATGACCAAGCAGGTTGGGGGAAGTGAGGACACATCAGGGGTGGAGTCACTTTCAAAGTAGGTATGCTGTGGGAAGGGAACAAGGTCACCATCGAGGATCGCAAGGAATTGATGCCACAGCTGAAGGGTGGCAGGGTCGCGGCTGTGGATGTTGTCTGCAGCAATCACATGGGTGGAGAAGGTACAAGTCAACATGGAAGATGAACTTGTAGGGGAAATTAGCTGCTGGACAGACATAAATTGTTGCACATGTGACAATGAGGGAGGGAAAAAAGATGCTGAGGATGAGGTGTTCGGCTGGGTCACTGAGTAGGGGTTGCAGCCAGACAGGGATATGCTTCAGGTGACCAGTAGCGGCTCCACCTGGCACTGGGGGAATGGGATTGTTGGTGCAGTGAAGGAGATAGGGAGAGGTGCAGACAACATGGTGAGGATGTAAAAAGGTTTATTTAAAAATGAAGGAGTCGACCTGGTGCTGGGACAGGGTATGTATGAAGAGGTATTTGTTGGCACAGAAGGAGCAGATGTTTTCCTAGAGGAGATGATATTGTTGGCACATCAGGGAGGAGGAGAGAGGCTTAGGAAGGGTGTCAAGGTGGAAAAAGATGAAGAGGGCCTGATTGTGGGAGTAGGTAGCTTAGGTATTCAAATCGAAGATGGAGCAGGAGGAGAGGCAGATCTGCTAAAGGGTGTTGGAAGAGGTGAATGTTCTGAAGGACAATAGTGAGGAAATGGATGATGGCTTTGCTCATATTGGGTGGGTGCAGTGAACTGTTTGGGTGGATGGGCTAATCAGTGGGGCAAATAGAGATGGTAAGCTTGGAGTTGGTGGGAGGAGTTTGGCCTTGCATTTGTGGAACTAGGTGGAATTGTATTCATTTCAGGTGTTGCAAGAAGGAAGAGAGAAGACGTTGCGACTCTGTTTTAGGAAGTGGGAGGTTTTTCAGTGAGGGGGGGCGAGGGCAGGTGGAGTAATTTTGCAGTTTTAGTTGACATGATCATTATAGAGAAGGCTTCATTGACAGCAGTAGAACTGACAAGGAGAACAGAAGGGGTGAATGGGGTGGTGACAGTTAAAAATCGGGGTTCGCTGAGCGTGGAGGTGATCAGTAGAGGAAACAGACCTGGTAAACAGGCGCATCGGGAAGGTAGGGATGGAGTATGTAGATTCGTTGGGCTGGGTGGATTTCCAGTGTGGGGTGGGCGTTCAGTTGTGCCAACACCTCCGCCTCCATGACCTTAGGCCTGTGCTTTATGATCACAGTGGTGACGGTTGGAGGATAACAAGGGGTTTGGGGTTGATTAATAGAGGAGGTAAGGAAAGACGTGAGAGACACATGGGGCCAACATTTCGGGCAAGTTTCTGGAATAGGTCAGTGTGGAATGAGGGAGCGGGGGACTTGATAAGCATGGACTCGCTGCAGGGATAAGCTGGACAGTGGGGCTATGGGGAACGTACTGGCATATTTCTAGTGTGAGGGTCCAGACATCGAGGAATTTGGGATTGGGATTGGACAGGATGAATGTATGCAGGGCAGGGGCTGGGAATGTGAGAGGAGCGGTGGTGTCCATGGGGGGGGGGGGGGGGGCTTGGAAGGAAGAGCTGTGGATGGTGGTTTCTTGGGGAGGGAGTGGAGACGAGGTTGGCACTTAGGCGTTTGGGGTTTTTTGGCAGAGGTGGCCTGGGAGAAGGGGTGAAAGACTGTTTGGAGTGCGAAGTGATGGGAGTCAGACCCCTTGTGTGAGGTCAGGGCACTTGGAAGTGATGGTGGGTGCTCCATACTGGCGACTGTGATCTGATTGGCAAAGACACGGATGGAGGGAGGCAGTGGCAGTTGTAACAGGGCGAGTGGGGTGTGGGGGAAAGTCGACCTGATGGGATGCCGCAGTATGAGTGAGGGCAGGAGCATGAGTGGGAGTGGGAGCAGAAGGAGGTGCAGGAGAAGGAGGTGGAGCAGGAGCAGCATACAGGTGGGGATATAGTGTAGGGGAGGAGATGGAAGGGAAGGAGGCTGTGAGGAGGGGAAGTGGAGCATACAGGGGAAGCCCAAAGGAGGGACTCCAGGAGGTAAGAAGGAGGCTCGTTCATGGATGAGGAGCAAAGTTTGGCATGAAAGACACTTAGGAAAATGGTTTGACAACTGGTATCGAACGATTCAGAGTAATTTTCGGTGTAGTTGGTATAGTTTACGACAAGTAAAATACATGGACCATATCCCAAATTCATCTAGCATACTTTGTAGTCATAATGAGTCTGTAGCGAGCCTCGCCATTATCCGATGTAATGCCTATCTCCTTATAATCTAACGAAATTCTTTATAAATAATGTATCACGATTTGAAAAGAATATCAGTGTCCATATCTATGACACTAAAAGAAAGAGTGAGCTTTATTACTCACTATTAAAGGTGTCAGTTACTAAAGAAAGGAGTTCAATATGGTCGTTTGCACAATAGCATAAAACGTCTGACAGGTAGTAAAACAAGTTTTAAAACTAACCGAAAATCATTTCTTCCGTTCAACTGTTTTCATTTTATACAAGAATGTTTACTTACAAACTGACTGCCTAAAAAAAAAAAAAAGTTTTAAGTATAGTGTGGGTAAGACTGAAAAAGAATGTGTTCATTAACGCTAAATTTAGGGCAGTGTGCCAATTAGTAACTTGTGGGAATTGATCATATATGTATAGCCTATAGACTGACTAGTTCCACATCACTTCCACTGGAAAAACTGTTCAAATAATCTATAGAACATATAATTAATTGACTAATTTGGAAGGAGATAATATAGTGGCACAGATAGCTGTATTTTTCAAAATTCTTCCCGATGTTTTTGTGACAACAAAGCCATACGTCCTGCAAACAAAATTTCAACCAAGGACGACCATCTGAAATATTCACAGTCATGACGCATTTTCCCTTATTTATTCGATGGCATAGGCCACAGGGCCTCCACTCCACCTTAACTATGAGCTGCCCTCACCGGAACTATTACATACACACAGACAGGAAAGGTGATACCATTATTTGTTGATATCATTATTTGTTCTATATATAAGACTTCATGCACTTAACATGTATACAAGGCGACCATTCAAATGTAACGCTCACAAGATGGTAGACCTTGAGCGTGGGTTCAGTCAACATAAACATATGGCTGCAGTTTAATGGGAAACCTGTATATTCACGCGTGAATCCAGTTTCAGCTCACAAAGTGGCAGCAGATGTGTTTTAACATGGCACGACCATCTAACCCGCTATCATGCATCAAACACCATTGAAATGGAAGAAGTCATATCTTGTAGTTGCCTCTTGGAAGGATATGTTTAACATCAAACCATTCAGTAAACTGAGTAATCATTACTTTATCCTTGCTGAATCCAATGTGCCATCAGCATCTGCTAAAGTTATTAAAAGGCTATGTTTGTAAGGATAATTGACCATTTTATACCACATACATTGCTATCAAATGTAGATTTCGGCTTTAGAAGTGGTTTAACAACTTAAACTGCTATATTATGTTTTCTCTGAGGTACTGGATGGATTAAACAAAAGGTTTCGAATGCTAGGCATATTTTTTTTTATTTAACTAAGGCGTTTGATAATGTTGATCACAAAATATTGCTTCAGAAGTTGGACCATTATGGAATACAGGGAGCAGCTGACAATTGATTCCCCTCTTACTTTAACAATAGTCAGTAAAAGGCCATTATTCACAGTACTGAGAATGGCTGTGATATGGGGTCTGAGTAGTGCATGGTCAAATGGGGGGGGAGGGGGAGGGGAGTCCCCCAGGGATCAGTGTTGGACCACTCCTGTTCATTATTTATACAAATGATATGCCTTCCGGTATTAAAAATAATTCTAAAATATTTCTATTTGCTGATGACACTACCATGGTAGTAAAGGATGTTGTGTGCAACATTGGCTCCGTTTCAGACAATTTAGTTCATGGCTTGTAGAAAATAAACTGAAGCTAAATCAGTGTAAGACTCAGTTTTTAGTTTCTAACACAGAATTCAACCAAACTGGATGTTTTAATTTCACAGAATGGGCATGTCATTAGTGGAACTGAACAGTTTAAGTTTATAGGTGTTCAGTTAGACAGTAAACTGTCATAGAAAACCCATGTTCAGGATCTTGTTCAAAGACTTAATGCTGCCTTTTTTACTATTCGAGCGATATCTGAAGTAAGTGATCATTCGACACAAAAATTAGTCTATTTTGCTTATTTTCATTAGCTTATATCGTGTAGTATTATATTCTGGGGCAACTCTTCCAATTCCCAAAGGATATTTTGGCTCATAATTGGGCAGTTCGGGCAACAAGTCGTGTAAGTTCGCAAACCTCTTGTCGAACTCTGTTCACTAGTTGGGTATTCTGACTGTCGTTTCTTGTTGACAATATCAGCTTATTCCTAAGAATCAGCAACTTTCACTCAGATAATACTAGGCAGAAATCCAAACAGCAGTTTTATTTATTAAACTTCCCTGACACTTGTTTAGAAAGATGTGCAGTATACTGCTGCATCCATTTTCAAGAAGCTACCACAAGAATTCAAAAATCTTAGCAGTAACCCACGCGCTTTCAAATCGAAACTGAAGAGTTTTCTCATGGGTCACTCCTTCTATTCTGTCGAGGAGTTACTTCAAAAATTAAGCTGATTCCTATGTTATATTGTTGATTGCGTTTACTTAAACTTATAACTTGTCTTTTTTGGGTTCATAAACATCTTATTTTATCTGTTATTACTTTCATGTTGTAATTTCATATACCGACACGTTCCATGACCTTGCAGATTTGCTCCTCAATTTGGTCCTACGGAACTAGAAGTATAAAATAAATAAATGAAATCAAATCCAGTGCTTTTAGATTAGTATCCGATCTGAAGCGGAACAATGCCCTACAAACATTACACAGATTGTAAAAGTCATGGGATACCTGCTGATATCGGTCATATCTCCTTTTTCCCGTCACAGTGCAGCAACGCGACGCGATTTGGACTCAACAAGTCTTGGAAAGTCCCTACAGAGGTACTGAGCCATTCTGCTTCTATAGTCGTCCATAACTGCGAAGTGTTGCCGCTACAAGATGTGCACAAATTAGCCTCTCGATTATGTCCCAAAAAAGATCGACGGGAGCCATGTCGGGCGATCTGGGTGAGCGATCTAGGTGGCCAAATCATTCACTCCAATTGCCCAGAATATTCTTAAGATCAATGGCGAACAACTGTGACCTGGCGGTCTGGCACACTGTCGTCTATAAGAAAGCCATCGTTGTTTTGGGGACGTGAAGTTAATGAATGACTGCTAATGGTCTCCAAGTAGCCGAACATAACCATTTCTAGTCAATGACCGGTTCAGTTGAACCAGTGGACCCAGAAAGTTCCATGTAAACACAGCCAACTCCATTGCAGAGCCACCTGAAGTTTGTAGAGTGCCTTGTTGACAAGCACAAAGCACGCCGATTCCCATCCTGCGGCCATAATGAAGTCGGGAACCTTTTCACATAAATCGCATGTGTACAAATGAGAGCCCCACCAATGCAATTTTATTAACATATCACTATCCCATGACTTCTGTCACCTCAGTGTATGTTGTCCAGAACCTAGATTTTAGACAGTCATTCTTCTTCTTCTTTCTTCGTTTGGGTCATCTAAGGACCACGCACCCATTTCAATGCTTCCTTCTTTGTTGTTCTTTCTTTTTCCTCCAGTATTCTTTCATCTTTTTACTATGTATCCTTTTTCTCTCCTCGGACCATTTTGACCCTGTCTTCTTCTCCCTCCTGCCTTGGAATTCTGCCATTTTTAACACTTCCCTCTTGAAACTCTCTCTTTCTATTGCATCTTTTTCACTTATGTTGTTTCTTTCCAAATCTTTCCTAACTTCTTGAATCCAGGCTATTGTTGACTTCTTGTCCCAAAGATATTTACTAATCTGTTTGGTTAACCTGTTGCTATTCATTCTGTATAAGTGTCCAGGAAATAACAGTCGCCTTTTACGTATGTTTCATTTATGTTTTCTATGTTGCGATAAACTTCTTCATTGCTTCTTAATTTCCGTACCTCTGTATTCTTGTTGGTCCAAGTATTTTTCGACTGATTTTCCTTTCTATAACTTCAAATTTGTGTAACTTGTAGTTCACTACTAAACATTCACTTGCATAAAGACATTCTGGTTTTACTACTGTGTTGTAGTGCTGTATCTTCAAATTTTTAGACAGAAACCTTTTGTTGTAGACATTCCTAGTTATTCCATAAGCTCTCTCCATCTTATGTACTCTTTCTAGTATAGCGAATTTTTCTAAGCCATTTTCTTGGATAATTTCTCCTAAATATTTAAATTTATTTACCCTCTTTATCTGGCCAATATCTGTTGCTAGAGATTCTGGAGCATTTTTTATATTTGTCATAAATTTGGTTTTTTCTACAGATATTCTTAAACGTGCTTTATTGGGTATTGGTTTGTATTCCAGCATTTGTTAGGTTTTCAGAAAGAATGGCAAAATCATACGCAAATGCTAAACAGTGAATTTAAATACCTTTGTCTTCAGTTCCCAGTCTGATTGGTGATAGCTTCTCTTCTTGTAGTTCTTGTTTCCATTCTCTTACTATTTTCTCTACTACGCAGTTAAAGAGGAGTGGAGACAGACCATCACCTTGCCTTACACCTGTTTTTATGTTGAATGCCTTCAATATTTCACTCTGAAACTTTACTTTTGATTTGGTGTCTGTGAGCGTTTCACGAATAAGGTTTGCTAATTTAGATTCGATGCCAAATTTTCTGATCACTTTATCTAGTGTTTCCCTATCAACTGAGTCAAATGTCTCTTTAAAATCTATAAATGTTACAACTATATCTTTGTAGTTTGTAAGTCTGTGACGAATTATGGACTTGAGGTTGAAAATCTGTTCTGAGCAAGATCTGCCCTTTCTAAATCCACTCTGATACTCTCCCAATTGGCTATCAAATGTTGATTCTACCTTGTTTAGCAGTATTGTTGAAAATATTTTATAACCCATTGGCAACAAATATATACCTCTGTAGTTATTTACATTTTGCTTATCACCTTTCTTGTGCAAGGGATGAATGAGAGCCACTTTCCAGTCTTCTGGTATCTTTTCAGTTTCCCATATTTCTTCAAACATGAGCTGAAAGTTAGTTATAATTTTTGGTTGAGACCATTTAATAAGTTCAGCTGTAATTGAGTCTTCTCCACTGGGTCTGTTGTTTTTTAGGGTATTTATTGCTTTTTTAATTTCTTCAGTTGTAGGTGGTGGATCTGCTTCGGTATTTTCGTGGATATCAGGAAATTCTAGACGATCATTATTATTATTATTATTATTATTATTATTATTATTATTATGAAAAAGCTGCGCTACACTGGCTATACCCTTCATATTGGACAGCAAATATTCATAGTACACAACATTTCAATATCATCGATGCCCGTCCACAGGAAAGCAGAGAAAATCGATTGCTGGAGGCCATTTCTTGGACAGCAGCCTCCGTTTCGTAAGCGGTTTACCTGATGAGAGGTGTTTCCTGCAGTCTGTGGCCTCCAGACGTTTGTGATCGGCTGCTGTCAGCCACCAGACGGGAGCGACGCCTTGCGTAACTGAACTCGCGCGGAGTAAACACGTGGATCAGCCCGCAGAGAGCTGCCTGTTAAATGCTCGTATGGGCGGGTGCTCTTCCGACGTTGCAGACACAACTGCTTCTTCTCCAGTATTCCATCCAGCCTTCTTGGAGGACTTGTTTATCTCACTTTGGAATTCGCACTCTTTAAAGTTCAACGTGTCGCTTACGTTTTCGCTACTGTCGTAATCACAAGCGAGGGAAGTCTAATGTAGGCAACGAGTGGCTAGAGGCACTGTGTGCATACGTATTTCTCGCATATGTGTCTGTACTGCTGTGCAGGTATTCTCAGTGCAATTGGCGCAAAGATAGTAGCCATAATATGTCGAACTACTTACCGTGTAATGAACAGTGGATACCTGGGCAGGATCCAGCAAACAATCTTAATCAAAATCTGTATGTTTATAAAGTTCGGGCTCATCCTCTATGAATTTCATTCCTGTTAGCGCATTTTATATTTAAATTAAAATTCACTGTCATAATCTTCTCATACTTACTTATACATTCTGTTTCATTTGCTCTGGAAATACTCTGACTTTACAGTCTTTAATGGTGGAACACCACACTGAACTTCATTGATACCACATTTGTAAGTTCGCATAACTAAGTGTCAATTGTGAACGACGTAATTCGGTGCTGTCCTCACAGTCGTAAAGTCCGTAATTTCGACTCCGAAAATTTAGTGTGAATATTGATTTCAGTCTTTCTCTGCAACGCGTTTGATAGATAATAAGCGTAGATGAGTTCAGAATACGTTTATCTGCGTTTACGACTCTTTTAGCGAATGGTAGCTAGCAGCCAGAATTGAGAAAAGGACTAAATAAAAATTTTGTCCCACTCTTTTGATCTTCCTGACATTACATCCTGCCACGTTAATCATTAAATACATGCACGTCTTTCATCTGCTGTGACATGTAACGACACTTCTTCGACCAATGGGCACGACTTGTCTACCATATTGAGTAAATTTCTTCTTTGTTCGAAATTCATTGAACTATCTCGTGAAGATCAGTCACACAAACTGAATATGCGACTGCCATAGGTGATTTATTCCGCTATTTGAGAGGCAATGTTCCTAAGAGTGTCTCTTCCTTACACCTTTGTAATCCTTCTTCGAAAATAAAGAAAAATCAAACTGAAGATAGCTACTTTCAAAGTTCCGTTATTCAGTTGCCGATACAAGATAATAATTCAGTTTCCTCCTGAACAAGCATCTCAGTACTGCCTTCATCACCAGACACACATTGAGCTTGTTTGCGACATAAAGCAGTATTTCTCTTTTCTCTGAACAATTTCATTGTTTCCGAACTTCCGATCATACTGTCAAAGTGTGAAGTCTGCAACCCTCTGCCAGCGACAGATAAGACGGTAACTGCGTGCGACAGTTCGCAAACGGTACCTACGTACACTGAGAGTTCGCAAGATTGCTGTATTTATCAACTACTAGCAGCTTGTCGTCAACATTATCAGTGTTAATGTTCATAGATGGGCAGGAAGGTCGGGTATTATACAGTCACTGAGAAATCACTGCTATCACTCACAAATGTTAAATACCTACGTAGCTGTTTAACCTTAGGATGCATATACAGGGACTCCGAGATCCTTGTATGTCTTTATTTTAAAAAAAAATTCTGTAATTTTTTGTTTGATTTCAAACTGCTTTCCAGCACTCTTTCACTAACACTGTGACATTCCTCCTATCAAGTCTGAATGAAATACCTTTTTAAGTTTTTGTATAATTTAATACGTTTACACATGCATAAGCAGGGCTTCAAAAGCCTCCACACATTTATAAATGTTCTTTAGCCTATATTGTCTTCAACATTTGTTTGGGAGCAGTTATTAATCCAACAATAACTGTGGTGGTATTTCGAGCAACAGGAGTGCCAACAGCAGCAGTAGCTGTAGTAGTAATAGTATAACTAAAAAATAATACACACTACTTTCACATATTGGCGATGTCGGTGTATTATTGATCTTTTTGCTTTCAAATGTTTTATTATTGCATAGTATTATTATCCTGTGCTTCTCTTGTCAGCCTCATTGTTACTGTAGTTTGTTTTTTGCTGCAAGGCCCATATTGTTACGAGTATGACTCGTTTAGTGCTGCACAAGGTGCTGTTCGAGAGACGCGCCTTTCGCTATGGCCTCGACACGCAAAGCAAGAGAGTCAGTACGTGCAAGTGCAGCTAATTTTGAAAGTGTTGTGGCTCAGTGGTTTGAAGAAGATGATTCTTGCGAGGAAGGAAATATTTTTGAAGATTCAAGTAGTGAAGAGTCAGCCAATGAACCTGCACATGTGAATATTGAGGCAGATGACAGTTCTTCCGATAATATTACTTCATCAGAGTCTGGAAATGAAGAACCAGCAGAAAAAGGTATAGAAGACCACACATACATTAGTCGGAATGGAACGACTTGGAAATTAGATCCCCCAGCAACTTTTCGTTCGCCTGTCCATAATATCGTAAAGAAGACACCTGGCCCAGCCCGTGGTTTGAAAACCTGTAAACCTAAGGACGAATGGGACTATTTCATCTCCAAGGAAATACTAGAGGAAATCATCAACTGCACAAATATTGAAAGCAGAAGAGTGGCTGCTTTACGTGGTAAAACGTGGAAAAACGTTTCGCTTGCTGAAATGGAGGGTTTTCTTGGTCTTTTACAGCTTTCTGGTGTTGAGAAGAGTTGGGATGTCCCTATTAGAGAATTATTCTTGGATGAAAAGGCAAATCCTACATATAAGGCCACCGTGTCAGTAAATAGATTCGAGGATATAAGGAGAATGATAAGATTTGATGACAGGCGTACCCGTGAAGCTCTATCTGCAGACGACAAACCTGCAGCTGTTCGCTATGTATGGGAACTATTTCTTGACAAGTGTAAAAATAGAATGATTCCCAATGATTCGCTCACAGTTGAAGAACAGCTAGTCCCATTATGTGGTAGATGCAGCTTCACCCAGTATATGCCCTCTAAACCAGCCAAGTATGGCATAAAAATATTTTGGTTATGTGATGCTGCATCTGCATATGCTTCAGACGGAATTGTTTACGCGGGAAGGAAGCCGCATGAACCTACTCAGAAAAAACTTGGATTGAATGTGGTGAAAGATCTTGTTAAAAACATTGAAGGATCATCAAAAAATATTACTGTTGACAACTTCTTTACTAGTGTGCAGCTGGCAGAAGAGATGCTTCAGAAGCAAATTACAGTGGTGGGAACAATCAAACAAAATAAACCAGAATTTCCTAATGAGATGAAACCACCTGCCTCAAGAGCGATTCATTCCTCTTTGTTTGCCTTTAGAGGTGACATTACAATGGTGAGTTATGTTCCCAAAAAGAAAAAGTCTGTAGTTCTCATTAGCACAATGCATCATGACAAAAACATTGATGAAACTCATGCAAAAAAGAAACCAGATATAATAAAGTTCTATAACTCTACGAAGGGTGGAGTAGATCAAATGGACCAGAAAATTCGTTATTACACTTGCAAGAGACAAACAAGAAGATGGCCATTTGCATTATGGATGAATATGATGGACGTCGCAGCAATAAACAGTGAAATTTTATTTTCCGCCCAACATCTGATATACCATAGCGGAAGAAGTGATAAAAGGCGTTTTTTCCTAAGAGATTTAGAAGAGGAAATGGTAAGTCCACTAATGGAACTTCGTATTCAGATCCCTAATCTTCCAAAGAAAATCGTTGATGCCACGCAAAGATGTGGTGTTCAAATAGATGTCATATTGCCGAACCAACTATCTGTTTCAGGAAAAAGAAGAAGATGCAATTATTGTCCATATAATAAACACAGTAAAACTGCTATGACATGCATTAATTGTAAAACCAACATTTGTAAGGAACATAGTGGCGTTCTTTGTGCTTCTTGTTTGTCACATGAAAACTAAGAAAAATGCAATTTTATGTGAACAATGAATAATAACTTCTTGTCAAAATATTGCCTATATACGTAATATTGTGAATAATGAGTATGTTTTAATTGAAGAAATGGTTGTAATAAATATTATAAAATGTAAACTGCAACTTATAAGTGAATTAATAAAGTTATTTGTATATGTTGTATGTAAATGGATGTAACTAATAAAAATTCACTCTTAGCGTTTTTTTAAAAATTAATAAAATGTCAATCAGGCCCACCAGATCCTGTTACTGTATCTTAGGAAGCTTTCAAAATGACAATAAATTTGATAGGAATAAATTTAACTCCAAAGAATGATTATATGAAAAGAGGAAAATTTTAAATTAGGGCAGGGCCTTGGAGACCCTGCATATGCATTCATGTGTATTTTTTGGCACCATGCATCCTAGGGGTTAAGCTAGAACAAAAAAATGGTTCAAATGGCTCTGAGCACTATGGGACTTAACATCTATGGTCATCAGTCCCCTAGAACTTAGAACTACTTATACCTAACTAACCTAAGGACATCACACAACACCCAGTCATCACGAGGCAGAGAAAATCCCTAACCTCGCCCGGAATCGAACCCGGGAACCTGGGCGTGTGAAGCGAGAACGCTACCGCACGACCACAGCTAGAACAGCCACATACATTTGGTTGTGGTGAAGTCAAACGAGAGACTGAGATTCATATCCAGGTTTGCTTCTCTCTGTGAGAACTCACAGAAATTCTCAGCAAATTTCATTTGACATTGACATCATAGATAGTCCACCACTTCAAATGCGACGACAGACGATTCTAGACAAAAAAAAATACTTCGCATAATTTAATTAAACAGTGGAGCAGGAAGGGGAGGGGCTATACGAGTACTGATACACACAAATGATCCGTCATTCACCTTATAGCAACTTGCGACATACAATTTCAGATGGAGAAATAGTGAAACGTTCTTTGTCTAAAAAAACTAAATAATAAAAAGTTAGAGCTCAAGTATGGCAATTGCGTCAACATAACTTTATTTTCAACAACATTCGATTCTTCCTTTATATATTTGTCTGTGGAATATCGAAAATATACTAGTAACAAAAATCGGGTTTGCAGATTGCAAATTAACATTATAATTATCAAAAAATAGTTTCAAATCAGTTCTAGGTCAGCCACATGCTCGTACATTTACCTGAGATTGGAAAGGACATGTTTGAAAACATACAAGAAAATAATGTTCACAAACCACATTACATAGAAAAGAGAGCTTTTGCAAGCTTCACCACCACTTAACCGATCGACGTATCAGTAAGTGTGAATGGAGGACAAGTAAGACATCTGAGTGCAAGCACGGGCTTTAAACTACACCAAGATATCAGCCGGATTAACGTAAGTGCTGAGGTAACCGGGAACAAAGCGTGGGTCAGGATCAGCGTCCATAGCCGACAGCTTCGCTTGCGCTGGAGCTCTTGCTGCCCGACACGGAGCCACCGTGGCCGTAGCCGACGCTCTCGGACGCTGACTGACTCGAACTCTTGCTGCCACTAAGGCTGCCATAGCCTCCTCCAAAGGCACCACTCTGGGAGCTGCTCGAAGACATGCTGCCGCTGCCACTCATGCCACCGTAGCCACCTCCGAAGGCCCCACTCTGGGAGCTGCTGGAAGACTTGCTCCCACTGCCACTGAGGCCGCCATAGCCACCTCCAAAGGCGCCGCTCTGTGAACTGCTGGAAGACTTGCTCCCACTGCCACTGAGACCGCCGTAGCCACCTCCGAAGGCACCGCTCTGGGAGCTGCTGGAAGATTGGCTACCACTGAAGCTTCCGCTGCCCTTCCCTCCTCCTACGGCGCCGCTCTGGGAGCTACTGGAAGATTGGCTACCACTTCCGCTCCCACTCCCTCCTACAGCACCACTCTGGGAGCTACTGGAAGATTGGCTACCACTGATGCTCCCGCTGCCTTTCCCTCCTCCTACTGCGCCACTCTGGGAACTGCTGGATGACTCGCTACCACTGATGCTTCCGCTGCCTTTCCCTCCTCCTACAGCGCCACTCTGAGAACTGCTGGAAGACTGGCTACCACTAGCGCTCCCGCTGCCTTTCCCTCCTCCTACAGCGCCACTCTGGGAACTGCTGGAAGATTGGCTACCACTGATGCTTCCGCTGCCTTTCCCTCCTCCTACAGCGCCACTCTGAGAACTGCTGGAAGACTGGCTACCACTAGCGCTCCCGCTGCCTTTCCCTCCTCCTACAGCGCCACTCTGGGAACTGCTGGAAGACTGGCTACCACTGATGCTTCCGCTGCCTTTCCCTCCTCCTACAGCGCCACTCTGAGAACTACTGGAAGACTGGCTACCACTGGCACTGCCGCTGCCGCCGCCGCCGCCAACGGCCCCACTCTGGGAGCTGCTGGAGGATCCACTGCCGCTGATACTGCCACTGCCACCGCCTCCTGCATCAAATTTCATATTGTATTTCACAGAACAACAAAAGCAGTTAGACGTCTGGGAATAATCTGTGCAAGAATTTGGCCTGGACTTAATAATGCAAAGAAGTGTGAGCTGCTAGTCCCGACAAGAAAAGAGGAGAGACCTATAGTAAACATGTCACTGAAAACAGCCAAAAGTTTCAAGCACTAGTGAAGCATAATGCATGAAAATAGAGGAAATGCACAAGAGATAAGTAAAGGAGAATGATATGGAACAAATAAATCCATCATAAAGGTAAGAATGTACAAGGACAGGTGATTCAGCAGATGGTCAACGGATAAGTTGAAAATGTAACAAAGCGAAAAATACTGAGCCGCAGCAGCGACAGAAATATGGAGGGAAGACGGAAGTAAGTGGAGAGGAAGACGGAAGTAAGTGGAGAGGCTTCTGTTCCAAGGAGACCAGTGAGAGAAACTGTGAGAGATGATCATGATGGTCTCCTTATTTACCAAAATATCTACACACAAGGTAAGTAACTGAACTATTCCAAAGACTAACAGGGTGTCCCACAAGGAATAGTCAATATTCAGGGATGTGACAGGAGCGGTCATCCGATGCAAAAGTCAAGTAAACATGAGCTCTAAAATATATACCTCAAGAGCTATGAGCACCTCTTCATCTTCGATATTGCGAAGCAAATCTTTTCTACTGCAATGTCTTGCTTTACATATTTTGACAGGGGGTAGTACGGTCCACGACCTTGCTGCAGTGGATACACCGGTTCCCGTGAGATCACCGACGTTAAGCGCTGTCGGGTGTGGTCGGCACTTGGATGGGTGACCATCCAGGCCGCCATGCACTGTTTCCATTCTTCGGAGTACACTCAGCCTCGTGATGCCAATTGAGGAGCTACTCAACCGAATGGTAGCGACTTCGGTCAAGAATACCATCTTACGACCGGGAGAGCGGTGTGCTGACCCCACACCCCTCCTATCCGCATCCTCCACCGAGGATGACACGGCGGTCGGATGGACCCGGTAGGCCACTCGTGGCCTGACGACGGAGTGGTAGTATGGTCCAAAAGACGAAAAATGTCTGGTAACGTGGGCTCTGAAGTGCATATCTTATGAGCTGTGAGTACTTGTTCAGTTTCAGTACGGTGAAATACATCTTTTCTACTGAAAAGCCCTCACATTTCTTAGAGAATGCATTTTAGAGCCCATGTTTACTAGAAATTTTGTTGTTGTTTAGGTTTATGCTAACTCCTCCAAAAATATGGAATGCAAATAGACTGCAGTAGAAGAGATTTCACAATATCGAAGGAGAATAAGTGCTCTTAGCTCTTACGTTATGCATTTTAGAGCCCGTGATCATTCCTATCATATCCCTGAATACTGGCCAATCCTCCTGGAACACCCTGTACAGTCTTCTGATAAGTCTATAGCTCATGCGTGAGCGCGCTGGTGGTTGTTTACTTAGAAACGGCAAACATTAAAGTAATATTTTCCGCAGGTCAACATATTGTTGGCACAGAGCGGATTATCAACGTACACTAGCTACATAAAAAAGAATCCTGTCCTTTCGCAATACTAACATTACATAAGTCGTTGTGCAGCTGCGAGCGATATTCTTAGACCTCGAGATACCACCAGTTATTGTGCCAGCCCACTTCAACATGACTCAACTCACTGGCAGTGGGTGAACACTTTACTACAGACTTGCTCCTTCCGCCCTCTGGAAGGCAAAATCAGCGGACTCCTGCGTAGCCTCACTGGAAAGGACACGAAGTAATATGTTAAGCTGTGGAAGGAACGAATGCAAACGGATGTTACCTTGTAGGTGGAGATATATATATATATATATATATATATATATATATATATATATATATATATATATATATATACGGCAAGTACAAAAATTTGGAGCAACTTTTCCATTTGAATTACGTCAGATCTCGTAATATTTCCCGTGGGAACGAAACAGACGTTAGTACTAAAGTGCTCAACCACTGCCAATGAGTTAATCAATTATAATGAATTTCTGACAGGAGACATTTACCCATTCACAGTTGCCTTTCTTGGAGCGCAACCGTTTGATATAGCCCTTACTAAAATGTGAGATAGATGCTAAAGAAACTTTTGGAAGAAAGGCAATGTTTTTCTCCCCTGCTGCATAAATTTAAATACCAACATACGTGGTGGACCACTCTACTGTTCTAATGCTTCAATGGTAAACCTCTCGGAAGAATCATAATAATTAAATTAGAGATTACAGCATGTATTTAGTCTGTCATATTTCCGTACTTCTGTATGTGCGTGGAAAAGGAAAGGGATTGCCAAATACTGATGCGATGTACCCACTGCACTGCACAGGTTAATGACTTGCTGAGTGTGCACGTAGCTGTGAGCGTCACTCCACAACAGACAGCAGGGAACAGCATGGCGGTGCGGCGCCTCCAGGGGGTGTGATAATAACTGAACAAAATGTGTTTGTGTACATTCGTAAACAATGTTAATATTCCAATAAATTTTTAAATGCTATGCCTGGATGAGGTAGTTGACCTAGCTTCAACTTCAGTTACATCTCCGACTGTTTGCTGATGACATTGTAGTATACGGGAAGGTATGGTCCTTGAGTGACTCTAGTAAGATAGGGGATGACTTAAACAGAATTTCAGTTTGGAGTGACGAATGGCAGCTTGCGCTAAATTTATAAAAATGTAAGTTAGCGCAGACGAGAATCAAAAACAACCCTGTAATTTTCAAATACATTATTAGTGGTGTGCTGCTTGATGCAGTCACGTCGATTAATTATCTAGACGTAATGTTGCAAACCGATATGAATTGCAACGGACACGTAAGGACGGTTATAGGGAAGGCGAGCGATCCACATCCGTTTACTGATAGAATTTTAGGAGAGTGTAGCTCATCTGTTAATCAGACTGCATACAGGGCACTTAGGTGACACGTTCCTAAGTGCTACAGTTCGAATTTCCGAGATCTCCACAGGGGCGGAATACAGGAAGACATCAATGTCATTTAGAGGCGTGCTGGTAGATTTGCTAGCAATATATGCGATTACAGTTTTTCTCGGCTTATTCCACTGATGGTGAAGATGATGGGTGCGAAACACATTTAAACGTTGTGACAAGACGACGCCACCACTTGGCTGATAAACCGAGAAGAACTCATCATTGATAGCAACAGGTTCGATGAACACACAAGAGTTACGGAGATGCTTCGTAAACTTTAATGAGAATCCCTGGAAGGATGATGACGCTCTCCTGGCGAAACACTACTGAGAAAATTTAGAGAACGGGTATTTGCAGCTGATTGCAGAACGTTTCTACTGCTGTAAATGCATATGTAGCTCAGGGATCGCGAAGAAAAGAGTAGAGAAATTAGGGTTCGGATGTAGGCGTATAGAGACTTATCTAGAGGTTGAAGCTCCTTTGTCCGTCTTTGCTTTAAGAATACATATGCTTTTGGATGGAGTCCGCCTTTAGCAAAACAAAATTTTGTTTTCTATCCCAAACATGCTACCCGTTTCCCTGCAGCTGCAGGGTTATCAGTGGGAGTTTATTTTATGCCTGTTACACATAAAGAATGTTCTTTACTGTTTGTACACATGTTAATATTAATTTCTAAAATCGTAATTACAAATTTTTCAAGATCTCATATAATTTTACCACATATACCTCAGGAAAACCACACTATGTGGTAAAAAGGTATGAATACATAATTTTATGTGTTCTTGGAAACATTGATCAAATGGCTCCGAGCACCATGGGACTTAACAGCTGAGGTCGTCGGTCCCCTACAACTTAGAACTACTTAAACCTAACTAACCTAAGGACATCACACACATCCATGCCCGAGGCAGGATTCGAACCTGCCACAGTAGCGGTTGCGTGGTTCAAGACTGAAGCTCCTAGAACCGTTCGGCCACACTGGCCGGCGAAAAAATTGTGATTACTATTTTAAAAACTAATATTTACAAGTGTACAAACAGTAAAGAACATTCTTTATGCTTAACAGCCATAAAAAAGCCTACTGATGATGCTGCAACTGCAGTGAAACATGTTTGGCATAAAAAACAAAATTGTGTTTTGCTAAAGGCGCACCCCATCCAGAAACATATGTATAGAAACTCGTTTTTCTCTCGCTCTATTTTTGAGTGTAACAGGAAAGAAAATCACTACCAATTGTACATGGTATCCTCTGCCACACACCACACGATGGCTATTTGTGACACTACCTGGCCGATCAAATTCTGATGATAGAACATCTGTTTTGCTTCTACATTTGGCTAGAGAAGACTCCTAGCACTTGAGAGCATTGATGCCAGTTTCCAACCGCAGAATGAAAAATGCTGCCCTGAGTACAGACTGAAGATCATAATCTCTTAGAACTGAGTCTACATTGAGACGTTACTGTAGAGACACCTGCAACGACTTGTCGTGCAAGACGCAAGGAGAAACTGAGCAGAGTCCATTTCAGCTATCGTGTATCTTCTTTGGGTAAAAGCACTAAAGAACTCAAACCAGCTACCTCTGGGCTGGGTGTCAAATGTGAACTTCGCTGCTGCTATGCTAGGGCTGTGCAGACACTCACCTGGTTTGCCATGTCCTCCTCCTTGACCTCCTCCTCCTCCTCCTCCTGCTCCTCCTCCTCCCCCTCCGTGACCTCCTCCTCCATGTCCACCCTCATGACCGCCGTGACCTCCTCCTTCTCCTCCCCCTCCCCCTCCGTGACCTCCTCCTCCATGTCCACCCTCATGACCGCCGTGACCTCCTCCTTCTCCTCCCCCTCCCCCTCCGTGACCTCCTCCTCCATGTCCACCCTCATGACCGCCGTGGCCTCCTCCGTGACCGCCATGTCCGTGGCCGTGGCCGTGTCCGTGTCCATGCCAGTGTCCGTGGCCGTGCCCGTGCCAGTGGCCGTGGTGGCCGTGATGTGCGTCCGAGTCCGCTTCGCGCCGCTCCCTCAGCGACTCAGCAGCTGCAACACACGTTCGCTGTCAGAGAGCCGCCACGCCCACTCTGCGCGTCTGGTTGCAACTTCTTTAGACGACAAAGTGCTCACATCAGACGCTTATCGATCCATGAATCAAGACTGTCAGGATACATAGAAACTAAAAATAGAACACAGAGAAGCGCGATTACATGTTCAGTGAAGAAGAAACAAGAGGATGTCAGGGTTATTGTGCAGTTCGGCCCCCAGCCTTTGCTCTACTGTCCGCCTATGATAAATGCGAGTCTAATGCCTGTAATTTGCAATTCTCGGGACTACGGAGTAACTAAAATTCACTTTTCATAATTTATTAAACACTTGCTTTAAAGAGTGAAACTACAAACGTATTTTCGTCTGTATTGAACTCGTTATTGACGGGACGTAAAACAGTAATTTTGTAGGATGTCTTATTGTTTCTGTACAGGTAGTTCTCATTGGAATAATATCGATATGCTTCTTGAACTTTGAAAAAAAATATATTCTGCCAATAACAGGTCAGAACACCTGTAGTACCTGTTACTAGTTGGAATTTCGCTACTGAAATGCCGGAAAAGTTGAGATATTGAAATGAATATAAGCAGCGTGAATTGACCATGCTTCTCACCTAATTATATCTCGTTCTAACATACTTCAGGCTTTGACAGAATTTCGATTTTACCGATTTTTTTCCACGGTTCATGTACTGCAACCCAAAATTCAATTACATTACTTCTGAGGTGTTGATATGTAATCTGAGAATTGAGTGAACACAAAAACGGATTACTAGTGTTCAAACAAGGGAATCTGAAATCAGTCGCGAATCGTATTTTGAGTGAAATTACAGAAATAACACAATAAAGTGACATATTTTTGTTAATAGATGAATTAATACCTAAGGAGAAAGTCTTGTTTCTCAGAACTGACAGCATGTGACAGAAATCCAAGTAAATCTAAGGCTCTTGTTAAGTAATACTAAAAATATCCACAGTTGCTAAATTCTTCATATCAGACAATTCGTTATTAATTCGTGTCTAGTCTCACCAGTAGTCTAGCCATTACTGTTATCACTTTCAACGGCAGAGTACAACAAATTGAAACTGAATATTTGCAGCGAGGCAAACTGCAGTAAAGATCAGGATGCGTCTGTCTCAACATTAACAATAATTACTGCGCGAGAGAGCTACACAGTCAAAACAACACCACAAAATTTTATTAATAACATCTCCATTTCTCGTCGTTGTAGTAGCCAGTACTTCAGGAAATCACATGGAAGCATTATGACGGATCACCCACATAACGTATCAGAAACTGGAATAAGCCGAAACGTAATTCCGTCTGTATGTCGAAATATGTCCATAAGAAAGTTCAAACCATTTCTATAGCAATATCAAAGCCCGAAATGAAGCGTACACAACTCGAAATGGAAACACTCCCCTGACTTGGAGACTTCGATGGTCGATTAAGAAAGGAACTTTTGTAAAGCGCGGTATACGAAGCGAATGCAAAAATTTGTGCAGCCGGCAGTTGACTAACCTTGCAGAGCGGCTGCATTGATGCAGGCAGCAGCTGCTACCAGCAGCAGAGCGACCACGGCGATGTGCATTGCGGCGCCTGTGCCTGGCCAGCGCCGCGCCCGCTTTAATATACTCCGCGGTCTGCCCCACCACGCCCGCCGCCATTGTTGGTGATCGTTGGTTGCCCCGGGCCCGTAGTTCCCCCAAGTAGCCACTCAGCCGCGCTGATCGCCGCCCTGCACTTGGATCCACGTGTTCGTACTTCTGTCATCGAATCGCGATCAGGTTCATTATTACTTTCTGCTAGTGATAGGGGAAAGTGGCCCTGTTTCATAAGGATACTTAGTAATTTATGTACGACTACAAAGAACAGTGCTAAGATTCCTCATTATTACCGTCGAGTGTAAGTTTGTTAAATATTTCAGAAGTCGTCAGCGTTTGGTGTTAAAACTCTAACAGCACCCGAGTTTGCAGTTTAAATTATGAGAATTCAGGTCCACCTATTACGCAAACAATTGTTCATTTTTAAGCCCAAACATTTTTCAACACATCTGTGATATGCTTAGTGGATGCTTTTATTCGGTTCTCATTCTTCAGACTCTTTGGTTCTTAGGACCTTAGTTTGGTTTTTTGCACGGCTATCATACGCAATAACTATCATAAATTAGTTGGTACTGCTTAAGCTAGCCGCACTTAAAGAGTACTTTTGACCAGATGCATTTCACTTTTATTTATAATATAATTTACACATGTTGTTGGGGCGATCTAATGTTGTAATATATAATACTGGAAGGCAGGATCGCTTGCTGATAAATTGTTTATTTCATGATCTGTTTCTTCAATAACTAGCTGCCATCCTGATATTCCTGAACGAGATCTCGGAATCTGAGGAAGACAGCTAATTACTGTCAAAACCGGTCGTGAAATAAAATATTTAACTGCAAGCGATCTTGGCTTCTAATATTGTAAGTTTTATCTATAAATTTTCTTCGTTGTGAGTGGATATTGAGGTTGAAAATTCTGTCGCATTGCAATGCGATAAGTGAATACGCGGCAAAGTTTTTGATATCAGCCGCTGCTAACAAGACAAAAGGCAATGGACTTCAGAATACGTAAACAACAGGCATAAAACACCAGGGGCCACAAAAGATGTTTTATTAATAAAAGGAACGTTTATGATGAAAAAATTATTTAACTGCGATTAGCTTAAAACGGATAAACCGATAACAGCTACTTCTTAGAATCGTTTTCTATTGTTACATAGGTTGCCATCTCCTAAGTAATTTTTGTCGTTTCCTCCTAAGGTTCATGCTCATCCGTTACAGCATTATACACAGAAACCCTGCAAACGTTACTGAACGACCACACTCGCATTTTGAGTGTTGTTAGCGCGAAGTTAATGCAACATTTCATGCTATTCTGACTTTAACCGGTTATTAACGTAACGAGTTGTCAAAATAAAAGATGTTGAGGGTATATACACATATTTTAAATAGATGTTTTAAGAAAGACAAACACCATCTGAGCCACTTTTTCATGTTTCTTCGAATTACTGTTTCCGACTCTGCAGAGATCATCTTCAGATCAAATCTAATTACTGGGACCCGCAGTTCGTCATCACGGTGAAACTTCAGTTTGAGTTTCAGTTGGAGTTCCGACCTGATGCCGAACCGCGATTTTCAGTAATTGGATTTGGATGTGAAGGTCATCTCTGACATAAGTCGAAACCCATAATCCGAGCAATGTAAAAATTTGACCCATGTGGTATTTGTCTTTATTCATCATATTAAAAGTGGTCACGGTGCCCTCAGACGTCATCATATGAATTTTTTTCTACTTTCTCCGAGGTTCTTATTGAGATCAATTTATCGTCTTTTCACGTTGGAATAATTTGCAAACATTTTGTTGTTTTACATCATAAACATTTTTTCCCTTGAGTCTTCGATTAACTCGAAAGTGGCAAGTAGACAAGGATATGGTTAAGACACCGATAGCTAGACTTAAAAATTATTGTCCTTCTTCGCAGTAGAAAGAAGAGGTATTAAAATGCGCCTCTCCATCTTCACAATAACTACAAAAATTACCATGTAACAGCGGAAATCTTTCTGTAGGAGTATATGCAGACCGCACCGGTGCAATGGTTAATTCACTAGTCTTGTATTCGGGCGCAGCGTGGTTCAAATCGCTGTCACGCCATCCTGAGTTAAGTTATTCGGTAGTTTTCCCGAATTTCATGTGTCGAAGGCCGAAATAGTTCCTGTAACAAGGCGACGTCGGTTCTCTTATTATTTTAACCACTGAGCTACAGATCTGTCTTTAAGGACCTTGACACTGACTAAATTTACTTTCTGCTTTTTTACCTTCAGACTTTCAACTCAATTTCGAAAATTTTATATTGGAAAATGACAAATTGAGCCTTAAACTTGTGTTGCTTCCGCAATCGTTCAGATATACAACAAACATACATTAAAGACATTCACAGGTATTTTCGTTGCTCGATAATGGGAAAATTGACGAATAAGTTTATGTATTTCTGAAAACCTTCTAACCAGCTAAGCGTCTACCTATGGTCTTCCGTCATATGCGCTTACCTTGTATCCTGAAAAAGAGTAGATCGCCCTTAAATGAGGGAGTTGTTTTCCAGCACATTATGTATTCCAGAATACTTTGGTGTTAGACTGTAGTAACTTATACATCTAATTCTGATCACTTAAAAAGAACGATTATTTATGTGCTCACTCAGTGATTTCAATGAACTCACTTTGCTTTCGATGTTCAAATGGCTCTAGGCACTATGGGACTTAATATCGGAGGTCATCAGTCCCCTTGACTTAGAACTACTTAAACCTAAGGAAATGAGACACATCCATGCCCGAGGCAGGATTCGAACCTGCGACCGTATCATCTGCGCGGTTACAGACTGAAACACCTAGAACCGCTCGGCCACAGCGGCCGGCTTGCTTTCGATGTCCTCATATATGAATCAACAATATAGTGTCCAGAAATGGCAAGTGCGAAGTGTACAACAGATATAATTACTTGATTTTTAGAAAGACACGTTGGCGTACAAAGCTTAAACCATGAAGCTCCCGGCTTTATGCATGGTCAGTGACATAAATAAAAGAAATATTCAAGATTGGGATTAAAATTCAGGGTGAAAGGATACCAGTGAAAAGATTCGTTGGGTGATGTTTTTATTCTCAGTGAAAGTTAAAAAGAATTACAGGATCTGCTGAATGGAATGTGCAGTGTAATGAGTACAGGACATGGATTGAGAGTAAATCAAGGAAAGAACAAAATAATAAGTAGCAGAAATGAGAATACCGAGAAACTTAACATCAGAATTCGTGATCATAAAGTAAATGAAGTTAAGGAATTCTGCTGCCTATGCAGCAAAATAATAGCAAGGAGGACATAAAAAGCAGATTAGCACACGCAAAAATGACATTCCTGACCAAAAGAAGTCTACTAGTACCATACGCAGGCCTTAATTTGAGGAAGACATATCTGAGAAAGTGCGTTTCGTTGGGTTCAAATGGCTCTGAGCACTATGCGACTTAACTTCTGAGGTCATCAGTCGCCTAGAACTTAGAACTAAGTAAACCTAACTAACCTAAGCACATCACACACATCCATGCCCGAGGCAGGATTCGAACCTGCGACCGCAGCGGTAACACGGTTCCAGACTGAAGCGCCTAGAACCGCACGGCCACACCGGCCGGCCCCAAGTGCGTTTGAAGCATAGAATTGTATGGGGGTGAAACATGGTGTGTGGGAAGACGGAACAGAAGAGAGTGGAAGCATTTAAGATATGATGCTATAGAAGAATGTTGAAGATTAGGTTTCCTGATAAGGTAAGGAACGAGGAGATTCTGCGCAGAATCGGATAGGAAAGGAATATGTGGAAAACACTGACAAAAGGAAGGACAGGGTGATAGGACATCTGTTAAGACTTCAGGTAATAACTCTTATGGTACCAGAAGAAGCTGTTGAAGGTAAAAACTATAGGAAAAGACAGAGATTGGAATACATCCAGCAAATATGAAAAGATTGGCACAGGAGAAGATTCGTGGCGGACCGCATCAAAGAAATCAGATAACTGAGGACTGAAGGGAAAGGACCACTACGTTATGACCGAAATTAATGACCTGATGACCATCATCAGACCTGATTTCGAATTATTTTCTGATCACATCGATAACGATCGAAAACTTATTCGTACTTGTGTCTGAATTTCGTCATAATAAACCGAAATTAATAGTGTGAAGTCAAATATTGTGGTTCGTAACCGATATAAACACAAACCTATAGTTGTATTCATTTGGTTTCTAGTACTAATGTGGCTCATGTAATGCCGTAATCATAGCAAGTTGAGGATACCACTCATCGTATTTGGAACCACACTTCAGTGAGCTCCAATCATGGAAGAGCAGCGCTCAACGGCATATCGATGATGGAGTCTTTAGCGACGGAGCACAACTTCCAACTGGGAAAGGGTGGAGATGGAAATCAGCTGTGTTCTATCGCCTTACGCGACTTAGGCAAACCATGGAAAACCATCTACGCGTACATTCAATGGATTTAATTCGCATGAAACATGTTGAGCACGTCGGGCATAGATTTGCTCAATTAGTTCGAGTGCTGTAACTGAAGCATGACACAGCTTTAATAGCATTAAAATTCTTGGAATATGTACCCATTTGACTGAAATTAGTCGATAAACTGACCGGGTATTACTTCTCTGATGGAAATATTTCAACAGGTTAGTCATTATGATAGCAGTTAGATCCGTCAGTGCAGCTACTCTATATCTTAATTATTTGGCTGATAACCGTAGTCGCTTAAAGCCATTACAAACATCTGCTGACATCTGTCCTTTCCTAATAGCCTACTTATCTAACGTGAAATGTTTGTTGTCTTCAGTTCCAAGCCATTTAGGTAACAGGTGGACCGTTATACGAAGTTCCTTCGGCAGTCAGAGACATCTTTAACTTAACGTTAAGAGCATCTCGCACAAAGTAACACAGGCATGCAGTCTACCATGTTGCAGGCGGAGAGAAACTGCGAGAACAGGTGACGACACCGTCCCAGCATGAGCTACAAAATTGTACCAACACTCGGAATGATGTCCTTGGCCCTCTGTTCAGTTCCATCCATCCTACAGTTTTCAAACACTTATCATTACTGTAATATATGTAATGTTCAGGTTGCATCTTTTATATACCACGCTCATCCTCAAAACATGCTACCGTATGCTGTGTTTGTTAGTGTCGACAAGACATGATGATTTCTCCCGCTGACCCATACCATTAGCTGCGTAAGAGACACTAAATGGAAGTTTAACTTTTATGAACGGAGGCTTCATTTTACCTCGTTTCAGACACATCGCTAGCTGCAAGGTGAAAAGAGCGACTATTGGATATACAGTGTCATCAGGAGTGCCCCAGGAAAGTGTGATAGGACCGGTAGTATTTTCTGTATACACAAATGATTTGGCGCGCAGGACTGGCAGCAACCCACAGTTGTTAGCTGATTATCCTGTGCTGTCCTGAGAGGTGTCGCAGTTGAGGAACTGTAGGAGGTACAAGATGACTCAGACAAAATTTCTACTTGGTGTGATGATTGGCAGCTAACTCTAAACGTAGAAAAATCGTTCAGATGGCTCGCAGCACTATGGGACTTAAAATCTGAGATCATCAGTCCCCTAAACTTAAAACTACTTAAACCTAACTAACCTAAGGACATCACACACATCCATGCCCAAGACAGGGTTCGAACCTGCGATCGTAGCAGCAGCGCGGTTCCGGACTGAAGCGCCTAGAACGCTCGGCCACAGCGGCCAGCATAGAAAAATGTAAGCTAATGCGAATGAATAGGGAAAACAAACCCGTAATGTTCCGATACAGCATCAGTAATGTCCTGAATGAAATTTTCACTCTGCAGCGGAGAGTGCGCTGATATGAAACTTCCTGGCAAATTACAACTAAGTTCCGGACCAAGACTCGAACTCGGGACCTTTGCCTTTAGCAGGTAATTCTTCTACCATCTTTTTGTTTTTGGTTTTTCTTTGCATTTTGTTCGTTATTGTTCGTAACGGACGTCGCATGACATTCGTTGAAGTTCGTTGTTGATCCCCTCACTCAGTCTATTATTATTATTACAGAGACCAACCAGCTCTCTGACCGAACACGTTGCGCTACCGTGCCGGCTTTTTATTGCTCGTTGCATCCGTTCGGGTGGACGTCCGATGACACGCCTTCAGGTTCTTAGTTGATCCGTTCACTTAGTTTCTTTTCTTTATTTCAGAGGGTAGCTAACCTTCTGACCGAACACGTTGATCTACCATGCCGTCTATCCATCTAAGCTACACAACCACGGCTAACAACCCGTCCTCACAGCTTTACTTCCACCAGAAGTTTGAAAGGCGGGGAACGAGGTACGGCGAAAGTAGAGCTGTGAGGAGAGGTCGTGTGAGCCGTGATTGGGTTGCTCAGGAGGTGCCGGCAACGGTAGCTCAGCGTGTTCGGTCGGAGAGCTGCTCACCCTCTGTAATTAAATAACTGAGTAAAGGAATCAACGATCATCTTGAACGGATGTCTTGTGACGTCCGCCCAGACCAAACGCAACGAACAACACCGAACAAAATGGGAAAAAAAGATGGTAGAGCACTTCCCCGCAGAAGGGAAAGGTCCCAAGTTCGAGGGGCGGTCCGGCACACAGTTTTAATCTGCCAGGGAGTTTCAATTATGTCCTCCTTGACTCAGTCACATCATTTAAATATCTGGGCGTAACACTGTAAAGCTATATGAAAGCATATGAGAACTGTGGAACGGTAGGAGAATGGTTGACTTCGGTTCGTTGGGAGAATTTTGTGAGAGTTTGGTTCATCTGAAAAGGAGACCGCATATAAGGCGCAAATGCGACCTATTCCTGAGTACTATTTGAGCGTTTGGGATCTGTATTAGGTCGGATTAATGTAAGACTTCGAAGCAATTCAGAGGCGGGCTGCTAGATTTGTTAGCGATGGGTTCGAGTAACACTCAGTTATGACGGAGATGCTTCAGGAACTCAAACAGGAACCGCTGGAGGGGAGGCGGCGTTCTTTTCGACGAGCACAGCTGATAAAATTTAGAGAACAGGCATTTGAAGCTGACTGCAGAACGATTCTAATGCCGCCAACGTCCATTTCGCGTAAGGACCACAAAGATATGAGAAATCGGGGTTCATACGTAGGAATATAGATAGTCGTTTTTGCCTCGCTCTGCTTGCGAGTGGAACAGGAAAGGAATGACTAGTAATGGTACAGGATATCCTCCTCCACTCATCGCATGATGACTTGCAAAGTATGCCTGTAGATGTACGCCAGTCTACTTCCCTCATTTTTTCCCTCTCTTTACGTTGTCAGAAGAGGCGACTTCTTGTTATTACTATAAAAGCATGACGCTGTTTTGATTTCAGCCTACGAGCTTGCACTTCTATCCTCGTCATAATTTTCATCCCTAGAACAACTGAATAGGGACTCCGTGTGTGACAATCAATTTGTCGTCTTAATTAGAGTTGGAAATGCTGTATTCACCAGGCTCAGTGACAAATAGTTTGCTTTCCGAAAGTTCTACTCGAGAATAGATCCAACTCTTCTTGTAGATACAGGAATAAAAGCCACATATTAGTAACTAAACCCTCGCTGTAGTTTAAACAGGTATTTTTGCCTCATTTCTTTTGAAAAGTCTTTATTTTTATTGCGCAGACAACTAGTTTTAAGTCGTAATTGTAGCTGGGGACTATATTATTTGTGGCAAATAGGTTTTATTAACTCGTAAAATACAACCATTTCTACCTTCTGCCTCATAATAGTGATGTAAGCTGTTTTGCTTCCAGGCGAGAACTATAGATGTTAATCACACAGCAACTGTAATTAAATCCTGGATTACATCCAGCGGCGCAACAGAGAACTAAGCTACCTGTCTGGCAGCTGGAACAGCGCTGCTTCGCGTCCAGGTCTAGTGGGGCAGGAAGCGGCGCGGCAACCAGCAGGCCCGTTTCTGTATGTGGAAGTCAATAGCGCAACCATTTTAAAGAGACTACTCCATAAAAAATATCGTTCTCGTGCATCTCACAGCTTTATTCGTCAGCTTCATAGCGAACTGCTAATCATTTCGTTAATGGTCACAGCTATCGTGATGTTTCAAAATGAAGCAAGGTACTGCAAGGAAACCGAATAGTTTGCAATCAAAAATAGAGAGCGCTACGAATTTGCGTTTGGTGCACCTTAGGTCATATGTTGCTGCGTACCAAATGCAGTTAACATTGAAGTACTGTTTAAACTTGGGATGGGATCTACAACTCCTTCCATTGCCGAGAAAATGGGTCATATATAGCACACCCCATTCCGCTCGCGTTTCCAGAGAATAAAGAGAGGATGAAATATTCATAACATCCTTGTATCTCATAAATAAATGGTTGGAGATTTTAAAACTAAATTTTGGAAAGTGATAGCTCGCAAAGAGGAGAGTATGTTGCCACAGGGTTACCATGCATAACCTCCGTATTTAGCGGTATATGCAAGAAATTCCGATTTTTTTTTCAATGGAATAATGACCCGAATACAGAAAAAATTTCCTTTGCTTTGCGTCTGTGGACACAAATGCTTTTGGCAACAGACTACCGGTTTCCGTCTGTAATGGCCATTCTCGGATCTGTTCTACAAAAGCCTGTCCTAAAGCTTTTAACATTTGACTATGCCACTATGGCTGCAGTTTATTAGGACATGTTTTTGTAGAACAGATCTGAAGACGGTCATTATAGACCGAAACCGGTAGTCTGATGACAAAAATATTTGTGACTACAGACGTAAAGTAAAGGGAATTTATAATGTAATTTTTAAGTGGTGAAATGAGAATCATTGCAGGTCCCTAACCCCGCGAGAACAGTGGAGGCAGCGGCCAAAGTGTTGTGGGGTTGCCTCCAGCCCCAACATACGAGGGCCTTTTGAACATGGTTTTCTAAATATTGTAGCTGATCTCTACAACAGACAGAACATTCCAAATGCATTTGGTAATGTTCACAGAAAACACATTCGTCTAAAATGCTCATATGTGTGTGAATTCCTGAAGGACCAAACTGCTGAGGTCATCTGTCCCTAGACTTACACACTACCTAAACTAACTTAAACTAACTTACGCTAAGGACAGCACACACACCCATGACCGAGGGAGGACTCGAACCACCGGAGGGAGCGGCCGAGCAGTCCATGACATGGCGCCCCAAACCGCGCGGCTACTCCGCGCGGCTAAGATGCTCAGAAAATTCTGGTGCAATGCTTAGAAATGAAACATTTCCATTCAATCATCCTAGAAACAGTTGGAGATGCTCACAGGAAAGTCATTATAATCGATACTGGGTAATATGGGAAGAAAAGAGAAAATTGTTGAGTTCATTCTCCCTAGTGTATTTCTCTTGATACAAGAAGGGGAGCTTAGTATACCGCCAGACTCTCCACAACCAAAAAGTCAGGTATGCCGCCTTTTGTGTTCATTGAAGGTGAGGCATACCCACTAGCTGAGACGTTTTAGCAACTCCTACAGTTGATGTGCTTTAGATCCAGAGAAAGAATATTTCGATAGACGCGATCACGACGATTATTTCAATGTGTTTTTGAAATAATGGGCGCTAAGTGTAGCATAGTTTGGAAGCCAAGACAAACCTCACTACAATTTGTTGCCAATATTGTAAAATGTAAATGTTCTCCACAACACTGCAATTGATCTAGAAGGATCCGCTAGTGTCGCTGAGAAATGTATGGTAGAAACTGCGCGTTCTATTACAAGGAATTTATTAGACAGAACGAAATTGTAGCAGAGCTTTAAATGAAGTTATCCAAATGAGACTTCTTGAAAACTTTTTCTTGCGTAATGGAACTCTATTTTTTGTGTTAGCTATGCTACTATAATTTTATTATCACCTATCGTTTTAAATCAAAGAAAGAAATAAGAGATTAAGTAAATGCTTTCTGTACTTGTACTGTTTGTCCACAATAAATTAACGACTGGCGCGGTGGCTGTGGGGAACGGCCGTGCCACAGGACTGGGGTTTCGAGGGATGAGGAGCGGTGAGGGAAAGGCAGCGTCGACTGCTCGCATCAGTGCTGCCACCATTACCCGTGTTTTGCACTTAACTCGAAATCGCAGGCGGCTCTCGCGGAAGTATTGCCCGCTTAAATACTAAATTGGAGATCCTTTGATGCCTCAGATGGTGTCCTACCATCCGATCCCTTCGTCTTGTCAAGTTGTGCCACAAATTCCTCTTCTCTCCAATTCTATTCAGTACCTCCTCATTAGTTACGTGATCTACCCACCTAATCTGCAACATTCTTTTGTAGCACCACATTTTGAAAGCTTATATTCTCTTCTTGCCTAAATTGTTTATTGTCCATATTTCATTTCCATTCGTGGCTACACTTCAAACAAATACTTTCGGAAAAGACTTACTGCCACTTAAATCTATTCTCGATGTTAACAAATTTCTCTTCTTCAGAAACGCTTTCCTTGCCATAGCCTGTCTACATTTTATATCCTCTTTACTCCGACCATCATCACTTATTTTGATCCCCAAATAACAAAATTCATTTGCTGCTGTAAGTGTCTCATTTCCTAATCTAATACCCTCAGAATCATCTGATTTAAATGGACTACATCCCGTTATCCTCGTATTGCCATTGTTGATGTTCATCTTATATCCACCTTTCAAGACACTGTCCATTCCGTTAAGCTGCTCTTCCAGGTCCTTTGCTGTCCCTGACAGAATTACAATGTCGTCAGCAAACCTCAAAGTTTTTATTTCTTCTTCATGGAGTTTAATTTCTACTCGAAATTTTTGTTTTGTTTCCTTTGGCTCTGAGCACTATGGGACTTAACATCTGTGGTCATCAGTCCCCTAGAACTTAGAACTACTTAAACCTAACTAACCTAAGGACATCACACACATCCATGCCCAAGGCAGGATTCGAACGTGCGACCATAGCGTTCACGCGGTTCCATACTGAAGCGCCCAGAACCGCACGGCCACACCGGCCGTTTCCTTTACTGCTTACTCAATACACAGATTGAATAACATAGGTGATAGGCTAAGCCCCTGTCTCACTACGTTCTCAATCACTGCTTCGCTTTCATTCCCCTCGATTCTTATGACTGCCATCTGGTTTCTGTACAAATTGTAAATAGCCTTTCGCTCCCTGTATATTACGCCTGCCACTTTCAGAATCCGAAAGAGAGTATTCCAGTCAACATTGTTTTCTCTATATTCACAAAACCTAGAAACGTAGGTTTGCCTTTCCGTAACCTAGCTTCTAAGATAAGTCGTAGGGTCAGTATTTCCTTGCGTATTCCTACATTTCTACGAAATCTAAACTGATCCTCCTCGAGTCCAGTTTTTCCATTCATCTGTAAAGAATTCGTGTTAATATTTTTCAACCGTGATTTATTAAACTGATAGTTCGGTAATTTTAACACCTGTCAACACCTGCTTTCTTTGGGATTGGAATTATTATACTCTCTCTGAAGTCTGAGGGTACTTCGTCTGTCTCATATTTCTTTCTCATCAGATGGAAGAGTTTTGTCATGACGCTCTCCCAAGGCTATCAGTAGTTCTAATGGAGTGTTGTCTACTCCCGGGGTCTTGTTTCGACTTAGGTCTTTCTTCACGCAGTATCGTGTCTCTCATTTCATCTTCATTTACGTCCTCTTCCATTTCCATAGCACTGCCCTCAAGTACATCGCCCTTGCATAGATTCCCCCCCCCCCCGCCCCGCCCATATACTCTTTCCACATTTCTGTTTTCCCCTCTTTGCTTAGGATGGTTTTCCATCTGATATTCATACAGATGGTTCTTTTTTCTCCAAATGTCTCTTTAATTTTAATTTTCCTGTAGACAGTATCTATCTTTCCCCTTGTGATAAATGCTTCAACTTCTTTTCATTTTTCTCTACCCTTCCCTGCTTAGCCATTTTGCACTGCTTGTCGATCTCATTTTTGAGACATTTGTATTCCTTTTCGCCTGCTTCATTTATTCCATTTTTATATTTTCTCCTTTCATCAATTAAATTGTCACTTCTGTTACGCCAGGATTTCTAGTAGCCCTCTTCTTTTTACCTACTTGATCCTCTGCTGCCTTCACTATTTCATGTCTCAAAACTACCCATTCTTCTTCTAATGTACTTCTTTCCCCTGTCCTTGTCAAGCGTTCTCTAATTCTCTGAAGCTCTCTATAACCTCTGATTCTTTCAGTTTATCCAGGTCCCATATCCTTAAATACCCACCTGTTTGCAGTTTCTTCAGTTTTAATCTACAGTTCATAACCAATAAATTGTGGTCAGAGTCCACATCTGCCCCTCGAAATGTCTTACACTTTTAAATCTGTTTCCTAAATCTCTGTCTTACCATCATATAATCTACACTACTGGCCATTAAAATTGCTACACTACTAAGATGACGTGCTACACACGACAGGAAGAAGATGCTGTGATATGCAAATGATTAGCTTTTCAGAGCATTCACACAAGGTTGGCGCCGGTGGCGACACCTACAACGTGTTGACATGAGGAAAGTTTTCAACCGATTACTCATACACAAACAGCAGTTGACCGGCGTTGCCTGGTGAAACGTTGTTGTGATGCCTCGTGTAAGGAGGAGAAATGCATACCATCACGTTTCCGACTTTGATAAATGTCGGATTGTAGCCTATCGCGTTGGTCGAGATCCGATGACTGTTAGCAGAATATAAAATCGGTGGGTTCAGGAGCGTAATACGGAACGCCGTGCTGGATCCCAACGACCTCGTATCACTAGCAGTCGAGATGACAAGCATCTTATCCGCATGGCTGTAACGGATCGTGCATCCACGTCTCGATCCCTGAGTCAACAGATGGGGATGTTTGCAAGACAACAACCATCTGCACGAACAGTTAGAAGACGTTTGCAGCAGCATGGACTATCAGCTCGGAGACCATGGCTGCGGTTACCCTTGATGCTGCATCGCAGACAGGAGCGCCTGCGATGGCGTACTCAACGACGAACCTGGGTGCACGAATGGGAAAACGTCATTTTTGCGGATGAATCCAGGTTCTGTTTACAGCATCATGATGGTAGCATCCGTGTTTGGCGACATCGCGGTGAACGCAAATTGGAAGCGTGTATTCGTCATCTCCATTCTGCGTATCACCCGGCGTGATGGTATGGGGTGCCATTGGTTACACGTCTCCTCTTGTTCGTACTGACGGCACTTTGAACAGTGGATGTTACATTTCAGATGTGTTACGACCCGTGGCTCTACCCTTCATTCGATCCCTGGGCCTTTCTAGATACAGAAAATGTTCGACTGTTGCCCTGGCCAGCACATTCCCCATATCTCTCACCAAGTGAAAACGTCTGGTCAATGGCGGCCGAGCAACTGGCTCCTCACAAGATGCCAGTCACTACTATTGATGAACTGTGGTATCGTGTTGAAGCTGCATGGGCAGCTGTACCTGTACACGCCATCCAAGCTCTGTTTGACTCAATGCCCAGGCGTATCAAGGCCGTTATTACGGCCAGAGGTGGTTGTTCTGGGTACTGATTTCTCAGGATCTATGCACCCAAATTGCATGTCAGTTCTAGTATAATATATTTGTCCAATGATTACCCGTTTATCATCTGCATTTCTTCTGGTGTAGCAATTTTAAAGGCCGGTAGTGTACATTAATTATATTTCTCGTCGTCTGAAAGATTCCCCTTCTGTTAATTTTACGAAAATATGACCCTGGACTTCTTTTCCTCCATTTCAATTGTTGATGCAGGCAGCCGACTCCAGGGAACACCAGTGACTCCCAAGATGATGCAAAATATGAAGGCATTTTTCTTGACTTGGTTCTTTTTCACTTTAATGAAAATGCTTAACATTGTTATTAAGTCTTCTCTTATTCGGAAAACACATATAATACAAGAGACTCGTAGCCTGTCATACTCCGAGCGGTACAGAGTAACAAAACTTCTACATACGAGAGAATCTGACTGAGATTGACTAAAAAAATTATATAAAAATAATTGCCAACGGCCTTGCCGCAGTGGTAAAACTGGTTCCCGTCAAATCACCTAAGTTAAGCGCTATCGGGCTGGGCTAGCACTTGGATGGGTGACCATCCGGTCTGCCGAGGGCTGTTGGCAAGCAGGGTGCCCTCAGCCCTTGTGAGGCAAACTGAGGAGCTACTTGATTGAGAAGTAGCGGCTCCGGTCTCGGAAACTGACATATGGCAGGGAGAGCGGTGTGCTGACCACATGCCCCTCCATATCCGCATACAGTGATGGCTGTGCTCTGATGTTGACACGGCGGCCGGTCGGTACCGGTGGGCTTTCATGGCCATTTCGGGAGGAGTTGTTTTTTATATACAAATAATTGAATGAAAGACCCTTCAGTTGTTTGCTTCCCACTGCGCATTCACAATTAATATCTTTGCCAATGTTTATGATCGATCGGTGTTTCAATTTTTTTAAAATGAATATTAACTCAACGATGTTCTGGGGTCCTTCATCTTGTACCTATGCAACAGTCATCAATCTTGTAGTACAGCTTTACAAGCAGAGCGCTATCCTGTATTGAGGCAGACATGGCGAATGTCGCCGACGCGAAATGTGGAAAAGCCGTGTACCCGACGTGTTTATACCAACTTCAATGGATCGTGCGCCTGATAGGTATTTTTCAGTTACGTATTCTGATAATACAGTGCCATCTATTAATCAATTTTCACACTATTTTTTTCCTTCCGCCATACGTTTTCCCCCATCTCCGATAATATTCCGTTGCAGTTTGACGCCATTCTGACCAGTGGTGTTATTTCTACAGCGTTTCGAAAGTTTAATTGTAATCACCCCATATAAGCGCCAGCAACAATACTCACTCTGGTACCCGCAGCAACAGACGAATTCTGCCGGGGTTGCCCGAACGCTGCCAGAGTCACTGGAACGCTCTGGTCGCTGTGCTCAGAAAACAAACGTATTTCATTCGCTCACCGAGCGAGGTGGCGCAGTGGTTAGCACACTGGACTCGCATTCGGGAGGACGACGGTTCAATCCCGCGTCCGGCCATCCTGATTTAGGTTTTCCGTGATTTCCCTAAACCGCTCCAGGAAAATGCCGGGATGGTTCCTTTGAAAGGGCACGGCCGACTTTCTTCCCCGTCCTTCCCTAATCCGATGAGACCGATGACCTCGTAGTTTGGTCTCTTCCCCAAAACCACCCAACCCATTCGCTCAGCGCCGCTCTGTGCCGCCCTACTCGCTGTCCTGCTTGCAGCGCCACTACACCCAAGCACATTCAGCAGTACTGGTTTGTTTCGCCAGCGCTGCGTTGCTCTGCTCGCCGCGCTGCTCTGAACGTGCCGCGCCGCTCCACTGTAACCGCAGTCTAATGCAGGAATTCGTTAAACAGTCACTGAAATACACGAGAAGACGAAATATAGCCATAAACTGATGTACAGTTCTCATTTCAGAAACAAAAGCAACTTGTCGTATATAAACCTCACTGTACAAGGCACACAAACTGCTGATTTCAGACTGATATGTGAAAGATAATGAATAATCGCAGTTTGTAATAGGAATTTGACCACCACTTCTTCTGAGTACATGGTTAATGTTTGGTGTGCTGCACAGTCTTGTACAGTACTTCTGACTCCTACAACTGTGCACTCATTACAGGAGTTTAATACCACTGGAGAAGATATACTGATGTTCATTTCGCCTTTGATTACAACAGTGCTCAAGGAGTGGCCTTTCGGTACAGTACTTTTGTATAATCGCCTTCGGCGGGCAAGGGATTGTTTCATCACTCATTCCAGCACAAACAGTCCGAAAAGAGTACGGAAAAATGAAATACGGCCTTCAACAACGCCTACTACATTGCTACTGCTATTGCTTGATGGGTAAGGCTGTAAATGAACAGACAGTAAAACCAAGCAACCTGAAGTTTTCTGATTTTCGTTGAGTCACGACTAGAAAGAAGAGAATTGAACAAAATGTTAATTGATGTAAGTGTCGTTTCTTTCGAGGATCTGGCACAATCGTCACTTCTCGGCTCTCTTATAGTTTTGACGTACAGAAACTCAGTTATGGACACATCCGACGTCGATGGTCGCGTTTCCTCACTCTTTTACGAAATCATGATGCCACTGGTGACTTTCAAGCACATTTCAAGACAATGAAAAATCTTTACGCATATTCCTCAACATTAACATGGCAGAAACCGTGCTTTCTTTCAAACACTTCAGCCGCTCAGTCCAACTCCTGAAAATTTTTTTGTGAGAGACCGTTGCTAGAAATGCAATCACGTCTAAAAAAAATAAAAAGAAATTCGTCTCATGTCTGTCTCCTAACGACGTAAAAACCTCATTCTGTTGCCAACATGTTTGCGTCAGCCGTGTCCGAGACTGCTAAGGAGTGTGTTAATACCAGAGTAAATAATAAGTGTCCTTTCGGTGTGTTCACAGTAGCGATTGAGCGGTCGGGACTTCACCGAATGGAATGAGAGAGCTAACGTCTGTGCCGCGACATTAAAATACGTCAACAATTTCATCTGAATATCTCCACTTACACTAAACGCAAATTTTTGCACTCCTAACAGATCTTTCATGCAATCGAAACAAATGTATTTGCTTTAAGAATAGGTCTCTTTTAATTTTATTAAATCGTTTTTGATCGTATTAAAGGTTGTTACCTCCAGTCTATTCGGTCCAACATCTACTTCTTTTTCATGTACTGGACATGTTTCCAACTTTGACCTAGTTATTCTATTGAAAAGTGAAAGATTCCCGTCTAACCTCCTTGCCTAGGGACGCCAGATGAAAGTTGATGTCGTCAAGCCATGAATGAAAATTGCGCAATGGATAACTGGGGAGGGGAGCTTGAGAGCGCTACCTAGAGAGCGTGCCCTTTCTGTACGATACAAGGCAAGGAGCTGGAGGGCTCACACGCTGATGTGTGGGTCCCTGCATTCTATATAATTTATTTTAAATGAATTCATTTAACTTAACTTCTTTTTGATTTTTAAGGTATGTTAAAGATTGATGACAATTGGTTACCTATTTAATTTAAACATTATCACTCGACTTTACAGCGATTGCAGCCATTGTTCCAGTTTACAGCTATTACAATTTTACAATTTATAGCTCGGGTATATTATATAATAATCTGCACGCACATATCTACGGGCAAGACGGAATTGCGTTGGCCAAATGTATACCACCAAAGTCTCGCAATATTTTACATGGGGCAACCACTATGTGAGGAGGATAACGGGCAAACTGGGGACCAGATACATTAACACAGGGGGTCAAATTTCCGACATTAAACGAGAGCATTCATTTCCTTACACAATCTGATGCTGGAAATAAAAGAATGTGTACAAATATTCAAATACCTCTCTTCCTTGCGTGAACATTGAGACAGACGCACTGAGGGCACGTCTGCTGACTTACCCGTCTTCTGTAACACCCCCGCGAATATGGCGGGCCTCCGGAAGTCTTGCTGGGCCTCGGTGGAGGGGATGGTCGAAACACTTGACCGTGACCAACCTCTCCACCCCAAATCTTGTGTCACTGGAACGTCTTTAACTATTACCTGCCTGTGGTGTCTCTCTGATCCTCTATCCAGGAGTGAGGTTGGCACTACTATTCTACAGAACTACATCCCAACTAAGAATTGGCCACGCTTTACAGAAAGGTGTGAGGAAGATTAGGAAAGTTCATGTGCAGATTCACATTCACGTACAAGAAATGCATAATACACGCCACATATAAATACGTATTATGAAGACTGACACATTTCTTTCCACCCGTCCACATGGGTTCTGTTGCACCCGCGGCCGGCCGCGTCGTGCAATAAAATTGGCGGCAGAGCCGCCTCTGTATTTCCAGCGAAACCTGCTGCTTATAGAGCGGAAACTACTGTACCGATTCAAAAGAACTGAAAGATTACTTTTTCGAAACACCGTAATTGCCTCGTCTTGCGATGCATACGTTTGAAATTTGGTTTAAGGTGCCTACAACCTTCCTCTGTAATGGCGCAAGAGCGTGCCGCTCTGCGACCTCACGCTAAGGCTGGACGACAAAAAAAATGGCTCTGAGCACTATGGGACTTAACATCTGAGGTCATCAGTCCCCTAGAACTTAGAACTATTTAATCCTAACCAACCTAAGGACATTACACATATCCATGCCAGAGGCAGGATTCGAACCTGTGGTCGTAGCGGTCGCGCGGTTCCAGACTGTAGCGCCTAGAACCGCTCGGCCACAACGGACGGCGGCTGGACGACATTTCAAACAGAAAGGTGTCGACAGATGCGAAAAAAAGGTCAGAGCTCAGATGTTCATGTGAGACGGCTTAATGATGTGACATTGGCATCAAATTTCACAAAAATTCTGACCAACGCCACCGCGGACGTGTCGCACGATGAGAAGGTCGTCACTGCTCCTCTAAACCACATTTTAACCCTTTTTATTTGACGTCTCTGCGACTGAGGCGAGAACCGCGACACCCAGCCATGAAAGCATGCGGTTTTCTTACGGGTGGCCGAGGGAAATATTTAAGACAAACCGCCGCTCCCAATCGACACGAAAAGCCCGCAGGGGGTGGCATAAAGGGCGTCAGTGAAATCATCCCTTTCCCTGGGGCGCTGATTCCCGCACATTTCGAGATCGAAAATAGCAGTTCGCAGTGCGATGACCGGCAGGAAGATGTTCTTGACAACCTTTGACACTGCTGACACCCTCGGACGTTCCAGACCCTTCACTAAGGATACTGTGGGGCTGCAGCCCGTTTGAACGTGAGCACATCTGTTTTGAGTGCAGCACGACCGGAATTTTTGCTCTCGTGTACTGGTTGGAACCACTAAGGCACATTCAAAACCGTTCGAAGAAATTGGAACGTAATCGGAAGTAGTGAAGGGTACTTATGCTTTTCCAATCCTCCTGTTTCCGCCGTTCTGTCCCCCCCTCCCCCTACCCTATTGTTCGACAGTAATCTCGATGCCACCCACGAAACTTTACTGAGCACAGCTGAATCAGTATCAGAGAGGCCTCGTGTAATGACGGACAGGGCCGCCGAGCATTGCAGAGGTAGCAGTTGTCAATATCGCTAGTGGAAGAATGGATCACCCTACCATAAGAACCTCGTGGCCAGCATGAGAGCACGTTGCACGGCACGCACTGCTGTCCTTGGTGATCGCACACCCTATTAAGAACCACGTCGCACCTTTTGTAATTTCCAGGAGACCATGATAAATCGCAGTAGTTATAGCGAAATTATCGTCTTTGAGGAAAAGTGTCATTTCTGTACTAACTGCGCCATTTCTTTACTATGCTACAGCACTTTATCCTATGCACTGTATCGTCTAAGTTTCATCGAGAAATGTTAGTTGCTAGTGAAACATCGTGCGAAGTTTACTTTCGTCCTTAAGTTTTGCACACCGATGTCACATAAATAATACATGATTAAATTTGCACGTAATCCGTGGTTTTGCAGGATGCGAGATATAACGCACAGAGTTGCCACCTCTGGCACCAACAACAGCTCTAACCTGTCTGATGGTCCAGTGCCAATGCCATTCTTTGCTGCTTCATCTTTGTGCCAGAGATCATCAAGTGTAGTGGCTGGCGAGAAGAGGTCTGCCAGTATTCCGCAACCCACGATCAGATGCTTTCAGTGGGTGAGAGATCTGGAGAACGTCTTGTCCAGAACAACAGTCCAATATCCACTGTATCAAAAACAGGTCAGGACACCACTGTGAACATGCATTCCTGTGGTATCTTGAGGAAGGGTAGCGTCACGGAGATCTAAAAATCAGGACTCAGCCACGAACCTTAACACATCAGAAATGCAACAGTTGCTATCCAAATTACAGATTATGTGAACCTGACGCGACCGCAGTGTACACTCAATGGATTCCATACAGTCATACCCGGTGCAGAGCCCACATGAGGTGAAAAATACAATCTGTCGACGTTCGTTCTCCTCGAAGGCTCCTCATACGAGTACGAGCATCATGATGCAGTACACTGAACAGGGACTCGTCTGGAAAAACGTCGTGGTGCTACTGCTGTGTCCAGTATTAGTGTTTGGCGTACCGCTGTCGGTGCGCCATTCTGCTGCCTTGTCAACGGAAGTCGCAAGAACGGCCGCCGTGCTGATGATAGCCCGTGGTCGTCCAGACGTTGCCGCACTGCCTTTTTGAATACTTGTCTCACGGTAAACGAGCCCACCTCCTGTACTGAGGTACGTGACGTGACGTGAGCGAACAGTATGTCTGTCCTCTAAGGCGCTTTTAGCACTACGCCACTGTGACGCTGCGAGGCTTTGAGCGTCGCACCCTCGTCCCATCGCATGACAGTAGTGGGGACCTGATCAAAGTTACCAGCAATATTACGTAACGAGAAGCCGCAATTTGGATAGTCCACGATGCGGTCGTTGTCTACTTCCCAGACGTGCTGCTAAACGTTTCTCCTTCTAACACTACACGTAACACGATCTTCTCACAGACAGACAACATTTAAATGCAATTTTGTAGATGAGACACACGTTTCCTTACCTTTTCATATTTACGTCATGTTTGCGGGGCGCTCAATAAGTAATACAACTCTTTCTTTCCCCCACCAGTTCCGGTTAAAAAAAAATGGAATTTGTAATGGGACAGAGAGCTGTCTTTGAGTTCTTTTGGCGGGAAACCAGAGCACCGCAGATATTCATAGGCGCTTGCAGAATGTCTACGGAGAGCTGTCAGTCAACAAAAGCATAGCACCTCGCTACACAACTGAACGTCTCTGTTAATAGTGCTGACACACCCGTCTACCAATTGGGGTATTGGAAAGTTGTGTGCCCGCTGAGTTCCTTGCTTTGTAACAGGAGAACGTAAGAAGAACGAATGATCATCTGTGAGGAATTGCTTGCACATTACGCGGCTGATCGTGACAATTTTTTGTCGAACATCGCCACTGGCGATGAAATATGGTGTCAACACTCCGAACCGGAAACAAAACGGCAAGACCGCTACGGTCGCAGGTTCGAATCCTGCCTCGGGCATGGATGTGTGTGATGTCCTTAGGTTAGTTAGCTTTAAGTAGTTCTAAGTTCTAGGGGACTGATGACCTCAGAAGTTAAGTCCCATTGTGCTCAGAGCCATTTGAACCATCTGAATACGGATGCCTCTACCAGTTTCTTTGTCGCTTCGGTGTATATTGGCGTGCTGGTTGCAAATGATCACTTGTAGAGTTAGCAGGACAGGCCGTATTTGGTAGCATCATTTTCTTCAAGCGCATAACAGAAAATACTGCCTCCCGGCGCTCACCGTAGCCCTTGTCCGTACTTGCAATTTTGTCGATGCCACACTTGTGGCTACAAATTATTAGCGGACTCTAACATAACATTTAACCGCTTGGTCACATCTGGCTGATAATGCTCTGTCAGCCGTCTGTCAGTTCCCTTTCGCCATGCGGGGTAGCTGCGCGGTCTAGGGCGTCTTGCACGGTCCGTGCGGCTCCCCCTCGTCCGAGGTTCGAGTCCTCCCTCAGGCATGGGTGTGTGTGTCGTCCTTAGCGTAAGTTATTTTAAGTTAGAGTAAGCAGTGTGTAAGCTGAGGGAACGATTACCTCAGCAGTTTGGTTCCATAAGACCTTACCACAAATTTCGAAAAAAATTTCCTTTTATCCCAGGTCGTGCAGTAATTGAAGTACAAAGTCTATTCGATTATGGTTTTTTTGCTAGTCATGTCCTCTAGGTCAGCCTGCCGCCCTACTCCCAAACACGCTGTTACCTGCTAAGCACAGATGACGCAAGCGAATTGCAGCACTCCTTGTTAGCCTTACTGTGGCAACAGCAAAGTCAACGTTCGCGTTCTAATGCTACCCTGTGCTGCCTGTTATTGAAATTTTGTTGAATAACTGGCGTAATAAAAGAACAGTCACAGTCCTGTCGGTGGACACCAGACATACAACTGATTAAGATAAATTGCATGGCAAGGTACAAGAACTATTTCGTTTAACACTATTTTGAAAAGTCCCTCTTTGAAAATAAAATTCATGTTTTGATTCTGGCTGTAGTAGTTGTATTTGCTGCTCGCTACCTGAAAATAAACGGGGTATGACCTCGCCGACAGGGTGTCTGTCTTTTGATTGTGCTTAGCAGCAACAAGTTATTCATCCTGTTGCCCTCAGTATTGTGGCTAATTCCTTCACCCAGCACAATCACCAGTAATACAGATCAGTTGTGCTATCAAAATTATGTATTCAGGTATACACTGAACACCAGTTGAAATCAATAGAGAATGTATTCTTCATTTTTAAATACCTACAGAAGAGATGTTTCCACATTACTTGATATATCGACAATATAGTCCTCACGGGTGCAACAGAAACTAGTTATATTTCGATTCCTCTCCTTAACCGGTCACTACCAACTGTCTACAGAAAAGAGTAACATAAACCAAAGATTCAAAAGTTTTACATCGATAACTCATAGAAAATTTGTTCGCAGGTGACATATATGTTGGATAGCTTACATCGAATAAGGGTGGCCTTTTTGTTGGATTTGGTAATCTGTTTGGTTTGGAAAGAATAGATTATAATGGGTTTTTAAAGTTTTATGTGTTGTTAAGATCAAAATTCTCTTTTGATGACTGATAAGCAGAAGTAGAATTAGCTACATATGTTAATCAATGTTTTCAATAGAAACTCTAAAATACAAAGACATAGGTTTTCAGAATAAAAGACGATAAATAACATGACATAAGAAATGTCGATCTACAAACATCGGAATAAACCAATAAACTCACACTGAGAAAATATGCTTTACCAGCGTTACAAAATATTATAAAGTCAAAAAGGTGTATCGTATTTTACAATTACTTACAGTCTTACCACGTCCACTCTGTTCCAGAATCAGATGTGTGTAGGCTCGTTATAGAGTCAAGTGCCCTACGTTTTGCTATGTTATAGTTGTATTCTGCTGCTTGACTAATTTATAAAAGCTATTGTAGAAAGTGGTGGATTTCCATCTTTGGCATCTGTATGGTCTGTTGTTAAGAAGCTCTTAGTGGAGATCGTTCACTGGCTCAGGTGATCTTCAATGTGACCAGGAAATTTGACAAAACAGTTGCAAATGATTGAAGAAAAAATGTTGATGTTAAATACTACAAGACATCAAATAATGGAAATACAAACTCTCCGAAAAATCTGCAAGGCTTTATAGCAGTCCGCTGGTTTTTGGAGATATCTGTGCCTCGCTTGTGAGTATCAAACAGGAAGACGGCTTGAGATTAACACTGGAGTGGACTCACGTTTCGCGTTCTTGCCAGTAAAAAAAGATACAGATAATCCCCCGTTCAGTTCGGAACTGTTTCTCACTATATTAAAACTTATGCGTGGACGATGGTATACCAGTTGCATTACAGTAGAAGAAAAGAAGTATGATGATATTCCTTAACGAAAGAGATACTCACTTCTACTTTTTATAATGAGGCATTAACAATAAAAATTAAACGCTACGTCAGAGTTCGTTTTCGCGTTCAAACAGACGACTTAATAAACGCCCCATTTATAGATAGAAATGAAATCACACGGCAGACATTTCGTAACACATTTGACGTGTATTCCTTTTACTACTTTGTACCATGATGTACCAACTTCATGCTGTAAATTTACTGAAGCCTTTGTTGTTTTCTTATCATTTTACCAGCGGAATCATTGTGTAACTGTGTTAGCATCCATTTTACATTTAGAAAAAATACATGTAATCTGCTCAGTATGCTATTTAAACAACAGCGTAAGTGCTGCACTGGTCCCATTAATACAAAATTTGGGACCACAAGAGGAGCGTCAACGCCTGCTACAAACGTCTCTTCAACTTAAATGTGTCAGTTCCGATCTGAAATGGAATATTTAATGTTATCCCGCAAATGTCTCTGGTAATCCACGTGCACAAATAGATGCAATGGGTTCCTGACATTTCTTTTTTTATTTCATACCAGTTAGCTATCTTATAACTACCGCCAATCTCACAAATGTCTGATCCAATAACGGAACGTAAGGAAATCATTCGATGTTACGTGTGCGAAAAAAACTGTAGAACGTTAAGTGGTACTCTTCGTTCCATGGTCCCTTGACATATCGAAAAATGGCGGTCCTTATCCTTACGGTGCAGAGAATATTCATGACCATTGAACCAACTTGTCATTCTTTGAAGATGTCTGGCACTTTATTGGTCACACACAGGTGGCCAAAACAACAAAGCATGTATTATCACACAAGTTACAGTTCCTCTTCACAGTGTCTCATACAAATCCGTTTGACTCAATGTAGTGGAATGTGAAAAACATGTAAAATCATAATATTTTTTATGAATTCTCGTATGTGGATGAAACTTAATTTACTTGTTATGGTTCCATCGTACCTTTACGCATTTTGAAAATAGTATTGCATTACGAAACTGTGCTAGGAGCTGAGTAGTAGAGCTGTGGGGCACCTGGCACACTTTCCACTAAATGCGGTCTTGAATCAGGTGACCCCACTAGTGTACCAATCCAAGATCGTGGCCAATTAACATACAAATGCGCTGTTCAACAGTGTGATACTAGTGAGGTTACAAGCCTTGCCCCTCTTACCAGTGACGTCATCACCCCCTGTCAATATGTGCAGTTGTTACGTTGGCTCCGCAAGTAGCATGGATGTAGCCAGTCTCCGGCTTCCAGTCGTTGTCATTGCAGTCACTGTGGATCTGTTCCTTACGGAGTTACGAAGCTGTAACGGTACTGTTCTTTTGCTCCCGTGTTTTGAATGTGCGTGATAGAAATCGTTTCAAAGCGGTTGTTTTGATGGACAAAATGTTGGAAGCACGAAGCAGAGTAGATAAAGAAGAACTGCTGAAAAACATAGCTTCGTGTAGGGAACTGTGTTAAACAAGAAGATGAACCGAGAAGAAAGTGAAGCCTTCTGCTTCAAGATGATGACTGAAGACGGTTTGCAGAATCGCTGTACAATAAAGAAAGCAAGAAGTGAAGCACTAGAGTTATTCTTTTGGTTCAGTGAGCAAAGAGAGCATGGTGTTCCGATATCCGGTCCAGTCATCCAGGAAAAGGCACCAAACTGAAACACCAAGTTACCCGACGGCGATCCTAAGTTCACAGCCAGCCAAAGATGACTGGAAGGATGGAAAGCTCGTCATGTGATACGCCAGCTTTCAGTGAAGGGTGAAAGTATTTCGGAGGATAAAGTGGCTTCAGGTAAGTTCAAAAAATAATTTCAAGAAGTAATTGCCTCGCAAGACTTAATCCCACAAGTGATCGTAATAAAAATGAATCTGAATTTTCTTATCGCATGCTAACAAGCAAAACACTAACTTACAAATTAGCTGTATCGGCAAGGAGTTTTAAGAGGTGTGAAGATCGAGTTACAATTATGGCTTGTAGTAGTCCTCCCGGAAGGCACAAACTCCTCCTCCTGTAGATATGAAATTCAGAATGTTCAAGTGCCTTGAAACATGTTAAATGGTCCTCATTGCCAGTTGTCTACGAATCACTAAAAGTGCACGGTTGAATAGTGGCACTTTTAAAAGCTGGTTTCATGATGATTTTGTACCAAGATGGAGAACGTATTTGGCGAAGGTCATATTTTTTTAATTGGTAATGCACCGTTACTTCTGGGAGTGTAACAGCTGATCAGTGATGAAATGAGAGCGAATTTCTTCCCTCCTAACGTAACGACTCTTCTACAACCGATTGACCAACGTGTACTGAAGAACATGAAGTGCTCATACAGAAGACAGCTACTGGATAAATTAACTGAAGAAGAGAGAGAAGTTGGCGTGATTTCTGTACTGAAATTAGTAAATAATAAAGGTGTGATTTTTATGTTTGTATCTTCTTGGGATCAAGTTACTGAACTGTCGATTCTGAAGTAATAAAAGAACGTGTGGCATGCTAGCTGCGATTCCATCGCTGACGTTCGTACAGTTGTCAACACTCCTGAATACCTTGAAATATTGTCAAACATTCCTGGTTGTTTGCATGTTGACAATGGTGACGCAGATGCCTGGTTGCAGAATGACACTGATGATAGTTACGGAAAGATGACCAACGATGAAATTTGTATTGCCGTCTTTGCACTCCAGAGCACGACAGTGACGTTCAGTGGACAACGAAAGTGGTGTCTGCAGTGAAGAAATAATGCCTCATGTGGAGGCAACGGCTCAGCTGCAAAAACTAATGGTTTATGTCGAACGTCTGCCAGAAAATAACTGCAGCCAAGCTGATGGTAGTGAGCCGTCTACAAGAGTGTGCCGCTTTCCAACATCTCAGAAGTTTGAAGTAGAAGAGACACACTATTTCAGTAAATAAACTTCAATAGACTACAGTAAATACAGTGTTTAAGTGCCAGAAAAATGTTTCTTGTTAGAGCCAAAAGATTTGTATATTATAGCACATATCAGACATCTTGCTTTAAGTAGAATATTTCGAGATTATCTTGATTTTTCGGTAACTTGGGTAACATCTTATACCACCTAGCCTCGATAAATGAGAGTCTTGTGCACTGGCCACACAGGCAGTCAGTATGAATCTGCAATATTCGTTATGAAAGACTAATTATTATTTTGAAAATATACGTTAGCTTCATCTGAATTGCATAAAAGTGGTGCCAAGTCAAGAAAAAGTATTGTCGGTACTACAATACTTCCTAAAATAAGTAGTTTCACACAGGCACAGAAAACCACACTCACACACACACACACACACACACACACACACACACACACATGTACATGCACATCTGAATTTTGCACAATGTCCAGAAGTATTCTCTCTAACAATCTAGTAACCCAACAGTAACAGTAACGTTCGAAATACACAAGCGTCTGAAATTCTGTCTCGTTGGTGCTATACCTATCATCTCTCTCTCTCTCTCTCTCACACACACACACACTCACACGCACAGACACACACACACACACACACACACACAAACACACACACAGCTTCGAAAGTTACGTAATGATTGTAACTTACTGTATTCCCACATCCCTATTATTTACCAAAAATACGTAATCACCTAAACTTTTGCCTCATCGGTGTAATGCATCATCAGTAACTGCTCAAAAATCACAGTCTTGTCTAACTTACAGTATTTCCCACGTCAAAAATATACAAGCACATAACATTCTGCCTCTTAAGTAAATTTACGTATATCTTTTCGTACTCCACTAAAAATAATATCAATCAGTAAATTTCATCTCTCTCTCTCTCTTCTTCTTCTTCTTCTCTTTCACTCACTCTCTCTCTATATGTGATGGTTACTTGAATCAGGCATCATGCAATTAATATATTAGGGAGGGGAATGTGAGGGGAAAAACCAAAATACTCTAAATATAAATATACCCACACACATGCTAGAGATCTCAGGCGTTCATCATCATCACGATATCTGTCCATAGAATGCAGTGTATGAGCAAATCACAGATTGCTGTGACCGAATGGTGATTGCTCATAATTCTTAAAGAATCCAATGAATTGCATTAATGAAGCAGTCGTGATTGGCAATGTGGTAGCCTGTTCAACCGCTTTTCTTACAATTTCTTCGACGGAGTTATGAGCATTATCTTACCTGTTGTAAGATGGGTAACTGTCAAAGAAAGATCAAAAACGTAACGCAGTTTTCAGTAATGATTTAAATTTCAAGGTAGCCATAACAAACTATGAACTTTTGCAAGTTTCAATAAAAATGAACTACTCCTGATTGCTCAGGATCTGCTTCTTCCCATGACACCAACACTTATGATTTGATATGTAATTTTCACCAATTTTACCTTGCTCCTCCCCTCCCCCTCTTCTCCCTCCTCCTCCTCTTCCCCTCCTCCTCCTCCATCTCCTCTTCCTCTCCATTTCGTCTGTTATAAGATCAACAATGCTGAAAGAAAAATCAAAATCATGAGATAATGCATTTTCTAGTCACTGCTTAATTCAAATGTAATTATAACAAACTGTGAACTCTTGTAAATTTCAATAAACATGAACATATCTTGAATGTTGGAATCTTCTTAATCTCATAATAACATACACTATTAACCTCCTCTTCATCTGTTGTGAGATCAATAACAGCCACAAGAAGAGAACAAATCATGATATATTACAATCAGAATCTGAAGCTGAATGCAATCTGGTGTATAGCCTTGTATTAGAGTGAAACGTGGATGATTAGCAGTTCATATAAATATAGTATAGGAGCTTTTGAAATATTGTGCTACTACGTTAAATATTAGATGGGTAGATCATGTAACTAATGAGGAGGTAACTGAAGAGAAGCGCAGCATGAGAGAAAAGAAATTTGTGGATCAACTTGACTGAAATCAAAGAATCATCGATTTAGTGTTTTAGAAGGAGACCAAGAGAGGAAAAGAGTAAGCAGGTTCAAATAGATGTATTCCGCAGTAGTTAATTAGAGATGAAGAGATATTTACGATTTACGATCATTGTTCATCCTCCTCTCCTTGCCCAGCCTGCAGCATCAAACGTGATACATGCTTGTGGATATGCATTAACAGTTAGAAGATGAGCGCTAATAAATACCTGACTATCCCACAGTATTCCCCTCCATCTGTCTGGAGAGCACGTGTGTACGCTAAAGAGAAAATGAGCTGATGACACAGACATCACACCCTCATGTGGCTGTAACACGATCTGGACCTGCTTACTAAATTAAAAAAAAAAGTTTGGATGTTATATTAACATCCGCAGATTTGAGCGCAGCTGAGACGCTAGAGAGAAAGCTTTTCCATGGATGGCTTTGGGGCTATTGCAGTGTTAGATAAAATACTTCTCCGTATGAAGAACTTGATAACTCAGCAGAAGCAAACAGCTTAGGACTGTTTTCATGGTCACACCTACAAGCGGCACATGATAAGACACGACTCTCGCTACAGACCACTGTGTCTATATCGGCATGGGTAGTATTTTTACACCGTGAACACGAACCTATGATGCAAATCATGGGTCATCATAGAATGAAATTTTTCAACACAAAGCAAGAAAGCTTCTCCCCCTCTCACACCCTTCTCTCTCTCTCTCTCTCTCTCTCTCTATATATATATATATATATATATATATATATATATATATATATATATTCTTGCTTTGTCTTGAAAAATTTCGTTCTGTGATGACCCATCATTTCCATCATAGGTTCGTGTTCACGATGTAAAAAAACTACCCATGCCGAAATTCTAAGCACTTGCAAGCAATAGTTCAGAACTTATTAGCAATTCATAAATGTTTAGAATGCTAATAAACTGCCACTTTGAATTACATCTAGTCGAATACATTTCGAGGATCAAATTTAAAGTCCTGTCATCATTAACCCGATCGCAGAATAAGTGCTTAAAATTACGCTCATCTTGTTTGAAAGTGATAGAGGTAAAAGCTGTGTAAATTATCATGACACCTCATGCAGCTGCTGTGGAAACAACTCAAATGAAGACCTCTACCTCTGCGTTGAGTGAACCCGTACGCCAAATGCCTATCAATCAAGCCTTCGTTAGTAAACATATGCGTGTGGCCGTGTATCACTGTTATGTAAAGTACGAGTAAAGTCGGGGAGGTGGTGTAAAAGTACGCCTCGTGAAACGTACGCATCACGTTTTCCGGTCCCTAAATTAGAAGTTCACCATTATCCCGCGAGGCAGCGCATACGTCACCATCTTCTCAGTTCTGTTCTGGAACCCCGTGGCAGCCGGACACTTAAGACTGAAGAAAATGTGGTATGTCACCTTCATACATTTTCAGCGTAAATTTTACATGGTTTTGACTGAGTGGTACGTGGGTCTAAATCTATAGAAAAATTAGATAAATTTGATACTGGCTCTGGCGGCCATAAGCTTCCAGTACACTCCTTGATCTTTAGGACTTCACTGTGTGCGTTATCTGTAGTCTGCCGAAGAAGAAAATAGCAAAATAGGGTACAAGTACATAGGTCGACTGGTGTAGAAGTTCGCAGAGCTTACTTTTACCCCATCAAGAAACTAGTTATTAAGAAATATTCTGTTAACTTGACTATATGTGAGAACTTCATAAAAAGGTGTATTGTTGTCATGGTTTGATGAAGCATAGTTATACTTAGAGTCTTTGTTCTCATTTATCAGTCTTTAAGTTTAGTTCTCCATTTTCATTTTTACTTTCATGACCCTGTTTGCTCACTCACTGAGAAGCATTTTGTGAAAATTGTTAAGATACATCGCCAAGCATGTCAAATGAAACTTGAGTTTTGACAGTCACATGATTATTCCATAAATTAAAGAACACTGACATTAATAAATTCTGCTTAGAGCAGCATCTAGAAGCATGTGCAACAGAGGTAGAGTTCCATAACAGATCCTATATAATAGGAGACTGGTAGAACCAGAATGGAACAGGAGCAAATACCACTGAGGCTAGATGACACATTAGTAACTGATGGGCATAGTGTGGCAAATCTATTTAACAAGTACTTTATATCCATTACTGATAGAATGGGATTGTCAGGATCAGTAAATAATGCCCTTGAATATCTGAAACTAGCCTTTACAAATAGCTTCAGGTACATGAATGTGTCACTCACTTCACCAAAAGAAATAACTTCCACAGTAAAATCTTTAAAAACAAAGTATTCTAGTGGTTATGATGAAATATCAGCAAACTTAATTAAGGCATGTTCTTATGAGTTTAGTACAATTCTAAGTTACTTGTGTAACCGGTCAATTATAACTGGGACATTTCCTGACTGGCTAAAATATGCAGATGTTAAGCCTCCATTCAAGAAAACGGGTAAAGAAATACCATCAAACTACAGACCGATTTCACTTTTGCCAGCATTCTCAAAAATTTTAGAAAAAGTAATGTACAGGCAGCTTCTCAACTATCTGACCACAAATAACATATTATCAAGATTTCTGAAGGGTTCTGATATCGAGAAGGCTATTTACACCTACAGTGAAAATGTACTTAATTCATTAAATAACAAGTTACAAGAAGCAGGTATTTTCTGTGATTTGTCAAAGGCATTCGATTGTGTGAACCACAACATCCTTTTAAATAAATTAGAATTCTATGGTGTCACGGGCAGTGCTGCAAAATGTTTCAAGTCATACCTCGCTAACAGGAAACAAAGGGTGTCAGTGCAAGGGACTAGTGAATTATGTCATCAGTCATCATCAGAATGGGAAGAAATTACATGTGGTGTCCCACAAGGATCCATCTTAGGGCCATTGCTTTTTCTTGTGTACATTAATGATCTCTCATCAGTTACACTGCCAGAAGCAGAGTTCGTTTTGTTTGCAGATGACACAAGTATTGCAATAAATAGTATGTCGAGTGTAGTTCTAGAAAGCTCTGCTAATGATATTTTCATGGATATTAATAAATGGTTTAAAGCCAACTCACTGACATTAAATTTCGAAAAGACTCATTATATGCAATTCAGAATCTGTAAGAGATTTCCACTCAGCATATGCATAAAGTATGAAGAAGAGCAGATAGAAGAGGTTGACAGCCTTAAATACCTGGTATTACAACTTGATAATTAATTCAGTTGGGAGGAGCACACCACAGAACTGGAGAAATGTCTTAACAAATCTGTATTTGCAATTCGAGTGTTAGCAGACATATGCGACATAAAAATGAAAAAGCTTGCATGCTTTGCCTACTTTCATTCAACAATGTCATATGGTATAATATTTTGGGGTAATTCTTCAAGTCAAACAAAAGTTTTCAGAGTCCAAAAGCGTGTAATACGTATTATTTGTGGAGTAAATTCACGGACGTACTGTAGAAACCTCTTCAAAGAACTGGGTATACTAACTACTGCCTCTCAGTATATTTACTCCTTAATGAAATTTGTCCTAAATAATATATCTCTTTTTCCAGCAAACAGCTCAATTCATACATACAATACCAGGAACAAAAATGATCTGCACAAGGACTTAAAAGCACTTACTTTAGTTCAAAAAGGGGCCCACTACTCAGGAACACTCATCTTCAATCATTTGCCAGCAAAGATGAAAAATTTAGTTACAAATAAAGATCAGTTTAAAAGGAGCCTGAAAGACTTACTAGTGGCCAACTCCTTCTACTCCATTGATGATTTTTTTAATAGAAACAAATGATGTATTGTATATATTCATGCTATTAGTATTGTTATTTCAGCTTTAAAAAACTGACATGTTCCACATCCACGAGGATCTCCTCAGCACGGATCCATAAACGAAAAACTAATCTAATCTAATCTAATCCTAATAACAATAGGTTGCAGAGCAGACGAGCGTTCAGTGCACACAAGTATGTCTATAAATTTAATTACCATCAAAGTTCATGTCCATTGTAAGGCACAGTGAGTGTCAGAATGTTTTTGTGAAAATATCCGTATCAGTTCTGAGACTTCATACCAGTAAAAGATTGCATTAAAGTGCTGTCTTCTGAATTTCAAGTAGTGTGATCAGAAAGTCAGATGCCTTAATTTTTATGTTGATTTGCTTTGTAATTATAGTAACATATCTGATGCAGTGATTGTTTGCCAGACTAAAGATAAAGACTAACAATATTCAGGGCCAATATTTCAATCTAAGTCATTCTGTTTTGCAGTCAGATGGCATATGTAAATTTCATTGAAAATGAAATGTTTCTCGCAGTCGTATTGTTTGATCGACCGGTTACTGTGGATTTCACATCGTGTAGCGTGATCACTTATTTTCGTTTAAAATTAATTTTTCACATATTCCTTTTGCCCTGGAATGAGATTTACATATTTAGATGTCAAAATAACATTGACACATGAGTTCCTGTGTTCAGCTGCTTTCCTTTTCCGTGACTGATACTAAAGAAGTAGTTTTACCTGCCGGGTAGTCACTACCTTTGTCATATAAAAAATTAGTACCTGCATATGTATATATTAGTCTTTAAGTTGTATTATGCGTAATGAATGGTTGTTTGAACATGACATTGAAATGATATGTCTAATGTACCTTCCATAGGTCCCAAGTGGAATGATCGTCATTTTTTTAATGAACACTATATGAACGAATCATTTTACAAACACTAATGCACTGAATTTAAAATAAAAAGTTTTTTTTATTTATGAGGTAATAAACATGTAATAGAACTACGATAATACTTATTTACAATGAACATATTACTGCAGTGAAATGCTGCGGAAGTTATATTGTACTTATACACACACACACACACACAATTATTTACAATGAACACATTACTGCACTGAAATTGTGCAGAAGCTATATTGTACTTTATATATATACACACTCACACACACACACACACACACACACACACACATCAGTTGGTTCTACTGAGAAATTCCTCAGTGGAGTAGAAGGAGTTGGCCACCAATAAATCCTTTAGGCTTCTCTTTAAGTGAATTTCATTGGTTGTTAAGATTTTTATGGCTGCTGGCAAGTTATTGAAACTGTGTGTTCCTGAGTATAGTTTTCTCATGTATGGATATTTTCGTTTTAGGGAGCAGGAAAGCGAGTTAATGGATGGAAGTTTGAGGTGAATTGCAAAAGTAGATTCTCCAGCCGGAGGAAAACGAAGAAAGTACAGTGAAATACGCATGATTTGTTATACGTAAGGAAGAGAGAAGGTGGTTGAAAATCCTGGGAAAAACACCTACCTAAAAGTCACAGAAACTATAACCAAGCGCTCTCAATAGGGAGATGGTTAGTGCCAGCTTTCGCTTCATTTACTACATGGTGATGATTCTGTTAGAAACTGAAGAAAATGCAAACCATATGGTATCCTAACTGCTACAAAAATTTCACTCATAAGAAAAGGGTACAACTGTGTGTCAATAGTTTTCTAACGAAAGAAGGTGAAGAAGTGACTCAAGCAGAGGATCCGTTGTCTCTTAAGTCTTTTACATGACGTCAAACATCACAATATGATAACTAAAAATAGTTTTTTCTGTGATTCCGAAGTAACTGGAAAACACTAGTTGCACTATGTTTTTATAATGAAGGTGGGGCTAATCTGAAAAAGGCGCTGAGTAGTGGGAATCAAACGTGAATTGTGAGACTGAATAAGTCCTATAGGCGCGCACGCCATTGATGTATTGTATCACGATGCACGTTTGACCAAAAATGTAACACAGTTCTACGTAAATACAAGTTCGGAAGAAAAACGTAAGTCAACGGCAATTATTACTTGAAATATTGAATGTATGAGTATGATAGAGCAGTTTCTTGAGAAAGGATACGTCACATGCTTAGCGATCTCCTCAAGACGTATTTAAATTTATGTCCTTCCAGTGGACTGGAACCATCTTTAAAGATTATGACAAGGAAAGAACTGAAAACGTTTCTCGAACAACGAATTCCAGAAATAATATTTTCTGCTCCAAAACGAAGAAATGAATCTGAAAGCGTTTGTCTCAAGCGTACCAAGGATGCAGCTGCTGCGAATCGTGAAGACGACATTACTGACGAAGATTTTAAAGTATCTTTTGCACCTGCCAAAGTGATCGAAAATCTGCAATGAATGCCCATAGCTGGAATTTTAATGAAAGTTTGAAAGTAGAATCAGATCAAATAGCGGAACAGCTTTTGGTTTTTTTCAAATGGCGTCTTATTGGAAAAGGTTCAGTAACTAGAAAGAAAAACGGAATTAATGAAATTGATTTCCATGCTAATTGTTTTCATCGAACACTAATCTACGAATGTTTATCAAACAGACAACTCACAAGATTATAAGATAAAAGTAAACACACTCGGGAACCTCCACTCCAAGCTTCTGGTCTGTCTGTGTATCAGTTGACTCGAAACTCAAATCTTGTAAAATAGCACTGGAATTTCAGTGCATTATGCACGTGTTTGGGACATAGTGAAGAAGATAGACAAGACTGTAATTTTTAAGATGAATGTAAGTTTATCTGCCGCCAGATGTGACTGAAGGAAAATTTATTCATTGCGCCATGGATCATATAGACTTCCAAGAAAATACACCAAATGAGAAAAACACTTAATGGTACAGTCATAACTGGAGTCCAGAAAAGTGAAGAAGATGACGAACAGGACACCTCGTACTGTGTCCCGATGCTGAAAAAATTTTTGTTCCAGAAAACATATATCCAGTGATGCCCTATTCCGTTTCCAAAATCAGTAAATCAAAAAGCCTTAGAATGAATGCTCACTCGCCTTCTTCAGAAAAACACCAATGTCTCAGAGAAGCAGCAATCCAAGACACATGCTTGTCTGATCATACCGCATTTTTCGTTAGTAAACTTAGTAGTGCTGGGCTATTGAGCAATTGATCAGGCACAAAGCGACGTAAAAACGAACGGGGTCCAATAAATGCCTTTAGCTACTACTGTGCTCTGAGAACTGGAAAATTCTGTATTGTGCTTATTTCACGAAGGTAAGATGTTATTCCTGAATAAGATATAATGCATCCTAGAAATTTAATTTCCTCCTGTCCGAATTTCGATTTCTATAGGTTGGCTGCCACTCCAGCCAGTGAAAATTTACTTGAGGTGCAAGCAAGTAAAAATGCTCCTCCTACATAGAGTTTCGCTCTATGTAGCAGCTCTAATCCCTGAGATGTATCTAGTGCAGCAATGAACACACTGAAACTACGTTGACCCCAAAGGGCAATAAACGAAATGGCAACTTCTCCCAGCATTGACGAAAGACAAATACTTTCTAGGTTCATTGGACAATAGGACCTGCCAGTAGATAATCTCAGACGGATGCTAAGAAGAAAATGTACTCCATGAAATTTGTGCAATAGATCTTCTAAATTTTCAGACTGTATACAAACTGGCACAATTACTTTGTTAGTGGCACGTGTATCCAAGTGTAAACGAATTTCACTATTAGGCTTATCTACTGCTAGTAATGGACAACAGTATGGGGAATGATATGGTTCAATGATATACCAATGAAGATTCATTTTATTTCTTGAGCAACAGCCTCCCATTTCGCCCACTGTGTGGAGTAAGATATGTGGCAAAATGTGTCATGTGGCATCACGTCCATGTGGTACACTTATGTATTTATTACATACCGTAGAAGTATGTTTCTTAATTTTAGTTGTTGTTATGAACTGAGATAGGATGATTCCATTACATTACCATGGATGTAAGCCTTGTTACTTTCACTATAAGAATTATTTTCAGGTGCACTCTTCGTTTTCGAGAATTTTGTCCTAATATTCTGGTAGTATTTACCACGATCGACTGGAATGACTATGACATCTTTGCTCTCAGTGGTCAAATAACATTTGCCCACAGTATAGTCTAATTTTTCACAGAAAAACTCTATGACATGGAAACATTCGACTACGAGACCCCTCAAAATTACGATAAGGCTTAACACAATTCCACTTATTATTAAAACAACCACTTTTATCTGCCACTTGACATGTTGCGACTTTGAACCTAGAGCTACAATTATATGACAGTTCTGTGCTAGGTAATCAGCACTTTGTGTATCTACTTAATCTTATTGAATAAATTCTGTGACACAACATTAACAAAAACACCTGTGTCTGGGTTAACTGAAGTATGAATTTGCCCAACCATGACATTAATTGAAAGTTGAATTAATACTTGTGGGTTATTAGAATACCTGATGATCCATACTCTATTCATTTCTTGTATCGGTTCAATCTCGATATCTTGACAGTTCAATATGAATGCCTTGACTGCCCCCACCACATCAAAAGACAAGCGTTGGAGGAATTAATTACGTCGGTGTTAGTTTATCTGTTTGGGAATCCTGTATGGGATCGTTAATACAGTGGTTTCCCGTTGCCTTTTGCATCCTCCTGCCGTTGACCATGTTAATGGTTCCTCCGCCTTTCGGAACAATTTCTCACCCTTGGGACAAGGGGGGGGGGGGGGGGGGCGGGCCTTCTTTACCCACTCATCCGCCCCTTACTGGCCGTTGGCATTTGGTAAGGTTGGTCTCCTTATGTCGGGAGCCATTCGGTTAACAGCCATGTGTTAGAAAAGGAAATGAAAATGAAAGACACCCTCTGGCCTCACAACCTAATACCGTCGGGGTCAAAGCAGTTACAGTTAGCCAAGAGAGGACGACAGGAAATAAGAAAGCAGAAGTCTGTCAAAAGTAAGAGGAAGCAATGCCAGATTTATCTAAGGGCCCGTGTGGTTGCCACCCACATACTCCCAAGAAGGGAGCCCCCTGAGTGGGGTGCTAGTTTGACGAAGCTTTATTATTGGTAGCTGACGGTGGCTTATTGGTCACTTTTAAACGTACGTGGGTACAATGTTTATGAATCATCTTTACTTGAAACTTCCTGGCAGCTTAGAACTGTGTGCCCGACCGAGACTCGAACTCGGGTCCCAAGTTCGAGTCTCGGTCGGGCACACAGTTTTAATCTGCCAGGAAGTTTCATATCAGCGCACACTCCGCTGCAGAGTGAAAATCTCATTCTGGGATCATCTTTATTTATTTAGTGCTATCCGAATTTGCCTCTGTTTAACTGCGCAAATAATCCTAATACCGTTTGCACCAAATTTGAATGATAATTTCTGTTAATAAAAACTTTTATTCTCAATAAGTGGTTTACCACCTACGGAAACGATAGTAAATTTAATTATGGTATGTAATCAAATAACAAATTTACCAACTAAACACAGGACGATCAATGTTACTAACCTAAGACATTACAACACCAATCATATTAACTCCCTAAACTAACTACCTTACCATTGGCACAATGGAAACTCTATTCACTATCGCGCCCCTTTCCCTAACTTATGTTGGTTCATACGGGTCACGCAAGTCGTTGTTCAACCGAAGCTCAACCTGGACGGACATAGAATCAGAGAGCTCAAGCAAAGAGCTAGTGGAACACGTTACTCATTTACAATTACATTGCCCTACTTTGCCAGCTGCTTGCGCTAATATCGGCATAATTCAGTGCGAAGATTACGACCGTCGTCCCAGGCACCGGCGTGATGTCTTTCCCCTGTGAAAGCTCGACTTTACCTAAAGACATGGACGTGACCGTAAGTTGCTCCATTGCGGAGTCCGTCACGAGTCGATACACAGTCTACTTTCACAAATGCCGGGAGTAGTTGGTAGACTCAAGTGCGCGGCAGCAAAGGAACACTTAATGTTGCATTTGAACGGCACAAGTGAGCACAAATTTGTTTTCTCTTCTCAGATTCTGCTTCTGTGGAGACGTATGCACTAACTCTGAACAACTGAAGAGGGATCGCTGGTCGCAGTGCCAGCAATATCTCCAAACCTATGTCTAGGCCTCCACTCGCCGACCAGACACTCCCTGTCTGCCCAACATCATGCCCACACCTCTAGTTGCCACCAAACTTTCCAGTTCCTCTCACATGAATCCCTACGTGTTTTCGGCCAAACATGACTCTGAAATTTCGGGTGGTTCTCCCACCTTTTATGGGCGCGCCGTATTTGTTTCCCATTCTAACCGTTGTATTGCCGCAACGGTGAGAAACAGTCCCTCTCTGTCTCGCATGGACGGTTCTCTCTCTCTCTCTCTCTCTCTCTCTCTCTCTCTCTCTCTCTCTCTCTCCTTCCACCTGCGGCCAAAGCACCCGCCGTGTGAAGCTCCGACCAGCCGCCAGCCACCTCGCATGTTCTACAGCTCAAAACTGCTCTTTCCTGTGTCCGTCCCAACCATCTTCCCAATGATAATGTGCAAAGTTCTGAAAATCTTACTTACCAGTATGAACCTTGGCTTTGCTATTAGTATTATTCTGCCTAACGGCTATACCTGTCCGCGTGGTATTTGTAATTTATTTCCTGAATAAATCTCATGTAAGGTGCTATAAAATCTGCCACTTTGCATAATATACCCCTTAGCAAACAATTTTCGACTTTTATCCGACGAATACTGGTAGTGTAGACAGATGGCAAGCTTGAAATTATTCTATTTTTATTTTATTTATTTATTGATTTTTACTGACTTCCAGTGTGCCAACCTCCCACATTTATCCAGATTTGCGTGGAGACTACCTCTAAAGGATACTACACTCCTGGAAATTGAAATAAGAACACCGTGAATTCATTGTCCCAGGAAGGGGAAACTTTATTGACACATTCCTGGGGTCAGATACATCACATGATCACACTGACAGAACCACAGGCACATAGACACAGGCAACAGAGCATGCACAATGTCGGCACTAGTACAGTGTATATCCACCTTTCGCAGCAATGCAGGCTGCTATTCTCCCATGGAGACGATCGTAGAGATGCTGGATGTAGTCCTGTGGAACGGCTTGCCATGCCATTTCCACCTGGCGCCTCAGTTGGACCAGCGTTCGTGCTGGACGTGCAGACCGCGTGAGACGACGCTTCATCCAGTCCCAAACATGCTCAATGGGGGACAGATCCGGAGATCTTGCTGGCCAGGGTAGTTGACTTACACCTTCTAGAGCACGTTGGGTGGCACGGGATACATGCGGACGTGCATTGTCCTGTTGGAACAGCAAGTTCCCTTGCCGGTCTAGGAATGGTAGAACGATGGGTTCGATGACGGTTTGGGTGTACCGTGCACGATTCAGTGTCACCTCGACGATCACCAGTGGCGTACGGCCAGTGTAGGAGATCGCTCCCCACACCATGATGCCGGGTGTTGGCCCTGTGTGCCTCGGTCGTATGCAGTCCTGATTGTGGCGCTCACCTGCACGGCGCCAAACAGGCATACGACCATCATTGGCACCAAGGCAGAAGCGACTCTCATCGCTGAAGACGACACGTCTCCATTCGTCCCTCCATTCACGCCTGTCGCGACACCACTGGAGGCGGGCTGCACGATGTTGGGGCGTGAGCGGAAGACGGCCTAACGGTGTGCGGGACCGTAGCCCAGCTTCATGGAGACGGTTGCGAATGGTCCTCGCCGATACCCCAGGAGCAACAGTGTCCCTAATTTGCTGGGAAGTGGCGGTGCGGTCCCCTACGGCACTGTGTAGGATCCTACGGTCTTGGCGTGCATCCGTGCGTCGCTGCGGTCCGGTCCCAGGTCGACGGGCACGTGCACCTTCCGCCGACCACTGGCGACAACATCAATGTACTGTGGAGACCTCACACCCCACGTGTTGAGCAATTCGGCGGTACGTCCACCCGGCCTCCCGCATGCCCACTATACGCCCTCGCTCAAAGTCCGTCAACTGCACATACGGTTCACGTCCACGCTGTCGCGGCATGCTACCAGTGTTAAAGACTGCGATGGAGCTCCGTATGCCATGGCAAACTGGCTGACACTGACGGCGGCGGTGCACAAATGCTGCGCAGCTAGCGCCATTCGACGGCCAACACCGCGGTTCCTGGTGTGTCCGCTGTGTCGTGCGTGTGATCATTGCTTGTACAGCCCTCTCGCAGTGTCCGGAGCAAGTATGGTGGGTCTGACACACCGGTGTCAATGTGTTCTTTTTTCCATTTCCAGGAGTGTACATTCAAAAATTTAAACTGTGGTCGTCAATTACTTGTCTACTGGTCACCTCTTGATAGAACTTCTTGTTCTGTGATTGTGGATACATGTCTAACCAGATGACCCAGTGAGCAATAAAGTATCAAAAATATTTAAAACAAATCAGACTAATAGTAAACAGTGTAGCTGTCTGTCTGTACTGCTATGGTAGTCCCCCACCTACTTATTTGAGGCCTCAGACGTACCTCATACATAACAGCTACCACACTCATTCATCCCTCACATACTTCAGTTATCCTCCCCACACATTCACTTATCTTAACCCAGAAACTTAATTATTCATGACTACTTATTTCCTGTGGCCACCCACCCTTAAATTTCTTATTTTGATATGGAATGTGACTCAAAATTTAAATATGCAAAATTATTAATCTTAAATAAAATACAAAGATGAAACATGACAACTGTATAATATTACGATTTCGTTATGTGCTGTTTCTTTCCAAGATTATTTTGATATGAAAACAATGACAAAACGAGAGAAACAACAGTATCATGACTTATCTGTGTTCAATTCTTGTGACCTGTACATTTACTGTTAATTTCAAAGACATGAAACTTTACAACCAAGCTAGCAGTATCACTCGAGTTAACTTAAAAGAATGATTCTACGGTGACCTGCACACTTTTCTGGAGCGGTATTAAGTCGTAGAACAAGCAACATCACAAACTGGTCAACTTTAACAACTTTACATGGCATTTTCTTACGTGATGTGCATTTATAGAATGACTTAAAAGGTGTAATGGGGATTGAAGTGGTATCACCAGCAAACATCATAAAAACAGAGCATACTCGCGCTACAAGCGGTATCCTCAAGAATATCGTCTTTTACTGGCAACATTTAACTCTAACATCGATATCAAAACATAAAAATAAAATTATACTTTTCATGAACTGAATGGAACATAAAACAAAAGTATAAGGAAACATCAAAATACTGACAACATGTTACACAATATTTGAAATTATATGAAAATGATGACATGTAAAACAAACATGTGATGAGACATTAAGAAATTATGTGAAAATGACACCAAGTAAAACAAAATACGTTTGACAAGACATTGCAAATACCAACTTGAGTGAAAACATTAATAAAATCGCACAATACTTAAGGCTTAAATCCATTCTGAAAAAAGTTGAATGGCAACTTGTACCTAAAAAATCTTTGCTACAATTGGTCTTCCCAAATGTAAATGACTCTTGTCCAAAAACATGTGTAAAAACATTGTGGTAACACATCTAGAAATGACTCCACAAAACGTCAAAATTAATAGTGAAATTCTGCAATGGCGAAATGTGCCCAAACTTTATAACAGGGTAATGGCAACTAGTGCCCAAAACAAAACAAACTTGTGAAAACACATAATTCGAACGGTAAACTTAAATACAAAAATTACCCCAAAACATCAAAATTAAAAGTGAAATTCTGCAGTGGCAACATGTGCCCAAACTTTATAACGGGGTAATGGCAACTAGTGCCCAAAACAAAACAAACTTGAGAAAACACATAATTAGAATGGTAAACTTAAAAACGAGAATTATCGCAAAACACCAGAGGTAATAATGAAGTTCTGCACTGACAACTTGTGCCCAAACTTTATGGAAGCTTGACTGATAAATTTGCAGGTCTGACATTTGCTCCTACGAAGTCGACAGAGAATTGTGTCGTTGTGAGAGATGCTCACTAATGAGGTCTTTTAGTTATTCATGGGTGTTCTCTAGTATTTTCTGTACTGGGTGTGTGTGATGACCGTACCAGCGCCTCTATTACCCATGTAAAACACCGTGAGGTGGCACTCTGTGCCAATTGTTCGGTTCCGTCGAAGACCTGGGCCACCCAGATCAGCTGTACGCCACGTGAAAGCTCTCTCTTTCAATGCGGCTACCTGTACTAGGCTGAGGGCAATCGTCGAGGCCACCACTGTTCTTTCCGCTACGGTTTTCCTGTACGAACTACCACAGTCGTCTAAGTTATCAATTGCAATACATTCACGTGTGTGAAGGAGTTGAATTAAGTAAAAATGGAAAATAAATCTAGAAAGTGTCTTGAGCATCTCTAAGTTAAAAACTAAATTGATTAACTTTATAAAAAAGTCTTGAAAATAGATTTTGCGACTAACAAATTTTACATAATCTAAGTATTACATATGATCTTACCGCTTAAGAAAGTATATTTAGTATAGAGTATGAAAAAACAGAAGGTGAGGATCCTCCATTCTGTCGCATTCATACTTAGATGTTAATGTATTAGTGTTATATACCATGGAAGTTATGCTGACAGACTACTAGTTAGTTCTGTTCTAAGAAAAATGAAAACTTCATTTTAACACACTTGCTGTCTAACGTGCAGCTACCCCATTGGTCAGAATACCTATCCCCACTACTTCCTCTGAATACACAAACTGCACTGTTACGTACTTTTCCTGTGAAATGAATTTTTTTAAACGTTAGTTGTCGAATTGGTGATGGGTTGCATACGTACAGATATGTCCCCAAAACTTCTAATTATCCCAACGAAGAGTGCACCTGACTATACAGTTTTGCCATTCACAAGCTATCCTTCCTCTTCCGTCTAATGTCCTGTGCCCTTGCATTCTTCTGTCGCATCCACCCAATGCATCAAGCCCTCCTCCATAAATTCTTACATCACGGTTGTCTTTACCGTGTCTTGCCATTGAGATAAACCGTAACCTCACTCTTTCTTATGCAAAGAGCCCACCTACTTCCGTTGAGCTACCTTATGCCGGGACCTGGCAAAAATGCAAGTCGCTGACTTACCCAAGGCACACCAAACAGTACTACTCAATAGGCCAAACACTTCGTAGTTATGCAAAATCGTATTTTTGAAGGCGTCCCATGCATCCTAACACGTCTTCCTCTTAACCTATTTGACTTACCTGAAACAACTACCGAGCGAGGTGGCGCAGTGGTTAGACACTGGACTCGCATTCGGGAGGACGACGGTTCAATCCCGCGTCCGGCCATCCTGATTTAGGTATTCCGTGATTTCCCTAAATCACTCCAGGCAAATGCCGGGATGGTTCCTCTGAAAGGGCACGGCCGACTTCCTTCCCCATCCTTCCCTAATTCGATGAGACCGATGACCACGCTGTCTGGTCTCCTTCCCCAAAAACAACCAACCAACCAACCTGAAACAACTGTCTGTATGAGCCTCCTCCTATATTACCATGCCATGGGAAAGAGAGGAAATCTATTCATGGCTCAAAAACGCACCTAAGTAGCACAGTATCCGCAAACAAAACCAAAATATGAATTTACGCTTCAAAACAAAATTATTCAGAACTCAGATTACTTTAACAACGATGATCCACTCATGGAAATTGAAATAAGAACACCGTGAATTCATTGTCCCAGGAAGGGGAAATTTTATTGACACATTCCTGGGGTCAGATACATCACATGATCACACTGACAGAACCACAGGCACATAGACACAGGCAACAGAGCATGCACAATGTCGGCACTAGTACAGTGTATATCCACCTTTCGCAGCAATGCAGGCTGCTATTCTCCCATGGAGACGATCGTAGAGATGCTGGATGTAGTCCTGTGGACGGCTTGTCATGCCATTTCCACCTGGCGCCTCAGTTGGACCAGCGTTCGTGCTGGACGTGCAGACCGCGTGAGACGACGCTTCATCCAGTCCCAAACATGCTCAATGGGGGACAGATCCGGAGATCTTGCTGGCCAGGGTAGTTGACTTACACCTTCTAGAGCACGTTGGGTGGCACGGAATACATGCGGACGTGCATTGTCCTGTTGGAACAGCAAGTTCCCTTGCCGGTCTAGGAATGGTAGAACGATGGGTTCGATGACGGTTTGGATGTACCGTGCACTATTCAGTGTCCCCTCGACGATCACCAGTGGTGTACGGCCAGTGTAGGAGATCGCTCCCCACACCATGATGCCGGGTGTTGGCCCTGTGTGCCTCGGTCGTATGCAGTCCTGATTGTGGCGCTCACCTGCACGGCGCCAAACACGCATACGACCATCATTGGCACCAAGGCAGAAGCGACTCTCATCGCTGAAGACGACACGTCTCCATTCGTCCCTCCATTCACGCCTGTCGCGACACCACTGGAGGCGGGCTGCACGATGTTGGGGCGTGAGCGGAAGACGGCCTAACGGTGTGCGGGACCGTAGCCCAGCTTCATGGAGACGGTTGCGAATGGTCCTCGCCGATACCCCAGGAGCAACAGTGTCCCTAATTTGCTGGGAAGTGGCGGTGCGGTCCCCTACGGCACTGCGTAGGAGCCTACGGTCTTGGCGTGCATCCGTGCGTCGCTGCGGTCCGGTCCCAGGTCGACGGGCACGTGCACCTTCCGCCGACCACTGGCGACAACATCGATGTACTGTGGAGACCTCACGCCCCACGTGTTGAGCAATTCGGCGGTACGTCCACCCGGCCTCCCGCATGCCCACTATACGCCCTCGCTCAAAGTCCGTCAACTGCACATACGGTTCACGTCCACGCTGTCGCGGTATGCTACCAGTGTTAAAGACTGCGATGGAGCTCCGTATGCCACGGCAAACTGGCTGACACTGACGGCGGCGGTGCACAAATGCTGCGCAGCTAGCGCCATTCGACGGCCAACACCGCGGTTCCTGGTGTGTCCGCTGTGCCGTGCGCGTGATCATTGCTTGTACAGCCCTCTCGCAGTGTCCGGAGCAAGTATGGTGGGTCTGACACACCGGTGTCAATGTGTTCTTTTTTCCATTTCCAGGAGTGTATTTACCAAAATTTTCTTCCCCGACGTGTGTACTCAAACAAAATCCTGACTTGCACAGTTGTACATTTTACATTTCACGTTTACACTTAGAATTATATGTACCTTTCTACTGAAAGACAAAATAACAAACTTACTAACTTCTACACATTTATTCCAACAAATGGATGACATGATGTACACCAAGAGATTTTCCGGACTTCGGAATTTCGAGCTCAACAAAATTCGCAGGGGTGATCCTCCGTACCCATATAGGTCCACAGTAGGCCACAAAGCATTTATGACACAGTCTTTTCTGCCGGTTACACATACGGTGGGATTTCACGAGGACTTTCTGGCCTATCTGAAATTCCCTGACAGTTGCCTTTCTGTCTGCTTGTCCTTTGCGTCTCTGCCTTGCTATTTTTATATTCTGGAGCACCTGACGTAACGATTTCCTTGTGCCTAAGTCTGGGTCTTGGTGGGAAATCTACACTAACGTATTACACTACTGGCCAATAAAATTGCTACACCACGAAGATGCCGTGCTACAGATGCGAAATTTAATCGACAGGAAGAAGATACTGTGATATGAAAATGATTAGCTTTTCAGAGAATTTGCACAAGGTTGGCACCGGTGGCGACACCTACAACGTATTGACATAAGCAACGTTTCCAACCGATTTCTCATACGCAAACAGCAGCTGACCGCGTTTCCTGGTGAAACGTTGTTGTGATGCCTCATGTAAGGAGGAGAAATGCGTACCATCACGTTTCCGACTTTGATAAAGGTCAAATTGTAGCCTATCGCGATTGCGGTTTATCGTATCGCGACATTGCTGCTCGCGTTGGTCGAGATCCAATGACTGTTAGCAGAATATGGAATCGATGGGTTCAGGAGGGTAATACGGAACGCCGTGCTGGATCCCAACTGCCTGGTATCACTAGCAATCGAGATGACAGGCATCTTATCCGCATGGCTGTAACGGATCGTGCAGCCACGTCTCGATCCCTGAGTCAACAGATAGGGACGTTTGCAAGACAACAACCATCTGGACGAACAGTTCGAAGACGTTTAAAGCAGCATGGACTATCAGCTCAGAGACCATAGCTGCGGTTACCCTTGACGCTGCATTACAGACAGGAGCGCCTGCGATGGTGTACTCAACGACGAACCTGGGTGCACGAATGACAAAACGTCATTTTTTCGGATGAATCCAGGTTCTGTCTACAGCATCATGATGGTCGCAACAGTGTTTGGCGACATCGCGGTGAACGCACATTGGAAGCGTGTATTCGTCATCGCCATACTGGCCTATCACCCGGCGTGATGGTATGGGTTGCCATTGGTTATTCGTCTCGGTCACCCCTTGTTTGCATTGACTGCACTTTGAACAGCGGACGTTACATTTCAGATGTGTTACGACCCGTGGCTCTACCTTTCATTCGATCCTGTGAAACCCTACCTTTCAACAGGATAATGCACGACAGCATGTTGCAGGTCCTGTACGGTCCTTTCTGGATACAGAAAATGTTGAACTGCTGCCCTGACCAGCACATTCTCCAGATCTCTCGCCAATTGAAAACGTCTGGTCAATGGTAGCCGAGCCACTGGCTTGTCACAATACGCGCCACTACTCTTGATGAACTGTGGTATCGTGTTGAAGCTGCATGGGCAGCTGTACCTGTACACGTCATCCAAGCTCTGTTTGACTCAATGCCCAGGCGTATCTAGGCCGTTATTAAGGCCACAGGTGGTTATTCTGGTTACTGATTTCTCAATATATATGCACCCAAATTGCGTGAAAATGTAATCACATGTCAGTTCTAGTATAATATATTTGTCCAATGAATACCCGTTCATCATCTGCATTTCTTCTTGGTGTTGCAATTTTAATGGGCAGTAGTGTAATTGCGGAGGATGCTTGTTGTTTAGCACTGTGAGCTGAGGGTAACCTGTCGTGCCGTGTGGCAATTCATTGATTATGTCTTGGAAGTTTCGCAAGTTCACGTCCCAGGACGCGTGTTTCTTAGCGCAATACACTCTGCAAAGCCGGCCGAGGTGGCCGAGCGGTTCTAGGCGCTACAGCCTCGAATCGCGCGACCGCTACGGTCGCAGGTTGAAATCCTGCCTCGGGAATGGATGTGTGTGATGTCCTTAGGTTAGTTGGGGACTGGTGACCTCAGATGTTAAGCCCCATAGTGCTCAGAGCCATTTGAACTATTTTGAACCACTCTGCAAAGAGCCGCCAAGTCTTTCATAACGTGCTCACTTGGATTGGAACTAGGATGGTACCTGCTGATGTATAACGGTCTGATGTTGTACTGTTGCAATGTGTCTACCACTTCTGTGAACGGTATTGTGGACCGTTATCTGACAGCATTCGTTCTACGCGCCTCACTTGCTGCAAGAAGTCCCGACGCAATGCATTGCTGATGGATGTACCTGTTGCCTTTTTTAGAGATGTCAGCGTAACAAACTTGGACGTCAACTCAGTTACAACCACAATGTACGTATACCCTCGTAATACTCCAGGCAGAGGTCCCATGAGATATGATGCTGCTGTTTCCCGCAGTTTGGAGGGAACAGTCGGGTACATTGGTGCCTGCGTGCGTACCGCAAGTGTTTTGACTCTCTGACAGTGTTTGCATACGCCCAGTACTTTGCGTATTCTCCTCTCCATGTTTCGAAAATGACACAGGTGCTTCAACTTTAAGAGGCACTTTTTCGGGCCAAAGTGAGCACTACTGAGGTGCGTGTACCAGATTACTTCGTTTACAATATCTGGCACACACACTACCCAGACGGTGCTATTCACCTTATGCCTGTAGAAAAGCACTTCTTTCCTGAGAAGGTAATGATGCCTGAGCTGCGTCTGTGTCCTATCTCTATATTTTTCTTTCACTCTGAGGAGATGTGGGTCCTTATCTTGTTCCATCTGTATATTCCTCATTGATGCTATTATAAAGTTTTCAAATGCCACCCTTTTTACATAGTAAATCGAGAAGGGTTCGTCCTCAGCATATCTGCGCTCTCGATTCGTGGCTCCGATGGCAGACCGAGACAGTGCGTCGGCGATGATGTTTGTGGGACCTGGGACGTAGGTCGGTGTGAAATCATGCTCCTGGAGCATGGAAATCTACCGTCCCAGTCTCCCTGCCCTCAGCTTTGCCCTCATAAGAAACTCAAATGCCTTATGGTCTGTGTACATTCAAGTCTTTCGCTCAAATAACAAAATGTCTATATTTCTGAAATGCCCAGACCACCACCAGAGCTTCCACTTCTGTTTCAGAATAGTTTCGTTCGCACTTCGAGAGCACTCTGCTTCCGAAGGCGATGGTACTGTGTGTCACCCTCCCATTCTCCATGTATTCCTGAAAGATGACAACACCGAGACCTGTTTGTGAGCTGTCTGTAGACATGCAGAAGTCTTTCGACAGGTTCGGATGTCACAGGATCGGATGTCACAGGATCGGGGCCGAGACCAAAGCTGCCTTTAAACTGTGAAATTCTCAGTACACAATCTCATCCCACACAAGTGGCGTTTTATTGCCGGTCATGGAACACAGTTTTGGGGTGGCTAATTGTTCTACATAAATGAACTTTTTATAAAAATTGACCACTCCCAAAAATCCACGGAGCTCTTTTCTAGTCTGGGGTGTGCCGAATTCAGCTATCGCCGCCAACTTTTCTGGGTCTGGTGATATTCCATCACCTGAAATTATATGCTCCAAGAAAAGTACCTGATTGGCCCTTACACTGGACTTTTTGATATTAACAGTCACCCCATGTGCTCTCACCTTGTCTAGCAGTGCCTTAAGTACTTCGTTGTGTCTACTCCAATTTCGTCCTCCTATCAAAATGTCATCCACATAGCATGTAATCCGTTCACAGAGATTATGGTCCAAAATCGTTCCCAGACCGCGAATAAAAGCTGCAGAGGACACATTTAGGCCAAACGGTAGGCGTTTGAATTGTAAACATCGTCCAAATGCAATGAATGCTGTGTACTTTTGACACTCCGGCACCAACTCAATCTGCCAGAAACTGGACCGAAGATCGATGGATGTGAATACTGAAAAGCCATGAAAACGTTGCAGTACCTCCTCCAATTTCTCTGGCGGGTCAGTTCCTCTACTATAACTGTGTTTATTTGCTGTGAGTCGAGGACAAGGCGGATAATCCCATCTCGCTTATCCACGACCTGCACCAGGCTATTATATATTGATGTCGTATATTCTATTATACCATCGTCTATCATTTTCTGCCATTCCAGATGATACGCCAGAGGAATAGTGTAGGGCAGTACCCGAAATGGTTGGTGTTCTTTCACCTAGAACCGGTACTGAAATCCTTTGAGGGACCCAGGATTCGGTAGAAATACCTCGGCGTTGCACCTGAGCATTTCCTCTAATACTGCCCTATCTCTCTCGCTTATTTCAATTAATTTATTTAATTTTTCATCAGTGTCGTGGTGGACTTCACACATTGATGTATCAGCCTAGGTATTACTACTTAGCCCTCAGTCGTAGCGAGAATGTTGGTCAATTTGTTCATTATCCTGATTCTCCAGCCTTAGACAGTGGTGCGGAATCTGACCTTACGTGACTTTCTCGTCAAACCGGATACAGATATCCCCACCTTTTCCTTATACAATGGTACCACGACCCATGTCCATTACTGCCTTCTGCTATGTAAGAAAATCCATTCCTAGGAGGACGCCTGTAATCAAGTTGGGCACGACAAGAAGATTTGCCACAAGAGGGACATGAACTCTAATATTATCTGACGCGTTATTTCCGTGCTTCTGCCCGAGATCGCCCCGCGAATTCTCGGCCTCTGAATTTTTAGCGTTGGTGCATTTGTACATGCACCACATGACTAATACAGCTGAGATAGCGGACAGCTAACTGCCGCTATCCAGAATAGCACTGACTTTAACGTCCCCAATTATTATGTCTACCATGGGGTATAAATCATGTTTATGTTTGATTTCAACTTCTTCCATCAGTAGGTCCCCTACTTCATCATTAGGTAGCATTCGAATGTGATGGTTACCGATTTGGTATCCTGGAGGAGGGGTAGTCACATCTGCTTTCAGTCTTAGACAATTATGCGTGCTGTTCGGTTGTGGCGCTCGCCCTGGGTGTGGCGGGCGGATCTCAACAACCTGTCCGTCCTCTTGTGGGTGGTGCAGTACGTAAATGTTCTGGAATTGGTTTCTGTGTCCAGGGTTACCGCTCCTATTTCCGTCCTGTTCATTTTGGCTATTAAAAGTTTTACTCTGGTACTGAGTATTGTCTCTACGGTTAGCGTTCCAATTGCCATTTTGCCCGTTTCGTCTATTGAACATTTGCCCATTTTACTGTTGTCGATTATCATTGCCGCGCCAGTTATTTGGGCCCCGGTTCCAATTATTTACCGGATTTCCGTTTACTATTCTGCAGATTGTTACTTTGCGACTGCTCGCCGCTGTTATTTTTCTGTTTAAGCTTGGTCTTTGTTTACTCTTGCGTTATCACAAATTCTACTTCTCGTAGTATTGCTCGAAAACCCTTAATGTCATCTCCGTATATTCCTACAAGGACATGTTGGTACGGTGACGACAGCTTAATAAAACACAGTCGAATTATTTTACTGTCACCACAAGGCATATCTAAATAGTGATTTTTCTTAACGATTTGGTCAAAGAATTTTATTGCGCTCTTAAAGCCTGACCCTTCCAATTCTCTGCATAATTAGTTCTTGCTTGATCCTGTCCTATGTTACTCTCGGCCAGTACCGATTCAAGAAAGCACTGTTACCATTCCGTTCCGGCCAATACGGTGATATTGCTTTCGTGAATTGTTCCAGGAAACTACGAGGATGGAGCGCATTTTCTTCCTCTTTGAAACGATGGAATTTTCGAACTGCAGGATACTGCTCATGATTGAATGCCGTCTCCAACTCTATCCGTTCTCGGTGATCGCGTGTGACGAGGTCAAATGTGTAACTCGGGAGTCACAACGTCTCCGTCATATTTAGTTGGAAACTGACAGCATCATTGGCTCTCTATTTATTTCGGTTGTTCGCCTGCTTCCCGTACAAGGTACGGTGTTTTGCTATGCTGATTCTGTTCAACGCGGTACCGACGTCTGTCGCGTCCTTCCTTCGCACGGCCTACCGTCTGGGTGCATATGTACGGGTTCTTGGGTACTTGCTTCCGGCTCACCGGTACTGACACCTGTACTGAACTTGCTTCGTTGCCTAGCTCCGTTATTACGTGTGTTGACTGCTGACCGCTCTCTGTTCAGCGATTCAACGTTAGCATAGCGTCGCGCCTGTCCTCACTTTGTTCTTGTGCCTCTTCAATCGAGCTGATCGACGCGTCCATTCTTTCTAATAGAAGGCGCAGCCTTTCCTCTAAATTTCTTTCTATTTCTTTATACTTTGCTCCTTGATTTTCGGCAAACAATTCCGAAGAATGTCTCTTTTCCTCTTATAACTTCCTGATACCTGTATGTATTCTGATCAGTACGCTTTCTTCCTGGTTTGGCAGTCGTGCGTGTCTCCATCCTAATATATTGTGCAATCTGCTTTGCACTTCGCGCTACTACTTTTGCTTCTTGTGCTCGTTTGTGCGCTTTCCCAACCTCCGTTTTCATTTCTTCACGGTAGCTTTCCAGTTGACTTTGAATTACATCCATCTTTGTTTGCAAGTCCGAACGTGTTTTAGTTACCTCATTTCGTGACTGGTTGATTTCAGCTTATAATTCAGTGCGTGTTTTGGCTAATTCACTGTGAGTTCTATCTACTTTATTCCCTAGTTCCGTTTTAATATCATTTAGACAACTTCAAATGCGCGTCATCTCCCTATTCTGATCCGTGTTGTAGCCATTTCTAATCCCATCAAAATTAAGAGGCGAGAAAAGCACTTCTCTCATTTCCCGACTATCGTCTTCTGATACAGTGCGTCTGTACATGCCCGTAGGACTAGTACATTCCACCCTGTACATTGCAGGTATACTGAAACATTGTCTCTGTAACGGCGGACTATCGGTCTCAGATTCGCGCTCTAGTATTTCTGGCTCAAGATACCGCTGTATCGGTTCATCGGTCTCTAACGGACACCCGCCGATCTCATCGTATTCTGTACTCTCTCCTATCTCACGTAGTTCGCTCTCACTTTCATCTCCCATTTTCTCACGCTGTCCCCTATGTTCCGTCACGGTAACAGTAACATGGTGCACTGTTCCTACTCCCTTGCTATTCTGTCTCATTTTGCTTCGCTTACTCATCTAATTCAAAACAATTACCCTACGTACAAACACCTAAAGTCAGCCTTAATCCTAATCACAGTAATACATCTAATGACATATATTGAACACAACAACAAGAACAACAAAACCAACGAGTAAGTACAATGCCGTTATGAGTAAACCCAGTGAGGGCAGAACTCACATTTACAACAAAAATCCTGAAGGGAAAAACACAATATTAATGAATACAGGCACCGCCGAACTATTACTAGGTTTCTGAAGTAACTTGTTCGGCTCCACTTATTTAAATATTTAAATAACCTTTCTGAGTTCTGTATTGACCTGACGCGTTCTTTATAATAAAGTCAGGAGACTCTATTGTTGCTCTATCCTGGCACAGGGTCGCCACGTGAAACGTATGGCGGTATAATGGCCAGGAATCATCTTTACTTATTTACAGCTATCCGAATTTGGGTCTATTTAACTGCGCGAATAATAACACCAATACGTTTGCATTAATTTTGTATGATAATTTCTGTTAATAAAAACTTTTATTCTCAATAAGTGGTTTACCACCTACGGAAACGATAGTAAATTTAATTATGGTATGTTATCAAATAACAAATTTACCAACTAAACACAGGACGATCAATGTTACTAACCTAAGACATTACAACACCAATCATATTAACTCCCTAAACTAACTACCTTACCATTGGCACAATGGAAACTCTATTCACTATCGCGCCCCTTTCCCTAACTTATGTTGGTTCATACGGGTCACGCAAGTCGTTGTTCAACCGAAGCTCAACCTGGACGGACATAGAATCAGAGAGCTCAAGCAAAGAGCTAGTGGAACACGTTACTCATTTACAATTACATTGCCCTACTTTGCCAGCTGCTTGCGCTAATATCGGCATAATTCAGTGCGAAGATTACGACCGTCGTCCCAGGCACCGGCGTGATGTCTTTCCCCTGTGAAAGCTCGACTTTACCTAAAGACATGGACGTGACTTCAGTCCCAAAACTCCTGATCGTAAGATGCTCCATTGCGGAGTCCGTCATGAGTCGATACACAGTCTACTTGCACAAATGCCAGGAGTAGGTGGTAGACTGAAGTGCGCGGCAGCAAAGGAACATTTGATGTTGCATTCGAACGCCACAAGTGAGCATAAATCTGTTTTTTCTTGTCAGAGCAACAGGTTATCCTGCTTTTGTGGAGATGTATGCACTAACTCTGAACAATTTGAGAAGGATCGCTGGTCGCAGTGCCAGCAATATCTCCAAACCTACGTCTAGGCCTCCACTCGCCGACCAGACACTTCTTTTACGCCCAACACCACACCAGACCCATGGGTCCTTACCTCTTTTTGTCACCAAACTTTCCAGTTCCTCTCACATGTATCCCTACGTGTTTTCGGCCAATCAGGTCTCTGAAATTTCGCGCGGTTCTCCCGCCTTTCATGGGCGCGCCGTGTTTGTGTCCCATTCCAACCGTTGTATTGCCGCAACGGTGAGAAACAGTCCCTATCTGTATCGCATATACGGCTCTCTCTCTCTCTCTCTCTCTCTCTCTCTCTCCTTCCACCTGCGGCCAAAGCACCCGCCGTGTGAACTCCGGCCAGTCGCCGTCCACCTCGCTTGTTCTACAGCTCAAAACTGCTCTTTCCTGTGTCCGTCCAAACCACCTTCCCAATGATAATGTGCAAAGTTCTGAAAATCTTACGTAACGGCTATACCTGTCCGCGTTGTATTTGTCATTTATTTTCTGAATAAATCTCATGTCAGGTGCTAAAATCTGCCACCTTACAACTTCAGTAACATTTTACGGATGGGTCTTGGTTTTGCCACCTAGTGTAAGGCAGACTATGGTACATCTGATTATTTTCCGGGAAGTATCGTCCACATTCTTTTGGTTCTGGTGAATTCCAGAGACCGTCGTTGTTATTTCTATGGAACTGCAACTGGTAATCAGGATGATACTGACTATTGTACCTTCTTCTGTCATTACTCATATCTGATAGGCACTAGTCAGTACGTCGTACGTCATACCCAGGTGATGTAGAAGATAACGTCAGTAGGTCAGTTTCCTCTTCACTTATTCTTGTTGACCTTCTCTGTCTGAACTGCTAGCTTAAGGTGCTCTCGTATTTTTCTTTATATTAATGAGATTAATGATATTTGTTTGAAAGATATAATGTTTCTAATTAGTATTATCATTATTCCTTGTCCTAACTTAAATTTTGAAAAGTTTTTGCAGCCTCTTTTAAATATGAACGTCGAGTTAAGTTGGTCGTTACTAATGTTATGATGCTACTTATTAGCTGTATTGCTGTAACTTTGAATGCATATGGCATGAAAGATAAAAGAACCTGCATTTGCTCTAAATTCTTGTTACGGAGTCTGATATCTTTTAAAGAAGTATTGCATTGCAAAGCAAATCCTGGCATTAGGCTACTGATATTTATTCGCCCGGTCGTGCATCACACTGTTAGCACGAGCCGGCCGCTGTGACCGATCGGTTCTAGGCGCTTCAGTCCGGAACCGCGCTGCTGCTACGGTCGCCGGTTCGAATTCTGCCTTGGGCATGGATGTGAGTGATGCCCATAGGATAGTTAGAGGAGAGGGGAACTGTTATCCAGAACGTACAGCTCGTCCCTAATCAATGTAAGGACGGTAGTTTTCTTTCGCTTATCTTTCACGTGCACGCAGCCTTTAACATTAACATCTTCATGCATTACGAATTTAAAAAAATTAACTTCCGACACAGTTTTAATATCAATTATTTTGTGAGCATAAGCTGGCTCTTCTACTGACATGTCGTACATGACAGCGAAGTCATGTCACTTTGTTGTAAGCTCGGCACTTAATTATGGATTCAGATAAGTGTGAATGTTAAGCGCTTCTGCCGAGTAGATGTTCTTTGAGATCGTAATTTATACACAAATTTTTAAACGTTTTGTACTTATAATATTGTTAAGGTGCAAGTAAGGAGAATTACTAAAATGGCTACGGAATAAAATAATACCATTAAGTTTAGCACGGAACAAAACAAATTCACTAACAAATAAACTTAAAATTCACATATTTCGCAACACGATCTAGAACCGTGCTCTGAAAGCAAGACAGATACTTTAACTGGCAATCATTTACATTAAGCTGATGTTCACTTAGACATTCCTTCAGGTAATGTAATTATTCAACCCGATAAAGTTTCATGTTGTGTAATGCTGCAGTGGACGATACTCCACGTGAATCTAACGTGCAAATAATTAATCAGGCAGTTGGTCCAGTGACACTACTATTATTATGTGTTCGAGAAATGGAAGAGACTGTAAATGGTGTTAAGACTGAACAATAAACAAATTTGAACAAAATCCAAGCTCAGTTACGGAAGCAATCCACACGAAAACACAGAATGTTGGACGTACTAAAAAATAAACAGTCCACTGATTTAACAAATTGACTACAAATTTTAACAATTTATGACGGCAGTTTAAATGCTCTAACAGGCGAAGTTCCACAACTAAAGATGGCCTACAGTGGTCTTCCGGAAGCTGTATGTCCTTTGTCTACAGAACTAAAACAGTTAATAGATACGGCAGAAATGTTAGAAAACGAATACTCTACTTTCATTAAACAATTAGGTGAAGAAGGGGGTACAGAAACAATTTGATGATCAGTGTAATCATTGTTAATGACTTTCCATAATGACTTTCACATACGGACATAGAACTTAATAGGAAACTTGATTCAGAATTAGAATGCGTGGTAAATGAATCGGTCACAGCCACTGGGTGGGAACGAAAAATTCCAGTGAATTTCTTTTAGTCAAAATTAGCACATATAGAATCTACTTCATGCAAAGATTTACCAGAAAGGCGTGACCAAGTTACAATGCAATCTCCTATTAGTCCATCTCCGCCTTCCCCCTCTTTCTGTCCATCTCCTCGTATCCCCTTGTTTCTCCACGTTATCACCCCTACCTCAAAAGAAGGCTGCTGGTTCTAACGCCAACAGTATTTCTTTCCAGACAGTAAGCAGTGTGTGCATCAAATTTGGTAGAAATCGATCCAGTGGTTTTTCAGAAGCTTTTTACCCACTGTTTCGTCACATGCGCATGTCACGTATATTTCAAGTATATTTAACATTTTTCACGTATATTGGCAGACAAACTCCACGTGTATCTCTAGCGACTTTCTCCCTGCTCTTGTTTATAGCGTCATATCTCCTGAACTATCTTTCGTACAATGATATAATTTTGCCGGTACTGTCCTTTCGTCATTTTGTGGGAGATGTCAGGAAGAAAGAGTTTCGTAAAGGCTTGAAGTTATATATAAAGTTTTTTGCAAGACATTAGGTGCTCGTATTTCCAAATAATTGATGAATAATGTCTGGACATTCACACATCGTGGGCTACGCTTCTGTTACACCTCCACCAACACTCCTTTGATAGGTGGGCGGTTCTTACACCACAGCGATTCTTTCCATACAGTAAATGATATGTGAACCAAGCTTGTTTGTAACTGGCCCAATTGTTTAGAAGGAAATGTGGACCATAGATAACCACATTTATAATATGTACAGGTTCTTGCCACTTGGCATGATTTTGTTGATTAGCTTAAACTGTGCACAGTTAGCCTATTGTGCATCAAATGTTTCTTTGGAACGTAATCCTTTTTTAAACGAAACTTATATCTAGAACATTTTTGTTTCGTATTTTCCCCATTGCCTCTGTAATATATTATATTGATGACATCTCATTCATGTAACCAGTACAGAGAGAGAGAGAGAGAGACATAAAATTTAACATCAACAGAGACTGCAGTACAGAAATACATAAAACCATGTACCCACTCACATGTGTGTTTGGAAAAAAATCTTCCAAAGAATAGGAACCAAAACTTTTGTAAAATTTATGCGTTTGGTAAAACACACGGTTTCTAGTTCGCTTTGGAAGAGAGGATGCATGTGTGTACTGGCTTCTCTCTGCAGGGCAGCAGTAGCTTCTAGAGAGAAGTGGTATTATCATGCACCGCCTACAGCTGAGAGTGAAATCAAAAACTCGAGTGGTCTTTCATAGTAGCCAAGTTCATGTACAGGAGCTTTACCCCTTTCCAGACTCCAGACTAATCAGAAAGAATTGAGAGCATAGTATCTTCCTAAGATGTATGTGTATGCATTTGTGTGTGTGTGTGTGTGTGTGTGTGTGTTGTGTGTGTGCATGTGTGTGTGTGTGTGTGTGTGTGTGTGTGTGTGTGTGTGTGTGTGTGTCTGTGTGTTTGTGTACGTGTGTGTGTGTGTGTGTGTGTGTGTGTGTGTGTGTGTGAGAGAGAGAGAGAGAGAGAGAGAGAGAGAGAGAGAGAGAGAGGGAGAGAGAGAGAGAGTTTATGCAATTCACTTTAAGCGTACATATTTTTGGAATTATTGCAGTATTAGCAATACTGTTTTTCAACCATGACGCCATTTTATGCAATTCTGCTGAAGTTTATGTGTTTTTGGATAAGAAAACACTGTAGTATGGGCAATACTTTTTTGACCAGAGCGCCATTTTATGCTGTTCAGGAGAAGCTTACATATTTCTCAAAAATAATAATAATAATAATAATAATAATAATAATATGGCCCAAATGGCTCTGAGCACCATGGGACTTAACTTCTGAGGTCATCAGTCCCCTAGAACTCAGAACTACTTAAACCTAACTAACCTAGGGACATCACACACAGCCTAGAACCGCTCGTCCACCCCTTCCGGCTTAATAATAATAATACTCGTCGTTTGGATTGAACAAGGCAGACACGTACTGCCTGTATGAACAACATATTTTTTTAATTTCGCACCATTGGGACACAATAGAAAAAAGACATGCCGTGTGATGTGTGGATTATGATGATGTAAATGATAAGGGGGCCATGTCTTGTGACTTCTTTGGTATGACATCGTTCAATACGAATTTAAGAGCAAAGGTGGCTGTCATCTTGGACTATAATGTCAGTGTTATAGCAAAGTTCAAATTGCAGTTAAGTACAATGCACCAGACTGCCCATAGCTCTACTACTGAGACGATTCTGAAACTTATGCCACTAGTATTAAAGAAGTGATTGTCTTTCATTAGATATTCTAATTGTGTTTGATATAGTGTGTGATATATTTTCAAGTACTCAGTTAGGCGGTTTAGAAGAAAGTTGCTACAGAGACAATTTCATTCGATGGTTGTTCGAATCGTTGTGCAGTATTTACTCATGCATTTCATGCTACCCCTAAACCAGTTTAGTACATTCCTAAATAGACGCTTAAAAGATAGTTTACGAACCTCTGTAGATAATTGTCATTACAAAACAAACATTTGTTTGGTCAGTGGGAATTACTTTTTTTTCCTGTTTGTTACTTTCTATCAATGACTGTGTTTGAAATTCAGGTAACAGTTTCGGCTACACTCATGTAACATTGTGAATAATTACTGAGAATGCTTTTCAACTCATGATAATCTTGTGTGACTTAAGAATAAATGTAAACGTCACACATACGCAGATTTTGAATGAAGAAGGCAGCAGCTGTTATTTATCTATTTCCTTTTGCCGTTATGACTTGGGGATGGTCAGAAGCAGAGAACGGAGAACCGTACTCCATGACCTCCAGCTCGGTTTTCGGCGGCCGTCATTAGCGAATCCGATCGTCAGTGTTATGCTAGAAGTGAACGTTAACGGATTTAACCAGTGTTTTGCGAGTCGTGCGCTTGCAGCGTTCCTTCTCATAAATTACATAGTCAGAATTCTAATTTCGCGCCCACACTTTTGAAAACTGTTTTAAAGAGCAAAATATTACGCTTGAGTTCACGGCCCAAAACGTTACAAAAATGTAGATGAAACTGCCGCTTGAACTTAGAGGATATCACTTGATAATAAGAAACAAAAGGAATAAAAAATAATGACATCACATTCCAAAATATAACTAGTGTTTACCACCACTCAAACTGACCTTCAGACAGTGTGCTCCATAGAAATATGAGCGTATGTGATATTAATAATGACAGAGCGAAAGAGAAAAGAACTAGGACCAAGTTTTGAGAAGTAGCATCAGAGGTATTTTCCAATGGTGCTACTAATGGTGTCGTTCACCTCTAATATCTCGTAACGGTCGTATGCTGCAGCGGGGAACCCCATGTTCTGTTTATCTTCTCCTTTCCGCTGACGATTTGGCTGTGTGTAGAACTTCTATCGTCTCTCTAAATAAATAGCCACTAAAATTTCCTATTGCAGTTTCATCTCGTTAGCCATAAAAAACCATAATGGACTGATCAATGTGTAAGAAGTATCTTCTATATTAGAAAACTAATTAAAAAAGTAATAGGTGCGTTAAAAACTGATCATGAGCCTTGTGAAAATGCTTGCGAGAGAGTGCAGTTTGTCTGCACACTGGCTATCCACAATAGTAACACTTACTAGACACGTAGTTAGCAAAATAGGACTGCATATTTTTCTTCGCTAATGTATTTTTATTTTCTTTTAGCTACGGTCCTCCTCTTGAGGAGCAATATCACATTAGTAAAAGACGTCAGGAAGGGAGAATTCTGAAATTCAGTAATGATGAATGCCAAATTCCTTAAAACAGAGAGGAAATCGAGAAACTTGAGAAAATATCGGAACTAAGAGTGTTTCATCTCGGAAAACTCTAATGTACCACAAGATTAATACAAATCATTTCTTTTTCTAAACAATGCAATAACAACCATCATAAGAAAACCATTGAACATTAAACTAACTGATGAGTAGGGATTCTTATCCAACTGGCCAATCTCTGTGACCGTAGACTAAGACATTTTCGAACAAAATAAATCTTACTTGTGTTACTCACATAAATGGCACGATTGGAATGCTCGTAACACCGTAGTTCGCAGTCTCAAGCATAAATTTTCTTCGATGTATTGGTTTGTCGAAATTCCATATTCTAGTGTGGCATTCTCATAACGACAGTGGCAGAATCGAAACTGGTTGAAGCACTGACATATAATAAACTAGCAAGAATCGTTCCTTTCCAGTAATTATATGACAACAATTTACTGAAATGTGGGACGTATGAAAGGAGGGATGTCAGGACTGCGCACGTTTTGAGAGCTTGCAGAACGCGACCGTAAGACACCTCACTAATTTTTTGAAGTTGAAGAATAAGAAACTTGTCACCACTACAACCGATTCTTTCCAATTTGTATGGCGAACACGTAATGGTAACTGCAGATCTAACAAATATGAAACCACTGTAATGAAAAGGGGGGGGGGGGGAAATTGTCAATCAGTCAACAATTATAGGCATGGCACAACACTTATAACAGGGAATGACTAAAGTATTAAAACCGTGCTGGAAAAAATGCGAAAAAAAGGTGAAAAAGTGGATCTAAGGCTAAATTTGAAGAAAGAAAAAATTTTGACAGCAGGAATGTAGCCGAATGTGGGGACAGACGCAGAAATCTTTGAGACAGTCGCTAAATCTACTTTTTTAGAATCTACGATAAGAATAAGGGTACAACTTGCTGATAAAATTGATTAAACTAGGTGCTAAAGCAAAGAAAACTCCCGCTAATGCCCAAAATAACAAGGACAGAACTTTGATCTTTCTCAAAGTTTTACATGTGATTTGCAGAATATGAATAAAGTGGTTCACTAGAAAATCGAATCTTTTTTTAAATATGTGTGAAACTTTGCATTCTAATTTCAATATTTCTTTGTTAGACGTATCGCTATTTTACTGTATATTACAGGTAATTTTGACTAACGTAAAATAAAATGGAAGACATGGTCTGCATAATTAAAAACCACGTAAGTCAATTACTCTCAAGAATAAAGCTCTTTGTGCACTGGCACCAGGCATGTGACAGGCTAAATTTGTCTACATGTCGCGTCTCAAATCAGTGTTCCTTTTGCTGAAAGCGCTCGTCCAAATATTTCGGTGTGGAAATAATACAAATGCAAGGGCGATATTCTGTCGCCAAGTGAAAACAGTACCTAGTTTTGAAATTTTATGAACAAAGCACGGTGTCGATCATGTAATTTTTATTATTGTTTAAGCCGAAGTGTGACGTCTTCAGATCTAAAATGTTAAGAGGAGCCTGGTGGCCGTCAGTTTACAACAAACAGTAAATAATCTAGGCTGTGCTTTATTCGTCAAATAACTGAAACATTTGTGATTAGTTATTGCACTAGAGGGACCAGTAGAGGGTACTAACTGTAGAAGAAGACAGAGGTTGGAATACATACAACAAATACTTGAGTGCATTGGGTGTAAGTGCTACTCAGAGAAGAAGAAAATGGCGGATGAGAGGAAGCACTGGCGGACCGCATCGAAACTGTCAGATAACTGATTACCTTAAAAAAAGATTGCAAATACGTCGCATAGAGAGTTTCACTGATCATTTACTGTTGTGATGTGCTTGTATGACGTCTCGTACCCTAACGTTTCCCAAAATTGCGGTATCCAGAAAGAACTCCCCGACGGAGTCCGAATTCAGAGCGGATATAGAACAGTGCACCACCATCAGGTGGTTAAGATTAAACAGTAATGGTGCACATGCACACACTTGAGCTCTCTTTCTTGTATAACCAGAACGTTCCGTGTTATGTGTACATCTTATGGTGAAAAGCCGCCAAGATTCGTGACGTACCGTGACGTTTGAGGTCGAACGAGGCGTAATAATCTGTCTTCTCTACATGGGTTTGTCATTTTGACATCAAAATTTACAAAATTCTCTCTAATATGACAATGATTTGTATAGCATACCGACTGGAAGAGGTTCCTATGCAGCAACACTTGGACACTGGACCATGCAGAGTGGCTGATGTTATTCGCATAGCTGTAACAGACTGTGTCTTTATCTATGGAATTATCTTTACGCTGGAATACATCATCAACTCACAAATGCCACAAGCTGGAATCTTATCGTAAATAGCGTCCCAATGATGGTTGCGTTCATATTAGAAGCTACTGTGTTAATCTCATTATGAGTGCCTGCTCCGTTGAGGAACATAGTGCACAAACGCCATGATTGTTAGCTTTGTGGCGTCATTTGGTACATCATGTGACTTGGATTTCTACTTATTTAGGGCTTTCTGAAAGCCAGTCACTAGATCAATAATGTTTTTGGTCCTGAAGCAATGCCTCTCTTGTAGACAACTCCAAATGTCATAGTGTAGTAGAATAATGTTTGACTACATGTGGCCCTGTAAGTATAAGCAGCCTTCTGCGGAGTATGAGGAAAATCAGTGCCTTCATTTACGCTGACAGGTCGCCTGCCGAACATACCTGCGATAAGGTTGGCGAGTTACGATCCTACAGCAACCAGTGTTGATAGCTTTTGGGCTAACATACTGTATGTTTCTATACACCCTTCTATTCGACTGCATGACATTTAGAGTTTTCCTGCATATGGGAACTTCTCATCATACACTGACGGAAAACGATAGCAACACCTAAAAAATTTTTAATGTAGAGTAATGAAGTTTCGGGAATACATTCGTCTACGTACATATGTGATTAACCTTGAAAATCACATGTTAATGTTAGCGACAAAAAAGCCATTGCATTTGTGAAATGTCCCTACGTTTATAACCGCTATAACCACCAGAATGTTGAATACAAGTATGCAAATGTGCATGCATTATGTTGTACAGGTGCCAGATGTCGGTTCGTGGGATGGAGTTCCATCTCTGGTGCAGTTCGTCAGTCAATTCAGGGACGGTTAATACTGTTTATGTCTGACGTTGGAGTTGTCGTACTATGATGTCCCATACGTGCCCGATTGGAGACAGATCTGGTGATCGACAGTCTGTAGAGTAAGTTAGGTTACAACAGCGATATGTAAGCGCAAGTTCTCCTGTTAGAAAACACTCCCTAGAATTCTGTTCATGAATGGCAGCACAACAGGTCCAATCACCAGACGGACATGTACATTTACAGTTAGGGTGCACCTGCTGTCATTCGAAATCTCACCGCAGTCCATAGATCCAGATGCAGATCCAGCGTGTCTAGGACGTACACAGGTCTGATGCAGGCCCTCAACTGACCTCCTTCTAACCAACGCATGGGCATAACTGGCACCGAGGCAGAACCAACTTTCATCAGAAAACACAGCAGATCTCCACCCTGCCCTCCAATGAGCTTTCGCTTGACACGAGTGAAGTCGCAAATGACGGTGGTTTCAGGTAAATGGAAAGCACGCTACAAGGCGTTTGGCTCGGAGCTGTCCTTGAGGTAACCGACTTGCAACAGTTCGCTGTGTCACTGTGGAGCCAACGCTGCTCAGATTGCTGCTGCAGATGCAGGACGTTGTCGAACACGATGGTCTTTCCTATCGATGGTGCCAAATGGCCATCCGAAGCCCGGGCTTCTTGAATCGTACATTCTCGAAGGCACCGCTGTCAGCAGTCATGTACAGCGGGTACCTTCCTGCCAAGTCTTTCCACAATATCGCAGAAGAAATATACAGCTTCTCCTAATATTATTACACGACATCGTTCAAACTCAGTGAGGTGTTGTAATGCCTACAAGTCATTCTTGACTAACATCAGCTCACAACGTCCAATCTCAAACCAGCGCTCACGACCGGTACAGCGCTTATTTGAAGCAAACCTGATTTGCTTTTCATAGTGGCGCTACTACCGCCAGTCTTACGCGACTGGCACGAAATCTGAATAGACTTCATCTTTCAGATGTAGAAACACGTGGCCTACCACGTTTCGTTTATGTTGTACAGCTCCTTCTTGGTGTTGTAATTTTTTTCCCCGTTAATGTATTTATTTCTCAAGTCAGAGAACGTAGTCAGTTCCATAATCCTGTTCGCTTGTGTACTGCCATTTTACCTCATTTTTGTTCTTCTTTTTAGTCACACTTTTTCATCCTAGTGTTCTGTAAACATTAATACATAACGTTCATAGATGCTCCAGAGTCACTTACATACAAGACGAGTAAGTAATGTTATGCCATAAACTGTAGATTAACAAAGGAAAAACTGAAGAAGCCAAACTATATGCGAACAGCCGACCCAGTCTGTGTGCAGCGTGCACCAGAATAGCCAAGATGCTGCCTCCCGGGTTCGGGTGCTGCAGGAAGCAGCTGGCTGGCGTGTCCTTGAGTTCGGGAGCTGGGAGTGTGGACAGTAACGCTGGAGGCGAGTGCGGGCACCACGAACACAGAGATTGACAACCCTGACTGCCACGCAGCGGCATAGCGGCCGACCGTAGCAACACATGACTGGCACTTCCCGTAAAAATCACATAGACCGGCTTCCACGAAATCACCAAACACACGGACGGCACGGCCTGGTTCTCCGCACTCACCTTGCAGCACTGACACACAGTGGGAAACGGTTCGCAAGTATATATATAGGAATCGCTGGAGGACAAGTGGGGCGGAAACAGCTAGACGTGGATACTGTTAAATTCTCTATCTAGTATCGCGACGGTGTAACAGATTTTGGAATCCATTTACTTTTGTTGTTACGGTGAAGAGCTGGGAGCTTACTGTCTTGCTCCCGCTGATAGAAACATCTTGTATTGGAATAAAGCACTTCATTCTAAAATGAAGTTTCACACTGCAGTGGAGTGTGCCTTCCTGGCAGCAGAAGTTCTGCTGCACACCTTGCGGAACTAGCACAACTGCAGGGCACAGTATTGCGGAGACGTACATAGCTTAGCCACAGCCTGGAGGATTTATCCGGAATGAATTTTCACTCTGTAGCAGAGTGTGCAACTATTTGAAACGTCCTGGTAAACTGTATGCCGGATCGGGACGCGAACCTGGGACCTCTGCCTTTCACAAGAAAATGCTTTACCGACTGAGCTAGCCAAGCACGACTGATGACCCGAACTCACAACGCTGCTTCCACCAGTCGCATGTTCGAGACCCGGTCCAGCAAACAGTTTTATGTGGCGGGAAGTTTCATTTTACACTACTGTGAAGAAACAAATGGTTGAAATGGCTCTGAGCACTAGGGGACTTAACATCTGAGGTCATCAGTCCCCTAGACTTAAAACTACTTAAACCTAATCAACCTAAGGACATCACACACATCCATGCCCGAGGCAGAATTCAAACCTGGGACAGTAGCGGTCGCGCGGTTCCAGACCGAAGTTCCTAGAACCGCTCGGCCACACCTGCCGGCTGTGTGAAGAAACACAACAGAATGATAGACATACCGCTTTCAGGGTTTAATGCCTAAGATGAGTAAAAAAAATCAAACAAAAACGTAATCTAATCTCATAATACGGGTTTTACATGTTCAGTGACGAGTGCGACGTTGATAAGGGGAGGAGGAGAGGGGGGAGGCGCAAGCTCTGACCGCCATTTACGATCTGGGCCGTTCTTCGGATTCTGGCCGATGGCATATTGGTTTTAGCAGAGTAATGTCTTCGAAAGAAGTCTGAGAAATGTGTTGAGCGCCACGTAGGACGCCAGTAGCACTACGAAAGTAGTTCCCATCATCAAAAACGCCTCATAATATCGCCATATGCGAACTGGTGTTGTGTGCTCTCGCACTATTCTGCGTGAATAGCCACAAGTCATTTCCTTAGTTGTCTGGTGATTGAAAATAAAGATTGCTGTGTATTGTTCACTATCCTGTGGGCCCGTACGGTTTTGTGGATAACGATGGGTCCATTAATTTGATGAGCATCTTCAGAACTTCAACGTAAGTTAATGTGCAACTTCTTCATGTACCCCAATAAAAATAGCCTGGCTTCAAGAGAAAAGAAAAGCCTTTCACGAGCAACTTCTCCATCATGTAGAGACAGCAATAGCCAGCTGCAGTATTGACGTCGAACAACAGCATCTGAAATGGTTCCCTGATGCGCTGCAGTTAATTCACATGGTTTCTGTGTGAGTTTCTGCACAGCTCTGTGACCAGATGCTACTGACACATGAGTCTGAAGTTTTAAATGGGGCAATGATATTCTGGAATTTTTTGCAAACAACTAACTTCTCCGCAGCTCGTGGTCTCGCGGTAGCGTTCTCGCTTCCCGAGCACGGGGTCCCGGGCTCGATTCCCGGCGGGGTTAGAGATGTCCACCTGCCCCGAGATGACTGGATGTTGTTGTGTCGTCTTCACCATCATCAGGAGACTGATACTCAAATAAGAGAAAATGAAAAGAATGATCTCCCCCCCCCCCACCTATTCACGGACCTTGCCGAGGTGGGAGCCTTGCGTGCCTCAACGATAAAAGGGATAGAAGTAGTACAGGTGCAACTACAACAGAGGAGTACCTGTGAAGAGGCGATACTAAGCCGTGGCTCCTAACAAGCAGCGGTCTTTATGATAGATTGATCTGGCCCTGTAACATCATGAATGGTTGAAAGCAAGGGAAAACTGCAGCCATTATTTTTTTCGTGAGGGTATGCAGCTCCACTGTACTGTTAAATGATGGTGCCATCCTCTTGGTTGAAATAATACCGAGGTAAAATAGTCTCCCATTCGGATCTCTGAGTTGAGTCTACTCACAAGGGGGTCGCCGACTGAAAAAGCAAAAATGTCATTCTGTAAGTCTCATCGTGGAATATTATATACTTTCATTGAGTAAGTAGGTTAGGAAATTTAAAAATATTAACGGATAGGTTGAAGATAGATGCAGTGTAAATTAGTGAAGTACGGTGGCAGAAAGAATAGTACTTCTGGTCAGGTCAGTACAGTTTTACTAAATAGGGCTAATGCTGGCGTAGGCCTAGTAATAAATAAGAAAATAGAAAAGCGGATAAGCTACTATGAACGCATAATGGTGGCCGATATAGACTCGAAGCCTACACCCACCGCAGTAGTAAACGTCCGCAGAAGATGAAGAGACTGAAAGAATGTATTATGAGATAAAGGAAATCATTCAGATAGTTAATGGAAAACGCGCGGAGTGGCTGCGCGGTTGAAGGCGCCATGTCACTAATTGCGCGGCCCCTCCCGCCAGAAGTTCGAGTCCTCAAAAAAATGGTTCAAATGGCTCTGAACACTATGAGACTTAACATCTGAGTTCGTCAGTCCCTTAGAACTTAGAACTGCTTAAACCTAACTAACGTAAGGACATCACACACATCCATACCCGAGGCAGGATTCGAACCTGCGACCGTAGCGGTCGCGCGGTTGCAGACTGAAGCGCCTAGAACCCCTCGGCCACACCGGTCGGCTCGAGTCCTCCCTCGGGCATTGGTGTGTGTGTTGTTCGTAGCGTAAGTCAATGTAGTGTGTAAGTCCAGGGCCGATGACCTCGGCACTTTGGTCCCATAGGAATTCACACACTTTAGAACATTTGAGTTAATGGAAACGATAATTCAAGTCTGATGGGTGACTGAAATTCGGCAGTAGCAAGAGGGACACATTTCAGCTAGATCGTCAGTAAAACCATCTATGGACTCATCGGTGTCTCTGGATTCGCAGGAATAATGGAAACGTCTATCAATGTTTATAAGATTCTATGCTTTGTGCAGTCTTTTAGCAGAGTTAGAGGCTTACAGAAAGTGCAAAATGGCTAAGCAGGAACGTCTAGAAGACAAATGCAAGTCTGTAGGAGCTTGCATAACAAAGGGGAAGATACCGCCTATAGAAAGACTAAGGAGACATTTGGAGAAAAGAAAAACATATGTATGAATATCAAGAAATCAGAAGACAAGCCAGAGAAGAGAAAGCTGAAAAGTGGAATAACTGTATAGAGCGTCTAAATAAGGTAAAAAAACTTGAGGACAATGTTACAGAAAGAAAAGAGGAAGCATGTAAAGATGAAATGGGAGACATGATGCTGCGAGAAGAATTTACCACGAAAAAATAGTTCCACTTGGTGTTGCAAGATACAAGAGACAGGTGAGTTACAAATATACTTCAGAAAGAATGTAATAATAGGCAATAATGATAGGTGTGACTATACCGAACCATCAGTCTAACAAGTAATGGTTGCAAAATATTGACACGAATTATTTATAGAAGAATAGAAAAACTGGCAGCAGTCGACTTCAGGGAAGAAAAGTTTAGGTTTCGGAGAAATGTAGGAACACGCGAAGCAATACTAACATACTTATCATAGAAGACAGGATGAAGTTTACAGCATTTGTAGGTTCAGCGAAAGCTTTTGATAATGTTGCTTAGAATACACTCTTTGAAATTTTGAAGGTGTTATGAATAAAATAAAGGAGATAAAAGGCTATTTACAGCTTGCAACGAAACCAGACAGCAATTAGAAGACTCGAAGAGCGTGAAAGGGAAGCACTGTCGAGAAGGGAATGAGGTTACACAGTCTGTACATGAGCAAGCTGTAAATTAAACGAAGGAGAAATCTGGAAACAGAACTAAAGTTCATGGAGAAGAAATAAAAACTTTAAGATTTGCCGATGACATTGTGATTCTGTCAGAAACATTTGGAAGAACCGTTGGAACGATTGGACAGAATCTTGAAAAGAGATTTTAAGATGGATATCAACCCAAGAGTAAAATTAGAGTAGTGGAGTTTAAATGAATTATATCAAGCGATGCTGAGGGAATTAGATTAGAAAATGAGAAACTAAAAGCAGAAGATGAGTTTTGCTTTTTCGGCAGTAAAATAACATTATGACTGAAGTCAGGAGGATATAAAATGGAGATTGCAGTATCAAGGAAATATTTCTGAAAAGAGGACGTTGTTAACATCTAAGATCAATTTAAGTGGTAGGAAATCTTTTCTCCAGCCAGTTGTCTGCAGTGTGCAATTGTTTGAAAATGAAACGTCAACGAGAATCAGTTCATACAAGATGAGAATAGAAGCTGTTGAAATGTGGTGGTATAAAAGAATGCTGAGGACCAGATGGGTGATCTAATAATGAGTAGGGTGTACTGAAACGCACTGGGGAAAAAAATATACGGCGCAAATGACTGACGGAAGGGATCGATTGACAGGACACGTACTGAGGCATCAAGGAATTGTCAATTTAGTAATTGAAGGAAGTGGTGGGGGGGGGGGGGGAAGGGTGGATTGTAGAGGAACCAACGTTCGAATACAGCAAGCAGTTTCAAATGGACGTAGGTACGGTAGTTATGCAGAGACGAAGAGGCTTGCACAGTGTAGACCAGCATGGAGAGCTGCGTCGAACCAGTCTTCGGACTGAAGACCACAATAACAGAAGCATTCAATAAACATTTTTTAGAAATAGTCAAATTACACGTTTAGTGATGTTTGTTAGGACGATCGTCCATAGTAAACTGTTGCAAGCTACGTTATGCGCAATGTAGCCACCAGTCGTTGAATTTTTCTCTACTACTGTTATTTTCCTACTGCTGGAGCGTCTCGCCTCTTGTCTTTAACGACCTGTTTATGATAGCTTAATACAGCCATCAACTTTCATCACAAGAGCAAAGCAAAGAACGCCCGGAATGTCTCCAGACATTGAACACCTGTGACAATTTTGACTTCGTCGTTGTAAATATTTGCTGTTTACATGGCGGGGAGGGGGAACATTTTCGAATTAGAATGAATATATCGCCCCAATTAAACTTCCCACGACGAAATTACTGTGCTAGTGTAATGACCTGCCTATGTTTACTAGAAATGTTCCGACTAGCTATGTGACTGCGGTTGATGAAATTATTACGCAAGCTAATGTTACACCATAGGGATGCAATTGCGAATCTGTCTCTGGAATTGATAAAGAAACCAATTAATTCTCTAGCTACTACAGCGCCCACATACACTGCTTAGAGAGATGTTTGCGTGTATTTCCCATCTCTATAATACCATTAAATGAGAAATGAGAGTTCATAAAGTGAATCGTTTTATCATCAGTTACTTAACAGATTCGTTTTACCAGAGGCACACGTGTACAAAGCAGTTACCTCAACTATTGTTTGTGGAAACCGTTTCAGTTAATTGAAAAGTGAGACTGAAAGGCAGTGGTATTAATAACCTTGACAATGATCTCCGAATTTAAAATATATTATATTTAATACAGACCTAGGCGCGAGCCGAAATGAGTAATTACACACTTACTTTTAATATCTAGTGTTACTGTGACTAACAGACCAAGACAGGAAGAGACGAGTGGTTCTGAGCTAAGAAATGAAATGGCTCTGAGCACTATGGGGCTCAACAGCTTAGGTCATAAGTCCCCTAGAACTTAGAACTACTTAAACCTAACTAACCTAAGGACATCACACACACCCATGCCCGAGGCAGTATTCGAACCTGCGACCGTAGCAGTCCCGCGGTTCCGGACTGCAGCGCCAGAACCGCACGGCCACCGCGGCCGGCTCTGAGCTAAGACTTGTAGGTGTAGTAGCAGTGTCAGAAACTTAGAATGCCGTACCCCACAAGATTTCGTTAGTATTACTTATTATTTCGTACCTTTCATAGTTTAAATTGCTATCTGCACAACTATATCACCTATAAAGTCACGTGAACGTTGACAAACGAAAATACACTTATGACAGTCAAACAATAAACCTCAGTACCCAATTTTCTCTGTATTTCCATCATTACCAATCTGTTATAGCTCATTCAACTCGCCACACCTCGCAATACGGATCTGCCGTTTTATTAGCTTTCCAAGATTCGTTACTTGAAGCTTCTTTAATAAGAAACGACTCATTAAAGTAAAGAATTAATTAATAAACACCTTGCTAAATAAAAAGAAGAAGCACAACTTTGTTAAATACTTTGAGGCTTTCTCACTGTAATTTATTTCAGCTTAGGATGTTCTTGTGACCGTTCTTCATATCCATATTTTGTTATTTTCTCGTTCTTGTGTCGCCATTATCCAAAAACCACAGCAATATATCGAAACATTCCAGATAAACGTCTTGGAAAATTTAATTATCATTCCTGGAACAATTTAGTTGCTTTTTAATACATGTATGTTACTTCTGAGTATCCTTTTGATCATTGGGATTATTCTTTTAGAATAAATTAAATTTCTTTTTTCAGTTACTGTACCATTAAAAATTTAGAATTATTTTGATTTAATTTATTTAATCCATGTAATTTTATCTAATCTATCAACTACCGTTTTAGTTGTTTGGTGTTTATTATTAGCCAGTGATTGGCCGAGGTGTCAGTAATTATGTCCAGTTCTGAATTTTCTACAATTGCAGTATTGTCTGCAGTTATAATGCTACGTGTTTCTTTAGCATAAATTGTTATTGTGTTTGCCCGTATTTCACTGTTCCATCAAATAAACGACTAAAGCAAATAGAGAGAAACGAGTAAGCCATGTTGGTCGCTTCTTCTTATTCTAGCATGTTTTTTTCTAATAACATTAACATATGTGTGTGTAATCTGAATTACTTGCTTTCACCACAGAAAAACGTTAATTTTCAAACAGGGTATATAAAGTGTGTCGGTTTCTACAACGCGACTAATTTCCACCCCTCTAGATGTACGAATACACTGATGGAAAACAAATTACCACACCAAGAAGGAATCGTGCAATGCAAATGAAAATTTGTTGGGGTATTTCTGCATCTGAGGGCTGTTGTGTACTCAAATTTTGCGCCAGTCCTATGAGTGTACAAATCAGGTTCGCTTTAATTACACGCTGTAACGGTCGTGAGCGTTAGATACCTTTGAGATTGGACGCTGTGAGCTGATGTTATTCAAGAATGTCTTTAAGACGACAAATATGTCATTATCAACACCTCATTGAATTTTAACGAAGTCGTGTTATAGTGCTAGGAGAAGCTCTCTGTTCCTTTTGCGGTATTGCAGAAAGACGTGGCAGGAATGTATCCACCGTACGTGATTGTTGGAAGCGGTGGTCACGAGAATGCGATGTCGCAAGGAGACCGGGATCTACACGTCCACGTGACACTACAGAGAGAGAATACCATCTTGCTCGGCGTATGGCTCTGGCGCACCGTACTGCTTCTGTAGCTGAAATTTAAGCAGCAGTTGGCACCACAGTGACACAACGAACTGTTGCAAATCGCTTACTTCAAGGTCAGTTCCGAGCCAGACTCCCTGTAGCGTGCATTCCACTGACCCCAAACCACCACCATTTGCGACTTCATTGGTGTCAAGCGAGGACTGACTGGACGGCAAGGTGGAGGTCTGTTGTGTTTTCTAATGAAAGCTCGATCTGCCTTGGTGCCAATGATAGACGTGTGTTCGTTAGGAGGAGGACAGGGCAGCCTGCAACCAACGTGTCTGCGTGTCTGTACCTACATCTGGAGCTGTGTCCTGGGGTGCGACTTCGTATGACAGCAGGGGAACTCTCGCAGTTATCCCAAGCACCCTGACTGGGCTGCTATTCGTGAACTGCTTTCAGGGGGGGGGGGGGTTTCTAACAGGATAACGCTCATCCAGATACCGCTGTTGTAACCCATCGTGTTCTACAGAGTGTCGGATTGTTGCCTTGGCCTGCTCGATCACCAGGTCTGTCTCCATTCGAGCATAATGGGACAACATCAGACAACAACTGCAGCGTCATCCACAATCAGCATTAACCGTCCCTGAATTGACCAACCAAGTGCAAAGGGCGTGGAACTCTATCCCACAAGCTGTCATCTGGAACCTGTACAACATAATGCAAGCACGTTTGCTTGCTTGCAATTAATATTCTGACGCTTACACCGGATACTCAGGTACCAGTATTTCACATTTTCAATGAGGTATTTCGCTCATGAATCAACTTGTGATCTTGTAACGTTAATCACTGAAATATGTTACCTAGGCAAATGTATTCCCGAAATTTCATTACTGTATATTAACTAGTTTTTTGGGTTGCGATTTTTTCCCGTCAGTGTATTGACGATTAATAAGCTGTAAGCTTCTCGCCACACTTCAAGGTGCCGTGCCCTAAATAACTTGTTCCCACATTGTCCTCACTGTGCTCGTACGCAGGCTGGCCCCTGCCACAAGCGTGCGCTCTTCGCAAGATCGTAAAAATGACGCACCAGCCTGTCAATTAATGAAATCATTCCTGTTCTCCAGTCACCATGAAATTTTATGTAAACTTTCATAATAACAATAGCTAAGTATAGTATCAGTTTCAGTTCCGTACATGATGTAATTTATGAGATATTCAAAATTTCCTAAAACCTCCATTTTATAATTAATTTTGACCATGCTGGCTAAGTTTAGGGAACCGTGACTGTTTGTAATAATTATTTGTAGTTTCTGCTACCAGTCACTTTTATTTCTTTTATGTTTAATTTAACATACTGCAACGCGCTTCAAGGATATTTTTCTGACTATCAGGAGTTTATGCACACAGAGAATTGTTATATGAAGATAGAATGTCTTAATATAGATTAACGTAGAACTTCTTTGTTCACTGCTTGCTTCTCCGGTGACTCTTGGGCTATTAAAAACACAGACCACTTTACGGAAATCGAAGACAACATGGAAGTTTTGCACAAAACTGAAAAACTAAAATTTGATTGATTTATTGATCCATCTTGAAGCATTTTTCATGCAATTGATGTCGTCATTTTACATACATTATATAATTACAAAATAAGTCATACATTTTTAACATTCTGAATGAGTAAATATGTTTTATACTGCACATGTTTAGTAGTCATTAAACATAAATGTGTCGTGCAGAATTACAAAAGGAGATACTGTATGTGTAACACAATACACATGCAAGAAAAACATTTTAACAAATATAAATGAGACAGGCTTCATACATGTTAACCATTGGAGAAAATGCATTGTGTAAATAAAGCACAACAGCATGGTACAATAACAATTTCAGAAGAACTTATGTAATAGGGTGGTCATGTCATACAGCAGTTAACTATTGAGTAAAAATACATTATGTAAATAAAGCACAACCGCATGATACAATAACATTTTCAGAAGTGCTAATGTAATATGGTGGTCATGTCACACAGCAGTTTTAATAGATTAGATCATTTTTATTACATACTTTAAACTCTTCTATTGTATAGAATGCTTTTTGTCCAAGCCACCTTTTTGTAATATTTTTGAAGACATTCAGTGATACACTGTGTGCTGTGGGTGGTAGCATGTTAAATAATTGGATCCCTGTGTATGTGTAACTGTTTTTTTTAAGCCTAGGAACTGGGATGTCCATCATCTGCCTTTGGCGTGTGTCATGGCTATGTACAGACTCGCGCAGTTTATAGCTTTCTTGGTTTTCCTTTATGTGCACTAAGCAACTGAGAATAAACAGTGATGTAAGTGTCAGTATTTTTAACTCTCTGAAATAGTCTCTACATGATACATGGTTTCTTACTCCAGCAATACACGTAATGGCCTTTTTCTGCCAAAGAAAAATTCTTTTTGTCCCAGAGGCGTTGCCCCATAACAGCACTGCATACGTGAGGTGGCTATGAAAAAAGGCATAATAGGCATTTAGCAGTAGCTCGTCCGTCACACAAGTCCTGAGCTTAGTTAGCATATAGGTGACTCGGGATAACTTTTTGCATACATAATTGGTGTGAGTTTCCCAGGTTAATTTTGGGTCCAGATGAATGCCAAAAAGCTTAAATGAGGAACTACAGTTGTCATTGTTACATAGGCTGAATAGAATGTTTACAGTTTTAGAGTGGTTAATTTGTAGTTCATTTGCTCCGAACCATACAATGGATGTTCTGAGTTGTTCTGCACTTTTGTGCTTGAGTATGTCCAAGGCCCTATCTACTGTAAGAAAGGTGGTGTCGTCTGCATGTAGTATGGACTTGCAAGGCATCATATTGGACAAATCATCTGACATCATGGAAGAAATGGAATTTTCATTCGTAATACAAAAAATGCAGATAATATTCTTAATGAGACAACTGAAAAAAACGTTCAGTTGCCTTAAGACAGTTTTAATGAAATAGATGGAAGATGTGCCATAAAAAAACGACTGTCAAACTGTCAGTATCGTGAATATCACTGTAAAGTAGTAACAGTCAATACTCATCCACACCCTGCAAGCCCTCCATATTGTATTAAGTATATGCTGTTTACATTTATGTAGAAACGTTTGTACAGTGAATTACGTCCAAATCGGTGTCAGATTAAACAATGTAATAGTGTAATGTTACACAACGGGTCCGCCAGTGTCCCAATGGTGTAAATCAGGCCACGGAACGTTAAAATTGTAAGTGATCAACCGACATATTGGGAATTGTATTACACAATTACCACATCGTAACTACTGGTGCAAAACTATACGCATCACACATGCTGCGGGGTCAATCACAAGAAAAGAGACACTGCTCCACGCAAGCAGAAGACACCACTGGTCATTGATATCTGGCTACTGACTGCAACCGCCCTCTCCCCTTCCAAACACTCCAGCAGCCAACAGTGAAGAAAACAGTTGTAAATTTAGATTAAGACATTTCATCTTCACATAACAATTTTCTGTATTCCTGGAGTTGAGTGCAACATGATTCAATTTCTTTTTCGGCTACATTTCTGCATGTTTTATTCGTCGAGAGGTTACATTAACCGCTATTTTTACAGTTATTTTGACTTCACATTGTCGTTCTTGTAACTCTTCACACTATCGCTTTTCGCCTAATAAGCTCTCTTTTTTCATTATGTGACATTTTCTATTGGCCTTGCCTGACGTATGCTTTTACCTTCATGTTCATTAGTTTGTTACATTTTAAATAAAAGATTCTCCGCTTGTCTCCATCGCTATAAACCACTATCTTAAACTAATGGTACTGCTTTTAGAAAATATTACTTTTTGGCATTTTCACACGTTGCAAGGACTTGTAGTACAGGTGTGATAGTACAATATTAGTACATAACCAGTACTGACTGTTTCTCACTCCCGTGTACTTTTTCTTTCATGTGACGTTTCACGATTAGATGTTTTTGCGGTTACTTTTATATACGTCATTCATTCTTGTAACCTATCCCTGTTTGACGTTCTTCCTTGTTAGTTCACCTTTTTATAATACGGCTTCCGTATATATTCACTTTGTCCCACATTCTCAGCTTTATTGAAGATGGAGAGTGTCTGTACACAATGTTGCTTCGTACTACCGTCAATTATTGGCGTTCAGTTTAGTTTACCACTGATCCTTAAGAGAACTTTTTGTATTGGCCATCTTGCTTATAAAATTTTTCGTGTAATATGTTTCTGCTTATTCTCGTTAATGTTTTTTTTCTATATATTATCCACTATAATAAATGTATTGTTTCCATTTTATCTGGCTGTAATTCATTAATTTTACATCTTTAGTACCATTTTGATCCCATTACCGTCATCTTGGCTTTATTGTACTGTGTTACAGCGATAACTTTTACGATGGACTGACAGTTTCTTGATTTAATGTTTTAGGATCATGCCTTACTTTCATATATTTTGTGACTTTAACTTGCGTAGCAGTCAGAAGACAATAATTCCCACAGCCAACTGACAGGTCATTTTTCAGTTTTTGCTTCGCTTCTCAACGGCTCTAGTGATTCGTGTTTGCATGCCATCAGTTTGTTACTTCACTTTCTATATTTCTAATAATATCTTCTGGCTTTCAAACGTTTTCTCATAGTGTCTATATATTTTTCATCTTTCACTTCTGTGTAGCTCTTCGACCAATTCATTTGCGTTTGTTTGCACCTTGCCTTTTTTTTTATTTTATGGTTTGAATGGCCTTCCTTGAATCTTGACTGTTCTAGCACGCCATTCATGTTCCTGTTTATACATATTATCTGTCTATTTTCCTTTTTCTCATCTTTCATACCTAAAACATGACAGATGTCGGTTCACACCCTGTCTTGTTTATATTGTTTAGTCTGTTTTGGTATTAGTTCGAAAATTCATGTTTTGCCGACGATCAGTTCACATTCTTTTAACAAATCAGTTTTCCTCATAGACTATTTTATTCTATACTGTTACAGTAGAAAAACTGATGAGGTTTCTTATTACAATAATTCCTACATCTCCATTATGTAGTTGTAGCTACTGTACAAGTGTTGACTAAATTTTATAGTTCAGTTCGCTCTTTGTTCTTACATCAGCATACACGCTCTGACAGCTTATTTTTTGATGACTTCTACTTTTATAATTTTCTTTTCTTTCCTATATGTTCGTTTACATTATAGGAAATTGGTTTTTCAATGGATATGACGCACGATTAATAGGGCATATTAATCACAGCTACGTATTGCAAGTTTAAAGACGGTAGTTTGTTGTTAATTTGTTGTGGTTCACATGTTTTACCTCTTCTTTGCACAACGGCATAAAAGAAGAAAAACAGAAAAAAATTTACATTTTAGAACACAAACTCTTGCTTTGACCTGGATGCATGGTTCTCATTTCAGGTTTTCTATTTTTTTTAGCGATTCTTGCATTTCTTCTCAACTCAATTACACCATTATGATCCATTCGCCCTGTTCGTTTATGATATTTATGCTTTCATAATTTCGGTTTCTTACGTTTCCGTATTAATATTATGAGACAGATTTTTTTGTCTTCATGACTTCACGTTATAGTACATCCACTGTATGTGATACTATCGTTTGTACAGCATGATTTAGCGTATTTTTCAATGAAGGATCTCCTAATTATTACAATAGAGTAATTTTAACCATATTTTGTAATTTTATGTTAATATTGTATTTTGTTCAAGCGGTTTTCATTAATACAGTTAATAGGTACATGATAGTTCACTGTGACCACAGTTTGTAAGTCATGCATTTTCTTTTACTAATGAATATGTATTGTAAAATTACTTTAAATAATGAGACCTGATTTTGGGTAGAGCATTGCACCCTATTCTATATTTGATGATTTTGTCGACTTTTATAGGGGCCTGAAAATGCTACCAATGAGACACTGAAACGGGTAGCATCATAAAATTAGCTGTTGTGTATCTGTTTTCTGCAGGTCATTGATCAGCTGCAGTCTCCGTCTTCCACTTATAGAAGATGGAATTTCAGAAATTTCCTTAACAGGTGAACGGCATAAACGCTGGAAAAGTGGTAAGGGAGGTTATCTATTGTTTCTTTCTGCAACTTTACCGGCATAAATGGGGCTTGTCACCGACACTTGTGGAGCAATGGTAAGACACTACCCTCGTATTCAGGACAGCGGTTCAAATCTCCAACCATTCATTGAACCTGTTTCCGACGGTTTCCCTATGTCGCTGAAGGCGAATGCCTGGATGCTTCCTTTGAAGGGGCACGGCCGATTTCCTTCCTCATTGACAGCTTGTGCTTTGTCCCTAACGATCCTGTCGTAGACGGAACGTTAAAACTTAAACCTCCTTATCCCTCAAATGGCCTGTGGTTGATTTGTAGCCCAATGAACACAAGTGACGCTCAAAAAAAGTTTTCTTTTTTTTTTGTTTTTTATTTGGATGAAACGATGGGGCATTCGTTTGAGGAGCAGGGCGACACTTGGTCACGACAAAGTCGCCGTGCAAACCACTCGGTGTTTACAGCTAGAGCTATCGGCCCCAAACGACGCCTTATGGTAACGGGCGTGCACCGGTCGTAGAGATGTACAATGAGGAAACACGCGAGCGTAATCGGTGGCGACACGTCATACACGGTGGGAGGAAAATCTTAAACATTACCTTAAAAGTGTTGTGGACAAAAGCTGGGGCTGTAATTAGAGGATGCTAACACACTACTGGCCCTTAAAATTGCTACACCACGAAGATGACGTGCTACAGACGCGAAATTTAACCGATAGGAAGAAGATGCTGTGATATGCAAATGATTAGCTTTTCAGGGCATTTACACAAGGTTGGCGCCGGTGGCGACATCTACAACGTGCTGACACGAGGAAAGTTTCCAACCGATTTCTCATACACAAACAGCAGTTGATCGGCGTTGCCTCGTGAAACGTTGTTGTGATGCCTCGTGTAAGGAGGAGAAATGCGTACCATCACGTTTCCGCCTTTGATAAAGGTCGGATTGTAGCCTAACGCGACTGCGGTTTATCGTATAGCGACATTGCTGCTATCGTTGGTCGAGATCCAATGACTGTTACCAGAATATGGAATCGGTGGGTTCAGGAGGGTAAATACGGAACGCCGTGCTGGATCCCAAAGGCCTCGTATCACTACCAGTTGAGATGACAGGCATCTTATCCGCATGGCTGTAACGGATCGTGCAGCCACGTCTCGATCCCTGAGTCAACAGATGGGGACGTTTGCAAGACAACAACTATCTGCACGAACAGTTCGACGACGTTTACAGCAGCATGGACTAGCAGCTCGGAGAACATGGCTGCTGTTACCCTTGACGCTGCATCACAGACAGGAGCGCCAGCTATGGTGTACTCAACGACGAACCTGGGTGCACGAAAGGCAAAACGTCATTTTTTCGGATGAATCCAGGTTCTGTTTACAGCATCATGATGGTCGCATCCGTGTTTTGCGGCCTCGTGGTGAATGCACATTGGAAGCGTGTATTCGTTATCACCATACTGGCGTATCACCTGGCGTTATAGTATGGGGTACCATTGTTTACACGTTTCGGTCACCGCTTGTTCGCATTGACGGCGCTTTGAACAGTGGACGTTACATTTCAGATGTGTTAGGACCCGTGGCTCTACCCTTCATTTGACCCCTGCGAAACCCTACATTTCAGCAGGATAATGCACGACCGCATGTTGCAGGTACTGTACGGGCCTTTCTGGATACAGAAAATTTTTGACTGCTGCTCTGGCCAGCACATTTTCCAGATCTCTCACCAATTGAAAACGTCTGGTCAATGGTGGCCGAGCAACTGGATCGTCACTATACGCCAGTCACTACTCTTGATGAACTGTGGTATCGTGTTGTAGCTGCATGGGCAGCTGTACCTGTACATGCCAACCAAGCTGTTTGACTCAATGCCCAGGCGTATCAAGGCCGTTATTACGGCCAGAGGTGGTTGTTCTGGGTACTGATTTCTCAGGATCTATGCACCCAAATTGCGTGAAAATGTAATGACATGGTAGTTCTAGTATAATATATTTGTCCAATGAATACCCGTTTATCATCTGCATTTCTTCTTGGTGTAGCAATTTTAATGGCCAGTAGTGTATCTTGCGGTTTCGACGACGCCCTTGGACAGACTGCATGTCATGTACCCCAAAAAGTTGTTTGTGTCCCACTCGTTTGAGGGTAATGAGCGTACAGTAACAGCATAACTATGCGGTAGACATAATGTGTATGTGTTATCGGAGATGTCCAACATGTCGAAAGTGCAAAAAGGTGGCAATGTTCCTGGCGATATAGCACCGGTTTTACTTTGTAAACTTAAAGTCAAAACAGGTAGTTCACCAGTTTCTGCTCATATACGCCATTTTCAAAAGAACTGAAATGTGTGAGACTGGTCAATACGTTTCTAACGAAGCGCACCATTTAGCGCCAGTGACAGCAACCTTCTCCACATTCGGCATTTTAATTCCATATCTAAAGCTGTATTGTTTCGGCCGAAGCTGGTAGTTACAATTTAAATAAAAACGTATCTAGACTATTTTCTTCGTAAAATGGTGAAAATAGGCAAGTCTGCGGAACTCAGCCACCCTGTCCTTGACGGTGGGCAGGTCTAGAAGCACAGCACATCTGGTCTTCGGTCTACAGACAACATACGGGTTCTACGGAGGTATCGCCTACACGCGACTGATCATGGCACTGATGTTCATGGAGAAACTAAGTTAGTGACACCTAACAGCAATAGAAGAAACATCTCACAACCCTAGATGCGATTATTCCTACAACACACGAAATCTATCTGTTACTAACCGGTGGAAGGTGGACTTTAGATATGAGGTACGAAGGTGTTCCGGTGCCCACACCTTCAGAACGTGGTACACAGCAGGGTGTACTCCTGCAGCACTATGCAAAATGTTACGTGCCCTAACTCATAGTACATTAAAGAGCACGATGCCTCGTTTCTCGGAGACGTCGATAAACTTGCAGCGGAAGCCCTTTGTGTGGATTCTTTTTTATTTATGCAGACGAGTGTAGTTTCAGTCAGATTTGGTATGGCACTGCACTGGAGGAAAACTGCGGGCCTTTCAAAAGGAGCAGGAGAAAGACACCTCCCATCGCCCCTCGCAGTGGAGCAGGGCAGCCTTTTGTGCCGTCGCCGGGGAAATAACAGTGCATTCTGGTGCGACCGCGCGGGCGGAAGCGGCCGCAGATTCGATCTGCACAGAACACCGTTTCGCTATCTGTCAGCGTATCTGTGGTGAAGGCCACGGTGGTCGTGCGGAGGCCGTTACATAAAAGTCACCAGGCCTGACGTCAGGAAAAATCAACGAGTGCTGGCATCGGAAAGTACCGTATAGGTCGCGTTCCATCCCTGCATTGGAATCTGGGTTGCTTTTGTTGCCGTCGTTGCTGATGTCTGGTACAGGGAAGGAAACAAGATTATGGTTTGATGTCCCGTCCACATCATGATGATTATAGACGCAGCATAAGGTCGGATTTTTCAAAGATGAGCCTTCTCAGAGTAGTCATCCCGACATTTACCTGAAGTTGTTTAGAGAAATCACGAAAAACCCAAATATGGATGGCTGGGCGCAGATCTGAACCGTCAACCTCCTGGATGCCACTCCAGAGTGCCGACCACGGCACCACCTCACTTAGTTCTGTTGCTTAGGTTGGGAAAGCGAGGTAGGATTATTGTTAGCGACCAAGCGCGAGTACATATTGAATTCAAACTAGTACAGTATATTAAGTCATTAATTAATACCGAAAAAAAACTCAATAACGAGGAAGAAAAACTGAAATAAAATGTTAATAATGAAGTGATAAAGCAATAAATAAATTACATATGATAAAACTGAAAATGATTAATACATGGCAGGTAAGAAACAGCACACAGAACGAACTTAAATTATAGTTAAACAGCCCTTCCTAACACAATCGGTGTGTGTTGGGGGTTATTATAGCATTGTAGGATGTACCCGACATTTATTGATTGCGACTGAAAACAGACGCAAGTATCAAGGCAAATCGTGAACCTCCTTCGTCAGCTACACGCTACGCGTTGGAAGCTTCCGATGCAACTTGTAGAGAGTTTCGCGTAAATACACCTGTCACACTATGGGTTCCGTTAGCAGAGACAACGATCCCTACTACATATCCGAAAGAACAGACGTCGCGCATTTATACAATTTATTCGCCTCGATACACAAAGAATCCACCACCTTCAGTGCGGATGCGCAATTTCATTCGAACTCCAGCGGGAATCTAAAATTATCGAGCTTGGAATACATGGACAGGGACTGGGCGCTAGATGGGAATTTGGGTCGGCCGGGAAGCGTGCCGAGATAGTCTGCGCAGTTGCACTGGGCAATGTATCCCTGTGCCGCAGTGGTTAACGCAACTACATATTAAGCAGTAGATTCCGGGCTCGAATCGCGCACCGGTACACATTTTGACTCGTCGCTACTGACGCTACATAGAGCCCCCACGCAGCTGACATCAACAGTTCCTGCTCTTTCCTTTCTGCCCCCTACTTTCTATTTACATAACGATATTTACTTTGCTGTACTGCGAGTGTTCCCTGAGAATTGTCTTTAGCTGTTGGTGAGACAGTTCACTCGCGACTTAAAATCCTAGATCTGACATAAAATGGGGCGGAACTCTTCCGCTCGCAGGACTGAGACTTAGGAATTAATTACTATAAGATTGTTATAGAATCAAAGATAACTAACGTAGCACGGCATGTTCTTGTATTACTCAAAAACAGTCTGCAAGTGGTAGAGTGTTTGGCGTTCCGGTCTAATGATGCGGATGTTCCAGATGTGATCCTCAGCGATAAACTCACGTTTTGGTGGTATGGAAGGTTCTAGAACGTTGTTCGCTGAGGACTGTAAGACTAACCTAAAGGCTGCGTGTATAAGAACCGACTGTGGCAATAAAACCCCGTGAAGTCGATACTCTTGTTCCAGATAAGGACTCAAAAGATACTTTTGTACTTACTTACCAAAGCTGTAGCTATTTTCTGCTAATACCAAGACCACAGTTTCCAAATTTCGTTCACCATAATACGAACACTGGCTGCTTCCATGCGATCTAACACAAAGATATGTCTTAGATTAATCGTAACATTACGTAATAGCAAACCGTTCGATATTTCTGAACTGCGACCGATCCAGTGAAAAATACTAGTCTCCTGTTTCACCGTATACTATTAATAACTAAATTTACTATGCCAGTTTAAGGGGGTGGGACGTCAAACGGGCCGACTTGGAGCAGGAGAGGCATCACAGGATATTTTAATTTCCACTGTCTATAACTTTTACAAATAAATTCATAAAACTTTGTCAGCATGACCAGGAAGGATTCAGGATTCATACTCATAACAGTGAAAGTTCAGAAACATAACAAAATAAATTTTTTACATTTGAAATTTCATCCTTTTTTCACTTACTATTGGCTGCATTTGTTGCTATAGGTACACTTTTCTTCATAAGTAAGAGAGGTTCTTCAATGAATTTTGCACAGCATACAAATCATACTCACAGGTGTATGAAACTCTAGAATTTTCCAAATCTAAAAAACTGTGGTAAGAATTGAGATAATTAACTAAAAAAATTGAGTTTCTTCTAAACATGAAGTTTAAAATGTAACAGCTCATTCAGTTTTTCATAAATTAAATAAATTCTAGAGCTTAATACACCAGTAAGTATGATTTGTATGCTGTGAAAAATTCATCAAAGAATCTCTCTTACTTATGTAGAAAAGTGTAGCTATATTTACAAATGCAGCCAATAGTAAGTGAAAAATTATGAAATTTCAGATGTAAAAAGATTTGTTATGTTTTTCAGATTCCACTGCCATAAGTGTGAACTCTGAATCCTTCCTGGTCATGCTGACAAAGTTTTATGAATCAATTTGTAAAATTATAGACAGTGGAAATTAAAATGTCCTGTGATGCCTCTCCTGCTCCAAATCGGCTCGTTTGATATCCTACCCTCCTTAAAGTGGTTTGAAGAAAGAAACAGTAACTGTGGTATTAAAGTTAACGAGTTGACGTGAAACTTCAAATACTTAATTATCACTCTTAAACTATCATTAGTCACAAAGTTCTTGCTTTTATGACGACTCTTTCGTAGCTGTGTGTATACATACTGAGAGTGTAAATGTTAACGTAAGGAAATATTCGGCAGCGTCGTTAATTCCATCACAAAGACTTCCTGCCTGTGTACTTTTGAGGAACGGAAGCTTCGACTTAATTTTGAGATTTTGTCATTTCCTACTGCCTAATCTTCCGCCATTCCCATGCAGGGCAGCCACTGGAAACAATTAGTGCCCTCACTTCAGGGAAACGGTACACTGACTGGGAAACCGTCGCTCTTTGTGAAATAACGACTCTAAAGAATAGTAATTTGAGAGACTTATTATGTCACGCATGCAACACTACCGTACATTCCAGACTTACAGACAACCAACACATACAAACCGGTTAAAATTTTGAAGTAGCCAGAACACATCAGCGAATATCAATGTAAATTCATACACATACTCTATGTGATCAGAAGTATCCGGACACCTGGCTGAAAATGACTTACAAGTTCGTGGCCCCCTCCATCGATAATGCTGGAATTCAATATGCTGTTGGCCAACCCTTAGCCTTGATGACAGCTTCCACTCTCGCAGGCATATGTTCAGTCGCGTGCTGGAAGGTTTCTTGGGGAATGGCAGCCCATTCTTCACGGAGTGCTGCACTGAGGAGAGGAATCGATGTCGGTCGGTGAGGCCTAGCACGAAGTTGGCGTTCCAAAACGTTGTGTACCGTGATTCGTCACTCCACACAACGTTTTTCCACTGTTCAGTAGTACAATGTTTACGCTCTTTATACAAGGCGAGGAGTCGTTTGTCATTTACCGGCGTGATGTGCGGCTTATGAGCAGCCGATCGACCATCAAATCCAAGGTTTCTCACCTCCCGCCTAACTGTCATAATACATGCAGTGGATCCTGATGCAGTTTGGAATTCCTGTGTGATGGTCTAGATAGATGTCTGCCTATTACACATTACGACCCTCTTCAACTGTCGGTGGTCTCTGTCAGTCAACAGACGAGGTCGGCCGGTACACTTTTGTGGTGTACGTTTCCACTTCACTATCACATCGGAAACAGTAAACATAGGGATGTTTTTGGAGAGTGTAAATCTCGCGTACAGACGTATGACACAAGTGACAACCAATCACCAGACCACGTTCAAAGTCCATGAGTTCCGCGGAGCGCCACATTCTGCTCTCTCACGATGTCTAATGACCACTGAGGTCGCTGATAAGGAATATCTGGCAGTAGGTGGCAGTACAATGCGCCTAATATTAAAAAGGCATGTTGCTAGGGGTGTCTGGATACTTTTGATCACATAGTTTACACACCATCACCGGGTAAGTAAATAATTAAAGTTGGAATTTCTGTGACAGGCAGCTAGAGTGCATTACTGTTGCTCGTGTTTAGTGTTGTTACGAAGCATAGCAGGATATATAAGGGGCGTGACCAGCATCAGATGTTATGTGATCACTGTGAAGGACATGAAGGTGCCGTCTACTAGTTTGCAACAGCCTCGGAACAACAGCAGAATTCGATGCAGTAGAGAATGCGATCTGCATCTTTTACATTGCTTTTGTTTGTAATATGCTAAATTGTGTACAATGATTTGTATAAAATTTGTTTCTTTCGTCGTGTAACTTCGAATCTGAACAAAGCTGGGGTCAAGGTAAAAGCAACAAAAACAGATAGAGAGAGAAACACACAAACAACTGCATAGAACACGATAACAGTCAAGATAGCAAGATAACATCGTGGGAGCATATTTCATGTAACTACACACATTCGCTATTGAAATGATATGTTAAACATGTGCTTGACAATTTCGTAATAAGTAAATATCGCATCGTGTTACCTCTTTACCCGTTAATATGACGAATTCACATTGAACGATACTCAATCCTGTTGTCCAGTTAAAGGAACGAGGATAAGTAAGTAAGTAGCCAACGGAAAAATACTCCTATCGGAGCGCAATAAAAGCGAATATGCCCCTGTTTAAAAAATCTGACAAATGTTGGTAACCTGCTGCCTCATACTACCTTTCTCAGCAGCTTCAAAATTTTTGGCATGCAAACACATTCTTTTTAGCATGCAACTCACCTCTCACTTCCACTGTAGCTCATTCTCTTGAATGAATCATCCAATTGTTCTGAATTTGTAATCATTCGTTATTCTTTAAATGTGCATCACATCTAGCGGTTTCCGTCCCATTTGAATAATTCCCTGCGGTGCGTCTTTTCTTGTATTAGAGTGTTCATTGGACATTTGAGTCGAAGAGACAACTTATAGGGACCAGCCAAGCAGTCCTATACCGGTCCATATGTTCACTGAAACTGTCTCTGGAAACTTCACGTAACTTTGGTACAGGCCCATATACGAGGGTTGGAACTTTAATAGTGGAAACTATTTATTTACAGCTCGTAAAGCCGGCCTGTGTGGCCGAGCGGTTCTAGGTGCTCCAGTATGGAACCGCGCGACGCTACGGTAGCAGGTTCGCTTCCTGCCTCGGGCATGGATGTGCGTGACGTCCTTAGGTTAGTTAGGTTTAAGTAGTTCTAAGTTCTAGAGGACTGATGACCTCAGCAGTTAAGTCTCATAGTGCTCAGAGCCATTTGAACCATTTGAACATCGCGTAAAAAATAGATACGTGTTTCAAAGTTTTACTGACCTTCAAAGTAATCACCAGCATTGTGTATGATCCGTTGCCAGCGATGTGGAAGTCGTAGGATACTCTTAGCTGTGCCAGTTGGGTTGACAGATCGAGCGGCGCGGTCTATTGCCCGACGAATTTATAGCAGTTCTAAGGCGAATGCCGTGAAGTGTTTCCTTCAGCTTAAAAACCGAGTTGAACTCACGAGGGCTTAATCAGGACAGTGCAGTAGGTCGCATACCACTTTGCGGCCCCATCTGTCAAACAAATCAGTAACAGCTTGCACTGTACGTGCTTTAGCATTGTCCTGCAAAATGATGGTTAGGTCCGGCAGAAAGTGTCATCACTTCTGTCTCTTAGTTGGTCTTAGGTTGTGTTCCAAAAATGAACAACTGTAGTGGGACGAAATTAAACGTCACCCATCCACCAAGTCAGCCCAGTTTGCAGGTGACTATAAGTTTAATTTAGTTTTTGTTTATGTGTTTTCTTATTATTTGTAATAAATGTGAATTATCTAAAAGTTTTGTATTTTTTTTATGTGTTTCATGTACGGAGAGATCGGCGCAACGAACGGGGACAGCATCTTCGTTGCCGCGACCAGAGAGGAAATTGCTGGCCGCTATACGTCGCGGGTCGACAGCCAAGGAGCAACAGAAGATCCTGGAACCGAGTTGTTGCGTCGTGTTTCTAAAAAATTAAAAATGAATTTTTATACTCTTTTTGTACAACAATGACATCATAATGAGCTTAATCTTATTGAGATGTTAGTCACTGTCTGTCAACGCTCAAGTTCACATCTGTATGTGTAGGAAGCTAATAAAATAGTGTATGCTACTAAAGTTGAAACACGTGTCTTGAAGATTTATTTATGAAGAATTGTGTGAACGGATTAATAATATATTTGACAAGATTATTGATTCAGACAGCGTTGGCCGAAACTTTGAATCTAAAAAGTTTATTTAATGTGTGATTCTGATATCGATTAGATCAAGATAACGTGTGTCGATATAATTTTCTGAGGAGAAACAAACGAAATTTAAATTCGAAAAAGTTACGAAAACCAATTGGCCCAAGTGATGTAATTCTCTGCACACGACTCAACTGATGTTTTACAGTTTCGTTCAAGAACCATTCTATGACAATTTAAAAAGAATATGAATCATTTTTGGAGTGGGTTGTAACTGACGTAGGTGACGAAGTCTGCACATGGTCATATATCAAACGAAAACCCAATACGTCGTTACACCCCACCGTGGCGACCGTGACAGGACTTGTGTGCAACTAAGGCACACAGGTACGAAACAAAACATCAAGAGTCCTTCGGAAGTCAACGCGAGTTTTCGTGGAGCCTGCACCAGCCAGCGGCGACTTCGTGGGTGTGGGCATCTGACGGAGCCGCAGCCAAGCAGTACGGTCACGCAGTTGTTCCACGAGAAGGCGCATCTGTTGGGCAGCAGCTGAACGCTGCAAACCCCGACAACCTTTTTTCTCCCTAAACTAATAGGCCCAGTACGTCAGCTGCGGGGCGTTCCTCCGGCTGGTATTAGAGGTGTTGCTGAGGGCTTCGCCTGTCTACGGCGGTGCCGGGCGTGGTTGCAGCCAGCGACGTTTCCGGTGTTCGACTCAGCGTCCTGCCGGTTGCGGAAACGGGGTCGCAGCATCTCAGCGGCTGCATCGACGGCTGTTACATCTGCAGCCCATAGCAGCACACTGATCATCGAGAACTACAAATTACAATATTAAGTGTCCGGTGAGTTTGTTTCAAGTTGGAAGTGGAGTGTTGTATATAGGGAGTGTGCTTTTACAGGATTGTTGATTACAAGTCTGCGTGTGTAGATAGTTAATATCTTACAATGATGTCGGGAAGTGAAATGTCAGACGAAGAGCAGTCCATGTCCGATAGGAGCATGAGATCCCTTTTTAGGGCGATCGCTAAATTAAAACAATCTAACGGGGATTTCCTAGCTGAATTAAAACAGTCTAACGAAGAATCTACTGCTAGATTAAAACAGTCTAACGAAGAATCTATGGCTAAATTGAAACAATCTAACGAAGAATCTACTGCTAGATTAAAAGAGGAATTAAAACAGTCTAACGAAGAATCTATGGCTAAATTAAAACAGTCTAACGACGAATCGACGGCTAGATTAAAAGAGGAACTTAAAGGGGAGCTAACAAAATCGACAGACAGGTTACAGGAACATCTTAATGAAACCAGTCGAGAATTAAGTGATAAAATAGAGGCTTCTAAAGTTGAAATGCAGGAAAAACTAGTAGGACTTAGTAATAAGATTGCTGATAATTGTAAAAGGTTAGAAGAACATATCCAGGAATCGCGCGAGGAAAAAGCTCGCATGCGAAACGATATCACTGACTTAACCGAGAGACTAGATAGTGTCAATATCTTAGTTGTAAATGAAATACAGAAAAATAACGATATGTTACGAGATGAATTTTCTATGCAAACAGAAACTGTTCGCAGAGAATTATTGAAATCTATTAAAGAGGTCTCTACGAAACCTGTAGAGATTTCTTCAATAGATAATGTAGAATTAGAGACATTAACCCATCAAGTAGAAAAGGACCATACCGAAATCGAAAACATGAAATTTTTAATTACCGAAATATGCAGTAACCTTGAGACTGCCAAAGATAATAACATTGATGAAGGTATAGAGCGTTCACATCGTGAGCACAGTGAAGAATCGATATTAGCTAATCGCGTATCCAATACAGAAATGCGGATACAGGAAATTACTAAACGGTTATCGGAATTAGATAATAACGAGAACATTTCAGGTAGCAGAGGTAATAACGTAATCAGAGACAACAGTCGCATCGAATTTGCTAGCACGGACGACAACAATATGAATAAAGCAATCACGGCAAGCCAATCCGATGCAACTCCGTCTCTGCAAGCTAAACAAAATCCGACTATTTCTCTCGCAGAATGTCTGGATGACATAACAACAAATTCAAATGTAGCAAGTCGATTTCCTGTATTCAAACCAGGAGGCGAACTGCACCCTATAATCTTTATAAAAGCTTTTGAAACATCATTATCTTCTAAATGGAGTAGTGAAAAACGCATTCAATTTGTAATAGGACATTTAGAAGCAGAAGCTGCGGAATGGGCAGTACTGCATAGAACTGAATTCAGGGATTGGGATGATTTTGTTAAGCAGTTTAAACAAAATTATTGGTCAAGACGAAAACAACAACACTTAACTTTAAAGTTGTTAGCCCCTCCTCCATATTCTAAACGGCGGAGAGGTTATAGGAATTATTTTGAATGGAATTTAAACCGTGCTAAATTAATTGAAAGTCATCTAATGCGAGTCCTAATTAGTGGATTACCGTATTACATAAAGGAAAGAAAAATGTTATTCTACGAATTATACAAAACCTTAATAATGGGGACGAAACAGTTAACACCCGGGGTGTGTGGTTATATTTTAACGACTTGTTGTATTGGAAAGCACAGAGGGAACACCAGAGATGGAAAATCTGCATTCCGAAAACTGTTGGGGACGAGTTAATTACTTATATTCATGAAGGTTACGGGCATTTTGGAATTCATAAATGTATTAAACATCTAATGAAGTATTATTATTTCAAAAATATGTCACGTATTGTGAGAAGTATTATTAGGGCTTGTGAAACCTGTCAAAAGGTTAAAGTTAATAACAAATCCAAGCGTTATAAATTATATGCTGTAATTCCTCGAGGTTTGTGGGATCTACTATCATTAGATTTTTTCGGCCCTCTGCCTCGGAGTTCAGGAGGATTAACATATGTGTTTGTTGTAATGGAATGTTGGTCCAAACATGTGAAACTGTATACTTTGAAACGAGCGAATACAGCAAGCGTTATACGCTGCCTCACCCGAAATTACTTTGTTAACTGGGGCATTCCTAAACGACTTATGTCTGACAACGGTAGTGCCTTTATTAGTCAAAGATTTCAAGATATGATAAGACAATATGGAATCAAACATATCTTAATTTCGAAATATCACCCTCAAAGTAATTTAGTAGAAAGAGTCATGAAAGAATTAGGACGATTATGTAGAACTTATTGTGCACATAAACATGCTCGGTGGGCCAAACTAATGCCTGAATTCGAAAAGATATTAAATGAATTGCCTCACCTAACGACGGGATTATCACCTATAGAAATTTTAGGCAAACGAATTATAGGTGAGCCTTTACTAGCTGCTTTACCTTGGCCACCAGTAAATGAGATACAACAAGATATTCCAGACGAAAAAGTTTGCGAACAGATTGTAAAAAATGCCGAACGGAGAATTAAAAGTTATAATCAACAGGCTGTAGAACCCTCATTTCAGGTAGGAGATCTTGTGTTAGTACGATCTCATCCTAAAAGTTCTAAGATCGATAAGGAATGTAGAAAATTCTTCTTTATCTTTGAAGGTCCATATGTTGTACATAAGATTGTACATCCCAAAGCATTACTTCTTATGGAACCTTCATCAGGTGTAATTAAAGGCTTATATAGTGTTGATCAAATGAAACTCTTCATTCCTAAATAAGTTAATATTTAGTATATGTTACATACGGAAGAGCGTTCATAATTTATTCATGTGAAGTTTTTCGTGATAGTTACGTGTTATTTTAAATAAATGACAGAAAGCTTAAACATGTGTTCTACAATAATCTACTGGTACTTCAAAAAGAGAAAGATAACCAAAAGGGGGATTTATATGGAGGAAACTTTGCTCTTAGGTCAAAAGGAATTTTGCATATTTTAAATTTACTCGGATAGTAGGAACCAAAGGGGATGGTTAATAGTTTTAGGGACCATGGGCGTCCAGAGCTATATGGCTCACGAGAACATAGCAGAGTGCCTTTAATAGAGGTTTGCAATAGTGTTAATATAGAACACACCAAACGGGGCTCTCTCGCTTGTTTCTCCTAAATAAATGGCCATTACCCAACAAGGTGTCCGAAGGTAAAGAAAGCCGTGCCGAGATTCTAAAGAGAGTTTTGCTTGATTTCTTCTTGACCTCAGGCATAAATAAGGCATTAGGGAAGAGAATGACGTAAAGTAAATAGTACTATTAGTTATTGTGAGAAACTTATTAGTAATATACATTCTTGAAAAGAATAACTCTAGTAAATAAATGAAACTGAAACTAATCTATCACAATTTGAACGCTCTGTCCTAATGTACAACGTTAAAGAACGTACTAAATTAGTATTTATTGGCAACTATTAACTGAAGAGGAACAATGTCCCTATATTCGGTTACGAATTACCATAATAGCACAATTAAGAGTAAATGACAAATAGTCACAACGATATCGTATTAAAAGGATTAAATCTATCTAATAGCAAGGACTTTAGGTTACGTAAAATGTGAGGAAAATGTATTAACAGTTAAATATTGTATATTGAAAAGTTTTAATTTCGGTTAAAACCTGACAAACTGAGCTTGTGGGTGGGGTATGTAGTGGGACGAAATTAAACGTCACCCATCCACCAAGTCAGCCCAGTTTGCAGGTGACTATAAGTTTAATTTAGTTTTTGTTTATGTGTTTTCTTATTATTTGTAATAAATGTGAATTATCTAAAAGTTTTGTATTTTTTTTATGTGTTTCATGTACGGAGAGATCGGCGCAACGAACGGGGACAGCATCTTCGTTGCCGCGACCAGAGAGGAAATTGCTGGCCGCTATACGTCGCGGGTCGACAGCCAAGGAGCAACAGAAGATCCTGGAACCGAGTTGTTGCGTCGTGTTTCTAAAAAATTAAAAATGAATTTTTATACTCTTTTTGTACAACAATGACATCATAATGAGCTTAATCTTATTGAGATGTTAGTCACTGTCTGTCAACGCTCAAGTTCACATCTGTATGTGTAGGAAGCTAATAAAATAGTGTATGCTACTAAAGTTGAAACACGTGTCTTGAAGATTTATTTATGAAGAATTGTGTGAACGGATTAATAATATATTTGACAAGATTATTGATTCAGACAGCGTTGGCCGAAACTTTGAATCTAAAAAGTTTATTTAATGTGTGATTCTGATATCGATTAGATCAAGATAACGTGTGTCGATATAATTTTCTGAGGAGAAACAAACGAAATTTAAATTCGAAAAAGTTACGAAAACCAATTGGCCCAAGTGATGTAATTCTCTGCACACGACTCAACTGATGTTTTACAGTTTCGTTCAAGAACCATTCTATGACAATTTAAAAAGAATATGAATCATTTTTGGAGTGGGTTGTAACTGACGTAGGTGACGAAGTCTGCACATGGTCATATATCAAACGAAAACCCAATACGTCGTTACACCCCACAACATAGATACAGAAGTGATGACACTTTCTGCAGGACATGACCATCATTTTGCAGGACAATGCTAAAGCACGTACAGTGCAAGCGGTTACTAATTTGTTTCACTGATGGGGCTGCTAAGTGCTGTATCACCTACTGCACTCCCCTGGCTTAACCCCTCATGAGTTCAACTTGATTTCTAAACTGAAGGAAACACTTCACAGCATTCGCTTCAGAACTGCTACAAATTCGTCGGCAATATACCGCGGCGCTCGAACTGTCAACCCAACTAGCACTGCTAAGAGTATCCTACGACTTCCACATTGCTGGCATTGGGTAATAAACAATGCTGGTGACTACTTTGGAGGTCAGTTAAACTTTGAAACACGTATCTATTTTGTACAAGCTGTAAATAAATAGTTGCCACCGTTAAAGTTCCTACCCTCTTTTAGCCCGCAACTCGTGGTCGTGCGGTAGCGTTCTCGCTTCCCACGCCCGGGTTCCCGGGTTCGATTCCCGGCGGGGTCAGGGATTTTCTCTGCCTCGTGATGGCTGGGTGTTGTGTGATGTCCTTAGGTTAGTTAGGTTTAAGTAGTTCTAGGTTCTAGGGGACTGATGACCATCGATGTTAAGTCCCATAGTGCTCAGAGCCATTTGAACTGTTGAACCTACCCTCTTTTATGCAAGTTATAGCGATTGTACCTATCTTGCCGGATAAATCGAGCTCCGTCCATAAAGAGAAATGGAAGGGCGTTTCCGAAAACTGTCAAGTAAACGAAATATTGAAATTACCTAGCATAAAGTAGCAGCACATTTAGCGGCGCCCTGTCACGGATTGTGCGGCTCCTCGCGCCGGAGATTCGAGTCCTCCCTCGGGCATGAGTGTGTGTGTTGTTCTTAGCATAAATTAGTTTAAGTAGTGTGTAAGTTTAGGGACCGATGACCTCAGCATTTTGGTCTATTGGGAATTCATACACATTTGAACACTTTTGAACCTGGGATAGTCAGTATATAAACAACGATCTGTACATTTCAATGGTGTAGATTTTATTAAGCCTTTGTTTGGCCAAGATCGCTGTGTAGAAAACAGTGATTACTACGTACGAGCCGGCCGGAGTGGCCGAGCGGTTCTAGGCACTTCAGTCTGGAACCGAGCGACCGCTACGGTCGCAGGTTCGAATCCTGCCTCGGGCATGGATGTGTGTGATGACCTTAGGTTAGTTAGGTTTAAGTAGTTCTAAGTTCTAGGGGACTGATGACCTCAGAAGTTAAGTCCCATAGTGCTCAGAGCCATATGAACCATTTGGACTACGTACGAATGCGCGATATCCATTAATAAAATATTCAACGGCTTCAAGCCGCGTCAAGTGCTTCCGGCAGAGATCTGTTCTGCCGTTGTCAGGTGGTTACCACCACTTGAAACCAGCTAATATTTTATCAGCGACTGCTAGTTTCAACAGCTTAGTCATTTTCAGATCAGGATACAAACATGCGGCGTCTAAGTTGAGAGAATAAGTATGACATTTCGTCGTTATAGTGCTAACATCCATAAGGAAATATCAACTTGCAATCGTATTTACGGAATACGTGTGTGAAGTGTATCGTACTTTGTCACCGCAGTGTTAACATCCATAAGAAAATGTCACCTTACTGTCATATTTACAGTACACGAATGTGAAGCATATTGTAAATACAACTGTAGGTTGACAGTTCGCTAAGGATGTTGACGCTGTAATGAAAAAGTGTCTTGCCTATTCTCTTGATTTAGACGCCGCATGTTTGTAATCTTATCTGAATATGACCGTTGAAGGGGCTGAAACTAGTAATCACTGTTTTCTACATTGCGATCTTGGCCAAGTAAAGGTTGCAATAAATTCTACATTAGCTCCGTCATAGTAACTGTCAGTTCGTGCACTGAATTTTTGAACACCACGTGTAATTCTTCAGCCTGGATCGTGTATAAGGCTGTGGACCACCGTGGTGACGGCAGACGCGCTCTGCCCCTGGTGCTGGCGCCTCTGGATTCCCAGCGCGGAGGCACGTGTCAGGGCGTCCTTTTGGCTGACGCACGCCACGTACAGTTACCGCGGGGAACACCCCCTCCCGCCTTGCCGCGGCAGCCGGGCCGTGACGTCGCTGGGCAGTCCGCATGGGCGAAGGACAGGCACCAAGTTCTCTGTTTGCTCTTACAGCAGCGTAGGTGACGTTACCACTACTAATGACGTCGCCGTGTAGTTGTATCCAGTTAACGCGAAAGTCAAATTTAACGTACTTTCGGATCCGAATGAGCTCTTACGTCTCCTCAACGAGTACTTCGTCCGGATTACTACAGTTTTACATTCAGAGGTCGAAAATATCTAAATGCAACAGAAATCACGGCTCACACCTGCCTACAAAAGGGTTTCACAATGATCCACAAAACTACCGTCCAATATCCCTGATATCCATTTGTTGTAGAATCTTAGGACATATTCTGAGCTCAAACATGATAAGGTATCTTGAACAGAACGATCTCCTCCAGCGTGGATCTCAAAAACGTAGGTAATGTGAAACCCAACTCGCACTTCTTTAAAATTACTTCCCGAAAGCCATGGATCAAAGCAGTCAGGTGAGACCCGGGACAAGGATGGGGATTAGTTTAAGGAAAACACGAGGAAGGGTGGCTTACTTCCTGAAAGCCATGGATCAAAGCAGTCAGGTGAGACTCGGGACAAGGATCGGTATTAGTTTAAGGAAAACACGAGGAAGGGTGGCCCAACTTGATGCATGATTTATCATTCCCAAACAAATACTTTTATCTGATGACAATTCTATCATAAGCCAACTAACAGCTACCAAGATTCTTGATAAATACATACGAATAGTTGAGGTTGTTAAATTAAAATCACAATGCATAGGGACATTTGCACTGTACAAAAAATTACAAATGGTACTCAAAGAACAGATCAGTAGTGTAATACAATGGTGCCCCGATTACAAACAGTTAATTGACTAAATAAACCCGCGGCGGCACTCTGCCCGCACAACTAGCATAAAACTGTGACTAATCCGACAACAGGACGTCAACATATAAGAAGAAGTTCAACAAACGTTCAGCACATTACAAGGACCTTTCAATAATAGAAACACTAAGTAAATTACTTCCTAATCCGGCAACATTCCCGCGCGGCAAGATGCCAAAAGAATGAAATAAACTACTAAACTTGAGGGTGGAACGGGTTATAAGCAGAAGCGCGTGTGACCCGCCAGCACATAGGCCTCATGCGACGACAGGAAAGCCGCCGAAGCAGAAAGAAAACGCGTCACTGTCCCAGACGAGCAGGACAACAACGCATCAGCCGCTGCCGATACAAAGGTGTCAACATATACCAAACAACAAACAGCCAACAAGTTTGATAGAAATTACATACAGAATAACACTTTAAGTGGCCAATTAAGGATTTTTTCAAGAAAACCGGCTATTATAATACTTCAGTATAGAGCGCCTCGTTCATAAACATTACAAGTTAACCTTCCCAGAGATAACAAGAAGCAATGTACAAGGTCATTAAAAAAATTACATAATAATTCAAACAAGATTAAATAAGTCAAGGTATATTTCTACTGGGGTCTCCTAGAGACTAATAGGCACTGTAATTTGAATACGCAACAAGTGGAAGATGGCCGGTTAAAATATACACCTATAATCCGAAGGGCTCCTCAGCACGGATTAAGAGAGTGTGCAAATACAAACACGCGCACACACATGACCTACACGTGCGTACCTTTAGGGTGAGCGCATACAACTTTAGTTACAGGCCAAATCCAATAACCCGCCCCAGGAAGGGCCATAAGGTCTACAACAAATAGAAATTACAATCAGCAGTATCAAATACTCCATAGTAACAAACAATGATTTCATGTACCAGATTAAAAATTGCAAAATACTAGCTTGACGCTTACAGAAATCTGCAGATTGACACACACAGCCTCAAAAGGTATCACTGAAAGGGCGTGTTGTTGTTGTTGTGGCCTTCAGTCCTGAGACTGGTTTGATGCAGCTCTCCATGCTAATCTATCCTGTGCAAGCTCCTTCATCTCCCAGTATCTACTGCAACCTACATCCTTCTGAATCTGCTTAGTTTATTCATATCTTGGTCTCCCTCTACGATTTTTACCCTCCACGCTGCCCTCCAATGCTAAATTTGTGATCCCTTGATGCCTCAGAACATGTCCTACCAACCGGTCCCTTCTTCTAGTCAAGTTGTTCCACAAACTTCTCTTCTCCCCAATCCTATTCAACACCTCCTCATTAGTTACGTGATCTACCCACCTAATCTTCAACATTCTTCTGTAGTACCACATTTCGAAAGCTTCTATTCTCTTCTTGCCCAAACTATTTATTGTCCATGTTTCACTTCCATACATGGCTACACTCCATACAAATACTTTCAGAAACGACTTCTTGACACTTAAATCTATACTCGATGTTAACAAGTTTCTCTTCTTCAGAAACGCTTTCCTTGCCATTGCCAGTCTACATTTTATATCCTCTCTACTTCGACCATCATCAGTTACTTTGCTCCCCAAATAGCAAGACTCCTTTACTACTTTAAGTGTCTCATTTCCTAATCTAATTCCCTCAGCATCACCCGACTTAATTCGATTACTTTCCATTACCCTCGTTTTGCTTTTGTTTATGTTCATCTTATATTCTCCTTTCAAGACACTGTCCATTCCGTTCAACTGCTCTTCTAAGTCCTTTGCTGTCTCTGACAGAATTACAACGTCATCAGCGAATCTCAAAGTTTTTATTTCTTCTCCCTGGATTTTAATACCTACTCAGAATTTTTCTTTTGTTTCCTTTACTGCTTGCTCAATATACAAATTGAATAACATCGGGGAGAGGCTACAACCCTATCTCACTCCCTTCCCAACCACTGCTTCCCTTTCATGTCCCTCGGCTCTTATAACTGCCATCTGGTTTCTGTACAAATTGTAAATAGCCTTTCGCTCCCTGTATTTTACCCCTGCCACCTTTAGAATTTGAAAGAGAGTATTCCAGTCAACATTGTCAAAAGCTTTCTCTAAGTCTACAAATGCTAGAAACGTAGGTTTGCCTTTCCTTAATCTTTCTTCTAAGATAAATCGTAAGGTCAGTATTGCCTCACGTGTTCCAACATTTCTACGGAATCCAAACTGATCTTCCCCGAGGTCGGCTTCTACCAGTTTTCCCATTCGCCTGTAAATGATTCGCGTTAGTATTTTGCAGCTGTGACTTATTAAACTGATAGTTCGGTAATTTTTACACCTGTCAACACCTGCTTTCTTTGGGATTGGAATTATTATATTCTTCTTAAAGTCTGAGGGTATTTCGCCTGTCTCATACATCTTGCTCACCAGATAGTAGAGTTTTGTCAGGACTGGCTCTCCCAAGGCTGTCAGTAGTTCTAATGAAATGTTGTCTACTCCCGGGGCCTTGTTTCGACTCAGGTCTTTCAGTGCTCTGTCAAACTCTTCACGCAGTATCGTATCTCCCATTTCATCTTCATCTACATCCTCTTCCATTTCCATAATATTGTCCTCAAGTACATCGCCCTTGTATAGACCCTCTATATACTCCTTCCACCTTTCTGCTTTCCCCACTTTGCTTAGAACTGGGTTTCCATCTGAGCTCTTGATAGGGCATCAAGGAATCTAATTCCTGCCCAGCTCACACTGTGGCAGAATTAACAGCCTTTAAGTACAGTACTTACTGCACAGTTTCCATACATACTTTCAAATAAATGCCAAGGAGGCCAGTACCACCAGGACTCCGCGCAGGCGCAGTACAATACCGAACTTCTGCTCGTAGCTGCCAACAAGTTGGCGTATTTAGCACACCACAGTTCACTGATGCACTACGTAATCAGGTTGCAGGCGACAAGAGCCGCTCCTTGCCCTCTAAACTCGCCGTTAGCAAAGGGAAACAACGCTGCAGGAAAACGCGGGCCCCCATAGCCCAAAGGTCAACGGTCCGACTCGCTGCAAACTTCAGCATGCCGGGTACTGAGGCACACCCATCCAGCTCCGTGTCCCACACACACCACTCACTACCACACAGCCCCATAGGATACACATGACCAAGCAAAGATGATACGATGAGGGCCAGAATCGATGGAACGCGCGCACGAGAGGCAGTAGTAGGATCGCGCGCGCTGCCACGCAGAAGCCGCCGCGGCTCATCAGATACATGTAGTATTTCTCGATTTCCGAAAAGCATTTGACTCGGTACTACACCTACGCTTATTATCCAAATTACGATCATATGGGATTCATATGAAACATGTGACTTCAAATGTTCAAATGTGTGTGAATTCCTAAGGGACCAAACTGCTGAGGCCATCGGTCCCTAGACTTACACACTACTTAAACTAACTTACAGTAGGAACAACACACACACACACACCCATGCCCGAGGGAGGACTCGAACCTCCGACTGGAGGTTGAAATGGTTTAAACGGCTCTGAGCACTATAGGACTTAACTTCTGAGGTCATCTGTCCCATAGAACTTAGAACTACTCAAACCTAACTAACCTAAGGACATTACACACATCCATGCCCGATTCAGGATTCGAACCTGCGACCGAAGCGGTCGTGCGGTTCCAGACTGAAGCGCCTAGAACCGTTCGGCCACACCGGCCGGCCCGACGGGAGGGGCAGCGCGATTCGTGACATGGTGCCTCTAACCGTGCGGCAAAATATGTGACTTGATTAAGGATTTCCTTGTAGGGAGGACGAAGCATGCTATATTGTATGGAGAGTAGTCGACAGATGTAGAAGTAATTTCAGGTGTACCCCAGGCAAGTGTGTTGGCATCTTGCTGTTCGTATTGTATGTTAATGATCTTAAGGACAATGCTAATAGTAACCTCAGGCTTTTCGCAGATGATGCAGTTATCTGAAACGAAGTACAGACTGAATGAAGCCGTACAAATATTCAGTCAGACTTTGACAAGATTTCAAAGTGGTGCAATGATTGGCAGCTTGCTTTAAATGTTCAAAAAAGTAAAATTATGCATTTCACAAAACGAAAAGAAACATTAGTGAGTCGCATTTCGAATCTGTAAACTCATCTGTAGCACTTAGTAGGGACATGAAGTAGAATGGTCACATAAGCCCAGTCGTTGATAAAGCAGGAGTAGGCTTCGATAATATTGTTAGAATACTAGGGAAATGCACAAGGGAGACATCACTCGTGAGACCCACCCCGGAATATTTTCAAGTGCGTGGGACCCGTACAAAATAGCACTAATAGGAAATACTGAAGGTAGCAGCACTAATGGTCACAACATTGAGATGTTGAAAGAATTAAACTGGCAGCCTCGTGAAGATAGGAAGAAACTATCCTGAGAAAGTCTACTGACAAAGTTTCAAGAACTGGTTTTAAAGGGTAGGACTAGGAATATACTACCGCCCCTTAGATATCACTCCCATAGGGCTACTGAGGATAAGATTACAGTAATCACAGCATACACAGAGGCATTTAAACAATTATTTTGCACACTTTCCATAAGTGACTTGAACGGGAAGAAGCCGTAATAACTGATACAGTGAAACGTACCGACGTACCCTCTGCACATCCACTTCACAACGGTTTGCGGAGTATAGATGTAAACGTAGATGTAGAAATATTTCCTGTGGGATATTGGTAGGATTTTGTTTAGTCAATATTTCTGAAACTGATGTCCTTCGATTCCACGATTTCAGTTTCAAAAAATGATCTTTCACAAGACATGCGTGATATTCCTGGTGGTGATGTGACAAACTTCCTGAGATTATCGAAAATAATAGCTGCGCAATCACATGGGAAGGTGGCGTCCATAAAGGCCTGTTCTAATTTATAGTGCCAAATATACACTGAAGAGACAAAAAGACTGGTACACCTGCCCAATAACGTGTAGGGCCTCCGCGAGCATGCAGAGGTGCCGCAATACGACATGGCATGGACTCGACTAATGTCTAAAGTAGTGCTGGAGGGAACTGACACAACGAATCCTGCAGGGCAGTCACTAATTCCGTAAGAGTACGAGGAGTGGAGATCTATTCTGAACACACGTTGCAAGGCATTCCAGATATGCTCAATAGTGTTCTTGTCTGGGGAGTCTGGTGGCCAGCGGAAGGCTTTTAACTCAGAAAAGTATTCCTGGAGCCACTCTGTAGCGATTCTGGACGTGTGGGGTGTCGCATTGTCCTGCTGAAATTGCCCAAGTCCGTCGGAATGTGCAATGGGCATGAATGGATGCAGGTGAACAGACAGGACGCTTAGGTACGTGTCACCTGTCAGAGTCGTATCTAGACGAATCAGGGGTCCATTATCACTCCAACTGCACAAACCCCACACCACTTCAGAGCCTCCACCAGCTTGAGCAGTCCCCTGCTCACATGCAGGGTCCATGGATTCATGAAGTTGTCTCCACACCCGCACACTTCCATCCGCTAGATACATTTTGAAACGAGACTCGTCCAACCAGGCAACGTGTTTTCAGTTATCAGCAGTCCAATGCCGGTGCTGACGGGCCCAGGCGAGGCGTAAAGCTTTGTGTCTTCAAGGGTACACAAGTGGGCCTTCGGGTCCGAAAGCCCATATCGAAGATGTTTCGTTGAATGCTTCGCACGCTGGCACTTGTTGATGGCACAGCACTGAAATCTGCAGCAGTTTGCGGAAGAGTTGCACTTCTGTCACGTTTAACGATTCTCTTCAGTCGTTGGTCCCGTTCTTGCAGGATCATTTTCCGGCCGCAGTGATGTCAGAGATTTGATGTTCTACAGGATTCCTCACATTCACGGTACACCCATGAAATGGTCGTCGGCGAAAACCCCTCTTCATTTCTGCCTTGGAGACGTTGTGCCCCATCGCTAGTGCGCCGACTATAGCACCACGTACAAATTCACTTAAACCTTGATAACCTGCCATTGTAGCAGCAGAAACCGATCTAACAACTGCGCTAGACAGTTGATGTCTTAAATAAGCGTTGCCGAACGAAGCGCCGTATCCTGCGTGTTTACATATCTCGGTATTTGAACCTATACCAGTTTCTTTGGCGCTTCAGTGTAGCTGTAGGCATGATTTTCAATTTTAAATATTTGTCACTTACTGTTGCAATACTAACACACTACTGGCCATTAAAATTGCTACACCACGAAGATGACGTGCTACAGACGCGAAATTTAACCGACAGGAAGAAGATGCTGTGATATGCAAATGATTAGCTTTTCAGAGCATTCACACAAGGTTGGCACCGGTGGCGACACCTACAACGTGCTGACATGAGGAAAGTTTCCAACCGATTTCTCATACACCAACAGCAGTTGATCGGCGTTGCCTCGTGAAACGTTGTTGTGATGCCTCGTGTAAGGAGGAGAAATGCGTACCATCACGTTTCCGACTTTGATAAAGGTCGGATTGTAGCCTATCACGATTGCGGTTTATCGTATAGCGACATTGCTGCTCCCGTTGGTCGAGATACAATGTCTGTTAGCAGAATATGGAATCGCTGGGTTCAGGAGGGTAATACAGAACGCCGTGCTGGATCCCAACGGCCTCGTATCACTAGCAGTAGAGATGACAGGCATCTAATCCGCATGGCTGTAACGGATCATGCAGTCACGTCTCGATCCCTGAGTCAACAGATGGGGACGTTTCGAAGATAACAACCATCTGCAAAAACAGTTCGACGACGTTTGCAGCAGCATGGACTATCAGCTCGGAGACCATGGCTGCGGTTACCACTGACGCTGCATCACAGACAGGAGTGCCTGCGATGGTGTACTCAACGACGAACCTGGGTGCACGAATGGCAAAACGTCATTTTTTCGGATGAATCCAGGTTCTGTTTACAGCATCATGATGGTCGCATCCGAGTTTGGCGACATCGCGGTGAACGCATATTGGAAACGTGTATTCGTCATCGTCATACTGGCGTATCACCCGCCGTGATGGTATGGGGTACCATTGGTTACACGTCTCGGTCACCTCTTGTTCGCACTGACGGCACTTTGAACAGTGGACGTTACATTTCAGATGTGTTACGACCCGTGGCTCTACCCTTCATTCGATCCCTGCGAAACCCCACATTTCAGCATGTTAATGCACGACCGCATGTTGCAGGTCCTGTACGGGCCTTTCTGGATACAGAAAATGTTCGACTGCTGCCCTGGCCAGCACATTCTCCAAATATCTCACCAATTGTAAACGACTGGTCAATGGTGGCCGAGCAACTGGCTCTTCACAATATGCCAGTCACTACTTTTGATGAACTGTGGCATCGTGTTGAAGCTGCATGGGCAGCTGTACCTGTACACGCCATCCAAGCTCTGAGTCAATGCCCAGGCGCATCTAGGCCGTTATTACGGCCAGAGGTGGTTGTTTTGGGTACTGATTTCTCAGGCTCTATGCACCCAAATTGCGTGAAAATGTAATCACATGTCAGTTCTAGTATAATATATTTGTCCAATGAATACTCGTTTATCATCTGCATTTCTTCTTGGTGCAGCAATTTTAATGGCCAGTAGTGTAAATTATTCATATGCTACCACAGTACAAATAAAATTCCCAAGAATAAGATTAATAAGTTGCTGCAGCTAAATATGTTGCAAATAAATAAGAATCATGTGAAAATGTTTCAATTACTTTGATGTGTATTTCAGATCTATAAAGAAACATATCTATAAACAAAGTTAATATTGGGTTGAAACAGTCTAGATCGCAATAATATTATTGCCCAGTTTCGACTTCAGGTAGAAGTCAGATTCGGAAAACGAGCACCATCTGGCTGTTACTGACGGCTCCTCGGATGATCAAGCGCCAACACTATCGTAACGAGCAGTTTACGATCGTGTTGCCGCGTGAGCATGCGAGAAATGCCAGCAGCAGCCAAGTGGTGCTCATTTTCCGAAGCTGACTTCTGCATGAAGTAGAAACTGGTCATTAACAAAATATTATTGCGATCTAGACTGTTGTTTTAACCCAGATGTATCACCAGCTCACAGTTATTCCTTAGTATTACGTCGTCCAAATTTAATAACAAAATTAAGATGCTTTATTACGAAAATATTTTTATTTGAAGAACTAAACCCACTTCTATGAATCTTTTGACAGTTTCACGGTAACTGAAAAAAAAACCTCGTAACACAATCGCTTTGATTCAATATCGCATACGTGAAAGCCGTCATTCACATTTGATTGTCTGTCTGCGTTACAGTAGTGATGAGTGCCAGTGCTCATTCAATAGCTTAGATATTTGCTCTTATAGATGAGGTTAATTAATAGTATGAGGAAAGGTAAAAAAGGATAAAGTGAGAGTTGATGGCGGAAATGGGTGTAGAGCAGGGGGACTGCACTTACACCAGCTTGTTTAGCTTTGCTGTTGGAGAAGATACAGGAAAAGGCATCATCGATTAGCAGAGGTGACAGTACAGATGATGAGGTGAAATTGTTAGCTTTGGACGACAACAATGTTCTGACAGCAGAGCAGGAAAAGGAACTAAAGAGGTCAGCAGTAAATAGTGGAGTGGGTTTGAAGATGGACGAAGAGAAAGCTTAATTTTAATATCGGTCGCCACAGCCAATAAGTATTAAAAGATGTTACCATTTTCAATTTTGTCTGTTATACAAACACTGTTATTTGCATCACACGTTCCGATGATTTCAGTTTATGTTACCCTATGTGATCAAAACTATCCGGACACCTGGCTGAAAATAACTTACAAGTTCGTAATGCTGGAATTTAATATGTTGTTGGCCCACCCATAGCCTTGATGACAGCTTCCACTCTCGCTAGCATACGTTCAATCAGGTGCTGGAAGGTTTCTTGCGGAATGTGAGCCCATTCTTCAGGGAGTGCTGCACTGAAGAGAGGTATGGACGTCGGCCGGTGAGGCCTGGCACGAAGTCGGCGTTCCAAAACATCCCAAAGATGCTCTGTACGATTAAGGTCAGGACTCTGTGCAGGCCAGACCATTACAGGGAAGTTGTTGTCGTGTAACCACTCCGCCACAGGCCGTGCATTATGAACAAGTCCTCGATCGTGTTGAAAGATGGAATCGCCATCCCCGAATTGCTCTTCAACAGTGGGAAGCAAGAACGTGGTTAAAACATCAACCTGCGCTGTGATAGTGCCACGCATAAATACAAGGGGTGCAAGCTCCCTCCATGAAAAACACGACCACACCGTAACACCACCGCCTCAGAATCTTACTGTCGGCACTACACACGTTGGCAGATGACGTTCACCGGGCATTCGCCATACCCACGTCCTGCAATCGGATCACCACATTGTGTACCGTGATTCGTCACTCCACACAACATTTTTCTACTGTTCTATCGTCCAATGTTTACGCTCCTTACACCAAGCGAGGCGTCCTTTGGCATTTACCGGCGTGATGTGTGGCTTACGAGCAGCTGCTCGGCCATGAAATCCAAGTTTTCTCACCTCCCGCCTAACTGTCAGTTTGGAATTAATGTGTGATGTTCTGGACAGATATCTGCCTATTACACATTACAACCCTCTTCAACCGTCGGCGGTCTGTCAGTCAGTCAACAGACGAGGTCCGCCTGTACGCTTTGGTGCTGTACATGTCCCTTCACGTCTCCATTTCACTATTACATCGGAAACAGTGGACGTAGGGATGTTTAAGAGTGCGGAAATCTCGCGTACAGACGTTTGACACATGTGACACCCAATCACCTGACCGCGTTCGAAGTCCGTAAGTTCCGCGGAGCGCCCCATTCTACTCTCTCACGATGCCTAATAACTACTGAGGCGCTGGTATGGAGTACTTGGCAGTATGTGACAGCACAATGCACCTAATATGAGAAACGTATGTTTTTGGGGGTGTCCGGAAACCTTTGATCACATAGTGTTTCTCCAGGTCATAACCCTATGGTCGTGATTTTACACCGTCACCCTGTGTGGCTGCACACAGATGCGCGTCTGCATTTAAATACATTGTTAGACAAAAAAAAAGTTAAGCACTCAGATGACATGGTCGGATGTCACCGTAGTTCGTGCATGTACACTGCGTCAGGAGATATGCAAACGATTAGTGTTTCAGTTCTCCGTGACTGGATGAACGATTACCAGATGGCATAAGTGATATTCGTGTTTAGTGTTGTTACAGACCTGCTAAATTGTATAATGGACATGAACGACTTCGGATGTTAAGTGATTACTGGGAAGTACACGAAGATAGCACTTATTCATATGAGACAGCGTTATCAGCACCTGACCGAGTTTGAAAGGGGCCTCATTGTGGGCCTCCATTTGGCCAGGTGGTCGAAACGTGCAATATACAGATTTGTGGGGCATCCGGATGTGACAGTGTTCCGATGTTGCACTGCATGGGGACGTGATGACAGGCATACTAGTCGTCAGGCTTCCAGTTGACCACATCTGACCACCACAAACGAGGATGGTTTTATTGTGCACCAAGCACACTGAACCCCTTCTCATCTGCGCCAGCCATCCTAGAAGAAGTAATGGACTCTCTGCAAATTTCTGTGTCATTCTGCACCACTGATAGGAGCCTAGAAGCATCCGGACTGGGAAATTACAGTCCCACACGAAGCTCGATTAACATCTTAACATGGACAGCTTCATTTGAAGTGGTGCCTGTGACTGGGAATCATACACTGCTGACGGAAATCGAAATGAGCATTTGGCGTCATTGACAGGGAGGCCTCTTACACGGCAGGTCCGGCCGCCTTGGTGCAGGTCTTATTACATTCGACGCCACACTGGGCGACCTGCGCGCCGGATGGGGATGAAATGATGATGAAGACAAAACAACATCCAGTCCCTGAGCGGAGAAAATCCCCGACCCAGCCAGGAATCGAACCCAGGCCCGTAGGACGGCAATCCGTCACGCTGACCACTGAGCTATCGGGGCGGACATACACTGCTGATGAATGGTGTCGACTTGTTTTCAGGGATGAATCGTGATTCTGCACTACTCCTCATAACCATTGTCGGCGTCTATTGGAGCGACCTGGGCAGAGACCCCTTTCTTCCCTTATTTGGGAGAGCCGCTGCGGTGTTACTCGTGGCGTCATGGTTTGGGCAGCCACTGGGTGTGAGTTCAGGCCACGGCTGGTGTGACGTGACACAGCAGTTTCCTGATATGTTACCTCTCACGTGACCGTTTCGTAGTGCCGTTTTGCAACAGGACAATACTCGTCCACCCAGAGCACGTGTTCCTATAAACTGTTTGCGTGATGCTGAGGTACTCCCGCGGCCAACCAGATTCCCAGATCTCGTGGGACCAACTCGGACGTCAACTTCATCCCAGCGCCAGTATTCAGGATATTAAGGCCCAGTTACAACAGTTGTGGGCTAGCTCGCCTCAGGAGAGGATACAACGGCTTTATGACCCCGTTGCCAGCCAAATCAGTGCCATGGATACAGGTCAGAGAGCGTGTAACGTCATACTGTTAATGGGACTCATACTGCTAAGTTATTGATAAATTTGAGTGGTTTTCTAATCACTGAAGAAATATCACATACCCCCTCAATCCGGGAAGTTTCATTTCCGTTCCGCCTCTCCTTCTGAATGCTTAACTTTCTATGTCAGGCAGTGCATTTAACCGCTGTTGTAGTAGTCTCGAGCGAGAACGACATTTAGTACACGTCAACGATTTAAAGAAATCGATAGTAAATCGTTCGCGAGTAGGGAACGTTGCTCTCACTTGACGGTGCTGCGACAGCAGTTATGTATTTAGACGGCAGGCGTGCGCCGCACAGTGTGACGATGTAAGATCAAGGCAATAGAAGTGGCACTTTAAAATAGGACATCGCCGAAATCAGCTGGCCGTTGACATAAACGACAGCGACCTTCTAACAGCCAAGATGGAAAACCTAATAGTCTTTTAGTAATAAAGTAACATAAATAAGCGGAACGAACACTTCCGAAGCGAAGCATTCTATTTCAGGGACATTGCTAACTGAAATAATAACAGGGAGCCGTATAAGATCTGCAGACATTTGCAACGAATAAACTATTTACCAGTATACTGCCAAGAAAAGCATTGAAACACCGTCTTTACAAGACAGTTGTGCGACCGGTCTTAAAGTGGATGTTGAACAAGAAGATGGAGAGTTGAATTCTTGCGATTGGAAAGAAGGTGGTTAAAAAATTTTTGACCAGTACCTAAGCAGAGAAATATAAGAAGAAGAGGAGACAGTGTGTCCATTTAATATACCCTGAGTCAGATGTGTCAGCAGTTTAGGAACAGAAGAATTGAGTAGCTGGTGCGAGGGATCTTCAAAAAGTAAGTTACTCTTTATTAAGGCAGGCCAAGCAATTTTTATTGGAAGCTGTATAACACATCAAACTGCCAGAGGTACATGACACTAGTTTTAAACATGGTCACCTAGTATCTGTAAACAAGAATGGAAGCATTTAGTTACTCGACGAGAGAAATCCGCTCCTTGGGCACAGAGCCATTCAAGAAATGCTGTATGAACGCCGTCATCGTTGTAAAGTCTCATTCCCTCCAGGTGTTCTCTCAGCTTCCACAAGAGATGGGAATAGTACGGTGCAAAATCTGGACTTCCCGATCAGCATCACGCACGTCTGTTCGGCCTTGGTTAAATTGTTGACACCATTTCACGATAGCTGGATAATATATTGCGCTTGGTCCATATACCGGCAGAATTTCACGGTGGATGTGTCCAGTTTAGACGTTTTGCATACAAAAACGGTACCGTCCACCGTACTTCGACTCTGTACTACGTTTTCCGTTGCTGCGCCATCCCAATCGCGCGCTGTGATGCACCTGTAATCCTTGTGCGGCAGAACTGTGTCTGCAGGGAATCTGGAACATGTAATGTCTTCTGACAGTCTTGTTGCTCGCTATGGATGTCAACAAAGAACCACACTTTGGATTAGCAGGGCGACATGTGTAACAGTCCGCAGCTCGTGGTCGTGCGGTAGCGTTTTCGCTTCCCATGCCCGGGTTCCCGGGTTCGATTCCCGGCGGGGTCAGGGATTTTCTCTGCCTCGTGATGACTGGGTGTTGTGTGATGTCCTTAGGTTAGTTAGTTTAAGTAGTTCTAAGTTCCAGGGGACTGATGACCGTAGATGTTAAGTCCCATAGTGCTCAGAGCCATTTGAACCATTTGAACCATGTGTAACTCAATTTCTGAATTCCCTACGTGGATGTACTCAGAAGGAAAAACAGGAATAACACGAAGAGTGATGGAAGGGCAAGGGCGCACACAGTCTGTATAGTGATTGGATATGACTAATGATGTTAACTGTAACGCCTTGCAGTCACTAAGTCCCTCATAAAGGTTACCTTCCTGAAAAAGCGTATAATGACCAAATTAGAAAAATGTAATCCGACGGCCGGCCGGAGTGGTCGTGCGGTTCTAAGCGCTACAGTCTGGAGCCGGGCGACCTCTACGGTCGCAGGTTCGAATCCTACCTCGGGCATGGATGTGTGTGATGTCCTTAGGTTGGTTAAGTTTAATTAGTTCTCAGTTCTAGGCGACTGATGACCTCAGAAGTTAAGTTGCATAGTGCTCAGAGCCATTTGAATCATTTTTTGTAATCCGACAATTCTCAGTTATGTTTCTACAGACGTACATACGTACATTGTGCAATGTAACGTTTTAATACCTGTAATACTTCAGTATAGCCTGTTGGTTAGCCATCTCATTCCTTAATCCAAATTGAATAAGCAACACCGAAACCCAGATTTATGCTTTAATACACGCAGTTGTTATATTTCGTTGAAATCACTTTGCAGCACCACAGTATCACAAACCCAGTAAGTAAAATGTCGAGTAGGAGCTCTATCGAAGCAATGTAAGAAATTTACCGTCTGCAATCTGAAACTAGTTAACAATCCAAAGGGTGGTTCTTTGTTGACATCTACAGTGATCAAAAATGGTTTTGGTTGATTTGTCTGATTTGGATTAGGCACAAGAATATTTTGTTTAATTACTTCCACGTAGGCATTGTGCTACGCCTCATGAGTGCTCTCTTCTGCTATCTGATAACATTAGTAGTTGAATTAATTAAATTTATAAATGGCAAGAATTTGAATAGAGATCTGAGGTTTGCATTAACTTTATAATTTTTATTATGTTTCAAAATTACTGATGTCTTACGTAGTTCAAACTGATTAAGATTCCTCTAAACACGTATTACTCTCACTTTTATTATTATTATTTTTTTATTGTTTATTTTATGGCCTTCATTGGACCACTCTAGTCAGAAATACAAAGTTATAAACAAGTTGTTACACAGGAATACAATTTGGCTAAACAATAACTTAATATGATATTTAAGTAATATAGTTATTAGAGTCTATTCTTATATGAAAGGTGTTTTTCTCTTCTGTCTGCCCAATATTTCTTCATTCTTTCAGATATTTTCTTTCTTTCTTCATCTGAGACCTCTCTTCCTGTGCTCCTTTTATTGATTTTCGTTTGCAGTCTGGTTTGCGGGTCTTGCAGTATTCTGGTTTTCTCTGTCTTGTTTTTTAGGTCATCTACTGTAATTTGGAGTTCTTTTATATCTTCCTTAATTTACGTGATCCATTTAACGTCACTCTTGCTATTCCACAATTTTTTGATTATTTTTTTTACTAATTCTGTTTTCTGGAGTTCTCATCAGATGTCCAAAGAATAAGATGCTTTTCTTCCGGATCGTTCTCATGACTGGTTCTATTTTCTTATATACTGTTTATTTGATGCTATTCTCCAATGTCCATTTATTTTATACTGTTTATTTATACATGTCCTAATTATTCTTCTTTCTATTTTTAGTATTCTGTCAATTTCTGCTGTATTAGTTGTTTTGAAGATAGTTTCAGCTTCATACGTTATTTCTGGTTGTGTAACTGTTTTATAGTGTTTTAATTTTGCATCTATAGAGAGACTTTTTTTGTTGTATGTAGTTTTGGTAATGTAATTTGCGTAGTTCAGTTTTTTTATTCTATTCTGCCATGATGGCTTCTCATTTAGATTGTATGTTATTATTTCGCCTAAATATTTAAATTTATCAACAATTTTGTTTTCTTGTTCTCCTATTATAATTTTGTTTGCAAGTGGTGGATCAGTTAGCATAATCTCCGTTTTTTTCAAATGATATTCTAAGGCCTACTTTCTCTGCTATTTCTTGTAGTGATTTCGCTTGTTGCCTGGCTTCTTGAACGGTGTTGGCTTTGAAGAGCAAGATCATCAGCGAATCCCAAGCAGTTTAAGCTAATATCATCTTTTGCACTTCCAATTCTTATCATCTTTGGATTGTCCTTGTACCATTCTCTCATTATGTATTCCAGTGCACAGTTGAACAGTAATGGTGATAGGCAGTCACCTTGTCTTAAGCCTGTTTTTATGAGGAATGGTTCCGAAATTTCTCCTCTAAACTTCACTTTTGATTTGGTGTTGGTTAGAGTGAGTTGTATTATTTTAATTGGTTTTGGATGGGGTCCTAGATTTCTTAAAATTTTTAATACTACAGGTCTATAGAGACAGTCATGCCTTCTTAAAATCTACAAATGTTATAGCCAGAGGTTTGTTCCGTTTCTTGTAGTATGTCATAATCAATTTTAAACTAATTATCTGCTCTGCATAGCTTCTCCATGGTCTGAAACCTCCCTGATATTTCCCTTAATCCTGTTCTAATTGCTCCTTGATTCTTTCATATAGGATCTTGGATAGAATTTTGTATGTGCAATCTAGGAGAGAGATTCCTCTGTAGTTGTCTGGGTTGCTATTATCTCCCTTTTTGTGCAGTGGGTGGATGATAGCTGTGGTCCAATCTTCGGGGAATCGTTCTGCTACCCAATTTTTTGTTAGAGCCATGTGTAAGGAGGTCTTGACTGTGTCACTTGCATATTTCCACATTTCGACAAAAACCTGATCTTGTCCACATGCCTTATAATTTTTTTGTTCTTTAAGAATTTTTTCTACTTCCTGGAAAGTTGGAGGGTTTAGTTTGATAGGTTTGGTTTTTATTGGGGTATTTATATTGATTTGTAAGGGTTCTTTGGGTTCCTCGCAATTCAGAAGTTTGCTAAATGCTTTTGCCATGATTTCTGCATTTTCCTTCTTACTGTGTGTCATTCTTCCATCTTCATCATTCAGTATTAGTGTAGGGGCCTCATATTGTTGTAGTTGTTTCCCAAAGATTTTATAGTAGTCCCTGGAGTTGGTTTTATGATAATTATCTTCTATAGAGTTTATAATATCTTTATGGAATCCTCTCTTGATTCTTCTAATATTTTGTGTGAATTTTTTTCTTTCATTTTTTAGGTTAATGGCATTATCTTCAGTTTTATGTGTTTGAAACTTTAGCCATGCTTGGTGTCTATCTTCATGGAATTTGTCACATTCTGATGTCCATCATGCATGTTTCCTTCGGGGGTTCGAGGGAGCTAGATTCTCTGCTTCTTTTTTAAGTTTAGGCACTAGTTGTTATAGATCATCTGTTAATTTGATGGTTTGTATTATTTGTTGGTATTTACTATTTTTAATTAGCTGATGTGGGTCAAACCTCCTTTTTATTTTATTAGTTTTTCCGGTCCTCTTCTTTAACGGAGTGAATTTGATTTTAATTTTAATTATATAATGGTCTGAGCCTGTGTCTACTCCTCTCAGTACTTTAACAATGTGGATCTCCTTATGAAAATTTTTGTCCATACAGACACGGTCTAGCTGCCACTCCCCATTCCTCCAGTCTGGATGTTTCCATGTTTTAAGTTTACTTGGCTTCCTCTTAAAGTATGTTGATTTAGATATAAGGTTGTGTTCTCTGCAGAGTTCTACAAGTCTTTGACCGTTTTTGTTTGTAAATTTATGTGGACTCTCATTCTCACTACAATCATACGAAGACTAGTTCGTTAGCACACAGTTAAATAGGCATAGAAAATGTAAAACCTATTTGGTGAATGAGGGATCAGTTTGCTAAACCTGATCGTGAATCAGAAACAAAACATAAACAAAACAGGATCTGCCCCACATTGATCGTAACAGCGGGCGCCACTCTGCTACTCATTCGATAACGTTGCCCAAGCAACCGCACTGTTCCGTTATAGCCCGCCAGGTCCTAAAGTTCACAAGCACGTTACCTTGTGTTGTAGAATAGCAGCATAGAGAGTATATATTTCTCACAATAACTTTCTTCGTTTCATTGCTGTTTTCATGCATGTCTCCCTCTCTCTCGGCATGTGTTAATGGATCCACATTCGTTACCACACCATATCACTCACGAGTAAACGGTGCCTTCTCTCCACAGCAGCCCAAACGAAATAGCCTGAAGCAGAACGCTTTGTGTTCCTCCAAAGCAAGCAAACCATGCATAGGGACCACGCCTTCGTTACGCTCTGGTCGTAGCCGCTCGCGCAGCAAATATTGCTCGCAGGACAAAGCTGTGGAAACCCAGACTGTATGAGAGATATGGTTGATCATAACAGACACCTTTTAATGGAAGCTACAAGAAAGGACATTCCTTTGTAGAACAAAACTGAGGTGGTTAGATGGAGCCAGAAGAGACCTGGTCGCCATTAGAGAACATAGTCAGGGACATGAAACAAGTGAGGCAATGTCACTGCTTTGGTTCGTGTAGCCACCTAGGTAAGTTAAGGTACGTAAAACATTCTTCCACCAAAGTACTACTGCTAAATCACGCTGTTTTCCACGCAGTTATCATCATCTGGTGTACTTTATGCGTTGAAAGTGGTGTAAATCACATGTCTGCCACTCATGTCGAAACTAACTGCAAAATAAAGTATTATTTAATAGCAGATTTTTAGTCATGTTTGGAAGCCTTTAATTAGAAACTTAGACGAGTCTGCGGCGTCATCAGATATTCATTTGTCAACTTCCAACAGCAGAGCGCGTGTGGAATGTATATGTGTTTCTTTTTGTTTTAAAATATTAAAAGTGCTACTTCACAGGAACGCCAATATTTGTAGATAGGACTAGATCAGCCACATTTAAAGAGGACAAGCCAGCAAGAAAGTATGTTAATTCTATTTTTAGTTAACAGCTCGAGCATCCATTATAAGCTCACGGAATTCTAATAATGCCCGCAGAAAGCTGGCTGAAATCAAAAGTAGTAGCATCGAAATCTTAAGTACTTGTTGATAAATACAGAGTGTTTCCAAAAGATTCATCCGACTTCACGAGACTGTAGCTTCCACACGAATGCAGATAAAATCTTGGACTCAGTCCTAACTTACGTAACGAAACTAGAAGTTTACCTTGGAACCAGTTGTAAGTTGCTAGTTCGTAATGTTCCTGGTCGGGGTCTCGTTGGTGCAGCTCACTCATTGTCCGCCTGTCTAGCAGGATGGTAACGTGTTTGCCTTCCATGCACTGTGCCCGGGTTCGATTCCCGGCCGCGTTGGAGATTTTCTCCGCTCGGGGACTGGTGTTGTGTTGTCCTCATCATTTCATCCTCATCATCGGCCGCAAGTCGCCCAGTGTGGTGCCGACTGAAATCAGACTTGCACTTGGCGGCCAAACCCACCTGGGACAACCCGGCCATACCATCATTTTCCCAGCTCACTCATTCACCTACTTGGTTATAAGAATTGGAGGCCTGCACCACCTCCCGCCGCGGAGAATTAAGTTACGTAACCTTGTCACAGGCTCCTACCTCAATAATTGTAATACATTTGTTTTATTTTCCTTATTTAAAGAGATATTATCCTATTTAGTGTTTTAATTAATATGGTTTCAAGAGTTTCACACTGTTGGTTAATGCTTTTCAGGGCCGCGGACGGCCATTACCCAGGTTGTTAAATTCCCTCAAATTTATTACCTGGCATTGACTAGGTTTAAGTTTTTGAAAAGCTGTGATCGACCACTTTTAATTTTTTTTAAGGTTTCATTGTCTGCCAGTTTGCGAGGAATCCCGCTGCGACGCCCGAGTGTGCGATTTTTTCTTTTCTCTGTATAAAGCTCTCGTTCAGTTCCATCGAATGCTGTTGCAGCTGATGGTGGAACAATACATGTGACAGAATTTTACTACTCGTACCACCAGTTTCTTCACGTGCTCCATGCCGGCAAATTTAGCACAACGTGCTTCTTGATGTACACAACAATGAATCACATCTGTTCATGATCCATGATCATAATTTTTTTCTCTTTCATTTTCAGTATAAATCATTAAAATCCTTCTCCATGGTATTGTAATTTCGTGTTAATTTCGTTTCACAGTAAAATCGCAGTACCCACCGCCTATCCGACTCCATAATAGATATTGAGAATTCTCATCCCTCTCTTCTGTTATTGCCGGTAATTTTTGCTATATGTGCATAGATCTATGAAATTATTAGTCAGGCCTCATTTTCAACCTTTTGTCAAGTTTTACCTTTGAAAATTTCCCACCTTCCAAACACAAAGTAAAAAATTTGCGAACTAAAATAAATGGAAGAACATCAAGTGAATACGCCACCATTTTCATACACGTGGCACCTTTTTCTATGTAAGTATCTATCCTTTAAATTAGGCTAGCATCAGTGCTAAAAAAATAATCGGAACTAGTAATGGAACGAAGAAGAAAGAAAATAAATGCAGCCAAGTGGAAAAATGCAGCTCACTTTACTCATAAATTTTGTATTAGGTTAATTTCTTTTTTTATTTGTCTACCGCATCTTTTTTTTTTTACCTGAAAATCTGAACCGGCATCACTCCATAATAATGAGTGACATACTGAGCTCAGAAAGATGATAATCTTCCTGTTTTATACACTGTAGATCTCTGGTGTTAGATTTTTGAGAAACGAAAAGAAAAACGTTGTAGTCTTAAAGGAGAGGTGTTTTATCATCATTTGCCCATGATACTCTTTTTTTTAACAAACTCCTACTATTTGATACCTAAGTACTCCTACACTGCATAGAATCTATTGCTCGACAACAACTTTTCGACTAACTTTTTAAATCCTTTTGTTTTGGTAATTTCTGTAATCTCCTCAGACAATTTATTTGGTTCCTTTGTAGGAAATGCTGTTTTGAATTTTATGTTTCTTCTTTCTGCGATTATCGATTGATCAGGGCCCTACGTCAGTACCGATGGTAATCTCCGATTTTTCTAGGGTGAAATAGTCTCGAACGAAGACTACTAGAGTAAGAATATGAAAAAAACAGCTATATGATTTATAAGTGGGTATGACAGCTGAAGGGAACTCTTATGCTGATCAGGCAGTCCACCTTGAACTGCACGAGAAATGACAGTTGTAACAGGATAAAACTTAATTCCATGGTCATGACGTATCAGCATTCTACACTGTCGCCAATGTACAAAGACATTGTCGTGTCCTACGACAGATTACCAGATGCGTGGTTAAAGAGCTGAACCATCCTCATTTAATATTCATGTCATAATGCAATATCTCTTTCTTGCTTCCTTCATCTACATCTACATCCAAACTCCGCAAGCCATCTGACGATGTGTGGCGGAGGGTACCTTGGGTACCTCTATCGGATCTCCCTTCTGTTCCAGTCTCGTATTGTTCGTGGCAAAAAAGATTGTCGGTATGCCTCTGTGTGGGCTCCATGACTTACATGAACACAGCAGAAACGCATTAAGCGCAATATTTTGCAAAATTGCGCTCAGGTATTTGTGTATCGTCATTAATAATGACGATACACCGTTACTTTTCAATGACAAGATGATCTATCAGCTATATCTCACAATGGAGCAAAATCAATCGTGTAAACGTAATAAATACTAGACCTTATAAAATCAGACCCATCATTGGAATCAAAATAAAAGGATGAAAATTTGTAATTTGTTAGCTCGCATCAGAAGACTTTAAAAATAACTTTGCTCGAAATTCAATTTTTTTCACGACCGCTGTAGACAACCCTTCTTCCAGATGCAGTGTTTCCCATAAAAACAGGAGGAGAACTAGCTCAGAACATTAACAAAGCAACTGAAAGATCTCAGAAAGAATTGATACTTGAAACTTGTAAATGACGCTTCCCTCATTTTACACATTACTATTCCCACTGCAGAAAATGAAGTGTTAATGATAACAAGAAAACTCTAACGAAGCATGTCTTACTGGAAGATAAAGATCTCGTAGTGATGGATTTAGTTCAGGCCCACACTGTAAAATTCATATTAACCACATTTGTTGTCTCTAGAAATTGCACGAAATGTAGCAAAGTAGACAACGACGATATGGGATAGGCTGTACATTGACTTACTAGCTTAGTACACAATATTTTAGTTGCATCTGCTTTCACAGCCAGTGAATTAGTTTCCTTCATTGGCTGTTGGATAGATTCATTTTTATTTTGTACAGTATGACGTTTCGGCTGCCCAGTTACTTTCAAGCAAGATATTAACCTCTTAAACACATATGTTTTGGGTTCAAGTCATATAATTTCATGGGCTGCTTGAAAATGGCTACACAGTCCAGTCGTTGCAGTACACATAATAAAAATGAAATGGATACAAAAAAACAGCCAATGCAGGAAACTAATTTCTTTCATTTGCTGCACAATACTCTTTGTTTGCAAACTATCATCGTTTCTCAATCTGTCTATGTTCTTCCTACACGCAAATCAATTTATAGCCTGTGTTACATCATCATAGTCTGTTCCTTTGCTTGAAAACTTCCGCTGGAAAGGAACGTGAATTTTGGACCACAGATAGTTATTTTCAGTTACCTTTCACAAAAACAGTTGCATAGTTACATACAGATAATATCTTCCCATCAATACAGCTCAAATTACAAAACAGCAATAGGCATATTACAACAACGAAAGTCTCAGAAACACCTCTGGGTCCATGTTGATGTTGGCCGCCCATGATCAATAGAACAGTCTACGTTTCATATAGAACCCTAGATGTAACCCTGGAGGTTCATTATCAGTGCTACATCACGATTTAAAAGTAGTAGTACACATAAGTCTTGTTCTAATACCAGTTGCACAGACTTGAGGAGTAAATAGTCTATATTGTGCCAAAGACAAAATGAAGTAACAATATTTTTGGGCATACTGAAACCCAGACTTTCGTATGTAATCTCATACTAAAGTTCGGATCGGCAAAATACTTGTTTTGTAAGGGATCATAAAATGTTCAGAAGAATAATATCGGTAGATAATATACCAAGTTAATGCAGACTATTAGTCGTTTGCAAACAGTCATCATTGCTCCATCTCTCACGTTCTACAATTACCAAAAGCCGTTTATTGTCTATCTGATATCTTCATGGTATGATACTTTGCCTGTAAATGTCTTCTCGAAAGCTGCAAATTAACATAAAGAATAAATTAAACTTGATAAATGGTAACGATAGCAGGATATTTTTCGAGATCAATTTCCTTTCACTCCGTTACGGTCAGAAATGCCAAGCAAATCATGTTTCAAGTGGAATGTAAATACATACCAAAGTGAAGTTGTATTACGTCCCTTATTAGATACATTTCTACACAGAATCACGCGTACACACATACACATACATACACACACACATAACACAAAACACACACTTGAAAGCGTCAGGAACCTGCTTCAGAGAGACCAAGCGGAGTACAACGACGTCCTATGTAATGCACTGTCAAAACTCAGACCAAGCATTGGAGCGGACTATTCGTAGCTCAGGGTGCGAGGCTGCTTTCTGACAGAAACAGAGTTCCAGGACAACCTCCTGCTGTTGGGGTGGGAAACTACCGGAAAAAGGAGGAATAATCAGCAATGTTCAACGTCATGAGAATTCAGAAGGTAATGGAAACCGAATAGACACGATGTGCATCCACAAGTCATGTGGTCTGTAATTGAAAAAGATGTTATACAGGTATCTTCAATGACAAAGATTCCAGGTTAGTCCCCCATTCTGATCTCCACGACGGTATACCAATGAGGACGTAATCATGAGAAAAAGATTGGGTAATGAACGATAGGATAACATTTCTAGGAGTCGAAGCATGCAACATCTGAAGTTTGAACATTTTTAGGAAAGCTAGAAAATGTGAAAAGGGAAATGCAATCTAGATATAGTTGGGGCTCTGTGAAATGAAATGAAAAGAAGATAAGGATTTCTGGTGATATGATATAGGGCAGTATACAGAAACAAAAACGGGATAATGGGAGTAACATTCGTTATGAATAGGAAGATAGGGCAGATAGTGAGTTACTGTGAATAGTACAGTGATAGGTTTGTTAGCATCAGAATCAATAGCAAATCAACGATACAGAAATAGTTGAGAGATACATGCCGTCACCAATGGTTTTCAGTGTTGAAAAAAATGATAACCAACAGAAAACATCCCACGACCAAATAAGAATTTGGAAAATATCCTACGATTGATTAAAAACTGAAGCGTGAACTTTTGGATGTGTTGCCTGATTCTTAACCATTTATCCACTTAGCCAACGAGCCATGCAGATAAGGATTTCTGAAATTTAGTGTCGGAAATTGAAGATTTAGCTGAATTCGAGTCAAGAATATGTTCTTCGTTGTTATATTTTAGGTAAAAGTTGTTTACAAGGGACAGCTGTGTTTGATGGATACGTCCCTCAATAAAACAAAGTCTCACACTGTTTGTTTTTTAAATCACCTCTCATTGGGGTCGCAGTAGCATTAGATCAGATGCAGTGGTTTATAATGTCATCTACCAGTTAGATATCAAGGGTAGTTTGGAACAAAAGAATGTGACGTGACAAACCCTTTCTGACGTGGAGGTGCGCCTGCGAAACGCTTACGAATGACGATCTGTTACGTGTAGGAAATATGAGACACTTATCAAGCGCAGTTTATCTGTTGTTATGTGTAGTCCAAACATTCGAGGTACAGTAAATAACCTAGTGTCCTAACTCAGTCATTCTAACATTCACATAAACCGATATTAAAGTGTGACGTGCGAATTTTTTCTTCATCGTTAGTAATGTTTATAAATTCTCTGCACGTTTCTGTCGGATCCAGTTAGCCTCCTCCATCCATATCCTGTAACAGTACACGAATTTCCACCTGCCTTTCACGCCAAAGACACCTTCCCCTAACTACGTCTCCCCAAAACGTGAAACCTAGACCATACTGTAACCTATTGTAGTTGAGAACCTTAGGCATCTATACCTTCCCTCCATTTTATATGATTTCCCATGGTTCTTCCAACTACTTATCGTTACAGAACGTGAATTTATCCTTGAAATTTTATTCTGTTCAACCATAATCTATATGAAGGCAGCCCACCACTTTCGTAGGCAGTTGCACTCTTTCCCTTCTTCCAAAACATATTTCCAGGCTACCAGATTCCTCCCTCATCAGTTTACCACATGTTTTGCGTGTATATACACTGCAGTCTTATGTTTTAGTTGGAATAAAGGACAAACCACAACTCTACATGTGATCAGATTTCGCACATGTCGTCACATATACCAAAACTATGTTTAACTCCATAAAATTTTGTTTATATGTCTGCAAATTGTCCATAATCAACTTCAGAAGGGTAGATAAACGGTCACAGCCGACCACTTCAGCAGCAGGAATGTAACTGTTAGGTCAAATAATTAAAATGTTTCGAACTTTTGATGAACTCAAAAATAGGTGTACTCACACAACACGCTTACACATATTTGCATTAGTGGTAAGAAAGATGCTGGAATAATAAACATTTCCCAGATAGTCCCAATCAAGAATTATTTTTCCCATTCCCAGTCCACTGATAACTTACTGAAAAGAGTAAGGTTACACCTCAGAAACAGCCTCCCTATCCTCTTTACTGAGAGCTTAAAAATAGAAGTCCTTATCTAAAGGCTATCAGTCCACGGATATTTTATGGATGACACTGGATTCCAGTTTCACGACAAATCCAAACTCCGCTGCTGTCTCTCATCTGTGGAGCAAATGGTTTTCCACTGATTGAACAGCACAATGTACTTTGTGGCATGACCACGTTCCTGTAAAGAGCATGAGATGTCCACCCACATGTGGTAGATTTGCGCACAGACCCATTTTTAAACACAAATGAATTCACCCTTACGGTGATTGCATCAATGGTGTGAGATGATAAGAGCAATGTTTGTCAACGGAAATAGTCGTTGTCCCTGACTGAACTTTCTAGATGCCAAGAATTTTTTCATTGTAGTGTGCACTAGACTCACATAAATGTAATTAAATCCATAGCAATCACTACAATATTTTGGTGAGTGTCTTGGTCGAATCCCTCTTGATTCCTTCCAGAGGAGCATGAAGGCATAAAGGAAGCATCGAAATCATTGCCACTGGGAGAGGAGCAGTACAGGGAAAACAAGATCTTTCCACCCAGGGTTGACATTATGCATGAGCGACAGTCTTTGTACAGAGCATTATTTCAAAAGTAGAAATGATACACAGTACTAATAAAAATTTAAATGTTTTGTGAATGTACCTCATTGACATGTTTGTTTTCAATAACGGTACTTATTGCTATAAATTCTCAAAAATACTATTTAATAGTAGTGCTAATTAGTTTCTCTGCTTCACATTATAATCTGAGGAACCTGTGGTGAGTCCGAAATTGCTTCATCACACCCTTGAAACAAAAAACCCCAGCAAGACAACGTAACGAATCATTTTTGCATTATTTTCAAACAAAATTAAGAAAACAAGGGATAAAATTTTCGTGTAAATAATGAAATATCTATATGTCCCATTCAAATACATCATCAAAAGATCTATGTGACTAAACGTAGAATCGCCTAAGCGCTATTAACATGTGGCATCAAATTGGGACTTTTTATGGCTCTGTATTTGGAGAACCACTATTACAATCCTTCATTCTTCCTATCAGTATGTAATCTATCCTCATTTTATGACTGAACACAGAATAACTATATTCTTAGACTATACGTATCCAAAATAAGAAAGTGCTACACAACTCATTTTTATTGCAAAACATATAGAGTTACAGAAACATCTTGCTTTTCTGAAGGAAAGAGTTATTTGAAATAAGAGCATTGTTCAAATTTTCAATGTAAAAATTTTATTAATACTACAGATGGTTTAGTGTTGGTGTAATTCCTTTGTCACACACAAATTCACACACAGATAACACATCATTCACAAACTGGTTTGGCAAACAATGATGAATACAAAGATGTAACACTGTCAGGCAAAGAGTATACACTGTATGAGGAAAGTAATTAAGGTTATGATCAAATATCACTTAATTAAATCAAGTTCATGTGTCTAATATGCTGTCACAAGTAAGTTTTCAGAATTCTGTGAGTACCTACAGCAAGAATGATCTATTTTTGAAAAATAATACATTTATTAAATACAGTGATGGAAACTATAATAAACAGGAAATATATCATTGCAGCAAATAGATCAAAAATATTTTATAAAACTATGAAAGAAAGACAAATCTCTCTGCTATAGTTTGTGACAGACATCCTTTTATATGTATAATAGAGAACAAAGATTATCTGCTTCACACCAAACAACATGTAAATTATTAATAAATGGGAAATATAATTATAAATAAGAGCTAAGAATAAATTAATTAAATCCTAATTACTAAAAAGGTTTGGTTGAAAATTATAAATAGTCTGGTATACATTCTAGCAGGAAATATTTCTTTTTAGGAAATGTAGTTTATTTATAATGTCACTTTCCATTCCGCTGCATTGAGTATGAAAAACTCATTGACACTATCACAGAAGTTATGTTTTGATAACTTCTCCAGAAGATAACCTACTTTCAAAAATAGTCGATCTTAATTAATTTTTAATTTTCTTACAAAATGCTACAATCTCTGCCATTGACACAAATATCTTTCAAATTATCCATATGGGAATCTGTGTCACATTTTTTCATCTTTTCTTTTGCTGAAACTTGAAAACAACTACTTTATTAACTAGTTATGGTGCATCAGTATGTCCGCTTCATTTGGCATGTTTTTCAATAGAAAATATGGAGCTTTTCTTTATGGTGTTTCCTGAAAGCCCACTGATATCAGATGAAATGGTTTGATATATGTGGGATCTATTTTCTGTTTCGTTTATAACTCTTTCAAATACCTGGAAACACTCTGTTGTTGTTTTTGTTGCTGTTGTTGTGTTCTTCAGTCCAGAGATTAGTTTCATGGAGTTCTCCACATTAATCTGTCCTATGGAAGTCTTTCCATCTCTTCATAATTATTGCAGTCTCTAGTAATTTGAAGTGTCTAGGTCTCCCTGAAGTATTCTATCTCAAACGATTTCTCAGTGCAGACCAAGTGCCTCTCTAGCTATCAGCCACCTCCACATCCTCTTCCCCCTCAAACTGCTTTGAATGCACATAGATTGCAAATATATTTTAGTTTGGTTATTTATTTTTTAACTTCTCTTGTTGAATTTTTTTCTCAAATCGAATGGCAAACACGATATTTCATAAGGTATCACTGATTCCGTGTAGTAATATGTTAGTACAGACCAAATTTTTATTAATATGTCAGAACACATCTTTAAAAAGCATGCAGATTGATAATTAATTTCTCTCAGAAAGGTCACAACACCTAATGCCGTTCTTGCGATCTAACAGTTGCCTCTATTGGTCATACCTTGTAACATCTTGGGAAAATGCAAATTAACTACGAAAAGTTGTCATGGTTTGACAATTAGAAGACTACCTTATGCGATAATGAGTTATTTTAAGACAATCGGTAAGGCCTCCCACCCCAACGTAGAGCTGCCAAAGAATATAAAAGGGTCCAGACTTTTTTATAAAAAAGTTAAATTTAGGTTTTCTACTCTACAAGATGCAAATTTTGCAAGGGATTTTTTTGCGTGTGTGTAATAGAAAGCCTACATATTTTTTCGTCATGTTCATGATAGAGGCCTTGACCACTACTATTTCGAATTCGGAAGCCATGACTCCTGAGCTTCTGCAGAATTTGTTACATTAAGCCTCATCCACTTTTCTGGTGATTTATGATGAAATCAACAAAATTTTCTCTTCTAATAATGAACATTTTGCATCCTTAATATAAGCACATCTGTTGATTTGACTCACATGTTCTAAATGTACTTTATTTGCCTTATTGCCAAACAAAATACGAAAGTACGATTTACTTCCACTTCTTACCTTGCTTAGTAATTTCGATAGAACCTTTTTTCTCAAAATTTTTATAATCACTCTCTACATTTTTGAAGGATTTTTCCCCTTGTAACATTTTCTGCATACATAAAAAGTTGAGGATTGAAGAGAGTAATAAGCTCCACAGAACTCAAGTATACATCACTATTGTTCTCACTGATCGAACCGCAACCCTTTATTAAAGATAAAATGTTCCTGAACATTTACACCACTTTCCTGCTTCAACTGTTATGCACTTTTCGAAATTCACATCATTCGAAATACCAGTTTCCAACTGAGTTTCTAATTTCTTCATTTCACATAGCGATTGCGGTGTGTCGACAATGACTTATGAACATGAGTGAAAGATTCAAGTGTCTCTAGTCATTAAATTCATTTTCAAAATCAGATAACAGTGGTTTTTCGGATTTTGAAAAAGAGAAGATAAGATTTGAAAAAACGAGGTGAAAGAAACAAAAGAACTTGTTCTTAATCCAACTGTTCAACAATTACTGCCTTTTTACTATTTATTCGCTAAGGAGAACATTGTAGATTCATTCAACAAGTTCACAACGAAAAGTGGGTGAATCATTGCTGATCTGGGAACCTCATAGCTTATTAATAATCTCATATCTGTTGAATTAAATATAGGCATACCGTTTTCAATTAGAGGTTCAGACTTCATCAAGAGCAGCAAAACCCTTAGCCATTGCGAATGAGTTAGCTTGGTTATTTCCTACTTCAGAATTAATGACCACCGCCGTTGGAGAAATGCGGTGGTGGCTGTTACCTTTTGAAATTTTCTTGCTATATTTTGCTTGTAATTTAGTACTATGACTTTGATGTATTGCTAATTAATTTTCTCCATGCTGTTTATTTAATTGTTCAATTTCAAAACACTGAGGATAGTTTCCTACTGTCATCTTCTTTTCGTTTTTTTTATAGTTCCAAAGCACATACTTGATAGGAATGAGAAATTATTCATCCCTGCATCCTACACGTATCGCAGGATTTTATGAAAATCTAAATTTTTTGCAATTTTCGCAACTTTAAGAAAGTATTTCTTCTCGTTCTGAAAGACACATCAGAATCATAATGCTGGGAAAAGGACTGAGATAGATTTTGTATACTATTTGATGAAGAGTTATTATTTGGAAAAGTATCATGGTTCTCTTACATTTTACTAAGAATAACATGCACTGTTATAAGTAAGCTTATCGCAGCCAACTTGTAGGTGCCGAATAACTGGAAATAGGACTACGAGATTTAAAACCTGTCTTGTAGTTCTCTGTTTCGATAAAGAAAAGATTTTCAGTATTTTAAGGATGTAATGATAAATTAGTTATGTCTCGTCTCTTACCTTTATTATTTAATAGAAGCATCAGCACTGACTTTCATTCATACTGTAAGTAAAACATACTAAAATTCTCATCAACGCGATAAACATTTAACCACTAACTATGTACTGAAAGAGAGAGAGAGAACCCAATACTTCCATTCACATGAGACATCTAACATCTAATAAAACACTGTCTGTAGGAGAATGGGGGTAGAGAGTATAAGGAAAGCCTTAAAACTATATTAATTAACAGTCTTCATTACGAAGATGGTGCATGCCTCAATATCATTATGGGGCGGGCACTTTGGCAGATTCGCGTCCTCTCAACCATGCGCCAGCAACTACAGCTATTTATAGACAAAACTAACAAGTCACACTAGTCTTCCTTTTTATATCCTTTTAATTTACACAGCAAATCGTATCACTCTGACTCGTAAGATTTCATTTCTTTTGATCATTTTTGTTCTCTCTATACCTACATCCTTGACAGGGCCATCTTGGCATGGCGCGCCCATTGTCTTAACTATTGTTGTACTGAACAGTGAGTATCGCTGAAAGATCAATGATGACTATACAAAGACGTGCATATCATTACTTTCTGACTTGTCAGTGTGAGATCTAGAAGTTTGTTGATAGTGTGCACAAATTGACAACTTTTATATTATCTTAACAGCCAGTGTGGTTCCTTTGTCTTGCCAAATAGACAGGACACAATTTGCAGACATCACTTTAGTTCCTAGAAGTGGCAGTGTTGTATGTTGATCTAAGCAATATCTCATTTCATTTTTCGTCAATAAGTGGAGCATTTGCACCTAGCGTAGTACGGTATTGTATGGTAAACGCAGTTGTTAAGGATATACAAGTTAACTGTTCGTAAAATATCATAATCATTGTAAACTTGGTTTGCATAGTGGAGAGGCAGAGCAAAAGAGGTGATTAGGACATCTCGGATACCTGAGATATGAACTGCTGCTTGGTCCAGCACGATAGCAAGATAGGGCTGAGCAAACAATATTCACATTCACACGGGCTCGAGATTTCCCGATAAGCTTCAGTGTCGAGTCTGCTCGAACTGTTACATAGCATGACACCTGTAGAGCGAGTGCAAGAGATACAGAGAAACAACAAACTAGCCACAACTACTAACTATAGCTCTGACAATTTTGCGAAAAACTGGAGATCATAGCGTCAAATCTTACGATCGTATATAATCTTCTTGCATTTTCACAAATTTTCGGTAGGTATCTCACACAGTCATATTACGCTTTTTGAATAAAATTAATAATTAAAAACAAATATGAAGTCCTTCAAAAATATTACGTGACCCTGAACTCAGTGCAATATTTTACTTCGTTATTAGAGACTAATGATTTACCAAGTGAGCTCATGAGCATTTCAATCCCCGTTCACATATCAGAATGTATAGTAAAAATGGTTTCAGTTTTTAAACATCTTGAAAATAAGATGCTAATATTCAGAAGAAACATACAGGAAGATTATCAAGAATTGAATGTCCCATAAAAGACATAAAATTATATTAAACCAACTGTAATTACGATTCTAAGAGTCGATCGCTGCGACACGGTCCATCGTATGGATAGCACCAAGACCAACACACATTATGTTGCTGGACAAATGAAAGCTCGAGAACTGGACTGAATCATGATTATAATCTTTCATTCATTTTTAGTTCCTGTTGTTACATGTAACCTGTAATCTTGAAAATATTTCAATCCATGTTTCACAGTTATTTTTATCATTAAAATCTATTGTACATTAATGACATTAATAACATCATGGAGATAATTAGATAATTCCAATAAAAGGTGGTAGATCTCATCAGATATAAAAATTTGTCGCACAGATTTATCAAGCTGTGACGAAAACTGCTCAAGCTGTTCGAGTCATGCTCAAATATACCACTATGCCGAGAGTTCTTTAATGATTAGTCCAAGAAGTTGTTGAGTATCTTACAAACCAGGCCACAGAGATAACAGTACGTTCATGGTACTGACTCGTGTAAGATACAGACGTTGCTTGATGACAATGAACAGCTGCTATTGTATACAATGGCAACTGCCGTGAGAGAGCATGTGAACACCCTAACTTTCAACACCTTGCGCATTTATTGGTTCTTTTTCTTTGAATGTTGTTAAATACAACATAGATCCTGCAATCTGAAAGATACAGCACTAAAATCTACCGCATTACTTCTCCTCTAGACTCTGTGAAATTTGGCATCAGGGTCGCGAGCACACCTTCAGTTGTGCATGTTTTAAGGAGCTTTTGCGCTTGCATGTGACGTAATTGCCGTACGGGCCAAACACTTATGTATTTGATAAACAATGTGCACGGTTCACGATGTGCACAGATAGCCCTTGCCACACAACTAGAAGTTTATGTCAGAGCCACCAGGTGGTAGCACACTGCGGCAGACTTTTATCCCCGTTCACTCGGCACACATCCTGCTAGATGAGAGCACATTCCTCAGATATGCTAATTCACTCACTATATAGTAAAATTAGGTCAGATGTCGGATGTTAAAGTCGTACTGACAGTAAACCTATATTGTTGCTGTGTGAATGAGTTATACAACATTAAGCTATGAATTTCATGGTGCAGTAATCCATTTGAGGCAGTGAGAATCATAAGGGCCTAAAGCACATCACCATTGGTTACTAGAATGTAGCTTTTATTCACGCACCTGAAATCTGTTGATCTTATGGTGAGCCAGGTTTATCTGTCATTGTATACATGAAAATTCACGAAAAGCTGTATCAATGGTTTCCCTGATATTCACTTAAATGTGGAATCGACAGTGGCGTTCTTTAGGCCTTTTATGGATCTCAGCGCCTCAGTTGCATTCTATTCAAGTGACCATGTTGGTAGAAATTACTACCTGAATTTAATCATTTCCACAAACGGCTGTTTGTGTTTGGAATTGGATATTTACTGTGCGGGAATCGGCTTTCGTGTGCAGTGTAAACAAGAAATGTTAACAGAAAAGTGCAGCTGTGAGGACGTAGCGCGAGTCATGCAGGGGTAGCTCCGTTGGTAGAGCACATGCCCACGAAAGTCAAATATCCCAAGTTCGAGTTTCAGTTCAGCACGCAGCCTTAATCTGCCAAGAAGTTCCACATCAGCACACTCCGCTGCAGAGTGAAAATCTCATTCTAGGAATATAAAAGTAAATTATCAGGTAAAGTTAGCTGCAAAGGAACTAGGGCCCCCGAGAACAGATCCTTTGGTTCAGACAGTGACGAAATCAAATGAATGTGACTTCAAGCGAACATTTAATAAGGTAAGTGTGCAGTTAGCAGAGGTCGTTGTATGGGTGCAGCGTAAGAATATCTAATTTTCAGCCTGAAAGTAAATTCGCGAACGAATACATCTGCTAGGGATCTTATACATTTGTCCAAAAAAGTGGAAAAGCACGAAATTTCCCACTTACACAAAATTTCGAAACGAGGAATTGTCAGAGCTTTCACATAATTTCGTCACTGTCCTATACTACACTTAATTATGTACAAAACAACAAAATTCCACAGAAACAATTCCTTCTTTTGTCAGATAAGTTACGTATCTTATTATTATTATTACTATTATTGTTATCGGCAGTGGCTGTAGTTGTATAAACTTGTTAATAAGCAAAACTGTTATACAGCAGATGCTATTCATTTCACACTCCCAAATTTATCTGAAAAATTTCTCAACATCCGCAATGTATACTCATGATCGTCCACTGGTTGTGTATGTTGACAACCCGTGGCCTTGTCGAAATCGTTTGCTGCCTCTAGTCCCCGGAGCCCCAGGTTCGATTCCTGGTCGGTAGGAGTTTTTCATCCCTCGGGGATTGGGTGTCTGTGTTGTCTTCATCATTTAATTTAATCTTATATTCATCCACGAGCAAGTCGCTGGAATAGCGTCAGATGGAACGACTTGCACTAGGTGGCCAAACTACCGCAGATGGTGACTCCCGATAAGTAATGCCAACGATCACTTGATTTAAAAGCTATGTAAGTCGTGTTACTGTACTGGAGCCATAGAGTAGGAATACATATGGGCATATGGAGTGAGCACTCACATACACAAAACAAAATTTTTGTCGCCAACACAGTCATGTGGTTTACAAATCTATGAAGAATAACTGTTACTCCTTTTACATTGTTCGATATGCAACTAAAGCAAGAACAATTATTCACCACTGTATAAAAGCAGCACAAACACTTTTCCGTCTAGTTTAACGTAATTTTAAAAGACTACTTACGTTTTTCCAGTGGAGTAGCTATTTAAATAGTCAACAAATACACTTGAATGTGTGGCCATTTGGTACCCTAATGGCTGAACTTTGTGCTGGACCGACGCTTATTCTAGGATGCACTGATCTTGTTTGATGTGAATATTCATTATTGACAGGGAACATAATAACTAAAGTTTATAGGTAGAACAGTATTGCACAGATTTAACAAGCAAGAGAGAAAATAAGTGGCACTAAATTTGTACTGCATAAAGATTTCACAGTTTCTGAAATTTTCTCAAATTTGCAGCCAGAATATGATAGTCACAATTGCCTTTCTGAAATGAAGATATATTTTCATGTAGCAGAATGGCCAACCAGAAAGCTTTTATTCGCAGTCAACCAAGAAAAATCAGTCTCTAGTGAGGTAACTCCAAATAGGAAGCGACGCGCACTAACATAACATGGAAAAAATTAAGAGTCACTGCATAGCCATTATTGCTTACCAAATATCCCCCCCCCTTACCAGGAATCACTTCAAGAATTGCACTCTCGCGCAGTAAACAGCGTGAAAAAAATCAGAAAAGGTTTGAAAAATTAGGTTTAAAGTTTGTTGGAAGCCGCTAAATGCTCTTATTATCAAACATTGGGTGAATATAGTCTGAGTAATTTGCGCTCTGCTTTAACAAAAATCAGTTTTTCACGCATTTCGGTGTTTATGATGTCATGTCTCCTGAATTATAACTTGTAAAAATGATGTAATCATGCTAGTTCGTTCAGTGGTATACGTGGATACTGTCTGTAAAATGTGTTGCGAATGGTGTTAAAAATAAAGTAGTAATAAATTAAAATGTCACACCTGATGTGGTAGTTTTACTGCACGAACAACGAAATTGTATTAGGCGACAAACTTTTTTTCCTTTCGTTATTTTGTGGCGGGTGTTATCGAGAAAAAGTTTTGAGAAGATCTGAAACTATACGTAAAGTTTGTTGGACGTTACTAAGTGCTCTCGTTCACAAATACTGGATGAATGTAGACTTGATGAATTGCACGACGTGAGTTACTATGCCTCAACATGTATACACAGTTTCTAACTTTAATATCTGACGTAATATGTCAAATCTATAACGCAAGATGATAACTATTAATGAGTAGATTGTAACAACGTTTTAAATTTTTAAATTGGTTAATTATATCAGCTACTCAAAAGCAATTTTTTTAGTCCCTGGAAGCCATTCAGTAAGCAGCCTACAACTGGGAAGAAGCATCGTCTTTGCCATATGGTAATGTGGCTGTAATTCAAACTGTGAAACTCTGTTAAAAATATTGATGCTCATTGGAGTAACAAGTCTTTTGTTTCTGTTTATCGTTTCCATTGTAACATGACTGTAAGAAATATACGTGCATTTTTACAGGTTTTTTTTTTACTGCTAAGAAAATTGTTATTTTAACTAGAACCACAGCTGGTGAACTCCCAACGTGACCGTAAGTACACAGAAATCAATAATTTTATTCCAATTACACCACGTCAATTTACATGCGAGATTTCACGGTAAACATACCACCAACAGACGCCGGCATGGAAATATAGCACGTGGCTGTGAAAATACCACCTATCAGGCGAAAAATGTGTAAATATGGTTTTTGCAACTGTTATCGCAATTAGGAGCAATTAAGGTTTTTTTTATTTGTTTCAAAATGTGTAAACACGGTTTTTGTAGACCTAATCAGTATCTCAATTCGTTAACATAAACAGAAGCAGTGAACTGAAAATATATCGTTACATTTTGGGATCACTAGGTACAGAAACATTCCACCTTCTTAGTTGAGCTGTCAGGCACCTGACTGCAATCTGGACGATCCTAGTTTGATTTCCGGCACTGAAAGAGATTTTTTTCCTTGGTGGGGGCTCTGGAGCGGGGTGCACTCAGGCCCGTGAAGCCAGTGAAAGTGCTACATGATTTAGAAATAGTCACGAAAACTGAAACCGGCCGGGAAAGAGGTGATCTGACCATACATTCCTCCATTCGTTCGACGAACCCTCTGCCAGGCACTTAAATGTGATTTGCAGAGTATCCATGTAGATGTAGATGCCGCATCCAATGACACCATTGCCAGAGGGTGGCGCGGCCGTAAAGTTAGGCTCTCTAATGCATAGCTATGAGCATTTCATCTTTGGCACTGTGAAACAACTCTCTTTTCCTGTAAGCTCTTTGCTTTCCATATAGTAGGGAGAGGTAGTAGAGCCCAAAGCAAGAAATAATTATCAACTAAACATAGGCTCTAAATTGGGTACCGTAAGTAGAAGAGATTTGTTTCACAGTAATGGAGATGAACAAGCACTTATAGCTCTTAAGATATGCATTTTAATTTTAGAGCCCACGATTACTAGACTTTTTTTGCATCCTGTCATATCCCTGAATACTGATCATTCTTCTGTAGACACACTTTTTCTTCAAGGACTACCAACCAGGGCACTTTCTGTCATAGTAGCTAGTCAAGACGTAAGTATCGATGCAATAGCTTCTGTGACTGACAGAATCACACAGACATAACGACGCTTAGTCAGTTCGTATGTGGTGCTGAAACTTATCTCGCCTCCATCTCAAGATGACAGGCTTTCCCGTCTGGAAAAGCATCTGTCACAACTAACAAGCTCGATTCAGAATCTACGATTTTCGACACGATCGAGAAGCACATCGAAATCACACCGACGTGCGCAGAAACATCCTGTGTGTTGGTGTCACTGCAAATTCAAGCGGAACGCGAAGAAATGAACACCACCGTCTCCATTTGCTTTTCAACAGTCTGCTAAAGCCCAGACAGAAATCTAGTATATTTGCCACTTAGCGCGGCAGAGTGTAAGAAGACTAAATCATCTCGTCGTCTGTTCGTAACTAGTCCCAACAGAGATCATCGATTTTTGGTTGATTCCGGAGCAGACGTTTCTGTACTGTCAACAACAATACTAGATCGCAGAAACGTTCGGAAGTAGCAGCTCTACGGTGCAAACGACTCCTTACCACACGTGTAGGGTGAACGCTTACTGAAGCTCGAATTAGGCCTTCGAGGGTTTTCATGACTCTTTCATCTTGTAGATGGCCGCCAGCCAATTACTGATGTCAATTCTTTGAGCTATTATGATTTGTTGCTTGATCTTATGTCCTAAAAGTCGCTTGATCAACAAACTTTAATCGTTAGTACAAGCTCTGCAGAGGCACAACCCACAGAAAGTTTAGTGATTTTGATTGGCTAAGGGTGGGCCAACACCATATTGAATTCCAGCATTACCAATGGATGGCACCACAAACTTGTAAGTCATTTTCAGTCAGGTGTATGGGTACTTCTGATCACATAGTGTATAGTCTGCTTCTCTGCTTACAGGGTGGCTTTGGTGTAAAGAAGAATCCCACAGTCTTCCTGCTGTGTCCCTAAACAACTTTCCTAAGGAGGCATTCACTAAATGGTTTCAAAGTTGTGGAGCAGGAAACAGTATCGATAGGGATCAATGCTACACTATTGCATGTGACCTGGTAAAAATAGCATCTGCAACGAATCATAATAATGTTGGCTTGGTTCCTGCTTTCATGCAGTATGATCAGCCTCTGCTGAACAGCTCTGTCAGGAAGGAGGCTGCTCAGGCAGCTACTTTGTCAGTCGTAGGTTTGGCTCCTCTTGGCGGTATTGGTGCATAGGACTTCACAAGATATGGCCTGCATCTGAGTAGGAAAGGGAAGGGCATATTGGCTGGGGTGATAGCAAAATTGCAAAATCTTTAAAGGGTGGCACTGAAACTCATGGGACTACCTCTTTTTTAGGTTAAGATCAGTGTCCAGTGATTGAACATTCAACTAAATTAAGCTTAATGAGAAGCTCAGAAAGGCAAGTAGAAGAGATGTTAAAATATCACTAGATTCTCATAAAAGTACGGGGGTGGTGTTAGTATGTAACAAATTTGTAACAAGATTCTCCAAAAAGCACAGTGAAAAATAATGGTAGTAATATTGCATCAGAATATCAGGGGATTGAAAAACAAAAGTAGACGAGCTTCCTTGTTTGTTTAGAAGATTTAGAAATGGAGGGTGGAATAGGCATACTTTGCCTGTCTGAACATCATTTAGTAACAGATATGGAAAAGGTAAATGTAGGTGGATATAAGCTTTCAGCATATGTAATTAGACACCCATGGAGAGAGGAGGAGTTGCCATATATATGTTAAAATTTATAACAGTTTGAAAAATCTAAAAACTGAAAAATTTTGTGTAGAGCATGTAATCTTACCCTCCCACACATCACCAGTAAATTTTCACTCTCCTCATAAAAATTGATTCATTTCAAAAGCATCTAGAAGCATAAGATGTACAAATAGCTTTTTTACTTATCTTCATTTTCTCATTGTTGGCTGCAGTTCATCACATCTAGGGGTAGATTCTTTTTTAACTTTGTGGGTTCCAGATGATTAGATAAATTTTAAGTAAGCGTGTTGCATAATTTGTTTGCACGTTTCCGTACTGTCAACAACAATACTAGATCGCAGAAACGTTCGGAAGTAGCAGCTCTACGGTGCAAACGACTCCTTACCACACGTGTATGGTGAACGCTTACTGAAGCTCGAATTAGGCCTTCGAGGGTTTTCATTACTCTTTCATCTTGTAGATGGCCGCCAGCCAATTACTGATGCCAATTCTTTGAGCTATTATGATTTGTTGCTTGATCTTATGTCCTAAAAGTCGCTTGATCAACAAACTTTAATCGTTAGTACAGGCTCTGCAGAGGCACAACCTACAGAATGTTTAGTGATTTTGATTGGCACACAGTACTAGTATCGAGACTTATTAAAGATATATCGTAACAATGTGACGGAGAAACCTAATTATGGTTTTCGTGAAGTTAATGTGCAACATACGATCTCAACTACAGGATCTGCTGTGCATGCATGGGCGTGACGGTTATCACCAGAAAAATTAATTCAAGTAAAACATGCATTTGAAGAGGTGATCAACCTCAGTCTATGTCGGCCTTCTAAAAATCTGCTGGTCTAGTTCTGTCTATCTGGTTCCAAAGAAAGTTGGAACTTGGCGTCCCTGTGTAGATTGTAGAGCTTTAAATGCCGTCACAGTACCATACTCCAGTGCCTCATCTACAAGATTTCAGCTGCCAACTATTCAACAGAAAGATATTCTCTAAAACTGACCTATTCGAATTCCTCGCCATATTTCTGTTGCACCAAAACATGTACCTAAAATAGCTTTGGACTTTTCGAGATTTTGAAATTGCCATTTGATTTCTGCAATGCAGCACAAATATTCCAGCGATTTATTCATAGCGTTTTGAATGATTTGCCTTTTGGTATTCCCACTGAGATGATATTCTCGACGCTTCAGCAACAAAGGAAGAACATATACTGCAACTGCAGTAGCTTCTTGAACGGCTGCATAAATATCATTGCTATATCCGCCGATAGCAGCACAAAAAATATCGAGGTAACAATGGTTTGAACAAATTTATGTAGCAAACACTAATATAACGTCTACTCTGACGTGGATTGAAACAATAGTACTTCTGGTGGCGGAATGCCGGTTAAATTGACACTGAGTCTAAGTTCGTTAAACACACACTTTATAAAAGTCAAAGTCCCATAGGACGATTAGTGTCAAAGTACAAACTGAATGGACAAAATTTGCCCCATAGGGAGCAAAATTGTTTCAGGCGAGCAGCCATTTGAAAGTCAAATAGGAATAAATTTACAAGCCCTTGAGTCTCCCACGACGACAGATTCCCTGTCTTGTTTGGCGAAGGAGGTCACAAACACTCAAAGTCCACAGCCGGCAGCTCCTGGAGACTCAAAGTCAGACGTGAACAGCGGCGACTTTTTGGTGGCCACTCCCAAGTGAGAATCCTGATTGAGAGAATCCTTGCAGAATTAGTCTGGCCCAAGAAAATTCACTTGGAGCAAACTGGTTTGGTCTGATTTAAACGTTTTAGTAGTTACCACTTGGTGCTAGAGTACAGCCAGGTCTATTTTCAAGCGCGTGTCTCGCGAAAGGGAATAAGTCCGTGTTGCCCTTAGCCTCTAGGGCCCCCTTGTGACTATCGGAACATGGCCGTCTGTCTTCCGGAAAATTGTCTCCTGTGTTCTTGCCATCTTAGAAGCACTGCTGTGATGTTGGTTAACAGCACTGGAGGTCTTAAGCCTCGGTACAGAAATCACCTTAGCATTAACGTGAGAAAGTGCATTTTTGGAGCGCATGAGGTGTCATTCTTGGGTTATCGCGTGTCATATCAAGTAATTTCACCATGAGAAGAAAAAGTGAAAAATAGTTTCCTCGACCTAAAACTGTAGCAGAACTACGCTGTCTTTTTGGACTTGGGATGCAAGTTACCACATACTTAGGAATCCAACAATATTTGTCCAAGTGGTGCAAGAAGAATAATCGCTCCGTCACGTGGACTGACAAAGTGGACAAATGAGTCAACAAGGTAAAACAGTTAGCAAATGCAACTCAGTCTGCTCATTCCTCAATAGATCTTCTTTTCATTCTGACTACTGATGCTGTGGAGTTATCAGAAAGAACACCCTTCTTTCTCCTGGTCTCTCGCTGACACACAAAGTAACTACAGTACCTACGATTGTGAATTGTTTGCGGTATATTCAGCAGTCACAGACTTTCGTTGTCGTCTGGAAGACAGGGAATTCACAGTTTTCAAAAACTACAAACCATTAACATTTGCCTTTAAACAGCGCCCAGAAAAAGATATTCTATACCTTCCTGGAGGAGTGAATATAGCTGCTGAGACATATTCCAGAGTTGCAGACATCATGTAGCCAGAGTAGCAGTTAGGTTGACAACAGCTTCTCACATGTTCATGTTTATCTAGTGACACCCTTACCTTGCTGTCAAGGCTTCATCTATTCTTAACGATGATCGACAGTTTTACATGTTGGCCAGAGGCATTTCCACTGAAGGATATCCCTGCAGAAAGTCTTCCCAGCACTCTCCTATCGTCATGCATTGCACGTTGGAGTCCTAAAAGTCGCCACCATCGATAGAGGACGACAATTTGATTGCCAGTTGTTGACTCACCTCACAAAGGCCCTAGGTAAACATCACATCAAAACCACTGCTTACCATCTAGCATCAAACGGTAAAGTTGAAAGATTGCCTCACAACATCAAAGAAGCGTTAACAATCCGACTTTCAGATGATTAGATCGACAACGTACCAACAATTTGGAAATTTCTATGAAGTCTTGGGTATCAATGTCGCGCCTTCAGTGCGAGCGTTATATACCGAAAACCTGGCCCTCGAGGCATTGACAAAATAGATGACAAAAGGAGAACGTATTTTCAACTTAACATAAGTAAAATATGAAAGCATAACAATACTCATTTCAGTTAGAGCGATGTAATAAACATAGTAGGAGCTCGAAATCCACAGGTGGACAATGCTGTGTGTAGTATAGGCAGCTGGGACGATTTCTTTTCTTCTGTACCCTGGATAAACTCGTGAAATGTCTCTCAGAAATGGGGAGGGCGTCACACGAAAGAGATTTTTCTGACAAGCGCAATTTATGGAAGTACAGCTATTGCCTCCATCTCTAAAGGGGCACTAAAGTTGTCTTAGCGCTGGAGTGCAGTTGAAGTATGAAGCACTCCCCCGATTCCCTTTCGATGCCACTAAAACCCATATATGCTGTAATTCGTTCTTAAGGAGACGTCCTCTGCCATACTTACGAGTGGCGATGTGTGACTCGTCAGCTTCTGCAATCTTGTTGTCATCAGCGATAGTGACTGTGATAATAACATAGCATAGCTCACTATAAAACCCGTGATAGTCGCACAAGATATTCACTAGTGCTTCACTTTCTGACGCAGTCGCTTGTAATAAGTAATCTTGTACCCAGCAAGAAACGATAATTATACTTTTTTCACCGCTCACACTCGCGCTATCAAACCAAGCGTGGTTCTTTATATATACATATTTAATCGAAGTCTTTTCTTGCATTTTGTACAGTATTGCATGAAGGGGAAGACTACGTCAACAATCTTCTTAAACATTTTACACACATTTCACTGTGACAGTCTACACAGTACCTCTGGTCTTGATTTGCAACAGGCCATATGTCCAACAGATCTCTAAGCATTTATAATACTACATAATCGAGGAATTAACTTTCGCCATGTAAGAGTATTTGAACTGGATATTAGAAAAGATCCACACATAACTATTAAAACGTTACATCACACTCCCTTGTCAACCCAACAGTCAGGTGTTCGATATACTGTACATCACTCGCAGTGAGGTCGCGACATCGATTCTTGGAAATTATCAACAATGTTAATGGGTCTCCATACTTATGTGATTCCAGAATATAACACTACCGCTAAAGAAATGACCTACAGTGTGACAACTGGTCTTCCAGCTGAGTTCTTTGATCATACACTGTGGAGTGTGACATTTCAGCTTTGATTTTCAGGTTGAAGTGGCACATGGCGTCACTTAAACAGATAAACGTTACATATCAAGCTACAACGTCTGCCTTCATCCATCCTGAAGTTAAGACTTCTTCACATGTATTCATAAGACATGATGCACAAAGGAAACATCTCCAGCCTAAGATAGACTATACCTGGTACATTGAATCTCTGCAAATTCTTTGTTGTTGAAATACCTCATGGTCAGATGACCGTCATCACCCATCAACTTCTAGAAAACAACCCTAATAATAAATCAGTGTAGGGAGTTACATGTTCTGGTCGTGCAGAGCACTATCCAGAGAAAAACTTCGTTATCACTGGGGAGAAAGTACTATGTGGCTGCAACTGACCTAGTGAAATACGAATTCTGTTTAAAATACTGATTCACACTAGATTAATCAGTCTTTTGTTCCTGTTTATCGTTTCCATTGCCACATGACTAAAAAATATACAGTACTTGCATTTAACGTAGTTTTTTGTGGTGTTAAATAAATAGTTATTTTAATCAGAATCACAGTGACATAAATTTGGTGACTGAGATTATTGAATGAAGTTGACTAATCAATACATGACCATTAATACAACTTATGTACCATTATATATTTTTGTTGCATGTCTAGGAAATTTAGCTTTACATATTTTTCTGTAGGCATGTTCTTTTCTTTGCTTCCTACAGCAAATGGAGCTTTGTGTCTTAAACAGAAAAACTCTAAGCAGCAATGCAGTGTTGATCTAGTTGCATCAGTGAGTAATCTTACGCAAATTGGCCGAGCGGTTCTAGGCGCTACAGTCTGGAACCGCGCGACTGATACGGTCGCAGGTTCGAATCGTGCCTCGGGCATGGATGTGTGTGATGTCCTTAGGTTAGTTAGGTTTAAGTAGTTCTAAGTTCTAGGGGACTGATGACCTCAGCAGTTAAGTCTCATAGTGTTCAGAGCCATTTTTTTGTGAAAAAACTTACCAGCGATAACAAACAAATCAAAGAAAAACTAGACACTGTGATCGCCACAAACTCTAAGTTAGAAATGTTGGCACCACGAAGCGAAGAAGCATCTCAGTCATCGAGAAACACAGCAAGACAGTGTGCAGAGGATGTAGAAAACAACATCCCATTTATTATAACCAGAAATAAAGAGGTAAACATCGCTAATCAGAGGCAAAGTTCTAATATAGGTCTGGAGTGTGTCAGAGAAGCAGCACCTACAACCATCACCAATCATAACAGCAGCAAAAAGCCTGCAAATTCATCAAATGGTAATTTTCCAACTAGAAATAACGTTGAAGACCCAAATATTGCTACAGTGGCATCTAGTGCAAATGTAAACAATGAGTGTGCCAGTGAAACTCAACCCCACATTAAAAACAAACCAAATACAGACGCAAATAATCTGATGGATAAAAATTCTTTGGAAGGCATCAATACAGACTGGCAAGAAGTGAAAAACAAGCGAGGTGGCAGAAGAACTTCGACTGTAGCGAAAGAAGAAAATGAACTGGCCAAAACCTTTGAAGACACAGACAAAGAAAACAAAACGTCATACAAGACTGTGCTACAAAATGGAAAATCTGGCGAACACTGTTTGAGGCCCACCATGCAAACGTTTGTGAATGACAGTACTAAAAACTGAAATAAAGTTATAATAGGTATTGGCGATGAAAAAGGAATGCTGTATGGTGACAAAAAAGCCGGGTTCCACTTAAGCAAACTAAGAGGTGGCACCACAGCTGAAACTGTAACTAACTTCTTACAGAACACTTTCCCAAATCACAACAATTTTACAGTCGATAAACTGGAAACAAAGGGAATAAATAATAGCTTCAAAATTGGTGTTGATTTCGAGCTAAAAGATAAAATAATGGACAACACTATATGGCCGAAGAACAGTGTGATAAAACTTTTTTATTCTGTTATCCTGGAGGGTGCCCAGTGCACCAGTGTGATAAACACACAAGACCAAGGACATTCCAGTGAAAAGGGAAATGATATCATTGAAGAAAATGCTGTCTTAGTTGTAGCAAGTGTAAATGCGCAGTGCCTCAGAACAAAACTTGATACATTATCACTGCTTGTTGACGAAGTGAGACCTGATATACCGGTATTATGTGTATGTGAACACTGGCAATCCCAACCAGAAACAGAATACTACAGAAACATTGAATAGACCTATTTAGAAATGGTGAATGCATGATGTAGAGAAACTACTATCCATGGTGGTGTGGCTGTGTATGTAAATATTAAACTCAGTGCCAATAAAATTGACTTAAGTAAATTTTGTGTAGATCTAGACCTAGAATTAGTTGCTTTGGGACTGTCAGATGCCAACTTAATTGTTGTATCTGTGTACTGTTCCCCAGATGAAAAGTTTGAAAATTTCCTCAACCAGTTGGAAAGCTGTCTGTGTAACCTAGTGCACTTAGGTACAAAAATTGCTTTATGTGGAGACTTCAACATTTATGTTGGAGTAGGTAATGATAAAGAAACGGCTTTCATGAACCTAGTAAGCAGCTACGGGCTATTTGTAGGAAACTCTATACTAACAAGAGGAGCTATTTGTCTTGACACAATTGTGACAAACCTAAATAGTTGGGACTACAAAGTAAGTGTGGTGGACCCTATACTAGCAGATCACCATGCAGTAATCATGAAGTTATGGACAAACTCAGTAAGTACACAACAAATTCCCAGCTGGCATTCAAATTATGTATTCAGAAATAGAGCTACTACAAAGAAAAGCGTAGATGATTTCAAAACTACAGTGTCTTTTACAGATTGGCACCAAATAATTGATAAATTGCCACCAAATTCTGCATTCAATCACATGTTCCAGGCCCTTAAAGCGAAATTTGATGAACATTTTCCATTAAAACCCAAGAGGTATTCAAATGCTAAATCAAAATGTAGACAAATAACTGACAAAGTAAAGAGGTGGTATACTCCTAGACTAGCCAAAATAAAATGTATTGTCCAAATACTAAATGACAAGGTCAAAGCCACCAAAGATATAGATATTGAGGATAGACTGTACCCTAGTTATTTACAGACCAAAAGGATTTACAGAAAGGAAGTAGAAAAAGCAAAGAAGGAAAGCAATGCCAGATTTATTGAAGAAGCTCACAATCCTTGTAAAGCAGTATGAGATCTGGTTGATGAGCACAGGAAAAAGCCCACCTCTTTGTCTAATTCTTGCAGTCCAGATGAGTTTAATAACTATTTTATAAAAATAGTGGAAACACAAAAGATAAAATTCCTGACTTTGGAATAGATCCTGCAGCTGTTGTGAAATTTGAGAATAAATGCAGCATGGTAAAGTGGAAGAGAGTGTATCCAAAAGAAATAATAAAAATTGTAAAAAGCTACAAATCTTCAGGGAGCCCTGATATTTATGGCATGTCCTGTACTATGTTAAAAACTATAATCAGAGAAATTGCACAGGCATTAACAGCAATAATAAATAAAAGCCTCCATGCAGGAGAATTTCCAGACTTCCTGAAAGTTGCACACACAGTGCCTGTTTACAAAAAAGGCAGTCCACATGAAGTGTCAAGCTACAGGCCCATATCTGTAATACCAGTACTAGCAAAGGTGTTGGAGTCGATAATGAAAGAACAACTTTTAAGTTACTAGACTTAGTTACAAACATAAGTCAGGGTTTTGAAGACAAAGAGTCTATAGCACTAGTACTCTGCGACCTTAGTAAGGCATTTTACTGCTTCCCACATCAGGTCCTGCTCAGAAAGCAAACACCTATGGTGTAGGGGGATCTATCCTGCAACTCTTGAATCCCACCTGAGAAACAGATGACAGATTGTCTCAGTGCAAGGAGCTCATTCATGTGAGAAGAAGCTACAGCATGGTGTGCCACAGGGATTGGTAACAGGGCCCCTGCTGTTCCTTATCTTCGTAAATGACATAGGCTCCAATGGGCACACCTTGTAGTTTGCAGATGATACAACCTTGTTCTCAAAATGAAAAAATGTTGTACAGGCAGTCCAACAAGCAGAAGTCTTGTTCAGTGAAGCTAAGACCTGGTTTATCATGAACAAAAGGAAAATTAATGAAGGAAAACCTCAGAGGATGATATGCAGCCTCAGCAATACTGGAGCACAGGGTAACGCAGCAGATGTTAAACTTCTGGGCTTTCTCATTCAAATCAAATTAACCTGGCAACAGCACACCAAACATGTATGTTCCAAACTTTCACGGGTCCTGTACCTCTTGAGGAAACTGAAAAGTATAGTACCAGAACAGTACTTGCTAACAGTGTACTATGCAATGTTCCACAGCCACATCAGTTATGGGCTGTTGTTTTGGGGCCATTCTGCAGGCTGCAAGAATGTGCTTTTACTGCAAAAGAAAACAATGAGGATCATTACTTAAAGCAAAAAAACAGGCCACTGTAAACCAATTTTCACCAGGTTAGGAGTTCTGACTGTTTACAGCCAGTATGTATTGAACTGCCTCTTCCGCATAAAGAGAAACCATGATATCTTCAGAAAGAGAAATGAAGTTCACAAATACAGCACTCACAACAAAGACGGTATCTACGTGCCAAGGTGTCGATTAGCAAAGACACAAAACAGCTTCCCAATGCTGACCCTAAAATTGTTTAATGCCCTACCTGATGACATTCAGTCTTTACCATGGGAGCAGTTTAAAACTATTATTTTGTGTAAACTAAAAGAGGAACCCTTCTACAATATTGAAGAATTCTTCTCTAGTAATAGTGTAGTGTTTACTTGAGCTGCAGCTCAGCTCCATGACTCCAACAGCAACCATTATGTTTAAGTCCATTATATACTTGTATCTATTTTATTGTTGTGATATTATTGTAATCTAATTTATAACTTAAAAATGTCTTGCAGTATTAAATTACTATCATAGTAGAGTTGTATTCATGTATTTTGATAATGTTGTATCTTGACACTGCCTGTCCAGCTGTGGCTGGTGAATGACATAGGATTGGTAATAAATAGTAATAAATAATAAATAGCGTAGGCCTAATAATTTCAAAGAAATAAGACATTTTACATGACTCCTACCCATTGAAGTCAAGTGCTTATTATATTGGTATGCTATGAAATTCAGACTAAACTGGTGAAGAGGAGAGGAAAAAGGTTTTCGTGTACTACTCCAGCTCGTCTGTCTATGTGAGACTAAAAAGTTATAACAATATAGTGAGACTTACACTATGTGATCAAAAGTGCCCTGACACCCCCAAAACATAGGTTTTTCATATTAGGTGCACTGTGCTGCCACCTACTGCCAGCAACCTCACTAGTCATTAGCCATCATGAGAGAGCAGAATGGGGCGCTCAGCAGAACCCACGGACTTCAGATGTGGTCAGGTGATTGGGTGTCACTTGTGTCATATGTCTGTACGCAATATTTCCACACTCAAAACATCCCTAGGTCCACTGTTTCCAATGTGATAGGGAAGTAGAAATGTGAAGGGACATGTACAGCACAAAAGTGTACAGACTGACTTCGTCTGTGGACTGACAGAGACTGCTGACAGTTGAAGAGGGGAGTAATGTGTAATAGGCAGACATGTATCCAGACCATCACACAGGAATTTCAAACTGCATCAGGATCCACTGCAATTACTATGAAAGTTAGGCAGGAGGTGAGAGAACTTGGATTTCATGGTTGAGCTGCTGCTCATAAGCCACACATCATGCCAGTAAATACCAAAGGATGCCTTGCTTGGTGTAAGGAGCGTAAACATTGGACAATTGAACAGTGCAAAAACGTTGTGTGGAGTGACAAATCACAGTACACAATATGGTGATCTTATGACAGGGTGTGGGTATGGTGAATGCCCAGTGAACATAATCTGTGGCTTGTGTAGCGCCAACATTACGTCCGGAGGCATTGGTGTTATGGTGTGGTCGTGTTTTTTATGGAGGGGGCTTGTAACCCATGTTGTTTTGTGTGGCACTATCACAGCATAGGCCTACATTGGTTTTTTAAGCATATTCTTGCTTCCCACTGTTGATGTGTAATTTGGGGATGGCGACTGCATCTTTCAACATGATCGAGCACCGATTCATAATGCAAGGCCAGTGGTAGAGTGGTTACATGACAATAACATCCCTGTAATGGGCTGGCCTGCAGAGACTCCTGACCTTAATCCAATAGAACACCTTTGGGATGCTTTGGAACGCTGACTTCGTGCCAACCCTCACTGATTGACATTGATACCTGTCCTCAGAGCAGCACTCTCTGAAGAATGGGCTGCCATTCCCCAAGAAACCATCCAGCTCCTGACTGAACATATGCCTGTGAGAGCGGAAGCTGTCATCAAGGCTAAGGGTGGGCCAACACCATATTGAATTCCAGCATTACCAATGGATGGCACCACAAACTTGTAAGTCATTTTCAGCCAGGTGTATGGGTACTTCTGATCACATAGTGTATAGTCTGCTTCTCTGCTTACGGGGTGGCTTTGGTGTAAGGAAGAATCCCACAGTCTTCCTGCTGTGTCCCTAAACAACTTTCCTAAGGAGGCATTCACTAAATGGTTTCAAAGTTGTGCAGCGGGAAACAGTATTGATAGGGATCAATGCTACACTATTGCATGTGACCTGGTAAAAATAGCATCTGCAACGAATCATAATAATGTTGGCTTGGTTCCTGCTTTCATGCAGTATGATCGACCCCTGCTGAACAGCTCTGTCAGGAAGGAGGCTGCTTCAGGCAGCTACTTTGTCAGGTGTAAGTTTGGTTCCTCTTGACAGTATTGGTGCATAGGACTTCACAAGATATGGCCTGCATCTGAGTAGGAAAGGGAAGGGCATATTGGCTGGGGTGATAGCAAAATTGCAAAATCTTTAAAGGGTGGCACTGAAACTCATGGGAGTACCTCTTTTTTAGGTTAAGATCAGTGTCCAGTGATTGAACATTCAACTAAATTAAGCTTAATGAGAAGCTCAAACAGACAAGTACTAGAGATGTTAAAATATCACTAGATTCTCATAAAACTACAGGGATGTTGTTAGTATATAACAAATATGTAACAAGATTCTCAAAAAAGCACAGTGAAAAATAATGGTAGTAATATTGCATCAGAATATCAGGGGATTAAAAAACAAAAGTAGACGAGCTTCCTTGTTTGTTTAGAAGATTTAAAAATGGAGGGTGGAATAGGCATACTTTGCCTGTCTGAACATCATTTAGTAACAGATATGGAAAAGGTAAATGTAGGTGGATATAAGCTTTCAGCACATGTAATTAGACACCCATGGAGAGACGAGGAGTTGCCATATATATGTTAAAATTTATAACAGTTTGAAAAATCTAAAAACTGAAAAATTTTGTGTAGAGCATGTAATCTTACCCTCCCACACATCACCAGTAAATTTTCACTCTCCTCATAAAAATTGATTCATTTCAAAAGCATCTAGAAGCATAAGATGTACAAATAGCTATTTTACTTATCTTCATTTTCTCATTGTTGGCTGCAGTTCATCACATCTAGGGGTTGATTCTTTTTTAACTTTGTGGGTTCCAGATGATTAGATAAATTTTAAGTAAGCCTGTTGCATAATTTGTTTGCACTTGTTCTTTATCGTGTCACATTTTCTGTATCACTCTAACTCTACAATCTCCACTTTAAAACACAAATTTACATTGTTGTTGCCAAACTTAAAAACATGCCTGACTCCATCAGAGGCATGCCCACCACTCTCTACATTCTGCAGTACTAACAATATTCCACAGCATTTACAAAATAAAAGAGTTCACAAACTTTGTTGACAAAAGAAAAATGTTCACCGGGTTATATAATTATTTTGTAAATGAATCTAGAAATAATTTTAATAGTTAGTATCAGACTGCATAAACAATAACAGAAATTTTAAGGATCCCACATATTTCATAATTTCAAATATTTCTAAAAGAAGAGTAATTTTAACCATACATACACTGTTAATACATACCAATTATAACAAATTAATATATTTTTATACATTTTAAAATGAAATATAATATATTGTATGCAAAGTCAAATGAAATTCATTTACTAAAACATCTGAGATAATGTTCACCTATACAAGATTTGAATATATTCCAGGTATTGACTACTTCTATTAAGGAAAGGTAATGTTAGAGCAGGGTGTCCCATTGCAAGCAATATATACACATACAGGGTGGTCGGAAATTCCCATTACAAACTTCTAGGACATGTATAGGGTAGTGAGTCCATAACATTTTGAATAGGAACTCATGTCAGGAAATGTATTGTTTCCGTTCTACAACAGTTTCAATGCAGATGATTAGCTCATCCACACCCTCGTGAGGAATGTACTTAATCCATCTGAAAAGAATACTGTTGTTGCATTTGCATTACAACTTACACCTTATGACTTACATTAGTTGACAACAACAAGAACCCAGCATTTACAGCACCAGTCACAACGTACCGATGCATTACAACAGTGGCTAGATGTGGCGACCACCAACATTGTTACACACATTGGACCTCCAAAGCATGTTCTGGTACACTCTCTCCATCCCACCCAGTGTGTCTTCAATGTCTTGTGCAGTGGCCAGAACTCGTGCCAGCAGATCTTCCTCTGTCTCTACAGGTGTCTCATAAATTAAGCTTTTCATACGACCCCACAAGAAGCAGTCCATACAGGTTAAATCCAGCGATTGTGGTGGCCACACAGTTGGATCACCATGGCCTATCCATCTTTCACCATACCATCTGTTGAGATGTCTCCGGACAACCAGTGAAAAGAGAGGTGGTGCTCCATCATGCTGAAACCACATTTCCTGACGGACGTTCAATGGCACAGCTTCCAAGAACAGTTTGAATACGTGTTGTAGGGGTGTGGGTCCCATCAGATTGAATGGAAGGAGGTATGGTCCAATCACATGACTATTCAGAATACTGCCCACATGTTAATTCCAAACCTGTCTTGAAATCCCTGAGCATGCATGGCATTGAGGGTTTTTGTCCATCCAGGCATGGCTATTTCAAGCAATCAGAACACAAAATCCCTTGTGAACTTACATTCATCTGTGAAGATGACTTGACATGGAAACAGGGGCGCGTTGATGCAACGGTGCAGGAACCATGTGCAGAAGGCGACGCATTGTGGAAAGTCTGCTGGACCCATAGCATGTACTCTTTGTAAGTGGTACGGATGTAATTGTTGCTCAACAGTACTGTGACTAACAGCCATTGTATGTGCAATTGTTCATGAACTTGTTGACGGGCTATCTTCAATGCAATGCAGTACAGCTTCTTCAAATCCGGGAGTGCGGCATCCCCATAGAGCACCACCATCATGCCTCCTCATGGTGAAGGTACCCATTTCTTGTAGCCATTGTGTAACTTGGGCAAACAGTTTGTGTGGTGAAGTGTGACAGTGTGGAAAACCTTCGTGATACAGTTGACTAGCAGTTCTTCTGTTACCTCCAGCTTCGCCATGCACGAGGAGCATGTCTGTGTATTCCGCAAATGTGTGCTGCTCCATGTTTCCTCTATCGGTGATGCACAGGTGTTGACTTGGTCTCACAGCAAAGTGGACAATAAGTGACATCTGGGTATTTTTTGATGTAGTACACATCATCATGTCTATCCTGTTGCATACCAGGACAGGGAACTCTGAGACGTTTCTCTTGCCCTAAGCAGACATTGACAAGGTACACGTCTGAATTGTAACTGTCATAGAACTCAAACAATATGATTCTGGACATGGGTTCCTATTCAAAATGTTCTGTACTTACTACCCTCTACATGTCCTAGAATTTTGTAACGGGAATTTCCGACCACTCTGTAGAAGCATGCGCATGCGATCTTAAACTAATTGATGGTACTTTTACAACTGTAGTTGTGTATAGGTCCCCATTAGGAAATTTTCAGCATTTTTGAAAAACTTGGATTATCTGCTGTGCTCTCTGTCAGACAGTGGGAAGCAAATTATTGTTTGCGATCCAGTCCTTCAACAAAGGAAATAGCTTATAATACATTAGTTCGTCCAGTCTTAGAGTATTGTTTGTCTGTATGGGACCCTTACCAGTTGGGTCTGATTCAAGAGTTTGAGAACGTCCAAAGAAGAGCAGCAAGATTTGTAACTGGTACATTTAGCCATCGCGAGAGCGTTACAAATCTCATAGAAAGTTTGAAGTGGGATACACTTGCAGATAGACGATGCACTAAATGGAAGGGGCTGCTCACTAAATTCCAAAATCCGATCTTCACTGAGGATGTAGAGCATATATTATTACCACCAACTTTCAAATCACGCAATGATCACCATTCAAAGATAAGGGAAATTAGAGCTTGTACTGAGGCGTTCAGACAGTTGTTTTTCCCTCGCGCGATCTGCAAGTGGAACAGATGGGGGGAAATATGACTTTGGCGTGAATTGTGCCCTCCGCCACACACTGCTTGGTGGCTAGCAGAGTATATATGTAGATGTAGATGTTGTTGAGATTTTAATGTAAATTTTCTAATAGTCTGATAGAAAGCTTGACCTTGAAGTATTACTTGGTTCTTTCACTTTGACATTAGTTATTGATTTTGCTGCTCGGGTGGTACAGAAAAGCAGTGCACTGATAGATAATGTTTTTAAAGACCAAGATATATTTAATCAAATAAAAACTTTTCCAGTTAAGAATGGTCTGTCTGATCTTGATGTACAGCTAGCTACAGTATGTGACATAGCTCCACACAGTAATGCAAAATAGTCCTCCAAACTAGTGCATTGAATTAATGATTTAACAATTGCAAATTTTAGAGAAAGCTTGCAACAATTGGACTGGGATGAAGTGTACAGGGATCCTGATGCTAATTTAAAATGTAACCTATTTCAAGATACCTTTGCGAGTATATTTGAAAACAGTTTCCATAAGAAAACAGTGAAATATAATTGTAAGAAACCATCTAAAATGCCATAGCTTACTAAAGGGATAAAAAAACTTATAAACACAAAAGGGAAATGTATCTTAAAGCTAGAAGGAGTAATGATCCAGAAACAGTGATATGTTATAAAAACCACTGCACTGTATGAGGAAAAGTTATTAAAAAAACCCAGAAGTATGTGCAATATGCCTCTGATAATAAAATTAAAACAATTTCGAATATTGGTAAAAGGGAAACAGGGCAACTGAGAGCACAGGAAGACAGTATTCCTATCAAACTCAATGACAAGTGTTTTAATGAAAACTCAGAAATAGAAAACTTTTTAACAATTATTTTTTAAGTATTGTAGAGTAGATGCAAAGCAGTGTGTGGAAGAGGCAACACCTACGCAATTTGATAAAACTGAAATTCAACCCATATCTTCTACTGAAATTACGAAAATAATAAATTCAATAAAAAATGAAAGCTCACATAGAATTGATGGCATTTCCAACAGAGTACTAAAAGTTTGTTTCCAACAGATAAGTAGGATTCTCAGCCACACATCTAGTAGCTCACTGAAACAGGGCACTTTTCCAGATAGACTGAAATATGCTACTCTTAAACCATTGCATAAAAAAGGGTATAGGTCTGATGCTAACAACTACTCCCCAGTCACACTTCTGACAGCTTTATTGAAAATTCTTGAAAAAGTAATGTATTCAACAGTAGCATCAAATATTTGAAAAAGTGAAGTACTACGAAAACATCAGTTTGGTTTCCAGAAAGACTTTTTAACAGAAAATGCTATATATGCTTTCACTTATCAAATATTAAATGCTCTGAATAACCAAACATCAACCATTGCGATATTTTGTGATCTCTCAAAGGCTTTTGGCTGTGTGAATCATGAGATTTTTCTGAGATAACTTTAAGTATTGTGGTATGAGTGGGACTGTGTGCAAATGGTTTAATTCATATTTAATTGGCAGACTGCAGGAGGTTGAAATTAACAGTACAGATAGTGCACAAAAATCAGCATAGTTCCTCCAACTGGGGAGGTATCAAGAATGGTGTCCCACAAGGTTCAGTCTTGCGACCCTTATTGTTCTTAATATACTGTATATTAATAACTTGCCACTCTGCATCCATGATGATACAAAGCTAGCTCTTTTTGCTCATGGTATAAGTATAGTAATCACACCCAACAAACTAGAATCAGCAAAAGAAATTGTAAATAATGACTTACAGAAAATTATTAAGTGGTTCTCTGCAAATGAACTGCCACAAAATTTTGAGAAAAGAGTATACACAATTCTGTACAGTAAATGGCATAACACCATTAATAAATGTAGACTTTGAGCAGAAGTCTGGTGCTAAGGTAAAATATTCAAAATTTCTGTGTTTTTGTATTTATGAGAAATTAAATTGGAAGAAACACATTGATGATCTGCTGAAATGGTTAGGTTCAGCTGTTACTGCAAATTTTGGATTAGGCTAGATTAGATTTACTTTCATTCCAATTGATCTGTAGTGAGGAGGTCCTCCAGCATGTAGAACATCTCAGAAAACAAATATTTACAACTAAAACAAAGAAGTTAATGTACCTTTTTTTAACACTATATGAAAGGATCATTTTACAACACTCATTTACTAAGACCACATTAATGTAGTAAATATAAAATTTTAAAAAATGTTTTATTTATTTATAAGGTAATATCTACTGAGAAATTCATCAATGGAGTAGAAGGAGTTGGCCACCAATAACTACTTTAGGCCTCTCTTAAACTGAATTACATTTGTTGTTAAGCTTTTTATGGCTGCTGGGAAGTTATTGATAATGTGTGTTCCTGAATAATGCACACCTTTTTGTACGAGAGTATCTGAAGACTATTCGTATTTTTAATATTGATTCAACGAACTGAGCTGTTGGTTTGAAAAAGTGATATATTTTTAATGACAAATTTCATTAAGGAATAAATATATTGGGAATCAGTAGTTAGTATCCTTATTCCCTGGGCCTCTGCAGGATGTACTTGAGTTAACACCACGTATCTGTTATTGTATGTTTTTGTGCCCAGAAAACTTTAGCTTGACTTGATGAATTACCCCAAAAAATAATCCCGTATGACATTATGGAGTGAAAGGAAGCATAGTATCCCAGCTTTTTCATTTTTATATCTCCTATGTCTGACAGAATTCGCATTGCAAATAGAGATTTGTTTAGATGCTTCAGCAGCTCTGTGATGTGCTCCTCCCAGTTGAATATATTATCAAGCTGTAATCCCAAGAATTTAACACTGTTCTCTTCTTCTATCTGCTAGTCATCATATGCTAGGCATATACTCGTGGGCCACCCCCTACAAGTTCTAAACTGCAAGTAGTGTGTTTTTTTCAAAGTTTAGTGACAAAGAATTGGCTAAGAACCAGTGATTAATGTCCACAAATATTGTATTAGCCTATCTTTCTAAGACTACGCTTGATTTGCTATTTATTGCAATGTTTGTATCATCGGCAACCAAAACAAACTTGGCATCTGGTAATGTTACTGATGAAAGGTCATTGATATACACAAGGAAAAGTAAGGACCCTAAGATGGAACATTGTGAGACCCCACATGTAATTAGTTCCCAGTTGGATGATGCCTGATAGCTTAATACATGTCTCTTTCCTAATAACACCCTTTGTTACCTCCTGCAGATATAAGATTTGAACCATTTTGCAGGATTTCCTGTTACACCATAATATTCTAATTTACTTAAAAGAATATTCTCATTTACACAGTCAAATGCCTTGGACATATTACAAAATATACCAGTTGCCTGCAGTTTTTTGTCTAATGAATTAAGTACATTTTCACAGTAGGTGTAGATAGCCTTCTCAGTATCAGAACCCTTTAGAAATCTGAATACTGACAGTATGTTATTTGTGATAAGATGGTTATAAAGCTGACTGTACATCATATAGCATCGCTTCTTGAAAAAAGGAATATAAAATCTAGTAATCGATATTCAGTGACAATGAAAGTGCTATATGCACTCTTAGGATTGTAATAAGCATGACCTTTGTCTTGCAGAATATAAGAAAAGAACTTTTGTTTCTTTCGGCTCTGCTCTGCTTCTCTTTCATCTATTTGGTTCTGATGTCCTAGCTGAAGGTAGCATATAGATCACGGTCTGTAGTTAATTTAACTAAATGTAGTGTAATTATAATTTTTGTTAAGTATATATGTCAGTATCCAATGTAGCATGTGTTTTTGTTAGTAGAAAGAAAGTACCTTCCCTGCTCCTTATTTAATTATGAAGCAATTAAATGTTGCCCTGGCCATTTTGTGTCAGTACATTGTTGAAGTGACACCATTGGTGTTACAATGTGCAATGGTAGCATATACAACTGAAATAATTGTTTTTAATAAAACTGTACCTGTGGCCTAAAATGAAATGGTAAATATTATAGGACACTGTTTTCTATTGATTGAGACTAAATCCTTTCAATACTTTCAGAATTAAATGAATATTAAGAAAGTTTTTATCATTTTAACACCAATGGTGTCACTTCAACAATGCACTTACACAAAATGGCCAGGGCAAGATTTAATTGTTACATAATTAAATAAGGGGCAGGGAAGGTACTTTCTTGCTACTGACAAAAACACATGCTACATTGGATACTGGCATATACATTTAACAAAAATTATAATTACACTACATATAGTTACATTAATTACAGACTGTGATCTATATGCTGCCTTCAGCTAAGACGTCAAAACCAAATAGATGAAAGAGAAGCAGAGCAGAGCCGAAAGAAACAAAAGTTCTTTTCTTATATACTACAAGACAAAGATCATGCTTATTACAATCCTAGGAGCGCATATAGCACTTTCATTATCACTGAATATCGATTACTAGGTTTTGTATTCCTTTTTTCAAGAAGCAATGCCATAATTACCTTTTCTATATTTTTTTAGAATGCTGGCTAAAGTGAAACTGGACAGAAATTTGATGCTATTTCTTTATCTCCCTTCTTAAACAGTGTATTAACCGCAGCATATTATGGGTGATAAACCTATCAGTAAATAGCCTATTTGCCTATTTTCATTCACTGCTTCAAATGACATCATATTTTGGTGTAATTCATCATTAAGAGAAAAAGAATTCATTGCACAAAAGCATGTCCTCAGAATAACAGCTGCAGCCCACCCAAGAACACCATGCAGACATTTATTTAAGGAACTCAAGATGTTAACAGTACCTTCACAATACATATATTCACTTACGAAATTAGTTATTAATAAACCACCCCAGTTCAAAAATAATAACAAAGTGCATAGCTACCACTAGGAGAGAGGGTGATCTTCACTATTCTTGGTTAAATCTGACTTTGACACAGAAAGGGCTGAATTATTCTGCAACAAAAATCTTTTGTCATTTGCCAAATAGCAATAAAAATCTGACAGATAGCCAAACAACATTTGAAGTCAAATTAAAAGAATTTCTGAATGTCAACTCTACTCAATAGATGAACTTTTAGATGTGAAGGAGTAACTGTTGAAAAAAAGTTAATTACATTGTGTAGAGAAAACTCATGTTAAATTGACATGTACCACACCATTACTAAATGTCGCATTCATGATGTATGGAACGAGTATTAATGTAATATAATAGGATGCAGTGCTACATTTCAACTTGTGTAGGCTACTTATACCAAGACAATATTAAGATAAGTTTTTGAGAAAGCTTGAATTTGTACTACTTTCTGAAAATAATGTGAAGTATGCTAAGACTGTCAGCCTCAATAGTTGGGCAGTCAGCATTGATGTCTGCTGTGTGGAGAATCTGGGTTAGATTCCTGGTACTACCACCACTTTTTCATTGGTATGAGGACTGGTACAGGGTGCACTCAGATGGATGGGAGAGCTGTATGCTGACCCCATGTCCCTCCATACCATATACGCGTGACACTACCAGCAGAGGGTGAGATGGTGACTGGTAGACATATCTTGGACCTTCACAGCCTGGCCAGGAGCTCGTTTTAGTACACTTGTGGTCATAACTGCTTCACATTAATTTGTCATGGCAAATTGTGACTCCTGCAGTGTAAAATTGATTGAAACTGATACCACCAATTGCTCCCATTCTTTTTTGTGGAAAGAGAGCTGTGATCCAGAGCTCAGTTCGCAAAATGATGCTCAATGTCATAAAATACTGTGACTTAAAAATAGCAGAATAAAGTACTGCAACTGCTTAACCAATCAAGAAAAAAGAGCTGCTTCCTACACAAGAAAAAGCCTGACTAGTGTAACAAGGCTCCTAGGTTTAGCAAGGCATCCTGGTGATTTGCCAGAAATTCAATGAAAGAAGGGGATAGTGTTAGTTATTCTTCTAGTGTACAATTTTTGATAACACTACTGAATCCATATTTTAATATGTGTACTAGATTACTACTGAAGCATGTTATGTAGAAGTGCAACAGCATGTTGCATGTATTCTGTAATATATTTTTACCTTATTTAGTGAACAATACTATTAAGTTTCTATACATCTTTGTCCACTTTTCTGTATTTAGGAGGATTGTTTGTAAAATACAGCTGGCGTTAGATGACTTCAGCAAGTGTGTGATACTGTGGTGTCACCGCCAGACACCACGCTTGCTAGGTGGTAGCCTTTAAATCGGCCGCGGTCCATTAGTATACGCCGGACCCGCGTGTCGCCACTGTCAGTGATAGCAGACCAAGCGCCACCACACAGCAGGTCTAGAGAGACGTCCTGGCACTCACCCCAGTTGTACAGCCGACTTTGCAAGGAACGGTTCACTGACAAATACGCTCTCATTTGCCGAGACGATAGTTAGCATAGCCTTCAGCTACATTTGCTATGACCTAGCAAGGTGCCGTATTCAATTGATATTGAGATTCTATTAATGTATCATCAAGAGCGATGTTCTACAAATGTGTATTAAAGTTAAGTATTCCAGAAGCTACGTACTTTTCTTTATAGCATTCATTACATATCCTGTTTCAGACCTCACGCCAGCCTGCATGAGTTTAAGCGTGTGCCTTTCGGCTTCCTCTCATTGTGTCTAGGCTGTCTTGTCTAGACACAACAGATACCACAACAGAAAGTTGTTTCAGTTGCCAGGAAACTGCTCTTGGTTTTACAAGATGGGATGGCAACTTCTAAAATCAATGGGTCTCATGAGGAGAACAGTAAAAAATAAATGAAATGCATTGTTAGAATGTGAATATTTTGAAGACTGGCATTCCTGATACCTTGTACACATGAAGAGGTTTTGCAAAGCAGACAAGGAATTTTTTTTTATCTGGATGTGGGCTTTGCAAAGCAGGCAGGGAATTTTTTTTATCTGAGTGCATCATGTCCCCTTTGGTAAATGCTGGTAATATAAAGAAACAATAGGTGCTGTGGTGTGCAGAGGTGACTCAGGAAGGTTTGTAGTTCTACGTATATATTCATTAACTGGTTCCTCCAGGAAAACTCAGCTTTATTTCTGTGCTAAATTCATTTGAGGCAGTTTCCATGGCCAAATGAACCAGATGAATTTTGAAAATTATTTCATAACTTAGTTTTACTGAACCTCACTCAGCAGTCAGTGATTGTGTTGGACAGTGGGTATTATCACAATGGGCAGCTTGGAAAAACACCAGGAAAAAGTGTTATGAAAGTGGCAATGATGAAGTGGCTGGAGAAGAGACAAATCTCCTGTGGTGGCAGCATGAGAACAGTAGCTCTCTGCTCCCTAATTCAATTAAAAAAACCAATGGATAAAGTGTATACTATTGCTGCAGTGCCTTTAAACCATAGTTAAGGCATTTCAGGGAGTGTAAAATCCAGCTGGGGACTGATAGAAGGGATCCATTTGCAAGTTTCTGTAGGTTTTCATAGGAAAACCTACAGAAACTTGCAAATGGATCCCTTCTATCAGTCCTGGCAGATGATCTGCAGGATATTGTTGTAAGGTGGAACATTTAGAAATGGTGTTGGATGAATGATAAAATTATGGAAGTTGCCAGTAATGAGATTATTGCTAAAGTGGCACAACTTAGTCAGAGAGTAATGAGTTGAAACAGTATAGGATGGATGAACGTGTTAGTGAAAGCACAATTATGTTTTATTCTGTTTTTTTTTTTCAGATTAAATGTAGTTAGAAATTTTCAGCAAAAGTGAAAAACAGTGATTATCTTCTAATCAATATTGTGTTAATTTCACCTCTGTCTGTCTAAATTAGTGTTTTATGTTGTAACTGCTACATACTATTTTGCAGCAAAGAGCGTCTTCATTATATTGTTAGCTATTGCACCATTTGTCTTCTTTGTGTCACTATCAGAGGCTATCATGTTTCCCTTACAAGGAAGATAGCATAAGTGTGAACAAAAGCCACAAATGAGTATTATTTTTGTTCTAGATGAAAGGTCTTTTTTCATATTTCTACCAACTGGTTCTATCAGAAGGAACACCCAAAGTATCTTTACTTAAAGTAGAAGTATCACCACAATGGAACACAATGTTTGTAATTGTAATTTTTTTGGTCCCATAAATTACCTTCTGTACATGTAACATAGGATAAATCATTATGATTACAAACAAGACAATATACAGGGTCTCCTGGAAGAAACAGTCAATATTCAGTGATATGAAATGAATACACACTTAAAGCAAAAAGTGTAGTAAACATGGGCTCTGAAATGCCATAAGAGCCATGAGCACTTATTCAGTACAAGAGATGTGTTTCTGAACAGCATAGATGAACGAGTGGTCATAGCTCTTACAGTATGCACTTTGGGGCCCATACTTATCCAGACTACTGCCTCTCAAAATATGGAAATCAAACAGCTTGTGATAGAAGAGAACTGTTTCTATCAAAGATGAAGTGCTTATAGCTCTTAAGGTATGCATTTGAGAGCCAGTGTTCACTTGCTTCAAATAATCGGTCCTCTCATACAACTGAATATTGACCATTCCTCCTGTGAAGCACTGTATACATACTAAACAATGTTACATCATTATTTACTTTATTTGCAGACAAATAATTATAGCTACAAGAAGTAGTATGCTTTTTGGCTGGTTAGTACTTCTAATACATGAGCAAGAGCAAGCCATTAATGCTTATTCTCCCCTGGGCAGCAGGCCAGGTGTTGAAGTGTGAACATTTGGATGAAACAGTTAGTCTATACTGACGGACATAGCACATTTAGTGGCACAAATATAAAACATAAGGTAATAAATTACGTGATGTGTTTGCAGGAAGACTGTTAGACACAGAGAAAAAACAAGCAACATACTGAAGTGGGTGTGTGTATTAAAGTACCAGTAAACACAATATCTCCACAATATCTCTTTCTTATACCTCTAAATCCTGTATCATAGCTTATAGAGCACAAATATAATAATATATAACACTCAATGATTTACAACATATGATGTTACATAATGATTTACAATACCTGGGTTTACAAAATACAATTTTGTGACCTATTATTGTCTTTGATTGTATATGAGTGGTATAATACACTGATTAGGTTTAATGTTGGTTTACTTCTTAATACTAGTTCACTTTCTCTGAATATGGACCCTAGCATTTATTATTCACAGGGTGAACAAGGAATTTTAACTCACTGTCTGGTCATATACTCTTACACACTGTAGAATTCTTTTCATGTCAGCAGTTGTTTTAGGGCTGCAGTGTAAGTCTTCCCAGTTTTGAAGCTTTTTACTTCTCTTTAGCAATTTTTGTATTAATCTTATACTGGAATATTGAGGCTCTTTTTCAAAAATCCGTAATCTATGTGAAAGGTACTGCAATTGTTTTCTGTTATTTGCCTTACAAGGATGAAGAGTGTTATAGTTCTCCAGTTTTGTGGGACTTGCAATGCAGTCACAGCTGTCTTGAATATAAACAGTGATGGCACTCTTTAAAACAATTTCTATAGTGTTCTTTTAGCTTATTTTTCAGTATAATCCAAATGGCTTTTTTTTTCTGCAGTGTGACTATTCTGTCCACTCAAGTGATGGGAAGGTTCACCCATATTGTGATTCCACAGTGCATGTATGGCTCAATAAGTCCATGAAAGATTTATTAGGCACAACTGAAAAGAATTCAGTCTTAAAAAAAGTAACAGTAGTTGTAGTAGCAGTAAAAATAATACAATGTGTTTGTTCCAGTGCCCTTGATCTACTACTCCTCACTTAATATTTTGATACTAACTTTGATAATTCTCAAAGAACAGCAGATGTCTACAGATGTTTCTGAATCAACTGAGATGCAACTTATCTACGTAAGCTGACTACAATGTTCCAATGTTCTTTTATGCATGTAGTTAAGGCACATGGTTCCAAAATCCACCTTATCCATTTTTGCAAATTTTTCAGGAAATGTAAAAGAAAATTCTTGCTCACCTTCAGCAAAATTAATGTATTTATTCTTGTTTATTATATCAAGGTACCTACGTATATTGATACATCTGAGAGCTGCATATAATTTTTGACATGTAAGGAAGATATTTACAAATGAAGATTGGATAAGGTGTGTTTTTGAACTGTCATCATGTACGAGGGTGGGTTTCGCAAACGTAGCTAAAATCTAATACTGATAATTTTTGTCATTAATTGGAATTATTATTGACATTCTTCTATTTTTTTATGTTATTTGAAATCACAAAATATTTCAGTCATAGCACGTAAAAATATGAAATGCCAATAATTAAACTCAATATCAATCATAATTTAACAAAATTTTCCAATAGTGACAAATAGATGTTGCAGGATACACATAACTTTCCTACATATCTTTAAAAGTGTAATAATGTGTATCAAGAAAATAATCAAGTGCTGATTTAACAGCAAATCATTCATATTCTGAAATCAGTGCTTTCTTCTTCACCACATTCATTTTCCCCTTCGCCTAGCTGTCCAGCAAAATCTTCATTGTCTGCATGTTCCTTTTTCATCAGGCTGGAATACAAGATGAGGTCCTCATTACTTTGCCACATTTTGCTAAACTGTTTCAAGAGGAGTTTATTGATATCCTTTAATTTTTCCAGTATTAGTGACACACCTTTTGGTAGAGTATTTAAGGTAATATTGTCAATTTTCTGGCGTTTCCTCAAGGGAGAACAGAAAAGACCAATGTCACATCTATAATTGGGCTCACCTCTAACCAAAACTGCAGATCTGGCATTCTTGAAGATAATTCTTTTACACTGGTGAAGTTGGAAATGTCATACACTTGGAGGTTTATTTATTTGAGGTACACCATCTTTCCAGTTTTCTACAGGGAAATCACTTCTGAGCCTTAGAACAGTACCTTCTTCCTCAAACAGTTCAGAATATTCTGCAGAATCCACAATGACATTTCTTCTCCATACTTTCTTCTCTAGTCCATACACAGTCTGGAGGTAGGAAAGAATGTCCAAAAACAGGAAATGTTAGATGTTCTTCCTGAATTTTACTGGGAGATTCAAGCTGCAACCAATAATACAGCATTCCAACCATTGCAGAATTCTTATTTTGGCCAGTGCTCCATCTGTATACAGTTCAACAGTTGTAACCTCCTGTAGAGTAGAATGGTTCAGTTTGTAGTGTAAAGTGGAAACAATTTCATTGCACCCTTTGGCGCATTCATGTTTGAGCCAGTTACTGATCGTAACTGTTTCTTTGTTCCGAGGAGTTTTTGATCCACTTCTTTAGATTGTAAGGTTATATGAATATAACTGCCCAGAGTAATATGCCGCTTGATCTGGTAGCTTGAGCAAGACCGTATACTTCTGACAGTCAAAAGAAAATTTGATCACCGCAGTCACTTTTTCCTGTAACAGGGCTTTAAAACCAGCAGCTTTGAGCTTATCCACGTGAAATTACGTCATTGAAGATAATTTTTCTTTCGATGATAGGTGGGCTGGCTTCATTTGCAGCTTGAGGAACTGACATTCAGAACATACATCAGTAGCTGGTGTCGTGAAGCTAATATTAAAATTGGTCACAAAAATTGTTCTGAAATAATTGTACTTCACTTTCATTTCTGGGAGTGCACCTGAATTATAACTTCATCATAATTTGTGAATACTTAGTTCCATAGCAAGTACAAGCTTGTAGATTAGTGTCTACAGTAGAAAGAATTGACTGCCTGTAGATTTTTAAAGAAGGCTTCAAACTGTTATCGTATTTTGAGATACTTGGGAGATCTTGTGTCACCTCCTCTATTCTCCTTTGGTGACAGACCTGTGGCGAATGATTTCTTACACACTCCTTTCACTCTGTCCTTGCCTATGCCCAGTATTGATAAGGTCTTCTGACAAATCTGCGCTAATGTGGGTCCACTGCTTGCCTTAACTCTGATGAAATACTAGACAGACATGCATTTCCTGGAACTGTTCAGCTTCACAGCTTTCTTTCTTTTAGGCCCTTCTTGAGTTGTGTATCTCAGAATAAACTCATCTTGTCTCACCTTGTCACTAAGCTCATAATATGCTTGTTGAAATTGCCATGCATCTTGCATTTTAAGTTCATTGGTCTGGAAGACAGTTTTTACTTGTTTGCAAGTGGGCATTGTTAACAGGCATTGTGGAACATATCTGAAATGAAGGATTAGGGGTAAGGCAGTGCTATAGTTTACAAAATAAATCTAACCAACTTCAATAGTTATTATAATAGAGAAGGAGATAGACATAAGGTGATGTTGAAGCAAAACATAGGTAAGCATGTTTAACTGTTCTGTTTAGCTGCATTCTTTTTCCATTTTGAAATATCTCTTGTCTTCTTACTGCTATGTATATGGCTGCTATCCAATGCAGTTCCATTTTTCATTACTACAGAAAATAAGGTACACTGTTTTACTGAAACTCAGAACACCACTGGTATGTCTTACAAACATGTGCATGTGAGAAACTTGTGCTATATAATTGGGAACAGTATTGCCAACTGTTTTAAAGAATACATAGTGAGCTTGGCACTTCATAAACATCATTCTAACATTTACTTTGGACAGTATTATTTGAGATACATTCCAGTTGCAGTACCATATGTTTGGATAAGGTAGATTTTAGAAACATCTTATGATAAGGCAGGTTTCAGAAACATCACCTGAATTTGTGCTATATTTACATGGGGAAAAAGTGGGTTTAGGAACAGTTTTCTTGTTGGTAAAAATACCAAATAACATGAGCTATAGAGATAAGGCAATAACGCAATTTTTGTAAAAAATGGATGAGGCAGAGTTTGGAACTGTCCACCTCAATTATACTTAGTTCCTTCACCATAAGATGATAGATTGTGTTTACTCATTCTGTTGCCTGGTCTTTTTCAGTAGCATAAACATTGAAATAAATAGTTTGATGATGTGTGTATTGGAACAGAAGAATTGTTCATTGTTATCAACATTTCCACACCAGTAGATAGTGTCGAAAGTTCCATGCAGCTTTTCGTGTATGATGCTGTAGTATACAGAGAAGTTGGAGCATTAGAAAATTGCAGTGAAATGCAAGAAGATCTGCAGCAGATAGGCACTTGGTGCAGGGAGTGGCAACTGACCCTTAACATAGACAAATGTAATGTATTGTGAATACATAGAAAGAAGGATCCTTTATTGTATCATTATATGATAGCAGAACAAACACTGGTAGCAGTTACTTCTGTAAAATATCTGGGAGTATGCGTACGGAATGATTTGAAGTGGAATGATCATATAAAATTAATTGTTGGTAAGGCGGGTGCCAGGTTGATATTCATTGGGAGAGTCCTTAGAAAATGTAGTCCATCAACAAAGGAGGTGGCTTACAAAACACTCGTTCAATCTGTTCTTGAGTATTGTTAATCAGTGTGGGATCTATACCAGGTCAGGTTGACAAAGGAGATAGAGAAGATCCAAAGAAGAGCAGCGCATTTCGTCACAGGGTTATTTGGTAAGTGTGATAGCGCTACGGAGATGTTTAGCAAACTCAAGTGGCAGACTGTGCAAGAGAGGCGCTCTGCATCGCGGTGTAGCTTGATGTCCAGGTTTCGAGAGGGTGCGTTTCTGGATGAGGTATCGAATATATTGCTTCCCCCTGCTTATACCTCCCTAGGAGATCACAAATGTAAAATTAGAGAGATTCGACCGCACACGGAGGCTTTCCGGCAGTCGTTGTTCTGCGAACCATATGCGACTGGAACAGGAAAGGGAGGTAATTACAGTGGCATGTAAAGTGCCCTCCACCATACACCATTGGGTGGCTTGCGGAGTATAAATGTAGATGTTGATGTAATTTGGTATGATTTTTGTAGCTTTAAGCACATATCTCAGTGATTATTTCCATCTGTAACATGAGACTACAAATGCTTGAGGGTTGATCTTTTACCAATATTCATCATACAGCTTCTTTAGGAACTTCATAGTGCCCTATGTCTTTTTGTTAGTTAGGTCTGTCAGATTATAAATTACAATAAGTCAAATGTCAGAGTTACATTGAAAAATAAATAGGCCTACCACGTTTGTGTATGAACATAAATTTAGCCTGAAGTGTGATTTACTGCACAACAGAACATGGTTTGATGAGGTAACCTGTTGAAGAGAGGGAAAGGTAGGTTGGCTGAACTTTTCATGGAAAGTTCATGGGATAGGGGTGGGTGACACCATCACTCAAAGTAAGATCCCTGTGGTCACTGGTGTAGGGGGATAGGCCTAACATCTTATAATTGTGATTCATGTATCTGATATTAAACAAGCTAAAATGACAGAAGGACCCCACAAAATGCTTAAGAATGCACAGAAAAGAAAGGTTAGCTTATTTCATTAGAATATTACAGGACTGAGCAATAAGGTAGGAGAGTTTCTTGTCTGCTTGGAAAATTTGGAGAGCTCTAAAAAGATAGACATCCTGGGCCCATTTGAGCACCACATAACCCCATGGTTAGAAAAGTTAAATTTAAGAGATTGCACTCTTGCGTCTTGCTCATGTAGAACTAATATGGAAAAAAGAGAAGTTGTTACTTTATGAATGTGTGGATTTCTTACTACGCTATCTCTCAAATTTTCTAAAGGATTCTGGTAGGAAAAATGATCTGGAGGCATTATTTGTATCTTACAAATTGATTTCAGTAATTAAATTTCCAAGACATTTGAATAAAGACAGTGAGCCTTTAATTGATAATGTTTTCTTTGATGAAGCTCAGAACAAAAAATAGCAGTATACCCAGTAATGAATGCTCTCTTTGATCATGATGCACGATTGGTATAAATAAGATAACACCTTACAGCAAAGATACTCCTCAGTGGAAACCAGAATAATTAATGACTCCAAGACAAATGTCTTTAAGAACAGTTTACAAGAGATGAAACTAAATACTGACACAAAATTTAATACATTCCATGATAATGCCACATCAGCACTTGAAAATAACTTTCCAGGTATGTTAATCAGAAAGGACATTGTTGTGACAGTGTCACGACATTTAACAGTGCCGCCACGTCAGTACGCGCAAATGGTGATAGAGGCGCTCCGCAACTCGGCTGAGCGCGGGAGCGCCACCTAGCTACGAACGGCGCCGGCCGCATGTCACGGCACGGCAGTCGAATAAGAGATACTGAGTTGTTACCATGTAACGAGCTATTGTTTCTAAGTGAGTGTGTTTGAATATCCACGCAATTATTGGTGATTAAAGGTTAGAACACTTTTTGGCGACAAGGATGGGATATTTTCACTGTGTTGTGGATTTGTGTGTTTGTGATGGGGCAGACATGGAACAGCTTATGCAAGCGCTCATTGAACAACAAACGCAGCTGACGGCTGCTATTCAGGCGTTGTCAACGTCGCTTACTCATCATCTGTCTTCCTCTTCTCCGCCTCCATTCCCTCCTTACGATGAAGCCGCTGAAGATTGGGAGGATTATGAGAAGCGTTTGCGACAACACTTCTTGGGTTTTGGCGTTGTCGACGCTCCTGTGTGTAAGTCGTTATTTCTATCTTGGATTTCCCCACGGATCTATCAGCTGCTATCTCAGTTAGCCCCTCTGTGGATTTGTGTGTTTGTGATGGGGCAGACATGGAACAGCTTATGCAAGCGCTCATTGAACAACAAACGCAGCTGACGGCTGCTATTCAGGCGTTGCCAACGTCGCTTACTCATCATCTGTCTTCCTCTTCTCCGCCTCCATTCCCTCCTTACGATGAAGCCGCTGAAGATTGGGAGGATTATGAGAAGCGTTTGCGACAACACTTCTTGGGTTTTGGCGTTGTCGACGCTCCTGTGTGTAAGTCGTTATTTCTATCTTGGATTTCCCCACGGATCTATCAGCTGCTATCTCAGTTAGCCCCTCTGTGGGAACCTGCCTCTCTGTCCTTATTGTCTATTACTGAAAAAACACCCACGTCGTTGCCGCCCGCGTGGTGTTCTACCGGTGTCGTAAACAGCCCCATCAATCTTACCAGGCTTGGGCGGCGGAACTACACGGTCTGAGTAGTAAATGTCAGTTTGTCACGGACACTCATCATGAGTCTTATGCTGATTCAATGGTTAGGGATGCTATTCTACGGCTTGCTCCTGATAAAGAAGTTCGGCAATGTGCCCTACAACTGCCAAACCCGTCGTTGTTGGAAGTTTTAAGCATCGCTCAATCCTTTGAAGTGTCTCATGCTGCTGGCGCGCAAATAGACGCATGGTGTGATGTAGGCGCTGTACAGTCAACTTTCGACACGGACAATTTGCCTGTTTCACAGGAGAACGAAGATGTGGCGGCGGTTCACTCGCGTACACAATGTCGCGTTGGGCCGCAACGCTCGCGGCGAAAACAGCAACCACAGAAGCAGGTTCGTTCCGCACTTCCTTCTTGTCCACGTTGTTTCGTACAGCATGACAGGGCCGCGTGTCCAAAACGTTGGGCCACGTGTAATTCATGTAGAAAAAAAGGCCACATTGCTTCTGTGTGTTAGTCCCCTAAAGTTCCTGTCGGTGAGGACGAGGCATTGGACATGGATGTTAACTGTGTGCTTTCTCAAACAAATAAGTTTGTTACTGTTCATGTTTTGGATAAAGACATTCGCATGCAAGTGGACACTGGCTCTGCAGTAACTCTCATCAATTCTCGCACGTATTTGGAGTTGGGCTCCCCTCCCTTGTCTCCAGTTACGCGAAATCTGAGAACTTATAATAAACAGAAAATTCCTATCGTTGGCCAGTTTGATGCTTCCACTGCCTAAGTCTGTTGTTAGGCCCCTCACGTTTTATGTGGTGGATCATGTGGGCACTGAAAACCTGTTCAGTTATGATGCTTTCCAGTTCTTCGGGTTCTCCATTGATGATGATGTGCACCTCATATCTGAGGATATTCCGTATCAACAGCTGGATGGATGGTGTTCTGAATTTTCGTCCGTGTTCTCTGCTGGTCTGGGTCATGCCAAGGATTTTGAAGCCCACTTTACTCTTAAACCTCGCCCTAAGTTTTTCCGGGCACGCCCTATTCCGGTGGCATTGCGTGCACCTGTCAAGGCTGAGATAGACAGGTTAACAGCTTCAGGGATTCTCCTTCCTGTTACCTCCAGCGAATGGGCATCGCCAATCGTGGTGGTTTCTAAACCAAATGGGAGTCTGCGATTGTGTGGTGATTTTAAAGCCACTGTCAATGCTCAGAGCCTCATTGACACTTATCCTCTTCCCCGCCCTGAGGAGTTATTTACCAAGCTCGCTGGGGGCCAGTTCTTTTCCAAACTTGACTTGTCGGAGGCGTACCATCAGTTGCCGTTGGATGCTTCTTCCAAGGAATTTCTCGTCATCAACACTCCTTGTGGGTTGTATCAGTACCAACGGTTACCATTTGGTGTCACTAGCGCGCCGGCCATTTTTCAGCGGTTTTTGGAACAGCTCACGGCTTCCTTTCCCGGCTGCATAAACTATCTGGATGACATTGTTGTCACAGGGGCCTCCACTGAGGAGCACCTTCGCAATTTGCATTCACTGTTTCGGGTTTTGCATTCGGCTGGGTTGAGGTGCAATCTGGACAAGTCACAGTTCTTCCAACCCTCCATTGTGTATCTTGGTTTCCACTTGTCCCATGAAGCTATACGTTCTCTACGTCAGCACGTTGCGGCCATTAACGCTCTATCCCGGCCGTCTGTGGTCAAAGAACTTCAGGCGTTTCTAGGCAAGATTGCTTATTATCACAAATTCATTCCATCCGTGGCGGCAGTAGCTCATCCTCTGCATCAGCTGTTACGCAAAAACGTCCCTTTCTGTTGGTCCGACGAGTATGAGCAGGCTTTTGTCCGCCTGAAGGCTCATTTGCAGTTGGCGCCTTGTCTTGCCACATTCCTTCTGGGTCAGCACTTGGTTCTGGCGACTGACGCATCACAGTATGGCCTAGGGGCTGTTCTCGCCCATCGGTATGAGGATGGGTTGGAACGACCCATCGCCTATGCTTCCAAGACCCTCAACGATGCGCAACGGCGTTACTCTCAAATCGAAAAGGAGGCGCTCGCTATCATTTATGCTCTAAAAAAGTTCAGCGTTTTTTTGTATGGTTCTAAGTTTCACCTCATCCCCGACCACAAGCCGCTGGTCTCTCTGTTCAGCCCATCGGCGTCACTTCCGGATAAGGCAGCTCACCGCCTGCAACGTTGGGCCGTATACTTGTCTCGTTTTCACTATGAGATTCACTATCGCCCCACGGCCCAGTACGCCAATGCTGACGCATTGTCACGATTGCCGATGGGCCCCGACCCGGTTTTCGATCGTGATGAACTACTGTTTCCACATTGATGAGGAAGAACGTCGTGCGGTCGAGGGTTTTCCACTTACAGGTTTGCAGGTCGCGTCGGCTACTGTGCGGGACCAGGTCTTGCGTCAGGTGATCGGTTTTTTTCAACGGGGTTGGCCGGGCAGGACCAAGGGCCGGCCATCGGATCCCCTTCACAACTACCATGCCTTGCGCCTTCGTCTGTCTGTTCGTGATGGTGTTGTTCTTCTGGCCACGGATGGCGCATCTCCACAGGTCATGGTGCCACCAGCCTCTCTTCGCAAAGATGTTCTCAAACTGTTGCATGAAGGCCATTGGGGTATTTCTCGGACTAAGTCCCTGGCCCGCAGGCACGTTTATTGACCCGGTATTGATTCAGACATCGCCCACATGGTTGCTGCGTGTGGTCAGTGTGCTCAACAACTGGCTGCACCTCGTAAAATGCCCTCTCCATGGCCTGATCCAGCGCAGCCATGGGAGTGGGTGCACGCTGACTTTGCCGGCCCCTTCCTCGGTATTTATTGGCTACTGTTGATTGACGCCTTCTCGAAGTTTCCATTTGTTGTTCGATGTCCGTCGCCCACCACTGCGGCGACGACGCTGGCTTTGTCCAAAATCTTTGCGCTAGAAGGTCTTCCATCCACGATCGTCATGGACAATGGCCCTCAGTTCTCTTCGCAGGCCTTCCGTGATTTTTGTACTGGACAAGGGATTCATCATGTTACAGCACTGCCCTTCCATCCGCAATCAAATGGGGAGGTCGAGCACCTTGTCCGCACTTTCAAAAGCCAGATGAAAAAACTCCTTAGTGATTTTTCCACAGATGACACTCTACTGCAATTTCTGAGTTCTTATCACTTCACGCCTCTGGGTGATCGCAGCCCTGCTGAACTCTTGCATGGCCGCCAACCGCACACTCTACTGCACCTGTTTCACCCCGTCAGGCCTTGTGCTGTGTCCCCTAGTGCGGGAAAATACTCGGTGGGTGCCGACGTGTGGGCACGAGGGTATGGATCTCACCCTAAATGGGGTGGTCAAGGCTCTTCGCAGCTGCCGGCTTTGTGAAATACGTACGGACGATGGCATGGTTGTTCGCCATTACGACCAGATGCGCCCATGAGTGGTGGCCACGCTGGTGCCACCGCCCCTTCCTTCGCCTCCACCAGCCCGAGAAGCCAGTACTGTCGCTGCTGCCGATCTCCGTATGTGTTGAAGCAGCCTACGTCACTACCGCTTCCGAGTACACCGGAACCGGCCCCAGTCGCGACGCTGCCTTCTCCGGGACCCTTCTCGCTGGAGCACACCCCCAGGTCCACGACACCTATGGATGCTGCTCCGGAGTTTTCACCCATCATCTCGTCCAGGAGGCACGTTCCATGCACGAGCTTCCATCCTGGACATTTTTGACCATACTCTCGTGTCTCTCCACGGGATCTTCTCAGGGCCTCACAAGAGGCCATGGATGTCTCCGCACTGTCCATGTCTCCAAGGGAGTGAGTGTTTTTTTTTTTTGTTTTTTTTTTTTTTTTTCAAGGGGTGGAAAAGTGTTGTGACAGTACCATGACATTTAACAGTGCCGCCACGTCAGTACTTGCAAACGGCGATAGAGGCGCTCCGCAACTCGGTTGAGCGTGGGAGCGCCACCTAGCTATGAACGGCGTCGGCCGCATGTCACGGCATGACAGTCGAATAAGAGATACTGAGTTGTTATCATGTAACGAGCTATTGTTTCTAAGTAAGTGTGTTTAAATATCCACGCAATTATTGGTGATTAAAGGTTATAACAGACATTAAACAGTCATGTAAAAACCATGGATCACCAGACGGATTAAGGTATCTTGTGAAAGGAAAATGGAAATGCACCTATTAGCAAGAACAAGTAAAGATCCTGCAGTAGCTATACACTACAAAACTATTCAACTTTACTAAAAATAATTATGAAACAATCAAGAAATGGACACATTACAACAGAAGTCAGTAATTCTGATAACAGACTTAAGTCTTTATTGAATGTAGTGAAAAGTGAGAAAAGACAACGGATCACAGAACAGTACTGATTTAAACAGAAGGTGTATAATTGATAAATCACAGGTATATTTAATAATCATTTCTTAAATGTAGTGGAAAATGTAAGGCCAGGCAGCAAAAGAAGAAAAAACAAAGCAGTATGCTGAAAAAGCACCTAACATAAAATTCGGTCATATGGATGTCTCAGCCATTTCTCCTTCTGAAATTAAGAAGATTAAATATTCTGTCAAAGGTAAAAGCTCATTTTAATTTTCTGGTGTCCCATACAATAAGCATTGTCTTTCCTTAAATACGTAAGACATCACTAACTCAAAGCAATTGCTAAACTTGTCTGAAAGAAAGATAGTGGAAGAGATGTCAATAACAACAAACCCATCTCACTACTGATATTATTTTTCAAGTTGTTTGAGAAGGTGATGTATTCTAGGATAGTATCCACATACTCAGCTATAAAATTTAGATTCAGATGTATCCTCATTAAATCTCAGTTTGGATTTCATAAGAGTTGCTTAAAAGAGGCTGCCATTTACACATTCACTCACCAAACTTTACAAGCATTAGAAACAAAATGACACCAGTTGGTATTTTCTGTAACATATCTAATTCAGTTGGCTGTACAATATTCTCCAAAATAAACTATGGTTTTTATGGAATTGAGGTTACAACGAAACAAAGGATAACGTTATATCTACCTAGAAGACTGCAGAAAGTTGTGCTTAGTAATTCAATCACTGCAAGCAGGAGAGATTTTGAGACACCTAAAATAGCTTAGTTCAGCCAAGACCACAGAGCACTGCGGAAAGGACGTTGGTGTCTGTGTAGTGGTGTTGTGGGATGTTCACTGGTTGATAGAGGCGTGTACGAAGAGTCCATGCTGTCTGTGCATGGTGGACTAGTCTACCATCCAGTGGGGGGACGGACTCATCGAACTGCACACGTGAACTGGACCGGCATGGAAGATGTTAGTGTTGCAGTACAGGTGGAGAGGGTGATGCAAATCTTGAGAATCCCATCGGTGCTGAGCATTGCATCTATGCCAGCCGTATCCACCCCGTTTGGAATGGGGGCTGTGAGCAGGATGGTGATATGTGGCGTGTGAGTGGACTCACGCAAAGTGTCCCTATGCGGAGGATGAAGATGGATCCCTCATGGAGCTGCAAGGAAATCTCATCACATGGGCAATCAGAGGCATTGATTGAGATGCAAATTTCGTCAACAGTGGACGTAGTGTGCACTAGGGGAGGTGGTGGGCAAAAATAATGTAGTTCAGGAGAAACACTGCTACACTCTGTGATATGCTGTCCATGATATGCATGCACCCGGCCTCCATCGCCTGATGATGGAAGTGTATCCACATGATTACCAACCTTGGCGGTATTAGGCACTATGCTGCGTGGAGGGAGGTGGCGGTGCCAAATAATTGCATATGCCTGTTCTGCCAGCCATAGTTTATCCTCGAGTGATGCTGTGGTATTTGGGAGCAAATGTAATTGTAGTTCTTGTGGCAGCTTCACCAACCACAATGCCCAGAGCACCAAGTTCGGCCAGATCTAGATACTGACACATGCACATAAGCGTCGCCACAGCTGTGAGGGGGTTCTGTCGCCTAAAGTCTCAACATAAATAATATTGTGAATCATATCGGCTGGCAAACAAGAAACACATTTGATGAGCAGTGCACAGGCAGAGGCATATTTGGTGGTCTTGGGTGGGTTCAGCAACAAGTCACTGATGAGATCAGGGTGGTCATGCAGGTGGTTCACTAAACACACAAAACGAGTGCTGTCGACTGCAATATCATGTATGTCCAACATGTTGTCCACCAAGGTAAACCACATCACTGGGTTGTCCGGTTGTAATGGCGGCAGCTTTGGAAGATGACTGGGGACCAGTGCTTGCGGGGTGTAGGAAGGCACAAATCCTACGGGGATTTTGCACAGTGTTCACTGATGTGAACTGTGCCTCAGTGGCAGGCGATATGCTGCATTGAAAGTCCATTACCTGTGCAGACAAGATGTGATATCCAGTCCTTGTAGGCAGAAAATCTGTACAGCCACATGACGAGCATGGCATGGTAGGCGTGGAAGGATTAACGGTCGATGCAGACGAAATCTCGAGCAGTGGTGAGAAATCGCGATTTCACTCCGAGTGACAGCATGGAACCACAGCAGGTGCATTGCCCAAAGTGTGCATGGGGCAACAGGATGGGTAGGCATATACATAGCAATGCAAGTGTCCCTTTGATTGGCATGGAGGGGGACACATTAAACAGCGGACAGCTCTGAGGATGGGGCTGCCATGCGTGTGGGCCCCGAAACTGGATAGCTGCATGGTCCATGTTGTGCAGTAGAAACTCAGGTGACGAGCTTCGGGGATCTTGTGCTGGAGGAACATTCTGTCAACTGTAGAATGCCATAGAGGTGTCCACGCCAATGTGTACAGCGCCTGGTGTGGTGTGCCAGTGGAGGTTAGGGTCATCTTGCTGGTCGAAGGAAACACTGGAGATACAAATATTCCCAATGTATTAGTAGCACATGGGGTAAAGCGTTGTGCTTCACAGTTGAATGTCCATCCTGTGGTCACAGCGTCCTGCACTGCCGGAAAAACTGGAGGTTGCGACATTGTCTATTGGCGCAAAACCGGCGGTACACAGTGAGCGAATGCAATGTATTTTCATGACTCGGGGTCACGAATGTGGATTTTCTGGCTATAGTAACTGACTGCACACAGAAACCTCCAAACTATTATGATCAGGCACTTTTATTAAGGTTCATGTAATTACACAAAACACAAGAAAAACACTACAGAAAATCACAACACTCACATCATAACCCAAGTCCCCAAGACTGAACCAAAAAACAAGAAGTCCCCACAGACCGTTTACTCTGCACTTAATAGGTGGCAGTTACTGGCAGTCAGTGATCGCCACAGATGTACTACAAATCTGGAATTAGTAAAACCTTCACATCATCTTTTACACTTTATGAAAATATAAATTCTTCTGTAGAACAGGAGTTGTCAAAGGGAAACTTTTTCACTTTTTCACATTTTGCTTTGCTGCCTGTCAGATATTTTATACCATTGAGTAAGAGATTAAAAAATTTGTGGCAGCATTGTGGGCCCTTTCTAGTGCTAAAGACAGTCTTAATGTGGAGTAATGAATGTGATTTTTCCTTCTGTTGCTGTAGTTATTTATATCACTGTCTCTTTTGAACTCTAGTGAATTATTTACTACAAACTTCATAAGGGAATATATAAACTGTGAAACAGCAGTCAAAATGCCTATCTCCTTAAACAGATGTTTAAAAGATGATCATGTGTAAGCACTATATTTATTCACATGCATTGTTTTTGGGCAATTAAGACCTTTTCTCTTAAAGACAAATTACCTCAGAACATTATTCCAGATGACATTATTGAATAAAAATACCCAAAAAATGTCAACTTACTAAATTTTTGCTTCCAAGATTTGTAATGATTCAACCTGCAAATGTATATGAACTAAGTTGATTTAAGAGTTCCAAAATTCATTTTTCTCCAGTTTAAATTTGCATCAGTATGGACACATAAAATTTTTAAAGTTTTCACCACAGTCCTATTTCCTCACCATGGATTACTTTTATCATTTGTGTAGTACATCTACTTGCACTTGAAATTGAGAATGAGATTCTTCACAGAAAACCACTCAATAATTTTTTTAAGAGTATTAGTTAGCATTTCTTTGGTTACTGTAGGTTTTTTTGGATTGATTACAATACTAGTGTCATCTACAACATACGGTACCCATACACCCAATTTTTGAAACTTCCTCATTGCATGCTGACATGGATCATTGTGTATTAATCTGTTTGAATGATCATCGGATACCAAGGTCTTTCTGAATGTGGAAAGTCACTAATGTCAAAACAATCCTCCTTAAAATAAGAAAAGCGTTTTCTTGCCATGCTTTGTCTGATGGCATTATCCACATATGTGGCACATATGTCTCTGGCTGACTCTTTCCTTCTTGAAAGCAATTTGGATGCATGAGCTGTTGAGCTGATTCTGCAGTAATCCTTGCACTTGTTAGGTCTTTCAATCATCAGAAATGTAATGTTTATAAGTTCCGTGTGGATGATACTTTTCAAATGTCAGATGGTATACTGCTAGACTCATGAATTTTACACACCAACATGAATAGTCATTTTATTGCCACTCCCTCCAATGAGTTATGAAATTCTGATGGAATGTTATCTATACCTTTTGCCACATTTGATCTTAAGTCTTCCAAAGCTCTTTTAAATTCTGATTCTAATACTACAAGTAAATTCCCTCTCTCTTCCCTATCAACTGCTGTTTCCTCTTCTATCACATCAGACAAGTCTTTCCCCTCATAAAGGTCTTCAATGTACTCTTTTCACCTATCCACTCCCTTCTCTGCACTTAACAGTGGAATTCCCATTGCACTTGGAATTCCCATTGCACTCTGAGTGTTACCATCATTGCTTACAATTTCACCAAATAGTCTTTTGACCTTTCTATATGCTGAGTCAGTCCTTCCAATAATCTTTTCTTTTTTGATTTCTTCACATTTTTCATACAGCCATTTCACCTTAGCTTCCATGCACTTCCTATTTTTCTCACTGCCAAGTGACTTGTATTTCTGTATTACTGAATTTCCCTGAACATTTTTGTATTTCCTTCTTTTATTGATCAGCTGAAGTATTTCTTCCATTACCCATGATTTCATTGAAGTTACCTACCTTGTACCTATGTTTTTCTTTCGAACTTCTGTGATTGCACTTTTTATAGATGTCCATTCCTCTTCAGCTGAACTGCCTGCTGAGCTGTTCCTTATTCCAGTATCCATGCAGCTGCTGTTGCTATCTCCCTATACACATCTGACCAGAAATCCTAGTCCTCTTTCCATTTCACTCCACTGCCCCCCACTATATCTAGATTGAGCCTTTGCATTTCTGTTTTCAGATTTTCTAGCTTCTGTACCATGTTCAAACTTCTGACTTTCCATGCCTCAGCTCATAGAATGTTATCCTTTCTTTGATTATTTAATCTTTTTCTTGTTGTCACATTCCCCTTGGCAGTGCCGTCCTAGAGATCTGAATGGGAGACTATTCTGGAATCTTTTACCAATGGAGAGATCATCATGACACTTTTTCAAATACAGGATATATGTTCTGTAGATACACATTATGTGTTTTTAAGGCAGTAGTTTCCTTTGCATTCTGCATCCTCATGCTGTTAATCATTGCTGACTCATCCACCTTTATGGGTAATTTCCCAGACCAATGGCAAGAGAGTGTTTACATACTGAAAACTGTAATTTTTTATAGTGTTTTCAAAATTTTGGTCTTTTCTATTTTGTTGCTTTTTTGGTTAATAAATGAATTTTTTGGTATCCAGTTTCATGTGTTCATTCCTATGAGGTCACTGATTATGTTTAGGGCACTAAAATTGAGATTGAGACAGTAGATAATTTCAAAGCCCGTCAGGGTCACTGCACTCAAATGCAGGAATCCTGGCATTGAACCCAATGGAGGGTTAGTTATGCTCTTGTTCTCAGTGTTTACATAGCAACAGAAACAACTTTGAGGAATTAGTGAATGGATGAAGGAGAGAAACTAAACATCAAAGCATTCACCTTTATCAGTCATTTTTATAGAAAGTTCCATTGCAGATACGCACAAATATTTTTTATACAAAATTAAATACTTCATTCATTCTGTAGCCACATGGTGATTATATCTGCAGGAGTGTTAGACCTTTTAGAAATGTGCATAATAAATATCTTAAAAGAATAGATAAGTTAGTGTTCCTACAATACTTGTCAAGTGGGACGGTCATCAAGCATGCAAGGAAAAATTACATATTAATTAAAAAGTTTATGTCAAACATTTGAATATATACATACCAAAGTGTAAGATTATTACTAGGTTCTTGCAGTCAAGAATCATCAAAACGAAAACAGTTTTCCAGTCTTACTTAGATAAATGATATCACTTTACTGAAGTGCAGTATTTCACAGCATTCATGTTGTGAGATACAATTATTAATGTTTATATCAGTTGGTTCTGTTGTAAGATTTATCAGTATAGTGCTAGGCTTTCTTCAAAGCCACAGCTTTTTTCCAAATTTACTTGGTTAAATTTAGCACACATAAGTGTGGAAGTCATATATTTTGCTTCCATGCTTCTCAGGTGTACTGCTGCATCCCATCGATAAAAGTCATGGTTGGTCATCAAAAAATTGTGGACTTTTGAGGAGCGAATCTGGTGGTGCCTCCAGAAACCATGGAAATACAGTGTTCATTGATTGTAAGGATAGTACACAGTTTAAGTTTGTGATTTACTTGTCCCATGTTAATGTATGCCTTGACGTATTCTACGCCCTTCAATGTTCTCTTTCTTGATGGGATCTACAGATATGGTGAATGAATGAATGAATGAATGAATGCATTAATGTGCATTGATGTCAGTAGTCAGACCAAGGCAGTTGAATTGAATGTTTCTTCCCACTAGTTTCCTAGAATTTTGAGTAGTGTGAGTGCTACTGGAGTTGGTACCTTATCATGTTGTTAGGCAACAAAGCCCCAGTGCTGTCACACATGCTAAACTGGTCAGCATATATAATGCCAAGGAAAATAAGTGTGAGATGTTCATTGTATTAACTAATTTGCAGAATTATATTGTATACAAAGCCCATAATTGCAACCAGCCTGTGTGCCTGTGGCTCTGCCTTGTGTACATTTGAAAAATCTTGCCACTTTCCATTTAGGGTGCTATCTGTCAGTCTGATGCTCCCTGGTGGATGTTTGTGCAACCTCATGCATGCAGTCACCTGGGAGTATTGTTTTCTGTCATGGAACATGTTTCAGTATGGAACTAGCTTGTAGGCTTGGCCGCCTCATGTGGTCCTGATCGTGATTTCCTCATTTTGTTGCTGAGGCATTAGTGCTGTATTTAGCTTCTCACATGTCAGGAATGATATCATGATGTTATGGGCAAAATAATGGGCTTGTGTACCATTTAGTAGCCTTTTTACTAGCTACAGCTAAGTGTTTGCTCAGTTCTCCAGTCATGCTTCTCACCTTCCGGTGTTTGAAGTGTTCAATTGGACTTTTACTGTTGTTTATGTCTGCAGTCCTAAGAGTTTGTTTAGCCAAGAAAGTTATGCATTGGCAGTACAGTATTCTGCTGAAAGTGGAAGTGATTTTGAATTGTTCTGTCTGCGATCACATTACTTGTTGACTTATTTTGTAATTTGCAAATACTGTGTAGCCTTGGTTAGCTTCTACCAGTACCAAATGAAAGTTGTTGCCAGCAGCTGACAAGTCACATGCAATTGTCAGTGTGCTTTTGTAAAAGAGTAAAAACTTTGTCTGTTCCTGGTCTATTTTGTGTTGTGCATTTGGGAATTGAGTATAACTCCATAGGGGGTGGTTCCACAGTGATGTGTGAGCACCAACTAGGCACACACGTCAGGTGTGTATTGGTAACCCGATGGTTAAAATTCTTCCTGCAGTCAGCACCAGCAATCTGTTGGCAGTCAGTGTGTTGTAAATGGTGATAACATACTCATATATGTTACTCATTTCCTAGGTCTCCATGTTTGGAAATTGGTGATAACTCCACTGGAAATGATTCCACTGTGACATGCAATCAGTGTTTGCAAGCTGAAGTAATGAAAGGTAGTGGCATATAATTTGGTTGTCCATTGAGTTATATTAGCTTATGTTATGACTGTATAGCTACTGTTTGAAAGCTTCTTGATTAAGTGTCTTAGTGATATGACATGAGTAGTGTTTACTGACAAAGAAATAGTTTACAGGTTTCTGAGAGACTGACCACAAAGTATCAAGTGTGTGTACTGTGCACAATGTCAGTCACTAAATTGAGACTGGAGGTACCACTCTTGATTAAATTCCTATTAGCAGTGCAATCTGTGAGCTTGTTGTGAGAGTTGCATCTGGCACAGCAGAGTATTTGTGCAGTTGGATTTTAGTGTGCTATGATCTCATTGCTCCTACTTGTATGTGTATCAGTATGTTTCAGGGTATCACCATGATGTTTCCTTGTTCTGATTTTATGTGTTCCCATTGTAAATTGGGGATGGCTTGTCTCTGACTGATGAGTGGTCTCAGAATTGTTGTGAGGGCCTCATGGCTCGTTGTATGAATTTGTTTTATGCTTGTCCGTGATGTTTGTTTTGGGCATTTCCACAGTTATTTAGTTGATTTAGTGTTGTACTAGGGAACAACAGACACATGTTTGTTGTCACTGTCATCCTTGTGTTTAAGTGGCAGCCCTTAAGTTTCTCCTGTGAAGTCCTACACCAAGGAGTATACTCACTTGGTAGTACTTGAGTAGCCTAAGGCATACTTTAATATTATAGTGCGTTTGATTTCAAGTTATGGCCAATACCTATTTAGATTTAAAGAATCTAGGCCCCCACCTTGAACTGAAGTCTGATTTTGAGTCATGGCTAGTGCCTGTTTAGTTCTGAAGGGGTTAGGTCCCTACCTTGAACTGAAGCCTAGCTTAAGTTATGGTTAGTGCCTGTAAGAGCAGACATAGTTTGTCATAAGGGCCTGTTGATACAGTTGTAAGTGGTGCCAAACTAATTAAGGTACTAATTGTGAGTTCACTAGTCTGAGTAAGCTTGGGTATGGCTTAGAGGGACTACTGTTTGCTTGTTATGTGTACTACTTTCTGTTGTTAACTGGGAATGTAGAGAAACATTAACTACGTTACTGTTTAATGGTGTATCCCAATATACATTCTGTGCTTTTCTAAAAATCTACTGTGACCTGATTTTCATTAATGGATTTCTGATTACTTTAGTAGCAACATATAACACAATGCTCAATAATAAATATGAAGTCAGAACTTGTTTACATTCTTGTTCACATTTTGTGATTAAATTTTATGCCAATGCTTAGGGAATGTTTTTCTCTTTGGTTTTTTATTTTATTTTATTTTATTTCAAATATAAAACAGTGGCATTGTGCCTTGTGATGTGACCTAGTCACTTGTTTAGTTCTCTGTTAGAGTTCAAGATAGCTCTGCCTTCTCTGCATCTTGCTCCTTCAGCAGCTGATAGGCTGTGTGCCATTCAAGTTGCCACTTGTGCCACATCAGTAGACTACTGATGGTACATGTCCTTGACTCTAGTACCTGAGTCAGTGAAGGAATACCAGGTGTCAGGTTGGGACAGATCCAGCCAACAACTGTTATGCTTTAGAAGAAAATAAAAGCAATAAAGAAAAAGAAATTTTACAATAAAAATTTGTGTCAGGCCTGAGAACATCCTCAGTCACAAACACGCAGCTCTGTGTTCCCTATTTCCCATGTTCTTTGCACATTAGAGATTTATTGGGCTTCAGGATATTCTTAGGACTTAGCTTTGCCTTATGGGTCAGTGGTAAAAATGGCTTTTGAAAAACAATAAGAAAATAAATGTATAACAAGTATAGCAGGTGATACAGTGATAAAAGAACAATTAACCTTGTAACCTAGTACCGATAAAATTCACTATGATCCTAATGATTGCAAGAGATTAATAAAATCATTCAAATAACAAAATAATTCAAACCTGTGTGTTCGGCAGTAGTTGTTATGAGATGGAGATGAAATACTGAAACAGAATTTCAATATTATGAAAAATACGAACTTTATACACTGACCACATTTTTGCATCTTTATCAGACAAGAAATGGCAAATTCCAGAGTGAATGCAAAATTAAATTTAATGTTAACAAAGTGTAATCAAATCCAAGCACTGTTAGTATGATCATTATTGCTCGCACAGGAAGGTATCCAATGAAAGCAAGAATTGTTCTTATTTAAAATTTGCCCATTTGTTTAAAACAAGAAATTGAATTTCACATTAAAAAAGCTACATGATGTGCATGCTTTTCTCCAATCATCTATGACTGTGTTTGATAGCTGTTACAGTTATTATTAAAGATAGTGAGGTGTTACAACACTGCTATGTGTTAGGGCATTTTATTACAGTTACATTTACTGAAGTTAACAAAGAGAAGTACAGAGAATTGATAGGCTCATCAAAACTAAATGTTCAGTTTGGGTTAATAACTTTTGTAAAAAGTTTCTAAAGGGAAGACAGTTCAATTTTAATCTCTGGTCACTGTAAAGGCCTTTAAGTTAGTCATGAGTGATTTAGGGAACTACAACTAACATAAACTGGGGGTGGGGGGGGGGGGGGCTGTATGAAAACTTGTATGATACTACTCCTGATTACTAGTCCATTGCATTTACAACAATGCACCTCTCTAGATAACAAGATACTGAAACTAGTGTTTGTTGTAATATGATATGAAATCTTCTAATTCATACTAAGTCAGAGTATTGTGCTTTATTGTATAGATGTTAAAAATTCCAATGCATGCATGTCCAAAGGAACTTTGCATTTCCTTATTTTTATTTATTGAAATGATGTGTGTTCCACAATGATGATAAATTTTTTTAGTGATGATGGAGAAGGGCAAATCTATCTGAGATAAGAAACCTCTTGCATGGAAATGACTGATTCAAAATTTATAATAAAAAATGAGAAAATTTCCAGTTTGTCTTCTGTCTGCTTATAATGATAAAAGTCAAAGTAGACACATTTTTATAGCAATTTTATACACCCATAAAACTTGCCGAATCTGCTGCACTCCATAACAATTGATCATAGAAGCATCCTCCAGATTTTATGCAAGCATGATATCATCACACAAAGTTCTTCATACTCATTCCATTCAGCCATGTGCCTGTCAGTAACTCAACATCTCTGCTATTTGTTAAGTTATTACATTTACTCCTAGATTGTTTACTTCTAGATCACTCTGTTACCATATATTACTCATCCTCATACACAACTTAGGTGCTGTTTTTATTTACTACTTCATCTGCAGTATTTATTGTACATAACTATGCTCACAGCATTATCAGTTGTCTATTTTGTAGTACAATTAAAACTTGTTTAATGTGAACATAGTATTAACCAGAATTTAGACCCATGCGTCAATAAATTATGGAAAGAGTAGCTAATAAAGTACTGTTCTATTTTATTTTTGTTTTTCGATATTATGAAAGGGTATACTGCCACTCATTATTATATAGCAGAGATGTTTAGTCACAGACAGGCACAACAAAAGGCTGTCAAGCAAGTAAGATTTCAGCCAAAAAGGTCTTTATGCAGATTGGACAAACACACACACACACACACACACACACACACACACACACACACACACACACACACACACACACACACACGCGACTGAAGTCTCTGGCTGCTGAGGCCAGACTGCCCTTGGCTGCCAGAGACAGTGGTCACATGTGTGTGAGTTGTGTTTGCATGGTGTGTGTGTGTGTGTGTGTGTGTGTGTGTGTGTGTGTGTGTGTGTGTGTGTGTGTGTGTGTGTGTTGTCTAATTTGGATAAAGGCCTTCTGACTGAAAGCTTACTTGCTTATCTGCAACTCAACATCTTTGCCACATAGTGAGTGGCATTATATCCTTTTCATAACACTGTCATTATTCATTTTCCCTTGTCTGATGTCTTCTGGCAAGTTGTTGAATACTTTTGCACCAAAACATAAAATTAAATTCTGAACCTTAGACGGAAATGCCTAGTCCACGTGAAATTAATTTTACTTCCACTATTTTGGTTGACAGTCACATAGTTCATCCTAGATTCATTCTTTTTCATCAACCACAAATACTGTTAGACAGCACATGTTACTGGGCTATGGTTATGAGAAACCTTAAGAGATTTATGCAAGAGATTTAATTATCAGCTTTACACAAAGTACTTATTGGACAATTCTGTAGAGTATTTTTCTTGGTCTTAGCTGGATTGCTCCAAAAGATTATGTAATATGACCTGTGCTAGCTGCTGTGTAAGAGCACTTGAACAACCTAACTTTTGACACCTTGTGGATTTATTGATTATTTTTCTTTTAAGTCTGTTAAACATAATGTAGATGCAGTAATCTGAAAAACACGGTACTAAATCTACTGCACCAGATATATATATATATTGCTCCACTAGACTCCATGAAACTTGGCATCAGGGTTGTGAGCACACCTTCACTTGTGCACATTTTAAGGAGCTTCTGCAAATGCACAGCTGGCATCACATAAGTGCCTTACAGGCCAAATACATATGGATTTGACAAACAATGTGCATGGTTCATGGCATGCACTGCTGGCCTTTACCCCTCAGCTACTAGTTTACCTCAATGCAACCAGTTGATAGCACACTGCAGCAAACTTTTATCTATGTTCACCATAAACCCCACTAGGCAGTAGCACATTATGCAGATATGTGAATTCACACACTATGTACTGAAATTAGATCAGTCATCAGTATATGTTATAGTTATACTGAGAGAAAAACCTATTTTGTGGGATTCTGAATGAGATGTGATACATACAGTTTTGGATTTTATCACAGGGTAATCCATTTGAGGCACTGAGAACCATAAAGCACATCATCACTGATTGCGAGACTGTAACATTTATTTGTGCTACTGACATCTGTTGATCTGTACTGTAGGCTCACATTGTACATATACAAGGGTTGGAACTTTAATAGTGGCAACTATGCAAAATTGATACTTGTTTCAAAGTTTTACTGACCATCAAAGTAGTCACCAGCATTGTGTATGTGCTCTGCTTCTCATTTACTGACCAGTCTTTCAGTCCTTGTAGTGCAGTGTCGTGTTGTGTGTTTGTTATTTACAATGCAGCTGTCAAAACTCTTTTGTGCTAGCTGCCACAGGTGATTTTTAATTCTTTAGGAATGTGCTTATTCTTAGACTCATTCAATATTGTTTTCAGAGAACATATTACTGACTTGGTTGGTTACAAGATAAATAGACAGTTTCATGTTTTATCAAGGGAAGATTCTACTTACATACAAGTTCTCCAAAGCTGTTAATCCACAATAAGTTTCCTTGTATTTGTTTGTTTCTGTACAAAAGGCCATCCAGGCTATACCTTGTCAGGCACAACTTACATAGTCAGATGGCAATTTCAGCAGCCAGCCCAACAATAATAAAAAATTTGTTACACTATGTGTAAATTTTTGATACACAGAAGTGCTTATGATGATTTTTAGGCAGTTGGAGCCATGCATCATCAACTAGTAAAATCATTTTACAATGACTGCATTACTCTTCTGAATTTGTTCAGAAGTCACATTGTATACAATACTGACATTATTTGCTATTAGTGTTTTAGTGACATATACATATCAGTTGGTTCTGCTAAGAATTCATCAGTGGGTTAGAAGGAGATGGCTGACAATAAATCCTTTATGATTAATGGAAAATCTCATATAAGATGTGAAACAAATACTAACAAAGAGATAGAGGGGCTGGCCAGTACTTACTTCAGCTCAGTACAGCTGATAGATACACACAAAACAGAACTGAAAATTTACATTCCTAGCTTTCGGAACTTTGTTCCTTCATCAGGGAGGAGAGAGGGGAAAAAACGGAAGAAGGGAAAGTGGATTCAGTTACTCACAACCCAGGTTATGAAGTAACAGGGAAAGGTAAACAGGGAGGGTAGCAAGGTTGGAGGCATGGTTGTCAGAGGGAAGCCAAAGATATTCTACTGTAAGTACTGTGCCAACTTCAAACCAAAGAGGATGCATACAGAAGTAAAGAGGTATATAGTATAAAGATAAACACAACTATGTAGGATGAAAAGATGCGTGAATGGCTAAAGAGGAAAGGGAAAGAGGAGAAGACTGAAGAGTGAATGGGAGTGAGGTTGTTTAACGTAGGTTCAGTCCAGGGGGATGGCGGGATGAAAGGATGTGTTGGAGTGCAAGTTCCCATCTCCGCAGTTCAAAGGGACTGGTGTTGGGTGGGAGAAGCCAAATGGCACATACAGTGTAGCAGGTTCCTAGGTCCCTAGAATTATGCTGGAGGGCATGCTCTGCTACTGGGTATTGGGCATCTCCTAGGCGGACAGTTCGTCTGTGTCCGTTCATGCGCTCAGCCAGTTTAGTTGTTGTCATGCCGATGTAAAAGGCTGTGCAGTGCAGGCATGTCAGTTGATAAATGACATGTGTAGTTTCACACGTAGCCCTGCCTTGAATTGTGTATGTTTTATCAGTAGCGGGGCTGGAGTAGGTGGTTGTGGGGGGATGCATGGGGCAGGTTTTGCAGCGGGGTCGGTTACAGGGGTAGGAACCGCTGGGTAGAGAAGGTAGTCTGGGAATATTGTAGGGTTTAACAAGGATGTTACGGAGGTTAGGAGGGCGACGAAAGGCAACTCTGGGTGGTGTGGGGAGAATTTTGTCAAGGGATGATCTCATTTCAGGAGTTGACTTGAGAAAGTCATATCCCTAGCGGAGTAACTTGTTGATGTTTTCGAGGCCAGGATAATATTGGGTGACAAGGGGGATGCTTCTGTGTGGTCTGGGGGTAGGAGCACTGTTGTTGGACGGGGAGGAATGTATTGCTCGGGAAATCTGTTTGTGGACAAGGTCTGCAGGATAGTTGCGGGAGAGGAAAGCACTGGTCAGGTTATTGGTGTAATTGTTGAGGGATTCGTCACTGGAGCAGATACGTTTGCCACGAATACCTAGGCTGTAGGGAAGGGAGCGTTTGATGTGGAAAGGATGGCAAACGTATCTGCTCCAGTGACGAATCCCTCAACAAATACACCAATAACCTGACCAGTGCTTTCCTCTCCCGCAACTATCCTGCAGACCTTGTCCACAAACAGATTTCCCGAGCAATACATTCCTCCCCATCCAACAACAATGTTCCTACCCCCAGACCACACAGAAGCATCCCCCTTGTCACCCAATATTATCCTGGCCTCGAAAACATCAACAAATTACTCCGCCAGGGATATGACTTTCTCAAGTCAACCCCTGAAATGAGATCATCCCTTGACAAAATTCTCCCCACACCACCCAGAGTTGCCTTTCGTCGCCCCCCTAACCTCCGTAACATCCTTGTTAAACCCTACAATATTACCAGACTACCTTCTCTACCCAGCGGTTCCCACCCCTGTAACCGACCCCGCTGCAAAACCTGCCCCATGCATCCCCCCACAACCACCTACTCCAGCCCCCCTACTGGTAAAACATACACAATTCAAGGCAGGGCTACGTGTGAAACTACACATGTCATTTATCAACTGACGTGCCTGCACTCTACAGCCTTTTACATCGGCATGACAACAACTAAACTGGCTGAGCGCATGAACGGACACAGACGAACTGTCCGCCTAGGAGATGCCCAATACCCAGTAGCGGAGCATGCCCTCCAGCATAATTCTAGGGACCTAGGAACCTGCTACACTGTATGTGCCATTTGGCTTCTCCCACCCAACACCAGTCCCTTTGAACTGCGGAGATGGGAACTTGCACTCCAACACATCCTTTCATCCCGCCATCCCCCTGGACTGAACCTACGTTAAACAACCTCACTCCCATTCACTCTTCAGTCTTCTCCTCTTTCCCTTTCCTCTTTAGCCATTCACGCATCTTTTCTTCCTACATAGTTGTGTTTATCTTTATACTATATACCTCTTTACTTCTGTATGCATCCTCTTTGGTTTGAAGCTGGCACAGTACTTACAGTAGAATATCTTTGGCTTCCCTCTGACAACCATGCCTCCAACCTTGCTACCCTCCCTGTTTACCTTTCCCTGTTGCTTCATAACCTGGGTTGTGAGTAACTGAATCCACTTTCCCTTCTTCCCTTTTTTCCCCTCTCTCCTCCCTGATGAAGGAACTAAGTTCCGAAAGCTAGGAATGTAAATTTTCAGTTCTGTTTTGTGTGTATCTATCGGCTGTACTGAGCTGAGGTAAGTACTGGCCAGCCCCTCTATCTCTTTGTTAATAAATCCTTTATGCTCTTCTTAAACTGAACATTATTAGAGATAAAACATTTTATAGCTGAAAGTAAGTGCCTTTAAATCTTCATAAAGATTATTCTTATTTCTAATACCTATTCCGTGAACTGAGTTGTTAGTTTGAAAATGAGATGTTTTTAATGACAGATTTCGTTAAGGAATAAACATATTGAGAGGTAGTAGTTAGTACCCCTAGTGCTCTAAACAGGCTTCTGTAGGATGTTCTTGAGTTCACACTATATATAATTCTTATTACACATTTTTGCACTTGCAAACTACTCCAAACAAATGGCTTAAGAAAAGACTTCCTAACATTAAATTTATATTCATTGTTAACAAATTCCTCTTTTCCAGAAATGCTTTCCTTGCTATAGCCACTGTACATTTTATATTCGCTATACTTTGGCTACCAACAGTTATTTTTCTGACCACATATCAAGACTCATACACTATCTTTATGGTCTCATTTCCTCATATAATTTCCTCAGCATCATCTGACTTAATTCATCCACATTCTGTTGCTGTTGTTTTACTTTTGTTGATGGTCATCTTATAACATCTTTTCAAGACACTATCCATTGTGTTCAAGTGCTCTTCCAAGCCCTTTGCTGTTTTTGACAATTACAATGTCATCAACAAACCTCGCAATTTTTATCTTCTCCCTGATCTTTAACTCCTTTTCCAAATTTCACCAAAGTCTCCTTTACTTCTTGTTCAGTGTACAGACTAAAGTGCATCGGGGATAGGTTGCAACCATGTGTTACTTGCTTTTCAACCCCTCATTTCATTTCATGTCCTTCAACTCTTATAACTGCAGTCTGGTTTCTGTACAAGTTGTGAATTTACTGTCAGTCCCTGCATGTCATCTGCGCTGCCTTCAGAATTTCACAGTGAGTATTCGAGTCAACATTGTCAAAAGCTTTATCTAAATCTACAAATGCTGGAGGCATAGATTTTCTTGTCTTATCCTATCTTCTAAGATAAGTCATAGGGTAAGTATAGCATCACATGGTCCTATAATTCATTATTAGTTTCCAATTTATTACAAACTCGTCTCCAGAGGGCTCTTACAGATTTCCTTACTTTCATGAGGTTAGTTTTTACCAGTTTCCCCAATTTCTATGAATAATTTGCGTGAGTATTTTGCACCCATGACCTATTAAACCAGCTGATGATAGTAATCACACTTGTCAGTTCCTTACTTCTTTGGAATTAGAATTCCTCTGGAATTCTTTTGGAAGTATGAGGGTATCTTGCAAATTGCATATATCTTCCACAACATGTGGAATAGTTTTGTCATAGCTGGGTCTCCAAAGGATCTCAGTAATTGAAGGGAACGTCATTTACTCCAGGGGGGCTTGTTTTAATGCTCTGTCAAATTCTTCTCATATTTTCATAGCTCCAAAGTCATCTTCATTTACTTCCTCATTCATTTCTATAATATAGCCTCCAAATAATTTCCTTTGAATAGCCTTTCTATATCTTCCTTCCACCATACAGCTTTCTCTTCTTTGCTTAGTACTAGCATACTATCTGAGCTCTTGATATTTGTACGGGTGCATCTCTATTCTCCAAAGGTCTCATTAATTTTCCTGTGTGTGGCATCTATCTTTCCCTTACTTACCCATGCTTCTACAACCTTTCATTTGTCCTATAAACATTCCTCCTTAACAATTTTGCACTTTCTGTTGATCCCATTCCTTAGAAAGCTGTATTCCCTTTCACCTGCTTCATTTTCTGCATTTTTATGTCTTCTCCTTCCATCAACGGAATTCAGTATGTCCTGTGGTTGATCTACCAAAGCTACCCAACCATCTTCTATTGCATTCCTTAACCCTCTTTGTGTTAGTCATTTCCTAGCGTTTCCTGTGAAATATGCAACAACCTCTGGTTTCTTCCATTTATCCAGTGTGCGTCTCCGCAATTTCCAACATTTTTGTAATGTTTTCAATTTTCACCTGTGATACATAATAAACAAATTATGGTCAGAGTCCACATCTGTCATTAGTTTAAAATTTGGTTTCAGAATCTTTGTCTCATCATTGTATGATCAATCTTTAACCATCTAGTGCCACCAGGTCTTTTCTACATATATACTCTTCTTCCATTGCCTTAAACCTAGTGTTAGAAATCATTAAATTTTGTACTGGGTAGAATTCTATGAAGTGGCTGCCTCCTTCATTCTTCTCCTCCAGTCCATGTTCTCCTACCGTTTTTCCTTCTCTTACTTTTTCTACTGTCAAACATCAGTCCCCTTTTATAATTAAATATTCATCTCCCATAACTATTTGAATAATTTTTTTTATGTCACTGTACATTATTTCAATCTCTTCATCATCTGCAAAGCTAGTTTGTGTATAAACTCTTATTATTGTGGTGGGTATTGGCTTCATATCTACTTGTTACAATAATGCATTCACTATGCTGATCATAGTAGCTTGCCCATATTCCTATTTTCTTATTCATTATTAGACCTACTCCTGCATTACCGTTATTTGATTTTTTGCTGATTACTGTGTACTGAGATGACCACATTTCTGGATCCTGCCATTACAATTCACTAATCCCCACTATATCTAATTTTAATCTATCCAACTAGTCTATCTAATTAAGTAATCTAACATTTTATGCTCTGACCCGTATAATCCCAAGTTTGTCATCTTCCCAATTAGTCCCTGCCTGGAGTATTGCATGAGGTAGTATATTAACCTCTTAATATTTTACCCAAGAAGATGCACTCATCATTAATCCATACAAAGATTCACAAGCCCTCAGGAAAAAATGAAGTCTAAAGTTTCCCCTTGCTTTCAGGTTTTTGCAGTATCAGCACAGCAAGGCCCTGTTGGCTAAGGCCAGATCAGCCGTCATTGAGACTGTTGCCATTGCAACTACTAAAAAGGCTGTTCCTCTCTTCAGTAAATGTAAGATAGTCTAGCCCTTCCACAGGTACCCCTCCATTGCTACTGCATCTAGGTTACAGTTATCTGTATCGTTGAGGCCTGAAAGCCTCCACACCTCAGCATGGTCCATGGTTCATGAGGGAGACAGAGATTGTCATTTTTATGATGACATAAACTGATTTATTATGTACACACATCATTTACAGTGACTATAAGATGAGACTTTTCCCCAAATTCATCCTTTGAAAAATACGGGATTATCTCACATTCATAGACAAAGCTCTGGTTGCAAAGATCAACATTTTTTACATTGTTTAATAGCTTAATATAGTGTTGTCTTACATTTGCAGATGAAGATTTGAAAGCGGTTTCTGCTTAGCAGCAATGCTGATTTTCAAGGTTGGCAACATGTGATGAAGTGTGTAGTTAAAATAAAGTGGTCCGATATCTGACAATTCAGCTGAGAATATCACTTATTATTGTTATTCAGTTGCCCTAATGCTGTAAAGTGTAGTGACTGATAATGGAGACAAATCTCAGCCATGATTGATGAGAAACATTAATTGATAAATTTTCATTTCACAATTAGTACACACAGACAAAGTGAAACTAATTTTAAGTTAATGGTTATTTATGAATTTGTGGCCACTAAGAACTGTGCAAGAAGAACAAAATAGACATTATAGATTGTGAGTTCTACATGTAGAACTTTCAAGTGAACCCAGTCAGGGGATGTTTCATGAACTGCAGTAGGTTGTTCAGTATGTGTGTGAGAAGTGCAATTAAGGTTTCCCAATTACTTGAGAAATTATATGAGTGAAGGTACTGGAGATAATGTTGAATTTTCCAAAAGCATGTACTGCAGAAATAAAAGAAAGTATGGGCTGTTGTTTGATGATGATGAAGAAGGTGGAGCTTATGTTAAGATGTTTAACACTAGCTCATTGACTTACTATGGCATTTGATGATAAACTACTTGCATGTCAACGTCATATGATTTATATAAGTAAACACCACCAATGTTTAAAACAGACAGTGTTAATTTTTTGGATAGGACTTAAGATACTTTACATCAATAAAACAGTTTCTTCAATTGATTAGTCAGAATACATTAAAAATAAACATTTCTCAAGTCGCTCTTTAAAAGAAAGGGGGTTGTATTATATTCTAGGTCATTTTATTGTCAGGTAAATACAGTAGTTGTCGGCACTGTAGGGTAAGTGTAATAAGGGATGGGGCCACAAAACCACTAATGCATTGTAGATGTGTCATGTGCACACCGATGGAAGCTTCACTAATTCATAGCACACGGTGTGATGTGTAGTGTGTGTAAATGGTCCATTCAGTAAGATGCATTCTTATTAACAGAGAAGCAGAGCACCATCATGAGAAGCAGAGCACAATCCAGGAAGCATACTGGGAAATGCATGTATAGTCCTGATTGTGTTGCATGTTCTGGAGAACGGTGCATGGCGGGTGTTGTAATCGCAGGCACTGATGGTGGTGCTGGCAAAGGAGGTTGTTGGTAGTACTTTCTGGAAAATATATGCAGGTCTGGCATGGTTGATACAGACAGTAGAGGATCTGTCATTCAGTAATACATCCATAGTGTGTACTCTTCACTGTAGGAGTCTGTGTGGACCTGTGTACAGTGAATGAAGTGAGTATTTGGTGCCATCTGTATGAAGCATGATATGTGTACCTGTTCCCAGGTCATGATTTACAGAACTGGGAAGTGTGCCATATCATGAATCTAGGTGAAGTCAGTTCCATGAAATGTGTTCCCCAACTGATGAACAAAATTGCAGTAGTTGTGATCAGTAAGCTGGAAGGACTGTGCATCTACAAATTCTCCTGGAAGCCGCAGTCCTTTGTTATAAACTAGTTCCACTATTGAGGAATCTAAGTCTGGCTAGTAAGTATGTCTTAGACAAGTAGAACCATTCGTAGAACTGTGGCCCAGTGTGTTTCATGACACGTGAGTGCTGCTTTTAGAGAATGGCACCAGTGTTCCATCATACTGTTACTCAATGGGTGGTAGCTTGTGGTGAACAGTGCCACAGAATTTGTTGAGATGAACTAAAGGTCTGATTCAAATTTTTGGTGTGATTCATTGTTACATGTAGCAGCCAACAAAATTGAGAAATCCATCTTGAAACAAAAGCGTATGTTAAGGTTTATGCAGAGATGCTATCAAATAGTTGGACAAATCATTACAGGATCAAGTGAAATGTTGGTCTGAAGCCAGGCTCACAAATTATATTATATGTCAAAGGCACATATTCAAAATGTAATAGGCAAAATGGATGAGGTTTTCCAGTTGAGAGGTCATAGTAAAGTTTGACATCTGTGCCAGGAACATTGACCAATTGCAGTTCCAAGGCTGACAATGTATCTTTGAGTAGGTCTGGAGTTTCTGGTCAGCCAAGTGTGAGTGAAGCAAAATCAATAGGACTTGAGATGCTGTTGACACAGGAAAGACAATCAACTACTATACTTTTGATTCCCAAAACGTGTCTCATGTCCATACTGAACTAAGCAATAAATACCAGGTAGCTATGCTGGCAAGACAAGCAATTGTTGTTGTTTTGCTGGACTGCATAAGCGAGAGGTTTGTGATCAGTGAAAATAGTATACTTCTAACTTCTTGTTGTGGACAAAACTACTTGATAACCTTGTAGATAACAAGAAGTTCTCTATTGTATGCACTCCATCTTGTTTGAGTTAAAGACATGTGGCTGCCATGAACCATCAGTGAACTGTTGTAACACTGCACTGATAGCCTTGTATCTTGTGTCTACAAGTAGTGCTGGGTACATTCAGTTCAGCGTGAGTGAGAAGTGTTGCATCCACTATACTCTGTTTTGCCACTTTGAAAGCAGAGCTCATGGTGTCTGTCCACTGTATTGGTGAGTTTCTCTTGATTTTTGGACCAGTGAGTGCCACATTCTACAGTATTTGTAGCTCAGTTGAGCATAGCACTTGTCAACAGTAGAAGTTAAGCATGCCATGGACAGTGATTTAATTCTCTAACAGTATTTGGTCAAGCAATTTGTAAAATGGTTTCCACTTTTCCAGGTATTGGTGGCGAGCCCAAAGATGTAATCTGGTGCCCTAGGAACTTAATTTGTGACTGAACAAATATGCACTTAACAGTCTTCAGAATAATGCCATACTGTTGTAATTGCTTGAAGACTTCTATTAAATGCTGTTTGTGCTGCTCTGCAATGGATGAAAGGACAATAATGTCATCAAAGAAGGCAAAATAGAGAGAAAGGCTTTTCAGTACCAAATGTGACTCTTTGCCATGACTGCACATATTCTATAGGTTCTCAAATAACCCAGATGGTGTGATGGTGACATCATGACATCTTCTTCTCACATTGGGGTTGGAGTAAACACCTTATCACAACTGAGTACACTGAATAAGGTTGCACCACATAAACCATAATTATAACACCATAACAAAGGCACTGAGTATCAGTCTGGCACTGTTCAGGTATTGAGTGCATGGTGGTCTCCAAATCCATGCCATGTGCTGCATTTCTTAGGATAAGGTTTGGGACTGAGAGTGATACAGGCAGTTCATTAGAGGTTTTAACATGCTGCACTGTGTTATGACATACCTCTTTAGGCATGCCAGGTGATCACATCAAGGCTGGAAATTACTGCAGTAGAACCACATACTCACTATTGACCACTTGCACAATCTTAACCATGTGCACTGCTGCACTGTGTTGGAATCTCGAAGCTGTCATGCTAGTGGCACTGTCACTGATTCATGCATTAGCCATGTCCAGTAGCTGATGGTAGTGTACTGGGAAACTTGCTCCAGTGATAGGGTCTGTCACATTCATGGTTGTGAATTCCCATGTGAAGACACAATGCAGCTCCAGATCTAATTTCATTCGCTGTTTATGGTATGTCAGTACAGATGAATTGTTCACTGCAGACAGGCAGAACAAGGTTGATGGTCAGCTGCCATGTAAGAGGACTTGAGAAAATATGCATAAACTTGACGCAATATAAACTAAAAAATTCTGGCCTGACTCGCTGTGATTGTGTTTGTCAGTTGGATGATGTACCTACATTCGTTTGCTGCTGGCATTTGAGTGGTTGCAAGGTATGTGATGTGTCGACAGAAGTGCCGACACAGTGTGGTTTGAGGTGACCGAAATACACGCTATAAGCTCACGCAGAATAAAGATAGGTTTGCAACAGGATACGTGATGAATGCTATAAAGAAAAGAACATAGCTCCTGGAATACTTAACTTTAATCCATCCTTGTGTTACATCGCTCTTGACGATACAGGTGAGACTCTTTAGGTACAAGCTATGTAAGGCTAATGGCGCCTTGCTAGGTCGTAGCCATTGACTTAGCTGAAGGCTATTCTAACTATCTGCTCTGCAAATGAGCGAGGCTTCGTCAGTGTGCATTGCTAGCTACGTTGTCCGTACAACTGGGCGAGTGCTAGTCAGTCTCTCTAGACCTGCCGTGTGGTGGCGCTCGGTCTGTTATCACTGAAAGTGGCAACACGCGGGTCCGACATGTACTAATGGACCGCGGCCGATTTAAAGCTACCACCTAGCAAGTGTGGTGTCTGGCGGTGACACCACATTCCTCCCCCACAAATCGGTGAACGGTCGTGTTATAATGCTTCCGCCCACCGTGGGAAGGACCCCATGTTGACGTATGCGATGAGGTGGGAAGCCTAACAACAGGCAAGGCTGTGCCACCCGCACCTGGCCATTCGGTCCGAGGGGAGCTAGGAAACGCCTGAAAACCTAGTCCAGGGTGCAAGCCAACATGTGGTGTATGCGCCCGTAAAGAGATACAGGAGGGGCCGAAGGGTCGACCTCCATTGCGTCGGGGCACCCGACGGGCGAAGACGACATCTGGTCCGGAGCGGGCAAAAGTTCCATGGCGGAGGACATCTGGTCATGGGAAGCGATTGGCGGCGCGTGACCCAGGGAGGCGCCAGGCGGTTGCAGCGATGCATCCACTGCGGGCGGCGCCGGCGGGAGAACAGGCGGCGGCGGCGGTGCGTCGCCAGGGGACAAAATGGAAGGCAGCGTCGGTAACACCTGGGGATGAGGCGAGCCAGTAGATGGGTCCCCAGGGTGCTGACCGGACGGCACCATTGCTGAAAGCATACGGGGAGCAGCAGAACCCGTGCGACGACAGAGGCGCAGCTGATTGAGATGCCGACGCACCTCACCAGAGGCCCCCAAACCAAGTACATCGGGCAGCCGAGGCAGTGAAGAATACGCCCTGCGAGCCAACGCCATGAACCTCGATAGTTACGATAGAATACAACGTCGCCTGGAGCAAAAGCAGGTGGCTGCCGCTGCACAGGAACCTGATGCAGCAGATGCAGCAAAGACATCAAGGTTCGATGAGGACGACCGTGGAGCAACTCAGCCGGCGAGCGACCATCTCGGGGCTGAGAGCAATACGAAGACAAAAAGAGCAACAACGCGTCCTCCCGAGAATGCTACCCTTTCAACTTCAACATCTGTGACTTGAAAGTCCGGACCAATCGTTCAGCGGCACCGTTCGACTGAGGCGAAAACGGTGCGGATGTCAGATGTTGAATACCATTGGCCGTGCAGAATGACTGAAATTCTGCGGACATGAATTGTAGGCCATTGTCTGAAACAATAGTCTGTGGAAGACCTTCAATGCAAAAGATAGCAGACAACGCTTGGATGATGGCAGAAGACGTCGTGGAAGACATCCGGACAACAAAAGGAAAATTACTGAAGGAATCCACCACAACCAATCATCGAGCATTCCAGAATGGACCAGCAAAATCGATGTGCAAGCGTTGCCAAGGGGAAGTGGCTTGCGGCCATGCAAAGAATTTCCGCGGTGGTGCGGATTGTTGGTTGGCACACGCCTCGCAAGAAGAGCACATATTCGTAATCGTAGCATCGATTCCGAACCAAGTACAGTGCTGACGAGCAAGTTGTTTCGTCCGCACTATACCCCAATGTCCTAGGTGAAGAAGCCATAAGACAAAGGACATTACTGGCAACGTGGTCCCATCCTCGTCGCCATATGATGTGTCGACAGAAGTGCCGACACAGTGTGGTTTGAGGTGACCGAAATACACGCTATAAGCTCACGCAGAATAAAGATAGGTCTGCAACAGGATACGTAATGAATGCTATAAAGAAAAGTACGTAGCTCCTGGAATACTTAACTTTAATCCATCCTTGTGTTACATCGCTCTTGACGATACAAGTGAGACTCTTTAGATACAAGCTATGTAAGGCTAATGGCGCCTTGCTAGGCCATAGCCATTGACTTAGCTGAAGGCTATTCTAACTATCTGCTCTGCAAATGAGCGAGGCTTCTTCAGTGTGCATCACTAGCTACATTGTCCGTACAACTGGGCGAGTGCTAGTCAGTCTCTCTAGACCTGCCGTGTGGTGGCACTCGGTCTGCTATCACTGAAAGTGGCAACACGCGGGTCCGACATGTACTAATGGACCGCGGCCGATTTAAAGCTACCACCTAGCAAGTGTGGTGTCTGGCGGTGACACCACAGTATGGTGCATTTGCACACCTGATTCCCAAATCTGCAATAATACCAACAGAGTGTTGACATGCCCCAGAAGTCAAAGTGGTTGTAGAACAGTGGTTCTTGAGCTCTTGGCAGTAGCAGTTTCTGTTGCTGTTATCATGACAAGACAATGATCACTGATCTGTTTGGTGAGCACATCATCAATCTTTGCTGCAAGATTGTCACAGTCTGTGTGCATTATCATTGGTGGTGTTATGCTGCTATATGATGCTGTCACTGCAGTTGTTGGGGCAGGCATTATTGCATCTATTATTTTGTCAGTTAAGTCCTCCACTGCACCCACTGCAATGTTGTAAGTTGCAATACTGTAATTGCCTACATTTGCAGAGGTAGGCAGCTACTCTGTAATGCATGTAGGAAGTTGTTGGTATGGTGCCAATGTTCATCTTGCTCCCAAAATGCCTTACACACTGCAATGGTTTCCAGTTGCCGATAGCCTCTGGAGTCAAAAGTTGCCTGGTGCACTCCTCTTGGGGTGTAGAAACTCTAAAAATCAGTTTCATCTTCAGTTCCTCATAGAAGTTTGTTGTTGTTGGTGTAGTTATCACTTCTTCAATCTCTGCAGTGTACCAATGGTCTAGTTGAGTCATCACTATTGCAAACTTCGTAGAATCAGTTGTGATACCTACAAAATGGAAACTGGCTTTCACATTAACCACAGTGTGGGTTTATGTGACTACAAAGGTGGTAAATGCATGGCAAGTCCAGAAACTGTTGGTTATGTTACGTCTTGTACATAAGTCATGGTATAAAGCTTGAGTTCTGTCTGTGCTGTATTGCAGGCAAGATCAAGTTGGGGTCACAAACTGTTGGGCTGGCTGCTGAATCTGCTAACCAATGTTGTAAGTTGCAGGTGTTGAGGTCTAGCCTGGCTGGCATACCAAATATAAAGACTTGTACAGGCACAAACACATACTTCATTGATTAAGCAGCAAATTAACATAGTGAGAGTTAACAGCTTTGGAGGAGTTTTATGCAAGTAGAATCCGCCCTCAAGCAAACATGAAACTGGCTATTTATCCCATAACCAACAAAGTAAGTAACATATTCTCTGAAAAAATAGTGAACCAGTCTAAGAATAATTCCTAAAGAATAAAACAGCACCTCTGGTGGCTGAAGCAAAAAATGTTTTGATACCTGTAATATAAATAAACATGCACCACACAACATGACATGACACTGCCCAAGGGAGACAGTAACATTGGTCACTAAACTACCTTTTAAAGAAAAATTTGTTTATGATTTTTTTTGTCTTACTCCGTGTCCATGAGGGTAATTTCACTTGGGATCTGTGGAAGGTCCATTAGCATTTATGTTTTTGTTTTGTAAATATTTATTGTGTATTCTTGTTCTCTTATGTAATAATATGTCCTGGATGATCTCTTCACTGTTAATATATTGGAATGAAAAGTCCATATAATCTAAAGCATATCCTTGTATGAGAGTGAAATTTGGATGATAATTAGGTCTGACAGGAATAAAATAGAGGTTTTTAAAATGTGGTTCTACAGAAGAATACTGAATATTAGAATGGCAGATTGAATAACTAATGAGGTACTGGTACTGAATTTAATTTAGAAAAAAGAAACTTATGACACAAAAACTTGACTAAAAGAAGGGTTTGGTTGACAGGATACATCCTGTGGCACCAAGGGTTCATTAGTTTGGTAATGGAAGGGAAGTTTGGAAGGTAAGAATTGTAGATGGAGATAAAGGCATGCATACAGTAAGCAATTTCAGATGAATATAGGTTGCATAATCATTCAGAAATGAAGAGATCTGCACAGAATAGGGTAGCATGTAGAGCTGTATTAAACCAGTCTTCAGACTTAAGACCACAAAAACAATAAACAACAAGTGACAGTTCACAAGTTTTCATAGCCCAGTGTTGTAGCTATCTCACAATAGAATTGACTTTTTAGGTTTCATCTCTGTCTTTTGATGTGTATTTTACTTATCTCAGATTAATAGAATTGCCTTGCACTTCTCTATCATCCCTGAAAGTTTGTATCAACATCAAAAAGCACCCTATACATTATTGTTAAGTTTCTCTGTAGCATTTTTAGCTCAGAAGACATCAGTAATTATTCACTGGAATGTTTGTGTTAAACCTTCAAACTATATAAGAGTTATTGAGGTTAATGTTCCACTCAACACTGAATTCTATTTCAATTAGGATCTGTGGAAGGGACATTAAAATGTCAATTCTTTCATAAATATCTACTGAGTATTTTTGTTTTCTTGAGAAGTCCCCCCCATCTTTGAAAAAATCCTTGCTATAGGTCAGCACAAAATAGTGTATTTACTTGAAGCTGATGTTTACATTATATTTTTGATTATTTTATCATGTAAAATCTGTTGGGTAGTGTCCACTTGCTTAGTTGAGTGGTAACATGTTTACCTACCAGGCAACAGGTCTGGGTCTGGTTCCCAGCCAAGTTGGATATTTTCTGTGCTCGTGGACTGGCTTTTGCATTGTCCTCATCATAATTTCACCATCACTGACACTCAAGCCGCCCAATGTGGCGTCACCTGAAATAAGACTTACAACTCTGCGGCTTTCAGTGCCATGTGGTCATTTCATTTTTCTCAGGTGGTAATGTACTCAGAGGCTTCTATTCACTTTCATAATAATGATGTTTGTTTTCAGTCACAGTTCAGAATTTAGAATTTTCAGTGTGATGCACTGTTTTTTTTTTTTTTTTTTTTAACTAAATAATAATGAGAAGTAATTTATGTAGCTTCTCCCAAGATATTTGGCACCTGATAATGTCTTCTCATAGAAACTATATTTTAATATTGTGAATACAATAGTAGTAGCACTCTGATGAAGCCTTATGTACACCATTTGCCTCAAAACAACATGTTCAGTGGATGCTGAGAGGTCAGATGCCAGTTGCCATGCAGTACTAAGGTAACACCATTGTGTCCTTACAGCCAAACAACAGTCTTATCTTTCTAATGTCACTGATGGTTGGCCCTGTACTGGTCTTCAGGATACAGTTTTGGTCTCTACAAACTGTCACCACATTCGAGAAACAGTGGAATGATTTACTACTGTGAATTGGGCCACATCAGTTTGTGACAATCCTGTTTCCATTCTTCCTATGGCTCTCCACCACAAAAAGTCTGGTAGGCATCTTCTCAGTGCCATATTGGGATTGTCTGTGACTGTGTATACAGTGATTGTGGATGTGGGGCTGGCAAACACTATCCTTCTTTGACAGGTGTCCTCATATTATCTCTGGCATGGTTGTCTGTTGACCACACTGCCATCTTCCATGCAAAACAATCATACAGACATTTGTTGATAGTTTCTATCAACATGTAATGAATTAGCCACAAGTCAGGGAAATAGTCATTTGTTGCTTTAATTTTGGACACCATTGTATAAATAAATAAATGAGGTGCATAGAAGTCAGTTGATGTAAGTGCAGTTCCTGGTTGCATTAGTTGAGGGAAGCACTGACTTGGATGAGTGCCCTCTGTTGAAGTAACAAGGATTACCAACAGGTGCTTAGAGCTGATGACAGAAATAAGAACCAGTCTAATTGTGACTGTATTAGCATAACTGAAGCTAAGATACACTCCTGGAAATAGAAAAAAGAACACATTGACACCGGTGTGTCAGACCCACTATACTTGCTCCGGACCCTGCGAGAGGGCTGTACAAGCAATGATCACACGCACGGCACGGCGGACACACCAGGAACCGCGGTGTTGGCCGTCGAATGGCGCTAGCTGTGCAGCATTTGTGCACCGCCGCCGTCAGTGTCAGCCAGTTTGCCGTGGCATACGGAGCTCCATCGCAGTCTTTAACACTGGTAGCATGCCGCGACAGCGTGGACGTGAACCGTATGTGCAGTTGACGGACTTTGAGCGAGGGCGTATAGTGGGCATGCGGGAGGCCGGGTGGACGTACCGCCGAATTGCTCAACACGTGGGGCGTGAGGTCTCCACAGTACATCGATGTTGTCGCCAGTGGTCGGCGGAAGGTGCATGTGCCCGTCGACCTGGGACCGGACCGCAGCGACGCACGGATGCACGCCAAGGCCGTAGGATCCTATGCAGTGCCGTAGGGGACCGCACCGCCACTTCCCAGCAAATTAGGGACACTGTTGCTCCTGGGGTATCGGCGAGGACCATTCGCAACCGTCTCCATGAAGCTGGGCTACGGTCCCGCACACCGTTAGGCCGTCTTCCGCTCACGCCCCAACATCGTGCAGCCCGCCTCCAGTGGTGTCGCGACAGGCGTGAATGGAGGGACGAATCGAGACGTGTCGTCTTCAGCGATGAGAGTCGCTTCTGCCTTGGTGCCAATGATGGTCGTATGCGTGTTTGGCGCCGTGCAGGTGAGCGCCACAATCAGGACTCCATACGACCGAGGCACACAGGGCCAACACCCGGCATCATGGTGTGGGGAGCGATCTCCTACACTGGCCGTACACCACTGGTGATCGTCGAGGGGACACTGAATAGTGCACGGTACATCCAAACCGTCATCGAACCCATCGTTCTACCTTTCCTAGACCGGCAAGGGAACTTGCTGTTCCAACAGGACAATGCACGTCCGCATGTATCCCGTGCCACCCAACGTGCTCTAGAAGGTGTAAGTCAACTACCCTGGCCAGCAAGATCTCCGGATCTGTCCCCCATTGAGCATGTTTCGGACTGGATGAAGCATCGTCTCACGCGGTCTGCATGTCCAGCACGAACGCTGGTCCAACTGAGGCGCCAGGTGGAAATGGCATGGCAAGCCGTTCCACAGGACTACATCCAGCATCTCTACGATCGTCTCCATGGGAGAATAGCAGCCTGCATTGCTGCGAAAGGTGGATATACACAGTACTAGTGCCGACATTGTGCATGTTCTGTTGCCTGTGTCTATGTGCCTGTGGTTCTGTCAGTGTGATCATGTGATGTATCTGACCCCAGGAATGTGTCAATAAAGTTTCCCCTTCCTGGGACAATGAATTCACGGTGTTCTTATTTCAATTTCCAGGAGTGTATATATGTGTTACATGTTGAGACAAAATATTACAACAGCTTAGTTCAATGTATTAGTTTAAAAACATGTTAATAATGATTAGTATATTCCAACAATTACTTGTTAACCACTTCAGTATATATAATGATCTGACAAATTATCATGTTTCATTTTGTGCTGCTTCAACAGCCGTAGACTGTTCTAAACTCTGTTTCTTCATCATTAAAATCCTCATACTTCTAATAGTTTGTATTCAACAATATATTTACACTAAAGAAACTACCCTTTGCATCATGTTAACACCATCTTTTGTAAAGAATTTTCACTAACTTCATAAACAAGTTTTGGTACTCAAAGTATCTCATTGTAAAAAAAGCATTAGTTGAAACTGCTTAATATTATTTCCACTAACAGTTACAGAATTCCCAACCAACAGATAAGTTCAAAAGAATGCAGCCAATAGGAGATAACAAAAATTATCTTACCACTGAGCTTATGATAGTGTTTATAGTGGAATACTACATTCTTGTAACCTTTTGGGAAAACTGCCCTTGAGGTCTTTTAATATCAGTCAATGACTCAGTGAATATTCCCTGCCACGCTTAAATATATTGCTGTAACACCCATATATAAAAATTGGGATAAGCTAATTGTTCCTACAAAAGGAGGCATGTTTCATCCTTTCCAGCCTATTCAAAAATTTTAAGATCTGTTGTTGTTGTTGTTGTTGTGGTCTTCAGTCCTGAGACTGGTTTGATGCAGCTCTCCATGCTACTCTATCCTGTGCAAGCTTTTTCATCTCCCAGTACCTACTGCAACCTACATCCTTCTGAATCTGCTTAGTGTATTCATCTCTTGGTCTCCCTCTACGATTTTTACCCTCCACGCTGCCCTCCAGTACTAAATTGGTGATCCCTTGATGCCTCAGAACATGTCCTACCAACCGATCCCTTCTTCTGGTCAAGTTGTGCCACAAACTTCTCTTCTCCCCAATCCTATTCAATACTTCCTCATTAGTTATGTGATCTACCCATCTAATCTTCAGCATTCTTCTGTAGCACCACATTTCGAAAGCTTCTATTCTCTTCTTGTCCAAACTATTTATCGTCCATGTTTCACTTCCATACATGGCTACACTCCATACAAATACTTTCAGAAATGACTTCCTGACACTTAAATCAATACTGGATGTTAACAAATTTCTCTTCTTCAGAAACGCTTTCCTTGCCATTGCCAGCCTACATTTTATATCCTCTCTACTTCGACCATCATCAGTTATTTTGCTCCCCAAATAGCAAAACTCCTTTACTACTTTAAGTGCCTCATTTCCTAATCTAATTCCCTCAGCATCACCCGACTTAATTAGACTACATTCCATTGTCCTTGTTTTGCTTTTGTTGATGTTCATCTTATATCCTCCTTTCAAGACACTGTCCATTCCATTCAACTGCTCTTCCAAGTCCTTTGCTGTCTCTGACAGAATTACAATGTCATCGGCGAACCTCAAAGTTTTTATTTCTTCTCCATGAATTTTAATACCTACTCCGAATTTTTCTTTTGTTTCCTTTACTGCTTGCTCAATATACAGATTGAACAACATCGGGGAGAGGCTACAACCCTGTCTTACTCCCTTCCCAACCACTGCTTCCCTTTCATGTCCCTCGACTCTTATAACTGCCATCTGGTTTCTGTACAAACTGTAAACAGCTTTTCGCTCCCTGTATTTTACCCCTGCCACCTTTAGAATTTGAAAGAGAGTATTCCAGTCAACATTGTCAAAAGCTTTCTCTAAGTCTACAAATGCTAGAAACGTAGGTTTGCCTTTCCTTAATCTTTCTTCTAAGATAAGTCGTAAGGTCAGTATTGCCTCACGTGTTCCAGTGTTTCTACGGAATCCAAACTGATCTTCCCCGAGGTTGGCTTCTACTAGTTTTTCCATTCGTCTGTAAAGAATTCGTGTTAGTATTTTGCAGCTGTGACTTATTAAGCTGATAGTTCGGTAATTTTCACATCTGTCAACACCTGCTTTCTTTGGGATTGGAATTATTATATTCTTCTTGAAGTCTGAGGGTATTTCGCCTGTTTCATACATCTTGCTCACCAGATGGTAGAGTTTTGTCAGGACTGGCTCTCCCACGGCCGTCAGTAGTTCCAATGGAATATTGTCTACTCCAGGGGCCTTGTTTCGACTCAGGTCTTTCAGTGCTCTGTCAAACTCTTCACGCAGCATCATATCTCCCATTTCATCTTCATCTACATCCTCTTCCATTTCCATAATATTGTCCTCAAGTACATCGCCCTTGTATAGACCCTCTATATACTCCTTCCACCTTTCTGCTTTCCCTTCTTTGCTTAGAACTGGGTTTCCATCTGAGCTCTTGATATTCATACAAGTCGTTCTCTTATCTCCAAAGGTCTCTTTAATTTTCCTGTAGGCGGTATCTATCTTACCCCTAGTGAGATAGGCCTCTACATCCTTACATTTGTCCTCTAGCCATCCCTGCTTAGCCATTTTGCACTTCCTGACGATCTCATTTTTGAGACGTTTGTATTCCTTTTTGCCTGATTCACTTACTGCATTTTTATATTTTCTCCTTTCATCAATTAAATTCAATATTTCTTCTGTTACCCAAGGATTTCTACTAGCCCTCGTCTTTTTACCTACTTGATCCTCTGCTGCCTTCACTACTTCATCCCTCAAAGCTACCCATTCTTCTTCTACTGTATTTATTTCCCCCATTCCTGTCAATTGCTCCCTTATGCTCTCCCTGAATCTCTGTACAACCTCTGGTTCTTTTAGTTTATCCAGGTCCCATCTCCTTAAATTCCCACCTTTTTGCAGTTTCTTCAGTTTTAATCTACAGGTCATAACCAATAGATTGTGGTCAGAGTCCACATCTGCCCCTGGAAATGTCTTACAATTTAAAACCTGGTTCCTAAATCTCTGTCTTACCATTATATAATCTATCTGATACCTTTTAGTATCTCCAGGGTTCTTCCATGTATACAACCTTCTTTCATGATTCTTAAACCAAGTGTTAGTTATGATTATGTTGTGCTCTGTGCAAAATTCGACCAGACGGCTTCCTCTTTCATTTCTGTCCCCCAATCCATATTCACCTACTATGTTTCCTTCTCTCCCTTTTCCTACACTCGAATTCCAGTCACCCATGACTATTAAATTTTCGTCTCCCTTCACAATCTGAATAATTTCTTTTATTTCATCATACATTTCTTCAATTTCTTCGTCATCTGCAGAGCTAGTTGGCATATAAACTTGTACTACTGTAGTAGGCGTGGGCTTCGTATCTATCTTGGCCACAATAATGCGTTCACTATGCTGTTTGTAGTAGCTTACCCGCATACCTATTTTCCTATTCATTATTAAACCTACTCCTGCATTACCCCTATTTGATTTTGTGTTTATAACCCTGTAGTCACCTGACCAGAAGTCTTGTTCCTCCTGCCACCGAACTTCACTAATTCCCACTATATCTAACTTCAACCTATCCATTTCCCTTTTTAAATTTTCTAACCTACCTGCCCGATTAAGGGATCTGACATTCCACGCCCGATCCGTAGAACGCCAGTTTTCTTTCTCCTGATAACGACATCCTCTTGAGTAGTCCCCGCCCGGAGATCCGAATGGGGGACTATTTTACCTTCGGAATATTTTACCCAAGAGGACGCCATCATCATGTAATCATACAGTAAAGCTGCATGCCCTCGGGAAAAATTACGGCTGTAGTTTCCCCTTGCTTTCAGCCGTTCGCAGTACCAGCACAGCAAGGCCGTTTTGGTTATTGTTACAAGGCCAGATCAGTCAATCATCCAGACTGTTGCCCTTGCAACTACTGAAAAGGCTGCTGCCCCTCTTCAGGAACCACACGTTTGTCTGGCCTCTCAACAGATACCCCTCCGTTGCGGTTGCACCTATGGTACGGCTATCTGTATCGCTGAGGCACGCAAGCCTCCCCACCAACGGCAAGGTCCATGGTTCATGGGGTAGGATTTTAAGATCATTAACTTCAATAGATCTTTAGTTTTTCTAAAAATAATGTATTAACTTTTGCACAGGCTTTTGTAAAACTTCTCTACAGAGAAGGCTATCTGCAACTTAAGAAATGAAGACCTAGTCCAAAAAAAGAAGAAAAAGTATACTATATGATTGCTTGGGTCTTTATAAAAAAAAAAATAAAAAAAAAAACATAATCTGTGTAAATTACATACCAGTAAAATTAAAGGGCTGTACAAAAACTGAAATATTTGCTGATGAAACAAGCAAACCAATCAAGGACTCAAACTCAACCATACATCCAGATGAAAGCTGAAATAGTTCACAACAAATAGTTACAATCTTGATTTCACAGTGATTTACATTAAGCAATTTCTGACAAATAAAAATGACCTACTGATACCAGAGACAAACATTAATTATGGTCATTCAGTAAATGAAAAGCTGTATGTAAAATTTGTTGAGACAACTTGCCAATATAAAAAACAGTATATATAATGAAGGAAACATGTTGTATTAAGAACTAATGTACCATCATAATTTACACACAATACAAACTACAGGCACATGGAAGGAATAAAATTGCTATTCTAATTATGGAGTAATTAACGATTAAAGTTCTGATATTTCAAGTCATCGAGAGACAGCTATTTTTATGTTTTTTAAGTCAGAAATTGTTCATTCTCCTAACAGAAATATGACATGATGATTTTTCAGACAGAATCAGACATGCTCATGTTCTCATTGGTATTGCTTAATAGAACTGTAATTACAACTATATAGAAATGTAAAATTTTGCTTGTGCAGAATTTAATTAATTGAATCTAGGCCTTTCATTCAATAAAACTATTCCCTCTATTAACCTGAAAATGATAGGATGATTTTACTTTAAGTTAGTGAAATAATATATGCAAATTAACAAAATATATTGTTGAATTAGAAAACATATAATTTATAGTCTTAATAGAAACAGATTCTTTCCTGTCTTTGTATGAAATTGTTCACCGTTATTCTATGTAATTTGGGAAGATGTATGTAAAAACTATAATTGTTAAATGTGCAAAATTCAATATGTAACAATAACAGTACCCTTAATTATTTGAAATCATATAAATAGGGGCGATTTGTACACCACCATAGATCAGTCTTAGGTCAGTTTTAGGTCAGTCTTGGACTGAATTTTGTATGAACAGCATGTGGTCAGACTGTGTACATTTGTTGCCAAACGTCTAGTGCATGAAATAAAATTCTTTGTGAACAAGAAGTACTGAAACTCATTTACACCATTACATGAGACCCATGTGGTGATACAGTAACATCAAGATGAACCTATGGCAGCATAAAAAATCAGCACCTCATGTTACACAAGATAATTTTTTTTTTGTGTGTGGGATATCTTTAATAAGATGTGGTATATTGAACATTGTTTTTCTTGTGTTAAGTAATGATAATCCCAAACTTCACCCAAAACACCATTTTTGCTGTGTTATGTAACAACATGGTGAAAGGAGCTAGGATGTGCATAAAACTGCATCATATGCTAATGATTATTAAGTTTCAGGTGTAATAATTATTTACAATATACTGTGCCATATACCAGTAATGGGACGTGAACTGAAACAAGGACCTGTATGGAAAAAGTGCACATGTGAGTCAATGGACCAACACCAACAGCCAGCAGTGTGGATTGTCAGATGAGTATCAAAACATTATTCATGTAAGAGAGTAGTAAAACAGTTAACTGTTAGGAAGTGAAATTGTATGCTAAAGTCAGGCAAAAATAATTGCGTGTGACACACTTTTAAAGTATTATATGAAAGTTAGTTTTCAGAAGTGCTTTTTTTTCCACCTTGTCAAGTTGTGCAAAATTAGTTAAAATGAGTAGAAGCAATATATTTTCTTTATGTGACCAATACGGAATCACAAGATTGGATCAGCAGCTGCATGCATTGATGCCAAATCTAGAAGCCATGAGAATCATCAAGTAGTATAATTTCATCTTTCCATGAGTTTCAGCAATCAGAAGACATATTAGAAAATTTTCTAAGTTACTAGATAGTAAACAAGATAGTAAACTGTTGGAGCAAAATAAAAAAAAATAGAGGGGCACTGAAAATAATTTTAGAGAAATAGACAATATTCTCATAAAAATGCACCAGAAAACAGAATCAATTCGGTAAGATATTAAATAAGGCAAATAGACAAATGAACAGTGTAAATGAAAGAGTAGACAATGTAGAATCTGAAGTGGATTGTTTGAAGAACTTTGCTGTTACTGAATTACAGCTAGTTCACAAACGTGTTGATTTAATCAACAAATGAGTAAAAAGAGCAGAAAACATTGTCATTGACGAAATCAACAGACGAAAATCAGAGTTTCATAACAAACAAACCAAACTTATATCAACTGACAATAATTTCATTGAAGAGAAACTGAAATTAAATTCTATACTTGTTTCAGAGCTAATGTCTTCAGTAAACAGCAAAGTGAATGAAGTACCAAATAATCTTCAAACAGTCAACTCTAAAGTTGTAAATCTAGAGAGTAATATGCTTAATAGCATATATAATGGTAACAACATGTTTCAAAACAATTGCAGTAACATTATTATGAAAATTTTTCTGGGTGGTTTTAAATTACACCCTGTCAATTACTTGTACCAGTGCAAGGACAGCTTCGCATCGTGTGTGCCAGAACATCTGAAAGTGAAATTTGCTAAATGACTTTTAGATGGAGAAGCTTATCCTGGGCTAACTAGCATATTAACCCAGAAATGACATTTGCAGAGTTTGAAAAACTATTTTTAAATAAATTTTGGTCAGAAAGCAATCAGGCATGAATAAAATCAAAATTTTTGAATGGAAGTAGATTTTGAGAAGGAGATATGATAATGTGAGAATTTTGAGAAAAGCATCTTAGGACTTTAGCACAGTTAAATAAACCACTTGATGAATTAATCAAAATTGACATGCTGAAGTGGTGTTTACCTGGCCATGTTCAGTGGAGTCTTGTTTATGGACCAGACGACACTATTGAGGAGGTTCTGAAATACATAAATAAATTAGATCATGCTTAGGAGAACAATTTTCGGAATGGGGGGTCATCACAACACTACCAGAATAAAAACAACAGGAACAATAATAACAGATACGATGGTAATAGAAGCAATAATAATTTTGGTAACAACTATCACAACCAGAGTAATAACAATAATAGGAATGAGCAGGTCAGAGGTAATCAAAGGAGAAATGGTAACAGATCCTATGAAAATAATAATCAGGAAGACAGGTAAGCACCTCGCTGTGAGCCTGTCAGTTTGAGGTAAAGAACAGTCACAGAAAACAGGCTAGAGTAGGAGAGGAAGGCAAAATTCAGGTCACAGACACCACAATAGATACAATAATTACCAGATTTACAGAGTTGATTATGATAAAGCATTTTGGGACTTCATGCTGTTGGAAATGATTGAAGATACTAGTAAAGTAGGAAATAAATTTCATCTTAGTACAGATGAATGGAGTAACTTGTTTGATGAGAGTTGTGTGTTTAGTAATAATAGTATTTATGATGTGCTGATGAGTATGGTTTAGTTAGCTTATTTTGTGATGATGAATTTTCAGTATTGTCTGAAAAAGATGTGGAGTTAAGTAAGGATCATATATCTAAGTCAGATTATGTTTATGTGCCTTCTGACACAAGTTCTAGTACTTTTCATAGCGATTGTTGTTTGAAGATGTGTAGTTGAAGTTGAGATTCATGTTGGTGCAGATGATGTTGCTAGTGAGTATTTTGAGACTATTGATGCCGATGCTAATGATGAATTTCATGATGAATTAGATGGTATGGTTCATGTGGAAGTACTGGACAATGATGCAAGTAATAGAATTGTAGGATATAATGATTTGGAATCAGAAAAACAGGTACTTGAAAATCAGTTGATACCCATTCATGTCACTGAGATATTACATTGTTGCTACAGTAAGGAGGATCAAGATAAGCTAACAAGTGATAAGATACTGAAAGTATTGGAAGAGAATGAGGAGTCTGTAGGAAAATATGATTATTGGGATAGTACTAAACACACACAGTCTACTTGTAAGCTACCTTTAAGTACTTTACAGCCAAAGTTATGAAATGAGGTTGAAGTAAATGCTGATTTAAATTGTAAGGATATTGAGGAGGATTTATTGACAGAGGAGGGTTGAAATAATACGCATGAAATACTCGGTAGTCCTTATATTGAAATAGCTATAGGCAACTGGAAGGGAGTTTGTCTATTGGACACTGATAGCCCTGTAAGTGGTGTGTCTGGTAAATTAAGAGACAGATTAAAGAACACCAAACAGTACAATGAATTCCCAGTTCGTGGTGTTAAAAGAAAAGGAGCCACTGGGAAACTTAGTGAATTAATCAGTAGGCAAGCATTAATTTCATTTACTGTCAGTAATGTTGTATTTGAGCAAGGATGTCTGGTAATAACTGACCTAAATGAACACAATTTGTTAGGAGTGGATTGGATACTGAAAGTTAGTGCTAGGTTTGAGTGGTTAAATGTGAAGTTAAATTTTATTCATCCAAAATCTGGTGTTCCTGGTAAAACTAAATTATGCATATTGTTGGAGGAGAATTGTAGCAATAATTTAAGAGGAGTGGAAGTATGAGGGAGAAGTTCGGGTTGGTTACTCCAAACTACACCCATTTAGCAGTAGTTCATTTATTCACCTAAACACATGCAACACTCACAAAGAACTGAACATGGCAGAACAGCCCAAAAACAATGCTCAGAGTCCAAAGATGATGCTCAGAGTCCAAACACGAACACATATCGATGCTGGTGTCGACCTCCTCGGCGCCAAGGCCGGTGGGGGGGGGGGGGGGGGGGGAGGAGGGTGACTAAGGCGTCAGCAGGGGTGGTCCATGGGAGCCGGGCCATGGTCAGCTCGACAGCGTCGTCGGGGAGCTGTGTGGGTAGATGTCGTGAAAGAAGGTTCGGCCACTGAACCTGGAAATCGTTGAAGCAAGCCGGGCTTCGTACTGGGCATGCTGGTCATTTGGCGACAGGTAGACCAGCAGTTTGCGGGTGGAACGGAGCGATGACGACAATGTCTCCGGTGGTCGTGGCGAGCACATGAAGCATGTCCGGATCGGCATCAGGTGGGAGAGGAACACATTTCACCAGGTGGCAGGGAATGGTGGAGGTTGTGTCATGAGCACCGGATGAAGAGAAACACACGGCGAACAGTGTATTATCACACAGTATTATTGAGATGTTGTGGATTATGTCCGGGGGGACAGGCACAAACACCTCGAGTGAGGGTACATTCAAGATGGGGGGGCCATGAGAAACCTCGACAGGGCAAGGTAGGCAACGGTGGAGATGTCAAAGGGACAGGCGAAGGGCCCAGCAGCAAGGGCATGAGTGTAGGTAAGCTCAACGTGGGGAACGTGTGGTCACTCAACGGAGTGCATGAGAGCAGAGTAGAGGGCGAGGTCGGAGGAGAGCTCGATGATTGGAGCTGGGGGGGCGGAGGGATATGGAGGTTGATGAAGTGGCGTTTGATGTGGTCCACGAAGGAAGGTAGGTCAGACTGAGGGGGAGAAGCGGAAGGGCTCACAAGATCACCAGGGAGAACAATGTTCTGGCCGTATACAAACTCGGCTGTTGTGCCTTTGAGGTCTTCCTTATAGATCACACGAATGCCGAGTAGCACAAGGGGAAGGGCCTCCGTTCATAGAGAGTCATGTCATCGAAGAGCTGCGTTGAAAGTGTGGTGCCAGCGCTCGACTAGCCTGTTACTTTGCGGGTGATATGCTGTGGTATGGATGCGCCGGATGCTGCAAATGTTACAAATCGACTCAAATTGTCTGCCCTGGTCAGTCGTGATGATAGCTGGACATCCTAAACTCGACGAAAGCTCAAGCAACAGTTTCTGCTGTAATATTGGGGAGGGGGCAGCCTCGACCCAGCGAGTTGTTCGGTCGATAGACAAGAGAACATAACGAAAGCCGTTAGAGTGGGAGAGAGGGCCGACAATGTCAATATGAATATGCTGGAAACGCCCAGGAGGGATCGAAAAGGAGCCGAGGGAGGGTGAAGTGTGCTTGTGTTCTTTGCAGCGTTGGCACGCGACACAGGAGCTTGCCCATTGCTGGCAGCCCTTGTTGACATTTCTCCACACAAAGCGCTCCACTACGAGGCGGGCGGACGCACGAAAACTGGGGTGGGCTAAATTATGCAATGCGTTGAAGACAGCTCAATGGAGCGTGGTTGGGATGAGGGGACGTAATGTGCCCGTACTGTCGTCACACCAGATCTCACCATAAATGCCAGGGAAGGTGGTGCGGACGAAGTGTAGTGAAGAAGTAGAATCTGAAATCAGGTTTTGTGTTTCCTCGTCGGCGGGTTGGAGGTTAGGCAGTTCAGAGAGGTCTAACAGCGAATGGACGGCGTCGAGTCATGAAAGGAAATCAGCAACTATATTGTCAGCACCCTTTATGTATCTGACATCAGTGGTGAACTGAGATATGAAGTCCATGTATCTGAAGCGGCGAGGAGGCAGGTCAGCTAGCGGGTTTGTAATGACCGCAGCCAGGGGTTTGTGGTCTGTTAAAACATAGAAAGGGCATCCCTCAATGTCAGTGTTAAAATGCTTGATCACTTCATAGACCGTGAGCAACTCCCTGTCGGATGCAGAATATTTCCATTGTGCGTTGGTGAGCTTGTGTGAGAAGAACTGCAGAGGCGAAGTTTGGCCGTTGATTGTCTGGCTAAGGACAGCGCTGATGGCGTCTGTGGTGATGAAAAGCTGTGCATTGGGATGAGGATGCGCGATGGTGCAGGCCTCGGCAAGAAGATTTTTGAGGGCAGTGAAAGAGTCAGTCATAGCAGGGCTCCATGGAACGGGCCGAGATCCAGAAGTGTTGGTGCCTGCCAAGGCGTCCGTCAGTGGAGTCTGAATCTCCGCAGCTGGAGGTAGATGTCAGCGGTAATAATTAACCAGCGCTTTGAATGACGAAGGTCTGGGTAGGTTTAGTATTGTTTGTACTTTCTCAGGGGGCAGTGAAATGCCGTCAGCAGGGACCCGAAAACCAAGAAAAGTTACAGCAGGTTGATGTAGCTGCAATTTGTCCTTGTTGGTCTCGATGCCTGCTGCCGTGAGAGTGTTCATAACAGTTTGCATATGTCGAATGTTTTCCTTGATGGAGGAGCTGAACACAAGAATGTCATCAACATATGCAAAACAGAATTTTAGGTCGAATAACACTTCATTGATGAAGCATTGCCAGGTCTGGGTTCCGTTTTTCAGACCAAAGGGCATGAATTGAAACTGAAATAACCCGATCGGGATGGTGATTGCTGTCTTCTCGATGTCTTCAGGTGTAGCCAGCCAGAGCGGCCGTGCGGTTCTAGGCAGTACAGTCTGGAGCTGAGCGACCGCTCCGGTCGCAGGTTCGAATCCTGCCTCGGGCATGGATGTGTGTGATGTCCTTAGGTTAGTTAGGTTTAATTAGTTTTAAGTTCTAGGCGACTGATGACCTCAGAAGTTAAGTCGCGTAGTGCTTAGAGCCATTTGGACCATTTTTTTTGTCTTCAGGTGCCATGGTGATCTGTGGTAGGCCCATTTGCAATCAGTGACAGAGAACACTGTCGCACCTGCGAGGGAACTGATAAAGTCAGCAATGTTGCGTATGGGGTAGGTGTCCATAATTGTTCGTGCGTTTAGTCAACGGTAGTCTCCACACATGTGCCAGGACCCGTCTTTCTTGGGTGTCATATGAATGGGCATAGACCAGCTACTGGCAGAGGGTTCAATGACGCCAGAGCTTAGTAGTTCAGTAATCTGATTTTAATGATCGGAGAGGCCCTCTGGACAAAGTCGACGTGGTTTACTGGAGATCAGGGACCTGGCATGAGGCGAAGCTTGTGATGTGTGCCTTTGGTGACGACGGAAATGTTGCCGGCGCCATGGGAGGCAGTTTGTTTACAGTGTGTGGTGGGCGGGGCAGACGAGGCGTGGTCGTGGTGTTCGGAGCCACTCGGCAGATCCAACGGGAGCTGAGGTGGTGAAGTGTCCCAGGAGGCAACGTGACAAGATGGCCACCGGCCCGAAGCAGTGGCACCATGGTCGGGTGAGCTCGGTAGAGCTCGTGAGCCGTTAGTGAGTCCGTTGTCCGAGGGCGTGGCCTGTGGCAGCACGGTCGCAGGCGAAATGCTTGGCGCGAGTGCACTGTTTGTGTTGTCAGTGGCGGTCACATGGCGGGGCGCAGGAGCCGAAGTTGCATAGTTTGAGGTGCTGTCCGTGAGAGGCAGGGTAGGAGCCATCAGTTCGGGAACATGTGACGCTTGTCACGCATGCGCACTTGTGTCCGGCCGAGTGTCAAACACTGCTGTGTTAGGAGGGTGTGGCCCTGCAGAACTGTCAGTACACGTTAAGGCAGTCTTGACAGCACAGTTGCGAGGGGTAGCGGGAGGTAAACACACGGAGGCTCGACTGCTGGGATTGCAAGCAGATTCGACGCACTTACTGACCTTGCTTTTTCCTTGCTGTAGTATCTGTAATTCTTTTGCTGTATCAGAGAGCTGGAGCTGTGTTTCGTGGAGCTGGAGGGAGAGGTCGAAGTTTTCCTTGCGTAGGTGAGCAACATGTTCAAGCTCAACAAGGCACTGAAGAATCGTTTCTTGTAACGTCATCGACAGAGACGAGCATGTACGGATGAGATGAGCCGGGACCGATGTGTCACTGGGGAGGGGGGGGGGGGGGGGGGGGGTGCTCGATGGAGCACAGGGGAAGTGAGTGTTGGACGAATGATGAAACATGGTGTTTTGCGCTAGGTCCGGTGAAAGTTTGTGGTGTCACAAGAAGTCAATGCCTAGTATACATTTGTCAATTGTGCACACTAAAAAAGTCCACTCGAGTTTGCAATTTGCGGAGAGTGAGACAACGTGGGAAGTTGAATCTGAGCATTGTAGTTTAGTTGAATTCACGGCTAGCAATGAAGTATGATGAGGGCGGATGTTTGACGACACTAAGGATATAGGCAGCTGTGAAACATCAGTGCCTGTGTCCACTAGGAAAAGGTATCCTGACGAAATGTCTTTAATGTAAAGTCATCCACAATTATCTGGTTGTTCCTGGACAGAATGGAGCACTGGGTGGGGTTTCTGTCATGTTGTGCGCAGGAGGCAGCACCCGGACCTACTTGCAATTGGCGTTTGGGAAGCAGCAGGGTGGTCTGTAGTTCCATATCGTCTCACCAAACCATGTGTGGAAGTAACAGTACAGGTAACGGAGTTGCATTTCCTGCGGGAAGTTCATTGCCAGTGGCGGTGGCCGAGGTCCGGTGGCCGCAGCAGGTTCAGTTGCAGGAGGGGGCGTGATCGTGGGCGGAGCCGGTGGTGTCCCAGTTGCTTGTTTACTGCTTCCTGGAGCAAGCGGAATGGTGGGCACAGTACGGCCCTGGCCACGTCTGGCCACAGGGCAATAAGCCTGAACCTGAGACTTGTCAGTTAGGCATTGGCTGGCGAAATAGGGCAGTGATGCATCATGTAGCTTGTCAGTAATTGTCATTCTTTGCTTGACAGGTTCAGGAGACCTTTGAGCCAGAGCAAAGTGGATGTGAGGAGATAGTTTATCTGACTAGATGGTGAGGAGAGCTGTGTCAGAGAATAGATCGGCGCTGACCAGGACACGTAGCCGTCTCCAGAGCTGGGAAGGTTTGTCGTTGCCTAGTTGGTCAACGTGGAGCACTTGCCGTATGAAACTTGGTTGACTCGTCGAGTTTGTAATGGTCGAACACTTCATCCACAATTTTGAACCAGGTTGTTGCTCTGTCGGGATTAAATGGCGGCAGCATCTGTAAGCATTGTAGAATGTTTGGAAGAACAGGTTGAATTGAGTTCGTTGGGGCACTGCCTGAATCGAGCTGTTGTTGCTGTAGTATTCCAGGAGACTGTGTCTCCAGGGGATGTGGCAACGATGGCTGTTCAGGTGGCAGCGTGAAGGTGACACGTTGTGGTTGGGCGCGATCCGTCGCGATGCAGAAGTCCGACGTGGGTGAGACACTGTAATTTGTTGATTGTGGTTGCGTAAACTCAATATGTTATGGGTGTGTTCAGATTGACATGTCGCAGAAGACCGACGTGGATGAGGAACCAAGATGTGCCGAGAATGGTAGCGGAAGCTCAACTGGAGCTGGCGCGGAGCTGGTGCAGGGGTGACAGGTGAGAAAAAGTTCAAAGTTTGAGGACGCGTGTTAGTCTGCGGAAAGCTCAATGTATCATCAGAGCCAGGGCCACCTGTGTTGCAGGGAGGCTGCGGAGGTGCAGGCTGTCCAGAAGCACACTGTGGGAAATGATGTCAAACGTGGGGTGGAATGTGTGAATGTTCACTGTTCATAGTCACTCCACTCAAAACGGTGCATGGATAAGGTGAATGTTGTGGCACAAAACACTGAGGCGTAGCTATGGAATGGAAGTGAAGGTCAGGCACAGATAACAAGTTATTGTTCCTGTTGCAGGCCGAGGTATCGAAGTAGGAAGGCTTGTGCTGATGCTGAACTGAGGCAGGCAGGGGCGTGGTCAGATGCTGAGGAGGTAGACCTGTGAACGAAGCAGTTCCTGCCATGTGGCAGGTATCCACATGGTACTGCATGGATTGCGGCATGGCAAACTGTTGTCCTGGTGGTGGTAGGTTGTCCAATGAAGCATTTGCAGAAATCGGCATTGGTCCCACACTGCACAGAGATTCGTAAGAGGTAACTGCACAGTCGATGAGGGAGGGCACATGTGGTGGTAACAGAGGCGTTTGATAGCCGGAGTCATGCACACTCCTAACCTCACTTATTGTTGCAGGCTCGAAAACGTCCGGCGAAATCAGCAGAATCATCGAGTGAGAGGCATCGTGTTGCAATCCTGGCAGGTGTACATTGCCTGTAACATGATGCATGTCGATCGCAAAATTCGGCGTTAGGTGCTGGGCTGAAGTCATTGTTCAAATGCTGTGTTGATGTAATACACGCAAAAATAACCAACGCGGCGGTCACGGACACAGTAAAACGGTGAAAATGGAAGACGTTACAACTCGGGGTCACCAGTGAGGGAGAAGTCCGGGTTGGTTACACCAAACAACTCCCATTTAGCAGTAGTTCATTTATTCACCTAAACACATACAAGGCTCACAAAGAACTGAACATGGCGCAACAGCCCAAAGACAATGCTCAGAGTCCAAAGATGATGCTCAGAGTCTAAAGACGAATGCATATCGATGCTGGTGTCGACCTCATAGGCGCCACAAGTATTTGATGACAGAAATTATTTGGCTGAAGGTAGTGATTATTTTGATAAGCAGGTGGTTAGTGAAAATTTTGCTCAATTAGTATTGGATAAAGTTAACTCAGCAGACAATTTAAGTAGCGATGAAAAGAATGACTTGGAGGTATTCCTGTGAGTATATAATAGCATTTTCAGTGGCAAGCCACAAGTGTAAGTTAAAACTGACACCACATGAAACATTTTTCATTAAGCCTTATGGAGTACTTATCTGTAAGAGGAAGGTTATTGAGAAGGAGTTAGAGAATTTGCAGAGTTGGGGGATAATATAATGATTAACCCTCAGGGGATACACTTTCTGTGTGTACCATGTGTCTGGCAAGCACAAGGGTCCCAGCTAATCTAGTACCTGCTTCAGCACCATTATACATCGGTACTACATTCGCACATGTATTTATTCACATTTCTATTCTTTGGTTTTATGTGACTTTGATTACCAATTTTGATTCATAATTTTGGTACAAAAATTTGTTTAATACACTCTGCCTTGATGAATTTTCTGAGGTACAGTCTGATCAACCCTTCTGGGGGGGGGGGACACACTTTCTGTGTGTACCATGTGCCTGGCAAGCACAAGGGCCCCAGCTAATGTAGTTTCTGCTTCAACATCTTTATACTTCGGTACTACTTTCCTTAATTACACCATTTACACTTCATTTCTAGCCACGTCTAAATCAATTCTTGGTACATGATATGCTTCACTGACTTGATAATAGTATCTTATCTCATCTTTACTGACAGGAACTGACAAGAATATGAATTTTGAAGAGAAGTATAGCCAACTGGATCACACTCTAGTTTACTCACACTCTAGTTGATCAGCAGGAATCATGGTATAATCTTGGTCACATGTGTAACATTTGGTACTATTTCACATCTTTATGATTTCTATGATTATTCAGCATTGCGTGAATCTGAAATACTTCATACATACATGATTCAGTACTCAGAATGATTATAAGGGAGACTGTTGGTGTCAATTGACATAATTTACATTGCACACACTTAGCCTGTTATTTGAAATTTGCACATGACACATATTTTATGGATTTCAATGATTTACTTATTATTTACTTTATCCTGATTATAATGAATCCCATTGCTCTGAGGTGAATCTGATGTTCTCTTTGGAAGCTATTGATTAATATGATATAGGAGTATTTAGCTCGCTGTTGTCCTAGGGTGAAAATGGTATTATTAGTGGATTTTGGCTGCATGGCTACAGATAACCACAGCCTTGATGAGATATGTGTGTTGGCTGATTAGTCTGAGGAAGACATCAGTCAGATAAATGATATTTTGTTTGGATGCTACAGCAGGACATCAACCGTTGCTCTGACACACCAATTACCCATGGAGTTCAAGCTAAGTTTCAGTATTTCAGGTGTATTACTCTATTTTGCACTATGCTTGTGCCTTTATCTATATTTGATTCTGTATATGCTTTGTGTCATGTTTTCTATATTTGTTGTTAGCATTAATCATTTAAACTATGTGATCAAAAGTATCCAGACACCCTAAAAACATATGTTTTTCATATTAGGTGAGTTGTTCTGCGACCTACTGCCAGGTGCTCCATATCAGCGACCTTAGTAGTCATTTGACATTGTGAGAGAGCAGAATGGGGCACCCCTCAGAATTCACAGACTTCGAACGTGCTCAGGTGATTGAGTGTCACTTGTGTCATACATCTGTGCAAGAGATTTCCACACTCCTAAACATCCCTAGGTCCTCTGTTTCCAATGCTATAGTGAAGTGGAAATGTGAGGGTACACGTACAGCACAAAAGTATACAGGCTGGCCTTGTCTGTTGACTGACAGATACCACCAACAGTAGGAGAGGGTTGTAATGTGTAATAGGCAGACATCTATCCAGACCATCACACAGGAATTCCAAATTGCATCAGGATCCATTGCAAATATTATGACAGTTACGTGGGAGGTGAGAAAACTTAGATTCCATAGTCGAACAGCTGCTCATCACACATCATGCCAGTAAATGCCTAACGACACCTCGCTTCATGTAAGGAGCATAAACACTGGACGATTGAACAGTGGAAAAACATTGTGTGGAGTGACGAATCATGGTACACAATGTGGCGACCCGATGGCAGGCTGTGGGTATGGTGAATGCCTGGTGAACATCAACTGCCAGCATGTGCAGTGCCAACAGTAAAATTCGGAGGCAGTGGTGTTATGGTGTGATCATGTTTTTCATGGAGAGGGTTTGCACCCCTTGTTGTTTTGCATGCCACTATCATGGCACAGGCCTACATTGATGTTTTAAGCAGTTTCTTACTTCCCACTGTTGAAGAGCATTTCAGGGAAGGCTATTGCATCTTTCAACATAATTGAGCACCTGTTCATAATGCACAGCCTATGGCAGAGTGGTTACATGACAATAACATCCCTGTAATGGACTGGCCTGCACAGAGTCCTGGCCTGCACAGAGTCCTGACCTGAATCCTACAGAACACCTTTGGGATGTTTTGGAATGGCACCTTCATGCCAGGCCTCACTTACCGATGTCGATACCTCTCAGTGTAGCACTCCATGAAGAATGGGCTGCCATTCCCCAAAAAACCTTCCAGTACCTGACTGAACATATGCTGTGAGAGTGGAAGCTGTCATCAAGGCTAAGGGTGGGCCAACACCATATTGAATTTCAGCATTACCAATGGAGGGCACCATGAACTTGTAAGTAATTTTCAGCCAGGTATCTGAATACTTTTGATCGCATAGTGTATGTTCTTTTGTACTTTGAAGCTCAACATTGTCATGTCATGATATCAGTGATATATACAGTTTTGTCATTGTGTTTCCTCAACTACCTGTCCAGGATGTTATTGAATACTTACAGTGCTTTTCCTATTGAATCATTTAAGTGCCAACATATGTACTTATCTTCAAACAACCATCCTTATTAAAATGTGGTATGAAGTAATTAGATAAGGACTGAACATCGCCTACAAAAACATATTCACCACATTTGAACTAATCGATTAAGAACTTTGTTACTTGTTAGTACCTGGCAGATTGGATTATTCAGGTCGGCCATATTGTCACAAGTGTAGGCCTTGAACATTTTCAGTTTGGTTTGATGTGTTTCATGCCAAATTATAGTGCCGTGTAGTTTTGCTATATCCATTTGATCTGCTTTCAGTTGTGATGTCATGATTTTGGATTTGCTGTATAATTTTAGTTTACTCTTTTCACCATAATTTTTAAATGCCTTTGAGAAAGAATACCTTCTTCATCACCGGGCATGACTATGGTGCTCCAAGGAGACACCACACACCCAAACTGGAAGAGGCCATACATCATCACATTGAAATAATCTGTCAATGAGTACAAGCAATGTCTTTGGTTATCAAAGAGTGGAATTGTAAAACAAGTGATGTACTGGTTCATGCCTGATAAATTACTTGTAAAAGTGGTCACATTACCAACATGCTTTCAAATTACTGTAGCATGGAAGTAGCACATTTCCAGACATGGGTTTCTATTCAAAATATTATCTATGCACTCCCCTCTACAAATCCTAGAAGTTTGTAACAGGAATTTCTGAACATCCTGAAAAGTAATAAAACAAATATCACAGTACAGTAATTGGGGACTTCTCTATCCAATTACACTTAAAAAATAATTTTATTCGAACAGGAAACAAACAAACACTTTGTGTTGACACTAGGCTTTGTATGACAAGTGCGATGAGAAGTAAGTTTTCAGTTGACTTCAGCTACTCATTGCAAAAACTAAATCACAAATACCTGCTGAAACATTGAAGAAAATGCACCTGAAAACTCTTATATGTGTGCATGTGTGTTTTTAAGAACAGAAGACAACAGCTCATTGGCATGCAATTGTGTATGTTTTTGAAGATTTGACAAACATGTTTGGTGTGATACTATGTTATTAAACCACATTTTACATCTTACAAGTTGACACAAGAGTTTCTGTTCTGTTCCACAACAGACTGTTCTGTATTTTTATTATCTTGTGCCACAATGTTGTCAGTAGATACTGTTTGGTCTATTGTGGAGCAATTTTCTTTGTGGCATAGCATTAAGTAGGATGCTCGGAAATTTTATAGTATCCAGAGTCTTCATAAATTTGTACTGAGACACATTTTAATTTTAACATGAGCTGCAATGCAACTATCAGTTTTCAGACACTCTGAACAAGACAGCACTTGCAACAGCAGGCAAATGTCAAGTTCTGCATGCTGGTTATTTGAGTGATGGTAAAAATTTGGAAGAGTTGCTACCACACTCTTCCCACTTAATGTGAACAAAAGTAAGAATGCTCTGTTCAGTTGGCCACCTGCTGAGCATATAGGACCTAGTGATTTTTTCCTTGCTATAAGAACAAAGCTCATGAAAGTTAACTATTTTGCAGGTTGTTGTAGTGCCTTGAGTAGTGCTAATTATGTGAGTCAGATAATGATTAAAAAACCAATGTCCATAGCAGCTGCTATTCTTAAATTAGTGACATGAACTTTATTACATGTTACTTACACATACTGCATGCAAGTAGACTAATACCAGTACATGTTGACACTGTTGCTTGCAAAGTGATGGATAAAGTTGAGAAAATGTGAAGCAAGTAGTCACTGGAAATTTGTTTATTGCAGACCTAGATTTCAACCACCATGTGGCTATCATCAGAACTAAAAACATGTAAGAATACATGCATGCATGAATCAAAAGATATTATATTTGTATAAGCTTTGTGCAAGATTAAAAGATAAAAGTAACACACCAGTAATATGCAATAAAATCGTCATAATTGCTTGTCTATACAAACAGTCCCTTCTAGACAATCCATCTCGTAGTTCAGCTCACAATCAAACTACTGTTTACAAATATTATGCAGCTAACCTCGTTATATGTCATAATGGTCTGCAGAGCAATCTATAATACACTGTTTAGATTACAGAATTTACACACAACTCATAAAAACATTGCTTAAAATAGGTAAGATGATATTATTTAAAAGGCAGTTGCTACCTGTCTGGCAGTTGACCTGTGTTGATGTTGCTGTGTGAAATAACAGTAGATTGTGCCTACTGCTCTTTAGAAGCACAAATGACTTCAGTTTAACACTAGAGAGGTACATCTTAATAAACAAGATATGCTACACTTTGCACTGCATTAATACCAGATTTCCCTTAAGACCATATAATTATTGGTCTGGTTTGCTGCTAAATTGATTAAGTATTAGAGGATGCTGGCTATTGATGTAGAAAAAAAATTTATATCACTTAATACCAAAGCTGCTCTCATGTATGAACCATGAGATGTACTATTATATTATAGGCCAATACTGACAGGTCAATGTGCCTGCTGACATCTACTGTCACTGATCAAGCCCAAAGCAGTTTTTAAAATTTCCTTGTTGCTACCTGCTTGTTGAGCAGAGGGGGTCTTTTAATGAATGAAAACATAACTGGAATGTTGTGTTCACTTTCCATGAGGTGGGTGTTAAAGATAGATTTTTCAGTCACATTCTTTCTATCTGTTTGCTAAATCTAAAATTGAGTCACCATCTAGTTTGTCACACATAACTAGCATTGCATTCGGGACACTCTATCTTACAAACACCCAGTCTATCATAAATATTACCTTTGTCAACACAATTATTAATCCCCTACCCAAGTTATTCTTGATGGCAAAAGCCATGTTTACTTTCCATTTTCTTAAACAGAAGCCATCCTTTCACTGATCTTATCATCTCTTTACAAATGCAATTCCTATTTCTGTCATCAATTTGTTTAAAACTATTTTTCTTGTTGTCTTTTGTTTTGTATGTTATTTTAAATGTTGTTGGTGTAATGTTGTGGACAGCTATTCTTTTGTGAAATATATTTAATCATGTTCACTTCACATTCATGTACTGCTTTTGAAATTGAAAAGTTTAGTAAATTATTGATGGCAAAATTAAAATCGGAGTTTTTATGCTGATTGGGATGATTTGAGCTTTTTTCGTGGAGCCTGAAAGAATGTTTATCATTCTGAATTTTAATGCTCAAATCTAACTGTATTTTGCCATTTAGGCTGTTGAACTTACTAACTACTGTTTTGATGTCATCATTGTTCCTGCTAATTAACAACAAAGTGCCATTAACATATCTGCAATGGTATATCATTTTATTTTACACCTCCAGATTTTCCCAAAAAAATTTGTTCTCCAAATAGCTGATGAAAATGTCAGCCAAAAGTCCTGAAAGTGGTCTTCCCACACTTAACCCATCTTTCTGTAAACATACACTGTAGAGCCAAAGAAACTGTTACACCTGCCCAATGCCGTGTAGGGCCCATGCAAGCACGCAGAAGTGCTGCAACACTCCATGGCATGGACTCAACTAATGTCTGAAGTAGTACTGGGGGGAACTGACACCATGAATCCTGCAGTGCTCTCCATAAATCCATAAGATTATGAGTGGGTGGAGATCTCTTCTGAACAGAATGTTGCAACGCACCCCAGATATACTCAATAATGTGTATGTCTGGGGAGTCTGGTGGGCAGCAGAATTGTTTAAACTCAGAAGAGTGTTCCTGGAGCTGCTCTGTAGCAATTTTGGATGTGTGGGATGTCACATTGTCCTGCTGGAATTGCCCAACTCCATCGGAATGCAGAATGGACATAAATGGAAGCAGATGATCAGACAGGATGCCTACGTACATGTCACCTGTCAGAGTCATATCTAGATATAGCAGGAGTCTCATATCACTCCAACTGCACATGCCTCACACCTTTACAGAGCCTTCACTAGCTCAGACAGTTCCCTCTGACATGCAGGGACCATGAAGTCATGAGGTTGTCTCCATACACATACACATCCATCCACTCGATACAATTTGAAATGAGACTCGTCCAACCATGCAACATTTATCCAGTCATCAACAGTCCAATAACAGCATTTATGGGCACAGGCGAGGCATAAAGCTCTATGTCATGCAGTCATCAGGGCTACACAAGTGGGCCTTTGGCTCCAGAAACCTATATCAATTATGTTTGCACACTGACATTTTCTGATGGCCCAGTATTGAAATCTGCTGCAATTTGCAGAAGGGTTGCACTTCTCTGACGTTGAACAATTCTCTTCAATTGCCATTGGTCCTCTTCTTGCAGGATCTTTTTCTGGCCACAGCGATGTCAGAGATTTGATGTTTTCCAGATTCCTGATATTCGTGGCACACTGATGAAATGGCCATACTTGAAAATCCCCACTTCATCGCTTCCTTGGAGTTGTTGTGTCTCATCACTCATGTGCTGAATATAATGGCATTTTCAGCCTCGATTAAATCTTGATAACCTGCCATTGTAGTAGCAGTAACTGATTTAGTGATTGTGGCAGACACTTTTTGTCTTATGACAGCATTGATGACTACAACACCATATTCTGCCTGTTTACATATCTCTGTGTTTGAATATGCATGCCTATACCAGTTTCTTTGATGCTCCAGCATATATTGCCAATGAATTTGAAGTAATTTTATACAAGATTAATGTAAACAATCCTGTATACTCATCAATCTCTTCTTTAGGCAATCTATCATGCTATGTACAAATTTTCTAAATGGTTTCAGTGGTGTCAGATTTGTAGATATCTGCCTCAGTCTTAAGCTGCATACTGTACACCATAGAGAGCATAGTACATGGCCATGGAAACAAATTCAAATACTGTTTACGTCCAAACAGAAGAAACAAATAAAAAATTCAAAATAGTGTATTATACTATGAAATAAAATTGTGTAATGGACTGTGACAAGAAGTAGAAGATGTAAATGTTCACCACACCTTCACGCAAAGGCTAAAAAAACGTTAACTAAATAATAGTTACTGCACTGTAAATGAATACTTAAAATAAATATAGATACTAACTCAATGTTCATGTATATTGTAGTATGTAACAATTAATGATGTTATTAGAAAATTAGGACTAGGTATAGGAGCTGTAAAAACTGTAATAGCATGTTTATTTTTTAATAAGAAATATTATACAAACATTTGATGACATCCATACAATGTATATTGTTCAGCGGATGAATAAATCAATCAATCACTCAAACAATGTAAATTGAACTACTGATATGGATAGTCTAGTAATGGCTATTTTTATAGACAAGTGATAATGATGATTTTATGTGCATCTTATCAGTATGTTACTTTATTATCTTCTCCTGCATAAAGTTTATATAACTACGATTTGTTTTGATGTATGAATGTGTCTTATTGTAATGTATTCTCATATGTTGTTAACAGAGATGATAGACATGCAGTGGTTGAAATCTATATCTGCAAGAAACAGGTTATTTGCTAGTAATTGCTGCACATTTTCTCAAATAAAAAAACACAGTCACTGAGCACACCTGTTCCTTATGGAATTGAAGTGATAGATGTTTCGCCACCAGATCAGGCCAGATATGTAGCACTAGGTGTATACTCTGCTGTGGCCACTGGCAGCCACATGGTATTCAACTTATTAAAAAATGAGAGTGCACACTGCATTATAGCGGCCCTGTGAAATTGGCCAAAATCATCATAAAATAGTTCTGCTTAGAAATGCACCTCACTGAGTATAGGAGAAGAAAATGAGCTTTTTTTTTTAAAGATACTTTCTTTTTCCATAATCTTCTGGACAGCAGACCTAATGTATATAATATATTTATTCAACAGAAATCAGATATAAGAATTTTGTGTGAAGTAAATAAATTACCATCATGTAGAGAACTCTTTAATTTTTACACTTACTTTCCAGTATATTTACTCCCAAACATGAAAATCAGTTTCAGCCTAACTGTGAATTTCACATAAACAATGCAAGATTTGAAACTGATTATCATGTAGATTTTGCACACTTGTTTAAAATTCAGAGTAGAGCTTTGCTTTTCTGATGCAAATGTCTACAACAAATTCCCATCAAACATGAATTCCTATAAATTCAGAAGATTAGCCACTCCTTCCAACTATTATCTTATTATCTAGATTAAGGAATTGAAATGCTGATGACACTGTACCATATGTCCTTACCACAGATGAACTTCAGCAATGACTGGAATAACTTAATAGATGAGTTTGAATATATGGTGTTTTGTGTGAATATCATCTATCTTCTGACTAGTGTCATGCAGCTCACCATGAATTTCCCTCCTTTGCTAACCTCTTCATCTCAGAACAGCACTTGCATACTACATCTTCATTTACTGAATGTATCCCAGTCTTTGTCTTTCTCTATAGTTTTTACACTCTACAGCTCCCTCTAGCACCAAAAAATATATCCGTAATTTCTTAACACGTGCTATCATCCTGTCCTTTCTTCTTATCAATGTTTTCCACATGTTGCTTTCTTTGGCAGTTCTATGAAGAACCTCCTGATTTTTTACCTTATCAGTCCATCTAATTTTCAACACTTTTCTGAAGCACTGCATCTCAAATGCTTCAATTCTCCTCTGATCTGCATTTTCCACAGTCTAAGTTTCACTGCTATACAATGCTGTACTCCAAAGGTATATTCTTAGAAATTTCTTCCTCAGAGTGTATGTTTCAAACTAGTAGAATTCTTTTGCCCAGGAGTGTCCTCTTTGCCTGTGCTAACTTGTTTTTTATGTCACCTGTCACAGTTTATTTTGCTTCCAAAGTAACAGAAATCCTTAACTTAATCTGCTTTGTGATCATCAGTTTTGATGTTAAGCTTCTGACTATTCTCATTACTGCCATTTCTCATTACTTTTCTCTTTCTTTGGTTTACTGGCTTACTCTCAATCCACAATATATACACATTGACTGTCTACTCTTTTGAATAGATCTTGTAATTCTTCATTTCTTTTGCTAAGGATAGCAATCCTATCAGTGAATATCACCATTGATATCCTTTCACCCTGAATTTTAATCCCACTCTTGAACTTCACCTTTCTTTCTGTCCCTGTTTTCTCAATGTATACATTGGACTGTAGGAATTAAAGACTGCATCCCTGTCTTGCATGCTTTTTAATCCAAGTACTTTGTTCTGGGCCTCCCAGTCTTATTGTTACTTCTTGGTTCTCGTACATATTGTACGTACCCATCTTCTCCTATAACTTAGTGATATTTTTCTCAGCATTTTGAATATCTTGTACCATTTTGGATTGTTGATTGCTTTTTCCAGGTTGACAAATCCTAGGAACACATCTTTTGGTCTTGCTTCTATTACATAATCCAAAGTCAGTATTCCCTCTTTTGTGCCTTTATCTTTCCTAAAGCCAATTTGATCATCATGTAACAGATGCTCAATTTTCTTATTGTCTTTGTATGTCTATGAGATCAAATATAAGACTAACATGACAGAATAAGTACATCAAACAGGAAATGATACGAGTTAACAAAGGAAGATAGCTACTTCAACACTGAAGAAGACTATTGGAGTGTTAACCCACACCAACATGATTATCATTAATGTGCCTCATCTTCATGATTTGCCCCAGTGGTCATGTGTGAATAAGGAAGTGGAGCAGACCAACAAGGAGTACAAAGCTCTCTGTAAGAACTTTAAGAATGTTTCCTTATTTAACACCAGTAGTTGCATCATAGAATGGCTTACCAAGCATGGTCAACATTTCAGTAATCTAGGTAAATGTGTTTTAAATGATAAAACTCTCAGAATAGTATTGGATTAGCTAGGTGTGGAAAAAAGACCAATAATGTGTTTGGATTATGTTTCAACTGAGAATACAAAAAACTTGTATGCATAGACCAGACTGGGTGTTCTAGTAACATAAGGACACAACCTGGTCAACTTTCATGTGGTAACATTAGGTCATGTCAACTAAGAAAATATGCAAAAAAAAAAAAAAAAAAAAAAAGAAATGCCCAAAATAGAGTTCAAAATATGCTACCTCAATATTCAGGGTATGGCAGATAAAAATTTAATAGTCAACGAATTTTCAAATGAAAACATGGCAGATATTCTATGTTTAAGTGAATGTTGGTGTAAAGAGGATGAGCTTGGGTTCAAAGTATTGGATGATTACACACTACTTAGTTGCTATTGCAGAAAACAGCACTTACATTGTGGGGTAGCAATATATGCAGAAACACCTCTTGCGCCAAACTGTGGCAGGATAGGTCTCAATGCCCTTTGTGATGAAGTGTGTTTTGAAATATCAGGTCTAGTAATTGAGAGCCTTAAGCTAATGGTAGTAGTAGTCACCTAGTGGTGACCCCCATATCTTTCTGGAAAAACTTGAGGAACGCCTAATGTACATATGTATACCAAAATGGAAAAAATACAACTTTGTCATTGGAGTACCAATTCAAGTTTTGAAGTGCTGCAGGACAGAAAAACTGTGACAGAGCTCAAAAATGTGCTTCGACAGTTTAACCTGTACTATGTTAACTGCAAACCTACCAGAGACTCATCCTGTCTAGACAACATATTTACAAATATTAAGAGAACTTGTGTGTCCACTGACGCAATTAGTTTCCCTTACTCAGACCATGATGCAGTATATCTTAGTCTTAACAATATAACTTCAGACTGCACCCAACCAGAATCTAAAATGGTGATTACTAGACCAGTGAGCAGAGAGAGGATGGATAGGTTTAGACATGCCCTCACCTATTTCAGTTGGGACACACATTTTATTCGGCTTCAACACTGTTCTGCTGATATTGTTTTCACCAAGTTCTTCTCTGTATTATTAAATATATTTGAAAATAACATCCCTCTGAAAAAATGTACAGTGAATATTAGTAGTAACTACAAAAGAAGGAAAACAAAGGAATGGTATACTCCACAGTTAGGGCAACTGAAAAATACTGTTATGCTGTATTCTAGTCCGTACAAAACCAGTAAATCAGAACTGTATGCTAAAGCTAAATACAAGTATAGGAAGGCAATAAATGAAGCAAAGAAACTGCATAACATAGTAAACATTGAAAAATCTAACAATAGATGCAAAAAGGCCTGGAGTGTGATAAACTCCATTGCACATATTAAACACAAAGAGGAAATTGCCATTACCCCAGAAGAATTTAATAACTATTGTGTTCAGTCCATTGAAGAAATTAGTTGTTCAATAAACAATCCCCATGAAAATGCAGTTAGTATTATGGACAGCTGCTTTGAAGAGCTTCCCCCAAGCGCCTTCACTTTCACAGAAGTGAGCCCAAATAATATACTAAAAATAGTGAAAAATTTCAAACCTTCAGTTAGTGTTGATTACTATGATATGTAATGTAATTTGTTGAAAGATGTTCTTGACTGTGTGATTTATCCTTTAACTTTTTATGTTAACAAATGTCTAGTCGAAAGTAAGTTCCCTGACATACTAAAAATTTCTAGAGTTGTGTCCATATATAAAAAAGGGGAAAAGATCTGTCCCACTATTACAGACCTATATCCATAACCCCAGTTTTTTTCAAAAATTTTGAAAACAATTATTTATGAGCAAGTTAGTGTCTACTTGGGTAAACTAAATATAATTAGTGATAAACAGTTTGGATTTAGGAAAGGTAAATCCACAATGGATGCAATGGACTCCCTCGTAAAATTAGTCCTAGATGTGTTCAAGGCTAGGGACTATCCCCATGCTACATTCTGTTACCTGAGCAGAGCCTTTGACTGTGTAGAGCATGACACTGTGCTGAAAAAGCTAGTTTACTATGATTTTCATGACAACAGTATAAATATGTTCAGGTTTGTTCTAGAGAAACGTCAACAAGTTGTGTGCATTGGTAGGGAGAAATCAAATTTGGTTAATGTTAGGTACGGAGTGCCTCAAGGATCGGTATTTGGACCTTTACTGTTTATATTAATGATTAATGAGATGCCCTCATTCATAAATTCTCACACAATATTGTATGCTGATGACGCAACTTTTCTACATAAAAGCTCTGTTCTAGGTACACTGAAAACACTGACTGAAAATACCCTTGCTCAGTCCTCATTATGGTTCAAAGCTAATGGCTTCTTACTAAATGAAAACAAAACCCAGACACTTTACTTTAGCCTCAAAGAGATTCCTAACTACCAAGGATTAGAAACTGTAAAATTTTTAGGTGTTACTATTGGCAATAAATTGACATGAGAACCACACATTAAAAATATATTGAATAGGCTTTCAAGAATTATTTATCTAATTAGAAATTTAAAAGACATGTTCCCAATGACTATGTGAGATCAGCATATTTTGCCAAAGCATCATCTCTTATGCAATCTTACTTTGGGGTAGTACCTGTCATGTAAATGACATTTTACTTTTACAGAAGAAAGTAATAAGAATAGTAATGGATTCTGATAAAACAGAACATTGTAAACCTCTGTTTATTAAATTGCAGTGTCTTACAGTAGTAAACTTATTCATCTACAATGTTTTATTGTACATTAGAAACAATGTCTCTAATTTTGTCTTGAGAAGTGATATTCATAGCCATAATACTAGAAACAGAACATCTGTAGATGTGCCACAACATAGATTATCAAAATTGCAGAACTCCTACCTAGTTCTTGCACTAAAGATGTTTAATAGACTAAGAGCTGACTTTAAAGAACTGCCTGTAAATATTTTTAAAGCTAAATTATACAAGCAACTAGTGAACAATCTGTTTCACACCACTGATGATTTTTTTGAAGATGAAAATACTGTATTCTAACGTGTACCTATTTTATGTAAACCAATTTACATCGATATAGTAATTTATGTAGAAATACATGCTCTTGACTTTGTCTATTGCTGTAATCAGCCAAATGACAATAAAATTATTATTATTATTATTATTATTATTATTATTATTATGGCTCTGAGCACTATAGGACTCAACTGCTGAGGTCATTAGTCCCCTAGAACTTAGAACTAGTTAAATCTAACTAACCTAAGGACATCACACACATCCATGCCTGAGGCAGGATTCGAACCTGCGACTGTAGCGGTCCTGCGGTTCCAGACTGCAGCGCCTTTAACCGCACGGCCACTTCGGCCGGCTATTATTATTATTATTATTATTATTATTATTATTATTATTATTATTAAAGAAGTCAGAGAACCAGCTAATTACTTTTCATATGCATAGCAGTTGAAGATGTATTACACATTCAGGAAAATTTGAAGTGGGTGATACCCCTCAACGATATAAATAGAAACTGAATACACTTACATATGTTGTTTGGATTCTCATTCAAGCTGCTCGACAGTGGTGGCAATGTATAATGACAATATACAGATGCTGCTGATGTATGGAATCATTTTTGTGGGAATTCCACGGTTTAAGAAAATATATTTAACTTACAGAAAATTATTATCAGAATGATAAAGGAAGCTAAGCCTTGTTTGTATATACATGAAAGACTACTCTTTAAAAAGATTGTAACTTAAAAAAAAAACATCTTCAGATAAACACAACTATAATTTACAATCATATTCACATCATTTCTCATGAGGTAATGAATGAAAATCATATTTTCCTTTGCATGTTTTCTATATGCTCAAGTAGCCATGTTGCTTCTATTATCAACTATCTACAATCTCTTTCAATTTCTGGAATGTGTCCGTGAATATAACGTAAGGTACTTGAGAGATCAATGAAATAATATTGTCTGTGATTTTTATAATATCAAAATTTTATTTTTGGCTGTTAGATTCTAAAGTACAGTATATGACACATTAAATAATACTGGCAGTGACATAAATGTCATTATATATTTTGCCCAAAAATGACAAGTGATGAGACTGTTACACAAACATCACATGTAATTTTAGTGCAGGTATCCCTCATCTCCCAAATACTTTGTGGATCCAGGCCAAATGTTCATTTTTTTCCATACCTGTGAACAATAATGGTACATGTTTAGGAAAGGATAAATTAGACAAGATAATTAATAAAAAAAAAGAGCCATATAACCACAGAACTGGAGCAAATACTATTTCATCATCAACATCTACATCTACTGTTACTACTATCCTCTGCAAACCACTGTAAAGGACATGACAGAGGGTATGTTCCATTGTACCAGTTATTAGAGCTTTTTCCCATTCCTTTCATTTATAGAACATGGGAAAAATAACTGTTTCAGTGCCTCAGTGCATGCTTTTGTTAATCTAATCTTGTCCTTGGGATCACTGTAAGCTTTATAAATAGAGTTGTACTAGGTTCCTAGAGTTATCATTTAAAGCAGGTTCTTGGAATTTGGAAGTAGATTGTCTGAAGATAATTTACATCATCTTCAAGAGTCTGCCAGTTCAGTTCTTCCAGAATCTCTGTGATGCTTTCCTATGGGTCAAACAAACCTGTGACCATATATATACATTCAGTACTCCCTGTTACCCCTATTTGGGATTGGACCCACAAAACTGAGCGATATTTTAAGATGCATCATGCATACACAAGTGATTTGTAAGCTTTCTCCTTTGTAGACTAATTGTATTTCCCTAGTATTCTAACAATAAACTGAGGTCTACCACATGGTTTACCCATGGATGAGCCTAAGTGATTATTCACAAAGGTATTTGTATGAACTGACCAATTGAAGTTGCAGCTCATTGAGCTTACAGACAGAGGATACTATGTTTCTTCCTTTCTTTCCGTGTGTGTGTGTGTGTGTGTGTGTGTGTGTGTGTGTGTGTGTGTGTGTGTGTGTGTGTGTTTGTGTTTGTGTGTGTGAAGTGTACGATTTTACTATCCTGAACATTTAAAGCAAGTTGTCAACCTTTGCACCATTTGAAATCTTATCAAGAACAGAATAATATTTGGACAACTTTTTTCAGATACTACTTTATTGTAGATAACTGTGTCATCTTCAAAAATGTCTGTGGTCACTATTAGTATATTCTGCTAGAACTTTAATACAACTCATGTTCAGGAAAGGCCCCATAACACTTTCCTGTGGCACTTCTACATCTATCAATGACTCCCCAGTTTTGATATCATGTTGCATCGTCCCTACCATGACATTTTCTGTTGCATAATAACCTTGATGTTAGCAATAATTTAAAAGCCAGAGCTCATGTTTGCTTCCACAGTGTTTATTTGGTGAATAAGAAACATGTAAAACAATGTACAGGAGGACATATTCATTGATCTCTAAGGTGTTTCTTTAATCTTATGTCTCTCATTGTAAGAATATCCATTTTAATATAAATTTTTAGCCACATACATTGTTGTTATGAATTAAAAACACTGTCATAATAACCTACAAATAATCAGAGAGCTGAGCAACTATACAAATTACAGCAAATGACAATGTTCCGATTCCTAACTTTTATGTAAATACAACTTACATCTTAAATATTGATTGATACTAAATATAAATTATGAACTTTATGTGTTTTATCTTCATGTGAAAACTTTACATGAATTATGAAATTGATCAGCAGTTTCATAGACAGCTTTCTTGTTAGAGTAGTAGCATATAAAAGTACTACTGAATTTTCTTTGAGAAAACTTGCATATTTCATTATCTTATTTTTCAATAAGCTCATATGTCACTTAACAGCAATCCAGTTATTTCAGCAGTATACACTTACTAATATACTTTCCTGCTCTAACATATCCCATACTTATTCTCTTCCTTCATCCATCACTACCTTCTCCCCACATTCTGATCTTGTCTCTCCTACCTCCATCATTCGTATCTCTGTCTTACAGATGCAAAATATAAGTGGTAACTTGAAAGGCTAAAGTTATTCTCTTACCCATATCCTCCTGCAGATGACTGGCTGGCAGAGAAGCTTCCAGTGTATGGCCCAATGCCTGCAGAGAAGCTAGCACTTGAGGACTGGCTGTGTGATCCACCATAGCCTCCACCATAGCCTCCACCATACCCACCTCCTGGATAATAACCTCCACCATAGTTGTGATGGGGATAATAGTTATATCTGTGACCATATCCTTCATCTGGATAGTAGTTATATCTGTGTCCATAACCACCAGATGGATAATAGTTATATCTGTGTCCATAGCCACCTCCGTAGTAGCCATGACCACCTCCATAGTAACCTCCATAGCCACCTCTCAATGTACTCCTGCAAGTAGAAAAGAGTCCTCACTGTATGCAATCTGTTTTAAGTTAATTTTCAAGTAAAAATACACTGATTTGAAACTTGTTAACAGCACTGGAAAATAAGTACAGCATCATTAACAATAGCTGAAATAATTTTCTAATTTCTATACCTCCCCCAGATATCCACTTATCCAAAGGTACAGCATTAACTCCCAATGACTTTCAAGATCTCAAATTATTCAGCACTGTGTCAAACCGTGGTCCTATTACTGGAGCATCTGTTGCTTCCACTTCGACTTCTTCTCCACTTTTGAGACTTCCAGGAATATATTAGAAACTTTCTCTCTTCTTCTAATGCTCTGATTGTGTGTCACAAAGTTTGTTTCTTCTGTTTTTGTAGATTTTCCTTTCCTACATCCATGCTGTTCTTCATCTAGGATATTTTGTTTTGATATGTATTTTATAACTGTTTTCATAGCCTTTTCTGCAGTTTTTGATAAGGTGGTTGCCAATCATTATAGATCTGTACATCTTACAGTCATCTTGACTATTACTCCTGGTTCATCTGTGGCATATGCATTTTGTTGTTTCTGGCCAAAGTGTGGTCTTTTTTTTATAGCCATTGCTTCAGTTTGTTTGATTACTTTCTAAACAATGTGTACATAATACTAATTTAAAGTGGAAAACGCTTCATGTGCTTAAGTTAGCTCATTCCTTTGTGCAGTTAGTTCTCCATTCCAATTTTCTGTTGTATCTGATTCATTCATATTTGTATGTAAGTATCCTGAGCGTCTTATGGAGATTTTATGATGTCCCAATTTGATATTTATACCATAATATCTGCCTTATCATCTTGTTAAATTTTTTTTGCTTATGTCTGTACGTCTTACAGTCAGCTTGAGTATTACATATTTGATATGTTTCATAGAAACCTTTTATACCTTTTCTAACATTCATGATCTCTATGGTGACATATTTTTTATCACAAAGTGTCACTATAAAATAATGGGACTGATGCCACAGTGTAAATATGCATGTGCCTTAACATGAATGGCCGATAGCTACGAAGCATGTAACCATCTTGTTCAAATGCGGCATTACTGGTGTCTGTGGACAAATCAGTGTGCTTGTGGCTTCTATTTATGAAAGAGCTGTTATTTTGTTTTGCCAGAAAAATGATAAGTGTAATAGTATAGGAACAAATTGTTATCAAGTTTCACATGGAACTTGGAAAAACTGCTACTGAAATTATCTTTCACTAAAGTAAGTGTATGGCAAAGACTGTTTATCATGTATGTAAGGTTTTGAGTGTTTCACAGATTTCCAAGACGGAGAGGATACTGAAGATGACTCAAGCTTGGGAAACCTCCAACATTAAAACAGATGAAAATATTGGAAAAGTAGGTAATTTATTTGGTCTGACTGTCAGGTGAGCATCTGATTGATTGCTGAAACTATAGGAATTGACAAAGAGTACATAAGGCAAATTCTGCATAGCCAGTTTAACACGAAAAAAAGTGTGTGCAAATTTGTTGCCAAAAATTATGGCAACCAAACAAAATAAAATTTGTGGAAAAGTTTGTACTGCCACTGTGAATACCATTGAAAATTGTCATAATTTCTTGGAAGAGTGATAAGGTGATGAATCTTGGTTTGTCACTTCTGATCCAAAAACTAAGTACCAATCCAAGCACTGAAGGGATCCAATTTCACCAAGAATGGAAAAAGCTCAAATGAACAAATAAAGATTCAAAACGATGATGATTAATCATACATATTATGCGTTGTGTATCTCCACTGAGTTCTTGAACATCAAACTATTAATCAACATTTCACTGTAATCTAGATATTACCTTCCTCTGTCACACAGTACTTACATCTGCCAACAGATACCTCAGTAATGCAAAGTAATTACAATAATTTATGATTAAGAATAATAGCAATGTTCACTTTTTTAGCAGTGTTTAATTAATATTGTTAATAGTGGTATTACATCCAGTAATTTCAGTGAGAATAAGGTTTGCAGAATTATAAGAAATGCTTCAGAATCTAAATGTTACTCATTCAAGAAAATAAGTGTTGATTAAAATAATTTTCAGATACATTTATTTTTTGCTCTAGAAAACTGTGTGCTGTTAATATTGCATGCTATGAATATTATACACTTCCTGGCATAAAAATAGTTATCAGAGGGTTGTGGAATTGTTTTACGAACAGATGATACGAAACTGTTATATAAATGAAACTGTCACCTATATTATCTAATTCCTCACTTCCTGCATGATAGAAACATCTCATTTTCAGTATGCAGACAGCATACAAAGGATGTTGACCAAATAAAGAACATTATTCAGAATTCCTTCATGAACTAAATCACTTGTAACTACTTTTAATGACTAGTATTTTAATGAAATTCATTAAGAGTGACTTACCCAAGGGCAAAACCAGCAGCTTTACCAAGTAAAAGTCCTTTCCCAAAACCGAGGCCAGCTCCAAGCAAAACGGTTCTTTTGTCCCGTTTTTCTGCTGGGCCAACTTCTGCTGCTATTTCAAATGAATCCCCTTCTGCAAAAAGAGACAGAAAGAAAAGGAAATTAAATTCTAATGCACATGATATGTAACAACAAAGAAAGGAAAGGCTATCTCTTAGTTAATGCTATACAAAGATTTTGTATGACATTAGCTGCATTTGGGCCCCGAAATGAATCAATGGCAACAGGTGAAAATTTGTGCCAGACCAGAACTCGAACCCAAATCTCCCATTTAACATGAATGATCACCTTAACTGTCTCAGTCCATCTAACCCAAATTCCCAGCCAGCTGCATGCTAGTGGCATAGCGTCATCTGCCCATTAACCCCTCATGCACCATTTCGGATTCTGATAAGAGATCAAGCATGGTGTGCATCCAAACTGAAAGAATAGATCTCTGGTATACATATGAGATGACCAAAGATGCCTTCCATTACCACTACATCATACAATACTTGCTCTGGCCATATTTCCACATGTTTCCATATTTCCACATGTTCTGACCACTAACCAAAACACATACATTATAATCTATTCACAAATACATGTAGTGTACTTCTTAGTTGGGTGGCTCACCCACTATTCTACAAAGAGGAGCAGAGTATTTATATCACCATTAGATGCATGGAGGCAAGGGGATCTGCAGCCCCTCTTATCTCTCAGGGAAAGGAAAAAAATGTAGTGTTATCAGGCGTTTTTCTTTCAAGAATATGATTTAAAAGTTGGTATTATGCAGGTTTTTAACATTTTTGGAACTGGAACTTTTAATGGCTAGTTATAAGTCGTTATTCGTCCTCCAAAATATGAAAAGTACTCCATACCTCTGGGTCCAACCACCCTGCCATCCTCCCTCTACAGACATCGTAAGGTCTCCCTTGATACATTACCTCTTTCACAAATCCGCTTTGCGTTACAAATGTACCAGGGACTATGGAATAGACCACAATTCAAATTCATTTCCAAAAGCTGACTTTCGAAATATCACATGAGGGTTTTGTAAAGCAAACGACAATTCAGAATATTTGATATTTTTGTAACGCTGTTATGTAACAAATACAAACCACGACTTTTAGTACCACCCTTAGGTGTATAAATACGACATTCCTTGTTATTCCATTCTCAGAAAGCGCCAGCATACTATAGCAGTACTGGTACCCCAAAATACTACAAACATTTTGTAAACTTTACTTTCTTAATATCCAGTCACTAAAGTCAATTCTGTCAACTGTTCCACACACGACTGAAAGGAACTAATCCTGTCAAATGCACAGTTCCGTGCATCGTTGCATCTGAGGCTTCGTATGACGAGACCGACTCGTTAAAGAAACAGTTAAAAATAGCACTTCTATTGGCTGGTAAGTAAGAAAAATATCAAAGGTAAATTGGCTCTTATGGAGGAAGCTTTATTCAACAAAACAGCTGTATTGGCATCAAAAATACATCACCCTCGTTGTCTTAGGATGGAAGTTCCAACGTTTTGAAATATTGTTATCTCAAAGAAAACTATCTATTGACAGATATCTGGCACAGATTCAGAAAATATTGTGCTTGTGAAACACAACTGGCTCTTTATTCAAAGGAAGTAATGAGTGCTGTCCACAACGGATCTCAAGTTGATTACTTATTTCTAGACTTCCAGAGGTTCTTCTCGGGTGGTTTCTGATCATACTGCGTGCCTGTGGAATATCCTTTTTTGTGCCTTTGGATTCATGATTTCACAATTAGTAGTAACTGACGGGAATTGATGTAGTGCAACGTCTCCAAGAAAATGTTGTGTGCCCTCTGCTGTCCTTAACTGGACGATTTAGCCCTATTCGTAAATTCTGAGCTCGAACCTCACGCCAAGTTGTCATGTACATCTACATCTACATCTATACTCCGCAAGCCACCCAACGGTGTGTGGCGGAGGGCACTTAACGTGACACTGTCATTACCTCCCTTTCCTGTTCCAGTCGCGTATGTTTCGCGGGAAGAAAGACTGCCGGAAGGCCTCCGTGCGCGCTCGAATCTCTCTAATTTTACATTCGTGATCTCCTCGGGAGGTATAAGTAGGGGGAAGCAATATATTCGATACCTCATCCAGAAACGCACCCTCTCGAAACCTGGACAGCAAGCTACACCGCGATGCAGAGCGCCTCTCTTGCAGAGTCTGCCACTTGAGTTTGCTAAACATCTCCGTAACGCTATCACGCTTACCAGATAACCCTGTGACAAAACGCGCCGCTCTTCTTTGGATCTTCTCTATCTCCTCCGTCAACCCGATCTGGTACGGATCCCACACTGATGAGCAATACACAAGTATAGGTCGAACGAGTGTTTTGTAAGCCACCTCCTTTGTTGATGGACTACATTTTCTAAGAACTCTCCCAATGAATCTCAACCTGGCACCCACCTTACCAACAATTAATTTTATATGATCATTCCACTTCAAATCGTTCCGCACGCATACTCCCAGATATTTTACAGAAGTAACTGCTACCAGTGTTTGTTCCGCTATCATACAATCATACAGTAAAGGATACTTCTTTCTATGTATTCGCAATACATTACATTATGTTAAGGGTCAGTTGCCACTCCCTGCACCAAGTGCCTATAGTGGATAAAATGTAGCACATTATACAATGGTTTGTCATGAATAAAACAGCTATAATCAAAAAGTACCTTGTACACACAACCGTGTCCGTATATGTAGCGCTCACAGATGATTGTTATATCAAAAAAAAATTACAATGCCCAATAAATTGCACGGTACCACTTCTGTTTAGGTTGGTTGGACATGTTCTAATCATTGCAGACCCACCTTAGACGGCGTATAAGGTAAAAAAAAAATGTTTCATAACTTTCATTACAGTTTTAAAATGATTTACGCCTCGAATATTGGTAGAAACACTGGATTTCCAGAGACCGCTCCTCGCAGTGTACCTTACAGAAAAGTTACCCCGTGAGTTAAGAGTTTGCAGTAAACGCCGGCGTTTGAAGCCTACTTTGTCGCCGGCCTGGATGGCCGAGCGGTTCTAGGCGCTACAGTCTGGAACCGCGCGACCGCTACGGTCACAGGTTCGAATCCTGCTTCGGGCATGGGTGCGTGTGACTTCTTTAGGTTAGTTAGGTTAAAGTAGTTCTAAGTCCTAGGGGACTGATGACCTCAGCAGTTAAGTCCCATAGTGCTCAGAGCCATTTGAACCTTCTTTGTCGCTTCACAACTTCATGTATTTCCAGAGCAGTTCACTGTATCAAACGCCGGTAATAAAGTAGTTTCATTTGTGCTCGATTTAGACAGCAGTGTATCTGCAGTTCAAGATGGAAATAGTGAAGGATCTTCTACAACACTGTTAAACTATCATCGGAAAGCCTATAGACCTACAAAGTGAAAGTTTAATTCGCGGTAGCGAGCCCGAGAGCGTCGCTGCCAGAAGGTCCCTCGTAGTCTGTGAGGGTAATGAAAAGCCGAGTAAGACACTAGCCGGCAGCACGGAGAGCCCTCACCTGGTGCCGGCTGGTCCGCAGCGTCGAGGGCCGCGACGGCGGCTGCGACGAGCAGAAGTAGCGCCAGCCGTGCTAGTGGGCTGCCTGCGGCTGCCATGGCGACACGCGGTGGGAGGAAGGCGGTAGTGCGCCGAGCCGCGCCCGCCGCCGCCTTATATACGACGGCGGCGTCCCTCGCGAAACGGCGGGGACGAGCAGGCGAGCCAGCTCCGGCCTAGCTGCGGGCCTTCCCAGAAACCAGCCTCGCCTACCGGATGAGCCGCTGGCCGGTCCCAGGTCAGGGCCGTACCGGCTACTCTTCCTCGGGGGACGACACTGTACCACTGTAGACGACGTCCACTCTGGGAGTATGGGCGCGTTAGAAGAATCAGATTGTGCGACAGAAATGAGATTAAACTAAATGAGAGCACTTTCACGAAAACGATAATGGGAAGGTAACGGAGCAGTACTTATTGACAAGATATCTGACATGGGGAAAAATATCGCAATACCAAAAAATAATTAATGTGGAGTAAGTAAATTTTGGGAACACATTCGTTCAGGTAATACAGAGGGGTACAAAAAAATGTATCCAGTGTTTAAAAGTCCATAACTGGCAAACTAATTGACGGAGTTGTCTCATCTTTGGTAGTGTAATAGTTTGTAGTTCCGGCAATCGCCACACAAGCGGTGTATTGCGTTTTTTTTTTTTTTTTTTTTTTTTTTTGTCGGATGACAGTCGCCAGATAGTCAGTGTTTTGTTCTTAGTTGCACCTAGTTACTCGAGTAAACATGGCTGGTGCAAGGCTTACATTCGATGAAAGGAAGTCAGTTTTGAAGTGGTATTTTAAGTACGAAAACATCAATGATGTTCAATGGCAATGGAGAAATGAGTATCAAACAAAATCGTGTTAGGGCGTATCCCGACGAAAACCTACCAGGAAGATGGATAGGCCGTAGAGGTGCTGTGGAGTATCCACCACGTTCCTCCGACCTAACTCCTCTGTGGATGAACTTCGAGAATCCATCGTACATTCATGTGCACATATCCAACTGAACGCGTTGCAGTCAGTAGTTCGTGCATCGTTTGTATGTGGATGTTAATGGTGACATTTTCGAACACCTACAGCGAGATCTTTAAGTTGCACTTTCACCAAAAATGAGACAACTCCGTCAATTGGTTTGCAAGTTATGGACTTTTAAACAGTGGATACATTTTTTGGACCCCACTGTGTACATGGCAGCGCACGATAAGTCACCCGATTGAATTTTGATCCTACAAGTATACTATTGGGGCAATAGCTTTCGAATTGTGCGCTCAGCTTCGTGCAGTTCATGGAAATTACGCCAGATATCGTTGCGAGTTCATCGCTTTCGTTGTGAGTCCGCCATTTCAGTTTGCCGCGATGGCGGACAAAGGATGGTTGACCGTCGCACAAAAGATGAAGATTGTGTTACTGCTCCTGGCGACAAACAGCGTTACATTGACACAGAGGAGGTTTTGTGCTCATTTTGGCACACGATGCTCTCCCAGCCCACAGACAATACGCTGATTATATAAAAAATTTGAAGGTATTGGATCCGTTTTGAAGTGTCAGCAGCCGTAAGCATGTATCATACATTCGCTGCAAAACATTGAAGCAGTTCGAGTGGCTTTCACTCGTAGACTGAGTAAATCAACAAGAAGAGCCAATGCCGAGTTGGAAATTTCACGCCGATCTGTACACAGAATTATTCAATCCGACCCTCGCTTGTATCCATACGAGATGACTGTGGCGCATAAGCTTACTGCGAGAGATAAGGAGCGGAGACTGCAGTTTGCAAGGTATGTAATCGAGCCAGACCAAGAACAGTGCTACACAACACATGGTTTTCTAACGAAGCTTATTTTTAAGTGAACAGTGTTGTGAACAAACAGAACGTTCGATTCTAGGCAGTTGAACCTCCGTGAAAAATCCACACAAAAGACACCCACAGGGAGATAGTGTGCATGTGGGTCGCAATGTCAAGCCATGGAATCAATCGGTCCAAGCTCCTTCGATGCTACAGTAACAAGTGAACACCATTTACACATGCCGCAAAAACAGTTCTTTCCTCAACTCATGGCCTTCCAATGCAGACACAATGGTCCATGCAGGATGGAGCACGCCCCCATACTGCCAATGTTGTGCTTGATTTCCTCCACAAAAGACTTGGCCTTAGGGAATTGTCAAACAGATTTCCAGAACGTTATGCAGGAGGAGGAATGTGGCTGCCCCACAGCCCGGACGTTAACCCATGTGACTTCTTCCTTTGAGGGTTCCTTAAAGAGAATGTGTACCACAGAAAACCTGAAAATGCAGTGCAAAGTAGGGCCATCATTGTGGAGCAGTGCCGCGCCATTTTATTTGTGTCAGAGAGTCATCACAAACGCACATGTGCGACTTGAAGAAATTGTAAACCAAAACGACAGCGTATTGAACATGTGACTCGTTAGGTTGAATTTCCAACCTGTATTATCTACTTCAACATCAATAAATTACAAATCTTGTCAACAACAAATGTGTTATTTATGAAACAAATCAGATGACTTATCGTGCATCACCCTGTATGTAAGTGATTTATATTGCAAGATAACAGGTTTCTATAAGCGAGAGATAATCCATCGCAAATGTGAAATGCTGGTACATTAACAACCAGTGTAACCACTACAATGTTGAACGCAAGCATGCATTGTGTCGTAATGTGCCGGATATCAGTTTGTGGGATGAAATCCCATGCATGTTGAACTTGATCGGTCAATACAGGGGTGGTTAAAGTTGGATGTGGATGATGCAGAAGTTGTCGTCCGGTCATGCCTCATGTGTACTCGATTAGAGACAGATCTGGTGATCGAGCAGGCCCAAGCAACATGTCGACAATCTGTAGAGCATGTTGGGTTACAACAGTGGTATCTGAGCGAGCGTTATCGTGCTGGAAAAAAAACCTAGAATGCTGTTCATGAATGTCAGCGCAAAAGTCCCACTCATCAAACTGATGTTCAAATTTGCAGTCAGGGTGCCTAGGATAATCGCGAGAGCGCTCCTGCTATCATACGAAACCGCACCCCAGATTATAACTCCAGGCGTAGCTTCAGTGTGTCTAGCACACAGACAGGTTGGTTGTACGCCCTCAATTGACCTCCTTCTAACCAACACACAGACATCACTGGCACCGAGGCAGAAGCAGCTTTCGTCAGAAAACGCAACAAACACGACAGAAATTCATCCCAATCTCCAGTGAGCTCTCGCTTGGCACCACTGAAGTCGCAAATGGCCATGGTTTCGGGGCAGTGGAATGCACGCTACAGGGCGCATGTATAGGAGCTATCCTCGAAGTAACCTATTTGTAGCAGTTCGTTATGTCACTGTGGTGCCAACTGGTGCTGCAGACGTAGCACGAAGCGCTAGAGCCAAAGGCCAAAACGATGGTCTCCCCTCTTGGTAATGCCATGTGACCGTTCAGAGTCCGATCATTTTTGGTGACTACGTTCCTACGAAGTCTTTCTGTGCTACCGCAGCGCTATTACGTGACCTCGTTCAAGCTGAGGGAGGTGTTGATAATGGCTTCTTTGTCGCCTTAATGGAATTCTTAACTTATATCAGCTCACCACGTCCAGTATCAAAAGTAACTGACGCTAACGACTGTTACAGCGTGTATTTAAAGCGAACCTGATCTGCATTCTGATAGTGGCGCTACGAACGCCACTACAATGCGACTGGCGCGAAATTTTAAGACATCATCTTTCGGGTGTAGAAAGACGCCTAGCAACTTTTCTTTACGTCGCTCAACTCATTCTTGGCGTTGCAGTTTTTTTCCCTTCAGTCTAGATTTTTAAACTGTAAAATCTCTTCCACAATAACCAAACTGTTAATGACGATACTGAATAAATATACATACCGTACATGAGCTGTATGTTGGCCGATCAGCTCCCAGGTTCCTAGTCCTTAATCGTTAGAAATCGGAAGGCTTCCGCAAGTAGTCAGATGTTTTGGCTGCAGCCAACGCTATCTAGCTCACAGTAGGCCTACGCCACCCTCTAAGCGCACCACTCTTCCCTACTGTGTGAGGCAGCCATTATCGTTTGCTATGTTATTGTGCCGTACCTCAGTCTGTTTCATATTGTTTCCTTTCCTTATAAGAAGCCAGAAGTGTACGTAATGTTGCAGTTATGCTTTTATTAAACATGCCAATACAAAAGACAATGGAAGTTTCTATTACAAAGAACATTTAAGGGATTTCTATCTCTAAGTAGGGCTTTCTACTTCCACAGAAGCATATGTTGAGGTGCCTGTAATGTGGGGGGGGGGGGGGGAGGGGGGGGGAGTAGGCGTGGATTTTGTAGCCACATCTCCTATCTCCTCGCATAAACTGTGTGGCGGCCGGTCTTGGTTTTCTGCTATCTGCTACTTCTTCCGGCAAGCAGTCAGCTTACACTTAACACATCGGTTTTAATTTTCTCCAATGCGCTGGAGATGGAAAAAGACTGAAAAATCTTCAATATGTAAAGGTTCTTTTAATATAAAAGCTATTTCACTTTTTTTTACAGCATTTCAAAACATATAATTCCATTTTCAATTTCAATCCATCAGATAACTTTAACTGGTTTCATGGACAGTGAGGTCTCAGACAGCGGCATTTCGCCGACGCCCTCCCCCCCCCCCCCCCCTGCCACCATTCACTTTTCAAACACTTCTTCAGCATTAACACAAACAACAATGTCGCTTCCATTCCTAAATCTGCGCTACACATTTCACCGCCATCAATGATTTCACTGAATGTTAAAATTCAACCTGTTAATGTCCCTACTGCCGATTGGGAGGTGCAAATTTCCATTTTCATTCTACCAAAACTACACTCTGCTAAATGATTACAATTTCAGAAATACTGCATGACTTATTTAAGAGAAAGAGCTTCACAAATTGAGCAAGTCAATAACGCGTTGGTCCGCCTCTGGCCCTTACGCAAGCAGTTACTCGGCTCGGCATTGATTGAGTTGTTGGATGTCCTCCTAAAAGATATCGTGCCAAACTCTGTTCAACTGGCGCGTTAGATCTTCAAAATCCCGAGCTGGTTGGTAGGCCCTGCCCACAATGCTAAATACGTTCTCAATTGGGATGATACCCTTGCGGCCGGCCGAAGTGGCCGAGCGGTTCTAGGCGCTACAGTGTGGAACCGCGTGACCGCTACGGTCGCAGGTTCGAATCCTGCCTCGGGCATGGATGTGTGTGATGGCCTTAGGTTAGTTAGGTTTAAGTAGTTCTAAGTTCTAGGCGACTGATGACCTCAGATATTAAGTCCCATAGTGCTCGGAGCCATTTGAACCATTTGATACCCTTGCGACCTTACTGGCACGATGGCAAGCAGTAGAAACTCTCGCCGTGGACGGGCTGGCATTATCTTGCTGGAATGTAAGCCCAGGATAGCTTGCCAGGAAGGCATCAAAACGGAGCGCAGAATATCGTCGACGTACCGAAAGAAATGTCACCCCAAATCCTGCTTGTCGGGACGTAAGGTGGACAACATCTAGGTTGGTATCCGACCGCCGTCCGTAACGTCTTTAGACACGTCTGCGGCCTGGGATCTCATTGACTGGAGTAGAATTGTCGACAGTGATGGTTTCCGCTTCGAACTGAGACCCTGAACCCCAATGACCACCTAAGACCTGCACGGCGACGCCCCAGATAGGAATTTTTCTGTAATTGTAATCATTTCTTTAAAGTTTCCTGGAGGATTAAAACTGTTGTCGGACTCGCACTCCGGACCTTTGTCTTTCGCGGTCAAGTGCTCTACCGACTGAGCTACCCAAAAATGACTCGCGACCCGCCCTCACAGCTTCAATTCTGCCAGTACCTCGTCTCATTTCTTTGTCTGTACATGAACATCACATCAACCAATTTCCATCGCATTCGGATGATCCCTTCGTGATGCGTAACTGATAGCCGAAGCAGTAGTAACTTGCCTACGAATCGAAGTAAAAGGTAGCTACATTGCTGTGACAACCAGAAATATGATCAGTCACCCCTGCCCCCCCCCCCCCCCCTCCATTCAAGTGATCTTGGATGAGCCAAACGCTTCACTAGCGACAATATTGTTATTTTTTTTACTAAGTCTACTGAAAATATACATGGCTATCGACGTCTATCGGCGCCCACTTTTCTCTTAGCACCCTAGGCCCGGATTAACCTGATATGTGAGTAAATCTGGCCCTCTCTCAAACAATCAGCTTCCTGGACACGTCTGCTCGAAACATATACAAACTATCTACGCTCATCTCTACATTATGATGTGCCTTACTCGTATGTTCAAAATAACATCGTGGCTGTAAATAAATGCTGCCAGTGCTGAAGTGATAACTCGTTTTCACACATTCCATCTTGTGTCTGTAGCATTCGAGCAGTAATATGAACTGATTTACAGCTTTGATATTATTATCAACATAGAGCTGAATCACGTGTTAATGTATGCAGTTAGCGTAGGTGATTCTGTAGATTTACGACAGTGGTGTCCTTTAAATAATTTGTGGTGGTCAGCGTACTCATATTCCTACGATAAACATGCGATGGTGTGCACTTGGAAGTTAAATTACTTTGAAAATGTTCTTGTTCCGAGCAAAAAGTGAATAGGCTGCGTGATGTAAAGAAAGAAAGAAATGTTAAAAAATTCATTCCCGAAAAACAGCTGTGCTGAAAAGTTAGGTGAGTTCTTCAGGACCAGCCAACCTACAGCCACCAGAACAACTCGATGATTCATGTGCAGTAAGTCTGGAGCTCTTTTCCTCCGACCATCAACGAAGATGCGTCCTTATATCCATTCACTATTCACTATGGTCCTGCTATTTTAACGGCTACAACACATTCTCGAGATGAATGTGCGACGGTTCTCCAGACGAATGTGCGACGAAAATCATTTTGTAAACTAAAGCAGTAGTCATCTGCCAAGAGTACTTTCCTCCCTTTATTCATGGTCCAGTTTCAATAAACGAACGTGTTACTGCACTACCTTGAGTGGGTCATACGCAACTGAAGATCACACAAAGGCCTACTATTCTGATTCTCCGATAAACAATATGTCAATAAAATACAACTCGATGTAGTTGTAACGTCTGCAGACAAATGTATCTGGGACATCGTTGGAGTTCATCGTGGAGTTAAATCCAGACATCGGTCTTTTGAAACGGCTACTCTTGGTAGATCATCTAATGGCCACCAACGACCGCTTTGTGTCCCTCAACCATCCCCAAAAGTTTGAAATGATACTCTGTTGCACGTCCATCGTCAATGAGACCTCGGTCTTCTTGACTTCTTTCAAGTCGAATGAGGATTTTTCCTCGAAAATCAGAGTCCAACCGCGATTCTGTGGCATTAATTTGTAAATTTCTGCGCTTTCGCTCCAAAGAAATGACAAGCACAGTCAACACATAATGAGCCTGATGCATTGGATTTCGGTCTGTATGAACCAACTGCGTATTCCAAACAAAGAGCACTTACTTTCCTGCACATGTAGCACAGTTCCGGTTTGCTGGTGATTGCTAACCTTATATCTTCCAGTTTCCTCTTTCTCAGATTATGTTCATTTCTGGACGCTATCGCATTTGCAGTGCTGTAGTTGAATTGCGTCGAAAGGAACCTTTTTTTGTTAGCGCTTAATGTTCACTGTTCATTAAATAAGAGCCATAGCGGATCAAAAACGTGATGACATGGACCGTGACTTAATGATGTTCCTCCTGAAACGACACCTGTGTTCTAATAACGCTGTAACTCTGTTGGTTTTTACGCTGTGTTTCCACAATATAGTGTGGATAATGGCTTCCACAAAGCCTTTTCCCAACCGCGGCAGAAGAGTTTCTGTGGAATTTTCGAGAGACAAGAGCTACAAGTCCTGAGTGTGAAACACAGGTAACTGGGTTTGACAACAGACAGCAACCATTAGTCCACTGATGATTGGAAACTATTCTACCGAAATCAATTAAGATGAATTGAGTGGTGTCTCATAATCGTCAAAAAGAAAGACAGGAGATTAATGAGTTGACGACGACTAGATAACTGGAGACAGATCTCTCATTCGGAGTATATAAACATTTGCGTCTCTAGTCTCCCCTAATCCCTTCATACAACTCTTTAGTAAGTCCAGAACTATTCCTCTCGCTATTGCTGATTTCTCCCAGACTAGTCAGTTAGATGATGTGACTTTACGACTCCTGCAACGGAGAGACTCGAGTAACAACAAAAAAAAAAAACAAAAAAATGGCAGATATGCGAGCTACGTTTTAAAGATGTTGTCCTTGGGAGGCCACCAACCGGAGTGTAGTCTTCAAAGACTGCTTTGTACAGCGCTAAGCGGAGGACGGCGACACGGGGAAGCTGAGAGAACAAAACGACAAACGTACTGATGTGGGTAACTCGACTGTTGGGTTGATCAGTAGGAATCCTTTCAAACATTCTGCTGGTAATTCTCTCATATGCGTAATTATAGCTTTCAAGAAGCATAAAAGCTCGACGCTGTATATAACCACCGATTTTAGAGTTCGAACATGCCGCGCGGGATTAGCCGAGCGGTCTGAGGCGCTGCAGTCATGGACTGTGCGGCTGATCCCGGCGGAGGTTCGAGTCCTCCCTCGGGCATGGGTGTGTGTGTCTGTCCTTAGGATAATTTAGGTTAAGCAGTGTGTAAGCTTAGGGACTTAAGACCTTAACAGTTAAGTCCCGTAAGATTTCACAAACATTTGAACATTTTTGAACAAGTTCGAACAAGGATGAGGCAGCAAATCGTCTTTTTTCAAAGTAATACTCCTAATATTCGTGTTAATTATTTAGAAAAAGCACGGAAACGCTGACTAGACAGAAATTTTAAATACTCTCCTTAAGAATACAAGCCCAGCGCTTTAACCACTGCGCCACTTTGGTCGATACTAACTTGAGCTGGTTCCATTCTGAGTCCGCCCTCCTGCCCGTCCCCTTACACGTTTACTTCTTCAGCCTCATCCTGCTGACAACCTGCGTTTTGTAATACTAGTTTTGGATATGAAGATAACCTATCACCTGAATATGAAAACAATGAGTGATCCATACGGTGTTTTTTCTATCTTCTAATAGTGATCACGTTTTCCAAAAGACATCATTTCTTCAATTATGGCTATCTAAATACAGTTAACGCCAAAATGAAAACATTTTTCGTCGAATTCGTTTCATTATCTATAGGTATACCTAACAGTTCGTATTCTGTGTACCATGTGATGTACTCAGCTTTGAAACTTTGACCACAGACAAAACATGTTATAATTACGTTTATTTATGTGTTTGCATCTCTTACGGAAAGATATAGCTGTTCGTTCTTTCTGCGCACTATACGAGACTGGAATAATAGAGAATTGTGAAGGTGGTTCGATGAATGTGATTTGCAGAGTATTCATGTAGATGTAGATGTAGATCATGAATCTAGAGTAGGTTGATTAAATTATGATGCAGCATTCTTTTTCATGATATAGTAAATGTTTTCGCTGCAAAGTGATGCATTTCATGATCGCTAATTTTTGACTGATCAGCCTTCGGAAATTTGTAAACTGATATTATTAACTAAACCTTAGGACAAATGAAATAGGATAAGTTGATTTCAGTTAATTTGTTCGAATGTTAGGGCTACTAATCGAGGCTGTTAACGGCCCAAACGTAGACAAATGTCTTATTACAGAACGATGGTGATGTTTGCTTGCAAAATAATTTGTGTCAAAGGCAAAAGCTACATGCCTATCGCCATGTAACTACCACAAAGGCAGAAATGTTTCTGCGTGATTCACATTTCTCACAAAATTTTCCTGATAAATCCTACTATGCAAGCTATATAAGGATATGCAACTGTCCATATCACAGAGGGACAATCAAAACAAAAAAGTCAAACGAATTTAAAAATATTCCATCGTGTGGCGCAGCTAACAATAAGGCTTGCTTTCGCACAAATAAAATTAAAAGTTAATCCTTTATAAGGATAAGGTCTCATGATGGCAATAACTACACCATTCTACGGATTTTGAATGTACAGACTATTTCACTTGGTTATTTGTGTAGTGAAAAGAATATGGATTGATTATGACAAGACAATGTGAGCTTAAGGAATTTTAAGAGATGAGGTATCTCATTGGGAAACTATGTGAATATTCAATATTTCTCAATCTGTTGTCTCTTGCATATTATTAGTATACTTCTATGAAGACACTGTCATCAATTGTTGGCAACACACTGATCGATCTTAGCTGAACACATGGATGTTTCTCTGTTCGTAAAGTTTTTGTTCGAAGCCGCGTACTCTTTACCTTGCAGAAACGCTGTAACAATTATGTTTGAGAAGGTCGCGTGCAGGATCGCAGTTTGGTGGAAAAGGGGGGCGGCGGGGGGGGGGGGGGGGTCATGGTGCTCGGTTCCTATTTAAGGTAAGAACTAGGGGTAAAATGTCTTTAGTTGAGCACGAACCATCGGCCATTTGTATAGCCGATCGAACATCTGTTTTACTGTAGCTATGTAACACAATATCGAGCAAGGTTTGAACGACGAACTGGAGCTGGCGCCCAGGTGAATTGTGCCAGTCGAATAATTCCTTTAGCAAAATATGTTAATTTGTCTGAAATTAATGCTCAGCTCATGACACAATTTGTGTGTGGACCGTTCGGATTTTACGCGCAAATACGGGCAAAAAACGCTTTTTGCTGGGGCGTTTTTGAAGCGAGTCACCTCTATACTTAAATTTGTATGAAATATTTAGAAAAGAACATAGTCATAAACTGTAACATAAAAGGAATTTTTACTCCTCACAGCTCGTGATTAATCAGATGTGAAGATGATCAATAAATTGATCAAAACTTGTTATCAAGTGTGAATAATTGCAACTGAAAGTATTATGGTAAGCATAGGCTGACTCTTACATAGAAGATAGCAGCAACCAGCCACTTTTAAAATCTATTTACTTCTTTAAACAGCGACATTTCCGGTTTCGAACCAGCGCTATTTAAATAAATAAATATCATTGTAAAGAAATGGCTGGTTGCTCTTATCACCTAAGTAAGAGTCAACCTATATTTTGTACACAGCCACGGCTCAGAATGTCCGTTTTCGACAAAATAACATTATGGTAAATATTTTAAAAAGCAATGGTACAGTCGCAGCTTCTCTCTTTGCAATATGTCATTCATTAATGTAAATATATTAAAGAACGACCTGTGCCACAATAATCAATTGTGTTTCAGCTGCTTGTTTCATAGTCAAACTGAAATGTCAAAGAAACTTACTTGGTGTGCAGACTCACAAAAAACGCACATTAGAAAGAAGAAAACGCACATCAGAAAGAAGTAGAAATGTTGAAGGTGTAGTGCTGTATGTTGACACCTTTTGTGAAACAACAGTTGTAATATTTTCTTCGACTTATTTTATTTTTCCTAATAGCACATCAGTTCGATTACTAAAATAGGTAGTACGTGTTTGCCTTTTTTGTAGAAACAAGGTATACAATAGGCTTAAACATTTTTCTCTTTGTTTTAATGAATACTTACGCAGATAATACAATCTTCCTCGCGAAAGCTTTGCCAGCCCTTGTTACTCTATAGTAGGCTGAAAGAGTTAGAACCTACGAAAAAATGTTAAAAACTATTAAATTATCTCTTAAACTACTTGTGACCTGGTATTATAAAGGTAGAAAAATAATAACTGTAACAGAAACGAGAGGGAAAGAATGCTTAAACGCAATGGAAAAGAGTTCTGACGGATTTTGAAAATGTAAAATTGAGGCGACGGCCTATATTCTTGGGAATTTTTGGCGACTATTGTTATGTGGACATAATTCCGTGATCCACGAAACGCTTTGTGCCTGACGTTTTTCTCCCAATGCATGTTTAAGTTTGAAACTGCTATTTGAATCTTTATAGCTTCTGATATCAATTCCAGCATTAGCAGACGAAATGTTAGGCGCAGCAACATGCGTTGGGTCACGACCTAATACCCGTATAACACAAATCACAAAGGCTGCAAACACCGACCATCAGAGCCAGCAAAGTGCGACAACTCTTAATTCACTGTAGCTCTTTGTGACGATGGTGCTCCACATCCAGTCACTCTTTCGTACTGGCTTCAGATACCGCATAACCTATCTGGAGTACTTCCTGTTCAAATTGCACCTCGTTATTCTAGATAAAACAGTTGTAGTCCTGACTGTAAGGCCTCCGAGAAAACAATATGTACGATTTCCCGTTTTGACCTCCACGTAGTACATGGGAAGTTACTTGTAGGCCACGTCAGTGATCTGTTGTATACTGTCCCCGTAGTAGTGGCACGCTACGGCTAAGCGTTAAGGCCTTCAAAGGCTGCAACAGATATAAATGATTCAGCAGCCAGGACACCCCATGGCCAAGACCGTTCACGACGACACCGTCTGCAGAAAAGTGGACGCAAACAGGTCTAACACAAGCTGCCAAGAATAACTTTCAACGCTTTTTCACTCTGCACCAGCGGAGTCATAGGGGTTGAACCTGATAACCTAATGACGTAACTTTCCGCCCGATTTTCCAGTAGAGCAAAATGAAAACACGAGCTTGGTCTTCATTTCCTAAATAGACTTTTATGTACTGCTATGTTATATTCAGGACCTCACAATTCGTTAACAAAAGTAACGAAATTCTTAAAAAGGAAGCGCCGGCCGGAGTGGCCAAGCGGTTCTAGGCGCTACAGTCCGGATCCGCGCGACCGCTACGGTCGCAGGTTCGAATCCTGCCTCGGGCATGGATGTGTGTGATGTCCTTAGGTTAGTTAGGTTTAAGTAGTTCTAAGTTCTAGGGGACTGATGACCTCAGAAGTTAAGTCCCATTGCTCAGAGCCATTTGAACCAATTTTAAAAAGGAAGCAACTCATTCTTTTATGAGTTTATTCTATTTGCCTGATGATATTTGTACATTGGGTGTAAATTTTAAGTTGACAAACCAGACTAACTCGAAAAATAAGCTTCACACGAAAAAATGTCTAGAATCCAAAGTTGATTATTTTCGAGGGGGACATCTGCTGGTGCTAAAATTAGCCCGCCACCCCCCAGCCCCCTGGGGGTAGGGCGGGAGGCAACTTTAAAATTTCGAACGGGAACCCCTATTTTTTATTGCAGACTTAGATTCTGCATAAAAAAACTACGTACATTTTGCCTTAAACATTTGTTTTGATTCTTGGTAGTTGGCACATAATTCAAGAAAATCCATGTTCTCATTTTTGCGTGGAAAATGGTTACGGATAAATAAAAAAATACTTATTTACTTAGTAAATTTTGATCCGCTAAAACTAGTTTTACAAATGCTGACCCAAACAAAACTTACCCAAATCTGAGGAAAAAATTACACGTGGGTCAACATTTGTAAAACTAATCCCTCTCACTCAAACCCCACCCTACAGAGAGAGAGGGAGAGTTTTAGTTTTAGCGAATCAAAATTTACGAAGTAAATAAGTAATTTTTATTTATCCGTAACCATTTTCCACGAAAAAATGGGAACATGGATTTTCTTGAATTACAGTGCCAACTACCAAGAATCAAAACAACTGGTTGAGACAAAATGTACGTAGGTTTTTATGTAGAATCTGATTCTGCAATAAAAAATGGGGATTCCTGTTTGAAATTTTAAAGATGTCTCCCGCCCCACCTCCAGGGGGCTGGGGTGGCGGGATAATTTTAGCACCAGCAGATGTCCCCCTCGAAAATAATCAACTTTGGATTCTACACATTTTTTCGTGTGAAACTTATTTTTCGAGTTATTCTGGTTTGTCAACGTAAAATTTACACCCTGTATACGTATTGTTACTATAGGCGAAACGGGATAACATTTGAAGAATGAAATCTAGTAGCAACTCAATGTTGGGAGACCCAGAACAAATTAAAAATTTCTTCGGGCAGCTAACGTTTGTCGTTCAAATGAAAGTCTTTCGAATACATTAAACGATTACTGCAAAAGGTGTCTAATAATCTCAATATTTAAATTTTATGCACTTGATTTCTTCAGTTACTTGTTTTAATCCGTTGTTTCAGGTTTGAATCGTATCCATTCTCTGTCACGTTCTAGTAAACACAATTACACGTAGAGAATACGTCTCGTAAGCATGACATGTGATTTGGCAAAAGTAGACACACTCCAGTAAATGTCAAGCGAGTCGTCGACCTTATTCTATTTCGTATTCATAAACTGATAAACACTCTAGGATTACTCAGTAATAATAAAGCAGTGTTGCCCCACCAAGGAACAATAACGGGGTCCTAATTTTCGAGTTCCGACCCAGAACACCGCGAGGAATTGCTCTTGTTTTAAAACAAAACGCAGGAAGCAATAATCATCTCCTCCTTATTCCCAATTTGAATTGTTCATTTCGATCAGCAACAGCTGGAATTTTGCTGAAGAGTGGTTAGTATGCATTAAGCATTCAAGAAAATATCGATGTTTCTGTGCTGAAATATCTTCTCACATTACTAACGATGGCATATTTTAGAAACGATCCTTCATATCCTTGAAACTGAAAGCAGTATCGTGCCAATGTCGAATCCGAGGAACCATTGTTCTGTATTCGGTGTCACGGACGGCACGCAGCCATTTGCAAGAAAACAACGGCTAACCACACACGATATCATCGCTCAAGACGCCACTGTAATATTAACACTCTTCGGCGGGTTTATTTCTCTTTTACAAAGATTTTTTTATTCTGTTAGGGCTCTGAAAGAAGATTGTTCAACGTTCAGATAACAAATATTTCGGTACTTCTTACCGTATTACAAATCAAAATCAAATTCGACATTGATCACATATTCAATCTTTTGTATGCAGGTGGGTCGAGTAAAAGTAACTTAAAAATGTCGTTCACGTGAGAAAAACAGAAGTAAATTACAGCATTAATCTCAAGTTCAAAGTAATATGTTATGTATGGTACTTACCCTTCTTGAAAATTGATATATGTCCCTTTACAACGAACTACGAACTGCCGAATGGCATATAGAAGCTATAATTACATATTGTTTGAAATTTCGCACCGGTGTACTTGAAAGGCTGCTGTCAAGATTGTATTACTACTAATTAACCTGACAGACGAATTAATCATAGCAGCACGTTCGTTAAGTTCCGCTTCTGCGTTCGAATCGTCTCCCGCGTTAGTGACTTTACGAAGCAGTCTTTGAAGACGTACAATGCGGTAGGTGACATCCAAAGGAGAACGTCTTTAAAACGTAGTTCACATACCTGCCATGTTCATGTTTTTTTACATTTTTGATCTTAATTTTTCCTCTCCACGACATAAGTCAAAAAGTAAAGTCACGAAGGGGGCAATAAGAAACAGGTAACATGGAGAAGGCTGTAGCAGGAATATTAGGAGAGTCCAAATCGGTGAACTGGCCTGTACTTTCTCATTACTTCCCCCTTCCACTTACCAGGGAATATATTTTTAGTGGCTATTGCCACTTTTCCTGTTCAGCTGGAAATGTTTTGAATTCAGTGAGAAGGTATTGCAGGCGAAATGGTTATTTTGCAGAGCTCCCAGAAGCACAACGAGACTTGCGTTCAGGTGCAACTGGATTCAAATTCCCGCCTGGCCTTTCAGATTTAGGCTTACCGTGGTTCGCTTAAATCGCAGGACGAATGGTTCAATGGAACCTTTGAAAGAGATGGGGCCCATTTATATCCCCATCCTTTCCCTTTGCTAGATTTACGGTCCGTTCTTAACGAAAGGGTCGTCGACAGAGCCCTAACCATAATCTTCCCCCGATTCTTCCAGGATTGCACGTCAGGGATGGATCCATTCACTGAAAAATCGCCAGATTTAGTGCAGTGAACTAAAAGAAGACTACGTTGAAAAATAAAAAAAATCTTATTAGAATACAGTCTTTCACTGACACGCATTTCACTTTCCCCTTAAACACGTCTCCAATAGAACTAATGGGACCACAGAATGCGATGTTTCCCTCACTAACAGGGTCAATGACATCACTCTACGACACATTGTACAGTGCTTGAAATTCATCCCAGGAAAAGTTTGGTGATGCCAATCGGGATGCCACCACTTCACTGGAGCGTTTTCCTAACAGTTTTTCGTTGCTGTTACCAATTAGAAAACTGTTCTGGACTACCTGACGGAGAGATTTCTTTTAACGAAGTACAAATTCTACTGGAGAAGCACAATCAAAATTAATTTCATAAAACTTAATTTGAAAATATTGTTGAGACAAATGACGAGAATCAGACATGTTGCACAAACGTAGTGGTAACGTGAGGTAAACAGCCCCTATGGGCTATCAGTTTCAGGGTTGTTCGCTTGAAGATTTTTGTTTCTTAATATGCCATATGACTTGTGTTCAGGAACATCAACGCCTTTGCCTTTAGAAATTTTTGTACAGTTTGCTTCAAAGTTTCTTTCTGCCTGTGAAAGTTATTGTGGTTCGCGGTCAGTGTATCGAAGTTTTGCTGGTTTACTTCGTCAGCCTGGCATGTACAGTTGACTGTTTAAGAAACTAGCACCACCTGTTTTAAATATCCAGCTCTTCAGGTTACTTCACTGAAACGATGTCGTACATTTATTGCGGAGACGCAATAATGGAACAACGTTTTCAAAAATATCCTCCCTTAGCAGCGAGAAAGCAGCTCCATTGTGTGAAAAGAAAGGATATACACAGTTATGAAGTAGATTCTATCAGGATTCGCCGTTCATAGCTCGGGGACTCGTTTATAAATGACAATACCCAGAGTAACAGGCGATGTGTAATACTCAAGACAGGCACGTTCCAACTGGAACCGTTGGCGAAGACCCGCGGTTGCCGGAAGAACCCTGGAGCGGAGAGTGGCACTCTGAGACGAAAAAGAAGCTAGATCCTGTGCCATTGTCCGGCAACAGGACCGAAAAACAGCGTGCATGGCCCTCTGCAGGCAGACGCCCGGTGGCCACCTTCATGCTTTAACGTACTGCGATTTCACGGCGGCGAGGAGGAATAAAGGAGGGACTCCGCAACACTCGGCCAAAACATGGGCAGCGGCCTCTCCGCAGAACAGTTAGCGCGGGGGCGATGTGCCTTGTGCCTCATCGACAGTAAATGGGCTTCACACATCCATATCGTTGTTCTCTTAACTGGAGGACATTGATCGATTCATACGTTCTATAAATTTTTCATTCATTTCATTGATGTAGTTATAAATACATGACGGAAAATATCACAGCGTCAAGAACGACTTGTGCACCATAAACGAAAGTTGGTAGGCGTCTTTCTACATCTGAAAGATGATATCCGTTCAAATTCCGCGCCAGTCGCATGAGAATGGCGTTAGTAGCGCCACTATGAGGATGCAAATCAGGTTTGCTTTAAATACATCTACATCTACATGATTACTCTGCAATTCACATGTAAGTGCTTGGCAGAGGGTTCATCGAACCACAATCAGACTATCTCTCTACCATTCCACTCCCGAACAGCGCGCGGGAAAAACGAACACCTAAACCTTTCTGTTCGAGCACTGATTTCTCTTATTTTATTTTGATGATCATTCCTACCTATGTAGGTTGGGCTCAACAAAATATTTTCGCATTCGGAAGAGAAAGTTGGTTCGTAAATAGATCTCGCCGCGACGAAAAACGTCTTTGCTTTAATTACTTCCATCCCAACTCGCATATCATATCTGCCACACTCTCTCCCCTTTTACGTGATAATACAAAACGAGCTGCCCGTTTTTCCACCCTTTCGATGTCCTCCGTCAATCCCACCTGGTAAGGATCCCACACCGCGCAACAATATTCTAACAGAGGACGAACGAGTGTAGTGTAAACTGTCTCTTTAGTGGACTTGTTGCATCTTCTAAGTGTCCTGCCAATGAAACGCAACCTTTGGCTCGCCTTCCCCACAATGTTATCTATGTGGTCATTCCAACTGAAGTTATTGGTAATTTTAACACCCAGGTACTTAGTTGAATTGACAGCCTTGAGAATTGTACTATTTGTCGAGTAATCGAATTCCAACGGATTTCTTTTGGAACTCATGTGGATCACCTCACACTTTTCGTTATTTACCGTCAACTGCCACCTGCGACACAATACAGCAACCTTTTCTAAATCGCTTTGCAACTGATGCTGGTCTTCGGATGACCTTACTAGTCGGTAAATTACAGCATCATCTGCGAACAACCTAAGAGAACTGCTCAGATTGTCACCCAGGTCATTTATATAGATCAGGAACAGCAGAGGTCCCAGGACGCTTCCCTGGGGAACACCTGTTATCACTTCAATTTTACTTGATGATTTGCCATCTATTACTACGAACTGCGACCTTCCTGACAAATCACGAATACAGTCGCACAACTGAGACGATACCCCGTAGGCCCGCAGCTTGATCAGAAGTCGCTTGTGAGGAACGGTGTCAAAAGCTTTCCGGAAATCCAGAAATACGGAATCAACCTGAGATCCCATGTCGATAGCGGCCATTACTTCGTGCGAATAAAGAGCTAGCTGCGTTGCACAAGAACGATGTTTTCTGAAACCATGCTGATTACGTATCAATAGATCGTTCCCTTCGAGGTGATTCATAATGTTTGAATACAGTATATGCTCCAAAACCCTACTGCAAACCGACGTCAATGATATAGGTCTGTAGTTCGATGGATTACTCCTACTACCCTTCTTAAACACTGGTGCGACCTGCGCAATTTTCCAATCTGTAGGTACAGATCTATCGGTGAGCGAGCGGTTGTATACGATTGCTGAGTAGGGAGCTATTGTATCAGCGTAATCTGAAAGGAACCTAATCGGTATACAATCTGGACCTGAAGACTTGCCCATATCAAGCGATTTGAGTTGTTTCGCAACCCCTAAGGTATCTACTTCTAAGAAACTCATGCTAGCAGCTGTTCGTGTTTCAAATTATGGAATATTCCATTCGTCTTCCCTGGTGAAGGAATTTCGGAAAACTACGTTCAATAACTCCGCTTTAGCGGCACAGTCGTCGGTAACAGTACCATCGGCACTGCGCAGCGAAGGTATTGACTGCGTCTTGCCGCTTATATACTTTACATACGACCAGAATTTCTTCGGATTTTCTACCAAATTTCGAGACAATGTTTCGTTGTGGAACCTATTAAAGGCATCTCGCATTGAAGTCAGTGCCACGCTGTAACGGTCGTGACCGTTAGCTATTTTTGAGACTGGACGTGGTGAGTTGACGTTACTTAAGAATACCTTTAAAGAGAGAAAGATGCCGTTATCAACACATCACTGAGTTTGAACGAGATCGTATAATAGGGCTATGAGAAGCTGGATGTTCCTTCTGCGATACTGCAGAAATACCTGGCAGAAATGTATCCACTGCATGTGATCGCTGCCAGAGACGGTCACGAGAAAGTACGGCCGCAGGAAGACCTGCCTCCGGACGACCAAGTGGCACTATCGCACTACCGAGAGGGAAGACCATCGCGTTCGGCGTTTGGCTCTGGAACTTCATACTGCGTCTGCAGCAGCAATCTGAACAGCAGTTGGCACAACAGTGACACAGCCAGCTGTTACAGATCGGTTACTTCAAGGACAGCTCCGAGACAGACGCCCTGTAGCATGCATTCCACTGATTCACCGTCATTTGCGACTTCAGAAGTGTCAGGTGAGGCCCCATTGGGTGGCAGGATAGAGGTTTGAGTGATTTCTGATGAAAGCTGGTCCTGCCTCGTTGCCAGTGATAGCCGAGTGCTGGTTAGAACGAGACCATTTCAGGCCCTCTATGCGTGTTAGGCACACTGGACCTACTCGTGAAGTTATAGTCTGGAGTGCGATTTCGTACGACAGCAGATTCTCACGTGATTCTCCGATGCGTTCTGACTGCAAATTTTTGCGTCAATCTGGTGATTAGATCTGTTGTACTGTTGTCCGTGAACAATATTCCAGAAGTGGCAGGGCTCTGCTTCTCTTGCGATGTCCGGCATTCAGGGTAGAGGTAAGACAGACTGCATCGATCGACTAAAATAGTTTTACGATCAGCGTGGGAACAAGCTGAATAATAAGACAGCTCACATTCCAGTAATTACTCTTCCGAAACTGTTCGCGTTCATCGCAGTTTGTTGTCTGTGAGGAGGAAGCAGATTGTAGCGTAAGATATTGTGCAGATGCTTAAAACGCAAGATTTTGTAATAGGATTATGCCACCAGCCACTTGTGACGAGATTTGTATCAGACCCATTAAAGGAGCGCTGTTTGAGAAATGATCGTCGAACTACGTACTTCATCACTTCACAACGCAAATTCTCACAGACGAGTTTTTAGCCTCCGTGAGGATAAGATTGTTCAGTATTTATGTGCTTAATTTATACAGGGAAATGGCAACTAATTTTATTGACCGAGTGGAGGTGGACGTTTATATTGTGTGGCTTGGTTTTCTGCTTCTAATACTTTTCCGTCTATGTTTCTTTGCCAGGTATACTTTGAAAACTTGAAGGGCATTGTTACATCTCAAACGATCTTAGCTCGAATAAAAGACCGAATGTTCATAAAATGTGAGTTATCAGAATTCTAATACTTTTAGTGGATTAGAAATGTAGTTAGGTTTACCCTTTTCTGTATGTCACGATTCGTATTCTAGTTGAAAGAATTGTGTTCAGCAGTAAACAATCTGTGGTTTGGTTGGAATCCGAATACTTTACTGAGGTTGAACCGGATGCTTCTATCGCATTACACCTACTACGTAACTGAGAATGGCTAGTCCAGCAACTAGCAACCTTCTATCGTTTTACACAAAATTCAGATCTCGATGCCACATGGGATTAAGACAGATGGGAAGACACTTGGCATTTTATTGTAAAGCTGCAACATCAGTTTTTACTGTGCAACTCTTCTCCATAAACCACTTGAGGATGAGCTGACTACTAATGAACTCAATAAATCAGAAAATATAATACCAAGAAAAATGTTGTCGCTCCTTCCCATGGTCAAATAACAGCAGTAACTACCACCCAATCAGTTCGCTGCATTTAAACTCTTTAACAGCATACAGAGGAGCAGAGAAGAGAAAGTGATGTGACTCTTCAGGATAACCAATTGGCTGCAGGGAAAGAACAGAAAACGAGTAGTAAAAATGTGAGAGAATTATGTTCTCATTTTGAGGTTAGCACGTGCACTCTGAAGTGGAAAGACGTGTCTGGAATCTTGAAACCAACGTCCATTAAAAAAAAAAAAAATAAGTGTGGGAATACGAGAGTAATGTTTAATCCCTGAATCGTTTAGTTCGAATGCTGAAGAGTCAACACAGACCAACGAGCACCAAAAATACGAATTGGCTGAGAAGAAACACAGCATGTAGCCACAGTTATTGGGACACCTTTAACTGTCGTTCAGTGACGATTGCCATTTAACTAAAAAGCTTTTAGGACCTCAGTTTGCTACTAATTAATTGTTTAACATTAAGGGATGCCTTCATACCACGTTCTGACAAATGAAAGGCTAATTTAGTTACCATTCTTAAAGATCATTCCTGAGCGAGCGAGGTGGCGCAGTGGTTAGAACACAGGACTCGCATTCGGGAGGACGAAGGTTCAATCCCCCGTCCGGCCGTCTGATTTAGGTTTTCTGTGATTTCCCTAAATCGCTTCAGGCAAATGCCGGGAAGGTTCCTTTAAAAGGGCGTGGCCGACTTCCTTCCCCGTCCTTCCCAACCCGTCCAACCCAATGATCATTACAAAGATTTTCAATGGATCGAGGCCGGAGATAACCCAGCAAATGTAACAGATTTGCTTGAAACCATCATGCAGCTGTTCCTTGTTCGGAGGCAAGACTACAAACAGATACAGTAATGATCCGATTTTAAACTGTTCGTACATAGTCAGCCGCAGGCTATTATCTTGTTTTCATCACGCTATTTTTTCATTTTGCCATCGATGAAAACTAACAATTCGATCTGAGTGCCACTTCATGTACCGTGACATGAGAACTTCTTCTATACGTCGAGACAATGACGAGGTTGTTTGCTTCACTTAAGCCGACACCACATAATCGTTCTCTTGATCGGTAGCTGCTCGGGTATTGAAACCCGAGTTCTGTCACCTACTGACTTCTCGTTCTGCCACTGTTCTCTTTGCCCAAGTTGCACCGTAAGACTTCTGTAATAGCTGAGGAAAACTGGTCCGTACGGTATATTTTGGATTTCGCCGATCAGTATAATTGGTCTACCAGAGCCACAAATGGGTTCTAATGACATTTATTTCTCGAAAGTTTCGTTGCTGCTCATTACTATTAATTTAATTTTTTGCGTTCGTTCATTAATATCTTGAGCATACGGAAAATACGCAGTATTTGGTAGACTTCCCAAAACTTTAAATCATAGCTTCACTAAACAATAGGTATTTGGGAAAGTATATTATGTAAATCTCTAGCATTCATAGCCCATTTTCTTCCTCTGTCCCTGCTAATCCACTACGTGTCCCACCTTACGAATCGTAACGATACCAACCACGATTACAACATTCGCTGAGTCCTGTAATCAGCTAATCAGAACCATTTGTTCCCTTTCTGTTTCCTTCTTTACTCTTCTGCTAGCATCCCCCTAAACAGTTCCTATTTGCAGTTCCGTACGTGAGGCTAGTTTACCTCTAAGGTTTGTCACAAAGTAAGGTGCCAGCGCAAGACTACTTTAGAGAAGTTTCTTGTCGAATGATATTTTTGTTGTCATTGCATTGATTTCCATAGTTTTATACATTCCTAACACATTAGTCATCACTGAGTCTTCCACCTCTGCATGTAATTTCGCAAGGAGAAGAAGTCCTAGCATCTGTCTTCTACCTTGATGATGCCGAACTGCTGTAAAACAGTACCACGTACGTTAAGTGAAGTAGCTGGAAGTTATGAACCGCAATAAACCTAAGAAAACTGTGCAACTTGAGCCGGTAGAAAGTTGCAGCAAAAATACAAAATTTACTATGAAATATATAGTGTTACAAATATTTCCAGTAACTATATAATATAAATGATTAATTGTTAGATAAATATATTTATTTTAATGTTTCAATGTATTTACAATAATTACATTTCGACATCCATAGATACATACTGGCCATTAAAATTGCTACACCACGAAAATGACGTGCTACAGACGTGAAATTTAACCGACAGGAAGAAGGTGCTGTGATATGCAAATGATTAGCTTTTCAGAGCATTCGCACAAGGTTGGCGCCGGTAGCGACACCTACAACGTGCTGACATGAGGAAAGTTTCCAACCGATTTCTCATGCACAAACAGCAGTTGACAGGCATTGCCTGGTGAAACGTTGTTGTGATGCCTCGTGTAAGGAGGAGAAATGCGTACCATCACGTTTCCGACATTGATAAAGGTCGGATTGCAGCCTATCTAGATTTCGGTTTATCGTATCGCGACATTGCTGCTCGCGTTGGTCGAGATCCAATGACTGTTAGCAGAATATGGAATCGGTGGGTTCAGGAGGGTAATACGGAACGCCGTGCTGGATCCCAATGGCCTCGTATCCCTAGCAGTCGAGATGACAGGTATCTTATCCGCATGGCTGTAACGGATCGTACAGCCACGTCTCGATCCCTGAGTCAACAGATGAGGACGTTTGCAAGACAACAACCATCTGCACGAACACTTCGACAACGTTTGCAGCAGGATAGACTATCAGCTCGGAGACCTTGGCTGCAGTTACCCTTGATACTGCATCACAGACAGGAGCACCTGCGATGGTGTACTCAACGACGAACCTGCGTGCACGAATTGCAAAATGTCATTTTTTCTGATGAATCAAGGTTCTGTTTACAGCATCATGATGGTCGCATCCGTGTTTGGCGACATCGCGGTGAACGCACATTGGAAGCGTGTATTCGTCATCGCCATACTGGCGTATCACCCAGCGTGCTGGTATGGGGTGCCATTGATTACACGTCTGGGTCACCTCTTGTTCGCATTGACGACACTTTGAACAGTGGACGTTACATTTCAGATGTGTTACGACCCGTGGCTCTGCCCTTCATTCAATCCCTGCGAAACCCTACATTTCAGCAGGATAATGCACGACCGCATGTTGCAGGTCCTGTACGGGCCTTTCTGGATACAGAAAATGTTCGACTGCTGCCCTGGTCAGCACATTCTCCAGATCTCTCATCAATTGAAAATGTCTGGTCAATGGGGCCGAGCAACTGGCTCGTCACAATACGCCAGTCACTACTCTTGATGAACTGTGGTATCGTATTGAAGCTGCATGGGCAGCTGTACCTGTACACGCCATCCAAGCTCTGTTTGACCCAATGCCCAGGCGTATTAAGGCTGTTATTACGGCCAGAGGTGGTTGTTCTGGATACTGAGTTCTCAGGATCTGTGCACCTAAATTGCATGAAAATGTAATCACATGTCTGTTCTAGTATAAAATACTTGTCCAATGAATACCTGTTTATCATCTGCATTTCTTCTTGGTGTAGCAGTTTTAATGGCCAGTAGTGTATTATAAAGATGTATCTACGTATGTGTGTGTGTGTGTGTGTGTGTGTGTGTTTCACGTTCCGATTTCAACTAAGCCTGATACACATATCCCTCATTGTCCGGCAACAATCGATGTGGGGGTGAGAACCCCGTCCCTATCGTAGTTCAGGAAGTATGACTTCATAAATAACAAGATGCGTAAAAAACTGTCGCATCATGCATGACGTGTAAGTGTATCACTTCTGTTCTACGAGCTCTATTCGTAATGAATTTCGCAGACAGTATCCACGTATACCGCTAAATGCACCTGCAAAATTATAGCATTATACTACTCATAGCTCAGGAGATACGTCATAAACTCTGAGATGCGTGAAAAACTGCCGCGTCATGCTTGAAGCTTTAACGGATTTATTATTTACTACCAAGACACTCCTACAGTACAGTCAACCTAGGGTATCCCTGACACCTGGAGGCGCTATTAACAGCTTTCAGTTACGAAGCTCAAAGGCCGTAGGCGAAAACAATAGCCGTCTGTAGAGCTATGAAGAGGCGTAGCCATAGAGACGTTCACAAAATCGCGTTGTAGACACATGAAGCAGCTGCGCCCAGCGTTCAGAAATACTGCGTTCCTTAATTTTGATACTACACTTGTACATGTGAGCATTATGGAGATTTCTTTTACGACTGTTTCATAGTTTCAAAGGTGTTGTCACGAATACATGGGAATGAAATTTTTTCCATAGTACAATAAAAACGTAGTTCGTTTTTTGTTTTCGTTTCTAATAGAAAATTGGCAAAATGAATATCCGAGCAATTGTGGTATTGCCAGCTAATATGCAAAAGAAGTACTTGTTTCTTTGTTTCGAGTGGAGCTAACAGCGCTGTATCGTCTTTCTCTCTTGAGACATCTCCGCAGTGCCAGTCACCGAAATCTGTAAACTGACAGCCAGCGATCCCGGGAACATGGCAGCAGCACTGCCAAGATAGCTCCATTTTTTGTGGTGATGAAAAGAAATTGAAACGATAACCAGTGTGACTAAATTTTGCCACAGATGAGAAAAAATTATTATCTCGTTGTCGAAGTATACAGTTACTTGTACCGTTCATTCAAAAAAAAAAAATGGCTCTGAGCACTATGGGACTCAACTGCTGTGGTCATCAGTCCCCTAGAACTTAGAACTACTTAAACCTAACTAACCTAAGGACATCACACACATCCATGCCCGAGGCAGGATTCGAACCTGCGACCGTAGCAGTCGCACGTACCGTTCATTAATGCACGGATATCAGTCATTGTTTTCATCAAGAAGTTAGTAAAGTAGAATGATTTTTCACTTTGTAGAGGTTTGTGTTCTGAGTTGAAACATCTTCGCACGTCAAAACTGTTGCTGACAGGAGCTCGAACCTGGGACTTTTGCCCCTCGCGTGCAAGAATTTAGGAGATGAGCTACTGGCAAAACTAATGCTGTGACAGAGAGTCGTGAGTCCTGCTTGGATAGCTCAGTCAGCAGAGCACCTGTCCACAAAAGGCCAAGGTCCCATGTTCGAGTCGTGGTCGGCACAGCGTTTTAATCTCCCAGGAAGTTTCAAGTTCATAAACAGCGTTTAGAGAAGAACTGATTGAAAGGAATATTGGAAATTGTGTATTTTATTTAAAGTTAACGTCATTTATTTACGACTCAAAGCTGGAAGCTACTGGCAGTTGATTACAATAAACGTGATTTACTCGAAAATTAACAGAACTCATTATAATCAGATTCTAACTTGAGTTTATATTAACTACGAGCGCAATTTGTTTGCCTCACGAATCAGAGAATAGTTTATACCAAAGAACCAGTATTTCTGCAGAGCCTTCTGTCTTCTGCATTGCGCTAGTAATACGAACGAGAGAAACTGCAAAGAAAATTAATTGTATTTGCTAAACAATCTGTATTAAGTTACTATAAAAGAGTTATATTTCATTATCCTTTTTTCTTTGCATCAGAAAAATGATTTACAAGTTGTTCACGGTCATCAAATCTTCGGATATTGGATTATGCAAGTAAAACAAATGCAGATATAAAAGTAACAATATTACAACAAGCCATTAGTACTTCAAGAACTCATTGCATGGGAGTCACGGTCACTAACTTCTCGTGTTGCGTTTGATTGTAACAATACAAATCGGAAACGCGAACCGGATGCTGTCTTAGGCGGCAGCATTCCTCCATATTCAAGGACGGCCAGAATCCTCATCCACAGTGGTACACAAAGCTTCCACACGCTTTTGGGCACTTCTACGGCACACCTGTTAACCTTGTAGGTCTGTCGCACACAAGACGAGGAGCAATGAAGAGATAAGTCATCTCTGAAGTAGACAAGTATGTGAATTCCTAGCCTCTTTGTCATTCTTGATTTAAATCTGAAGCTTAACGTATGATACATTTTTCTCCGTTAATAGACCGTTACTCTGAAAAATTGAGGATGTATGTTATGAAATCGTAAATGAAACTAAAATTGCATCAACCGATAGAAAAGTCCGAAAGTGTCCGAATGTGACTAACAGTGCTATGATCAAATGATGATGGTTTTAGACTAGAGTAGCAAACTCAACGGCACGAAACCGTAATAACAACTTCAGGTACCTGGAGCCCTTCTCTCACACGATATCGTGCAAACAATATTATAGTAATTTCGAGCGTATCCAGACAAAGTTCGAACAGACTCCTAGGACACACACAAGCATTGGGGTAATCAAATTCACACACCTCAGTCAACGGTACAAGATGTTATAGAAATTTACTAAGCGGTACGCGCTGAAGTACTTGGAGGAATTTTGTTCTCATGACCACCGCAGACGAAGCAAATTCTGCACTGCGTTTCAATGAAAAGACCTGTTTTTCTGATCAATTAATATTTCTGGAGAACCTACACGCCATCGTTTTTGCAAAATATGTTCTCGTAAGTAGTGTGGAAATCATAATTCGTCCGTTGAACTCAAGAAAGACACTACAAACGGTGGTGTTGTGATCTCTCCGGTGTGCTCTGCTTGACTGATTAACGGTATGCTTCCGGGTGCTGCCAGCCGGTGTGGCCGTGCGGTTCTAGGCACTTCAGTCTGGAACCGCGTGACCGCTACGGTCGCAGGTTCGAATCCTGCCTCGGGCATGGATGTGTGTGATGTCCATAGGTTAGTTAGGTTTAAGTAGTTCTAAGTTCTAGGGGACTGATGACCACAGATGTTAAGTCCCATAGTGCTCAGAGCCATTTGAGCCATTTTGAACTTCCGGGGTCTCTGTCGATTTGTTGTTGTTTCCATTGTAGGCCCTCTTATCGACAACCAACACTGCCGTCGTAGTCAGGTGCTACGAGTTTTTCTGTTATGTGTACGCACTGCCTAGACTCCAACCAGGCGGTGAACTATTGTTCCTCCTGCGCCGCTGTTTATAGCTGAGTTCCGTTCCCGACGCCCACTACGCCCTTTGATGCTCTTTTGTTTTTCAGAACCCATATTGATAATTCGGGGAACCTGAACTGTCTTTTGTTTTCCGGATCTGGTGGATGTGGTGGCCGGCGAGATCTTAAAGAATTGAATGCAGGACCGCAAGCCTGGTTGGAGTCCAGGCAACGAGTACACGTAGCAGAAAACCTCGTAGCACCTGACGACGACAACATGGTCGGTTGTTGAAAAATAGTGCATTAAATGGAAACAACTCGACAAAACACCAAGAAGCACGTCATTAATGGTGTTCTTTTTGGGACAACTGGAAGAGAGGTTAACACCCAGCTCAATAAATTTATGGCGTCATTCAGGCTTGAAAAACACAACAAATAACTCGTAAAAACACAGTTATAAAAGACACAGTTAATAATACAGTTCATAATACGTGCCATGGAGAATGGACTCACCATCCAAACAGCCAACCAAAATTCTGAGGTTTCATAAAATACCTGACCAGAAAAGCGAAGTACCAGAAGACATGGTCGGATGCCAACTTAACTTCGTATATGACCACATCCAATTACCACAAAGGCAGATCGCCGGATTGTGCAAGAAGCACACTGTAACCGTTTGACGTCTGCAGCCTGAACCACTGCTCTGACACTAGCAGCTGCCAGACTGTCCCCTACGCAGGCTGCCGTTAACACATAGAAACGGCTGCGTTTGGTGTGGTGCCGTGTCGAGGAAGATGGACTGCTGATGAATTACATCACACTGTGTAAATCACAGCCACGTACGGCTATTTTCCCCAAGTATGGCGGCGACCTGGGGATAGGTCACATTCTTCCATTGTTTTGGAGAACCATACCGTTGGCACTCCTCGCATCATTGTGTAGGGAGCCATCGGATATGACTTCAGGTCCTGACTGGTAATGATCGAGGGATCTGACGGCACAACGGTACTTCACGGAGATGTATATCCCCATCTCATATATCTCGTATGATAGTATCACACGTGCCACGTGTCTCTATGAACTGCCTCCGCGACCTTAAGGTACTCCCATGCCAGCAAGATCCTCACACTTGTCCACGATCTGACGTGTGGGATCAGCTCTCAGGTCAACTCTGTCCCAATACGAATATCCAGGACATCAAGGATCATCTGCAACAGCTGTGAGCTAGTTTGCTGAAGGGGAGGATACGCCGGATTTATGACACCCTTCCCAAAAGAATCAGTGCACGCATTGAGGCCAGACAGGGTGCAACGTCGCACTGATGAGTGGAGTCATACTGCAAAGTTCTTTGAATCGAGTTTGTAATCACTGGAATAACATCACATATCCTCTAAACATGTGACGTTTCGTTTAGTTTTCTCCTCTCTTTCTGGGTACTTAGCTCCTTTTGTCAGGCAGTCTATTTTAAAAGCCCTGTAGAGGTACAAGCGCTAGTTGAAACCGTCATAAATAAATTGAGTGAAAAGGTTGAAAATTTATGTGAAAGACGGCAATGACATTCCGTAAAAAATTATCCTTCCGTATGTTAAAGATGCAATTATATATTCGTCTATAGTTCATATAACGCTGAATCCACTTTGAAAGGCCGGCCGGGGTGGCCGAGCAGTTCTAGGCGCTACAGTCTGGAACCGCGCGACCGCTACGGTCGCAGGTTCGAATCCTGCCTCGGGCATGGATGTTTTGTGATGTCCTTAGGTTAGTTAGGTTTAAGCAGTTTTAAGTTCTAGGGGACTGATGACCTTAGAAGTTAAGTCCCATAGTGCTCAGAGCCATTTGACCCTTTTGAAAGTTTCAGTTAGTTATAGACAGCAATAAAATTGTTACGACAACACAAGTAATCACAACATCTATAACTGCCACATGCACTGGAAATATTCAGTAGCGATAATAATTATATGTTAATGTACAAGAACAATCGATCCTTTAATGTTTTAGTGTTATCCTAATATAAAAGTGCCAGCATGAAAACTACTTCACTAACTTTGTGGCTCAGTGGCTACGTTGGAAAGAAGGATGATTAGGGTTTCACGTCCCGTAAAAATCACCGAAACCCAAATGTGAATGGCCGGATGCAGACTTGAACCGTCACGCTCCCGAATGAGTATGCCGTGTGCTAACCGTTGCGCCTCCTCGCTCGGTCACTAGTAAGTCCCAGAGTACAGACACGAAGTGTGGGATACGATCCCTGATAAGCACTAGAATTTTTATCTGCCTATCTCTTCCTCTGGCAATATTTTTTAATGTGAAGAGCGTTGACTTGTATCGCGGTCTGGAGTCCACATTAAATTGAATGTCCCGCTGTAACTCGATGGGTGTATGAGTTCAAAGGTAAGTAGAAGAAAGGGCATACAATACCCTAAAGAGCCATGCCTAGCACTCAAAATAACCGTGAGGTTAGTGATAGCTTTACCCGTTAATTATCTGCTATATTACATTAAAACTGATGAATATCAGATCCCACGCACTTTTTCTTTAATATCTTTGGACAGTAATGCAACACACAAAATTCTTTGATAGTCGTACCAAATATGTCAAGTTCATCTTCAAAAGTTTCTAAGCATGAAAATGGAAGTTTTCTGTATGTTATATATGGGTCATAATTGTTCAGCTTTATTAATAATCTGCTCTAACAGTAAACATCGGCATTTTTCTTTCGAATTGTGTAGACAGTAACTGAAGCGTATGAATTTCTAAAATCAGGTATGAGTTCTATCCTTTCAGGAAGAGCATCATATCTGAAACGCATCATAATGAACTGGATAACTTAAAAATGTGGAAAAAACTTAGTAGATATGGTTTCTTCTTCTTCCTTATCATTTTGACATATTGCGAGTTATTGTCTTTTGTGATGTATTTTCCGAATAAAGTTTATGGACTTTACTATTTCATAGAGAAAGTTATGGCAGGAGAGATATACATAGATATGCTAGAAAAATTCTTGTCTCCATAACTGATAATCATTCGAATTAATTTACCTGCATACCAGACAGCTACCCGTTTCACTTTCACATTTACTTCAATCGTTATCTTAAAAACATCCTTTCATGATATTCAGTTAGAAAAAAATGGAGAATAAATATAACGTTCGTCGTCAATTGTCTCCTCGATCATTATTATTTCTTCTGAGTAGTCGTACATAAACGATACTGAGTCTCATCCAGCTATGTCTGCCATTCTTCAAGATATGCGCGGATGAACCGTTGGAAACTTCGACTCCAATGACTAGATACCAACAGATTTGCGTGTGGCTAGAAATAAGCTACCATTTGGATGTTCGTGGTTTCAGACGATGTTCATGCTCAGCGCATAACGGTATGAACAATCCTTTCTTCATTACCTTTTCAACTGTCACCGTTATGTCTATGTATGCCCACACATACAGCAAAGACTTTTGATACAACAGACATATTAGTAAGTATATTTAATGATCACATACAACGTACATGAAATGAAATGCTTTTTCAATTAACAATGTGCCTTTTTTCTCTTTGAAAACTTTGTATGCAAGTGATAAGAAATTACCACATTTCACTTCATCAATGATTTTATGGCAACGATTTTCAGAATCGGTTACATTTCTCGCAATGGTGTCCACGAAAACTTCAAAGTAATTATTTTTTGATTTGTTAATCGTAAGACATATATACATAAAAGACAAAGTGCTGTGTATACGGATACATTTCAATGATGAAAGAGAAGAAAGAGTGAAGTCAAAAATTAAAATACAGGCATAAACCATATATCTATAGCTAATTGTTCAATACACTCAATAGCAGCTGTGGATAATTTGAGCAAATCCAACATATTACCTTGATAGGTTCGTTTTAGAACTAATTGTAGGTTGCACAGGATAGACTAGCGTGCACGAACTGAAGTCAACAGTCTTTCTCTGCAAGCAAATATTGATGCTTATTATGCTCACTGAAGATGACTGTCGTCACACCAGGACTCGATCAACTGACGTTATACTGCGATATACAGGATATCTGTTCTGAATGAAGCAGAAGAGAATTTCTACCATGCAAATACACTGCTCAGAACAAAAATGCAAAACTGGATGGAACGTAATGGTTCAAGTGTAGTACTTTTCATTAACTTTGATCCGAATATTAGAACAATGGGGAATGTAGCAAGCACACCGTTCTCCCGGCTAAGATGGATGCGTGGGGGTAAGTGTATTTCAGTGTCACTGTTTTGGTAGTAGTAAATTTTGACTGCACATACTCCATTTTCATGTCAATTGCTTTAGGTTTCTCCGAGCTGTTGCTGCCTTTGAGATATTTTCCTGATTTGTGGAAACCAAGGCGCAGGTGACTCATAATGCAATAAATAAAATGTAATTTCGGGTGCTTGTCTCAGGAAAATTCAGATGTGTGCCATTGTACGGCAAGGTTTAACGTGCAGCAGCAGCAAGGAATTGATGGTATTATTTACTAACAGCAGAAACATAAAGAGAAAAAAATAAGCGGGTAAAATAACTATTATGAAAGATGTAAAAAATTGCTATATGTGATGACGGTACAAACATATAACCGATACAGCTTCAAAAAACTCTCCGATTATTCATCGATAAGATACACCTAGTGGCGTAAGGCCACATAAAATTCAATTTAAATAAATGTAGTGAACGCTTCAACCAGCAATAGTTAAACGCAGACTATATCGCGGTAGTTTCGACCATGTTTTCCGTACTAGTAAGTTCCGATGAAGTGATTTCCTCTGGACATCCGTCGAAAAGGACATAACAAAAGCCTACTTAAGATGTGACTAAGCACGCCTCTGTTGAGAATGAAGCCCAGCTGTTTGTGTTAGCTGGAAGGAAGGTCACCATTAAGATTCACAGAACGGCACCTAGTCTCCTAAACAATTCTCACTTTACAAGCGCATAAATAAACACTTGTTAGCGTCATCAAAGTAGAAACTCCGTGAAGGGAATACGGTTAGCCACTGCGTGTGATGTTCCCTTCAGTATTGTTAGCGAGCGAGATGTTGCTGTGGTTAAGACATTGGACTCAAAATCTGGAGTATGGCGGTTCAAATGCCCGCCGGCAAATCCGGGTTTCCCCTGATCTTCTTAAATCCCTTAGGCAAATATCAGGACGATTTCTTTGAAAAGGACAGGGCCGATTTCCTTTCCCAGTCCCAGCACGTGGCAAGTTTCTAGTGGCCGCGATGTCAGTGGGACGTTATAGCCATAACTTCTGCTTCTAATACGGCCGCCCACAAGAAAGCATTTAAAAATGGTTCTATCACAGTTTAAAACAACCTACCCAAAAGCAGCTCCTTCCGCTGTACTTAGCTGTAAAAGATCGCAATTAGCTAAGCTTGCCAAGATGGAATACGGAAGACCAGTGCCAGTGTGAAACTGATGTATTAAATAAAGCCATCTTCCTGAACAGACTGTTCCTTCATTTGGGCTTCACATTTATTTTATACGGTTGGCCAAGCTTGATCACTTGATCTTTTTCAAATGTATATGAGACTGCAACCAAGCATAATGCCTTAAAAGGTCGTATGTAATGGCAATAAGAGAACCAAATGATGTATCATATTCCACAAACATATAAATCCCAGAAGACCACGATACCCTTCCCACACGTAATGGCACAAATGATGCACATTCTTACGCTCCGGTGAACAGTGACGTACAGAGTGAAAATTGGTCATTGTGAGAGGTGCTCGTTTATTTCAAATACAGTATCAGTCTATGTAGGCTAATGATTTTATTTAATAAATCAATGATGACTGTGACTCTAGAATCAAGAAAACTAACGAGAATCATGTGTTTTACAAAAGGTAGTGTACTCTCTGAATGCCCAAAGAGGTGCTCAGTGAAATATTCACCTCCATTCAAATGCTATTGTGCCACATATGAACTTGATTCTGTCCGTGAATGTTGTAAGACAGTGAAAACATTATGGTAATTGCTCCTCCTCCCCCCCCCCCCCCCCCCCCGCCTATGGTCCATCTGAAATACTCTGCATAGTGAATGAAATATCAAAACAAAGCAGCCATAACTTGCGTTCCAGTAGCGACAAGGAATAAAACTCAGTATGTTTTTCTTGTTACAGTGCAGGTGCTCGAGCGACAGCATCAGTCTTTCACTCTTTTGCTCCACCGTCAACAGGCGCGAGATCCACTTTCTCGATGGTGTAGGTCGTGTCTGGTCCTGGATGTAAAGAAGCAATTTCTAATACGGACGAAAGCATAAAATTCTCTGCTGTTATGCAGATAACGCTACCCGCCCACACAATAATACCAGGTGCAATGATGCGATCATCTGTCGTGGGCGCTAATTGTCTTGAGGAGAGGTACGTGCGTTTCGGAGCCATTCATACCACTACAGCAAGCGTAAACGTTGAATGAACTCTTCAGTGTGCACAAAAGACACTCGACATTGGATTTTTCGTCCTCCAATAGCATGTGCAGTCAAAACAATTGTACAGCTCTCTTCTCCTCTGCTTCTTCCAGCACAAACGTAAACAAACAAATAACTTACTTTCTTTTTTACACACATGGTTGTATGAGCAATAAATGTTACTTTACTGTTTAGTACATTAATTTTCAAGAGTTGAAACTTCTTTTCATTGAGTTGACTGCGATAAGAGGTGGAACGTTGAAATAAATGGTTGCAATACATTCGTAAGTTGAGTTAAGAGGCATTGTTTATTTATTGGTGGTTACTATTTTTGGACATTGTGTCCATTATTAAACCATCCGTTTTTAAATGCATTCAACTTTGCATGGTTAGAACAGTCACAGCAGACAATACAACGGCAGTGCAGATAGTTTAATATTAATATTTTGTATTTAATTTTTTAATATGCATATGTTGCTCAAAGTATCGACGGAATATTCCATAAATGAAATCCCCCAGATGAACAGTTTAGCGACAGCTCCCGATCTGAACTCTCTAGAGTAAGTGTGGGAGATAAGGACAAATGAATCTTACAGACTCCTGCACATATCTTTATTATAAATGCGATCGACTGCCAATAGAGGACCCCGTGGGCAGCAGATCGTAGCACTGCTTTCCATTACTAGCCATTTTAAATTAAATGAAGAGTAAAGTCTTCGTCTACCTGTTTTATTCGTTACAATTTTCAGTTATACGCATCAGTGCAGCTCTTTCATGTTTTCGACTGCCATCTACTCACTTAACATTATGTTCGCGACGTGGTACATAGGCCTACTTATTTCTTGGAGTCCAGCAGAGAATTTACATGGCCCACTTACCATTAATGTGCCTGGCCACATGTCCTTCCCACCTCCATTCCATTTTTATTAGTAAATATTACGTATTTTACTCTATTCTGTTCTCTAATCCACATGCTCGTTTTCCTGTCTCTCCTTGTAATTTCCAACCTGCATTACTCTAACGCTCACAGTACAAACCTCAGTTTTTGAACAGTTTTCGCATGTAATATCCTATTGGGAAATAACTGGTAATATACACTGACTTAGCCATTTGTTTTCATACATTTGGAGAGCTTAATCTAGATTATTTTATTCATATCCCTAAAAGTACTAAAAGTAATTTTTATTCTTCTATTTACTTCTTTTGCTGTCCACCCAGTCGTTGTCTTTAACTGCCCTAAGAAAAATCTAGCCTGTGACGTAAGTGTCATAACATATGCTTCACATACTTCCACCATGGGGGCGATTAGATTAAGGGGAAACAAGAAGTAACATCTTCAGATAGCCATTATCGCGACAGTACAGTGTTTATTTTGATTAGCGGTGGAGTTTTCGTTGAACCTGAGCCAAAAAGCTTTCTCAAAACGCTTGAATCTAAGGGGGAAAGTGTAATTTACACTTACGGTTTCTCTCTGAGAAGTATCTCCTTCTAAAGCCAGTTGCTTGATTAAAATGCTATGGTTTCTTTCTACGCATTTGATGATAATTTAAATGAATAAGTTGTCTATTACAATAAAGGATTATGGCAGATTTAAAGTATTTTATATTTTACTTGTATCCTTTTTGTTGAAGTAGGATTTTGCATTGTCCCTGTCATGTGGAATTGTTATCAAAGGCATATGATTGCGTAACTCATAATACTCCGTTATCGAAATTAAATATTTATGGATTGCATAGTTCAGCGTTTGCCTGGGTCATATCTTATTTAATAAACAGAGAATAGAAAGTTACCCTAGGCTATCTGAGTAATACAAAGAGGGACGCCACATCATCTACATGGGGAGAAATTACAGTGGATGTTCCTTAAGTTTCAATCATTGGCCCTCCATTGTTCTAGCTTTATGTTAATAATCGACCAGTTTATTTCAGTTGGGTGCAGAATTATTACTGAAGATGACACAAGAATTGCTGTAAAGCTGAGCGAAGGATCACCTACAGAGAAATTAATCAATCATCTTTCTGTGTAAGTTGTTGACTGGTTTTGCGTAACTGGATTAGCTTTAAACTTTTAAAAGACACAACTCATCCAGGTTTGTACCATACCTCCTATTAACCTTGTACACCAGAAAGAACATAGTTGAAAGTTCTATGTAATCAGGTGGGCATATTGATGAAAACTCAAACCGAAAAAACGATACAGTGAACCTACCAAAATGTTTACTACTTCTTCCATAAGAATAATTGCCAACTTTTGGATAATATGTTGAGTTTTTTGATTCTCTGATGCAATATGTGATAATATTCTGGAGTAACATTTCAGTCAAAAAGTATTCATTGATCAAAATAAAGTAATTACAGTTATGTGGGAGATTCACACATGCACAAGCTGCAGGCATCTCTTTAAGCAGCCATGAATATTAATCACAGCATCACGGTACATTTATTCAGTTACAAAATTAGTTATCAACAACCCATTTGAGTTTTTAGAGTATCATAACATGAATATTCAGAAGTACTACGGTATTAGGAGAAGCGACCTGCATAACGCTTTAATGAATCTAACTTTGCCACAGAAATGGGTGAAATATCTGCTATAAAAGTCTCTGACAATCTGTCTGTGAAAATGAAATATCTGACAGATAGCACAATTATAATCAGACATAGAATAAAAATATATCTCATTCTAGAAAAGCGAGCAATACTTCAATAGAAAGAATTAGTTGTTTATATAATCGTAGAACAAAAAATTGTTCATCGACAGCATAAGCCACATAGAAAAATGAACATGCATGTATGTATGTACTACAACGCTTCCTAAACCACTGGCCCGATTTCAACCGAACATAATACATATAATAGTTAGAATATGGAAAGAAATGTTGTGGGGTTAAGGACTACCAACCTCCTACTGAGATGGACGTGATAACGTGGAGAAAGAAGAGGGAAGGAGTAGATGGACAGACAGGAAGGGGGAAGGAAGAGATAGGTACACATAGGAGGGAGGAAGAGATGGACGGAGTGAGGGGTAAGAGGTGATGGACGAAGTGTAGGGGGTGAACAACGTGGACAGAAAGAGGGGGTGAAAGGGAAACTGGGCAGAGAGAGAAGGAAGGAGGACTAATAGAAGATGGCAATAAATTCATACCAGGACAACGCCGGGTACTCAGCTAGTATATATATATATATATATATATATAAACTATTGATCAAATCGTGCAGTTTCCAGATTTTTGGGGTATTCAGATGCAACGCTGGCTCGACATTGGTTGGCGTCGCAGAGTAAGGGTAAGCTTACACATCATCGTGGTTCTGGTCGACCATGTCTGACCGCTACAAAGGAAGATCAAAGTATTGTGCATCATGCCCACTGTACCCGCTTCACATCTGCGCCTGCCAGCCGAGTATAAGAAATGGACTTCCTGCAACATTCTGTGTCTTTCCGCAGCGTTGGTTGGAGACTAGCAGATGTCAGAGAAGAGAATTACCAACCCACCTGTAGGATTCCTTAACACCATAATGCAAATTGCTGCATCTGGAGAGGTGCAGTGACTGGGGAGTACGGACTGCTGAAGACTGGCGACCCCCCAAATGACAATAGTGGGCGAGTATTGTAGCGGTTTGGGGAAAGGTCGCATTCTTCCATTGTTTTGGAGCGGCTCAGTGTTATCACTTCTGGCATAACGGTGTAAGGATCCGTCAGGTATGACTTCTGTTCAGGGCTGGCAGTGACTGAGGAACCTTTGATGGCACAACGGTATGTCATATAAATCCTATGTCCTCATGCTACGGAGTCGTGGTGCGATTTTTGAACACTGCAATGCTCGTCCGTCTCATAGTGCGTGTCTCTAGGAACTGTCCGCGTGATGTTGGTGTACTGCTGTGGCCAGGAAATCTCCAGGTCTGTCTCCAGTAGAACATGTGTGGGACCATCTTAGACTTCACCTCCACCCCCGTGTCAGTGTCGACAATTTTACCACCAGTTACAACACTTGTCGGCTAGCTTGCCTCAAGAGACGATACAACGGCTTTACGACACCCTCCCCACCTAAGTCAGTTCAAGCAGCCAGGCCAGAGGTCGTACAACATCATACTGATAAGTGGGCTCATACTGCCAAGTTCGTTGGAAATTTGAATCGATTTTTTGATCGTTGAAATGGGACCTCATACTCTCTCAATCTGTTAAATTTCATTTCGTTTTTTTCTCCCATCTGGATGCTTCACATTTTTTTGTCATTTTATCTTATCCTGGTGCCTTTCCTTTCTTCATATCTGATGTTTCATCAGTTCCGGCGTAATTGTGCACCTACAGTCTCACATGAAGATAGCGGTCAGCTGGGTTGTCGAAATATCGTGTCGTCAGGACGGTGAAATCGGGCTACATACCCGTGAAGAGCAGCAGCTTATGATTTTCGAATAGTTTTGTAGAATTCAGTGTATGTTCACATTATCGATTGCTTGAAACTCACATCTATCCAAAAGCTGCCTTGTTCGATTTGAGTGTTTCTTTCCTTTTGCTTTCTTTTCATCTCCAACAATTATTGCTGTTTTCGTAAGTACCTTTCTTAAATAATCGTCCCTTTCATCAACTTCTGTTCAATAACCATTTTACTTTTTTATTGTTGTAGAAAATTTTTTCCGGTTTTAGTTACTTTTTTAATGCACATTTCGGGGTTAAAGCTTTTGTAACTGTGCGTTTTGGGCACTTTTGTATGCCCAGCATATTGTAAACATGCCTTAGCTCGTTCTGCAAACATCCTGACAACCCGGTGAAGAAAAATGTCTCATTTGTTGATTATGCCGAACATTAGGATACTAGTACATACTTCATAAAAAAATAAATAAATCTATTATCATGTATGTACTTTATTGAGCTAATTTCATTACTTGACATTGACAGTAGTTTCCTGCAGTTATCGAACACTGGTAACGAAGCTGTGCATCAGAACAAAGTCACAGTCTGAACTTCAGTTTCTAAACAAGCTAATGCTGAGAAAAACACAAAGCTGAAGAGACGAAGAAGTAGACGGGCGAAGTTTGGTAAAGTGACTTGCAAATGTGAGAATGACTGTGCGTCTTTCCAATGGACGGTGACACAACAAGACCTACTTAGCGCCAAGAATCACTCAAGCCTTGTGCTAAGGTCGTCCAGAACGGAAACCCCACATTGCTTGCAACAACTTTCGTGGAACATCATCCAGAAGAACTGAAGTGGCACAAACTCACGAGCCGTTTGTTCGTTAATGCGATTACTCATTGGAAACATAAATATTCATTGAGAAATCTCTCCGTCTTTGAAAACTTTGTAGCAATAATATGTATAATGTCTCAAGTATTGTTACAGCACAAAGTTACCTCGCATTTACCTGGAGTACTCTACATGGCATAAACAGAACTACGTCGTAAACAACATAGTCTTCATACTATCAACTGCGAGCACGTGGCGCTCATTCTCCACGAGCCGGCCGCGGTGGCCATGCGGTTCTAGGCGCTGCAGTCCGAAACCGCGCGACTGCTACGGTCGCAGGTTCGAATCCTGCCTCGGGTATGGATGTGTGTGATGTCCTTAGGTTAGTTAGGTTTAAGTAGTTTTAAGTTCTAGGGGACTGACGACCTCAGATGTTAAGTCCCATAGTGCTCAGAGCCATTCTCCACGAAAAACAAATACAGAAATCAAAAGGTGGCAATATATTTTCAGGGCAGCTAAAATTTGTGATACAAACACAAGTGCAGCGTCTATTAGCATTCACAAATATGTTTCACTCTTCTAATACAGTTGCAAAATTTCTTTCCTTCCTGCGAAATAGGTGACGGGGAAGAAACCATATATTTTGTCTCCAATTGCTATTTAAGTGCTCCGTTACTCTATACTTGGTAAAATACACCGTCGATGATTCAGAAGTTTTGGCATTACAACACAAACTCACGGCGAACGGTGTAGCAGAACCAGCGGGTAAAATCACTATCAATGACCCACTTGGATTGTGGAGGTTAATGAAAAGGTCTGATTAATATTTCGTTGCTTTACATCCTACAAGAGTGGTCGCAATAGGCTTCTGATGCTAACGAAACTCCAAGAAGCATCACAGAAATGCAACGATTACTTGTTTACTCATCTGCACGCTGCTTCTTCTGCTAAGGCCTAGTACATAATGGAAACTGGTTGACTGACACGGCGACATTATCCTAAATATGCTGTGGGGAAAGGGCAAATTTACAACAAGCACGAATTTCGCAACGAGACAAGATGAGAAAACAACACTATGTCACGTCTTCGATGATACAACAGATTTAATGGTAACACTTGTGTCGAGTATTCGAAACTAAGTGGAGACCGTTCGAAGAATATATTTTTTGCTAAGGATGTCCCATTGCAGAACAAAATAACAGAGTATGAAGAGAAAGCGAAACTGAGAAATTAATACATTAATGCATGTATAGTGGGAAAATAAGTAACACACTTCCCATCATTTTAATGTTACTGTTTACGCTCAACATCGTAGCACTTGTAGGCATCAAATGTGTAACGCAATCATGATGAATACATCCTCAACTGCAGCTTCACCAGGAACTAAACAGAAATAGTATTACATACCATTTCTGGATTTAAACTGACAAAAACTCCTTCCCTCCGTACCTAATGGCTACATGACCAATTGCTGTTACGTCATATGGACCATGGGAGGACATTAAATTAGAATTTAATATCCTGTCGATGCCGAAACCATCAGAGGCAGATTACTCACAGGGATAGACCAGGACAGAGAAAGAGACAGATCACAGTTTTACTTTTAAACCAGTAATGCAAGCTGCTGAAAACACATGTCAGAATAGGCTGACAGGGATATGAATTCCTCTTGTTCCGAATAAAAGGAAAGGAGGAAAATTAGACTTTGAGGTCCCATCAAACATCAATACAGACGCAGTACAAGCCCAGATTGAACAAGGATGGAACAGAAAATTGACTACACTGAATCACGGAAAACTTGAGAGTGACCTATCGAACGGGGAATCGGACCATCTTCTTAATAACTGCGAACCCATTTGTTCTAAGACTGCGGCACCTCACTCTTTTTTTTTTTTTAACAGGATTTTACAAGGAAGTAGAATTAGAAACACACACACACATATATATATATATATATATATATATGTATATATATATATATATATATATATATATATATATATGGTAATACGAACTCTCGGTATTACTGGGAAATACTCCATCTGCATATTTATTTCTGGAATTGTTAAGTAGTCCACGTTTTAAAAGGCTACCAAACTCACGAAGATTAGTCAAAGTATAGATACAACTTTCATTACATTTTTATAACATCTGTTATTAAGTTTCTCTGCGTGGAAGGAGTAAGAAATTTCAATAAAATGTATGTAGAAAGTTGAAAAGAATGAGTCTTCTGCCCAATTTTACGTCATGAAATTTTTTTATCTTTAATAAGCAGCAACTCCAAAGTATGTCTAGACGCAAGCTGTTAGAGCATACATCAGCAGCAGTGATTAACGCACGCCAAATATTTGCCGAGCCCAAATTCGCATTTAGCTTCACGCCCATGTTTGAAGGCTTCCAGATTACGTATGTGTGCCTGACTCAGCGCTTTCGGTGCGCTTTCTTTTTTTGTGTGCGTGGGGGGGGGGGGGGAGGAGGAGGAGGGGTGTCATAGTCACCTGACTGGTTCTATATGGCCCGCCACGCCTAGTGACCTGTGAATGAGTGATGTGGCGTAATGGTTAGACTCGCATTCGGGAAGACGACGGTTCAAATCTGCTTCCGGTTATTCTGATTTAGGTTTTCTGTGATCTCCCTAAACACTCACGGCAAATGCCGGGATGGTTCGCTTGACACGGCACGACCGATTTCCGTGCCCATTCTTGAATCAATCCGGGCTTGTGCTACATCTCTAATGATGACGTTGTCGGTGGGAAGTTAAACCCCAATCTTCCTTCCTTTGTCTCCCCTTTTTCTGAGGGCAGCACTTACATCCGACGTCCTCAGATATATTGGACATATTGGAGAGACGGACATATTCCAATCTCTTTGTGCTGTGTAGCACCATGAAAGATATTCCCTGCTGTCTTAACGGGGGATGTGTATAAAATTGGTCAAAAGTGCTGAAATTTTTTTGCCAGCAGACAGCATGTTAGTAATATCGTCTTCAGGTTTTCAGAGTTTAATTCGTGCTGCAAATGAAGTAAAATCCATCTTGTTTCAACAAACGCGCCATGCCACGCCCCGTTTTCTACACGGCTCTGTCCTTGTCTGCGATATTTCGTTATTTTCTGCTATTGGAGAAGACATTTGTAGTGCATAAAAGGCTGTGGGCCCACTTAGGATGCAATTAACTTCGATTTGTTAAATAAATGCACACTTGGTTGAACATAAGACCCGAAAGAATGCTTTACAAAGCTCATTCAAAAGTAACAACCAAAGAAAACATTTTGCTCCTGTACTGTAGTTAAAATTTCCTCATATGATGCTTGTTTGGTGTTCAATGATGGTAACAGTGGAAGAATCAGGAGCCTTAAGAGACTAGGATTTGATGCATGTTTCTGTGCTGAAAACCCATAGCAGGAGAGTGAACATGAGTGTATTGTTAATTATGAAAGGTCAGTGAAAGGTATTGCAATAAGAGCATGCCCGAAGGATCAGACTAAAATAGAAGAGCTGATGAAAACCAGAAAGAACAAATGTATGGTTATGACCAACATTAAAGTACTTGTTTTTGGCATAAACATTAATAAAATTAATTTTCTGCATTTTTCGCAACTTTCATTTTTCAGTGCATAAGAAACATTTTCTGTTGAAGCACTGAAGATAGAAAAGTGAAATTTGGAACAGACTTTGAACATATTATAACGCAACACCCTGTGACACAAAATCTTTCAAAGCGCACTTCTGTCAAATTTATTTAAATTTTTTGAAATAAAAACTGACACGTATAATACAAATAAATTTTTAAAAAAATGTTGCGAGATTTCTAAGACTGATATTAAGAAATTGGTACACAGATTTGTTTATCTAAATACAAAGAATAATCTGTCACATTTTGTAAGTGATAAGTAAAGTAATGACTGAGAAAATGGTCCTCATGTGACGTAACGTGTTGCAAAAGTATCCAGAAAAGCCTTGATCAAATTATTTAACGAAAAAATGAAAAACGTTCAATTTATAGCCAATAACATAATGATAACGAGTATAGAATTTAATTAAATTATCTATCAGACATTAAAAATCAAAAAGATATTTCTGTCATCGGTGATACTGCGGAAAATCTCTTAACTTATTAGTTCACCTAATTTTCAGCATCCTTCTTTAGCACCACATCTCAAACGCTACGATTCTGTTCTATTCCGGTTATCTCAAAGTCCAGGTTTCACTACCAAGCAATTCCGTGATCCAAACGTACATTCTCAGAAATTTCGTACTCAAATTAAGGCCAATTCTGGATACTAGTACACTTCTTTTGGACAAGAGTGCTGTCTTTGCCTGTGCTCATTTGACTTTTGCATTCTCCTTGTTTCGGCCATTATATGTTATTTTCTTTCCAGGATAGCAGAATTTCTACACTTTCGTCTACTCGTGGTCTGTTCTTTTGATGTTAATTTTCTCACTAATCTCATTTCTATTGCTGCTTATCGTTTTCGTCTTTTTTAGTTTACTCTCAGCCCACATTTTGTGCTCACAAGGAAAACTCCCCATGGCAACCCCTCCCCCGCCCCCCCCCCCCTCAGATTTAGTGGCAAAATGGCCTGTCAGAAACTGAAAGATCAAGTATGAAAACAGTAAGAAGGTGTACTGAACTGTGAAAAACGAAGCAAAACAGAAACAATGAACGGCCGAAGCTTAACATGTGCAACGTCGAGTAAGTTGCAAGAACCACGTCGTCGTAGTTGTGTTGTGTTGTGGGACTACAAAGCGAGAGATTCGTGTTCAATACTCCCTCGTGCCCCAATTTTTTCACAAAATTATGAACTTCCCATCCGGTAACTAACGTATCTGTTCTCCTTCTGCAGTCTTGGCAATTGTCACACTATACACTGGTTATAGAATATGAGCCATGTGGTCAGAATATATTACCGTAGCAAGTAAATGTGATAATTAGTGAGAGCAGGCGAGGTGCCGCATAGACCTCTCACTTAAATGAAAACAACAAATAAACGGCTGTGAACTATTTTACAACAAAGGAATTCAAGAATCAAAACCGGCAAAACGGAACGTAAGAGTCATAATATGTGGTACTTATGTAGAACATAAATGGGATTTAAGTACGTCTGGAGGGTCCATCCCTTACACCTCGCGGTTGCAAACGGACGTTACACCACGACACAGACACAAATTTGAATACAGCGAACAGACACGTCAGTGACCGGATGGACAGCTCATAATTCTGTGAATATATATATATATATATATATATATACAGTGATAATTATTTGTGTGTGAAGAATGTTTCCTGAAAGTTTGGCCGTACCTTTTGTAACACCCTGTATATATATATATATATATATATATATATATATATATATGTGTGTGTGTGTGTGTGTGTGTGTGGAGCACGAAGGAGATCTAAAAACGAATCTCTCGTTTTGCACTCCAGCACCGTGACCACAGAACCACAACGGCATCGCTTTCAAATTCGCTCGATGTTGCACATCTTCAGCTTGGGTCGTTCACTGTTTCTACTTTCCTCTTTTTTCACAGTTCAGTACTCCTGTTTTCATGCTTGATCTGAGTTCCGTTTTTGACGTACTATCCAATGGGCCATCTTACTACTAAATGTGAGAGGGGTGTGATGGGGAGTTTCGGTTGTCAACAGACTGTTCGTTTCGTTCAATACGTCCTGCAGTTCTTTCTCCCTTCCACTGAGGATAGCTGTGTCATCAGCGAATCTTATCGTTGATATTCCTTCATCTTGAATTTCAGTCTGACACGTGAACCTAAATTTTATTTCCGTCATTGCTTCTGCGATGTACAGACTAAACAGTAGGGGAGAATGTCGGCATCCTTGTCTTACGTCTTTCTAATATGAGCTTTTCGTTCTTGATCTTCCATTCTTTTTGTTCCTTCTTGGTTCTTACACATACTGTATATTACTCAATTTTCCCTACAGGTTACACCTATTTTCCTGACAATTTCGAACGTCTTGCAACATTTTACATTATCGATCACCTTTGTAGATCGGCAAATCATATATGAATGTCTAGATTTTCCTTCAGTCTTGCTTCCATTATGAAGCGCAACGTCAGAAATGCCTCGCTGGTGTCTTCCCTAAAATCAAACTGATCGTCACCTAGGAGATCCTCAATTTTCATTGCCATTCTTCCATATAATATTCTTGCCAGCAACACCGATACATGATCGAAGATTGTACCACAGTTTTCACACTTATCCGCCCTTGATATATTCGGGATTGTTTAGATGGTACTTTTCCGAAAATCGTATGGTATGTCTTCGTCTGGTATGTCTCCAGTCCCATATACTCTACACAGCAATTTGAGTAATCGTTTGTCACTTGCCCCCGCCCTCCCCCCTCCCCCCAATTGATCTTAGAAATTCAGAAGAAATCTATGCCTTCCACTTTGTTTATCGTAATTCTTCTGAAGATCTGTTAAACTCTGACTTTAATACTGAATCCCCTACGTCCCCCATATCCGCTTCCATTTCTGTTTCAGTGATGTCGTGAGATAAGGTCCTCCCCTGCCCAATTTTAGCCGCCATGCGGGGGGCAAATGGCCTTCTCTCCAAGGCCTCCACCCTCCCTCCGATTTCTCTCTCTGTCACCCTTTCTTTGCATTTTGTTTGTCTTGTTGTTCGTCTTTTCCCTGTGTGTTCATCTCACCTTGTCTTTCTGGGCAGGACATTTTTGTGTGTTGCAGAGTGGCTGGCTCATCCTCTTTTATTCATGTGGTCAGCCAGCCCAAACCACCTGCTCTATGGTTTTAATACCTTCCTCTACTTTTCCTTGTGGTGTACAAAAAAAATGGCTCTGAGCACTATGGGACTCAACTGCTGAGGTCATTAGTCCCCTAGAACTAAGAACTAGTTAAACCTAACTAACATAAGGACATCACAAACATCCATGCCCGAGGCAGGATTCGAACCTGCGACCGTAGCAGTCTTGCGATTCCAGACTGCAGTGCCTTTAACCGCACGGCCACTTCAGCCGGCTGTGGTGTACATTTTTCCCCTTTTTGTTCCTTTCTTTCATTTTCTCTATCGGTACGGTTCCCCATTCCTTTTACCCCCTTTTACCTCCCCAAATTAATTTTGGGTCTCCTTTTACCTTGAGCCTTGTTTGCATCAGGAGAAAGTGACTGATGACCCTGTAGTCTGGTCCCTTTATATCACAAACCAACCAAACGTAAGACTGCAATAATGACTGATTAAATAAGTTACTGATAATTTCATTTTTTTCAAATACTAGCATTAACATGTGATACAGTGTGGTTGGGGTTACAGTTTCTGAAACTAATGTATGAACAACTTCCTCACACAGTAGACTCATTACACATGTACTTTTTATACTTTTTACCAAGCATCTATGACAGTAAAACTGAGGTATATATATATCACACTTACTTATATATCTCATTGATTTGTCTTCTCCAAGTTGTATACAGTTCCAGCAACAGAATACAAATTGCTTGATTATTCCCTTCGCAACAGTAAGCGAACAAATTATCAGCACATTTCAATAACAAGTATATACTAATGGCTGTTACACTACTGTAGGGCTTTCACAGTGTAATAATAATAATAATAATAAGGGAAGGAGTTTGTAGGTAGCACTTGCTATGCAATGAGAACTGCTTTACATTCCATGAAAGACAGGTTGTTAGAAATAAGCAGAACAAACTGAGTCATTGACACCTACAAACACTAAATATCATTTCACTTGTGTAATTTAAAAAAAAAAATATTCAAAATAATTCCTTTTCATTCTAATGCCTAAAAGTTAAAGTCTAAAAATCTGAGTCTAAAAGTCTAAAGTTAGGCACTAATGTTGATGATGGGAGGAGGGGGGGGGGGGGGAGGGAAGTGGTACTAGCTAAAATCTGATTACAATCATGGATTATGGTCTCAGAAAGGTTGTAGACCACTGCTCTACAGCAACACGTTCCAAAAGCTGTTAATCTTCACTTATCTGTGGCTATGCATAACATATGGCCACAGTAAACAGACCATCGAACAATCAACTATCAAAAAACCTACCGTAAGATCTATTTGCTTGAAAGGTTCAGCACATTATCCAAGATTCTACACATTGTAACACGATTCCATCAACAGAATTGAATTTGCCTGAGAGAAAAAAGCGTCGTTGCACAGAAAATCCGGGTTTAGTATTGCACTTCAGATCATCCTACAGCTGGCTGAGTTAAGTCAGTTCACAGGTCGAATGGAGACAAGGACGAACGACCAGGTACAGCAAACTAGTGAGGTTTTCAGGCCAGTCTTCTGGTGAATGTTCTGTTTTTATTAACAATAAATACATTTCACGCCTTTTTCATCTAATTGGTAGCGCCAGGCTACTAGCGTCTGTTATCCAATTTCAAGTGACGACCTTGGATACATATTTTTGAAACGGTATGTTTGAAACGGGATGCTCCTGTCTTGTGATACCAAATCAGCCAAACGAACTTGTGTATACAATCGGCTACACTGACATTTAAGCTGCCAAAGTGACACCAAAATGAAAGGCTATATCTCGCTAGATGGCAGACAGAATTATAAGTTTGCACATATAAAATTCGTTTAACACATATTGCCACAAAAGAACATCAATAAACAGAGTTTGACTGTTCAATGATTACAGAACACTAACTTTTGGAGGTAAAAGCTGTGATAAAGAGTGTGGATATTTATCAGCATTGGCTGAGTAGGTTGCTCTGAAGATTTCTGCACAACACATTTCCAGTTGTAGAGGATAATCTGTTTAGACAAAGATTCTCACTTCCCGAGAGCTGCAAAAAAGAAAATAATAATAAAATAAAATGAAATAATAAGGTATAATCTTAATCCACTGCATTTATATATATATGTATATGTATTTGTGTGTGTGTGTGTGAGTCGATTTCAACTAATTTCGGCACAGGAACACAGGCCTCATGAGTACAAGCTATATGGGGTTCATAGCTTCCTAGTTCCAATAGGAGTGGAGATAGGGTAAAAAAATGTTATTCCTAGCCCTTGGCATATAGGCTGCCCTGCAGGACACTCAACAGATTGGCCTGCCAAATCAAGCTTATTTGCAGAACTGCCTACATATCAGGAGAGGAAACGGTTTTCGAGGCATTTACATGTAGTGCGCCTTGCATGACAGACATTTTGTCTTAGAATAGCATCACTTTGCTTTATCGATCTGCTTTACATGGCGATCTGTACATTAGGGACAAATAAATAATTTTGAAGCCCCTAATTTGGGGCCTGTCCTGCTTGACAGGTATGTTGTAGGTGTAGTGCTGACCTACTTTATTGAATTGTATTGCAGGCGCTAAATGTGTCAGTGAGCATGACTGGGAACAGATTGAGACAGATAGAGGAGGGGATTGACAGAGTGAGGGGATGAAGGAAATGGACAGAGAGAGGGAAGAGGGGGGAGATGCATGAGGCAGGTAGAAAAAGAAGGGTGGTGGGCAAGTGGAAAAGGGAAAGACAAAGGCGGAGATGGAAACAGAGAGGTGAAGGAGAATATAATCAGAGGGAGGGGGCAGAAGATATGGCCAGAGAGATGGGATGGGGGAACTGGACAAAGAGAGAGGGAGGAGTAGCTGAAGAGAGATAGAGTGCGTGGGGAGGAGGAAAAAGAAGTGGGAGGATGAGATGGACGGACAGTGGGAGGAAGAGGTGGAAACAAAGAGGATGAAGAAGAGGAGGAGTGTTCAATATATGTGTCAAACGCATGCTTGGCCGAGGCTGTGGGGAAAAGGTTAGTTTATAGGTAAAAGAAAGAGATATATCTTCTCCAACTTCGTTTAATTCACACACTCGAAATCCAAACAGGGAAATAGCTGACCATGATAATCGATCAAGCTTTAGTAGAAGTCAAAACGGTCAAGTTCAATACAGTTCCCGTTCTAATAGCTATTAATAACTTGTACCAGGTGATCTTCCATCATGTGTAGCCTCACAACTTGTAAGCTCTTTGATGAGCAATTATTATGGCGAAACACCGAATTTTAATAACCTGTCTTTTTGATTCACAGAGTATTACTCGTGTAATTACCCACAGGTTGGGAACTAGTACTTAGAAGAATGTTGAAGGTTAGGCTGCTAGACTGGATAAATAATGAAGAGGAAATAAATCGAATTAGGGAGAAGACAAATTTGTGGCACAACTCGATTAAAAGAAGGGATGCTTAACAGAACACATCATCGAACCTTCAGTTTGATACTACAGGGAAGTATATAGAATAAAAATGGTGAAAGATAGTATTACGTAAATAATCAATAGGATACTTGCTTATTGAGAATCGCTGATATAGACAGTTTTCAACGAGTTTTAAAATCGCTGTCCACCATCTGCTTTAGTGTAAATTATAAAACGAATTATTCGCTATTGTTGAAACTACTTTTGCCTTTTATGCGGGGTGGCACTTATGGTGATCATTGTAGGGATAATAAAGGCATATTGCCACCATATTGTGATGTATCTTGAAATAATTTCATAAAAAGTCTTGTGAAGTGAAAGTATATACGATTTCAGTTTTATTACTGGAGTCGATTCTGTCACTAACCCGTGTATTAGTTTATTATTCTTTTCATAAATTAGACTCTAATTTATATGGTTTAAAGATTCTAAGTACGTGGGACGAAACCCGTTTCAGAGACTAAAATTGGCTATTCACTGATATTTCAGTGATAATTTGCACGCTCTATATGCTTTTCCATTTTTGCATATTACACATACATTCAAAAACAATCGATTAATGATATATAATTATATCATAAATCGCAACCAATGCATTAAATGCTGTATTCGCCTGCTTGTTTCAATAGCAGGACAACAGAATGCCGTACTCATTTTACAAAAACTCATAGGATCGCTGTTCTCAGTGTTCTGAAATAATTACAATTTGTACTGAGCCTAGATCGAAACTGACTTGCGCGAGACATGTTTAAAAGTTACAATCGTTACAACCCGTTGTCAACCGCCAGTGATGAACTCCTCATAATGGTGACCATATACATTTAACAAAACAGAGTTGTCACTGAAAGACTGCACTTATGGTGCAGTGCGTTTCAGCAACTTTGTAAAGAAGACCACTACGTGATAACATTTTGTAAACACAAAATATTTTTATTAACAGTATGTTGTTTAATGCAATACATATTGGGCCATATAATGTGACAGAAAATGGCGGCAGCCGTGGCTTACCATAGGCCTCGTTATGAACTAGAAGAAACTACTCGGAAGTCAATATCACGAATGTCAGTACTTCCAGCTGATCTTTTTCACTGTCACTGAGAACAGCAAAATTTAGTGACAACTATATTTCGTGGCGCTGCGTAGTTCCTAAAATTTTCAAGTATCTCCTACAGAGTTCTGTTGGCTCTATTCGACTAAACTTGTTGTTAAATGTCGTTGTAACTGTCACTAAAGCTGTAGATTCGACATTAATATCATTTTCGATTATTCGTACACGTCGTTCTCAGCCGTACCCGTAGGAGTGTAGGGGTTGGTTGGTTGGTTTGTTGGGGGAAGGAGACCAGACCGCGAGGTCATCGGTCTCATCAGATTAGGGAAGGATGGGGAAGGAAGTCGGCCGTGCCCTTTGAAAGGACCATCCCGGCATTTGCCTGGAGCGATTTAGGGAAATCACGGAAAACCTAAATCAGGATGGCCCTACGCGGGATTGAACCGTCGTCCTCCCGAATGCGAGTCCAGTGTATAACCACTGGGTGTAGGGGTGTTTCTTCCCTACTATAGTACTTTTTCCAGAGATTATATCATATGTTGACGAGGTTAAATTGCTTGAACTGCTCCATAACTATGTTTGCTTGTGTTTTTATTTCACGTCACCTTGTTTCTCACCCAAACTCCACGCTACTCTTACCCCATAGTTAATCCAACCTTCCACCCCTTTACGTATTTTCAGTTAGTAAGTCATACGTCTATTGGGTGGGTTTAAACTGCTCCAGGAGTTTCAGATTAATGCTGAAATATGCATACAGACATCTCATACGCATATTTATACTTGAATGTACCATAAAAATAGAGATTAACCAAAGAAGCCTTATGATTGTACGAGTGTTGTCCTCTATCATTCTTGGCTGTCTTACTGCTTAAAGCAAAACCCCTTGGCACAGAAAGCGCAAGTAAAAAACCTTGTCCAGGAAGCCACAGATGACGTGTACGACATTTGGATAGTCGATTGCCGCTGCGCGTCTCTGCACGCTGATAGAGCCAGCACGACGGCTGAATAGAGATTGCTCACCAAGTTGGCGTAGTCGTCTACCAATGCAGCGTGGTATTTCTCGCCGTCCCTTCTCCCTGTTGAAGATTGCCGCCAGAAGAAAAACATTCCAACTTCATTCTCTGCACCTCGTGCCCCAGTTATCCTGTCATCCAAAGGAGTGACAGTCGACCACTCTCGACTTCTGACGTTTATTATAGGACTGTCGTTATGCCCTTACAACCTCTATTTCAAATCGATGATTAGCAGATCGATCGCCTGTTAAGAACACACCAACACGTTCAGTCATACGCAACGAACAAATGTTTGTGTTCATTCTAAGATCAATTTATTATGTTACTATCACATCAGTTATACGAAGCTGAGACCGAACAACTTGGTAAGTTTTGTTAGTGTGCAGATAATCCATGTAGCTGTGACCAGTAGACTTGGAATTCACATTCAGGAACGGCCTCCGTAATTTATATTTGACTTGGTTTCACGGAGCGAGGTGGCGCAATGGTTAGCCCACTGGAGTCGCATTTGGGAGGATGGCGGTTCAATCTCGTGTCCGTCCATCCTGATTTAGATTTTCCGCGATTTCCCTAAAACGCTCCAGGCAAATGCCGGGATGGTTCCTTCGAAAGGGCACGGCCGACTTCCTCCTCCGTCCTTCCCTGATCCGATGAGACCGATGACCTCGCTGTCTGGTCTCCTCCCCCACAACAGCCCAACCCAACTTGTTTTCCCAAACCATCCCTGAGGAAACGTGATAAGCACTACGTAAATGACATTTTTCTCATTTTGTTTAACTAAACTACGTTACGGTTACCTTCAAGATGCGAATGCTGTCTACGGAATTACAAAGGCACAAATAAATATTGTCGTATTAGGACACAGTTCTTAAACCAACTCCTTTGATTAAACTTCTGAGGGTACTGTTTTTGCAAAAGTATCTACATAATATACGTTTTTTTAATCTCAAAATCATGTAAGAATTAACCAGATGCCATACTGGTAGAATGGTTTTACGTGAATGTATTTAATTAAAGGTTATAGAACGTACGGCAGTTAGTTACTATGTTTATTTTTTGTTCTTATTTTTTGTCGTTGGAGAGAGGCCGGGGTGGGGGGAGGGGGCGTAGGAGAGGTCATCAGTCTTCTGAATGGTTTCATGCGGCCAGTCATGACTTACTCCTCTCTGCCAATATCTTCGCATTAGAGTAGCACTCACAACATCTCTAATTATTTGTTGGATACATCCCAGTCTCAGTCTGCCTGTACTGTCTTCATCCTCTACGACTCCTTCTAGTGCCACGAAAGTTATTCCCTGATGTCTTAATATATCTTAATATACATCCTGTCTCCCAGTCCCTACTTGTTGACAGAGTTTTGTATACATTCCTTTCCTCATTCCGCGAAGAACCTCCTCATTTCTTACCCTAGGAGTCCATTTAAATTTCAGTATCCATCTTTAAAATCACATCTGAAGCCCTTTTATTGTCCTCTTTTTTGGTTTTTCCACAGTTCACGATTCACTTCCAACTAATGATGATTCATACGTATGTATATTTGTTACTAGTGAACTTCTTTCGGCCTGTGCTAGTCTGCCTCTTGCATGCTACTTGCTTCTTCCGCCATGTGTTATTTTCCTTCCGAGGAAACACAGTTCGCTCTCTTTGTCTACTATTTGGCCCATACTTTTGATGTTAAGCCTAGAGCTAACCTCATTTCTGCATATGTATATATACTATTCTTGCCGCACAAATAACAGTTTTTGGCCTTGTCAGTCAGCCTTCTCCATCTTTCTCAGTCCATGCCGTCTTCTTCAGCTAGTCCCACCACGCACATATCCTCCCTGATCCCGCCAGTCCATCTCAGGCGTGGTCTTCCCCTCGGTCTGTTGCCTCTGACGTCTTCTTCCACCACACGCCTGGTGATCTGGCCCTCTCGATGCATTACGTACCACCTCAGTCTCCTCTCTCCAACCACAGCCAAAATGTCGAGCGACTTGCTCAACAGCTGCAATTCGCGGTTTTTCCTTTTCCTCTGTCGTCTGCATCCTTAACTGAAATCAGTCTCAGAACAGCATTCTCAAATGTCAGAAGTTTTCTTTCTGTCTGTTGTATCATAGTCCAGGTCTCTGCTCCGTATAGGACGACAGGTTGTAGTACTGTCCTGTAGATCCTAATGTTGGTGAATCTCAGCAGGAACCGGGAATTAAGTAGCTTTCTGAGTGCAAACCTTGACCTCTTTCTGCTTGGATTCTTGTCATTATTTCCTGGTCTGTCTCATTCCTCACTCTGAGTACTACCCCAAGATATTCGAACTCTTTTACCTAATGGTCTGTCATCATTCTCTCTGCTCGTAACGAGGTATTCGGTCTCGCTTATTCATCTTCAGGCCTCCTCTCACTGCCTCTTTCATTAACACTTTTGTTATCTGAATCAAATCTTGTTCGTTCTGTGTTATTAAAACAACATAATCCACATAGGCCAGAGTGGTGATCCGTCTATACATCTGTATTCCTGTATCCAGGCTTGTTACTTTCCTCAGTGCTCTTTCCAGAACCTTCAAATTCCCCAACATCTTTTCATTCACTTTCACCGCACGTGTTGTCTCTTAAATACAGGCTTGTGTTAGTCTTGTTAGTTTTCTAGGAACCTGCACCCTTTCCATTTCTTGCCATATTGCTTGCCTGTTGACACTAACATACTCTTTCTGGAAGCTCATAAAAAGACAGTGAACATCTCTGTGAAATTCCCAGCTCTTTGATAGCATTTGCCTTATTTTATGTAGCTTGTTTACAGTTGATGTTTCTCTCTGAACCCTCTTTGTTGGAATCCAAGTAACAGTGGACATATGAGGTGTGACTGGAAAGTTTTAAGAATGGATTCGCTACTGCTTACTGGTTTGGCGGGAAGGTACACGGAGGGTGGAGAGCGAGTCATTTCCTTGTCCTTGAACGCCCTCTGACAGTAAACTGCGTTTTCTTTATTCAGTTCATGGTGGCAGCTGGTTGAGTGTGGGTCTGTTAGGGCTTGTTGCCAGATTCTGTCTGCTTGAAAATGGACGTAAAAAATGGTTCAAATGGCTCTGAGCACTATGGGACTTAACATCTGTGGTCATCAGTCCCCTAGAACTTAGAACTACTTAAACCTAACTAACCTAAGGACATCACACACATCCATGCTGGAGGCAGGATTCGAACCTGCGACCGTAGCAGTCGCGCGGCTCCGGACTGAACGAAAATGGACGTAAAAACTGAGCAAAGAGTTTGTGTGAAATTTTGTTTTAAAACCGAGAAATCAGCTTATGAGACTTACAAACTATTAAAAACAAGTTTTGGAGATAATTGTATGAGCCAGTCAAATGTTTTTGTCTGGTTCAACAGATTTAAAAATGGCCGCGAATCATTTGAAGATGAACCACGGTCCGGCCGTCCATCCACCTCAAAAACAAATGAAAATGTTGTGAAAGTTCACGACTTAGCGAGCTCTGATCGTAGACTTGCAATTAGGGAGATAGCTGATGAACTTAATTTAAGTTTCTGTACAGTTCCGTCAATTTTAACTGAAAATCTGAACATGCGTCGAGTGCCTACAAAATTCATTCCAAAAGTGTTGTCAAGTGACCAGTGATAATACCGATTTGTGCCAAGAACTGATTAATCGGACTAAAAATGACCCAGATTTGTTAAACAGGGTAATTACAGGGGACGAATCGTGGGTACATGGACATGATCCTGAAACCAAACTGCAGGCTTCGCAGTGGAAGACTCCAGATTCACCACGACCGAAAAAAGCACGGCAAAGTCGGTCGAAGGTGAAGAAAATGTTGGTGATTTTTTTCAATTCTACCGGTATTGTGCATCATGACTTTATCCCCGGAGGACAGACAATTAACCAGGAATACTAAAAATGTGTCTCTGAGCGTTTGCGCGAAAAGGTGCAGAAGAAAAGGCCTGCACTGTGGAAAGACAGGAGTTGGGTGCTCCGGCTCATCGTGCCTTCTCCATCGTTGAATTTTTGACCAAATTTAAAATTCCTGTGCTTCCACAACCGCCATGTTCCCCTGTTTTGGCTTCTGCGGACTTCTGTTTCCTAAACTGAAATTTTCACCGAAAAGGAAGCCATTCGACTCGACTGAAGACATCCAGGCAAATACGGAGAGCGTCCTTAACACACTTCAGGAAAAAAATTATCCAGGAATGTTTCCAAAAGTGGAAACACCGTTGGAGTCGCTGTGTTCAGTCAGAAGGGGACTATTTTGAAGGAGATGCTTAACAGTAGCATGTAAGTACCACCTTTGTACAATTACAAGCCCATTGTTAAAATCTTCGAATCACACCTCGTTCGATGTTAGCCACTTCAACAGCAACATGCTCAGGGTCTTGTAAGTTGCTGTATCTGGCTGGATCTACTTTCTCCAGTATTGGGCAGATGACACACCGCTTCCGTTCTGCTGCGACCCTGTCTGTGCTCCAAATTAAACAGATTAGTTGGTGCACTCTCTCTTGTAGGAAATCTCTTCCCTCTTTCAACATCTCTGCAGGTACATCATCTATTCCTGGTGTCTTTCCTCTCTTCAACATTTTAATGGCTTCTCCTAAGGCTTCCATGCTCGGCAGTTCGATCTCCACTGTAGGTATTGTTACTCTCTCTTCTTTGTATAATTCTTCTTCTTCTTCTTCTGAGGTTGCTGTCGCAACTCTGTTGATAGTGTCGTCCACATTCAGACGATTTTCAAAATAGATTTTCCATTCATCCATAGCTTTCGTATCTTCTGTTATCATTTGTCGCACTTGACCATTGATCACGTCAATCCTTGCATTATTCTTTTCTTGAGAAGCCTGAGTGTCCTGTAAAAGTCTCTTGCATTGCCTACTGTTCGATCCTTTTCTGCCAGTGTTATCTTGTCTTTTTTTTTTTTTTTTTTTGTATACTCTCACTTTTCTGTGCGGATGACTTCCCTTGCTTCTCTAGCTGCCTCCATCTATCCCAGCCATATTCTTTCATCATGTTCGTTTGTCAAGCATAAAACTTTAGCTGTTTTCTCTTGTTGTCTGCATGTCTACAGTTAATGTTAAACGATCTTCGCTCCTCCTCCTTCTCTTCAATGGTTTCAGCACTTCATTTACGGTGTGTTAGACTTCGATCTCGAGCTTTGGCCATAACCTGTCTACATCATGTCCCTCTTCTTCCAAGGCAGCAAATCTGTTTTGAATTTTAATTACATATCTGTCCTTAATTGGTCCTTTTTCAGTAGATATGTGTTTTATTTTCTGTTCTGCATGTCCTCTCCTGTAATTTCTGCATTCTATCCCATGATTAGTGGTCAGGACAAGATAGTGGTCTGATCCTATTTCTGCGCCTCTTTGACACTTTATGAGATACGTTCTTAATAACGCTTCTGTGTCTGGCTTCCATTAATACATGGTCTATTTGGTTGTGTGTATTTTGGTTCGAATGATTTCCAGGTTACTTATAAATATATATGAAGATGGTATCTTTTCTTTTGGACATGTCCGAAAGAACAGACACCATCGGTGACCATGCAGCTCGTTAGAATGAAATTACAATGAAATGAATACCCCTAGCTGCATACAGGCGTTGACGTAAGTCAACGGGGACAGTTGAAAATGTATGCCGCGACAGGGACTCGAACACAAGATTTCCTGCTGACATGGCAGATGCTCTGTCCATCTGAGCCACCGAGGACAGAGAGGATAGTGCGACTGCAGGGACTTATCTCTGGCACGTCTCCCGTGAAACCCACATTCCCAACTTGTTGTCCCGCACTATATTCATATTGCCTCTGCCCATTGTACTCATAACTCACGACTTTTTGCCGATTCCCGTAAGAGTTCAGGCACTGTTTGTGCATCTGCACAGAAGAAGAGGGTCGAATGGCCGATGAGCCTTAACTATAATGGCTCACCGGCCATTCGACTATCTTCTTCCATGCACAGCTGATGAAAATGTCGAGCGTGTCCTCGACGCGTTCACATGGAGCTCTCGGAAGTCCATAAGACAGGCAGGCTAGGAACCTCAACTTCTTCAAACAACGGTCTGGCGTGCTCTGAAACGACGCTGCATATGAAGCCTTATTAGTTGCAGTTACTGCAGCAACTGCTTCCTGGCAACCACAACAAAAGGTACCAATTTTTCGTTTCAGTTCTTCATGATATAGTAAAGGTCAATTTTTTCGAACGAATCATCCTTTCGAATGAATCGACGTTACCATCAATCGGCTTAGGTAAACCGCCATAATGTAAGAATGTGGGGGTCACAAAAACCTGGCGTAGTCATCGAACACATAAGAGGCTCACCGAAACTGAATGTGTTTTGTGCCGTCTCTGTCCAATCTCATACCTGGACATGCTGCAATGCTGGTTTTTTCCTGAACTTCACAAAGATTCCAATGATTTCATTTTTATGCATGTCGGGCCCTGCCCCACTTCAACCTCGAGATGAGGCGTTATCTTAACAACACCATTCCATAACATTGGACTGGAAGAGACGGACAGCAAGATCATGGTCATTGTTTTTGGCCTCTCAAGTCATCAGATCTAACAACTTGCGATTGTTTTCCTGTGGCGATACATAAAAGATAGATTTTATATACCACCTATGGCAGATACTCTTCCAGAACTGAGAAATCGAGCTATTGAAGCTATCGAGTCCATAAGCAGGGGCCCTGTTGATTCGTGTGTGGAATGAAACGGATTGCTATTTGGATGTTTGTGAGCAACGCATGGTGCTCATGTTGAGTGTATGGCAAGAGCCTGAGCGAACATAAAACTTTGAACTTTCCTCTATCCAGTGACATGTGCAATTAGTTTCTGTCTTCCATAGTTTGTATGCAATAAACAACTGAAATCTATTCTTCTGTTTTGAATCACCCTGTGTAGACATGGAACAGAGGGTTTCGTTTCAGCTCCGAAGGCCTGTAAACATTAACTGTTATACTACGTGCAGCTCGAAAAGAAATCTTTCAAACTTTCATTGTTTACTTTCATTCAGGAGCCATAAGCAACACAACTACAAAACTATGCTGTCTTTGAAAGCAGTCTCACTTTTTGAATCCGCACCTGTCCTCACTTACACGTTGACAACAACACTATGTACACTACTGGCCATTAAAATTGCTACACCAAGAAGAAATTTAGATGATAAACTGGTATTCATTGGACAAATATATTATACTAGAACTTGTATGTGATTACATTTTCACACAGTTTGGGTACATAGATCCTGACAAACCAGTACCCAGAACAACCACCTCTGGCCGTAATAACAGCCTTAATACGCCTGGGCATTGAGTCAAACTGAGCTTGCATGGCGTGTACAGGTACAGCTGCCCATTCAGCTTCAACACGATACCACGGTTCATCGAGAGTAGTGACTGGCTTATTGTGACGAGCCAGTTGCTCGGCCACCATTGACCAGACGTTTTCAATTGGTGAGAGATCTGGAGAATGTGCTGGCCAGGGCAGCAGTCGAACATTTTCTGTATCCAGAAAGGCCCGTACAGGACCTGCAACATGCGGTCGTGCATTATCCTGCTGAAATGTAGGGTTTCGCAGGGATCGAATGAAGGGTAGAGCCACGGGTCGTAACACATCTGAAATGTAACGTCCACTGTTCAAAGTGCCGTCAATGCGAACAAGAGGTGACCGAAACGTGTAACCAATGGCACCCCATACCACCACGCCGTGTGATACGCCAGTATGGCGATAACGAATACACGCTTCCAATGTGTGATCACGGCGGTGTCGCCAAGCACGGATGTGACCATCACGATGCTGTAAACAGAACCTGGATTCATCCGAAAAAATGATGATTTGCCATTCGTGCACCCAGCTTCGTCGTCGAGTACACCATCGCAGGCGCTCCCGTCTGTGATGCAGCGTCAAGGGTAACCGCAGCCACGGTCTCCGAACTGATAGTCCGTGCTGCTGCAAACGTCGTCGAACTGTTCGTGCAGATGGTTGTTGTGTTGCAAACGTCCCCATCTGTTGACTCAGGGATCCAGACGTGGCCTCACGATCCGTTACAGCCATGCGGATAAGATGCCTGTCATCTCGACTGCTAGTGATACGAGGCCGTTGGGATCCAGCAAGGCGTTCCGTATTACCCTCCTGAACCCACCGATTCCATATTCTGCTAACAGTCATTGGATCTCGACCATCGCGAGCAGCAATGTCGCGATACGATAAACCGCAATCGGATGGGCTACAATCCGACCTTTATCAAAGACGGAAACGTGATGGTACGTATTTCTCCTCCTTACACGAGGCATCACAACAACGTTTCACCAGGCGACGCCGGTCAATTGCTGTTGGTTTATGAGAAATCGGTTGTCAGCATGGCGCCAACCTTGTGTGAATGCTCTGAAAAGCTAATCATTTTCATATCACAGCATTCTTCTTCCTGTCGGTTAAATTTCGCGTCTGTAGCACGTCATCTTCGTGGTGTAGCAATTTTAGTGACCAGTAGTTAGAAACGTGGTCAGTGCAATGGAATGACAGTATTCATGTAAAGCTGGATGGTACAGTGGTTTATACATTGGGTTCGCATTTGGGACGACGACGGTTTACAAACCCATTCAGATTTACTGTTGTCGTGATAACCCCAGACCGTTCAAGGCGAATACAGGAACGATACTTTGAAAAGGACACGGCCGATTTACTTCTCCGCCCTTATGAGGCTATCTGAGGAGGTACTTTGCTGAGAAGTAGCGGCTCCGGTCTCGTAAAATTACATACGGCCCGGAGAGCGGTGACCACATGCCCCTCCACATCCGCATTCAGTGACGCCTGTGGCCTGAAGATGACCCGGCAGACGGTCGGTACCGTTGGGTCTTTATGGCCTGTTCGGGTGGAGTTTAGTTACCTACTATCTCGCAATGAGAGTATTAATGTATACATTTCTCAAAGGTGCGTCATTAATTTAACAATTTAAATGATGCAATTCAGTGTAGAATGACGGTCGCAACATGGAGACATCCCAAATTGAGGATAGTTAGTTTGTGCATAAATGACACGCTGCAGTGCATCATAGTGAAGTTTCTATGATTCTGATAACTAGTTTACCTTATTGTAGCCTATCCTCGTGTTTTTTCGCAGTCATTTGCGTAATATCAAGCCCGTGAGTAGGCTGACGAAGGTCGTTGCTCGGAAATAGAAAACGATCAAATCCTCATAATTCTCGCTATTAACTATTGCTTACTGCAGGAAAAAATCGGATTAAATATCTCAGAGGCTTGTGACTCTTAATAGAAAAGTAATTGACGATCGAACACCAATAATGCCCGATCTTTCGTGTCCGAACAACACGCCACCAGCCTCCTCTGTTTTTCCCTGAAACCCACGTAAATCACAGCGTAAATGGAAAGGTGATAAGGAGACAAGGTGGTGGCTTGAATCGATGATGAAGTCGGCACAGTATACAGGTATAAGCAGAATTTGTTCAGCAAACATTTAAGAACTACACAACTCAAAACTGCCGAGTTTGTGTTCCCAAGAACAAGAGACGAGTTAACAAGAAGATGGCAGAAGACAACTCTTCCTTGACCTTTTTCTCAGAGGCTTAACATTCACCGCCTATTCAGTTTCTGGAAGTATCGACGTCTCAAACAGATTCTTTGCGCATTTAGCAAATATTGTCTTTCATTAGGTAGCTTCCTTTTCTTATGAATGAAATTATTTTCTTTTATTATACGTTATCACATTATCAAATAACCGAGGAGAAACTAAAGAAAAGAAAGAAATAATAAGTAATACTTCATTTTTTTTCCTTTTTTTCACACCGTCGATTTTACGAGGCCACGAAAAGTAACAGGTAGAATAATTTTCTGTCATGACATGAAGACGAAGAGGTGTTGGCACTGTTGGCACTGTCTCTGGGGCATTTCCGCTGAGAGTACATCTCCGTGAGCTCGCAGTTCATTAATTCTAATTGATGGAGGACGGAGGTCACTCCCCATACATGTTCAACCGGTGACGTGTGCGTCGACCGTACAAGCCAGGCTGCAATTAGTGTCTGCCGCACTGCGAGTAGGATGCTGCATGTTGGGAGATGTTCGAAGCTTGTTTTAAGGATCTTAAGGTGGTATCAGTAAGAGCAGATTTTGAAACTGTATTTGTTGAATACCACAAAAGATAGAAACATAATTTCAGCGTTACTTAATACAGAAAGACCAAAACTATTGAGTACTTTGTACCTTAAAAATGTCGAATCGCAGTTCTGCACAGGCCTGGACGACCATCGTTGGCAAGTACGGCGGCAGCCTGAGGTGAGGTCCCATTCTCCCAGTGGTTTGGAGATGCACAGCGGTGTTACTACTGGCGTTACGGTGTGGGGAGCCATCAGGTATGACTTCAGGTCACGGCTGGTAGTGACAAAGGGAACTCTAATGGCACAACGGTACATCATGGACATCCTACATCCTCAAGTGATACATCTGGCGTGACGGTATCGCGGTGCCATTTTTCAGCACGATAATGCTTTTTCCCACATGGCGCGTGTCTCTATGAACTGTCTGCGTGATGTTGAGATACTCCCGTGGTGAGCAAGATTGTCAGACCTATCCACCATCGATCATGTGTGGGAGCAGCTCGGATGTCAGTTCTGTTCCAGTACCTGTATCCACAATATCAAGGACCGTTACAACAGCTGTGAGCTAGCTTGCCTTAGGAGAGGATACAACGGCTTTATGACACTCTTCCCAACCAAATCAATGCATGCATCTAGGGCAGAGAGGATGCAACATAATATTGGTAAGTGGTTTCATACTGCCAAATTCTTTGTTTGAAGTTTGTAACCACTTAAGCAACGTCACTTATTCTCTCAGCACGTGAAGTTCCATTTAGGTTTGTCCCCCCCCCCCCTCCCACGCCTCCGCCTCCCCTCACCCCCCTTCTGGGTGCTTAACTTATTTTGTCAAGCAGTATATACATACAAGCGCCAGTTAAGACAGTCATAAATAAATTGACTAAGAAAGCTGAAAATTTCTTTGAAGGGCGGTAATGGCATTCAATAAAAAATGCTTCGTCTGCACATCAAATATACAACTGAATATTCCTCCATAGTTCACATAACGCTAAATCAGTTTCGAAAACTTTTAGTTAGTTATAAACAGCAATACAATTGTTACAAGTACTCAGGTAGTCACAATATCTAGAACTGGCACGTTCCCTGGAAATGTTCAATAGCGATAAAAGTAATGTGTTAAGTACGTGAATGCTCGATCCTTTACGTGTTATTATTATGCTAACACAACAATGTCAGCATGACGAACTTTGTGGTTCAGTGGTTCAATAGGAAGAGATTAAGGTTTGTGGTCCCGTCGACATCGAGGTGATTATAGATAGCGTGCAAGCTCGGACTGAAAAGTGTGGGGCAGGATATCGGCCACGCCCTTTGAAAGAAACCGTCCCGGCATTTGCGTGGAGCAATTTAGCGAAATCTCGGAAAACCTAAATCTGGATGACCGGACGCGGATTTGAGCCACAGTCCTTCCCGAATGCGAGTGCAGTATGCTAACCCCTGCACAACCTCATTCGGTCATTCTACAGATTCGAAGGTTTGGGTTTTGACCCCTGGTAAGGCCTATAATTTTTATCTGTGTATCTTTTTCACCTGGTAACATTTGTTAATGAGATCAACGGCAAGTTGTATCCAATTTCAATTGTATGTACCCCTATAACTCGCTGGGAAGGTCTGTTCAAAGGTAAGAGGAAGAGAGGGCTTAAAATCCCCCAAATGATCATGCCAAGTGTTGAAAAACAAACTTACCCTTACTGATTGCTATACCTATTAATGATCTGCTACATTGTATTTAAAATTAAGGAATGTCAGATCTCAAACATTATTGCTTTAATATCTTTGAATTATAGCGACACGATACGTGAATATTTCGTGGACGGTCGCGTCTTCAAAAATTTCTAAGTATGAAACTGAAGTTTTCTGTAGGTCAGATACGAGTCATAATTGTTCCCTTTTATTAAGAATCTGCTCTGGTAATAACTATCGACATTTTCTTACGAAGCTGTGGAGGCAGTAACTGAAGTATAGGGAAAAAGGATTAATGTATTTTGTTCCGTGTCAGAGCACGGATCATAGACTCTGAAACGTGTCATAATAAACTAGACAACTTAAAAATGCGGGAAAAAACTTATCACTTTGATACACTGAAAATTATTGTCTTGTGTGATATAAGTATTTTGGGTACAAAGTTTATGAATTGCACTTTTTCATCGAGAAAACTATCGCAGGTGAGACATACATAGATATGATTGAAAACTGCCTGTCTCCCCATTTTGATGCTTCGTCTACATACAAGACATTTATCCTTTCCACTTTCGTCCACCGTTACCTTTACATTACCATTCGATGACATTCAATTAAAGTAAGTGGATGAAAAATGTAACGTTCGTCGTCAGCTGTCTACTCGATCGTTATTGTTTCTTTTGAATAATTGTACATAAGCGATAGTGTGTTTCATCAAGCTATATCTGCCATTCTTCAAGATAGGCGAGAACGAATTGTTGGAAGCTTCCGAGTCCAATGGCTAGATACCAGCTGATTTGCGTGTCGCTAGAAATGAGCTATCATTTGGATGTTTGTGGTTTCAAACGGCGTTCATGCTGAGCGCATAAAGGTATAAACAATCCTTTCTTCATTATCTTTTCAACTGTCACAGTTATGCCTATGTATGTCTACTGATACGACAAAAATTTGATATATTGCATCGACTTTTCATACAATAGGTTTAGTAGCAAACATATTTAATGATCACACACAAGACAGATGAAATGAAACGCTTTTTCCATTAAGAATGTGTCGCTTTTATCTTTAAAAGCGTTGTACGTAACTCATAAAAAATTTCCGCATTTCATTCCATCAATGATTTCATGGCACTGACTTTCAAAATTGGTTGCAGGTTTCCGAATGGTGTCCACGCAAACTCCAAAGTAATCATTTGTTTGCTTATCGTATCACATACACACATAAAAGACAAAATACTATATCTACAGGTACGTTTCAACGTCAAACGACAAGCAGGTGTGAAATCAAAAGCTAAAATACAGCTGAAAACCATATATTAATAGCTAATTATTCAATACATTCCATCACTGTTGGACATAATGTTAACAGTTCCACTATAACACACAAAGGTTCGTTTTTGGCACTCTTGAGCGATATGGAAAAAAGTCTGGCGCTCCGCTCTACAGTTAGAATGGTTCAAATGGCTCTGAGCACTATGGGACTTAACTTCTAAGGTCATCAGTCCCCTAGAACTTAGAACTAATTAAACAGAACTAACCTAAGGACATCATACACATCCATGCCCGAGGCAGGATTCGAACCAGCGACCGTAGCGGTCGCGCGGTTCCAGACTGTACCGCCTAGAACCGCTCGGCCTCCCCGGCCGGCCTCTACAGTTACAATGGGGTTGTGACGCTACTGACAAAGAAAGCAATATGTGATATTATTTCATTTTCTGTGCCATTTGGCAGTTATCGAGTGAGTTGGAGCTGTGTGTCTGAGAAAGCAGACCTGCGCCCGGCACTGGGGGTGGTTTCCCACTGGAAAAGTCCTTCATATCGTCTATTGTTGGCAGAAAGACTGCCGCTGAATCTCATTACATCGAGTGTGGGCTACTTTGGTGAAATTATTCAGTTCGCAGAACGCAGGAAACGACCCAGTCTGCGACTACTGAAAGATGGGTTGGTGCCTGCACCCTTCGGGGTCAATGAACACCATGACCGCCCTACGCCCCCCGAAAATAGTTGAGAGCGACATTCCTTCTTTCCTGCATGGGTTCAAAAGGCAGATCCCGCAGCACCGTCTTGCCGGCGTGGGAGAATTGTGTTTACTCTAAAAATTTGGTTGAGCCAGTAGTACTGCATTGCTGTAGAGAATGTTCTCGACATGGGAGACTGACCAATCATGAAGACACTGCTCCTGCCAAGTGCCAACTTCGTGTTAAAAATGTACATTCTGTACACAAAAGGAGGGAAGTTACGTGAGCTTTCCTTGCTTTGTGATGGATTTAGCAACAATTCTCGCCCGTCACATTGGCAACAGCATTCCCTCCACGTAGAGTTTTTGAGAACAGAGAGTTGAAGACGGTGAATTTAGTAACTGCGCACTCCACTCCTGGCCATTGAGGAACGGCATTTTCTACGGCCGCCGTTGAGTGCTGGTCGGTGCACGCTAGCTGGTTAAGTGGATGTAAGTAGTGCAATTGCGCTACCGATCTACATTCTGCTCAGCTCGTTACTTGTTTACTCTGTAAAGCAACTTGTGTTGCCCATTTTAATTATATTTGTGGCTTCTGGTTCAATTCAAAGCCGTAACGTTGTCCTCGAGTACACAAGCTGCTCAGATAAACAGATCTTGTGTGCTAAATCCATACAGCCTTCCACAATTTCTTTGGTTCTTCCCTCATTGTTAGCTTCATTTTCTGACATACACTAAATCGCCAAAGGAATTGGTATGGGCATGCGTATTCAAATATAGAGCTATGTAAACAGCCTGAATACGACGCTACGGTCGGCAACTCCTATATAAAACAAAAAGTGTCTAGCGCACCTGTTGAATCGGTTACTGCTGCAGTGCCAGGTTATCAAGATTTATGTGAGTTTGAACGTGGTGTTATAGTCGGCACACGAGCAATGGGACACAACATGTCCGAGCTAGCGACGAAGTAGGGATTTTCCCATACAATCATTCCAAGAGTGAACCTTGAATGTCAGGAATCCGGTGAAGCATCAAATCTCCAACATCGCTGCCGCCGGAAAAACATCCTGCAAGAACGGGAGCAACGATGAATAAAGAGTATCGTTCAACGTGACAAAAGCGCAACACTTACCCAAATTGCTGCAGATTTGAATGCTGGGCCATCAACAACTGTCAGCGTGCAACCCATTCCACGTAACAACATCGATATGGGCTTTCGGAGCCGAAGGCCCATTCTTGTGCCCTAGATTACTGCACGACACGAAGCTTTACACCTCGGGTGGATAGTTGATGGCTGGAAACATGCTGCATGGTCGAACGAGTCTCGTTTCAAATTGTATCGAGCGGTTGGACGTGTACGGATAGGAAGATAACCCCATGAATCCATGGACCCTGCATGTCAGCAGGGGACTGTTCAAGCTGGTGGAGGCTCTGGAATGGTGTGGGGCATGTGCAGTTGAAGTTATATGGGACCCAGATACGTCTGTATACGACTCTGACAGGTGACACGTACATAAGCATCCTGTCCGATCACCTGCATCTATTCATGTTTCATGCCATTGTGCATTCCAAAGAATTTGGGTAGTAATAGCAGGGCAACGTGACACCCAACTCGTCCAGAATTTCTACAGACTGGCTCCAAGACCGCTCTTCTAAGTTTAAACACTTCAGCTGGCCACCAAACTCCCCAGACACGAACATTATTGAGCATATCTGGAATGCCTTGCAACGTGCTGTGCTCTACCCCTCGTACTGTTTCGAATTTATGGACATCCCTACAGGGTTCATGGTGTCAGTTCCTTCGACCATAACTTCAGACATTAGTCGAGTCCATGCCACGTCGTGTTGCGACACTTCTGTGTGCTCGCGGGGGCCCTACGCGATATTAGGCAGGTGTACCACTTTCTTTCGTTCTTCAGTGTAGATCTTCTAATTGAAAGGTATGTGCTGAGATTCGATCAGGATAGAACCAGTGAAAAATGTCGATAGTTTCCAACCGCAAGGTTGGACGAGTAGTACATCTTCGAGTAGTAAGATCTTTGACAGCTAACAGAGCTAGGTGCACGCGGTAAAAGTTTGAGTAGTGGTGAGGAGATGCGCAGAGACAGCAGACGTGTTTCGAGGCGGAGCTAGATGCCTGCAGGAGGCAGCCGGGTAGTGACAGCATCAAAGTAAGAATTGGCGCTACGCACATAATAAGCTATATATTGAGCGAAACTCGGCACATACCTGGGGAAACTAGAAAGAATAATTAAAAAATAGGTTTTCTTTGGTTAAATAATGTCTAAAAGCTAGATAGAAATCCCATCGTTGACGCAATAAGCGTTTTGTGAAACTTTCTCGTAAATCCATGCTATAGAAGTTTTTTTTTTAGTTTTTCACATGTGCCTTAAAAGTTTGAACAATAAATATTTTTTAGATTGTACCAGTATAATTTAGTTTCTGCAGGTTACTGTTTGGTCAAATCAATGTGCATTGCATTCGCTCGTTTTATATCAGTACGAGTTAATTTCTCCTGATACTCAGTGTCAAAGCAACGAGCGATGCACTCGCTAGTCCTGCGTCAATGCTCCGTAGTCTTGAGTTTTGTTGTGTGAAAGCTACGAGCACTGCACACGTCTCGGTTTGCAGCACCACACGCATACTAGAGGCCTACAAGGGTTCAAGGAGTAGCCATAATTCCACACCTCTGCCAGAGCCTGTAAGTATTCTGTTGGCAGTTTTCCAGACGATGTACAGCAATTCAAAGTCGTTAGGTTTGTTAACTTTGTTAGTATCACTAATAGTTTCTGGCACTGCATTGCTCCAAACATCTGCCCACTCATGTTGTACGTTAAAATTAGTAGAGTACAGATCCTTACTTAACCTGATTCTAGGGTTGGTGGAGCTCAGTCTCGTTAGGGATACACTAGCAATGTCTTCATCTTCTGCTATTCACATTCCAAACCTTCTTACGGGCGAAGTCGCGAGAGATGAGTGTTTCTATTGGCAGCCAATCGGTATCTGTACGAATTGGTTTGATACGGCCTATGATGATTCTTGTTGTTGTGTTAAGCTGAGTGTCTAGTTTACAGACATGATGACTGGCGATCCATAGTGGTACGCCATACTGTGCTGTGCTATAATGTACACTAGACCCAGCCGCAAACATCAGGGAGTTGTTGCTGCTCCATCCAATGTCGATCCGCAGAGCTTCTGTACTACGTTGTCCCTTGGGTCAATCTTTCCAGCTGTATTGGTTAGGTGTTGTTCGTACGTGAGACTCTTGTCCAATGTAACACCTAGATATCTGGCCAAGGATTGTGTTTGCTTCGGGAGCCATTAACGTTTATTTCCAGTTTCAAATTATTTATTCAGATGGAAACAAGAACGTTCCGTCTCGCTTGCATTATGGATCACCACCCATTTTCTCTAGTATTTTGTAAGGCTTGCAAGGTCATTTGATGTCAGACCGATTTGCAAATTTTTTAGGCACTGTTTGCGGAATGTCAGCGATGTATAAGATGAAGAGCTTTGGGACCCGCACCAAATAACGTAGCATTTCAGTCCAATCTTTTGATTACGGATGAACCATCTTTTCCAAACCATCTTGAATTCAATCTTCGCAATGTGCACTTCCCGTAAAACACCGGTGTTCCGCAGAACAAAGCTTCAGAAACCCTGCTTGAATGTGACAAGCAACACACGACTAAAGCTGTATTCCAACATCACGGGTTTGTTTTTCCTACTCATCTGCGTTAACTTAAATTTTTGTACATGTAGAGCAAGCTGCCATTCACCTCAAGAACTAGAAATTTTTTCGAAGTCATCTTGTCTCCTCCTAGAGTCAGTCAGCGACACTTCCCCCCCCCCCCCCCCCCTCTCGTACCCTAAAGCGTCATCAGCAAATAGACACAGATCCTTGCTCACCCCGTCCATCATATCATTTATTTATATAAAGCATGAGAGCGACGGATATCCGTCAATTTTGCACATATAATTACAGACCTTCTTAACTGAACATTTTATCAACAGATCGTTCGTTCGGGAAACAATGAACGGCACACATGCTCACTACAACCGTAGACTTTTATCCGTGGGGAAAATTAAACCAGAGGTTTACAATAAAATAGCAGCGCTTCTCGAAGACTGAAATACCGAATAATACAGATCGTATGCTGCGTTAAGTCCACATGAAATTCGAAATGAAGCATTATATGTCGGGAACCGTTTTGAAATATCTATCAATGTCCAAGATCAACATTTTGAGCATTTGATTTAAGGTTATAATAAATTACACAACCATTACCAGTGTTACCTGTTAAGTTTATATTTGGTACAGTAGGGTAGATACTTAAAAGGCCCTCTTCTCTTGATGGCAGAACAGTGGTTTGCATAATTTTTATCCTGTTACTGTTACATGGGTTGGATAAAAATATGGAAGCACCACAAATACAAGACATCATCATGCCAAATACGGGGTAGGAAATCCGTTGCATTCAAACAGTCGGTCCTGTATGGGATCGAGGGAACCTTACATTATTCTTCCTGCGAAATAGCGCGCGCACGTGTGTGTGTGTGTGTGTGTGTGTGTGTGTGTGTGTGTGTATGAATTCCTAAGGGACCAAACTGCTGAGGTCATGGGTCCCTAGACTTACACACTAAGTAATTTAACTTAAACTGACTTACACTAAGAACAACACACACACCCTTGCCCGAGGGAGGACTTGAACCTCCGGCCGGAGGGGCCGAGCAATCCGTGACATGGCGCCTCAAACCGCGTGACCACTCCGCGCTGCGTGAAATAGTGGCAAGTTCAAGTAATGATGATGGAGGTGGATCGCGGTCACGCACGAATGTCTCGAAAGCAGACCACAAAGGATCGATAATATTAAGATCTCGTGCCTATGTTGGCTATGGTAAATTCGACAGTTCATTTTCCACTTCACAAAACTAATCGTGGACGATGCGAGCTGTGTGAACGGGGGCCTTTCTTCTTGGAACACAGCGTCAACATTAGGGAAGAAACATTGTACCACGGGACGGATCTGATCAGCCAAATTTGGCGCACAATCCTTGGCAGTGGTGCGATCTGTTAGAGTAATCATGGGACCAGTGTAATACCGCAATATGGCTGCCCAAGTCATCACCGAACCCTCGCCATATTTCTCTCTTGGGACGTAAACTCAGCGAGAAGTTGGAAACAGTGTGAAACAAGAATCATCCAACCAAACGGTTTCGTTCCATCGCCCCATACCCCAGATTTTATGGCTTCGGCACCACGTTTTAAGGGCCTTTGCATCGCTGGTGGGAGGTTTCAGAATTCCAGCTGGCCCTGCAACTCTGAGCATACGGGGCCTCCATCGCATTGTTTTGGTGCCGACAGTGTTCGCGAGTGCGAAATTCAGTTCTGGACTGAGTTTTGCAACTGTCGTCCACTTGTTTCTCGTCACAGTCCTCTTCAGTGACCGTCCGTTAAGACCGCTCAACACAGTTTCTTCCGCAGATGGTGTTTCTCCACTCGTCCTGTATGTGGTATGAATCTCCGATACAGTGCCTCTTGATACACCAAACATTTCGGCTACCGTGGTTACCGAATCACCCACCACAAGATCACCATCATATTACCCACATTCGAATTCACATCGCCGTGACGTAAAGCCCTCAGCCGGCCGCTGTGGCCGAGCTGTTCTAGGTGCTTCAGTCCGGAACCGCGCAGCTGCTACGGTCGCAGGTTCGAATCCTGCAACGGGCATGGATGTGTGTGATGTCCTTAGGTTAGTTAGTTTTAAGTAGTTCTAAGTCTAGGGGATTGATGACCTCAGATGTTAAGTTCAAAAAATGGTTCAAATGGCTCTGAGCACTATGGGACTTGACATCTATGGTCATCAGTCCCCTAGAACTTAGAACTACTTAAACCTAACTAACCTAAGGACATCACACACATCCATGCCCGAGGCAGGATTCGAACCTGCGACCGTAGCAGTCGCGCGGTTCCGGACTGAGCGCCTAGAACCGCTAGACCACCGCGGCCGGCCAGATGTTAAGTCCCATAGTGCTCAGAGCCATTTGAACCATTAAAGCCCTCACAATTACACACACCGCCGATTCTGACCATGACTGACACATGCAACGTATTGAGGATATTTCAAAGTTGCAGTTCGTGGTCAAATACAACAGCTCACCTTGCAGTCTTGGCTGGCATTTATATTCAAGTATGAATTTCTCGCGGTGTTTCCATATTTTTATCCAACCCTAGTATATCGTTGACGTCCTCTTCGAAGATTCTTTCCAATTCCACGGGTAAAAGGTATATAATTCCATCTAAAAGTAACAGAGTTGGTGTCACAATTAGCTCGACGTAAGTATTAAAAATTACTTGTGACGTCTGAGACTTTGCAGAATTGTCCTCTGTAAGCAGGTGAATAACGCGCCTCGGCAAATTAACTCGTTCTGGATATACGCTACCGAACAAAACGTCAGTCATTCCTTTTAAGAAGCTCAATGGTCGTTCGGGATGCTTTAGTTGGTTCTGAAATGATACCAGACGGACTTGATGGCCTTAAATCGACGACGTAAGGCGTAGCCATGAAGTGGTGCATATGTGCCAGACGGTTGCATGGAATCAGCACAGTAAGATGGTTTTACGTGGCGGCGTGGCAGAATGATGTAAAGGGGTTGTCGTATTTGGACGTGCGAGTAAGTACACTGTGAGTGCAGTTGACCGATCTGCTAGCGTATAAACGAGGACTATCCGACATGTCTACAGGAATGGTGTACCATTTGCAACTACGTAAATCGCCATATGAGCAGCAGTCGTAAGAATGTGCTAAATGACATGGACCGGAGACAAGTCGCACACCCTGCAATGCAGTCGGGTTTCAATCGCGAAAGAAATTGTTACTGTCAGTCGCAAGATCCCCTCGTGGTATCAAAGCTCCGTAAAAGTTGCTCCGTTTCACCACGAGTCCGTAGAATGTGACGTATACGACGCACAGTAGAAATGATCATATCTTCCCGCTCGAGACTGCGCAAGTTAACCCTATCCTGGATTACCTTAATAAATCAACACGCAGGATTTTCTCCTTCCTCTTTTTTGTGACTCTCTCGTTGATTATTAATAAATTAACAAACGACGGACCTGATACTCCTTGGTACATAAAGCGGGTTGGAACACTGTTGCAGAAACAACGAAACAAACATGCCAAATTTAAACAGATGCAAAATACCCAAGATTGGCGATCTTTTACAGAAGCTCGAAATTTAGCGCGGACTTTAATGCGAGATGCCTATAACAGTATCCACAACGAAACTTTGCCTCGAAACCCGGCAGAAAACCCAAAGAGATTCTGGTCGTATGTGAAGTATGTTAGCAGCAAGAAACAATCAATGCCTTATCTGCACGATAGCAATGGAGATACTATCGAAGGCAGTGCTGCCAAAGCAGAGTTACTAAACACAGCCTTCCGAAATGCCTTCACAAAAGAAGACATACTAAATATTCCACAATCCAAATCTAGAACAGCTGCCAACATGAGAAACGTAGAAGTAAATGTCCTCGGAGTAGTGAAGCAGCTTAAATCACTTAGTAAAAGCAAGTCTTCTGGTCCATACTGTATACCAATTGGGTTCCTTTCGGAGTATGCGGATGCATTAGCTCCATACTTAACAATGATATACAACCGTTCGCTCGACGAAAGATCCGTACCCAAAGATTGGAAAGTTGCACAGGTCACACCAATATTCAAGAAACGTAGTAGAAGTAATCCACTAAATTACAGGCCAATATCGTTAACGTCGATATGCAGCAGGATTTTAGAACATATATTGTGTTCGAACAGTATGAATTACCTCGAAGAAAACGGTCTATTGACACACAGTCAACATGGGTTTAGAAAGCATCGTTCCTGTGCAACACAACTAGCTCTTTATTCGCATGAAGTGTTGAGTGCTATTGACAAGAGATTTCAGATCGATTCAGTATTTCTGGATTTCCGGAAGGCTTTTGACACTGTACCACACAAGGGGCTCGTAGCGAAATTGCGTGCTTATGGAATATCGTCTCAGTTATGTGACTGGATTTGTGATTTCCTGTCAGAGAGGTCACAGTTCGTAGTAACTGACGGAAAGTCATCTGGCTTTCCCCAAGGTAGTGACATAGACCCCTTGCTGTTCCTTATCTATACTACTGGCCATTAAAATTGCTACACCACAAAGATGACGTGCTACAGACGCGAAATTTAACCGACAGGCAGAAGATGCTGTGATATACAAATGATTAGCATTTCAGAGCATTCACACAAGGTTGGCACCGGTGGCGACACCAACAACGTGCTGACATGAGGAACGTTTCCAACCGATTTCTCATACACCAACAGCAGTTGTCCGGCGTTGCCCGGTGAAACGTTGTTGTGACGCCTCTTGTAAGGAGGATAAATGCGTACCATCACGTTTCCGACTTTCATAAAGGTCAGATTGTAGCCTATCACGATTGCGGTTTACGTATCGCGACATTGCTGCTCGCGTTGGTCGAGAACCAATGACTGTTAGCAGAATATGGAATCGGTGGGTTCAGGAGGGTAATACGGAAAGCCGTGCTGGATCCCAACGGCCTCGTATCACTAGCAGTCAAGACGACAGGCATCTTATCCGCATGGCTGTAACGGATCGTGCAGCCACGTCTGGATCCCTGAGTCAACAGATGGGGACGTTTGCAAGACATCGAACAGTTCGACGACGTTTGCAGCAGCATGGACTATCAGCTCGGAGACCATGGCTGCGGTTACCCTTGACGCTGCATCACAGACAGGAGCGCCTGCGATGGTGTGCTCAACGACGAACCTGGGTGCACGAATGGCAAAACGTCATTTTTTCAGATGAATCCAGGTTCTGTTTACAGCATCATGATGGTCGCACCCGTGTTTGGCGACATCGCGGTGAACGCGCATTGGAAGCGTGTATTCGTCATCGCCATACTGGCGTACCACCCGGTGTGATGGTATGGGGTGCCATTGGCTACACGTCTCGGTCACCTCAAGTCCGCATTGACGGCACTTTGAACAGTGGACGTTACATTTCAGATGTGTTACGACCCGTGGCTCTACCCTTCATTCGATCCCTGCGAAACCCTACATTTCAGCAGGATAATGCACGACCTCATGTTGCAAGTTCTGTACGGGCCTTTCTGGATACAGAAAATGTTCGACTGTTGCCCTGGCCAGCACATTCTCCAGATCTCTCACAAATTGAAAACGTCTGGTCAATGGTAGCCGAGCACCTGGCTCGTCACAATACGCCAGTCACTATTCTTGATGAACTGTGGTATCGTGTTGAAGCTGTATGGGCAGCTGTACCTGTACACGCCATGCAAGCTCATTTTGACTCAATGCCCAGGCGTATCAATGCCTTTATTACGGCCTGAGGTGGTTGTTCTGGGTACTGATTTCTCAGGATCTACGCACCCAAATTGCGTGAAAATGTAATCACATGTCAGTTCTAGTATAATATATCTGTCCAATGAATGTCAGTTTATCATCTTTATTTCTTCTTGATGTAGCAATTTTAATGGCCAGTAGTGTAGAATACGGCTGCGTGGTGTGGGATTCTTACCAGATAGGACTGACGGAGTACATCGAAAAACTTCAAAGAAAGGCAGCACGTTTTGTATTATCGCGAAATATGAGAGAGAGTGTCACAGAAATGATACAGTATTTGGGCTGTACATCATGAACAGAAATGTTTTTGGTTGCGACAGAATCTTCTCACGAAATTCCAATCACCAGCTTTCTCCTCCGAATGCGAAAACATTTTGTTGGCACCGACCTACATAGGGATGAACGATCACCAAGATGAAATAAGGGCCAGCTGGGGTGGCCGAGCGGTTCTAGGCGCTACAGTCTGGAACCGCGCGACCGCTACGGTCGCAGGTTCGAATCCTGCCTCGGGCATGGATGTTTGTGATGTCCTTAGGTTAGTTAGGTTTAAGTAGTTTAAAGTTCCAGGGGACTGATGGCCTCAGACGTTAAGTCCCATCTTCTCAAATTACATAAGGCTTCGCGTGCAATGACGACCAAATGACGCGTTTAACTTCCAGTATGCGGAGGGTGTAGCTTAGGTAACAGATGGTTATGTGATGTTTCGACGGTGTTTGTAGTACCACGACTAGGACCTACTCCTTCAGGTTACTGTGAACATGAACCAGGATGTTTGCTTCACATTCTCAGTGACCAAGTGATGCCCTTTCTACTACATCTTTACGATGAGTTTGATGTGGCCATTCCTGTCTTCCAAGACAACAGCCGTGTTTACATGACCTCACGCATACATTCCTGGTTCAACGAACACTGAGGCAGCCATTGCTCCTGGAATAGCCCGCTAAAATACCCGATCTCAGTCCCAAAGAAAATGTATGAGACTGTTTGGAACAGCTGGTGAAACGTAGTAGTTAAGTCCCGCAGTGTCATAGCTCTACGGCATCTAAACAGCAGTCAGGGGCTTCATCTCAAGTTGGCATAACTGAATAAAGTTAAGTACTCCTTTCCTTGCCAAACTGAGGCGACTGTGAAGGTTAGAGACCGTGTTACACGTACTATTATGATGTCTCCTGAAGGACGACTAGTTATTTTTCTGGTATCTTTATTTTTGTTGTTTATGTTAGCTGCCTGACTTTGTAAATGTTGTACAGGATGCACGTGGAAATAAAGTTCATGAGAAATAAACATAGGCTAAGAATAACAAAAGTATGCGAGTGCACAAATTTTATGTATTGAATGTCGATTAGAAAGTTTTTGAACGCCATTTTATTGATTGATATTTCATCTTTGTATTCTGAAAACCATCAAGAATTAAAAAAACTTCTTAAGCCGTCAGCAATTTTAGTTATTGTATAGGAAAATGTCAGTGAATGGAAGATCCGCCTTAAGTTGGGGCGCTAATGTTTCCTGAACTGCGACAGGTGAGCCACGGGTGAGTTTTCCACGAAACTAATCACCCAGTTGGTCCGTCAGGCTCATACGGTTTGTCCGAAAGGTCGGGCAGAGGCCTTGAACCACGTGACCTAAGACCGATCGAGCATGACGTCAGCTGCTAGAGCTATGCTGCTGTCGACGCAGTGCACACTTTGCAGTTTCGCGACACACACAGGAGGTTGCCATGTTACTGTCGAAACAACGCAGTCTTCTTGTTTGAAAGCTACAACCCTCAAGCTTCGATGGCTGTGGAGATTCTAACAGAAAAGGTTGATACTTCTTTCTTAAAAGTAACCTTCGCTGGGAAGGAGTTGTTTCTTGATCTTCATCGAATGATGATCTTCATCTGAAACAGACGGAATTGTTCATGTTTGATGCTCATAGAAATTGAAAACATTTTGATACTCAAGATTTTTTTCCGCCAATTTCTCGCTTCCACGCATCAGACCTCCCCGTATCTCCAACATCCATGTCTCGACTCACTATTCACATGCAGTAAGTACTTCATGTGTTAGGGGCTGCCTGCTACGGATCCGTATGCTCTCATATATACTTTCATTATTAATTAAATCGATTCCTCATAAAATCAGTTTATTCCCATCCGCTGTACCTGAACGTCACTTCATTTCGTTTTGCAGAATGTATTGCATTTCGCGTTGCTTATCAATTCAGAAGACAAATATCGGATCTAGAAGAGAAGAAGTTGTCTTGGCGGAGTCGTAAATTCTATTCTGGAAGTTAAATGGTTCAAATGGCTCCAAGCACTATGGGACTTAACATCTTAGGTCATCAGTCCCCTAGACTTAGAACTACTTAAACCTAACTAACCTAAGGACATCACACACATCCATGCCCGAGGCAGGATTCGAACCTGCGACCGTAGCAGCAGCGCGGTTCCGGACTGAAGCGCCTAGAACCGCTCGGCCACAACGACCGGCGAAGTTAAATCAAGACGTGGAATGCACCAACTACATCAACTATTATAATAGAAACACTTGGTGACCGGGGAAACAGTTTAATACCTTCTGTCGGGACAGAACGGTCAACAAGCGGTCTTGCGTTATCTTGCTCGAAAATGACACGGAGACCACGAAGACAGGTGTGCCGTACCCTTCGTTGTCGTACGTGCATGCGATTACTTCGTAGACGGGGGTATCTCTGATATCCGATAAGGAGAACAGCATAAGAATGCTACAGTCTTCTGTTATTTAGGTCTTTGAATGAATTTGTCACTGTAAGGTACAAAATTCCGTAGCCTGTTGTATTCAGTATGAAACAGACTTAAATAGTTCTACAGAAGAAGCTGTACCGAACGCAAAATCAGTTTTCAAAATGTTTTGTTAATATTTTTGACCCTTTGAAATTAAAATGCACTTTCGTAATTGTGAATACATTAGTTTCCCTCAAGTTAAACGACAATTCCGTAAAACCCTGTTTTTATAGTGAAAATTGCCGACCAGTTCGTAAACGCAACGAGAGATATTAACTGTTGCTCGGAGAAGCAGTTCACTTTGTCCATACACTAACCTTCTTTTTCTGTCACTATTTTCCCAATACTTTTGCTTTTGGTAAATCAGGATAGTAATAAACTTTTCCTTTAAAACAGTTATATTTTTCCTTGCCACAATACACAAATATAACAAAAAGGAAGCCCAAGCTTAGCAGTCGAGGCCTGCGCTACGAGAACAAAGCTTTATTTCCCCTTGAACCATCTTACGACCTAGATGCAGGTACATCTACGACTGCTGTATACGGAATTACGACATAGGCTAGAATCTAGCGTATCACGAAGAGCTTAGGACAGCTTTTTTACATTTGTGTATCCTCCCAAATTTACGTGAGCTGAGACAGATAAAACAACTGTTCATTCTTCAAAAATAAAGTGTTTATACGCTGCAAAAAGCAACTGCTACGCTACAAGACATTAAAATTGCTACACCAAGAAGAAATGCAGATGAGGAACGGGTATCCATTGGACAAATATATTATACAAGAGCTGACATGTGATTACATTTTCACGCAATTTGAGTGCATAGATCCAGAGACATCAGTACCCAGAACAACCACCTCTGGCCGTAATAACGGCCTTGATACGCCTGGGCATTGAGTCAAACAGAGCTTGGATGGCTGCCCATGCAGCTTCAACACGATACCACAGTTCATCAAGAGTAGTGACTGGCGTATTGTGACGAGCCAGTTGGCCGGCCACCATTGACCAGACGTTTCCAGTTGGTGAGAGATCTGGAGAATGTGCTGGCCAGGGCAACAGTCGAACATTTTCTGTATCCAGAAAGGCCCGTACAGGACCTGCTACATGCGGTCGTGCATTATCCTGCTGAAATGTAGGGTTTCGCAAGGATCGAATGAAGGGTAGAGCCACGGGTCGTAACACATCTGAAATGTAACGTCCACTGTTCAAAGTGCCGTCAATGCGGACTTGAGGTGACCGAGACGTGTAACCAATGACACCCTATACCATCACACTGGGTGGTACGCCAGTATGGCTATGACGAATACACGCTTCCAATGTGCGTTCACCGCGATGTCGCCAAACACGGGTGCGACCATCATGATGCTGTAAACAGAACCTGGATTCATCTGAAAAAAAAAAGTTTTGCCATTCGTGCACCCAGGTTCGTCGTTGAGTACATCATCGCAGGCGCTCCTGTCTGTGATGCAGCGTCAAGGGTAACCGCAGCCATGGTCTCCGAGCTGATAGTCCATGCTGCTGCAAACGTCGTCGAACTGTTCGATGTCTTGCAAACGTCCCCATCTGTTGACTCAGGGATCCAGACGTGGCTGCACGATCCGTTACAGCCATGCGGATAAGATGCCTGTCGTCTCGACTGCTAGTGACACGAAGCCATTGGGATCCAGCACGGCTTTCCGTATTACCCTCCTGAACCCACCGATTCCATATTCTGCTAACAGTCATTGGATCTCGACCAACGCGACAGCAATGTCGCGATAAGATAAACCGCAATCGCGATAGGCTGCAATCCGACCTTTATCAATGTCAGAAACGTGATGGTACGCATTTCTCCTCTTACAAGAGGCATCACAACAACGTTTCACCAAGCAACGCCGGTCAGCTGCTGTTTGTGTATGAGAAGCCGGTTGGAAACTTTCCTCATGTCAGAACGTTGTAGGTGTCGCCACCGGCGCCAACCTTGTGTGAATGCTCTGAAAAGCTAATCATTTGCATATTACAGCATCTTCTTCCTGTCAGTTAAATTTCGCGTCTGTGGCACGTCATCTTCGTGGTGTAGCAATTTTATGGGCCAGTAGCGTAGGTTAAATACGTGCAGTACATGCTGTCGACTTATTTGACACTGCAGTGCAGTTTCGCACACACGTAAATTATATAAACACTTTACTAACAACGATTTTATAATCACCCAAACCACATAACAATATTTTTGTCTTCCAAAAATATACGGTAAATTTATCCTTTATTTAAGCATGTGTTCAAACTGTTGACCATGGAAAAAAAGACACATTTGCAACCGCCGTTCGGAAGACCTATGAACAGATGTAATTACAGTGGATGACATGGTAGAGCATGGCGATTTGACGATACACACCGTTTGGGATAGTTGGGCTTTGTCATAGACGGCGTCTTTGAGTGCTCCCCAAAAAAAGAAATCGAGAGCAGTCTAGACTGCGGACGTCGCAGACCATTCGACAACATTCGTCCTATCCAACTACCAGGAAAGTTCTAATTCAGTATTTGCATTACAACATGGACAGCCGTCGTGTTGCAGCCACATACACCGTTGAATATCCAGTGGTACCTGTTCTAGAACAACCGGCAGAATGTTAGAAAGTGTGCGTAAGAATGAAGAACCTCCTTTTAGAACGCCATTGACATCCCACAGTGTAATTTCCTATAATGCCGCACCATACGTCTACGCTCCACGATCATTGATGTTGCACCTGACGAAGCCAGTGTGGATTTTCGGCTGTCCAATAGTGCATGTTATACAAATTTACATTGGCGTGTTAGTAGGCTTTGCTTCACCAATAAAGAGCACACGCTGGAAAAACGTAGCGTCGTCTCTGATTTGCTGAAGGGCAAAGCGACAAAATTCTGTACGACGTTCGAAATCACAATTGTCGAGTGCCTGATGGTAGGGATAGAAATTCTGTCGATGCAGGATGCGAATGACACTCGTCTGGCTGATTCCACATTCCTCGGCAATATAACTCTTACCACTGTGAGGCTTCATTAGCCTTGTAGTCTTTTGCGAGAAAATATTTACCAGCAAGGTATTAGGTGGTGGCTGCAACCTCTAAGCCATTTTCTGAATTTTGTGCGTTTTGGAAACAAGCTATATGTATTGGCAGCTACGTGTTCCTTATATTATATTATTTTTAATTCTTTGGGTTATATAGGGCACAGTCACTGGCAATGAAACGTCAGAAATGTAAGGCCTATCGTGCAAACTACCAGGTTTGAGAGCCAGTGGTAATCATGTTGTGCGCCCGCTGGCATCTCATACCACCATTCCAGGTGCTGAGCCCTTATCACGATGATGTATGCAGTTTGCCAGCGTTAGTTCTGTTCACAACCTCCACACAGAGTACCTACACAGAGCCGGAACTCGTCTGAGTAGACGGCGTGGTGGCATTCCTGTGCTGAGCACTGTCGTTGGGCCCCTCTCTGCTCGCGCGTCAGTGGAATCCGCAGCAGTGGTCACTTCGCTGAGGTTCTGTGACGCTCCAGACGTCATACTCCCCGTGGGGATACCCGTATTGCTGTAAACAAGATCATTTCCTGAGTCAAAGTACGTGATGTGTTTGTACGAGTGAACAACTAGGTCTGCCCACCCAGGCGTTAGACTCGTAAGGCCGCCGAGATCCTGCATGGCGATGAATACGGGCCTTCCACACCCGTATTCGCAAGACAGTAACAATGTAGTGGAAAGATAAAGAGTGGTACGGACCTTCCGAATACATTGATTCCATAATCGAATATTCCACGATTCTACAATTCCTGGAAGACGTTTCTCTTAGACGAGAAAAATGACCATCTCACAAACAAACAACATTTATTGCCATTTCTGAATGAGAAACACAATGTAATCCTTTCACATACAGTATTTTTCAATGCGTTTCCATCAAGCGCCTGGGGGTGATAGATCACATCACGGCGAACATCTTTTGTTTGAGAAAAAATGTTCAGTGACGGTTCTCGGTGATGGTAGTGTTCGCCGATAGCGAAAAACGATGAGGTTTCACCGAACTAATAGGACCTACCAATCATATGTGATGTCTGCTACCCATCTCAGTAAACTAAAGTTGAAACTTGACTCCGTCTGAACAAACCTCGGAAGGCCGAACGGTATTGACCGACCGCCGTGTCATCCTCTGCCGACAGGCGTCACTGGATGCGGATACGGAGAAAACCAGTTAACTGATAGAAGAATTTTCAGTAAGAAAACTTTAAGAATGACTATCTCTAAGCAGAGAAAGATATTTGCGAAGTGAATCGGGAGATTTACGTTTGCTGGTCCTACCCAATTTGAAACACAGCAGATGACTGGATTACAGACAACACATAAGGCATATGCAAGCCGCAAATTGACAATACCCCCGCACCTGTCGTGGGCATAACCAATCCTAAAGGAAGATGTTAAATCCAGCCTAATCGTCAAATATGGGGTGTCTAGGAAACATGCTTTCTCGCATCTCTAGATAACATTCAAAAAATCGTATTAATGAGTTTTATTACAAAAGGAAGGATTACACAGGTGTGTCGCAAGCAAAGGGCTATATACGAAATAATGAATCTTCTTTAGTATAAACAATCCTCAAGTTCGTGTTCGATAGATTGTACAAGCAAAGTAACTAGTGTCGATGCTACTATAGAACTCGCTAATCTTGAAGCTACTCTTCCACTGGGTCGCGACCAGTCGCGCGCTTATGTCCTCTTCACGTAGAGACGGCTGCTGTCGCCTTGTTGTCCTGGAGAGGGGTCTGTCAGCGTGCGTTGGCTGACGTCTTATCACAGCCATCTCTTCTCTATCATTCGCGTCTGGCGCCGTAACAGAAGCGACAACGAACATTTTATCTGTGGCGAAACTTGTTCCCTACAACGAGATCTATCACCCCCTACACATTTGATGCAAAGATTTAAAAAAAATCCCTGTACACAGAACGTAGATAACGTTACTCTTGCCTTCTTTCTGCGGTTACTCTTAAATGCTAATCATTTGTGTATTCAATCATGTCGTACAATTCATGTCAGTCTTGACGTTTTGGTGTTTCAGTTTTAATGACCAGTAGAGTAGCTGCGTAAGAAAACATGGGAATATTCACTTGCCACAGTTGTTGATCAGGACGATTGATTCAGCGCAGTGTGATACTAGTGACATAGGGTATTTTGTTAAATGTGATAAGGAAGGAATTCAGAAAAGGGAAAGTCACAATAAGTTCTTCTAAAACGTAGTACATACATGTAAAGGTAAATGTGACTGTGGCTAGGGCCTCCCGTCGTGTACCGCGTTATTCGGGTTCCCATTACAGTCATGCGATTATGAAATCAATGAATTCGGAAGACCTGTACCGCTGTTTATCGTTCCACGATATTGTTACTCGTATTGCTCGGAATGCTGTTACTGCCAAGCAAATACGGATTTGGAAGGCCCGTACTCACCGTCACCCAGGATCTCGCCAACCATACGCGTCTAGCACCTGAGAGGACAGATAATTTTTCGTTCGGCGTGCAGGATCGTACAGCCACGTGCCGTACCTTGAGTGAGGAAATGGTCTTGTTTACAGCAATACTGGTATCCCCACGAGGAGTACGACAACGTCTGGAGCGTCCCAGACTCTCAGCGAAGCGACCGTTGTTGCGGATTCCCTTGACGAGCGAGCAGAGAGGAGCGATCGACCGTGGTCCGCCCAACGGTAGTACTCGACACAGGAGTGTCACCACGACGTCTGCTCTGACGAGATCCGGCTCTGTGTAGGCATCCATGTGTGCAGGTTGCGAATAGAACTAACACTGGCAGACTACATTCATCATCGTCATAAGGGCCCACACAGCACCTGGAGAGGTGGTATGGCGTGCGTCTGGCCACACAACATGATTATCCGATCACATGTGCAGTAGACCCTACATTTCTGACGTTTCATTCTTCATCACTGTAAGGGACCACACAGCACCTGGAGTGGTGGTATGGGAGCACACAACGTGATTACCACTGGCTCTCGTACGCGGTAATATGCACAGTAGGCGCCACATTTCTGATGTTCCATGTCCAGGTCCAAAGAAACATGAGTAATGTAACGTAAGGAACATGAAGCTATCTGCTGCGCATTGTTTTTCATGTGTGTGTGAGTGTGTGTGTGTGTGTGTGTGTGTGTAGCTTGTGTGGCGATGAGGATGAAACCATGATGAAGAGAACACAATAACCGGTCTCCAAGCAGAGACAGAATCACCGACCCAGCCAGGAAACGAACCCAACCCCATTCTGCCACACTGATCACTCAGCTATTGAGGCGGACTAGTAGATTTACCATATACTAAGTTTTTACGTTATTTATAGGTAAGAAAGCAACAAAACCAAACCTCAGTCGACCTCTGTAATGTTCTCATTTTAGGCGAGGCGGAAAATGTCCTCTCTATAGAAGCTGAGGTACCCTGCACGCTTCTAATTGGCAGAGCCAGCTTACAGACTAACGAAAAACCAACTGTCCGTAAGATTCTGCTCCTTAATCAACGTGTTTGTTGACAGGTATCGATGAATTCTTCGAATAGAATAAGTAGAGTGAGTTCATTATTTAGTTCGTTAAAACTGGTGGCACCTTTGTGGCTTTGTGTTAGCTTCCCAGATACGAGAGAATGAAATTTGAGTCTTCATACATCGTGTTATGAGGGATCGAGAAGAGGGGTAAAGTGCAGTCGATCTAAGGGGCTTGATATTTTCTCTCTTCATGCAACTATATTATCAAACGTCTTATTTGAAGAAACTCTCCTTAACAGTGCAGGTTCATGATTATGTTATTATTTAACACAAGGACTGTTATTCTCAACAACTGTTAAATGAAGTCATGTAGTTATTTCTGCTTCCTGATCAGTAGTTTAAACGACAGCATAATAAACACTGGGCTAGCGGCTGCTTACACGAGATCGCTCTCGCAATCTGTGTATCCCACGCCACGTCATATAGAACATGTCTTCTTGAAAATAATAAAAACTACCCAGGGTGATGGATGAGTAAATGCATCAATTTGGTACAGGGTTCTCTGGTACAAAATCGACAAAGTTAAACAAGGACGGAAAATGGGTATTTGAAAGCTCCTCTCACGGGATACAAGACTCTAAGAATCGTTGTCTGTAAGATGTAATAACAAGATTTATTATGTATCTCGTTGCAAACACTGTGTTGTAAGCAAACCCGAGCAACGTCCAGGCATACACCATGAGGTGTGGAAATCTGAAATTCCTATAATGCATAGACTGCTGTTTGTATGCAGTTTGAAGTAAAGGTCTCTAAGACTGCGATCTATATTTCACAAGTTTAAGTATACAATCCATCAGCCCTAGTGATATTGTAGCTGGTTACTGAATCAGCAAGCACGATCTTCGCTGAGATGCAGTTGGAAACTGAGGGGAAACTCGTAAGTTGTAGCGGCCATGTAGCAAAGCAGGAGACAACCGACGTACATCTTGCTTTTAACTGGTTATGGGTGACAGCGGGGCAAATGGTACCATAATATAAGGACCGAAGGGGACAATGAACTGTATGTATCCACAACTGCAAAGCTTAACTGCTTGTCCAGGCGGATATGGGGCCTTCAGTTAGATGTCAATCATATCCCCGTAAAATGGATCTCACGCACATTGCCGTGAGCGCAGTAATACATGTGGCACATACTGCGTGCTCAACAGCGAGTTCATAAGCCGCCGTACTCAACAGATGAAAGACGAATGTGCTTTCGTTTTGTGAAAAGCATGCAACAGAGGGCAAATTATAAAATACCATTCTCAGCCAACTTGGGACACTCTCTCTAGCTCACACTCTCACACCTCCACATAGATCAACAAGATCTATGCCCTAAGGCAGTTTGTGATTAAAATGCACGGACTACAAATGCGTAATTTGTAAAAGGCTGTAATAAGGAACTGTGCCTGGCTCATCAATTGAAAAATGAAAAACGAAACAACCGCCCATGGAATACATTAACATTTTCTACCTACGATACTGTCGAGTAGACCAGACATCACACAGAATCTTAAAACACAGACAACATTCGATTCATCGTCTTCAAATGTGAGACGTTGCGTTGTCCTGCTGATAGATGACATCGTGATCATTCAGGAAATGCCACGAAAATATTCCCTAGACTATAACGTTCCCCGCTCCAGGACCCTTCCGACGATAGTCGCAGGGCTGCACACGCCTAAGGCCTTCTGTCCGATGGAGGATAAAACATGATTAATCTGGAAAGGGAACCTGTTGCCACTCAGTGGACGTCCAGTTCCAAAACTGGCTTACAAATTCCAGCCTTCACCGGTTCATGAACGAGGCAACGTTCGCTGAACTGTCGTTGAGGAGACACTGTTGGTAGCCCCTTGGTTCATCTGGGCGATCAACTTGTCAGTTGGACATAAATTCGCCCGCACACATCTCCACAGCCGTCGTTCACCCCTTGTGATCTGGGGCCCGTGATGCACCACAGTTGCCTCACAGACAGTTTTGTGTAGCGCACAGTTTAGTGTAACCACGGAAGCACGCGATTATTTTACAGACTTAGCCGTTTCAGAAATGCTTTCACCCCTAGCCCGAAACCCAGTGATCATGTGCTTTTGGACGTCAGATAAATCGCTCCGTTTCCTCATTGCGGCAACGACTGCACCATTTTTCGTCTCCTCCACTGTCTCCCCCTAGTGCAGCTACTTGTTGTCTGTGAGGGGTCCTTGCACGCTGATGTCGAACACAGGCAGTGGTCACATTAATGTGACTGGACCGTGTAATAGCAGGGTTGTCTTGAGACATTACGAACGTACAGAGTTGTGAGACTTACACCGACGAACCACCCTGGCGTCGACACCACCGCCCACTGCGAGACTGCACGCCACCTGATGGCGATAAGGGCACGTGACGCGGTGAGGAAGGTATACAAGCGGACCATAGACGAATGGGGAATCATTCTAAAGACGATACGGGCCGCAAATCGAAACAACCACTCGATGCGACTGTGAGAAAGAGTAGATTGTTTTGACCAGGCATCTGGGAACGAGCATTTGCAGAGGGTGGAGATAATCGGCTGTTCGATGCCACTGCCGTGAGCATCCACGGAAAGTAGTCAGAGGACGGTGGAACCACGAATAGGCGACACAACGTGTTGAACGTCCACATCTCATCACAGGACGTGGAGTTCGGTCGCTTTACCATTCTGTAAAGCAGTATAGGCAACACCCTGTGGCAAATGTGATGTCAGAGTACCCCGTGACAACTGTGGACTACGTGAACACTATTGCAGACCACCTACATCCCTTCATGCTTGACGGCGACTGCATCTTCCAGCAGGATAACTGTCCGTGTCACAAGACCAAAATCGTGCTACAGTGGTTTGAGGAGCCTGATAGTAGCCACACTGTTTCTTTGATTTGAGTCCGATGCAACATACCTGGGATGCTATCTGGCGCCAGCTTCTTGCCCACAAACCACCGGTCCGTAATTTACAGGAATTGCGTGTCCTGTGTGTCGACATCTCGTTCCGCATACCACCGGAAACCTGCCAAAGGCTTTTATAACCAAGTTGGATTCCACTAGGAATCGTTGTGCTCAGAAACTGTGCAGTTATTGTAAGTAGCGTTGGACACAGCAGCCTGTCGCCTATCAATCCGTATTTTATGGCAGATCTAGCCAGATTTCTTTTACAATATTACCATCATGCTTGCGTTTAGTAGCGAGCCTGGGTCTGAGATCTATTATAACATACAGACTGATAAGCAGTTGATTGCTTTGTTCATCCCTGATTACTTGTAGAATCTATGCCACGTAGAGTCGATAGTGTATTGCGTTCCAAAGCGGAATCAACTTTCTATTAAGTAGGTGGTCATAATGTATCGGCTCTTCAGTGTAAGTGATACAGTGGACGCTCAGTCGAACTTTTATTCCCACATATTTGCTGTAAACAGCTGAACGCCTACAACAACATCGAATCTTGGTATATGGTGGCGTTCAAAATGGCTCTGAGCACTATGGGACTCAACTGCTTTGGTCATTAGTCCCCTAGAACTTAGAACTACTTAAACCTAACTAACCTAAGGACATCACACACATCCATGCCCGAGGCAGGATTCGAACCTACGACCGTAGCAGTCGCACGGTTCCGGACTGCGCGCCTAGAACCGCGAGACTACTTATAGTGCCGTAAAGTGAATTCCACTGGGGACGAAAGATACAGTATTGCCTGACGGTGACAACCGATTCAGCACTAGGTAAAATTTTTATTCGGCCACTTTTTCAACTCCGAGGAAAGCGACGCGATATCCCATTCTTTATGTTTTACTCGAGAAAAAGGATTAACTTATCAATGTGTCAAGTCATTCACTTGCTCTGACAGTTTTCCCACCAAAAATGAAGCCCGCTCATAATTAACGTAAAGGCTGCTTGTCTGGCAATATTCTCTGTAGACTGATCGTTCATCCACTGGTGGATTTGGCACAACTGAAAATCTTCCAGCTTGGGCCACATGATCAGCAGCAACCAGGCTTTGAAGCAGTAACAGACTGTGTGGTCTCTCTCAGAGCCACCTGCACGATTTCACCACCAGCGCCCATTGCTTTTGATCCATCAGTTGACCTTCTTTCCGAAAAGTCTGTAACACCATCGCCGTGATGCATTCTGCCTCCTCATTTGACACACGCTGTCGTCCGTTCTTTCACTCTGAAGGGCATCCAGTGGTCTTACACCATATACGAACGCTGCTGTCATATAACAGTAGCCACTACTTCTTCATCAGTACAAGCATACAATGGTCTTCACTGATGCACATCATGAACTGAAAGACATTAAGAAGCGCCGGTAACAAGAGACTTACTGAATCTTCATCTACTTGTACGCCTATGCTCTGCAAATCACTTTGAAGTGCGGCGCAGTCGGTACTTTTAATCCTACCGCTTATTAAGATTTCTTCCCGTTTCACTAACGAATGCAGCGAGGAAAGAACGACCGTTGCATAGCTCTTGCGAGCTGATATTTGCTTAATGCTTTCCTGCATTTCTACGACATAGATACTCAGGAACCTGAATTGGTAAGAGATGGAACTGATCCCCCATGGTACACAAAACAGGTCCGAACGCTGTTGCAGAGGCAACGGAAAAAGCATGCGAAGTTCAGAAGAACACGAAATCCCGAAGATTGGCTAAAATTTACAATGCGAGATGCCTTTAATAGGTTCCACAACAAAACATTGTCTCGAAATTTGGTAGAAAATCCGAAGAAATTCTGGTCGTATGTAAAGTACACAAGCGGCAAGACACAGTCAATACCTTCGTTGCGCAGTGCCGATGGTACTGTTACCGACGACTGTGCCGCTAAAGTGGAGTTATTGAACGCAGTTTTCCGAAATTCCTTCACCAGGGAAGACGAATGGAATATTCCAGAATCTGAAACACGAACAGTTGCTAGCATGAGTTTCTTAGAAGTAGATACCTTAGGGGTTGCGAAGCAACTCAAATCGCTTGATACGGGCAAGTCTTCAGGTCCAGATTGTATACCGATTAGGTTCCTTTCAGATTACGCTGATACAATAGCTACCTACTCAGCAATCATATACAACCGCTCGCTCACCGATAGATCTGTACCTACAGATTGGAAAATTGCACAGTTCGCACCAGTGTTTAAGAAGGGTAGTAGGAGTAATCCATCGAACTACAGACCTATATCATTGACGTCGGTTTGCAGTAGGGTTTTGGAGCATATACTGTATTCAAACATTATGAATCACCTCGAAGGGAACGATCTATTGATACGTAATCAGCATGGTTTCAGAAAACATCGTTCTTGTGCAACGCAGCTAGCTCTTTATTCGCACGAAGTAATGGCCGTTATCGACAGGGGATGTCAGGTTGATTTCGTATTTCTGGATTTCCGGAAAGCTTTTGACACCGTTCCTCACAAGCGACTTCTAATCAAGCTGCGGGCCTATGGGGTATCGTCTCAGTTGTACGACTGGATTCGTGATTTCCTGTCAGGAAGGTCGCAGTTCGTAGTAATAGATGGCAAATCATCGAGTAAAACTGAAGTGATATTAGGTGTTCCCCAGGGAAGCGTCCTGGGACCTCTGCTGTTCCTGATCTATATAAATGACCTGGGTGACAATCTGAGCAGTTCTCTTAGGTTGTTCGCAGATGATGCTGTAATTTACCGTCTAGTAAGGTCATCCGAAGACCAGTATCAGTTGCAAAGCGATTTAGAAATGATTGCTGTATGGTGTGGCAGGTGGCAGTTGACGGTAAATAACGAAAAGTGTGAGGTGATCCACATGAGTTCCAAAATAAATCCGTTGGAATTCGATTACTCGATAAATAGTACAATTCTCAGGGCTGTCAATTCAACTAAGTACCTGGGTGTTAAAATTACGAACAACTTCAGCTGGAAAGACCACATAGATAATATTGTGGGGAAGGCGAGCCAAAGGTTGCGTTTCATTGGCAGGACACTTAGAAGATGCAACAAGTCCACTAAAGAGACAGCTTACACTACACTCGTTTATCCTCTGTTAAAATATTGCTGCGCGGTGTGGGATCCTTACCAGGTGGGATTGACGGAGGACATCTTAAGGGTGCAAAAAAGGGCAGCTCGTTTTGTATTATCACGTAATAGGGGAGAGAGTGTGGCAGATATGATACGCGTGTTGGGATGGAAGTCATTAAAACAAAGACGTTTTTCGTCGCGGCGAGATCTATTTACGAAATTTTAGTCACCAACTTTCTCTTCCGAATGCAAAAATATTTTGTTGAGCCCAACCTACATAGGTAGGAATGATCATCAAAATAAAATAAGAGAAATCAGAGCTCGAACAGAAAGGTTTAGGTGTTGATTTTTCCCGCGCGCTGTTCGGGAGTGGAATGATAGAGAGATAGTATGATTGTGGTTCGATGAACCCTCTGCCAAGCACTTAAATGTGAATTGCGGAGTAGTCATGTAGATGTTGTTGTAGAATATCCGTAATTTCTGTCATGAGAGACGATTCTTGAATTTTTCTACGCAGATTATCGAGAGATTACGGTGTTTTTCTCTGAACGTCCGTTTCCCCAGTCAGTAGAGACCATGGCCATTCGCGTCATCCATTTCTGTATACCCTATTAGACCGAGCTGACACTGTTCTCCTACACTTGAGCAGAACTGAGTGTCGACCATATGAGTGTTGTGCATGAGATCTTTTTTGTAGAGAAACTGCAGTCTCCCAGTATCCTAAGAATGAACAGAAGCTTGCCAGTTTTCTTTTCCTAGAACTGAGCCTGTGTGGTCATTGCACTTAATATTTCTACACATTGTTACCCCGTGTGCAAACACTAGGATACTGCTCAAAAGAATCAGGAGAGCATGACTTTGGACGTCTGCAACATTACAATGAGCAATAAATGAGAACAGGGTATGTTACCAAATTTTAGCTCATTTTCATAAATTAGATACAAAATCAAACGTCATTACATCCTCGGTCGCTTATGTTAAAAGAACTGAAATCTCTGACAGGTGTCGAAAACAAAGTGGAAACAATCATTCATCCCGTCATCCTGGGTGCTTTTCGCTGGGTTTGCAGAGGTTCAGTAACATGTATGCCTTCCTTGAGCGCTTATCACTGCCTGACATCTACATAGCATGCTCGTTATATGTCTAGCATGGTCAACATATCGTATCAGTTCCCATTCTTCAGAGAGATAATTTGAGAGTCTGTGGTGGAACAGGACGGACACGCCTGTCAAGCATGTTCCACATATGCGCGATGGGGCTTAGATCGGGACCCACCGTTGTCCATTCCATTACTTCGGTGTTCAGCCTTCGCAAAACATCCCTGCTAACGACCGTCACATATGCCCTGGAATTAGAAGGAATACAGGGCAACCACCGTATGCAGCAACCACGACATGGTCCAACAGGATCCGTTCAACGTACCGCCTGGCGGAAACGCGACCATGGACAACAGCAAGATCCGTATAGCAGTCTGTCCTGAAGCCTCCACATAACATCACAGAACCTTGGAAATCTGCCGATTTTCTGGACATAATTTGGCAGGAATTTCTCTCCACGGGTCTCTGCATATGAACACGCCCTTCACCTCAGGTCAGACGATACCTAGACTCGTCTGTGAATAACACGAAGTTAGCAGTTGACATGGGAATGGCAGAACTTGAAGGCTAGCTGCAAGATATTTCCGCGTCAAGCAGGGTACTCGAACAGAACGTCTGGGTCGTGAGGTCCTTTCTCGTAACCTGTTCATTACACTAAGATAGGACACAGCGACTCGGTGGCCCTTCTGAGATCGTCTTGCAGCCCTCTAGCGGTATCTACGAGGCCGCGACGCAGACATGGCCAGATACCGGTCTTCACGTGGGCGACCTTGTCCAACTCACTTTGTGTACTGACCTGTCTCTTGTAGCTCTCCTGTCCAGAACCTGTGGATGACACATGGAGAGGCATTGGCATCTGGAGCAACACGACCGGAAGTCCATCCTGTTTGCGCCAAATAGGCCGCCCTTGCTAACTGCACTGCAATAAGACGTCGCACTGCATGTGCACATGACAATTGAGGTCTGTGTACGTCACTAGAAAACACTGGAACACCGGTCCTCACTTCCTTCTGAGGCGCCAACGCACTGTAATCCATAACACAGCCAATAGATGGTAAATGATTTTAAATGTTGTCTACATTGAAAGTGAAGATCTCAAGCACTGCCATAAGTCCCCACTTACCGCCTGTATAAAAATAGATTTGTTTCACAAAATTCTATGTCTTACTTGAATAAAGGTAGCTACCTGGGGTGAGTTTTCACTTACACATCGACAGGAAAAGTTTATCTTGGCGCCGCTTCATGTTGTTGCAACTTGAGGTCTCCATGGCGGAGATAAATCGCTCGATTGGCTACGGGAATCACGTACCGAAGGTGATGGAGATCTGCATTTCTTCACAACTGCGAGAACATGCCGACAATTTATTTTTTTCAACAGGACGGAGCGCCGCAGCACCGGCACTGCACGCAAGAGCATTTCTTGGCAAAGATCTGCCTCGACAACAGGTCGGCTGTAAAGGTCGTACGGATCTCAAATTGCACAAGTGACTTCCCAGGTCACCTGACCTCACTGGATGTGATTCTTCTTCTTTTCGGGCGTACACCCCCTTCCAATAATTTTGGATGTTTCGCGTCGCTGCAAAGCAACATAAATGAGTGTAGAAACTCCAGAAAAGTTCACAAAAGTATGGGATGAATTTGACTACCATGTAGATGTTTGTCGCATGTCCAGTGGAGAGCACATCGAACGTCAGTCAAAGGTAAATGAGAACTTTTATTCTAAACGTAATTGTAAAAAGTACCCTCAGGTCAAATGTACGTACATATGGAAGATACACTTTTGTGGAATCGGATGCTTCTTTTGGAAATATAAACTCTCTAGTCTATGCGTAAGTTGAAAGTTCGGAAGTTTCTATCTTCATTCATGTAGAAGGTACAGTCTTATGAAATCTGATGAATCTTTTTGAATCACCCTGTAGACTAGTGTCTTCAGAAACATCTAAATTTTGAAACGTACCGCTTGGAACGTAAATGTTCTGATTCTTGGAAACAAACCCACGGAAGATGGCTGAAGCAAGAAAAGCAACAGATGCGCACTGGTGCGAGATAATAAAGCTTTCTTAAGCAAACTAGCCCTGCTGGAATTAAATGCTGACATTTTATTGATGGATAAGTTCTTAAAATTTTCCAACTGTTGTAAGAATTACAGGGAAGCGAAATGTCAACTTTGCGGAAATCTTGAAAGAATATATTGGTCCAATTGGAATGTGACGTTGCAGAACCATATTAAAAATAATGTGGACAGAAAAACTAGAAAGCGAAGACACACTTCAAAAAAGATAGGTCAGCAAATAAATCTACGAAAAACTTGCATGAGAAGAAGCAGCTATCCTAGGGCCTTTAGAAATAGTTGTCTTGGTATTGGAAGGAGCAGTAGAAGAGGAAACCTTAGAGAGAAAGAAAGATTTAAATATGTAATCAAATTCTCGACGGCATTGTGTGTATTTGGTGTGCACAGATAACAAGATCAGCACAAGAAAGGAAATAGTCAATAGATAGATGATGTAACCAACACCGCCTTTTCTATAGAATAATCTTAAGATGGACGAGAGGTCGACAGATTACTACACTCAAGAAATATAGTAATTTTTTTTCATCCTCAGTTTTAACAAACGTGCTGGTCGTTTTTTGTAAGCGACTGCCATAAGAAAATGTCCACCGTGGAAGCTAAAACAGGATGTTGACGACACTGAAGTGGCGTTACAGACAGCATGTGTCATGCCTATGCATCTTTCGTAGCACCACTGAAATAAAAGCTGACAGCAGAGGACTGCGAAGCTGTTTCGCAGTCTGAACTGCAACTCACAGATGCGAAGGAACGTAAATCTAAATCTTTTCAGTATAATACCTTCTATGATCTAAGGACTATAGCATTTAGCTAACAAGAGTGTTTTCAGTTATTTGACACACATCACGAACAGTACGAATGTTTACAAATTTGAGTTCTACAACTTTTCATTGTAGAAGTATAGTTACCGGTAGAGCAGAGTGAAGTATTGTAAGATATTACAGTATTAAAAAATGATAGTTATTAGCACCTTTTCCGTGCTCATTGTTTCAACACACTTCTAAAGAATAAATAAATAAAGTTGCATCCGTCAGGTGCCTGTGGCGTATTGTCCCAGTTGCGCGACTAGGTTCGTCATTTCCTGTCAGAAAGGTCACAATTCGCTGTAATGGACGGGAAGTCCGTGAAAAGGAATTATATCTGCGGCTGGGTTCGCCAAGGAAGTAGTGTAGGCCCTCTGCTGATCTTAATTTATGCAAACGATTTAGGAGACAATTGAGCAGCACTCTCAGTCAATGCTGCCGTTTACCGTCGACTGAAGTGATCAGAAGATCAAAACGAATTGCAAAATGGTTTATACAAGATCTCTGTCTGGTGTGAAAAGTGGTAATTGAGCTCCAACAAGAAAAATTGTGAGGTCTTCCACATGAGTACTTTAAAAAATCCATTACATTTCGGTTACACGATGAATTACACAAATTTAAAGGTTGTCGCTTCAATCGTATACTTGAGGATTAGAATCACGAACACGTTCACTTGAAGCCATCGCATAGAAAATGTTGTGAGAAAGGCGAGAAAAGATTGCGTTTTATCGCCAGAACACTTTGAAGATGCAAAAAATGTGGCGTAGAGACTGTCTACACTAGGTTTTATCCGTCATCTTCTGCGTATCTGCTGCGTGGCATGGGATCCTTACCAGATAGAAATGACGGAGGGCATTGGAAAAGCTCATGGAAGCGTGGTTCGTTCCGTGTTATCGCAAAGTAATGGAGAGTGTGTCACTGATATGATACGGAAACTGGGGTCGCAATAATTAAGACAATGGCATTTTTCGTAGCGGCGAGAAATTTCAATCGCCAATTTTCTCCGAATGTGAAAATATATTGTTTACTCCCACCTAAATAGGGGGAAATGAGTATCCTAGCAAAATAAGAGAAATCAGAGTCCGCCCGAAACAATTTAGGTCTCCATTTTTCCCACGTGCTATTCGAGAGCGGAACGGTAAATAAATAGTCTGGAAGTGGTTGTATGAACCCTCCGCCAAACATTTAAGTGTGAATTGAGGAATTGTCATTCACATGTAGATGTAGACGTAAGGTCTTGCATAATGATCCCTCTGATCGGGTAGGACAGTGTTTCAAGTATCCTCTGGCTGCTATTAAAAGTGGGAACTTGCCTAAAATTTCCAGTCAGGACCATAATACCAAATAACAACATTATTTTATTGTTACTGCAACGTGAAGTTAAGCAAGGTTCTTTGCTTAACCACAACTGGCATGATTAGAGCTACATGTAAATTCATAGGACAGATGGGAAATTCCACATCCACTAGTCAGAGCAGGGCCGTACTTACTTTCTTATATCACGGATATACACTGCCGTTGACAAAATTGCAACACTCTCAACGACAAAGTCATTTTATCAATAGTGAAGTGACATGCAGTTCAACACTGTAAGAATTCAGCACTGTAATTGATTACAAATTCCTACAAAATGAAACACACATTACAGTAAAGGGTGCCCACCCAGTCACATCAATACACAGTGTACTCCTCTTTGGGGACAATGCAGGCATGTATTCTCGCATGCAAACGACCATACAGATGATGAATATCATCCGGCAACAGATTGTCCCAAGTGTCTTGCACGTTTTGTTGCAATTCGGCAGTGGTTCTTGCAGGCGCCTAAGGATGATTAGGTTCGCAGTTTATCATGTCCATGCATGTTCAGCTGGTGAGGGTTCTGGTTATGTCGCTACACAGGATGGTTGTTGTACACTACGGCAGTGTGGTCGTTGTACACTACGACGAGAGCAGCATGGCGCTGGTCACTCTACCCTGCAGAAACACCATGGAGCTTGGAGTGGTACCTGCGTGTCGTAGGCCAGTGCACTTTGGAATAGGTAGCTCACCTGGTCTATGCCATAGACATGAGCGTCCATCACTCGAGTACAGAAAGAACCCAGTCCAATTACTGAAAACTCTCATGACACCAGAGCAGCCAAGCTTGGTGGTGACTTGGCCAGAGGCACTGGTGATCTTAATCCTGCTGCAAGCATGCAGTTCCTGATGGTACCTGATGACACAGGGGCTACCATGTGCTCGGATTTTCTTCCTGGACCGTATTCAGTCGGCCATCACTGCTCGTATAACTCGTCGAACTTGATGTGCGTCTGTAATATACAGATGTGAAGAATCTAGTCTACAGGTGTGGTAACGTTCCACAGACCACTGTTGAAAGCAGCGACACTCCACCGGTACATGGAGCCCAGCATATGCAGCAGTCCATCCAGCTTCGCTCAGGCCCACAATGGGACCCGGTTCAAATGGCTGGAGCCGTTCAACAGGAGTACGTACTCATCAGTTGGGCCTGGTTGTATCCTAGAATGTGTGTTGTAAACACTGTTCACCTGTAAACTCAGCACAGTTACTGCCTGCAGAATCAAAACAGAGGGAGCACAGGCCCTTCTGACAGCCAATGAATGTGTCAAGTCAATCACTAACACTACAACCCCTCAGGATGCACATATTATACCCTGGTGTCACTGAATGAAGTCCTTCACTGTGTTGCATTTTTTCCCAGCAGTGTGTTAAGGTCTTCAAAGGTATATACAAGTGCTTAAATCATCAAATACGAGAACAAATCCAACAAATAGCGCTTGGATAATTGAATTAAAAACAATTCACGGATAACAAGAAGTATTTGAGAGTGACGTGAACGAGAGAGAGAGAGAGATTGGTGAATAATGATTTAACGGCTCTAGAATATTCTGGCATTGCCTGTACGGCAGCATGGTTGATCTCGAGGCTAAATGGCGACAGAACATTCGCCATACCATCGTTAAATTTTCCAATACGTTACAACGACGTATTGTTGTAATTATAGTTTTGAGACCCTGCGTATACACAGAACATACAATTAGTGGCATATTTAAAGCCCATGTACGTGCAAGTGAAACGTGATTTCACTATCATCACCTTACGAGACAGCAATGTTACCGTTGTCCCAATGCAGCCCTATAGGATCCTTCCTTTAACACAGCATTTGTGAAGCGTTTATAAACAATGAAAGTTATGTCACACTCACAACCACATTCACAACTTTCAGTACGGAGTTTCCTTCGAATGTTCGTAAATGCAAATATGTATTCCATACCGAGCTGTCAATATCTGAAAGCATGGCTGTCTTTGATATGAACAGTAGGTGCCTTGAATGAACACTCTAGTGGAGCGGCAGCATGGTCTTGTGAGAGCGTTAAGTGTGACTGGACAAAGCAGGAGTCTAGTTAGATGCTAGGGCTTGGCACAGGCAGGTATGTTAAGGCGCTTTGTACACTGCCGGAAAAAATTAGCACACCCTTTTACAGGTTTCCAGATCACTCAAGATTTATTGTTGCAACAGTGCACATAGAGTAAATGAAATGATTACATATACAGATCAATAACACATACAGTTCTGAGATACGAGGTATCGAACCATGCCGAAACACCCATATTAGTACATAGTGTAGTCTCCACGGCCAACGGCCTTACCGCAGTGGTAACACCGGTACCCATCATATCACCAAAGTTAAGTGCTGTCGGTCTTGGCTAGGATTTGGATGGGTCACCGTCCGGATCTGCCGAGTGCTGTTGACAAGCGGGATGCAGTCAGCCCTTGTGAGGCCAGCTGAGAAGCTACTTGACTGAGAAGTAGCGGCACCTGTCATGAAAACTGACAGTGGGCAGGAGAGTGTGTTATTCACATGCCCCTCCGTATCTGCATCTGGTGATGCCTAAGGGGTAAGGGTGAGACGGCGGCCGGTCGGTACCGTTGAGCCTTCATGGCCTGTTCGGACTCTTTTTTTTAGCCTAAAGGTGCGGCAGTGCAGGCGCTGACTCTGGTATCCAGTCGAGCGTACAGATGGCCAACACTGTCCTGGGATATGTTACCCCACACCTGCTCGACTTGTTCACGTAGTTCTGCAAGAGTTGTTGGCTGAAAAGTCACAAGAGTAACTTCTCGTTCCATTGTATCCCACATAAACTCGGCTGGAGACAAGAAAGAGGATCGGGCTGGCCAGGGAAGTTGCTGCACATCATGCATAGGGCGTTGAGTTTCACTGGCACTGTGTGTGTGTGTGTGTGTGTGTGTGTGTGTGTGTGTGTTTGGGAGGGAGCATTATCCTGTTGGAACAGCACATCGCCTCCCCGTTGCAAGAAAGGCAAAAAAAAAAAACGTTTAACAGGTACCGAGAGCTGGTTAGCGTCCCCTGCAGAGACACCAAAGGTGAACGAGGGATGGGGCCAGTGTGTCTTGAGCGAATGCACTCTATGAGACAGCGCCCACCACTTCAACGTCCTACGCGCAAACGACCATCACTTGCGTGCAAGCAGAATCTTCTTTCTTCGCAGAAGACCACAGCGCACCATTCCATCTTTCAAGTGATTGTCTGACGGCATCACCTCCCGTGCACGTTGATGCTGTGGCGTGGGTGGAAGACGGGCTAGAGTTGTGCGTGCCCATAGTCTCGCTGCTAATAGCTGGTTCACAACAGTTCGTGTTGACACGTCTGCGCTCACAAGCCCCTTATCTGTGCCGTGGTAACTGTACGAAACCTCGTACCTCCGGAGCCTCGTCTACGGATGTGAAAATGTTCACATGACCACTTATACCTGCATTGTTCCACAACTGACGCAGGACGTCCAACTAGTGTGGCAGTGCTTCCAAAGATTCATCCCGCCACTCAGACCACAATTTGACCCCTTTTAAATTCACTCAGTTGGATGCAGGGAACACGAGTGACTTCCGTGGCGTGCTTGCCTGCTTGCTTCATACGTTTTCACCAACTGAGCTGTCTGTCTATGAGCATTTCCTATTAAAGGCTAGACATAGAAGGTGTTCCGGTTGCTTACCACTACACTGTCTACTGGCAGATGAAACTAAAAGTATTTCAGTACATCTACCATCCTCTGCGTGGCACATGCCGTCACTGGATCAAAATCGGGGTCGTCTTTCCAGGCATTTTTTATCAGCAGTGTAGTTAAGTAAGATACGAGTATATCACTCGCAAACATCATGCTATAAATGTGTGCCTAATTTCTGGTTTGTTTTACAAGCCTTAGCATAGACATATTGACATTATTTTGAAAAAAATAGTGAATGCTTCCTGTATTGAGATGTTACATTCATGTCTTTGTAAGATGGGTGACTTTCGAAGCACAGTAGAGAATCGGGTCTGCGTCAATCCCCCTGAATATTAGGTCATTTGAACTCATCACATTCCCGTTTAATCAGCGTATTTCAATATTTGCAGTAGCACATAGATTGTCTTTTGTTCATTCACTTAATGAGTAGTGTTTACAAGCATTACGTTGTGTGCGTCACGGTGGCGTAACTGTACTTCAAGTGCAATATTACATATTTTTCTACTCAAAGTCTCTAAAATTATTTATAATCGCTTCACATTATTTAAAAGTTTGTTCTCCTGTCAGCTGAGCTGCAGTTGTAGTCGATATCTATCTATTCCATTTGATGTTCATTCTGTCTTAAGCAAACATTAACAATTTTCCTTGAAATGTGACAGACATTTTGCATGCCTTCTGCATCTAATTTTAGATTGCTTATGTAATTAGATGATGATAATAGTGGGGATTACATTGAGAATGTTTTATTGAAGATGAAAATTTTGGACGACAATGACTGGTAGTACGGTGCTCTATGTAGCTTCATTTCCCTTCTTTAACATGGTGATGGACTCACTGGTTTCTGAATGCTTTTGAGTGTGTGAGAAGAACAGAGAACACTGTAGAAAACGATAATGCTGGGAGTGGAGACCGGAGGCTCAGGAGGACTTTGTGGAACTGGGGGACTGCCGAGGCGGCCCAGGTGGTAGCGAACCGTTCTCCACTTTACAATCTTACTCAACCTATTGCAGTGGAGGATACATATAGGAGGCGCACGCTCCCCCGTTGCGGGGCCGCCCCGCCAGGCATCCCGCACGCTATTCGTTCGTTTCTTTCGTCAGTCGACTCGACTGAATCGAGTTATCGAGTAGTTGTACTTTCCTATGTAGCACGCGCGTTCGCGTCATCGTATTTTATACGTTTCTGTCTGGTCCTCATCATTTCATCATCATCATCTTCATTCCGTGACAGTGAGTAGATTATACGGTGTACAAAACTGAACTGTAATAAAATTGGGACGTTGTACAGGCGCTGATGATTGGGCGGTTGAGCGCCCCACAAACCAAACATCGTCATCATACCAACGAGAAAAGTCGCTGTCATTTTAGTGATCTCGATACGTATTTGCTTGTCTACCTGCATCTATTGCTGTAGTAGAAAGAAGTTTTACAACACTGCGGCGTACAAAGACAGGGCTGAGGTCGACAATGAAGGAGGAATGACTTAATGTCTTAGCTCTGTTGAATACTCACCCTGACATTGATTGTCCCATCGACAAAGTATTTAACCTATTTGCCAGTAAGAATAGGCGCATACAATTCATAATTTAAGGAAGAGAACTACAATTGTAACTTTTTATATAAGATGGCACTGTCTTGTATATGTATATAATCATTTTAAATAAAGCTTTCTTAAACTCTTCATGTGACTTGATTATTTTTTAATACGGTAGAAGCAACGGTAGCTCAAGATATCTTTAGCGCCCCTCCTTGAGGTTTTTCTGTATCCTCTACTGGCCTAGAGTTCACCAGGAAGCGGAGAGATGCCACGAGCAGTATGTGCGGGTCGCTTCCTCATGTTTCGTGGACTGCCTTTGTAGGCAGCCACTTCAGAAAACACGGGCTCCAGAAAATAATGTGCAGCCTCAAGTGAGCCGTCGTTCCTAATTCCAGAGAACTTCTTATGCGTAGGCTAGTGCCATTGGTGTGAAAACTCGCGATTGATACATTAGAACATGACGTTACGAGCACAAGGCTGGAACAGACGTTAGTGCGTTTTAAATTAGTTGCGATATACGATGGTTCAGTACGGACCGAGTGGAGGAAAGCGTAGTTGCCAGCGTGTGCTGAACGCGTCAGCATGCGACGATAACACCGGCCGTGCTCGGTGCGTAATCTGTCAGCCGCGTAAGCTGGCCGATCTGCAGTCTTTCTCAAACCATTTTGGAGAAACTGTACGGTAATAAACTGAGTCTCGCCCACCTTATAGCTTCATTCGTCAGCTTCATGATGAATTACTTATTATTTCTTTAATGGTCATATTGTATTTCGGTATTAGCTGAACTACTCCGAGAAATTCTTAAAGTTTATAATGAAAAATATGGATCGCTACGAATAGTTTGGTGTGTATTAGGTCATGTGTTGCTGAATATAAAATTTAGATAACATACTGAACTATTCAGTAAACCTCGAAGGATATCGCTATCTGTCTCCAAAGTCCAGAAAAAGGAATATGTATAAAGGTCTCTGTCCGAACGCAGAAGCCAGTGAAAAATTTTGGAAATTTGTGGTAAGATTTTATGAGACCAAACTGCTGGGGTCATCGGTCCCTAGACTTGCACGCTACTTAATCTAACTTAAGCTAAGGGCAACACGCACACCCATGCCGGAGGGAGGACTCGAACCTCCGACGGGGGCGAGCCGCGCGAAGCGTGACAAGGCGCCCTAGACCAGACAGTGCAAAAGCCAGATTGAAATATTCATAAATCCTTCGTATCTCATAAACGGTATGAGCTACCGAAACAAGATTTTGGCAAATGATAGCACTCAAAGACCAGAGTTTTTTGCCATATGGTTAATATGTCAAACTTCCATATCTACCGCAGTATTCAAACAACTGCAGATGTTTTTAACAGAAATAACGTAATTTTCAACGAACATCAGTAGTCTCTGAAACGAAAATTCCTGTAGGTTTCGCAGCATGCAAATGAAGAAGCTGCACATTCATTTTTATACTGGGAATGGGCTTTCTCATAACTAATGATATGTCTCGCCCTCAGTTGCTAGTTTAATAATACTATGTCTTAGAATTCTGTCACTATTTCAACTGCAGTAGAATGTCAGTGGCATCTGTACCCGTAAACTCTGCTGTGATTAGGCAACAGAAGCCTCTGTTAACAGAGCAACAAGAAAAGTGATGTATTACTCAAAACTCGACACAGCACTTCATGAATTCGTCTCCATAATCATGTTCTTGGTATGACTGACAACTTGAGACCAGTCCCGTGATGTAACATTTGCAATGACTTCTTTTGTTAGCGTTTCAGCCTCATTGAGCGTAAATTTCTTGTTTTTGCCACATTTCTTTTCATCTAGGCCCATATATTCTCAGTCGGATTTAAATGAGAATGGTATGGAGGAAGCCTGATCAAAACTATGCCCTTTAGCGTTAGCCCGTTCGTCGACGTGCTAGCGTGGAGTTTTTGGCTTGTACAGTACAAGTATGGTTATTACACGTACAAATAAAGTTGACACTGGGCGCGGTGGCTGCTGGGAGTTACCGTAAAGGCATTTCCTATTTACAGTCGCTCCCATCAGCCACCGCGCTGAGTGTCAGCTTTGTTTGCGCGTGTGATAACTCCTCCTTACACAAGCTAGGTTCAACTTACTTCATCCAATCGAACGTTTCTTTGTACCCAGAGAAAAATAGCCGCTTCTTCCGCTGCATTGTTGGTGCTTTATCCATCATAACCGAGTTGTACTGCGCATTGTCCATTGCTTTGTCGAATTCGGAGGATTGTTTTGCAGATGAACATTATCCCCACAGCCGACCACTTTTATTGCGAATCTCGTGTTCAGACGTACTGCACTGCTATTATTAATGCTGTTCCAACACGAAAATCTCGTTCGCAATACCTAATGACTGTAGAACACTTCAACACCAGAGAATATCACTTTACTACGAGAGCTAATGGGCGTAGGTGTCTCTAAAAGCCAACACCACGTGGTACTGATTATCCACGGTGAGGCAACAGGGGCGCTTTACCAAGCGAACTGCTGCTGGCGTGGTAGGAAAAACCGGCTCGCCATTGGTGTTACCTGGTCAACGGCGTCATGTCCCCAGCGGTGACCCGGACATCAAAAGTTGAACTAATTTTAAATTTATGTGGTAAAGTTCTACGGGACCAAACTACTATGGTCATTGATCCCTACGCTTACACACTAATTAATGTAAATTAAACTAACTCACGCTAAGGACAACACACACACACCCACGCCCGCAGGAGGACTCGAACCTCCTACGGGGGCAGCGGCGCGGACCGTGACAAGGCGCCTTAGACCATGAGGCTACTCTGCGCGGCCTAATTTTAAATGCTCTTACAGTAGCAGAGAAGAGTTTTGCTATACTATTGGCATCTGATCGCAACGCACCGTTTTGGCGGGATTCTCTATCCTGGAGGGAAATCTCGCTATTGGGCTGAAGTGTTCTGTATTTTCTCTATAGATGACAGCCACTGTTTGGCGGAAAAAGGAAAGCATGGTGTAACAGAGAGCCAAAAGACAGAGGACTCGGGGTTGAGGCAGGTGGAGGCGGCATCGACGTTGAGTTGAAAAGGTGTACATAGCTCATCGATTTCGGTCTGAGATGTGGTGCTAACCAGAGCGACTTTCAGACTAGAAGACGTCCAGAGAACGGTGTTGCAGTTGTAGCAACGCGCCCTCGTCTTCTCTAGAGAGCCTGCACGACAACAGCATTCATCATGACGCAAACCAATTAAATTACGGTGAGCAGTCATCGCAGCTTCGGCGATCTAGGTCATTCTTATTTCGCCCTTGTGAAATTGTATACGGTCATCTGTCTCAGGCTCAACACACATGAGTTGAATGTATGGACCTTTCAATCAGTTTCCAAGCTTTCACTCACTCGTTTCCTTCAGGAAATAGCATGTTTTGAAACTGAGTTCCAAACCGTCATTTGTAATTAACAGTGTGTAATTTTTCATGCAGTAGAGTAACGCTGCTATCCATATAATCATTAATTTGAATTTTTATACTGATGGCACAAGTCAACTGTTTGGTTATATCCTTTTTATGAATTGTGATCACCTATGTATTAATGAATAAATTAGAGTATGCAAATGAAAGACTGTAAATTCAACTAAACACTTAGGGAAATAGCACGTTTTGAAACTGAGTTCCAAACCGTCATTTGTAGTTAACAGTGTGTAATTTTTCATGCAGTAGAGTAACGTTGCTATCCATATAATCATTAATTTGAATTTTTAGACTGATGGCACAAGTCAACTGTTTGGTTATATCCTTTTTTATGAATTGTGATCACCTATGTCTTAATGAATAAATTAGAGTATGCAAATGAAAGACTGTAAATTCAACTAAACACTTAGGGATTACAATTACGAATAACTTAAAGTGGAACGCTCATATGGATAATGCTGTGGGAAAATCCAACTGAAGACTGCAATTAACTGGCAGAACACAGAAAATGCAACAGGCCTACTAAATATATTGCTTACACCACGCTTGGCCGCCCTCTTTTGGAGTATTGCTTTGGGGTGTGGGATCCGCATTAGATGGGGCTGACGGAGGACATCGCAAAAGAGCAAAGAAAGGTAGCCGGTTTTGTACTATAGCGAAATAGAGGTGGGAGTGCCACGGATATGATACACCAATTGGTGTCGGAATAATTCAAACAAAGGTCTTTTTCGTAGCGGGAGGATCTTCTCACGAAATTTCAAATGGCTCTGAGCACTATGGGAATCAACGTCTGAGGTCATCAGTCCCCTAACTAAGAACCACTTAAACCTAACTAACCTAAGGACATCACACACATCCATGCCCGAGGTAGGATTCGAACCTGCGACCGTACCGGTCGCGCGTTTCCAGACTGTAGCGCCGAGAACCGCTCGCCCACTCCGGCCGGCCACGAAATTTCATTCACCCTCTTTTTCCTCAGAGTGTGAAAATATTTTGTTGGCACCCACCTACATAGAGAGAAATGATCATCATAATAAGATGAGAGAAAGCAGAGATCGCACGGAAAGATTTAAATGTTTGTTTTTCCCGCTCAGTGTTCGAGAGTGGAACCGTAAAGAAAGAGCTTGAAGATGGTCCGATGAACCCTTTGCCAGGAATTTGATCGCGCATTGCAGAGTAATCATGTAGATGTAGATGTAAATGAAACATTGTTTTTTTCAGACACCTTCCCGTCACATTACGTTACTGTTTAAATCCCCCGCTTCAGGATTTATGATAATGGCCTAAGAAATAGCGTTATCGATAAAATGATGTGCACATTAAATTCCTAGGATATATTTTAAATGAGTGACCTCACCAAGATTAATTTTCTGGATTAAGGAAATTTTCCACGAAGAAGGAACTTCGCATCATGATCTAGCATTGCGGTTAATATTTACATATTTCAATAACTACAGTGAGCAACACACTTCATCCATATTCTTTGCATGGTAGTTCAGAACAGAAGGTAAAATCTCAGTCATAGTTCACAGAAGGTGTAGGCAGTTCGTATCACCCTTTACATAACGTTAATACAAAGTGTGTGTGTGTTCAGATTTCTCAACAGAAATGTGCTTAGAGAATGAGCCAAACAGTCCCAACGCACGTAGCTTGACTAGAAGCAGAGTTACCTACACGTTGTAAATTTTAGGCCATGTGCTTATCAGAACTTAATACGTCCGTCCAAGTACGTTAAATGTCTGTTCAGGAGCACTGTTATCACGTTGCGCAAAAGTAAGCAATCCCTATTCTTCACTGATGATTTTTCGTTATAACCTTTGTAATCAGGCAGCTTTGTCATTATTATTATTGGCTCCAAACTTCATGTGTGAAAGGGCATTTCATTGCGGGACATATTTAAGGATAGGCATCTACATATAATCCGAATTAAAGCAAAAAATAGCGGGAAGCTTACGAAATACATATAGAAATTTTCGTGCTCATTGTACAAGATGTGCACAAGATGAAAAATAACTTTTGTACTGGCGTGCTAACATAAGACTTCTCAGTATTCCGGTCGATGGTGACTGTGAAAGTTGGACGTTAATACTTCTTTGCAAAATTGAGCAATGCTTCTACTGTGGTGAGCATACACAAACTCTTGAGTCAGGGATATTATTATTGCGAGTAGTAGCGAGCAGTTGTTGAGAAGAGTCGAAAATAGTCGACCGTGCTAGTAGCACCGGAGGTCTTGGGTATTAATTGAGGATTTTTCGTAATATGCCTCTTTGTTGCACGTAGTTATTGCTTGCTTGCGCACAGGAGAGATTTTGTCATATTTGTGCATACATGCATTGAAAGTGATATTCGTATGTTTGTTGTGGCCAGAGACGTGTTTATTGACTGTAGACATTGTGGAACAGTTAAAGTCTGTGTAAAGTTTGTCAGTGTTTAAATAATCTGTTTTGCGAATATAGTAAATTAAGACGTTATTGGTTTCTTTCATTTTTTATACCGTTTAAGGGTAGTTGGCCAAAACCCTCCTAATCATTCAGTTTTTATAAAAAAAATATAGTTGTAGTTATTGCAATTATAGTTATTGCAATTATTGCATCTATCGATTGCACTCAGCATGGATCACAGTATTGCTTTTGAAATATTTTTAGCATCCTGCTAATCACGCACTTATAGCGGCAGCGGCAAGAGGAGGCAAGTTGTCCGTTTCATACAGGAGCATTGCAGAACAGTTATTAGAGAATATTTTAAAGCTCGCAGTGAGATATTTGAGAGTTGATTTCTTTATGTTTTGTCGGACGCTGATAACTTTCTGCTTCTTTTTGTTCACAATCAGAATTCTGTTATTGTCGGATGAAGCTGGTGATGATGATGATTATGTTTGGTTCTTGGGGAACTCAACTGCGCGGTCATCAGCTCCCATACAAAGTCCCAATTTTTACACAGTCCAATATTTTACACACTCCCATCTAGCCACTGTCACGAATGATGATGATAATGAAATGATGAAGACAACACAGACACCCAGTCCCCTGGCAGAGAAAATCCCCCACGGCCGGGAATCGAACTCGGGACCCTACGATCCAAAGGTAGCAACGCTAGTCGCTAGACCACGAGCTGGGGGGTTATTGTCAGAGATACAAAGTCACAAATTTCCGTACGTCTTTCATCAGAACAAGCAATAATTACCAATACACATGACTTCAAAAATAAATAGTTTCTACTGGTGATTGTGGTCTTCGCTAGTTGTTTACCATCTATAATTTGATTTGCGCTGGCATCATCGCCAATGTAAAGCTGCTCGAGCAGGGTTCATTTTCCCGGTCAATGAAGTATTGTTAGGCTAGGGTCCTAGGTTCAAGCTCCAATTTGAGCAGGGGGGCAGTATGGCATGGAAAGTGCAAGGATGTCGACTTTAAATATGCCAATATTGTGTGTCCCCCTACACATTTAATCAAATTATAGTAACACATAAACATGTGAGTACGATGCCTGAATATAGAAAATAAGAAATCCTTTGTAAGAAGTGGGTAATATAACATGAAAGTAGCATGATCAGCTTATTGTTTCACCTAGCAGCCAAATGTCATTTAAGACCAACGGGTTAGCATGAAGTTTGATATTGTATGTTAACCGGGGACCTAGAAACGACGGAGAGGCTCCGTCCCAGCCGCAGCCGCAGTGGTCCACAACCCCACGAGGACTACGGCAGTCCACTTCATCCCTCCGCCGCCTCACACCGAACCCAGAGTTATTGTGCGGTTCGGCCCCCGGTGGACCCCCCCAGCGAACGTCTCCCGCCAGACGGGTGTAACTGTTATGTTTGCGTGGTAGAGTAATGGTGGTGTACGCGTACGTAAAGAACTTAGTTTGCGCCACTGATGACCTCAGATGTTAAGTCCCATAGTGCTCAGACAGCCTTGTTTGCGCAGCAATCGCCGACATAGTGCAGCTGAGTTGGAATAAAGGGAACCGCCCCGCATTCGCCGAGGCATTTGTAAAACCGCCTAAAAACCATCCACAGTCTGGCCTGCTCACCAGATCTCGACACAAGTCCGCCGGACGGATTCGTGCCGGGGACCAGGCGCTCCTTCCCACTCCGGAAAGCCGTGCGTTAGACCGCTCGACTAACCGGGCGGGCAAGTTTGATATGAAAAACAGATGTTGCAAGAAACTTTCAAACACTGGTGGAGAGCCTGTCAGCAGGAACGTATAAATGAGACACAATGTTAAGTGGTATGGATCCACCAGGTATCTCCTTGTACACACGCTTGCATACTATTACTGGAAGGAAGCACCCTAACTAGAGCAGACCTCGAGATCTGAACCATTGCAGAATCCAGTTCATTGCAGAGTACAGTTCCTTCCAGCCAAAATGGTTCAAATGGCTCTGAGCACTATGGGACTTAACATCTGAGGTCATCAGTCCCCTAGACTTAGAACTACTCAAACCTAACTAACCTAAGGACATCACACACATCCATGCCCAAAGCTTGATTCGAACCTGCGTCCGCAGCAGCCGCATGGTCCAGACTGAAGCGCCTAGAACCGCTCGGCCACCGCGGCCGGCTCCAGCCAAAACCCAGATAATCTGATAGTGGCACAGGGAGGATCGCTATTGGGAAGAGCTTTTCTTTCGTACTCTTCATTCTCTACCCCCAAAAGATAAGATCAGGTAGAGTCAGGATATATTTCAGACAAACAGCAAGCGAACTGGTAGTAGCGCTGAGTGCTAATTGCGAACATTTGGGATAGACTTCCATTTTTCTACTTCTTCACTAGAGAAACCTCCCAAAATCTTGATCGAAAGCGGGAGTTAGGATCCGTTTATAGTTTAATGCTGGGGCAATATATCTCAAGTGCTGCGACAGACAACGGCTGCTTCGAAAATGGTTCAAATGGCTCTGAGCACTATGGGACTTAACATCTGAAGCCATCAATCCCCTAGACTTAGAACTACTTAAACCTAACTAATCTAAGGACATCACACGCATCCATGCCCGCGGCAGCATTCGAAACTGCGTCCGAGCAGCAGTGTGGTTCCGGACTGAAGCGCCTAGAACCGCTCGGCCACAGCGGCGGGCAGGCTGCTTCAACGTTTTCTAAACAGTGTCCATATTCACAGTAACTGAAGTAGGTATAACTGAAGTACGTACTGCGAAAACAAATGAGCAATTCCAGTCCGCACATTGATTTTAAGCTTTTCTTGAAGGTCTCTATGAGGGTGTGGAGCTGTCTGGCGACGCGATAGTAGAATAAATAGGTATCGATGTGGAAGATGTAGGGGGTACAGTATTAGAACTAGAATTTAGAGCTTTAGAACACTTGCGACCAAACAGGGTGGAAGGGATAGATAAAACTCCTTCGAAATTTCTAAAATTATTGGCGGAAGTGTCAAGAAAACTACTATTCACGTTGGAGTGTAAAAGCAATGAGATTGGGACATACCATCAGAGTTTCGGAAAAATATAATCCTGAGATTTCCGAAAATAGCCGGGCAGACAAATGCGAGAACTAGCCCACTATCATCTTAACAACTCAAGCATCAAAGTTGCTACAAGAATTATATAAATAGAAATGGGGAAGAAAATCGAAGAGCTGTTAGACGACAATCAGTTTGACTTTAGGAAAGGTAAGGACATCAGAGAAGCAGCTCTGACGTCTGACAATCACAAGAATAGATATAAGCCACAGGGAAAGACGCGTAATAAACAATGTGTAGAAGAATCCATAGGGATCAATAAGAATAGGAGAATAAGAACCAAGTACTAGTATCAAAAATAGTAAGCAGGGATGCAGTCTTTCTCCCCTGCTGATCAGTCTAAAAATGGAAGAAGTAATGATGGAAATAAAACTAGGAGGGGGATTAAAATATCAATGATAAGATTCACTGATGAGACTGCTGTTTTCAGTGAGGGCGAGGAATAACTGCAGGTATAACTGTCGAACGGGATGACACAACTAACGAGCACAAAATGTAGATTGAGAATAAACTAAAAGGAAGACAAAATTAATTAAGTGTAGCAGAAATGACAATAGCAATAAACTTAACATTAAAGTTGAGGACAACAATATAGACGAAATGGAGGGATCCTGGTACTTTGGAAGCACGATAAGGTGTGCAGACCAAACAGGAAGGATATAAGCAAAGAAAATCAGGAAAAGGGGGCTTTTCTAGAAAAAAGAAATTTACTGATATCAAACACAGGCCTTAATTTGAGGATGAAATTTCTAAGAATGTTCGTTTTGAGCACAGCATTGTACGGTAGTGACTCATGGACTGTGGAACAATTGGAAAAGCAGAAAATCGAAGACTTTAAGATGTAATTTGAAACGGGTCACTTCCTCTGCCTATTTGGCGAATCGATATTTCAAAACACATTTTATGCACTCTACATACAATATATCATCAGCATATATGTGGTACATGTCAGCAATAAGTGGAAATACGTCGATTTCCCAGAGATGATCTCAGGTCCACAGGTTTTTTTTAATAAGCATGAAATAATATAACTTATGATTCTAAATGTGAACCATTTATTCCTCTTCAGTTATGTCGAAAACGTTACATAGTCCGCCATTTTTTCTATGCCAAATTTCGCATGCAGCGAACATCGTCTTTACACATACTCCATTTCTTTGACAAATGTGCATCACATAATTAGCATATGTCAGCTGTTACAACGTTCGTACAATGCTGTTTCCATTTGTTTACATTTTGCATAAAACCGAATTTGAAGAATATTGCATCGATTTAAGTGCGTTACTTAGTGTTTTTATGAATAAACGACAAAAAGTGATGCAGCGGATAAAATATCCTTGGTGGAATCGTTGCAGAATGCATCTTCAAATACAGAAATATGCAAACAGCATAACACGGCGCTGCGGTCGGCAACGCCTACATAGGACAACAAGTGTTTGGCGCAGTTGCTACATCGGTTACTGCAGCTACAATGGCAGGTTATCAAGATTTAAGTTAGTTTGAAAGTGTTGTCGTAGTCGGCGCATGAGCGGTGGAACACAGCATATCCGAGGTAGTGATGATGTGGGGATTTTCCCGTAGGACCATTTCACGAATGTACAGTGAGTATCAAGAATCCGGTAAAACATCAAATCTCGGACATCGCTGCGTTCGGGAAAACATCCTGCAAGAACGGAACCAACGACGGCTGAAGAGAATCGTTCAACATGACAGAAGTACAACCCTTGCACAAAATGCTGCAGATTTCAATGCTGGGCCATCAGCAAGTGTCAGCGTGCGAACCATTCAACGAAACATCATCGATAGGGCCTTTCGGAGACAAAGACCCACTCGTGTACCCTTGGTGACTGCACGACACAAAGCTCAAAGCCTCGCGTGGTCCCGTCAACACCGACAATGGACTGTTGATGACTGCAAACATGTTGCCTGTTCGGACGAGTCTCGTTTCAAATTGTATCGAGTGGATGGACGTGTACGGATATGGAAACAACGTCATGAATCCGTGGACCTTGCATGTCAGCAGGAGACTGTTCAAGCTGATGGAGACTCTGTAATGGTATGGGGCGCGTGTAGATGGAGTGATGTGGGATCCCTGCTACGTCTAGATACGACTGTGACAGGTGACACCCGTCTGATCACCCGCATAGATTCATGTTTCATGTCCATTGTGCATTGCGACAGAGTCGGGCAATTGCAGCAGGGCAATCCGACACCCCACACGAGCAGAATTGCTACAGATTGGCTCCAGGAACACTCTTCTGAGTTTAAACACTTCCGCTGGCCACCAAACTCCCCAACCATGAAAATTACTGAGCATGTCTGGGATGCCTTGCAACGTGCTGTTCAGAAGAGATCTGCATCCCCTCCTACTCTTATGGATTTAAGGACAGCCCTGCTGGATTCATGGTGTCATTTCTCTCCAGCACTACTTCAGACATTAGTCGAATCCATGCCACGTCGTATTGCGACACTTCTGCGTGCTCGTTGGGGGCGTACACGATATTAGGCAGGTGCACCGGTTTCTTTGGCTCTTCACTGCAGACGATGCTGCAGAGGGCAAAAACTGTTTGGTTGGGCAGAGATTGGAATGTATCCAACAGATAACTGAGAACGTTGTTTATACGCTAAGCGCTACTCTGAGATGAAGAGGTCTGTGCAGGAGCAGGCGGCATCAAACCAGTCAAAAGAATGAACATCGAAAAAAAAATTACGTAGTGAAGATGTGAGAGTGGGGAAGGCCGGCTGACCTAGAGCCGGGCGCCTGACTCAGGGGAGCGTCGACGCGTGCGCGGCATGCGGGAGGCGCGGTGGCTCGCGATCGCCGCCACATTCTGCGCGGGGGGCCAAGGCTGGCGCGGCCATTGTGCCCGCAGCTCGCGTCCACGGTCTTTCAACTGAGTCACGCGCCGCTTGCGTCTCCCGAGGCGCACTGGCCGCCCGAGCAGCGGACCGCCGCAGCTGCCGGCGTTTCCGCACCCACTGCGTCGCAGGCGAGCTGCGCTTGAGACACCGCCGCGCTATCACGCCATCACACACGGCGTCTGTCTGGCTGCAGTCGGCGCCCGAAACCAACAACAGTGAATATTTCTGGCGGACAGTTTCCAACACCTGTGATGCATTTTTTGAAAAACGCGACACACTTATTTTAACAATATTTTATTACAAACGGTTTCCGTATTACACCGTCTTCTCGATCAGTCAAACATAGCAAACACATAAATAGAAATATACCAAAATTAATCACGTGCACGTAGGCGCTATATGAAGTAATGCTTTCGAAAAGATTAATATTAATCAAATGTTACTCCATTTACCGATGTAGAAAACTATATAATGAATGTCAGATCAACACAGTTACACAGAAAGGTAACAATGTCTTGACACTGAAGGCAGTGTGAATCTTTAGAACAGCAGATACACACGTTACCCTAGTGGGGTAATAAGAGGAGATGGCGCTACAGATTTAAGCTGTACGTTGCTTTGAAGCCATGTAGAAGCCCCAAAACATTAGAATACTGTTTACTATTACTTTTCGTTCTTAATTTCTGCTGCGTGCATGTGACAGTCGTTTTGAATAAAAAAATGTTACAGTGAAATGCATATTTGACCCAGCCTCATCTTGTTAACGCAACTTTTTTTTGTTATACACTTCGAAGGACACATGAGAGAAATATATGATATGAAAAGGCTGCTTTTGTAGGGACGTTTTTCTTAATACGGTTTCGCCGGCCGCGGTGGTCTCGCGGTTCTAGGCGCGCAGTCCGGAACCGCGCGACTGCTACGGTCGCAGGTTCGAATCCTGCCTCGAACATGGATGTGTGTGATGTCCTCAGGTTAGTTAGGTTTAAGTAGTTCTAAGTTCTAGGGGACTGATGACCACAGCTGTTAAGTCCCATAGTGCTCAGAGCCATTTGAACCATTTTTTAATACGGTTTGAAGAAACTGATGTTTATTCTCCGTCCTCTTCCCAAAAAGTCGAGAAAATATTTTGCTATATTTGGACGGTTTCCAATCTTTCCTTCTCACGACGTTAATCCAGAGACCTTTTCGAGCTGGACTAAAAGGAAATCTGAAATCAAACGACAGAAATAAAACCACTGTAGCAAAAGTAAACCATGCAACCAAAATTTACGTATATAAAAGAAAATATCGCTTGCACGAGTCCACTTACGAATGAAATACGATTTCTTTACGCCTGAGAATCAGAATGATTAGTACACCTATAAATGACCGACACAAGCTGGCATCTCTGAGCAAAATACTTCCACCGCAAGCTACTGTTTGAGGCATCTATCATGGTGAACGTCGTCTTCGAGCAAAGGGATAGAGTACACACAGAGACTGTAGCACATTACGTACCGCTCCCTGTAGTGCCACGCTGCACTATTATGCGCCATATTTTAGGAAATCACTCTATAGTTGTTTCTAAAAGTGAAATAATATAGGTGCGAGCTTGTAAGATAAGCTATTTCTGAATCTCTTTTCGAAACTATGCCTAACGTTTGCTCAGCATATAACTGCACGCACAAAAGCAATAAAACTACGAATATATCTTATTTCAAGCAAGCAGTGTTTAAAATATTAGCCATTACTGTTTTATATGTTTGTGTTATACGCCAACACGGAAACCATCTTTACGTGATTATGTGATTTTTTAAACAAAGTTTTCATAATTTCTTGACGCACTATCATGCAGCGTTCCCCTTTTTCCTTGACGTCCGGAAACATGGCGAAAGGTTTTTTAGTTTGCTCCACTCTGGTCATGGCATTACTTTTCTTTGGTATTCTATCTTTCTGGTTTCGAGGTTGTGACGTCACAACAGCTTCCTTGTTATACCTGCATGCATGTTACAGATTAAGAAGCAAACGAAAGAGATATATAACTCGCGCTACTTCATATATTCAATATCCACAGTAGTTACACATTTATGGACATTATTTGACACAATATGTAATTGCAGATGGTAGTAAAAACTATTACAATAGGATTGCAAGTCAGTAGTAAAAATGAAATAAGGAAAATGACAAAGAAAAGATGAAATGAAAACTATAACCATCTCAGAATTATATACATGGGTATATATAATTTTTTAAGTAAAAACAATTACAGTAGTCAAAAATAGATAGAGATATAAGAATCGGAAAACCAGACCATAAATGATAGCAACCAAGCTACAGAGCAGGCTGGAACATCGTACAAGCACATCATATCTATATAAAGTACTTATCTCAATATTACATTAAAATTATTAAGTTCACTTGAATTGTCATTGTAAAAATTGTCAACATAGATCATAAAATATGTAACATCGTACAATCACAGACCAGCAGTTATAAAACCAGAATCACAGTGCTCAAACATAGAGAGGTATACATGAGGAAACAACTTTACTTCATGGAACGCTAGATACATTATGTCAGTACAAAACATGAAAACAAGAATAACAGGAATAAACTATGCAAGAGCAACTAAAAAATAGGAGCACAGAAAACAGTTGATAGAACTAAAAATCTCAGTGTCAAAGCAACACATCAAACACTCCTCTAGGTAATGGGTCGGAATCCGTATAGATGACATTAAGAGCTAGAATAGGCAACCTGCTATACAATAAGAATTTGCTATGACACAGGCCAAAGTCCTTCACCAGATCTGGAGGCACTAGCCGAAGTCAACCACATAACACAATAAAACGTTAGGATAACACAACCCAGCTCTGCCTAAAACATGAGATCAATCAGTAATAAGCTCTAAGCCATGTAAAAAGTATACTGCACCTACTATCGTAAATATAGCGTAACATCATTTCTCTTAAAAATTAGGTGATGGAACATTCATAGTGAACTCTACAAAAGTGGGGGACCCTCGTCTCACAACAAGGGAAAGTAAGCAGCCTCAGTTTCAGCACTGCTGTCTAATGTGACAGTGAAGCAAACCACCTGGCTCCACTGTGGAAGAAAGGTCAGTTCGAAATCCCTTCGGCAGCAAGGTTGTTAGAAAAGGAAGATTAAGGTATTAGATAGCTACATATTCACTTCCAAAGCAATCTCACGATATGTGCTGGAAGATAATACCATCATCCTCCCCCTTTCTTCTGTTCCATTCGCGAATGATGCGTGGTAGGTACCATTATTGATGAGACACTGTATATGCTCAAATTTGACTTTACCTTCATGGTCATTTCGTGAATTACACTGCCATCTCCTCACGTCCTACCTCATCACGTCCCATACGTGTTCAATTGGCGAGAGATCTGGCGATCTTGCTGTCCAGAACAGTTGTTGTACACTACGAGAAGTACACTGTGTTGCAGTAAACAGACTTGGACGTGCAGACCCATGGTGAAAAAGTACATCACTTTCCTGTCGAATAAATGGCAGTACCTTGGGGATAACAGCCTGTACATTGTAGCGGGCTCTGGTTGATTTACGCTGTAGAAACACCAAATGCGTGAATTGTAAAAAATTGGAAATTTGTGGCAAGGTCTTATGGGACCAAACTGCTGAGGTCGCCGGTCCCCAAGCGTACCCACTATTCAATCTAACTTAAACTAACTTACGCTAAGGACGACACACACACCCATGCCCGAGGGAGGACTCGAACCGCCGACGGGGGTAGCCGCGAGGAGCGTGAACTGTAATTGATACCCCTCCCACCCCCCTCCCCGCCCCAACCCCCGCGACCCCACATCGTGAAGCCTCAGATGGAACCTGTGGGTCGTGGGCGAATGCGTTCTGCAAGTAGTCAGTTCACTAGGTTTATGCCATACACGTGTATGTTTGCCACTCTCGTATGAACAGAATCTGCTCTCATCACTGAAAACAACGGAGGGGCATAGCATTCTCCAGTCAACTCTTTCACGACACCAAGGTAGCCATCTTGCCGGTTCGTGGTCTCAGTGGTGCCCTGGCGAAAGGCACTCTTGATCTTAATCTCGCTGCAAGCAGACGTTTCCCAGTGGTCCCTGATGACACAGAAGATACAACGTGGGGTCCCGGATTTCAACCCTGGATGATGTTCGGTTAGCCACAGCCAGCCGCACAATGCGTCGACTTTGATATCCATCTGTACTAAGCGGACGTCCAGAACCTGGTCTACAGGTGTGGGAATCTTAGACAGACCACTGTCGAAAGCAGCAACACTCAGCCGATGCATTGTGCCGAAAATGTGCAGCAGTCCACCGACACGTCCATTCAGCTTCCTGCAGGTGCACAAAGCGACCCCTTTCAAATGGCTGAAGCTGTTCAGCAGGAGTACGCACTCGTCGATGAGGCTTGGCTGTACCATAGAATTTAAGTAGTTCTATGTTCTAGGGGACTGATGATCTCAGATGTTAAGTCCCATAGTGCTCAGAGCCATTTGAACCATTTGTACCCTAGAATGAGTGCTGCAAACACTGTTCACCTCTAAATTCAACACAGTTACTGCCTACAGAGTCAAAACTGAGGCTGCATATACAGGCCTGCTGAGCACCATCTTATTCCCAATGACTGTGACAAATGAATCACGAACGCTACAGCCCCTCAGTATGCAATGGTGCTCTTGAGGGTGTTGCATTTTCTTCTCCCGGCAGTGTATATGCGGGAGAAAATGCAATGTTGCTTGGTTCTTCTTCCAAGGTATAATAAATCTGTCTAATAAAACACAGTGCATCTCTTGGAACGTCCACCACTGGAGTTGGAAAAACATCTCCAAGACGCTCTCGCGCTTACGTAACGAACCCGGGGCAAGACAACTGTTCTTCTTATACTTTCCATTAATTCTATGTGATCAGGTTTCCAGACTGACTACACGCAGTTGTATTTTCAGCAGACATAGATGAATTCATCGTTTCGCTGAACTGCGAAAAGGAAGGAAACCGCCTCGATGGTAGGTGGAGAAAGCAAGTTTTTTGACGAATTTCAAGAAATAAGAAAAGACTTTGACGATGAGGTAATGGAAGGTGTATGAGTACAGGTGACGTTAGAAAACACGCAGGAGAGGGACAGGGTTACCCTTAGCTGTAGCTCATAATACAGGAAGATGTGTGGAAGAGGCCTTTAACCAGCAGCGTCTGTCAAGAGGCTGATGATGGCGGTATAGTTTTAAAGTTTTAAATCACAGTCTTGCTTTGATTATTTTCATCTTTCCATTCTTCTCAAATATGTACAAAATCTTAACTGGTTAACAAAAACGATAATTATAAATATCTAGAATTTAACATTTGCCGGTCACTAGAAAATAATTAATATTATTACGTTATTTATAAGCGCCTTTAATGAATTTCTTGTTGCTCTCATTCCGCGTTTACTCAAAAACTGGTCTCTCGGTATTACGTAAACTGTGTTCTGTTAATAGTCTGTTGACTTGTACGAATGTAGGTGTGAAACTAACTGGTTTTTTGTATTCCAAACAAACGTCATTCATTATTTCTCATTGATTGTACTCATATATAAATAATTGAGCCTTAAGGATTATTCTAAATCCTAGATAGTGCGCGAATTTTTATTAAGAATTTTGATTTTATCCGTGATGGATGTGTGGTAGTGGTTGCGTAAATTTTAAAGTTAAGAATGTGGACTGAAACTCATGATGCGAAATAAGTAGTTCTAACCCGTCTCGAAGATACATGCCTTTGTCATCAGTATGATGAAATCATGTAGCTTCCAAACTTTTTGGAATTAGTGGCTTTGAGCTCATGTTATTAACTTTCAAATTTAACACAGCCAAGTTCTAGCAGTCATCATAAATAAAATCAGTTCAAATGCTAGTCGAGCATTGAGGTATATTTCTCGACAAGAATCTCAAAATTAAAGGCTTAAAACTAGTATGATGATGATATGTGCCTTTGAAGCACGCAAAAATTTTCATTGTGGGTGGTTGAACCAACATTTTTATCTTTTACATTCCATGAAAAGGCTAATGGCACACGGAACTGTTCGCTATGAGGCTCAGTTGGACTTACTGGTACGTGTAAGTAAGTAGTACAGAGGAATATAGAAATTTATGATGATAAATGAGGTTCTCTGAAGAGTCGGTAAGGAAGTAATATGTCTAAAACATAATTAGACACGATTGAATATGATGAAATGAGAGGTATTAAGACGGTACTAGAGTGAGTTCTACAGGGGAAAGTTTGTAGGGGTAGATAGTGACTGAAATAATTACCACCATTAATTGAGGAGGTTTGTGTAAGTGCTAATCCGCGGCATAGAGACTGGCACAGCTTGGGAAATCGTAGCATGCAGCATCAAACCAGTTGGAATATTGATGAAAAAAAAGAAAAAAACATAATCAAGTACTTTGTTACGTAGCTATGTCAGCAGCACATTCGAAAAGAGCTTACTGTAAGCAATTATATTCTGAGTCAGGATCTTCAGTCAATGTTCATAAATTCAGCCACTGTAAAATTCAGTTACCAAGCAACAGAAACTAGTGTCATTGTACTGTGCTGTCACATATCTTGCTTATTCGTTCCATCATTTTGAGCTCTTTGTGAGGCATACGGATTCCTTGCTATACTGTCTGCGAGACAACAACAAACTGATTCCAGTATAGATTTCGTAAAGGATTTTGATAGTAAAAACAATCCTGAAATCTTAATTCTGTTCTGAAATATGATCTCAGTACTTAAATTTTCCAGCTCAGGTGGATAAAGACGGTAAAACTCTAATTGATAAAGTTTCCTTTGCTCCAGCTCAAATCAAAAAGATAACTGTGTACCCAGTAGTAAATTTTCTCTCTGATCATGTTCCACAGTTAGTTGCACTAAATAAGATATTATCCCACAGGATATATTTCCATCAGCAGAAATCAGTTAGAATAGTCAAAAACTTAAGAATAAACGTATTTAAGAGTAGCTTACAGGAGATGGCCTCGTATGAAATTTATAGTGAACCAAATGCTGACATAAAATTTAATCTGTTCAACGTGAAATTTATATCATTGTTTGAAAAAACTTTCCTTAAAAACTAATAAGAAAGTACATTAAACAGGCATGTAAAAAAATCATGGATCACTGAAGGGATTAACGTATCTTGTGAAAGGAAATGACAAACTTATTTCTTACCAAGAACAAGTAAAGATCCTATAGTAGTTAACACTTAAAAAGCTATTCAAAATCACCGAGTAAGTTATTAAAAACTCAGGGAACATGTACATTATGTCTAAAATCGCTATTTCTGACAACAGATTTAAGTTTATTTGAATTGTAATGAAACGAAATGCAGGACAACAGGCCACAGAATAAATTAACATCACTGTTGATTTAAATAAAAGGGCTATAAATGATCTGTTACAGGCAGCAGATAGGTTTCATGCCGATTTCTTAAATTTAGTAGAAAATATGGGGATAAGTAATTCAAGAGAAAAATCAAAGCAGTATTTTGAATAAGCAACGCACATAAGATTCAATCGTATGGATTTCTCACTCACTTCTTCTTCTTAAATTAAGAAAATTATATCATCATCTACAACCACATCTACATTACTAGTCCACCAGCCACCCGACGGTGTATGGTGGAAGGTATTTCTGGTACCAATAACTGATCCCCTCCTTCCCTGTTGCATTCTCGAGTGGCGCGTAGTAACAATGATTGTCGGTAAGCCTCTGTATCAGTTCCAATTTTCCGAATTTTCTCAGCATGGTCATTTCACGAGATGTATGTGGAAGGAAGTAATGTGTTGTCCGACTCTTCTGGAAAATATTCTCCCGAAATTTCAATAGTAAACCTCTCCTTGATGCACAAAGCTTCTCTTGTAGTGCCTGTCGCTGGAGGTTGTTGAGCATCTCTGCAACGTTCTCGCGCCGAGGAGACGATCCTCTGACGAAACGCACCGCTCTTTCTTGGAACTTCTCTATCTGTTCTGTCAGTCCCAGACTGATGCACAATATTCAAGATCAGCTCGAACAAGCGCCTTGTGAGCCACTTTTTTCGTGGATGAGCTACATTTCCTTAAGCTTTTTCCTATGAATCTGTCTGGCATCTGCTTTTCGTACTGTTCGTTTCATGTCGTCATTCCATTTAAGGTCGCACTGGATAGTTTCTTCTAGATTTTTACGGTAGATACTGTTTCCAGTATTTTGGCATCAATAGTGTAGTTATACAGTTGTGGACTTCTTTTTCTATGTATGCGCAGTATATTACATTTATTTATGTTCATGATCAACTGCCAGAGCCTGCACCATTCATCAATCCTCTGCAGGTAATTTTGCAAATCGATCCTGTCTTCTGGCGTTGCTACTTTACCCAAAGACTGGAAAGTTGCACAGGTCACACCAATATCCAAGAAAGGTAGTAGGAGTAATCCACTAAATTACAGGCCCACATCGTTAACGTCGATATGCAGCAGGATTTTGGAACATGTATTGTGTTCGAACATAATGAATTATCTCGAAGAAAACGGTTTATTGACGCACAGTCAACATGGGTTTAGAAAACATCGTTCCTGTGAAACACAACTAACTCTTTATTCACATGAAGTGCTGAGTGCTATTGACAAGGGATTTCAGATCGATTCGGTATTTCTGGATTTCCAGAAGGCTTTTGACACTGCACCACACAAGCGCCTCGTAGTGAAATTGCGTGCTTATGGAATATCGTCTCAGTTATGTAACTGGATCTGTGATTTCCTGTCAGAGACGTCTCAGTTCGTTGTAACTGACAGAAAGTCATCGAGTAAAACAGAAGTGATTTCTGGCGTTCCTCAAGGTAGTGTTACAGGCCCTTTGCTGTTCTTTATCTATTTAAGCGATTTGGGAGACAATCTGAGCAGCCGCCTTTGGCTGTTTGTAGATGACGCTGTCGTTTATCGACTAATAAAGTCATCAGAAGATCAGAACAAACTGCAAAACGGTTTAGAAGAAATATCGGAATGGTGTGAAAAGTGACAGTTGATCTTAAATAACGAAATGTGTGTGGTCATCCACATGAGTGCTAAAAGGAACTCGTTAAACTCCGGTTATACGATAAATCAGTCTAATCTAAAAGTCGTAAATTCAACTAAATACCTAAGTGTTACATTTACGAACAATTTAAATTGGAAGGAACACAAAGAAAATTTTGTGGGGAAGGCTAACCAAAGGCTGCGTTTTATTGGCAGGACACTTAGAAAATGTAACAGCCCTACTAAGAAGACTGCCTGCACTACGCTTGTCCGTCCACTTCTAGATTACTGTTGCGCAGTGTGGGATCCTTACCAGATGGGACTGACTGAGTACATCGAAAAAGTTCAAAGAAAGACAGCACGTTTTGTATTATCGCGAAATATGGGAGAGAGTGTCACAGAAATGATACAGGATTTGGGATGGACATCATTAAAAGAAAGGCGTTTTTCGTTGCGACGGAGCTTCTCATGAAATTCCAATCACCAACTTTCTCCTCCGAATGCGAAAATATTTTGTTGAAACCGACTTACATAGGGAGGAATGATCACCAAGATAAAATAAGGGAAATCAGAGCTCGTACGGAAAGATATAGATAGGTGTTCATTCTTTCCGCGCGCTATACGAGTTTGGAGTAATAGAGAATTGTGAAGGTGGTTAGACGAACCCTCTGCCAGGCACTTAAATGTGATTTGCAGAGTATCCATGTAGATGTACATGTACATGTACTTTCTTACAGGCAACCACATCATCTGCGAACAGTCTTAAACACCTTCTGATGCTTTCTGCTAGAAAATTTATCTACAGCATAAACAGTAACGGTCCTATCAAACTTACTTGGGGTACTTCGGAAATTACCTTCACATCTCTCGATTTTGTTCCGTTAAGGGTACGTGTTGAGTTCTATCTACAAGGAAGTCCTGAATCCATTTGCAAATCTCTTCCGATACTCGGTGAGCTCGTATTTTATTTTCACTTGAAAGTAAGTGCGGGAAGGTGTCAAATGCCTGAAGTCAAAAAACACGCCATCATTCTGACCGTCGTTATCTACAGCACTATGGATCTCATACAGGAACAGAGCGAGATGAGTTTGGCAAGATCTCTGTTTACAGAAGCCATGTTGAATTATTTTTTTCTTTTTTATAGAGAACATCTTCGTTCTCCAAAAACCTCTCGTTTCTTGAGCACAAAACATGATCCATAATTCTACAACAGCTTGACATCAAATACATATACCTATAACTATGTGCGTCTGTCTAATGACCCATCTTGGAAACTGGAATGACCTGAGCTTTTTGCGGTCGCTAGGTACCCTTCGTGCCCCAGCGAACTACGACAAACGGCTACAAAAAGGGGAGCAAGTTTCTTAACATAATCTTTGTATAATCTTACAGATATCTCATCTGCTCCTGATGCCTTTCAACTAGTAAGTGACTGTAGTTGCTTTTCTGTTCAGTGTTAACTATTGTAGGATCTTTGCTTGTTCTTGGTGAGAAATACATTTGCCATACCCTTTCACAAGATACGTTAATCTCTTCTGTGATCCATGGCTTTTTACGTGACTGTTTAATGTACTTTCTGATTGGTTTATGAAGAACCCAACTACAAGTCATCTTTCAGAGCCAATATCTGCCTGTCTGCAAGGCGTAGTTACTGTTCAACTGAGTACATGGAATGAAATTCTCAGTGAATTTATGCTCAGGTATCGGCATGTCCCCTGTTTACTGTCCATGCAGGCTGCGCGGCGAAACCGTGCTGCAGCGTCACACATTCATTCATAGGTCACCAAAGTTCACAGTTTTATATTTTCTGTCGATACCTGTATGATTATCAATTTGTGACCAATCTGCATAACTCCTTTGTGGTGCGTCGTTTCCTTTTTCTTTTTGTCTTGGAGTTTATTTACTTCTTTTCTATCCGATCTGTAAGGACGAGTATTCTGTAAGTGTATTGTGACTAATTTATCTTCGATTTTGGCATGCGATTCGTCTCTTTCCCCAAGGCGGGTGAGGGGGTGAGGGTGGGGCGATGGGTTCCTCTAAATTAAAATCATAGTCATCAGTAATTTCAATCACTTAGTGACGTGGACTCGTTGAGTGGGCATGCATTATACGATCCCAGCAGGTTCTTCCACTTCTGCTGATCTTGAGCTTCCTCTTTCCAACTGAAACCGGCTCTTTCTTAAGTCTCTGCCTCATCTACCCGATGGTCTTCTCCTCGGTCTTTTTGTTAAACTGTGTTTAACTACCTGCCATCCTTTTTTCGAAATACATACCATTTCAAAGTATTTAATATTTCCATTATACCACTCACCATTGTTGTAGGAGTAATATTACTGCATTCTCTTCAAGCTAGTATGAGTTCTCTGACAGTGGGCTCACTTAATGTCCACGTCTCACAAACCAAAAGTTATTACTGGCAGTACTCATCAGTCAAAACCTGTTTTCTTAGTCTCAGCCGACATCTTGGACTCGAATACTGAGGAGCACCTTCAAGTTTGCTAGCCCAATTTAATACGTCGAAATATTTGTGTCTTTAAGTCACCTTTCATATTTACAAGTTCACCCAGATAGACATATTCGGTGGACATTTGTAGTTGTGTATTTTCAGCACCCATATATTTCCCTCGGGTGTCCATTCGTTTATCATTACCTTCGTTTTATCATAATTCATTTTTAGACCAACCTGAGAGCAGACTAATATCCATCCGCTGACTACTATTTGAGTTTCCTCTACATTATTTGAAAACAGAACAATATCATCGGCAAATCTCCGATTATTTAATTTTTTCCCAGAACTTGGAGTCCCTTTGTTTCTCAATTCAATTTAGGCATTACTTTTTCTAGGACCACTGAAAATAGTTTTGGAGATGCTGAGTCGCCTTGTTTTACATCCTTTTCAACGAAGAATTCATTGTTTCTTCAACAACACTCACAAACGGTTTCGAGTTTTGGTGTATGTTATATGAGATTGTAATACAGCCTTGTCCTGCTCCTTGTTTTATTGGAGCTTCGGACTCAGCTCGGTGACTGATCGAATCGGCTGCCTTTCCAAAATCTGTAAAGGCGAGACAAAGAGATAAACGGTAATCATTTGTTCTGCTAATTGTTTTGCGTAGAATGGGAATGTGGTCTGTTGCGAGTCCCAACTTGCTCATTGGGCTGAGGCAGATAGTGAAAACTTTCTACAAAAAATTACATATTCAGTCAAAAATAAAAGCTCATCTGAATCTGATGGTGTTTCCAACAAAGTGCTAAACACTATTTCCCACATAACAATTTCAGTCTCTTCTAATTTGTGTAATGCGTCACTAACTCAGAACATTTTTTTTCCGGAGAGATTGAAATACGCCATTCTTTAAGCTATCCATAGGGAAGAAGGGACGTGAATAACTACCGATCGATTTCACTATTGAAATCAATTTAGAAAACTTTTGAGAAGGTGGAAGACTCTAGAATAGCATCCCACTTGAGAATCAGTAACAGCCTTAGTGAAACATAATTTAGATTTCAATAGAATTGTTCTACTGAGAATGACACCTACCTGTTCACTCACCAGATTTTATAAGCATAAATAAAAGAACAGCATCAGCTGGTCTTTCCTGTGATCTATCTAAGCCATCTGACTGTGAATCATAACATCCTCATTTTTATGGATTGATGGTATTGTCCCCAATGGATAATGTCATACCTAACCAAAAGAGCGCGTAAGGTTGTACTTAATAAGTGAACCAATGAAAGTTAGGCAGATTCTTCTGACTGAGGAAGAATCACTTACAGAATTCGACAAGGCTCAATCTTAGGACCACTACTTTTTCTCGTATATGTAAACGACCTTCCATTTAATATACGACAAGTAGAATTAATTGTTTTTGCGTTAGACAGTAGTATAATAATAATTCCAAACATACATAAAGCACTAGAATAAAATAAGCAATGTGCTTAAAGGTATATTTGTACGATTTTATGCAAATGGTGTCACTCACGGTTTCAAAAAGACATAATATGTTCAGTTCTGCACAAAAAAATTAAGATTAAGGTTAACGTTCCGTCGGAATAGAGTTCATTATTTCTGCACATCTGGATGTACTGCAGCAATGATAAATGTAACACATGCCAAAAAAATAGTAACTGTCGTGGAAACTTAAAAAATTTTAGGTGTCTTTTTGACGAGAATTTAAACTGAAAAACGAAAGCACTTTTTTGAACTTATAAAACAATTCATTTCAACCACCTTTGCATTTCCAATAACAGCAAATCATGAGAGAGACAAATCAGTAAGTTAACATATTTTTCATACTTTTATTCAGTAATGTCGCATGGAATAGCGTTCTTCCTAGCTCATCTTTGAGAAAGTTTTCATTGCTCAAAAACGTACAGTAAGAATAATGAGCTACTCAAAAAAAAGTTGTCACTTTTGCGAAATCCTGTAACTGCGAAGCATAAGTCTGAAATTGGGCTCCAGGGTGCCTACAACCCTCACTGTAATGGTGCAAAAGTGTGGCGCCCTGGAACGTAACCCTCGGGCTCGACGGCGATTCAATCAGCAAGGCACAGAAGCATGGAGAAAAAAAGCCACAGCTCAGAAGTTCATGTGAAACTTAAGGTGGGCTGGTTGTTTGGTTCGATATAAGGTGGGTCGATGATTTCACATTGGAACCAAATTTCACGACAATTCTGCCCAACGTCATCGTGGAGGTGTCACAGGATTGGAAGGTCGTCACATCTCCTCTTACCCAAAACTCACTCCTTCTTTTGACGCCTCTGCAATGGAGGTCAAAACAGTGACATGCAGAGTTTGAATCACGCGATTTTCTTGTGGGTAGCAGAGGAAAACATTTCAGTCACACCGCCGCTCAGAATTGACACGAATAGGCCTCAGCAGATGGCACAACGGGCGTCACTGAAACCATCTCTTCCCTAGGCGCTTTCATTCCCATACATTTCGCGGTCGAAAACGATACCTCGCAGTGCGATGAGCAACAGTACGATGTTCTTGACAACATTCGGCACCTCTGAAACCCCTGGACGATTGAACTCTACTCTGATATCGTGGGGCTGCAAACACATTGAACACGATCTGATGATCTGACCTGTTTGGTGTGTAGTGCGACCACAATTTTTTGCTCTGGTATACAGGGTGGAACAACTAGATTTGATGTGATCCAAATCAGCAGTGGGTGTTCACGTTTTTTCAACTGTCCTGTTTTGGACCCTTCTGTAGCGTGATCATGAAGGGATACAACGTGGACATGTGTGTGAATAAAACGGCAAAGAGTCCCTGTAAGACCCCCAGTTTGCTAACACACTAAGTGCCAACCTCACACCTATAGTGAGCACATTAAAAATGTACCTCTCAGGGACTTCGACACCCCTGCAGCTGAGTGTGGCCTCGCAGCTGCTCTAGCGCCTGAGCCAGGCAACCCCAACTATGGCGCGTCGAAGGGGCTGCCTGCAGCAATCAGCTGAAGGGGTATCGAAGTCCTTGACACGTTTAAAATGGTTCAAATGGCTCTAAGCACTATGGGACTTAACATTTGAGGTGATCAGTCCTCTAGAATTAGAACTACTTAAACCTAACTAACCTAAGAACATCACATACATCCATGCCCGAGGCAGAATTCGAACCTGCGACTGCAGCCCTGACACATTCACTTTTTTTATGTTCTCAATAAAGGTGCGTGGTTGGCACCAACGGTTTTGCTGAACTGGATGTTCATAGAGGGATTCTTTGCCATTTCATTCACGCACATCTCAATATTGCACGCCTCTGTGAACACGCCACAGGAAGGCGAAAAACGCGATGGCTGAAAAAGTATAAACCCACTTCGCTGCTTCTGATCACATTCAAAATTTCATCGAGTGCTTTTGGTTGGTCTCTAACGGTACCACTCGGTATACCAGAGCAAAAAATTGCGGTCGCTCTACGCACCAAAGGGGTCAGATCACGTACAAGGGATTTGCAACCCCACGACGTTTTTAGAGTAGCGTTGAACTGTCCAGGGATTGTCAGCAGTGTCGAATATTATCAAGAACGCCATACTGTTGCTCATCGCATTACAAAGTGTCGTTTTCGACTGTGAATTAATGGCCTAAGACAAGGGACGGTTACACTGAGGCTCTTTATGCAACCTCCTGAGGACTCTCCGTGTCGATTGTGAGCGCCAGTGTGCCTGTAATGTTTTTCTCGGCTACCCATAAGAAAATCGCGTGATTCAAACCCTGGATGTCGCCATATTGACCTCCATCGCAGAGGCGTCAAAAGAAGGGGTGAACTGTGGGTAAGAGGAGATGAGACGACCTTCCAATCGTGTGACGCGTTCACGATGGCGTTGGGCAGAATTGACGTGAAATTTGGTGTCAACGAGACATCATTAACTCACTATAAACTTCAAACGAACTTGTGTGGTGTTGCCTTTTTCGCAAGTTTCAACACCATACTGTCTGAAACGTCGCCGAGCCCAAAGCTGGCGTTGCAGGGTGCCACACTTCTGCACCATTACAGAGGATGGTTGTAAAAACATTTGAGCCAAATTTCAAACTTGTGCTTCGCAGTAGAAGACAATTACAGGGTTTCATAAAAGTGACAACTTTTTATTTTTAGTAGTGTATGTGGTGCTCACTCATGATCATTTTGTAGACACCTGTTTAAGGAGGTAGGCATTGAGAATCCAGCTTCACAGTATATTTATACCATAATGAAGTTTGTTGTAAATAACTAACTACAGTTCAAGAGCAACAGTGTATATAATTGCAATGCCAAAATACAAAACTACATTCATTATTCCACATTAAGCTTGTCTTTTGCACAAAAAGTGGTGCACAAAGCCGCCTCCAAAATTTTTGATCAGTTACCTAATGACATAAAACGTCCGACAGATAGTAAAGTTAAACTGGAAAAGTAGAAAATTTGTCTCCCTAACAACTCCTTCTACTCCAGTAGAAGAGTTTCTGTTTATGTAATATCTAAAAGGTGGGAATTACTGAGTCCCATCTTTATTAATGGAAAAAATATTAACAATTTGATTTCTTTAAGAAATTTCGTAAAGAGTCAGCATGTAGTTATGTTTTTTTTAAATTTTTTATGCTTTTTATCATTCTTCTGATTGGTATCATTCGCCCCACCACGAATTTCTCTACTGTGCCAACCTCTTCATCTCAATGTAGCACTTGAACCTACGTCCTAAATTATTTGTTGAATTTATTCCAACCATGTCTTCCTCTGCAGTTTTTGTCCTCTACAGCTCCATCTAGTACCATGGAAGTCATTCCCTCATGTCTTAACGGATGTCTTATCATCCTGTCTCATTTCCTCGTCAGTGTTTTCCACATACTCCTTTGCTCTCTGATTCTGCGCAGAACTTCCTCATTCCTTACCTTATCAGTCCACCTAATTTTCAACATTCGTCTGGAGCACCACATCTGAAATGCTTCGATTCTGTTCTGTTCCGGTTTTCCCACAGTCCATGTTTCTCCGCCACACAATGCTGTGCTCCAAACGTACATTCTCAGAAATTTCTTCCTCAAATTAAGGTTTCTCTTGGATGGAAATGCTCTTTCTGCCAGCGCTATTCCGCTTCTTATGTCCTCCTTGCTCTGTCCATCGTTGGTTATTTTGTTGCCTAAGTAGCAGAATTCCTTAACGTCATCTACTTCGTGACCTTCAATCCTGATGTTAAGTTTCTCGCTGTCCTTATTTCTGCTGCTTCTCATTACTTTCGTCTTGCTTCTGTTTACTCTTAATCCATACTCTGTACTCGTTAAACTGTTCATTCCATTCAGAAGGCAATGTTATTCTTCTTCACTTTCATTCAAGATAGCAATTTCATCAGCGAACCGTGTGATTGATATCTTTTCACCTTGTATTTTAATTCCACTCCTGAATCTTTCTTGTATTTCCAGCATTGCTTCTTTGAGGTACAGACTGAACAGTAGGGGCGAAAGACTACATCTCTGTCATACATACTCTCTTTTTAATCCGAACACTTCGTTCTTGGTCACCTACTCGCATTATTCCCTGTTGGTTCTTGTTCATATTGTGTATTATCCGTCTCTCCCTACAGCTTACCCTTGCTTTTCTCACAATTTCGAACATCTTGCACCATTTTACGTTGTCGAACTTTTTTTTCCTAAGTCGACAAATCCAATGAATGTGTCTTGATTTTTCTTTAGTCTTGCTTCCATAATCAACCGAATCAGAATTGCCTCTTTGGTGAGCCGGCCGAAGTGGCCGTGCGGTTAAAGGCGCTGCAGTCTGGAACCGCAAGACCGCTACGGTCGCAGGTTCGAATCCTGCCTCGGGCATGGATGTTTGTGATGTCCTTAGGTTAGTTAGGTTTAATTAGTTCTAAGTTCTAGGGGACTAATGACCTCAGCAGTTGAGTCCTATAGTGCTCAGAGCCATTTGCCTCTTTGGTGACTTTACGTTTCCTAAAGCCAAACTGGTCGTCACGTAAGACGTCCTCAGTTTTCTTTTCCATTCATCTGTATTTTATTCTTGTAGGTAATTTTGATGCATTAGCTGTTAAGCTGATTGTAAGATGGTCCTCGCACTTGTCAGCTCTTGCAGTCTTCGGTTACACTACAAATCACACAAAGATGAAGCTTGTCATTTCAACTAAATACGTAGGGATTACAATTGCGAACAGTTTCAATTGGGACGATCAAGTAGATAAAGTTGTTCATTTTATTGGCCGAACACTTAAAAGATGCAACAGATCTACCGAAGAGCGCGCCTACACTACGCTTGTCCGTCTTATTCTGGAGTACTGCTGAGCGGTATTGGATTCCTTCCAAGTAGGACTCATGGTGAATATCAAGAAAGTTCGGAGGAGGGCAGCTAGTTTTGTGTTATCCTGATATGGAAGAGTGCGTTCGCGGATATAATACGCGAGCAGGGTTGGCGTTTCCCGTTGCGGCGAGAAGTTTTCACGAAATTCAAACCCCCAGATTTCTCCTTGAAATTCAAAAATGTTTTGATGACACCCACTTACCTTGAGAGGAATTATCATCGTAATAAAATAGAGAGATCAGAGCACGCACAAAAAGATTTAAGCGTTCTTTTTTCCCGCGCACTGCTCGAGATTAGAAAAGTGGAGATATAGTCTGAAGGTAGTTCGATGAGCCCTCTGTCAGGCACTTTAGTAAGAATTGCAGAAAAGCAGATGTGTAGATGTACATGTGAAGAGCTTCTCATGAACCTTAAACAGCCATTCGTTCTTGCGTGTACGCTGGCTTTCGTGCTGGTCAAAGATGTCACGTAAGCTGTGATCTATAGCCACTGATCAAGTGAGGTAAAGGAAAGGCAGCACCGTCGTTCTAGAGGTATACGGGCCAATCGGGCCCGACCGAGCGCCGTGTTATCCTTAGCCACTGGCGTCATCGGTATGCGGTACGGAGGGCTAGGAGTCAGCATACAAATCTCCTGTCCGTTGTCGGGTTAACAGACCTGCTGCCGCTATCAGTCGGTCAAGTAGCTCCTCAATTGACATGACGAAGCAGAGTGCATCTCGTTTCTCTCCTCTACGAAAGAAAAATCCCTTGGGAATCAAACTCGTATCCACCGCACGGCAGCCCGCCAACCAGTTTCTGAGGCGGACGGGGAATTTTAGGCTCTTAGGTAAAGGTTTTAGAGCGGAAACGGAGAGCAAAGGGCCCCTGGCAGAGACTAGGAGACACTTGAAACGACAGCTGGATCGTAGACGCTGCCTGTCACAGACGTCGCCGCTGCTCTGCTGGAGTAACTTGCGCGAGAGAGAATTAACTTCATATCACTTTGCTCAGTGCATATCTGCTCTCAGTTTAGTAACTGGAATCACTTGAAGGGTTGAGAGATATAGTCAAAAGTCACAATTTTTTTCGAAATTGGGTTTCTCATACTACGAAATTCTTAAAAATGCTCTCTTCCTTTTCTGTTGAGAAAGCTCCGTCTTTGTGCAACAAACGGCAAGATATGCTGAAACGCAGTTTTGTACTCTGCTATCTGGTGATAGTTTCACAAAATATCGTGCATAGTCACAAGGCACAGCAAAATGGCAGATATAGCTCAAAAAAATGGTTCAAATGGCTCTGAGCACTATGGGACTTAACATCTATGGTCATCAGTTCCCTAGAACTTAGAACTACTTAAACCTAACTAACCTAAGGACATCACACAACACTCAGTCATCGCGAGGCAGAGAAAATCCTTGACCCCGCCGGGAATCGAACCCGGGGAAGATATAGCTCATCAGCGTCTGAAGCTTTTTCGCGTATTCGACAAATAGTGACGGTAGCGAAAATTTTGCACAAATTTATGTTATGTCCTTGGGGAAAACACGTTGTCACTAATTGTAGAACATATTTTTACTATACTTCTTGATTGCTTTAATTTCTTTACATGCTCAATTTCGGATCAACGGGATCCTGTAACATAGCACGAGTTAATCTTGAAACCGCTACAGTTAGATCTGACGATGGTTCATGTCGAACCCAAACTGGTCATTTTAAAGAATTAAAGCAATGAAGACAGACAGACAACAAAAGTGTATGTTTTAGTAGTGGAAATGAAGAGTCTGCTCCTTTTGAATTTTGACATCCATCAAGCTACAGTTCTAGCACAAATAATATTTCGGTGGTATACGTTTAGAAGTACTTATTACTGGTAACCATTGTGCCATACATTTCATCACCGTCGTTTGTGCTAATGATAAATGTTTGTGGACATAATTCGACTGCGTAATCTGTAATAACATAGTTATAATGACAACGCATTTGTAAAAATACCACGTTCATGAATACCAATTCTGCGGCATGTAATTTTTTGTATGGCTTATGGTAATATCTCATGCGAGTTCTGAGACTATTCTTCTCTTCATACTATAGCTTTAAATACACAGAATAGATGAAGAAGCGCCCCAGAAACCAAAATCTTCATGAAAAAGAAAGAGAAATACAGAGCAATAGGAAAAAGTTATGACCAAACACACTATTGGTAAGCGGCATGTATCTTATAAAACTAACAAAACTGTTCAGGCAGCCTCTTTAGGAATCTCATGTACTTACTCTAAAAAGTGTTACGCAAAACTACTTGAGCAAGAAGAAAAATTTTCTATTGTTTTTGGAGCACAGGGAACTTTAATACCCAGAATACTTACCTGACGAGCTACGTAGAAATAGAACCGAAAAAGCGGAGGTTAGTTTTAATTTTTTAAACGTGAATGGACGAATGTTTCCTAAACATAGTTTACTTTGTTCTATTTTATATTACCTCCATTGATATCTATCCAAAAAAGATTTACATTTCTATGTAACGTGAAATCGCACGTGGAATAGAAGACATATTTCCAAGACAGCTTTCGACCAGCCCAGTACCCAGTCTCTGGGCTGAGGCTGGTGAACAGCCACTTACTACCCGGGGGCAACTCCTCATTGTCCGTCAGTCGTGAGAGTTCCTTGCTACTCCCAGCATGCCATACCGTTGCTCGTCCACTTATGGAACACCTCTTTACCCGTTGTCCACGGGCAACGAGGCCTTCTGGCATCCGCACGAAATATATGCTGGAGTCCTTTGGTGTGGGGCACACACAGGCTCAACTCCGGGTGCGGGCACCGGTAGTTTAAAATAACTAGAGTGTAAATTTTGCTCCGTAGAAATAATACACTCGTATTTTCCTCCTCTCGTTTTTTACTGCCTTGTTTCGAAGACTTGTATCGCACTTGTTCCCGCATCCGCCCATGTCAGCAGCTTCGATCCCCGTTTTTCTTTTCTTTTCTTTTTTTAAGCACCTTCTGTTTGAAGATTAGTCCATGATTTCAGCCGTAGAATTAGTAAGAAAATACTTAGTTCAAGTGACACTAGATATGAGTGACCCTGTGGTCAGTTTTATGTTAACGAGTTAGTTTTCTGTATTTTCAGTGAAAGAACATAATAACAGCAGTGTATTTAAGTGAAACCACGAAATAACTGTTGTAGTTTGCCGGCCGCTGTGGCCGAGAGGTTCTAGGCGCTTCAGTCCGGAACACGCGGTTGCTACGGTCGCAGCTTCAAATCCTGCCTCTGGCATGAGTGTGTGTGATGTCCTTAGGTTAGTTAGGTTTAAGTAGTTGTAAGTCTAGGGGACTAATGACCTCAGATGTTAAGTCCCATAGTGCTTAGAGCCATTTGATTTGAACTGTTGTAGTTTGTAATTTGTAGCAAACTACTGCAGATACGTTACTGTACTGACTTACAGCCTCATTTAACACATAACATTAGAATATATAAAAAAGCCAGATTCACTCCTAGTGAGCCAGTTATTTTGTTATTCTTTAAAAGCAGAGGTAAAATCATATCCATAAAATGCACAAACAGGTAGGAGGCACTTGATGTATGCTGTGACTATTGCAATTGGTTTGAATACTTTCTCTTTCTTATTAAGAAAAATAATAAAAAAGTAAAAAATAAATGAAAAAGAAAAAAAGAAAATATATTCAAATCGATTCCAATATTTCTAAATTTTAGTGATCTGATTTTACCTCTGCTTTCAAAACTTAACTAAATAATTGGCTCACAAGGAGTGAATCTGGCATTTTAATACATCCTAATGTTAACTGTTAAATACTGCAGTAAGTCAGAGCACCAACGTGCTCGTGCACGTGGGGGCAGGCGTCGTTGACGGTTGTGTCTTTTATTTTACTTTATTTTATTCCCAAGCAACTTTTAAAATTTTTTTAGAGAATATAATTGCTTAATTATGAAGATTGTATATTAAGTAGTTCATGCAGAAGGCGCCACACTAATCGATGTGTTCTCTGCAAAGTCTACCTTCATTACATAGTAGCCTTTAATGAAAAGTGTCAAGAGCCTGAACAACAGGTGTAGACGCACTAGACCATGTATAAAGGCTCCGAAATAATAGTATGTAATTTAATGTACAGGAGACGTAGACTGTGTCATGAGATTAAAATTTGTATACTGTTCTCTACGTAGGTATTTCTTGTATTCTTAGCACTGATAAGGGCTAGTTACGAGCCGAAGTCTGTATCTGTTATTATGAAGTTAAGACGGAAACGACGACTGATTCCTCTTTTACGTTTTGAAAGTACTAACTTTGTGTCCTGTGATTGCATCACAATACATCGAGATCAGAGCGTGATTATGGCAGTCGACACACGTTGCTCCGCGATTGGTAAAATGCGTACATCCTTCGGGAATTCCGTACTGCGTAAAGGTTTGAGGGGAGCCGCGCCGCTACGTCAGCAGGTGTGGGCAAGGTGAGCTGAGGAAAGCGGCCTGTCCTTCCTGAGATGTGGCCAAGCGCCGGCCGTCTGAGGTGCGGTGGGCGGGCGTCGCGCGCCGTGCCTGCTTCTGCTTTGTCCCGCTGCCGAACGAAACGTTGCGAACCGCAGCCACGGGACTCTTGTCCAAACGACACGCTCACGGGTTCAGTGTACCCTCCTTCCGCTCGTTCTGGGAAACTGTCAGCAGCGGCGCAACCAACAGGTAAACACCAAAGGAACGTAAAGAAACAGTTGCCCGCCGCAGCTGGGAAACCAAGTGGTATAGCAAAGCTTCACTCCTGAAGCAATGATTGCTATAGTGTGACCTGAATTTCCTGGCACCTGTCGTTTGTAAGGTTCAATTTAAGACGTTGTTGCGGCAAGTATTGCCTGTAAGTAGCTGCCGCGAAAATAAAAAATGTCTTTAAAGTCCCTCTCTCCTACAAAAGTCGTATGAAAATCATTTCTCAATTTTAATTAGGACCAGAGCTACATTAATTCAAAAAGAAAACAGGTAAACTCGTCCCATGTGGAAAACGGCTTCAACCGTATCAAGTCATATCTCGGAAATCACGGCCGACTAAAGATAAATAAAAAAGTAAGTTTGCATTGACGCCCTGCTTAGGCATAGGTTGTATTGAAAAAAAAAAAAAAAAAAAACTTTAATCGAAAAGTTAAAAAAACAACACATAACCTCTAAACAGTAAAAAAGTGTGTATTGTTCGTTTAAGTTTAATATAAGTAGGAATATTTTTATCCAGGTGTTGTCGTGTTGGGTGACCGCTAAGTTAATAAAAAAAAAATGACAGGGTAACAGGAGCTGTCCTTTCTGGAACAGTATACTTTCTTTATTGCTGGATGCAAGCCTCTTCTGTTTGGCCTCATCTCTTCCATACCTGCGCGTCCCGCGTCCACATCTCAAAATCGCTAGCGAAGTTATAATTTCTCATTACATAAAATACGAAATCCAATCCGCCTTTAATTAGCCTACATTGTTAAACAATATAGCTACCTATTTGTTTTGTATCATATTTTTACATAATTACATACCAACTTAGTTACATAGATCAATATACGCGATAATGATGGAGGCAGAAGAATATCTTGCGAGGCCTGTGTCTCGCAGCGGTTTGATGGCAGCGCACTAACTCACGCTTCATTAACGCAAGTCGCGCAGTGCGCGGTATACGGCGCTCGGGGCGTTAAGTGACATAGTGCGGCGTCCAGACCGGGACGTCGCGCGAGGGCAGGCGTCGTTGATGGTTGTGTCCATACTGCGAATTTTCCGGAGTAAATTAGTTAAGACTTAGCCTCAACGATTGGCTTTGTTGTTTTGATATCTACCTGCGTTGCTTAGTGCAACCCCTAGTTACATATCTGCTCTTTTTCGAAACTAAAATTTATTTGAACTGGCCATGAACAATCAGCCGCGGATCTACGATATTTTCGAAGCGGGTCAAAAACTCGATTGTGACGCCCGCCCCTCTACCCCTCGAGCGTCTGAAACAAGACGTCAAAAATCTTTAAAAAAAATGTTTATTCGAAAATATTTACATTTTGTAGTGCACGTCTTTCTGAAGAGTTTGATGTATAAAACATCTATGTTCGGAGAAATGTAAGACATGTTATTTCGTCTTAAGTATGCTAAAGTGCAGTACCACGCCTCTTCACACAGCGTTATTCTATAACACGTCATTATATTTCGCTTTGTGGAATTTAAATGTGTATATTTTGTAACGGAAGCCATCTAACCTGCGTTCAGGACAGTGGAAATTAAAATCTTCTCTGGTGTATCTCCTACTCCCAGTCGGCCCAATTGACATGCTACCCTCCTTAAAAAAAAACTCACAGTTAACACTGGAATGGATTACTTGTGACCGGGAGAATAAGAACTCTTCCGAAAATTTGCACTCTTTATTGCGTATTAGCTAATAACTTTATCTCTTGTGTGACAAAATAAAATATACGAAACATAAAAGTAGTAAAGAAAAGAGACAAACAGGACACTCCTGATTTCTTCAATGCTTAGGCCCTAGCATTTTTGTCTCTCTGATCCTGAAACTACCTTACACAGCGTGCTTTCCCTTCTGCAAAAGAATTTACTACCTCATCTAAGTTCGTCAAACGTTTTGCTATATAAAAATCAAAATGCCGTTGTCTAATACGGAAAAAGCTATCCATATGAATAGTACCCAACTAGTGTGGTTTCTCGATTTGATTATATCTACTTTGTCACTGTCTGCTAGATAAAACGAAATAGGCCTTTCTAATATTGATACAATTGTAACACACGCCGAATAAACGAGACTATTTTGGCACAAATGGTCATTTTTATCTACCTCATTTACATAAATAACACCAGAGAATATAATTCACGAAGTGGGAATATCGAATGCCTATTAGGCCTACTACAAGCAAAAAGTTTTATGTTAGGGAGCAGTTTCACATTTCATTCGTATGCTCCAGGTTCTCAAGCATGAGATCGAAAAGTAGTAGTAGTAGTACGAAATCGTCATATTCTTCCACAAAATTTGTGTGATGACTCCGTTTCTTCTAGTTCCTCGTTCTCACAAACAAACTTGTCATCACTAATTCTGTAGCAATTCCTGCCATCCTCAAAACTTATTCTCCGGTAACTTCGCTAACCCTGTCAGAATCACAGGTTGTAGTTCTAAATATTCGCGACACTGTGAAATAGTTAATCTCCTTGGAAGCTGGGATAGTTAAAAGTAAATTTCTTTGACTTCCGATTATAGACCCTCTTAGGACATTATTATCGGGCTTATGTATGCTATCGTAGTGAATCATATCAAATAAACTGTATTAAATGAACCCTGTGTCTTTTGAAGGAATTAATCCAGTGTACATGTGCTACGCAAAATCAAAGACATCAATTCATTTTGAAACACGAATCGGGCGCATAGTAACTGTTGACGGGTATCTTTGACGGCAACCGCTGAACAACGCAGCTAGTTGATGGTAATAATTTGAATTTAAACTTACTGACCAACAAATATTGACTGCAATGACAGATAGTGTTGTATCGTCTCGCTTTCACGTATCTCGACGAGGTGAAGACTACCGGCTAGGGATAGAAAAAGGACATTACACTTTCGCTGATCGTGGAAGTGTGAGTAGGCAGCAACAGGAGGATTCACAAATGGCGTGGCAACGTGGGGCTCGAAGGTAACAAATCAACAATGTACAGTTTATACACGTGATTTTTTAATTATTTTGTGACTGTGTACGAACGAAATAACTATTCGTGTAAACTTGCTCATGTTTACGGCCTTCGAGAAACTACGCCCGGAGTGACAGGAAGGAAGTACTAAAACGAACTGAAAGCGATAGACGTCGCGCCTGAGAAAGGCATACATACAGGTATTATAAAAGACACAGAACCCAAGTACGTACCGAAATAATTAACAAGACGAGCTTGCCGTAATAATCGAGATTTAAGGTTTGAGTCATAGCACATTGTGCTTCAATTAAATGCAATATAATAGCTGGTGGATGACTACAGCAAGTTCGTCGCGTTGTCAAATTAATATCGTAGTCTAGACAGGATTTGTATGTTGTGTATCTGTAGCTGTGTTAGTGTTGATTGGTAGTAATCTGTAGTATTTGACCATCTCAAAGAAGTCCTATAGGTTGAGATCTAATGTAGAGGATGTGAACGAAGACTAAGAAGGAGCGAACAGAGATGGATGATAATAGGATAGATAATGTATATCCTGAACAGATGAATAACGCAGGAGAATAAGACATGAGAATTAGAATCATCGAATGCGACCGTAATAGACTCGTTGTTTGCGACGGAAACGACTAAAAGTAACAACGTCGGAATGTCGATACCCAATAGTGATTCCACAGTGCGGCTTAGCAGCATGGGTAAACCTACAAATGGAAGGGGGCGGTGGGTGGATGTTCTGTTTGACCTTCTAATTCAGTTTAAAGAGGAAATATTACAGACTTATCAAGATCGGGATAAAGAATGTAAAGAGGAAATTAAACAGGCTAATCAAGAACTGGACGAAAAGGATCGAGAATTTAAAGAGGAAATCAAACAGGCGATTAAATCGTTAGAGACTCAAAAGGAGAAAAGAGCCCAAAGGTTCGCTAAGAAACTTACTGAGACTGGAGCTAATATCAGCAAGTAGTAAACATAACACCTTACAGGGATCATAAATACTTTAGAGAAGCATGTGAAAAAGATACGTAAAGAGCATTCTGTTGTGTCGGATAGAACAGATGAAAATAAAAGACCTACAATTAACAATACAAGAGTATATTGACGATTATCTTCTGGTAAACCTTGCGGGATGTAAGGTCGTGGTCCATGAAACTCTTCAGCTCCTAACGTTTCGTCCAGTGCTTCGCTGGACATCTTCAGAGGGGTGTTTCTCCTCCGGTGAGTCTTGCCGACTGACGGGTCGGACGTCTGAGAGCGGCTTATGTATCGTAGAGTGGCGTATATAAAATTCCGTGTACATGTGGTAAAGTTTATGTTGGAACAACAAAAAGAAGCGTAAATACACGGTTAAAAGAACACAGAAGTCTTTGCCGATTAGGAAAAACAGATAAATCGGCTGTAGCAGAACACGCTTTTCAGCCAGGAAATCATCAAGTGAAGTTTTCCGAAACAAAAAATTTTATCTACGACGACGAACTATTACCCACGGCTTTGTAGAGAAGCAATTGAAATATATAAACATAGGGATAATTTTAATCGGAAAGAAGAGACCATGAAACTTAGTGATATTTGGACAGTAGCACTACAGAATTGCTAGACAGTTTTATCCGTGACAAGGTTACGATCGATAGTTAAGTTTTATCTCTGACAAAGGTTATCTCTGCATATCACGTGTAACTCTGGTCACGCCCACTTTCTACGATACATAAGCCGCTCTCAGACGTCCGACCCGTCAGTCGGCAAGACTCACCGGAGGAGAAACACCCCTCTGAAGATGTCCAGCGAAGCACTGGACGAAACGTTAGGAGCTGAAGAGTTTCATGGACCACGACCTTACATCCCGCAAGGTTTACCAGAAGATATTTCATCCGGTCGTGAAAGCCTTCATACTATGATATATTGACGATTATTTAATGAGTCAGACGAATAAGATTGAGGAAGAATTGTCAGAGTGGGCAGAGACCAAATCATAGGAGGTATGATCTAAAGTACAGAGCATTGTAGAGTCAATTAGTAAAACGATCAAGCAGAAATATTCGATACCCGGAAACACCGAAATCATAGATCAAGCTAAAGCCGAGCTTCAGAATATTAAAGAAAAGATAATCTCAGAAATTCCCGCTTGGCAGAATCAAGTCAAAAATCGATTATCGCTTATGGAAGGCGAGTCAACAGAGCTAAAATCGCTGGATAGGTTGTCCGATCAACGTTCACCGATCAATCCAGAGATAAAGCAAAGTAGGTGGAATGACTACGGGGCGAACCTGGTAAGCAGTAGCGAAGATTCAGACTACAGGAACCGACATTTTGACCGCCGTAGTGCAACTTCGTTGGCGAAGGTCGATTTAGTATGTTTGAAGCCAGGCATTTCCATACGTTTTCAACAGAGAAAAATTTTGTTCACCCTATGGTGTCCATAAAAAGTTTTCGAAATTTGTTTCCTGAAGTGTGGAGTGAGCAGGACAAAATACAGTTTATAGTGCTGAAAACCAGAGATGAAATCTCGCTGTGGGCATCTGAGAAAGCTGAGACTTACAGTCCAGAATTTTACAACCCGAAAAAGGGCACACATTGAAAGTATTTCGACAGGTACATAAATAAGACTCGATATTGGGATGAATCCATCAACCATAGGGAGGTTTTAAGAATTTTGAAAGGGAAAATACCAATTCACCTGCGAGAGAAACTAATTAATGCACCCGATTATTACTAAGATCAAAAGGCTCGCTAGATGTAATCCAAGAGGACGATAGGCAGTTCGGAAATCAGATATATAAAGCGAATCCCTACAATGTATACTATGGCAGTTGTCGCAATGAAAACCATCGCAACGGAAACTCGCAGTATAGTAACGGTAACACGAATAATCGAAATTATCATAATAATAACAATCAGTATAATGGCAATCATTTGGGAAACAGAAGGTCCAATTCACATGATCATCAGTCGGGTAAGGGCAATAATAACAACGGTGCTACGCACGATAATAATAATAGGCATTATGAACAGAGACCGTACGGCAGTAATAACGGTTCATTCAGCTACACACGGAAGCGAAAATTTAACGATCATAATATGCAACCGAAGAATAATAACATGAGACACATCCAATGGGGTAATCAATCAGCCGTTCCATGGACAGCGTCTGCAAATGTAATAGGGACGTCGGGGCAATACATGCGACCGCCGCGCGGAGTGGCCGCGCGGTTTGAGGTGCCGTGTCATGAATTTCGAGGGCCCTCCCGCCGGAGGTTCGACTCCTCCCTCGGGCATGGATGTGTGTGCTGTTCTTCGCATAAGTTAGTTTAACTAGGGTGCAAGTCTCGGGACCGATGACCTTAGCAGTTTGGTCCCTTAGGAATACACACACATTTTGACCAATACATGCTACCTCAGATGATAAATACACTATGTGATCAAAAGTATCTGGGCACCACCAAAAACACACGTTTTTCGTATTAGGTGCATTATGCTGCCACCTACTGCCAGGTACTCCATATCAACGACCTCAGTAGACATCATGAGAGAGCAGAATGGGGCGCTCCGCGGAGTTCAAGGACTTCGAACGTGGTCAGGTGATTTGGTGTCACTTGTGTCATACGTCTGAATGCGAGATTACCATTCTCCTGAACTTCCCTATGTCCACTGTTTACCATGTGATAATGAAGTTGGAACGTGAAGGGACACGTACAGCACAAAAACGTACAGTCCAACCTCGTCTGTTGACTGACAGAGACCGCCGACAGTTGAAGAGGATCGTAATGTGTAATAGGGAGACATCTGTCCATATCATCACACAGGAATTCCAAACTGCACCAGGATCCACTGCAAGTACTATGACAGTCGGCCGGGTGGTGAGAAAACTTGGATTTCATGGTCGAGCGGCTGCTCGTAAGCCACATATCACTCTGGTACGTCATCTGCCAGCGTCTGTAGTGCCAACAGTAAAATCCTGAAGTGGTTGTGTTATGGTGTGGTCGTGTTTCTAATGGAGGAGGCTAGCACCACTTGTTGTTTTGCGTGGCACTATCACAGCACAGGCCTACATTGATGTTTTAAGCACCTTCTTCCTTCCCACAGTTGAAGAGCAATTCGGGGATGGCGATTGCATCTTTCAACGCGATCGAGCACCTGTTCATAATTCACGGCCTTTGGCGGATTGGATACACGACAATAACATCCCCGTAATGGACTGGCCTGCACAGAGTCCTGACCTAAATCCTATAGAACACCTTTGGGATGTTTTGGAACGCCGACTTCGTGCCAGGCCTCACCGACCGACATCGATAACTCTCCTCAGTGCAGCACTCCGTGAAGAATGGGCTGCCATTCCCCAAGAAAACTTCCAGTACCAGACTGAACGTAGGCCTGCGAGCGTGGAAGCTGTCATCAAGGCTAGGGGGTGGGCCAACACCATATTGAATTCCAACACTACCGATGGAGGGCGCCACGAACTTGTAAGTCATTTTCACCCATTTGATTATGTAGTATGAATCTGAAAAAAGGCGAATGGCCGGCTCAGAACCATGAAGTACGAGTGGTAGTTGTAGAGGAAGGGAATAATGACAGGAGAACTGAATCAACAAACAAGAGCCAGTCTCAACAAACTAGAGCCAGTCTCTTTACGCCTTCCGGAAGTGGCTGGTCGTAGAGAGGAAGGCGTAAAATCATTAGAAGTAAGAGTGCTAAGATATAGCGATGGAATGGACATTTGAGGAGAATCATTGGAAAATACGAGTGGACGTAGAATAAAACCTACTGAAATGGCACAGGCAATGGTCAAAGATTTAATAAAACCTGTAAATATCCTGCTCGATACTGGAGCGACTTTTGGTGTTACGAGCTTATATCTGTCTAAACGATTGAATAGTGATGAAAAATTGCCTGTGTTGCCAGTTTCATGGTGAACATTTTGAACATTTAAAGTAACCATGTACTAAACGGAAGGCTGTACAACATGTGTGATCAATTATAAAATGTTAAATAAACACATAAGTAATACTTTTCGTTCCTTAAAGTGTGTATACATTTTTCTGGCGAACTCTCTATTCAAACCAAACTTAGTACATCTGTGGGCCAATCACTGTTTGTCTTCAGGCACAATCTCATTTCCAGTATTATTTGCCTCGTTGACACTGTCCGTTTACTGCCATCCTGCAGTAGCCAGGTGTCCGTTTGTGTAGCAACTACAGAAGCTCTCAAGAAGTCATTTTATAATCTTTATCGATCGCGACGGATTTGCGTCCTTTGGTTATCTTACGAGGTAGAACAACCCTTAGTCAGTTTGTTTTTCCCCTGCTAATTTCTGTAAACTTTCTTCATTCGGCACGTTGAACACCTCTTCGTTTGGAAATAAAGTCTTACAGCAGTTCGTGACGTTTGGAGAAGCACTCTCTGTGTTCACATCTACTGACAAAGTACTGGTGTATTACACTCCATTTCTTTATACAAGCAGCAGCACCTCCAAAAACTGAAACCTGTTACAACCGCACAGAAACAGTTCACTGCAGCAGATCACACTTGTGGAACCAATGTAGTCACATGAAGTGCTTCATGCAATGGCTCCATGCATTTTGTTACTCTGTCAGGGGGGGAACTCATTCGTCTTAGTTGACAAGAGACATATTTCAGTTGATTCCAGTCGCAGAGCAAAAAGAGCTTCACTCCACTGTATTGTTGCCAAATTTATTCAAGAAGGCGGATCCAATATGGCGGCCAGAAATGTGGCGACGTCGTAGTGTCGTCATGGCGGAAATTCAAATTTTGGCGGGAAAATAGGTCAATTGGGCTACCTCCACTAACTTACCTCCATCCCCCCCTACTACTCCCCCTTCCCTCCCCTCTCTTCGCCATCAGGAAATTTGTGGGCAAAGAACTCAGTCAGTGCCGGGCCACTAGATAGGATGGACATAAGTCTTTATTTAGTAAGTATTGTTTATTTAAACCATTTGAGTTGTCATAGACAGGAGTTTCATCCAGTGTGTCAACGATGAGGTCCAAAGTCCAACTGGCCTAGTTCACAACACTAGCACCAGACAGCGCTATTTGCTCTCTCCGCTTCCTTCCTCTGACATAATCCAAGATGGCAGTCTGGGGGAAAAATGGCGGGAAATTCGCTCAGTCTGTTTAGCTGCTAGACTGGCATGACAGATGTAATTGTTTACTGTGTGTACAATGTGTTCAATGGATGAGACACTTGGCAACTCATGCTGACAAATGTGTGCTGCAACTGTAGATCAACTGATAAAAGTCCAGTCAGCCTTCTGAAGTGCAAGAGGCAAGACGTTCGTCCCCTCTGGCGCAAGAATCCATATGTACAATTGAGGAAATGCTGGCTCTGAGCAGGGATGAATTTTATAACTGTACTACATGAATGCACAGAACTGAGGAGTGCATCCTTAGCCTCCTCCACAATGAGTGGAAAGGAAAGATAATGCATGACAGTATGGTGAAAATCTTTCGACAAATAATGGCAATGCAGTGAGATGTTGTGAAGATGCATTTCAATACTTACTCATTTAGATGCTTGCACTGGAACTGTCTACCTTTTTTGAAATTCCCTAATGACCCACATCAACTTTACCCTATTCACAATGAACCATAGGTGTCCACTTTAAGGTGTGGAGACCGACTGGTGTAGTTCACAACACTGCCACCAGAATGCACTTTTGGTCCTCTGCCACTCCCCTCCCGTGCCGTAATCCAAGATGATGATCCAGAAGAGAATGGCAGGAACCAAGAGGAACCCTGAACCTGGTCACATGATAGGTATCTGGTGACTTCATCAGAGGGGATATAGGTGACGCTCAGCAGCTCCACAGCCTCAGTCTCTTTCAGTCACCCGGCAGCAGCAGCAACAGAAGAAGAAGAACCATGAAGCGTCAGCAGCAGCTGAGATCCAGCATAGTCCTGGAGAAAGGAGGAAATGAAAAAATAAGTATCCCGTATCACATCCTTGCCTTTAGGTAGCATTATTATTACTACTATTGGTTGTTTTCATGTCCTGGCTTGTATGTAATGCTTCCTCCTCGTCTTTGTTCAGCAGTAGCCTTCTACACATCGAAGCCTGCAGGGGCGAGCGCCAACATGTCGACCTCTGCCACGTCCAGAACTGCAGCAACTTCAGACGCCATCTAGTCAAGACTGCACAGACCTCTCGACCTGGGGCAGCAACCATCTCCAGCATGTCCAAACCTGTAGTGGTCACATGGGATCCTATAATAGACATAGTCCACTTGCTGGATTTGGGTTAAGAGGACACATGGCCTGTTACTTTTGTGCAGCCACCAGTAGTACTTTGCATGGTAGTGCATGCTACTTTGGCATGTGTTTCATTCCCATCTCCACAAACACTGCTCTAGGCACTCATGCCACAGCTAGCTGTGGTGGTGCTGGTGGCAAATGTGGTGCCTCTATAACATATGAATAATGAAAAAAATAAGTACGACCCTTAAACAAATAACAACATTCATATAAATAATTATTATTATATGCTTTAACAACGACAATTGCATTATAATCACCTTTCCCATTCTGAGTCCAAGGATTGAGCAGTTCAGTCAGGTTTTCCAGTAGCTCGCCTATCCAACCCAATATTTCGTCACCCTGCCCCAAAAGGGAAAGATGGCGCTGCCTTTCAGCTTCCTCTGCAGCAGCTGTCGTCTCATGTACCCACTCTGATATTTCCCCCTCATTAGTTAAAACTTCCAGGCTGAGAGGCCGTCGTTGATGCGTAAAACTTCTTCTTCCTGACGTGTCATTACCAACTGCAGGCAACACCTTCCGAGGTGAGGTGAGTTGATTCACTTTGGAACATGTTGCCTGCATGTGACGTGAGGTGACTCACCTCGGAAGATGTTTCCCGCAGTTGGCAACGAAACGTCAGGAAAAACAAGTTTTACAGATCGACCATGACATCTCAGCCCAGAAATTTTAACTAATGAAGACGCCGGTCGTAAAAGCCTATACGTTATGATTTCACTCTCGTCATGGGGCAATTTATCTCACTCACTGACACTACCTACAACAATAAGATACTGAACAGAATTACTTCTTAAAAGTATTAGAGACATACACACAGAAAGTAGTACTGAAAATTGTTTTCGTTAACTCACTGAAATATAAACGGAAAATCGTATTCTCTAGTCCACTGAAATTACTTATATACGAAATGCATTGAATTTGAAAATCGTACTCTGCTACTTACAAGACTAAACTGATTGTTCCTGGCTCCCTGCCTCGACACATTCCACTACGTCTCCTTCCTCCTCCGTAGAAATACCTAGAAAAGCAAACAGTATGTCTCACACAACTGAATGCATCATGTTACGAAAAATAAATATATATACCTACCGACTATGACCTAAACAAATGCTGCGATAGGTACTAAAAAGGCGAACACACAGGTACATTGAATGATTAGGACAATTAAATTACATGGCATTGCCATAGGAACACACAAGCAACCATACAGGCGAACTGACGAAAGTAGAGTGAGAAGCAACTGCACCACAACGAGGGTTTATATAACCTCTATCACCTCCAACCCTCATTTTACCCAGGGGACCACTAGGAGTGCGGCATTCTACACCATCTGCGGATGAATGGTAGGGTGAGTACGCAGAGAAAGTTGGTGCTGGTCTGCCCAGCTAAGGTTTTCGCGCGCTCGTGGATCCGGCCAAAAAACCCCACTTCCGGTCGACACTTCACTCTGTGGTGAGCTGCGGCAGCTGAGAGACTGCAGTTGCAGTACATGCATTTATCAGCATGAGTTGCGAAGTGTAGCCCCATACATATATACATACATTCATACATACATACATTAATCCTTGTTCCATAGTTCATAAATACGACATTTGTAATGATGTGGAATGTGTCACTATAACATATGTTTTCTTTACACAAAATAATTAATTTATTATTATTATTATTATTATTATTATTATTATTATTATTATCCTCCCCCCATGAACCATGGACCTTGCCGTTGGTGGGGAGGCTTGCGTGCCTCAGCGATATAGATGGCCGTACTGTAGGTGCAACCACAACGGAGGGGTATCTGTTGAGAGGCCAGACAAACATGTGGTTCCTGAAGAGGGGCAGCAGCCTTTTCAGTAGTTGCAGGGGCAACAGTCTGGATGATTGACTGATCTGGCCTTGTAACATTAACCAAAACGGGCTTGCTGTGCTGGTACTGCGAACGGCTGAAAGCAAGGGGAAACTGCAGCCGTAATTTTTCCCGAGGACATGCAGCTTTACTGTATGATTAAATCATGATGGCGTCCTCTTGGGTAACATATTCTGGAGGTAAAATAGTCCCCCATTCGGATCTCCGGGCGGGGACTGCTCAAGAGGACGTCGTTATCAGGAGAAAGAAAACTGGCATTCTACGGATCGGAGCGTGGAATGTCAGATCCCTTAATCGGGCAGGTAGGTTAGAAAATTTAAAAAGGGAAATGGATAGGTTAAAGTTAGATATAGTGGGAATTAGTGAAGTTTGGTGGCAGGAGGAACAAGACTTTTGGTCAGGTGATTACAGGGTTATAAATACAAAATCAAATAGGGGTAATGCAGGAGTAGGTTTAATAATTAAAAAAAAATAGGAGTGCGGGCTAGCTACTATAAACAGCATAGTGAACGCATTATTGTGGCCAAGATAGACACAAAGCCCATGGCTACTACATTAGTACAAGTTTATATGCCAACTAGCTCTGCAAATGATGAAGAAATTGATGAAATGTATGACGAGATAAAAGAAATTATTCAGGTAGTGAAGGGAGACGAAAATTTAATAGTCATGGGTGACTGGAATTCGTCAGTAGGAAAAGGGAGAGAAGGAAACATAGTAGGTGAATATGGTTTGGGGGGAAGAAATAAAAGAGGAAGCCACCTTGTAGAATTTTGCACAGAGCATAACTTAATCATAGCTAACACTTGGTTCAAGAATCATGAAAGAAGGTTGTATACCTGGAAGAATCCTGGAGATACTAAAAGGTATCAGATAGGTTACATAATGGTAAGACAGAGATTTAGGAACCAAGTTTTAAATTGTAAGACATTTCCAGGGGCAGATGTGGATTCTGACCACAATCTATTGGTTATGAACTGCAGATTGAAACTGAAGAAACTGCAAAAAGGTGGGAATTTAAGGAGATGGGACCTGGATAAACTGAAAGAACCAGAGGTTGTAGAGAGTTTCAGGGAGAGCATAAGGGAACAATTGACAGGAATGGGGGAAAGAAATACAGTGGAAGAAGAATGGGTAGCTCTGAGGGATGAAGTAGTGAAGGCAGCAGAGGATCAAGTAGGTAAAAAGACGAGGGCTAATTGAAATCCTTGGGTAACTGAATAAATATTGAATTTAATTGATAAAAGGAGAAAATATAAAAATGCAGTAAATGAAGCAGGCAAAAAGGAATACAAACATCTCAAATATGAGATCGACAGGAAGTGCAAAATGACTAAGCAGGGATGGCTACAGTACAAATATAAGGATGTAGAGGCTTGTCTCTCTAGGGGTAAGATAGATACTGCCTACAGGAAAATTAAAGAGTCCTTTGGAGAAAAGAGAACCACTTGTATGAATATCAAGAGCTCAGATGGCAACCCAGTTCTAAGCAAAGAAGGGAAGGCAGAAAGGTGGAAGGAGTATATAGAGGGTTTATACAAGGGCAATGTACTTGAGGACAATATTATGGAAATGCAAGAGGATGTAGATGAAGATGAAATGGGAGATAAGATACTGCTTGAAGAGCTTGACAGAGCACTGAAAGACCTGAGTCGAAACAAGGCCCCGGGAGTAGACAACATTCCATTAGAACTACTGATGGCCTTGGGAGAGCCAGTCATGACAAAACTCTACCATCTGGTGAGCAAGATGTTTGAGACAGGCGAAATACCCACAGCCTTCAAGAAGAATATAGTAATTCCAATCCCAAAGAAAGCAGGTGTTGACAGATGTGAAAATTACCGAACTATCAGTTTAATAAGTCACAGCTGCAAAATACTAACGCGAATTCTTTACAGACGAATGGAAAAACTGGTAGAAGCGGACCTCGGGGAGGATCAGTTTGGATTCCATAGAAATGTTGGAACACGTGAGGCAATACTAACCTTACGACTTATCTTAGAAGAAAGATTAAGAAAAGGCAAACCTACGTTTCTAGCATTTGTAGACTTAGAGAAAGCTTTTGACAACGTTAACTGGAATACTCTCTTTCAAATTCTGAAGTTGGTAGGGGTAAAATACAGGGAGCGAAAGGCTATTTACAATTTGTACAGAAACCAGATGGCAGTTATAAGAGTCGAGGGGCATGAAAGGGAAGCAGTGGTTGGGAAAGGAGTGAGACAGGGTTGTAGCCTCTCCCCGATGTTATTCAATTTGTATATTAAGCAAGCAGTAAAGGAAACAAAAGAAAAATTCGGAGTAGGTATTAAAATTCATGGAGAAGAAGTAAAAACTTTGAGGTTCGCCGATGACACTGTAATTCTGCCAGAGACAGCAAAGGACTTGGAAGAGCAGTTGAACGGAATGGTCAGTGTCTTGAAAGCAGGATACAAGATGAACATCAACAAAAGCAAAACGAGGATAATGGAATGTAGTCAAATTAAATCGGGTGATGCTGAGGGGACTAGATTAGGAAATGAGACACTTAAAGTAGTAAAGGAGTTTTGCTATTTAGGGAGTAAAATAATTGATGATGGTCGAAGTAGAGAGGATATAAGATGTAGACTGGCAATGGCAAGGAAATCGTTTCTGAAGAAGAGAAATTTGTTAACATCGAGTATAGATTTAAGTGTCAGGAAGTCGTTTCTGAAAGTATTTGTATGGAGTGTAGCCATGTATGGAAGTGAAACATGGACGATAACCAGTTTGGACAAGAAGAGAATAGAAGCTTTCGAAATGTGGTGCTACAGAAGAATGCTGAAGATAAGGTGGGTAGATCACGTAACTAATGAGGAGGTATTGAATAGGATTGGGGAGAAGAGAAGTTTGTGGCACAACTTGACTAGAAGAAGGGATCCGTTTGTAGTACATGTTTTGAGGCATCAAGGGATCACAAATTTAGCATTGGAGGGCAGCGTGGAGGGTAAAAATCGTAGAGAGAGACCAAGAGATGAATACACTAAGCAGATTCAGAAGGATGTAGGTTGCAGTAGGTACTGGGAGATGAAGAAACTTGCACAGGATAGAGTAGCATGGAGAGCTGCATCAAACCAGTCTCAGAACTGAAGACCACAACTACAACAACATTATTATTATTATTATTATTATTATTATTATTATTACAGTTACCACTTCATATCCAAGAATTCATCTATTCAGTAGAAGGAGCTGTCATGCAGAAATTCTTTTAATTTGCTTTTAAATGTTGGTTGGCTATCTGTCAGACTTTTAATACTATTTGGCAAATGACCAAAGATTTTTGCGGCAGCATAATACACCCCTTTTTGTGCCAAAGTGAGATTTAATCCAGAATAGTGAATATCATCCTTTCGTCTAGTGTTGTAGCTATGCATTTCGCTGTTATTTTTGAACTGGGATGGGTTATTAATGACAAATTTCATAAGTGAATATATGTACTGCGAAGGTACTGTGAATATCCCGAGTTCCTTAAATAAATTTCTGCAAAGTGATCTTGTATGAGCTCCAGCTGTTATTCTGATTACACGCTTTTGTGCAATGAATACTTTCTCTCTTAATGACGACTTGCCCAAAAATATGATGCCATATGAAAGCTGTGAATGAAAATAGGCATGGTAGGCTAATTTACTGATTTGTTTACCCCCAGAATTTGAAATAACCCTAATACCACAAGTAACTGAACCTAACCGTTTCAGCAGATCATCAATGTGCTTCTTGCAATTCAATTTCTTGTCAATGCACACAGCGAGAAATTTTGAATATTCTACCTTAGCAACAGACTTCCGTTCATATTCTATATTCATCAGTGGTGTTATGCCATTTACTGTATAGAATTGTATAAACTGTGTTTTCTCAAAATTTAGTAAGAGTCCATTTGCAGAGAACCACTTAATAATTTTCTGAAAGACGTTATTTTCGATTTCCTCAGCTGATTCTTGCATCTTGTGTGTGATTACTATACTTGTATCATTAGCAAAAAGAACTAACTTTGCATCATCATGAATACAGAGTGGCAAGTCGTTAATATATATTAAGAACAATGAGGGACCCAAGACTGAACCCTGTGGCACACTATTGTTCATACCTGCCCAGTTAGAGGACTCTGCCAGTTTTTGTAGATTATCTGTACTGTTAATTTCAACCTTATGTATTCTTTCAGTTAAGTATGAATTAAACCATTTGTGCACGTCCCACTCATACCACAATACTTAAGCTTATCTAGAAGTATTTTATGATTAACACAACAAAAAGCCTTTGAGAGATCACAAAATATCCCAATGGGTGATGCTGAGTTATTCATTGCGTTTAATATTTGATCACAAAATATCCCAATGGGTGATATTCAGTTATTCATTGCATTAATATTTGATCAGTGAAAGCATATATAGCATTTTCTGTTGAAAAGCCTTTCTGAAAACTAAATGACATTTTGTTAGTACTTCATTTTTACAAATATGTGATGCTACTTTTGAATAAATTACTTTTTCAAGAATTTTGGATAAAGCTGTCAGAAGATCCTACTGCATCTTCATTATTCGATGAAGCATATTTGTCTTCATTGAATTGCTTTTCAGACATCATGCAGTTGGCTATCAACACAGCCCTCAGCTGCATGATTACATCTAATATGCCTGTTAAACTCCTCTTTCTCCAACATAGGCATCTTGTCCATTGAACACAGCCCAGCCCAGCAGCTAGACACGCACTGAGTCCCACCATTTTTCCGAGACCACCATCCTTAATTACATTATGGGAGGGAAGAAGGGAAGGGTCAACAGTGCCCTCTGGTGGTTTTGGTGCTGTGAACTAGGTCAGTTGGAATCCAGACCTCAAGTTGAGCACACTGGATGGAGCTACTGCCCATGACAACTCAAATTGTTTCAGTAAACAATGCACATAGAATGAAGAGTAGTTCCATCCTATCCAGCAGCCTAGCACAGCCTGAATCTTTTTGCCTCTGATTTCTAGATGGAGGAGGCGAAGGGATGTGGAGGATGGGGAGGGGTCTGGAGTTAGGTTAGTGGAGGTAGCCCAATTGAGCTATTTTCCCACCAAAATTTGAATTTTCCAACATGACATCACTGCAATGTTGCCACGTCTAGGGCCGCCATCTTGGATCCACAATCTTGAATAAATCTGGCAAAAATTCAGAATGAACTGACACTTTACCGTACTACTGACCCCATACTTATGCTATCCCAGAAAAGAAGCAAAGAGGCGAATGACATTGCTGCCTGGGACACATTGAGAGGCACAAGAGTCCCGAAAAGAGCTCATCTTCCCTGCAGAGTTTCCTATTTGAGTTCATCAAGCATCTCCTTAATACTTATGTGCTGATTGAACCTACCAATAACAAATCTAGCAGAACACCTCTGAATAACGTTGATGTCTTCCCTTAATTCGACTTGGTGACAATCCAAAACACTCGAACAGTGCTCAGGAATGGGTCGCAATATTCTATATGCCATCTCCTTTATGGATGAGTTACATTTCCCTAAAATTTTCTCAATAAAATCATACAGATCCGTCTCTTTTCTCGAAAGACCTTTCTAATTTTTGCTTCATGTGGCACATTTCTTTCCTTTAGTCATGCATGCTTCCACAGCCTTGAAGAAAATACATTCTTAAATGTGTACACCAGATCTGGTTAGTTCCGGGATTTGCCCATTTTCACAAGTCACATATTTTGTATTTGGGATACGTTTGCTGTGAACAATTCTGTTTATGTCAGCATACTTTTGATGTACCTCAGATGTTTTTTATCCAGCATGACCCGATACACGATATTTCATGTGTAATAGAAAATTTGTTCTCCTTGTCATACGCCGTGTGTCGTGTTGGCTTATTTTTCATAGGTGCTATCTACGATATACCATCTCATTAATTTCCTAACTTTCTAAATTTTTTTCGGATATAATCTCCTGCACATAACCTATAAATTATGATCAAAGATCATATTTACCCCCAGAAATATTTTGCAGTTTTAAAATCTGGTTTCGAAATTTCTGTCATATAATTTTGTAACCTATCTAAAAATTTGCAGTGTCTGCAGGTTTCATCCACGTATACAAGCTCCTAGCATGGTTATTAAATTAAGTATTGAGAATGATTAAATTATATTGTATGCAAAATAGTATCACGAGGTTTTCTTTTCAATTCCTGACCTCCAATCCATGTGTTCCACAATTTTTCATCCTCTGTTTTTTCTTATTATCGAATTCCATTCCTCCAACACAGTCACATTTTCGCCTTCCTTGGCTGTATCAATAATTTCTTTCATCTCATATACATTCTTTCAATGTCTTCATCATCTGCGGGGCTGCTCAGCATATAAATTTGTACCACTGTGGTGGATGTTGGCTTTGCTTCTATCTTCGCTGCTGCTCATAGTAGTTTACCCGAATTCCTGTGTTTTACTCTTTAAAAGATCTATACCTGGGTGTTTGTGTTGATAAAGCCATACTGACCTGGCGAAGTTCTGTTCTTCCTGCTACCGGACTTCTTTAATTCCCACTATATCTAACTTCAAGGTAACTGTGGTTAGGAGTGTCCCCTGCTGGACGGATTCTGCGGATTATGTGGCTAAAACAGACAGATACTCATGAGGGAGGAAAAAGGTCGATAGGATGTTACATTCCGCAATTAATTGTGTAGAATATATCAATGAGCACGGAAGAAACTTCGTAAATTTTGTCGGTCCAATAAACTAAGTTAGGCCTATACAATTTATGTTGGAAAAAAATGGGTTGATGACTAGAAAAAGTTACGTAGCAGTGCCAATTTCCTTATTATTTCTATTCGTTTCAGTTACCTTATAGATCAAAGTTAAGGTAACATCTAAATAATGACACTTAAAACGACGTGAAACAAGACAGACTGTCCTAAATTTAGCAGCAGCAGGAACTGTTTGTATTGGATGAGCAACAGAAATTTAACGCTTCCCAGTAAGCGGCCGCGCATGGTTTTTTCGATTTTAAGCACCTTCAGTTGACAGATTATTGTGGCAACAAGAATAAAACAAGTTAGGGGTTTTGTCAAAACTGTCGATACACAAACATATTCTGCTCCTGGAGTTTCATTGGGAAATGATATCAACACGAAGAAAGTTAGAAACTTCAGGTCTTCTTTTGTTATGATAAAAGTAAAGCAAAGAAGTGAATTAGAAAATTAAATTGTCTCAAAGTAGACAGAAACGGAAATCTATATCTGCCAAACGAAATGGCGAAGATCTGGGCTTTGGCCTTGCCTCTAGTACACTTTAGTGTTTTACGCAGGTCAGTTGTCTGACTTCCTCTTAAATGCAGATTCTCAGTTTTCTTTAATCTGAGAAGTCGACCTTACACAAATGTTTCAGGTACGTCAAATTGTACAGCCCGTTGAAAGAGCCGTTGGGCATTCAATAATTTTTCAAATTTAGGGGTCGGTCTGAGAATAATCAGTTTTTAATAGGCACTAATTGGAATGAATAAGGATGAATAAAAAGTGGTTACTTGCCCAGTGGCGTTGCTATAGCCCTGTAGACATCGTTCAACGACAAACCATACAAAAATATTGTTTGGCGGCATAAGAGGCTTTTCCTAATGTACTGCCGAAAACAACATATCCAGAAAGGTCACCAACACCACGGAAAACAAACTAGCGAAAAAAACAAATGTCTAAGTGTAAGAGAGTATGTACGTCATCATGTACGAAAGCGGGATATCTATAAGGATGTATAACGAGACTGGTTCGATAAAGCGCTTAGTGCAGACCACGGTGAATGAAAATCCGCGCTAGATCATCAGGGATAATGTTTAAAATTTAAGGCCAGAGATACTGTCATAAAAATAAACATTCCAAACCATCTCTTGCTGCATATGCAGGACGGGGAGATGGAACAATGGATCTAGTTCAAGGAGTACTATGAAGTACCTTCAGCCGATCATAGCAAATTTACAGTAAAAAAAAAAGAAAAATGAATTGATTTTGTAACTGGTTGCATATATCTTTTTCGAAGACAATTGACTGATTATGATCTCGTTTTCAGATTGCTTTACATATTTTATTTATTTGGTACTTAACGTATATGATGTAGAACTACAGTTTCAAGTTTTTTAGGTTGTGTTCCTATTAGTATAACATACATCTCCTGAACGAACCTGAAAGCTTGACTATCTTAAATTGAATATTTTATACCGTCATTATGATTTGTTATTTGGTTAACAGTGTTCCCTTGAGAATGAAAGACGCTGTAATATGTTATATTAACGTGACGCGCAACGTCATGTTAATTTTTTATTTTCTTTTGTATCAAAAATGAATGAAAGAGAGAATAACAATTGCTTACCTCCTCTGCGCAGGAAGGAATAGACAAAGAAAAAAAACTACAAATTCACGCTATTCCGCAGGGAAAAGTCTTCATTTAATAGTTTTTCTGGACAAACTATCCGTATTGTCTCTTTGTTACAATGTATAGCGATATTGGTTCTTGGTTGGCTCATCTGTCATTCAAATTAAATGAAACAACAATTTTACTGTTACCAGTCACCGTTCTATTTATTTCCATGACGCGTTTCAAAGGTATAAACCGCCATCATCGGGTGGATTTACATTAGTTAGTATGACTTTTGTGTGTGTGTTGTGTTGCGATTTTTTGGAGGAACTTGTGGCACTGTCTAGTGGAGAAACAAGACACTATTTAAGAACATGGTTTCGGGTTTCTTCTGACAAAAATTAAACTATGTTCTGAAATAGTGTCTTGTTTCTCCACTAGACAGTGCCACAAGTTCCTCCAAAAAATCACAACACAACACACATACAAATGTCATACTATCTAATGCAAATCCACCCGATGATGGAGGTTTAAACCTTTGAAACGCGTCGTGGAAATAAATAGGACGGTGACTGGTAACAGTAAACTTGTTGTTTCATTTAATGTCAATAACAGTCACGGTAAAGCCTAACCTAAAATGTTCGCATTTAGAGTATCATTCAAATGTTTGATATGCTTCCCCCACTGGTAAAACTAGAGCTCCTAAAAACACAGACTGGCGCATCCGCCATTTTGTTTCCAACGAATGCTAAACACAACATCTAGCTTACGCGAACTGTTTTCTTCAAGTTTTCTGAAATATTTTAGAAGTGTCTTGCATAGAGCCTTATATCTTGCTATTTTGAGCTTTCATTCTGCTCATGTTTACATCGATATGTGAATTAGACCCAAAAATCTCGCGTTTTATTTGCTTATTGCTGCTTTCCTTTGCTGTCCGAATGAAGAATAAAGGTGCTAGAAACAAGTATATTTCTGTGACACGTTTATGTTTTATTTTCTTCGCGGACTTCAAATTAAATATTCGATAACGACGTTAATTAAATCATGTTACCGGTAAGCCTTCTTGTGGGATTGAATCTCTCTAATTCGCGGCGTTTTCGCGATATCTACAGTAAACTACACCGTGATGCCGAATGCATCTCGTACAGTTTCTACCACTGGAGTTAGTTGATCATCTCTGTGACGCTTAAGTACTTACCAAATGAACCGGTAACGATACGAGCTGCTCGTCTTCGGCTTTTCTCTATTTCCTTTACAAATCCTGTCTGATACAGATCCCATACTGTCGAGCAATATTGAAGTATTGGTCGAACGAGGGTTCTGGAAGATATCTCCTTTGCTGATGGACTACATTTATTGAGGATTCTTTCAATAAATCTCAGTCTGCCATCTGCTTTTCTTGCAGTCAGTTTTATGAGGTCGTTCCACTTTAAATCATTCCGTATGCATACTCGTAATTATTTTAAGCAAAAACTGCTTCCAGTGATAACTAAGGAGTTGTGTAATCACACAATAATCGATCTTTCTGGCTACGTACACACGGTACGTTACAAATGTTAATGTTGAGGTTCTATTGCCACAACATGCGCTAGACGTCGATCCCCTGCATTTCGTTTCAATATTCTAGCGTCGCGACTTCTCGTTATATAACAGTATCATCTGTGAAAAGCCTCATGGAACTTCCGATGTTGTCCACCGCGTCATTTACATGTGCATGTTGTGTAAAGTATTGGACCTATAACACTCACTTGGGTTATTTCCGAAGTCACTTTTACGTGTCTCCATTGAGAATGATACGGTGTGCTCTGTTAGGTAGAAACTCTTCAGTCCAATCTCACAGTTGGTCTGACATTCCGTGCGGTCGCATTTTACTCTCTAGGCAGCAGTGTGGAACTGTATCGAATACCTTACGCAAGTCAAGGAACATATCTGGGCGCCGGTGTCTACCGCCTTCTTGGTGTCGTGGACGAGCAGAGCGAGCTGGGTTTCACACGATCGATGTTTAATCCCACACAAATAAATCCCACATGAGAATAACTCGACATCCTGTCTTAACTGATGTATGGTAGCAAACGAGGTGCATCGCCTCATCTGTTTTTTGGAAGTACTCCTGTCTCCTCATCGGAATTTACCAACGAGTATCGTAACTCATCATTCCAGACGACTATTTTACATTGCTTTCTCGGCAGTGGGGTGGGGATACTCCCTAGCAAATCCGATGGAAAACCTCTGGTTTCTTGTATTTTAGATACCAGATCGAATAACTTTTGAGTTCCTGCGCTTCGTCGTCTCCAGATGATTTACTGGCGCTCATGTATTATGTTCGAATGTCAAACTCTGACGACGTTATTAGTTCATGTACTTTCTTAAAACTAATTTTCTTCTCTGCTTCTATGTGGCTTCGTAGAGATCTAATCTAATCTAATCTTTAGTATACTTCTTTCAACTATCTGTCTTTTGCATTGAGCACGGATATCCCATTTAAGCCTCATAGATGGCTATGGATTTGGAATATGGTGTATGCTACAACACTGTAAGCTCTCGCTGACCGCTATACTTTTATCCATCTTCGCAAATGTTATTGATTTCGCAATGTTGTCATACACATGCCATGTTTTGGCACCATTATCAGCCTGTGATGTGTGTGTGCCATCCCCTGTAATGGTAACAGTCGCTGGGCTCGTTTGAATCATACCAGTAACAGACCGACGAAAAAAAACATGATGTCTGTTCAACTTTTGCCGTCGTGAGCGTTAGTTACTTTCGAGATTGAACGTAGTGAGTTGATGTTAGTGAAGACTGTCTTTAAGGGGACCAAGGTTTGTAAAAAGACTTATGAACAATCTAAGAGAAATTCAGTGTTCTTTCTACGATAGTGCAGAAAGACTTTGCTGGCATACGCCAGTGTACATGATTGCTGACAGCGTTGTTCAAGTCAATATGCGGTTGAAAGAAGACAACCACGTGGAACTACCTAGATGGAAGACCATCATGTTTGGCGTATGGGTCTGACTCATCGTAACAGCATCTATAGCAGCAATTTGAGCAGCACTCGGAACCACAGTGACACAACGAACTGTTACAAATCGGTAACTTTAAGCATAGTTCCATGCCAGAAGCCCTGTAGAGTGTGTTCCACTGGCCCCAAACCACCGCCGTATGCGACTTCAGCAGTGTCTCAGTGTCTAGCGAGAGCTCATTCAAGGTCAGGGTGGAGATCTGTTGTGTTTTGTGATGAAAGCTGGTTCTGCCTGGGTGCCAGTGATAGCCATGTGTTGGTTGGAAGGAGGCCAGTAGAAGGTCTGCAACCAACATGTGTGCATGCTAGACACACTGGATCTGAACCTGAAGTTATTGTCTGGGGTGCGATTTCGTATGACAGCAGGAGCACTCTCGTGGTTATCCCACACACTCTGACTACAAATGTGTACCTCAATTTGGTGATTCGGTCCGCTGCGCTGCCATTAATGAACAACATTCCAGGGAGTGTTCCCCAGAAGGATAACGCTCGTCCATATGCTGCTGTTGTAACCCAACATACTCTACAGGACGTCGACATGTTGCCTTGGCCTGCTCGATCACCAGATCTGTTTCCAATCGAGCACATATGGGACGTCGTCAGACGACAATTCCAGCGCCATCCACAAACAGCATTAACCATCTCTGTATTGACTGAACAAGTGCAACAGACTTGGAAATCCATCCCACAAACTGACTTCTGGCACCAGTACAACACAACACCAGCACGTTTGCCCACTTGCATTCAACATTCTGGCGGTTACATTGGTTATTAACATATCAGCATTTCACATTTTCAATATCTTATCTCACACTTACATTAACTTGTGATCTTAAAATATTAAATACTTAAGTATGTTACTGTTATGTCCGCACTATAACACAACCAATATTCCGTGATAACCAAATTTATTTGACCTTCTGTCACTCAAAACAAAACTTAAGTTCGACTACACAACACTTTGCTGGCTGTAGCGCCAAGGAGAAATCAGAGTCACTAGTAGAGAATACAGGTCCAAACCACTGCCAACCAGTCGATACCGACGCGTCGCAAGTTTCCAGCCAGGGAGGCCACAGTACGGTTCGGTCGTCGTGAATCCAGTAGCCGGGTAGTAACACAGTCATCGGCGAAGATTGAACTGTTTAAACGGGCTCAGGGAGCTCGCTTAAATCCGCAGGTCCGGCCAATCAGAGTGTTGGTAGATGGCGCCCTTATACGGTTGCTCACTCTGGTGGCAAGGGCAGCGCCGCCGGGGTAATCCGTATCGATAGTGGTGTGTAGCTGCCGCTAACCCCGCGACGACGCGTTCACTTGCGCCAGTTGTTGACATCGTGTGCGGCGCCAGCGGTACTCGCTGTGTGCCGCACGTGTTGTAGCACGCCGCGCCGAGTTGACGGCTGCTGTGCGGCGGCCGATACGGCAGTTACCCAGACAAATGTATTCCCAAAATTTCATTACTCTACAGTAATTATTTTTTAGTGTTGCGATTTTTCTTCTGTCGGTTTTTTGGTCTCTGCATTGTTACTATTCACTCTGTGACCGATGTTGCTGTTCATTAAAATGCCAATAGTTCTCGCTGACGACATTCTTGTTATTCTGTAACAGTTTGACTGTGTGCTCTTAATAACCTTTTCAAATTTCAGTCTTCGCAGTGTCTATGTATACCACTTTCCCTATAACAATCAGCCTCAGTTTTATAGAAAGTTGCCTTTATTTCTATCGATAGCCCACTCCTGGACATAAACCATCGGCAGATTTGGAATGTTTCCTAGTGGTAATCACGAAAACCTATTCAAAACATAATATCAAATGGTTCAAATGGCTCTGAGCACTACGGGACTTAACATCTGAGGTCATCAGTCTCCTAGACTTAGAACTACTTAAACCCAACTAACCTAAGCACATCACACACATCCATGGCTGTGGCAGGATTCGAACCTGCGACCGTAGCAGCAGCGCGGTTCCGGACTGAAGCGCCTAGAACCGCTCGACCACCGCGGCCGGCCAAAACATAATATCCAAGGAATACCCAGTCTATATATTCAATACACAAGGAGAGAACATAAAAATGCAGTAAATGAATCAGGCAAAAAGGGATACAAATGTCTAAAAACTGAGATTGGCAGAAAATGCAAAATGGCTAAGCAGGAATGGGTACAGGACAAATGAGTGGCGACATAGACCGCCAGTATCGACTCCAGCCAACTTACCGACTACAGCAGCTCCAGATGTGGTTCATTTGTAGCTTAAGTGCATGATGTTTGATCGCCAGTTCCCGCGTGTGTCTCACAAGGTACAAATCGTGCCGTTGTTTCTTATATATATAAACCCGATTTATGTTCGCGACAATTAAGAGTGGAATTCCGCACCAGTGTGTCTGTGTATCATTCTAATCAATCCCAACCGCCTGTAACGCCCAAAATGTGAGGATTTAGAAGCATATAACACTGGGGGAAAGACAGACGGCACATACAGGGTAACGAAAGAAACCTTTGGAGAAAAGAGAAGCAGCCGTATGAAAGCTGCGAGTTGGAAGGTGTATATAGAGGGTTTTGATGGCAATACTATAGAAATGGAAGAGGACATTGATGAAGTTGAGATGGAAGATGTGATACTGCAATTAGAATTTGACGGAGCACTGAAAGACCTAAATCGAAACAAAGCTCCAGGAGTTGACAGCTTTCCATCAGAATACTGACAGCTTTGGGAGAACCAGCCACGACAAAACTCTTCCTTCTGTTGTGCAAGATATGTGACACAGGCGAAGTACCCTTTGACTGCAAGAAGAATGTAACAATTCCAATTCAAAAGAAAACTCTTAATGACAGGTGGAAAATACCAAAATATCAGTTTAATAAGTCAAGACTGCAAAATACTAACATGAATACCTTACAGAAGAATGCAAAAACTGATAGAAGCTGACATAAAGGAGAATCCGTTTGGATTCCAGAGAAATGTAGGGCCACACAAGGCAACACTGATTTTACAACATCTCTTAGAAGATAGGTTAAGGAAGGCAAACCTGTAAACTTACGTTTATAGCATTTGTAGACTTTAAGAAAGCTTTTGACAATGTTGACTGGAATACTGTCTGAAATTCTGGAGGTATCAGGGGTAAAATACAGGGAGCAAAAGGCTATATACAACTTGTACAGAAACCAGATGGCATTTATAAGTGTCGAGGGGCATGAAAGGAAAGCACAGTGGTTGACAAGGGGATGAGACAGGATAGTAGCCTATTGCTGAGATTATTCAATCCATACACTAAGCAAGCACTAAAGGAAACCAAAGAAAAATTTGTAGTAGGTGCTCAAGTCCATCGGAAAGAAATAGAATCTTTGAGGTTTGCTTATGTTGTTGTAATTATCCCAAAGGCAGCAAAAGACTTGCAAAAGTGGATGAACGAAATGAAGTGTGTCTTGGACTAAGGATATAAGGTGAACATCAACAAAAGCTGAACAGGGATACTGGAATTTAATCTAATTAAATCAGTTGATGCTGAGAGAATTGGAAAAGGAAAGGAGACACTTAAAGTAGTTGATGAGCTTTGCTAATTGGGTAACAAAATAACTGGGGATGGCCAAAGCTGAGAGAATAAAAAACGTAGACTGTCAGTGGCCATAAAATCGTTTCTGGAGGAGAGAAGTTTGTTAACTTCGAATATAGATTTAAGTGTGAGGAAGTCTTTTCTGAAAGTATTTATTTGGAGTGCCACAGTGAATGGAGGTGAAATATGAATGCAAAACAATTCAGGTAAGAAGAAAATAGAAGCTTTGGAAATGCAGTGCTACAGAAGAATGCTAAGAATTAGATGGGTAGATCACATAACTAAGAAGTAGGTACAGAGTAGAATTGGGGAGAAAAGAAATTTGGGCATAGGCCCTAACCTGACTAGAAGAAGGAATCAGTTGATAGGATATATTCTGAAACATCAAGGGAATACCAATCTAGTACTGGTGGGAAGTGTCAGGGAGGGGAATGGGCTCGTAGAGGGAGACCAAGAGATGGAGACAGAAAGCAAATACAGAAGGACATAGGTTGCAGTATTTATTTGGAGATGAAGAGGCTTGTACAACAACAGGGAGGAATGGAGAGCTGCATCAAACCAGTCTTTGAACTGGAGACCAACTCAACAACAACTCTGATTTAAGTTGTGCTCGTATTCCATTTCCATTAATCACTGTGGATGGAGAGCTGCATCAAACCAGTCTTTGGACTGGAGACCAACTCAACAACAACTCTGATTTAAGTTGTGCTCGTATTCCATTTCCATTAATCACTGTGGATTCTTGAACATTTAGGGCCAGTTTTCCATTCCTGGAGTAAGAGAGTGCATTGATGCTATGACATACCCTGTATAACATGCCATAAACAGGTATATTGTTCACTTAGTGGTAACATCTAACATATTTCTGAAACAGCAGATTTAACATAATCTTACGCCAACTCCACATTCCACTGAGAAGGTGCTGACCATACAGGATTTTCTCTATGGCCAGCCGTCATGTCATGCTATGCCAATGGACTTATTAACATGTGGTTAGGAAGCTGTGACATCAGTACATCGATCTCCTGGCTGTTATCAGCCACCTAGACCTTGGAGCCGCTACCTCTCACTCAGGTATCTCCTCATTTTGCTTTACGAGGTTGAGTGCACCCATTTTCAATCCTTCCACTGAGGTTAAGTCCCTACAGTACCAGGAATGGCTGTCAGATATACTGACCACTTGGTTACGCAGGCGAACTGCAGCGTAAGCTAGTTTCCATAAAATGGAACTGCTGACAGCAAAGAAGTAAGCGTGGTGTGGGATGTGTATAGTGTGGATTGCTGATAAACAGAATATTTGTAGACTTATAAAGTTTGAAATTTTATGCTGAAAGTTATACCAATTAACATGACCACAATAACAATGTGAACTGCAAGAATTTAAATAAACGAGCCTCCACCAACTGAGTGCAACTACCTCAACAAATTTATTGAATTGAAAAAAAGAGGCACAGTTGTTCATTAATTTAGAAATAAAGTGTTGTTACCAAAAACGTTTGTGATATTTACATAACTTGTAGATCATCATTCTTGAGGTGTAGCTTCACTGCAAATACTCCTGTGCTCTTCCTGTAAATACTCCTGAGCTCTTCTGCTGTACGCTGTACATGCAAAACTGATCGTGTACTGTACAAAATAAATTCCAGGTAGAGATTTTCAACAAAATTGCTTCATTTGCACGCAAGATTTTCGGTGGCGAAAAATACGTAAACAATGCTCTATATGCTGTGCAGTTGATAATTAAAGAAAAACTGCCTGCCTGCTGTATGCCAACCGCTGGTATTTATATGATTTGCAACAATCACTGACAATCAGAATTCACACATTTTCAGAAATGGGAATTAATAGTGTGTACAAAATTAATTAATATGCATACAAAAATAAAAAAATAATGCCTTACAATTTTTTGTGGAGACCTACGTAATTTCGTTAGGAATTCTGATGTAATTTACAAGTTGCCAGAAAATGATGGTAAATATTACATTTTTATTGCTCACCGTCGAAAGAAAGAACGAGAAGTTTTCCTACCATGTGCATACATTCCAAATAATGTATTTATCAAAAATAGCTAGCCAATTTTGCGAAAAGAAATTTGTAAGCTGCAAAATACACTTTGTTTAACGGTTTTTAATAAATATTCATTAACAGGCTCATTGGCATAGCAAATTTAGATCAATTACTTAGCAATTATTGAAAACAAAGTATTCCTGTCATATTAAAAAACTTGCTTTTGAGCACATAATACAATAGCAAACTCAGATTTTACTTAACTTTCCTCAAACATACCAATTACTGGTACAGGAACATTTTATCACTATATTACACAATTAATTAAACATAAAAGGCTTGTAGTCTCTTCAGGTGCCTTTCGCTTTCCTATCATGTTTTTCCTTTCCTTTACTACGACACAATTCGATGTGGTCCTTAGCACTCTCTGCTCTTTCATCTGCTTATAATTCTGCACATTTTAGATAACTAATTAATTCGAAAAGTATATTCACTGGCTTCTTGTTGAAATGTTTCTCGTATGGTGTAAAATCTGTGTAGTGTGATGTAGGCTACATAATACCTTTTCACAGTGACTAATGTAAGAGTACCAATTAGTATGATCTTTCGCACAATATGGTCTACAAAGCCTTCCAGTCTCTCTCATATATCTTTCAGTTGGATTACCAGGTGTTAAATAAACTGATATAAGGATGTGTTTCATGTTTTTATCAATAACAAACTCTTTACATACATCTGATGTAAACTGGCTTTCATTATCGATAAGACAGCTCGTGCTTTACCTACGTTCTGAACATAATCATTTGTGAAACGGTGTGTTATCTTTTTGCTTGCAGCTTTTTTCATAGGATATAGTTTGACAAGTTTTGAAAATAAATCTGGAGAAACAAACAAATAGGTGTATCCTTCTTTGGTGCAAGGTAGTTGTCCAGATAAATTTATGCCTCCTAATGGTGACTTACCTTTTGAAATAATATTCTGCATAAAACCTTCGTGTTTTTGATCAGTAACCTTCACTCTCTGCCATCTGTCGCATACTGCTAAACATTTTCTAACTCTCCTAACCTTTTTGTTCAAATAACCATTCTCATGAATCTTTTGAATACATTTCATTGTACCACAATGTCCAAAACTTTGGTGTATGAATTTAATCAAAGTATCAATGTATTGCTCAGGTTAACGGACCTTCCTGCTATCTGAATCCAAACTGTGTCTTTGAAATAAAATTCCTTTATAAATATTGATTTGCTTTGTCACGATCTTTCTTTCCTAAATAACTTTTAGCAATTTCCACTCGTCATCTTCGTTCTGATTTCGTCAGAACTATTCACAAATTTTTACAATTTCTCTTTCTCCCTTAATTCCCTGTAAATACGTTATTCTAAAATTACTGATGTTCTGAATAAGCTCATTTTCAAGTTCACCCACCACTGGTAATCGAGCTAAAACATCCACTTTGACGTTTTGTTCCTTATTGGATGGTATAATCAAACTGTTGCAAGTAAACCACACACCTGGTTATTCTGCTGTGGCACAGTTTGCATTCTTGAATAGAACTTAAAGCTTTGTGGTCAGTATAAACTATTACTCTGTGTGCTACTGGGTAGTTCTTTAATTTCTTAAAACTCTAAATGATGACTAATATTTCCTTTTCAGTAGCAATGTAGTTCTTCTCATGTTTTTATAAACCTCTACTGTCAAAATTAATTGAATGGTATTCTATCTTCCCATTAATTTCTCTCCCTTGAAACAAGTGTAACCTAAGCCATAATCACTTACATCAGTCAGTAAACAAAATGTCAATGATAAATTGGGTTTGTGTAGTACTTCACTAATGAAGAGTTGTTTCTTAACTTCATCAAAACCTTTTTGACACTCTATAGCCCATTCTCAGATACTACTTGTCTTTAACAACTCATGGAGAGAAGGTCCATTAAGTGCTTGTGCTCTGATGTACTTCCTGTAAAAATTACAGAAACTGTTGGGTGATCTAAATTCTTTCTTTGTCTTTGGTTTTGGAAATTCTGCAATGGCCAAAGTTTGTTTTTGTCATGCAGAATTCCATCTTCACTAATCATATGACCCAGACAATGTAACCCTTTCACATCAAATGTACACTTTTCTAATTGTAAGGTCATTCCTCGAAGTTTTCTGCAACATCCCTCAAATGTTTTATGTTTTTCCCAGGTTTTGATGGTGACCAAAATGTCATGTACATAAATGATCAATTTCGAAACTATATTACAACCAAACACAAAGTCAAAAGCACATATGAATTCTGCAACAGATATATTTGCGCAAAAAGGTACAACACAATACTGCAAACTCTTCCTGTTGTACAGAAAGGCTGTGTATTGCCTGGAATTGGGTTCTAAAGCAATTTAGTGAAAACTTGAAGTCAACTCAAGGCTAGTAAAGTATATAGTGTGATTTGTTCAAAAGTTACTCAATGGACTCATAATTATTTTTATCTCTTTCCAAGAATTTAATTAATTATTGAGAATCAAGAATTAATCTTACACCTCCATCTTTCTTGAAAACAATAACCATTGGGTTGTTACACTGTCTGTTGCTCCTGTTTGCTATCCTCCATTTCTGCAGTTTTTGTAATTCTCTTCCTACTATTTTTCTTTTTCAAAGAGGAACGTCATAGTCCTTAGTGAAAAAGAATTATGTTGTCTAAATTTCGGTCTACACTTATAGTCTTTCACTCTACCAGGTTTCTCACTAAAGATTTTGTAGTAATTCCATAAAAAATTATCTAAACCATCTCCTTGTGTACTGCTTAAATTGTCTGTAGTGTTTATTTTATCTGAAACTAAGTGTGAAATGCTGTCACCAAGTAGTTGGTTGGCATTAATCTCATCATAGTCTTCAAGGTAATTCCTATCATCTAAAACATCAACAACTGTTAATTGATTGCTACAATCTTCATTGAATCACATATGTAAATTAGTTTCTCCACAAACCCCAGATTTCGGTTCTACGAACAGTATGCTCATACACTACTGGCCCATAAAATTGCTACACCACGAAGATGACGTGCTACAGAGGCGAAATTTAACCGACAGGAAGAAGATGCTGTGATATGCAAATGGTTAGCTTTTCAGAGCATTCACATAAGGTTGGTGCCTGTGGCGACACCTACAACGTGCTGACATGAGGAAAGTTTCCAACCGATTTCACATACACAAACAGCAGTTGACCCGCTTTGCCTGGTGAAACATTGTTGCGATGCCTCGTGTAAGGAGGAGAAATGCGTACCATCACGTTTTCGACTTTGATAAAGGTCGGATTGTAGCCTATCGCGATTGCAGTTTATCGAATTGCGACATTGCTGCTCACGTTGGTCGAGATCCAATGACTTTTAGCAGAATATGGAATCGGTGGGTTCAAGAGGGTAATACGGAACGCCGAGCTGGATCCGAACGGCCTCGTATCACTAGCAGTGGAGATGACAGGCATCTTATCCGCATGGCTGTAACGGATCGTGCAGACACGTCTCGATCCCTGAGTCAGCAGATGGGGATGTTTGCAAGACAACAACTATCTGCACGAAAAGTTCGACGACGTTTGTAGCATGGCTGCGGTTACCCTTGACGCTGCATCACAGACAGAAGCGCCTGCGATGGTGTACTCAACGACGAACCTGGGTGCACGAATGGCAAAACATCATTTTTTCGGATGAATCCAGGTTCTGTTTACAGCATCATGATGGTCGCATCCGTCTTTGGCGACATCGCGGTGAACGCACATTGGAAGCGTGTATTCATCATCGCCATACTAGCGTATAACCCGCCGTGATGTTATAGGGTGCCATTGGTTACACGTCTCGGCCACCTCTTGTTCGCATTGACGGCACTTTGAACAGTGGACGTTACATTTCAGATGTGTTACGACCCGTGACTCTACCCTCCATTCGATCCCTGCGAAACCCTACATTTCAGCAGGATAATGCACGACCGCATGTTGCTGGTCCTGCCCTGGCCAACACATTCTCCAGATCTCTCACCAATTGAAAGCGTCTGGTCAATGGTGGCCAAGCAACTGGCTTGTCACAATACGACAGTCACTACTCTTGATGAACTGTGGTATCATGTTGAATTTGCGTGGGCAGCTGTACCTGTACACGCCATCCAAGCTCTGTTAGACTCAATGCCCAGGCGTATCAAGGCCGTTATTACGGCCAGAGGTGGTTGTTCTGGGTACTGATTTCTCAGGATCTATGCACCCAAATTGCGTGAAAATGTAATCACATGTCAGTTCTAGTATAATACATTTGTCCACTGAATACCCGTTTATCATCTGCATTTCTTCTTCGTGTAGCAATTTTAATGGCCAGTAGTGTATTTTCCCAGTCAAAACTGACATTGGCCTTAAGTGTCCAGTCCCTCCCTAACAAAATGTGTTCGTTCAGACCAGCTATCACTTAACAACCTTGCTCAAATATGAAATTACCAACTATGAATGAAATCAGAGCTTGTATAGTAATCAGTTTACTAAATTTTCCTGTGTGTCTTAATTCTAACACCGTTGATAGGACATTCTGTATAATATTGTGTTTCCTTCAACCTCTCTCCTAACTTACCAGAAATGCCAAAAATAAGACTACCAGTGTGTACTAAACAATTCCTTTCCAAGTACAATAGAAATCCTAGTGTGTGGGCCACCAGAAATTTCATGCCTATCAATGTTTTCATTTTCTCCTCGTAAATCATCTTCTATCTCCATAAAATTTAAATCAGTGTTCAAATGTAAATCACTAGCTGCTGTAAGCTACAATGGACTCAATGGCAACTTGCAACTAGACTGTATATCTTCTGAATCTGACAAATCACTCTCACTTGTATGTGTTTGTTTTTTGACTAACTGAGAGACTCTGATTATCTGTATCCAAAGTATCACAAGGTGTTGGTGTTTGTTTACCATTAGCATCAGAATTAAAATCTGTGTCACAAACTGTATTACCATTAACGTCAACATCATTTAATCTGTTCAAATCTTCATGTATCTTGCTACTAATCTGCCTAGTTTGTTCACCTTTATTGCGACAGCCGGTCAAGATCTTATGGACATCAATGGGGATCAGTTGACTCTCATGTACCATCTCCAGTAACACCAAAGCACATAATCAAATCCTATAATCACCCTACATACTTCATCACCTAACACTACTAAAATATCATGCAATTCATCAGAGAGCAATTTATCAGCATCAACATCAACAATACCATCACATCTACTAAAATCATCATCAAAATAATCGGTAGTATCACTAGCATCAATATGAATATCCTCTTCTACATCAAAATTCTACAACTAAATGATCATCAGTATCGTTTGTGTTTGTGCAAGCAGGCATACAAACAGAATCAGTTTTCAAATCATCATTCTCCTTAGGTACAAGTTACCAACTTCTGGAGCGTCTATCTCATATAAGACTGACACTAAATCATTGTACTTCATTGACTAAACCACATGATGAAAATCATTGCATGTAGCATTATTACGAAACATACACTGATCATCAGAAAAGTAGTCAGCTCATCACCATATAGTTCAAACTAATTTTCTACGTTTCTATCATATTTGCTCATCTCTTGCTGTGTGAAATCCCTCAATTCACTCCCAAAATTAACTGTGTTTATCTGGTAATCACTTCTGTGTCTGGTTTGATACCTGTATTCTGAACCACATGTCTCTCGTGTAGTCTTAGCCTGGTTTATAGCAATTCTTCTCACCTGAAACTGACAGGCTCCCAGCGAGTTGCTTATCTATTTTCCTTACTATTATTCCTGTTCTCATCTGATCTATTGCTGTTTCTCCTCTCGCTATTATTACTTTGGTTATTTCTGTGACTATAATTAATATTGTCGTTGTTCCTGTTCTGTTTGTGATGTTTCTTATCACAACCGTTTTTTCCTCTATTATTATTATGCCTATTTCCAGTGTTGTTATGGTGTTGAGATGAGCCCTCACCTTGGAATTGATTCTCTCTATGACCATGGCTTTTATTTGACTTGTCATTATCTTCCCAAGAAAGATCCAGTTTGTCAACATATTTAAGAAATTCTTCTACAAACTAGTCCAGTCCATAGACTAGGCTCCATTGAACACAGTTAGGCAAGCCCTGTTTCGATGCATCGGTTTGTATGGGCTTGTTTAAAGGCTCATCTTGGTGCACTAATGTCTTAAGCTATCTCTCACAAAATTCGTGCATCCTCATATTGCCTTTGTGATATGTGCCACGATTTAGAAATTCTGCCTTAACTCTAGTCTGTTTACTTTCTGACCAAAATTTGTTCAGAAATAATATTCCAAAATCGGCATAAGTCATTTCTGGGTTAGCATGGTGGTTGTGCCAGGATAAAGCGGTTCTGGCATACCAGATGCAAAGCTGTCCTTACACTGGCATATAAAATTCACAGAATGTAATTTAGGCTATTCTTAGATTTCAAACTTTAAATCTATTCTCTTAAATTTTTGGTCCCTATTTTTACCAAAATTTTTAAAATTATCGTCCATTTTCTTCTTTTCTTCTGATAATTTACTGTCTAGCAGCCGAGAAAGCTGTTCAATTAAATTAACTTCCTGACCTGTCTCCTGAAAACCTTGAAACAGTCATAATGAACTGCTGGGTGGATTGCCGTGATTCTGATCTGGAAAATTTAAGTTTGAAGTCGACGTTTGTAGCCGACTTCCGGATCTGAGCATCACACTTATTTGATATAAATTATTTTCACTCATAGTGGCAAAACTCTTTGTTAAGCAAACCACACAAAAAATTTTCCTGACGAATTCTTCCAGAACTGTCACTTGCAGTATTCTCTAACTGACTATATGGAGTGAACAATGAAACCACTTTCTACTATCAAACTGTTTAAGCACTGAAACTAGAGAAAGAAAAGGAAATCAGTAAATGTACTCATCTGACAAAAATCCACTGTGTCATCAATGGACCACACTAACTTATGTACACTTTTTGCCAGATGGGTCCATTCGTGTCCAAAACAACCACAGCACTTTTTGCATTCAATTATTGTACCTGAAATTTAACAAGCATTAATACACTACACAGACTTACACACATCCCGTCTCCTCCACCACAGTAAAATGGAACTACTATTAGCGAAGAAGTCAATGTGGTATGGAATGTGTACAATATGGATTGCTGATAAACAAAATATTCGCAGAATTAAAAGTTGAAAGTTTATACCAAAAGTTATATTAAGTTTCATGGCAACAATAACAATGTGAACCGCAAGAATTTTTTTAAAAAAAATGGCCTACACCAACTGAGATGCAACAATCTCAACAAATTAAGTGAACTGAAAAAAGGCAGAACTGTTCATTAATTTAGAGATGAAAGGCTGTACCAAAAATGTTCTAGAAGTTTACATAACTTACAGAGCTTCACTCTTGAGGTGTAGCTTCGCTACAAATACTCCTGAGCTCTTGCTGCAAGTGTTGCGCAAGATGTTCGGTGCTGAAAAAATGTAAACAACGTTCCACATGCTGTGCTGTTTATGATTGGTAACAAACTGTTTGCCTGCTGTACGCAAATCACTGGTATTTATACGATTTACAACAATGATTGACGATCAAAATTTACAAATTTTAAGAAATGACGGTTAAAGTGTGTAACAATATTAATTCACACACCTACAAAAAAACGAAAATAATGCTTCATGCTTTTGTGTGGACACAGACATAATTTCTTTAGCAATTCCAAAATAATTTAAAACTTTTCAGAAAATAACGATTCATGTTACATTTTAGTCAGTTACAATTGAAAGAAAGAATATAAAGTATTGCCATCTTGTGTATGAATAGCTAGCCGATTTGCTGAAAATAAATTTGCAAGTTGCCAAAATACACTTTGTATATGTAGGTCATAACGGTTTTTGATAAACAAAAAATTAACAGATGCATCAGCATAGAAAGCTTAGATCAGTTACTTCATAATTATTGAAAACTAAATATTCCTAGCATGTTCACAAACTTGTTGCTGAGTGCATAATACAAAAGCAGACTCAGATTTTACGTAAGTTGCCTCAGACTATTTACTGGTATAGATGCATTCTAGCATTGTACACTAAACGATTAATTAAACTTAAAATAAATGTAGTCTTTTCAGGGGGTGGCAAAGGATGTCCAAGCCGCTTTTTTATTATATCTATAATGTCACCTCCTTGATTCCTTGAAGATGGAGAGAGATTTGGGTGGTACATGTTTGGCGTTCACCAATATTGATTTATACAGATGAGATAATCAGCACTGAGACATAGCTGGACACCTGCATGCCAGTGTTCCATTAAGATTAATGCATGGTTCCTGAGATATCTTATGTCATTCCACATAACAAGAAGCACTGCAATGCATTGAGCTGTTGTCCAAACTGCAGTATAGTTCCAAAGCAAGTTCCATGTATGTTGAATAGGATTATCTTCTGGGCAATATTTTGGCTTTACAACACGTCTTCAAACTACTGGTACCTAAAAGGAGAGGCACTTGAACCTCCTGATAGATAAAAATGTGTATTAAACCAGTATTCGAACACGGGCCCTTACCTTTCATAGGAATTGCTCTAAACTGTACTTTATTGTAATTCCAGGTCTTTTATATGCGAAATCCATATGGAGCACATATAACAGATTTCATAAATTCTTAAAACTGCTATACCAAGTACATTTTGCAAAAATAAGAACAATTCTGATGACTGTTTTTTCCATGAAGAAGAAAGGGTCGTACACTTTCAATTTGTTCAGGGCACAATACACATTAACTTTCGGACTATCACGAACGTATTCCAGGATTGCATGTGGATTTTCGCTGCCCCATATTCTACAGTTATGGGTGTTCACCATGCCATTGATACGAAATGTTGACTCATCACTGAAGATTATTGTGTTCAGTAAGTCTAGTCGTCTTCTATCCTATGCAGTATTTCCGCACCAACATTCCACATGAGCAACCTCATCTGCATCACCAAGGTGCTGTGCCACTGTGATCTATTTTGTTTCAAGTGTGAGCGCCTGCGCGGTCTCGCAAACAGTATTTTATGGAATGCCAGTCTCGCGAGTCGCTTGTTGCGTTGATTTTTGCGAACAGTGGGAAAAGCTCTCCCTAACCTGTTCGGCATAATCATCAACATGCAGGCGACCTGGTGATTTATCATGTCGCAGTGGACAACCCGTCTTGACAAAGTTCTTGAGTGAAGAGTAAATTGTGAGCTCACCTGGAGATTGTTTAGCGTATTCAGTACGAAATTTACGCTTAACAGTAGCTGCAGAGTTCGTTTCATGATACCAAAACACACAGCAGGCTCGCTCCACACCATGAAATAGCCATTTTAACTGTGCACTACACTGGCGCTCACGGTGGCGCAATGGAGTACTGGTGCGCTACGTGAATAAAACTTGTGGTTGTTTGCCATAAAATGACACACCTATTGATTCTGTATGTTATCATAATAAATTTATATAACATTCCAAAATTGTAAAGTCCTTTTGACTCACCCAGTATAGCGTTATATGAACACTAATAAACGTCAAAGCAGCCTTTCTCAGAAGAAACGATGCGAGAAACATAAATGGAATGAAACTACTTCTTCCAGAAGTGATTTATATCTCAGGACAAAATACTAAAGCTACTGTGTCACTTTATGGTAATTCTGTAAAGTATGTTACCTAAGTGTGATTGTGGTGATCCAGCACATAAAGTGCTGGACTCTGCTCTGGAGGTCCTGGGTTCAATTCCACGTAGGAGTGGGGATTTTTCGTCGTTTCCATCTCTCCTAGGCTGCCTCAGGCCCACTCAGCCTGTCGTCGAATGAGTACTGGGCGTCTTTCCTGGGGGTCAGTGGCATTTGGGACGATGGGTGTCGCCATCCTCCCCATCCTAGTACCGCGAGTGAGAGTAGAGTAAGACTCTACTGGCAGTCAGGTGAAGAGCCCAGTCACGTGCTTGCACCAGAGACTTTCTTTTACTTTCATGTTGTCTATAAAAAAGGACTGGCTGGCATCACTACAGAGTTTTTTGAAAGCTCTCTTGCATTACGTGCAGCGCTGTGTCTGAATAAGAAGCAACATGTTATCTCAGTTCTAAAGTTTCATATGAATACTCCTCTCATACATTAACTATTACAGATTTCTTTTAAAACGATTTCTTGATGCCTTCGCACACATAATCTTTATTTGATGTACGCTTAATTAATTTTCGGATTCAGGCCATTTGGAAGTATCTAAAACGGAAGCACATACACTGATGGATAGAAATCACAACATCAAAAAATAATTAATGTAGAGCAATGAATTTTCGGGTAACTTTTTAAGCAATTAACATTGCAAGACTACAGGTTAATGTAAAGCGCGAGATAAGCCGGTGCAAATGTAAAATGCTTGTACATTAATAGCTGGTGTCACCACCAGAATGTTGAATTCAAGCATGCAAACGTATTTGGATTGTGTCGTGCAAGTGCTGCATGTCAGTTTCTGGGATGAATTTCCATACCTGTTGCACTTGGTCGGTCAATACAGGGACGGTTAATGGTGGTTGTGGATGACGCTGGTGGTGTCTGATAATGTCCCAAACGTACTCGATTGGAGAAAGACCTGGTGATCATGCAGGCCAAGGCAACATGTCGACATTCTGTAGAGCATGTTGGGTTACAGCAGTGGTATGTGGGCGAGAGTTACCCAGTTGAATACATCCTCTGGACTGCTGTTTGTGAATGGTGGCACAAACGCTCGAATCGTCAGATTAACGTAAAAATTTGCAGTCAAGGTACATGGAATAACCACGAGAATGCTGCTACTATCATACGTAATCGCACCCCAGAGTATAACGGCAGGTGTCGGTCCAGTGTGTCATGCATGCAGACAGGTTGGTTGCAGGCCCTGAACTGTCCTCCTCCTAACGAACACACGGCTATCACTGTCACCTAGGCAGAATCAGCTTTCATCAGAAAATGCAACAGACCGCCACCCTGCCCTCCAGTGAGCTCTCGCTTGACACCCTTGAAAATGCTAATGGCGGTGGTTTAGGGCCACTGAAATGCAGAATACAGGGTGTGTAGCACGGAGCTGTCCTTGAAGTAACTATTTGTGACATTTAGTTGTGTCGCTGTGGTGCCACCTCCTGCTCATATCACTGCTGTAGGTGCAGTACTATGCGCCAGGTATACGCCGAACACGATGGGTTTCCCTCCCAGTGTCCGCAGGTCGCGGTCTAGTGGCTAGTGTTGCTGCCTCTGGATCCCAAGGCCACAGGTTCGATTCCCGGCCGGGTTGGGGATTTTCTCTGCCCGGGGTCTGGATGTTTGAGTCGTCTTCATCATTTCATCATCATCCTCATCATCATTTGTGACAGTGACTAGATTGGATTGTAAAAAAATAATGGACTGTGTAAAAATTGGGACTTTGTACGGGCGCTGATGACCGTGCAGTTGAGCGTACAACAAACCAAACGTCATCATCCCTCTCGGTAGTACCACGGGGCCGTACGGAGCCTGGCTTCTTCCAACTGTACATTCTCGTGACCACCGCTGCCATGAGTCGTGTACAATGGCTAGATTCCCCCTAAGTCAGTATCGCACAAGGAAGATCCCGTTTCTCGTAGCCCTGTTACATGACCTCGCTCAAACTCACTGAAGTGCTGACAACGGTTTCTTTGTCGCCTTAAAGGCATTTTGACTAACTTTAACTCACCACGTACTGTCTCAAATGTTACTAACGCTCACAACCGTCATAGTGTGTACTCGTATTTAAAGGAAACCTGATTTGCGTCCCCATAGTGGCACTACTAGCGTCACTCTTATGCGGCACCAACCACAAAATGGCTAATATTGTACACTCGCACATCAAATAATGAGAATGTGAGCTGAATGAATCACGAAGTCACACCCTATCGTAATGAAGATAATTACAGGTGTATGTTAAGTTTCTTTAACATGTTAATTCTCACAAATCATCAAAATGATTCCCAATATTAAGGTCTTCATATATTTCGTAGCAGTCTGTATTGTATTTTAAATTTCAGTATGTTAATTTACTAGGCCTGGTTATTTTTATTCTTAATTTTCTTCATTATTTTGCTCTACTGACACTACATTATTACATAATTTAATTGGATTACGTTTCTATTTACTTATGCACGGAAGCTAATAACCACGCTGTCGTGTGATATGAGGGCGTTGCTGCAGCGTGTATGCTATGAAGCGCTACTCCGATGCGGGTGTATAAGCACCGACATGTAGGCAAGGGATTAGTGCTGCATACGTGTCTTTCCGACGTGTGTGCCGCAGATACGAAAACGTGACCTATGGCGACGTTGTTAACAAATGCGTGCAAACAGGACCAATGTGCTTTTTATTCTTTTCTTTGCTGCTGAAAGACAAACACACTGGTAGACAGCCGCGCTGGTCGCGATTCGTCACAAGACAGCAGTCGATCTGAGAGGCGAGCTTCATTCAAGGCTGTCTGACTGAAGCACCCGAAGCGTTTCAGTGTTGAGGGCACCACGTTCCTTGAGCGCGTTGTTGCAGGCGACGAAAGCTGGGGCGACAGCTTGTGCTACTGCTTCATGATAATGTACGTCCCCGTATCGCGAATGTAGTAACGTGGAAGTTAACGCCGTCTCAAGTGGGAGGCAGTCGAGCACCCTCTCCGTAGTCCTGCGATTATCACGCCTTCGGTCCTTTAAAAAAGACCTTTAAGGATCGACGATTCCTACTGGATGAGGATGTACAGCAGGCAGTTTCGAAATTCTTCACGCAGCACGACACAATAGGTATATTTATCCTAATGCGTCGGTAGGATGATTGCCTCAATCTTACGGTGAATTTGCCTGATTGGAATACTGATTCTGCGTTGTACGGCCTTCCAACGCAAACTTTTTGATCGCCCCTAAACACAACTGAAAAATAACTACAATCGGAGGAGCCTCGTAACTGTATATTGAATGTTTGTCCTTTCACTACATACATGTGCTAAGCTGGTCCTCCAGTACTAAGCAAGATGATTTGTAATGGTTTAAATTACTGCCTTAGTTCTTCATTACCGCATTCCTTCTTTTCTTTCTTTCTTTCTTTGTAAGGTCTTCGACGGAAACTTAGGATCTGTCCTTGACAGGACTGTAGCAGAATAAGGAACTCGTGTTTAATATGGGTAAGTGTAAAGTTCTGCTCATCAACCAGTGTCAGTCACGATGTTTATCGTGTATCAGTTATCTGTCTCTTTAAATGTTTCAAGTTACTGTTTCTTTAATATGATAGTTCATTTATGTTGATCTTCCACATTTCAAAAAAAAAAAAAAAAAAAAAAAAAAAAAAAAGAAATGGAATGTAACAGTCTAACACAGAGTAGCTGTCTACTGGGTCAATTAAGAGCAATAAGAAAAGAATCTTGTGTTCCTTCTAAATGGATATTACCCAACATAGTAACTGAAGTAGGCGTAATTACAGGTTTTCTTAGGGGGAAAGAAAAACATTTTAGGTGAAACTGTCACTCGCTGCGATTCTGAGCCCCCTAGTGGCAGTGGGTTGCAAGTTGCGTCATCGAAGAGGTAAAGTGTCGATTAATACGCATCACACGTAATGCCTCAACCGATATTGAGAACACATGGAAAAATTCGGGGGCACTACTTTTCAGCATGCCCTGGCACATATAAAAACTTTGAGTGTTTATTCCACACAACAAAATAAGAAAATAAAGTTCAGGTGTAATTACCACGACCGAAATGAAAAGAGTTACACTATGAAAAAGCAGTCCTTCTTTGTAGAGACGCTCGTCACATCACATCACATTAAATGATTAGACTTTTATTCCAGTCCGCAGCTCGTGGTCGTGCGGTAGCGTTCTCGCTTCCCACGCCCGAGTTCCCGTGTTCGATTCCCGGCGGGGTCGGGGATTTTCTCTGCCTCGTGATGACAGGGTGTTTTGTGATGTCCTTAGGTTAGTTAGGTTTAAATAGTTCTAAGTTCTAGGGGACTGATGACCATAGATGTTAAGTCCCATAGTGCTCAGAGCCAGCCATTTTTATTCCATTCGGAACTGGTCCTCGTCATCAGCTTTAATATGACGTGTAGCTCCCATGAACACGAATACACTCTTGCATTCGTTGTGGCCTCCGAATGTCATTTTGAGGCATTTACTGGTATGCCTGAAACACATGCCGAGTCAGTTCACGAAGACTGCTGGCTGCAGATTGGTATAAATGGAAATGTCGTGTGGCTAGGGCCTCCCGTCGGGTAGACCGTTCGCCTGGTGCAGGTCTTTCGATTTGACGCCACTTCGGCGACCTGCGCGTCGATGGGGATGAAATGATGATGATTAGGACAACACAACACCCAGTCCCTGAGCGGAGAAAATTTCCGACCCAGCCGGGAATCGAACCCGGGCCCTTAGGATTGACAGTCTGTCACGCTGACCACTCAGCTACCAGGGCGGACCTGCAGATTGGTATGAAAGCATACGTCATCCCAGACATACTCTGCGTGCGTCATATCAACGCACGATGAAGGCCAGTGAAAGATCAGCACATTACTCAACGCGATTGTGGGGTGAACTGGAATATCACCATATACAGTAGTTCCCGACACCAACAGCTAGAGAGTTACGGGTTTCGAGAATCGGTGCTTGTTGTGGGAGCTTTCACCAGCTCGTCTACGAATACCTTCACGTCGATCTGACTGTTACAAACAGAAGCGAGACTCATCTTTGAACACCAGTGATTGCCACTCAATGTTCTAGTCGACTCTCGCTCTGCACCAAGCACGTCTACTATCTGTGGTAAGGTACTAGCGGTAAACGACATATAGCAACTCGAGGTCTCCACCTAGGTTCAAGATACCTGTTCGCGACGGCGCATGGTGGCACTCTGGCAGTAGCCTGTGCGCAGGTATCATCCGTGTAGCCAGCGGAACAATCCTACAATATTCTCGTGTTGTAGTCCTTCTGGAAGCATCCGCAGCTGCTATTCTCGTCGCACTGTTGTCTTGTGTCCATCTCCCCGCCAATCATTCTTCAGCGACTGGACTACAAGCAAATATCTATGCGATCTATGATGCTTCCGTGTTCCTCACACCAGCGATGCGACCTTTCTCAACGTTCGAAATAGGGCGATAAGGCGCACGTGCAAGTCATCTGTGATGCCATCTAAGCCATAAAATTTCCAGTAATGCTGGACACACCCAATAGCGAACATGTACTTATGCTATTCTTCATCTGTAGGGATGGCTTTTCTTTGTACTTAACCTCGCTTTAGGGTGACATTTTAATCAAAATATCCCATAGTCACGGAAATACTTAAGTATCAGTTTTGTTGCGCTCGGTAACCTTTCCCATTTTCGTCAGTATATCTCACACAAATTCAGTTAAATTGTGCGCAGTAACTACAAAAACCAGTTTCTTAGACTGGATTACAAATATTACGTTCACTGAAAATATAATAAAAGAACCAGCTTATATTGAAGATCATTTGGAATTTGTTGTTGTTATAGTCATTAGCCCGGAGACTGGTTGGATGCAGCTCTCCACATCACACTATTTTGTCTGTCTTACCATATCTCCGTAAGAACTGCACTCTTTACCTGTTTAAGTCGGCGTATAGCATTCAAAACCTTGGTCTCCCTGGCTTATTTTACACCCGCCCTCTCCTCCACACTTCTCTTGTCCCTTTTACACACTTCCGTCCATTACCGAATTCATGACTGTTTAATTCCTTGTAACGTGTCCTGCCAACCTACCTTGCCCTTTAGTCAGATTAGCTCTTCATTAGCTACTCAATCTATCCACCTAATCTGTAGCAATCTCCTGTTGCACCAGACGTGAGAAGATACTCTTCTGATGGTCTGTGCTGATTATCGTACACGTTTTGTTTCTATATGGGGTCAAGAAATATTTTCAGAAAATATTGTCTATTGTTGTTTTTGTTGTTGTTGTTGTGGTCTTCAGTCCTGAGGCTGGTCTGATGTAGCTCTCCATGCTACTCTATCCTGTGCAAGCTTCTTCATCTCCCATACTTACTGCAACCTACATCCTTCTGAATCTGCTTAGTGTATTCATCTCTTGGTGTCCCTCTACGATGCTAAATTTGTGATCCCTTGATGCCTTAGAACATGTCTTACCAACTGGTCCCTTCTTCTTGTCAAGTTGTGCCACAAACTCCTCTTCTCCCCTATTCTATTCAATACCTCTTCATTAGTTATGTGATCTACCCATCTAATCTTCAGCATTCTTCTGTAGCACCACATTTCGAAAGCTTCTATTCTCTTCTTGTCCAAACTATTTATCGTCCATGTTTCACTTCCGTGCATGGCTACACTCCATACAAATACTTTCAGAAACGACTTCCTGCACTTAAATCTATACTCGATGTTAACAAATTTCTCTTCTTCAGAAACTCTTTCCTTAGCATTGCCAGTCCACATTTTTTATCCTCTCTACTTCCACCATCATCGATTATTTTGCTCCCCAAATAGCAAAACTCCTTTACTACTTTAAGTGTCTCATTTCCTAATCTAATTCCCTCTGCACCACCCGACTTAATTTGATTACATTCCAATATCCTCGTTTTGCTTTTGTTGATGATTGTCTATTACTTAAACTTTAATTGCGGCGCCGAGTGACCGGGCGGGTAGAGGCGCTATGTCACGGATTGTGCGGCCCATCCCGCCGGAAGTTCAAGTCCTTCCTAGGGCATGGGTGTGTGTATTGTTCTTAGCATTAGTTGGTTTAAGTAGTTTGTAAATCTAGAGACCGATGACCTCAGTAGTTTGGTTCTAAGGAATTCGCACACACTTAAATTTATATTCACTCTTAAAGGATTTCTCTTTTTCAAGGAAGCTTTTCTTCCTATTGCCAGACTACATTTTATATCCTCTTCTGACGTCTTGAGGTATGGACTTTACAGGAAGTGGGAACCTACATCCTCAGCGCCGGTGTAAGACGTTCCTTCCTGGACACCCTGAAGACTGCATGCCTTAGGTGACGTTTAAGTAAACGCTAATAAAACGTCAACTGTTTTCTATAATGTTAAATGCCTAAAACAGCTTATCTCAGTGCAAGTGAGTTCCGCAAAGCGACACAGTTGACCGTTCATGAAATACGTTTACTGTCTTATCATTGAGTGTAGGGGAAGAAGTTTGGGCTTCGAGTAATTTTCTGATCTTCTCTATTGGATTCAGCGCGAAGGGCGTATTAATCAGACAGAGCAATAGGTTGCTTTTGGCAAGAATCGATAAGCCACAAGTTTCAGCCTTACCAAATAAGTACGCTTTTAAGATGGGTCTCCATATAATGGTTCACTTCGTTGTGTCAGCTTTACATCTGGCAAATGAACTTCCTTTTGAGAAAAGTTTTCTCAGTGAATCATTAATATGAACAGAATATTATTTTGTTATGTCGCTGCAAGTTGCACAATACTCGGTACCATAAGTGAATTGTCAGCTTAGTAAGAGGAATAGTTTTGTTAATACGGGTATGTGATGTAATCGTTATAAGTGTCTGTCACCCTGATGGAAAACTGGAACAACGCGTTATCATGAAATTTGCTGTTTTGAACAGGTTATCACTAATAGAAATTCATCTGAAGTTGGTGAATAGTTACAGCGAGTAAGTTGCTTTACTTTCAAGAATCAAGAAATCTGTAGCTGGACTCATCGATTCTCTAGAGCTAATGTAGGCTATTAAACTCACTTGTCTAATTCGCTGTTTGCCATCCATGGGTATGTCAAACAAGTGCGCAGACGTGCCAGCCAAGTTTGTCAACTTTGAAGCAGCTGTACCGCTCTGCATATCGTGCGGCGAAGTATTTTGACACTAGTGGCCAACATACTACGTGAAATGTAGGATACATACTTCGATATCTACTCCAGTTGCTTAACACCTCAAAGTTGTAGGTAATAGTCCGGGAAGCAACTAGCTATTGTTTGACAAAATAATTCGTAAACGGTCACGCTTTCAGTGTCAAATCGAAAACTTTTACCTTGCACTGCAGTATAACTACGTTCTATAGAAATTAAAACATTTTTCCTTCTTTCTCTGTCGATGGGACGTCTATTGCAATTGTTTAAATGACTACTGGCCACGACGTTTTTAAGCAGTCATCTAAAACATAGGCAGTTTATAGTCTACAAATGTCTTAAATGTATTTAAATGGCTATTGTCATAGAATGTAGGCTCACTACATGGTATGAGAGCAGTTATCTACAATCGGATTTAAAGTACAGTGGAACCTCCTTTATTCGAATTAGGTCATCCGAACTGACGAAAAGTTCCGATAACAGACGCATGAGTTAAATGCTACGAACAAACGCCATGTATTTATTTACAGATAAACATACGACTTATACATTATTTTTAAGTAAATTTTGAGCAGGTATTGAAAAAAAAACAGTGAGTTTTAGACACTCAAACAATCAGTACGTTTCTTCTGAATCAAATTATTACGTTGCTTATGTGCAGCAGATCATTCAGGCTTTCACCAGCATTACTTCGGCCGAAGTTTGTATGCCAGGCGGTCCTATAAACCATTATTTTATCCAACTCTATAAGCATCCAACTGTCGAGATTGAGCCAAACTTCGTCAGCTAATCTGGCGTCATTATCGTCATTGTGTGTAGACCATCAGACCGCGATAATTTAGTCATTAGAAATCATACTGCAGCCAGAGTCATTGTCATTCCACAACCAGTCATTTATGTCAATCACACCTATGTCAGACCATTCTGGGATTTCTGCAACGAACTACGATGTTTCGACATTTGCCACCAATTTCCTTATTCGGTGTGCAAACTGCGTCATAGATCATTCCGGACCAACAAATTCGGCAGCATTTTCCAACAGTTCTCCTTTATTCATCCTATGAGGTGTACCTTTTCGTTCTGGTGTCCATCTTCTTATTTGATGACGTTTTACACCACCCACAACAAATGGGTGCAATACAGGAGAACAGTACCGAAGACATCCTACGCCCCTGGAACAGCTGCCGAAGCTATCCACCCCCCCAAAATTAGTTTTTTTGAAAATTTAACAAATTTTGTAATCATTATAAAATTTGAAAGGTGGCTACACTGAGTCACAGCGCCAGAGATTGCGCCAAAGAGTTTTATTCCGCCGCCTCCACTGGCAGTGCTTGTTCGGAAGTTGCTGTGGGAAGTCGTAGTTGAGAAGTTGCCATGGTTAGTGCTTGTTGAGAGGATGTCAATAGCAGTACTAGTTGTGAGCATGTCGTGTGCAGTTGTTCTGATGGGCTAGACAGCCGATGCTGTTCGATTGGGGATGTTGTAATGATCAGAGTGTATATTTCGTCAATATATATGAAGGTAAAAAAACCTTTTTTTATTTTAAATTTTCTAACTAACAATGTCTCTTGGTCACAGGTTCAGTCAACAAAGCATCTGGCTTGTGTTCATGTATTGAAGTATAATTCTGGTTTCTATGTGCAATCACAGTATTTCTGGGTTTATTTAATTACTTCATTGTAAATGACGTTTAAAGCATCTTGTCGTATTGAGGAAGAACCGTGCCAGATGTGTACGTTGAATCACACTTTCACACACAGAACAGTTACACTTGTGCTTTGTTGTTTCGTAGTTTTTGTTTCGTAGCTTTTATAGTTGCTGTGGACTTAATTAATTGTGTTAACGGAAATTTCCTTTCATTCTTTGTTGTTATTCTATGCAGTCAGATTGCGGAGTAATACTAGTCAGGGCCAACCGGTTACGAGACTGCGTAATCAGACAGACAGCGACTATAATTAAAATTATTTGCATTATATTTAATTAAGCCCCCATGCACGTGGCGACAGCTGCTTCGGATCGTCCCTTGGAATTCTTTTGATAGTAAAAGTAGCAGACAGTAGTATTGTTGTAGTAATTTGTAGTTTAGTAATTGTAGTCTATATTGCATGTGTAGATTTGGTAATTGAACATTTGTAGTGGTCTTGTCATTCTTCTAATGGTATTTTTGCAGAATTTAATTTTTGATGTCTTGTATAGGGGTTTGACAATTTTGTGCAATTATGAAGATTTCAATTGTTCGTTTATCGTGTTTGTCGGGAAGCATTTCGTGTGAGTGGTATTGTTGGTGATAAAGTGTCATATTGTGTGTAATTTTCGTATAGTGACGAGTTTTGTATGTATTGTAAATGATTACGCGATCGATGAAAAAGGCAAAAATGATGGATAGTGAGAATGACGAAATTGTTAACATGGCGAACTCGCCAACACAGGAGAACAATATGATGAATAATGAAGTATAAAACAATTTAATAAGTCGGGAAAATAGTCTGGAACCAGTTCAAAATTATTCACAATCAAAAAATTTTCAGAATACGAGATTAACGACAGAAGATTCTGGAATAGTATCTAACACAGATAGCTTTACGGCTATGATGAAGGAAGTTAGTTTTACGGGAAATGTTAGGGGCGAAAAGAATTTTGAACCAGTTAATATGGAGCAGTTGATGGGTGCTATATTAAATTTGGGATCACAGATGGGAACTTTGGCAACACGGTTAGAAACTGATATGGGAACAATGGAAACACGGTTAGACTCACTGGGATCACAGTTAGGATCTGAATTTAAAACAGTGGCAACACGGCTAGACTCACAAATAGGAACAATTAAAACAGAGATGGAAACAATGGAAACACGGTTAGACTCACTGGGATCACAATTGGGATCTGAATTAAAAACAGTGGCAACATGGCTAGAAACTGATATGGGAACAATGGAAACACGGTTAGACTCACGAATAGGGACATGTTTCAAAAAGATGAAAGATGAATTAAAGAAAGAAATTAGAGAAGAAGCACAACCGATTTTGAATGCTCACAATAACAGATTAATTTCAATAGAAATAAGACAAAAGGAACAGGATAGAGAACAGGAAGAAAGAGATCGCGTGATAGTACAAAAATTTTCAGAGTTAAATTTACAACGTGCACACGATAAGGAAGAAATATTTGAAAGAATCGAGGAATCCGTACCAATTGACAGAATAAATAACCTAACACAACAGTATGAACAATTAACTACTAAATGTGTCAATACTGAAACTCGAGTCGCGACACTTACGGAAGACGTAAATAAACAGAAAGAACAAATAGGTGACTTATTGGAAAGAGTTGAGGAGATTTCAGATAAATTGACAAGTCTTAGTATAAATGGGGACAGAGATTCAGATGATACAGCTCCATTGCAATTTGCAGAAACCGAAGAGTACCAGAACATAAATAAGAATTATTTAGTTCGCAATGATATTCTTTTTAAACGAAAATCGTTCGACAACTCTGTTTGGTTAGTTTGTATTCCTGATGAGTGGATTAATAAATTGATTTGGTATACACATTTCAGTTATGCACACTTTGGTCCCAGAAAATGCTTTCATAAATTACGAGAAAATTGCTACTTCAGTAATATGGAAAAACGTATTCGATCTGTTCTTGCCAAATGCAAATTATGTCAAAAGGCTAAGCCGCCAACTATTTCTCACAGAGCACCGTTGGCTGCAGTCGATTTGTTCGGTCCAGTGGTTCGTTCTACTAATGGTTTTGTGTACATTTGGGTAGCAGTGGAATTGACATCAAAATATGTGTGTTTTACACCTTTACGCAAAGCAGCAGCTCGTTCAGTATCTAATGCTTTCATCAAACATTTTCTTAAAGAAGTGGGTCATGTTGATAAGGTTATATCAGATAATGGATCACAGTTTCGCTCTCAAATTTGGCTTCATACTCTACAGTGTCGTAAGATTAAACCAATTTTCATTTCACTTTTTCACCCTCAATCTAACGCTTCAGAGAGATGGATGAGGGAAATCAATAAATTGTGTCGACTTTATTGTCATCAGATTCACAGAACGTGGGATCAGTATCATCATATTTTTCAAAGCATTCTGAATGAACTCCCTAACGATTCAACTTCTTTACCGCCTATATTGATATTAAAAAATAAAGCACCGACAAATCGTATTTCTGAAATCGTTCCTTTTCCGCCTTCACGGAAACTGCGGCATTCTGAAGTTGTCAACCTGGCTCTACAAAATATTGCATCTGCGGCTGCTAGAAGAGAGAAATCAGGTAAACGTCCTGGTCGTTTAAAAACCTTGTCAGTTGGTCAAAAGGTGTTAATTAAGTCTCATCGTTTGTCTCACAAAGGAAAAGGCTTGTGTAGCAAATTTTTTTGCTTTATAACGGTCCATATAGAGTTCGCAAAATTATTCATGATAACACTGTCGAAGTAGAAACTCTTAAATCTCGACACTCTAAGGGAATACATCATGTATCGAACGCTAAAATTTTTGTGGAATGACATACTTTTGAGCAACTAACAGTTATACGTAAACACGCAGAGAATACAAGGATATCGCGCCGTGTTCTGGCGGCGGCACATACTCAAAGCAACAGTCAAGTCTGCGCGCCGCACAAGGCAGTCGTTGACCGCAAACAATTACTTCCTACGTCACGCGTACGTACAGCTGATCGAGCGCTCAGTGCAAATGCACTGACAGCCGTAAACAAATACACAGTCTAATTTCTCTGATTAAATTCAGTATAAAGCTATTGTGACTTGATAAATTATGTTATTAACGTTCAGTATTTTTCAGGATACAGTTGTATAAAATATTTAAGAACTTCAGGTAAATTCTGTGTGTGTCCGACGTTTAGAGGACTTGCTATCGAGAAAATTTCAGGAAGAATGTAATTTCGAAGAGGAAACTAATAAACTAAAAAGGTAACTGTTAATTGAGATTATTTTTCGGGTAACATATTTCCACTTAGGTACGTACTTTAGACGTAATTTGCTGCTTGCGATTACGTGATTCATACTTTGTGCTAAATTTCATGTTCTATGAATTTACTTGTGAAGCGACGTGTTTGCGTACATTAACTGATTTTGACAATGATTGATTAATGAACAGGGTTGTTACTTGTGTATATTATGCGTCGCTTGGCTGCACTGCTGTTTCACTGATGTCACTTTTTTTTATTATGTGCCTGCCTTGCTTATTTATTTAAATTATAATTGCCACCTGATTAATTGTGCTGACTGTGGTTATGTATGTAAGTTATACTTTGTGATTTATCTGCTTGCGCCTTCATGTTTACTTATTAAGATTACATATGAACATTTATTTGCTTATGCTGATATGATGCTAATGACCTGTTTATTATGTAAGATATATATTTGCTGCTTTGTGTATAGATTGCATATTTACACATTTCTGATTAGTTGTCATAACTACTTGTTCCATAAAAACACGGGAGAACTGCCGTAAGTCAGTAACATTTTGCCACGATATTTCGGCACAAAGTCTTTTGGCCATCTTCAGGTGAGTACAGCTGGAGAAGTACTGGCGAATACGCGCTGAGCTGTACTCACCTGAAGATGGCCAAAAGACTTTGTGCCGAAACATCGTGGCAAGATGTTACTGACTTACGGCAGTTCTCCCATGTTTTTATGGAACAAACAGTACGCCGTGAAAATTTCAAACATCACATCATAACTACTCTTTAATTTGGTATATAGAAATGCTGATATACTGTGTACGAACATAGAGTTTAGGTTACACTACGGTATTAATTATAGATTGTTTGCTTGACAGAGCCTCGTTAAAGGGATTGTACTACATCCACTTGTTAACATTCTGTTCTGTACTGGTACATTTACTCGCTATTGCATGTTTTGCTTACGCTCAGTGCCTTATATTTTTAAGATAAGAAAATGAACTGCTATAATTCTACGAACGACGTTGGTACAAGAAACTTCATTGAAGTCACATGAGCTGGAGGTTTTATGGAAGTTGTATAAATTTATGCTAATAGGAAGGAAGCTAACGACATGACATACCAACACTAGGTGTTGACCATTGACAGTTGTTACACTGCGTTTTTCGTGAGCAATTGAAGTAGCAAGTGACACTTGACACGAGAAATACTCCACATGTTTACTTCTGTTTTGCCATAATTCTTGAAGTGGTGTACACACTATGAAATATTATGATCATTCACTCTCCATACTCGTGCTTACTTACTGAAAGTTATTCAAACTAAATGCTGTTAGAGGTCATGTATGCATTTCTTTTATTTAATGATGGACAAGGTAACCAAAATGTATTTTATAATTCATAATGAGTAGAAGATTTGGGTCAGATGGATTACACAGAGGTTGTGTGTCGACATTGGGTCTTCAGATTGTATGGGATGATGAATTGAAGTTTGCACTAGGATTTTATCCGTACTTGTTCGAGGACACTGACTAGAGGAAAGAGTTGTTATGGAAGTGAAATGATATTGATGATAAGGTTTATACGTATCGACATAAGAGGTGTTATTGAAGTATTAAGATTATGTGATGCTGATGATTATTGGAGTTTTGGTGGATAAGAGGTGAAGTAAGTGAGGAGTGTTTATTATAATTTGTATGTTTAGTGTAGAGCATTGATAATAATTTTGTAAAAGCAATTGTGTGTGCATTCAAACTGTTGTTCATGCTTACACGTATTAACATTGGTGGGTGCCACTTGGAAATGTTTAATTTCTGCTAATGAACTCTGAAGAACTGTCTGATTAGTGATAGTGAATATTATGGACTGATACCTGCACTTGTTCAACATGACGGGTGCCACTAGGAGATGTTTAATTTCTGCTGATAAACTCTGATGAACTGTCTGATTAGTAATAGTGAATATTATGAACTGTTACCTGCACTTGTTCAACATGATGGGTGCCACTTGGAAATGTTTAATTTCTGCTGATAAACTCTGATGAACTGTCTGATTACTGATAGTGAATATTATGGACTGATACCTGCACTTGTTCAACATGATGGGTGCCACTTCGAAATGTTTAATTTCTGCTGATAAACTCTGATGAACTGTCTGATTAGTGATAGTGAATAGTATGGACTGTTACCTGCACTTGCTTAACATTGCTGGGTGCCACTGATGGAACTGCTACTACTGATGATGTCACTTGTTGCTGTCTGCACCTGCTCAACATTGCTGGGTGCCACTGATGGAACTGATTCTACTGAAATGAAGTCACTTGTTGATGTCTGCACCTGTTCAACATTGCTGGGTCCCACTGATGGAACTGCTTCTACTGAAATAATGTCACTTGTTGCTGTCTGTACCTGTTTAACATTGCTGGGTGCCACTGATGGAACTGTTTCTACCGAAATGATGTCACTTGTTGGTGTGCGCGCCTGCTCGCCATTGCTGGGTGCCACTGTTGGAGCTGTTTAATTACTGCTGATGAAATGTTATGAGACTGCTATTTGCACCTGCTGACCATTGCTGGATGCTACTGGTGGAACTGTCAACTACTCTGAGGAGTGTTACTTGTTTATTGGACTATTGAAAAGATTTTATGTGAATATTTGTATAAACAGATTTTTTGTGTATTTACTGTTTATGAAATGTTATGAGACTCTTACCTGCACCTATTCGTCATTGCTGACGCTGTTGATTGAATTATTTAACCACATTGTTTAACAAAGGATATTTGTGTAAACTGTTATGTAAAATCACATGTATGCAAGCATTTGTATTTCTTACTGTATTTTATATATTAGGTTATTGAAGGGTCAGTGCAAAGCCAATAAATTTATTTAGTTATGTGATATTTACTTATTAATATTATCTTTTATTTTTTCTGTATTTTTTTTGACGAATTTGGTGGTATTTTAACCACCAATGCTGGCAAAAATACCATCAAATTCTAGCCTGTGGAGGAGGGGCATATGAAAGGTGGCTACACTGAGTCACAGCGCCAGAGATTGCGCCAAAGAGTTTTATTCCGCCACCTCCACTGGCAGTGCTTGTTCAGAAGTTGCTGTGGGAAGTCGTAGTTGAGAAGTTGCCATGGTTAGTGCTTGTTGAGAGGATGTCAATAGCAGTACTAGTTGTGAGCATGTCGTTTGCAGCTGTTCTGATGGGCTAGACAGCCGATGCTGTTAGATTGGGGATGTTGTAATGATCAAAGTGTATATTTCGTCAATATATATGAAGGTAAAAAAACCTTTTTTTTATTTTAAATTTTCTAACTAACAATGTCTCTTGGTCACAGGTTCAGTCAACAAAGCATCTGGCTTGTGTTCATGTATTGAAGTATAATTCTGGTTTCTATGTGCAATCACAGTATTTCTGGGTTTTTTTTAATTACTTCATTGTAAATGACGTTTGAAGAATCTTGTCGTATTGAGGAAGAACCGTGCCAGATGTGTACGTTGAATCACACTTCCACACACAGAACAGTTACACTTGTGCTTTGTTGTTTCGTAGTTTTTGTTTCATAGCTTTTATAGATGCTGTGGACTTAATTAATTGTGTTAACGGAAATTTCCTTTCATTCTTTGTTGTTTTTCTATGCAGTCAGATTGCGGAGTAATACTAGTCAGGGCCAACCGGTTACGAGACTGCGTAACTGGACAGACAGTGATTAAAATTAAAATTATTTGCATTATATTTAATTAAGCCCCCATGCAACTTTTATAATCTTAATAATTATTTCTTAATTTTATAATCTTAATAAAAATTAAGCGAAACTGATAATAACATGCCTTTTTATTTTTTTATTGTGGGACCACACGTTATCAAGGTGGTTTCGACGACGCTGCAGAAGTTTCGCTGGGAAGTCCTTACACATCCCCCATACAGTCCCGATCTCTCCTTTGCTGTTTCCATACTTTTGGAGCCCTGTAGAAATGCATTCGTGGCCATCGATTTGCTTCGAAGGGATGAACGGTTGGGTACAATCATGGTTCCGCAGCTAACTGGAAACGTTTTCCCATGATCTCATTGACCTTCTTGTCTCACAGTAGTATAAATTTGATAGCAGTTACGGCGATTACTTTTGATACAATGAACATTTTACTTACGTTTTTTCTTCCCACCTGCCTCATTTTCATTTGACTGCTTTCCGTATAGTTATTCCTCGCAAGTTCTCCTCCTCCCACTTTTCAGCCAGAAAATTCCTCTCTGAAATAGCTCTTCCGACTGTTTCTCCCCTTTATGTTTACCATTGTCCTCTTCAATCATCTTCTTAGGCTATTTGTTCTCATCCAAACGACGTACACGTCCATACCGTCTCATACGTTTTGCTTCGATTGTATCCATTACAGTGGTGCGGAAGTTCATTCTCTTACATATGTTTTTAATTTCAATTCTATCCCGTAGAGTCAACCCACAGCAATTTCCAAAATTCAACGCCTCTGCCGCTAAGTTCCTCTTAATTCTTTCCATTATTTTCCATGTTTCTGGTCCAAGCGTTGCTATATTTTCTACTGTAGTACTGACTATCCCAATCTTCATTTCTGATTTAATATGTGTGCTCCGTAGCACTACATTTAGTTGTTTCGCTGCTTGGTTGCCTTGAACATTGCCATTCTTATTTTCGCTTTTCCTGGGTTATCTTTGTTAATAACAACCACCAGGTATTTATAAGAGTACACAGACTTTACTATCTCATGCCTTGATCCACTCCTCCACACCATTTTCTCTAAATTAATGGTTAAGTCCCATTTCTGATATTCTCTGTGGAACGTTCTAACTATGTAGTTCATGTCATCCTCATCCCTTGCGAAATTGACTTGGTCATCAGAAAATACAAAGTCAATAGCGTGTCATCATTTACAGACACACTCATACTACGACAGGAACGTTTCCATATGTCATAATTAAAATGTATTTTAAAATTGTAGCTGCTACCGCGTATTGTAGTCGCTGTCTTTGTCGTAACCTTTTGATCACTGGAATATCTCCAAATATTTTCGGACCTATTTGAACTCTGTAAGTTGTATCACTATATAAAGTTCTGACAGCTTGAAAATATAAACGACTCACACTGTTCTCATTGTAGTCCACAATTTACAGAGAGGAATGCTATCATAGGCTTTTTTAGTATCAAGCAAAACCATATGGGTCTCTAAATTCCTGACCAGTCCTTTTTCCACGAGCTGTTTCAGGCATAATATATTATCTGTGCATGATATTCCGGCACAGGACCCATTCTGTTCTTCTTCGCCCATAATATGTGCTTCGATTCATGGCTCTATGATTTGCCCATATAATCCAAAGACTGAATTTGTTACACTTACTCCTCTACAGTTTGACTATTTTTCCTGTCATCCTTTTTATGTGTGTTGGTTGTGTGTGAAGTTTTCCAATCATTTGGTAATCGTACCCACCTTAAGAAGTAAATGAAAACATAGGCAATTGATCCCTTGACTTATAATGTCAAAAAAAATATTGCACAAAATAAGTGACATGTCCCATTATAGTAAATATATTACTATTTGTATACACTTTCTTAGAGTGAAAGTAAAACGAAATCTGTATCTTAAAAAGTGTTTCTGTCAGCTACTGTACATTGGTTTTAGTTGATTTTGAATACCTATCATGTTTGACTTACTCCTCATAAATTACTAATTAGAAATAAAAGAGAAAGGGCTTTAATTGCTTTTTGCTGCAGCACCTTTTCATCTAACTTTGAGAAATTTCTGCAAGAGAGACCAAGATTCAAAACTTAACAATTTTTTGATGTAACTGATGAGGTGAGTTTGAAATGTATCACCTACAAACAACTAAAACTGACAATAACTTATCGAAGCTCAAAACATTAATAGTTATCTACTACGTATTTTTAAGGTTCATTACTTCGATACTTAATGGTAAACATATTTCAGAATTATAGGCAAGGTACACGATTTTATTTTATTAATTTGCATTTGGCTGTCACCTTCTTGATTAAGCGATCTGAAATTACAGATATCAGTAAATCTAGGACATACAAAGAATCTGTATCCATATATAACAGGCCTGTGTGTTTACGTACTGATTGACTTTTCTCCATAATCACCCACTGCCACCCACATGTGAAAAAGTGTATATTGTTTCATTCGTTCGAGATAATATGATACTTGCGTGGTTTCGTCATTCGCACTTTAATAACGACGTGTAATATCAAACAGATCAGTTTTTAATCTCTCAGCGCGTTTTCTTCAATCACACCATATTGACGATCAACAGAGACATAAAGAAAAAAATGCAGATAGACTCAAAGATATAAATGCTTGCAACTAACAAATGTATAATGGAACGATAATCTACAACGATTTCAGATAAATATTTCGATCATTCTTCGTGAGTATAATTCTTTTCATAATTTAGTGCGTTTTCGTCAATCACTTAGCTTATTCTTCTTTTGCATCGTTCTTCGTGAGTATAATCCTCATCATACTACTATCAGTTACTGTGGATGATTTAATATTACTCATTACATGATTTCGTTTCCAGACAAAGTGCCGAACGGTAAAACTGAGTTGACACTCTCTTATGTGAATTCACAACAAATGAAAATAGCGCGAAGGAATGAAACAGACGAGGGAAGAGAAGCGATACTTACGAAAATGCGTGCATCAGTGCCAACCACAATTACTCGCTTCCACCCACCGCAGTATGGATGAAACACGTTCAGGACTCTATCACCACTACATTATACCGTGAATGAAACAATAAAAACATTTTCACATATACGGTAAAGTTCGTAAGTCATATGTTACTTAGCTGTACCTTAGAGTATTTCTTGCTCCATATTTCGCAGATTTTTGCCCCCACACTCAACCACTGCCACGCATCGTTAAAAAAACTACCTTACTAACAGGATAATAGCATAAATAATATCCTTAATGAGAACTACGGCTGTATGCGTCTCATATCTAGAATGGAGCTTACGCCTTCCCCACGCCATATATTCTTACCCGAGTACCGCTGCGTTTCTCAATTAATGAAACAAAGTAAGGGGATATTCACAAAAAAGTTTATACTCCCTTAAGATTATGTTGAAACAAAAAATTGAAAATCTGGAAAATCAAAAGAAGTCTGAATGACTGAGAAAAACCTGCTGGATGCCAACAAACAGGTCACATTAATGCCCCTCGAAATGGAGGAACAGGGAGTAAACTTTCAAGAGGCCTATACAACACTGATGTCATCTATAACACTTACAACCTCCCCATTACATTGGTTTCTACACAACATTAGCTCAAATTTACCCCCCACTCCATAAAAATCTTCGTATTACCAAACTATGTCCCCACAAACTATTATCCAACTTAAAACTCGTATGCTAACCTTTGACTAAACAGAATCTAACTTGAACTGAACTATAACTGATCTGAATGCAACTTGTCTTTATATTAAATGCGCAACTGAAGTAAAACAATTATCTGGCCCAAATCAAAATTTCCACTTACCTCACGTCTTGACGACATTGTTGCAAACTTCTCGTAAGCACAACAGCAAACAGCAAGCCGGCGGTGGCTAAGCTAGATTTCTGTTTCTAAATACACATTCCAACTGTTGCATGTACGAGTGGTAAGCGTAATGACAGACAGTGGGATGGAGAGAGTAACCACTCCTGTGAATTTGCTTCGTCACGTCTCTGTAACGGTTCGTATTCATCTTGACCACAGGTAAGTCCCTAAACTGCACCCACACCAAGGAATCGGCATGATTTCCCATCCGTGAACAAAATGACAAGTAAGAAAATCCAGAATATGTAGTAAAGTTCCAATATTTCTCGTCGTGGTAGGCAATGTTAAATCTGCAGTTTGAGGGAGTCACAGACAATTATTATTAGAAATTGGAGAGAATTCTGTACAGAATTAAAATAATTAAAATGTTGTGCCAAGATCCCAGGAGGGGCAATTGCTCCCTCTTGCCGCCCCTCCTCTTCCTCCCTTACCGCCTTGCGGAAACGTAGCAAACCCAAAGCGACACACAGCTTTGTAAAGATTCGACGCCGAGACAGGTGTCTTGGTAGTCAACGAAAATGATTTCAGTAGTTTTCAAGATTTGACGTGATAAGTTTGAAGTTGTTGATCGGATGGATAAAATTGCATCTCTTTAAAAAAAATTAACATCATGCTGGCCATAATTAAAATGAAGAATACATTTTAATGTATTTAGAGACTCCATGGAGATCGATACCGTAAGTGACTTCCAAATGTTTACGTGCTTTTTGTAAGAGATAGTGACTTCAAGGTGTTCTGCCCAGAGTGGAGCGCTGGAGCAGCTGACTGCATACATTATTTTTCGTAAAAACGACTCAGCTTTGGACCTTAAACTAAATTTAAATCAGACTATATACAGGTGAAAGTTATGTCTGGGTTTTAAATATTGACTCGTCTAACAAAGTAGTGCATGTAGCAAGATGTACTTCATCTTGGCCAGCTCCGTGCCCCACACTGCGTAAAAAAAAAAAATGCAAATGAAAGTTGACATGACTGAAAGGCTACGATGATACTCATAGTAGTAAACGCACCCTAGTAAATAAGGGTCTGAAAACGAGCCAATTCATGTAGCACCAGATGCGGAAAGATTCTATTCTGGCAGTCGGTGCTGTTTAGCGTCTAAGTTTCATTTCGATAAAAGGGCACAAATAATTTCATAAAATATTATCTGACACTTCAATTTATACTGAGGTGACATATTTTTGGGAGAGCGATATGCACATATAAAGATGATGATAGTATCGAGTACACATGGTGTAAATGGGCAGTGCAGTGGAGTAGCTATCATTTGCACTTAGGTGATTCATGTGGAAAGGTTTCCGACATGACCAACGGCCGTGGAGCGAGATGATAGGTGGATCTAGACGCATGGGACAATCTATTCCAGAATAGTTAGGGAAATCAATACTGCGTGATGAACTATGTCAAGAGCGTGCCGAGAATGCCACATTTCATGCATCACCTCTCACCATGGACAAAATAGTGGCCCACGGCCTTCACTTAACGACCGAGAGCAGCTGCGTTTGCGTAGAGTTGTCATTACTGGCACACAACACCACTGCCTGAGATAACCGCAGAAATCAATGCGAGACGTACGAAGAACGTATCTGTTAGGACAGTGCGACGAAATCTGGTGTTAACGAGCTATGGCAGCAAATTACCGACGTGAATGCCTTTGCTTAACAGCATGATATCGCCTAGAGCGCACCTCCTGGGCTTCTGACCATATTTCTTGGACCCTGGACGATTGGAAAACCGTGACCTGGTCAGCTCAATCCCGATTTGAGTTGCTAAAACTTGATGGCAGCGTTCGGGTAGGGCGCAGATCCCACGAAATCCTGTACCCATGGTGTCAACAAGGCACTGTCGAAACCCGTGGTGGTTCCATAATTGTGTGGACAGTGTTGACTTGGAACGTGCTGTGTCCTCTAGTCAAGTGGTCAAGCTGAACTGTTCATTGACTTGGTGACCATTTTCAGCCATTCATGGACTTCAAGTTCCCAAACAATGATGGAATTTTTATAGATAGGAATGCGCCATGTCATCGAGTCACAATTGTTCTCCATTGGTTTGAAGAGCATTCCGAACAATTCGAGCGAATTGTTTGGCTACTTAGATCGCTCGACCTGAATCCTATCAAACATTTATGGGAGAGAAACGAGGAGGTCAGTTCGTGCACAGAATCCTGTGCCTGTATCACTTTCGTAGTTATTGCCGTCTACTGAGGCAACACGGGTCAATATTTATGCAGTGAACTTCCAATGGCTTGTTTAGTCCATGGCATGTGGAGCCACTGCACTACGCCGGCCAAAAGGTAGTCCGACACGGGGGTTAGGAGGTATCTCATGATTTTTGATACTTCAAGGTGTATTGAATGATAGAAAAATCCTCTTTTCCAAGAACACTTTTCTTGCTGTTACCGGCATACATTTTATATCCTCTTCTGACGTCCTGAGTTACAGTGTTTAATCTGAATAAAGGAAAGGAAGTGGAAACCCATATCCACAGAGGACAGTGTAGATCGTTGCTGGACACCTTGAAGGCTGCACGCCTTACGTGGCATTTAAGAATACGCTATAAAATATACGTTTTTCTTTGAGGTTACATGCCATACACTACATACATCAGTGCAAGTGAGTTCCTTGAAGCGACACGGTTCACTGTAATTGAAATACATCTACTGTGTGATTACGAGGACGTACTGAAAAGTAATGGCTCCAAAATTTTTTATCGTATTCTCAATATCGGTTGAAATATTGTGTGTGATGAGTGTCTGTCGGTCGACTTTTCCGCTTTGCTTACGCAGGCTGCAACTCTCTACCTCTAGAGGGTTCCGAATTGTAGCGTCTAACATGGCTGTATGTAAAGTAACTGTGTCGGTGCAGGAGAAACAGCGTACTGTTATCGAGTTTCTAAATGCAGAAAACGTGCCTACAACTGGAATTCATAGTAAGATGAAGCTGCGTACTGTGATCATTATATAGACATCAGTAATGCTGCGACATTGGGTTGTTCGTGCTCTTAATGAAGGAAACGGTATTGCTAACCTCAACGCATCTAACAGAGGATCACCGACGCCAACGAAGTTCAAGAGGATGCCAGTAGCAGGCAGTGTTCTGGATGTTGGTGGTGGATTTAGAATTCACACATAAAGGCAGTGCCATAGATTCTGCAAGGTACTATTAGTCACTAAGATAACAGAATGCACGAATTCGAGAATTAGTCTACACATGGAGCACCCTCTTTTTCAGCATGACAGTGCCACACCATACACAAAAGCTGAACTTCTGCAACAATCCGTTTAGCGAGCAGCTCAGTCGTGCTGTTAACAAATTCAGCTGCCTCTTCAGTTAGCCTTCTCTGCTCGCGATGAAGCTTAAACAGTGAACTATAAATTTCATAACTGTCCCCAAAATACGATTTTATAATCAAGAGCTTTTCTATGTGTTGGTCGTATGCAATCACAATCTGCTTTTCGCGACCGAGTCCAAAATACTGATGGTCTAGGTATTATGCCATGCTTACACATCAAAACTATTTTTCAATATACAAAACGATAATCAGTTTTCAGAAATTTAATGCTAGCGTCAACTACATACGACTAAAAGATTTTTTCCGATAAATGCTTCGCAGCATCACGCAAATCCGAGTACGAGTTGAACGTACAACATTCGCGACACGGAGAGGAGAAAAAAAAATGGTTCAAATGGTTCTGAGCACTATGGGACTTAACAGCTATGGTCATCAGTCCCCTAGAACTTAGAACTACTTACACCTAACTAACCTAAGGACAGCACACAACACCCAGTCATCACGAGGCAGAGAAAATCCCTGACCCCGCCGGGAATCGAACCCGGGAACCCGGGCGTGGGAAGCGAGAACGCTACCGCACTACGAAGAGGAGGTTTCCGTCAGATCCGTCTGCACAGTGTCAGGTTTACGGATTTACAGGGCATAGCGTCAGATAAAGATTTGTTGAAGAGCACCTACGACGGTAAACTAAAAAACTCAAAATCGTATTTGAATGGGACAACTGTAAAGCTAAGCGTAATAACTAAAATTAGAGCAAAGAAAAGAAATAGCTAAACATCATCCACTACTTTATACGAGTGGAAATAACAATGTACCGTTATTACCACTCGAGTGGAAATAACACTGTGGCGCTGTTCCCGATTACCAGTATCCATGTGACTCTATTGCCATTCGAGAATCACTACCCTGTGCCCGAGCTGTGCCACAACCGCTAGACATTCCATGGCCCACCGTTCGAAAAGTGCTGCAAACAGCTGCGAAGTGGTATCTGTAGTGCGGTTCCAGGCCGTAGTAGATGTAGATGGTTGTCACATCGAGCAATTTTTGTAACCTGGAACGTAAACATGGTATGCAGTTAACAAATCTAATCCTCTCATGTGGAAATTAAAATGTGTTTATGTCAATGGTTTATTCGTTATTTCTCTTCCTGATTTCCTTACAAATGTTATCAAAAAGTTTCATTGTTCTATGATCACTCGTTTTCAAGAGGCCCCTCTCAAATATCAAAACTTTAATTACAACCATTTTATTTGCTCCTGATAAATTATTAATTAAAGACAAAAAGGATCTAATTAGAAGCTTGCAAAAAAAAAAATTGCTTTTCGCTGCACCACTTGCTCGCCTAACTTTGAGATCCTACTACACTTTAGTGACGTAGCAACAAGAACTCCATAATTGAACATGAGCGAGCTATACACAGCGCACTTTTGCCACGTAAACCATGTCAGTGATGGACATCTGTTCAGTAGTACTAACTTATTTGTTATGTTTCTTTTACGAACTGACATTGTGACAACAGCGTGCCTATATAGTCGCGGGCCCAGGGAAAGGAACACGGCGGTAGGTGAACTCACGCACCTCTCCCGATTAATACTTAAACCGTCTTCCTCTTTTTTTTCCGGTCTGTTTTTGTGCGCCTCTGTCTGCTCCCTTGGGGCTTATGTCGGCATGCCCGCCGTGTGACTCTGTGTGAACTTCGCAATTTTTAAGGGACTTTTGTAAGAGATGCAGGTTTAATCTTTATACTTTATACAAGTTAAATATTGACGAAATTGTTAAAAAAAATCGCATTTTTCTTCGTTGCCCGCAGAAATTTTTCCAAGAATGGGGAAGATTCAAGCTGGCCGCGGTGGCCGAGGATTCTAAGCGCTTCAGTCCGGAACCACGCGGCTGCTACGGTCGCAGGTTCGAATCCTGCCTCGGGCATGGATAAGTGTCATGTCCTTAGGTTAGTTAGGTTTAAGTAGTTCTAAGTATAGGGGACTGATGACTTCAGCTGTTAAGTCCCATTGTGCTTAGAGCCATATGAACTATTTTGAAAGATTCAAAACTTACCACTTTTAATATAACTGCCTCGGTGAATCAGAAATGTGTTTAATTTATTTAATTTCAAAACACTGACAGTTATCTACTTAGTATTTTTAAAGCGATTACTTCGTTACTTAAATGGTAAGGGTATTTCAGTAGTACTCAAAGTATATGCTTTTACATTATGAATATGATTGTATCAACGTTTTGAAACAGCGATCTGAAATTACATCGTCTTATCATTAAAGTTAAAGCACCCAACGAATATGAGATGTAGCTGGAGAATATTCAGAAAAAAATATTCATACTTCTAGAAGATTAGGTTTAAACAGAAAATTAAAAATTGTTACAGTGTACTAAAGCAATCAGTTTCGAATTCTTACAGAATAAGAAACGTCCTACCAGCGAAATTATTTAATATCGATGACAGAATTCACCGTTTTGTGGCCCCACAGGTTGTGTAAAAGTAGCTGGATAAAGCCAAATAAAACAAAGTGGACGCAACAGTGACTGAATATGTAATCCATCAGTCATAAAAACATATAAAATGCAAGGCGAACCTTGTAACCAAGACTTTTTTATTCTGAAAAGTAAATTAAAAATCTGAAATAGGAAAAAAAGTCTGAATGACTGAGAAAACCCTCTTGGACATCAACAAACAGGACACATTAATGCCCCTCGAAATGGAGAAACAGGGAGTAAACTTCAAAAAGGCTAATACAACACTTATGTCATCTATAACACTTTGCTTATAAAATGTCATAGCTTTTCATCTTAATGGATTTATTGCATTACTTCCATGATTTTTTTAAATTTATTTATCGTTATTTAGCCTGACCAGATTAATGCCTTAAGGCTCTCTCTTACATCTGACCAGGAACAATACATACCAAAGATTTCACAAAAATGTTCACAATAATAAGTCATAATAATGTTAACAATGATGATAGTAATAGTAGTGCTGTAATAATAGTAATAGTTGACACTTTTCTTTCTTTCTTTCCTGTAGGCCTTTATCCTACAGGAACGACGGGTCGGCCTTGTTAGTACGGATGTGGCAATGTTGGTTGCAGAGGGTGGCCGGATGCCCTTCCTGCCACCACCCTGAACCCCCCAGAAGAGAATAAGTAAGTGTACCACAGCTGTCTGTGCCTTGTGTGAGTCATGAAATAGTGCGAACGTTTTCAAATGTCTGTGAGTCGTGTAACTGAGGCGGAACGTGGGGACCAGCCTGGTATTCACCTAGCAGGGTGTGGAAAACCGCCTGAAAACCACATCCAGGCTGGCCGTCATACCAGCTCTCGGTCGTTAATCTGCTGGGCGGATTCGATCTGGGGCCGGCGCGCCTACCCGAGTCCAGGAAGCAGCGCATTAGCGCTCTCGGCTACCCTGGCGGGTCTGTAGTAATAGTTGACACTAATAATGATAATAACCGTGACAATGATAATAATAATAACAATGAATGGCATAAGGAATTGTATAAATTATTTTAGTACACTTGAGTGTAAGATTAAAGTTATCAGGAGTGAAAAGAATGTAGATGCAGGAGAAGATTGAAATGACAGTGACTGTAGAAGACAGAAAGCAATAAAATACAAACAGAAAACTCTGAAGACAAGAGAGAATTTGCGCGACTAAGCTGCGGACCTGAGTGTGGGATATAATGCTATTACGATATACTGTAGGCCATTGGCCGTCTTTTGAAGCTTCGAAGGGATTTGGTTTTCCTGATATTTTGTAGCAGATTATTCCAGAGTCGGCTTCCTGATACGGAGAATGGTTTAGAGAATGTGGCTGCTACTGAGAGGATTTTACTATGTTGAGAGCAGGTGTTTCTGCTGTACTGTTCAGATAGGAGTGTGAAAGGTGACGATAAATAAGAGGGAGTGCATTGACTGAGAAGATTATAGGGCAAGCACAGGGTATGATCGTCTCTACGCTTATTGGCACATGATCGTCTCTACGCCTATTGGCAAATAGCCATGATAACTGTGTGTAGATATATGGCCTAAAAAACGAATGTCACAAATGTATCGTGCACAAGCATTCATCGCCATTTCCAACATGCATGAGCTTTTGTATGAAAGTCTTTGGAGAATAGCATCACCATAGTCGAGTATAGGGAGTATAAGTGGCTCTGCGAGCTTCTTTTTAAGCTCGAAAGGTGACACTTCTTTATATTTTTATAGTGAGTGAAGTGAAGCTGACACTTCTTAAAGACTGCAGTTGTGTGTCCAGTACAGTCTACGTGATGCTACAGAATTATTTCCAAGTTCTTAGCAGAAAAAGAAGAGGTTATTTCTGTGCCGTTTAGTATTCTCTATATTGAGGGTTAACGAGTATTTTTTGAGCGTCTAAGATTGCTTGCGTTTTAGATGGGTTAAGTTTCAAACCTAATTCTTGCGTCCAGTCTGACAACGCAAGCAAATCAGTATTTACATGCTGGATGTCTGTGCACAAATTTGTTGGGTTTGCACTTAGATATAGCTGGCGATCATCATATTGGTATTTATAGTGGGAGAGAACAGTTAAGATGTCATTAACATATAATGAGAGTAGTAGCTGGCCCAATACTATTCCTTGAGGGACTCCTGATACTATATTCCTCCATTGTCACCCCTTTATTCCAATTATTGCACGTTGCTTACATAAGTGCTTACGTAAGTGAGCGACCGTTTGTAGCTGCAGTTTATGGCGGGTCATGGCCCATCGAACATAGGCCGGTGTGAGGTGGAGCGTACACCATTAAGTTAAGTAGTGGTTTTGACTTTGTACATATGTACTGTTTGTGTTTTCCTTTCCTTTTTCGATTATAAACGTATAGCTATGGTGTTCTTTTAATCATTGACAAAGGTCTTCTTAGGCACTTGTGGGTTTTATTGTTGTTCTGGAGAAGGTGTAGTTATCTACGCCGAAACCTGGGTTAACACTTAACACGAGGTGCTTTTTTCACAATCGAGGCAGATTTTTACTTTTTTAATAAACTTGAAGGAAAGTTTAAGCTTTTGAGTTTAGCAAGTAAAATGTCAAAGTCCACAGTGTCAAATGCTTTACCGAAATCTAAAAAGCACATAATAGTCACCTGCTGTTTGTCCATGGCTTGTTTTAAATCGCCAACGGCCTTGTCGTAGTGGTAACACCGGTTCCCGTCAGATCACCGAAGTTAAGCACTGTCAGGCTGTGCTAGCACTTGGATGGCTGACCATCCGGTCTGCCGAGCGCTGTTGACAAGTGGGGTGCACTCAGCACTTGTGAGGCAAACTGAGGAGCTACGTAATTGAAAAGTAGCGGCACCAGTCTCGTAAACTGACATACGATCGACAGAGCGGTGTGCTGACCCCACGCCCCTCCATATCCGCATCTAATGCCGCCTGTGGGCTGAGGATGACACGGCGGCCGGTCGATACTGTTGGGCCCTCAGGGCCTGTTGGGACGGAGTTCAGTTTTAGTTTAGTTTTGTTTTAAATCATCAGTCACTTTTACAAGAGCAGTAATCGTGCTGCAAACTTGCCAGAAACCAGACTGGTATTCATGTAAAAGGTTAAATCTTGGATAGTGCTTGTAGATTGCAAATGGGTCTGTAGTCGGAAGGTTCTTTGACAGATTCCTTCTTTGGTAATGGTTTTATGAATCCCTGCTTCCAGTCTGATAGGAAGGCGCAAGAGGTAAAAGAATTGTTAAAAATGTCCATTATTATGGGCAGCAGTGGATCGATGAGAAAATCAATCATTTCCGCGGTAATATTATCGTGTCCTGCAGCTGCAAAACGAATTCGCGCAGTTGACTTCCTGACCGTGTTATGGCGTACAGTCTGCAGAGGAAATTTCTCGCGTCCACCAACCACCGATGCATTAAGGGAATCAATAGTTGGTGCCCTTTTGTATTGGTCAAGTATAGATGCCTGCTTTGCGAAATACTCATTTAGGACAGTACAGGATGTAGAAGTTCAGCAGCAGTTTTAGGTTTGACTATTCCTAGGCTTCGCAGATTTTACTACATTACGCCAGGTCTTGAAAGTCGTCAGTTAGCGAGTGGGTGTACCTGAGTTTTGCATTTACTTTGGATTGACCTACTCGGTTGCATAGCTGTTTGTATGTGGTGTAATTATCAGATGTCGGATGCCGCTTATATTTCCTGTATGCTGCGTCTCCGACACTCATGAGGTGTTTGAGATTATCTGTGAGCCATGGCGAAGGTTTTCTCCTTCCTTCTACTGTTTTAAGGAGCGCTCGTTCATGGTATAGGTTACACAGTCTCTCAACGAAATTAGAGACTTTGTTATTTATGTCGACGCTATTTCCAGCTGTTGTCGACTGGCATAACCGAAATTGAACAAAATTTGTTTTGAAAGCTTCTTGTTTGGGTCTGTTGGGTCAAGTGAAGCCCAGAGACAATGTACGACTAGACAACTGTGGGACTCCTCTCAAAACCAGCCTCGAACTGGACGGTAGAATTAACCTTTAGCAGTCTAGGACTGCAACAAAATAAGTCTCATCTCTCCAGTTTGCCATATTGTTCTGTAGTATACCAACTGGATATCAGAATTCATAGCTTTTTGATTGCCTGTGGCATTGTGTTGATCCCGTAGACTTTGAGAAGGTTCCAGTCCTAGAAAGTGAATTTTTTCCACCTTGAAATTTCAAAATTTGTCCTGTGTTCAAGCACAGATAATGGTAGCCTTCTAAACTTATGTTTCTACGATAAAACATAGGCGTGCACACGTACAATATAGCACGGCCGTGTTCTTCCAAGTGCAGTAGAATTGCTCCATCGTGCAACGCTGAATGCAGAATCAGCAAGTCATCGTGGTTTTGTCTTTTCCTATAGATTTGTGAGTGAGCTTTGCATCAGAGAGAGGGGGTGTCTTATGGGAATTGAAGACGGATGACTGGCACATACACTACAGTCATGTTTATGTTTTGAGAATTGACTACGAAATATGTGAGTCATGGTCGTAGACAGGCTTCTTTCTGTAGCTCGGTATGGTCTGATCAAGGAAGCAACAGAAAAGAGATTGTAAGCATTATTTTGCCACGGTTCTTATCTATCTTGACGGCCGATCAGTGACTAAACTGCACCCACACAAAGAAACCGGCTAAATTTTCCATCCATGAGCAGAATGATAACTAAGAAAATCCATTATACACTGACAGGAAAAAAAATCTCATCATCAAAAAATAATTAATGTAGAATAATGAAATTACAAGAATACATCTGGCTGGTTAACATCTTTGAGTGATTAGCACTGCAAGATCGTAGGTTAATGTAAGCGCAAGATAAGACACCGCAAATGCCAAATGATGGTACATTAGTAACCGGTGTAAACGCCGTAATCTTGAATGCAAACATGTAAACGTACATGCATTGTGTTGTACGGTGATGGATGTCAGTTTGCGGGATGGACTTCCATGCCTGTTCCACTTGGTCGGTCAATACATGGACTGTTGATGCTAGTTGTGTATGACGCTGAGTTGTCGTCCTATGATGTCACATACGTGTTTGGGTGGAGATAGATGTGGTAATCGAACAGGCGAAGGCAACATATCGACACTCTAAGAACATGTTGTGTCATAACAGAGGTAAGTGAGCGAGGATTATCCTGTTGGAAAACACCCCCTTACCTCATGGAAATTTATATTGTTGATGCGTTATTAATTCACATTTATTGATAATGATGAGGTGTTTCTGATGAATTTTCAGCGCTCCGTTTCTTTAGGACAGCATACTGTGGCATTTAATTATAACGTTGGTTATAATAAATCATTCCTAGAATGACGTGTTTTTATAAAAGTCTCCAATACACGTGCATGAAGTCTTGTGAGAGTCCCATATCGAACACTAACCGAAGTCGATAGCAGTTCATGCTGTCGTCAGTATTTCACGTGACATCAAATTACATTACTTTTGTGGGAAGTGTTGTGAAATGAGTGCTGCCAATGTGGAACAGCTGCCCCAGCGTGCAGAAATTGCCCAGGATTTTCTTACACAGAATCTACTGCAGGAGTACGTATAAGGTTTCATTTCTACTACAAAAGTGGCAAAATGAGTGCTTGGGCATTTGTCAGGTGTTAAGCGATCTAGGCAACTTTATTCACAGAATGAAAAATGATATGTTAAGCAATGATGGTTCTTCTGCCACAATCACTTACTTGCATGAATTGTCATTTTCAGTGATGGTGCCGAATAAATCAAAATATTGCTAAGTCTTCAGAACATCATGAGAGGCATGCTTCGAGCTTTTGCACCAGAACAAGCAGTCACAGAAATCCGAATAAAGGTTAATTATATTTTTCCAACTTCGAGTAAATTATCTCTTATTAAATTTAAAACATTAGCTTATAGAGTGTATTACCACTAAGGTTATACACACACAGATATTTTCTCTCTCTTTTTCGTTTTCTGTTTGCTATTCTGGTAATGAATACATGAGAGCTGACTAAGCTCTCTAGAGTTGACAAGTCTATTGCCTGTGGTGGCCATTCGCATAACCAAGACTCTGCAGCACCTGAGTAGTGGGACAAAACAGGCATGAGCACAGTTTGGTAGTGCAGGTTGCCTCCATTCAGAGGAAGTATGCATTCAGGGGAGAACCTGTGGTTCTCTTTTGATTGGCATGTCCTTAACCTATTGTTCTACTAAGAGGATTATGAACCCTGGTAATATTGCTTCATTTTCATTGACAGGTCCTTAACCTATTGTTCCCCCAACCGTCCACCTGCTCCTCCCGATCCCTGAGGAAACCACCAATCTTCCCCCTACCTTTGCTGATATGGGTACACCTTCAGGACTGAGTTATTTGAATAGCCCCCTCTCACTCTATTAATTTAATTGACTATGTAATTAAATTGATAAAATAATTAACCCCTCCATCTCTGATAAACCCCAAATCCTCCCCTCCCCTATCTGGAAATTGGCAGGAAAATACTCAGTCCGTGCTGTAGAGGAAGGATCTCATGACAGGAAATTCAGTTATGTAGCAGAACGTATATTGTTTATTTATTTAAAAAATCAGTTTGCATGGGTTGGCTCTCTCTTGCCCATCATTCTCTGTTGTTTGGGAAGATGCAGGCCTTGTAAATTATATCGAAAAGAAGTAATTGAATCGATCGTTTTTTATTACACTGACCGTGCAAGGAATACCGTCATGAAGCAATCATCACATAAAATTACACCTTTCGATCGCAAAGCATGGATCATCCATTATCCCACACCCAGTGCCAGCTCACACCACCCATGAAGACTGCCCATAGTCGGGGTGGACTGGGGGCCCCACAAAGTGACGTGCCCGCCAGTGGCCGCACCACGCGCAGGTGTCCAAGAGGTGTCCACTTGTGCCCCACAACTGATAGACCAGATGTCACACTAATCCCTGAACAAAAGCAATTCAGAAATTGCTGACGAAACCATGCTCTCTCTCTCTCTCTTTCTCATCCTGTTACGTTCCACTGCTGGGCCTACACGTGCCGTCAGTCACAGTCAGATTGGCCCACAAACAAAGCAGCACTTATCCACTAAAATCCTGTGGGATGCCGCCACACACAAGAACTTCTTCCAGGCCAAATGCCTGTCTGAGAATGGTTCCAGAAATACAGCTGAAGTCAATAAATATTTAATTTCTGGTCACATCATGGTGATGCAGGGGATACAAGGCGAATAAGATAGCTCACCACTCCCAGTTGCAGTCAGTCTGTGGAAGAAGTAGAACCATGAGGCATCACCAGAAGACAAGATCCTCATCTGCCTCTCCATCACAGAAGAAACATAAAATTAAGTAGTCATTACATGTTGTTGCCACTATTACTGCATGTAGTGGTTCCTCCTCCTCTTATGTGTCAAGTTCCCTTTCTTTGTTCAACTCTATGTCATTGTTTGTGGATTCTTATTGTTTCTCCTTCTTCTTTGTTCAGTGACCTCTGGGGTGTCTGGACCAGCAGGAGTCACAATCGTCTCACTGGAACTTGCAGCGAACTTTGGCCTGTCAGGATCAGCAGCGGTAATAGCACCTTGGTATCCTGTAGCGCACCTGATCAGCATGCTGGAGCAGGTCAACAAGCTGCTATTAAGCATCTTGCTCATTGATCTGGACACTCAGCAAGTCCCTGACTCTCAGAACAACTATGCTGGGGACCCACCACACAGTGTGGGTCAGTATTGGTGTCCAACATATGCACCGCCGGCCGCTGTGGCCGAGCAGTTCTAGGCGCTTCAGTCTATAACCGCACGACCGCTACAGTCGCAGGTTCGAATCCTACCTCAGTCATGGATGTGTGTGATGTCCTTAGGATAGTTAGGTTTAAGTAGTTCTAAGTTCTAGGCAACTGATGACCTCAGATGTTAAGTCCCATAGTGCTCACAGCCATTTGAACCATCTGAACATATGCACTACCCCAGAACATCTTATGTTACTGCAAGGACAGAGTGTTGATGTGGTGGATGTGAAGCTGCTGGTTTCTCCCAATGCTCTAATGTTTTTCACTTCAACTTACAATTTGACAGCTAGTGGTTCAAAGCGCTTAAGTATTGGCATAGAAGCATCAGTAGACAGTGACTGTTGTGTTGTGTTAGAGATTGAAAATGCATCGAGAAGTACTAATGTTCAGTTTACGGATCTGGAATGGGATGAACTGTATCATGCAGAACATTACATCAACCAACAGATGACCTCTGAGTATTCGATCTCTGGACATTTACTGTGCAGGTCCGACGCTTTCAGTAACATCATTGTATGATGGTATGACACTCATGGTGAGATCTGGAGACTGACCTATTTATCTACAATGCTCCACCATTACAAACTTGTTCGATCTACGGATGGTGCTATCCATTGTGCCAGAAAAACTGGACTGTGGGCTGCTGTGTGTTCAAACTGTGTACAAAGACATCGTCAGCTGTCACTGTACAAAGTGTATGCATGCAGATGATATAGAACACTGCATAACTGCAGCATCAAAAGAAGAAGCTAAATAACCACCCAGCAGTTTGTGAAAAAAACATGCTGAATTCACTGCATACAAAAAACAGTTATTCGGGAAATACAGTAAAAAATCAATAAGTAGTTTTTGTTGTTGATGATGTAAGGTCAGCCTATGTATCATTGCTGAAATGTAAATAAAATAGATGTAATCGCATATCTTTGTTGTTTTTCTTATTTAACTACCCCATCATTATATTACGCAAGATGTAGCCATTGTAGCTCATTCAGTAAGATGATTGCGCTATAGTGGCTACATATATTATTATTAATTATTATTATTATTACAAGCTTCATTTTTCTATAAAATCCCATTGCACACCAAAACCTGACATATCGATATCATGGCCAGGTGGGTGATGCATCAAGACTTTGTTGTTGGTGACTGGTCCTCTGAAGATGCAAAAGAAGACCTGAAGAAGAAGCAGAATGGAATACTCCTTCCTGATAATATACCAATAATAATTGTAAGTCAGTCCAATTGTGGCAAGACTAATGTCCTCATGACGCTGCTAACAAACGTAGACGGAGTCCGAACTGTTTATGTATTCTCAAAAACACTGTTTCATTCCATGTACCAGTTATTACAGGGGATACTGCATGTTGTAAAAGGCGTTACATACATGATATTCAGTGAAAGCAGTGATATCCCTCCACGTGAAAATATAAAGCCAACACTGTGCTCACATTTGTCGATGTTGTTTTGGAAAACCATGACCAAATTCGAAAATATATCTCTGTCGGTCGTCATATGGGTGCTGATGTATTTTATCTAAGTCAAACATATTCCAGAATCACGAAAGAGTTGGTTAGGGATAATGCGTAGGAACTGACATGTCGTTCAATGATTTTGTAAAGACATGTGCCGATAGCTGAAAACATTCACAGTATGGGTTTCTCATTGTTCAAAATTCAAATGGCTCTGAGCACTATGGGATTTAACATCTGAGGTCATCAGTCCCCTAGACTTAGAACTACTTAAACCTAACTAACCTAAGGACATCACACACATCTATGCCTGAGGCACGATTCGAACCTGCGACCGTAGCAGCAGCGCGGTTCCGGACTGAAGCGCCTAGAACCGGACAGCCACAGCAGCCGGCCTTTCTCACTGTCGATAAAACTAGAAAACTGAAAGATGGTAGGTACAGACGGAACTTCCAAGAGTTTCTGTGTATATAGCCTGGTAAGAGAGGTGGGTATATCAGTATACGCTGCATCATGGACCAATTCGCGCGCATGTCTAGCTTGCAACCCGAGAGAATGGGTGTACGTTGATAGAACAATCGTTTATACATGGATGCGAAAATTCAGCTATCGTGCATGGAGTTGAAAGTATGCTCATGGAGCTAGAGACGTATTACCAGACTCTTCTGAGAATGATCATCGCATTGAATGAGTTAGTTAATAAAATCGATGAGGAAGTAACCGACTTACCTGAAAACGTCGAAAGTATTGAGGGGAAAATAGATGTAGAGGCCCTTGTTGTTGAGAGGGTGCAGCAGGCACATAACAAGAGAAAGAAGAGCTGATATATAAAGCCTCGCGCTGCAGAGGTGTCTGATGCTACACCGAGATGTCAACGAAGCAGATAGTCATTGAGGCGCGGAAAGCCGTTCGAGAGAAATTACGGTTGCTAAGGTTAGAGCATATGGATCGACAGCAAACACTGAGATAGACCTTTAAGCTGGTTATTGAATCTCTCAGGCAGCACTCAGCAAAACAAAAGCACACGATAACGATGGTGTGCCATTAACGAATTCATTATCCGTCATGCCCCTGGCCAGATAGATAGGACATTCGGCGTCAGTAGAGGAAGACCGTACACGCTAGGTATGCAGCCTATAAATTTAACTAATGACACAATACAGATCGTTGATAGGCGGTTTGAGAGAATACCTGGCTTACTGAATCTTATTTTCCTAAGACCCACGAAAAAACCCATAAATTATTCAGTTAATGATGGGGAAATGTACCGCGAAATGCTACATTTGACTGACGTACATAGGATCGTAAAAAGTCAGAGTAACAAGAAATATAAAACCATTACAAAACCAATACTTGATGGTGGAAACAACACCAACAAGGTGCAGCAGCGGCGATGGTACTGACATGAGCAAAGAGCAGTGAACAATCGGATCCCGCAGTATGCATATTATGACGACCCGACGAGCTAATAGATCGACTACATCTGCTCATGGCATTAGCTGCTGCAGATAATACACCTCGTTCGAATGAGGTTGTTTCAGTAAGCTCTGAGGTTATAGAGAGCGGTATCATCAAAAATGTGTGGAGACCGTAGTTCGAGAGCTGCACAAACCAGCATGCAAAACATACCCTCATAGACATGTTATGATTAAAGGTTTGGATGACTTATGGCAGGCTGATCTTCTAGATATGAGGGAATATTCACATGAGAATAATAGATTCAAATATATTTTATTGGGCATTGATACATACTCTAAATTTGCCTGGATATTATCTGTAAAAATAAAAAGGGGGGGGGGGATGTCGCGGATGTGCCTGAGCGTTTGCTGCAGACAGGGACGAATCGATGCCCAGACAACCTCCAAACCGAGTTTTGCAATAGGTGTTCCAAGACCGTGATGCAGCGGTATGAAATACATCTCTACTCAACATTCACCCACCAGAAGGCGAGTATCTGTCTAAACAGAACAATAAAAAGTTATATGTGGATGCGTTTTAATCTTCGTAACTCATACAAATGGACAGATATTGTCCCAGACATAATTGCTCAGTATAATTGAGCCAAACATAGCACAATAAAAGTGAGACCAATCGACGCTCGTGATAATGGGTTCATGGATACGGTGTGCTGTCGAATTAAAATGCTGGATCTACATAAACAGAAATTCAGTGTAGGTGATTTGGTACACATCTCAGAAGACAAGATAGCAATTGACGAATCATGTCTACCAAACTGGTCAAAAGAGATAGTTACAGTTTCCAACGTGCAGAGAACAGACTCCAGAACATAGTAAAGGTGAAGAAACTGCTCGTTGGTTCTACACGCTCTCACAGAGCGTGTCATAAGCCCTGCAGCACAAACCAGCGGGATTGACGCTGATGATTTGATGTATAATGGGGTGCATAGAGCACATCCGCCACGGTCGTGTAACATGCATGATAGGAGACGCATTAGGGGAGGTGGTGGTATTATAGACAAATTGCCAGTGGAATTACACATTCCATGACGTAACTACTGTGGACCTGGAACAAAGCTTCAAAAACACTTGGCCCAAGGTGATAAGGGGATTAAACAGTTCGACGAAGCGTATATGGAACACGACATTGCATACGCTGCAAATAAAGATCTCCCAAGTTGTCACATTGCAGGTAGGGTTTTAGCTGATGAGACTAAGGTGATACGCAGAAGAAAGGGTATTGGTATAGGCCAACGCGTAGCAACATTTGTAGTTGATAAAACCATGTGTGATAAAATTAAGTTGAGCTCAGGGGTGATGAATTTCAAGCGAGCTATGAATGCTATACGTCGTGGGCTGAAGAAGAAGAAGAAGAAGACGAAGATGAAAAAGAACGGGTGTTTGATGAACTATATCCTGACAGCCATGTATGCAGCTAAAAGTGCCCTGAAGCAGATGTGTGTGGGAATAAGAAGAGGATCCGTTAAAGCACCTCGGATTGGATTGGATTGGATTGTTTAGGGGGAAGAGACCAAACAGCGAGGTCATCGGTCTCATCAGATTAGGGAAGGACGGGGAAGGAAGTCGGCCGTGCTCTTTCAAAGGAACCATCCCAGCATTTGCCTGGAGCGATTTAGGGAAATCACGGAAAACCTAAATCTGGATGGCCGGACGCGGGATTGAACCGTCGTCCTCCCGAATGCGAGTTCAGTGTGCTAACCACTGTGTTACCTCGCTCTAAAGCACCTCGAGTTCTACTAGTACCCAAGACATCAGGTGGTTTTCTGCCATTCCTCATCCCAGCCAGCTCAGCTCTCTGAGTGCCTGGTGGTACTGCGACTATTACTGGAACAGTCAAGAACGCGCAAAACTCCCAGGAACAACTAGAAGAAGCAAGAAGACATATTCGCATGATGGAAGCAGCAGCCATAGGAAAGGGACGATACCTGGAAACATAAAGGAAAAGACTTGGTCTATTCATAAATAAATAAAAAGCCCATTAGCAGTCCTACCAGACCGATCGCTCACAAATACTGATCTTCTTAAGTTTATTAGAAAAAAAATTCAACATTCCAAGATTCCGTGGTGTGTTTATGTGGAATACATTACCGAAGACTATGCGGAAAACTGGTGAATGTTGTATTGTGAATTTAGATGTTGCTGGAGGTCCCAGCACCCACTGGGTGTCATATGTTATGAAAAATGCAAATATCATCTACTATTTGGACTCATTTGATGACATACCATGGCCAGAAGAATTACAACGATACTTCATTCGCAGAAGACGCGAGTTTTACGATTTTCGGAGCTATCAGGACTTAAATACACACCTCTGCGGACAGCTATGCATGTTCAAATGGCTCTGAGCACTATGGGACTTAACTTCTGAAGTCATCAGTCCCTAGAACTTAGAACTACTTAAACCTAACTAACCTAAGGACATCACACACATCCATGCCCGAGGCAGGATTCGAACCTGCGACCGTAGCGGTCGCGCGGTTCCAGACTGTAGGGCCTAGAACCGCCCGGCCACCCCGGCCAGCATGCATCATGTTCCTCTTGACATTTACAAAGAAGAAGAATATATAAGGTAGAGCTTTACGCATTCCTTCATCAGTTGAGGTTCAGATGCAGTGTCGTTTAAAAGAACCATCATCTGTATTACGTGCAAATTACTTCCCAGCAATTGATTTGAGCATTGAGGAATATAGTATTGTATTGATTGGACTGGAGACGCACGACAGCATCCTAAATATCACCGAGGCTAACAACAAACTGCATCTGGATATTAATGGTGAAAAAGACATCATCTGGATATTAATGGTGAAAAAGACATTGTGGAAATAGAACCTGGTGCATACGACATTGATTTTTTGAACGAAGTCTTAAAACAGTCTACAGAAGGTATTGAGCTACGTTCAAACATCAATACATTTAAATCTGAAATAAGGACTGTGAATGCAACGATTGACTTTAACAAGAAAGGTTCAGTAGGACGGCTTCTGGTTTGCACAAAAGGACAGGTTTTGAAGAAGGATCCTAGTAAATTTTATAAGTCAGATCAGACTGTGGACATACTGCTGTCAGCACAACCCGAGTCGAATGTAACATTGCGACGAACTCCTATCTCAACGACAGTCTGATTAAAACTATTTACGGGTTCTTCTCCTCAGTTGCTACAGGATATAAGATTGTTGAGACTTCCACCAATGCAATATACCTTCCAGTGGCAGTTCAGACTTCGGACTATTTGGATTTGCGTATTGTGGACCAAAATAATCAACTTTTTGACTTTCGTGGTGAGGAAATCATTGTACGATTACATCTAAGGTGGGATGGGCGCACGGTATAAAACCAGTGTACATAGTCCACAGCAGGTCACTTCGCTACCGAACCGCAAAGTGATAACATGTGCGAACTACAAGTTTCTTAACTCAGTTAGCCTGAAATCCTGCAATGATTTCCTCACTCAATATAACCATCCAAAATACTATAATGAGCGAATTACATGTCAAGAATACTTATCGTATAAACCTTGCGCTTAAACCACATTTAACAAAAGTGATGAAATTAGGATAGCCATCCAGCACAAAGACGCTTCCATGCAAGAGTTTCATATATTTGGAGGAATCGTTGAAGAAAACCGATGACAGCGCTACAGTGGAATCCAGGCTTACGCGTAACGATTTAGCATTCCTGTTTCAAGACATACGCTATAAACTCAGTGGGTGTGAGATCGATCGTACACGAAATCTCGGCATAACATCAACCCTTAAAACATACTCCTCTGCATCGCCCACGTATTTGAATGTTTAGAAAATGCGGGATGGTTCATAGACGGTTCAGCGGATAGAACAGTTGCATACCTCTAAAAATGCTTATGGGCCACTTTCAGGATGTGAAGCAGATTTTTCCCGATTTATAAATCTACGCTAAAAACTAATGTGGAGACAGTTTTTTGCTACAACTAAATTCCACAGTCCAGGCAGCTTTTATAGTAATTCTGATGTACTGTGCACACTTAGAATCTAATTTCCACAGCCCAAATAGCAGCTGCTTTTACAATAATAAAAATTCTGGTGGATTGTGAGCTATATAGATAGCTTAAAAACCATTCTATTTACAAGGAAAACAACCAATTATTAAAACAATTATTTAATTGGATAGATAAGAAATCTATTCACCAAGTGGCGGCAGTACACACGCATAAAAGACTGTTGTGATTGGTAAGCTTTCAGAGCCAGTGGCTCCTTCTTCAGGCAGAAGAGTTGAAGGGAAGGAAGAAGCTTGAAGGAAAAGGACTGGAGAGGCCTAGGAAAAGGGATAGACTTTGGGAAAGTCTCCCAGAACTGCGGGTCGGGGAAGACTTACCGTACAGGATGAGAAGCATTCTATTTACAAGACGCACACGATGCATATACACTCCTGGAAATGGAAAAAAGAACACATTGACACCGGTGTGTCAGACCCACCATACTTGCTCCGGACACTGCGAGAGGGCTGTACAAGCAATGATCACACGCACGGCACAGCGGACACACCAGGAACCGCGGTGTTGGCCGTCGAATGGCGCTAGCTGCGCAGCATTTGTGCATCGCCGCCGTCAGTGTCAGCCAGTTTGCCGTGGCATACGGAGCTCCATCGCAGTCTTTAACACTGGCAGCATGCCGCGACAGCGTGGACGTGAACCGTATGTGCAGTTGACGGACTTTGAGCGAGGGCGTATAGTGGGCATGCGGGAGGCCGGGTGGACGTACCGCCGAATTGCTCAACACGTGGGGCGTGAGGTCTCCACAGTACATCGATGTTGTCGCCAGTGGTCGGCGGAAGGTGCACGTGCCCGTCGACCTGGGACCGGACCGCAGCGACGCACGGATGCACGCCAAGACCGTAGGATCCTACGCAGTGCCGTAGGGGACCACACCGCCACTTCCCAGCAAATTAGGGACACTGTTGCTCCTGGGGTATCGGCGAGGACCATTCGCAACCATCTCCATGAAGCTGGGCTACGGTCCCGCACACCGTTAGGCCGTCTTCCGCTCACGCCCCAACATCGTGCAGCCCGGCTCCAGTGGTGTCGCGACAGGCGTGAATGGAGGGACGAATGGAGACGTGTCGTCTTCAGCGATGAGAGTCGCTTCTGCCTTGGTGCCAATGATGGTCGTATGCGTGTTTGGCGCCGTGCAGGTGAGCGCCACAATCCGGACTGCATACGACCGAGGCACACAGGGCCAACACCCGGCATCATGGTGTGGGGAGCGATCTCCTACACTGGCCGTACACCACTGGTGATCGTCGAGGGGACACTGAATAGTGCACGGTACATCCAAACCGTCATCGAACCCATCGTTCTACCATTCCTAGAGCGGCAAGGGAACTTGCTGTTCCAACAGGACAATGCACGTCCGCATGTATCCCGTGCCACCCAACGTGCTCTAGAAGGTGTAAGTCAACTACCCTGGCCAGCAAGATCTCCGGATCTGTCCCCCATTGAGCATGTTTGGGACTGGATGAAGCGTCGTCTCACGCGGTCTGCACGTCCAGCACGAACGCTGGTCCAACTGAGGCGCCAGGTGGAAATGGCATGGCAAGCCGTTCCACAGGACTACATCCAGCATCTCTACGATCGTCTCCATGGGAGAATAGCAGCCTGCATTGCTGCGAAAGGTGGATATACACTGTACTAGTGCCGACATTGTGCATGCTCTGTTGCCTGTGTCTATGTGCCTGTGGTTCTGTCAGTGTGATCATGTGATGTATCTGACCCCAGGAATGTGTCAATAAAGTTTCCCCTTCCTGGGACAATGAATTCACGGTGTTCTTATTTCAATTTCCAGGAGTGTATATATATTTACAGGTTACACATACATTACGTATGAATAAATAAATATGCAAGTATGTTTTTTCTGTTTATGGTTTTTTTAATGAACAAAAATATATTTTTTAATGCTTTTTAACTTTTTTCACTCATGTGGTGTACATTTATATACGTTTTCCCTCGTTTTTCGTTTTTTTTCTTCTTATCTTCTTTTTATAAACATTGTATATGTGAGTATGTGTGTGTGTGTGTGTGTGTGTGTGTGTGTGTGTGTGTGTGTGTGTGTACAGGTACACATAAATATTTAAACCACACACACACACACACACACGCACACACACACACACACACACACACACACACAAAATTCACCTTCTCTCACTACAAGTGAGTAGTATGAGTATGGGAGGGTTTCAATACTATCTTTAAAAATGACCTCTTCAGTGCACAAACTATATGACAGACACTTTAGTTCAATATTAAGATGGACTCCTGCACTTTTCCTTCTGGAAGATTCTTTCAGTTTGCAGATATCATACATTTTGATTTTTTTCTATTGAAGTCTCTTCATTCTGATTTTAAAGATACCAACTAGGGGATACTGGTCTGCTTTAATGTCGGCACCTGGATAGGTTTTCATTGAGAGACAGCTGTTTCTATATCTTTGATTTATCAAGACATAATCAATCTGATTCCAGGTAATATTTCCGTCTGAATCTCTTTGGGACTTCCAGGTGTAGCGACATCTGGATGGTAGTGTGAAGAATGTGTTAGTTATTATGAATCTCCACTCTCCTGCAAATGCACTGAGTAGTTCACCTCTCTTATTCCTTTCATCAAGTCAATAGTGACCTATAATGTCGCCTTTGGATCCCCTTCCTATTTTGGCATTAAAATCTCCAAAAATTATTGTAAGATCTTTCTTTGGTAGTTGTTGTAAAACACCTGAGATTTTGGAATAAAATTCTGCAATTTCTTCATCACTGTGGTCTGTTGTTGGAGCGTAGACATGAATAATGTTTAGTTGTGCAGGTAGAGCACTTATTTGGAGTAACATCACTCTCTCTGAAACAGGTACACAATTAGTGACATATTCTGTGATCCCTTTTGATACTATAAATCCTACTGCAGACTTATACTGTCGATTAGATGTTCCTGAGTAGTAATTTCAGTGTTCATTGATGTTACAGAAACCTGAACCTGGCCATCACATTTCGCTAATGCCCATGATTTTAATGCTCATTCTTTCCATTTCTTGGTTTGCATTGTTGATTTTTCCAGCCAGAGACATCGTCTTCACATTCCATGAGCTTACACATTTAAAATATAACACATACATGAACAATGTCAGTACCATGTTTGAAACCCGTTTTCCTCTAAAAGTGACTCAAATTAAACAGAAGTCTATAAAAAACCATGGATTACACAAGGAATAAAGATTTCCTGTAAGACAAAAAGGAAAATATATCTGTTGACCAAGAATAGCTCCAGTGCTGATGATTTAGCTAAATACGAGTACAAGGAACATTGTAAAATATTAAAAAAAGTAATTCAGATATCTAAACAAATGCACTACAAGAAGAAGATAGCAATGCCATGAAACAAAATAAAAACAATATCAGATATAGTGAAAGAGAAGACTGATAGAACCAGAAAGGAACAGGAGCAAGTAGCATTAAGGGTAGATGACACATTACTAACCGATGAGCATAGTGTGGCAAATCTATTTGGCAAGTACTTTATATCCGTTACTGATAGAATGGGATCGTAGGGATAAGTAAATATTGCTCTTAAATATCTGAAACTAGCCTTTACAAATACCTTAAGGTACATGAATATGTCACCTACTTCACCAAAAGAAATAACTTCCATAATAAAATCTTTAAAAACAAAGTGATTACGATGAAATATCAACGAAGTTAATTAAGGCATGTTCTTATGAGTTTATTACAATTGTAAGATACTTGTGTCACAGTCAATTATAACTGGGACATTTCCTGACTAGCTAAAATATGCAGATGTTAAACCTCTATTCAAGAAAGGGGATAAAGAGATACCATCAAACTACAGACCAATTTCACTTTTGCCAGCATTCTCAAAAATTTTAGAAAAGTAATGTACAGGCAGCTTCTCAACCATCTGACCACAAATAACATGTTATCAAGAACACAGTTTGGATTTCTGAAGGGTTCTGATGTCGAGAAGGCTATTTACACCTACAGTGAAAATGTACTTAATTCATTAAATAACAAATTACAAGCAGCAGGTATTTTCTGTGATTTGTCAAAGGCATTTGATTGTGTGAACCACTACATCCTTTTAAATAAATTAGAATTCTGTGGTGTCACGGGCAGTGCTGCAAAATTGTTCAAGTCATACCTCGCTAACAGGAAACAAAGGGTGTTAGTGCAAGGGACTAGTGAATTAAGTCATCAGTCATCATCAGAATGGGAAGAAATTACATTGGTGTCCCACAAGGATCCATCTTAGGGCCATTGCTTTTTCTTGTGTACATTAATGATCTCTCATCAGTTATACTGCCAGAAGCAGAGTTCGTTTTGATTGAAGATGACACAAGTATTGCAATAAATAGTATGTCGAATGTAGTTCTAGAAATATCTGCTAATGATATTTTCATGGATATTAATAAATGGTTTAAAGCCAACTCACTGACATTAAACTTCGAAAAGACTCACTATATGCAATTCAGAACCTGTAAGAGGTTTCCACACAGCATATGTATAAAGTGTGAAGAAGAGCAGATAGAAGAGGTTGACCAGTCTTAAATTCCTGGGATTACAACTTGATAATACATTCAGTTGGGAGGAGCACACCACAGAACTGCAGAAACACCTTAACAAATCTGTATTTGCAATTCAAGTGGTAGCAGACACAGACGACATAAAAATGAAAAAGCTTTCATACTTTGCCTACTTTTATTCCATAATGTCATATGGTATAATATTTTGGGGTGACTCTTCAAATCAAACAAACGTTTTCAGAGTCCAAAAGCGTGTAATACGTATTATTTGTGGAGTAAATTCACAGACGTCCTGTAGAAACCTCTTCAAAGAACTGGGTATACTAACTACTGCCTCTCAGTATATTTACTCCTTAATGAAATTTGTCCTAAATAATATATCTCTTTTTCCAGCAAACAGCTCAGTTCATACATACAATACTAGGAACAAAAATGATCTGCACAAGGACTTAAAAGCACTTACTTTAGTTCAAAAAGGGGTCCACTACTCAGGAACATTCATCTTCAATAATTTGCCAGCAAACATAAAAAATTTTGTTACAAATAAAGATCAGTTTAAAAGGAACCTGGAAGACGTCCTAGTGGCCAACTCCTTCTACTCCACTGACGAATTTTTAATAGAAACAAATGATGTATTGTATATGCTCATAGTATTAGTATTGTTATTTCAGCAAAGGACCTTGAAGAGTAGTTGAACAGAATGGACAGTGTCTTGAAAGGAGAATATAAGATGAACATCAACAAAAGCAAAACGAGGTTAATGGAATGTAGTCGAATTAAGTCAGGTGATGCTGAGGAAATTAGATTAGGAAAGAAGACACTTAAAGTAGTAAAGGAGTTTTGCTATTTGGGGAGCAAAATAACTGATGATGGTCGAAGTAGAGAGGATATAAAAGGTAGACTGGCAATGGCAAGGAAAGCGTTTCTGAAGAAGAGAAATTTGTTAACATCGAGTATAGATTTAACAAGGGGAGGCCGCCAATTGTGAAATTCAGATTCGATTCATACTGCGCATAACAAAAGCTTATGGCCAGAGGTACAATGTGGCAAAGCACCAAGATGCACTTCTCAGCCGTTGTCGAGAAAATCGACAGTTAAAAGAAACCGTTGCGGTGAAATACTCTCGACGATTAATGATTTTCTACAGTGTCGTCGCGCAGCGGTAAGCGCTCGGGTTCGTAATCCCAAGGTCGCCGGATCGAATCTAGCGCCATGCAATTTTTTTATCATTAGTTTTTTTGTAATTCAAATATATATATATATATATATATATATATATATATATATATATATATATATATAGTATTAATGAAATGCTTATGCATGTTGGTGAAGGCGGATCGGTCTCCAATTGTACCGCCTCCATTTTTCTGTTTTTTTTTTTAACAGGGTGTACCAAAGCTCTCCCGTCCGCACTGATTTTCGACAATGTTATAAGTTGCGCTAGGGACTGCATCTACCTTCTTTCGAAGTTAGCAGGCAACTACGCTCTTATGCGGCGGCGGCTCGTTTCGGCCCATTCAACATCTGTCATTCAAGTGTAACGAGCGAGTAACGGAGTTTATATTTCATACCTGCCACAGCAAATTTGTGTTCGTGGGGTCTCTATTCTAATTCGAACGTTTGACTTACGCTATACGTATTCGTTTCGGAATATCGTTTCGACGTCTTCCGTTAAATATACGTGGTTAACATTATGAAGACAATTAATAACATTTGTGAAATACAACTTTGTTTGCGGAAAACATAATGATGTTCGAAGTCGCCAGTTTTTCCATGACAAACGACTTTCAACAACTTATTATTTGCATAATTGTTGCAACTGATTGTCGGGAATTATATATATATATATATAATTCCCGACAATCAGTATATATATATATATATATATATATATATATATATATATATATATATATATATATGTTTAAATTATGAAAAACAAATACTAAAAAAAAGGTTGCATAGGGCGAGATTCGATCCGGCGACCTTTGGATTACGAATCCGAGCGCTTACCGCTGCGCCACGACGCTGTAAAAATTTATTATGCGTAGAGAGTATTTCACCGCAACGGTTTCTTTGAACTGTCGATTTTCTCGACAACGGCTGAGAAGTGCATCTTGGTGCTTTGCCACATTACACCTCTGGCCATGAGCTTTTATTATGCGCAGTATGAATCGAATCTGAATTTCACAATTGGCGGCCTCCCCTTGTAAGTGTCAGGAAGTCGTTTCTGAAAGTATTTGTATGGAGTGTAGCTATGTATGGAAGTGAAACATGGACGATAAATAGTTTGGACAAGAAGAGAATAGAAGCTTTCGAAATGTGTGCTACAGAAGAATGCTGAAGAATAGATGGGTAGATCACATAACTAATGAGGAGGTATTGAATAGAATTGGGGAGAAGAGGAGTTTGTGGCACAACTTGACAAGAAGAAGGGACGGGTTCTTAGGACATGTTCTGAGGCATCAAGGGATCACCAATTTAGTATTGGAGGGCAGCGAGGAGGGTAAAAATCGTAGAGGGAGACCAAGAGATGAATACACTCAGCAAATTCATAAGGATGTAGGTTGCAGTAGGTACTGGGAGATGAAGCAGCTTGCACAGCATAGAGTAGCATGGAGAGCTGCATCAAACCAGTCTCAGGACTGAAGACTCCAACAACAACATTTCAGCTTAAAAAAATTATGTATTGTATATACTCATACTATTAATATTGTTATTTCCACTTAAAAAAAAAAAGGGAAAGGGCATGTTCCTGGATCTCCTCAACACAGATCTATGGAACAGAAAATTAATCTAATCTAATCTAAACATCATGGCTGTGTTCAAAACCAACTTAACCGGAGCTTTCTGTAAAAGTACAGTGTCTCCGACTCATCTCACAGCTTTCCTGTTAAGAAGCTGAACTTCAAGATAAAATATCTTCTTGAGTTCAGAATCTTTCATCCATCTCGTTATAAAGTCATTTTGCAGATTTTCTCTTTGCCTTGATTTCATTTGATCATTTAGAGCATGGTGTCCAGGACTGATAGGTAATGCTGTCAGCCTTTCACTAGTTAAGGAATAGCCTGGCGTCAATATTTTTGTGTCGTAAGTGTGCAATTGTTGTAAGTTGATGATGGCTTCTGTTTCCACCAGTGAAGTTCTAAGTGGTCCCTAGTCTATTAGAGATATTCCTAAAATCTTTCTCAAGCAGTGTTTGGTGGTTCCTATAGCATGCTCCCACCAGGCCTTCCATTAAGCCGCCTATGGTACACTGAACTTCCGTGATATTCTTGTTAATCTTCATGTCTTCAACGAAATGAGAGAACTCTTTTAGTTCCATATTGTTGTTGTTGTTGTTGTTGTTGTAGTCTTCAGTCCTGAGACTGGTTTATGCAGCTCTCCATGCTACTCTATCCTGTGCAAGCTTCTTCATCTCCCAGTACTTATTGCAACTTACATCCTTCTGAATCTGCTTAGTGCATTCATCTCTAGGTCTCCCTCTACGATTTTTACCCTCCACACTGCCCTCCAATACTAAACTGGTGATCCCTTGATGCCTCAGAACATGTCCTACCAACCGATCCCTTCTTCTAGTCAAGTTGTGCCACAAACTCCTCTTCTCCCCAATTCTATTCAATATCTCCTCATTAGTTATGTGATCTACCCATCTGATCTTCAGCATTCTTCTATAGCACCACAATTCGAAAGCTTCTATTCTCTTCTCGTCCAAACTATTTATTGCCCATGTTTCACTTCCATACATAGCTACACTACATAAAAATACTTTCAGAAACGACTTCCTGACACTTACATCTATACTCGATGTTAACAAATTTCTCTTCTTCAAAAACACTTTCCTTTCCATATCCTCTCTACTTCGACCATCATCAGTTATTTTGTTCCCCACATTGTGAAACTCCTTTACTACTTTAAGTGTCTCATTTCCTAACCTAATTCCCTCAGCATCAGCCGACTTAATTGGACTACATTCCATTATCCTACTTTTGCTTCTGTTGATGTTCATCTTATATCCTCCTTTCAAGACACTGCCCATTCCGTTCAACTGCTCTTCCAAGTCCTTTGCTGTCTCTGACAGAATTACAATGTCATCAGCAAACCTCAAAGTTTTTATTTCTTCTCCATGGATTTTAATACCTACACCAAATTTTTCTTTTGTTTCCTTTACTGCTTGCTCACTATACAGATTGAATAACATCAGGGGTAGGCTACAACCCTGTCTCACTCCCTTCCCTACCACTGGTTCCCTTTCATGACCCTTGACTCTTATAACTGCCATCTGGTTTCTGTACAAATTGTAAATAGCTTTTCGCTCCCTGTATTTTAACTCTGCCACCTTCAGAATTTGAAAGAGAGTATTCCAGTCATGATTTTCAAAAGCTTTCTCCAAGTCTACAAATGCTAGAAACATAGGTTTGCCTTTCCTTAATCTATTTTCTAAGATAAGTTGTAGGGTCAGCATTGCCTCACTTGTTCCAACATATCTACGGAATCCAAACTGATCTTCCCCAAGGTTGGCTTCTACCAGTTTTTCCATTCGCCTGTAAGGAATTCGTATAAGTATTTTGCAGACGTGGCCTATGAAACTGATCGTTTGGTAATTTTCACATCTATCAACACCTCCTTTCTTTGGAACTGGAATTATTGTATTCTTCTTGAAGTCTGAGGGTATTTCACCTGTCTCATACATCTAGCTCACCAGATGGTAGAGTTTTGTCAGGACTGGCTCTCCCAAGGCTGTCAATAGTTCTAATGGAATGTTGTCTACACCTGGGACCTTGTTTCAACTCAGGTCCTTCAGTACTCTGTCAAACTCTTCACGAAGTATCATATCTCCCATTTCATCTTCATCTACATCCTCTTCCATTTCCATAATATTGTCCTCAAGTACATCGCCCTTGTATACAAGTGGTTCTCTTTTCACCAAAGGTCTCTTTAATTTTCCTGTAGGCAGTATCTATCTTACCCCTCGTGAGATAAGCCTCTACATCCTTACATTTGTCCTCTAGCCATCCCTGCTTAGCCATTTTACACTTCCTGTCAATCTCATGTTTGAGAAGTTTGTATTCCTTTTGCCTGCTTCATTTACTGCATTTTTATATTTTCTCCTTTCATCAATTAAATTCAATATTTCTTCTGTTACCCAAGGATTTCTACTAGCCCTCATCTTTTTACCTACTTGATCCTCTGCTGCCTTTACTACTTCATCCCTCAAAGCTAGTCCATATCATCAGCATGAAATGTTTTTTTCATTATCAGAACAAATACAATTTCATTTATTCTGTTAGAAACAAAGATATCCCAGCTATTTGGATTGCTTCATATCCAGCCCAGTGCAACCATGGAATCACTTCACGTTAGTACATTTTTGACATAAAATCCAGTTAATTTGTTGAAATATCTCAGAAGTCATGAACCCAGTAAGGCACTTAAAAACTGAAATGGCGGAAGTGTCAACTTTGTGATAGGGAATACTCTGTTTATGAGTGCTGACCAGACAAACTAATATGTTTATAGTCTCAGAGCTTCTGCTGTACAGTACAGCTCCATAAGCTCTTTCTGATGCATCACAAAATACCTGAACACATGAAGCTTCTGGTGTTTAACTGTACAGTTTTAACCATCTGTCAGCAAATGAGTGAATCACAAAATAAAAATTTTCCATCTGGAGACAGAATCTCAACCCATTGTATGCCTTTACACCATGTATCCTGAGGAAGACTCATTCCTGTGATAGATAATGATGAAAAGATCCCATGAGAGTTGTATAAACTTGCTGTCATGTGCATTAAATGGCATTTTGTAGTAAGTTCATCACATAGTTTATCAGTGATGAGATGGGGATTGAAGAAGATTGAATATGATTCCATGTCCCAATTGATGCCCTCAGATGATAGTATGTTCTGTGACTGACTGCCCTTCCCTTTTTCCATGTGCTTTTACTATATTAGAATTCATAGTTTGCCAAACTTCATTTCTTTCTTCTCAATGGGAAACCAGAAGAACATCATTAAGTTTCTATCCCTTATGTTGAAAGACAGTTGTAAGAAAGCTCGAGTGCCATCTCTGACATTGTTTCAGGAACATCCTGAAGTGAAATAAAATTGACAATATTTCAGGCAATAGTTTAGGACCTGTGTCCAGGGTCATTATGTGGCAGTGAATCATTTTAATATGATGAAACATCAAATAAAGTTACCCATTTCATAACTCCCATTCTTTGCTTGCTGCTGCTTGTGAGGAAGGTAGAAAGTAGCAATTGTAGCTTCCTACATACTGATTCTTTTTAAATTGTTCATTCTGAATGTAAAGCAAAATTTGAGATTGATACATCTCATGAAATTGGAAGATAATAAATTTTCTTTGTCATTATATGAACTATTTTCCTGCAGTGCAATGATTTGAGGAAATCATCACATCTCTCTTTCCTTGTACTGAAACTACTCTTGCTCCACCTTCCATTTGGAATGCATCATGGAATTCTTGCTAATAGTGGCATGTTTTGACAAGGGCAGTTGCTCTGGTTGATGTTTTATTACCATTATTTCTAAGTCCCAGAAGTGATGCATGTCCTTGTATTGCCACAGGTGTACATAGTTCACAGTAATGTGTCAATTCAACATCCATTCAAATCTGGAATTGCAGCATCCGCAAGATGTATTAGTGGTCATTTTTTTATTAACCTCCAGTATTGCTCTCCATCTATAAGAATCTCTATAAGGAATCTCTACAAGGCATCACTCTTGGAAGCAGAATGCTGTAGCTTTTGGTTGTCAATTCTTCTTAATTTTAAAAGTAAAGCTAGAAGAAGAGTAAAAGCTGAGTTAGGAAACTATGTTACTGCACAAGTTCCATACAGAAAATTCCTAGGTATGTGGGTGGATGAGTACTCGAAATGGGAAAAGCGTCTAGAAGTTTTGAGTAAAAAACTAAGTAAACGTTGCTATGTGCTAAGAATGCTTCGGGAATGTTGCAACACTGAATCGTTGCTGTGTGCCTATTATCCTTATATGAACAGTTTGCTTAGATATGGTGTGACATTATGGGGAAATACAGGTATGCCAAAACAAGCTTTCAAACTTAAAAAAAGGGCTATTAGAATAATGAAAGGGGTTCCCTGTAGACTGTCATGCAGCGAAATATTTATAGAATTTAAAATAATGAATCTTCCTAGCTTATACATCTACAAATGTGTCTGCTTTCTGAAAACTTAGCAGGAATTTTCAACGTTAAATAATCAGGTTCATAACCATGAAACAAGGAACAGAGAGTATTTTCGCAGAGACACCCACAAATGAGCGCTCTACCAAAAAAGTGTAAACTACCACCCCAAAATACTTTTTAGCGCATTGCCTTCTACAATATAGAAAATTAAAGAATTTCATAAATTCGAGATATATCTTAAACAATTTTTACTAATACATAGTTTTTATAACATTGAACAATATCTGAATATGGAAAAGTAATATTATTTATATATACTGATATGAAATATTTATTTTTATTACCCTAGTTTTTGTAACAAATTAAATATAAAAAATTATATTGTAATTGACTACATCCATACTATGTATGCTGGTAATGGATGAATAAAGAGATTGAATTGAATTGAACTGAGCACCACCAAATGTGAAAGATAAATGAGCAGTTTGGCAGTATGCTACATTTTCATACAAGAAAGAATCATATTCTGTAACTGGGATTGAACTGAGTGATGAGGTGGCTAAAGTGAACTGTATGTGATAAGTATTATTAGCCCAACACAACTAATAAAATGTGGCTACTTTGAGGTACCAAGGCTTCAGTAATTTGTGTAATAGTGCTCATATCCTTACTGTACAGTAGCTTTAACATATGATATGGTCTCTCTGCAAATAATTACCATGATGAAACTTGAAAATTAATTTGTCATTGATGAAATATACTACACTTGCATATTTACTATATCATTCTCAGAATAAAGTTCAGCATTCCCTGTCCATACCTTCAAAATTCAGTGTTTTTTTGTTCCTCATGTTACTTAATGTCTACTCTAGAGGTAATCATGGACTTTACTTCATTCTGACATCATATTAACATTTTCTCATGAAGAAATGGCTCACTGAAAGTACCCCCAGGTGCAGGTAAAACATTGGCCCACTTTTTTTTGTGGTACAACTGATGAGATGTTTTTTGTTTAATAACTTACTTAATTGATGGTACAAATCTCTAACAATATTGTTAAAATGTATTTGAAATTTGCTCTCTGCCACTATCCTTTGTTTCCTTCTACATGTAAAAAGACAGGCTGAAACTGGCCAAAAGAACTCCAGTCTACAGTACACTATTATTTATTTTCTGTATTATTTCATACATTTTCAGATTTACACAGGTACAACAGTTAGTAAACATTACAACATGCATTTCAAATGCACCAAATCTGTATATTTTTCATTAGCGTAGATTTGTGAGACTTAAGACAGCACACGTACAAACACAGTTAACCAATGCTTTTCGGCACTATTTCTCTCAGAACAGCCCATCAGCAACTCCATCTTCATCAGGCTAGTTTAATGGCAGAAATTCCAAGCAAAGTGACTGGAAAGAGCATGGTATGTTGTCTTTGTACGAAATATCAGAGAGGTTATTTGAGTGAGACCCATAAGTGTGCACCACTACCCCAAAAAGCAAATGTACATCAGATACGTTCTGCTTCAGAAATCATTTGTAACAGGAGATATGTCCATATGAATGTTCTTGCTTCAAATGGGTGTTCACATTATATCCCTGAACATTGATCAAAACTGCTGGGTCACCTTGTGTGTTGACTCTGTTTCAGCTTGTTATCCATACGCAGAATGTTTTAGTGTATCAACATTAATGTCTGCTTCTGTCACTAAAAGGTAATTTTTTCTAGTTTTTAATTGTTTAACATGAGGTTTTGTGAGATTAAGACTTAAACTGTTAGTGGTGAACCACTTGAAGGCAAGTTCAGTTTTCACCTGAACTATGTCTGGCAAGACAGAGTCTGGATGCACCATTATTGCTCTTGTATAATCAGCAAACCTGACAGTTTGTAACTGCCCTCTAAATTCACTGGAAGATCATTTATGTAGGTTAAGGACAAGAGTGGTCCCAATACTAATGTTTTATGAAGCACAAACATTATTTTCAACTTTTCTTAGGTTAGTTTCACAATAGTGACAAGGTCTGTTTTCTCTCATAAAGATAGATCCCTACAAGAGAGATGTCAATAATGTCATAACACTTAAGCATTCTAAGAGAAATTTTGTAGTCATACAATTAAAGGCTTTGGCAATCCTTTAGATTGGGAACATCCACAATGACAGTGAAACCTGAGAGCAAATTAACAAGGTCCATTTAGTGAAATGAATCATGTTCATGTCATCGGCTACATTCTCAAACACTTGAAAAGACAGGAAGTACTGAAGCAATCTATAATTATAGGTGGTTTGCCAATCTCCCGTTTTGTAGGGAGATGTTAGTACAGCTTATTTAACTCTGTTAGGATATATGCCTTGACTCACTGATTGATTAGATGGATAACTTAAGAATGCAATGTTACCTAATGGTTTTTTCTGGTGAGTAGCTGCTCTTTAAACAGCATCCCACAGGAGCAAATCAGTTGTGTCATAACCTGACAATGTTTGCACTTTAGGTAACTGGGCTACACATGGCTCTTTTTTTAAAAAAAAGCTTGATGTAATCATGAGGTTGAGCCATGCACCTCTGCTTTCATTGCGCAGCAGCTATCTCATTGCAAATAATAACCTGAATCTATATCTACATCTACATGCTTACTCTGCAATTCACATGGAAGTGCCTGGCAGAGGCTTCATCCAACCATTTTCATACTACTTCTCTACCATTCCATTCTTGAATGGCACGTGGGAAAAAGGAACACCTAAATATTTCCGTTCGAGCTCTGATTTCTCTTATTTTATTATGATGATCATTACTCCCTTCATAGGTGGATGTCAACAAAATATTTTTGCATTTGGTGACTGAAATTTCATAAATAGATCTCACCGCAAAGAAAACCGCCTTTGTTTCAGTGATTGCCATCCCAACTCACTTATCATATCAGTGACACTCTCACCCCTATTGCAGGATAATACAAAATGAGCTGCCCTTCTTTGCACTTTTTTGATGTCCTCCATCAATCCTACCTGGTAAGGATACCACACCACACAGCAATATTCCAGCAGGGGACAGACAAGTGTAATGTAGGCTGACTCTTTAGTGGGTTTGTCGCATCTTCTAAGTGTTCTGCCAACAAAGTGCAGTCTTTGTTTCACCTTTCCCACAATATTATCTGTGTGATCTTTCCTATTTAAGTTGCTCATAGTTGTAATTCCTAGGTATTTAGTCAAATTGACAGCCCTTAGGTTTGTGCGATTTATCGTATACCCAAAGTTTATCAGATTTCTTTTAGTACCCATGTGGATAACCTCACACTTTTCTTTGTTTAGTGCCAATTGCCACTTTTCACACCACATGGAAATTCTCTTTAGATCATTTTGTAATTCGAATTGATCATCTAATGATTTTCCTAGATGGTAAATTACAGCATCATCTGCAAACAATCTCGGATTATCACCTAGATCATTTATGTAAATCAGGAACAGCAGATGGCCTATGACACTACCTTGCGAAATGCCCGATATCACTTCTGTTCTACTCAATGATTTAACATATATCACTATGAACCATGACCTCTCTGAGAAGAAATCACGAATCCAGACACACAACTGAGACGATACTCCATATGCACGCAATTTGATTAAGAGTCACTTGTGAGGAACAGTATCAAAAGCCTTCTGGAAATATAGGAATATGGAATCGATCTGAGATCCCTTGTTGCCTCGTTACTTTATGGGAATAAAGAGCTAGCCGTGTTGCAAAAGAAAGATATTTTCCGCATCTGTGTTAGTTATGTATCAATAAGTCATTTTGTTCAAGGTGATTCATAATGTTCGAGTACAGTATATGCTCCAAAATCCTACTGCAAATTGAGGTCAGTGATATGGATCTGTAATTCAATGGGTTACTCCTATTTCCCTTCTTGAATATTGGTGTAACCTGTGCTACTTTCCAGTCTTTAGGAACAGACCTTTCATCAAGTGAGTGGTTGTATATGATTGCTAAGAAAGGCGCTATTTTGTCTGCATACTCTGAAAGGAACCTGACTGGTATACCATCTGGACCAGAAGACTTGTCTTTCTTAAGTGATTTTAGTTGTTTCACAACCCCTACGATATCTACTTTTATGTCACTCAAGCTAACAGCTGTTCTGGTTTCAAATTCTGTAATATTTACTTCATCTTCTTTCGTGAAGGAATTAAAGAAAACTGTATTTAGTAACTCCACTCGGTAACATTTCCATTGTTATTGTGCAGTGATGGTATTGACTGTTTTTTGCCACTGGTGTACTTTACATATGACCAGAATCTCTTTTGGTTTTCTACCATATTTTGAGTCAATGTTTCATTGTAGAAACTATTAAAAGCATCTCACATTGATGTACACACTACATTTCGAGCTTCCGTGGAACTTAGCCAGTCTTGGGGATTTTGCATTCTTCTGAATTTGGCATGCTTGTTTCATTGCTTCTGCAACAGTGTTGTGACGTGTTTTGTGTACCATGGTGAATCAGTCCCATCACTTATTAACTTAGGCGGTATGAATCTATCTCTTGCTGTTTTTTTATTTATTTATTTGTCCATATAAATGTCTTTTTAGTACATATATTGTACACAGGATATTGGACAGAAAACCTTTTTAGCTATTGGTTTTTCAAATGTCAAACATACATTTTATAAATTTTTATGACAAATTGGATCTATACAGTTAATAATTACAAATTTTGAAATACTGTATATTTATAACTTATTTCTACAATTTAAGATACAAATTAGATTTTTTCTTGCGTAAGGTACTGTGAGATTGAATAGTAGCAGTTTTTCGGAAGGTAAGATGTCACAGACTTTTTAAAGCTTTGTAGTTCAGTAAGAGATTTTATATGGCTTGGTAATCTATTGTAAAGTTTTGTTCCTGCATGATATACACTTTTTTGGCATAATGTGGTGTTACAATGATTAACATGTATGTCACTGTCTGACCTGGTACTGTAATCATTGACACTTTTGTTTTGAGGAAAAAGGTTTTCTTTTCTCAGTATGCTTTTTTTTGACATGTATGACTACTTCCAGTATATAAATGCAGGGAAGGGGTAGGATCTTTAGATCTTTAAAGAAAGGTTTGCATGATTTTCTGCTGCTCACTTGTTTCATTATTCTTATAATTGCCTTTTGTTTCCTGAAAACTGTTATGGCCTGACGTACATTTCCCCAGAAAATGATACCATACTTCAGTATTGAATGTACAAAAGCAAAGTATACAGCCCTAACTGTTTCTGCACTAGTACTGTTGCAGAGAATTCTTACCACATATCTCATTTTTGCTAGTTTTGAATTTAGGGCTGTCTATGAGTGTTCCATTTAAGATTTTCCTGAATATGAATCCCAAGAAATTTAGTGTCATTGACAGCACTAATGTTTTGGTTATCTATACATATTATAGGTTGTGCTGGATTTTTATTTTGATCAGTGTGGAAATTCATGAGTAATGTTTTTTGGGGATTAACTACTAGCCTGTTTCTGGTAAACCATTCAGACACTCCTTTTGTAATATCTTTTGCAGATGCAGTAAGGTTTTCTTCATTATTCCCTTCAATCAATAGACTGGTGTCATCTGCAAACAGTACTGGTTCAGAATCCCTAACATGTGATGGGAAATCATTAATGTAGACCAAAAAAAGAAAGAGACCTAAAATGGAGCCCTGTGGAACAGCATGACTTAGTCCACATGGTTTTGAAAGGTGTACCTGGAGTTCATTTCCTTCCATGTACTTAATTTCAGTTACCTGAGAGCAATATTCCAAATATGATTTAATCCACTGATTTGGCACACCTCTTACACTATACCATTCGAGCTTCCTCAGGATTATAGAATAATCACATCAAAATCTTTTGTTAGGTCCAAGAATAAACCTGAGATATTTCTGTGGTTGCCCATTGCATTTAAGTCTTGGTTTATCAGATTGAAAGTGGCAGTTTCAATTGATCTCTGTGGTCTGAAGCCATGTTGACATCCAGAAATAATATTATTCTTGTCAAAGAATGTAGTTAGTTTTGAAAGGAACACTTTTTCAATAATTTTCGAAAACTCTGACAATAGAGACACAGGCCTAAAGTTACCCATACATTGATGATTACCATTTTTATACAGGGGTATTACTTTTGCCATTTTCAGTTGCCGAGGGAAGACGCCTCATCATAAGGATGAATTGCATATGTCTAATAAAGGTGAAAGTGTTTGTCTTGCTGTTATTTTTATAATATAATCTGGAATATCATCAATACCAGCTGACTACTTACTCCTCAGTGAATTAATGGTATTTGGGAGCTCTTTGGAACATGGATATATTATTTATTTCAATAGATGAAAGTTCTTTCCGTGTTGTATTAGGTGGATTTCCAAATTTTTCCTTCACTAATTTTCCAGCAACAGTTGCATGGTAAGAATTGAAACTGTTTGCAACTGCCCTAGGGTCAGTGACATTCTTGCCATCATGTGATATCACAATATTTTTGTGAGTTGTCTTCTTCCCCGTAAGATCCTGCACAGCTTTCCACATGGACTTAGTTTTATTGGATGACTTCATAATATATTTGTCATTTTCCTTAATTTTTGCCTCCTTTATGACACGTTTCAAAACTAGCTAGTATTTTTTGAAATAATTAATAAATTCTGCACTGCTGTGAGTTTTTGACTGCAGAAAAACTTCCCGCTTCCTTTTACAAGATACTCTGATGCCTGGTGTAATCCAGTTTTTGAATCTATCTGTGCTTTTGGAAAGCACTTTCCTTTGGGGAAAAGCTATGTGAAAACTATGCTTGAAAATCGCCCAGTCCAAGCCATACAGCCCCTGCTACCCATGTAGCCACCTCCTGTGTGTAGTGGACACCTGACCTATTTAGCAGAACCCGAAACCCCACCACCCTATGGCGCAAGTCAAGAAATCTGCAGCCTGCACGGTCACAGAACCATCTGAGCCTCTGATTCAAACCCTCCATTTGGCTCTGTACGGAAGATCTGCAATCGGTCTTGTCAACGATGCTGCAGATGGTGAGCTCTGCCCTCATCTCTCTAGCAACACTGGCAGTCTTCACCAACTCAGTTAGCCACTGGAAACCAGAGAGAATCTCTTCTGACCCATAGCAACACATATCATTAGTGCCGACATTGGAGCTCCCTATGACAAGCAATCCCACTCTCAGGAAGACCGGCCACTGCTGCAACAGGCGAGGCCGCCTTTGCTGGCTCAGTACTTTCAGCAGCAGGCAGTACCTCAAACCTGTTATGGAAGCATAAGGGTACAGCCTTGCATCCAGCACCAACTTTCACCTTTCGCCCAGGGATTCGCGACCCTGCCACAGTTTGCCAATCACCGTCAGGGAAGTGTCGACCGGCAGGGACATCCAAATCCGAGGGCGCAGTGGCATCAGAGATCCCAGGCAACTTTACACATTTCAGAGGTACCAAAGTGCTGACCTCAGGTGTCCCAATGTCAGGGGCAACAGCCTGAAGCCTGTCGACCCCTGAATCCATACACAACAGACTTAAGAAATTACAGGGAGGTAGGACATTAGGAAGATGCAAGCTGGATAAATTTAAAGACCTAGAAGTTTGTGGGAGTTTCTGGGAGATATGGCAACAATGAAATGAAACAGGAGAAACGAATAGGATAGAAGATGAAAGAGTAGCTCTGAAAGGTAACATAGTGAAGGCAACAGGTAAAAGGCAAGGTATAGCAGAAATACTTGGATAACACAGGATGTATTGCTTTTAATTGGTGAAAGGAGAAAATATAAAAATACACCAAGTAAAGCAGGCAAAAGGGAATACTGATATCTAAAAAGTGAGATTGATAAAAGTGTAAAAACGCTAAGTAAATAGGGCCAGAGGGCAAATATAAGGCTGTGGAAGCATGCATAACTATAGGAAAGATAGATTCCACCTATTGGATACTTAAACCGATATTTGGAGAAAAAAGAAGTGCATGTATTAATATTGAAAGCTCAGATAGCAAGCTGGTACTAAGCAAAGAAACTAAGGCTGAAAAATTGAAACTGTACATACAAGGGCTATGCAAGGGAAATTAACTTTCAGGCAACACTGTCATTAGAGAAAAGGAAGTAATGAAGATGAAATGGGAGATATGATATTGTGAGTGGAATTTGACAGAGCACTGAAAATGTGCAGAGCCAGCCCCGACAAAACTATTCCTTCTCGTGTACAAGGTATGTGACATGAGTCACATAAAATACTCTCAGACTTTAAGAAGAATGTAATAATTCCAATTCCATAAACGTCAGGCGATGACAGTTGTGAATGATAAGTCACAGCAAAGGACTGGCTCCAATTATTTTCAGAAGAATGGAAAAACTGGTAGAAACTGATCTCAAGCAAGATCAGTTTGGGACCCAGAAAAATGTGGGAACACACGCAAGGCAAAAGTGTCACTATAACTTATCTTAGAAGATAGTTTTAATAAAGGCAAATCTGTATTTATAACAGTTGTAGATTTAGAGAAAGCTTTTGACAATATTGATTGGAATACACGCTCCAAAATTCTGAGAGTATCAGGGATAAAACACAGGGGGCAAAGGTTAATTACAACCCATATGTAAACCAGACTGCAGTTACAAGAATCATAGGTCATGAAAGGAACTAATAGTTGAGAAGGGTTGTAGTGTATCTCTCATTTTATTCAATTTATACACTGAGAAAGCAGTAAAGAAAACGAAAGAGAAATTTGGTTAGGGAATTAAAGTACAGTGAGAAGAAATAATAACATTGAGTGTTTGCTGATGACATTCTGATTCTGTCAGAGATAACAAAAGACTTGGAAGGGGGATGAGTTTTGCTGTTTGAGCAACAAAATAACTGATGATAGCTGAAGTAGAGGGGATATAAAATGAAGGCCACATATAATGACAAAATAATTTTTAAGAGAGAGGCATTTGCTGTCACATAATACAAATTTAAGTGCTAGGAAGTCTTCTCTGAAGGTATTTGAAATGTGGACAATAAGCAGTTCATGCAGAAAGAAAATAGAAGCCTTTGAAATGTGATTCTACAGGAGAACGCTGACGACCATATAGGGAGTTTGAAAAACTAATGATGGGACTGGGGAAAAAAATGGCCAAATGTGAGTGATAGATAAGATCTTGAGGGCTAAGGAATTGTTAATATGGTAATGGAAGGAAGAGGGAGGGAGTGGGAGAGAGTGAGTGTGTGTGAGTGTGTGTGTGACTGTGTGTGTGTGTTTGTGTGTGTGTGTGTGTGTGTGTGTGTGTGTTTGTCAGGGAGAGGGAGTGGGATGAATTTTAGAGGGAGGCCAAGGCTTCATTATAGTAAGAAGGCTTCTAACTGATGTAGTTTGCAATAATTATGCAGAGATGAAGAGGCTTGCACAGGATAAAGTAACACAGAGAGCTGCATCACACCAGACTTCTGACTGAAGACCACAATGACAACAACAGTTAGTTACCAGTTATGTAAAAACAATTAAATGGAAAGACATGGTAGGTGACTGATCCTATTCCATGTGTGGGGATGGAACACATGTAAAGCAGTTGTCCTTTAAACTGCAGTTTTGTCATTTCTCCCCTGCATTTACATTATAGTTTTCCATGTTTTAGCAGTCACCTTTCCCATTTACTACTTTTAAACATCCTAAATTAAATCACAAATGTTGATGGCAATATCCCTGCGGCCTACATTTCCACTGACATTGCTACTAGCAGATATTCTTTAATCTTCACCAGTAGAATTTATGATCTGTCCGCTTTCCCTCACTAATCTCATCTTGTTATGACCAACACATCTCACCTCCTTCAGACTTTCCATTTTCTTCAATACACACAGACTTTTAGCATTCCATCAACATCAGCCATGCTTCTCTTTATATCACACACAAACACACACACAAAAGTCCCTAATGCAGTAGTTTTCAATGCTCTTAAAATCCCCATCATACAGATCATTAGCCATATTTGTGTGAAAATTTCAGGTAAATGTATGTCATGAAGTACATATCACATCCTGTAATCTATTTCTTATCCAGGTATTATTATATAACACTATTGACATACTTCAAAATTCCCTCGTGAAATAGAGTTAGATACAGATACATATTTCTTAAAATACAAATAAAATCAGAAACATTTTTACTACACCACCATATGAAATTAATTTTCCTTAGAAGCAAAAAATTAGCTATGTTATACAACAAACCACCTGGAGCAATTGATTAAGTAATTCTTTCATATTTTTGTAGGACTGACCATTTCTCACTTTCATTTTTTCCTAATTCATGCAAAGATTGTGAATACATCTTTCTGAATTCTACACATGGGAAAACTAATAGTACCGCAGATATCACATATGAACCAGATGGCTATGGCAATCAACTGTCATCAGGAAACTGCCGCCATACATCAACAGTGCTATACACTTACTTATGCAACTATGACTAGGTAGTGCTGCGTATGGTGAAATCTGTGGCAACCCTGCCCAAGCACAACGTGGAAAGAAATAAGAGCTTGCCACTTTTATGAACATTGTCCTCTGTTGCTCTATGTATGCTTGGATTGATTACAATACTAGTGTCATTTGCAAAAAGAACTTATTCTGCTTTTTCTTTACTAGACAGAAAATCATATAAATATATGAGGAACAATGATGGACCTAATACTAAAGCTTGGGGAACCTAATATGTGATTTTTCCCCCAGTCAGAAAAATCTCCCCTGATTACATTGGTTGAATTACTAAATACAACTTTATGCCTCTTTTTTTTTTTTTTTTTTTTGGCTATATCATCAATTCCATAAAACCTCAGTTTAACTAGGAGAATTCTCATTGGTAATATCATCAATTCCATAAAATCTCAGTGTATCTAGGAGAATGTCATGATTCACACAGCCAAATGTCTTAGACAGATTGCAAAAAATATCAATCTGTGCTATTTTGTTATTCAATACTTGTAAAATTTGGTGAATGAATGTGTAAATGGGATTCTCAGTTGAGTAATCCTTCCAGAATCCTTTGATCTACTGAGGATATTATTGCTGCTCACGAGGGAACTATTCTAGAATATATCAAACTCTCAAAAATTTTGGAAAATGATGTGAGCAGTGAAACAGTTTGGTAGTTATTGACATCTCTTCTATCACATTTTTTGTAGAGCTCTTTAACTGTGGTCTTTAACTGTGGCAAATTTCAATCTCTCTGGAAAAATGCCTTGCGTTAGTGATGCATTCCATTCTTAAGATTCTTTTGGAAACATCGTCAAATCCAGATGAGTTTTTATTTTTGAGAAAGTAGGTAATTTTCTTAATTTCAGAAGGAGAAGTTCGTGCAATATTCATATGACTGAATTTTATGAGAGTTGCTTTTTCAACACACTGCTACAGTTAGTATCTACATTTTCTATTATATTTAAGAAATGATTATTACACATATTTTCTATCTATGACTCATCATTTATAGCCCTTCCATTTGACTCAATAGTCACATTACCCTGTTCTCTTGCAGGTTGTCCTCTGTCTTGTTTCACTATGTTCTCTGTAGGCATATTCTACAAAGTTTATGTGATGGTACTATTCAATCATGATGTACACTGGATTCAAAACTTCTGTTGCTGTTCTCAGCATGGATTGTGCATGCTGTGCGAGTAACATCCTGGTGTGCCACAAAGGCTGGAGGGAGCTATGGGGCTGGCTGTCAGCCATCAATGCGGCAGGTGGGAGTCTCTTCTTGGATCAGCAAGCAAGCAGTAAAAATCAACTGAAGTAATAGTGGTGCCACATGATAGGTCCATCAAGTGCTAAGCCACTACCAAGTTAGGCCAACCAACTGGCTTGTCATCAATGGACTGTTTTGGGCTGGTACCAGTCTGATTCAGTTTGTGCAGAGGAAGACATTGTATGTATAACAAGAGAGTACCTGTGTGTCTTAGGGCCCCATGTTCTCTTATTTGGTGGTTGATCTGTCTGTGAAGACAGTTATTTTGTTGCCAATCAATGACCTGGAATTTCTATAGATTTAGTTTAATTTACCATAAGCTGGGACCCATACAATTTAAGTAACTGTGTCTAATTTGCTTCTTGTCAGTTGGCATAAGATTTATTCAAATGCGTGGTATTCAGTGTTGGGCAGCAGACAGCAGATTTTCATAAATTGTTTATGGCACTGTTGGACACCAGGAATAAGGCTAATGTTAGTTATCATGTATTCCAGCAAACTTCCCTTTGGTGATTAATAATTGTGGCATGAAACTGTTTTTTAGTTTTTATGGTATTTTGTGCTGGAGGTACTAGAGGGTATACGTGAGTGCATGATACCTGATTGTTTTTAGTAAATGATTTGAGTTTGTTTTTATGGTAGTTTCAAGACTGATAATTCCTTTTAAAGTAAATTCATTGTATTGTGAATGGGAACTGGGTACATCCCTTGGGGATGGTCTTGTCAATTGGATTTTTGTGTGTAAATAAGTGCTTTTTTTTTTTTTTTTTTTTTTTTTTTTTGGTGCATGCATCTCAACCCAGAATCACCACTCCAAATCCTAGTTCCACTACAGTTTATTTCTGCTGTGGGGGTATTTCATAGAATTACATGCAGATTAAATAAATGAAACTGATAAAAAGTAAGGCTTATAAACATTTCTCACAAGTTAATGTTTGAATGCTGACTATGTTTCAATAAAAAGCTTGTGATAAACTGCTTGATTCATGCAGTTGCATAGTTTACACACTTTTACCCTCCTTACCATGTGTCTAACTTTGTTCTGCAGCTCATTTGATATTGATTTTGGGGGTAAAAAAATCTTCATTAACCTATCTTCATGTTCAGGATTGGTTTCATTGCAGTTATAACACCAGAAACTTTTTGAACTCTTCTCAGATTCTTGGAATTTAATCATTATTGACACTTTATAAACAAAAATTTGACAAATTATAAGCAAACAGTGGTTAACTGTCACAAGTGGCTTGCTCGGCCCATGCGAGCTGACTTCTGCTAATTGGCAACAAATCTGGGTAACTGTTTCACTGAAGAAAACAAAAGCTTAGTCAATTTTGCAGCACATGTAGGTCAATGAGTATTGTAGCACTGTCTGTGACATCTGATGTCTGCTGCCAAAGCTATTTATGATCTTGCCAATTTTGATTTAAGAACAGGCAATCTGAGTATTACATAATATTGGATAGTGCCAGAGCATAATTTTCTTTATTGTGAATTGTTAATATAGAAAATAAATTACACATATAATTATTACTCTTACAACAATGTAATTTAACTGGAAGATGAATTATGTAAGTAGTAATATTAACACTTGGAATTAACTGTTTCACAAATCTTCAAAGATTCAGCATCTCTGCCCCTTACTTTCCAAACCTGTGAACAATAACAATAAAGTTCATATGGTTAATACTTAAATACATTATCAAAAAAGTAGCTACCTCTGCATTTGTGCAGAATTTCTTACCAGCAAGTGATCTCTTCAAGCATGACAATCAAAAGTAATCACAGGAAGCATTGGTTGTATGTTATAACATTGTGGATATGGCATCAGTAGATTCAATAAAACTTTCTAGTTCATCTTTACAAACTGTTCGCACAATATATCGACAGATAACATCTGTAGACACCCTATAAATTTCATAGACAAGAAATCTAATACACATATTACAGCTTATGGAAAATTATCTTCAACATAGGCTTACAACCAAATTTGCAACCATACTATTATCAAGATAACATAAATTTTTGAAACAGACAAAATGCGTATTACATGTAAAAAAGCCTCTGAGTGCCACCATCATAGAAATAGCCATGTTTATTTTAATTACAAACCAAACAACAAAAATTATGAATGTGCAATTTTGTTATATTATTAATTAAATTATCTTTTTTTGGAACATTTTGTCTCATCCAGAAACTTAGGAAACAGAGAAACTGAAATGCTTCCTAATTTTTGTCAGTTCTATCCCAAAGAGAAAATAGCCACATTTGAAATATAAAAATTGCTTCATAATTTTGAATACAAAAACATAGTTCATTCTTAAAACTGCTCACACGAAAATTACTTTTGTGATTTGTAAATCCTGCAAGGGAACATAAAACAGATGTAACCTATTTGTAGAAAACACAAAACTGCAAAACACCTATTTGGCCAAAAGAGTGTAAAACATGCCCAATTCGAATTAAGTATACCAATTTCAGTTCAATATAAACATCATTTTCTCATAAATAATCTTCAATGGTTACTGTAAGTGTTATTCTCAACCTATGTGTTTCACATTTTTCTAGTTTTTAAAATAACATTAACCTGCCTCAAAAGTGTTTAAACTAAAACCAGAACAACAACTCCAACCTGAACCTGGAGGTTTTAGTAGTTTTTGACATATCAATGCAGATGACGCATTGGTTGTCAGGGATGAACAAAAGTAGATGTGTGTTAACATTCACTCTCTAAATGGTTGTCATCACCAATATGTGTGAATACCATAATCAGTTGTGAAACTGTATCAGAATCTACAATTAAACTGTCTGGTGGAAAGTGACATCATGTCCAAGACTATTTATTTAAAGGCAAATGTCAACTTTAACCTACTACCAGAACCTATAATTACAAGCTTACACAAGAAGAAGAAGCAGCCTGGGAGACTACCATCAAAACTTCATCATCAGAAAGCTAAGTACAGTTAATTCAGCTATGCCTTCTTCACTTTGTCTAAATTTAGGTACATTAGTATAGAAGGCAAGTACTAGAATTGAATCATTGTTGTTGTTGTGGTCTTCAGTCCTGAGACTGGTTTGATGCAGCTCTCCATGCTACTCTATCCTGTGCAAGCTTCTTCATCTCTCAGTACCTACTGCAACCTACATCCTTTTGAATCTGCTTAGTGTATTCATCTCTTGGTCTCCCTCTATGATTTTTACCCTCCACACTGCCCTCCAATACTAAATTGGTGATCCCTTGATGCCTCAGAACATGTCCTACCAAACGATCCCTTCTTCTAGTCAAGTTGTGCCACAAACTTCTCTTCTCCCCAATCCTATTCAATACCTCCTCATTAGTTATATGATCTACCCATCTAATCTTCAGCATTCTTCTGTCGCACCACATTTCGAAAGCTTCTATTCTCTTCTTGTCCAAACTATTTATCATCCATGTTTCACTTCCATACATGGCCACACTCCATACAAATAATTTCAGAAATGATTCCCTGACACTTAAATCTATATTCGATGTTAACAAATTTCTCTTCTTCAGAAACGCTTTCCTTGCCATTGACAGTCTACATTTTATATCTTCTCTACTTCGACCATCATCAGTTATTTTGCTCCCCAAATAGCAAAACTCATTTACTACTTTCAGTGTCTCATTTCCTAATCTAATTCCCTCAGCATTACCCGACTTAATTCGACTACATTCCATTATCCTCATTTTGCTTCTGTTGATGTTCATCTTATATCCTCCATTCAAGACACTATCCATTCCATTCAACTGCTCTTCCAAGTCCTTTGCTGTCTCTGACAGAATTACAATGTCACCGGCAAACCTCAAAGATATTAGGACAGGTGGCTGAAATGATGTTAGAATGTGACAGTAATTCATAATACAATTCTATATAAATCCATTTGCCCATTGTCTAACTCTGACTTTTCTTCTTTGTCAAAAACAAATCAAGTTTAGTTCAGTTTCTTCTCATAATGGTGTAGTATTGTCAAGTGATCACTTTTTCTTTTTCTATGTCAATAAATATGACGTCTTTCTCATTCCAGAAAAATGGTCACTATAACTTTTCCTACCAACAGAATGATCTCAGCTTTCTTTGAAGCAGAGACACCATAACCACCCCATTGTCAAATTGTTTCCTGGTTTCCAGAGTACAGTGATGAATCCAGCTCTCATCAGTGGTGATACATTAAGGCAAAAAGTCCTTCAGATCTCTCTTTAACCATTCAAAACACAGCTTTGCAGATGAAAATGACACTAGTCTGTGTTTCACCATCATCTGTCAGAGCAGCCATTGAGCTGAACATTTTTTTCATCGTCACCTTTTGATGTATGCTATTACACACAACCCCCACTGTGTTTACTACCTTTTGCACTTTCACTTGATGATCAGCAAGGACCATGTTGTGGACTGTTTCCATGATCTGTTCCTCTAATGACAACTGCTGACCATCCTGCACAGTCCTCACCAGAAACACATATTAAACAATACTTAAATTTTTTTGAACATCCTCCATGGATAAATAGCAAACCATAAAACTATAATAAAATTCTTTCAGTAAATGTAGTACTAATCACATGTAAGTTATCTATTTCATTAAGAAACCCATTTCAATCTCTTATAAGATCATTATCAGACCATTTTGCTCTGTTAAACAGAGTAATTCACTTTCTAAGAGGTCAAAGGACTTAAATACAGATGACATTATACGAAAGTATGGTTGATATATCCTGAGTGATAGATGGAGATGGTGGCATGGAACAGGCTGCTCTGGAGAGACGTGAAGAACACTGCTGAATAAGACTCACTTGCTAGTAGTACAATAGTGAAAGCTCCACCCACCACTTCTGGCATAATGTCACTAACAGCCATTGGTTGTGAGACATGACTATATTCTGCAGAACCCATTAACAAAAATATAATTGCTGCAATTTGTATGAAAATGTTTTGAGGCAAAGTGGCCATTTGGATACACTTTACTAGTGTTCAATTTCTTGACAACACATTTCATTATTTTCAAAAATGCCTTACATGTTTTGGATTCTGTCATTTTCAAAGGATATAAAGTACAACACAAAACAACATTAGCCTTTGAAAATGATGGAATGTTGAATGACATAAGACTATTTTGGAAATAATAAAAAATGTGGTCAAGACATCTGAAAGTTATTAAAAACATAATTATTAGGAGTTTTGTCATATGATCAACAGCTATGGATGTTTGAAATATTATGTAAAAGAAGTAGATCACAAAAATTCAAAAGAAATTATTACCCAATGGCACTGGCCCATATAAATATAAGCTGCCCTCTACAGGGACTTATGGTAGACAAAAGCATAGCAAAGATTGTTTGTTGAATGCCAACTGGTAACCAAGGAAATGACATATGACTCACTATGTTCTAACATCAGTCAAAGATCTTGTAGAACTCAATTGGAAGGAAGGACGTCAACTGGTAATCAAGGAAACAATATAGGAATCAATTAGTTCTGTCATCAGTCATAGATGTTATGGAGTTACCTGTAGCTACATTTTGATGTGTACCTATTATACATATGTACACATACAACTAACTGACTATTATATCTTTAAGGTTGAGTAGATGTAATGTTATTGTTTAAAAGCCAAGCCACTGTATCATGTAAGGTAGAAGCATACCTGTAAAATGTTACAATCCTGCATACAAACTACAAAAGTACAGCAAACTTTGTATGTAAGACTGTAACATTTTATGCTTCTATTTTATTGCACACAATGGCTTGGCTTTTCGATGATAACATTACATCTACTCAACCCTAATGATATAACAATCAGCTAATTGTGTGTGTACATACACATAATAGGTACATGTCAAAATGTAGCTACAGATAACTCCAAAGCATCTGTGAGTGATGACAGTACTCATTGATTTCAATATTGTTTCCTTTGTTACTGGTTGAAGTCCTTCTTTCCAACTGCGTTCTGTAATGTCTTTGATAGACAGAAGAACATATTGAATCATATTTCATTTCCTTGGTTACCAGTTGTCATTCTACCAACCATCTTTGCTATGTTCACATCTACCATAAGTCCCTGTAGAGGGCAGCTTACATTTAAATGAGTCAGTGTCACTGGATAAAGTTTTCTTTTGCACCTTTTTTAAATTGTACAACTTGTACATAATATTTAAAACACCCATAGCTGTTTATTCTATGAGCAAACCTCTAATCAATATAAATTTTTATAAATGGATTCTGCAGAATGTAGCCATGTCTCACAACTATTGGCTATTAGTGATGTTATGTCAGAGGTGGTACATGGGGCTTTCACTGTTTAACTACAAGCAACTGATCCTTATTCAGCAGTGTTCTTCGTGCCTCTCCTGAGCAGCTACTCCATGCTACTGTCTGCCTGTCACCAAGGGTAGATCAGCTATATTTTTATATTACATCATTCTTATGATTGTATTCAAGTCTTTTGCCCCTAAGAAAGTGGATTACTCTTTTTCACAGCAGAAAATGGGCTGATGATTTCCTATAAGAGATCAAAATTGGTCTCTGACTGAAATAAATAACTTACATGCAATCAGGACTGCTTTTATTGAAACAATTTTATTAATGCTTAAATTCACTGAAACAAAATCTGTCTGTTGCCATTTATGATAAAACACCACCATTAACAGCATCTAATTTCACATATAAGTGATTCATATTATCCCATCCAAAAGCACAACCTTAGTCACTGACTGATACTGCACTTCTTCCACCTCAGTGAAAACCACATGACACAATTTACTGAAATAGCTGTCAATTCCAAACTAAATTTCATTTTTACTTCAGAGTCATCTAACAGATAGCCTGCAGTGGTAACACAAATTTGCATTAGGATATCTGCCTTCAGACACAGGTGCTGACTGAGCCCTGACATGTTTGCAGCTAAGATGTGGGAGCAATGAAATGACCAAGCTGATCGCAATATGACCAATAGAAGGCCTAAGCTCAATATACTTTCAAAATATGTGGAAATTCAATGCAGCTGGCAGCTATAAGAAAATTGGTTTTAATTAAATCTTGGTTGTACGTTATGTAACACAGGAAAGTTTGGTACTTCAGAATGCTCATTTTTTCATCAGAAGGCATGGATATTGAATGTTAGCATAGAGACTGATAAGGAATTCACCTCAAGGGAAAATAACAGATGGAAATTGGTTAAAAATAAATTGTTCAGTGTCTGTGACATATTGCAACAATCGGATCAAAAGAAAGTCTTGAGAAGCATGCACTCCTTTCTTATACCTCAATTCTATTTTCAGATGAGTATACTCTGCCAATTTCCAGTACAGTGTACTCTTTCCCCACCAAAAAATTCTCATTTACCTCAAGAAACAAACAAGCAACGTACAATGGACATCACTAAGATAATACAAAGATGCCTCCTTATCTAGCATGTTTTATCAAAATATGAATGGAGACTCACATTTTCTTAAACTTTGCTATTTTTCAAATTAATCCTCCTTTTTTTAAAAAAAAATTAAAAATGAAGAAGAAGCAGAAGAAGAATGAGGATAAAATACACATTCACAAATACATATTGTTGCAGCACTGTCTTTTAACATGGAATATGTAACCCGGAGTAAAGCAAACAGATAGCTAATAATCTTTCCTTCACAGGGGCCACATAGTACATAGACATTTTTCTTTTTTTCCCCATAGGAATGACATCTTTTTGTAAGTCTCCGTGTATCAGTGAATTACTATTTTATAATACTTCAGCCACCCAATCATTGTGAGATCAAAATTTCATTTAGCGTCTAAAATGAGTATACTTACACTCTGAGTATGGAGTATCAGAAAATATTTAATAACAATAACAATAAGAGGCTGTTATCAATGTGTATTACAAGGACATGTTAAGTGTTTTGCCAAATAAATATCTTTTCCTGATAATACCTCCATTAAAGCAAAGATCATGTGGCTCACATCGTGGTCCTTCTTTGTTGTGATCTCTGCCACTGTTTTGTTAACATAAATGCCACCTGTTGCAGCTATGCAATGTCTGTCACCATCTGCAGCCAACTCCCAGAGGTACTCCACAACAGTCATCGACCTGATGTGGGTACCCAGCACACTGCTAATGGGCACTACCCCTACTAGCTGCAGGACTAAAGCTATGCCTAGTTCTGATGTCACTGGGGGCTACACTGGTACCTTCCAGCTGAGGGTCCATTGCTGGCTGCTATCTACTGACTTCAGGGCACCTACCCACAAGTCCATGGCTCGTACTTGGGACTGACTTTCTGATAGGTCTTCGCCTGTATTACGTGTGTGCACTCTGTTACTGCAGCCTTGCATCTGTGGGCCATTGTTGCTGCGCCCTGTGCTTGGGTCCTCGGTTCACCTCCTTGCTCTTATGCTTCCTGCATTGAGTCACAAGTCTACACCATACTGTGGGACTGAATTGCTACAGAGCTCACTGCAGCTGTGTGTTGGCCTCCTGCATGAGCCTGGCATGGCACTGCACTCATCAAGATGCTAACAATGTAACTTTGACACTAGTGCCACCTGCCTAGCATGGTGATTCTAGTGTGCTGGCTGTCTCCCAAAGCATAAGAACACACCACAGTCCAGGACAAGCCTCCATCATGAGGTGGCGAGTGCAGCAACAAAAGGTTTTGACTGCTTTACTTTATATAGTAAATAGATGACTTTATGACAGCGATCTATCTGGCTCTTCATACCTGTTGGCCCACCAAACATCCTGCGTTATCATTGGGGTGAGCTCATTGACACAAAAGCCATCCAAACACCTGCGACACAGGAATTTGGGAGGATGAGACCGCAGCTGAATGAGTTAGGAATGTGACAGATTGGTATATGCACTACACTGGTGAGGTTGAGCAGTACACAACATCGATGAGAGGTGTATTGAGAGAGAGGTGACAGAACAGACAAAGTGGAAACTGTTGGGTAGAAAGTTTGGTTGCAGGAAGAATGAAGTTAGGGTCCTGGGGGTAAGGGTGGAGGTGAGTGTGGGGCATGGGAATTACAGAACTGAGGGATGTTTTGCAAGGGTAGCTAACTCTGCAATACTCAGAGAAGATGGTATGGGGAGAATGACCCAGAGGGCTGTGAGGGTTGTGAAGCAGCCATTCAAATCAAGTATGCTTTGCTCAGGAATGAGTTTTATCACTGAGTTTTATCTGTAAAACAGAACAAGCTGGAACTTACCGTCTGCTCTTATTAAACCCCTGTTACTAAGCTTTTTACTTATTTTTCATTTTTTTATTCAATTATCTACAAAATACTTCTATAATATGTACTCAAATTTATCAAAACTTTGATTACACTTTGCCTCACTTAAAATCATCATTCTGATTTTGCTGCTCAATGTACTTATTTCGTTAGTATAATTAATTTTCTTAAAAACTATGTTAATTAAAAGTTATTAACAACTGTAAACTACACTACAGTACAAGATAGGGATCTTTGACTGAGTTAATCAGTCAGTTTAGGTATGTTGACACCAATCATGAGAAAGGCTAGCATCCAGGTAACCGTAATCAAAGTCTGAATATACTGAAATTACTTTTGGTAGTTGTAACATTATGCCTGCCAGATTCCGCTTTTTACCAATATAATTTTGTTGCTCTATTTCTTCTGAATCAGATTATGCTTTTCATTAATTAATTAAGTCATTCAAAAGAATTTGCATAAATTTTCGATGATTATAAATCTAAAAATGGCACCTGTACTTGCAAATGGGATATTCCCAATGCAGATGAATAAAATGTTTTCAAGAATATTTAGCATTTTTCCATGTTTTTTAAGCCAAGTGACTCATAACATACAACTCATCTGAATTGGGAGAATCTGAACTAGCCACTTTTCAAAACATTGTTTACTTTAAAAAATCACAATATGCTCTGACATCAGTCTTTATAAAAATAACTACCACCCCAAAATAGTTGGTCAAGGCTTGGAAATCACAAGGAAACATCTAGGCAAAAGAGCAGGAACTCATGCCCAGTTAGTGCTACGAAAAGTCTGTACCTAATATATTAGCAACATTTTGGACAGTCTCAACAACAATGTGTCCAGTTGCCATCCACAGTAATCTATCATCAGCAAAAATGCATCCAGTGCACCCATGTGACTCTATGAGTTACTGTCTTCAACTTTTAAACATTGTTAAGTCTTCTGATTTTTACTTTGGGCAAATGTACAAATACTTTGGAATTCTGATTATGTACTGTGTTGTAGGAAATATTTGCCTATTTGTGTCACTTATTAAGAAATGAGGTGTATTTATTGATTATCTGAAATGGAGTCACTACTGCCATAGTTATTCTCCATCAAATTAGACTGGTACCAGGTAATGTGAAGTGCCTGACACTGCCATATGACTAATTAGTACAGTCAAGATGCCAACAGGTAGACGTTAAATTTTGTGAGTACTGGAGCAGATCATAGTATTGGATACCTTGGTAATAGGTGTGTGTAAGGCCCCATTATTTGAAGAATTGCCTAGTGCACCTTATTGCAGTATTTCCCATAATATCTATACAGCAGTCTGACAAACTTTATCTCATGATTTTTTTGATGTTGATGAGCAACACTCATACAACATTTTTTAAAGAAGCACACCACCATCTGACTGTTTTATTGTTTATTTACGCACAACCCAAAACAAAACAAAAATTGCACACAGCAAGACCATGTAAAATGTCTTAAACAATGAATGTAAATTAGTGTATAATTATGAAATATGTACTTACATTTTATGTCTTTAACATATATTGCGGGACCCTTAAACATACTGACAAGCTCAAAATTGACCATAAATTAAGAAAAATATTGGCTCCCCACAAAATGCCAGATGTAAAAGCACTATCTTGTAACAAATCGGTAAATAATCATAGGAGCATGTCATATTTAGTAAAAACAGGCTTACATTGGTAAATAAAAGATAGCACAGGTCCTTAAAACTTTATGATGGTAAAATCAAAGAATATGAGTAATAGAATAACCAATTACTACAATGACAAAGTGTCATAGATATATGACTGTTAATGTTACACATCTTCATACTATCTATAATAATGGGAGAATGACCAGAAGACATGGGGGAGGGGGGGGGGGCTTATCCCCTGTGTCTTCTGGTCTCTCTCCCATTCTCTCATATCCTGCTCTCTGCCTTGCCAGCACTACTATACTAACCTAATCTATTGAAGACATTTTATATTTTTTGAAATTTTACATGGTCTATACGCAATTTTTGGTTTTGGCAAATACTTTAAAATGGCATAAAAGGCCAAAAACTAGGTTGTACTTAAATAAACAATAAAACTCACATGGCAGGGTGTTCCTTTAAAAATTTATCCAGCAAAACTCAGAGCTGAAGAAGATTTTGCAGGAAAGTCATCCCAGACGTGCTCTTGACCATAGTTTAGAGGTGAACATTAATTGGGTAGACACCTGGTTGGTGGTTAAGCCCTCAAGATGTATAAAAGTTGCTGAAGAATTTGTACATGGCATGCCTAATGTCATATGTGGCCCTGCCTCTGATGACATAGAATAAGCCTGTGATGGAACTAAAGTAGGATGTGGTGGGTGGGTGAACTGGTTGGGTCTTGCACTTGAGTCTTCCACAGAGATCTGACTCATGTCAAGGGGATGGAATTTGGTATGGCATGATGTCCCTTTTGAGTGGGTTATATCCTTGTGGAAGATGCTTTGGAAGAAACAAAAATTAAAGAGAATAAAGCAAATGAGCAGCAGAAAACTGCACTACAATGAAAACTCAGGGAAGGAAAGGACCTATAATGAAAGGAAACATTGTTTTGCCACTATAAGCTTGCTGCATCAAAAACACACCTTTCAACATCAGTCAACAAAAACAGTAACATTCACAATGACATTGAAAAATTGTCTGTTAGCAACAGCAATAACAGAACCAGCAACAGAAGTTCAAAGAATGTGCTTTTCTTTAATCTCTATCTCTCTTACATTTCTGATAAGAGCAAAATCAGTTATTGAAATAGTATTGATATATTAATTACTGTTGCAGACTTTTTTGGCCATGGCACTGAAAACCTAGTAATGAACTGTTTTTATTTTCGGTATGTCAGGAAACAAGTTCGTGAAGTGAGACACACAGAAATAAGGCACAATTTCAACATTAATTACTGGCAAGTAGTAATATTACACTGGGATGGAAAGCTGTTCCCAGCACTCACATATGCTGTAAGAGTTGACAGACTAGCAATAACAGTAATTTGTCAAGGCAAGTACACTATGTGATCAAAAGCATCCAGACACCTCGCTGAAAATGACTTACAAGTTCATGGCACCCTCCATTGACTTCCACTCTCACAGGTATATGTTCAGTGAGGTGCTGGAAGGTTTCTTGGGAAATGGCAGCCCATTCTTCATGGATTACTGCACTGAGGAGAGGTATCAATGTTGGTCGGTGAGGTCTGGCACATCGTCGGTGTTCCAAAACATCCCAAAAGTGTTCTATAGGATTCAAGTCAGGACACTGTGCAGGCTAGTCCATTACAGGGATGTTATTGTTGTGTAACCACACCGCCACAGACTGTGCATTATGAACAGGTGCTTGATTGTGTTGAAAGATGCAATCACCATCCCTGAATTGCTATTCAACAGTGGGAAGCAGGAAGGTGCTTAAAACATCAGTGTAGGCCTTTGCTGTGATAGTTCCATGCAAAACGACAAGCGGTGCAAGACCCCTCCGTGAAAACCATGACCACATCATACTACCACCACCTCCGAATTTTACTGTTGGCACTACATACGCTGGCAGATGATGTTTACCAGGCATTCGCCATATCCACACCCTGCCATTGGATTTCCACATTGTGTACCATGATTTGTCATTCCACACAACGCTTTTCCACTGTTCAATCATCCAATGTTTAGGCTCCTTACACCAAGTGAGGTGTCATTTGGCATTTACCAGCGTGATGTGTGGCTTATGAGCAGCCACTTGACAATCAAATCCAAGTTTTCTCACCTCCTGCCTAAATGTCATAGTACTTGCAGTGGATCCTGATTCCATTTGGAATTCCTGTGTGACTGTCTGGACAGATGTCTGCCTATTACACATTATGACCCTCTTAAACTGTTGGCAGTCTCTGTCAGTCAACATACGAGGTCGGCTTGTATGCTTTTGTGCTGTACATGTCCCTTCGTGTTTCCACTTCACTATCACATTGGAAACAATGGACCTGGGGATGTTTAGGAGTGTGGAAATCTCACATACAGACGTGTGACACAAGTGACACCCAACCACCTGATCACATTCAAAGTCTGTGAGTTCCACAGAGTGCCCCATTCTGCTCTCTGATGATGTCTAATGACTACAGATATGGATCACCGGGCAGTAGGTGGCAGCAGAATGCACCTAATGTGAAAAATGTATGTTTTTGGGGGTGTCCAGATACTTTTGATCATGTGGTGTAGCAGTTTCTGGGAGTCTCTAAATTCTCAAAAACCTCAGAATAATTTCTCAAACAGTTGGGAAGTGGGTTATAACTGACAAAATTCAGGCACTTTGCTGTAGTATGGCAGAAAAAACATAGCACAGTTAAAAATGTTCAGTTATGATTTGTTTTACCTCCTTTGCCATAATAATGTTTTTGGGTTAATTTTGAAAAGCTATTTTAGCACACTGATGGCTCCATCTTTTTGTCCAGAAATGGCATTATGTAAAAGATAAAGAGATACTGAGATAAAACTTTATAAGAGACTTACATAACTGGTGGTAATAAAGTACATGATGATTTCTTGACCACCACCTGTCCATACAGAAACAGCAGTCAGTTAGGTGGCAAAGGCAGTTTACACTTTAAAGATCAGTTCCTGTTGCCTCATAAAGAGTACAATTTAAAAAGAATTTTATTTCCTTGCTTGGAAGTACACAGTGGCACATCTATGGTAACTGGTGCCCAGGGCAGACTTCAAATCCATCCTCCCTCTTTGACCCCCACACCCTCATTCCCCTCCACTTCCCCACTCTTGCCCCTGCTGGCATCACCCAATGTTGGTGCTTTAACTGTTTATTCATTTATTGAGGTGAACATTGGTTTACAATTAAGTAAAGGGATCAATTTTTAATAACTATTTTTTGTATGATACAATTCAAAACTTGTGTCAACAAAAAGCCCAGAACAACAATACTTGCAACAATAGTGCAGCTCCATTTTCATTTTTTCCTTGCTGATTAATGGAAAGCTACAAAAAACAAAATACTAAGATCAAAATAAATCCTTCACACTTTTGTTTCGTTGGTTCACTTAGCATAACAATAGTGAGTCTATCTAGTAGCTGACAACAAGAAGCAAGCAATTCTGTGCAGGGAGTGAAAGCTGTTACAGACTCTTACTCAACACAGTTGAGTCCTAATTTGCTAATAATTCTCTTTCATACATTTCTACCACGTTGAAATTTTAGTGCTCTCCCGTTCATGTTTTTCTTTTTCCACTTCACTTTCTTCCTTCTCCTTCTTTCCTTTTTCTTTTGCCTTTTTTTCCCGACTCAAAACTGGTCACTCTTTCCTCCTCCTCCCCCCCTCCCCCCCCCCTCCCCCCCTGCCATCTCCTAGTTATCCCACTGACTGTATGTAACAAATTGGTTTTTGTTATCAGAAGCAATTCAGGGATATTCTCATGATTTCCTATTCATACGTCAAGTAATACATATCAGAATATTCCTCTTACATGTTTCATGTTTGAGGATTTGCAGCTGTTTCCTCATTTTAACATTACAATGACATCTGTCAGTTCAAACACTTCATCAAAGAAACCTTAAAATCAGTAGACTGGACATGAAATAAGCAGAAAGACATCCCTGGTTCTTAGCTCTTGAAATTAATTTCATGCTTATTTGATGATTATGTTTAAGCAAATATGTTTCTGGGTATGCCGCAAGTAAACAAATGTGAAGAAGAGTAACAAGGAAAAAATCAGCTAAAGAGTTACATTAGGTACCGGTAACAAAGTAATTTTTCTTCCTTTACAAAGACTGATTTCTCATTTTATCTAACTTCTAATATGAAACAGTTCCTCAGGAGATTTTCTACTGCCATTGACTTCCGCAAGTAGGACCTCTCACTGTGGAATGATAAGACTTGTTACAAACGTGGAAATGAAAAATTTCCATCAATTGTAATGAATGACTCTGAGGAAACATGTATCAAATCTGTTCAAGATTACAACAACATTCTCACGAAAGATGAATCTGAAAAACAGTTTGCTTTATGGATTGTTGCTACTAATCATAAAAATTACCCAACTCCTACCAACTCTTGCTCTACAGTAAACTGATGTTCAATGTCTGATCATTCACAACATATTTTCATTATATAGAAGATATAAATAAATAAATGTCTGTTTAGTTTATAGAACTTGTGTGCTTTATTAACAAAATCCCAATTTTTCACATTTTCAGGAATTTTTGAAAATATTTTTGGGAAATTTGATTCATAACATTTTTAAACAAGTTTTGGAGTGGCCTTAACATGTCCACACCAATTTCTCTTAGAATAAAAGAGAAAATAGAGTGTGTGGAAAAGAGTGATGTATTCCTGAATGGAATTAACCTTTGCACATCCTTGGTTCGAACTTGAAAACCTTTGGGGTCACCTATCAGTTGTCCAAGTGAGTGGTAGGGCACAGACTGCTTTATTATTATTATTATTATTATTATTATTATCATAGTTGTTATTGAGATATGATTAGGAAGTGAAAGCAGGAAAATTTCTCCTTTCAGAAAACTGCCTTTAGCTAAGGACCATCAAAGTGAGAATGATGCAGATGTAGCACCAGTGATTACCAAAGAACAAAGGACTGTTAAAGGACTCCTTACCCTCTCCCTTAAAACCCACATCCTTTCGTCTTTCCCCCTCCTTCCCTCTTTCCTGATGAAGCAACCGTTTGTTGCGAAAGCTTGAATTTTGTGTGTATGTTTGTGTTTGTTTGTGTGTCTATCGACCTGCCAGCAGTTTCGTTTGGTAAGTCACATCATCTTTGTTTTTAGATATACAAATATATAAATATATACATGTTCAGTAAACCACAGGCAAGGTGTTAGGAAGAAGTGCTGCTTCAGGTAGTAGCCATGGGTGAGATGCAGGCCCTCAGTCACAGGAAAGCTTGGGGGCAGTGTACCAGACACAAACATATTCAAATCAAATGCAGGGCTAATTCAATTGCTAGATGACTTAGGGTCTTTATGGAAAGATTTTTCATAAGAGGACCAGGTAGTAAGAGTGACTGGGGCAGAAATGTCGCTTATGAGATAAGTGACGCCCTAAACAAGATAGCTTCCTTGACATGACACTGACACACACTTTGTTGAGTTGTTCTGGGGTCATGATCAACCACATCTTAACCGAACTTTGAGGCAGATTAATGTGGGTTTAGAGATGGCACTGACAACAACCGATTTTGCACATGCTGCTCTAGTGCCTATTGGAATTATCAATAGATGGAGTTCAACTAGGCATGACTTACACATGAGGGCATATTGATACAGTTTATTCATGAAAGTATAGGGGATAAATCTCAAACCATACATAGTCAAATACCTATTATCAAGGGTAGGAGAAGTAGGCCTTCTTTAGTATAAATCCAAGCAACAGGTTCTTCTACCTAAAGAGTATGTCCAGCAGTTTAAAAAACTCTGAAACAATCATTCACAAGATAGATTCTAACACATGAAATGACCATAGGTAAAAGTAATGTGGGACATTTCACAAACTTAACAGTCCCTCGTCAAAACATGCAATCAATGAAAACTAAAACGTAATAATTTGAAGTTGAGTTCCAATCTCTGGAGTGCATGGTAGTTTGTGTCACTGAGCACCATTTTTTAGACACAGAAATCCAGCAAGTAATATTCTCATCATATGAAAAGACAGGCTCTTACTGTAGGAATACTTCAAAGGATGGAGGATCATGCCTTTAGATCAGAAAAGGAACACAGTTCAAATCATGACATGGCGTTAGTACAGTAAGTGAAGACAATAACTCAAAATATCCACTTCTGAATTAACAGGGCCTGATATTATCATGAAATTAATAATTTTGATTGTGGATCATCATATCAGTGGACACTTTTTCAATAAATTGACATACATACTAAATAAAGTCTCAAGTGCAAATGTCAACATAATTTTGTGTGATATCATTAACACAAAAACAGATATCATAAATGAAGCTAGTAGCACTGTCATAAACATTATTCAGAGCTTTGGCACGCCCCTATTGGTCAATACCGCAACAATAATTTCTACAATAACTACACCAGTAATTAACCATGTGACCACGGATATGGACAGGGAGAAGTGTGATGCATCTGTAAAAGATCTTGGACTATAAGACTTTTTCTGCCAAATAACAACAGTAAAATCAGGTGTGAATAAAGTCTCTAAATTGCAAGCCTACAAAAGATCTTTATCAGAAATCAAAACATAAAATTTCTCTACAGAATTAATAAACAAAAGATGGGATGAATTTTATAGAAACACCAATGTAAATGTCACTTTCACTAAATTCTTAACATTATTTATACCGAACTTTGGAAAAACATTTCCGAAGGTATCACATTAGTGTTAATGTCTTACAAAAGCCATTGGGTAACAGAAAGTTTTAAGTAGTCCTCCCAAACCCTTAAACAACTTAGTTTCATGAAAAAGAGTCATAATGAGACAAAGTTCTTAAATTACTATCGTAGTACAAAAAGATTCACAGGAAGGTGCTGATTGCTGCAAAAATACAATACAGAGAATAAAAGCAAAGTAGTCTGCTAGATCATAAAAAAAGAAAGAGGGAGCAACAGAAAAACTTTTAATACCATCTATATCTACATCTATATATGTATACTACACTGCAAGTTATTGTATGTTGTGAGGCAGAGGTTCCTTTGTACCACAACTTGTCCTTTCCTTTACTGTTCCACTCACAAATAGAGTGAGGCGAAAATGATTATCTGTATGCCTCCATGTGACCCCTAACTTTCCAAGTATTGCAGAGAAGTTACAACAAAAATTTTCCAAAACAAAGGTAAAACCATTAAATAATTACGTAACTAAGTACAATGATGTTACTACCAACCAGATAGCATGAAGTCAGTAAAACTGTACAAATACTAAAAAACAAAAAGCCAGTTGACTTAGATGAACTACCAACATTTGTACTGAAACAAAATTTTTTAGATGTTTCTAAGGCTTCTGATGTTGCTGACTATAAGATTTTACTAAGTAACTAGAAATGTAAGCAACAAGAGGGGTAGCTGATGACTGGTTCTGATCACACATAGCGGATAGGGTACAAAGAGTAGAGATAACACATACATCAAACATGCCTAAATTCGTAGTAAAGCATTTATCACAACCAAAACATTGATATAGAAGTTCCTCAGGGTGTCATATTAGGACCAATACTGTTGTTGATATACATCAATGACTTTACAAGCAGTGTTAGTTATAGGGAAAAAATTCTCCTTGCTGGTGAGAGTAATATTATAGTCATTGCAAAAACAAGAGAACTCCTTGCAGAGAAAACAAATGAAACTACACTACTGGCCATTAAAATTGCTACATCAAGAAGAAATGCAGATGATAAACGAGTATTCATTGGACAAATATATTATACTAGAACTGACATTTGATTACATTTTCACGCAGTTTGGGTGCATAGATCCTGAGAAATCAGTACCCGAACAACCAGCTCTGGCCGTAATAACGGCCTTGATAGGCCTGGGCATTGAGTCAAACAGAGCTTAGATGGTGTGTACAGGTGCAGCTGCCCATGCAGCTTCAACACGATGCCACCGTTCGTCAAGAGTAGTGACTGGCGTATTGTGATGAGTCAGTTGCTTGGCCACCATTGACCAGACATTTTCAGTTGGTGAGAGATTAGATTAGATTAGTTTTTCATTCCACAGATCCGTGCTGAGGAGATCCTCGTGGATGTGGAACATGTCAAAATTATTATTATTATTATTATTATTTTATTATTATTATTATTATTTGAAAGCTGAAATAACAATACTAATAGAATGAATATACACTCCTGGAAATTGAAATAAGAACACCGTGAATTCATTGTCCCAGGAAGGGGAAACTTTATTGACACATTCCTGGGGTCAGATACATCACATGATCACACTGACAGAACCACAGGCACATAGACACAGGCAACAGTGCATGTACAATGTCGGCACTAGTACAGTGTATATCCACCTTTCGCAGCAATGCAGGCTGCTATTCTCCCATGGAGATGATCGTAGAGATGCTGGATGTAGTCCTGTGGAACGGCTTGCCATGCCATTTCCACCTGGTACCTCAGTTGGACCAGCGTTCGTGCTGGACGTGCAGACAGCGTGAGACGACGCTTCATCCAGTCCCAAACATGCTCAATGGGGGACAGATCCGGAGATCTTGCTGGCCAGGGTAGTTGACTTACACCTTCTAGAGCACGTTGGGTGGCACGGGATACATGCGGACGTGCATTGTCCTGTTGGAACAGCAAGTTCCCTTGCCGGTCTAGGAATGGTAGAACGATGGGTTCGATGACGGTTTGGATGTACCGTGCACTATTCAGTGTCCCCTCGATGATCACCAGTGGTGTACGGCCAGTGTAGGAGATCGCTCCCCACACCATGATGCTGGGTGTTGGCCCTGTGTGCCTCGGTCGTATGCAGTCCTGATTGTGGCGCTCACCTGCACGGCGCCAAACACGCATACGACCAACATTGGCACCAAGGCAGAAGCGATTCTCATCGCTGAAGACGACACGTCTCCATTCGTCCCTCCATCCACGTCTGTCGCGACACCACTGGAGGCGGGCTGCATGATGTTGGGGCATGAGCGGAAGACGGCCTAACAGTGTGCGGGACCGTAGCCCAGCTTCATGGAGACGGTTGCGAATGGTCCTCGCCAATACCCCAGGAGCAACAGTGTCCCTAATTTGCTGGGAAGTGGCGGTGCGGTCCCCTACGGCACTGCGTAGGATCCTACGGTCTTGGCGTGCATCCGTGCATCGCTGCGGTCCGGTCCCAGGTCGACGGGCACGTGCACCTTCCGCCGACCACTGGCGACAACATCAATGTACTGTGGAGACCTCAGGCCCCACGTGTTGAGTAATTCGGCGGTACGTCCACCTGGCCTCCCGCATGCCCACTATATGCCCTCGCTCAAAGTCCGTCAACTGCACATACGGTTCACGTCCACGCTGTCACGGCATGCTACCAGTGTTAAAGACTGCGATGGAGCTCCGTATGCCACGGCAAACTGGCTGACACTGACGGCGGCGGTGCACAAATGATGTGCAGCTAGCGCCATTCGACGGCCAACACCGCGGTTCCTGGTGTGTCCGCTGTGCCGTGCGTGTGATCATTGCTTCTACAGCCCTCTCGCAGTGTCCGGAGCAAGTATGGTGGGTCTGACACACCGGTGTCAATGTGTTCTTTTTTCCATTTCGAGGAGTGTATACAATACATCATTTGTTTCTATTAAAAAATTTGTCAATGGAGTAGAAGGAGTTGGCCACTAGTAAGTCTTTCAGGCTTGTTTTAAACTGATCTTTATTTGTAACTAAATTTTTTATGTTTGCTGGCAAATTATTGAAGATGAGTGTTCATGAGTAGTGGACCCCTTTTTGAACTAAAGTAAGTGCTTCTAAGTCCTTGTGCAGATCAATTTTGTTCCTGGTATTGTATGTATGAACTGAGCTGTTTGTTGGGAAAAGAGATATATAATTTAGGACAAATTTCATTATGGAGTAAATATACTGAGAGGCAGTAGTTAGTATACCCAGTTCTTTGAAGAGGTTTCTACAGGACGTCTGTAAGTTTACTCCACAAATAGTGCGTATTACATGCTTTTGGACTCTGAAAACTTTTGTTTGACTTGAAGAGTCACCCCAAAATATTATACCATATGACATTATGGAATGAAAGTAGGCAAAGTGTGCAAGCTTTTTCATTTTTATGTCACCTATGTCAGCTAACACTCGAACTGCAAATACAGATTTGTTAAGGCGTTTCTGCAGTTCTGTGGTATGCTCCTCTCAACTGAATTTATTATCAAGTTGTAATCCCAGGAATTTAAGACTGTCAACCTCTTCTATCTGCTCTTCTTCATACTTTATGCATATGCTGGGTGGAAACCTCTTACAGATTCTGAATTGCATATAGTGAGTCTTTTCGAAGTTTAATGTCAGTGAGTTGGGTTTAAACTATTTATTAATATCCATGAAAATATCATTAGCAGATCTTTCTAGAACTACACTCATCATACTATTTATTGCAATACTTGTGTCATCTGCAAACAAAACGAACTCTGCTTCTGGCAGTGTAACTGATGAGAAATCATTAATGTACACAAGAAAAAGCAATGACCCTAAGATGGATCCTTCTGGGACACCACATGTAATTTCTTCCCATTCTGACGATGACGTATAACTTAATTCACTAGTCCCTTGCGCTGACACCCTTTGTTCCCTGTTAGCGAGGTATGACTTGAACCATTTTGCAGCACTGCCTGTGAGACCATAGAATTCTAATTTATTTAAAAGGATGTAGTGGTTCACACAATCAAATGCCTTTGACAAATCACAGAAAATACCTGCTGCTTGTAATTTGTTATTTAATAAATTAAGTACATTTTCATGTAGGTGTAAATAGCCTTCTTGATATCATTACCCTTCAGAAATCCAAACTGTGTTCTTGATAATATGTTATTTGTGGTCAGATGGTTGAGGAGTTGCCTGTACATTACTTTTTCTAAAATTTTTGATAATGCTGGCAAAAGTTAAATCGGTCTGTAGTTTGATGGTATCTCTTTATCCCCTTTCTTGAATAGAGGCTTAACATCTGCATATTTTAGTGTCAGGAAATGTCCCAGTTATAATTGACAGGTTACACAAGTAACTTAGAATTGTACTAAACTCACAAGAACATGCCTTAATTAAATTTGCTGATATTTCATGATAACCACTAGAATGCTTTGTTTTTAAAGATTTTATTATGGAAGTTATTTCTTTTGGTGAAGTGATTGACATATTCATGTACCTGAAGCTATTTGTAAAGGCTAGTTTCAGATATTCAAAGGCATTATTTACTGATCCTGACAATCCTATTCTATCAATAATGGATATAAAGTACTTGTTAAATAGATTTGCCACACTATGCCCATCAGTTACTAATGTGTCATCTACCCTTAATGCTATTTGCTCCTGTTTCTTTCTGGTTCTACCAGTCTCCACTTTCACTACATCCCATATTGTTTTTATTTTGTTCCCTGACATTGCTATCTTCTTCTTGTAGTGCATTTGTTTATATGTCTGAATTACTTTTTTTAATATTTTACAGTATTCCTTGTATTTACCTAAATCATCAGCATTGGATCTATTCGTCGTCGACAGGTACATTTTCCTTTTTGTCTTACGGGAAATCTTTATTCCTTGTGTAATCCATGGTTTCATTATAGGCTTCTGTTTAATTTGAGTAACTTTTAGAAGAAAACAGTTTTCAAACATGGTACTGACATTGTTCATGAATGTGTTACATTTTTCATTCATGTCATGAGCACTATAAACATCTTTCCAGTTCATATCTTTGAGAAGTTTTCTAAAACTCTCAATTTTTGGTTGATTGACTACTCTCCTATACTCAGATTTAGCAGTCTTGGTAATCTGCTTACAAGGGAACCTCCCCATCGCATCCCCCTCAGATTTAGTTATAAGTTGGCACAGTGGATAGGCCTTGATAAACTGAACACAGATCAATTGAGAAAACAGGAAGAAGTTGTGTGGAACTGTGAAAAAATAAGCAAAATATACAAACTGAGTAGTCCATGGGCCACATAGGCAACATCATGCACAATGTGAGCTCAGGAGTGCCGTGGTCCCGTGGTAGCGAGAGCAGCTGCAGAACGAGAGGTCCTTGGTTCAAGTCTTCCCTGGAGTGAAAATTATACTTTATTTATTTTTGCATAGTTATTATCTGTCCGTTCGTTCATTGACGTCTCTGTTCACTGTAATAAGTTTAGTGTCTGTGTTTTGCGACCGCATCGCAAAACCGTGCGATTAGTAGACGAAAGGACGTGCTTCTCCAATGGGAACCGAAAACATTTGATCGCAAGGTCATAGGTCAACCAATTCCTCCACAGGAAAACACATCTGATATATTCTATATGACACTGGTGACGGCATGTGCACCACATGACAGGAATATGTTGTCGACCCACCTAACTTGTACACTTGGCGATTCTTCTACCTTGCCCGATTTAGGTTTTCTTGTGGATGTGATAATCACTCCCAAGAAAGTGATGAAAACATAAGAGTTTGTCACATAAACTGAAAATAAAAAATAAAAATTTTCACTCAATGGAAGATTTGAACCAAGGACCTTTCGTTCCGCAGCTGCTCACATTACCACGAGACCATGGCGCTCCAGCAATCCTATTGTCCTTGATGTTGCATATGTTCCCATGAACTACTCAGTTTGTATATTTTGCTTATTCTTTCACAGTTCCACACAACTTCTTCCTGTTTTCTCAATTGATCTGTGTTCAGTTTTTCAAGGCCTATCCACTGTGCCAACTTATAACTAAATCTGAGGGGGGTGCGATGGGGAGGTTCCCTTGTTAGTATTTACATCTAAAACAAGGAGCTATATGTCATGATCTGATAGTCCATTTATTATAGGTTTTATGATATGATTTTGTTCCTTTGATTGTCTATAAAAATGTTATCAATGGCTGTCCTTGGGGATTTAGTGATCCTAGTTGGAAAGTTTATAGTGTGAGTTAGATTGAAAGACAACTGCAGTAAATGTCTACTGGAAGATTGCATTAGAAAATCTGTATTAAAGTCACCAGCAATCAAAATTTCTTTGTTTCTTCCTGTTAAATAACCCAAAACAGCTTCTAAATCATTTATGAATAGATTATAATTTCCTGCAGGTGCTCGGTAAATAGTTACTATTATATATGATCTGTTATGGAACTCTATTTCTGTTGCACATGCTTCTTGATGCTCCTCTAAACAGAATTTATTAATGTCAATGTTCTTGAATTTATGGCAGTTTTTAATAAATGTGGCAACTCCTCCTCCATCCATATTTATTCTGCAGAAGTAGGAAGCTAGCTAAAATCCTGAAATGTCTAACATATCTATACCAGTGGTCACTTGATGTTGATAGAGGCAGATTATGACAATTTGGTTAGATGAATTCATTTCATCAATACAAATGAGTAGTTCATCAACTTTATTTCTGAGTCCCGGAATGTTCTGGTGTAATAAAGATAACTGATACTGCATACTAATGGGATTATAACTGCTTTGGCGAAGATGAACTGGCAGTTTCTGATTACTTTCTGTTAAACATTGTTTAAATGGAGGCTGTATGCTCAAATCTGATTCCTGTTCATCCGTTTTCTCAAACTGTGTGTGTCTGCCAATCTCTCATAAAACTCGTTTTCTTTCCCCCTTCCCTAACCTAAAAAAGGCATCCCTCTGACACCTGTGACCACTGATATTTTACCACAGTGTCCCCCCTTAAGTTTTCTGCAATCAACCCAGACTTTTTTCCCTTCCCTTTCCTATTGAGGTGAAGGCCATGCCTAGTGTAGTCCCACGTATCAATAGCATCCGTAGGAACCAAACCAATATGGGACCCTATATTCGTCCTAAGCAACCACTCCAACTCCAAGTTCACCCTCCTGACGGAAGAGTTCAAATGAGGCTGATCATGGCGTCTCAACACAGACACAAATCCCACACTCGTATGCTTTGTTGCTGATGCTATCTTCACCAGGTCACTCTCTATGGAATATTCAGAGTCTCTGTCAATGCTATTTTCTGGACCACTCACTATAACCACAGCATCCTCCTTCGTGAAATCCTTGCATAAAGAACCTACATCCTCTGTTACCTGCCCCAGATCTGCACTAGGCTTGAAAAAGTTTGTGACTTGATACTCTGGACCTAGATTTTCCTGCAGTAGTTGGCAAACACCTCTACCATGGGAGCTACCTAACAACAGAACTTTCTTTCTCTTTACAAATTTCCCTACCTTTTCCAAGCCCTTGAAAGCTTGTTGTGCCCTTTCTACAGCTTCAGGTACATGAGGCTCATCCAATTCTGACTGAGGCAATAGGTCAAATCTATTTTCAAGATTTATGACAAAGCTGTCAGATGCTCTCCTTTGCCTGTTCCTCCTATTACCTGTTGCCACTTCCCACCTCTGTCTGTTCACCCTACTCCCTCTTTAACCTGTCCAGATCCTCCCTTGCCTTGTCAAAGTCAGCTCGAAGAGCTGCAATTTTCCCTTCCTGTTCCAGTATTTTCCTATCTCTACTGCAGATCCTTCAATACCACTGGTGAGCCTCATTTATGTCCCCATTTCCCACACCACTACATTCGCTCCAATGAAAGAAACTACAGCACTCATCACACCACACCCCGGAACTAATGATCCTACGGCATGTCACACACTTCTCACTCATGGTAAAAACAGAAATCGTATAAACTGATTTAAGTACTGATTAAAACATAAAAAAGGGCCCTAGAAACTATTCAGGCAGATATAAATAAATTGAAAGAGTACTGAATAAAAAAACTGGTGAATACATATAATTTGAAGTCACTGTTTACTTACAATACACGCGCGTGAAATTAAGCCTAAAATCCGTGCTATAGGCACGAGAAGGAAAATAAACTTCTTACCCCATTTAATCTTCTTTAACACTTCACTAACACTTCCACTAATGTAACAACACTTATAGGTAAACGTTTCCAGTTGGTATAAATATAATATAAGTTTAATTCACTGCTTACTTATGATTCGCGCGTGTGAAATTAGGCCTAGGATTTGAGCTACAGGTGCGAGAAGAAAAATACGCTTCTTATCCCACTTAATCTTATTTTATACTTCACTAACACTTCCACTAATTTAACAACACTTAAATTATAGTTATAACAACTGTAAATGTTTAAAAACAGCTTAATAACAACGCTTTTTATAATTATTTATTGCAGCAAATACTCGAAGAATCCACGTTAGCACAGTGTTGCCAACTGGAAAATGTGCTGTCTAGAGCAGCAGTCAAACATTTTTGGTGTCCAAAAAGGCCCGTACTGGACCTGCAACATGCAGTCATGCATTATCCTGCTGAACTGTAGGGTTTTGCAGGGATCGAATGAAGGGTAGAGCCACGGTTCATAACACATCTGAAATGTAACGTCCACTGTTCAAAGTGCCGTCAATGCGAACAAGAGGTGACCGAGACGTGTAACCAATGGCACCCCATACCATCATGCTGAGTGATATGCCAGTATGGCGATGACAAATACACGCTTCCAATGTGCGTTCACCGCGATGCCACCAAACACGGATGAAACCATTATGATGCTGTAAACAGAACCTGGATTCATCCGAAAAAATGACATTTTGCCGTTCGTGCACCCAGGTTCGTCATTGAGTACACCATCGCAGGCGCTCCTGTCTGTGATGCAGCATCAAGGGTAACTGCAGCCATGGCCTCCGAGCTGACAGTTCATGCTGCTGCAAACGTCGTCGAACTGTTTGTGCAGATGGTTGTTGTCTTGCAAGCGTCCCCATCTGTTGACTCAGGGGTCAAAATGTGGCTGCACGATCCGTTACAGCCATGCGGATAAGATGCCTGCCATCTCAACAGCTAGTGATACAAGGCCATTGGTATCCAGCATGGCATTCCGTATTACCCTCCTGAACCCACTGATTCCATATTCTGCTAACAGTCATTGGATCTCAACCAACGCAAGCAGCAATGTTGTGATATGATAAACTACAATCGCGATAGGCTACAATCCGACCTTTAACAAAGCCGGAAACGTGATGGTATGCACTTCTCCTCCTTACACGAGGCATCACAACAACGTTTCACCAGGCAACATTGGTCAACTGCTGTTTGTGTATGAGAAATCGGTTGGAAACTTTGCTCATGTCAGCATGTTGTAGGTGTCGCCACTGGCATCAACCTTGTGTGAATGCTCTGAAAAGCTAATCATTTGCATATCATAGCATCTTCTTCCTGTCGGTTAAATTTCACATCTGTAGCTCGTCATCTTCGTGGTGTAGCAATTTTAATGGCCAGTAGTGTATAAGAGAAGTTTACCATTGGTCAATAGGTAACAACCATTTAACATAAAGAAAACTGATGCCAATCATTTCAATTCAAAGAGGGGAAACGACATTGTTAAATTAAATGTAGATGGTACCTCTACTGACTGTGTAAGAAATGTAAAACTTATAGACATGATTATTGATTCTCAGTTGAAGTGGTATGAACACACAATGATACTTGCAAATAAAATGTCATTATCTTATGATGTTCTCATACATTTTTCAAAAAGTGTAACTATTAAATGTTTCTAGAATGATTGTGACTGGTGGAAATAAAAGTACAATGTATACTGAACATGTCTATTTAACTCATCAGTATGGTCTTATACAACAAAAATTGCCCCATAGCTGCCAAATCAAGTGACCACTGCGTTGCTCTCAGAGCCTCTGCCTGGACCCCTTGCCTGATGTCACATCTGCTATCTACCTGAGGGTGCATTCACTCCCCAAATACAATGTAAAATATATCACTGACTATTTCCTGAACTATATTATTATATGTCAGTGGAGGGTGTGTCTCATACTATTACAAGCATGTTATGCCCTTAGATAGTGTGTCCAGTTCATAACTGAGTGTCTCCCAGTTACATGCTATTCACATATACACTCAGTTCTTAGTAACGATATTCTTCTCTTGGGAATAAATGGTCAACATATTACTTCTGTTTTTACACAGCAGAAAAGTGCCATAAGAATAATAATAAAAAATAATAATTGAGCACACTCTAAAGATCTGTTCAAAACAGTAGGGATGGTTTAATTGTGCCCTGTGAGTATATTTACTGATCAATTGCATACATCAAAAATAACATTGATAAGTACTGTGCAGACAGCTCTGTCAATGATCTTTGTACAATATCTAGACTGAACTTACATTTAACAAAAAAGTAAACATAAAACTAAAAATGACATTTTCTTCCAAGCAATAAAACTGTACAATAAATTGCTGAAAGATATTAAAGAAACTACTGAAACAAATTTATTTAAAAATGCAATAAAAATTACCTGTTAAGAATATATGCTATACACTGAAGGATTACTCAGATAACACACACCGAGCGAGGTGGCGCAGTGGTTAGTACACTGGACTCGCATTCGGGAGGACGACGGTTCAATCCCGCATCCGGCCATCCTGATTTAGGTTTTCCATGATTTCCCTAAATCACTTCAGGCAAATGCCGGGATGGTTCCTTAGAAAGGGCACGGCCGATTTCCTTCCCCATCCTTCCCTAATCCGAGCTTGTGCTCCGTCTCTAATGACCTCGGTGTCGACGGGACGTTAAACAGTAATCTCCTCCTCCTCCTCCTCAGATAACACAGAGTAGGGATTTGGGAAAAATGTAACACAAATAAATAATAATACATCCACTTTACACTATCACACTGTGTTTTCCTCCTTTTTTTTCTTTTCTGGAAAAAATACTTCAATAACTGTGCAATGGATAATATTAAAACCTCATCCTTTTTCCGAGTTCAACATCTCATTCATTATAGAGAGTTACTGGCTCAGTTTTTCAGGTTAGCAAATGGGAATTTGCAGTACACAAACAGTGTGTGTAGTGTTATCAAACAGAGTGCATGCAGTGACTGAGAATGAGAAATGAATTAACAGTATAGCATCAGGCTTTATGTTACCAAATAACAATAGGGATAAACCAAATGAGCCACAACTATTTTACACAGTGGCCTTGTATTCAAGAGGGTGGAGGTACTAATCTTCATCCAGCCATCCCAATTTAGGTTTTTAATTGTTTCCCTAAATTACTTAAGGCAAATGCCAGGATGGTTCCTACTATAACTGACTACCTGTCCCATCCTTGTCACACAGCCCTGCATGTACCTGAGTGTTGGTACATGTGAATGATTTTACTTCCTTTTTTTTAATATTAATACCAAGATATGTCCAGTATCCTTGTAAAAGATGTCCATGGATTAATAAAACTACTTCCATTACTACTACTACCACTACTACTTCTGCTACTTCTGCACAAAGAGTCAGTAGTGTCATGACTCTAAGTAGAACTCAAACATTTAGCTCAGGACAGTAGCATGTAGAGCAATAATACATTCAGAAGAATATTTGACTAATCATTGAACAGATATGTACCTATTAGGAGAGTTCATGGTAGGAGGAACCTTCCATGGTCTACAGTCCTTGTAAAGAAACTTCTAAATAAATTTAACCCCTGAACACTGTAACTTGAAATCTGTTATGAATGATAAATTATGTATATACCACCAAAATACTTTAGAGATGAAATGGAGCTTTTGGCCCTCAACATAAATGAAAATTACTCCATAGCCCAAGACCATTTATTGTATTTCACATGCTGATACCTCAATTGGAGGGTTATGTCCTAGCTGATAGTTACTCTAGAGCAAATAGAGGGAAAGGTGGTGCTGCAATATATGTCAAAATGGATATACCTCATAGATCATTTAACTTGAGTCTGTATTGTGAAGATTTTCATTTTGAAGCCTTTGGATCTGAAATTTTTGCTGATAATAGGTCAGATAGGTCAGTTATAGTGGTGACAATATATAGGGGTCCTACAGGGAAAACATTTGTGTTCTTAAGACAGCTTGAATCAGTTTTGTAAAAAATATATTCAAAGGCTAAGCCATTAGTCATTCTGGGTGACTTTAATATAAACTTCCCTACACACAACACCAATAGAAGAGAACTAGAACATTTGTTACAAACCTTTAATCTAACTCCAGTAATTGCCAACTTCTTTATTCATTTATTAATAAGGTTAGTAGTAGCCACAGTACTGTAAGTCAAATTATAAATGGTCTTGTGATGAAACAAGCTGGGATATTTTTACTTCCCCTCTTGTTTTTCCACCTGCTTCCTTAAAATTTGTTTTTTTTTCAGTTTTGACTGATTACCATTAACATACATGAGTATAATCTGCATTTTCATAAAAGTGAAGGGTTGGTCCTCAGTTTTAAAGAATGTATCACCAGATATAAATTTTGTGCTTAGTTTTATGTGTGTAATTGATTTTCTAATTTATTTAGACTATTACTAGTTAGTATCTTTCATTATACAGGGAAATCAATAATTGTTTCATAACTTAAATTCTACTGTTGACGTATAAACAAATATAAATTCTGTACTAGTTATAAACATTTGAAGGAACAACTAATAGTACTCTTAAAGGATCTATTTGGCTCTATTCGAAAACATGTTAGCAAAGACAGCTCTTCATTAGTTCCAAAGTAATTAACAGTTTTGTCCAAAGTATTGTTTACATACTTATGTTTGTTAATTTCATGATTTAAACAAATAATTTGACCAAATTCTTGTAGTAGAAGAAATTGTTAAAAGGAATGAATTTTTCAATGTATTCAGTTAATTTAATGAGTTAAATTTTAATTGTAACTTCAGTAAGGTTAGCTTTGAACAATTTGTAGTTTCAGTACCTATTATTATGATATAAATAAGGGGTCAATTTTTGGTCATGAGACAGTCAGTCCATGGCCAAGTTTCAGACGAGAAACCTGTGTTGATTAGAACAACAACAATGCTTCAACTTAACTGTGAAATAAGTGTTACACAATTAGGCCATGTGTTGAAACAATGTTAGTGTCTGCTCCACATGTACCTTTCTATTCTTCAAGAACAGTGAACTTTGTGGTTAGGTTTTTACTGCTCGTAGGTGTCCAATAGTAAACTATTGTAGCAGTATGTGGAGGTTTGCCTGAAAACTATTAATGAGGCTTATATATATAATTGTGTACTATTTGGGGGGTAGTGAACAGTGACAGTAAAAGATTGTGAAATGCAACTGTGTGTCTGTCAGCTACATCATTTACAGTAGACCGTAGTTGCACTTCCACAACCCATTTTTCAGCCAGTGTAGCAATGCAGTACATCAACACTGAGGACAACAAACGAAGAAACAAAGAAGGTGATCGCTACAGTCTGATTTACCACAATGGGCAGTTGGTTACTTTTAATAACATACACTTGAGTATTAAACGTAAACCAGTTTTTAGGTCTTTCAGAACAACGAATGTGGAGACATTAGAAAATTTCAATAGCCACTTGCAGCAGATTGACTGGAGCTCAGTATACAAAAAAGAAATGTTAATATTAAATTCATCCTCTTCACAGATGAATTCATGTCCCTTTTTGAAGCAGTATTTTAAAAAAAAATTCGTGTAAGACAGGAAGAGAGTTATATACATCACAAAGATGTTCTGATGAGCCTACTGTAAAAGAATGTTATAGATCATATTGTAAAATACTGAAAAGAGTTAGAAAGTGCTCTAAAACATTACACACTAAATCTGAAATAGACAACTCAAACAATAAAATGAAAACCATCTGGAGTACTATCAAAAGGGAACTGGGGAAAAAATGATAGTGTTTCTAACATATAAATACGTTATTGTGGTAGTATGATTAATAAAACTGATGCAGCTGCAAATGTCCTTAGTAAGCACTTTCTAACAGATTCTGAGAAAACTGATTGTATGTCAATGAATACGGATTGTGCAAAATAGGTCAAATGCATATATCATCTGTTACTGCCAGTGAGATGAAAAGGATCACTACTAAAATGCAAACCAAAAATTCATCTGGCTTTGATAATATTTCCTTTAAGGTACTTAAACATTCTCATAATGCCTTTTGTGTAATACTTTGCCATATATTTAATGAATCCCTTCAACAAGGTATCATCTCAGACAGAATAAAGTATACAGATGCGAAACCACTATTCAAGAAAGGGGATGAAACTAATCTATACATAAGAGAATTATGGAGCACCCGAATATCTACAAGGCTCTTAGCCATTGTTAGTTGAGATTCCAATCAGGTCTGTCAACTGATGATGCTACATTTTCATTTGCCAATAATTTTTTTAGAAGCACTGAACAATAGATTAGCTTCATTTAGTATATTCTGTGATTTATACTGAGGTCTTCAGTTGTGTGAACCATGAAATCCTCCTTTCAAAAACTGTCTATTAAGGTTTAAGTGGCACAGTGGGAATGTGACTTTGATCATACCTAACTGATAGATAGCAGGGGGTATTGCTTAAGGATACAAGCTACTCTATCATTATATTGTTTTATGTCTCTGTTTTACTTTAGTAAGTGCCTAAGCTTGTAATTGTTAACATATTTTGTTCCTTTACACATATTGCAATTTGTGACTATTAGCATATATAAGTAGGCTATGTTCTCATGTATAATTATGACTCATTCCAATCCATACAATTCTCTTGTATACTGGATCTACAGACCATGAATGATTAAATAAATAAATGTAAATATAAATAATTACTAAACTACTGCATGATAAATGTAAAAAAAGGCTTAAACTACTGATGAAGACCTGCTGAATGAAATTCATTTGACTGTTCAAAAGGGCAACACAAGCCTTCAGCAACTACCACAGTTGAATTTTATAAAAAGGCTTCTCAAAAAACCGGAAGATATTTTGGTGCTATTTAAATGTTGTCACTGGCACCAAAGTTTGTGTCCAGATACTCATGGGCAATGAACAAAACAAAAATGAAAATAGTAAAGTAAAATCATAGATGTCAAACTTTGTTCTCAAATGTTTCTTTACAGGTGATTCAGGAACACAGACCCACTTTAACTCTTACTCCACTATAATTGAGAGTGATACAGATATTAGTACCATGGATATTGAGAAGCAGATGAAATTACTAAAATAGTACATTCCCCCAGTGCCATGTGGAATCTGTGAGATGCTTTACAGAATTTGCAGCTCATTCAGCTCCTCTCCAAACCACAAAACACTATACATCTTTGAATAAAAATCTGTGCCCAGTGTTTGGAGAAAGTGCAGGTCATACTCTTTTGCAAGAAGGGTAGTACAAGAACTCCATAAAACAGCTGCCTCATATCACTGACATTGTCTGCTGCAGAATCTTAGAACAAAGCTTGAGTTCAAATGTAACAATGTATCTTGAACAGAATGACCTCCTCCACATCAAGCATTCCAGAAACATTGGTTATGAGAACCCAACTCTCGCTATTCTGTTATGAGGTGGAAAGTTCAGGAAGTCTACACAAGATAGTTCTTATAAGGCAACTGGTGATGTTGAAAGTATACAAAATGCCAGCACAAATTATCACATGTTTTGTGACCCACAATAAAGTATCACAGAAGTGCTGAGAAATGTGAGCTGACAGATGCTTGAAAACAGATGTTGGCTGCTGCATGATAACTTACTTACAAAGTTTCAAAGGCAAGTGCCAAGTGACAATCCAAACATATGTTACTGCCTCTCTCCTCGTACACCACAAAGAAAGGTTAGACAAATTACAGAGCGAACAGAGGCATCATTATTCTCACAGTCCACAGACAGGAGGAAGGGAAGAAAACGCAATCTATGGTATGATGTGAATTGCCCTCTACCTGGCACTTCACAGTGGTTTTGCATAATTTTGACGTAGATTTAAATGTTTCTTGTCATCACAGAGAATCTGTGTAACTTAAATCACAAAGGTATTATAAATGAATAGTCTAACCTTAATGTATTTAAATGGATTCCTTCTGTTGTAAATAATTACTTACCCATGAGCTACTGGCTGGGCACCAGAATAACTTTTTCCAAAGCCTGAACTGGATGCCTTACTAGATGACTGACTGTGTGTACTGGCATGTGCAGGTGCTGGATAAATCGGATAATTATAGTTGTAGCCATATGGTTGATTGTTGTAGCTATAAGGTAGAGGGACATGGCCATAATATTGATGAGGTGGCGGAGGTGGTGGATAACCATACCCATAACCATTTCCATGTCCTGGGTGACGGCCAATCTCAAGCCCAGTACTGGAACAAAACAAGACCTCTGGTATGTCTCCAGTCAGTGTTCACACAACTCAGAAGAACAAACAATAGCCAACTCCAAAGAAAATATATCTAATAATAATAATAATAATAATAATAATAATATAGTGAAACAAGGAGTTTTGCATTCGAAGAAATATAAACATCAAACTGGAAGTATGAATTAAAAAACGCCTTCAGTCATAACTTTTTGCATTTTATTCAGTACACGATGCATTTTGAGCCCTGTGGGTCGATCATCAGGTGTAATTTGTCTTAATACATGCGGGTGTTTCTTTTCTTTCTTTTTTTTTACATAAAATAAAGCATGTATTAAGACAAATTACACCTGATGATGGACCCACAGGGTCTGAAATGCATTGTGTACTTAATAAAAATAAAATACAAAAAGTTGTGACTGAATGGGACTGAATGGGTTTTTAAATTCATAATTCCAGTGTATTGAGTACAGTCACATTTTAAACTGCGAAACATGGATAAAATTAAAAATAAACATCAGAATTTGAAATCAATTATGCTGAAAGCTTTGGGAAGACTAAACCCAAATAAAATGTAATAATAGGAATTAGTCCCTAAAATATTATGAGGCAAAGTAATATATAAGGGCTTATTTCAATAGTGGTACAAGTCCATTACCTCCACTTTTCTGTCTATAATGCTTCTGAAATTAATGAGCCAAACAAACAGAAAGAAAGGTTCAGCTCTAGCAACAAGCCATATGCTTGAATATTTCTGGTATCTCAACTGCAGATTTTTCAGTGCTCATTTAACATTAGGACTCTGTATCTCAATATGAACAAAAATCGACTTGTACCACTATTGAAATAAGCCCTTCATATGACACGTCTACCAACAGCTGTGTTGTGTATATCATAAATGACAAATAATTGAGTTACTGCAATGGACAAGTGTTAGAAACAGTGAAGATAGTGAGAGGAAAAAGAAAACTTGAAATCAGGGCAGGGAACATAAGGCAAGGTTCACTGTGATTAGTAGAAGGCACATGAAGGTTAATGCTCAATTATGGATGCCAGTAATGGAAAAGTGAGATGATGTGAGAGGAGATCATATAAAGAAGAAGCTGGAGTAACGGGTAGACAATATGATTCAACCAGAGAAAAGAGTATGGAGGGTATGACTATGGAAGGAATGTGGTAATTATGGAATGAACAAGCCAGAAGGCAAAAACATAAAATGGTAAAGTCACATATGTATGTACTATTTCTAAATTTTACTACTTTCCTTCCATGTTCTGTTCTCATTGTCCCCTGCTACTATCTAATTTTATCCCTTTATATCTCCCACGTCAAAGTTACATATTTTCTGCTACATTTTAGCTGTGATCAATGGGTTATTATCTTTCTGTATCCTTGCAGTTTATCTAGTTCAGCTGTCTACTACACCTGGTTTAGGTAGAGGGTCACACCTGCTGGCCGCGGTGGCCGAGCAGTTCTATGGGCTTCAGTCCGGAACCGCGCGACTGCTACGGACGCAGGTTCAAATCCTTCCTCGAGCATGGATGTGTGTGATGTCCTTAGGTTAGTTAGGTTTAAGTAGTTCTAAGTTCTAGGGGACAAATGACCTCAGATGTTAAGTCCCATAGTGCTCAGAGCCATTTGAGCCATTTTTTGGTCATATCCACATGACATCAAATTTTATGAAGGAGAAGTGTCTTCCTTGTTTTAAAATTGTTGGGAGTTTACAATCTATAAATTATATTGTTATATATCATAGTAATCCTTAGGGAAGTTGCCATAATATCAGTAAAGGAAATATGGTACTGTATCTTGTCTGTTTGCCTTCCTGAACAATTTTTCCCATGTATACTTTTGATTTCACTGATAATATAAATGTGTCAGATGAAACCAATTAATTTATGAGTTATCTTTGAAATCTGCAACATTCAAAAGAAGATTTTCAGTTAAATCAGGTTAGATCAACTTACCCTAAATTAAACTGATGACTGAGACCAGCTCCAAGTTTAAAAAATCTTTTTGCTCGTTGTAAAACAGGGCCATGTCCTGCACTTGCAGCAGCAGTGTTTTCATCTGTAAATTTATAAAATAAAAATGCTCTAAACTGACTCATAAACTATGATACTGTAATAAGACAAAGGAATATACTGAAAGAATTTTAGCTATTTGTAACATTTAGCTGGTGTTTATGCCTAGACAATAATGATCCAAACTGTAAACTATGCTAAGCTTTCAGCTTGAAGTACTACCACTCAGTGCCCTGGAAGATTTAGAAAGTATATTTTCAAAAACTAATGACTGAATAGTAGAGACTTCAGGGATCTCACAAGGGAAACTCCCCTTTGCAGTCCCCCTCAGATTTAGTGGTAAGATAGCACAGTAGATAAAGTGTACTGAACTGTGATAAAAGAAGCAAAATCGAAACAGTTAATGGTCCAAACTCAAGAAGTGCAAAGCTGAGGAAAAGTAAACATGTATGATGTCATAGTTATGTGGTCACGGTGTTGGACTGCAAAGGGAGAGATCCTTATTCATAACTTCCTCATATCCATTTATTTATTTATTTATTTATTCATAAAATTATGATGTGTTGTCCAGTGACAGATGTGTCTGCTCGCTGAATTCAGATTTGTGTTGTGTCATGGTTTAACATCTGTTTGCAACAACAAGGTGTAAGGAAAGGACATCCACATGTATGAACTTTCTATTAGTTCTAAATATGTACCACACGTTATAACTCTTGTGTTCTGCATTGGAATTTTTGACTCTTGAATTCCTTTGTTCTAAGATAGTTCACTCCAATTCCCCCCCCCCCCCCCCTCCCATTTCTGTGAAAGGTCTATGTAGCACCTTGCCTGCTCTCACTATTCATCACATTTACTTTTGATAGTAAGATATTCTTACTGCACAACTCATATTCTATAACCAGCATATAGTATCATTGCCAAGACTGCACAAGGAGAAAAGACACAACAATGACCAGATGGAAGCCTAATAATTTTGTGAAAAAAAATAATAGTAGAATGCGAGTGAGATTTGAATACACATTACAGATTGCCCACTTTGCACTCTATCACACTGACCACACAACCACATGACTCTTGCAGTTTACTTAGTGTTGCACATCTTATGCTTGGAGTATTCATTGTTCCTATTTTGCTCTTTTTTCATGTTTCCTGTTTTCATGCTTGAGCTGTGTTCTCACTTTTTGACAGGCTATCCACTCTGCCATTTTAACACTAAATCCGAGGGGGGAGGGGGGGTGGTGCGATGGGGAGTTTCCCTTGTCAATGTTTGAATAATTACATGAAAAAATGTTTTAATGCTTACATGAAATAAAATTTGTTCTTTTGTGATTTTTTATGGTAAAATGATTTTTAAAAAATGAATAAGTATTTAAAAATCAAATACAAGTAAGGTGGAAAGTTATTTTACAAAAACAAACAACCCAAAGTCAGTGTTGTTTATATGTAAGGAATATATTGTTTGGCGTCAACACAAGAAATTTCAGCATGGTTCAAAATCACATACAATACAGCTGTTTACTGTGTGACACCACAGCATGTGATGTATTACACATTCATTGCAGCTTACATAAATGTATTTTGATTTTTGTTTAAAAATGAAACTTTTCATTGTAAAATGTAAATACTTTATAATATATGCCACCTATAAAAGTACAGTGTGTATAAAATTGCTTATAATATTTTGTTATCCAAGACACATGTTGACAATGGCTCTTCATATATAGCTAGTATGACTCAGTTGCACTGACCAGATAATGATTTTGCTATCAAAATTATACATTCAGAATTTTTCATTAAATTAACTGTTTCTACATGAAATATTTGTTCTGTTGTTCCCAGCTGGCTGTAAAATATTGTTTTTAATAATAAAATTTATCAGTACACAGTGTGTTTAAGAGTTTAGCAGTTTTATGTAGTATTCAGTTTTATGCATTCAAATTACATGCATTACATGTAGGACAGGAAACAAAAATGAAGAACAATATTTACAGAGTGGAACTGCAACAAGTAGAAATAGAGCCATTCCACATTGTTACATCTCAAAACATATATTGCAGAAAAAGCAACAATAAGATTACATTAAATATTGAACTTGTTATCCTGCTCCAGCTCACTGTGTACATATTGTGTTGACCCAAATCCTGAAGTTCTTCTTTGTGGTGTACACCATAGAGAATATTTCACAGTTTTTTAACATATATTTTTGTGATATGGAAGCTTAATTTTTGCATAAAGTGCATTATATGACAAAAATATCTTGAGGTCTACTATTGTTGGCTCCAAAGATGCCATCCACTTAATTAATTAAATTAATTTAATAGTTAAGGAATACTTATGGAATACTTAATTAAATTAATACTTAAGGAATGGCTTCAGTGGTTTCTGATTCACTGAAATTGTTATTTATGTTAATACTGCCTGAAATGTAATGAATGGCAATTTACACTTTTTGGGCGAATCAATACAGGTTGTAATTATGCTCTAGTTCATACCAGATGTGTGTTTCATCAAGACTGAGAGCAGACAATTCTACTAATTTATTTATTTTCTTCAGGCTTTCATAAAATGGAAATCATTTCATGGATGGTAGCATTTTTATTCTGATTCCAAAGAGTTGTTATAGTTTGAGATGCATGTTACTAGCTAAATTACGTCATAACTATCAGTATTGATGTTGCCATTAAAAAAACAATGGAAAGACAAAATCAAACATTCCCACCTTCTCCATTCAATCTGAGTGGCCAACAACACTTTATAATAAACAATTTTCACTATACATCCACCATATTTACTCTCACTAATCTCTAGCTATTCGGTGTGAATCACTATATAGTTTGTGGCATCATATGGGCTACACATCATGTACCAAGCCTCATCATTCAAGAAATCCTCCTTCAACTGCTCCACAAACCAGTAATAAGATTGTTTCAGACACAAATCATTACTGTGAACCAGCTCTTGTGATCACTGACTTCTTGATAATAGCATGAGTTGGATTTTACAGTTTCTCGATTGAGCTCTCAGTCACAAATCGTGTACCAAAGCTGCAAGGGAAGTCCACTGCAATAGATCAGAACGTCTAGCAAAGAGTTCTTGCAATATGTTTAACAAGAACAAATCTCATAGTTTGCTCAAAAATGATACGCATGAATAATGTTCCAAAATAGCAGTAGGAAGTGTCCTCTACCATGGACTTAAGTACTTTGCTCAGTATAGTATTAGACAGATTAGTTGATAAAAGAAAGCATTGCAGAAGGGAGATACTGCAGTTCTTCGATGCTGTGAACTGATTTCTCTTCATTGTTGACACTGTATTATCAATACAATAAGGAACAATGGATGGTATGAAATTTAATGAGCACATGAGGTAGTTAGCAGGGAAGATGAATATTTGACTTTTGTGCATTGGGAGAATTTTAGGGAAGTGTAGCTCATCTATAAAGGAGACTTTGTCTGAAACATTTGCACCATCCATTCTTGAGTACCGCTCAAGTGTTTGGAATAACCCACCAAGTTGAAAAGAACTAACAAATACAACAAGGAATTATTTGTCCAATTGGATTTTGTTGATTAGATGTGGGGGCCCAACTCACATGAGAAATGAACCAATAGCCAATGAAGTGGTTTCCAGCTGGGCCGCACCAAAAATGGTTAGGTGAATTTTATATTTTGGAAAGATATTTTTCCCGAATACCAAACTGATACTTCTTATTGTAACACAATGACTGGCAAATACTGTTTGGACTTTCAGGGCAGCTGGATGAAAAATTCCAGTGTAAAAGAAAAATAGCTCATTCATCAGCATAACACAGCTGCCCACAATGTTGATTTAACAATCAGCAAACTGCTGTGTTTCAAGTATGAAATTTTCTAATGATTACATTATATCAGATGAATTCTTCATTCCAAAAATCCATATTGAGGAGATCCTTAAGGATATGGACTATGTAATTTTTTCTTACATTGTGTGATTAACAAGAAAATAACAATAATAATAACAATAATAACAATGATAATATTAATAATACTAATAGTAATACATACAGTGTGACTTCCCCTTGTATTCTATCTGGTCTATATGTACTTTTTTATTATGATATTTTGCTCCATTTCATATGCCTGTACATAGCGCAGTCCTGAGACTGGTTTGATGCAGCTCTCCATGCTACTCTATCCTGTGCAAGCCTCTTCATCTGCCAGTACCTACTGCAGCCTACATCCTTCTGAATCTGCTTAGTGTATTCATCTCTTGGTCTCACTGCACATAATGAGATAAAACATGCAGGGTGCATTTCTATTTTCACTTACGTCCAACCACAGCACAACACAGTTTATATCACTCACATTTCAATGGCACATAGACTGCAATGGCTCACTGTCGATTCTACAGCAGTTCATACCAATACGTAGGTACAAAGGTGAGCCCGAAATAGTGTATCATAAACTTGTAACATACTCTGCAAGCTACAACATGGAGCATAGCAGAGAGTGCTATGGAGTAGTAGTAGTCATTCTCATTCCTGTTACTCTCTCAAATGGGGCAAAGAATACATGATGGTATATATGCCTCTGTGTGAGCCCTAATTTCTCTTATCTTGTCTTCACAGTCCTTACATGTAGTGTGTGTTTGTACTTTGGCAACAGAAGAATCATTCTGCGGTCAGCCACAAATAGTGCTTCTCTAAATTTTCTCATTAGTGTTTCACAAAAAAACTATGGTCTTCCCTGCAGGGGTTCCCATTTGAATTCACAGAGTATTTCTGTAATACTTGAGTGTTGAACAAACACACTGATAACTGACCTAGTAGCATGCCTCTGAATTGCTTCAGTGTCTTCCATCAGTTCAACTCCCAAGCAGTATTCAAGAATTGATTGAACAAATGTTCCATACACAGTCTCCTTTATAGATGAGTTACAGTTTCCTAGAATTCTCGCAGTAAACCAAAGTCAACTATTCACGTCTCCTACTACCAACCTCATTTGCTCATTTCATTTCATACCACTTTGCAATGTTACAGTTAGTTATTTAATTGACATGACTGTGTCAAGAAGCACACCACTAATACCATACTTGAATGTTACAGGATTTTTTCCCCTACTCATCTGCTTTAACTTACACTTTTCCACATTTAGAAGAAGCTGTCATTCATTACGCCAGACAGTAATTCTGTAGAAGTCATCCTGTATCCTCCTACAGTCATTCAATGAGGGCACTTTCCCATGCACTGCAGTGTCAGCAGCAAACAGTTGCAGTGTGTTGCTCACCCTTCTTATCAGATCATTGTTCTATACAGAGAATAAGAGTGATCTTCACACTTTTCTGGGGCATTCCTCGTGACATCTTTGCCTCTGATGAACATTTGACATTCAAGACAATGTACCAACTTCTATTACCCCTCAAATATTCCTATGCTGTATGCTCAGAACTTAGTTAACAGTCTGCATTAGGTCTCGTCAAGTACTTTCTGGAAATTGAAGAATATGTTACCCTTCATCCATTTGTTAACAGGACATTATCTAAGAAAAGGCAAGCTGAGTTTCACATCAGTGATGCTTTCTAAATAAGTGCTGATTTGTGGACAGAAGCTTTTCTGTCTGAAGGAAATTTATGTGTTTGAACATTGAAAATGTTCCAGAAATCTGCAGCAAACCAATGTTAATGATATTGGCCTGAAATTTTGTGGGTCTGTTCTTTTACCCTTCTTGTATACAAGAGTCACCTGAGGTTTTCTCCCAGTCACTGGAAAAAACTGGGTGAGAGATTGGCAATGAATAAAGGGTGTAACAAAAGGGTCTGGACAAACTTTCAGGAAAGGTTATTCACTTATAGAGGAATAAAATGTATTATATGGACATCAGTCGAGAAACACTTTATTTTCATGTTACAGCTCATTTTCTGCTTCTCTTTACAATCACATTAGTAATGGAAACACACACAAACAGAACACACTAGTATTAATGGAACTTTTTCTTGCTTGGTGACCCCGGGATTTCTGAGCTGGGGACTGGTAAACACTGCCAGTCTTCTGTCACTGTAAGCTTTGGGCATGCTTCAGCAAGCATCATGTGATGCAATTGTCGAATGTTGTGTGTTACAGCAATTGGAGATCTTTGCTTGATCACCTGGATTGCAAGGATGGTAAAATCCTCTGCAAAAAAACCTCAATCTCAAGCTGTTCTGCATGCCAATGAGGTGCATGGCTATTGACGTAGAACAGTTGTTATTGGGCAACCTCTGGGGAAACTGCTGCACCTCAGTTGTATAAGGCTTACTCAAGCAAGTAGAGCTCGCTCTGAGTGCAAGCTTATATCCCTAGTTGCTAAAGGGACCGAGATGGAATCCTCGAAATTTGCTGTTCCTCCTCTTCCTCCCAGCATAATACCAAGTCTAACAAGAGGGATTGTGTAGCCAGTCCTCCATACTCAGGAATGTTTTGGAGTTCTGGTGTATGTAGTAACATGCTGCTAGTCAGAATGTGTTTTTACTAGTTAAAGGGAAACAGGGCAGCTTTGAAAAAGTCTCACCTTCTTACATTCTAAAGGGATTAGAGGGGATTCCAGATACATTAAAATCCATTAAGCATTTGCAAAATGCACTGTTGGTCGAAACCTCAAGTTCCCGACGAGCGAAAACCATTCAGAAAGCCAAAAGCCCTGGGGAATGTACCAGTGAGACTGAGCTCCATTCCACTTTGAACTACTACAAAGATGTGGTGTGGAGGAATCTGGTGGACATTCTCAAAGACGAAACTAAAGGAGAATGGGCCCAACAAGGCATTGTTGAAGTCCAAAATATAATGACAAGGGTGAAAAGCAATCTGGTTAAGTCAAACTCGCTTGTACATGCTTTTAACAGCACGAAACTTCCACAGAATATCAAGGCAGGTTTCATTCACCTAAGCGTGCTGTGTGGTGCAGACCCCAATCAAATGCATTGTTTCAAACGCCAGTGTTTTTGGGCATACTTCTGTGGGGTTTAAGGCAGAAGCCACTAGTGGCAAATGTGTTATGACTGCCCACAAAAGAGTCACTTGTTCATCTCCTCTGAACTGTATGAATTGCTCTGGGGATCATGCTGCCATGAGTAGGGACTGCAGTGTATATCTTGAAGAGCTGTAGATACAAGAATGTAAAACTACAAATCGCATTTCATACGCTAGGGCTGAAGAGATGTATAAGGCCATTCTACCCTCAATATTCGCTACCTCTTTTGCTTCTGTTCTTAAACAGCCAGTTCAGAAGACCATGTGCTACTACACAAATGGAGGTTGTTAGTATCAGCACCAGCACCATCGTTTGTCGGTGCACTCATGCTGCTGCAGTTACTTCAAAACCCATACCTTCTCCCAGAATATAAGAGAATGCTGTGGTTACCGACATTGCGGTGCTCAATGTCGCTCCAGAGGTTCAGTCTGGTGCACCACACAGCACTTCCACTAGCAGTGTGGGGGATCCAAAGCCTTCCCAAGCAAAAATAAAAAAAATAAAAAACCAAGTCAAAGGTAGAGAATCAACTGCTGACGGAGACAGGAAGCAAGCTGTCTGTTGGGTTCGATGTCTCTCTCTCTCTCTCTCTCTCTCTCTCTCTCTCTCTCTCTCTCTCTCTATCTATCTCTCTCCTTGACTCTCCAGTGGAAAGACAATGTGAAAGTGCTACCACCATGATAAATGACTCCCTTATTACAGTGAAACATTAATGGGTTCAGGACACATGTGAAGGAACTGAAACTCTTTGCACATGAGCACCGCCTGTGCTTGTTTGCAGGAAAGGCATTTTAAAGCGCCTGATACCCCTGTGTTAGGGGGTTACACATTCCATAACAAGATTGACGTGCCTAGGGAAAGGGCGCAGGGAGAGATCACTGTGTTTGTCAATAACACACACCACTCCTCTGCTCTCCCTCTGGCTACTGACCTGCAGGCAGTTGCAGTTGAAATTCATGTGTGTCAGAGGATCACTGTTTGCTCACTATACTTACCTCAACAAGATGTGATAGACACTGAAGCTCTCACAGATCTTATAGAGCAGCTCCCCTGACCATTTCTCCTACTGGGAGACCTCATTGCCCATCAGGTATGAGGTCAACCTCTACTTGCACTCAGGATTGGGTTTTGGAGAACCTCATGACATATCATAAGCTGTGCACCCTCAACATGGGCACTTCCACTCCTTTCAGTGCTGCTACTGGGTCATCCTCAGTTGACGACCTCTCTTTCTGCTCGCCAGCCCTTGCACACTCTGTTGAGCAGGAAGTCATTGATGACCATCAATCCAGTGATCATTCCCTACTCTGGATTCATCTACCGGGTTGTGCTCTCCATGCAGGCTGCAGCCACAATAGATGACCAGCAGAGCCAACTGGACACTGTTCAGCCACGTGCGACAGCATGCAGGAGTGACTGGACCATATCATGTGAGTAATCCATCATGCCACTGACTTCTCCATCTTCTTGTCATCCTAGAAGTCTATATGTTCCTTGGTGGGCTGATGAATGCCATTCAGTAATCTGGGCCAGGTATGCAGCTCTGCGATGGCTTAAGTGCCACCCAACAGCGCAAAATCTCACAGCCTTTTCCTTAGCAAGAACCAAGGCTCAATGCATCATCAAGGAGAGCAAAAAAATGGTCAGGGCAAGCGTTCCTGGATTCTATCAATCGTCCTAGTCGTTCTACTGCAGTATGGAAAACCATGAGGAGTATTTCCGGTAAAGGCAGTTGGTTTCCTATAGCGGCGTTGTTGAAACAGGGATGGACAAACAACATCTGGAGACATGACGCAGACAATGGCACACCATTTTGCAACGACTACGCCGGCTGCTAGCTAGGATCCAGTTTTCTGCCGTTACTGTGCCACCATGGAAATGGGTGAACTGGACTTCGGGTCCAACGATTTCGAGTCCTACAACTACCCATTCTCCATGGGTGAGCTGGATTTGGCACTGTCTGTGGCTCATGATGCTGCACCTGGTCACAACCAAATCCGATACAGCATGCTGAGAACTTGAAACCAGTGCATGTGGAACACTATTCATTTTAATCGTAGTTTTAACTTACCTGAATAGCATATGTACAACACCATTCTCCAATTTAAACACTGTGCTGTTTTTGGACCTTAATTTTGACTCCAGACTGTCTTGGTTATCAATGACGTGGAGGTAAGAGCCTAGAATGCACTGAACTTTTTGAAGTGTCAACAGCAGTTTGCATGAAAATGCTGTGAGACAACGCTGCCATTTGGATGCACTTTTAATAACTTTTCTTATGCCTTGTCTTCCAACAACCTTACACATTTTGACTTTCCGTCATTTTCAACGGCAATGTTATGTAAGTTATGTAAAACTGTTCATTAGATACATTGCACTATATCAACATTCTCAGTTGCGAGACAAGTGCAAAAGTTTTGCACTTGTCTCACGATTGAGAATGGTGTAGGAGAGGTTAGCCACAAGAAGCTCTTTAGAGGTTCGAGAGAAATACGGAAACATCAACTACACAACACAATACCATGTCCCTGTCGGCATTCAAAGCAGCTTCTAGTCGTCTCAGAATTGATAAAAACCGGTTCTGCATTCGAGGAACTCTTGTGTCTGGTGATATTACAGAAACAAATTTCAAGCATTCCTGCAAGCAGTTCTTTCAAGCGCTTGAAGCTTAGTTCTGTAGTAATATCAGCAAGCAAAATTAGTAAAATTGTATGGAAACCTGGGAAGCAATTACATCTGCCTGGCAAGGTTAGGTCCAGGCAATTAATGTACGGCATTTTTCTTACGTTTTGCGATTATTTGACAATGACATGCATTTCGCAGACCTCTTACCAGTCATTGCAGATGCGTGACGTATTTTTCGAAGTGCGTTTCTCCTAACTGCTATGTTATTTTTAAATTAATAAAGTAAGCAGTGTCTTAGAGAACGCTCCGTTGACCATCCTTAAGAGGTACACACAACAATTACCCTTGCATAAGTCTATTAAGACTGTTTTGTGTTATAAAGGCTACTTGAGAAATTGAATCTGAAAATATAAACAAAGCACACTCAGGCGACGTGGCTGATTCATGAAGCTCTGGAGAATATTGTCAAACCGTCAATGATTCACCTCACAGGTTCGGTATGTATTGGCAACAATGAGAATATTTTGAGGGCCATCAATATTGCTCGTTAATATTTGTAATACTGACAGTAGCCTATATCAATACGCTGCCTCAGATGGTCAATATATTGACAGTTTGATAATATTATTCAACATGTGAGGGCACCTTTAAGCTAGTACCGGTACTCGTCTTTCAAATACCCTGAAAGCTTTGGACAAACTTTAAACAGAATTAATTAGATATTATGTGGGAAGATGCAAATGGTGAAGAAGGCACTGACCGACGATCAAAACCGTAATGTGAGGAGGTGCAAGACGGTGGACAAGTTCTGATGTGTGTAGAAACTTGTTTTAAGAAAAGGTGACGTTGTGGACCTGCACAACTAAACAGACGGTACCAAAGAATAGCCGAATAACTTCACAGATTGTTTAATTAGCTATATGTTTCCAGCACATCTTATCTAAATATAGTCTCCAGTCATACTGCCGCCGGACACAGAACAAGTAAATAAGTGGCCATAACTTTTCCGGCCTACAAGACGGTATTCACTCTTTCCGATGCAGTCTCGCCTGTGTTTTGATTGTTGCTTCGGCTCTGGACTGTGATGATGCATCTGCTCTACACCCACAAGCGTAAGCGACTAAACTATGCGAAGTGCATGTCTTGGGGACGCTATTCGCGTATGAAATGCTCGAAGAATGATTGCCTCAATGCCCCTGTGCTTTCTGTCAGTTATACGGCTTAATCTTGTCGTTGTGGTCACTACCGGAGCGATACGTAGGAGGACTATAGTAATCTATATTCCCAAATTATTGACTCGACACTGATTGTAGAAACTTTGTCAGCAGCCTTTCACGGGGCAGCTGACGTCTCTCTTCAAGCAGCATGGCTTCTTCAGCGTTTCCATGGCGCTCTCCCGCGAATCAGACAAACCTGTGACCATTCGTGCTGTTCCCATCTTTTATACGTTCAATATTCCATTTCAGTGTTAAAATTTGGTACGGGTTCCGCGCACTTGACCAATTTTCTGTGATGCATCCCACGAGATTTTCGTAAGCTATCTCCTTTGTAGACTATCCGCAGTTTATCAAATGCAGATTATTCGTCATTAGGGAGTGCCCATGATCATTAGGGTATACAAAACTGTCCAGCTTCAATCTGCAGACTACTTCTCTTCAGTACATACAGAGAAACGATCTTCAGACAGAAGTTGAACTTTTTGTCCGCATTTTTCCCCGTAACCTACCAATGAACCAATGACTCCATCAGCTTTACGTGCGGCTGAGTCTATGTGACCGTTCCATGTCATGTGCTCGCAAATTTTTACATCCAGGAATTGATATGAGTTGTCTGATTTCAGTTATGATTCACTGATATTACTTTTTTGGGTTTTGTGAAGTGAACAATTTTACATTACATAACGTGTATATCGAGTTGCCAATGTTTGCACCACTTTGAAATCTTGTCAGTATCTGACAAAATATTTGTGCAGCTTGGTTTTTTTCATATAAGACAGCAAGCTGCTGATTAACCGACTTGTGGATTATCCGTGCGTAGTCCGTCGATTCATAAAAAAAAATGAAAAACATAACCTGACGTATTCTGTTCTAATTAGAACGAATATTTGCATTAAATTTACGGTTAAAATAAAAGTTTTTGGTTGTGAAAACGTAGATGACGAAAACATCCGCGAGTAATCAAATATCGATCTGACTGTGAAGCTGGATTTGAGCAGGCGAACGAGATGTAGTGAACATGTGTGTTCGGCGCAGAAAGAGACCGAAAATGATGCGATCAAAGAACCCATTATCACGCGCACAGATTCACTTAATGCTGTGATCTGTTGTTCGGGTATGTAGGACAAAATTCGTTTCCTATATTGATGTTTTACTTTCGGGAAAATGAGAACAGGCGTCAAAAAAAAATTAAATTAAAAACGAAAACGGAAAATAACTGGGCGATTATGTACCGCAATAGTGAACTAGAAGACAGTGATACGAAATGCAGTGGGATTTAGTGTAGTTTTGTATATAAGTTGTCACTTTGCAGCGAGTAATGCGTGAGCTTTCAAACGTGACAACCAGTACTTTTTCAAAATACTGTGAATAGCTGTTTCCGTTAAAAATAATGTTGCTTTGGATTTCTGTGTTTTGGGTTACCTGTGCAGTCTCGGGTCCGCATTAACCCAGATAAATGGAACCTTGCTAAATTTAATTATAGACCAGTGCATCATGTGTAAAATGTTTGACGTTGCTGTTAATACTTTCTACGAGGCCATTTAGACTATACACCGTGAAAAAGATGGGCCCCAGTACATTCCCTTGGGACACTCCTGAAGTATGTGAAGGCGACTCTCCAACCAAGTGAACATGCTGGTTCCTCCCTACCAATAAACCCTCAGTCTGGTCTCACGTTTTCTGTCATCCCCTGCGATCGTACTTTCATTAATAAGCGTTGTTGTGGTACGGTACCGAGTTAAATGCTTTTAGGGAGTCGAGAAATGCTCGAACAGCTTACAGCGTAATATGCTACCTTGCGGGACAAGGGCGTGTGCCATATGATAAGAAACAGTGTTTTTTAACGTGTTAACCACAGATAATAGATCGCGGCTATACTCAACCTGATTTCCGCAGCAAGTGTTCGGCGGACGCCTTTGCTGCAAGGGCCACCGACAACAGCAACAGCAGCGCCAGTCGCGGGACCGATGTCATCCTTGCTGCCATTGTGACGGCCAGCCACACCAGCGTAGGAATCATCGACTGTGCTACGCTTATGTACCCCTGCTCATCCGGCCGGCTTGCGCAAACTGCGGCGAGGAAGGGAAGAGAGAGAGAGAGAGAGAGAGAGAGAGAGAGAGAGTGGCGGGGGTATCCAGCAAACGCGTGTATGCAGTGGCGTTGAGCTTCTTCTGTTAAGGAAAGTAAATACGCGGCCAGTTCGAGTGTGTTTTAGCCCAGAAGCAATATACACTACTGGCCATTAAAACTGCTACATCAAGAAGAAATGCAGATGATAAACAGGTATTCATTGGACAAATATATTATACTAGACCTGACATGTGATTACATTTTCACGCACTTTGGGTGCATAGATCCTAAGAAATCAGACGCAGAACAACTACCTCTGGCCGCAATAACGGCCTTGACACGCCTGGGCTTTGAGTCAAACAGAGCTTGGATGTCGTGTACAGGTACAGCTGCCCATGCAGCTTCAACACGATACCACAGTTCATCAAGAGTAGTGACTGGCATATTGTGATGAGCCAGTTGCTCGGCCACCATTGACCAGACGTTTTCAGTTGGTGAGAGATCTAGAGAATGTGCTGGCCAGGGCAGCAGTCGAACATTTTCTGTATCCAGAAAGGCCCGTACAGAACCTGCAACATGTGGTCGTGCATTATCCTGCTGAAATGTAGGGTTTTGCAGGGATCGAATGAAGGGTAGAGCCACGGGTCGTAACACATCTGAAATGTAACACCCACTGTTCAAAGTGCCGCCAATGCGAACAAGAGGTGACCGAAACGTGTAACCAATGGCATCCCATACCATCACGGCGGGTGACACGCCAGTATGACGATGATGAATACACGCTTCCAATGTGTGTTCACCGCGATGTCTCCAAACACGAATGCAACCATCACGATGCTGTAAATAGAACCTGGATTCATCCGAGAAAATGACGTTTTGCTATTCGTGCACCCAGGTTCGTCGTTGAGTACACCATCGCAGGCGCTCCTGTCTGTGATGCAGCGTCAAGGGTAACCGCATCCATGGTCTCCGAACTGATAGTCCATGCTGCTGCAAATGTCGTCGAACTGTTCGTGCACATGGTTGTTGTCTTGCAAACGTCCCAATCTGTTGAGTTAGGGATCGAGACGTGGCTGCACGATCCGTTACAGCCATGTGGATAAGATGCCTGTCACCTCGACTGCTAGTGATACGAAGCCGTTGGGATCCAGCAAGGCGTTCCGTATTACCCTCCTGAACCCACTGATTCCATATTCTGCTAACAGTCATTGGATCTCAATCAACGCGAGCAGCAATGTCGCGATACGATAAACCGCAATCGCTATAGGCTACAATCCGACCTTTATCAAAGTCGGAAACGTGATGGTACGCATTTCTCCTCCTTACACGAGGCATCACAACAACGTTTCACCAGGCAACGCCGGTCAACTGCTGTTTGTATATGAGAAATCGGTTGGAAACTTTGCTCATGTCAGCACGTTGTAGGTGTCGCCACCGGCGCCAAGCTTGTGTTAATGCTCTGAAAAGTTAATTATTTGCATATCACAGCATCTTCTTCCTGCCAGTTAAATTTCGCGTCTGTAGCACGTCATCTTCGTGGTGTAGCAATTTTAATGGCCAGTAGTATATGTCGCTCCCTTCCCCCTTCCCCAGTCCCCGCCCTCAGACAGAAGTTGCCTATTCTTGGACTTCTGAAAATATCTTTGAAAATAATTCAAATCTAGTGATCTTTGAAGTTCGTTGTCTTTGCCTATAAGGTAAGTTCGACGTAAACATTCCTCTGTAACGGAAATGATTTTTTAAATTTTATTTCGGTGTAAAATATTAAGAGGAGAAGAAATTCCCTTTCGCCTAACGTAGTTTCTCGAACATTTTAGTGAAAAGTTTTTGATACAGAGAGTCCGGGAGATTAGGACCACTGGATGAGACGGAGCAGTGACGTATTTCACAAATGCGCCGCTGGAGAACAGCTCCCTCCACTTGCGAGGACGCTCTTTTGTGAGAAAAGGTGGTGCAAAAGTGGTGCTGTAATTTTCGCTTCAGTTCTGGAGAAAAATCATATTCTCTCCTAGTAAGCCGAAAAGATTTATAGTGTAGTTACATAATTTTATTATCAACTCTTAGTTTCCACAATACTGTTGCAGTTGTTTTGCTGCGAGAGTGACAAACGTCTAGGCAGGTAACTAACCTAAAATGACCATCGATTTCGCTACTCACAGACAGACCTCGGTGTGGTCTATCTTTGCAAGACAATCGGGAGAGATGGACCAGAGTTATTTGGGAGAGATGGACCAGTTACTTTAATGTGAGAAAGAAGGAGCACAATTAAATTTAACTTCAAGGTATGTGGAATAATATCACTGAAGACGGATGCTGTCTCAGACTATGCTTATTTGTTCAAAAATGGTTCAAATGGCTCTGAGCACTATGGGACTCAACTTCGAAGGTCATCAGTCCCCTAGAACTTAGAACTACTTAAACCTAACTAACCTAAGGACATCACACACATCCATGCCCGAGGCAGGATTCGAACCTGCGACCGTAGCGGTCTCGCAGTTCCAGACTGTAGCGCCTAGAACCGCTCGGCTACCCCGGCCGGCTGCTTATTTGTCAGAAGATACAAGCACATCAGAAAAGCAAAGTTATCTGCGCAAGTCAAATTCCTTCAGTGACACAACTTAGGCCTCCACTCCTACTACACCCAAAGCTTCCAACATTGCCATCTCGAAACTGACTACACCTAAACCAAAACAGTCAAAACTGCTGGAGAAATGTCACTTGTTTCTTCAATTGATAAAAACACAAATTTTAAGAGGAAAGCAGCAACTGTACCCAAATAGCTAAACTCTGCTGAAAATACTGCAAACATAAAGAAAAAGAAAAATAAGAAAAGAAGGGAAAGAGAAAAAATGTATAAAAAGATCACCCAAGGGCAACACTAGTAAACAGAAAAACAGACTGAAGAAACTAAAAAAGAAAAATACTACAAATAGCTCACACTGTTCATCGTGTAATAAACTAATAAAATTGTTCTGGCCTAAAATATTTGATGGTATAATTGTATATTCATTTCAACATATTCCAAATAAAAATATGACATTTAACTGACTGTTTTCTACATTACATGTACTGCCATTTTACATCGCCCATCTCCCCCAGTACACTGGTCCATCACACACACAGACCTATGGGTGACATGGACCACTTGTGTATATTTTCATTTTATCATATCTCTTGTACTTTAAGTGTTAGTGCCTCAATAATATATTGTACTTAAGTGTGTATGATATCCGATACGAGCATGCTGCCAGAAGTTTAAAAAAATTGAAAAACACACAAATTTTATGTCGAAGAAAAAGTGGATCAATTCTCCAGGACTTATCCCATCATATTAACAATGTCTATCATAATTAGTAGTGAAAACTGGCACTGTAAAAGTATACCATAACAGGAACAAAAATGTCCTAGAAAACTTGGGCTTGCAAACGAGCTATTTGCGATACTGTTGCGGATGTTTGGTTACGAGACGTCCCTGAAATATTGTCCTAGTTAGTAGAGATATATTTGAAATGTTAACTTTTCGTTTAAATCCTCATTTAATTCTGCTGAAATTTCATCCGTGGCCTGTCTTAGCTTGCCAACGCAGGGGAATGTTGTACGTGAATGATGGAGCACAGGCACCTTTTGCTGCTAATATGAGACGACATCTATCACACCAATATGGTCGAAAACGAATTGGCCCAGCTCAGCCTGCACCTTGGCCTCGAAGGTGAAGTGACCTCAATCCTGTGGATTTTTCTGTTGTAGTGGGACGCGAAATTGAAGCGTCACCCATCCACCAGTGTCAGCCCAGTTTGCAGGTGAATATAAGTTTAATTTAGTTTTTGTTGATGTATTTTTGTAATATTTGTAATGGTTGTGAATTATCTAAAGTTTTGTATTAATTTTTTATGTTTCATGTACGGAGAGGGCGGCGCAACGAACGGAGACAGCATCTTCACTGCCGGGACCAGAGAGAAAATTGCTGGCCACTATACGTCGCGGGTCGACAGCCAAAGAGCAACAGAAGATCCTGAAACCGAGTTGTTGCGTCGTGCTTCTAAAAATTGAAAATTAAGAATTTGTAACGTTACTACAACAATGACGTCATAGAAAGTTTAATCATGTTGTAAATGTTCAGTTCTATCTTGTCAAGGCTCAGGTTCACGTCTATATGTAGGAAGATAATAAACTAGTGGATGCTACTAAAGTTTAAATACGTGTTCCGAGAATTTATTTGTGAAGAATTATGTTACGTAAGATTATTAACTTTTGACAGCGTTCATCGCGAGTATGATTCTTGAAAGTTTATTCAATGTGGTTCTAATATTTATTAAAGCAAATCACTTGCATTAATATAATTTCTGAGAAGAAACAAACGACATCTAAATTGAAAAAGTTTGCGCAAACCAATTGGACTGAGTGACTTAATTCTGCGCATACGACTCAAATGATGATGTTTTACAGTTTCGTTCAAGAACCATTCAAAGACAATTTAAAAAGAGTTTAAATAATTTTGAAGTGTGTTGTAACTGACGTAGGTGACGAAGTCAGCACATGGTCATATGTCCAAAGAAAATCATTTATACAAAACTTACGTCGTTACACTACACTGTCTGGGATTATCTAAAGGGTGACTTACACATAACTCCAGTAGGCGCGGTTAACGAACTGAAGCACCGAATTTTACAAGCTCCTCCCCCTTTACAAGATGATCTGGGAGGGGGAGAGGTTGGGGAGGTGTCTGAGAGAGATCACAAGTCACTGCAGAGACAAGTGTAGTATTTTTTCCACTTGAGAGCACCACACATGGAATGCTTTCTTAAACAGGTGCGTTTTAACATGTAACATGTAAGTATTTTTGTATATCTTGGGTGAAATTTGAGACCGATCAGAGGGAACTTCACCGAAAAGTTTGCATTTCAAAAACAGGGTGTCCCAAAATAATGCATACACTCTTTGAAACTGAATATCTCTTTAAATAAAGGAGATAGAAAAACAGTTTTTGCAGGAAATAATGCAGAAGGGACGCGCGGGATTAGCCGAGCGGTCTTAAGTGCTGCAGTCATGGACTGTGCGGCTGGTCCCAGCGGAGGTTCGAGTCCTCCCTCGGGCATGGGTGTGTGTGTTTGTCCTTAGGATAATTTAGGTTAAATAGTGAGTAAGCTGAGGGACTGATGACTTTAGCAGTTAAGTCCCATAAGATTTCACACACATTTGAACATTTTGAATGCAGAAGGTGGTGAAAAACATAACAAACTTTTCTTTTGTTTCAGAATTGTAAACAACGGCTTTATCGGTGGACCAGCGGAAATGGGTGCAAAAGCGTTACTGGAAAACAGAGAATGTGACTGAGGTACGACGACGCTGGAGGATTGAATCTGGAATACCACCACCAATAATGGTAACAATAACAAGGATCCGACATAAGTTTGACGTCGAAGTAACGGTGCAGGATATGAAGAAGGGACTCTGCGGAAGAAAGAGACGTTCAACAGACAATGAAAGTTTTGATACAGTGATCCAGACGTACACACAGTCCCCGAAGAAATCTGTGGGGCAATGCTCTCGTGAGACTGGGATCTGCGAAAGCAGTGTTCATAGAATTTTGTGAGCTCAGAAACCGAAGCCTTACATTCCAAGATTTTTCCATGCTCTTAACGAGGATGATCTCGATAGTCGAAGTGAATTTTGTGAGTGGTTCATTAACAAATGTGAAGAAGAGCGACGTTTCCAAGATCTAATTCTCTGGTCGCACGAAGCAATCCTTAAACTTGATGGAACAAGTAACCGCCATATTTCCGTTTACTGGGCCAGTGAGAAGTCTTACGTAACCGAGAAAAGACATATTAACTTCCAACGAGTATCATTCTGGTCTGGTTTGTCTTCTAGGCATAGAAGTCCATCCCACAAACTAACATCCATCACCGTACAACATAATGCATACACGTTTACATGCATGCATTCAAGATCATGGCGGTTACAACGGTTACTAAGGTACCATCATTTCACATTTGCAATGTCTTATCTTGCGCTTACATTAACCTGCGATCTTGCAATGCTAATCACTCACGTATGTTACCCAGCAAAACGTATTCTCGCCGGCCGGAGTGACCGTGCGGGTCTAGGCGCTGCAGTCTGGAGCCGAGCGACCGCTACGGTCGCAGGTTCGTATCCTGCCTCGGGCATGGATGTGTGTGATATCCTTAGGTTAGTTAGGTTTAATTAGTTCTAAGTTAAAGGCGACTGATGACCTCAGAAGTTAAGTCGCATAGTGCTCAGAGCCATTTGAACCAACCAAAACGTATTCTCGAAATTTCGGTATTCTACATCAATTATTTTTTGATGATGTGATTTTTTTCCGTCAGTGTATTTTAGATTTTCTTACTTATCGTTCTGTTCATAGATGGGAAATTAATCCGATTTCTTTGTGCGGGAGCAGTTTAGGCACTGATCTGCCGTCAAGATAGATAAGAACCGTGCCGAAATAATGCTTACAGTCCCTTTTCTGTCGCTTCCTTGATCAGACCTTACCGAGCTGCAGAAAGAACCCGATCTACGACCATGCACAATTCAATCACAAAATTGTAGGAAAAGAAAACCCACGACGGCTTTCCTGATTCTGTATTTAGCGTTGCACGACGGAGCTATTCCAGTACACTTAGAAGAACACAGCTGTGCCATATTGTACGTGTGCACGCCTATTCTTAATCGTAAAAGCATTAGCTGAGAAAGCTACCATTATCTGTGCTTGAACACAGGACAAATTTTGAAATTTCAAGGTGGAAAAAATTTACTTTCTATGACTGGAACCTTCTCAAAGTCTACGGGTTCAACACAGTGCCACAGGCAATAAAAAAGCTACGAATTCTGATATCCAGTTGGTATACTACAGAATAATACGGCTAACTGGAGAGACGAGACTAATTTTGATTCTATCGTCCAGTTTGAGGATGGTTTTGAAAGGAGTTCCACATTCGTCTAGTCGTATATTGTCTCTGGGCTTCACTTGACCCAGCCGACCCAAACGAGTAGCTTTCAAAACTAATTTTGTTCAATTTCGGTTATGCCAGTCGATAACAGCACGAAATAGCGTCGACGTAAATAACAAAGTCTCTAATTTCGTTGAGAGACACTATAACCTATACGATGAACGTGCTCCCCTAAAAACAGTAGGAGTAAGGAGGAAATCTGCGCCATGGTTCACAGATCATCTCAAACACCTCATGTGTGTCAGAGACGCAGCATACGGGAAATAGAAGTGGCATCCGACATCTGATAATTACACTACATACAAACAGCTACGCAACCGAGTAAATCAATCCGTCAGGAATGCAAAACTCAGGTATGCCCAATCGCTAATTGAGGGTTTTCCAGACCTGGCATAACGTGGAAAAATCCACGAGGTCTAGGAATAGGCAAACCCAAATCTGCTGTCGAACCTCTACTTCCTCTACTGTCCCTAAACGAGTATTCCGCAAAGCCGACATTTATACTTGACCAACACAAAAGGGCACAAACTATCGATTCCATTAATGCATGAGTTGTTGACGCGAGAAATTTTCTTTGCAGACTATACGCCATAACATGGTCAGGAAGTCAATTCGTTCTGCAGCTGCAGGACACGATAATATTACCGTGCAAACGATCGATTTTCTCGTCGATCCACTGCTGCCCATAATAACGGATATTTCTAACAATTCTTTTACCTCTTGCGTACTATCAGACTGGAAGCAGGGATTCATAAAACCAATACTAAAGAAGGACTCAGCTAAAGAACCTTCCGACTACAGACTCATTTGCAATCTACCAGCACTATCCAAGTTTATCACTTTGCTTGAATACCAGTCTGGTTTCTGGCAAACTTGCAGCACGATTACTGCTCTCATAAAAGTGACTGATGATTTAAAACAAAACAAAACTAAAACTAAACTTCGTACTAACAGGTCCTGAGGGACCAACGGTCCCGACCGGCCGCCGTGTCATCCTCAGCCCACAGGCGTCATTAAATACAGATATGGAGGGACATTTGGTTACCACACCGCTTTGCCGGCCGTTTACGACACCGGAGTCGCTACTTCTCAGTCAAGTAGCTCCTCAGTTTGCCTCACAAGGGCTGAGTGCGCCCCACTTACCAACAGCGCTAGATAGACTGGAGGGTCATCCACCCAAGTGCTAGCCCAGCCCGACAGTGCTTAACTTCAGTGATCTGGCGGGAACCGGTGTTACCACTGCGGCAAGGCCGTTGCCGACTTAAAAAAACCAATGGACAAACAGCAGGTGACTATTATGTGCTTTTTAAATTTCAGCAAAGCCTTCGGCACTGTGGACTTTGACACTTTACTTCCTAAGCTCAAAACCCTTAACTTTTCTTCAAGTGCTGTAGAATGGTCCCACTCATACATTACGTCGAGCCAGGAGCGTGTAATAATTGGTAAAAACGGTGACAGTGGAGGAATGTAGTATCAGAAGTCCCTCAAGGATCAGTATTGGGCCTGTTACTATTCTCGTTATAAGTTAATGACATCTCAACTGTTCTCTTCCACTATAAATATCAATTACCCATTGATGATCGCCAGCTATATCTAAGTGCTAACCCATCAAATTTGTAAGCAGATATCTAGCATGTAAATACTGATTTACTTGCATTGTCAGACTGGGTGCAAGAATTAGGTTTGAAACTTAACACATCTAAAACAGAAGCAGTCTTAGATGTTCATAAATGACTCATTACAATAAATTCAGAGAATCCTAAACCGCACAGGAATAACCTTTTCTTCTTCTAGAAAAAACTTGGAAATAATTCTGGACCATCACCTAGACTGGACTGAAAACATAACTGCAGTCTGTACGAAGTGCCAGCGTCACTTCTCTCACTACAGAAATATAAAGAAATGTTTCCTTTCGAGCTTAAAAAGAACCTCGTAGAGTCACTTGTTCTCGATGTACACAACTATGGTGATGCTATTCTCCAAGGACTTTCGTACGAAAGCTCATGAAGGTTGAAACTGGCGATGAATGCTTGTTCACGATACATTTGTGGCATTCGCTTTTAGGACCAGATCACTCCTATCTACGAGGGCGGTTCAGAAAGTAACCTCCGATTGGTCACAGTGCGGGTTGTGGGGGGAGTAGCGACGCCATCTGTGCGTTCACGCACTCAACAGGTCAGTCGGCATCAAGCCGTGGTCGAGTGAACGTCGTACCTGCGCTAGTTTAGTTTTTGTGGCAGTTTGAAATGTGTGCTGCAATAGAAAACCCCGCCAAATGTGAAGTGCGTGCTGTCATAAGGTTTTTTACAGCCAAAGGATATTCTGCAGCAGCTATTCATCGTGAGTTTTGTGCCGTGTACGGACCAAGAGTTATGAGTGAAGGAGTTGTCCGTGAATGGGTACGTTTATTTAAAAGTGGACGAGAAAACGTTCATGATGAAGAGAGGAGTGGTAGACCATCATTGGTGACTGACGAACTCCTTCAGACAGTTGATGCAAAAGTTCGTGAAAATCTACGTTTCTCAATGTCGGAGTTGTCTACTGGTTTTCCACAGATTTCTAAGACTCTCTTGGACGAGATAGTGACAGCAAGATTGGGTTACCGTAAGTTCTGTGCACGATGGGTGCCCAAAATTCTTACCGACCACCACAAAACTCAAAGAATGGCCTCTGCATTAGACTTTCTGTCACGTTATGAGGACGAAGGAGAACCATTGTTAAACAGAATCGTGACTGGTGACGAAACCTGGATTAAGCACGTGAACCCTGAGACAAAAGAACAATCAAAGATGTGGGCACATTCAAATTCGCCTACCAAACCAAGAAAAGCCTCACAAGATTTTTCTGCCAGAAAACTGATGGCAACGGTGTTTTGAGATGCCAAAGGGGTGTTGTTGGTTGAATTCATGGAACGTGGTACGACCATTAATCAAGACGTGTACTGTGAAACAATAAAAAAGTTACGACGGGCTATACAGAACAAACGCCGTGGTATGCTGACTTCCGGTATCGTTTTTTTGCACGATAACGCCCGTCCTCACTCTGCTCGCAGAACAACGGCCCTTCTTGAGTCCTTCAAGTGGGACGTTATCAACCATCCACCTTACAGCCCAGACCTGGCGCCAAGTGATTATCACCTCTTCATGCATTTGAAGAAATGGCTCGGGTCACAGCGGTTTGATGACGACGAAGAGTTCAAAGATGCGGTCACAGGCTGGCTCCAGGCACAAGCGGGTGATTTTTATGCAGAAGGAATTTCAAAGCTTGTGAAGAGATACGATAAGTGCCTCAATCGCTATGGAGACTATGTAGAAAAATAGTGCAAAGATGTAGTTGTAAGATGTATATATTAAAATATTTTTATTTAACTTGGTGTATTTTTTTAAATCAACCGGAGGTTACTTTCTGAACGGCCCTCGTACATGCCAATAAGCACAGACAAAATCAGACCCTATGCTTGCTCTATCGTCTTCTCAATCACTGCGTTCCTTCTTATTTATCGTCAACTTTTACACTACTATCTGAACAGTACAGCAGAAACGCCTGCTCTCAACACAGTAAAATGCTCTGAGTAGCAGCTATATTCTCTAAATCATTCTCCGTATCAGGAACCCGACTCTGGAAAAAATCTTCCAGAAAATATCAGGGGAACCAAATTTCTTCCAAGCTTCAAAAGACAGTTAATGGCCCACCATCTATTATAACAGCATTCTATCCCATACTCAGATCCGCAGCTTAGTCTCGCAAATTCTCTGTGCCCCACAGAGTTCTCTGTTTGTATTTTTTGTTTCCTATCTGAGTGAAAGTGCAGAAAAATCCATGGTCTGCTGAATGGAATGTACAGTATAATGAGTACAGAGTATAGACTGACGAAGGCAATAAGAAGCAGTAGAAATGAAAACAGCGAGAAACTTAATATCAGGATCGATGGTCACGAAGTAGATTAAGTTAAGAAATTCTGCTACCTAGGCAGTAAAATAACGTGTGACGGATGGAGCAAGGAGGACATCAAACGCAGACTAGCAATGGTAAAAAGGGCATTCCTCGCCAAGAGAAGTCTACTAATATCGGCCTTAATTTGAGGAAGAAATTTCTGAGAACGTACGTCTGGAGTACAGCATTGTATGGTAGTGAAACATGCACTGTGGGAAAACCGGAAGAGAAGAGAATCGGAGCATTTGAGATGTGGTGTTACAGACGAATGTTGAAAATTAGGTGGGATGATAAGATAAGGAATGAGGAGGTTCTGCACAGAATCGGAGGGACAGGAATATGTGGAAAACACTGATAAGGGACAGGATGATAACACATCTGTTAAGACATGATGGAATGACTTCCATGGTGCTAGAGGGAACTGTAGAGGGCAAAAGCGGTAGAGGGCAAAAATTATAGAGCAAGACAGAGATTAGAATACATACAGCAAATAATTGAGGACGTAGGTTGCAAGTGCCACTCTGAGATGGAGAGGTTGGCACAGGAGAGGAATTCGGGCGGGCTGTATCATACCAGTTAGAAGGAAGACTGGTGATAAAAAAAGAAGAAAAGGTGATGCACGTCTATCACTGCACGAAATGTGTGAGTGGAGTAATAAGTTCGGATATTGCATTACCGCAGTGACAGACGATCATCTTCCGGTACAGGAACACCGCATTGTGACACCCGAGTTTACTGCAGCAGTTGAAGCCACTGTGATGGAAAACCGCCGTGTGACGGTGGATGGAATAGCCGCGAATCTGAACGAATCTGAACGTTAGTCAGGGTTCCATACATTCATGAAGTGCTGAAGTTTTGCAAATTGTCTGCGAGGTGGGTGTCACAGCAGCTCACTCCTGAACTGCAAGAGCGATGCATTGATGTCTGTGAAGAACATTTGTGTCGCTTTGAAGCAGAAGATGATGGCTTCTTCGCAAGAATCGTTACAGGAGACGAAACCTGGATATACTATCACCAAACTGAAACAAAGAGAGCAAGCAAGGGATGGCGCCATTCCTCATTACCAAAACCCAAGACGTCCTGGATGACGCAGCCATCTGCAAGGAAGGTTTTGCTGACTTTTGTGATGAACCACTGTTTTGCATAATAGTAAAATTACGAGTATATTATCAGTAGATCTAAACCAAACTCCCACAGAGCAGGCCATGAAGCGCCAACGGTACAGACCGGCCTCCGTGTCATCCTCAGCCCATAGGCGCCATTGGTTGCGGATAAGGAGGGGCATGGTCAGCACACCTATCTCCCGGCCGTTTTGTCAGTAAATGCCACCTTCTAAATTCTTTACATCGACATCTATAACTGAAATCGCGTGAAAATTACTCTTGGATAAAGAATCTGGACATCTGCAACGGCTGCCTTGCATGTTAGTTAACCAGAGTCTCAATACATGATACCATCTGCATTGTTTTTATAAAAATGTTTTTAAAACAACGCTTCTTAATGAAAGCAATAACTTTATACTATTTTTGTATTTTTAGTCATTAGCGCTGAACGAAATCTTTAAAATGATGTCTCAGTCATTAATTTTAACTAAGTAAAACGGTAGAGATGGCGTATTGACAAAAAAAAACGCTGTTGAGAAATATGCAGGCTGTCCCACTCAAACCTCCCTGATTTCATGGACCCAGGAGAGGAAAACCACAGTAGATACGACAGTGAAAAATGCACCACATTGTAGAACATCTCAAAGAATTTATTTTCCACCGTCAGAAGTGCCAAGTGTCGTCACCAGAAAGCAGCATGGTCGCAGAAGTGAAAATGGCGACTTCATAGCAGCCTGCCCGAGCGGTAGTATGGTTTGCAGAAATAAAATCGCCACTTACTTGCAAAGAAATTATCGTCGTGTATATGAATGTGATCCATCTGAGGTGAAAACAATTAAGGAATGATTAGGAAGTTTCTGGAAACAGGAAGTATTCTGAAACATTTTGGTGGTGCACATTATGGAGCTTCAGAAGAGAGAGTGGAGGACATCAGACAAACATTTCTCAGAAACCCACGTAAGTCAATTCGTCAAGCATCTAGGCAACTTGATGTACCTCGATCAACATTGCATCGTGTAGTTCACCAGCATCTTCGTATGTGTCCTTACAAAGTGCAAAGTCCTCAACATCTGACGCCGAATGACAAACCGCGCTGAGAACAATTTGCTGCAGATATGCTGCAGCGTATTTGATATGTTTATTCTCAGATGAAGCAACCTTTCATCTATCAGGAATGGTTAACAGGCATAATGTTCTGATTTGGGGTTCACAAAATCCTCACGTTGTCATTGAACATGTACGTGATAGCCCGAAACTAAACGTCTGGTGAGGGTTAATGCACGACAGGATTGTTCGACCATTCTTCTTTACAGAGCAAACAGTGAATGGGTCAGTGTATCTGGATATGTTGGAGTAGTTTGTGTTCCCTCAGATACAAGACTAGCAACCCAACGTCATTTTTCAACAAGATGGAGCGCCACTGCATTGGTCAATGGCTGTTCGCAATTTCTTGGATAGGAAATTTCCCAATCGTTGTATCAGACACGGACGACCCATTGCCTGGCCACCACGTTCACCCAACATTACACCGCTTGATTTCTTCATGTGCGGATTCGTGAAGGACTGCGTGTATGCGACCATAATGAACGATATTCCTACGTTGTGACTTTGTATCACTAATGCGATTGCAACAATAACGGAGGAAATGTTACAAAGAACTTGGCAAGATATTGAATATAGACTCGATATTCTTCGTGCTACAAATGGTTCACATGTAGAGGTGTATTGATGATAAATAAGTAAGTTCTTTTAGACGCTCTACAATGTGGTGCATTTTTCATTGCCGTATCTACTGGGTTTTTTTTCCTGGGTCTTTGAAATCAGGGAGATTTGACTGGGACACCCTGTATATATACATTATGCTGATTGTGCCACTGTTCTTGCTCTGCAAGCAGCATTTAAGTTTTTATGGAGTATTTTGAAACTGCTGCGTTCCGCTGAAGCATTCAGTATGTCTTCTTTTCTTTACACTTCTCCTAAATTTTCTTATTTACTTCTCACTTTGTTTTTATCGTCAGTCTGCTGGTATTTGTCCCTGTGTTCTACTTGGCTTGGGTAATTTAATTTAGGGTGTATGTATTTTAATTGGAGAGTAAAAACTAAATTAACAACCACACAGGCCAAGGTAGTCAACCGGACAAAAAATTAACTGTACCTTTTGGAACAGCATATTAGATCAGAAATGAAGATTGGGATATTAAGTACTATTACAGCAAGTGTAGCAACGTTTGGAGCAGAAACAGGGGAAATATTTGAATGAATTAAGAAGGATCTATCGTCAGTGGCGTAAGAGCTGGGGGTGTTGCTACAGGTTGAACCGTAGGATGGAAATAAAAATGAAGGCATACGTAAAAGAACGAACATGGGCATCTCTATAATGCGTACAGTCGAAGAAAAACATATTATATGGTGAGGACAGATGGCCTAAGGAGATGATATGACGGATTCTAACTTATATAAGAAGAAGAGAGCACCCGAAAACAGCATGGGAAGAAGAAGTCAGAAGAGCTATGCTAGAGTGGAATTTGCAGGCGGAAAATTAGAAAGATAGGAGACTTTGGACGCTAGAATCCGAGAAACATTTATAATATCGTATCAAATCGCAGTTATAAAAATCAGTATACAGGGTGGTCCATTGATCGTGACTGGGCCAAATATCTCAAGAAATAAGCGTCAAACGAAAAAACTACAAAGAACGAAGGAACCCATCTATCACAAAGCGAAAAAAGTGGTCCAACTAAAACATACATATTTCTTTACGTACTACACGAACACATAATAAAAATGGGGGTTCCTATTTAAAAAAACGCAGTTGATTTCCGTTTGACCTATGACAGCGCCACCTAGCGGGCCAACCATAGCGCCATCTGGTTGCCCCCTTCAAGCTAGACGAGTTTCGTTCTCTGTAGTTTTTCCAGTTTTTCCGTTTGATGCTTATTTCGTGAGATATTTGGCCCGGTCACTATCAATGGACCACCCTGTATATCAGTAATGCTTCATTTCCATTAAACTTGCTTTTTCATGGCCAGGGGGGTGGGGGGGAAGGGGGGGAGAGGAAGGTGGCGCAGCTTCGGCGGTCCTGTCAGGGACATGTATTGCCTGCGTTTGTTGCGAGTATAAAAAAGCACCAAAAAGGAACAACAAGATGCAGCCCTTTGGGTGTGTAGAGAGGAGAACTGGTGAAAAACGCTTCTGAATTTGGTACTGGAACTTCAACGGGTTAGAAGAATAATCTATGGCGCAGTTTCGACGTTGAATAAAGAAACTGGTGGCAATGTCGCACCATCGTAGTTCGTTGCGAACATTCAAGAATGCTCAGACATAGGTGTAAATGACGTAAATGACTGGTTGCGAGATGAAACGACTCTGGCTGCAGTACGATCTCTGATGACGAAATTATTGTCGTTTATTCGTCTGCAGACAACGATGAAACTGATGCCAGATTAGCTGACGAGATTAGCAGTCAATTTGGACTTCATGCTACATACGGAGCTGGGAAAAAATGTTTTATCTGAACGCCTGGCGTAAGAACTAATGCTTGTGAAACGTCTCAATAATTATAATTATGCTGCACATAAGATACGAAATGATCTGGCTCAAAAGAAACATGATGATTTCAGTGTACTAAACCCACTGTGCTTTTCAATATCTGCTCATGCCTGTAATTTACGTGAAAGTAATGTTTTTACGCATAAATATATACAGTGTGTGTGTTTACAGCATTTAACACATGGCATTCTAAGCGTTATCTGAATTTCCGAATTTTCGGTAGTTAAGATCATTTACAGTCCCACCTGTTCCGACCGAGCGAGGTGGCGCAGTGGTTAGCACACTGGACTCGCATTCGGGAGGACGACGGTTCAATCCCGTCTCCAGCCATCTTGATTTAAGTTTTCCGTGATTTCCTTAAATCGTTTCAGGCAAATGCCGGGATGGTTCCTTTGAAAGGGCCCGGCCGATTTCCTTCCCCATCCTTCCCTAACCCGAGCTTGCGCTTCGTCTCTAATGACCTCGTTGTCGACGGGACGTTAAAACAACACTAACCTAACCTAACCTAACCTAACCCACCTGTTCCGAATAAAATAGGGTCTATTGTACTTTGATTCTGACTATAAACAAGTGCGACAAAAAACTGCTGCCACACTGGCCAGAACCTGATGACGTAAACAGAACAGCATTTCACAAATGTAGTACCCTACTTTCAAAGAGAGTCGTAATTTCAGTATGTTTAAACCGTTAATAGACTATGAAATCCCTATGTTTGAGAAGATTGGATAAAATTGCGTGGCCAATAAGCATTTAAACACTCGTCAAAGACGTCCGTGCTATGACCACTAAAGGGAGGAAGAAAGAATCAAGTACTGTAATTTCTACAGAACGTAGTTGTGCCGCAATGACCGTTTAGGAAAGCGTTCGTCAAACATATGCCAGTTGTTTGCCGGACTGTTACCTACAGCTTTGAGATATTTGGCAACTGGAGCAGATTTCGAATTTTGTATCCTACATTAGTCCTCGTAGATTGCCCACAATACTTTGCAACGCGATACGCGCAGCGTGACAGCTGCTTCAAAAGTTAGGTTAAATCTGACAAACATGACTGGTACGTTTGCGCGCTTGTTTGACGAGCCCGTGGATAGCAAATAGCGAACTTCACAAATGAGGTAGGTAGTTCAGCTGTATAGAATCATCAAATTCAGCTGCAGATTTCCTGATTGTTGAAAACAAAAGAACCCATTCGTTATAAATACTCACAAAATTTAGATGAATTTATGTTGACGATAAACTGTTCAAAACAGGATTTTCATGACAGTAAGGTACTCTAGTTGACGAGCCCGTGGATAGCAAATAGCGAACTTCACAAATGAGGTAGGTAGTTCAGCTGTATAGAATCATCAAATTCAGCTGCAGATTTCCTGATTGCTGAAAACAAAAGAACCCATTCGTTATAAATACTCACAAAATTTAGATGAATTTATGTTGACGATAAACTGTTCAAAACAGGATTTTCATGACAGTAAGGTACTCTAGTTTTTCCATCATGATAATACACATTCAGAGCAATTACTTTAAACATCCGTGTAAACAAAACTACTCAGTATACTGACACCTCACTTACAGTACCGGGTATTGCGCGATTTGCACCGACAATACAAACTAGTATTTTACTGATATGAGTGATTCACTCAGAGAACTTTTCGCAAAAGAAAAAAATATATGTACTGAGGAGGGCGGGAACTAAAGGCTTGTCTATTCATATCAATACTAATTAGATCTGCTCTTAGCTCTGAATCCAATAGACAAGGAAAGAAAATAGTTCGAGGCACAAGCCGTTGTATTGGACTAAATACGAGGGAGCGCTGAAAAGTAAGGCCCCAGAATTTTTTGTGTGAAAACTCTTCAAGCTTTTTAAGCGAAACAAACTTTATTAACATTCTCGATCTTTATTCACCAAGTCTAAATCTTGATTTCTAGACGTAGTAACCCTGACCATGAACGCAATTCTCCCAACGAGAGACCAAGTTGTTGATATCGTCACCGTAGCATGTTTGACATTGCTAACAGAGCCGCAACCTCACCTCTGCTTGCATCGCTTCATCACAACCAAAGTGAAGTCCCCGAAGGTGTGCTTTAAGTTTTGGGAACAGATGAAAATCGGATGAGGCCAAGCACTGACTATACGGGCCGACCGGAGTGGCCGAGCCGTTCTAGGCGCTACAGTCTGTAACTGCGCGACCGCTACGGTCGCAGGTTCGAATCCTGCCTCGGGCATGGATGTGTATGAAGTCCTTAGGTTAGTTAGGTTGAAGTAGTTCTAAGTTCTAGAGGACTGATGACCTCAGAAGTTAAGTCCCATAGTGCTCAGAGCCATTTGAACCATTTGACTATACGGAGGATGATCAATGACGGTGAATCCAGGCCGTCGGTTTGATGCAGATGTTGCAGCTCTTGTGTAAGGTCTGGCGTTGTCTTGGCGAAGGAGGGGGTGATCCATGTGTAGACTAATCCTCCAATTCGTGCTTTCAGTTATCTTAGTGACTGACAGTACCTTGCAGAGCTTATGGCGGTGTCTTTAGCTGTGAATCCCAAATCCATCACGCCTTGAACGAACCAGAACACCAAGCATGACTGCCTACTGATGGGACGGTCTTGAACCTTGTCGGCATGGGTGAGCCTCTGTCAGACGCGTTGGGGTTAGCAACACCGTTTCCTTCATTACGAGCATGAACAACCCAACGTCGCACCATTACTGATGTCGATACGATGATCACAGTACGCAGCTTTCATTCTACTACTGATTTCAGTTATAGGCACGTTTTCTGCATTAGAAACTCGATAACAGTACGCTGTTTCTCCTGCACCGACACAGTAATTTTACGCACAGCCATGTTAGACGCTACAATTCGGAACCCTCTAGAGGCAGAGGGTTGCAACCTGCGTCAGCAAAGCTTAAAAGTCGACCGACAGATACTCATCACATACAATACTTCAACCGATATTGAGAACCCGATAAAAAATTTTGGAGCCATTTCTTTTCAGTATATCTTCGTAATCCCACAGTAGATTTATTTCAATTACAGTGAACTGCGTCGCTTCAAGGAACTCACTTGCACTGATGTATGCAGTGTAGGGCACGTAACCTCAAAGAAAAACATATATCTTTCAGCGTATTCTTAAATGCCACGTAACGGGTGCAGCCATCAAGGTCTCCAGGAAGCAACCACCCACAGGCCCTCTGCGGATGTGGGTTTCCACTTCCTTTCCTTTATTCTCAGTAAACTCCGTAACTCACGACGTCAGAAGATGATATAAACCGGATGCCGGTAATATAAAAAAAGAAGTTCTTGGAAAAGAGGATTTTTTTAACATTCAATACATCATGAGTGACCAAAATCATGCGATATCTCCTAACATCGTGTCGCACTACCTTTTGTCCGGCGTAGTGCCATGGACTAAACAAGTCATTGGAGTCCACTGCATAAATGTTGACACATATTGCCTTTATAGACGACTATAATTACGAAAGTGTCACCGGCACAGGACTTTGTGAACGAACTGACCTCTCGATTGTGTCCCATAAATGTTTGATGGGATTCATGGCGGGCGATCTGGGTGGCCAAACAGTTCGCTCGAAATGTCCAGAATGTTCGTTAAACCAATAGCAAACAATTGTGGCTCGATGACATGGCGCATTGTCATCTATAAAAATTCCATCGTTGTTTGGGAACATGAAGTCCGTGAATGGCTGAAAATGGACTCCAAGTCAACGAACGGTTCACACCAGAGGACACAGCACATTCCAAGTCAACACTGTCCACACCATTATGGGAACTACCACCGGTTTCCACAGTGCCTTGTTGACAACATGGGTCGATGGCTTCGTGGGGTTTGCGCCCTACCCGAACGCTGCTATCAAGTTTACCAACTCAAATCGGGATTCATCTGACAAGACTGCGGTTTTCCAATCGTCTAGGATCCAACCGATTTGGTCATAAGCCCAAGAGATGCTCAGCAATGTCGTGCTGCTAAGCAAAGGCATTCGCGTCGGTCATCTGCTGCCATAGCCCATTAACGCGAGATTTCGTCGCACTGTCCTAACGGATACGCTCGTCGTACGTCTCACAGTGAGTTCTGCGGCTATCTCAGGCAGTGGTGCTTGTGTGCCAGTAATGACAACTCTACGCAAAGGCAGCTGCTCTCGGTCGTTACTGAAGACCATCGACCACTGTGTTGTCCGTAGTGAGAGGTGATGCATGAAATGGGGTATTCTCGGTACGCTCTTGACACTGTTGATCGCGCAATATTGAATTCCCTAACGATTCAGAAACAGAATGTCCCATGCGTTCAGATCCAACTATCATCCCGCTATGCGGCCATAATCAGGTCGGAAACCTTTCCACATGAATCACCTAAGTACGAATGATAGCTCCTCAATTGCGCTGTCCGTTTACACCTTCTGTACACGATACGATTATCTCTACATGGGCATATCGCTCTCCCATAAATTTTGTCACCTGAGTATAAATTCAAGTGACAGAAAATATTTTATGAAATTATTTGTATCCTTTTATGGAAATGAAACTTGGACGCCAAACAGCACAGACCATTAGAATAGAATCTTTTCACATCTGTGCTACAGGAAATTGCTGAAGATTGGGTGCATAGATCGGGTAACTAAAGAAGCGCTAATTTGACTAAAGTATCGGAGTCGTTGATAGGTCACATCACAAGGTATCAAACAATAGAGAGAAATGCGTAAAAGGAGCTGGAGGAGGGGAGGGATAAAACAGGAGAGGGAGATCAAGGCTTGAATGCAGTAAGCCGACTCAAAGGGCTATAGACTACAGTGGTTACGCAGATATGAAAAGCCTTACACGAAATAATCTGGTATGGAGAGCCACATCGAACCAGTCTTCAGGCTAATGTCTAGCACAGCAAATTCCAGACAACATCCTATACAAACTAGTACTCTTATGATATTTTCATTGAACGGAATACTTTTAATCCAAACCTACGAAATTGTTTGTTAGGGTTGATGAGCATAATTTCTCTGAATGCTGACGAAGCTGAAAAGGGTTACGTCGTGAACACCTTGAGTAAATGCTACAAAACTGATACTTCAGTATTTCCTTGCCTAATGTGAGAGAAAAGCCGTTATTACAGATGAAGATTGGTGTGACTACATGATGGCCGTTGGGTATGTCTAAATTTACTGGAATGTTTCGGTTGGAGATTGCAACGCTAGTGCCTCGGACGTGCAACTTACCGCCATATTTTGTACGTTGTAAGATCGAATCGTTGGCACGAAGAAGATGGGAGCATGTAACGCCGGAAATGCATATCCTCCTATTTTCATCTATTGTACTATTATTTTTTTTCCTTGTTTTGTTACCTCAAGATATGACATTTCTGTCTCTTTATATATTGTAATTGTTTTACTGTTTGTATATATATATTTATGCACTTATGTCGATATATAATTGGTTTGTTTCGTAAATATTATTTGTATTTTTGCGCTGGGTCTTGCCTAGGGAAAACTGCTATCGAACGATTACATCGATGGGTCGTGTGAAGAATCAAAGTGTGTAGGATCTTTGGGAGTGTTAACTCTGCCGCGTGGGGCGCGGGCAGTGAGAGTCTGGCGGGAGTAGCGAGTGGAGCAGGTGTTGTGTGACGCTCCCGCGAGTTGCCGCGCTTTCGGGGTTTGGCAGCATGTAATTGCGCTCGACTCGCGATGATAGTTTCTGACATGGTGTCGCGGACGGGAAGCATTAGCTGGCGCACATCAAGAGCCCGTTTCGCCTGGTGACCGTGTCGAGAAGAAGGCGCGCCAACATCCAGCTTCTGCAACAGCGACGGCCGACAATGAGTGACTGTCGCCACCTCCTCGATCGACGGCTTCAAACCTTCAATCAACCAACAAGGAAGACTAAAAGCACGTAAAGTTTCAGAACTGTATGGCAGACCTCAGCTTTTCAAATTGTTCCATTTGCCTCGCAAAATTACAGCAACTTAGCATGAACCTTTGTTGCTCATCGTCCCAATTGCATTGCCAAGCAGGGTCCCTTCCTTTTCCGAAATGAACCCGAGTGTCGTTGAAATTTAAACGCCAGCATTAAAATAATATAATTAGATTTCACTGCTTTAATTTCAAAGTTCAGTAGCTGGCTACAATATTTAGGTTACACGAGCACAAATTAAGAGTGCGAGTTTTGTTACCGTATTTTAGTTACCTGTGACTGCAGCTCAGCTTGGTACGTACTAAATTTTACTATTGTTAATTGTTCAGAATCATTTAATTCAAGTTCAAAGTTAATTCTCTTATTTCTAAATTGCGTAGATTCAAGTAGCTTTTGAAATGATTGTTGAGGTAGTCCAAGACTAACCTTATTTTACTGAATGTCGATGTGCTTCAGAAAGAAAGCTCACTATTAACTTCAGTCACTAAATTAACTTTCGATTTTCCGGTTTCATTAATTCTTTTGCTAAATTAAGTGTAGCGAAATTTATTACTTCTGACAAACTTTCAGTTTTCACACTACACGTGTCAACCTCCAGTTGCCACGCTTCTAGTGCTAATTATATGTGTAATAACCTTTCTTTTTCAGTTATTATAGTAATTGTCCATAGGACTGGCGACCGTGATTTACCCCAAATCTCAAACATCTGATTACCGCTAGTTAATTGTTAACGTAACGGCCGCATATTTACTTTCTTCATTAACTTTACCCCTTTTCAAAATTAATTTCCACCAGTTTCATTTGCATTCTTTCTTTCATTTAGATGTAACCCTTTCCTCCCTCTTTACCGACAGATTAACTTCGGTGACGATTGCTTTTCCCAAATTTCCATTAGGTACACGCGGTTTAATTTTTCACTGTCATTAAGGTTGATAAGTGAGGGGGGAGGTTACACGTGGCGACCGTGACAGGACAATCTTCAAATTTGAGGTTGTTCTGGACACGAATTTTGCATTGTGCAAATCTCGTAACAAAGTACTGGTTACGAAATGGTCGATACGTCAGCGAGAATATTCGTGTGAGGAATCCTAATTACAGTTGAGATTTTGCATTTATATTGAAAATTATTAAAATGAGTGAAGGCAACAATTACCAAAATTTGGTAGACTTGGATAAGGAACAATCGGTCGAACAGTGGGAAACGCGCACAGCGGTACCCATTGTTCCGGGGCAGGCGGCTAGCATGAAAGATGCGACCGCCGAAACGCAACAAAGAGCAGAAATGGAATTCCAGACTTTAGAAAATGTTTCGGAATCGGAAGTGAAAATCAAATCTGAATCCCTTGATGACGAATACAGGGGGACAATGAAAGAGGAAGCCGCTACGGAAGTAAAACCGGTGGTTTCCGGGAATTTAACTGATTTATTGAATGTTTTGATTAACGAAATCAAGAGTCAATCGGCAGAAATTAAAGATCAGGCTGCCAAGCTAGAAGCTCAGGCTGCCGAGCAAGCAGCTCAGGCTGCCAAGCAAGTAGCTCAGTCTAAAAAAATTGAACGAATGCTAGACAATCAGAACAAAGCTATCAATGTTGTTAACAACAATGTTGAAGTTGTTAACACAAAAGTTGATAAAATCAAAGACGATATTGTCGTGATTAATACCGAAATCGGTAACCTTAAACAGGAAATGATAGGCGTTCAGGCGGAAATTGCGAGCATAAATACTCGTTTTGATTCCGAAATTAGCAGAATCGAGAAAAGTGTAGGAGACGCAGTTGCTCCGATCATCGAGAATAAGGTGACGGAACAAATTCAATTAGTGAGAAAAGAGGATCAACAGAAGGTGGAAACTTTAAAGGCTTTAGTATCCGAAGTAGATACCAAAGTGACGAAGCAGGCTAACACCTGCGAAGAGAAAAAGAGGGAAGTGGAAACGCTTGCGACAACCACTTGCCAAGTGATTACGAGGGTGTCGGAATTAGAAAGGAAACTTGACGAAAAACAGAGCTATGTGCCAATCTGTGCACATAGTTCGGAGTTGTTGACGAAAGAGGAGTGGTTCGACCCCTTGAAAAAAGGCGGTATACACCCGACGGATTTCATTAAAAATTGTGAAAGAGTTTTACCCAGATCATGGACTAATGAGAGAAAAATTAATGCGGTTATTGATGTGTTGGCTGGTGATGCCAAGCGTTGGGGCCTAAACCTCAACATTACGAACCTGACTTTTGACGAGTTTAAAAATTTGTTTCTGGCTGTATACTGGTCAGAGCAAAAACAGCAAAGTGTCTGGCGCGAATTTGTCGTATCGAGGCCTTTCGATGCGAATTCGCGCGGCTCGATGAAGGAGTTTTGTGAGGGCTGGATCCGCAAGTTGGAATATTTGCGTGATCGCCGCACGGAATCCGAAATAGTCTGGGAACTCTACAAAAAGCTTCCAGATGATACAAAACGCTACGTAGGAAGCAATTACAGGACAATAAATGATTTCCTGGAAAGAGTGGAGGACGAGGACAATTGGCGCAATAATCGCGACAGTGGTAGAGCCCGTGGTAACAACAACGGGTACCACAGCAACCACACCAACGATAACCATGGGAATAATGCATACCGCAACCATGGCAGCAATAACAATAATGGTTCGGACCGTAATAACAATCGGTACAATGCAAATAATAACCGGAATGACGGAAACCAGTATCATACTAGCGTGATACGGGCTGCCCAGAATAGTAATAACGCCAGAGGGTGTGACCAGCCGCCTCAGCAGTATCCAGGGAGCGTATCTGCTGGGACGAGACAGGGAAACCATTAGCCGCGCCGGTGAGGGGCCGACCGGGCGTGGAGAAATTTTGGCGGCCCAATAACAGGAGAAAACCCAGGTGTCGTCGTTATGAAAATTCCGTATGGAATAATCAACGGCGGGAGAGTGTGCCAGTGTTAGGAGAAAGGAGTGCGCCCACAAGTAGTAGATCAGCTGTATACACGGCAGTAGAAAATACACTCCTGGAAATTGAAATAAGAACACCGTGAATTCATTGTCCCAGGAAGGGGAAACTTTATTGACACATTCCTGGGGTCAGATACATCACATGATCACACTGACAGAACCACAGGCACATAGACACAGGCAACAGAGCATACACAATGTCGGCACTAGTACAGTGTATATCCACCTTTCGCAGCAATGCAGGCTGCTATTCTCCCATGGAGACGATCGTAGAGATGCTGGATGTAGTCCTGTGGAACGGCTTGCCGTGCCATTTCCACCTGGCGCCTCAGTTGGACCAGCGTTCGTGCTGGACGTGCAGACCGCGTGAGACGACGCTTCATCCAGTCCCAAACATGCTCAATGGGAGACAGATCCGGAGATCTTGCTGGCCAGGGTAGTTGACTTACACCTTCTAGAGCATGTTGGGTGGCACGGGATACATGCGGACGTGCATTGTCCTGTTGGAACAGCAAGTTCCCTTGCCGGTCTAGGAATGGTAGAACGATGGATTCGATGACGGTTTGGATGTACCGTGCACTATTCAGTGTCCCCTCGACGATCACCAGTGGTGTACGGCCAGTGTAGGAGATCGCTCCCCACACCATGATGCCGGGTGTTGGCCCTGTGTGCCTCGGTCGTATGCAGTCCTGATTGTGGCGCTCACCTGCACGGCGCCAAACACGCATACGACCATCATTGGCACCAAGGCAGAAGCGACTCTCATCGCTGAAGACGACACGTCTCCATTCGTCCCTCCATTCACGCCTGTCGCGACACCACTGGAGGCGGGCTGCACGATGTTGGGGCGTGAGCGGAAGACGGCCTAACGGTGTGCGGGACCGTAGCCCAGCTTCATGGAGACGGTTGCGAATGGTCCTCGCCGATACCCCAGGAGCAACAGTGTCCCTAATTTGCTGGGAAGTGGAGGTGCGGTCCCCTACGGCACTGCGTAGGATCCTACGGTCTTGGCGTGCATCCGTGCGTCGCTGCGGTCCGGTCCCAGGCCGACGGGCACGTGCACCTTCCGCCGACCACTGGCGACAACATCGATGTACTGTGGAGACCTCACGCCCCACGTGTTGAGCAATTCGGCGGTACGTCCACCCGGCCTCCCGCATGCCCACTGTATGCCCTCGCTCAAAGGCCGTCAACTGCACATACGGTTCACGTCCACGCTGTCGCGGCATGCTACCAGTGTTAAAGACTGCGATGGAGCTCCGTATGCCACGGCAAACTGGCTGACACTGACGGCGGCGGTGCACAAATGCTGTGCAGCTAGCGCCATTCGACGGCCAACACCGCGGTTCCTGGTGTGTCCGCTGTGCCGTGCGTGTGATCATTGCTTGTACAGCCCTCTCGCAGTGTCCGGAGCAAGTATGGTGGGTCTGACACACCGGTGTCAATGTGTTCTTTTTTCCATTTCCAGGAGTGTACATTCACTGTCAGTGAGAACAATTTAAGTTGTGTTCCGGAAATCGATTATAAAGTGGCAGCTGTAATACCCACAGCGGAACTGGAGATTGAGTTTAAGAATGATTCGCAAGTGTTGAAAGAAGGTCAGATGTCGGATAAAACGTCCGTCATCGAGCGAGGGGATGCAGAGAGGGATGAGGTCTGGTTAAGGCAGTTCGGTCGCTTATACGACGAACAAAGAGATTATAGGGGCCTGTACGGGAGAAGTGTTTATGGGGAGCGCGGGCAGGATTTGCCGCGTCTCGTCCCGCAGGAAGATAGTGATTGTGAAGTGATAGAAAGTTCTGGCCCTAACCGGCAGACTTTACTAGAAATAGTTGATGTTAATGGGGAGCACGAGCAAGATGCGTCGTGTTTCGTCCCGCAGGAGTTGAATGTTGAAATAGTAACGGAAAGTTCTGGCCCTAACCGGCAGACTTTACCGAAAGTTGTAATGGTAGAAGTAGCCGACCCATCCGACGCGAACATCCAGTTTAAACATTGCGAGAGTATTAAGGAGAAAGATTACGAAAATTTTAGTGATAGCCGAACACGATTGGTAGAAAAGCACGTAGATTACAGCGTGTATGAGGTTAGAGCTGACATTATACGGTCAGAAGATAACAGTGTGGGTTGCGCAGATCTAGAGGAAGTAATTGCAGATACTACTGGGCACATGTCTCCAGGTAGATTGGCAGATGAGATCAATCTGATTAAAGAGGAATCAACGAAGGTGACAATTAGTGAATTGATAGCAAAGCAACACTCACTAGTTGACGAGTTACAGGAAAAGGTTTCGGTATTGGGGGCGACGCTACAGACTAAGCCTCAGGACAAACGTGTTGAAATTAAAACTGTATGGGAACAGAGGCTGAAAAAGCCGCCAGATAAACCGGATTTAGGATCAAAGCCGGATGGTTTTTTCTGGAATGACCTGGATATAGACGAGGATTTACTGTGGGAAAATAAAGAAACAGTCGAGGACAAGTGTCGACAGATAATAGTGTCTGTTAATATGCACGACCTACAACTAAACGTGTTGATTGACACCGGTGCAGAATTGAGTGCTGTATCTGGGAAAATATTTGAGTTACTGAAAGACAGGCCTGGCATCGTAGTTATGCCAGTAACAGGAGTGAAAATTATCGGTGGTACTGGGAAGGCCAGTAAACCGGTCACAAAACAGATTTTTGTCAACTTCGAGATATGTGGGGCACGATTTGAACAAGAGTTTGTCGTCGTGCCAGACTTAACTACGGAAGGAATTATCGGGTTAGATTGGCTATTAAAGTACCGTGCAGTGATTAACTGCGAAAGCAAAACTTCGACATGTATGTCACTAGATAAAACAATGGTAGTTAGTTTTGACGAGGCAGGAGACTGTGTGCATAGGCAATACCAGCCTATACACATTGTTAACTGGCCGGATGCTATTGACGTAGGTATGAATCTGAACTACTGTAATGTGAAGAATTTCGGCATTGGAAAAAGTATAGAAAGTGAATTGGAAGAGATAATCAAAGTCCCTCCACGGATTGACATTAGTATTGGTGTGAAAAAAGATCGTTTGCGAGAAGTAATGAAGCTTAAAGCCGATGCTCGCATACGTCGTCATGACGCTAAAGCGCGTTTTGCTAAGTTTGCGATCGGAGACTTAGTACTTGTAAAAGCTCATGAGAAATCGAGCGAGATAGACAATGAAATCTCTAAATTTAAGTTTGTTTATAATGGACCATATAAAGTCATTGGTATACCTCACACAAATGCTTACTGCTTAGAGTATCCAAGCTCTGGAAAGCTATTAGGTATACGAAACATTGTAGACCTGAAATTGTACCAACCAAGGATTGATTAGTACCACAGATAGGGTAATTTGTACAGTATGAAAAATAGAGTGTAAGATTTAACAATTTGCTAGATTGCCATGCTTTTGCCTGACCAAGAGGACATTAAAGAAGTTGTAATTAATAAGTAATTTATGTTGATTAAATGATTTAAGAGTTACTGAATATTAATCAATTTAAAAATCCAAGCTGCTAGTTTTAAGTTTTCAGCTGAGCCACAGTAGATTAAGCAATGTAAATATGGTTTTGTAACTAGCTGTAAGATTCCATGAATATGTGTTCTACTAGTCATTGCCGATGTACTTAGACGCTGTTTTAAGTTTCAGGCTAGTACATGGGTGTGATGATGGACAGTGTTGAGTTATCCACTGTGATAGTGTTAATGGACTCCTTGAGATTACTCGGGAGTGAGTTTTTCCGAAAGAATTCAGTGAAACGGACGTTCTGGAAATGCCGTTACACAGGCGAGTGAGATCAAGCGTGCCGCACAGGCGGGCGCAACAATACTGGCGAGGCGGTGCCGCTGTCGGCTCTTGTGCAGCTGTCGGCATTCTTTGTACTTGCGAGTACGGAAGGCGGAATTGTTTTTCTTCCCGGACAGATGATGTGAAAGAATTCTGCTGTCAATACTTATGTTTTTTTTCGATCTACTGAATATTATTTTCTTGTTTAGCGTTAAGTAGATTCTCGTGACGAGGATATTAATTATGAAAAGGTTATATAAAATGTGTAGTCTATTTAATTATTTATTTGCGTATTTTGATCTACCTGTTTTTATGACCATGCAATCTAATTAATCTTGCAAATAGTATTCCATTTCTCATAGTGTTACGAATTTTAATGATTTTGGAATAGCTAAACCATTTTCTATATTTTCTATGAATTTTAATATGTTGTCAACCTGTTTTATTTTGTGCAAGGTGACAGAGTGGAATAAGATTAGGAGTGTCTCCACTCAATTATTATGGTCTAAAAATTGATTTATGGTTAATTAGACGAATGCTAACTTTTGTTGATGTTTTGAGCATATGCATTTCCGCTGTTTCTTTTTTGGGACATTTTCTGAGTCTGTTTACGTTACACGAACATCCTCAGACAATGTGGGGCACATGTAACGCCGGAAATGCATATCCTCCTATTTTCATCTATTGTACTATTATTTTTTTTCCTTGTTTTGTTACCTCAAGATATGACATTTCTGTCTCTTTATATATTGTAATTGTTTTACTGTTTGTATATATATATTTATGCACTTATGTCGATGTATAATTGGTTTGTTTCGTAAATATTATTTGTATTTTTGCGCTGGGTCTTGCCTAGGGAAAACTGCTATCGAACGATTACATCAATGGGTCGTGTGAAGAATCAAAGTGTGTAGGATCTTTGGGAGTGTTAACTCTGCCGCGTGGGGCGCGGGCAGTGAGAGTCTGGCGGGAGTAGCGAGTGGAGCAGGTGTTGTGTGACGCTCCCGCGAGTTGCCGCGCTTTCGGGGTTTGGCAGCATGTAATTGCGCTCGACTCGCGATGATAGTTTCTGACATGGTGTCGCGGACGGGAAGCATTAGCTGGCGCACATCAAGAGCCCGTTTCGCCTGGTGACCGTGTCGAGAAGAAGGCGCGCCAACATCCAGCTTCTGCAACAGCGACGGCCGACAATGAGTGACTGTCGCCACCTCCTCGATCGACGGCTTCAAACCTTCAATCAACCAACAAGGAAGACTAAAAGCACGTAAAGTTTCAGAACTGTATGGCAGACCTCAGCTTTTCAAATTGTTCCATTTGCCTCGCAAAATTACAGCAACTTAGCATGAACCTTTGTTGCTCATTGTCCCAATTGCATTGCCAAGCAGGGTCCCTTCCTTTTCCGAAATGAACCCGAGTGTCGTTGAAATTCAAACGCCAGCATTAAAATAATATAATTAGATTTCACTGCTTTAATTTCAAAGTTCAGTAGCTGGCTACAATATTTAGGTTACACGAGCACAAATTAAGAGTGCGAGTTTTGTTACCGTATTTTAGTTACCTGTGGCTGCAGCTCAGCTTGGTACATACTAAATTTTACTATTGTTAATTGTTCAGAATCATTTAATTCAAGTTCAAAGTTAATTCTCTTATTTCTAATTTGCGTAGATTCAAGTAGCTTTTGAAATGATTGTTGAGGTAGTCCAAGACTAACCTTATTTTACTGAATGTCGATGTGCTTCAGAAAGAAAGCTCACTATTAACTTCAGTCACTAAATTAACTTTCGATTTTCCGGTTTCATTAATTCTTTTGCTAAATTAAGTGTAGCGAAATTTATTACTTCTGACAAACTTTCAGTTTTCACACTACACGTGTCAACCTCCAGTTGCCACGCTTCTAGTGCTAATTATATGTGTAATAACCTTTCTTTTTCAGTTATTATAGTAATTGTCCATAGGACTGGCGACCGTGATTTACCCCAAATCTCAAACATCTAATTACCGCTAGTTAATTGTTAACGTAACGGCCGCACATTTACTTTCTTCATTAACTTTACCCCTTTTCAAAATTAATTTCCACCAGTTTCATTTGCATTTTTTCTTTCATTTAGATGTAACCCTTTCCTCCCTCTTTACCGACAGATTAACTTCGGTGACGATTGCTTTTCCCAAATTTCCATTAGGTACACGCGGTTTAATTTTTCACTGTCATTAAGGTCGATAAGTGAGGGGGGAGGTTAAAGCATCATAGCAACAGATCGCTTAGGCAACTGCTTGTAGTGCAGTCGCTGAAGCATGTTTTGGCACGAAATGGACTCAAGGCAACATTCCTGAGCGTCTCGCAACTGGCTCGTTTTAAGACCTTTATGTACTGGGAGGTGTTTACTTCTACGGGTACCAACGTATCCTTTCAGTCGTGTCACATTTTTTTTTTTTTTTTTTTTTTTTTTTTTTTTTTTTTTTTACGCGGATTGAAAGTTTTACACATTGCTGAGCAGCGCCGCAACCAGATTGGGCCCTCAGCTCGCCAAGATAAAGTACGTCTTGCTATGAGCGCTCAAATGGTTCAAATGGCTCTGAGCACTATGGGACTCAACTGCTGAGGTCAATAGTCCCCTAGAACTTAGAACCAGTTAAACCTAACTAACCTACGGACATCACAAACATCCATGCCCGAGGCAGGATTCGAACCTGCGACCGTAGCGGTCTTGCGGTTCCAGACTACAGCGCCGTTAACCGCACGGCCACTTCGGCCGGCACTATGAGCGCTACTTCCATTGCGGAGTCAGTATTTAAAACTCAAACATAGCTTTCGCCTATATAAAGATTGGTTTAAATTAGCTTAAGGTCCAAAGTAGAGTAGTTTTTGCGAAAAATAATGTCGGGACTTAGCCGCCTCGGCGCTCCACTCTGGGCAGCCATAGAAGAACGACTTGTAGTCACTATCTCCTACAAAAAGCACGTAAAAAATCTGGAAGCCACTTATGCTATGGATCTCTATGGCGTCTCTAAGTATGTAGAAAATGTATTCTTAAGTTAAATTATGGCCAGCATATGTCAATGTTTCTTTAAAGAGGTGCAATTTTATCCGTCCGGGCAAGAACTTCAAACTTATCACGTCATACCTTGAAAATGTACTCACTGAAATCATTTCAGTTGACTACCAAGATACCTCTCTCGGCGTTGAATGCGTGTCGCTTTTCGTTTGCTACGTTTCCACAAGGCGGTAAGGGAGGAGGGGGAGGGGCGGCAAGAGGGAGAAATTGTCCCCTCCTGGGATCTGGGCACAGCATTTTAATTATTTTAAGTCTGTACAGAATTCTCTCCAATTTCTAATAATAATTGTCTGAGACTCCATCAAACTGCAGGTTTAAAATTGCCTACCGCGACGAGAAATATTGAAACTTTACTACATATTTTGGATTTTCTTACTTGTCATTTTGTTCACGGATGGGAAATCATGCCGATTCCTTGGTGTGGCTGCAGTTTATGGACTGACCTGTAGTCAAGATGAATACGAACCGTTACAGAGACGTGCCGATGTAATTTCATAGGAATAGTTACTCTCTCCATCTCACTTTCTGTCATTACGCTTACTACTTGTACATGCAACAGTTGGAATGTGTATTTAGAAACAGAAATCTAGCTTAGCCGCTGCCTGCTTGCTGTTTGCTGTTGTGCTTTCGAGAAGTCTGCAACAATATCGTCAAGAGTGTAAGTGGAAATTTTGATTAGGGCCAAATAATTGTTTTACTTCAGTCGTGCATTTAATATAAAGACAAATTGCATTCAGATCAGTTATAGTTCAGTTCAAATTTGATTCTGTTTAGTGAAATGTTAGCATACGAATTTTAAGTTGGATAATAGTTTGTGGAGACTTAGTTTTGGTAATATGAAGATTTTTGTAGAGTGGGAGGTAAATTTGGGCTAAATTTCATGTAGAAACAAATATAGCCGGGAGGTTGCAAGTGTTATAGATGATATCAGAGATGTGTAAGCCTTTTTAAAGTTTACTCCCTGTTTCTCCATTTCGAGGGGCATTAATGTGCACTTCTTTTCCTATTTCAGATCTTCAGTTTTTTGTTTCAACCTAATGTTATGGGAGTATGACCTTTTTTTTGTAAATATCCTCTTATTTGTTTCATATTAGCTGAGAAACCCAGCGTTGGTCGAGTCATAATATATGTCGTGGGAGAACGCATGAGCACCATTCTAGATATGAGACGCATACAGCCGTAGTTCTCATTAAGGATATTGTTAATGCTATTATCCTGTTAATAAGGTAGTTTGGTCGCGATGCGTGGCAGTGGGTGAGTGTGGGGGCAAAAATTTGCGAAATATGGAGCAAGAAATACTCTTAAGTACAGCTAAGTAATATATGACTTAAGAAATTTACCGTACATGTGAAAAAGTTTTTATTGTTTCATTCACGGTGTAATATAGTGGTGATAGAGTCCTAAACGTGTTTCATCCATACCGTGATGGGTGGAAGCGAGTAATTGTGGATGGCACTGATGCACACATTTCCGTAAGTGTCACTTCTCTTCCCCCGTCTGTTTCGTTCCTTCGAGCTATTTTCCTTCGTTGCGAATTCACATAAGAGAGTGTGAACTCAGTTTTACCCTTCGGCATTTTGCCTGAAAACGAAATAATGTAATGAGAAATATTAAATCGTCCACAGTAACTGATAGAGGTATGATGAGGATTATACTCACGAAAGAACGATGCAAAAGAAGAATAAGCTAAATGATTGACGAAAACGCACTAAATTATGAAAAGAATTATACTCACGAAGAATGGTCGAAATATTTATCCGAAATCATTATAGTGTATCGTTCGATTATTCATTTGTTAGTTGAAAGCATTTATATCTTTGAGTCGATCTGGATTTTTTCTTTGTGTCTCTGTTGATTGTCAATGTAGCGTGATTGAAGAAAACGCGCTGAGAGATTAAAAACTGATCTGGTTGATATTACACGTCGTTATTAAAGTGAGAATGACGAAACCTCGCAAGTATCGTATTATCTCGAACGAATGAAACAATACACACTTTTTCACATGTGGGTAGCAATGGGAGATCATGGAGAAAAGTCTATCAATACGTAAACATACAGGCCTTTTATATGTGGGTATAGATTCTTTGGATGTCATAGATTCATTAATATATGTAATTTCAGATCGCTGAATCAAAAAGGTGGCATCCGTATTCAAATTAATAAAATAATGTGTCTTGCCTATACTTCTGAAAAATGCTTACCATTTAGGTACCAAAGTAATGAAACTTAAAAATACGAAGTAGATAACTATCAATGTTTTGAGCTTCGATAAGTTGTCAGTTTTAGTTCTTTGTGCGTGATGCATTTCAAACTCACCTCGTCAGTTACATAAAAAAACTGGTAAGTTTTGTATCTTGGCCGCTCTTGCAAAAATTTCTGCGGACTGTAGGATCTCAAAGGTAGATGAGAAGATGCTGTAGCAAAAAGCAATTACAGCCCTTTCTCTTTTACTTCTAATTAATAATTTATGAGGAATAAGTCAAACATGATAGATATTCAAAATCAACTAAAACCAATGTACAGTAGCTGACATAAACATTTTTTAAGATACAGATTTCGTTTTACTTTCTTTCTGAGAAAGTTTATACAAATACTAATATATTTACTACAACGGGACATGTCACTTCTTGTGTGCAATATTTTTTTTGTCATTATAAGCCAGGGAACCAATAGCCTATGTTTTCAATTACTTTTTAAGGAGGGAACGCTTGCCAGAGGATTGGAAAACATCACATATAGCCAACGCACATAAAAAGCATGACAGGAAAAATACTCAAAATGTAGAGGAGTAAGTGTAACAAATTCAGTCTTTGTATGATATGGGGAAATCATAGAGCTATCAATCGAAGCACATATTATGGGGGAAGAAGAACAGAACGGGTTCTGTGCCGGAATATCATGCACAGACAATATACTTTCCCTGAAATAGCTCGTGGAAAAAGGAATTTAGAGACCTAAAAAAGCCTGTGATAGCATTCCTCTCTGTAAATTGTGGACTACAATGTTGGAGAACAGTGTGGGTCGTTTTTATGTTCAAGCTGTTAGAGCTTTATAAAGTGACACAACTTACAAAATTCAAATAGGTCCGAAAATATCTGGAGATATTCCAGTGATCAAAAGGTTACGATAAAGACAGCGACAAAATACGCTATAGCAGCTACAATTTTAAAACACATTTGAATTACGATATATGGAAACGTTCCTGTCATAGTATGAGTGTGTCTATAAATGATGACACGCTATTCATTTTGTATTTTCTGATGACCAAGTCAATTTCGCAGAGGATGAGGATGACATGAACTACATAGTTAGAACGTTGCACAGAGAATATCAGAAACGGGACTTAACCATTAATTTAGAGAAAATGGTGTGGAGGAGTGGATCCAGACATAACGTAAGATTTTGAGGTAGTGAAGTCTGTGTACTCCTATCACCTGTGAGTTATTATTAACAAAGATGGCCCAGGAAAAGTGAAAATAAGAACAGCAATGTCCAAGATAGACAAGCAGCCAAACAATTAAATGTAGTGTTATGGAGCACACGTATTAGATCAGAAATGAAGATTAGGATATTCAGTACTACAGTAGAAAATATAGCAACGTTTGGACCAGAAACACGATAAATAATGGAATGAATTAAGAGGAAGTTATCGTCAGCGGCGTTGAATTTTGGAGATTGCTCTGGGTTGACTCTACGGGATAGAATTAAAAATGATGACATACGTAAGAGAATGAACTTCGGCACCACTGTAGTGGACACAATCGAAGCAAAACGTGTGAGATGGTATGGCCCTGTATGCCGTTTGGGTGAGGACAGGTAGCCTAAGAAGATGATGGAATAGATTTCAACTAACAGAAGAAAAAGAAAAGGACAACCGTAAACAACAAGGGAAGAATCAGTCGGAAGAGCTATTTCAGAGAGGAATTTTCTGGCTGAAAAGTGGGAAGAGGATGGGTTGCGAGAAACAGCTCTCGGAAGCAGTTCAAATGAAAATGAGGCAGATGGCAAAAAATACGTAAGTAAAATGTTTATTATATCAAAAGCAATCGCTATAACCACTGTGAGACAAGACTATCAATGACATGATGGAAAAATGTTTGCAGTTGGTTATGGAACTATGACTGTATCCAGGCGTGCATCCCTTCGAAGCAAATCGACGGCCACGAATCCCTTTGTGCAGGACTCCGGAAGTATGGAAACAGCATAGGGGAGATCGGGACTGTATGCGGATGTATAAAGGCTTCCCAGTGTAACTTCTGCAGCGTCGTCGAAACAATCTTGCTAACGTTTTGGTAAAAAGAAAAAGCGTTTTATTATCAGTTATGCTTTATTTTTATTAAGGTTATAAAATTAAGAAATAATTATTAAGATTATAAAATTTTATTAAGATTATAAAATTTTATTAAGATTATAAAATTTCTTAAATTCGTAGAAAACTAATTTTTTTTGGGGGGGGGGGAGGGGGGGATAGCTTCGGTAGCTGTGTCGGGGACGTAGGATCTCTTTGGTACTGTTCTGCCGTGTTGCACCCGTTTGTTGTAGTTGGCGTAAAACGTCATCAAATAAGAAGGTGGACACCACGGACAAAAAGATACACTTCTTAGGAAGAATAAAAGAGAATATTTGGAAAACGCTGCCGAATTTGTTGGTCCGGAATAGTCTCTGACTCAGTTTGCACACTGAATAAAGAAACTTGTGGCAAAAGTCGCACCATCGTAGTTCGTTGCAGAAGTTCCAGAATGGTTGGACATCGAAGTTTGTATCGTGCATTTCACCCTGTACGTTGGCCACTAGAGTCAAAAATACCTCGCGACACAATACGAAGAGCGTGACAGCTCCTTCATAAGTTGACAAACTTCGTTAGCGAAATGACAATGACTCTGACTACAGTAGCATTTCTGATGAAATTATCGCCTTTCGATGATCTACAAACAATGACGATATTGATGCCAGATTAGCTGACGAAGTTTGGCTCAATCTCGGCAATGTGATGCTTACAGAGCTGGATAAAATAATGATTTATAGGAACACCTGGCAGACAAACTTTGGCCAAAGTAATTCTGGTGAAAGCCTGAATATCGTGCTGCACATAAGCAACGTAATAATCTGTTTCAAAAGACACGTACGGATTGTTTGAGTGTCGAAACCTCACTGTGTTTTTTTTCAATACCTGTTCAAAATTTACGTGAAAATAATGTATAAGTCGTTATATTTACCTGTAAATAAAAATACAAGCGTGTGTTTGTAGCATTTAACTCATGCCAGTCTGTTATCCGAGTTTTCGTCAATTCGTATGACCTAAATCAAATAAACGAGGTTCCACTGTACTTTAAATCTGACTGTAGATAACTGCTCCCAGACTGAACAGCACTTAGTGGCGTAAATAGATTGCATTTCACCAATCTAGCGACGCTACATTCAGTGAGAATAGTTATTTAAATACATTTAAGTCATCTGTAGAGTGTAAACTGCCTATGTTTTAGAAGACTGGATAAAAACTTCGCGGCCAATAGTCATTTAAATGGTTGCAACAGATGTCCCACCGACAGAGAAAGGAAGAAGAAAAAAATAGTTTAATTTCTACAGAACATAGTTATGCTGCAGTGCAAGGTAAAAGTTTTCGATTTGACACTGGAAGTTTGACCGTTTACGATTTGAATTAGTTTGTCAAACAACAGCCAGCTGCTTGCCGGACTATTACCTACAACTTCGAGATGTTATCCAACTGGAGTAGATATCGAAGTTTGTATCGTGCATTTCACCCTGTACGTTGGCCACTAGAGTCAAAAATACCTCGCGACACAATACGAAGAGCGTGACAGCTCCTTCATAAGTTGACAAACTTCGTTAGTAGGCCTAAGTCTGCGCACTTGTTTGACATACCCATGGACAGCAAACAGTGAATTTGAAAAGTAAGTTTGATAGCCTACAGTAGCCCTAGAGAATCGATTAATCCAGCTACAGATTCCTTGATTATTGAAAACAATGCACTTATAAATATTCACCAACTTTAGATGATTTTCTTATGATGATAACCCATTAAAAACAGCAAATTTCGTGACAACGCGTTGTTTCAGTTTTCCATTAGGCCTACACACGCTCATAATGATTACATCACATACCCGTATAAACAAAACTATTGCGCTTACCAACCTGACACCTCACTTATGGTGCCGAGTGTTGCGCAACTTGAAGCGACGTAACAAAAAATACTTTGTTCATATTAATGATTCACTCAGAGAAGTTTTCTCAAAAGAAAGTTCATTTGCAACATGTAAAGCTGGCGTAACAAAGTGAACCATTATGGAGACCCATCTTAAAAACGTCTTTATTTAGTAAGGCTGAAACTTATGGCTTATCGACTCTTGCCAAAACTAACCTACTGCTCTGCCTGATTAACCTGCCCTTCGCACTTAATCCAATAGACAGGAACAGAAAATTATTCGAAGCACAAACTTTTAAAATAACGACACAGTAAACGTATTACATTAACGGTGAACTGTGTCGCTTTACGGAACTCACTTGCACTGAGATAAGCAGTTTTAGGCATTTAACCTTATAGAAAACCGTTGATATTTTACTAGCGTTTTCTTAAACGTCACGTAACGCATGCAGTCTTCAAGAGGTCCAGGAAGGAATCTCCTAAATCGGCACTGCGGATGTGGGATCCCACTTCCTGTAAAGTCCATATCTCAAGACGTCAGGAGAGGATGTAAAATGTAGCCTGGCAATAGGAAGAAAACCTTCCTTGAAAAATAGGAATCTTTTAAGAGTGAATATCAATTTAAGTGTTAGATATTATCTTCTGAAAGTATTTCTTGACCTCATACTGAAATGAAAGGTGGGCAATACACAGTACAAGCCATCAGAACAGGGTCTTCTGATACCTGGTGCAACGGAAGATTGCTGTAGATTAGGTGGTTAGATTGAATAACTAATGAGGAGCTAATCTAACTAAAGGACAGGGCAGGTTGACGATACACGTCACATGGAATGAGACAGTCATGAATTTGGTAATGGAGGGAAGTGTCTAAAAGAGGCAAGAGAGGAGTGGAGGAGGAGGCGGGTTTAGGACAGGGAGGCCATGGCTTGAATCCGCTTTACGCCGACTCAAACAGGTATAAAGTGCATTCGTTATGGAGATATGGTAAGACTTAGACAAAATAGTATGATGTGAAGAGCTGCATCCAACCAGTCTCCGGGCTAATGACTATAACAACAACAAATTCCAAATAATCTTCAATATAAACTGATTCTTTTATTGTATTTTCAGTGAACGTAATATTTTTAATCAATTTACAAGAAACTCGTTTTTCGGGTTGCTGCACATAAGTTAACTGAATTTATGTGAGATACGCTGACGAAAATGGGAAAGGTTACCGAACGCAACAAAACTGATACTTAAGTATTTCCGTGCCTATGGGACATTTTGATTAAAATGTCACCCTAAAGCGAGGTTATTTTCAGTACAGAGAAAAAATCAACCCTACAGATAAAGAATGGTGTGAGTACATATTGGCTATTGGGTGTGTCTAACATTACTGGAAATTTTCTGGCTTAGATCGCATCACAGATGACTTGCCCGTGCACCTTATCGTCGTACTTCGGACGTTGAGAAAGGTCGCATCACTGGTGTGAGGAACACGGGAACATCATAGAGACAGATCGCATAGACAGTTGACTTTAGTCCACTCGCTGAAGAATGATTGGTGAGGAGATGGACACAAGACAACAGTGTGGCAAGAAGAGCAGCTTCCTTCCGGAAGGACTACAACACGAGAAGATTGTAGGATTGTTACGCTGGCTACACGGATGATACCTGTGCACAGACTACAGCCAGTGTCACCATACGCCGCCGCGAACAAGTATCTTGAACATGGGTGGAGACCTCGAGTTGCTATATATCGTTTACCGCTAGCACCTTACCACAGACAGTAGATATGTATGGTGCAGAGCGAGAGTCGACTAGAACATTGAGTGGCAGTCTTTAGTGTTCAGACATGAGTATCGCTTCTGTTTGTAACAGTCAGATCGACATGCATGTGTTCGTAGACGAGCTGAAGAAAGCTCACAGCAAGCAGCGATTCTCGAAACCCGTACCTCTCCAGCTACTGGTGTGGGGAGCTATTATACATGGTGACATTACAGTTCACACCACAATCGCCTTGAGTAATGTGCGGATCTTTCACTGCCCTTCCTGGTGCGTTGATTTGACGTACGTAGAGTATGTCTGTGATGACGTATGCTTTCACACCAATCTGCAGCCAGCAGTCTTCATGAAATGACTCCGCATGTGTTGCAGGCATACCAGTAAATGCCTCAAAATGACATTCGGAGGCCACAAAGAATGCAAGAGTGCACTCGTGTCCATGGGAGCTCCACGTCATACTAAAGCTGATGACGGGGATCAGTTACGAATGGAATAAAAGTCTAATCATTTAATATCCGTTATGTGATGAACGTCTCTACAACGAAGGACTGCTTTTTCATAGACTAACACTTTTCCTTTCCGTCATAGCAATTACACCTGAACTTTATTTTCTTATTGTGGTGTGTAATAAACACGCAAAGTTTTCAAATGTGCTAGGACATGCTGAAAAGTAGTGCCCCCGAATTTTTACATCTGTCCTCAATATCGGTTGAGGCATTACATTGCGATGCGTATTAATCGGCAGTTTACCGCTTCGTTGACGCAAGTTGCAATCCTCTGCCGCTAGAGGGCTCAGAATTGCAGCGAGTGACAGTTTCACCTAAAATGTTTTTTCCCCCTAAGAAAGCCTGTAATAACGCCTACTTCAGTAACTATGCTGGGTAACATCCATTACGAAGGAACTAAAGATTCTTTCCTTATTGCTCTTCAATGACCCAGTAGATAGCTACTCTGTTAGGCAGTCGTATTTCTTTTTCTTTTTGAAATGTAGAAGGTCAACATAAACAAACTATCGTATTGTTGGAACAGTAACTTAACACACTTACAGAGACATAACTGATACACGATAAGACATCGGGGCTGACACTGGTTGATGAACAGAACTTTATATTTATCCATATTAAACACGAGTTCCCTATTTTGCTACAGTCCTGCCAAGGACAGACCCCAAGTTTCCGTCGGAGGCCTTGAAAAGAAGGAAAGAAAAAAAGTGATGTGGCAATGAGGAACTAAGGGAGTAATTTAAACTAATACAAATCATCTTGCCTAGTACTGGAGAACCAGCTTAGCACATGTATGTAGTGAAAGAACAAACATTCAAAATAGAGTTACGAGGTTCCTTCTACTGTAGTTGATTTTTGAGTTATGTTTAGGGGCGATCAAAAAGTTTGCTTTGGAAGGCCGTACAGCGCAGAATCAGTATTCCAATCAGGCAAAATCGCCGTAAGCGTTGAGGCAATCATCCCACCGACGCAACAGGATGAAGATACCTGTCTGGTATAACACTGTGTCGTGCTGCGTGAAGAATTTCGAAACTGCCTGCTGCAAATCCTCATCCAGTAGGAATCGCCGATCCTTCAAGGTCTTTTTTAAGTGACCGAAGGCGTGATAATAGCATGGGGAGAGCTCAGGACTATGGAGAGGGAGCTCGAGTGCCTCCCATTTGAGAGGGCGTTAACTTCCACGTTACTACATTCGCGATATGGGGACGTACATTATCATGAAGCAGTAGCACAAGCTGTCGCCCCAGCTTTCGTCGCCTGCAACAACGCGCTCAAGGAACGTGGTGCCCTCAACACTGAAACGCTTCGGGTGCTTCAGTCAGACAGCCATGAATGAAGCTGGCCTCTCAGATCGACTGGTGTCTTGTGACGAATCGCGACCAGCGCGGCTGTCTACCGGTGTGTTTGTCTTTCAGCAGCAAAGAAAAGAATAAAAAGCACGTTGGTCCTGTTTGCACGCTTTTGTTAATAACGTCGCCATAGGTCACGTTTTCGTATCTGCGGCACACACGTCGGAAAGACACGTATGCAACACTAATCCCTTGCCTAACTGTCGGTGCTTATATACCCGCATCGGAGTAGCGCTTCGTAGCGTAAACGCGGCAGCAACGCCCTCAAATCAGGCGACAGGGTGGTTATTAGCTTCCGTGCATAAGTAAATAGAAATGTAGTCCATTTAAATTATGTAATAACGTAGTGTCAGTAGAGCAAAATAATTACGATAATTAAGAATAAAAATAACCAGGAATAGTAAATTGACATACTGAAATTTAAAATACAACACAGACTACTACGAAATATATATGAAGACCTTAATATTGGGAATCATATTCATGATTTGTCAGAATTAGCATGTTAAAGAAACTTAACATACATCTGTGATTATCTTCATTCCGATAAGGTGTGCAGCTGCGATGATTTTTTAAATGGCTTCGTGATGCTTTCAGCTCCCATTCTCATGATTTGATGTACGAGTGAACAATATTAGCCATTTTGTGGTTGGTGTCGCATAAGAGTGGCGCTAGTAGTGCCACTATGAGGATGCAAATCAGGTTTGCTTTAAATACGAGTACACAGTGTGACAGCTGTGAGCGTTAGTAACTTTTGAGACAGTACGTGGTAAGTTGAAGATAGTCAATAATGCCTTTAAGGCGACAAAGACGCCGTTATCAGCACCTCACTGAGTTTGAACGTGGTCGTGTAACAGGGCTACAGGAAACTGGATGTTCCTTCTGCCATGCTGCAAAAAGACTTGGCAGGAACGTAGCCACTGGACACGATTGGTGGCAGTGATGGTCACGAGAATGTACAGTCGAAAGAAGGCCAGGCTCCGTACGGCCACGTGGTTGTTCCGGGAGGGAAGCCCATCGAGTTCGGCGTATCGCTCTGGGGCTTGATAAGGCATCCGCAGCAGCGATTTGAGCAGCTGGTGGCACTACAGTGAAACAACTGAATGTTACAAATCGTTACTTCAAGGACAGCTCCGATCTACACGCCTTGTAGCCTGAATTTCACTGACCCCAAACCGCCACCATTAGCGATTTCAGTGGTGTCAGCGAGATCTCACTGGAAGACAGGGTGGCGGTCCGTTGTGTCTTCTGATGGAAGCTGATTCTGCCTGGGTGCCAGCGATTGGTGTGTTTTGGTTAGGAGGCCAGTTGAGGGCCTGCAACCAAACTGTCTGCATCCGAGACGCTCTGGCCGCACACTTGCCGGGTATGCTCTCTGGTACGATGTCGTATGATAGCAGCAGCATTCTTGTGGTTATCCCACGCACCCTGACTGCAAATTTTTACTTCAATCTGATGATCTGATCTGTTGTGCCGCCATTCACAAACAGCTTCCAGGGCTTATTTTCAATTGGATAACTGTCGCCCTCATACCATTGCTGTATCCCAACATGCTCTACAGAGTGCCGACGTGTTGTCTTTACCTACTCGACCACCAGGTCTGTCTGCAATCGACCATGCTTGCGGCATCATCAGACAACACCAGCGTCATCCGCAACCAGCATTACCCGTCCCTGTACTGACCGACCAGGTGAAACAGGTATGGAACTCCATCCCGCAAACTGACATACAGCACCTGTACGACACAATCCAAATAAGTTTGCATGCTTGAATTCAACATTCTGGTGGTTACACCAGCTATTAATGTACAAGAATTTCACATTTGAAATGGCTTTTCTCGCGCTTACATTAACCTGTGATCTTGGAATGTTAGTCAGCCGCTGTGGTCGAGCGGTTCTAGGTGCTGTCTTTACCTACTCGACCACCAGGTCTGTCTGCAATCGACCATGCTTGCGACATCATCAGACAACACCAGCGTCATCCGCAACCAGCATTACCCGTCCCTGTACTGACCGACCAGGTGAAACAGGTATGGAGCTCCATCCCACAAACTGACATACAGCACCTGTACGACACAATCCAAATATGTTTGCATGCATGAATTCAACATTCTGGTGGTTACACCAGCTATTAATGTACAAGAATTTCACATTTGAAATGCCTTTTCTCGCGCTTACATTAACCTGTGATCTTGCAATGTTAGTCAGCCGCTGTGGTCGAGCGGTTCTAGGTGCTTCAGTCCGGAACCGCGCTGCTGCTACGGTCGCAGGTTCGAATCCTGCCTCGGGCATGGATGTTTGTGATATCCTTAGGTTAGTTAGGTTAAAGTAGTTCTAAGTTTAGGGGACTAATGACCTCCTATGTTAATTCCCATAGTGCTTAGAGTCATTTGAACCATTTGCAATGTTACTTAAATAGTTACCTAGACAAATGTACTCTCGAAAATTCATTACTCTGCATTAATTAATCTTTGGTGTTGTGATTATTTTTCTTCAGTGTATAATGCTTCCAATTTAGATACTTCCAGATGTCCTAAGGCCAAAAATTATATAAGCGTACATCAAACAAAGATAATGTCTGCCAAGTCATCACGAAATCATTTTTTTAAAAATCTGTAATACTTGATGTATGAGAGGAATATGCATATGAAAATTTAGAACTGAGATACCATGTTGCTTCTTATTGAAACACAGCGCTGCATGTAATACAAGAGAGCTCCCAAAAAACTATTTATTGATGCCAGCCAGTCCTCTTTTATAGATAACACAAAAGTAAAAAAAAGGTCTTTGGCCCAAGTCCGTGACTGGGATCTTTACCTGACTGCCAGTATAGCCTTTCCCTACCGCCTAGGTATCACAATTACGAACAAAAAATTGGAAGGAACACATAGAAAATGTTGTGGGGAAGGCTAACCAAAGACTGCGTTTTATTGGCAGGACGCTTAGAAAATGTAAGAGATCTACTAAGGAGACTGTCTACACTACGCACGTCCGTCCTCTTTTAGAATACTTCTGTGCGGTGTGGGATCCTTACGAGATAGGACTTACGGAGTACATCGAAAAAGTTCAAAGAAGGGCAACACGTTTTGTGTTATCGCGAAATATGGGATATAGTGTCACAAAAATGATACAGGATTTGGACTGGAAATCACTAAAAGAAAGGCATTTCTCGTTGCGACGGAATCTTCTCACGAAATTCCAATCACCAACTTTCTCCTTTCGAATGCGAAAATATTTTGTTGACACCGACCTACATAGGGAGAAACGATCACCACGATAAAATAAAGGAAATCAGAGCTCGTAAGGAAAGATATAGGTGTTCGTTTTTTCCGCGCGCTATACGAGACTGGAATAATAGAGAATTGTGAAGGTGGTTCGATGAACCCTCTGCCAGGCACTTAAATGTGAATTTTAGAGTATCCATTTAGATGTAGATGTAGGAGGGGGAGGATGGAGAGCCCATCGTCCCAACTGCCATTTATCCCCAGGAAAGATCTCAGTGCTCGTTTGATGACAGGCTGAGCGGACCTGAGGCAGCCCAGCAGAGATGGGAACGAGGAAAAATCAGTGCGCCCACAGAGAACTGAACCCAGGACCTCCAGAGTCAGAGTCCAGCACTAGTGCTAGATCACCACAGTCACACATAGATTAACATACAGAATTACCTTAAAATTACACAGTAGCTATAGTATTTTGTTCAGAAAAATCAATCACTTCTAGAAGAAGCAGTTCCATTCCGGTTATGTTTCTTGCATCGTTTCTTCTGAGAAAGGCTACTTCAACGTTTATTCGTGTTCATATAACTTTATACAGGGCAAATCAGAAGGACTTCACAACTTTGAAATGATACGTAAATTTATTGAGATAGCTTACAGAATTTGTAGGTGCGTCATTCTGTAGCAAAAAAACTCAAGTATGATTCATGCAGTGGGTCATTACCCCACTGCGCCACCTTGAGCGCCAGCATAGTGCACAGTTAAAACGGCTTTTCTCATGGTACGGAGCGTGCTCGCTGTGTGTTTTTATTTCACGATACGAACTCTGCTGTAACTGTTGAGAGTAAATTTCGCACCGGATACGCTAAACAATCCCCAAGCAGCTTTACAATTTACTCTTGGCTCAAGAACTTTGTTAAGGGGGGATGTAATGGAAAATCTAAACATTTATTTAAAAATCATCGTAGCCATATTTATTAATGTATAAATCTCAAATTTTTGCATGTGTAAAACAAAAGAGCTATGTTTTAACGGAAAAATATAATAAAAAATTTTGGATTAATATTTTGCCAGACATTTGAATTTTTAACTTTTAATTTTTTTTTTATAAAAGGCCATAACTCAAATTCTAATCATGCAATTAATCAGAAATTTTTGTTGTAGTGTCTTGAGAAGCTTATAAGACCACCGAACTATTGTTATTAATTTATGGTACAAACTGTATCATTAACAGAGTTTTTAATTTTGCGCATCCAAAATTCCATACTGATACTCATCCTCCAGGTTCCTCTCTCTCCTCTTCGAATCTGCCTGGCCAGTATTTGCAGGTAAGACACTGATCTGTTAGCATTCTTGGCCCTGCTCTCGTCGATGGTGTAAAATGCTTTTGTTCTAAACACACCAGGATCCGTCCTAACTATCTTCGGGTGCATCATAGACACCTATTTGAAGTACTTCAAGTCTTTCCGTGAAGACACTTCCTCAATAAATCAGGGTTTGCAAGAAACCTGAATGTGGGCTTAATTGCATTCATAACAGGTTCCAGTAATGAGCGTTTATGTGAATATGTCTCATTTCTGTTGCTGAACTTACGCAATTCGCTTTTCGGACTCAGATTGTGCATTGGTGTTTGGTCAGTGGATTGTGTGTGGAAAAAAATTATCCACACAACACGCCTCATTGTCTCTCAGTTATGTGTGTTCTTCCTGATAGCTCTCCCATAAAATAACTGAGGGGAATCAGTTTCTTTTGGAGTAAGCCTGCCTTCTCCTCCTAGTGGTTTTCCATCCTCAAGTACTTCACCTTTCTTCTCTTTCAGCAAGTGACGAAGCCTACCACCAAGACTGTTTTAGATGTGGCCAACAGATTCCAACTTTCCTATTGCTGTATTGTATGAGTTTTTATCTATTACAGCTTTGAACGAAGAGAAGTCCCTATTACCAAGGTATTTAGTATGTCTAACACCATACTGGTCCTCAGATCTGGAGAACATCTTCACAACTCAAGCAGCCTCCATGCCCACACTTGAGCCACTTTAGTTTTTAGAGCATGCTACTGCATGCTTTTCCTACCACTGTTTCTCACTGTCTTCATTGTTCGACATTTTCCTTGCTGCACACTGGTGGCAGTATTTAGACAATTTTTGCGTCTAAAACCTTACCTGTGTCGATACCAATAACAGAAGCATTTGTAGGAGATTCAATGTCATGAATATCTACCCCAGGATCTATTTCTTTTTGGTTTATTTCCACCAATTCCTCCACTACTTTCTTTGGCAATATCGCATACAGCACCAAACATTTCTTCATTTATTTTTTCAATTCTTGCACAAATTGGAGGCACGTTCAAATAACCACACAACAAATTATCTCCTTCCCTGCCCTGTCCAAGGTATCTAAGAGCATATGCTAACCTAAAATTGCTTTCAGAGGTATCAGTGTCAGTTTTTTTTTTTTTTTTTTTTTTTTGGAGGAGGAAGACGAAAATTAATAGCTACACGAATTACAAACCATTTTAAAATAACAAGCTATTCCCACTCTTCTTTCTTCACCAGCAATCATGCATTCCGTATTTTTACAGCTAACACTTGAACATGAAAACTTTATAGCCTCGCAGAGAAGCTCTAAATCAATATCTGAATCCACTGGAATCCATATCAACATCATTCACGCACCTGTACAATTCTCCTGTCCCAAGTTTCGATGCTGATGATGAGAGCTTATATTCTTCATTTAGAGCTGCTTCCTCTTTTTCGTTGGTAAACCGATTTCCATGAAACCTCCATTTCCGAAACACACCTTTTCCATCACTCTTTACGTATAAATCTTGACCTCCATGTAAAAGTTTGAAAATTCAACCTTCCACCTAGTAATACGTGTTACTATTGTCAAACCGTAAATAAACCACATGCAAGAAAGTTTTCAGGCAAAGAAATAGATATAAGCCAGAGATATAGATGTCAGCCAAAGATATCGATAGATAATAGCCTTCATACCGACAAAAATTCAGCTGAAACAAGACCACCTACAATAAATCAGACCTTAAGGCAGATATCGATAGTTGACAATATGGCGGCAATTGTGGGGGAAACAAACCAGTGTGCTTGTGTTTCCGTAAAGCGTGTGTGTAACATTGCATACGTGACGTTCAAGAGAAGCGAAAGCATTTATTACTAGCTGTTATTTGTGCTATATGCTGCGAATGTCGTCAAAAGTGCTACGCTAGTATTTATTTTCTATATTCTGTAGTAAGTTTGGCATAATTTAAGGTGTAAACTGTTCTTGCGATGGGTCGTAGTTGTTGTGTACCAGGATGTAAATCCAATTACGGCAAAACATACGATACCTCAACATTTAAGTTTCCCAAGGAAACAGCATTGAGGAACAAATGGATTAAACTAATTCACAGAGATAATTTTGAAGTGAGCGACAAAGCTGTGGTGTGCATTAAGCATTTTGAACCTAAGTTTGTGGTTAGGGAAGACATTTTTCCTGTGGAAAATAGTGAACCAATACGTGTGCCACGAAAAATACCAAAACTAACAAATGATGCAATTCCAACCATCTTTCCTAATCAACCTTCTTATCACACAGTACCAGTTCCTCAGCAAAGGAAGTATCCTGAAGATTGTGTTCAACAGCTACTGGAACGTGATGAATGTAGTTTCAGTAAGTGGTGCGAAAATGGCAATATACCTGACTTTCAGCATTTTAAAAGCGAAGTGCAAAATGGAATGTTTGTCCATTTACAATTTTAGTAAAGGATGACTACATATCTTTCATTAAATTAAAGGATGATTCAGTCAGTGATGTGCCATTAGTTTCAGTGTGCTTCAAGATATCAAGTTCCTTGGAAGTAAAAGTGTTTCACAAAAATGTGTGTTTGCCTACGGAAACCTTGAAATGGATACTACAGTCTGGGGACGAAGAGAACTTGAAATGTGACAAGTGGACGAAATTTGGTAATCTGGTGAGTCACCTAAATGGTTTCACAGATAACTCTACTGGCACCATTGACAAGATTATAATTTTAGTCAATGTTCTCAAACAAGCACTAAAAGTTGGTAGTGATTTTGACGCTGAAATAGCACCTAAAATTGAATTTGTTTTGGAGCAATTACAACTCGCAATAACAAAGCAAAGCAGGTATTCTCCTGAGCTTTTGATATGGGCAGTAACCATTTGCTTTTCATTTCCTGGTGCCTACCATCACTTGAGAAAAACAAATGTATTAACATTACCTCATCCTGTCTATTTAAGGCAGTTTCTATGCAAAATGGGTCCAAATAAACCTTGTATTGGTCCATCACAGATTGCTTTTTTGAGGGAAGAAAATAAATTTCTTCACGGAAGTGACAAGGTAATTTCAGTGATGCTAGATGAAGTTTATGTTAATTCAAAATTCTCTTATAAGGCAGGAAAGATACTTGGTGTTGCTGAGAATACTTCAGATACTACAACAGCAGGTACAATGCAGGTTTTCATGGCATCATCTTTACATTCTGATTATAAAGAAGTGATAGCTCTCTTTCCTGTAAAAAATGTTAATTCTAATACTCTACTGAAAATGACAATTGATGTATTAAAGTTAATGCATGAGCTGCAGCATGATGTTATATGCCTGGTAACAGATAACCATAGCACTAATAGAAAAATGTATCAGCTTATGTGTGGTGGCACTTTACAGCCATGTATTACAAATCCAGTCGCTCCATCCAAATTTCTCTTTCTTCTGTTTGACAATGTGCACTTGCTTAAGTGTATCAGAAATAACTGGTTGAATGCAAAAAATGAATCCTTCATAATGCCAGATATTGAGGATACATTTGCTTTCATCAATACCTTTCTACACAGTGATGAAGGGAATGCTGCATGTGAATACACTGTCAGTGAAGCAAAGTTTTCAGATTTGAGGAACCTGTTTCATTCTGAGAAAAATAAACTGTTGAAACTTGCCCCAAAGCTAGTGAGAAAGGCAGTGTATCCAACTTCTATTGAGAGACAGAATGTTACCCTTGCTCTCAGTGTTTTTGATTCTAAAAATGTGGCAGCACTAGAAATTTTGAAAAGTCAGGGGATTGAGATTTCTGATAGCACTATTCAGTTTTTGAAATTAATCATTAAATGGTGGACAGTTTCTAATGTACAGCATCCCATGAAAGACAAATACACATCAGATGATAATTCTAGCCCAATCACTGGACCTACTGACTCCAAACTTGTGTTTCTTGAAAATTTGAAAACATTTCTTGATATCTGGCATGCATTGCCTACTCATGGAAAATTAACCAATGAAACATATACTGCTTTCTCTCACACACTTGCAGCAACAGTTCAGTTATGCAGATACATTTATAACACTTACAACTGGTCCTATATTCTTACAGCAAAATTACAAACTGATGCTTTGGAAGCAAGATTTGGAGCTTATAGAAGGCTAAGTGGCTGCACATATAATGTTTCAGTTGAGCAAATCTTGGAATCTGAGAGGAAACAGAAAGTAATAAGTCTACTAAAGCTCAGATCTACTAAACATGGTGAATTTACATTAAATGATTTTGCAGCAAAAGTAAACTACAGCATAAAAAACCGAAAGTATGAAAATTTGGATAAATTAGAACCTGCTCCAGAGGAACTAGCAAATATTCCCATGATGGATGAAGACTTAAAAGTCTTGGTCTGTATTGCTAGCTACACCAGCAAAACAGTGCTTGAGAAGCTGCAAAAAGGTGGAAAATGTTCAGGCTGTGAAGAATTGTTGCAGACACAGGATGAAATTTTGTTGCAGTGTGAAACCAAAGAACTCCTTTCCTATTTCAACCAACTGAATCGTGGGGGATTGAAGTGTCCTTCTTCTATAATGATTTCCTTGTGTTGTAATATATATAAACTTTTTCAAGTTCTGATTAGCAGCACATATGAACCATAATTCCTAAAACTTGAAAATCAGAGAGATGCAGTACTTGCCTTAGAAACTGAATTGTGTGAAAATGCCGTTAGTAACCTCAGTGATGTGTGCAAATGTGGCATTCCTTTAAAGACAATAATCAAGAAAAGTATTAAAGTGCTTTCAAATATTTTTATTAATAATTACACAAAACTGTTGAATGAAAAGTGTGTTTCAATGGAAATTGCTCGAACACTAGTCAAACAAAAAAGAGGAACTCATGAAGACATTGCAGCAAAAATAACAAAACGCAAAGTGGCCAAGCTGAGCAGCAAATAAATCCAACAGGCACTCAAAATCAAACACTTCTAACATATTACGTAATGACAGTGACTAGAAATAACTGTATATTGTTTAATACAATTTTGTGCTTTAGTTACACGCTTCATTTATTATTGCTATGTAGCTTCTATTGTGCAAATTATTATTAGTGTCAAAATACGCCATTTACATGTGTTTTGTAGTAGTTCTTTTTATTTGATTTTGAGTTGCATCTCATAATTTTACTTCGTCATAGTTCTTACTACGTAATTTGTGGCTTTAGTGACAACTTATTATTTAAGTTTGAAGATAGAAAAATACATAACAATACATTTCTTACGCAATTTAGAATCTACTTTCCATTTATGAAGTCTGTAAATTATTCGTATTAGGGTAGCTCTGAAATACTTGGCCTAAGACAGCCGCCATCTTGGTTTCTGTGTTGTGGTCTGATGTATTGTAGGTGGTCTTGGCTGAAGCAAGTAGTTTCCTAAATGTCGGAAAAGGTGGTAGTGACCACCAGTGCAGAGTTAATCAGTTTAACAATTTAAAGGCATTTCTAAAGCTGTTATCACGATAAAATTCACACGCACCACAGATTAAACTATGTAGATCAAGAAAATTATATTTTCGAAAAATCGAGGACCAAAATACATAACATCCTTCTTTAAAACTGGTTGTCCACTATGATATGATAAATCACCAGGTCGCCCACTGTTTCTCCTCTACTGAACAATTCAGTCAATGTGAAAAATCGATTCTACACTGTCGTTGCACAAGTTACACCCGATAGGCTGCAACAAGTGTGGAAGAAATTGATTACTGATGGGATGTTTGCCGTATCACAAATGTTAATTACATCTAACCAAAATGACACTTGACATTTTAACGTGAAACTTGAGGTTATTTGCAAAAAAAACAACAAATCTATCGACTCTGTAAGTTATCTCAGTAAATAACTATACCATTCCAACGTTGTACGGTCCTTTTTTACCCACCCTGCATAACCTTCGCAAGTGAAACGATGGATTATTACGTCAGCTAATCCACATTAAAGACACAAGGTTATGTTATTTCTTGCTGCTATTGCAAGCTGCTAGTCATTTATTGTTACCATATTATTTGCACTGAGACGATAAAAGTCATGGGTTAGCTATATGAAGATATAAAGATAGCGATAGCGATACACATGGTATAAAAGGGTAGTGCGTTAACAAAGCAGTCATTTGCACTCAGATGATTCATTTGAAAAGGTTGCTGACGCGATTATGGCCACACGATGGGTATTAACAGATTGTGAACGCGGAATGATAGAAGGAGCTAGATGCATGGGGCATTCCGTTTCTGAAATCGTTAAGGAATTAAAGATTCCGAGAGCCATAGTATCAATAGTCTGCTGTGAATACCAAATTTCAAGCATTACCTCTCATCACAGACTACGCAGTAGCTGATGACCTGCACCTGATGACGGAGAGCAGTGGCGTTTGGGTAGAGTTCTCAGTGCTAACAGAAAAGCAACACTTCGTGAAATAAATCCATAAATCAATGTGGAACGCACAACAAACGTATCAATTAGGATAATGCTGCTACATTTGGCTTGAATGGTTTATAGCAGCTGACGATTAATGTGAGTCCCTTTGCTAACAGGACTTATCACCTCTCCTGAGCTCATGACGTATCAGTTGGACCCTAGAAGACTGGAAAACCGTGGTCTGGTCAGAACAGTCCCGATTTCAGTTGATAAGAGCTGATGGTAGGGTTTGAGTGTGGCGCAGTCCCCATGGACCTAAGTTGCTAACATGGCACTTTACAAGCCGCTGGTGGCTCCATAATGGTGAGGGCCACGATTAATTGGAATGGACTGGGTCCTCTGGTCACTGGGTCCTCTGGTCCAAATGAACCTATCCTCTGGTCCAAATGAATCGATCGCTGACTGTAAATGATTATGTTCAGCTACTTGGATGCCATCTGCAGTCATTCATGGACTTCATGTTTCCAAACAACGATGGAATGTTTATGAATGGCCACATGTCATGTCACAATTGTTTGCAATTGGTTTGAAAAACATTCTGGACCGTCTGAGCAATGGTTTGGCCACTCATATCCTCTGATGTGAATCCAATCGAACATTTGTAGGACACTAGCGACAGGCCAGTTCGTGCACAAAATCCTGCACCGACAAGACATCGCAGTCATGGATGGCTGTGGAGGCAGCATGGCTCAGTATTTCTATAGGGGACTTCCAGTGACTTGTTGAGTCCACACAACGTCAAGCTGCTGCTCTATGATAGACAAAAGGAGGTCCAACACAATATTAGGAGGTATCCCATGACTTTCATCACCTCAGGGTATTATGCTTACATCGACTACATAGTTAATAGTTGTTCCATAGTCTGTAATCGGAGTCTTTGGCTCTGGTTTATTCCTGTTCGCAATCATTGCCAAAATATGGTGGACAGAAAACTTTGATATAATTATTTTCTGTATTTTAAGGGTTTCTCTATTTATCTTCAATGATATTTGATTATTTCTTTTCACAAAGTTGCGTAGTTGAATTGCATAAATATCAACATCACAAATTATTCTTATTTTTGCAAAATACATTTTGTATAGCATTTTTCAGGCTTTATAAAATTCGTTTTATGTGCTTCATGTGGATTTTGTATATAAAAGACCTGGAATTACAATAAAGCACAGTTTAGAGCAAGTCCTGTGAAAGGCAAGGGTCCAGGTTCGAATACTGGTTTGACACACATTTTTAGCCATCACATTTTTAGCCAGTCGTTTTCTGACATGCTGTTAAGCGAAAATTCTCCCCAGAAAACAATCCTATTCAACCTACCTGGAATTTGCTTTGTAATCATGCTGCAGTTTGGCCAACAGCTCCCTATGCTTCTTCCACAACGCAGTGCCACTCATTATGTGGAATGGTATAGGATCTCTCTGGGACGATGCATTAATCTTCCAGAGTGAGATTTTCACTCTGCAGCGGAGTGTGCACTGATATGAAACTTCCTGGCAGATTAAAACTGAGTGCCCGACCGAGACTCGAACTCGGGCAAGCGCTCTACCATCTGAGCTACCGAAGCACGACTCACGCCCAGTACTCACAGCTTTACTTCTGCCAGAAGAGTGAAAAAAATTTAGATCAAATAGGTGTGATGACTAGATCGGGATGTCGGCTACAAACGTCGACTTCAAACTTAAATTTTCCAGATCAGAATCATGGCAATATACTGTGCAGTTCTTCGTGACTCTTTCAAGGTTTTCAGGAGATAGGACAGCCAGTTAATTTAATTAAACAGCTTTCTCGGCTACTAGACAGTAAATTATCAGAACAAAATAAGAAATTGTACGATAATTTTAAAAATGTTTGTAAAAATATGGACCAAAAATTTAAGAGAATAGATATAAAGTTTGAAAAATGAAGTAATAGGCTAAAATCAATGATTGAGGATATTGGTAAAGTAAATGCAAAATTAGTTTCTAGTAATGAGTGAGTAAATGATCTAAAATTAGAGGTCGATTGCTGAAAGAGATTCTCAGATGTTGAATTAAAACTGGTTACATCGGGTGGATGCAGTCGAGAAGTGAGTAAAAGAGACTGAAAATACTGTCATTGACAAGTTATGTAGGAGAAAATCTGAGTTCAAAAAATGCCAAACTATATCGCAAATGTGGTTAATTATATTGACGAAAAATTGAAATTAGATTCAGTGCTTGTTATGAAACAAATGTCTTCCATTAACAATGAAGTTGATAATGTTGCTCAAGATCTTCAAACAGTCAGCTGCAAAGTAGACAATGTGGGAACAAATAAGTTTAGTAACGCATATAGTAGTGGCAGCATGTTTGTAAATAATTGTAATAATATTACATTGAAATTATTTTAAACTGAATCTTGTGGTTTTTTATACCAGTGCAAGGCAGCTTCGAATCTGGTATGCCAGAAGTGCTTAAAATTAAAATAGCGAAACATTTTCTTGATGGAAAAGCTTTGACCTGGGACAACCACCACGTTAACCCAGGAGTGACTTATGCTAATTTTGAAATATTATTTCTGGCCAAATTTTGATCAGGAAGTAAACAGGCTAGAATTAAGACAGAATTTCTAAATCGTTGAAGATATTGCGAAGGCAATATGGGATGCATGAATTTTAAGAGAAACTGCTTAAGACATTATTGCAACTTGACAATCTGTCAAAAAAAAGCTCATACACACTGATGCACAGAAACAGGGCTTGCCTGTGTTCAGTGGGGTCTGGTCTATGGACCAGACGATTTGGTAGACATGTTGACGAACTGGATATTGCCTTAGAAGTTAATGACAAATCAAGTAAAAGGAATGATCATAGAAAGAATCAGTTCCAAGGCAGGGGCCCATCTCAACACCATGACAACAACAGAAATAGGCATAATAATAATAATAATAATAATAAAGGAAATAAGTTGTGGTAATCACCACCACAATCAGAACAGGAATAATGAAAATATTAGTAGTAATCACAGAAATAAACAAAGTAATAATAGTGAGAAGAGAAATGGTAATATATCAAATGAGAACAGGAATAATAGTCAGGAAAACAGATAACCACGTTACTGGGGCCTGTCAGTCTGAAGTGAGAAGAACTGCTAGAAACCAGGCTAGGAGTACATGACGAAGATGTGATTAAGATTACAGATACCACACCAGACACAGCAGTGATTACCAGTTAAACACAGTTAATTCTGGGAGAGAATCTTGGGATTCACGCTACAAGAGATGAAGAAAGCTGGTAAAAATGGTAGAAAATCGGTTTGAACTTTGTGGTGATGAGCTGATTAGTGTTTTTGATGATCAGTGAGTGTTTAGTAATTAGTAATGATGCTATTTGTGATGATTTTGATTATATGGTTTAACCAATTTGTTGTATGATGATTTAGTGTCAGGCTTATCTGAGGTACACAAGCAGTGGTTTGTAGTCTTGTACCTAAGGAGAATGATGATTTGAAAATTGATTCTGTCTGTATATCTGCTGACACAAACACAAGTGATACTGATGATCATTTGGTTGTAGAGAGTTTTGATGCAGGAGCAGATGTTCATATTGATACTAGTGATACTATTGATTATTTTGATGATGATTTTAGTAAATGTGATGATATTGTTGATGTTGATGGTGATTCATTGTTCTGTGATGAGTAGATTATTTGAATGATAAAGAAAGTAGTAAGATTGTAGGAATTGATGATGATGCTTTGGTGTTAGTGGAGAAGGTACATGGGAATCAATTAACCCCCATTGATGTCAGAGAGATCTTGACCAGCATTAGTAATAAAAATGAACAAACTAGGCAGATTTGGAGCAAGATCATTGAAATTTTGAATAGATCAAATGATGTTGAAGTTAATTGCAATGTAGTTTGTGATGCATATTTTAATTTTAATGCTAATGTTAAACAAACACAAACACCTTGTGAAGTCTGGATAGAGATAGTCAGATTCTTTCACTTAGTCACCACATACACACACATGTGAGAGTGGTTTGTCAGTTTCAGAGGAGTTGTGAGATGCCACTGAGTGCATTACAAACTATAGCAGCTAGTGAACTATAGTTGAACACTGATTTAAATTTTATGGAGCTATAAGATGATTTACTAGCAGAAGATGAAAACATTGATAAGCATGATATACTAGGTAGCCCATCCATTGAGATTTCGGTTGTACTTGAAAAGGAATTTGTTTAATACATACTGGTATTCTTCTTTGTGGCATTTCTGGTATGTCAAGAGAGAACATGAAGAAAACAGAATATTATACACAAGTTCCTATCACTGGTGTTAGCATTGAAGGAGCCACAGGCAAATTTAGTAAACTGATTCGTACAGAAGCTCTGATTTCATTCACAGTTGGCAATTTCACGTTTGAACAAGGTTGTATCGTAGTAGCTTACCTGAACGAACACATTTTGTTAGGGATGGACTGGACGGTTAAAGCAAATGTCAGTTTGGCAGGGAAAATACGACACTACAGTTTGTAGAACCAAAATCTGGAATTTGTGGAGAAACTAATCTACACATGAGATTTAATGAAGATTATAGCAATCAACTGAGTGGTGTTGAAGTTTTTTATGACAGGACTTACATTGAGGAGGATGATGAGATTTATGATAACCAACTAGTTAGTGACAGTATTTCACAATTAGTTTCAGATAAAATAAAACACAGAAAAGTGGGTCAAATGGCTCTAAGCACTATGGGACTTAACATCTGAGGTCATCAGTTCCCTAGACTTAGTACTACTTAAACCTAACTAACCTAAGGACATCACACACATCTATGCCCAAAGCAGGTTTTCGAACCCGCGACCATAGCAGCAGCTCGGAACTGGACTGAAGCACCTAGAACCGCCCGGCCACAGAGGCCAGTTAAACATGGCATACAGTTTGAGAAGTACAGAGGGAGACGAATTAGAAAAGTTTTTGTGGAATTACCATGAGATCTTTAGTGAGAAGCCTTGTAAAGTGAAAGACTATATGTGTAGACTGAAATTGAGACATCATAATTTTTCATCAGACCCTACAGTGTTCCCATTTGCAAAAGAAAAACAGTAGAAAAAAATTACAGAAATTGCAGAAATGGAGGGCAGTATAGAGGAACAAAACCCAATATACGTAACAACCCATAGGTTATCCTTTCCAACAAAGATGGAGGTGTAAGATTAGTCCTTGACTCTCAATACTGAAATGAATTATTAGGAGGAGATACAGATCATCATGAATCCATCGAACAACCTCTGAACAAATTCCATGACACAACGTATTTTAATAGCCTTGATTTGACATCACGTTTTCACTAAATTACTTCAGAACCCAACTCCAAGCAATAAACAGCATTTCTGTACAACAGTTTTCAGTACTGTGTTGTACCTTTTGGCTTAAAAAACATCTGTTGCAGAATTCATATGCGGTTTGGACTATATGTTAGGTAGTAATACATTTTTGAAATTGATCTCTTATGTGGATGATATTTTGGTCACAAGTATAACTTGGGAAAAATACAAAGAAATGTTTAGGGATTTTGCAGAAAAGTTTAGACATGGAGACATGACTTTAAAATCAGAAAAGTGTAAATTTGGTGTGAAAGAGTTACATTTTTAGCGTCACATGATTAGTGAAGAGGGGGTTCTGCCTGATAAAAACAAACTTTCAGCCATTGCAGAATTTTCAAAACCAAACATACAGAAAGAACTTCGATCACCCTAAAGTTTATGTAATTTTTACAGAACACATTTAATTCACCATGCCTTAATGAGTTGCTAAAGAAAAATAGCATCTGCAAATGGGCTAAAGAGTGTCAGGAAGCGTTTGATGAAATTAAGAAACAGCTATGCAATAGTGAAATTATAAACAGAACCGATTTGTCATTGCCATTTTGTTTACTGACTGATGGCAGTTATTATAGCTTAGGTTACACTTGTTTAAGGGAGAAAAATTAATGGAAAGACTGAAGACGATTCAATTAATTTCACTAACAGGTGTTTACAAAAACATTAGAAGAAATACATTGTTGCTGGAAAAGAACTATTAGACACCACTGGGCGTTTTAAGAAATTCAAGAATTACCTAGTAGTACACAAAGTAATAGTTTACACTGACCACAAATCTTTATATTTTATACAAGAGCGCGAATTGCGCCACAGCAGAATTATCAGGTGGGTGGTTTACTTTCAACAGTTTGATTACACCATCCACTACATAAAAGTAGAAAAAACGTCATAGTGGGTGCTTTATCCAGATTACCAGTGGTGGGTGAACATGAAATGAGCTCATTCAGGAAAACAGAAATTTCAAAATAATGTATATTCATGGAAGTAAGGGAGAAAGAAAAATTGGAAAAAGTTGTGAATAGTTCAGACGGAAACAGAACTAGGAGATGAAGAGTGCAAATTGATGAAAGGTTATTTAGGAAAGAATGATCGTGACAAAGTAAAACAATATGACCAGGTTCATAAAGGAATTTTATTTCACAGGCACTATTTGGATTCAGATAGCTAGAAGGTGTGTTAACCTGAGCAACACACTGATACTTTGAATAAATATATGCACTAAAGTTTGGGACATTATAGTAAAATGAAATGTATTCAAAAGATTCAGGACAATGGTAATCTCAACGACATGGCTAGGAGTGTCAGAAAATGTTTAGCAACATGTGACAGATGCCAGAGAGTGAAGGTTACTAATCAAAAACACAAAGGTTTTATTGTGTTCTGCCCACTTGTCTAATATAGGTTGCCTAGGAAGCTGTTTTCTCGGACCACTAAACAATAATTCAAGTAAATCGTATTAACGGACTTTATTACAGTAAGTTAAATTGACAATACTTAACTTTCCGTATTCACAAAGCTGTGTCACAAGCAAACGTCAACATGCAAATAATCAATGTCCTTCGTTATATACAAATTCATTGCAAGCAAAACAATACAGTTCATAAGTCACTGCTGTAGCGTTTGTATGATGACTTATCTCCCACTCCAGCCATGGCTAGGCGGCGCGGCGCTTATATTCTCTTCCTGTAGAGGCTGCTCCTGTCTTGGTGTCGTCCTAGAGAGGGGTTCGTCGCCGTACTACTGGCTGACATCGTTTCACAGCCCTTTCTGCTCTTCCGTTCTTGAGTGTCGAGCCAGCGTGTGTCGTTATGTTGGAACAGGTTGTATCAGAATGGTATTCCAAAAGGTGAGTCACAGTTAAGGATATAGGATACTTACAAAGGGTTGTAAAATCGAATTTCTTTATGAGTTCATTAAATTCTATAATTTTTGCTGATTACATTGATATACATATTATAGGGTACCAAATGAAAAATTATCTATATATACCAAATTTTAAAGTTACAGTCAAGTATGCCGCCACACCCCTTTATTTCTGTTACAGAAACCAGTATTATTTCGAAAAGAACTGTGAACTTCTTGTTTCCAACGATTATACGTATGATACATTGTATATGTTAGTAACAGTGCAGGTTTCTAGTGCCTGTAAATGATTACCTTCGCTAGTACTTACTTTTGTTTCACAGAAGCAGTTTGTTCACATGTTACTGACTGTTTGTTGTCCAAGTGCTACATATATTTGTGCAATAAATACGAACTATGCCACAGATCAAGAAATTCAATAAAAGTAAATTCCTTGGTAGCCAGTTCAGAAACAAAGCAAGCCACACTGTTGAAAGTAACTTATGTATCAGTTCTTCAGGGAAGATACGCCAATATGGCACATCTCCTGGTGATTCAAATTTTTGTGTTAACAATGACGCTGTTTGTAGTGGATTTGTAGTTGTTGATGTGGGCGTCTTATCTTCTTTGATGAAAGAAGTGGCGAAATATAAACAATGTGATGCTGTAGGATGTCTGGAAATAACTGAACAACAAAGCAGCAGGAAGGGTTTAGTGTCCATTAGTTGTTCTGTGTAGATCCTGCAATAAACCTTCCCAGAATATGACTTGAAACATTGTGCATAATGCATATGATGTGAACTTGAAGTTAGTGTGTGCAATGCACACAATAGGAAAAGGAGAAAAAGGTTGCTCAAACGTTTGTAGTTTGATGGGCCTTCCTCCTCCTCCCAGTAGGTTCACCAAGTACATAAAAATACTTTTAGGTGCCTTGACAGTTGTGTCTAAAGCATCTATGAAATGTGCATTAGACGAAACTGTAAATATTTTATTGTAACCATGGACATTGCTGTTGCACTTGATGAGACATGGCAACGTCAAGGACATCGTTCTTTGAATGGTGTTGTAAGTGCTACTTCTCTGGAGAATGGAAAAGTTGTTGATGTTGAGTGCTTATCTAAGTATTGCCACACCTGTCCTGGTAACAATGAAGGACATATTGAACATCAGTGTTCTAAGAATTATGATGTTTACAGTGGAGGTATGGAATTGGATGGAGCACTAAAAAGATTTCAGAGGTCAATGCCCGTTAATAACATTAGATGTACAAAGTACCTATGCCATGGGGACTCTAAAGCTTTTAATAAAATTGAGTTCAATGTTTATGGTGATACCTTGGTAAAAAAAACTGGAGTGTTGTGGACATGTGCAAAAGAGGATGGGTGCTAGTTTGAGGAAGCTATGAAGAGAAATGAAAGGAACGTTGCTATGATGGAAATTTGCTAGACCTAAGCTTTACTGCAGAATCCACTAAATTATAGAAAAAAATAAAAATTTTACTAGGAAAAAATTATAAAAATTAAAATGTAAGATGTGATTTTTTTATCCTTGTAATACACATAATAGGTGGAATTAAATAGGTCTAGTACCTCAGTCATCATTTCATGCATATCTGATAAAAATTTCGTCTCCTTCAAATGTATAACATTGGATTAAATGGTGCCTCAATTTGAGGAGGTATTTTGGAAAACATTTTTCATCAATTTCTTTGTATTTTTTTAATAACTGTAAGCACCTTCAAAAATATTCAAAAGACTTCTGATTTGTTTAGAAAGTGTGCTGCATTACCTGATATCAAGAAAAAATCTGTAAAACATATAAATTATAAACAGTGCCTGAAAGAAGTAGCTGTTGATTTTTACATAATATTGAGCCACAAAAGTACCCTGTATCCTTAAGAGCCATAAATGTATTTGGACAACTAACCTGCACTAAAGAGGGATATACCTGTTAGTTTGTTTCTGTAGATTTATTTTCAAAACTTGTCAAACTATAACCTATGAAAAAAGTTACAAGGAAAGAGATAATACAACACTTCACAAATTATTATTTTCAGGAAATAGGTAGACCACATGCTATCTTATCTTATAACAGAAGCCAGTTTACATTAAGCATATAGAAAGAATTTGTTAGTGATAAAAACATAAAACACATTCTTATATCAGTTTATTTAACATCTGGTAATCCAACTGAAAGATATATGAGAGAGATTGGCAGGCTTTGTAGAACATACTGTGCAAAAGATCATACTAACTGGTACTGATATATTAGTCAGTGTGAAGAGGTATTAAATAGCTTACATCACTCTACATAGGTTTTACACCATATGAGGTACATTTCAACAACAAAGCCAGAGAATATACTTTTCGAATTAATTAGTTATTCAGCATGTACAGAATTATATGGAGATGAGAGAGAGAAGTGATTGTTAAGAATGACATCAAGCTGTGTCATTGTAAAAGAAAACAAAAACACGATAGAAACTGAAAGTTACTCAATTCCAAGTAGGAGACCTTGTGTTAACTAAAAGGAATGAAAAATCTAAAGCCATCACGAAAGAGATAAAGAAAATTCTGACATCTATGTTGGACCATTTGAGATCATGGAGGTTCCACATCCAAATGTATGCAGACTAATATATCCCAAATCACGCAAATTCTTTGAACTATGAAGTATCACTCAACAGAAGCGTTATTACCAATAAAGACAGCCTCTAAGGGGAGTACAAAAACACTTTGTGTACCATGCATGTGGCATACACAACGTTCTCCTGCCAGTGTAACAGTTGCACACTAAAAATGCCAAATTTTTTGTTCACTCTTTACTTACACACCTATCAATTAATGACAATTTGAACCTGCATCGATTTACTTACAATACTTCATCACATATATCAATCTGATTGAAATTTTTGACACAGTTGACATTTATCTAAATTTTATCATTTCCTTGTGAGAATCTTGCCAATTGAGAGCCTTTGCTACATTGTTATCATACGATTTTCAGTATCAGACCCTTAGGGGATACACATTCTTTGAGAACCATGCAAGTGGCGAATGCAAGGTCAACTAACTAATGCAATATTTATTTCACAAAACCACTACCAATGCCACATTCTTGAACATCTCTCATTACACAAACATCTACCTGAGTGAATTTTGAGAAGAAATACTTGAGAATTTTCTGCATTTTATCAGTTTGCTTATGAATTATTTACTAACTGAATGATAATTGCAACTTACTTTGATTTGATAACACACACACACACACACACATATATATATATATATAAATTATTTTCTATAGACTTGCAATTTACTTCTGAATTCTTAACTAGGTTATGTCTGCGTCCACAAAAAACCGTAAACTATTACTTTTCTATTCTTGTGTGTGTGTTAATTAATTTGGTTAGACACTTTTAATTGTCATTTCCCAATATTTGTGAATACTGATTGTCAGTGATTGTTGTAAATCATATAAATACCAGCAGTTTGCACACAGCAGGCAGTTAGTTTGTTATCATCCATCAACAGCACAGCATGTGGAACATTATTAACATCTTTTTCACTGCTGAACATCTTGCGTATAAATAAAGTCATTTTGCGGAAAATCTCTACCTGGAAATTATTTTGTACATTACATAATTAGTTTTGCATGTGCAGCACTACAGCAGATGAGTTCAGGAGTATTTGCAGCAAGAGCTCAGGAGTACTTGAAATGAAGCTACACCTCAAGAATGAAGCTCTACAGGTTATGTAAATATCACAAACATTTTTGGTAACAACATGTCATCTTTCTCAGTTCAATCAATTTGTTGAGATATTCGCATCTCAGCAGGTAGAGGCCCATTTTTTTTTTTTTAATTCTTGCAGTTCACATTGTTATTGTGGCCATGAAACTTACTATAATTTTTGTCATAAACTTTTAACTTTTATAAGTCTGCAAATATTTTATTTATCAGAAGTCCATATTATACAAATCCCACACCATGCTTAATTCTTTGCTATCAGCAGTTCCATTTTGTGCTGGAAAATAGCTTATGCTGCAGTGCACCTGTGTAACCAATTGGTCAGCTTATCTCACTGCTATTCCTGGTACTCAGGGACTTATCCTCAATGGAAGGATTGAAAGTGGGTGCACTCAGCCTTATAAAGCAAAGTGAGAACCCACCTGAGTGAGAGACAACGGCTCTAAGGTCTAGGTGTCTATCAACAGCCGGGAGAGTAGTGTACTGAGCCCACAGGTTCCCAGCTACATGCTAACAACACCACTGGCATAGGTTGGAGAATGTCGTGTCTAGGCAACATCTTCTGGGCCAGAACATGGAGTAGGTATAAACTCATATTAAATCTGCTGTTTCAGAAATGCCTTAGATATTAGCACGAAATGAACAATATACCTGCTTACAGTAAGTCATATACGATATGAGATTGCATTGATGCATTTTCTTACGCTAGGAGTGCAAAACTGACACTAAAGGTTCAAAAATCCACAATGATTAATGGAAATAGAATACAAGAACAACTGAAATCAGTGTTGTTGTTGAAGTGGTCTTCAGACTGAAGACTGGTTTGATGCTGCTCTCCATGCCTCTCTATGTTGTGCAAGCCTCTCGATCTCGCATACAACGGACGTCCTTCTGAACCTGCTTTCTGTATTCATCTCTTGGTCTCTGTCTACGATTTTTACCCCCCCCCCCCCCTCAAGCCCCCACCTCCCGCACACACTCACACACACACACACACACACACACACACACACACACACTTCCCTTCAATTCTAGATTGGTATTACCTTGATGTTTCAGAATGTGTCCATCAACTAATCCCTTCTTCTATTCATGTTCTGCCACAAATTTCTTTTCTCCCCAATTCTACTCTATACCTTCTCATTAGTTATATTATCTACTCATATAATTCTCAGCATTCTACTGCAGCACTGCATTTCCAAAGCTTCTACTGTCTTCTGGGCTGAACCACATTTCACTTCTATGCCTTCTGGCACTCCAAATAAATACTTTCATAAAAGACTTCCTCACACTTAAATCTATATTCTTTGTTAACAAACGTCACCCCTTCAGAAACGATTTTATGGACATTCTCTCTACTTTAGTCATTAGCAGTTATTTTGATGCCCAACTAGGAAAACTCATCAACTACTTTAAGTGTCTCTTTTCCTTATCTAATTCGACTACAGTCCATTATCCTTGTGTTGCTTTTGTTGATGCTCATCTTATATCCTCCTTTCAAGACACTCTCCATTCTGTTCCACCACTGTTCCAATATCATTAGCGAACTTCAACATTTCTACGAGGGTCGGTCAAAAAGTAATGCCTCCCATTTTTTTTCTACTTAAAGAAATTAAGTTAAGTGAAAAATTTGAATTTGGCGCCATTCCTCAAACCTTCTTCTGCAATCCACTGCAGTAGTAACTTTCTGTGTCAACAGGTGGCAGCACAGCAGAAGTTTGTAAGATGGCCGACATCGATGTTCGTTTGAGACAGCGTTGTGTGATTGAATTCTTGAATGCAGAAGGTGAAACGCCCATACGCATTCATGAAAGACTGAAGAAGGTGTATGGTGTTGTGACAGTGGATGTCAGCACTGTTAGACGATGGGTTCGTCGTTGTAAGGAAGCTGAAGGGCAAACACCGTTGACTGACGAAAAGCGGAGCGGCAGGCCGGTGAGTGCAGTGACTCCACACAACATTCAGCAAGTTGATGACATCATTCGTGGTGACCGTCGGGTGACTGCAGATGAAGTGTGTCGCATTATTTCTCTTAGTAAAGGCAGTGTGATCACGATTATTAAACAATTGGGGTACTCAAAAGTGTGTGCACGGTGGGTTCCAAGAATGTTAACCGATCAGAATAAAGAGGCAAGGAAAACAATAGCCTCCCAACACTTGCAGCGCTTCCGTTTGGAGGGAGATGAGTTTCTGAAAAAAATTGTGACCGGGGACGAAACATGGGTGCATTTTTTTGAACCCGAATCAAAGAGGCAGTCAATGGAGTGGCGTCACACAAGCTCGCTGAGGAAGAAAAAATTCAAAACTGTGCGATCGGCAGGGAAAGTTATGGCAACAGTTTTCTGGGATACAGAGGGTGTGATTCTGGTTGATTTTTTGGAGCAGGGATGCACAATAAATTCTGTTCAATACGTCACAACCCTCAACAAACTTAAAGCACGTCTTCAGCGAGTTCGCCCAACAAAATCAATGGCAGATGTTCTTCTTTTGCATGACAATGCAAGACCACACACCAGTCGTCACACCTCTGACGAGATTGTCAAAATTGGATGGGAAGTTTTGCCTCATCCCCCATACAGCCCTGACCTGGCACCATCAGACTTCCATCTGTTCGGGCCACTAAAAGAAGCTCATCGTGGGATTCATTTTGAAGATGAGGAGGCCGTCAAAACATCCGTGCGTCAATGGCTTAGGAAGCAGAGCTGTGATTTTTACCGTGCTGGGATACATGCCCTTGTTCAAAGATGGACCAAAACTGTAGAGATGGGCGGAGATTACATTGAAAAATGACAAAATGATCCTCAATGTTGTGGTTTTCAACCTATGTAATTGCATTTAAATTTCCTGACAATTAAACGTAGAAAAAAAAATAGGAGGCATTACTTTTTGACTGACCCTCGTATTTCATCTTGATGAAACTTCAGTACCTACTCCAAATTTTTCTTTCGTTTTCTTTACTGCTTCCTCAATGTACAGATTGAATAACCTCAGTGATAGGCTACAATCCTGTCTCATCTCTTTCTCAAACACTGTTTTCCTTTCATGTTACACAACTCCTATAAATGGTTTCTGTACGTGTTGTATAAAGCCTTATGCTCCATGTATTTTACACCTGATAACTCCAGAATTACAAAGAGAGGATTCCAGTGAACATTTTCAACAGCTTTCTCTAAGTCTACAAATGCTATACACGCAGGCTTGCCTTTCCTGAACTAACCTTCTAAGAGATGTCATAAGGTCAGTGTTGCCATCTGTGCCTCTATGTATCTCTAGAATCCAAACCAATCTTTCCTGAGATCAGGTTCTACCAGTTTTTCCATTTTCATGTAACGTATTCATTTCAATATTTTGCAAACATGACTTATGTAACTGATAGTTTGGCAACAGCTTTCTTTGGAATTGGAATTGTTACATTCTTCTTGAAGTCAGAGGGTATTTCGCCTGTCTCATACATCTTGCACACCAGATAGAAGACTTTTGTCATGGCTGGTTCTCCCAAGGCTATCAATAGTTCTGATGGAATGTTGTCAACTGCTGCAGCGTTGTTTCGACTTAGGTCTTTCAGTGCTCTGTCAGATTCTACTCGCAGTATCATATCTAACATCTCATCTTCACCTACGTCCTTTTCCATTTCTATAATATATATACATTTCTATATACTCCTTCCACCTTTCCCCTCTTTGGTTTGAACAGTTTTTTCTATCTGCGCCTGTGATATTCATACAGCTGCTTATCTTTTGTCAAAAGGTTTCTTTCATTTCCCTGTAGGTGGTGTGTATCTTTCTCCCAGTGATATATGCTTCTAATTCCTCACATTTGTGGGAATTACGGGCGGCTGGGATCGATTAGAATGATATGCAGACACGCAGGCGAAGAATTCCACACTTTATTGCCACGAACATAAATCGAGACAAACGGGAACTGGCAATCAAAGATCATGCACGTAAGCTACAGATTAACCACATCCGGAGTTGCTGTGATCGGGCCGTTGGCCGGCGTCGATATTGGCGGTTTATGTCACCGCACATTTATCCTGTACCCATTCACACTTAACCATGTTGCACTTTCTGTCAGTCTCAGTTTTTAGTCATTTGTATTTCCTATTACCTGCTGCATTTTCTGGATTTTTATATTTTTTCCTTGTGTATTAAATATATACACTATATATTCCATGGATATTCTGTTTTGAAAACTTTCATGCGATTACTTTGACCACTAGGAAAAATTCCAAATTTCCCTATGGTATATGCCCAGGAATGGATTATCGGTAGGAATAAAGGTAACTTTCTATGAAACTTAGAGTGTTTGTTACAGGGAAACTGAAATACATGAAAAATTTGAGAGGGTTATTAAGAGCAAACAGATGTACGTCAAACTGTTACAGGATAACAAGAATGTCGTCAGCGACAACTGTTGGCATTTTAATGAACAACAAGATAGTTCACAGAGGTACTAGTGACAATGCAGATACAGAAATACACGACAGCATAAAATCTCAACACCAAAAAATAATTGCTTTAGAGTAATGAAATTTTGGGAATACATTTGTCTTGGTAACTTACATAAGTGATTAACATGATAAGATCACAGGTTAATGTAAGTGTGACGCAAGCCATCGCCAATGCGAAATGCTGCACTTTAATAACCAGTGTGACCACCAGAATGTTGAATGCAAACATGCAAACGTGCTTGCGTTGTGTTGTGTTGGTGCCAGAAGTCAGTTTGTGGGCGGAGTTCCATGCCTGTTGCACTTGCTCGATCTGTACAGAGATGGTTAATGCTGCTTATGGATGACGCTGGATATGTCGTCTGACGACGTCCCATATGTGCTCGATTGGAGACAGATCTGGTGATCGAGCAGGCCAAGGCAACATTTCGACGCCCTGTAGAATAAACTGGGTTACTACAGCAGTGTTATCCTTCTGGGGAACACCCCCTGGAATGCTGTTCATTAATGGCTGTGCAACAGACCGAATCGCCAAACTGACACACAGATTTGTAGTCAGGGTGTGTGGGATAACCACGAGAGTGCTTCTGCTGTCATACGAAATCGCACCTCAGACGATAAATCCAGGTACAAACCCAGTGTCTCTAGCATGCAGACATGTTGGTTGTAGGCCCTCTATTGGCCTCCTTCCAACACACGGCTATTACTGACACCCAGGCAGAACCAGGTTCGATCAGAAAACACAACAGACCCCCACCCTGACGTCAAATGAATTCTCGCTAGACACCGCAGAAGTCGCATATGGCGGTGGTTTGGAGACTGTGGAACACATTCTACAGGGCTTCTGGCGTGAAGCTGTTCTTAAAGTACCCAATTGTAACAGTTCGTTGTGTCACTGTGGTTCCAGCTGCTGCTCAAATAGCTGCTACAGGTGCAGTACGATGAATCAGAGCCATACGCCAAACATGATGGTCTTCCCTCTGGGCTGTGTCACGTGCTCGTTCAGAGCCAGGTCTTCTTTAAACCGCATATTCTCGTGAGGACCACTATCAGCAATCATGTACACTAGCTATTTGCCTGCAAAATCTTTCTGCAGTATCGTAGAAAGAACATTCATTTTCTCTTACACCTTTCTCACTACTTCTTTCAAACGAAGTGTGGTGTTCATAATGGAGCCCTCGTCCCCTTAAAGGCATTCTTAACTTACATCAACTTATCACGTCCATTCTCAAACGTAACTAATGCTCACGACTGTTACGGAGTGTATGTAAAGCAAACCTGATTTGCATACTCCTAGTGGCGTTGGTGGCGCACTCTCGTGCGACTGGTGCAGAATTGGAACAGACATCATCTCTCAGCTGTTGATAGACGCCTACCAACATTCGTTTATGTCGTACAACTCCTTCTTGGTGTTGCGTTCCTTTTTCCGTCAGTGTATTATTCAAACGAGACCAGCGACTGTTACCACTACCGGGGATGACATGCTAATATCATAGGCTGACAATGGTGCCAAAACATGGCAAGTGTATGAAAACATTGCGAAATCAATGAAATTTGCGAAGATGGATAAAAGTATAGCGGTCAATGAGAGTTTAAAGTGTTGTAGCATACACCATGTTCCAAATCCAAAACCACCTACGAGGCCTAAATGAGAAACACCTGTTGAATGCAAAAGAAAGATAGCTGAAAGGAGCATACTGATCTACGAAGCCAGATAGAAGCAGAGAAGAAAATTAGTGTTAAGAGGGCACATGAGCTAACAATGCCGTCAGAGTATGTCATGCAAACATAAGACGTGAGTGCCGATTACCCATCTGGGGACGACGAAGTGCAGGGACTCAAAAGTTATTTAATCTGGTACCTAAAATGCAAGAAACCAGAGACTAGCCACAGGATTTGCTACAAAGTGTTGCCATCCCACTTCCGAGAAAGCAATGTAAACAGGTCGTCTGGAATGATGAGTCACGGTATTTGCTGATAAATTCCGATGAGAGGATAGCAGTACATCCAAGTAACACACGAGGCGATGCACCTCGTTTGCCGCGATAGTTCAGTTGGGGGATGAAATGTGACCTTTTTACGTCGTCCATCGTCTCTTGCCGCCGAGCGATACAGGAACCTACTGATCGAGCACGTGCATCCTTTCTTCACCTTCAGTCCAAAAGGCAACCAGTATCTTCAGTACGGCACTGCTCCACCCCATTGCTCTAGAACGATAACAGAATGGTTTGAGAAACACTCCAGGAACATGGAGATGCTGGTGTGGTACCTGGGGAAGGTGCCTCTCATCACAGTCCCATTCATCACATCTGTAGCGCCATCGAGAGAGATTAGCCCGCCGATCTACCTCTGACCTATCTCCGCGTGGATCAAATGGCTCTCCAACGCTTTCGTTATCCCTCTTTTAACAGCAGGTCTCTGGAGGAGCGAAATATTCCTTATGACTGGAAAAAAGCAGAGACTATTCCCGTTCTTAAGAAGGTCATCGAACAGACGCATAACTGTATCTCTGACGTTGGTTAGCTGTAGAATTTTGGAACATGTTTTACGCTCGCATATTGCGAAATTTATGAAGACCGAAAAACTTCTATGTAGGAATCAACATGGGTTCCGAAAACAACCATCGTGTGACACCCACCTCGCTCTGTTCGTCCACGACACCAAGAACGTGGTAGATACCGGCGCCCAAATACTCGTGTTCCTTGACGTGCGTAAGGTATTCGATACAGTTCCACACTGCTGTCTAGAGAGCAAAATACGAGCGTACGGAATACCAGACCAACTGTGTGGTTGGGAACACAGCATATCATCCTGAATGGAGGGAAGTATTCAGATGACAGATGGCAGACTGAGGTTTATTAGAAGAATCCTCAGGGAATGTAGTCCATCAACAAAGGAGATATATTACAGAACCCTCGTTCGACCAATACTTCAATATTGCTCTTCAGTATGGGATCCGTATCAGACAGGGTTTATAAAGGAAATAGAGAAAATCCAAAGACAAGCAGCTCGTATCGTTACCGGTTCATTTGGTACGCACTAAGCGTCACAGAGATGATAAACTAACTCTAGTGGTAGAGGCTATACGAGATGCATTCTGCATCACGGTGTAGTTTACTGTTAAAGTTCCAAGAGCATACGGTGTCAGAAGACCCAACAATTATATTGCTTCCTCCTAGGTATATATCGCGGAAAAGCCGCGACTTAGAGAGATTCGATCCCAGACGAAGGCTTACCGGTAACTTTCTTCCCGCTAACAATTCGCGACTGGAACAAGAAAGGAGGGAGTGACAGTGGAACAGAAAGTACCCTCTGCCACAGACCATAAGGTGGCTTGAGGAGTATAGATGTAGATCTAGTTTCGCGTGGTTTCTGTAAGTTGCTTAACGCAAATGCCTGTATACTTCCCCAGACTGGCTGCTGTCTCCAACAACTTCACTGTGGGCGTGCCGTTAAAGCCCACTCTTTCCATTTTCTCTGATACCGTGTTTGATTTGAGCTGCTTACAAGGGAACCTCCCCATCGCACCCCCCTCAGATTTAATTATAAGTTGGCACAGTGGATAGGCCCTGAAAAACCGAACACAGATCAATCGAGAAAACAGGTAGAAGTTGTGTGGAACTATGAAAAAATAAGCAAAATATACAAACTGAGTAGTCTACGAGAAGATAGGCAACATCATGGACATTCCGAGGTAAGGAGTGCCGTGGTCCCGTGGTTAGCGTGAGCAGCTGCGGAACGAGAGGTCCTTGGTTCAAGTCTCCCCTCAAGTGAAAAATTTTTCTTTATTTTAGCAAAGTTATGATCTATCCATTCGTTCATTGACGTCTCTGTTCACTGTAATAAGTTTAGTGTCTGTGTTTTGCGGCCGCACCGCAAAACCGTGCGATTAGTAGACGAAAGGGCGTGCCTCTCCAATGGGAACCGAAAACTTTTGATCGCAAGGTCGTAGGTCAACCGATTCCTCCACAGGATAACACGTCTGATATATTCTACACGACACTGGTGACGGCATGTGCGTCACATGACAGGAATATGTTGTCGACCCACCTAACTTGTACACTTGGCGAATGGGTAAAAAGTTTCTTCCACGTTGCCCGATTTAGGTTTTCTTGTGGATGTGATAATTACTCCCAAAAAAGTGATGAAATCATAAGAGTTTGTCACATACATTGCAACAAATGAATCCAAAAGTCTCACACTCGCACACTTTTCCCTGTGCTCTGTCAAAACATATGTTTTTTTACGTTTTTTTGCCCGCATCTCGTGGTCGTGCGGTAGCGTTCTCGCTTCCCACGCTCGGGTTCCCGGGTTCGATTCCCGGCGGGGTCAGGGATTTTCTCTACCTCGTGATGGCTGGGTGTTGTGTGCTGTCCTTAGGTTAGTTAGGTTTAAGTAGTTCTAAGTTCTAGGGGACTTATGACCACAGCAGTTGAGTCCCATAGTGCTCAGAGCCATTTGAACCATTTTTTTTTTTTTTTTTACGTTTTCAAATTCTTCCGTGTGTAGACCGTCAAATTCTGCATATGTCCAAGCAAATCTGAACATGTCCTGGAATTTTGGAGAGCGAAGTTGATTATGTGTGAGTGCCTGAACTTTGATAATTGTCTGAAAATAAAAAATTAAACTTTTTGCTCAAAGGAAGACTTGAACCATGGACCACTCATTCCGCAGCTGCTCACGCTAACAACGGGACCACGGCACTCCTTACCTCGGAATGTCCATGATGTTGCCTATCTTCGCATGGACTACTCAGTTTGTATATTTTACTTATTTTTTCATAGTTCCACACAACTTATTCCTGTTTTCTCGATTGATCTGTGTTCAGTTTTTCAAGGTCTATCCACTGTGGCAACTTATAACTAAATCTGAGGGGGGTGCGATGGGGAGGTTCCCTTGTTAGTAGTATTACTACGGAAGTTTCATATCAGAGCACACTCCGCTGCAGAGTGAATATCTCATTCAAGTTTCTCCTTGTTTACAAACAAAAATCCTGCATGACGCAACAGTTTTACCTAAGGCTCCTGTAAGACGAACTGGCGCATCAGCCATTTTGTTTTCCAGAGGTCTGAAGTGTATACGCTCTGCGGAGATATAGGATTTGTGTCACGGCACTTCAGCACGAAATTGTGGGTGGTTGGGCTGCCATAAACTGTTCTAACCATTCTAGAAGTGGATTTAGAATGGTTCGTTTCCCAGAAGATTCGGAGGGACGAAAAAATGGACTGTTAACTGTCGTCGCGAAAACTAGGGACCCGGACGGAGCGCACAGTTATGTATTATTTATTATGACCTGAAGCAATATTCAATAGTAAAAATCGTATGTGATACTCGAACGTAGGTTCTTGTTTAGCTGTTTTGAAAGTACTACCTCTTAACAGAGATTCTGCCTGTAGATAGTTAACAGCTCCAAAGTAACATAGCACAGCAAAACGTTCCAGAACATAAAGTAATTAGAGAACAATATTTATGTGTTCTTATAGTATTTTGACAGTCACTAATCAAATACAAGCCACGATCGCTAAAAACTTTTATTTAGATGACCGTTTTCGGCAGAATTAGGCCTAAACTGTCGTCATCGGATCTGTATCACAATAGTAATCGTAACACTTCAGAGCTATCTGCTATTTTTTAAGCTTAGAAAGCTCACCAGTTCCACTGTCGGCATTTCACAACAGGAACATATAATGTAAAACATTAAGCCCTTGGGTTGATAGAGCCTAGGTCTCGTCAAAAGCTATACTCACTTTAATTCTGCCGAAACCGCTCGTCGAAGTAAAAGTCTTAAGCGATCTTGGGTTGTATTTCAATAATGTCATCGATATCAGATCGCCCCTCAGAAGTCACAACGACTAACTTTGATATTGACAGTGCCTCTGCAGTAATGTTTGTTGCTGTGTCTTGGAAATTTAACGAAGCAAGCCTTCATTTGATTGTAAGTGCCGTGTTTGGTGAGTTTCGTATTTATACTTGGTTATTCCGCAAATATGCACTTTAGATCCAGCCGCGCCATCTCGTACTGTAAAGGAGCCTGGTACATGGTTTAATAAACGTCATTATCGAATATTTAATTTGAATTCCGCAAAGAAATTAAAGATAAACATAGTAATCGATTCTATCACAGAAATATATTGTACGCGCAAACAAAGTTGACACTCGGCGCGGTGGCTAGTGGGAGCGACTGGAATGGCATTTCCGATTTACAGCCGCTCCTATCAGCCACCGCACCGAGTGTCAACATCGTTTGCGCGTTTAATACATGTTTGCCGGCCGGAGTGGCCGAGTGGTTCTCGGTGCTTCAGTCTGGAACCGCGCTACCGCTACGGTCGCAGGTTCGAATCCTGCCTCCGGCATGGATGTCTGTAATGTCCTTAGGTTAGTTAGGTTTAAGTAGTTCTAAGTTCTAGGAGACTGATGACCTCGGATGTTAAGTCTCATAGTTCTCAGTGCTATTTGAACCAACACATGTTTCTTGCCCCTATATTCTTCATTCGAACAACAAGGGAAAGCAGCAATAAGCAAATAAAACGCCAGATTTTTGTGTCTAATTCACATATCGATGTAAACATGAGCGGAATGAAAGCTCAAAATAGCACGACCTAAGGCTCTATGCAGGATACTTCTAAAATATTTCAGAAAACTTGAACAAAACAGTTCGCGTAAGCTACGTTCTGTGTTTAGCATTCGTTGGGAAATAAAGTATCAGATGCGTCAGCCTGTGTTTTTAGGAGCTCTAGTTTAACCAGTGGAGGAATCATATCAAACATTTGAATGATAGATGAGCCAAGCAAGAGCCAATATCGCTGTAAATTGTAACAAAGAGAAAATACGGATAATTTGTTCAGGAAAACTATTAGATGAAGACTTTTCCCTGTCGAAATAGGGTAACTCTGTAGTTTTTTTTTTTTTTTTTTTCTATGTCTGTTCCTTCCTGCGCAGAGGAGGTAAGCAATTATCTCTCTCTCTTTAATTTATTTTTGATACAAAAGAAAACAAAAAATTAACATGGCGTTGTGCGTCAAGCTAATATAACATAGTACAGCGTCTTTCACTATTAAGGAAACATTGTTAATCAAATAACAAATCACAATGACGGTACAAAATATTCAATTTCAGATACTCAAGCTTTCAAGTTCGTTCAGGAGATGTATGTTAAACTAATAGTAACATAGACCCAAAAACTTGAAATTGTTGTAGCTCTACATTACATACATTAAGCATAAAATAAATAAAATATGTAACGCAATCTGAAAACGAGATCATAATCAATCAATTGTCTTCGAAAAAGATATATGCAGCCAGTTACAAAATCAATTCCCTTCTTTTACTGTAAATTTGCTATGATCGGCTGCATATACATCATAGTACTCCTTGAACGAATCCATTTTTTCCATCTCCCCGTTCTGCATACGGAGCAATTGAATGTTTGGAATGTTTATTTTTATGACAGTATCTCTGGCCTTAAATTTTAAACATTATTTCTGACGATCTAGTCCGGATTCTGACTCACCGTTTCAATGAACTAAGCTGTTTATCGAACCAGTTTCGTTACACATCTTTAAAGATATCCAACTGTCGTACGTGACGACGTACGTACTTCCTCACACTTAGACATTTATTTTCTTTTCGGTAGTTTTCTACCCGTGGTGTTGGTGACCTTTCTGAATGTGCCGTTTACGACAGTACATTAGGAAAATCCTCTTGTGGCGCCAAACAGTATCTCTGTATGATGATGATGATGAGGTCCCGCACTCCGAGGAGCGTAGTGGACGATGCAGGAGACCCGCACCGCCGTATAGTCAAGGTCCTAGCGGAGGTGGTTTACCATTGCCTTCCTCCGACCGTAATGGGGATGGATGAAGATGATGAAAGCGACACAACAACGCCCGGTCATCTCGATTCAGGGAAAATCCCTGACCCCACTGGGAATCGAACTTTAATAATAACAAAAGAATACCTGAAGTTTCTAACTTCCTTCATGTTGATATTATTTCCCAATGAAACTTCATCAGTAGCATATATTTGAGTAGCGACGATTTTGGCAAAACCCCGAGCAAATTTTATTTTTTTTGCCACAACAATCTGTCAACAGATGGTGCTTAAAATCGAAAAACCATGCGCGGCCACTTACTGGGAAGCGTTAAATTTCTGTTGGTCATCCAAAACGAACTGTTACTCACGAAGCTTCTATATTTGGCACAGTTTATCTCTTGTTCCACGCCCTTTCACGTCTTTATTTAGATGTTACCTGAACTTTGATCTATAAGGTACTGAAACGAAAAGAAATAATAAGGAAATTGTTACTGCTACACAACTTTTTCTAGTCATCAACCCATTTTTTTTCCAATATAAATTTTGTAGGCCTAACTGTTAGTTTATTGGACCAACAAAGTTTACAAAGTTTCTTTCATGCTCACTGATACATTCCGCACAATTAATTGCGGAACTATCTGTTTTAGCCACATAATCCGCAGAATCCGTCCAGAAGAGGACACTCCTAACCATAGTTTCCTTGAAGTAAGATGTAGTGGGAATCAGGGAAGTCCAGTAGCAGGAAGAACAGAACTTGGTCCGGTCAGTATGGCTTTATCAACAGAAAGCCAAATAGGGGTCACCCAGATTTAGATCTTCTAAAGAGTAAAACACAGGATTTCGGGTAATATATTACGAGCAGCAGCCAAGATAGAAGCAAAGCCAACATCCACCACATTGGTACAAGTTTATATCCTGAGCAGCCCCGCAGATGATGAAGACATTGAAAGAATGTATATGAGATGAAAGAAATTTTTGATACAGGTAAGGGAGGCGAAAATGTGATTGTGTTGGAGGAGTGGAATTCGATAATAGGAAGAGACAGATAATGAAAAATTGTGGAAGACATGGACTGGAGGTCAGGAATTGAAAGGTCCTCGTGATATTATTTTGCATACAATATAATTTAATCTTTCTCAATACTGAATTTAATAACCATGCAAGCAGCTTGTATACGTGGATGAAACCTGCAGACACTGTAGGTTTTTAGATAGGTTACAAAACCATAAGACAGAAATTTCGAAACCAGATTTTAAACTGCAAAATATTTATGGGGGCAAATATGGACTTTGATCATAATTTACTGGTTACATACAGGAGATAATATCTGAAAAAATTTGGAAAGGTAGGCAATTAATGAGATGGTATAACGTAGATAACACCTATGAAAAATAAGCCAACGTGACACACAGCGTATTCGAAGGAGAATATTGCTCTCAGGTGTATCAGGTCATCCTGGGTAATAAAGACCCAAAATGTGATGACGTAAATAGAATTGTCCCCAGCAAACGTATACCAAATACAAAATACGTGGCTTCTAAAAATGGGCAAATCCCAGAACTAGTTAAAACTCCGTCCGAACAGGCCTTGGAAGGCCCAGCGGTGCTGACCGGCCGCCGTACCATCCTCAGCCCACAGGCATCACTGGATGCAGGTATGGAGAGGCATGTTGTCAGCAAACCACTCTCCCAGCTGTATGTCAGTTTACGAGACCGGAGCCGCTACTTCTCAGTCAAGTAGCTCCTCAGTTTTCTTCGCAAGGGCTGAGTGCACCCCGCTTGCCATCAGCGCTCGGCAGACTTGATGGTCACCCATCCAAGTGCTTGCCCAGCCCGACAGCGCTTCACTTCGGTGATCTGACGGGAACCAGTGTTACCACTGCAGCAAGGCCGTTGGCCGGAACTAGTCAGGTAATAAGTAATTAGCAGCATCGGTGTAAACAGCTAAAAACGTATTTTCTTTAAGGCTGTGTAAGCATGCATGACTAAGGGAAAGATAGATGCCACGTAGAGCAAAAATTAAAAAGGTCTTTGGAGGAAAGAGACGCACCTGTATGATTTTATTGAAAGAACTTTGGGGCAATATAGCTCATCCATAAAGGAGATGGCATCTAGAACGCTAGTGTGACGCATTCTTGAGCACTGTCGAATTAAGGGAAGACATCGAAGCAGTTCAGAGGCGTTCGGAAGATTTGTTATTGGTAGGTTCGATCAGCACCTAAGTATTTTGAAGATGGTTTGTGAATTCAAATGGGAAACCCTGGAGGGAAGACAAGGCTCTTTCTGACACCCTTGTGCCTCTCTAAGTGTCCCAGGCAGCAATGTGATTCGACTCTTTGCTTCTTTTTTGGGATAGCGCAAGTATGGAGTCAGTAGTGTGCCAAATTTATTCAAGATGGCGGATCCAAGAAAATAGGTTAGTTGGGCTACCTCCACTAACCTTAATGCACACCACTCCCCCTTCCCCCCTCCCCTGGAAATCGGGCACGGAAAGGATTCAATCTGTGCTGGGCTGCCAGCCAGTGTTGCCGAGCGGTTCTAGGTGCTTCAGTCTGGAACTGCGCGACCGCTACAGTCGCAGGTTCAAATCCTGGCTCGGGCATGGATGAGTGTGATGTCCTTAGGTTAGTTAATTTTAAATAGTTCTAAGTTCTAGGGGACTGATGACCTCAGATGTTAAGTCCCATAGTGCTCAGAGCCATTTGAACCATTTTTGAGCTGGGCTGCCGGATAGGGTGGATGTGGGTCTTTATTTTGTATGCTTTGTTTATTTAAACAATTTGAGTTGTCATAGGCAGTAGCTCCATCCAGTGTGTTCACCTTGAGGTCCAGAGGCCAACTGACGTAATTCACAACAGCACCACCACAGGACGCTGTCGGTCCTCCTCTTCTCCCCTCCCATAATGTAATTCAAGATGATGGTCTCGAAAAAATGGCGGGAAAAGGACACAGTCTGTGTCTAGCAGCTGGACTGGGAGGAAAGATGTAATAATTAACTGTGTTCAATGGATGAGATGTCTATGCTGGAGAACGAAGAGTTTGACTGGTATATTAGCTGTAATCATGCAGCTGAGGACTCCCTCGACAATGGGTGTGTGTATTGTTCTTAGTAGTGTGTAAGCCTAGGGACCGATGACCTCAGCAGTTTGGTCCCTTAGGAATTCACAGACACACACACTCATTCTGATAAATGCATGCAGTGTAACTGTAAATCACTCAGTAAAAGTCCTGTTAGTCTTCCACGGCCCAAGAGGCAAGACATTCACTGTGGTGCGTCCACTCCCTGCCCTCAGAGGCCACATGCCGTCTCATGGCACTGTCAATCGGTAGCTGCAGGGGCATCCGCATACTTTCTCTGGCACTGCAAGTACCTGCAGCCTTCCTTCTTCCCATCCCTGTCGCATGGATACCCTCTGTCGTTGAACATGAGTTGCTTCGGAAGTTATTACTTCTGGTGCTTAGCAATGTGTGGAATACTGTCACATACATAACCTGAAGATTTCGCAAGAAGTAAATGTACCAGTGCACAAAGATAATGAGAGAGCTTTGCAGATGACACAAGAATATTTAAACAATTTTCGATGTAAATACACGTGTTATTCCGAGGTATACCACCACCACACTTGAAAACGGACTCTAAAAAAGATCGCGACACATTTGTGAAATCACCCCTGAGACACTTGACGTGCCGGCCGGAGTGGCCGAGCGGTTCTAGGTGCTTCAGTCGGGTTCGAATCCTGCCTCGGGCATGGATGTGTGTGATGTGCTTAGGTTAGTTTAGGTTTAAGTAGTAAGTTCTAGGGGACTGATGACCTCAGATGTTAAGTCCCATAGTGATCAGAGCCATTTGAACCAACACTTGGCGTGCTTTTGTGGGGACAAAACCTTGCCTTCGAGCAGGAGCTGCTTCAGGAGTTACTAAATCCAGTTGAATATGTCTCTAAATACACTTTCAAAAATGTCGCTGCACAGCAATTCACCTCGCTCTCACGGTGCATACCACGACACTTGAACACAGACTCTACAAAGAAGATTGGGGCTCACTTGTGAAACCAACCCTACGACATTTCGCGCGCTTTTGTGGGAAGTACCTTTATCTTTGAGCTCGACCTTCTTTAGGAATTACTAAATCCAATTGAATGTGTCTCTAAATACACTTTCAAAAAGATCGCTGCACATATGTTTGCTTCATTTTGCGTTGTATACCGCCACACTTGAACACAGACTCTAAAAAAAAAGATTGCGGCACACTTGTGAAACCTCTCAGTCTTCCTCAACTGTTCTGGAATATTTGGGTGCATAAATAAATTAGGTAAAGTGTTTAGCGCCTGAACACATTTGCCATTGTCGCTTTAAACAATTTCTTTCAAATACACTCGCACACAAATCACTGACCGAGCGAGGTGGCGCAGTGGTTAGCGCACTGGACTCGCATTCGGGAGGACGACGGTTCAATCCCGCGTCCGGCCATCCTGATTTAGGTTTTCCGTGATTTCCCTAAATCGCTCCAGGCAAATGCCGGGATGGTTCCTTTGAAAGGGCACGGCCGACTTTCTTCCCCATCCTTACCTAATTCGATGAGACCAAATGGTTCAAATGGCTCTGAGCACTATGGGACTTAACATCTATGGTCATCAGTCCCCTAGAACTTAGAACTACTTAAACCTAACTAACCTAAGGACACCACACAACACCCAGTCATCACGAGACAGCGAAAATCCCTGACCCCGCCGGGAATCGAACCCGGGAACCCGGGCGTGGGAAGCGAGAACGCTACCGCACGACCACGAGCTGCGGACTCGATGAGACCGATGACCTCGCTGTTTGGTCTCTTCCCCCAAACAACCAAACCCCCCAACAAATCACTGCACTGCCTTTCCAGATGCACTTGGAATAGTAGTACATTATAGCAAATACACTCGCTAACACATCGCTAAAATAAATGAGCGCAGATACGCCACATCAAAACTCTGAAGATGACCCTACATCACATAAAAAAATATTGTTAAATACACCACCGCAGTAGTTTGCTACTCGAGTCACGGTTGTAACTCGGGACTCGTAAAGCGCCGGGCGTCTGTCAGCGGCCGCTGCTCACTGCAGAGTGAAGTTCCGACCACAAGCGGGTTTTTTTTTTTTTTTGGCCGGATCCACGAGCGCGCGAAAACCGTGCCCGGGTAGACCAGCACCAACTTGTTCTGCGTGCTCACCCTACCATTCATGTGCAGATGGGATAGAATGCCGCACTCTTATTGGTTCCCTGGGTAAAATGGCGGGTGGAGGGGATAGAGGTTATATAAACCGTCGTTGTGGTTCAGTCGTTCTTATCCTGTCTTCCTCAGTTTGCCTGTGTGGTTGATTGGGTGTTCTTGTGCCAATTGTTTTTCTTTTAGGGCTGGGGGGGGGGGGGGAAGGGGGGGATGAAGTGTTCAGATTCCAGCGAAAGCATCAGCAGTGGCAGCAAACGCATCCTCCAGGACAGTCTGCCATGTAAGTTAATTGTTCTAATCATTCAATGTACCTGTGTGTGCCCTGTAATTTTAGTACCTATCGCAGCATTTGTTTAGGTCTTAGTCGGTAGAGACATACGTCCTTACTACCGAGCTTTCCAATGGCTTGTTGCTGTATTTTTTTGTGTGTGACGAATTTGTATTCCATAGTCAGTATTAGAGCCTTTTTTTGTCTTTTCACTGTAGCCATCGTCCCTGAGATGTTCGCTGACCTAGATCGGCAGTTGAAGGCTGAGAGACTATTG